>NC_069380.1:14862500-17362500 GCF_027475565.1 Acinonyx jubatus
TAAAACATCCTGTAGACAACATAGGGGCATGTAATTGAACTTGGTGGTAGGCAATGGCTGCTTATACAGGATAGAGACAGCATATTTTTAAATACTGATAAATTGTACTTCAAAATTTTTGAAAACTTCTGCTGATCAAAAGATGTAACTGTTCGCAAAAAAGAATAGTGAGCCACAGGTTAGAAGAAAATATTTGTAGACATAAATTTGGCAAAGGATTTGAATCCAGAATATTAAAGAGCTCCTATAACTCAATAATAAAAACACAAGTAAGCACATTTTTTTAATGGGCAAAAGATTTGAACAGACTGTTCATAAAAGAAGATATACAAATGGCCAAACACATGTGAAAAGCTGCTCAACCTCATTAATCATCAGGAAAATGCAAATTTAGAATCACAATTAGATCATACTCCACAACCACAAGAATGACTAAAATGGAAAAGACTAACAATACCAAATGATGAGGATATGGAGCAACTAGTGTTCTCATATATTGCGGGTGGGAGTGCAAAATGGTGCTACTATTTTGGATTTCTGCTTGGAAGTCTCCTAAAAAGAAACATACACCAATCCTGTGATATGCCACTCTATTTCTGAGAAAAATGTAAATGTAGGTTCGTAAAACATATATAAAATAATGTGCATAGTCTTCTTCTTCTCCTTCTTTTTTTTTTAAGTAAGCTCTATGCCAAGAGTCACATGCTCTATTAGTCTATCAGTCTATTAACTGAGCCAGCCAGGCACCCCCCCCCACCCCCCACCACCAACAGTAGCTTTATTCTTAATAGATAAAACCCAGAGAATGAATAACCAAAATGTGGTATGTTTAAACAACGGAATATTCCTCAACAATAAATAGGAACAAACCACTAAAACACACAACTGTAATGAATCTTAAAACATTTTCTAGGTGAAAGAAGCCAGACATAAGTGTACATATTGATGGTTCCATTAATATATAGTTCTAGAACAAGCAAAACAAATCTATAGTGATAGAATAGTAGCTGTTGCTAGGAGATGCGAAAGGATAGACCAGGAAAGAACATGAGATAATTTAAAATGCAGGTTTTATTATTACTCAGGTATGCTGAGGCCAACAGATCAGGAGATGACCACCATTAAAAAGAGTTTGTTACTCACAGTTCCCAAGAGGAGGGGGCCACTTCACACTATGCAAGGCCACATGGGGAAGCACCAGGGTCAGTTAGGAGGCAGGAGGAGTCAGAGGAAAGAAAACAAGGGTTAAGAGAGTTTATTGTGGTTTCTAAGAGAAGAAACAGGCTAGGTGGGTAAGCAGGCCTAGGACTGGCTAGTTTGAATAACTTCAGCAGGCTGTGGGATGTAGGGGCTGTCCCAGGTTGGTAGCACATCACCATGAGGTGATAAGAGCAGGGAAATATTGGCCTGGAGCATAAGAGCCTGATAGAGAGAATGGGTGTGGATGGTCTCTGGATTGGTCAGTTTGTACATATGCAGGGCATGCTCACCAGCAAATCATTTACTATCTCTAGAAACTGGCTAGTGCTGGGATGAGCAGTCTCTACATGGTCAATAAGGTACCCGATGTCAAAACATCTGAATAAAAAGACATACTTGGAGGTGCCTGGGTGGCTCAGTTGGTTAAGCATCCAACTCTTCATTTTGGCTCATGTGATGATCTCGTGGTTTGTGGGTTTGAGTCCTGTATCAGGCTCTGTGCTGACAGCAAAATGTCTGCTGCAGATTCTTTCTCTCTCTCTCTTTCCACCCCTCCCCTGCTCTCTTTCTCTCTCTCTCAACCCAAGTGAACATTTAAAAAAAAAAAAAAAAAAAAAAACATGCTTAATACACAAGGGAACATTCTGATAATGGCAATGTTGTGGTTTAGATGGGTGTATGCATTTGTCTGCCTCATGACCAATGCTGGCCCTTCCCTATGTATTCCTGAATGGTGTGATATACCTCCTCTTCTTGGGAACTGTGGGTAACAAACCATCTTTTTAAAATTCAAACCAGGGGTGCCTGGTGGTTTAGTCAGTTAAGCGTTCAACTCTTGATTTTGGCTCAGGTCATGATCCCAGGATCATGGGATATCTCTCTCTCCAAAACAAAAAATAATAAAAATAAAATTAAATAAATTCATCAAACCAAACACTTAAACACATGCAACTTACCTCTTACAAACACTGATTTAATCTTGATATCAATTAAGTGTAACTGTTTATCCTAAATGCTCTAATATTCCTGAGACTATATAGTATATTAGCAAACATTATGGATCTAGCCTTGTTCATTGCTTCTCAAATCTTTCTGGCTCTAACATCAAATTTAGGAACTTGAGGTTAGGAGAGGGCAGGAAAATATGTGACCTGTATCCTTAAATGATAGTGGAGCAAACAGATTGAGTAAAGTTTCATCCTTTGACTGAGACACAACTCAAAGTGACCTCTTATGAGAACTTTGAAGTGAAAGACTTCTTTCAAGTCTTATGTATTAACTAAAAATGTGTCCAGATGCACCTGGGTGGCTCAGTTGCTTAAGCATCTAACTCTGGACTTTGGCTCGGGTCATGAGCTTATGGTTTGTGAGTATGAGCCCCGCACCAGGCTCTGCTGACAGTGCAGAGCCTGCTTGGGATTCATTCTCTCTCTCTCTCTCTCTCTGTGCCCCTCCACTCTCACATCAGATCTGGGCATGAAAAACAATGAAAGAGAGGTAGCATCTCCCAATATCCTTTCATTGCAACCATTTAGAAATATCACAAATTCTAACACCAAATAAAGTATGGAAAACACAATTTTAGAATATAAAATGTATAATATATAGTTTTAAAAATACTCCTGCACTGTGTTTTTCTCACTCAGTGCAGATCACTGAAATCTATGGGACAGCACTAGCCAAACAGGTCCCCCCTAAGTCTTCACTCAGCCAAAGTGGCAAACATGAGTGATGGTCTTTTGGACTAAACTAGGCCATCAACTAGCCCATGTCATCAAGACCAAACCCTACCACATTCCCATTAATCTTCAGCAGATAACACAGGCCATTTGGCAAAAATTACTCAATTTTCCTCATGAAAAGATTCATCTTTATCCACACTTAGCTCTAGCTTCTTTTTTCCATTTTTAGAAGAGGTGTTCTTCCACCTGGTTATAGATTCCGTAAGCTTCTACCTACTTAGAGATGCTAAGTCCATCACCAACCCCCTCTCTAGCTATAGGGGATTTTACTATTATTTGACCTTCCTCCCACTGAGAGGTGAGGTTCTATGTACCCTTCCTTTAGATTGGGATAGGTTTTGTGACCGCTATGACCAAAAGACATACAGGAGAAGTAGCACTGGGCCAGTTTCTGGTCCCCCACCTCAAGAGAGTGGCAGCTTCCTCTCCCTGTCTCTTGGAACACTCTCTAGGATCCCTGGGCTGCCATGTAAGAAGCCCGACTACCATGCAGGAAAAGCTTCAGTTGATAGCCCCAGCTGAGCTTAAACTTCTAGCCATCCCTCCAAAGGCTCCAGACATAAGGTCTTAGACCATCCTGACTAGACCATCCACTAGCTGAATACTACCAAGTGACCCCAGTTGATGTCATGTAGACAGAATTGCCCACTGAGCTCTGCTCAAATTGCTGATCCATAAAACCATGTATCAAGCCAATAAATTTTGGCTTCATTTTTTATATCATAGATATGTCATTTTTTTACACTATAGATCATCAGAACACGAGTATCTTCACGACCTCTGTCTCTCTTCCAGGTATTTTCTTTTGGAATATAAAAACATATTCATGTCTTATCAACATTTTTCATTTTACCCAAGATCCCCTTTTACTTATCACACACCCTCATTTTCTTTCCTTCCACTTATGCTCCTGCCTTTCATTCTCTATCTTTCCACAGTGGTGCTTCTTCCCTAATCATGCCAATGAAATTATTTTTGCCAAGACCAATGATGTTTAGGCTCTGACAAATACAGTTAATTATTAGTTTTTCTCTTACTTGCTCTCTGTGTCATGTCATTGAACACTCATTCCTTTAGGAAACTCTTCTCTGGTCGCCTCAATTCCATTCCCTCTTGGCTTATCTTCCTAGTAACTCCTTCCTTTCTCCCTTATTTCTTCTCTGCTGCCTGTACCCTAAATAGATTTTTCCCAAGGTTCTCTTTTCCACTTATCTCTTCTTTACATGGTTTGCAAACTCATCATATCCATCCCTACAACCACTGCTTCAAGTAGATGCTGTGTCCTGAGAGTTCTAAGTCCATATTTGTAGCCTAGATCTTTCTCTAGAACCTAAGGGTCAATTCTGACTGGACAGCTTCATGGAAACTCCCCTGGAGTGTTCACACCCAACAAGAGCAAAAGTCACCTCCCACTGCCAGACTGCCATTCTCCTGGACTTCCCAGTCAGTTGGTAAATGCAACATCTACTTGAAAGTTACACTTGACTCCTCCTGCATCCATGCTTATACTGAATGTACCTACTTAGTATATCTGGAAATGGTTTATTCCTCTTTATCCCATTTCTAAAACCACAGTTCAGGATTTCAACACTTCTTTTTACAGATTCCACAGGCTTCCGGATTCAACTCACTCTCTAACATCCTGCTAGAGTGTTCACTCTAGGTGCAAATCTTATCATATCACTCTTTGGCTAAAACCCTTTGGTGCCTCCCCAACAGTTTCAGATTCAAATTCAAATTTCTTAACATGACGAGCACAATCCTTGGCTACTACTTCTCATCTCTTGCCTCTTCCCACTTGTGCCATTATAGCCAAGTACATGGATACACTTGGAGTTTCATAAATTCACTGAATTTTCATATTCTGCCAGTCTCTATACCTGCTCTTTCTGCTACATGAAACATCCTCCCCTTTTAAAACAAATTAATAGTCACTTTTTGTTTAAAGCTCAATTTAGCGATCATTTTCTCAAGAAAGCCTTCCTGCCCCCTTATTCTGTCTTAGGTAACTTTCCCAGTGTGATTACTATGTGCTCTTTTCTATCATGACACTTAGAACATAATTTTCTATGTAACATCCTATTGAGAGGTCTGAGCACTAGACTAAGATTTCGAAGGCAAGGATTTTTTTTACCTAAATTCTCCAGTCACCCTTTGGCACATATCAGATACTCACAGATATTTTTTGAATGAATGAATGAATGAATGAATGAATGAGTTAGTGGCACATATTTGGTTGCCAGATTAACTAGTCTCACAGAGACTTTTAATAGTAATACAAAACATTATGAAATTCATGAAAGTAATTTCTTCCTAGAAAGGAATAATGAATGTTAAAAAAGGGTTGTATCATAATTCACCTTCTCAGCTTTTCTTTGCTTGAATGAAGAAGAGAAACCTTTTTGCTTTTCTCAAACTCTGGCAATGGAGCCTTTAATTCAAGCCCAGTCTCACTTCTTAGTGATTCAGAGCTAGAAACAAGAGAAAATCATGTCACAGATTTCAGAGGAAAATTGTCAGACAATATTAATTTCAAAGACTCTAAAGAATTTATGATCAAGATCATCACAAATCCATGATTGATTAAACTCTAAAATATACAGATACAGAGTAACAGATACCAGCAGTATTAAAATATTCTGACTTCACTGATTATGACTCTCCAAATTATATGACTGTATCGAAAGGTGTATAATAGGAAAAAACCACAAAGGATTAGAGGGTCACATTACACTATTCCAACCTGATCAGCAAAGGTCAGATATCCTCCATTTATGGATATTTTCTGGCTCTACCATTTTTCTAAAACTTCTCCATGCATTTTGATTAATTTTTTTTAAATAATTCCCTAAGAAACAAACTAATATTATCTCCTTTATCCCAAGAGACAGAACTTATTTTGAAAATTTACTTTTATTTGTAGTGGTAGAATTCTGAAGCAAAACAAAGATTCAAGACAAGGAGGGTTCAAAAAGAAATTGCAAATAATACGAGAAAATTACAAAGCCTTCCAAAACCCTTCCCAATCTCATATCCCAGATAAAGTTTAATACAATAAATTTCTTTCTGGTTAAAATGTTAAAATATCAAGAAACTTGTTGATATTTTTGCACCACTTAAGTGAGCACATCTTTGGTTTAACCACACTTATTGGTTGCCAAGTCTTTTCCTTGTTCAAAATAGTAGATGGTCACATTTCTACAAACAGTTGATGGTCACATTCTACAAATTCCGGAAGTGACTGACTCAAAATTCTCACCATCATCATTCATGTCCTCAGCAGCTATGTTTATTGTAGCTCTACGCTCTATTTAAAATTAAAATCCCTTTGGAAATCAGCTTAAAGTGAATGAAATAAATTCACAAAAATTGAATTTTTATAAGCAGATAAAGAAAGGTCTGACCCCCAGTTCAACTGCCTATCCAATGCAGGTTTGAATACCAGCTCTAATATCTATGGGGGTGGGGGGTTGGGTGGATGGGGACAGAGATAGAGAGACCTGTTTTAAGGGTTGTTTTCTCACTAACTGAGGGGACAGATCCATAAGTTCAAAAAAGACATCAGGGAGAAGCTTAGTGGTAGGTGGATAACATCTGAGGCTGTTCTTGTCTATTTAAATACTGGGGTTATATGTAAAATTTTTTTCTGAAGAAGATTCTACTGTTTCTAAAAAGTTTGAATATTGCTGCTATTATTTAACTCTGATTAATGGTAACTCAGACTCTACCACATCCAGTGTTGGGGAACTTACTACCTTGCAATTCACCCTGGTCCCCTGTGATCAAATAGGATTGTTAAGAAGTACTTCCTAGGGGTGCCTGGGTGGCTCGGTCAGTTGAGCGTCTGACTTTGGCTCAGGTCATGATCTCACAGCTTGTGAGTTTGAGCCCTGCATCAGGCTCTGTGTTGACAAACAGAGTTCTCCAGAAATTACCCAGTAAAAATGTATATTATGAAAAAGTGAAAACAAAACTAACCAAGCAAATAGGTCAGTAGAAAAATATCCCAAGTGTTCACTGCAGGAGTTCTGCATGGGCAATCCAGGTTCTTCAGGCTTCACACAATATTCATTCTTAACTGAAAGTTTTAAAGGGGGACTATTTTAATTCTAACATCACTGGTGGGGACGATGTTAATCACACATACAAGCCCTGAACAGAAAGCAGTTGCCACTTTTTACTCAACAGAGTTTACAAAGCAGGATTTTTTAAATAGAATGCATTTTATAGATTTCAGTCTATATATAAAGCAGGAAACCACCCAGATTAGAAAGCAAAATGAAAATACTACATTCTATTCACTCCAGACATCAACCAAATTCTAGAACCAAATTCTAGTAACTTAGTGGTAGGTGTGCTTAAAACACATTCAACTGAGATTTATTTATTAAGTTTTTATAGGTAACTGTCATACTTAACAGAAAATAAGTATGAGTCTGCAGTAGGTAGCTGTATTGTCAAAATATGACATCTGATGGTTTTTTCTTTCTTTCTTTCCTTTTTTTTTTTTTTTTTTTTTTTTTTTGCAGCTGCTCATTTTCAGAGCAAACATGAGATGACCAGAAGCAGACGTGGTTATGACCAATAGGAAGGTGCTAGACAGCTGGTGACGAGCAGCTGCTCTATTTCCACTGAGAACCAAATAAGAGTTTGCAAAGAGGATCTGGGTCACCAGTTAGCCATTTCCAGGAAGAACTCTGAAACTCAGGGGCTGAAAGCCATTGGAATGTTATAGAACAGACTCACCAATCTGCCCTCAATGTTAAAAAAGGACATGAAAAAAAGAGGAGTGTACTGAGTCCTACGTCATCTGGAGTATGAGTTTATACAGGATAATCCTGAAAGTGTTTTTCAGGCCCATTTTAAGAAAAAAAACATCTTAATTTTAAAAGATTCCTAGCTAATATCCCAGGCCTAGAAAAACCACAAATAGTCATTGACCACAATGATTTCAGTAGAATTTAATTTCAGAAGTTGGAGTTTGTCCTTTCATGAGCCAAATTAAAGCTAATTTAGCTTAAGTGTTTAGATGCTGGTGATACACATTAGACAATGTAGGTGAAGAGTTTTGAAATGTGAGGTCTAATTGAAGCAATGACAGTAATTACCTAGGTCTAAAAATCTAAAACGGAAAGGACAACCACCCTAGCAACTTACAGAAGTAAACTAATTTATAAGCAAGGGTTTTGCAAGCAGAAAGTATGATAAGATTCAAGGTTAGTGGCCCTGGCTTTTAGACACTCATACAATGACACAGCATGATTAATTCCATTTTAAAGAGCAAGAAATGATGGTAACAGCTAGGGCACTAAAAAGAAAAACCCTGTGCCTGCTGCAACACTGTTTGCCCTTGTGCAACACACTTTAAACTTTGGAACACGTAAATTTTTTCTTCGCAGGTAGGGAACATATGTTTCCTTTTATTTTATTTACACTTTTTCCTTCAGACTATGATTAATAAGGATTACATGTTCTTTACAGTACACAGCACACAGTTAATCCTCAGCCAATAAAAAGCATAAGTGGAATACCAACTTAAGAATGTATATATATAGTTTTTGGAGCATTTAATTAGAATTTTTCAAACCTTTGGAAATTTGGTTTTCACTCACCGGTATTTGAGAAATATGTTTTCCAGTATTTTACCACAATACTCATTTTTTCGATTGTCAGTGGTTCAATTAAAGTAACATCAGCTCCATGCTCTGAAACACAACCTAAGAATTTCTGCATTAAATATTGACCTTATGACTTCTATTTATAGAAAAAACATAATATATACAATAGGCACATACCTTTAAAGTTTTCAGGGGTTATAAAAACAAACAGCAAATGTATATTTTTCTTCTTGCCAAATCTGAGAGGAAAAAAGTGTTAAAATGAAGCAAAATCATCATTTGAAAAATTGGGATTCAATATTTTACCTTAAGAACTAAACTAGAATGATTTTATTTCTTTAGAACTTCAAATGATGGCATTAATATGGAATTTAGTAAAAGTAGCATCTCAAATTAGCAATGGAAAAAAGATGAACCACTTTTATTCTTGTTTAAAAAAAAAAAAAAGCCTAACTTTTATCCATGTTCTTGAGCTAACCACCAGTTTACAAGAAATTTAAGGAAAAGAGAAATATTTTAAAGAATGCTGTGGGAATGGGGCACCTGGGTGGCTCAGTCAGTTGAGTGTCCAACTCTTGATTTCAGCTCTGGTCATCATCTCATGGATTGAATCCCACGTCGGGGCTCTGCACAGACAGTGAGGGGCCTGCTTGGGATTTTCTCTCTCCCCCTCTCTCTCTGCTGTTCCCCAGCTCACGCTTTCTCTGTCTCTCTCTCAAAATAACTAAATAAACTTAAAAAAATATGCTGTGGGGATGAAATCAGCAAAAGCCAGAATGTGAAAAACTCAGTGAGACAAATGGCCCCTTTAAAAAATACATAGAAATAAAGAGTAAGACAAAAAAAAAAAAAAAAAGGAAAGGGATAATTGAATCTTGATTTATATAAACAGTTTAAAAAAATCATAAGATGGGTGGCTGGCTGGTTCAGTCAGAGGGGCATGCAACTCTTGATCTCAAGGTCATGAGTTCAAGCCCCATATTGGGGGTAGAGCCTACTTAAATAAAAACTTTAAAAAAAATAAAAAATCATAAACACAGAAACTTGAACACTGGATATTTGGCAAAATTAAAGAATTGTTATTTTCAGGTGTGTATTGTTATTGCGGTTATTTTTTTAAAAAAGTCCTTATCTTTTAGAGGTATTTATTAAAGTATTTATGGATGAAAGAAAATGATATCTTAGATTTGCTTTCAAATAGTTCACCAGTTCAGCAGGGGTGGGAGAACTGGAAGGGCCAGAGATGAAACCAGATTGGCCATGTGTTGATAACTGTTAAAGCTGCATTATGGGTACAGGCAAGTTCATTATACTTTTATATGCTTGAAAAAAAAAACAATAAATAAAAGAAATGTGGTGTTACAATAAACTATACTTAGGAGTTCAGGAAGTTGGAATTTCTGATAATTTAATGGGTACTGAACTTTGGCTTTGAATAAAAGGAAATTATTTTCCAAGGAGACTATTACTGTGAGCCAGACTAAAGAGAACAGCTAAGTGGCGCCTGGGTGGCTCAGTCAGTTAAACATCTGACTTCAGCTCAGGTCATGGTCCTGCAGTTTATGAGTTCAAGCCCTGCGTCAGGCTCTTAAGCAGATTCTGCGTCTCCCCCTCTCTCTGCCCCTCCCCTGCTCACGTTCTGTCTCTCTCTTAAAAGTAAATAAACATTAAAAAAATTAAAAATAAATACAGAGAACTAAACTGCTAAGCTAAACTGCCTAAGAAAAAATAACTATTCTATAATACTTAAAGTATCACTTATTATATTAATATGTAGTTATGTGTGGTTATTATTTATTCCCTTAAGACAGGACCTGCAAGAACCCCCACTATATAATATTGTTATATTATCTTATATACGCATTTGAAAATAAAGGCACATTATGCCATGCTCCAAATTACATTACAGTTGATCCTTGAACAGCATGGGTTTGAACTATGCCAGGCCACATGTATGTGGATTTTTTTGGATAAAGTATAATACAGTAGTAAATGTATTTTTTTTCCTTATGATTTTCTTAGTAACCTTTCCTTTTCTCTGGCTTAGTTTATTGCAAGAATACAGTATATAATACATATAACATACAAAATATGTGTTAACTGCCAAATTATCAGTAAGGCTTCTGATCAACAGCAGGCTATTAGTAGTTAAATTTTGGGGGAGAGTCGAAAGTCACACACGGATGAGAACCACACTTGAATTGAGAAAGACTGAATAAAGCAGACTGCCATTCTTAAAGTGGGTGGGTTTCATCTAATTAAATTGAAGACCTAAGTAGAATAAAAAGTCTGAGAACTCCTCCAGCCTGACTACTGAGCTGAGACATTGGCCTTTTCCAGCCTTCAGATTCAGACTGAAATATCGGCTCTTCTTAGGTCTTGAGCCTGCCAACTTTTCAAATGAAATTTATACCATCAGCTTTCCTGATCCTCAGACCTTTAGATTTGGACTGGAACTACACGTTGGCTCTCCTGGGTCTCTGGCTTGCCAATTACAGATCTTGGGACATCTTGGCTTCCATAATCGCATGAGCCACTTCCTTAAAAGAAACCAACTTCTTCCCTATCTCTAGATAAATGGATAGATGATAGACTGATCAGCATCCTACCGGCTCTGTTTCTCTGAAGAATCCTGATTAATATAGCCACATTTTATTTATTCATTCATCTGTCTATGGACATTTGGGTTGCTTCTACCTCTCGACTACTATGAATAGTGCTGTGAACATGGTGTGAAAATATTTCAGAAACATCCTTACAGACACATCCAGAGGAATGTTTTGCCAAATATCTAGGCATCCCATGACCCAATCAAGTTGACACATAAAAATTAACCATCACAGGGGCAACTGGGTGGCTCAGTCGGTTAAGTGTCCAACTTTGACTCAGGTCATGATCTCGTGGTTTGTGGGTTCAGGTCCTGCATCAGGCTCTGTGCTGAAAGCTCAGAATCCTGGTTCAGATTCTATGTCTCCCTCTCTTTCTGCCCGTCCCCCACTAGGACTCTGTCTCTTCTTCCTCAAAAATAAATAAACCTTAAAAAAATAAAAATAAAAATTAACCATTACAGTGTTATATACATACAATGGAATGTATTACTCAGCCTTAAAAAGGAACAATCTGTTAAATGCTACCATATGGGTGAACCTTTAAGACATTATGTTAAGTAAAATAAGCCAATCACACACACAAAAATACTATATAATTTCATTTATCTGAGGTATCTGAAGTAGTCAAATTCATAGAAATAGAAAGTAAAATGGTGGTTACTGAAAGATGTCGGGAGGGGTAAAGGAATACTTGTTTAATAGGAATAGAATTTATGATTTACAAAATGAAAAAGTTCTGGAGATATATTTCACAACAATGTGAATACACTTAACACTACTGCACTGAACACTTAAAAATGGACAAGATGGGAGGCACCTAGGTGGCTCAATGGGTTAAGCATCTGACTCTTGATTTCGGTGCAGGTCACGATTCGGTGGGTTCGAGCCCTGCATGGGGTTCCACACTTGCACTGAAGGGCCTTATTAGGATTCTCTCTCTTCCTCTCTCTCTGTCCCTCCCCTGCTCATGCTCTCAAAATAAAGAAACATTTTTAAAAATGGACAAGATAGTAAAATTTGTGTTATGTGATTTTACCACAATAAAAAAAATACCCCCCACAAAAAGAAGCTATACATGGCTTTTCGACTGTGCAAGGCATTCATGCTCCTAAACCCCATGTTGTTCAAGGGTCAACTGTATATGAGATTTATTTTTTTTTAATTTTTTTTAATGTTTATTTATTTCTGAGACAGAGAGAGGCAGAGCATGAGTGGGGGAGGGGCAGAGAGAGAGGAAGACACAGAATCGGAAGCAGGCTCCAGGCTCCGAGCTGTCAGCCCAGAGCCCAACACGGGGCTCGAACTCACAAACCCTGAGATCATGACCTGAACCGAAGTTGGTCGCACAACCGACTGAGCCACCCAGGCACCCCTGTATATGAGATTTATATATCTGAGTCATATATATATTGAGAGCCCTGTATATGCCAGACTCTGTGCTAGGCTCTGGGGGATATCATAAACAGGAAAACAAGGTCTCTGCTCCGATACAGTTAATAGTTTCTTGAAGGGGTCAGACATTGAAGAAATCACTGTAGATAATTAATGAAGTAGTCAAATATGTGCCCAGTGGTGTGAAGGAAAGCCTTAGGGGCTGGTGGGAGTACCTACTTGAGAACTAACCTACTTTGCAGCCTCAGGCTTCCAGGCAGGAATGCCTCTGTGGCTGACTAGGAGTTAACCACACAAAAGGTAGAACTGGGGAGAGAGCAGACTCAGAGAAGCAGTAAAGTACATTCGGGACAAACAGAACAGGCCCTGGGAAGAGGCCTGGGGTATAGAGAATAGGTAAGTTTGAGAAAGTGAAAATGCCCAATATGGTACAGAGCATCTGAGGGAGGGACACATATGATGAAACCACAGGGGTACAAAGGCCTTTGGGCCAAATTAGACATTTGGTATTCAAATGTCCCAAAATATTAAAATACCAGATATTAAGTTACTGGCATGATTGTATTTGCATTTTAAAAAGGCCACTCTAGGATGGGACAGACAGGCAGAGTGCGTCCTATGTGGTGGCACGGGGTGAATTTGAGAGACCATATTGCAGTTATGCAGGCAAGAACTGATGGCAGAAAAAAGACATACCTGAGAACTTTCTATAAAAAAATAAATATTTCTGGCGTACCTGGGTGGCTCAGTCAGTTAAGCATCCAACTCTTGGTTTCAGCTCAGGTCATAATCTCATGGTTAATGAGTTTGAGCCTTGTATCAGGCTCTGTGCTGATAGTGCAAAGCCTGCCTGGGATATTCTCTCTCCCTCTCTCTCTGCCCCTCCCCTCCTCACTATGTCTCAAAATAAATTTAAAACTTAAAAAAAATTGTTATAAATAAATAATTCTGAATATTTACTAATTATTAGTGCTAACATGTGACAAGGATTAGTGCTAACATGTGACATTCACACAACTGAGGTCTCTTCAGGCTTGATTCTGCTCTGTGAATTCTGAGGAGTTTGGGCTAAAAGAGAAAAAAGGAGAGAATACACATTTCTAAGAAGAAATGAGAAGCTCAGGCAGAAATAATACCATCAAATAGGCATACACGGGAGGGAGAATAGGATTAGACTGGCAGACTGGACATGGAAATAGGAAAGGCACATGAGCATACTGGTATAGGAGGGAATGCTGGCATGGTGGATGACAAGAATGTTGCTCGCCACAGTGTAAGTATTTCATGTATATTTTTAAGTGGGGCATAATGGAGGTATGATTACTGGATGAGGAAACAGAAGTGGAGGGGAAAGATGGACTGAACAAACAGGACCACAGAAAGAAACTTACAAGGTAGTTTAGCTCAACTTTTGGAATAAAAATTACTTGTTGCTTCACAAAAAGTAAATTATAAGCACACTTTAGAATTAGAGAATTTTAAATAAAACAGATTATTAGCTTTTAGAAATATTCTATGTCGATCTCATAGTTCATGGGTTCGAGCCAGGCATCGAGGTCTGTGCTGACAGCTCAGAGCCTGGAGCCTGCTTTGGATTCTGTGGCTCCCTCTCTCTCTCTGCCCCTCCCCAACTCACACTCTGTCTTTCTCTTAAAAATAAAAATAAACATTAAATTTTTAAAAGAAATATTCTATGTCTATTTTTTCATTTTACAAATTGATTTTACTGGCATTAAAATAAGTTAGATTTGGATATATGAATATATATAATGCCCTCATGATGACTTTCAAACTTCAAGCTTTACATCAGAGTTGGAATTCCTGGATTTTTGTCATTAGCACAGAATCAATTACCAACTCAAATACTTCCCCTGCTAGCGAAACGCTAATTGTGATGCTGTACAGGAGCTCCACTAATGAATAGAATTCCCAGAATCCAACACACTGGTGTGGAGCTCAGCTGCTCATTCACATTCTCTACAGATCGATAAGCTAAAAGAGTTTCTAGTTTCCAGGATCACCAAAAAAAAAAAAAAAAAGGAAAAAGAAAAAAAAGTCCTCTTCCTAATGAATCAATGTTCCTTAAAACAAAGCAACACAAAAACAAGGCAAACATCTCTTTCATCCACCCCAATTAACAGCACTTCTTTCATATGCCAAAATCAAATTGCAGATTCTGAGACCTTATAAGTACCTTCTCAGGTGAAGTCTCTTGGGTTTTAAACATTTGCAATTCATTAGGGGACAATCCATTTCTCCTCATTGTATTTCATACAATATACTGTTTAAATGTCATGATGGTTCCTGAGACCATACTCTACATACAAGATTGGATGTTGATATTCTAGTGTCCCTTCCTATGCCTGTCTCAGGTATTCTCTGAAACTGAAGGCAGTTATAAGTTCAAAATGCAGCAGTACAGTTCCCTAGTCTTGCCACTATACCCGGGTCTGGTCCCTGGTAGCTGGGGGGTGGGGGGGTGGGGTGGGGGGGGATCATATAAAATGTCTTGAGCTGAGCTGTACACTCAACTGACTAAAGAGCCTCAGGAAAGTCCTGGCCTCTGAAATCTATCATCAATAAGAGAACCAATGGTGTCTTATAAGTCCCTATGAAGCCAGGGAAAATTTCTAAACTCATTTACTTTAGAGTCAAAAGGACTCCAAGGGACAAAAGCCAGTGTCATTTTTGGGTAGTGGTCTCCTTGAGTACAGTTATCCATTATGCTGTCTGTGGGCCAAATGCAGCCAAATTAACTTGGCTGGTCTATTTGGGACGTGCAACAAATAACGTTCTTTGCTAATGACCATTAATTAAAACATTTTCAGTGAGAAAACGGAGAGCTTTACTATACATGTGAAAACACTTAAGTTCACTCACTACTAGTAGGGTACCTGTGATAACATGTAGTTGAGTTCTGAGAATTTATTCTGGTCAATAGTAAAGGCTGGTGTGCTCTCTTCCCATTATGTTATTCTTCAGAAGAGTTCCTGCTGTGACCATCCTAAGTCAGGGTCACCACATGACCTGATGTTAAGCATATTAAGACCTAGAATTTTCTGCAATTCCTACTTATACTCAACCATCAATTATAGAATAATGTTTTTAGTAAAACTACTTTCATGTTTTGTTGTTATTTTGTTTATTATCAAGCATTCAGCAGGGTAGGTCATGCCAACTGACTAATGAGACTTACTGAGTTGCACTGTCAAGTCAAAGATGTTTTGGAATTACGGACACAAAAGCACAACTTGTTAGACCCCTGTGGCTCACTAAGATTTCTTAGTGAATTAATAAGTCAACTGATCAGACAATTGAAACTACATGGGAAAGATAAAGTCAGAGCCAAACTTGATTTGTAGACTGAGCAGATGGAACCTCATTCCTTTGCTACTGCTGGACTGCTTGGAGCTCACGAGAACCACAGAATTCTAAAAACTGCAGAGACATTTCATGGAATGGAAAATCACAATTTCAGACAGGATCCATACATTGTTGATGAGTTTAAAAGATATTTTAATTTTCCATACCTGCCTTTGGAAGATAAAGTATCAGGATGTGTCTGAATTATCAAGTATCTGCTCTTTGAGTGTGGTTCAATTTTAGAATTCTGAAGCTAAGCATATGAACCCTAAAACTATCTTAAAATATTTTATCAATGCTGGGGTACGTGGGTGGCTCAATTGGTTAAGCGTCTGACTTCAGCTCAGGTCACGATCCCACAGTTTGTGGGTTCCAGCCCCATGATGGGCTCTGTGCTGACAGCTCAGAGCCTGGAGCCTGCTTCAGATTCTGTGTCTCCCTCTCTTTCTGCCTCTCCCCTGCTCGCACTCTCTCTCTCTCTCTCTCAAAAATGAATAAACATTAAAAAGTGTTTTTTAAATATGTTTTATCAACAGGTAGTATTTGAGTTAAACCAGCTCAATAAAAATGTATTTATAAAATGAAAGCCAACTGGGGAGTACTATTAAGAATGTTAACCTGTAATTGAGATGTGCCATAATTCTTGAGAATGTCAGTCTGTGAAGTACCAGTATTTTTTATGAATGATTAAAATTGATCCCTGATTAGCTTCAAGCTGAAAATATCATTCTTCTGTAAGAATAAATTTAAGAATCTTATTAAACAGGCTGCTTACATTTTATTCTAAAATAAGCCTAACACTATAGCTAATAGGCTACATGCTTCATTCTTATTTTTAATAGAAATCCATATGCCTTATAGATAAATAGATTTGTGATCACGGGCTCTAATACTGCAAATAAAGGTGGACACTTCTACTCTATATTAAGCTCCTCATTAACTGGTAAAACACATAAAGTACCCGGAGAGAAAAAAGTAAGATGAATAGTCGTATATCTTGCCAAACCCATCCAGATTTTGAGGTATTACAACAACAAGGATCTAAGGGGGGAAAATCTAAAATACAGCAGAAGAAAAGCTAAACAAGACATTTTATTTTGGTTTAGTCATTAAATGTCAGCCCAAACTCAAAATATACAGTGTTTTAGGAAAGATAAAGGCTTAAATGCCTTACAAATGGGATAGTATGTTTATAGGACTCATTACTCTAAGAAAAACCACAGGTTCAAAAATATAAACATGCTCCACAAGGGTTTAAATAATTCATAAGTAATAAACTCATAACAGATCTTAGGGCAAGAAAGGGAATTCCAGAGACATTCCTAGCCTCTGAGGTCAGTATCATGAAAGGCAAAGATTTCACAAAGAAAACTGTCCATTTTTTAGGGAGGAACACAAAAGCTAGAAGTGTCTGCCTTGAATGGCATTTCTTCTATTCATCCACACAATCACTCACTCATACCCACAGCAAGGTACTGAATACTTGCTATTAGTCAAAATCTATACTAGATATTGGGAATAGCGGAACAAGAGACAAGAAAAACAAATCCAGGTGTTTTCAAATGATCCTTTTTTTCTTTTCAAACAAATGTTTCTATAGCAAAATAGAACCATATGGTAAATATACTATTTTGGCATGTCTATATATTTAATGCCTTCTTTTTTCCCTGCTGAGAAATCTTTAGCTGTGTTATTCAGAGCAAAGAAACCAGCAATAGGGGGAATCCACACGGTGAATATGTTCTCTCCTCCAATCTTCTACCTTTTAATAATTACAACTGGACATAAAACTTGTTCTTAAATAGAACTTTATTCTCATCCTGTTCAAAATGTAGCTTCAATACTGAGCAAATATGAAGCCTTTACCACAGAGGGACCTGGCTAGGTTCCCACTCTTGGAATGAGGAGAGAGACCAGCCACACTGATTTGTCCAGTGCTCTTGTAAAATGACATGTATTTTTAGTTTATACAAAGTTTGGCATATATTGAATCTCAGGTGTAGAAGAAGGGGCTTCAACACACTAGCCAAGTAATTATAGACTTTTATAAGGAACATGAAGAGAAAAGACTTCTCCTCAGAGTTTTGTAAAAACAAGCCATATGGTCTTAGGTAAACCACTTCACCCTTAGTTGTTTGTAAAGTAGGGATGAAGAAACCTGTTCCACCTCCCCATAACACTGTTGTAAAAATGCTGAAATACTGTAATAAATGCAATATTATGATGAGGTCCCAGCCAGGGGAATTCTATTCATAGGAGTCATTTTTTAAAGGTATATAATAAAATAGGTTTATCTTCAGAAGAAGGACAGTTCACAACATGTCTTGGAAATGAAATCCACTTTGAGGTAGCCTGCCTGGTTTGTCTAGAGTTCGTACTCCCAGGAGAAAGCCAAAACAAATGCAGTAGATAATCTAAGAAACCCCAAGAGCTGTATCCGTCTCTCCACCTCTCTCTTTAACAAGGAACTCATTACTTTGACCTCTTCCCATTCCAACTTTTCTTGTCCCCTAACACAATACACTTGCTCCTTTTTATTCAGGGATAATATTGACTCTGAACATTCTCCTTTAGTCTTGAAAGGCCTGTCCAGCAATTATTACAAGTCCTTGTATACTCCAATATTATCTGCAATTACATTTTCTCTATCAAATCTTCTCGTAGAAGGGGAACGAAATTTTGACCTAACCTTGTTTAAAAACATCCAGAATGGCTCAAAATCCTATGTAGTCAGGCAAGGAAGCACCTAACTCTCCCACCACCAGACTCCAGATCTCTAAAGTAGAGTGGGTCAAACAGAACCAGAACATCTATGGAGCTACAAGATGAAACAAAAATATTGGAGGGGATATTGATCTGGACTCTACGGATCCAAAGAGTTTCGAGGCTTTTCCACATTAGGACATCTCTTGAAGGAGACACTTTGAGTCCATCGCTAATATAACACAGAGCTAAGAGTACTCACCTTAGTATCTGCCATAAAAATTAATGAACTCCGAAAAGATGTGTCATTTTTTTTTAATTTTTTTTTTTTTACATTTATTTATTTTTGAGAAACAGAGTGAGACAAAGCATGAGTGGGGGAGGGGCAGAGAGAGAAGGAGACACAGAATCTGAAGCAGCCTCCAGGCTCTGAGCAAGCGGTCAGCACAGAGCCTGATGCAGGGCTCAAACCCACAAACTGTGAGATCATGACCTGAGCCGAAGTTGGATGCTCAACTGACTGAGCCACCCAGGCACCCCGGATGTGTCATTTTAAATGACATAGTTATTCAAAAGGAGTACCTATGGGATTAAGGTAAGTACTATGTACCAAATAAATTTCTATGACCAATTAATTCTCACATTCACCCACATCACTTTTTTTGCTGTTGTTTTACCTTTTTTTAATATTTATTTATTTTTGAGAGAAAGAGGGACAGAGTGCAAGTCAGGGAGGAGCAGGGAGAGGAGACACAGAATCGGAAGCAGGCTCCAGGCTCTGAGCTGTCAGCACAGAGCCTGACATGGGGCTCAAAAGACAGGAGTCAAAGGTGGACACTTAACTGACTGAGCCACCTACGCTCCCCCACATCAATTACTTTTTAAATTAAAATGATAATTCTTATAATAGTATGCCAAACTGGCAATAAAAACAATATTATGTATACCTATTCTTCCCATGAAAGTATCTCTCATCTTAAAAATTAAAGCATAAACAGTACCATCTTTAAAGGTTTGTTTGGTTTTTTTTTATAGAAATGGGTTTCTAAGGGCACTTGCGTGGCACAGTTGGTTAAGCATCTGACTCCTGATCTTGGCTCAGGTCATGATCTCACAGTTCATGAGTTCAAGCCCCATATCCGGCTCTGTGCTGATGGTGCAGAACCTGATGGTGCAGAACCTGCTTGGGATTTTCTCTCTCCTTCTGTCTTCCCGTTCCCCACTTGTGCACACTCTCTCTCTCTCTCTCCCTCTCAAAAAAAAAAAAAAAAATTTTAAAAAAATTTTAAAAATATAAACGTTTTTGAAGTTCACCTAATTAATTTGGCAGCTTCCAGCTCATCAGCAGTTGGTAAAGAAGTCGTCTTCAAGAAAACCATGTCAAATGGGCAATTCTCCAGAAGTGCTGCTGCCCCCTCCACATCTCTGATGGTTATGGAGACTTTTGCAACATGTGAAAAGGATTTCTGTGCAATATCAGCCAGGTACTGAACAGTGACATCTCCAACTAATAAGAGGTCTATTTTTGCCTGAAAGAGAAGGAAAAAAAGCAGAAGTACCACATAATTCATATCTGAGCACAGAGAAGATGCCATGTATGAGAGGATAAAATAAAGGTGACAAATAATACCATGACTGACTATACAAACAGACTGAATGGTCAATGATAAGCACCTCAGGGACAGGAACTAGTAGTTTCTTGTCCTCAGTACTTAGGGTAGTGAATAGATCTAATGGTCATGCTATTTTTTTTTAAGGTTTTTAAATGTTGATTTATTTTTGAGAGAGAGAAAGAGAGCGAGGAAGGGGCAGAGAGAGGGAGACACAGAATCTGAAGCAGCTCCAGGCTCTGAACTGTCAGCACAGAGCCCGAAGCAGGGCTCAAACCCATGAACCATGAGATCATGACCTGAGCCAAAGTCCGATGCTTAACCAACTGAGCCAGCCAGGTGCCCCGAAGGTCATGCCATTTTTAAAAGTTCTGCCTACAAATAACTATTCTACTGTGATTTTCCTCCCAGTTTCTTTTTCATTCTAGGAACAATAGACAGGATGCTTAAGGCCCAGTTTCCCAGTCACTCATCCTGCTGGAAAGTGTTTACTAATGAGAAAAAAACTGGTGATTCTCTTAAAGCACTTGTTTTAATGAAACACACATTCCAGAGAACAAAGTAAGATTTAAATTCCTAAATTCCAAGAGATACTCACAGTCTTTTCTGTAAATGGAATATACATGCCATTCAAACTTCATTATTTTAGAGCCAAAAAGCATCTTTCTTTCCTTTGGGGGTTATTTTCAAGCACATTCAATCAAGAAAAATATAATTTCCATCTTCACCTTTTATTTTCCTATGTTTTATTTTCTACAGCTATTGAACATAATCCACTAAAACTGTCAAAGAAGGGCGATGCTTAAATTAGTGGAAACAGCAGACACTTGGAAACGGCAGGCCACAGGTCCGCATGAGAAAACAGATTTGGGAGCTGACCAGAATTGAAGCCGAAAGAAGTGGGTGAAGGAGTTGGAAATACCTAGGAAGAGAAAGGCAGCTTAGGGTGCCTGGGTGTCTCAGTCAGTTAAGCATCCGACCTTGGCTCAGGTCATGATCTCACCATTCATGAGTTCAATCCCCACGTCGGGCTCCGCACGGACAGCTCGGAGCCTGGAACTTCCTTCAGATTCTGTGTCTTCCTCGCCCTCTCTGCCCTTCCCTAGCTCACACTCTGTCTCTCTTGGTCTCTCAAGGATAAATAAATGTTAAAATAAATAAATAAATAAATAAATAAAGAAAGAAAGAAAGAAAGAAAGAAAGAAAGAGAGAGAGAGACAGAGAGAGAGAGAGACAGAGAGAGAGAGAGAGATTGAGAGACAGAGAGAGAGAGACAGAGAAAGGCAGCTTGCCAAAGATACAACCCTTCAGAGCAGGATGCTCGTGGAGTATCCCCTCTCCTTCACCCGGTTTCCCAGGGGCTGCTGAAGGGAACTTAGGAGGTGCAAGAAACTAGTCAGGTTTAAAGTAAGTAAAACTTTGGCCCTTCTTATTTCTGCCTTCTAATTTTCTTCCTTCTGTTAAAAAAAGAAAAGAAAAGAAAAGAAAAAAGTGAGCCTTCTTTTATCCCTCTCTCATATCCTAATTTAATCTCCTCCTCAGAAGCAACCACTGTCAATGATTTTGTCTATATCCTTCCAGATGAATTCTTTTTTTTATTTTTTCCCTGTTTTTTTTTAAATTTTATTATTTTTTAAAAGTTACATCCAAATTAGTTAGCATATAGTGCAACAATGATTTCAGGAGTAGATTCCTTAGTGCCCCTTACCCATTTAGCCCATCCCCCCTCCCACAACCCCTCCAGTAACCCTCAGTTTGTTCTCCATATTTATGAGTCTCTTCTGTTTTGTCCCCCTCCCTGTTTTTATATTATTTTTGTTTCCCTTCCCTCATGTTCATCTGTTTTGTCTCTCAAAGTCCTCATATGAGTGAAGTCATATGATTTTTGTCTTTCTCTGACTCATTTCACTTAGCATAATACCCTCCAGTTCCATCCATGTAGTTGCAAATGGCAAGATTTCATTCTTTTTGATTGCCGAGTAATACTCCATGGTATGTATATACCACATCTTCTTTATCCATTCATCCATCGATGGACATGTGGGCTCTTTCCATACTTTGGCTACTGTTGATAGTGCTGCTATAAACATGGGGTTACATGTGTCCCTTCACAACAGCACACCTGTATCCCATGGATAAATGCCTAGTAGTGCGATTGCTGGGTCGTAGGGTAGTTCTATTTTTAGTTTTTTGAGAAGCCTCCATACTGTTTTCCAGAGTGGCTGCACCAGCTTGCATTCCCAACCTTCCAGATGAATTCTATGTTAATCATATAACACGTATATACCTTTTTTTCATAAAGGAGGTATTTTTAAAAGTGAGTTTCTTTTCTCACTGTAGTTCAACAATTCCTCAGAAATTCCAGTTCACTGGGAACATTTTCACTTCCCAGGCTGTTAAAGATTTATTCTCTTAAATACACGTTTTCTATCATTTGTTGGGATCTGGAGTAGAAGGAGAACGTGTACTCATCTGTCATCTTGATCCAATCTTCCTCATTTATGAGGATAGTAACTTATCAAACCATTATTGTTATAATGCTGTAATGAACACCTTTGTGTACATATGTATTTTTAGTCTCATTAAATTCAAAGTAAACCGTGGACAACTTATGACGGATCTAATACGAATAACGGACAGGACTGAATCAAAGAAATAAACAAGATTACTGTTTAAAAGAATGAAAAAGAAAAGTGTGGCATGTACAAAGAATGGAATATTATTCAGCCTTAAAAAGGAACTGAATTCTGATACATGCTACAACGTGAGTGAACCTTGAAACCATTATGCTAAGTGAGAAAAGGCAGACAAAAAAGCAGAAATGTTGAATTAATTCAATTGTATGATATCCCTAAAATAGGTAAATTCAAAGAGACAGAATATAGAATAATGGCTACCACGGGCTGGGGGCAGGGGAAAATGAAGAGTTAGTGTTTAATGAAATACAGCATTGTTTTGAATGATTTTTTAGAAGTTCTGAAAATGGGTAGTGGTAAAAAGTATGTTATGTATATTATACCCCAATTTTAATAAAAAGGAATGAGGCGCTAATACATTCCACAATATGGGTGAAGCCTGAAAACTTTATGCTAAGTAAAAGGAGGCTATAAGAAAAGATCATGATTCTATTCACATGAAATGTCCAGAGTAGACAAATCCATAGAGACAAGTACTTTAGTGCTTACCGAGGGGGATACGGAGGTTGGAGTGACTGTTAATGGGTACAGAGTTTCTTTTTGGGATGAAGAAGATGTACCAACACTTACTGTGGTGATGTTGGTCCAATTCTCTGAATAGCAACCCTGGAAGTGTATACTTTAAACGGGTGAATTGCATGGTTATGAATCATGTCTCAATAAAAGTTTATTTTTAAAGGAAAATAAATGGAGGAATAAATACATCTTTGTACAAGTAAGTCTAAGTCCTAGTGCCAAAACTATAAGATTAAAAGGTAATTTTTTGCTTTTGTTTCTCAACTTAGATACTGCCAAATTGTTCTTCCCAAAAGACAGAAAAATCCCCAAGAGTGTACAGGAGTACCATTTCCCCAATCCTTAATAAGACTATTTATTAATTTTCTTCATTTTTGCCAATATTATGAGGAAAAAAAAACCCCAATCTTCCTTTTTGTTTGCATTTTTCTGATTAACTGTGAAGTTGGGTATCTTTTCATTATTGTGGCAATTTCCACTTCTATTTATTGCATATTCTATTTATTATGCTTGTCTATTTATTATCTTTTTCTAGGTTCCTATTTGTTGTTTATCTTCTTCTTATTGCTCCATAGTTTATATATTCTGGATACGTTAACTACTTTTTTCTATTTGTCATGGCTTTTAACTTTGATTACAAGGTCTGTCACAAATAAATGTTTAATATTTAGTAACAGCCACCTACTGTTTCCTTTATGGGCTTGGTGAATTTCATCTTGCTTTCAAAGCCATCTCTATTTACAGTATTAAAATATGTTTTCATAGTGTGTTCTAATACTTCTATGGTGGTTTTTTTTTTTTTTTTTGCATTTTGCTTTTTATCTCATATGGAATTTATTTGGTGATGTATCTAATTTCATCTCTTTCAAATGCAGGGCTAATTACCCAAGTAGCCTTACTGAATAGAGTAACCTTCTCCCAGTATTTTCAAATGCCACCTTTATATATATGCATGTACAATTTTCTGGGCTTCATTCTGACCCACTGATCTATTTGCCTATTCCTAATTAATACAACACTAATTACTAGCTTTTTATATCTTTTATATTTGATACAGCTTATCGTTCCCTCCTTGCTATCCTTCAATTTGGTTCTTAGATATTTCCCACAATTTCTCCTCCAATAGAATTTTAGCATCAGGTTGTCAAGTTCCAAAAAGAAGCCTGTTAAAATGTTGATTGTGGCTGCATTTATTTTACAGATTAATTAGGGAATATCATTCCAGTATTAAATCTCCCTATTTAGGAAGTAGGACTTAGAGAACTCAGGTCTTTTTTAAATGTAACCTTCATACAGATTCTGCACATGTCCTCATGTTTATTGCTAGATATTTGAAAGTTGAGGAGTCATTGTAAAGGGGATAGCTTTTCTCACTGTATTTTCTGATTGATTATAGCCAACACAGACAGCGCTACTGACTTCTGTATGAGAAATCTGCTTCAAGAACCTTATGGTACTCTCTCTTTAGTTTCAATATACTTTAGTTGATTCTTCTAAATTTTCTAGGAATACAAATAATCACTCAGTCTTCAAAAATGACATTTTTGTCTCTACACCCAGAATTTATGCTTTTTATTCACTGATCTTAAAGCACTGGCTAGAAATCCAAAACAATGGTGAATACAAGGAGTAACACTGGGTATTCTTACTTTGTTCCTGAGTTTAGTGGGAATATTTGAAATGTTTTTACCACTAAATATGATGCAGAAGATTTCTGGTCACTACCCTCTACCAAGTTAAAGAAGTTTCTTTCTACTTGGAGGATAAGAATTTTAAATCAGAAATGGGTGCTGAAATTTATCAAATATTTTAATATCAACATGATCATATTTTTTCTCCTTTATTCTGTTAGGTAGTGAGTCACATTAACAGATTTCCTAATGACAAGCCATCATCGCCTTGCTGGGATAAACCTATACATAATGTGTAATAGACTAAATTCATTCGTATTATTTTAAATTTTTCCATCTATATTCATGAGCAAAATAGGATACAATTTTGTTTCATTATATTGTCTTATCTGGGTTGGGTATCATCAGGATTATGCCAGCTTTGAAGAGTAAAACAGAAAGCTTCAATATTATTTTATGGTCTTGAATATTTTATAAAACCGAATTATCTGCTTCTTCAAATTTAGGTAAACATGTCTGCAGAATCTGGGCCTGAGGCCATTTAGAGAGATGAGTTTTAGAGTATCTTTTACAGTTCCTTAATGACTACCAGTAAATTTAAATTTTCTCCCTTAAGTGAATTTTGTTCATATATTTTTTAATTCTATTTTATCTATCTTTTCAAATATATTAATTTTTAAATGTGTATAATGCTTACTATTTGTGTTGAGTTATTCTTGCTAACTGGAAATTAATATATAATTAAATCTTTTCTATCTTCTTTTTTATGGTAATGCTTTATTAGAGACTATAGAACTGCGTGGTCCAAATGATAGCCACATGTGGCAATTTATTTACACTTATGTTAACTAAAATTAAAGTTTGAAACTCACTTCAGTTACACTAGCCTCATTTCAAGTGCTCCATATCCATGTATGACAAATGGCTGCCATATCAGACATAGAACATTGTCATCACTGCATAAAGTGCTTTTGGATGGCACAGTCCTCCAAGTGGCATTCTACTGTACCCCACAGATTTTCATGTATATTACGTTTGTGTTCATTCATTGCCAGTATGTAATTTCACTTTATACTTCCATTTTAACCTAGGAGTTGCATTAAACATCTATATAAAAATGTTTTTAATTTTCAAGATTATGATATTTTTGGTTTTGGTTCTTAATTTTTTGTCTATTGACAAAATTTCTTCTTTCAGTGCATTGTCAACAGTGAATGTATCCTGCATGACTACTTCTTAGAATTTATTTTCTTTGTGGCGTAATACATAGTCATTTTTTGTTAATGTTCCATGGATACTTGAAAATAATGTGTATTTTCTGCTGGGCACAGAACTTATTAATTGTTTTCTTTCTTACTTTAGGTCTACTTGAAGTTTCAGTTTATGGCATGTATCAACATCTCTCCTTTCTAATTATGGCTTGTGAATTTATCAATTTCTCCAACTATAGACTCTAATTTGGGGTTAGATATATAAAGATTCATGATAATTATATTCACATAAAACATAATATTTAATATATATTAAATAACATGTTATATAGCATATTTTAAATACTATATCAAGAATATCATATATTGATAATTATGTCCATTATATGGACAGAAAACTATATATATGAAATATTCTTTGTCCTTTTTAGTGTTTTTTACTTGAAATTTTTTTCTGGTATACAGTAGTTTTTCGTATCTCTTTATTTTGAGCTTTTCTATATATCATTTTGATTATGTGTGAATTTTGTAAATAGAATATATCTGAATTTTTAGGTTTCTTTTCACGATATGTGACTTTAGTTTTAATATAGGAATTTAATTAATTTCATTAATGGCATTAACTAATGTACATTAATATCAAGTAATAACATTAATTGTGAAACATTTATAACTTAACCTGAAGTGGTCTTATTCCCTTCATTTGTTATTTCACATTTCCTACCCATACTAATTTTGTTTCTTTTTCCTTATGCCTTCTGTTAGGCTGATGGAATTTTCCTTTTTCCCCTCCTGCTGTTCCTACAATACTTTGGGAGTTAAGGCCCTTATTTCTATTACTTAATAGTGGCATTTGGGCCCACAATTCAGTGCCAGTTTTACCTGATAAATACTTTTTTTTTTTTTTTACGTTTATTTATTTTTGAGACAGGGAGAGACAGCATGAACAGGGGAGGGTCAGAGAGAGGGAGACACAGAATCTGAAACAGGCTCCAGGCTGTCAGCACAGAGCCTGACACGGGGCTCGAACTCACGGACCGTGAGATCGTGACCTGAGCCGAAGTCGGACGCTTAACCGACTGAGCCACCCAGACACCCCTACCTGGTAAATACTTCCAAGGTCAAAATCCCCTGCTTCTGAACCTTGAAGCTGTTGGTCCATTTTCTTCTGGCATCCAGTTGTTAATAAAAATAAGCTGCTTTGCTTTCCTTTCAGTGCTTTTCTCATTATGCTGTGGGTTCTGATAGTTTGTGAGGATGTGTCTGGGTATCAATCTTATTCATCCTACCTGGCACTCAGTGGATCTTTGGCTTTGGAAGTTTCCTTCTGTTTCTCTATTTCCTCCTGTCTTCATCGCTCCTAGATGCAGGACATCCACAATTGATCCTTCATGGCTCAGCTTCTCTCAGAGACAGTCCCTTAACTTTATTTTTCATATCACCAGCTCAGTCTTAATTCCTTCCAAAGATTGTTATAATTTCAGTTCGTTTAATGTGAATTGCTCCCTTCTAAGATTTTTCATTTTTGGTAATTCTTCATATCCTGCTATTTTTAGGATGTGATATCCTCACGGAGAATACAAATTAGAATTTTAAGTTTGTTATATCCTCTTACTAACTTGTCTCTGGAATAGTTGTGTCCAGTGGCTGCATTTGTGTCTAGTTCTGTTAATGTCTGGAGATCCTTGGTTATTTGAACATAAATATGAATCAAGGACTAAGTCAATGTGTATAAGTAATCTCAGCAGCTGCCTCCTTTGACGGGACAACTGACTGGGGTTCGGTGTAAGTGGGCAGGTCAGTGGAAGCAAGGCTGGAGAGCAGAGAGGCTGGGACCAGCTAATTGTCAAAATAATAATAATGGCAGGCATTACTCTGAAGGCCAAGCAACAATAGTTTATTTCCCTCCTGGGCAGAGCTGCCTCCTTGTCAGTTATAAAGATCTGGAAATGACCAACACCAGGAACCCGGGGGCCATATGTCGTCCATTCTCTTTAGGATGAAGTAGGTGTGAACTGGGAGAGTCAAGGGGTAAAGAAATGCCAAGGCCCACGTGGCCCAGGTGCTCTGCATACAGCTAATTTATCACCAGGTGAGCACCCTCTGGTCAACTTCATCTGTTTCTTCTAACATTCAGCCAGAGCTACCATTAGTATTGTTTTTGCCTTTGCCCTTCTTCTTTAGGTCTTTTAAGCTGTGGTTTTTCTACTTTTCTTTTAGTGGCAATTTCATTCCATCTGCTTTCTAAGTTTCAAGTTTTCCTGTGGATTTTTTTTCTTAATGGTCAGAGACAAGCTGCTTTGTTCAAACCAAGATCCCAAGAAGGACTATGCATTACATTTGATTAGGTTACTCTTGGACCTCTAATTTGGAATACCTGCTCCCTGCTCCCCCTGCCACACACACACCTTTTTTTTTTTCCCCATGATTTTTTCTTGCTGAAGGTATCAGCACATTTTTAAGTATCTCCTGCTCTAGGTCAGAGTCAGACCAGGAAGTTGACATGTGCACTCCATTCCTCATCAGGAGTCAATCTGATTTACCTGCCCCACCCTGTTTCAAACAGGGTAAGAATTCAAACTCCTTAGCACAGCCTTTCAATAGCTTAATATCAACCCATGTCACCAGCCTTATTTCTTTCCACTGCCCTCAAATGCCCTATGATCTAAGAAGACAGCAAAACACTTTCAAATGAGCTTTGAAATTTGGAATTTCTACAGTAGAAAATATCACGACCCTTTAGTGCGTTTCCTTTTCATTTTATAAACATCTCGCATTTCCAATAGCGCTTTAGGAGCAACGTGGGACTCAAAAAAACCACTGTGATGCTTTTGTGTGCGGATTGTTTGTGAAGCTCCATGGTAGCACAGGATTACTTCCATCAATATATTCCCTTGTGAACAAAATGCCAAGAATTGAAATGCTCATTAACAAGTGGTCATAAAAGGATTATAGTTTTGTTTTTTAATTCACCTGGTTAACTAAACCTATGAACGTCCAAAACTAATCATTTAATTAACCTTCCAAACTGAGATACTTTTGAGAATGAAAGGGGGAGCTAATAATAATTACACTAAAATAACACATATAAAACAAGGTATCCTGGGCTATGAATAACTTGTAAAGCTTTCTACCAAGATTTATTTTCTCTTTCCTTTAAAACACCCAACACTTTGCATCTGCTTAAGTTTGACTGATACCTATTTATTCTCTCCACAGATGTTTTTTGAGCCCTTACTACAAGGCAGATGCTGTACTGGGAAGGCAAAGTGGACAGAGAAGGTCCTGCCTTCATGGGGCTGACATTCTAGTAATCCTTTTTTTCTGCTACTAAGAATAGCTTTCATTCTTTGGAGCACAGGAAGAATGCGTCTCAGTTCCACCAAAGCTACTACTGATTCTCTTTAAACAGCTGGATGCAGTGTGGGAAGAGGGCAAAGGCTTTCCATGCACATAGACCAGGGTCTGTTGCCTAGGTCAGCCACTTACTAGTGGTTTTGAGTAAGACACTAGTGATCCTCATCTGGGAGTTGAAAATACTTAAATCCTGACTGCTATAGGAAGAAATGTTGGTACGATGCCCTGTAGGTGGTATTGCCATGTTTTCTCAATAATATCAAACCTGAGCAGAAACAACATCAAATCAATATGATGGGTAAGGAAGTAGAAGGGGAAAAGAAAATGTGTCTGAAGACAGCCCTAAATCAAATGGGTCTTTGCATTACTTTAGCCATAGAGAAGGGGAAACAGGGCCCACAGTAAATAAAAGGTAAGCCTTGAATAACAAAAACCAGCTGCTAACTTAAACCCTTTCCTACTAGCTCTGATGCTTCTGACTGCAATATTCCCTGCTGAGGCTCAGTGTCCAACTCCCCCAGAATCTCTCAGCTAGTATTATGGAGAAGTCAAGAGTAAGCTCTGAAGGGCAGGACACAGGTACTGGAGAGAAATCTGAGAGGAAGTAGGAAAAATCCAGAAAGGGATGAGAAGGTGCAGTACCAGTAACAGGCTGTTTTGCACAGAAGTCTATAGTTCTGTGCCATGGTGCAAGGCATTTCACAGAGTAACAGCAGCTCTGGAGGGGTGCCTGGGTGGCTCAGTAGGTTCAGCATCCGACTTTGGCTCAGGCCATGATCTCATGGTACGTGAGTTAGAGCCTCCCATCAGGCTCTGCACTGACAGGATCCCAGTGTCTGGGATTCTCTCTCCTTCTCACTCTGCCCCTCCTACCCTCCCCCACTCTCTCTCTCTCTCTCTCTCTCTCTCTCTCTCAAAATAAATAAACTTAAAAAAAAAAAAGCAGCTGTAGAAAGAAGGGACTTGCTCTCCTGCCAAAGACTTCCTCCTCTGCCCTACAAAATCAACGCCATAGCACACGTGGAATGTTAATAATCAGACAAATTAGAACACTGCCCTAGTCCACTATCCCAAGGTAACTCGAATTAACTGAATAGCTTCTAATCAACTTAAATCTGAATATTCATTAAGTTAAAAATATCTTGTTGGCAGTATAATATGAACACAGGTGATGAGAAAAATCCACTGATAGGAATAATAAAAGGGAAATGAACAAAACTTTCTAGTATATTCTGCTTTGGGAAACTGCCTTTTCTAATACATCCAAGATTTTCACCTGAGTATCACAACTTCAACGGATGCTTGACTTCGTGTGGTGGGATTTTTTTTTTCTATTTGAATTGATTACTACACCTTTTATTTAAAAAAAAAAAAAAGGAATACATATTCATTGGGAAAGATAGGAAAAAAAATTTTTAAAGCCTAACGAGGAAATAAAAAGCATTTGTAATTTCACCACTTGGGGATAAATACTACTAACACCTTGGTGTAGATCTCTGAAGTGTGGGCAGTTTTTAGATTTCGACATCATCATCACCACTGGTCTTTATCCACTCAGTTTGATTTCTAAATCACAGTACCACTCAGGGCACTCTAGTCTCTACAATGTTGAAAACACTGGATTTCCATTTGCAATGTGTGGCAGGCTAAACCCTTAATTAGTAACAGCAGGTGCTGAAGTGCTTAAAGCAAAGCACTCCTACATTTTAGTGAGTTGTTATTTATGTCACTCTTATCGCCAGGAGCAGTGCTGACAATCAGCAGCAGCTGCATGGGCCAACGCTCTCACAGGGCAATTGTTGGCCTCGAGTTTCCCCAAGAGTCAAGGGATTTAAACAGCTCTAGCTGGAGAAACTGATCAAGCTGCTCTTCAAATGCAAACAAAAGATTCAGTTGGGGCTTCAGACTTTCTTAAGGGTAGGAAGCCGAGATTGTTCATGCACTATTAGATAATCAGATATTTCACTCAGAGTTCCATTTTGTGTAGCTTTGCCTAATCCCACACCTTAAAATACTATTTTTTCTTTGAGTTTAAAGAGGTGCCTCCATTCTGAAATAATTAAGAAAACCTATTAAACCGGTCCACTTCAAAGTGGTAATTTCAGAAAGCTTGTGCTTAAAGCAGAGGAGATTTAAGTATGCAGAACATTCTAAGGGCTAAAAAACTTCAGGCAGCCCAAGAGGCTTGCCTCTCCTATTTCTCTACCAAGATACGTCAAATAAGAAAGCCAACACCAGCTTGCCTTGCTCTCTGGGGTGGGTGAGGTTTTATGCCTTCCTTCTATAAAGCTTATCATCACCTTTCATTTTCTATCTACAACAGTCACGGAAATGATCCTGTGCTTCTTTCTGCTAAGGGGAAGATAAATCAGGTGCCTTCAAAAGAGGCCAGCGGGCTTTTTGAGTCCCCTGGAGGTGGGAGGACGTGTGAATAGCACAGATGCCTTTTCCCGCCGACGGCTTTGGTTTCCAGGCACAACTGCCTGTTTGGGTGGAAGCCTGAGGAAGGACGTGCGAGGACTTTTTGGACCCCGTGCCCGTAAGCAAACTGAAAAAAGCCTGCCAAGCTGTGCGGAGACAAGAATGCTCAAAATAAATTTCCCCATGTTAAATAAACTTCCCCGTATTCAAAGTAAAACCAAAGTTGTCGTCATTCACATTCTGTGCAGACACCTACTAGGTTTCGCTCCTGGCTAACCCTCCGAGTGGTCGGCTAGAAAAGCGGAGTTTGGCCGGTGCCGAGGGCCACAGAGGCAGGCCTGTGGAAAACAGCTCAGTTCGGCCTCCCGCCCTGGGCGACTCCGTCCGGGCGGGACCCCCCCACCCCCGCCCTCGGACGCCGGCTCGCGCCCCTGGAAGTGGCCCTCCCGGCGCCGCGCTCCTCCGGCGTCCCCTGAATGAGAGATGCCTGTGCGGGCCTAGGGGGCCACCCGGCCAGGGCCCGCGCGCGGTGATCAACGCAGCTGCCGCCCCTTCCTCCTCCTCTGCCTCTTACCTGGCCAGAGATTCGGCCGCGCTCCGGGCGGGTAATTGAGGCCGCCATGGCCTGTTGCCCACGTGCCGGGTCCTGGGGCAGCCTCGCCGCAGGAGGAGCTCGGCCGAGCCGCCGCGTCCCGGACGCCGGCTCGGGCCGCGCTGATGGGTCTCGCGGCCCGCAGCTGTGGGCGCGCACGCCCCAGGCCCGCCTTAAAGTGGCCATGACGCCCGGGGCCGGGCACCTGGGGGTGCTGCAGCCTGCTCCAAGGGGCCCCGCGCGACCTGGGCTGGGGGAGGGGCTCCCGGGGGCTGCCGGGAAGGGCTGTCCAGGGTGCCCTGGGGGCCCTTGGTGGCACGCTGCCCACCCACAGTCCCGGCCCCAGTCCCCGTCCCACGCTCAGGGAGGTCACGGCCCGAGGCCTTCGTAGAACTGCCAGGAGAAGGCGGAAGCACTGCCTCGCCTCAGGCTGCTCTAAATATCTTTTGGATCAGCAAACGGTTTTTTGGTTTTTTTCCCTAGACAAACATGTAGAAGCTAGAGAAGGCGAGTGCTGTTATGGCGTTTTCGTTCCAAAGAAATTAAATATTTTAGAAGTATTTCATTTTGTCCGGTGACTCAGCATTGTCCCCATTTTCTCAACTGAGAAACTTGGACAATTAGAAAGTCTTCTGGTAGCTGCTGTGTAACTCACTTCATTCAGCCTTGGCTGGACGTTTAATTTAGATCTGTTGAGTGCCAGGAGCTGTAGGGGATCCTTTCTCTTATGGTCTTTACTATTGTTCCTGATTTTTCCATTGCTAGAAATTGGGGTTGGGGGCGGGGCGCCGGGACGGGCAGGAGAGTGAGGGAGAAGATGGTATCTGGTAATTGTCACTTCGGATTTCCCTAGATTCTTGATCTCACTTAACATATAATACAAACGTGCCGTACTTGAATTATCAGTGCCTGCTTTCTTGGGCAAGCTTTGATTTCCTGAGCAGGTCCTGCAGTGTTCTGAAGCCCTAATTTTGACCATGAGAGCGTGTCAAAAATATTGCTGTGATGCTCTGATTTTGATGGGAAGAAAAGGCGCAGATAAATTTCTGATGAAATCATTCTGCAACGTTTTGGGAAGTAAATGTTCACATTTTAATAGTTATGATTTTGGCTCTTTATTGCTTTTCCAGTTAATCAGGAACTGAGTGTCTAGATAAACATCTCTGAGACACTTTGCTAACCAATATTGGACAAAGGTGAAGCCAAGCCCAAGCCCTGGGTGGGTGTGAACTGAGACAGCTTTGAGCATTTCCCCTCTCTATGGTAATCAGGGCACTGCTCCAGGGGTCTAGATAAGCAAATCTGATTCTAATACTAACAAAGACATTGTTGGAACTGACACAGACTCATTGTTTTTAAATTTGAGGGGACAATGCCCCTAAGTTTTTGTGAGAGGAAGAAATCAACCCTCCAATTATGTGTTGGAGGAAGCAATAAAAAATAATAAATTTCTCCAGGATCCGTAATATAAGATCATCACAAGTTCCCTAAGAATTAATTTGAGATATTTTAATAGTTTCAAATCTAAAAGAAAGACAAAGACAAGCTTACTTTATAAGTGAGCAGGCATCTACTTGAAAACAACTGAGGGTGATTTTGACCCCCAAGGGACATTTGCCAATGTCTGGAGACATTTTTTTGGTCATCACAACGGGCTGCTAATGGCCAGGAGTCAGGGATGCTTGCTGCTAAACATTTTGCAATGCACAAGGACCGCCTCCTATAACAGAATTATCTGGCCCAAAATGTTCTGAGTGCTGAGGTTGAGAAACTACTCTAAACCTTGTAAGTTATAACATAGAATGCAAACCATGTAATTTTTTGTCACCTTTAACATTCTTGAATCATACTCCTATTACTGGGCAGAAAAATGGGCAGATGGATGCTCTCTGTGGTTCCCCAAAATAACAATATGCTACTTATACTCTTGATGGAAAACTGAATATGATGAATTATAAAATAGGACAAGAGTAATTTTACACAGAGGAATATATTTTAAAACTTGCACTCAAAATCAAGTTGCTTCTTTAAAAATGATGTTCTGGGGCGCCTAAGTGGCTTAATTAGTTAAGGTACAAACTCTTAATTTCAGCTTAGGTCATGATCTCACAGTTCATGGGTTCAAGCGCCATGTCGGGCTCTGTGCTGACAGGGTGGAATTCTCTCTTTCCCTCTCTCTCTGCCCCTCCCCAGCACTCCTTCTCTCTCTCTCAAAATAAATACATAAATAAAAAAATAGTATCCTGGTCATTTAAGATTATTAGCATTCATAGTATGCACTTTACATTATTTTCCCTTCCAATTGTGTATTTTTCACAATATGATACAACCTTGAATAGGTTTATAAGTACTACAGTATACATGGTCTGTTCAAATGAGCTCTTGTAAAGAACCTATGCTTGAAATGTTAGGAATTTTTCCATCCAGCTATTTTACAGAAACTAATATAGAAAGCTCTCTCCAGTATTGTTATTACTTGGCTTGTCCTCAGAAACACAGAAATTTAGAACTCGACAAGACCCTGGAGATGACTTAATTGCTTTCCCTTTCAAAGATGGTAAGGCCCAAACAATGTTCTCATAAGTAGAACTGTAACCATAGAAGTTGGAAGTCAGAGAATTAACTAATTGCAATAATTTTCACTGATAATTTTTACATTTAGCAGTGCACTGAACTTGTTACAGAACCAGGCTGGAACGCTGGCGGAAAAACCAAGCAGCACTTGGAGACCTTGGTGGATCAGATTTACTTCACACCGGTGGGCTCAGAGGAGACCATTTCTCCAAAGATCTGAGCTCCGAATGAAGGGTGGAAAGGTAATTTATAGTTGTCAGCTTCCTATCTGTGGCAAGTTTTTGTGTGTGTGGCAAACAGGGCAAGAAGAACCCGGAAGAGGGGTCTCTAAGCTAGAGACCAGATCTTGTTTTAGTCCCCTTGGACATTTTATGGTGTAAAACTTTATTCATTTCCCCCCCAAACTCACTTTTTAAATCTGTTAAAAAAACATTTTAAACACCATGCTTACATTATCCTTGGAATATTAAATCCAGGAGTCCACCCTAACTTGACTAACCATTGAGTTCTATATAGGATTACAAGCAAGGATATTTTCATAATGTTAACTGAGGAAGGTGATTTTTGCTTCCACTAATGCCATCTTACCCCTCCTCCTTGCAGGTCCATTATAGAATAGCCAGAATAATCTTTTAAAATATAAATTGAAATATTAACTCTTCTCAAAATCATTCCTTCAGAAAAAAATCCAAATTCTTTTCTATGTCCAGCAAGACTTTATGACTCTCCCCCTCCAACCTTACCTTATCTCTTACCATTCTTATGACCTTTCAAGACCTCTAGTCACACTGCCTTCTGAGAATACCAGATAAGTGCAAAGCACTCTGCCTTTGTTCTTCCTTCTGTTTGTAATGTTCTTACCTGTCTTCCCCCCAGATTGCTCCATTTCATTTAAATTTTTGTTATGATGTCACCTCCTCAAACATTCCCTGTCAGAATCTAACCTCTTACTTTATTTTTCATAGCACTTTTCTATATTAGAAAGCATATGTATTTGTTTTTCCTTATCTTTCTCCCCTAAGACAGAGGATCTGTCTGTACTATCCACTTCCATCACGTTGGTCTGGCTCATAGCAGGCACTTATTTGAAGCATGAATTAAAGTTACTTTAGAAGTTGACTGGTATATGTGGACTTGGAATCAGGTCTTTCTGGCGATGATCTGTCCTCTATTTCATAATGCCACTCATTTTGTAGTGGAAACAAAAAGACAAGGTTTGGAGGAAAGGAAAAAATATCGTGTGCATCAAAATGATAAGCTTGGTATCTCAAAGTTGGAACTAGTATAAATTGTGTTGGTTGTGGCCCAGGAAAAATGAAAGATGACTTTTAATCCCATCCTTTCCATATTTAAAAATGTGCAAAGACACCTATGTTTACCTAATTAAATTCCCATTCCTCAGTGTGGCGTTAGGGCCCATGTTACCTCACCGATTTGGCTTTCTAGATTCAGCTTTTAATCAAGTTGACTAGATTTGTTTCTATTCCCTGACAGTGTCCTTGGATTTCCCCCAACAGTGTGCAGTGTAGGAACTCCACAATCAGACTGAGTAACCACATCCTCTGGAACTGCAGGGTCAATGGGATCAATCACTTGAAGGCTTAAGACATCCTGAACTACTTCTAAAGGACAGTATTGGCCAGCAAACATCCGTGAGCACAGGTCATTGACTTGGGAACTCCCCTGGATATTTCCCCTGATCCTTCCCAGCTGCTAATTCATCTATGCCTTGTTCTTTGATTCTGACCTCAGCCTAAAAACTTTACTTGCCCTGTGATCCCTGTGTCAAAGAGGGTAGGACCTCTCCTGCTCACATGCCTCCTTCTTGCCTCTGGCTCAGTTCTCCTAACCAGCAAGTTCAGTTCTGACAACCACATTCCCTGAGCATTCTTTGTCCTGGCTTTCTCTCCCACACTACTGTCTGACTCACGTTCTCCTTTTGTGGGTAATCTGGGGAGACAGGAAAATTCTCAAAGAATTCCTAATTCCATTTTATACCTCTGTTCAACAAGTAGAACTCTGTTTCAGTAGAATATTAAGGCAGAGGTTGTTTTACTAGACTTCATATCCTGGTATCTAGTATATAGAAGGTGATCAATAAATACATGTTTTCCCCCAATGAAGTAGGAACTATTGCTAGTAGGCAGTGATAAAGGTCAGAAAATAGCAACTTCTAGTGATGTCCTGCAATCAATTGCACTAAGATGTGACAATTTTCTCATCATCCAATATACCAATATATTTTCAAAACTAGGAGTTAGTTCTACCAAATTAAAATGATGTATATTTGCCTTATTAACCATAAGTCTTTGCAAGGTAATGTGGAGCTATACCAAAGTGACACTATAATTCTGGATGAGGGGGCTCTGTCACACTGATTTCAGAGCGAGGCCAGCCACACTGGTTAATTTGGAGGGCATCCTCCCAGTGCAACAAAACAGCAGAACCATTAGAAACAGCCTGGGGTTATTGATTAGGCCTCTACTACCTGAGCCTATCACATAGTTACAAAATAACTATTTTTTCTTTGGTCACAATGACTACCAAGTCAAAGTCATGAGGAATTTCTACACAAACAATCCAGACAGTCTTAAAGGAGAGAAGTTTCTTATATGTGAAGGTGGAGGACAAGGTGAAGGAAAAAAGAATGTAGTTCACACTTTCCTTGAAAATACTTAGATGTATAGTAATGATTTAAAAGTCAGCTAGTGTAATTTTTTTTATTATGGAAAATTTCATACACATCCAAGTGTAGATATATTACGGATATACAATATAAAGTATATGAATGTGTATATACCTATGACCCCACCTAACACATACTGCCAATAATTTTGAAATCTTTTTTATGTGCCTCTCCCATTTCCATTCTCTTTTCTCTCTCCCAAGATATAAAGACTACTTACTTATTGATTTTTTTAACTACTAAAACCTAAATGGATTGTGCCCTGAGAAAGAAATAAACCTTTGTGTTAAGCCTCTGAAGTTTGGAATTGTTTCTTGTAGTCATAATTCAGAATAACTTGAATTTAGGTGCTGCATTAACAAAATAGTAAAATAAAACAAGTCTGGTGGCATTAACTTAGCAGATCTGCAGGGGAGGCAGGGAAACAAGCATGAAAGAGAAGGCCTGGACATCCCTGTTACATCCCAGAGGTCCAAGTGGTTACCAAACCTGTAAGTCAAGGAAAAGATGTTCAAAAAAATCTACTACTACCAATTTGTGATGGATGTTACTTACTGCCTTTGACAGGACAGAAGAAAAGATTAGCTTGGGATATTATTAGCCAGTTTGCAAGGAGAAATGAAAAGGAATAGAAAGAATCTGAGGGAGAATCTAGAAATCTGGGGCATTAGAAGGTTGGAAAGGCCAATACCTTTAGACCCCAAAAAGCAAGAGATAAGACTGAGAAGCATTTTGACCAACAGGAGCCACTAAGACAGCCTTATGGCAAAGATCAGATTATGAGTATTAGATTTACACCCTAACCTATTATTTCAAATAGCTGCAAGGTAGCTGCCGTCAGGTACAGAGAGAAATAGGCCAAAGAAACAAATTATGCTCTGAAATTTATCATTATTATACATGGAATTGACTACTACTTGGATGGAGTTATATTATCCAAGAAACCATAAACTTTGACCGAAAGCCTTTAACTATTTGAACTGTGAAGTTATGTCAGGGCACCCAGGCTGGTTTGTTCAAAAAATGCACACTAGAAGCTGTGCATCCCCAAAGGCAAGCCTAACTAACCTACAACACCCACTTCAACTATGGGCAAGAAGACTGAAAAGAAAGAAACTCCCATGGAGTAGTGCCACAGGTCACCGAGAAAAATGGGTAAGAATATTCCTTCCTGGAAACAAAATCAGAGCCTGATCAAGGAACATCCTCCATTTGCAGAGAAGAGGGCTTTCACCATGTCTACCTAATGGGATTCCATGAGTGCTACGGACCAGTGATGCTGTGCATTCTTCCTTTTCTAAGTAAAAGTGATTAAGGGTATCCTACCCCTCTCACGCATTAGTTGGTGCATTCCAACAATGTTTGGGTACAGCCTGTGTTTGGCTATCATTCTGTACAGCATTTGCACGAGGCTTAAAAGAACAGTATCCTAGAAAGTCATTGCTGGAAAAGCAAGAGATTCTGTTTAGAAAAAAAAAAAAATCTAGTTATGTTCAGCAAACTGGAAAATATGCTGAGTTGGAACCAATTTAAAAATCTCAACTGACATTCTAGAATTTGACTCAATGATGCAGGCAGGCCAGGGGCCATCGCTATCAAGAATCGTTGAATTTATCTCTATGTAGTTTTGAAGAAAGATATCATTAATCTACTGAAAAGAAAAAAAGAATCCAAATACCTGTAAGCCTTACTAAAAACATTGTTTGGTACTATATTAGTGAGCATCAGTTAACTGCTTCAGCAAGTAAAACACAAATCTCAGTGACAACACATGTGCACATATACATACTCACAAGAGGATTTACTTTTCACATACACCACGATCAAATGAGGGTCACAAGGTGAAATCAATGGATTTGCTATGCGCAATAATTCAGGCACCTATGTTTCTTCCATCTGTGGCTCTACCATCCTCTGGAGCCATGGCATTTACGTCTAGACCCTCAACATCCACTCATCACACAAAATTTTCAAAGAGCACAACCAAGAATGATCACCTGGGAGGTTTTCATGGGCCAGTCACAGAAATGACATATACAGCTTAGATTATATTGTCCTGAAGTCAGTCACAGGGCCACACCTAGCTACACATAGTGTTTCACAACTGTATCTCTAAACACAGTAGCACACACATCACTCATTACTAAATAGTGTTTTTCACGCATATATCATTAAAAAAAAAAAGTAGTGTATATACCAGGCACTGGTAAACAATGTGTTTCACACATGGAAAATGTGGCCTAATTCTGTCCCATTAGAAAAAAGGCAACAGTCTGGTAAGCACATAGCAGTCTTCACCATAATCCATCAATTTGATCACCAAATATCCTTTTGTTCCTTTCTTCCCAGGATATACTTACCTTCCCACCAAGAAACACAAGACAAAGCCCTGTCCAGTCATTTTATCCAGTATAAATTTTAGTTTAAAATTAAGGTGAGAAAAATTTATTTAGGTGATAACATTAAACAAATTGTTATAGACTAAGTAAGATGAGTTTTTATACTGGATTTAAAAATATTTTCCATGTTTTGATGCTCTAAGTTTAAAGGGATGGGTCCTTTACTTCTGGCCTTCATGGAGTATCAAGGGCAAGATTTACCCTCTTGCTGTGAACAAATTAAAAACTGGACAAAATGGGGCACATGGGTGGCTCAGTTGGTTAAGCATCTGAGTCTTTTGGCTCAGGTCATGATTTCACAAAATTAAAAACCAGTCAGACGAATGGAAGGTAATTAAATGGTTATAGATTTTTGCTCATATAACTGCAACAAGTTTTCAATAAAACATTTGAGTGTATAAAAAAAAAACAGTCCAACATCTAATGAGAAATTAGTAGGTATGACAAGACACAGAAAATGAGACCCAAAACCATGAGTAAAATCAGCCCCAAGAAACAGACCTAGAAATGACAGAGATAAAGATAAAGGAATTAACAAATAAATATGTTAAAATAGCTATTATAACTATATTTGACTATTTAAAGAGAAACATAAATACATCAAGGGAAATAAAGGATATAAAAAAAGAAAAAACAAATGGCACAATATCAAGTGTCCTACCACAGGTCGTAATTAAGTCCTGAAAGGAAAGAAAAGGGACAGAAAAACAACTTGAAAAATAACCAAAAATCTTCCAGATTGATGAAAACTCAAAATCTACAGATCGAAGAAGCTCAGTGAACCCCATGCATGATAAACATAACACCACACTAAGACTCATTATAAGCAATTCCTGAAAACCAATGGTAGAAACTCTTAAATAAGCCTATTATAAAAACCACATTATGTACAAAGGAACAAAGAAAAACCACACACTTCTTATCAGAAACTGTGGGTGCAATCACACAAAAGAATGGAATTTTTAATGTGTTGAAAGACTAATACCATCAACCTAACTTGTTTCCTTCTATTCCAGAAGATTCCTCCTGTCCCTCTCCTCCAGACCCTGGAATCATCATTTTGGGGCCTAATCTTCCCCTGTAGACTTGACCATTAATTTGTGCATACCAGTGAAATTATCTTTCAAAAAGGAAGGTTTTTGCTCCAATTCCTTTAACATTATATAGACAAATTACTCTAGTGCTGTGAGCTACTTTCAAGACTTTCTTAACTATTTACACACTGGTAAGTCAATATGCATTATCTCAATACCTTGTGATGTTCTGTGATTTCTATAAACTTATTTTTATTACACGAAGATATCAGAACTGTTGCAATAAAAGGGTTTATACCCCCCTTCTGTCCCACACACACATAAGGTACCTTTGAAATCAATTATTTCTATTTTTATTCTACAAAGTATAAGCTTGACAGGAAGGTAAGCAAACTTCCCTTAAGTTAACGTGTTAAAATAGGTTCCCTTGTACTCCACATGTCTCTGCCTCTCCCTTCCCCCTTTTGCTAGATCACCATTTGGAGCCTAGCTCACGTTCCTCTGTAGAGTTGGATGGTAAATTTGTATAACAGAAACACATCTTTCGACATCAGTAGACTGAAGTCCCCTTTTCGTAGCCTCTTCTGTAGATATGTTTAAATAGTTAAAATCATATTGCATGTATGACTTTGTACCATTGTGTTAACATCCTAACATTGTCACCCCATGATATTATAAATGGTTTTGCAAACATTCATTAAAGTTAAACAAAATGTATTAAGTACCTGTCATATACTAGGTACTAAGCTAGCTGGTGACAAATGATGAATAAAATTGTCCATTTTAAAGTGCTGGAGATAAATGACACTGAAGTGCTTCAAATGCAGGAAATACACGAGGAGAAATAATTTCAATATAAAACAGAAAGTGCTAATTGCAGCATAATAACCATGTGGATGAATCACAATCCACTTATGCATATAATTGTACATTAAGGAAGCCTCCCTATTTTGGTATTAATAATGCTGATAATATGGCTGTCCTTCTGTGTTTTCTATATGCATGATTTTTCATTAGAATAGATTAGAAATACAATTACTGAGTCAATGTATAAACATTAAGGCTTTTCAAGAATATAATCAAATTGTTTTCCAAAAGAACTATATTAATTGATACCCCCACCAGCAGTATACTAGAACTTTTAAACTTCAGATGTATTAGCATTAAAAATTATCTTTTTGAAAACCACTGTTCATTATTTTTTAGATGAAAAATGGTATGTTTTCGGTTTACATTTAACAAATGGCCATTAATAATATTACCCCTGATTTTGCTAGTTGTGGCTACTGGTAAAGCAATAATGTTTTTGAAAGTCCATATTTACAGTCTACATGATACAATTATATTTTAGGAAGTGTTTTTTTGTCTCTGGTGTCCTTATCTAATAAATGAGCAGGGGACTCACAGAAGGGATATTAGCAGTCATTGAATTCAATTTCCAACCACTGCAGGAATTCCTTCTATGATATCCCTGACAAAGGGTCACCTAGCCTTGAACATATCCAATTAATGATAAACTCACTGTTGGCTGATTCCCCAGATAATAAGATTTTTCCTGTAACTTGGATAATACTATGAAATTGCTTTGATAAAGTTAAAAGGATGTTCTATAAATTCAAAATTTGTCTAATTCATAAATCAGGTTAATCTGTTAACTTGTTTTTAAAATAGCACCCTACTATCATAATGATATGACCTTACATTCAAATGGTGCTTTATTATTTTAAAAATACTTTTTCATACATTAATCATGTTTAGTGACTTTAACAGCAGTTTGTTTTTGTTTTTATTTTAGAGAAAAGAGAGAGAGAGCAAGCTGGGGTGGGGTGGGGAGGGGAGAGAGAGAGAGAGAGAGAGAGAGAGAGAGAGAGAGAGAGAGAATCCCAAGCAGGCTCCATGTTCAGTACGGAGCCTGACATGGGGCTCGATCCCATGACCCTGGGATCATGACCTGAGCTGAAATCAAAAATCAGACACTCGACCTACTGAGCCACCCAGGCACCCCTTAATAGCAGTTTTAGTATTCTGGTATACTCTGCTCTTTTAAAATACCAAAACCCTTAGCATCACTGTTGTCATAATTCTGTTATTCTGGTATTTTTTTTTAATCTAAATTATTTAGGGGTGCCTGGGTGGCCCAGTCAGTTAAGCATCTGACTTCAGCTCAGGTCATGATCTCGCAGTTCGTGAGTTAGAGTCCTGCATCAGGCTCTGTGCTGACAGCTCAGAGCCTGGAGCCTGCTTCAGATACTGTGTCTCCCTCTTTCTCTGCCCCTCCCCTGCTTGCACTCTCTCTCTCTCAAAAATAAATAAACATTAAATCTGTTTTTTTAATCTAAATTATTTACATCTTGGAATAAATATTTATAACTCAAGTACTCAATTTATGAAAAAAAGACACATAATATATGGTCTGTAAGTCTAGACATGTCCTTACGTGTATACATAGCAAAAAAAAATCAAGTGTTTTTAATAAGCTTCTGTTGCAAGAATAGTTTTTAGTCCAAAATAAAGAATTTCTTGTCCACTGAATACAGATATCACAGTACTAAAATTGATATAGATAACTCTGCTTTGGAATGTCTAGCTGCACATGATAGAAGTAATGAAGATGATGAAAACTAGAAATACCTTCTTTGAACAAAACTATGTAGCTCTTTATAAATTAAAAAAAATCTTAGTCAAAAATCAAAAGATGTTTCATAAAAATTAAATGCCAACAAACTGGACAACCTGGAAGAAATTGACAAGTTCCTAAGCATCCACACATTTCCAAAACTCAATCAGGAGGAAATAGAAAGCTTGAACAGACCCATAACCAGCGAAGAAATTGAATCAGTTATCAAAAATCTCCCAACAAATAAGAGTCCAGGACTCTTCCCTGGGGGATTCTACCAGACATTTAAAGCAGAGATAATACCTATCCTTCTCAAGCTGTTCCAAAAAATAGAAAGGGAAGGAAAACTTCCAGACTCATTCTATGAAGCCAGCATTACTTTGATTCCCAAACCAGACAGAGACCCAGCAAAAAAAAAAAAAAAAAAAAAAAAAAAGAATTACAGGCCAATATCCCTGATGAATATGGATGCAAAAATTCTCAATAAGATACTAGCAAATCGAATTCAACAGCATATAAAAAGAATTATTCACCATGATCAAGTGGGATTCATTCCTGGGCTGCAGGGCTGGTTCAACATTCACAAATCAATGAACGTGATACATCACATTAATAAAAGAAAAGATAAGAACCATATGATCCTGTCAATTGATGCAGAAAAAGCATTTGACAAAATTCAGCATTCTTTCTTAGTATAAACCCTCGAGAAAGTCGGGATAGAAGGAACATAGTTAAACATCATAAAAGTCATTTATGAAAAGCCCACAGCTAATATCATCCTCAATGGGGAAAAACTGAGAGTTTTCCCCCTGAGATCAGGAACACAACAGGGATGTCCACTCTCACTGCTGTTGTGTAACATAGTATTGGAAGTTCTAGCATCACCAATCAGACAACAAAAGGAAATCAAGGGCATCAAAATTGGCAAAAATGAAGTCAAATTTTCACTTTTTCCAGACCAAATGTCTGCTAGAACAGATGCATGAATTCAGCAAAGTCGCAGGATACAAAATTAATGTACAGAAATCAGTTGCATTCTTATACACTAATAATGAAGCAACAGAAAGACAAAGAAACTGATCCCATTCACAGTTGCATCAAGAATCATAAAATACCTAGGAATAAACCTAACCAAAGATGTAAAAGATCTGTATGCTGAAAACTATAGAAAGCTTATGAAGGATATTGAAGAAGACATAAAGAAATGGAAAAACATTCCGTGCTTATGGATTGGAAAAATAAATATTGTTAAAATGTCAGTACTACCCAAAGCTATCTACACATTCAATGCAATCCCAATCAAAATTGCACCAGTATTCTTCTCGAAGCTAGAACAAGCAATCCTAAAATTTATAAGGAACCACAAAAGACCCCGAATAGCCAAAGTAATTTTGAAGAAGACCAAAGCGGGAGGCATCACAATCCCAGACTTTAGCCTCTACTACAAAGCTGTAATCATCAAGATAGCATGGTATTGGCACAAACACAGACACATAGACCAATGAATAGAATAGAAACCCCAGAACTAGACCCACAAAAGTATGGCCAACTAATCTTTGACAAAGCAAAAAAGAATATCCAATGGAAAAAAGTCTCTTTAACAAATGGTGCTGGGAGAACTGGACAGCAACATGCAGAAGAATGAAACTAGACCACTTTCTTACACCGTTCACAAAAGTAAACTCAAAATTGATAAAGGACCTGAATGTGAGACAGGAAACCATCAAAACTCTAGAGGAGAAAGCAGGAAAAAACCTCTCTGACCTCAGCCGCAGCCATTTCTTACTTGACACATCTCCAAAGGCAAGGTAATTAAAAGCAAAAATCAACTATTGGGACCTCATGTAGATAAAAAGCTTCTGCACTGCAAAGGAAACAATCAAAACTAAAAGGCAACCGACAGAATGGGAAAAGATATTTGCAAATGACATATCAGACAAAGGGCTAGTATCCAAAATGTATAAAGAATCACCAAACTCCACACCCAAAAAACAAATAATCCCATGAAGAAATGGGCAGAAAACATGAATAGACACTTCACTAAAGAAGACATCCAGATGGCCAACAGGCACATGAAAAGATGCTCAACGTCGCTCCTCATCAGGGAAATACAAATCAAAACCACACTCAGATATCACCTCACGCCAGAGTGGCTAAAATGAACAAATCAGGAGACTATAGGTGCTGGCGAGGATGTGGAGAAACGGGAACCCTCTTGCACTGTTGGTGGGAATGCAAACTGGTGCAGCCGCTCTGGAAAACAGTGTGGAGGTTCCTCAAAAAATTAAAAATAGATCTACCCTATGACCCAGCAATAGCACTGCTAGGAATTTACCCAAGGGATACAGGAGGGCTGATGCATAGGGACACTTGTACCCCAATGTTTATAGCAGCATTTTCAACAATAGCCAAATTATGGAAAGAGTCTAAATGTCCATCAATTGATGAACGGATAAAGAAATTGTAGTTTATATACACAATGGAATACTACTTGGCAATGAGAAAGAATGAAATATGGCCTTTTGTAGCAATGTGGATGGAAATGGAGAGTGTGATGCTAAGTGAAATAAGTCATACAGAGAAAGACAGATACCATATGTTTTCACTCTTACGTGGATCCTGAGAAACTTAACAGAAGACCATGGGGTAGGGGAAGGAAAGAAAAAAAAGTTAAAGAGGGAGGGAGCCAAATCATAAGAGACTCTTAAAAACTGAGAATAAACTGAGGTTTGATGGGGGGTGAGAGGGAGGGGAAAGTGGGTGATGGGCATTAAGGAGGGCACCTGTTGGGATGAGCACTGGGTGTTGTATAGAAACCAATTTGACAATAAATTTCATAAAGTAAATAAATAAACATACAGATTCCTTTAAAAAATGTTTCATAAATCTCTCCACAAGGTTATGAAGCAAGAGATGAGATTATTCAAAAGAAGTCAAGGAAATTTGGCAAGTAGCACTTAATCCTCATTATTCTTCTGACTAGTGTAGTATCTGAAAGAGTTTCTTTGTTGGAAAATTATGCTCAAAATTATGCTCTTGACTCAACAATAGCACCAAATGACGATCCATCTTAATTTTTAAGATCACATCTTCTGAGAAAGATCAAATAATACTTTATTAAAATTTATTTGCTAATTTATATTAACATATTAGCATGTTTAACATTTGTTTTTTATAACAGCTTTATTGAGGTACAAGTCATATAACATGCAATTAACTCATCTAACTGGCTCAGTGTTTTTTAGTATATTCACAGAGTTGTGCAACCATCACCACAATTAATTTTGCAACATTTTCATCACCCCCAAAAGAAATCTTGTACACATTAGCAGTCATTCCCCATCACCCACCCTTCTTCCCCTAGCCCCACCAGCCTTTGGAAACTACTACTAACCTACTTTTTGTCTGCATGAATTGCCTATTCTGGACTTTTCATATAAATGGAATTATACAATATATGACCTCTTGTGACTGGCTTTTTCCATTTAGAATGTTTTCAAGGTCCATCCAAATTGTAGTATACATCAGTACTTCTTTCTTATTGCTGAATAATATCCCACTGTTTAGATACACTACATTTTGTTTATCCATTCATCAGTTGATGGACATTTTTTGGCTATTATGAATTATGGTGCTATAAATATTTGTATATACATTTTTATATAGATATAGGTTTTCATTGCTCTGGGGTATATACCTAGGAGTGGAATTGCTGGATCATATAGTAACTCTGTTTCAAAATGGTTGTGCCATTTTACATCCCCACCAGCAGTTTATGAGGGTTCCAATTTTTCCACATCCTTGTTTTTACTCACCATCTTCCTTTTTCATAGCAAAATTTGTTTTCATAAATGATATTGATATTTTATAACACATTTAGATATTAAAATGTTGAAATATATTAAATATTGCTCACTGATATTTTGCTTTATGAATTCTAAACTCTTCAAAAAAACCCAAACACTGATATTAATACATGTTTCAGTATTAAACAAAGTTAAAATCCCAAGCTATCATTTTTGCACTCATTATTTCAATAAATAATTACATTTCTTATAAAACTGCACATGAGGGGTGCTTGGGTAGCTCAGTCGGTTAAGTGTCCCCCTCTTGATTCTGGCTCAGGTCATGATCTCATGGTCGTGAGATCAAGCCTCAAGTCTGTACAGCACGGAGGCTACCTGGGATTTTCTCTTTCCCTCTCCCTCTGTCCCTCCCCAGCTAACACGTGTGTGTGCGCACGCGCTCTCTTTTTCTGTCAAAAAAACAAACCAAAACAAAACTTCACATGATACATTATTGTTAAAGCTTAGAATTAGGTAAAACTTTTTCTCTACTTGTATATTCCTTCTACAAAAAGGTGAGAGCTGTATAATTCAGTCCTTCTTTGTGCTGATTGCTAGAAAGCTTAAAAGCTCAAGCTTTTCTTAGTTGGGAATTCTTACAAGAAATTAACTTTTTTTTCTGTTATCTTATGATCTTTGTTTTTATACCTCTATATTTAGTAAAATCTAACACAATCTTTTTAGAAATAGGGCAAATAAACAAATAAATATGTAGTAACTATCCTTGATCTGCACAGCAATTTATTCCCAGTTCCATAAATGATGAAAATGAGACAATGAAAAGTGGCTTACTCAAGATCAGAATCTTAGAAGTGACAAAGCTGATATTAGAACTTAGATCTTAGAGAGCCCCCATCTCAGTTCTTTATGCTACGCCATCTCTCTGTTTAAGACAGACCTTTTCTGTCATTGGAAGTATCCCAAAGTAGCTCCTGCAGAAATAATACTGAACATGACAGTGTCCCTGTAATAAGATGTTCAACTACCCATCCTAGTAATTGACATAAATTTAAATGTTCTTAAATCCAATCCCCACAACGGCTTGCTTTGTATGATAGAAATAAATTTATTTTTCAGTGACAATTCTGATTATAAATATCATTAATATTTAAATCATCAATTTGCTGCTAATGCTAAGAAAGATTGTATAAGACTTAAAAATCTAATATTTGCTTAACAATATGGGTCACTATACCTGATATCTGTTGTTAGCTTAAGAATAGGAGAAATAGGGGTGCCTGGGTGGCTCAATCGGTTAAGTGTCCAGCGTTGGCTCAGGTCATGATCTCGTGGTCCATGAGTTCGGGCCCAGCGTCAGGCTCTGTGCAGACAGCTGACAGCCTGGAGCCTGTTTCAGATTCTATGTCTCCCTCTCTCTCTGCCCCTCCCTGGCTCATTCTCTGTCTCTGTCTCTGAAAAATGAATAAACCTTAAAAAAAAAAAAAAAAGGAATGGGAGAAATATTTCCAAACAGTTTCCATTTGGAATAATTTATAGAAAGTTACTGAATGTTTTTCTGTATTACTTTTTAAAGTCACATAAAAGAATTATTTGTCTATCTGAAATTTATGCATTGTTCCTTAAAGAAAGTGAATATCTATACAATTTATTATAGAAATGCATTTAGTATTCATTACTGATACTAAATAGAAGTTAGGTTTTAGTTCCAGATATAAGGTGGGAACACCATTTGCTGGAAAATATACTTAGTTAACTGTGAGTTATTTCTGGAAATATAAAGTCTAATAATTTTACTTATTAAGTTGGGCAAATAAATCATAGGTATGTTCCAGACCTAGGTAACAATTATAAAACAACCTAAACATAAATAGAAAATTTCAATAAATTATATAAATGCCTTAAATAAACCCTTATCCTATCCTCTCTATCTCCACTTTTAGACTTGAAGATTGTGAATGCTTGCAATATTTGGTCTACAGAATTAGGCCATCACTGTGAATTAAGAAACATCATAAAATGATTTAAATTACTATGTGCTAAGTAGTAGGAGCTTGTAGTTAAGTAAGTATTGGTTTTCTAGCAAAGTACAAACCTTAGAAGTTATATCATTTGCCTCCATCATTTTACTGATATGGGAAATAAAGATGGGATGAAGGAAACTGCCCAAGATCTAAGTTCATGGCAGGGTGGGAATTATAACCAAGCTGATGGCTGATGGAAGGTTATGTCCATAACACCACATTAGTTCAAATCAAAGTTTAAAATCCATCTGATTTGTAGCTTTGTTTAAACCATAAGTTTTTATGTTTTGTGTTTTGTTTTTATTTTAGAGAGAGAGAGAGAGACAGCACAAGCAGGGGAGAGGGGCAGAGGGAGAAAGAGAGAATCCCAAGCAGGCTCCACGCTTGGCATGGAGCCTAACAAGGGCTTGATCCTACCATTCTAGGATTATGACCTGAGTTGAAATCAAGAGTTGGACATCCAGCTAAGCCACCCAGGTGCCCTAAGCCATAAGTTTAGTACTTATTTTTCTTATAATTTATTGTCAGCTAACATACAGTATATGCAGTGTAGTCTTGGCTTCAGGAGTAGATTCCCGTGATTCATCACTTACAAAAAATACACAGTGCTCATCCCAACAAGTGCCCTCCTCAATGCCTATCAACCATTTTCCCCACCCCCCAACCCCCAACCCCCACCCCCATCAGTGTTTGTTCTCTGTATTTAAGAGTCTCTTATGGTTTGGCTCTCTCTCTGTTTATAACTCATTTTTCTTTCTCTTCCCCTATGGTTTTCTGTTAAGTTTCTCAAATTCTACATATGAGTGAAAACATATGATATGTGTCTTTCTCTGACTGACTTATTTCACTTAGCATAATACCCTCCAGTTCCACCCACGTTGTTGCAAATGGTAATATTTCATTCTTTTTCATCACTAATATCTATATCTATATCTATATATCTATATCTATATCTATATCTATATCTATATCTGTATCTGTATCTGTATCTATATCTATATCTATATCTATATCTATATCTGTATCTGTATCTATGCACCACATCTTCTTTATCCATTCATCAATTGATGGACATTTGGGTCTTCCCATAATTTGGCTATTGTTGATAGTGCTGCTATAAACATTGGAGTACATGTGTCCCTACAAATCAGCACTCCTATATCCTTTGGATAAATTTCTAGGAGTGCTACTGCTGGGTCATAGGGTAATTCTGTTTCTAATTTTTTGAGGAACCTCCACACTGTTTTCCAGAGCAGCTACACCAGTTTGCACTCCCACTACCAGTGTAAGAGGGTTCCCTTTCCTCCATATCCTCACCAACATCTGTTGCTAAACCATAAGTTTAAAAGATCTGAATATGATATAGCCTATAAGAACTAAATGTTTTGATGAGCTTACATTTTTAGCTAACAACCAACTAGAAACCAATTACTACCAGCACAGATCATGGATATATTATTAAAGGCAAGTGTAATAATGCCAACTTTCAGGATATTTTTAAAATCAAAAGCAACACTATTAGGTATTTTAGATCACTTATATTAGATCACTTAAGAAAATTACTTTAATACAGACAAAGGAAAAAAACTTTTGTAAGAGGAGCTAAAGAGAAGTTTGATAGCTCTTTCTTGTCTATTTCATTCCCTGAAAAATGTGTTGAACATTAACTTCATAAGTTGAATATTATGGATGAGAAAAAGGAAGAAATAGAATTCCAGTTCTAGAGTTATGGATCGAGTTTTGGAAGATGGTTTGATCTTGTAATCTTTTTTCCTGGTCCTCTCTTGGCACTCATTGTCTTCTGATTAACTGGATTATATCTTACCCTGAAATAAAAGAAGTGTTAATCATGATTTTTCAGTCACCACTGTGTACAACAGAAACATTATATGCTTATGGTACCATCCTAAACAGCCATATGTTATACCACATTATCTCATTACAGACAGGCAACCATCTCAAGGGCAGATAATCCAAAGGCCAGGAAGGAGCCCATGAGGTGGCCTAATGTAGAAAGCTCTGTTCAAAGAGGGATGAGATGGACCATTCTGATATTACCTCTGGAAATATGAATTAAAGCTAAGAAAATATAGACAGTGACCATGAAGTTGAGCAAGGAGAGTAAGGAAATAAGTAAGCCAAAGATATGTTACCAAAAATTATAATAAAATTGAAATTAAGACCAAGGTCTGTGATATTAAAAAGATACAGAGAGTGAAGATGGCAGTGGTAATGAAAAGAAAAGTGAAATAGAGACTGAACTAGTTGATTACATAAAAATAATAACAGCAACATTTTTACAGCACACAATTTATGCCAGGGACTATTCTTTTTTTTTATGTTTATTTTTTGAGAGAGAGGGAGACAGAGCATGAGAAGGGGAGGAGCAGAGAGAGAGGGAGACACAGAATCCAAAGCAGGCTCCAGGCTCTGAGCGGTTGGCACAGAGTCCGATGTGGGGCTTGAACTCATGAACCGCGAGATCACGACCTGAGCCGAAGTTGGATGCTTAACTGACTGAGCCACCCAGGCACCCCTGCCAGGGACTATTCTAAAATCTATTCTAGTCTATGAATTGATTCATAGATTCAAAGATTGATTCTTATCAACCTCAATGAAAATGCCTATGATGTAGGTACTATTATTACCCCTGTTAGATAAATGAGAAAAATGAGGTTATATAGTTAGTAAGTGGATCTGGAATTTGAATCCAGATAGCCGAGTTCAAAGTCTGTGCCTTTAATTACTATTTAGTATGGCAGACCACTAACGTGAAGATCTATGAAGTTCTGCTCATTTTTTTAAAGCTACCTTGAATTCTAGCTTTAATATCTTGGGCCCAGTTATATTAGAAGTCCTTTTCTTGAATTTCCATGGGACTATCTTTCCTTTATTGACTTACATATCTTTATAAAGCCAACTTTCCCACGCTCTTATTTGGGAGTAGAGTCAGCTTCAATTCCCTCCAAGATGCTTTTCAAAAATCTTTTACTCAGGGAGTGATGCTGGGGAAAATGATAGAATAAGGATTTTAGAAAATTCTTTTCTCCATAAAATCAATGAAAAAATTGGCAAAAATGGTCAGAAGCAACTTTTTAAGAGCTCTGGAAATTAACCAAGGATTTGTAGCAATTCTGGAGAATTTATTAAACACACCACACACACACACACACACACACACACACACACACAACTGAAATTCAGCAAGAACACAACTTTGTAGCATTTTAACTCGCCTTAGCCTTTTCCCCCAGCTCTCTGGTATCCCTGTGAAAAAACTGAAAAACTGAAAAACTGATCCTAAAATTCATATGGAAATTAAATGGACTCCAAACAACCAAAACAATCTTGAAAAAGAAGAATAAAGTTGGAGTACTACTCACACTAACTTATTCCAAAATTACTGAAAAGTTAGTCATCAAGACAGCATGGCACTAGCATTAGGATAGACTTATAGACCAATGGAATAGAAGAACTGAGAGCCTAGAAATAAACTCTTATGTTTATGCTTAATTTATTTTTTATTTTTTATTTTTCCTTTTAAGTAGACTTCATGCCCCATGTGGAGCCAAATGCAGGGCTTGAACTCATGACGCTGAGATCAAGACCTGAGCTGAGATCAAGAGTTGGGTGCTTAACCAACTGAGACACCCAAGTGCCCCCTTTTTTCCATATGGTTGGTTTTTTATGTTTTTAAAATTTTTTAGATGTTTATTTATTTTTGACAGAGAGAGACAGAACATGAATGGGGAAGGGGCAGAGAGAGAGGGAGACACAGAATCCCAAGCAGGCTCTAGGCTCTTAGCTGTCAGCACAGAGCCCAACATGGGGCTCAAACCCATAGACCACGAGATCATGACCTGAGCCAAAGTTGGATGCTCAACCGACTGAGCCACCCAGGTGCCTCAATATGATTGATTTTTTAAAAGGGTACAAAGACAATCAACTGGGGAGGAATATTCTTTGTAACAAATGGCGCTAGGACAACTGGATAGACACATGCAAAAGACTGAATGAAACTGGACCCCAGTCTCACATCATATACAAAAATTAACTCAAAAAAGACTCAAAAATGGAACTAAAAGTATTAAACCTAGAAGAAAACATATCTATAAATCTTTGTGTTGTTGAATTAGGCTTAGATACGATACCTAAAGCACAAGTAACCAAGAAAAACAAATCCTAGGAAGGCAGATCAATTGTACTTTATCCAAATCAAAACTTTTATGCTTCAAAAGACATCATTAAGAAAGAAAAAAAAAGTGACAAAAAATGGGAGAACATATTTGCATATCATGTATCAGATAAGGTCTGGTAACCAGAATACATAAAGGACTCATAACACAACAACAAGACAACAAGTCAATTTAAAAATGGGCAAAAGACTTGAATAAACCTTTCTACAAAGAAGATATATGAATGGCAAGCAAGTACACAAAAAGATGCTCAACATCAATAGTCCTTAGGAAGTACAAATCAAAACTACAATGAGATACTACTTCACATCTACTAAGAGAGGGAAAAAAAAGGACAATAACAAATGTTGATAAAGATGTGAAGAAACTGGAACACTCATACATTACTAGTGGGAATATAAAATGGTGCAGCCACTCTGGAAAATAGTTGGGCAGTTCCCCAAAAAGATAAACAGTTATCAATTGACCCAACAATTCCATTTCAGGGCATCTACCCAACAGAATTAAAAACTTATATGCAGCAGGAATGTTCATAGCACCATTATTCAAAATAGTCAAAAGATATAAACAACCCAAACGTCCATCAATTGATTAATGGATAAACAAAATGTGATAGATCCAAACACTGAAATATTATTCAGACACAAAAAAGAATAAAATACTGATATATGCTCCTACACAGATGAACCTTGAAAAATCATGCTAAATGACAAAGGCACACCAGGCTGCATATTGTTTGCTTCCATTTATATGAAATAACAAGAATAAACAGATCTATAGTGGCAGAAAGTAGATTAGTGATTGGCAGGGGCTGGGGGAGAGAGGAATAGAAAGTGAATGCTAATGGGTAAAAGGGTTTTGGGGGGAGATGAAAATGTTCTAGTGCTGATGATTTTGCAACTTTGTGAATATTCCAACAAGCAATGAGTTTCATAGTATGTAAATTATATCTCAATATAAATATTTTTTGAATGTACTTTGGGAATAAACCATTTCCTATGCTAAAATGTTTCCTTAATTAAATAGCAATGTTTTAGAATAATTTCATCTTCTGGTGTAATATGGAATTAACCACAAGCATTCAGTTATATCATATTCAATTCATAGCTCATTATACATTCTACATTGTTTACTATACTTAATGCTTTTATAGTGTGCTGAGAATATTTCAAATAGCTTCCTTAATATCAATGATCTCTATAGGATCCAACTGACATGATGACACTAATCATCAAGCTGAGATACTTAACTCTAAAAATATGTTTAATTTCCTAGATATCTTTTAGAACAGTGTTTTTCAAACTGCAATTGATGTAGGTCAAAGGGGACTGAGGGGCGCAAGGGGGTCAGTTGGTTAAGCATCTGACTCTTGATCTCAGCTCAGGTCTTGATCTCAGGGCTGTGAATTCAAGCTCCACATTGGGCTCCACGCTGGACCCCCCAAAAATAGTGGATTTATTTAGTGAATTATAACAGCAATATAAAAAAATAAAACAAAATAGAAAATACCAAGGTGCATCACATATAATAAGACTATGTACTGTTTCATAATGTTTTTTCAGTTATATATAAATATATATGTGGGTATAGTGGGTCACAATATGCTAACAGTCATGGTAAATAAAATTTGGAAACCACTTTCCATTCCTGTGTATTGTGGCTTTTATATACATCATAGTAGCTTAGACCCTTGCAAGATTATGCTTTGTCATTTGCAGTTTCAAATTATTGTCATATGTTTTATTCTCTTCCCACAAACAAATTCTTTGTTACTTTGCTAATTCTTTATATTCAAAAAATACTATACATTGTAGAATAATAATAACAGCTGGTATTATGGAACTAGGGATTTTTCAATAATCTCTAATTTTCATATTAACCATTCAATCTGGATTTCATCATGCCCATATAACAGGTGAATAAACAGAGTATGAGGGAGGTTACTTTACATAAAGCCACATTAAATCTAAGTGGCGGAGGCAAAACTGATTCATCTATCTGTTCCAAACCCAGTCAAATTTTTCAGTTACCACCTTACTTTTCACTATTTTTTAAAATACCATACTGCATTATCTACACAAATACTTACACTGTTATTTTGACTTGAGGGATTCCATAGTCATTCTAGTAGATGAATTTTCTCTTGCCTTTTTTCCTTTATTTTATTTAAGTTTAAAATTTTTTTAATTTTTTAAATAATCTCTACACTTAACATGGGGCTCAAACTCATAACCCTGAGATCAAGAGTTGCATGCTCTACCGACTGAGCCAGCCAGGTGCCCCTTGATTTTTCTCCATTAATATAATAGAGTTAAAAATGATTTAAAAGAATACATATTCTTTTCTTTAAAATGGCTGCCCCAATTCTACCCTACAGAAACAAGTGGAAACATGAAAAGCAATTAGACACAAGTACCCAGTTAATAATTACCTTGACTTCCTACACACGTCTAGTTCCAAGTGAAGTTATCAAGGTTTAGTTTTTTTCTGTGCTTATTTAAAATCTTTATTGTTCTTTTCTTAGTAGAACCAATGGAACTTTATAAAACTAGCTCTATATCTTGAATACCCATTATAAGCTGGGTACTTTAGGTTGTGTAAAAGTACACATATTCTTATAGAAAATGCCAGAAGGTATAAGTCATTTATAATCCCACCTTACTATTTTTTATTATAATTTTTACTTACTACTATAAATAAATGTTTTCCTATGTCAGTTATATAATTTCCTAGAATGTAATATTTTGTAACTTCATAATATCCTCATAGTTTATTAAATTATTCATTCCCTTAATGTTGGATATTTTGGTTGTGTTTTCTCTATTCTAGCTGCTTTTCTTATCAAAAGGAGGTTCCCTGAATAATCTGTCTCTTAGTGAGTCCTATAATCATTTTCCCTCAGGTCCTGTGATTCCAGGGCACTAAAGGATTGCTTTGTTATTTTCTTCCTCTAGAGCTTGTCATCACTCTAGAACACTTCTAAACAGAAAAAAAAAAAATGAGGCTGTTCACACTAAAGAAAAATTAATTTTATAGTTGTTTACTTTTAGGAAACACTGCTTGTGTTACCAGCTTTTGAACTCCTTGCTTGCAGGAAAATGATTTTTTATAGTTAATACATGCCATGAGTCATAATAATAAGGTTACCTATTAACTTGTCTAGAAGTTTTCAGCAACTTCCAAACTTCATCCTAAAGAGATGATTTCTATTTATCTTAAAGATAATATCTCTTATTTATCCTTTTTTTTCTTTTTTTAATATTTTATTTTTAAGTAATCTCTACACCTGATGTGGGGCTTGAACTTAAATACCCAAGATCAGGAGTCTCATGCTCCACTGACTGAACCAGCCAGGTGCCCTGTATCTTTTTTTCAAATCAGTCTATACAAGGATCTCTGGAATACATCTTTCAATAGCAGTATAGATATCTTGTTCATTTCTGGGCATGGTTCCACAAAGTAGGAGTATATGTGGTGGCTAATATTCACTTATCCCTCTTCGATAGACTTAAAAAATATATATAGTATATCACAGGGACACCTCGGTGGCTCAGTCAGTTAAGCATCTGGCTCTTGATTTCAGCTCAGGTCATGATCTCCCAGTTTGTGGGATCCAGCCCCACATGGGGCTGTAAGCACCATATGCTGTAAGCACAGAGCCTACTGGGAATTCTCTCTCCTCCTCTCTGCCCCTCCCCCACGTGCATGCTCTCTCTCTCCCTTTCTTCCTCTCAAAATAAATAAATATTTTTTAAAAAACAGCATATCACAGTGAAATGGGTATTTCCTAATGCTCTGATTTATTCTGAACATTAGGAAAACTCCCTAAGTCGATATTTAATATTAGCATATGTAGGAATATCAACCAAAGCAAACATTAAAAGCCACTAAAACTTGATTTTTAAAATACTGCTTTAAGTATAATACATATACAGAGTGCATAAAACATTGTTGTAAGCGCTATGAATTATAATAAAGTGAATACTCACGTAACCACTACCCAGGTCAACAAACAGAACGCTGCCATCACATCGGAATACCTTGTGCTCCTCCCAATTATCATCCCCCTTCTCCTTTCCATGAGTAAACACTATCCTGTCTTCTGACACCACAGTTTAATTTTGCCTGTCTTTGAACATGATATGAATAGAATCATACGTGTTCTTTTATTTCTGGCCTCTTTTCCCCAACACTGTGATGATTATCCATGATGTTGTGTGAGCTGTAGTTTGTTTTTATTGTTGTTATTATTCATATATATAATATATTCATGTTATTATTAATAAATATATGAATATTTGTTTTTATATGAGTAACATAGATGTATAAATTCGTATCTCTTAAAAAATTTTATCGATTCTACTATTTTTAAAAAATGTTTATTTATTTTGAGGGAGAGAGGGTGTGTGCATAAACTACAGAGAGGTAGAAGGGGAGGGAGAGAGAGAATCCCAAGCAGGTTCTGCGCTGTCAGCACAGAGCCCAATGCAGGGCTCAATCTCACAAAACATGAGATCATGACATGAGCTAAAATCAGAAGTCTGATGCTTAACTAATTGAGCCACCTAGGCGTCCCCATTCTGCTACTGATAGATATTTGAGTTGTTTTCAGCTTATGGCTGTTATGAATAAAGCTTCTATGAAACATTCTTGGACAGGTTTTTTTGGTGTAAATGTATGTACCATTTGGTTAGGTATGTAACTAAGAATGCAATTGTTGGGTCATAGAGTAGTTACATAATCATCTAAATGTAGAAAGTAATACTAAACACTATTCCAAAGTGGTTGCATAAATTTACACATCCTCCATACCTTTGACAACACTTGGAATTATCAACCTTAAAATTTGTGGTGGCCTCTCAAAAATTTTTTTTTGAGAGAGAGAGAAAGCAAGAGCAAGCTAGGGAGAAGGGCAGAGGGAGAGGGGGAAGAAGAAACCCAAGAAGTCTGCACACCCAGCACAGAACCCAATGTGGGACTTGATCCCACGACACTGGGATAATGACCTGAGCCGAAATCAAGAGTCGGTAGCTCAACTGACTGAGCTACCAGGCACCCCTGGTCATCTCATGATTTTAATTTACATTTGGCTGAATAAGTAATGGTGTTGAGTACATTTTCACATGTCCATTGGCATTTGGATATCCTCTTCTGTGGGGTGCTTAACATTAAAACTTGGTTTTCTTTATTTTTCTAAAACTTGATTTTAAGACTAAAATCAAAAAGTATACTAAATTCCAGAGTTAAGGCAGTAATTAAGTACAATTTTTTTAAGTTTATTTATTTATTTTAATAATAAATGAGCAAGAGGGCAAGAGTACGCATGAGTGGGGGAGGGGCAGAGAGGGAGAGAGGGAGAGAGGGAGAGAATCCCAAGCAGGCTCTATGCTATCTGAGCGGGGCCTGATGCGGAGCTCAATCTCAGGAACCCTGAGATCATGACCTGAATGGAGATCAAGCGTTGGAGGCTTAAACAACTGAACCACCCAGGCGCCCCAATAATATTTTAAAGTAGTGCCAATTATATATACCTAATTTGGAAGGTTATAGGTATATAGAAATGTTTCTATTATTTGAGTTATTTGCGTTATTAATACTTCTAGAAAATGAAGAGTTGTTTGTCTATTTGTGTAATCATTTATTCACTCATGCATTCATTAAAAAAATTAGTAAACACCTATTCATGCCAGGCACTATATTCAATATTAGGTTCTATCAAAGATGGAAGTGATACATCTGAGCTCAAGCAGTGCGGTGCCAGAGGCCCCAAACAAGCTTACTGAGCAGGTATTTCAGACCACGTCATCCACCTCTGATGCACCAGCACCTCTAGCTCAATTCAGACCGATGTCATGGAGGCCCAGCAGACACTGACTGCCAGGGTGATACAGCAGGGGGCCAGGAGGAAGGAGTTTGGTATCTAGGTCATTTGCTCAAGGCTCCTTTAATACTGCCTTGCTCAATTTGACAGTAAGTGGATGAGTACCACTTACACATGGCAAACAGGACTCAGATTCTCAGGGTAGGTCACCCCATTAGAAAGGAAGAAAGCCCACGCTTCGTCCACTGATGAGTCAGCTTGATACAAGGGACTGCAGCTGCACTGCACTCCTATTCTCTCTGCCTAAACCTATTTCCTTCCCTTGCCCTCGAGGAACTCATTTTAAGAAGGCTCACTAGTAAACTTCTTGCATGCTGATTTCAGAGTCTCCCTGAGAGATCCAATCTACAACAGTATTCAGTGGAAAATCAAACTGCTCTAACAGAGTATAGTCTAGTGTTATATATGTATATGTGTGATGATTAGAGTAAGTTTTATCTGTATTTGCAAAATATTTCTCCCTTCATTATTTAAGTAGATTTGAATAAAAGAGGTAATATCTTTCTAAAAGAAATTTGAAATGGAAGACATATGTAAAAATAAAAAAAGAAATACGCAGGGTGACTGTACCAGGCCTGAAACTGCTTTCCTTACAAAGGCCTGTTTGCAAGGTTGGCCCTTGGTTGGTGTCTGGGAACTTAGTGGTAAAAAGTTCCATACACGGATATAACTTTCCTTAAATGAAAAAGAACGGCTCACTGTACTTAAGCTGTACAAACAATATGGTTTATGTGAACATCTGTTTTCCTTCTGGAAGTCTGGAATTTGGTATGTGTTGAGCACAGGGCACATATGTGACCAGTGGGCGCCCCCCCACCGCCGCCCCAGGCACTGTATCTGATGAGTTTCCCTGGAAGATAAAACTTCATGCATTGTTGCACATGGTATAAACCTACTGCTGGAGGAATTAAGTGTGTTCTATGTGACTCCACTGGAGGACTTTTAGAAACTTGTACCTAGTTGCCTCCAAACTTCATCCCATACACCTTTTTCCTTTGATGATTTTTCTTCGTATCCTTTGGCTGAAATCCATCCTAGCTGTGTGCACAAATACATGCTGAGTCCTGTGAGTTGTTCTAGCAAATCACTGAACAGGGGAGTGGTCTTGGGGCCCCCTAGCACAGAGGCATAATAGTTTCCAGAGGGAAGTTCTTTCCCAGAATTTAATGTTTTAACTCTATTATATTTCTACTGATAAAAATATACAGGATAATGATTTATAATTTAAAATATTTATGACCATGGGGTGCATGGATGGCTGAGTTGGCTAAGTGTTCAACTGTTGGTTTTGATTCAGGTCATGATGTCACAATTCATGGGTCTGAGCACCACACTGGTCTCTACAGCTGGCAGCAGGGAGCCTACTTGGTATTCTCTCTCTCTCTCTCTCTCTCTCTCCCTCTCTCTCTGCTCCTTCCCCCATTTGTGCTGCTCTGTCTCTATCAGAATAAACTAAACTAAACTAAACTAAACTAAAATATGACTACTGAAGGAAGAATACACTTTTACCCATCTAACCAAATATTGGACAAAATGTATCCCTTGAATCTCTACGAAAAAAAAATTGCTAAGATATTGCATATACCTTGAGTGCCTGTATTTGAAAAGAATTCTGATTTATACTAATTTACATCTTGGTTTACTTTTTTATATCATTAACTTATATATAAGTATATTCTCCTAAATAGAATAAGGTAGAATTGCCTGACTAATTCTTCTGGATTTAGTAGAGAACAGGAAAAATCATGTGTGGACATAACTTCCTAAACGCATAAAACATTCCTCTGTTCTTTATTCATCCTAAATTGTCTTTGTTTACATAGGAAAACACAGTTTAAACTGCACTGTCATCTACACTAATTTCAGTATCCATCTCTGGTCAGTAAAAAAGTTAAGGCTGATAATTTAATTGTATTTATATTGTTGTTAATGGTGTCGATTTAGGCTTTTCTTGGGTATGGCATTGTTCTAGCTTAGGAAACAAGAACTTACCATGTTGGAGGACAAAACATATTCTTGGGATCTACAAAAATGTATATAAATAGTGAATAGAGAGCACAAACTTCTTTAAGTTCTTCTACCATCTGTTTGTTATTTTATATTGTTGCTATAAAATCTAGAAGTTCAACTTCCAAATATAATGGACACCTGTTTTGTCAGTACCATCCACAGGCAAATATACTTAATTAGAAAGGAAGGATACAGTTAGACTTACATTTTCACTGAATTCTCTTTCATTCTAGGCAGTTGATCCATCTGTTGCCTTTTAGAAACATGGTATGAGTCAGAGACCTGAAATACAAACATTTGAGCATTTGTCCTCTTATTTCATGACTGATTTTGAGCTAAGAGAAATAGTCCATTCTCAATTAACTCTTTTATAACCAGGCCCTTAGGTGGCATGCATAAGAGAAACTAAATTCTGGCCTTCTCCAGGATTATAAGGTTTCTAAATATTATGGAGACCCCTCTACCTCAACCCCACATTCCATGTGGTTTTTATAACAAATACAGAGGAAATTGTTTAAATCATATCATCTATGGGTATAAAGATCATTAAAAGTTTTTGTAATAGACACTGAATATAAATAATACATGCACTCTGTCATTAAGGAAGATATGACCATAGAAGCTGTATGCGTCCTGAAATGGAAAGACAAGATCGTATTTTTATTTTTGTCTGTTTTGAGATCCTTCCACGGCACAAGAGTGGAGACTTCTTTGTAGGTGGTGGAACAATCAAGGCTGATGACCTTAGAGATAGATAGCAATTCAAGACATGAGTAAATGAGGTCATTCAGTAAGAACACACAGAGAAGAGAGCTGATCGTATAAACTAGAGAAAGCAAGCACCTTTTAAGGGATAGGAGAATTGCCAAAGGCCATCATTTACACAACAGGAAAACCCAGGACAAAATACCGTCATTAAAGTCAAGAGACGAGGGATATTCAAAAAAGTGAGTGTGGTTAGCAATATGAAATGCCTCAGAGATGTTTACTACCAGGAGGATTGAAAAGGAGTCGTGTTTGGCAATTAAAAAGTAAACTGTGGCACAGCCAGTGGTGGGAGTCAGAGAGAGTTGAAAGAGGTTGAGGAGTAAAAGCAAAACAGTGAGTATATCCACCTTTGCACAAAGTTTAACTGAGAAAAGGAAAGCTAAGTAGTAGGGGGGTTTTTGTTTGTTTTTTAACATTTATTTATTTTTGAGAGAGAGAGAAAGAGAAAGAGAGAGAGAGACAGCACGCTTGAGTGGGGGAGGGGCAGAGAGAGAGAGAGGGAGACACAGAATCCAAAGCAGGCTCTGGGCTCTGAGTTGTCAACACAGAGTCCAATGCAGGGCTCAAACTTACGAATCATGAGAACATGAGCTGAGCCAAAGTCGGAGGCTTCACTGCCTGAGTCACCCAGGTGCCCCTAGTAGTAGTTTTATTAAGGTAGGGTAAAATAAAAGTTTGTTTTTGTTTTATTTTGGTAGAAGACAAGAGCATTTTTATGAAGATGTGAGACCATTTGCTAAGAGGGGCAATTTTGGGCATATTGGACCAGAAGATGGAATTCATTCATTTATTCACTCAGCAGATATTATTGAGTATCCACTATGGGCAACCTCAAATTTAGCACTAGGGCACAAAGATAAATCATGGTTCTTACAATCTATTGGAGAAAACAGCACAATGAATAGATTGTACAATTCGCTGCCTCGACAGAGGTTTGCACAGGTGCTTTGTAAGCATAAAGCAGATGCTCATTTGGGCTATAGGGGGCCTGGACGAGTAGCCAGTCAAGAACTGGAAAGGACATTCCAGGCAGAAGGAGCAGCAAGGGCCTACAACTATAAGGCAACATGACAGATGTAGGGACCACATATATGGCTGGTCTGGCTGCAGTACAGGATGTGAGCAGGAACATGGATGGAAAGGCAGGCACTGTGTGTTGGAAAGGACCTTGTAGACCACTCTAACAAGCTTTGCTGAGATCCTCTGGACAATGCAGAGTCACTGAAGGTTTTAAATGGGGAACAACATCGTATCTGCATTTTGCAAGGATTTCTCAGGCAGCAGAGGAGGAAAAAAATGGCAAGATTTTAACAGCTATGCTATTGAGATTATATTTCAAGTCTAGATTTAAATCTAAGGAACTCTATTTTCAATTGAACAATAACAAAATAGAGTTGTTTGAAAAGACAACAGAACAGTTGGATAGGTTAGAACCCATGTCAGAGGGAATTGCTCGTGTAACTTTTGTTGTAATTTGATATTTTAGCGTAGGGGAAAAAACTATGGAAACACTTAAGGGTTGTTTTCAAATATTTGAGAAGCTGTTACACAGGAGAAGTATAGAATTATTCTATATTCTTCAGAGGATGCAACTAAAACCAATAGATTTTAAGGAAGGAGAATAAGGAGCATCACATGATGCTTTAACAATTCTAATAATTACAATTGCTTGACAATGAAACAGAATGGCCTCAGGTTCCATATCTTTAAACCAAAGTATTATATTCAACAATGTCTCAGATCGATCCACTGCTAAAATTCTATGTTTATGGGAATAGAACTTAAGTTTATTATGTGTTACAAGCAGCTCTAGTCAGTCTTTCTGCCTGGCTTTTAAGTAATGAATGTACTTATATATTCTTAAAAATCAACTATACACATAGTATGTAAATTGGAAAAATCGTGAGATATGGAAACTCCGTTTCATTCAAAACAGTGAAGACAGCAGAAGTATACACAACAGACTCAGCCAATAGCTCTAGTTATCCACCTAAGAATAATTATTTATGTATTCAGCATGGAAAGAACTGCAGATCATCCACTGACCTTTCCAGTCACTGGAGTATCCACATGGTCAGAACCATCTTTGACTGTAAAGATTAACAATTCACTCTAGAGTGAAAATCCTTATTAACATTTATACTGGAGAACAGGATTAACAGCTTCCTGGGAAGCTGTTAAAATAGGCTTTGATTGTATGTTCAGTGATCCTGCATAATCAGAGTAGAACCTATTCCACCTAAATGAATTTTTCAGATAAACAAAGGTAAAGGAGGAAGCTGAGGCAGGAAGAAAATCTAATGCCCCTGTCACAGAGAGGGAGGCTCGGGAGATCAGGAAAGAAAAACAGGAAAATAATACTCACCACTTATTAGAATTCAGAATGTATTATGGGCCAGGCATTTTACTCAGCACTTTACATATATTACATCTCTAAACACTCACAAATCCCCTGCAAGACACTACTATTATTTCCCCTTCTACCAAGAAGGAAAGAAATTACGGCCCCAAAGCTCAAATGACAATCAAGTACAAAGCTGGGTTTTAAATCCAAATTTACAATGACTCCAAAATCTGTGGTTCTTTCATCAAATCACAATCTCATAAAGCAGGTAGCGTTTACGCTAGAACTTCAGGGAAGCGGAGTTGACATGTATGAAAAGCAGCATATTCTAGGGGGACTCATGGTCTGATGAAAGGCAGGAGTAAGTAATGCTGCCAACTAAGTATCCAGTACCATCAAGTATAAACTGACTGTTTTATGGGTAGGAGGCTACAAGGAGTGATCCTATTTTGTCTCAATTTCCTAATTTAATCTTAGTACTAGAAATCTAAGCCTCCGTTTACCCACTACTGCCCTGACTTTCATTCCCAAATTGTTCTATACATCCCCTTCTCAGCTCCAATCCCTAGTCTTTTTTTTTTAATGTTTTTTTACATTTATTTATTTCTGAGAGACAGAGGGAGACAGGGCGTGAGTGGGGGAGGGGCAGAGAGAGAGGGAGACACAGAATCTGAAACAGGCTCCAGGCTCTGAGCTGTCAGCACAGAGCCCTATGCGGGGCTCGAACTCACAAATCATGACCTGAGCCGAAGTTAGACGCTTAACTGACTGAGCTACCCAATCCCCAGTGCCACTCCAATCCCCAGTCTTAATTCCATCCTCTCAATCCTTTCATTGATCCTCTGGAAACACCAGATTAGTGACTAGCAGACTATCTTTATGGCAAACCTAGACCTCAAGGTCCTCTACTTCCTTACCTCACCTAGTTATCTCCTGAAGACTCCAATCCTCTTTTTGGCTCTTTGTCCCTTGACTATCACTGTTGAAACTCTGCAGAGCTATATTCTAGACTCTCTTTTCTTTTCACCCTGTGTGTATTCTCCCTGATACATTTCATTCATTCACTTGGCTTCATTTACTATCTATATGCCAATAATTTCCATGTTTATATCTCCAATTTTTATCTTTTCTTCCCTGAGATTCATATGTCCAACTGCTCTTTGGATGCTTCCATTTAGATAATGCACATTGAAAACTAACTCATATCGTGATCTTAAAACATCCATCAGAATAAAGTTGCTAAGGTTTAAATATTTAAATGTTAAATAGGTAACCAACCACTAAAAAAAAGATGTGATAAATGTTATGAAACATTGAGATGAAAACAGTCTTTTAAACTATGACATGTGAAGCCATAAATACAAAATAGCTCTGACAACATCAAAACAAAAACTATAATACTAACATCATAAATAAAACTGAAAGGCAAATGAAAAACTATGGAAAATATATGCAACATCATTTTTAATTTACTGATCACTTTCCTGTCCTGTCATTTGTAGTTGCATACTTTCCAGTTCTGTACTAAGTTGCTAGCCCTTTCTAGTGATAGCAGTGTTATATCTATCTTAGATCTCACTGTGCATAATTATGACATAAAATACCATGAATTTCTTTATAGCACAGGGATAACTGCTTATTTGGTGGAGTTTTAGAAATTACAGATCAAACTTAAAAGATAACGAAAGAAGCAAATATGAAAAAATTCCCTTAATTTGGGAAACTTTTATCTCCTTTTATGCCTTTTTATAAAAGCTATAAATTTGCTTTTTCACTTTATATATTTAGAAACTTGGTACATTTTCTCCTATAATCCCAACATGTTTATCAAATCAAACCAATCAAAAACCTAGAAAAGTGAAAAATGTAATTTATAGTGAGAGGAAACTCTTAAAATTTGGAAGTAAGAAAACAAAAGTTACCTGAGACATTTCAGCTAGATAGGTATGGCACTCATTGTTGGTCTTGTGGTAAGCCTACAAGAAACATACAAAAATAAAGAACCCAACATCAGAGAAGATTTGCAATACTAGCAAGACTATTACTAAGTCAAGTTTATGTCTCTATGTTTTTTTTAAATAGTGTAGGAAATAGTTTTGTAAGTATTTTGTGATAATAATATAGTAGGTTTGTAGATAACATACTAAAAATCATGGCAGTTACAAAGAAATTTCTACCATATAATAAAAACAAACCTTTGATTCTTGTTCCAGTCTCAGTGCATAGTCTTTCACTTGATTTTTAAGCCTCCTTTTCTCTTTTTCTAGCTGTTTAAGTAATATATTTAAGGATTCCTGAAAGTATAAATAGTAAATCTTTACATTTACTCATGTTCTAAATAATAATACATTTCAGTGACAAATGCCTTCTACCCCATAACGTTCTGTGATTTCAAATTCTATAGTATATACCTTTTAAGTAATAGTAATAACTACAATATTTTTGAATCCTAACAATATGCCAAGTCAGTACTTGTGCTAAGTGCTTTCCACAGATTATTTCAGTTAATCCTTACAACAGCCATGGAGACAGCTAATATATTTATTTCCATTTTACTGTTAAGAAAATCACATCTGATAGATGTTAAATAACTGGTCCAAAGACACGCAGCTAATAAGTGGTGAAGCTGTTATTAGAACCCAGGTAGTCTGGGGTGCCTGGCTGGCTCAGTCAGTGGAGCATGTGACTCTTGATCTTGAGCCCCCCGTTGGGTGTAGAGATTACTTAAAAATAAAAATTTTAGGGGCACCTGGGTGGCTCAGTCAGCTAAGCATCCAACTTGGGTGCAGGTCATGATCTCACAGTCTGTGAGTTCGAGCCCCGCGTCGGGCTCTGGGTTGACAGCTCAGAGCCTGGGGCCTGTTTCAGATTCTATGTCTCCCTCTCTCTCTGCCCCTCCCCTGCTCATGCTCTGTCTCTCTGTCTCTCTCTCTCTCAAAAAGAAATAAACATTAAATAAATAAATAAATAAATAATCTTTGGAGGAAAAAAAAAAAAAAGAACCCAGGTAATCTGACTCCAAAAGCCACACATGCTAAACAATTATTATGTATATATCCATATGATTGATACCAGCATAACAATAGTAGAGAGGAAGAACAGACAATGAAGTTGATGGCCAGAAGAACTGAGAAAATATTGCAGAGTAGGACAGTTCTGGAAGCTAAGACTTCAATGCAGATACCGTTCATCACAAATAGCTGGAGCTGAGTAGAGGTTTAGCCAAGCGCCAGAGCAATAATGCATTATACCAATTTGAATTAAAAGTTTAATCCCTAAACTAATAACTAATCATTTGCAGTAACCCCAATTATTTCTCATATTCTTACACATTAATGTTTTTTAAAAAATCTCCAAATCGAATTCTATATAACCCTTGTTGGTCATGATCTAGGTCACTGAATTTATTAAAACATTTAAAGAAAAAAAAAAAAAACAGAAGCAGCTGATTTAAAGCTCCACAAGGTGAAACTGAGATATTTTAGAGCTCATATCTTCCTCCTGAAAAATAGTTAATTCTCTAAAAACTTTACTAATTCTCTCCTAGATACTTGTTATAATTATTAGGATTTTAAAAATTGTATCAATAGGATAATTAGGTCAGCTGAGACCAGGAAAGTTCTTGTCTCTAAAAATAACACCAGTGATAAAACAAATCCCTTGGTTGTGACAATTCTCCACTATGCATATTTGATTACCATTAAAACATAACTGGGTGATATTTCTCAGGCACGCATTATTTGTCTTTGAAAATTATACACTGGCATCACAAACGGCTTTCAGTCCACCTTCCCCAAATACAGACTTGCTCCAGAAGAAGCTCCATGAAAGTCCCACAAATTTAAGAGGCTAAACTGATTTATCTTAAGGAAACTATACCCTAATGAAATAAGCCACTGCTCAAGTATGAAGAGTTTTTTAACCAATAATCAGACACTGATGGAAGTAGTGCAAAATACTGCTGCACAGACCTTTGCTCCAAGGATTCCAAGCTTAGCCCACCAGAGTAATATGGTTCAGTTAACATCATTTGTTAAATACACTTTTATAAAGGTAAAAGATAATCTCTTTTTAATATTGTTTCAATGGGAAAATGCACTCTAAGTTCTTTTTATTTTATTTTATTTATTTATTTTGAGAGAGAGAGAGAGAGAGAGAGAGAGAGTGTGTGTGTGTGTCAGTCAGCAGGGGAGTGGCAGAAAGAGAGGGAGAGAGAGAATCCCAAGCAGGTTCCACACTGTCAACACAGAACCCGATGTGGGGGCCCAAACTCACAAACCATGAGATCACGACCTGAGTCAAAATCACGAGTCAGACTCTCACCTGACTGAGCCACCCAGGTGCCTCACACTCTAAGTTCTAAAAGAAATTATCTTATTGATAAACTACTGGGATACAAATTATTTTTATATTAATGTTGACCTGAATGAGATATGACCTAGAACTCTAGAAGCTTATACAAGAAATGTACATATGCAACAGGTAAAAATCAAGGCAATATATGATGAAATGCCAAAATGTGAAGCACAGACAATAAATGTCTCACAAGTTTTTTTGAAGAGGCCAATCAACACGGACTAGAGAGAGCATTCAGGATCCCCCAAAAGAGAAGGATTTGGATGGGAAAAAAAGGGGAGCTATATATTGATCAAAGACTTGAGTCAAAATGATTATTTAGTGGTAATAACAGAGGTGAAACAAAGTATTTGAGAAATAAATAAGAGGTAGGGTAAGATAATTAAGGAAAGCCCTGGCTATAGAAGACTTAGATTGCCAGGCTCAGGAAGCTAAACACAGGGGGCTATTGGAAGGTATTAAACAAGTGGCAAAATGAAAGCAGGGGGGTAGGAATACTAACCAAGTGGCAGTTTCTATGACAGAAGAAGTTTCTATGTTATTTACTGATGTGGATTTGCAGTTCTAAGCTTTGAAGCTTAAATATTTTTAATACACTTTCTTTGTGTTAGACTATATCGCACGACTACTCCTATCCTGACTAAATTCTTTATCTTGTTACCTAATATTACAATTCATTCATTTATTCAAAAAATATTCATCAAGCACCTCCTATGTTCCAGACGTTGTGCTAAGGATACCACAGTGAGATTTACAAACCCAGATCCTGACCTCATGAAGCTGAGAGTCTTATATGGTTTACCTTGGTGAATGTTACATGTAAGCATAAGAAGAAACTGTATTCTGTCATTGGATGGAATATTCTATAAATGTCAATCGATTGAGTTGATTGCTGTTCAGGTCAACTATGTCTCTATTGACTTTTCTCCCTTTTTGATCTATCAATTACTGACAGGGTGGGTGTTACTTTAATAGTGAGTGGATATGCCTATTTTTCCTCCATTAATTCATCAAAATCACCATGTAAGTGTTCCTACCAGTTTCCAGCAGGCTCTGTTCCAAGGAAGCAGATGTCATTAGTAACTATCTGGATTTGTCTGTTTATACAGATTTCAGGATGGGAGCTTGCCCTGCAAACTCAGTTCACTAATAAGTCAAGAACAGTGATTGGGTGTGTTGAACAGTGTGAACAATGATTCACCTTTTTTTTGTTGTAATGACAGCACTATGCATATTGGAGCTGAAGCCAGAAGTCTCAAACTGTTCTTGATCCTCTTTTCTAATTGGAACAAAAAGAATGCATTCTCGAAATCGGTGGCTGCACACCCTACACCGAAGGCTGACTAGTGTGCTCCAGCAGGGATACCACATCTGGCAAAGCAGCTGCAGTTGGGGCTACCAATTGGTTAAGCCTGCAGTGGCCTATAGTCTTTCTCTAAAATTCATCCAGTTTTTGCAGGGGCCAGACTAGCAACTTAAATAGAACAATGATAGGTACTAGGACCCTTCCATCTTTTAGGTTTTTAATTGTGGCACTAATCACTGCTCTTTTCCCCGGGATAAGAAATTGTGTTTGCTTTACAATTTTGACCTTGGGTGGGAGAGGGACAGTTTCTAAAGTTTCCATGTGTTTTTTCCCATTGTGATAGCTTTTACTGAAGAATTGTCCAGTCTCCTACGTTATGAGGTTTAATCTTAGCCACTGGTTTTCTGGGGGACAAGAGCTAAGAGTTCCATTATTCAGACCATGTATTTTTAATTTCCTCATTCTCAGACCTCTATTTCACTCTCATCTTCCTCTGTGCCTGAAGGCCCCAAATCTAGAGGTTCTGCAGCTTAATTTCTCCAGAAAATAGACTCCTGACTGAAGGAGAGCATCCTGACTGTGCGGGGTGACAAAGGGGTCCCAGTGGCCAACTGCTTTATGTCTATATGTCCTGTCAAGTCAGTGACTACTCTTCCAACTGAGGATCTTCCAAAATTTGTTTAAATTTCTCACCTGCTGAGATCTCTTTCTCTATTCTTCTTATCCATTCACTTCAATTATAAACCATCATTTCTCTGCTAATAAATATCACATCCAAATCTAAGAGTCCTATGTGTCTATTCTTAACACTTGCTTGACATTTCAAGTTCAATTTTACCAAAACCAACTTTACACAACTTTATACAACTTATATCCCAATAAAAATGCTTTAATGGTACCAGGCATAGTTTTCCAATTTCACATGATATATTTAGATTTGGTTAAGTGGGAGTAGTCTAGAAATTTTGTACATGGGAAGAAGACTATGGGTTTGTGAGAAAGGGCCATGTAAGAGTGAATATGCCAAACAATGAACTGTAGTAGTCATTAAATTTTTTTTCCTAACAGAGCTTAGGTCTGAGAGCCTACTACATATACTATCTCCCTTCTTAATTTTACAACCAAAATAATCTTGATTACAATGGGAGCCATTCCAATTAAGCACATTTTTTAAAACACTATACTAGTATTACTTCAATAATAGCTCTTCAATAATTTTATACTCAAACACTATGAATTCTAAAATAGATTTTATTTGAGATGCTAGCCACAAAGTGTCTTGTTTTCCTGGTTCACCTTAGGACTGTTCCCACAAGCAGAATTCCTGGGGCCCATCACATTCTCCTTCCCTGAGCCTGTTTCCTATAGTTGAGTTTTAGATGCTCTATACTTTGAAATTATGCCATAACTCGGAAAAGTAGGATGGTTCATTGGGGCAATCTCATGGGAATAAGACAAGCACAAAAATAAACTGTCTGAATTAATGGAATATATTATATCAACAGACTAAAAACAATCATGTAATCATCTCAACAGTTGCAGAAAAAGCATTTGACAAATCCAACACCTACTTATACTAAAAACTCTCAGTGAACTAGGAATACAGGGGAACTTCCTCAATTTCACAAAGAATATTTAAAAAAAAAAAAAACCAAACTATAGTAACATACTTAATAGTAAGAATCACTAAGATCAGATGGTATAAAGGATGTGCCTTCTCGTCACCTGTTGCAACATCACACCGAAAGCCCTTGCTAATACAATAAGGCAAGAAAGGGAAATAAAAATCTGTACTGATTGGGAAGGAAGATAAAAATACTATCTTCATTTGCAGATAACATGATCATTTATGTATAATATCCAAAATCATCAACAATAATAACAAATGAAACTCTGGAACTAAAAAGTGATTATAGCAAGGTTGCAGGATACCAGGTTAATATAAAAAAAATCAATTGTTTTCCTATATCCAGGCAATGAACAAGTAGAATTTGAAACTAAAAACACAATAGTATTTATGTTAGCACCCCCCACAAATGAAATACTTAAGCATATAAATTTAACAAAATATAATGTGTAAGATCTGGATAAGGAAAACTACAAAACTATGATGAACAAAATCAAAGAAGTTAATAAATGAAAACATGTTCATGGCTGGGAAGACTCAATATTGTCAGATGTCCATTCTTCCCAACTCAATCTACAGATTTAGTGCAATCCCAATAAAAACTCCAGCATATTATTTTATGGATATTGATGAACTGATTCTAAAGTTTATAGGAGAAGCAAAAGCCCAAATGGCCAATTCAGCATTGAAAAAGAAGAACAAAACTGGAGGACTGATGTTTACCAACTTCAAGACTCACCAAAAAGAAATCAAGACTGGTATTAGCAAAACGATAGAACAAATAAAAAGCCTGGTCTACAGCCTTAGCACCCTGAAAGCGCCCAATCTCATCTGATCTCAGAAGCTAAGCAGGGTCAGGCCTGGGTAGTACTTGGATGGGAGAAAGCCTAGAAATAGACCACCCAGGACAAATAGATCCTATTTCAATTGACTTTTGACAAAGGAACAAAGGCAATACCATGGAGCAAAGATAGTCTTTTCAACAATGGTGTCAGAACAACTAGACATCCACATGCAAAATAAAAAAGAATATAGACATCTTACATGCTTCACAGAAGTTAACCCAAAGTGGATCACAGACCTAAATGTAAAATGCAAAACTATAAAACTCCTAGAAGATGACATAGGAGAAAACCTAGATGACCTAGAGAAAAGGTATGGTGATACCTTTTGAGAAACAACACTAAAGACACTATTCATGAAAGAAATAATAAATAAGCTGGTCTTCATTAAAACTGAAAACTTGTGCTCTGTGAAAGACAATGCCAAGAGAATTCTAAGACAAGTCACAGACTGCAAAAGACACATCTGTTAATGGACTGTTATCTAAAATACACAAGGAACTCTTAAAACTCAACAACAAACGACCTGATTTAAAAATGGGCAAAAGGGGCACCTGAGTGGCTGAGTCGGTTAAGTGTCTGACTCTTAGTTTCGGCTCAGGTCATGATCTCACGGTTTGTGGGTTCAAAGCCCCACATCGGGTTCCATGCTAACAGTGTGGAACCTGCCTAGGATTCTTTCTCTCTCCTCTATGTCCCTCCTCCACTCTCTCTCACTCTCTCTCAAAATAAATAAACGTTTTTTTTTTTAAATGGGCAAAAGATCTTAACAAATACTTCATCAAAGAAGATACACAGATGAAAAATAAATATAAGAAAAAATGTTCCATGTCATACAGCATCAGGGAAATGCAAATTAAAACAACAAAATATCACTACTCATCAATTAGTATGGCTAAAATCAACAACACTGAAGACACCAAATGCTGATGAGGATGTGGAGAAACAGAAACTCTCATATATTGCTGGTGGGAATGCAAAACGGCACAGCCACTTTAGCAGATAGTCTGGCAGTTTCTTATAAAACTAAACATACTCTTAACATATGATCCAGTGATTGCACTTCTTGGTATTTACCCAAAGGAGTTGAAACTTATGTCCCTACAAAATCCTTCATATGGATGTTTACAGAAGCTTTATTCATAGCTGCCAAAACTTGGAAGCAACCAACATGCCCTTCAGTAGATGGATGGATATATGAACTGTGGTACATCCAGACAAGGAAATATTATTCAGCATTAAAACCAATGGGCTTTCAAGCCATGAAAAAACATGGAGGAATCTTAAATGCATATTACTAAGTAAAAGAAGCCAATGTGAAAAGACTAGATACTGTATGATTCCAACTATATGACATTCTGGAAAAGGCCAAACTATGAAGACAACAAAAAGATCAGGGGTTGCCAGTGATTGGGAGTTAAGAGTGGGGAGAAATAAGTGGAGCACAAAGGATTTTTAGGGCAGTGAATATAATCTGTATGATACTACAAGGATGGATATATGTCGTTATACATTTTCCAAACCCATAGAATGTACAAAACCAAGAGTAAACCCTAAGGTAAACTATGGACTTTGGGTGATTATGATGAGTCAATGTAGGATCATTCCAGTGAGTAATGTTGATAATGGGGAGGCTATGCATGTGTAGAGTTAGGGAGTATGTGGAAAATCTCTGTGCCTTCCTCTCAATTTTGTTAAGAACCTAAAACTGATTTTTTCAAAAAAAGTATGAATTAGAAGTGCCTAGGTGGCGTGACCAGTAGAATGTCTGACTCTTGATTTCAGCTCAGGTCATAATCCCAGGGTTGTGGGATTGAGCCCCGTGTTGGGCTCTGTGCTAAGCATGGAGCCTGATTAGAAGCCCCTCTCTCTCCCTCTGCCCCTCTGTTCCACTTGCTCTCTCTCTAAAATAAAAATAATACATAAATAAATAAATAATTTTAAAGTATTAATTAATTTAAAAAAATCGTTCTGGAGAGAAAACAAGGACACATTCTGGATTTTGTAAAAACTATTAGCCATTAAATACTCTGGACCATTAAAAGCAAGATATTTGTAATTATTCATTTATAAAATTATTATACACATCAGAAATCCTTTAAAATTATAAAATTATATTCCAATAACTTTAAGGCTTATTCTAGATTTGGCTTCTTTATTTTGACTCCAAAATGAACTATTTTTAAAAATTATTTTATCAAAGGCATACTCTCTCATCCCAGCACTTATAATTTATTAGAAGACCTATAACTTAATGTTCTTGATCTTCCTAAGGAGCTCTTTTTATCTGATTATATAATGAATGGTCACATACTAGAAAACTACAGCCTGCAAAGACATACTAAAGCTATAGCCAAATTGAAGACTCCACTGGAAATTAACCAAAAATAAATCACATATACAAAAATTAATCCTTCTCTTATCATGGAAGAGCTGTTTTGTTTCTGATACTAATGAGTTCTTAATCTTTCACCTATTTCCTCAGAAATGAGAAAAGGTCACTTTCTAATAGTACATTGAAACAACAGGGTAAAAATAAGAAACTTCAGCATACTTTTACATACCTGAAATCAAATATACTTACTTGGTTTTTTTTAAGTTCCTTTCTTCTATCTCAAGTCAAAAGGAAGTTCTATTAGCCACCTATTTTTTAAGCAATAGTAGTTGCTATACTATACTAAAGAACACATAAAAACTACAAAAAAAAATAACTCTATTGAATGCTTACAAGAGAAAAATAGGAGAATACAATTAAATCACAGCTCCTAGATATGTAGTACTTTTCTATGAAGGCAATTGCAGCAGTGAGTGGATGCAGCCTTCTGTGTGCTTAAGTACCAAGTGCCCCCTTGTGGACAACATTGTTATTAGATTATATATAAAATTTGTGTAACTTGTTTTGTGATTTGAGGCTACACCTGTCTCCAAATTGACACATGATCTTTGGAGAGAGCACAAACTTGGTGATATCTGGGACAGAATATATCAGGAAGCAGTCTAAGATGGATTCTACAGATCTACCACCAGCCAGATGCCTAGTGGGAACTCCACCTCTCGCTTTGTTTATATCACATTCTTGAGAATCCAAGATCCCTTCAGTAATCCTTTCACTATATGGCTGATATATCACTTTAAATACAAATATATTTAGAGATTTCAGTAGTGCTTTTGGTTCATTACTATCAATTCCCAGTTATTAGGCTCTAAAATATGTATTTATGGCTTTAAAAACAGAATTTCTAACAATGTTCTGAATGTGGAAATGACCAGAATGAGCCCAGTAGGAGCATGACTGGATGCTTCAGTGAGGTAATAGCTCTCAGGAAGGTCCAAACTGGGCTGTATGTTTGTCCAGGACCCCATGAAGCAGCGTAACTAAAAGAAGAATCTGAATCACAATAAAGGGAATCACGTTCAGGAAAATGGTATGGGGCATCAGGATGAACAAAAGAGTAGCACGATGATTAAGGACATTGGAAGTCAGCATGTGGAACATAAACAGACCAAAATAGAGAATGATATGAAGGGAGAGTCTTGTTTCTTTGAAGGATCAAGTACATGATGAAGAGACTAGTCCAGCTGTTTGAAGGAATTTGTAAGACTTAAAACCATCTCTTCCTTCAAGCCTCTCTTGTTAATAAGCAGGACTAAGAGAGGGGTTTTATGGTTTGTCCTAAGGAAAGCTGAAACATACTTCAGAAGGGAAACTAGATAAATATCCAAAAATTAACATTTCAAGAAGTCAACTGACCAAAGGATTAACTTGCAAAGAGGCCAATTCACCTAGGATTCTAAATTTACCAAGTCACCAAAAATTTGCTTTTAGTAGCATCTTCCATACATATGAACTTATGACCTAAACATATTCTTTTTCTGAATATATTTTCAATGATGATACTAAATGTAAACCATTTTCATAAGAATGTATTCAAAGATTTAGATTTCAGCAAATTAATTTCCTATGACTTGATATTCTACTAATTGATCAAGAGTCTTCCAGAGAACATTTAATGTGAAACTCAACATTTTCCTAAATAATATTTCTCTGTTTCCATACTTTCTCCTCCATGTCTCCCACCAGCACATAGCCTTGTTGGCTTTAGGAGCAGGATCTTCTGTGCTATATCCATCTGACTGGCAGAGTGTTTGCTCTGGTGAGAGGTTTCCCGTAAGGGTCCAAGCTGTCTGCATGTACTGAGAAACAAGGGAATGCACTGATGGGAAAAAGAAGCAGAGAGAAATAGAAGTGCTATGGTTTGAATGACTGTGACCTCCCCAAATTCATGTGTTGAAATCCTAATGCCTCATATGATGGCATTAGGAGGTGGAAACTTTGGGAGATGCTCAGGTCATGAGGGTGGGGCTCTCATTAATAGGATAATGCTCTTATAAAAGAGACCCCACAGAGCTCCCAAGCCCCTTCCCACCATGTGAGGACACAGCTAGAAGGAGCCATCTCTGAACCAGAAACTGCTGTTATCAAACACCATATTTGCTGGTGTCTTGATCCTGGACTTCCAGCCTCCAGAACTGTGAGAAGTAAATCTCTGTTGTTTTTAAGCCACACAGTCTGTGGTATTCTTTTATAGCAGCCTAAACAGACTATAAGATAAGGGGTCATCAATTTTTTGACTGCTAATGAATCAAGGAACAGGACTTCCACCATGCAGTAGAGTTGACCGCAGGGATACGATAGAACTTTTTGATAAAGACTTTATAGTAACTTTTCCCAAGAGAGACTACCCTGTAACTCTTTCTCTGAGGGACACATATCCCCTAAATCTGTTGTTGTTGTTGTTGTTGTACTCAAAACATTACTGGGGAACTACCTATGGGACTATCTACCAGGAGCCATAAAGTTCTGATAAAGAGTTCAGCTGAATTCTCAGCTTTGTATTCTAACTGGAGATTAATGAGGAAGCCTAGAGTGCCAAGTCAGAACCTGAAAAATAGCTATTGCTCATCAGAGACAACACAGCCTAATTATCATTAACTTTTAGTCATTTGGAATGCTTAAGATAGATTCTAGTCTGCTAGTGAGTGAATGGATACAGATCTTTGCTCAATACACCAGGAAATTCTTGGAGGGAACATTAGGTAAGCACTAGGTTCTTCTGGTGGATGCAAATAGAAGAGGTTAGAAAATGTCCACTCAGCAACTCCCAAAGAAGTAAAAGTTCTGTGCTTTTTATTAGATCCCTGAAGAGCCCCCTGCTTTCTGGACAGGTACTAAGGAGCCATAGAATTCTACTATAGTTTTAGGAAGATACCAGAAGATTCACAACCTCTGTAACAGCACAGCTGAATAAGTGAAAACATATTGCACAACTTACCCTTGCCCTTATTTTCTTGAAATGCACTAAGGTTAATTTCACAACAGGCTTTGTTCTAATGAAACTTAGAGTTCCCTCTAAAGTTCCTGCTATCAAGGGAAGGGAAGAAAGGAACTAACACTTTATTGAGAGAAGTGCTTACGGTGTCAGGTATTACGCTATTGGCTTTATATATAACTCTAATAATACTTATGACAAACTTGCAAGAGGGCGTAATTAACTCCATTTTACAGATGAGGAAATTAAGCCGCAGAGAAATGAAATAATTTCCTTAGTGTCCCATAGTCTGAATTTGAATCAGGGCAGTCTAATTCTAAAAGCCATGTTTCTGGGTAAAGTGGGTTACACTGACTCCAACTGTCTCACCCCTGCTTTTTCACTACACTCATTTTCTCTCAGTATCCTATCTTCTCATTAGCATTTGCTTACCTTCTTTCCCCTTTGAATCAATAATGTGCTGGAACTTCGGACCATGTGCTTTGTCCTACCCTGCACCTGAAATTTCCTGGAGAACATTCTTCTGCTAAACATTCATTAAAACCTTCTTCTCCCTTAACTTCTGTAATGCCACCCTTTTCCAGCTCTCCCTTCTCCCTTTCTCAATATTTTTCCTTGTCAGTTATCTTCACTGAATTGCCTCCTCAGCTAAAACCTTAAGTGTTAGTATTCCCTAAGATTCCATCCTCAATCCTACTTTTCAGACCATGTATTTCTTTCTGAACAATCTCATACTTTCATGACTTCAAATAACACTGATGACTCCATGATCTCTCTTTACGGAAAGACAACTTTCCATGGTCTAAAGTCATGTCCAGATGTTTACTGACCACTATCATCTATGTAACATACACAACACTAAACTCAATTCCTAACACTCCACCTAGTTCTGATTCCTACTGTGTTGGTTCACTGTAGTCATTGTTCAAGCGAGAGCCCTTGATCATCCTCCAGTCCTCTCCCAGTCTCACCCCAGCATCCAAGTACTCATGAAATCCACATTCCTAAATATCTCTTAAATCTGTCACAATGGCTCCACCCCCATATACTACTGCCCAAGTTGAACAACTCACCCTCCCTCACCTGGACTGCTACAAAAGTATCCTAACTGGTTTCCCTGCCCCAAATCTCACTGACCCTTGGAAAGCCTTTCTCCGTGGGGGTAAAAGGCTTTTAAAATCTATATTAAATACTTCAAAAGCTTCCCATCACATATAAAAAGGTTCACACGTATACAAAATCCTTTGTTATCGAGGGCCTGCTTATATTACCAGTCGTATCTCCCATCACCTCTTGTATTTATTCCAGACCTACTGAACTAACTGTAGGCCTGAGATGTCTTTAGATTGATCCAGAGGGATTCTATCATTCTTTGAAAATATGCATATATCATGATCTAAAAATTTCACTCTATGTACACTAGAGCAGTGATTCTCAAACTTTGGTGTATATCTGAATTATCTGGAGTTAATAAAGAACTCAGAAATGGCAAGCTGGTTGAAGGATAGGGCTGGCCTTTGTATTTTTATGAAGTTTCCTATGTGATTCTCTTACCTACCAAAGTTTGAGGACCACCGGCCTAAAGCAAGGGCCAGCAAACTATAGCCTGAAGACCAAGTCCAGCCATAGCCTGCTTTTATAAGTCAAGATTTGTTAGAATAAAACCCTACCTATTCATTTAGTTATTGTCTACAGCTCCTTTCACACTATAACGGCAGCAGGAAACAGAGATCATACGGCCTGCAAAGCTGAGAATATCATCTAGCCCTCTGTAGAAAAGTTAGCCAACTCTAGAGGAACACTTTACACTAGAAGACATGTATTAAGCATGTTCCCTGTGGCAATGTTTGTCATAGTGATATTTTGAAAAATCCACAATGTACATAAATAGGGGAACAAATGAAGATATATAGATATAAAGTGGAATACTATGTAGCAAACAAAACTTATCAGATCCTTATGTATTAACATGGACAGAATTTTAAAAAAGCATGTGTGCAACATGATATTTTTATATGAATTTTTAGATACAATATCTGTAGAAAGGTATTTAAAAATAAATTGGAATGATGTATACCAAATCCATGATAGTACTGTCCTATAAAGAGGAAGCAAAGGGTGAGAGACAGGGAGAGAAACAAAAGGGTCCTCGACTCTATAGATTGTTTTCATTAAAATACTGAAATCAAAAAGTGACAAAAACTGAAGAGTTACTAATACTAGAATATATTGGTTGTCAGATTATCCTCTGTGAGTTTTATTCTTTCAAAATTAAAACCACAAATAACCTAACATATTCAAATATAGGGGAAAGGAATTGAATATTAATAATCCAGTGCAATAGAAAATAACGTAGCTTTCAAAAATATACAGGAAGAAAATATAACATAAGAAAATCATTGGTTTAATTGTCCATGACTACTACAGGATACAAAACTATCCACAAAACAAGGTTAAAATTCTAAAATATATATTTTAGAAATGCTATCCTTATATTCTGGTTTCTTTTCGAATAAATCTTTTACCTTTTACTAAAAAAAAAGTATGTCCTTATTTTTTCCTTTTTTGGGGTTCATTTATTTACTGGGTTGTAATTTTTATTTTTTTAATGTTTATTTTTGAGAGAGAGAGAGAGACAAAGCACAAATGGGGGAGGGGCAGAGAGAGACACAGACACACACACACACACACACACACACACACACACACAGAATCCAAAGCAGGCTCAAGGCTCCAAGCTGTCAGCACAGAGCCAAACACCGGCCTGAACACAAGAACCATGAGATGACGTCCTGAGCTGAAGGTGGACGCTTAACCGACTGAGCCACCCAGGCGCCCCGGGTTGTAATTTTTAATCAATATACATGCATGCAAAACTTTTAAAAAAGAGGCCAACAGTAGATATGTTTGACTTAATACTTATCTTTGTCTTTTATTTTCTGAATAATATTAAATGAATGCATAACATTAAATGTTATGAATGCATAACATTTAAAATGAATGTTATTCATTGAAAATGATCTTGTATGGCACATAGAGCTAATTGTATAACTGATACACATTCTCCCCTTCTTCCTACTACCATGCTCAGTAAAACACTAAATTTCTCAGTCTTCCTTCAAGATACAGGAGGCCACATGATGCAGTTCTAACCAATGAGATGTAAGGGGAGATGTTGGGTGCAGCACGTTGGAAAATACTTTGAAAGAAAACAGATTTGACTGGCCTTCACCTTTGCCCTTTTCCCTTCATCTACTTCTTTCTTTGAAAGAGAAGGTGAAGGAGGTGAGAAAGTGAAGTAGCCATCTTGTGACCATGCTGGACAAAAACCACTCATTAAAGGACCGAGTGGAGAGTCAAGAGTCTGGAGGAGCCATTATACCAACCCCAACTGCATCCCTCTAACACTTCCTGTTACATGAGAAAACAAAGCCAAACACCTTACTGGTTTAAGCCTTTCTTTTACACACAACCAAATGTAACCCTTTACTGAAATATCTTGCTAAAATTAAATTCTAACAAATTATACTGTTGAAAGGCACTTTAAAGATTACCTAATCTATATAGTACCTGTGGGTGAGAAAAATAATCTTCAAAAAGGTTGAGGTTGATCTTCAACCTTCAAAAAGGTTGATACCATTCTGTATCAGAACAAGGACCAGAACTTCATTCTCACTTAAGCGAATACTTTTTCTAGAATACTAAGATCAAGTCCACTTTTATGACCCAGTTTGTAAATTACTTACTTAATATTTTATATATTTTTTTCTAAATGATAACATTTTTTTAAATGACATATATACTGGTCATAAATTAGTATTCATCCCTGTTTTGCCCATACACAAACTTGCAATTTGAAGTTAGTCAAAATTGGTATTCAAACTGACATCAGTTTCTTACGTATGTCTGTATAGGTTACTCCTAAAGACTAAACAATCTACAACAAAGATTAAGAATCAGTAAATTTATAAAAAGTGTTTCATTTCATATTCTATCCCTGCCCAAAAAACAATTTAAACCCTTTTCTCCAATTATCAACCTAATAGGAAACCAAAAATGTCTGCATTTCATAGAGTATATATCTGAATTTCATAAATATTGTTTTTATATAAAGAATAAGACTTAATATATTCTCTTTTAACCTTGAATAAAAGATTTTGTCATTGGATATCAAATTCTTGGATCCCAATGCTTTTTGCTCAGTAGTTGGCTACTTCTATCACCAGCTCCTTGGCTAGATTCCTAATCTGCTGCTGTTCAGACAAACTCCTCCCAGATTCCATGTGTAAGAAAACCTAAATACTCATGCATGCAGGGTATCTGCCCCCAAAATAGAGAGAACCAGCTCCTCAAGAGCTGCACTTTTATTATCTTTCCTTTCTGCTTGGTACATGGCCCTACTCTTGGTTCTTCTAAAATGTCTTCAGTCCTTTACTGAAAAGAAATAAAATTATCTGTCTCCAGAGCTAAACCTCTTAGAAGACCATATTTTTTTCAAGATTAACACAAACCCATCAAAGGGAAGAAATGTATTTTTTGTCAACATGAGTATGTTATGGAGTCTGAGGCACCAGTTAGAAAGCCAATCAAATGCTTCTTGGGTTGCTCTAGAGTACTGCACCATGGCACAGCAGCTCTTGTGGCCACTCTCCATAAGGCTGGCGATACCCAATTTCTTAAGCTAGTACTGAGGATAAGTTATCAAGAAACAGGGAGCCAGAATATTTTATATTCTATATTCTATAGGTAGAATTAAAATTCTATCTACAGTTAAGAAAGACAAGGCTTAAAATAGCCCTTGCAGCAATTTCTAAATACCACAAGATGGGGATATGACTCTATGGTAGGGGGAAAAAAATGTTATGTTCCTGACTTTCCAAGCCATAGTAATAAAGGTATTTCTGGGTTGAAAATAATGGAGGTGTACAAATTAGATTATTTCTTTCCTGAATCATTATTTTAAAAAATACAAGATTTTTCTGTATTTTTCACTAAAGGTCTGCAGTTATTCAAAGAGCAATCTCCATAAATGCTCTGGTCCCCAGGACCTCTGTGAATATAGCAGTCAGTTTAGTGCTCTATGTACCACTATTAAAAAACATGTTACTTCTGGTAAGTGGTATAGAACGGCTGTTGGCATAGTATGGTGTAGTCAAATGGGCATAAGTTTTTTTTAGAGGAAGAGAATTGACCTCCACATTTCCAGACTGTGTGATTTTGAGCAAATCAGTCATTTTTTTTGTTTTTGTTTTGAGAGATAGAAGAGAGGGCGGCGGGAGAGGGGCAGAGGGAGAGGGGCAGAGGAGAGAGAGAGAGAGAGAGAGAGAGAGAGAGAGAGAGAGAGAGAATCTTACGCTGGCTCCACACTCAGCATGGAGCCTGATGCAGGGCTGGATCCCACGACCCTGGGATCATGGCCTGAGCTGAAATCAAGAGTTGGACACTCAAATGACTAAGCCACCCAGGTGCCCCTCACTTAGTCATTTTAAGCTTAGTGTCACAGGTATTAAAAGGAATAATATTAAATTTTATCTCATGGAGTTATAATCCTGCCAATTTAGGTGAGTATTATATTTTCATTTTCATATTAGGTACCCTTAATTTTTAATAATATTTCCATGTTGTTCTGAATATTCCTTAAGTAAAAATGCAGCATGAGTTATAAAGAAAAGGCTATTTCCAAGCATGCTCTAGACCCAGGAAAAGTCATGCATTAGATCTTCTCTACATTTTAAAGGATAAACATTTAAATCAATGAAAAACAAATAAATGTTTTTTGTAAAATATAAAACATATGAATTTAAGTAATTTATCAGGAGGAAAGGATGTCATTAGGGCCGCCCAAAGAAAAAATAGGTAGATAAGCTCAATGAGGTTTCTTTCATGTTATAGGGTAATTTTGTGGGTTCTCTGTTGGATTTTATATATATATATATATATATATATATATATATATATATATATATATATATGGTGTGTGTGTGTGTGTGAATGTGAATATATATGTGTGTAGATCTATACATGTGTATATATATATATTCCAGAGGAAGTGGAATGCAAATGTTTTTATGTAGGTAAAGATTTGTATTTCTGTGTTTAATAGGCTCTTTTAGGTTACAGAATAAACACACTTGTGTTTCCACCCAGCCTGATTACTGAAATTCTTTTTCTTCCATTTTGGTTGTACCTGCAACCCTGCCCAGCTTTATAAGGTGGACATTAAGTTGAAGATTTTGCTACAGAACTCCTTACTTCCTAGGAAGAGTTCCAATGAACAAAATACTTTATTTGTAACTTGATACAGTCTTTAAATGTTTGGGAGGATCTATTTTTTTAAAAAGTACATAATTTCTTTCCTTCAATTATTCTTCTTATTTAACCAGCTTTTACTCACCACTGGCATTTTTTCATAGACACGGATAAAAGACAATCTATCTACAACAAAGCAAATATGAACAATTAATATTCTATCACTTTTAAATCAACTTAAAAACATATATATAGTTGTTTCTGTACCTCAAGGATTTCCACAAATTTTTTTCATTTTCTCTTCTAGAGAAACAATTTGCTTTTCTAATTGATCATTCAGTTCAAGTTGTGTCTCATAACGAACTTTCCATTCACCACCTGAGTGAAAAAGAGGGGAAAATCAAGATCACTTTGCCACCTCTCATTTATTCATTACACCACCATTAATTGGCTCAATCTTACTGTACTTGACTTTGTTAGCAATATAGACGAACTAGAGTGACTAATTTTTTTTTTAATGTTTTAATTTATTTTTGAGAGAGAGAGAAAGACAGAGCATGAGCAGGAGAGGGGCAGAGAGAGGGGAGACACAGAATCTGAAGCAGGCTCCAGGCTCTGAGCTGTCAGCACACAGCTGGATGCGGGGCTTGAACTCACAAACCATGAGATCATGACCTGAGCTGAAGTCAGACACTTAACCAAATGAGCCACCCAGGTGCCCCTGATTAAATTACTTAAAAAAAATATTTTACATCCTTCTTATAAACCTGAACTGCAATTCATAGATATTATAATCTACCAACACATCTAAGTCAATATAACAACTTAATTCTAATATAATATAAAGACAGGTAATATTTTTTTTAAGATTTGGGGGTTTTCATTTTGTTTATTTTTTATTATTTTTTTAACTGTTTCTTTAATTTTGAGAAAGAGAGCGCACGAGCAAGGAAGGGGCAGAGAGAGAGGGAGACACAGAATCTGAAGCAGGCTCCAGGCTCTGAGCTGTCAGCTCAGCTTGAGCAGAGCTCGAGCTTGTGAACCACAAGATCATGACCTGAGCCAAAGTCGGACACTTAACCAACTGAGCCACCCAGGTGCCCCTAGAGTGAACTAATTTTTAAGTATGCATTTCTCTGTTATGTAGGATCTTTCAGATTGCAGACAGTAGATTCACAGTCAGATTACCACCCAGCCAGACTTCACTAGGACTAACGTGATTCCTGGTCTTCTCACTCCCTAACCCCTTTGTCCTTTAGTTCCTCATGTATCCTTATATGGAATTCTATTAGAGGGACTATCAGGAAAATGTTTCTTTCATAGGAACTTGAAATATCCATACATAGCAGCATAAATAATACTGACCCTCCATCCAATGTCATGTTCATTTTCTTTCCTTTGCAAACAAATTCTGAAGACTGTTTGCTATGTATAAAGTACACAATGCCTTACATGTATTAAGTAACTATTCCTCATTTTAAAAAACTTAGTTACCTATTATACAGATGAAGAAAACAAGGGTCAGAGATGTCAAACAACATTCTTAAGATGACAAAGCTAATAGATGAGGGAACTGGGTTTTATCTGACTTGAAAGTGTACCCTCTTTTTTGGAGAGAGAGCAAGCAAGCGGGGGAGGGGTAGAGGGAGAGAGAATCCTAAGCAGGCTCCACATCCAGGACAGATCCCGACGTGGAGCTTGATCTCATGACCATGAGATTATGACCTGGGCCAAAATCAAGAGTCAGACACTTAACTGACTGAGCCACTCAGGTACCCCAAAAGTGTATCTTGTTAACTGCTATGCAAATACATGTAGCTGCCTATTCAGGCATCTTCTCTTGTCTGTAAACAGGTTTCCTTCACCAAACCCCTTTGGCTATTAAGGCCAAAACATTTGTCTTATTGCTACAGGAGAGGAGGAGAATACAGCCTAGAATTTAAACATCTTTGGTTGGCTTCAGGGCCCAAAGCTAATTTTATTTTATCTTTAAAGTCACACTTTATATAGAGAAAAAAAGATAGCTTGCTTCTAAACTTTAAATGTGCTTTACATTTATGAGGCAATTTCTGCTCCTTAATAGTTGACAGAGGAGTCTAAGCAGAAAGAGTAGTAGCACATGCTACTGGCCTCAACTTTCTCAACCCAGCCACACATGTCTCCCTTAGCCCCCTCATCTCTAGCAAATCACCCTCCCAAACTGAAGTTGAAAGTCATTAGTCCAAATGTGTTAGGGAACAAGAAAAGAGAAGCCTGAAGAGAAGCCTGAAAGAGAAGAGAGACTGAACATTTGTCCAAAAGATACCAGAGTCCAAATAGATGGAGTTATCTGTATAACCGACTAGCTGAAGTCTCTCTTTGTTGGGACCCCTTTTCCCACCATGGGAATGGGGACTTCAGAGCAAAATCAGAACAATTACTGAAACATTAAGAACGTAAGTCATTTTGAACACATCTGACTATAGTTTATAAATGTTTGCCTCCACTTTAAAAATATTACTGATCTAGAGATCCTCAAATACAAGTAAACCTAATAGTATACTATCATGTATTAATGTTAATAAGTGCAACGCCTTGGAGGTAATGATGTCAATGTTCACATCCCCCAGTGTGGTGAACTGACCTCAAACATACACTCAAACGTGTAACTCCTTCAGTATATACAGACGGCTCTGCATTGTAGGGGACAAAAGACAAAGAGTAAGCATACTGACTGTTGAATTAAAGGAGAAAATTGTAAAACAGTAGTGTCTATTAAAAAAGGAGAAAAAATAGTCTTGATGCTACTGTAGTAGGGTCACATTGGGACTTTCATGGGACCTTGACCCTTTTGCCTTAGTGGGCCTCTTCCTCCATTAAAAAAAAATATTAAAAATTCTATTTTACTACTATGTTGGTATAAAGACAAACATAATCCAGACTGGATCATATTCATTTTTTTCTTCTGATTTTAAAATAAAATATCTCATTGGCCTCTAAAAGTAACATCAAGAGACCTTAATAATGTCCTGACTGTGCCTAATGAATAAGTCAGCCAGAGCAGATATGAAAGCAAGCTTGGCTAGTTCTAGGTCAACTTCTTAATAGAGTACAAATTAATCTGTTCAGAGCAAAGAATACTCTGTTCTTAAGCTGTCTAGACTATTGGGTAATCACTGGGACTGATGTCCAGAGTTAATTTGGAATAACCTTTGTTTGATATTTTTGCAATGAGTTCATATCTAAATCTAACCTATCCTGCCTGCACTGATTACTGCCACTTTGCCAAAGTTGGCCTGAGAGTGTATTCATTGCTGTTTTGATCTTGCTATGAGGAAGAAGACACATAAAACAGGAGAATCTATTTTAGAAAAATCTTAAGATGTATAAACTAACTGAGCCCAACTGATCAGTTTCTGTTGTTGAACTGACAGGAAAAGACAAGACAGATCTATCAAACAGTTAAATAAAACATTGATTTGTTCCAGGTAAATTATGTCCCTAACACTGGGAAGACAATGTGTATATTATTAATAATTCATTAATTAATAATTAATCAATTAACATTCAAGTGCATAAAAATGAGGACTATATAACTTACCAAAACCTGCAGCCATCACTGATTTACATGGCTAATACAAAAATGTGTTATAATTTCTGATTCCTTAACAAGTGGATGGAGGCCCACAAAGCTGGAGATTAATAAAATTGTTTACTTTTCACAAAACAGCATTGGCTCCCACAAATCACATCAACTTCCTACTTATCAAGTATTTCCTTTTTTGAAAAAGGACCACACTGATTATTTCTTTCCCTACCACACTTTCTTCTGTGATAACCCAAAAGTACCCAAAATATTAAGGTTTACAATTTTTGCATAATTCTTTATCCATCTTTATTTATTATTTAAAAAAAATTTTTTTAATGTTTATTTATTTTTGAGAGAGATAGAGAGAGACAGAGTGCGAGCGAGGGAGGGGTAGAGAGAGGGAGACACAGAATCTGATGTAGGCTCCAGGCTCTGAGCTGTCAGCACAGAGCCCAATGCAGGGCTTGAACTCACAAACCGGTAGATCATGACCTAAGCTGAAGTCAGACGCTCAAGCCACTGAGCCACCCAGGCGCCCCATCCATCTTTAAAATGCAATAATGTTTAAAGTATGTTTTCAACAGGGAAGAAGAGTGGCAGTAAAAAATAGCAAGTTTTTCAGGGTGTTTGAGTGGCTCAGTCAGTTGAGTGTCCAACTCTTGATTTCAGCTCAGGTCATGATCCTAGGGTCATGGGATCGAGCCCTGTGTCGGGCTCTGCACTGAGTCTGTAGCGTGCTTGAGATTCTCCCTCACTCTCTCTCTTCTTCTCTCTCTCCCTCTGTCCTTCTCTCCCACTCTCTCTCTCTCTCAAAAATATTTTAGATAAAAATAATAAAATACAATTTAAAAAAATAGCAAGTTTTTTTTAAATAGTCTTGATACTAAAGGAAGTTAAGAGACATCTGAAACTAACCCAAATAAGAGTTGGGTGTCCAACTTTGGCTTAGGTCATGAGCTCAAGCCCCATGTCAGGCTCTGTGCTGAGAGCTCAGAGCCCGGAGACTGCTTTGGATTCTGTGTCTCCCTCTCTCTCTGTCCCACCCCCACTCCCTCTCTGTCTCTCTCCCCCCCACCTCAAAAATAAACATTAAAAAAAAATACAGACAATGAGGGGCACCTGGGTGGCTCAGTCGGTTAAGCCTCTGTCTTCAGCTCAAGTCATGATCTCATGGTTCATAAGTTCAAGCCCCTCACTGAGCTCTCTGCTGTCAGCACAGAGCCTGCTTTGGATCCCCTGTCTCCCTCTCTTTCTGCCCCTCCCCTGCTTGAGCTCTCTCTCTCTCTCTCTCAATAAATAAATAAATTAATTAATTAATTAAAAAATACAAAAATAAAATAAAATACAGACTAAGAGGATAAAAATTTAGCAGAAACATTTGTGCCTCTTGGTGGAAAAATATCCTGAGTAATACTCCTTCAGTAACTCTAAAAACAAACAAAAAATAAGCACTAATTTGGAAAGGAAAAATAAAATTGCTTTGCAATCTCAAAGAGGGATCTTGTCTAGAATCAGTACAAGAAAAAGCAAAATCAAACCAAAAATGGAAACATTCTAGAAGTTTGATTCATGGTCAATTTTATGAATTGACATTGTAAGAGGAAGTTCATAAAGCAAGAGAAAATTAGGTGAAACCCTATCTTTTAGATGTGGATTTTTTTTGGGGGGGGGGCGGGGGTGTCTAAGAGAGATAGCAGTGTTAACAAAAACAAAGCCCCACTAAGCAACAATGCCAAATAATACATCTTAAAGTGTTAAAAAAGAACACAGTTGAATTGGTTGAAACTTGACCCTACACAGACTTATTAAGTTCAGTCATATTTCATTGTATTGGTCATTGTATTTATAATGATAATAGTGATGAAGTTATGTTGACTTGAAAAGACTTTGTAAAATAAGAAAATGATAATAAGGAAAGTAAAAAGCCTAATATATGGCACTGTGCTGGGCACTAGGGATACAAAAATAAAATAGACACAGCCCCAGCAGTCAATTAGCAGTAGGACAAGTGGTGGTGAGAGGAAACATACAGCCAGAACATTTGAGACTATTGGTTAAGTGGATGAGATGGAACATACAAAAGGACATCCAATGTGGAAGGTGGCAGAAGCCACTGAGAGATAGGGAGGTCACGATTGAAGAGGGTCAAGAAATGCTTTCGGGGGAAATGGCACCTGTTCCAAGCCAGAGGAGGTGAGAAAGAATATTCAAGCAGCAAGAACAGCATGAACAAAAATACCTATGTGTCAACAAAGGAGAGGATACAATGAGGCAAAGAGTAACTCCTATGGTGAAGTTGACCCCCCACCAAATTTTCAGATTTCATGAGGAAAAACATCCCTAAAGTAGGACTAGTGAGTTTGAGTCATGTCTCTACCACCCGCTAGCTTATGCATGTGATCTTGAGCAAGTTACCTATCCTGCACCTCAATTTCTCATATCTAAAATAAGGTCAGGGTTGCTGGGGTAGCTCAGTCAGCTAAACTTTGTCCAATTCTTGATTTTGGCTCGGGTCATGATCTCACAATTCGTGAGACTGAGCCGAGTCAGGTTCAGTGCTGACAGCAAGAAGCCCACTTGGGATTCTCTCTCTCTCTCTTTCTCTGCCCCTCTCCTGCTCACGCACACACATTCTCTCTCAAAATAAATAAATAAACTTTATAAAAATAATGAAATAAAACAAGGACAATTCAAGTTCCTAAATTATAGGATATTGGGAGGATTCATTAAAATATACAAAATACTCAGAACAGTGCAGGGCCCACACAAAATGCTATAAGAGTTAGTTGATATTGTCATTATTTTATTCTTCTTCTTTTCCATCATCACCAGCAGCAGCAGCAGCAGCAGCAGCAGCAATTTACCACAAAACTGTTCTCCAAAAGGGTAGCACTACATTGCTAACAGTAATGTATAAAGTTCCAATTTCACTTAAAAAACAAACAAACAAACAAACAAAAACTCTACTTCTTCAATAGGCAACAAATTGTATGTGTTTCAATTCAATTCAAATTTCTTTGAGGAAAAAACAAGTTGGATATTTTCCATACTCATGAATTCTCTCTGTTCTACTCATATTTATTACTGAGAACTTCATTTTTTTCTAATTGAATTGCAGAGTATATAAATATAGTCAAAATATGGACATTTTGCCTATCATCTTGGCTACTAATGTATTTCCCATTACATTAGTAGGGAATGCTGTTTAACTTCTTGTATGTTGTCTTTTTTTTTAATCCAGCTCCTCCCCATGAGAAGATTTGCTCATAATACAATTTGTTGGGCTTACATTTTACTAGTGGGCATGGTTACTCATTGCATGCATATCTGTGAGTGTGACCCGTTTTGCCTGTAACTGGATAGATGAGAAAATTCAGCTAGCCTTGCCACTTCAAGTGCCACTTACTTGGTAAGTGCACTCACAGCCCGCCTGCCACAGAGCCAGTTATAGCCCAGATATAGTTATATCCCAGATGTGAAGACGTAGGAAGCTACTTCAGAATTGGGACAAAGAAGTGTTCTCCAATCAAGCTTTAAAAGAGCCTTGGGTACTTAAGAAAAGTAGCATTTTATTTCCTATATAGTTACTAATTCTTTTTGTTCATGGCTTCCCCAATAGAAAAGTATAAATGGGTTTAAGCACCAAAGTCCACCCCCATAAGCTTAATAAAACCCTACTGTTCTTTAGCATTCGGTTCAAGCACTGCCTCCTCTGGAAAGGCTGTCTTTATGCCTTCATCTAAATTGTGTTAGGTTCCCTTAACTGGGTTTCCTCCTCATGCAGAAGTTACATCCCTTCTCATATTCATATTTTAGTTTGATACTTTCTCCCAATAGTCAGTGAACCTTTTTAGAACAGGGAAAAGAAAGGTCTTCCATTCAATGTGTTGAAATATGGCAGGTCTCAATATTTGTGGAATAAATTAGTATCTTACATACATTTTAAGTTTTAAAGATATGTGGGTATGTGAGTGTGCAGATGTGTGTGTGTGTGTGTGTGTGTGTGTGTGCACAGCACTCGTCCACCATTCTTTCAACACAAATAGCCAAAACCTAGATAAAGATTTTAAAGTTATGGCCAAATACAGAAGTTAAGATATGAGAGGTATTAAGTTAAATAGAAAACTTGTATTTTATTATCTACCAAAAACAATAATGTATTGATGTCATGTAACAAAAGTTTTGCTAACTAATGAACATTTTGAAGTTGTAAGTAGGTGAATAATTATGCAGTAACACATTTGACATTGGAAATATTAGTTTTAGGGGTGCCTGGGTGGCTCAGTTGGTTATACATCTGACTTCGGCTCAGGTCATGATCTCATGGTTCGTGGGTTCGAGCCCTGCATTGGGCTCTATGCTAACAGCTCAGAGCTTGGAGCCTGCTTCGGATTCTGTGTCTCCCTCTCTCTCTTCTCCTCCCCAACTCATGCTCTCTCTCACTCTCGCTCTCAAAAATAAACATAAAAAAATTGAAAAAAAGAAAATATTGGCTTTAAAGCCTAATAATTAATAAATTATTATTAATGCTGCCAAAAAGCAGTGCTGAGATCTTGGTACTACTATTTCCTGTATTTAATTTAATGCACTACCAGTATCTTGGCAAAATAAACAATAATTATACCAGAGTCACATATAAAAATATTTATTTACATACCTTTGTCATCAGTATTGAGTTTGGCTTCCAGTTCCTCTATCTTGTGTATTATTTCAAGCATTGATAGTTGCACTATATCCCTATTATTACAAATATCTTGTTAATTATGATCTAATTATAATATGAAAAGAATAACACATGTCAATGCACAACTACTTTAGGAACAATTTATTATGAAATGTCTCTAATTGAAGGCATGGTTGACAATCAGAAATCAGGCAAATGGAGGCTTCTGATTACCAAGGTCGACAAGGACACTAATATGCACTAAGGCTCAGAGGCCTCCAGGTGACCATTAGAAACCCTTTACTCTTAACTTAAATATGATCCCAAGAAGTTGTTATCTGGCTTCTCAAAGACCAGCAAATGAACTGCAATTTATTGGAGAACGGAATAGCCAGGTAATAACTGATAATCTGAAACAAAGAGGAAAAAAGAAACACTAATTAAAAAAAAAAAAAACCCACACATATACACACACATACAAATAGCATTCCAGAGATGATGTATTTAGGACATTAGTAAATTAGCACATTAACTATTAAAATTTGATGACCGAGGGGCACCTGGGTGGCTCAGCCGGTTGAGTACCCAACTTCGGCTCAGGTCATGATCTCGCAGTCTGTGAGTTCAAGCCCCGCGTCGGGCTCTGTGCTGATGGCTCAGAGCCTGGAGCCTGTTTCAGATTCTGTGTCTCCCTCTCTCTCTGACCCTCCCCCGTTCATGCTATGTCTCTCTCTCTCTCTCTCTGTCAAAAATAAAATAAACATAAAAATGTTTTTTTTTAATTTGATGACCGAATCATTTATGCACTATGTATTTTTGGTTGCCTATTATGTCAAAGCATTGTGCTAAATGCTTAAAATACTACAGTGAATAAGTGAACTGAACAATAGCAACAGCAGCGGCTTCCACTGAATGCTTATTATAAGCGGATGAGAAGTGCTTTACATTCTTTTCACTCAACCCTGCCAACAACCACATCAAGTGTAATAGTTCTTACACCTATCTTAGAGTTCAGAACACTGAAGCTTTAGTGGTTCATTAACTTGCCCAAGATCAGGTACTTACTAAGTGATAAGAGCTGGGATTTGAATTTATGCAGGATTCCTCTAAGTACTTGCTCTTATAGTCTACTGCCTAAGGGAATATACAACCTGTCCCCAGAATGTTTATGGTTTAGTATCAGATCAAGAAATAACTAACTAAAATAGTGTGGCTGGAGCCACAATAGAGGAAAGCTCAGGAAGCTTTAGGGCACATAAGAGGGTCTAAATCTTGTGGGGCTGGCTGGTGGGGCTGGGGTTATTAAAAAAAAAAAAAAAACTTAAAATGTTTCAAAGATTTAATATGAAGTATAATATTGAGTATTTTTAAGTATATAGGAGAGGCGTTATTTTTACAAAATGCCATTTTTTAAGTTCTTCTAAAGGGATGGGATGAAAGATAAGCATAAGTAAACAAAACCTTTGGAATTTGAAACAGAAAAGCTGAATTTAGTGGAACATGAAAACAAGACACATAGGTTAGCATTATAGTATACGCACACAATACACTCCCATCTGATCTGATCCTAAAGACAGAAAATCCTACCTCAAAATCTGCCTATTTCTAATACCAAATGCTAATCAAAGAAGCAAATGAATCTTTCCTATAAAACACTGATTTTAGATGTCGCCAGATCTCCCCGGGTATTAATCACACTGCTTGTGTCACATCGACCTCAGGGGCTTCAGCTTGGAAGGGCGGAGCACACACAGGTGCATTTCCTTGAGCTACGTGTACCTGAACCCTACCCGCGCGCGAAAGTCCGCGCGCCGCCCTTCAACTCACTTCTGATGGATTTCTTCCAGTAACTCCTTTTCAAGGCGGTCGGTGCTCACACCGTCGAAGTTGGCGCCTCTTCCTTCCTCCATAGTGTCAGGTCAGAAACGTCCCACGCCCTTCCCCTCTTACAGCTAACACCACAAAACCTGACACCCTCCCAGAAGCTGGGAACGTGAGGGCATTGTCTCGAGCTGTCACTAAGGTTTACTGACTCACAGTCGCCCGCTCTCGGCGCCTCGCGGTGACGTCACAGGGCGTTGCCCGGGAGCCGGGAAGGGCATTCCGAGCGAGTCGGGGAGCAGTCCGCAGGCTGAGCCTTGGAGCCCTGCTAAAACAGAAAGAGGTTTCGGCTGCCCCGGGAACACTTCGTCGAGAAAAGTTCCTCAGTGCCCGAAACCTGCGGCCTCATTCCTTTTCCCAAACTGGTGGAGGGGGCACGTGCACCAGCCACATGGCCGACTGCAAGGGAGTAAGGAACCACTGGCTCTGGTGCTGTTTTAAACACTGACCCAAGCCCACTCTTCACTTTACTCTTAGTCCTTGTTAGGGAAATGCGGAATCCAAGAATGGCTGTGTCTTTCTTTGCTTCAGTTTACCGAGTACCAGAGGCTCTGGTTAAGAGTGAGGAGGAGCAGACCCTGAGAAGGCACTGCCTGACCTCTGAGTTTCCAGTCCAGATTGTTCTGTCTTTGAGTTTGGACAAATCTGGGGACTGATTGTCCATAGACATAGGTCAGAGCTGCCCACTACAGTTTGAAATTTCAAGCTTATATTTGTAATCACAAAGTTTGCATTCTGCTCCTGATAGGTCTGTGCTTTACTATTATCCCTGGCTCCCATCCATCTTTGACTAGAAAGATTGATCTGCCTTTTCCTTTGACTTCTCTGGTGCATTTTCCCTACTGTGAATCAGTTTGAGAAGTGTGAATGTGAGACCTTGTTGTCTGACAGAAATCAGCACTAGTACTCTGGTACAGAATTTATTTTGCTTACTGCTTGATCTTTAGTGCTGAGAAGAGGGACCCTTAGTAGTTATGTACGGTTATGCTAATAAACGACAATTTCAAAGATTTTTTTAAGCATAAAAAGCACTTGTGGTAAATGCTTGTTTCATTTGGTTGCTGCTTATCAGCATACTTTTGGAAAGTTGATAATTTATGGGAAAAATATAAACAGCAAAAGTTTTCGACCTATGGTTGCTACACTTAAAGTTTGTGTAAAATAGAATTGTTTATTAAATGCATGCTGGAGCTAAGCAAAGTCTTCAATTAGAAAGTAGGTTTTAAAGGAGAAAAGAGATTAAGGAAGTTTAAAAATCTATATTGGGGGATATTTTAAGCATGGGGACAGTTTGGAATTGAATTGTTTGAATAGAACATAAATGTAGTAAGTAACACATTTGATGGATAACATGTTTAATGTCCAAAAGAACAACCCAGATTTGTAGGCAAAAGAGAATTTTAAGCATTTTGAAGAACCAGTGCAATTAATATCAATTACGTACAAAGAGATGCTAAATATGTTCACTGCTTTAAAAATAAAACCTACAGGGGCGCCTGGGTGGCTCAGTCGGTTAAGCGTCCGACTTCACCCCAGGTCATGAACTCACGGTTCGTGAGTTTGAGTCCCGCATCAGGCTCTGTGCTGACAGCTCGGAGCCTGGAGCCTGCTTCTGATTCTGTGTCTCCCTCTCTCTCTGCCCCTCCCTAGCTCATGCGCACGCGCGTGCTCTTTCTCTCTCTGTTAGGAAATAAATAAACTTAAAAAAATAAAACCTACAGTTTAAAAAGAAGTGTAATATGAAGGGCACCTGGGTGGCCCAGTTGGTTGAGCATCCAACTCTTGGTTTTGGCTCAGGTCATGATCTCAGTTTGTGAGTTCAAGCCCGGCTCTCCACCCCCCCAGCACTGTGCTGATGGTGCAGAACCTGCTTGGGATTCTCTCTCTCTCTCTCTCTCTCTCTCTCTCTCTCTCTCTCTCTCTCTCCCCCCTCTCCTGCTTGCTCTCAATATAAATACTTTAAAAAATAAAACTAAAACATAAAAAGAAGTGTAATATGAAAGAATTCTGTCAATTACTCAAGTGGTATGGCAAATCCTGCACTCCCACTTTTGTGCTTAGCCTGGGACAGGTTGTGGGGAGCAAGTTGCAGGTCTCCTCTCAGACACTCACCAGCGTCTATTCCCTGCCTTAGTGGCTTTCTCCTTTCTTCCCTAGCCAGAGTTCTCAGTTCTTCTCTCTTATAGACTCTCCTACAGACTTATAGGAGTGGGGGTGGGAGTGAGATAGGGATGGTAGAGGGATAGTCACGTATTATATATTCTTCCAAATCTTTGATTTACACCTAAACAATAGCTTTTGAAATATCAAAAGCCATGAATTGATGTTTTTGTTCTCTGGTTTCTTTGTAGAACCCCCTGCTTCTTTGGGTCAGGAGGAGCAAGAATTCTCTCCACCTGTAATGCTACTTCCAGATCACTACTCTTCCATCTTCATGTAAAAACTCACGCCTCTGGTGCTGATTCATACGGGCACATGTACCCCAATGTTTATAGCAGCACGTTCAACAACAGCCAAATTATGGAAAGAACCAAAATGTCCATCATATTATAAATATATATTTCTCTTGGTAATGTGAAAGAATGAAATCCTGCCATTTGCAGCAACGTGGATGGAACCGGAGGGTATTATGCTAAGTGAAATATGTTTTCACTCATATGTGGAACTTGAGAAACTTAACAGAAGACCATGGGGGAAGGGAAGGGGGAAAAACAGTTACAGAGAGGGAGGGAGGCAAACCATAAGAGGCTCTTAAATACAGAGAACAAACTGAGGGTTGATGGGGGTGGGGGGGAGAGGGGAAAATGGGAGATGGGCATTGAGAAGGGCACTTGTTGGGATGAGCACTGGGTGTTGTATGTAAGTTATGAATCATGGGAATCTACCCCCAAAACCAAGGACACACTGTATACACTGTATGTTAGCCAACTTGACAATAAATTGTATTAAAAAAAAATTTAAAAAGTTACAAAAAAACCCTCACTCCTCTGATATGCATGGCTTTTAAATTGTTTTTAATTTCAATTTTAATTCCAGTAAAGTTAGCATACGGTGTTATATTAGTTTCAGGTGTACAATATAGTGATTCAACAATTATATACATTACTAGTGCTCATCACAGTGTGCTCTTAATCCCCTTCATCTATTTTACCCATCCCCCCCCCACCTTTCCTCTGGTAACCATCAGTTTGTTCTTCATACTTAAAAGTCTGTTCTTTGTTTTCTTCTTTGCTCATTTGTTTCTTAAATTCCACATATGATGGTATTTGTCTTTCTCTGACTTATTTCACTTAGCGTTATACCCTCTAGATCCATCCATGTTGTTGCAAATGGCAAGATTTCATTATTTTTTATGGCTGAGTACTTCTGCATTGTATATATATACATCTTCATTCATCTATCAATGGACACTTGGGCTGCTTCCATAATTTGACTATTGTAAATAATGCTGCAATAAACATGGGGGTGCATATATCTTTTCAAATTAGTATTTTTGCATTCTTTGGGTCAATACCCAGTAGTAGAATTATTGGATCATATGGTAGTTCTATTTTGTTTTTTTTAATGTTTATTTATTTTAAATTTGACAGAGAAAGAGACAGAACATGAGCAGGGGAGGGGCAGAGAGAGAGGGAGACACAGAATCCGAAGCAGGCTCCAGGCTCTGAGCTGTCAGCACAGAGCCCGACTCGGGGCTCGAACTCACGAACCGTGAGTTCATGACCTGGGGTGAAGTCGGACGCTTAACCGACTGAGCCACCCAGGCGCCCCTATTTTTAGTTTTTTGAGGAATCTCTATGCTGTGGTCCACAGTGGCTATACCAGTTTCATTCCTACCAACAATCCATGAGGGTTCCCTTTTCTCAAATCCTTGCTGTACTTGTTTCTTGTGTTTTTTGATTTTAGCCATTCAGACAGGTGTGAGGTGATATCTCATCTTGGCCATTTTTGTTATCTTCTTTGGAGATATATCTGTTCATATCTTCTGCTCATTTTTAAATTGAAAATTTTAGTGGCGCTTGGGTGGCTCAGTAGGTTAAGCCTCTGACTGGCTCAGGTCATGATCTCACGATTTGTGACTTCAAGCCCCATGTTGGGCTCTGTGCTCACAGCTCAGAGCCTCGAGCCTGCTTCAGATTCTGTGCCTCCCTCTCTCTCTCAAAAATAAACATTAAAAAAAACCCCATAAATTGGAAAATTTGTGTTTTTGGGTGTTGAGTTTTATAAGTACTTTATAGATTTTGGATACTAACCCTTTGTCAGATATGTCATTTGCAAATATCTTCTCCCATTCCATAAACTGACCTTTAACTTTGTTGACTGTTTCTTTTTGCTGTACTGCTTATTTTGATGTAGTAGGGCTTTTATGGTTTCAGGTCGTATTTCTTTTAAGAAATGTTTTTTTAAAGTTTCTTAAAAGTTTATTTAAAGTTTTATTTATTTTCAAGTTTTATTTTTATTTTTCAAAGAAAGAGCGTGAGCAGAAGAGGGGCAGAGAGAGAGAGGAAGATAGAATCTGAAGCAGGCTCCAGGCTCGGAGCTGTCAGCACAGAGCCCGGTGTGAGGCTGGAACTCATGAACCGTGAGATCAGGACCGGAGCTGAAGTCAGATGCTTAACCCACTGAGCCATCCAGGTGCCCCTCAGATCTTACAATTAGATCTTTATAATATATTTTGAGCTTATTTTTGTGTATAAGAAAGTGGTCCAGTTTCATCCTTTCACATGTAGCTATCCAATTTTCCCACCACTATTTGTTGAACAGACTGTCTTTTCCCCATTGCATATTCTTGCTTCTTTTGTGAAATGTAATCATGAGTTTATTTCTGGGCTGTTCTGTCCCATTAAGTGTCTGTTTTTGCATCAGTACCATAGTATTTTGATTACTATAGCTTTGTAATACATCTTAAAATCTAGGACTGTGATGCCTCCAGTTTTGTTTTTTTCAAGATGGCTTGGCTAGCTAAGGTCTTGTGTTTCCATACAAACTTTAGGATTATTCTAGTTCTGTCAAAAATGTTGTTGGTATTTTGATAGTGATTGCATTAAATCTGTAGATTGCTTTGGACAGTATGGACATATTAACATTATTTGTTTTTCCAATCCACAGGCATGGAGTATCTTTCCATTTGTGTTATCTTCAATTTCTTTCAGTGTTATATGGTTTTCAGAATACAGACCTTTTACCTTCCTGGTTAAGTGTTTTCCTAGGTATTTTGATTTTGGTGCAGTTATAAATGGGCATTCCTTCCTGATGTAACACCATCTATTCCTCACTTCCCAAAGACTTCACAGTCATCCATTGTCTGACTTTGACATCAAAGTGGTCTTTCCACTGGAAGTCTTGCCCACACCTTGACCTTCAACTTGCAACTCTCATCACTTTAATCTCCACTCCACTTCCACAGCTATACTCTGAATCCTGTCATCAGAGTGGCTTTAACTCAGAAAACTTAAATTAGCAAAACTACCGCATACCAAAACCTCATTCTTTTAGGTCCCAACTCAGATACTCTCTAAATAACAATGTTTTGTTAACCAGGGATATTGTCTATGAAGCTTCTTAAACCTGCAAATGCTGGGACCCTGTCCCTTATCACAGAGATCTTGGTTCTTCAATAGCACACTCTAACAATTTGCTCTTCAGCTGGCTTCCAATTTTGAACAAAATAGATTGGTGTGTGTATGTGTACAAAGAACACTTTTCATTGTTACTGTTTCCTCCAATGAATAGCTTCTCCAGGGTGATCAGTTTCTTCACTTGTGACAACTTTTTACATAGAATACATTTGAAGATATTACTTGGAGTTTTTTTCCCACCTCATCGATGTTCTTATAATTTTTAATTCATCTTTCTGTATCTTGAAAATATATTGTGAAAGAAAAAAATTTTGAAGAAAACAAAGCTATCGAGAAATATAATGTTCTCTTTTAAGTATTTCTGTTGCTAAACTAAATACAAAATGGTGAAAACGATAGGAAATCTTGAATTTGGCAAGAACAGACCAGAGAACTAGTTTCTGTTTGTGCAGAGCTTTACTCAGGCTTAACTAAAAAGTGAAATATAAAAGGATTTCTGGCTAACAAGCCCTAAGCTTCACTTTTCTTAGCTTGGCCTAAAATACCCATGAAGGCAGAGAAAAAGACAAGCTCACACTATCACCAAAACCGAAGACTAATGATCTGTTTGGTAATAACTTGGGCAATTTTCTACCAAGTATCAAGAGAGTGGAACTGTAATTTAAAATAAAATAAAAACAACTAGTGTTAAGCAGCTGGAGTCAGAGGATATCTATAAAGGCCATTTGTCCTTTCCTATTTACCTCAGTTTAAGAAAGATGTCTGGCCTATCACTCACTCCATGTAGGTCTCTCCTTTTTGAGGTTAGTGTAGAACCTTTTTCATACTTTTAGATCTTTCTCAAGAACCTCTCTTTGATCTCTATCTCAGTTTCCGATTCTATAAAATGAAATTGTAATAGTATGTAACTCATAGGAATGTTGTGAGGTTAAAATGAGTTAATGTATGTAAGAGCACTTAGAACATTAATGGCTCACAGTAAGCACTACATAAACGTTAGCTATCATTATTTCTAGACAGTTGGTGCCTTGACGTACTCCCAGAAAACTACCCTATACAGCATGAGGAAGGGACAGTCTGTTGAGGCAAAATGAGGAAAAACCCTGGTAGCAGTAAATATTGAGAACTGTTGTTTTTCATATGGTGTATCTTATGAATACTAAACAGCAAAGCAGAGCTACTAGGTAAGGGCCTCTATACAGTGAAAACGGGACTACAAAGCAGCTGTGATGGTTAATTTTGTCAGTTTAACTGGGCCACAAGATGTACACACACTTGGCCAAGTATTATTCTGGATGTATCTGTGAGAGTGTTCCTGGATGAGATTAACATTTCCATCAGTAGACCTAATAAATCAGATTGCCCTCCCAAAGACAATGGACCTCATCCAATCAACGGACCTGAATAGAACAAAAAGGCTAAGAAGGAACTTGATTTAGTTGAACTTGGTTTAAATCCTTAGTTTTCTGGCCTTTATACTCAGACTGAAATGGGCTCTTTTTGAGTTTTGAGCCTACAGGCTTTCAGAATGGAACTTACACCATTAGCTCACCTAGTTCTCAGGCCTTCAGACTTGGACTGAAACAACACATGAGATCTCCTAAGTCTCCAGCTCACTGAAGGGCTATCTTGGGAATTTGCAGCCTCCATAATTTCATGAGTCAATTCCTTGTAAATCTCTTTATACTCTCTCTTTATATATAAATCTCTTTATACTCTCTCTCTCTCTCTCTCTCACACACACACACACGTATTTATCTCCCCTATTCTGTTTCTCTGGAAAACTCTAATATAGAAGCTATACTTATGAAGATTTTGTCTGTCTAGCCATTAATATGAAAAAGCAACCCACAACCAAGTAAGCAGAACGGAATAAAGGAAAATGGACAACACAAATCCAATTTTTCGACCTCTGGTCTAAGTGAACTTTGTAATCTTTAGGCTCTACTATTTGTCATCCCACTTCTCAAACTTAAGGCAGAGACTAACTGGAAGCTATATGCCAACTCATTTTTATTTCCACTTTAATTAGTACATTATCCTTGGCCTTAGGGAAAGGATCCATCAATTCTATGTGTTCCCGAAATACAACCCTGTGAACACATTTGAGGACAAGCAATTCAGAAAGTTTATTCACAAAGCACATTTTTTAAGACAGTTTCAAATAAAACCTAATAAACTAAGTAGCCATTAGACGTTTAGAAATATTAGAATGGACAATAGTTATGAACACCAGTACCAATCATTTTAAATCTGTAGACAAAAATAAAATGCCGTTAGGTACTTATTTATATATTTGTACCTTATAGGTCTGTAAGTGTCCTGTCTTCTGCCAGAGTGGAAACTGTTAAACCTACTTGCCATGGATTAAGTCTAAAGCCTTCACATTCTTTACCATGACTATGAACAGAACATTTTCTAACAATTTATTGGCTTTCTAACATATAAAATTCCAATGACTAAATCCCAAACTAAAAATATATTTACCATCCAAAGAATCCTGCTTGTATTTTTATAAAATTTTAGCCTCTTGGAATAACTTAAAGTGGATATGGTAAAATGATTTCTTAAAGCAACTTTGTCCTATTAAGCTCATGATATCACTTCATATTTTAACACAAATCATACACCAAAATTTCCTAAGTTCCTAGTAGATCAACACCAGTCTAAATCCAGAAGACTTAAAGATCTTTGTATTCATTCTAAATCAAAAAGGCCATCCCACTTCCTAACAAAGATACAAGCTACCAAATAATTTTATAGAACCTCATTTTATTTTTCATGATTAGCCTAGTCCCTGTATTGAAAAAATCTTTTAAATATTATCTGAGAGTTTTTTTAGTTTAGGATTACAGTTGTTGTGTCTAGCTTACACACTGAAAATTTTGGCAAGCACCTAAAAAAAAAAAATCCACAATTAGTGCAAAACCAGGAGATAATATTTTAAGTTGGTCTTTTCAAGTACAACTCAAGCTAAGGTTACTAAATGAGAAATTTTATGTAAATATATAATTTCCTACCTTGCTTTATGAAAGACGGCAAATACAAAAATAGCTTAACATTAGGTTTAATGAGGTTTATTAAAGCAAATGTTTTATTAGTCTTATTTTAACTGCAAAAATATTTCAGCCACATTTAGGAAAAATAAACTTACTGAGACTATATAATCCTGTATTTGTAAAAGCCAGATGCAAGAATACAGATTCTTTCCTTTTAAGTAGAATACATGCTATAAAGCTTATGAAACAGTCACTTTGTAGGAATGAATACATTTTTAAAATACTGGTTAATCTGTGGGGAATTCCACATTTGCCTATTAAAAAAAAATGCATCCACCTTGTAAGGCTTTGGTATAGGTGATTCACAGCACTTCCATCATTTTTCTTTCTTCTTTGCCTCATTCTTCTCTCCTTCCTCTGTCTGCTCACCTTTCTCCCTTTTCATGTTTACATTTGCTCTTCCTTCTTGATGTCCCCCCTTAGAATTATCAACTATTTTATAGTCTTCAAGGAGGGTTTGTCCTGTTTGTTTTGCTGTTTTCTTCACCATTGCTTTGATACCAATGTTGTCAATATTATAGGCAGTTACACCAACATTGATGGCAGAATCTACTGCATCATGTGTAGCTTCTCCTGCAGTATGTCCGTATCTTTAAAAGATTAGAAAAAAGTGTAATGACATTATAAATGTAAATTAAGACCTTCTTATTTAGTATTATATAAGTCACATGATTAGTATGTTATTCCTAAAAGCAAAATCAAAGATTTGGTTTCAATTTTTTTTTCAATTTAATAACTTAAAACAAAGTAAAAAATAAAATCAAACTGTGCCAAAGCTATTATTTCTCCTTTAGCAAAAACTGTGTGAAAATAAAATCAAGCTAGCCGAGATTAATGTAATAAAGACTGTTTATGATGAAGAAGAAAGTGTAAATTATAATCAGGGTACCTGGGTGGCTCAGTCAGTTAAGTGTCCAACTCTTGATTTCAGCTCAGGTCATGATCCCACAGTTCAGGAGTTTGAGCCCCGTGTTAGGCTCTGCACTGTGTGCAGTCTGTTTGGGATTCTTTCTCTTTCTCTCTAACCCCCTCACTGTCCCATCCCCACTTGTACATGCTCTTACCCAAAATAAGTAAGTTTTTAAAAATGTAAGTTATAATAAAGGTTGTTAGTCATTTTTTTTTAATCCACCCCTTCTGGAAATAGGAGAGAACTTTCAGTGAAAACAACTATAGGACACAAAGAATCGAGAGTCACTATAAATGGTTTTGAGTTCTATGTTAACCAGACTTTGGTAACGTCTTTAAACTATCAGAATCTGAGCTTGTCTTTAAGCAAAGATTGTATAACACTTTCTCCCTCACTCCACTCCACTCCACTCTACTGCAGACTCACTGGCCTTTTTGCTATTCTTTGAACCATCAAGCATACATGTGCCACTTTATGACCTTTGTACTGGCTGGTATTTGCCTAAACTATTCTCATACCAGGTACTCACATGTCTAACTGCTTCACCTTCTTTCAAGTCAGGTAAGTATTGTATTCTAACTATCCCGCCGATTTCAACTGCCTTACCCCACATGCTCCACCCCACAGCCAATCAATCCCCCCTAAAGCTCCTCCCTCATTTTTTTTTAATGTTTATTTATTTTAAGAGACTGAACAGGCACACACAAGCAGGGGAGGAGCAGAGAGAGGGAGAGAGAAGCCCAAGCAGATTCCATGTTCAGCACAGAGCCAACGCTGGGCTCAATCTCACAAACTGTGAGATCATGACCTGAGCTGAAATCAAAGTTAGACACTTAGCCAACTGAGCTACCCAGGCATCCCTTAAGCTGCTCTTCCTTATTCTATAACTTATCACCTGCTACATACTCTAGAACTTATTTACTCTGTTTTGGTTTGCTTATTGTCTGTCTTGCTAGAATATAAACACTATTATCATAAAAGTACTCTGCTGTATTAACATATCTTATGCATTGAGAAAACTGACATTCGATATTTGTTAAATAAATAAATGAGTAATTCCTGCCCTATCCATCTGAGAGTTTCTTTAGCATCAAACATACAGCAAAATGCTTGGGAGATTATACAGGCACTATACAAAATAGTATTATTGACAATTATCGATATATGTGTTTAATATCATTTCTATGAGAAAATACAAGTTGAGGACCTATACAAGGATACTGAAAGTTATCCCACTGTATTTTCTCTTTCCCTTTTTAAAGTACCAGGTTTTTATAGTTCTCCTTGCTTAGCAGAGAACTGCCTAAACAAGCAACAACAAGAGGGCAACATTTTACAATTGTCTTCAGGATGCCCTCAAGTTTCATATGTGCTTTGTGACCTGTATCTGGACATTTTATACTAACACTGGATCTGCCCTCTGAATTAACAAGTTCTGTATTACTGTAAGTTTGGCCTGGAATAGTGGTTTGTGATCCTACTAGCTTGTTCATGCTTGGTTTTATTTTTCAACCTCAGGGCGAATAATGTGAATCTTAGTTCCTGAATGAGGATTCCATTATATCCTTAGCCTAATTTTAATAATTAGAGTCAGAGAATGGCAGAACTTATAATGTGCCAAACCTTACATCCATATCACTCTTGACTGGGGACTTCTCACCAGTTACCAGACATCAAAGCTTCTTAGCTGCTTTCTGCTGGTCTCTATTGCAACCCTTCAGCATTCCATAGTACTTGCTGATGTTGCAGAAGACATGGAGCTTTCTCACTGTCAATCAAGCCCCCACAAATACCAGGTGGCAATGGTTATGGTTAAATGAGAAGAAAGGGGTGGAAGAATTGGAAGAGTGACCATAACTCTTGGTTGAGCAGGTTTCTCTTAGGGCTCTTTTCTAGGACTGTGTGACTAAGAATTTGGCCATATTAGTGTTTATGAATACAGGAAATCCTCCAGATTCATGAACTTCCACTTCCCTATTCTAATGTTGCAGTTTGATACCTCTAACTGCACTCACAGTATTTAAAAAAGAATTTTTCTTAACGTTTATTTATTTCTGAGAGAGAGAGAGAAAGTGAGTGAGCACAAGCAAGGGAGGGGCAGAGAGAGAGGGAGACACAGAATCTGAAACAGGCTCCAGGCTCTGAGTTATCAGCACAGAGCCCCATGCAGGGCTCGAATCCACAAACCGTGAGATTATAACCTGAGCCAGAGTCTGACACTTGATTGACTGAACCACCCAGGTGCCCCATTCACAATATTTTTATATATAACACAATTCTAAAGGCTACATTATTAGTAATAATGTGCTGAAAAGGAGTCTGTGTTGGTACCCTGATGTTTTCTTGTTTTTCCATGCTATCTCCATTTCAGCAAGAATTCCTGTTAATTTGGGGAGAAGTATCAAACTAGCAAAGAACTAGATTCTAATACCAACTGTGCCAAAAACTAGCCATATGACCTTGATGAGGTCTCAACTTCTTTACATTTCATTAATTTTTTTTCTTTCATCTCATAAAATGAGATTTGTAGGTTAAAGCACTTTGAAAATTCCACAATACTAAATGTATAATTATTTTTAAAGACCTTATAAAATGGCTTTTAAGCAGTTCTGTTTATTTCCTTTAATATATCCTCACCCTATCATCTCTGCTTCCCAATATGCCTTAAAACCAGTATTCCTGGCAGGCATCTATTTTTCTCTTCCTTTATAAGTAACTGCTCAGTTCTTTCCTTTATTTGGACTACATTGTAAATTCAAACTACACTGTTAAAAACTAGAAAGTCTATCTCTGATAAAAAGACAATGTTTATTTTTGATTTCTTTTTAAAAAGTTAACTTTAATTATAGCTTACTAGATTTTATATTAAAGAGCAATAAAAATGAATACAAAGAATGCTCTAAATAAGTCTATGAGACTTAATAAAGTTTGAATGAGACTTCTCAGAAATTTCTCCAGCACATTCAGTAATGTCTACAAAGACAGCACAGTGGTGGTGATTCTAGATTTCACTAATTGTAACAAAATTTCAGTCATAACAAATTTCAAACAAATCTTCCTAAAATTCAATTCACATGCAACCTTCAAAACTATTCTTGAAAATATTAATCTTAAATATTTTAAATACAAATAGCTTCTTCTTAGTGTACCCATCAAAGATAGGTGGATTGTGGCCAATTTCTAAAGGATGTTTAAGGTGAAGCTGAGGAATTTAAACTTTGTCTTGAAACCAATGGGAATGGCATAACCAAAATTACATTTTAGAAAAATCTAACTCAGGTTGCATCGTGAATTGTAAGGGTGTCAGAGACAGACAGAGGAACCAGTTAGGAAACAAGCTGTGTGATGGATGAGAAACAATGAGGGTCTATTCTACAGTAGTGGCAATGAGGCTGAGAGGAAAGGATAAATATAAGAAACAACAGCACTTGGTGAATGAATAGCTGTAGTGCTATATAGTTGGGACTTATGAAGCCTAAAGATTACAATAAAAGTTAATCAAAAAACATAGATTTGAGAGGTTGAGAGGCTGTATGGACACGGTATAGGTAATATCTATGAAGAGTAGAAAAGGATAGAACATAGAGTAAAACTCTAGAATGAATGGATGTGGAAGACAACAGCCCTGAGAAGAAGTTTGATAAAACTGAAAGGTGAGCTAAATGAGAATACTGTTAAGATTTGGAGACATCTAACCCACCAATCTTAATAAGCATATCTTAGAGCAAGATCAATCAGGACAGGCTACAGTAAGCATGTGACTGGATTTTACCCATGAAAATTTAAGGAAAATATCTAAGACATTAAAAAGACAAGTCTTTCAAATCTACAGATAACATAAAATGGAAACCTGGCTAATATGACATACACTAAATCTGAAGCCAAACTGAAGGACTTAATAATGGATCAAGATCAACAGATGAAATTAAGCACAAATATAAAGTTCTTAATTTTAGGTACAAATATCAACTGCCCCTAAAATAAGAGGAAGGCCCAAATTTTAAATTAAAGTTTCATTTTTTAAAAAAACACAAGTTTGATATGGGTTAATCGAGTAACAGCCACTAAACAGATAGTCTTTGTCTTGTGTGCCATGTATGCCAAATGCTAAGTATGACCAAATAAGACAGGCAAATCTCATGGTATTCTAGCTGGTCACAGCAAATGTGAAATACTTCATTCAATTCTGGGTTCCGTATTTTGAGAAGAACAATGATGAATGAAGTATCTGGAAACCATACTATATAGAGAATTCTTAAAGGAACTGGGAGTGGTTAGAAAAAAGTAAGTGAAAGACACAATAATAATGTATAAATATTTGTACAGTTACCACAAGGAAAAAAGAAGACTGACCTTAAATACTTAAATAATTCCTGAGCAGATGTTATATAGACTGGCTTTGGGTACTATGACATCTGCCCAAGGAATTGCCTTCAATAAATTTGAATTTGCCCCTTCATCCAAAGGCAATTTTAATTAAAACTCACTAAACAAACCAATAAAATATGGTACCTGAAAAGAGTAAATTCCTCATAGAAGAACAATTTTACTAAGCTTATTCTTCACAAATATGTATTGTAAGATAAAGTTTTAATGCGGGGAAAACAAAAATGGATCTAACTGATGTTATATGATTTTCCTCTAAACAAGGGTTTTTAGTTGTTTTTTTTTTTAAGTAACCTCTATACTCAACATGGGGCTCAAAGAGTTGCACACTCTTTCAACTGAGCCAGCCAGGTGCCTCATCCTCTAAACAATTTAAAATGGAAAAAAAGAAACTTAAAGGTGAAATTTAGAAGCTATGTAGAAGAGTGATGAATTATTTACTAAATGCTATACTGCAATTATATATAACATGTTTGAAGTTACTTATTGCTTTTCGTTGTTCCTGTAAGTCTTGATGTTCCTAAATCTAAAGTAAGACAAAAGCATTAATGTAACTGACAAAAATAAAAGTATTAATGAATAGTTCCCACACATTTACCTAAAAATTTAAAAGTATAATTAATTATACAGATCCTTAAGTAAACCACTCATCATCAGTGAACACAGTCCCAAATCATAATCAAAACCATCAAAAGTATAAATAATATACTTCTCCAACATAATCTGCTTTAATTTATTTATTTTTAAATGTTTATTTATTTTGAGAGAGAGAGAATCCTAAGCAGGTGCCACACTCAGGGCAGAGCCCAAAGCAGGGCTCAATTTCACAACTGTGAGTGATGACCTGGGCTGAAATCAAGAGTCAGACACTTAACCCACTAAGCCACCCAGGCGTCCCACAATCTTCTTTTAAATATGCTTAAATTAAAAGATAATCCTCTATGTTGGCTTGTAACACCAGAAATCAGATAAGGAAGTTTATATATAGTTTGTTTTTCTTCTTGTCATAATGCATGTAATTATGGCAGATTTAAAGCAAGCTGGGAGAATAATTTATCATAGGCAAAAAGAATATAAATTTTCTATATTATGCAATCATCAGTTGGATTGGAGAAAAACACAAATGCTTACTCATCAAATACTTTTTCAAAGTGCAAACAAATGTAAATAAAAGTAAATTTATAAATATAAAAATATAAATTACATTTATACTCATAAATGTAAATTTACATAAATGAGAAGTAAATTTAAGAACTAGCTCTTTCTTTTCTTCAGTGATAAATATCACTAAGTTATTATTAGTTTCATACCTGCAGTTTCTTCTCTTAAAAGACAACTTTTCTTCTTCTGGGCAAGATTATTTATAAGTATTACAAAACCCTTTGTATCCCCTTGCCCCTCTCCATCTTTCCAAGTTTTTTTTTTTTTCTTTGTTTATTTCTTTGTTTCTTTGTTTCTTTTATTTTTGAGAGAGAGAGAGAGACAGAGTGTGAGTAGGGGAGGGGCAGAGAGAGGAGACATAGGATGGGAAGCAGGCTCCAGGCTCTGAGATGTCAGCACAGAGCCCAACATGGGGCTTGAACTCATGAACTATGAGATCGCGATCTGAGCCACAGTCGGCGCTTAACTGACTGAGCTACCCAGGCACCCTTCATCTTTTCCAGTTTCTAATTAAATTACTGCTAAGACCAAAGTAGTCTTATAGTTAGAAATACAAACCTACTGGGGCACGTGGGTGGCTCAGTCGGTTGAGTGTCCAATTTCAGCTCCAGTCATGATCTCGCAGTTCGTGAGTTCAAGCCCCACGTCAGTCTCTGTGCTGACAGCTCAGAGCCTGGAGCCTGCTTTGGTTTCTGTGTCTCCCTCGCTCTCTGCCCCTCCCCCACTCATGCTCTGTCTCAAAAATAAATAAACGTTAAAAATTAAAAAAAAAACAACATATTATTTAAAAAAAAATACAAACCTACTTAACTAAATTCTCACCTGTTTTTTCATTCCGTGAATCTTTGGAGGAAAGGATAAAAAGAATAGCAATATGTACCATAATAGAAATAAATGAGCTCAGAGTCACTGTTAAAATATCCTTCTCATCATATTAAGTTCTCCTCACTAAGGAAAAAAAATACAAAATCTACACCAAAACTTTGATAGTTATGTGAATCCCTAACCTTTAATAAGGCTCCACTTAATCGTACTTAGGTAACCTTTTTTTTTCATTAAAGTAGGAAATGGACATATCCAATGAAGCATTTCCTAACATGACTAACATGTTTCTAACATGACTGCTTAATTGTCTCTGCTAACAAATGATACTGATAATCTAAAACGAATTCACTTTTGGCCTAAAAGGCACTTCTGACTTTCTTCTGCTCTTGCAACAAGAAACTGTTATTCTAATTACGACTGATCCACCAAAGTAACCTCAAAGCCGTAACACAAAGAGCATTAGAGATCAATGGTATAAGTAGCAAAAGATAAGACTGAAGACTTGGGTTTTATATTTCCACCAAAAGAATTACAGATCTTTTCTGGATCTTCTTTGCCAAATCTTTTAGTCAAATTGAAACTGTAAGATGATGTGTCATGTTGCTTTGATTCAAAGGTATGCATGCCCCAGATGGAGATCAAATCAACTCAGGAGAAATTGTTAGTTTTTTCTAAGTCAAAGGTAATTTACTATGGTGGAAGAGAATCTAAATGTATGACAGATAGTGCTGGAAAGTAACTCTAGATACTGAACTTGCACAGATGTCCCAACAAGGGCAGGGTTGGTCCACCACTGTTGTTTCATACTGCATGACACAAAGATACCTGGCTTACATCCCAGCTCTACCACTTACTAGGGGTATAATCTTTAACAAAGTTTAACAGCTCTACACTTTGGCTTCCTCATCTGTAAAAATGGAGATGACAGTGTTAAAGATTAAATAACATATACTGAAAAGAACCAAACACACTATCTGATACAGAAGTATGAACTCAAATGTTATGAGTGGGTAATTAACACAAATAACTGAGATTTGAGAACACCACTAATATTACTTTTTTCTTTCTAAATAAAAATTTAATATTAGGCTTTAAACTCATGCAAAGCTAAGAAAGCAACTCAGGTCCTTCATATTATCTTTAGTTTTTAGACCTTGATTGCCCTAGGACTTATAAAGAATAAAGACCTCAAATCAGAAGACCTGTTTTAAGTCCACCTTAAAATAGTTATCAGATCAGCCTAGATCATTCATTTTTTGTTTGTCCATTTGTTAATATATGAAATAGATGACATACCATCTGTCCATTCTAATAAAAATGAACAGTGGTAGAGTCAAATAAGATGTGACAGAATTTAACATTCTTTGTAAACAGAAGAGGCTAATATTAACAAGGTATAATAGTTTAATTATAATTCAAGTTTTTCCCATCAAAACTAAAGGCAAACATCACCCATCAAGAACATGCAGTAGGGGCACTTGCATGGTTTAGTCGGTTAAGTGCCCAACTCTTGATTTGGGCTCAAGTCATGATCTCATAGTTCCTGGGTTCAAGCCCCGCGTTGGGCTGTGTGCTGACAGTGTGGAGCCTACTTGGGATTCTCTCTTCCTCCCTCTCTGCCCCTCCCATGCTCTCTCTCTCTCGAAATAAATAAACTTAAAAAAAATTTTTTTAACCAAAAAGTACCAAAATTTACTAAAAAAAAAAAAAAAAAAAGAACATGTAGTTGATAAGGTATACAGAAACTCCAGGCTTTTTTTTTTTTAATTAAAAATATTCTCTGCATTAATGATGAAGAAATATAACCATTAGTAATAGGAGGCAAAGTCATAGTAATTCTATTAATTTGCTAAAAATATTATTAAGAAAAACAGTGAAAAAAATTTTGTTTTAGCAGCTACTCAATGACATAATCATTTTAACTGTCCTGAATTTTTACAAATGCTCTAAGAGTTTTTAGTCATTAAAATTATAAAAGTCAACTTACTTGTATCTGACAGTTTGTACAGTTTCTGCTGAAACATTGTTAACAATACATTTAGCTGCACATTCCAATCCCTGCCAGACAGTTGAAAATCCTGCAAATATATTTAAAAGTAAGTAAAATGATAGCTAAAGAAATGGACCTTCCTAGTTAAATTTCTGGACTATTGTTACCTTGAACACTACTTGCTGCTACGACCATAGCACCATCCAGAGGAGACTTCCCATTTCTGTCTTTTTTAAGAGATTCTGGAACAAGTTTGCTTCCATGCTTCTTGACGTGTGGAGCTAGTTCCTTTCCAACACAATTTGCTACAGTGCAAACTCCATCAACTAATATAACCATACAAAGAAAAGAAACACTTAGAAAATGTTTCCCTTGATTCTACCATTCTTACTTAGCAAAATTCTTATATGAGCATCTAACATTGTTTTACTGCATAATTTACCATTTCTATATAAGGATGAGAACAAGGCCTGGCTAGTTTTAAACAAAGGCTATTATCTGGTTTAAAGACATGTTTGCAGAGCTGAAGGATTATAACCTTGCCTCTTAAATATAATGTTCTTTATGGCAATTTGCTTAAAAGAAAACAGAGACTGCTGCAGTGTAAGAGCTATAGGTCCACCTTTCATGTTTTTTAGCTATGAGTGTTTCTATGTTCTATCAACAAATACCTTACTGAAATAGTAATAAGGTATTTAAATGTATAAAAAAAATAAAACCATAATCTGATTCAAAAGAATATTGAATATTGAATCCCAAGAAGATAATCTTACTAAATTTAATCATAACCTATTAAGGGGTGATTTGACCATCTCAAAATACCAAACTTTAAGGCTATGATTCTCAAAGGAGCAGGAACGAGAAGCATATTGCTTGGAAAGACGAACACCAGAATCACTGAATCTGCTTAACTGAAATAATACATCCCTCCTCGTGACCCTCAGCTATGACACAGTGAGCTGTCCTTAAAAGAATGTATCATATTCAAGGATAGCCAATACATTCAGAGCCATTCCTTTTCAAAGGTACAGACACTTCCCTCTCCGACCCATCAAAACAACCCTTTAACCAATGTTTCTCAAACTTTAATATACAAATAAAAATCACCTAGGAATCTTGTAAAAATGCAGATGCTGAATTGGTAATGTGTGCCAAGTACCTGAAATATATTTGGGTATCAGTATTTCTAACGTATTTGAGCCTTAGTATTTCTAAGGCTCTCAGGTTGATGCTGCTACAGATCCCACGATGAACAGCAAGGTGAAACAGCTTCATCCTAATCCTTTACTCTTAAGGTTAAACCACATAAATGTGCATTTAGATTAACCCAGATTAAGAGACCATTTTTAATTTAACTGAAAGGAAAGTCTTCCAAAGTTACTTTACCCAGGAACTGACTGACTTTTGCTGCTCCTCCTGTAGCCTGCTTTGCTATATAAAGTCCCCTGGTCACAGCTGGACTAACTTCCACTGGTTTTTCTTCTGGTTGAATCCGTTCACGGAGTTTAGAAGCGCCTTTCTGGATTGCTTTTCCAGTAAATTCAGCACCTTTGACCAAACCCCAGCTCACCCAGGAAGCACCTTTTTATAGGAAAATTTAAAATTGCAAAATTAGAGTTGATTATACCTGTAAACCCTTTAATAACTTACCAACAGGAAAAAAACAAAACAAAACAAGGAATTCAATGTTTAGATCCCAAAGATGCCATTAACTTTCAAGCCAACTTTATACTTATAATTTTCTGCCTGGAATACACATCTTTTCTAAGTAAATTCATCTTTCAGTACTTAGGCCATAGATCACTCAATAACAGAGTTCTATATTACTCTATGCTGCCACTATAACTTGTAGGTATCTCTCCATGTCACTGACCACACTATTCCTATTGTTACGAACTAATTTTGAGTTGGTACCATTAAGATGGTATTTGGCTTGAGGACCCAGGTATCCTTGTTCTTCTTGCCTTAGTCCAGGTACCACTTTTCGTCCATGAAGTGCTGAGGGGTTTAGACGCAAGTAATGCAAGCTGGAAACCAATACACCTATATCTCAAACACCAAGGCAGAAGAACTCTTTGCTTGCTTTAGACTAAAGGCATAAGGCAAGGGGACCTGTTCCTCCCTCAAGCCCAAACCCCACGATCTCAGCACCTTTTAGCTTATATCATAAACCTGAATAACAAAGACAAAAGAATACTCAAAAAAATTCATGAGAAGAAAAGATAAGAAGAAAACTTGGGAAGCCTAGATGGTTTAGACATTTGTCATGAGAACAGGCCCTAGCACTTTGCTTTGGCTCAATGCTTCCTGCAGAATGAATGAAAAAAGAGAGAGAAAGCAGCACAGTACAGACTGCTCTAGCGAAAAGGCCCTGCACACATGCAGGGAAAGGAGAAGTGGGAATGAAATGGGAAAAGCAAGAAAAAATATGCAAAGAGAATAGTTGCCCCTAAGAGGAAGAATCAAGTGTTACCCTGCCTTGGAGAGCTTACAATTTTAAATATTTCCTTTTTGGCTATACCCTGGAACAATGAGCTTGGACATATAAAATATTTAAGTATATTGTACCAAGGTCTGTGGCATAGCTTTTACATAATTACTTTCGCCTGTGAGTGAGCAGGCACCCAACGTCATGTGAAAATCCTGTTTGTTTAAAAAGGCTGACAATGAAAAGTAAAGTGGTGATTGATTAAAAAAATTGTGGTACTTCTGTTTTTGTTTTAGTCAACACATCCATCTGACTCAAACCCTACCCCCACCATCCTACCCCTGGGGAAGGACCAGGTCTCAACCCAGGGAAAAAGCTTTCAGCCAAGAGTTCCCATAACAATAAAGAGATTAAAGACCCCTATTAAAAAACAAACCAAACCAAAAAAACACCAAAAAACAAAAAACAAAAACGTGTATTTTTAAAGTTAACTCACAAGTTGAAAAGATACAAGAAGTAAAAAAACCAACTGAACTTGAAGACTGAGAAATCATAAAACAAATGATAATGAAAAAGGAAAGCTCTATACTCCTGCAATGAAACAAGCAAGAGGGACAGAGTCCATTGATGACTGAGAAGAATAAATGGAAATGAGATAAATGAAAAGTCACAGGACTGATAAAGAGAAACACTAGATCAAATTATAAAGAAGCTATCACCATGGAAGAGCACATAACAGAGATAATGTGTTAAAACTGAAAAGACTGCAACAGAAGATCAAGAAATGTAATGCTTTATTGGTAGCTACTAAGATCTTTTAAATGGCATGTGTAGTGCCAGATATAAATTTATTCTATCCATGTCCACATTATTTGCACCCATTTAATGTTGAGATACAGCAGGCAATGAATGTTTGCTGAATAAATGAGAAGTTGGCAGATGACTTAAAATGATCACTCAAATCTAACATAATGGAGGGGGGCTCTAATCAGCCCATTGTCATATATCCTCCACCTCCTTCCAAATTAGCTTACTAAACTCTACTCCATCTAAGATGTTTGGCAGTTGCCTTCTTAAAAGTTAATTCTAGGCTCCTAGGCCAATATTCTACACAGATAATTTTTAAGCAGTTCATATTTTTCCACCTTTTATATTCATAAAACCTAAGACTGTAGCTTTTACTGATCTTAACTGATTCTCTGACAGTGGACAGGAATCAATCATGGGCTAAACTGACTGAGCTCAATTTAGATCCCTGATTACTTATCTTTGTATAGAGCCTGCACAAGTCAGGAAGAAATAGTTGCTTGACAGATCAGATTATTTTCCTCTGGAATAAATCTTGGGTATTTTCTGCACCTCTTTGCTACTTATACTTTTAAGTATTTGGTGAGGTGGTGGGTTTTCATTCTGTCTACTAAAAAGCACATAAAGAGATATATACTCTGATTGGCAGTTAGTTTTAATGTAACCAACTATTAGAGATATTTCTAGAATTCTGAGGGAATAAGATGAAAAGTGTTACAAACACCTGCCAAAGTCTCAAGCAGTAAAGTAGGCCTCTTTGCGTTACCATAATGTAGTTTTTGCTCATTCTCAAATGATGCACTGCTGAGAGTTTTTCTGAAATCTCTAAAGAGATCTCTGCCCAGAATTAGCTGATACTAAGGATGCTCTACCTCTCTGAATAGAATCAGTGTGTGAAATCTTTGGAGGTCTAAGACTCTGTGACATGCTATACTTTCCAAAGATGGTCAAAATAGTATTTTCTGTTCTACATGTTCTTTTAACATGACCTTGACATTCCTCCCATTGGGAAGTGGGGTCTCTGTTACAATCCCTTCAATTTGAGCAGGTTTGTTACTTTCTTGTGATGAGTGATACTAGAAATTTCCAAGAATATGTCAGGAAGAGTATGCAGCCTCTAGCTGTTTGCTATATCATATACGCTTCCAACCCTGAGCTACCATGTAGAAGCCAAACTGGCTTAAGGCTGCCAAGCTGTGAAGAAGTTAAACCACATGGAGACCATGTCTAGGCACTCTATTTGGCAGTCCTAGATTTTGAGCTCTTCCAATCCAGATGCCAGATTTGTGAGTGAAGGAGCCTTTGGATGATTCCAGACCCCAGATACTGAGTCACTAGTCAGCTTTTGAGTCTTCCTAGCTAAGGTCCTGACCTCATAGAGCAGATCTAAGCAATCTCTGCTGTGACCTTCTGGAATACCTGGTCCACAGTTATCCTAAGCATAAACAAATTGTTGTTTCATGCCATTAAGTTTGGAATGGTTTGTCACACAGCAATAGTAAATAGAACTATTTACTATTTACTATAAATAGTGGTATAAATTTTAAAAAGTTTATAATCTTTGAAATTAGTTATCTACCTATGTGTGAATATAGGCAAGTTTTCTGAATACTGACCTAATAGCCTAGCAACCTGTAAAGTTATGGGGCAGGGTAGTAAGAGTGAAGGTTTTCTTTATAACTTCTTTGAAAATCTTTTTCAAGGATCAATTTTAACTGTTAAAAATTGTAATTGAAAATTCTGGCTGTCTTTTCTTACCTCTAGCAGCTCTCTGACACCAGGCAAAATATTTTGTTAGCTCCTAGCTAATTAATTTTCCCTTATTTTAGCTTGTTGGCTTTTCATGTTGAAGGTATTTTCTGCTTTAGACACCTTTTTATTTTAATGGGGTTTTAGTACAGACATGGAAGTCTGTATTGACAGTCTTTTAAATGACTGGTCAAGATGCCTTTACAGGGTCATGAATTTGGCTAACTAGTGACTGGTAATGTTTTTTAAAAACAAATTAGAATGTCTAAATCTGAGAGCTACTATAGTTGAAAAGCTAAAATGTTAACCAATAAAAGTGAAAAGATCTATGTCAGTAATGATAATTCTGGTTTTAAAATAACTGATCTGGGGCACCTGGGTGACTCAGTCACTTAAGTGTCTGACTCTTGATTTAGGCTCAGGTCATGATCTCACGGTTTGTGAGTTCGAGCCCCAAATCAGCTCTGCACTGACTAGCTGAGCCTGCTTGGGAGTCTCTGTTTCCCTTTCTCTCTGCCCCTCCCCTGCACTCTCTTTCTCCCAAAAATAAATATATAAATAAATACATAAATATATTTATATATATCCAACATATATATAAATGCATGTATATATTAAATATATACAAATATATATATAGGCCTTTAAATATATATATATATATGTATATATATATATATAGGCCTATAAAAAATTATAAAATAATTGATCTGATGCCCTTTCTAGCCAAAATTAAATAGTAGGGCCTACATCCCAAAAAGCTTGGCTGTAATCCTCAGATCTTTAATACCTCCACTGCTATGTGGTTAGGGAGTGCTGGTTTGCTTCCAAAGATGGATGAATATCTTATCATTTTTTGGAGGAAGAGGGAAGGGGAGAAAAGAAAAGGATTAAGGGAGAATTTCAAAGAGGAAAGGAGAATAACTAATTTTATGTTCAGAGTTGTCCTAGGAGTTTGGGGATTCCTGAAGTTTTTCACTATCAATTTTCCCAAAAGTGAAACAGAAAAAAAGCAAGAAGAAACTTATACCTATAGGATAATATGTGATGTTCTAAGAGACTAGTTCCTTTCAGGTATTTATAAAATGATCATTTAGAACCAAAATACAAAATTACCTTTCTAAGTAGTCACTTATGGATTCCAAACATTTCACATTATATGGGGGAAAAGTTAGCATTACTGTAATACCTGACAAAATATTTTGAGCCACTTTCTCACTCCATTCGGGTAATTCCTTTGCTTTGTCTTCTGAACCTGGCTCATAGGGTACAATGTGACTCAGATTAACTTCTTCACTTGGAGTATCTTTGGTCTAAATAGTAAAAATATTTCAAAATGTAAAACAGTAAAATACTAAGGGAAAAAATGATAAGCAGTATTTAATAAAATATTAAGCCAACAAACACTAGTTATAATTAATAAGATTATTTCCACCCAACATAGCTATCAGTACATTTTATACACAATATCATAACTGCCATGAAACTGAAAACTATGCTGGTCTTATGTAAGGTCTCACTGGTAAATAAGGTTTAAATACCAACATATCTCCAATAGAGCATTTATCAACTCATATTTAAATTGATGAGATTACGGGGTTCCTTTATATAGCTATCAACCCCTTAATAAGTTTATGCACATGGTGTACTCAGTAAGATTTAAAAGATTTGTTAAATGACTCAATCGGTAAGGATACATCCAAATAAATTGGTTTTGATAGAAATCAAGTAAAGCAAGTAAAAATATATAAACACAGAAAAATCTACTCCATCTGAATGGAAATGGGGAACATAGAAATACCTGTATTTTGCTAATTTAATAGCTGTTATGTGAGCTAGGGCCAACACTGAAATTGTCAAAGCTCAATGTACTTATTCTAAGAACTTAACAGCAAGCTAACTCAGACCTCATAAAATAATTTGAAAATAAAACTGCTTAAGAGAACTAAGAGAACTTCACTTAAAATATAAAACATTAAAAACAAAACAAAAACTTCTATGGGAAGGGGGAAGCCATTCATAAGTAAAACCTAAAGACAAACGGCACAAAATATTTACAATTTCTCTGTCTGATAATGGGCCAATGTGCTAATATATAAAGAGCTCCTGGAAATTGAGAAGACTAGTGACCCAGTCATAAAAAGTGGACAAAGTACAAGAACAGACAACACACAGAAAACAAAATTCAAGGAATCCTTGAGCATATACACATCACTCATAATAAAATCAATACAAATTAAGATATTCCAATACACCATTTCTCATCTATGACTGCCAAAATACAGAAAGACTGATCAGCTTCTCTGTGGATGAGGCTATGAGGAAATGGGTCTCCTACACTGCTGGTGGGAGTGCTGAAGAGTACAGTCCTTGGGGAGGGGAAATTAGCAAAATCTATCAAAATTAGGGGTGGCTTGGGTGGCTCAGCTGGTTAAGCATCTGACTCTTAATTTCTGCTCAGGTCATGATCTCACAATTTTGTGAGTTCGACCCATGTCAGGCTCTGCGCTAACCCTGCAGAGCCTGCTTGGGATTCATGCTCTCTCTTGCTCTCTCTCTGCCCCTCCCCTGCTCACACTCTATCTCAAAATAAACTTAAAAAAAAATTATTAAAAAAAATCTATCAAAATTACAAATGCATTTTCTATTGACTCAGTAGCCCCACTTCTAAGAATTTACCTTATGAATTACCTGCAATGTATGAATCAATGGATCTAAAAGTTATTCATTGAAGCACTGCTTCTAATAGCAAAAACCTGGAATCATCCAAATATTCCTCAATAAAAGATTGGTTAAAGAAAACTATGATAAACTCATACAACGAAATATGAGGTAACTATAAAAAAGATTGAGAAGGTTCTCCATTTATTAACACTGAAAGATTCCCAGAATTTATTATCAGATAAAAAAATAAAATAGAGAACACTCTATGATGTTACCTTTTGTGAAAGAGAAATCTAACAGTTTTTACGTTAGGTGATGCAACCTAGCCTTCTATGTACCTTCATCTAATGATCACACTGGATAGGGAAATTATCTCTTTGTTAATCTGTCCTCCTCACTAGGTATTAAATTCCTTAGGATAAGAAATTTAACTTTTCCACTATGCTCAGCATTCTGGCACTAAACACTTACCGAACTGTATTCCCAATTTACCATTTAGAGAATATATACTCATGAGATGAAAAAAAAACCTACTAAACATATTTTTAAAAATCCATCTCTTTCCTGATGACAATCCATAAAGAAACAAGACTGAATAAAAATGGTAGTGTAAGGAAAAGCATACCTAGCCCCAAGACCTTGGTATATAAAGGAAAGTGGAGAACACCACAAAACAAAAAAAAAATGCATTAATGTAAATACAAAAAATCTTTCAAATACTTGAAAAAAAATCTATCCCCAAAACACAGAATATGCTATAAAACAGTTTAAGTCACAAACACTGTAAAGGAAAATATTAAAGCTGATTCTAATAATTTTTACCAGTGATTTTATGACTGCAAGTTGCTCTGCTTTAGTAAACAAGAATAAGGTTTACTTATTTATTTCACCAGGTGAAAGGTACCATTTGAGTAGAACTCACACACATACCTTATTGTTTTTTTACTTACTTTTTTCCCCCGTTTTCCTTTATGACGCACGTCCTTATTGTCTTGGTCCAATGAAGGACCCAACTGTCTCACATCAGTGCCACTGGCTTCTTTCAACTGGTCAGAGGAACATCTTGCTCTTCCAGGGATTTGGAATTCATTTTCTCCTTCTGCCCGGTTCCAGTTGGCCTAAGGGGTAAAGGACTAAGCTCAAATTCAAATTTTCTCAAATGACTGTCCTCTTAGCTATGCTCTAATAATGTACTTGTTGAACTATCAGTGTTTGACAGTCTAAATATGACCACTTTTACTTGTCTTTCTTCTATAATTTTGTTTTATCTCATCATCCAAACCCCAACCCTTTGAGTTCTTTAGTTTGTAGCATATGGCCTAAAGCAAATTTCCAAAGACAAAGCATAAAAGATAAACTTACAGCAGTTATTAGGGTAAGTTATCATTAAATCAGATGTAGCTACATTTGAATTTCATTAAATTAACAAATTGTAAGTTTTAGGAAACAGATAAATTTAAGACTAAGTGAGTTTAAAGCAATGAACAAGGGGCGCCTGGGTGGCTCAGTCTGTTAACTGTCCAACTCTTGATTTTGTTTGAGGTCATGATCTCATGGTTCATGAGTTTGAGCCCTGTATCAGGCCATGTGCTGACAGTATGGAACCTACTTGGGATTCTCTCTCTCTTTCTCTCTCTGTCCCTCCCCTGCTCGCTCTCTCTCAAAAAATAAGCAAACTTAAAAAATAAATAAATAAAGGCAATAAACTCATGTCTGTTTAACCACTCTGCATTATTGGAAAACTGATTTTGTGTGTGTGTTTTTTTTTTACTTAAAACTACAGGTATTTTGCTTGCATATACTTTACTGAATAAATACTTAAAAGTTAAAACAAGTCAAAATTATAGCTAATAACTAACTTTTGTTTACAGTTGGAGTTCTGGGACAATAGAGCAAACTAAAAATGACATGCAACTAGGGGCGCCTGAGTGGCTCAGTTGGTTAAGCATCTGACTTCAGCTCAGGTCATGATCCGACAGTTCGTGGGTTCAAGCCCTGCATCAGGCTCTGTGCTGACAGCCCAGAGCCTGAAGCCTGATTCAGATTCTATGTCTCCCTCTCTCTCTACCCCTCCCCCACTTGTTCTCTCTCTCAAAAATAAACATTAAAAAATATTAAAAAAAAATAAAACAAAAATGACGTGCAACCAAAAAATAACACCCGAGGAAAGTAAACATGTAACCTAAAAGTCAGTTTAATTTCTTTCCTAAAGCACAGTAATATATGTCCAATGAATGTAGGGGTGAAGGGAGTAACTGCTCTATAATAGGTCTGAAATAATTAAAAATGTCACTTCATTCAGCTAAGTAAATGGCAAAGTTAAGACTTGAACACCTATCCACTTGGTCCTGTTTCTGTCTTTATAAACTACTCTCTATGAGCACACTAAGGCTACACACATTTCTGTCTGGGGGGGGGGGGGTCACATGTTTTGTTAATATACTTTAAATGTTTAGTATTGGCTATGCTAAAGTATATATTGACCACCAGATCATTCTCATATGCAGTTCATGTAACCTAATGCTATAGATGACTCTGACCTTTGGTTTAGCCGGTAGTCTATTCCTATCATCTGTGATCTTTTCAATATAGGTATGAATTGAAAGAGTATTCGAATTCCTGAGAAAAGAGTAACAAAGCTTTCGAGACTAAACTCAAGGGAAACCATTTTGTGAAATCCTTCCTGATCTCCTTCCTGAACTGTGTGTATACTTTTATTTCATCACCTATCATACTGTACTGTGGTTACTCAGCCACTGTAAGTACAAGAGAATAGGAGTTGTTACATATCTTTATAGTGTCTTATTCTGTCTTCCCACCCACCATTTAATACCTAAACAATGGATTCTAAATACACACTGACTAGAGAATAAAAGATTATACAATTATGCTGTGAATCTCCTTCAACTTCAGAAAACTGTCAATATTCACAACAAAAATATTTTTCCCCTCTTGTCCTACATCAGGATGAGCAAGAACTAAAGAAAGCCTCTCCTTAATACTCTATTTTATCTCCCCATAACAGATCAACATGCAGGCAAAAAAAAAAACAGGCTCAAATAAGGAAAATTCACAGGATGACCAACCATATTTTAAATCACACTTTATTTTCTCTTTATTTGGTTTCACTTATCATGAGAACAAAGATAATTCCCTCAAATAAAACCTGTTTCTTCCTCAAAATGCCAATCATACCCCTAAAATGTCCAACTTAGCCCATATGCTAATGCCAAAATTACCTTCACTTCACCATTTAGTCCCCTTAACCTATTTTTCCAACTGAGCAGGAACACAGTGATGTTAACAAGAGCTAACATTCACAGAACACTACCGCTTGCCAGCACTGATATAAGACAACATTAACTTTAAATCTTCACCACGGCCCAATAAAGCAGATGATATTATTTCCATTTTATGATAAGGAAACTAAAAAGAAGATCAATAAGTTGAGTTAAACAGCTATTAAGTGGAAGAGCTCAAATTCAAACCCAGAGCTCACAATCTTAATCATTACTTATAACCAATTTCCAACTAGTATTTGTGAACACACAAATTATATATTCTCAATCTCCTAACTCTGATTACATTACAGCCTATTACAATTTCTCTAAAAGCAAAAGTTGCTTATGTTAAAGCAGATTTTCATCCTAAAGATGATTATACATTACCTGAAGCCGAAGGTCAGACATCTGTCTTAATAAATCCTCGAAGAGTTCTCTATCATCTTCTGGTAATTCAGAAGACAAGACAACCCCCACAAAGCATCCCGACGCTTGTAACATGGTATCAGGAAACATGTAGGCTCCCACAGTACATTTAAGAACTGGAGATCTATCAGGAACTAGAGGATACAACCAGTCACAAACCTGAAGGAATTAGTTTAAAAAAAATTAATCAAAAGAACTAGGTTTTCACTTAAGTTTTAGAATTGTTATACCAGAAAATAAACATTTCCAAGTTCTAAATGCATTTTACAAAGCTTTACAGAATCAATGATTCTCCACTAAAAATTAGCTATTTGCTAGTATGATCTTTGTGCATACCACTCACAAGAACTGTCCTAAAAATGCTATTGCTCTACTAATTATACAGTGTTGAAATTAGTGACCTTAAATAGCCCACTAATTAACCAATGATGAGTCTAGTTTTAAATAAATAATGGTCAAAGTAAAGCGAAACTATATTATTCAAATTAGACATCCCTTTGTGGAAATACATAAAATCAAACTGTTTTCAAGTACATATAATTACTGATTTAATTAATTCTCACAACAATTCCATGAAGTTAGTTATTATCATTTCATGTACAAAACTGAGGCATAGAGAGGTTAATTAAGTTGCTCAGAGTCAACTAAAAAAGTAGAGCTAGGATTTAAACACAGATTTGGCACCAGAGAAGCCAGACAATTACTTTAATTAAATACCCAGAATTCATAATATTGAATAATTTTTTTTTTTAGAAATTGACATGACATAGCTAGAATAGAATATGAAGTTATGTTTATGGAGTTACCTTCTATTATTAAGTTCAATCAAAATGACACAAAGCTGCCCAGCAATATCATCAGATTGTCCATATGCTAAAACTTAAGCTCACTGGATGAGGCACATGGGTGGCGCTGGATTGAGTATCAGACTCTGGATTTCGTCGTAGGTCATGATCTCATGGTTCATGGGATTGAGCTCCCCATTAGGCTCTGCACTGAGGGGGCAGAGCCTGCTTGGGATTCTCTCTCTCCTTGACCCTCCCCTCCTCACGTACATGTTCTCTTTCAAGTAAACATTGAAAAAAAAAAAGGCTTAGGGGCTCCTGGGTGGCTCAGTCATTTGGGCATCTGACCGGCTCAGGTCACAATCTCGCAGTTTGTGAGTTGGAGCCCCGCGTCGGCCTCTGTGGTGACAGCCTGGAGCCTACTTCTGATTCTGTATCTCACTCTCCTTCTGCCTCTCCCTGGCTCATGCTCTGTCTCTCTCTCTCTAAAAAATACACAAATATTAAAAAAAAATAAAAAAGAAGAAGACTTAAGCTTACTTTCTGGAGATCTAAATTCAGAAAAGACTAAGCTTAAATCATAATATCCACATGAATTCATTTCCATCGAGATTACATTCTTTGAGCAAGGAGAATATAATTGTGTTGCTCACTCAGGACACATGCTCTTCCTAATAATAAGAAACTGGGAAGAACAATCTATTATCAAAATATTGTATAGTAAATATGAGTCAAAGAGCATGGAAGATTTCATATAAAAAATGAAAAATTCTCGGGGCGCCTGTGTGGCTCAGTTGGTTAAGCGTCCGACTTTGGCTCAGGTCATGATCTTGTGGTTCCTGAGTTCGAGCCCTGCATCAGGATCTGTGCTGACAGCTCAGAGCCTGGAGCCTGCTTCGGATTCTGTGTCTCCCTCTCTTTCTGCCTCTCTCAAAAATAAGTACACATTAAAAAAAAATTTTTTTTAATGAAAAATTCTGGTATACTGCCATCATTTCTGACCAACAGAATATAAACCTGCAGGGATCAAAGAATCCAAGTCTGATTCTTTCTTGGAAAGTGCTTAAAAAACATTTTCAAATTCTTCTTTTATAGATTGTCTTTTTTAGTCATCTTAAATGCCACTTTCCAACTTTTTTAAAAGTCAAATTTTAGAGAAGTCACAAAATTGATTATCATGTTTTCCAAAGTATGATATATTGCCATGGATAGTATATGAAATAAATTTAAGTAATATACAGACTACTTGAGTAGTAATGTATTTTAATATATATTAACAAAAAAATACATCTTTCTCTCAACTTCACAGCTGTTATTGGTTAGGATAAAATTAACAAATGAGACATTTAAATTCAAATATTAGGAAAGTTATAGCAGAGATATGAAATTAACAAAAAAGTTGTAAAGATTATACTTACATAACTAAAGTTTGGTAAAGTTTTATTTTACAATGTCATGATTTCTCTAAGATTAATTACATTCTGGACACCTTGATTGAAAGGGAGTATCCCCAAATCTTCTGAAATAAAACCTTATAGACCTTTCTCAGGGTAGATCATTAAGAACTGGAAGGCTCATCCACCACAGGCTGATTTCACCCAGATTCACTTTCAGGGGGCAACTTATGTCTAAGTTCTAATTAATGGAATAAATGTAATAGGTTTAAAAGGTATATTAAAACTAAAACCAGGGGAGCGCCTGGGTAGCTCAGTTGGTTAAGCTTCTGACTTCAGCTTAGGTCATGATCTCACTGTTCATGAGTTTGAGCCCCATGTCGGGCTCTGTGCTGACAGCTCAGAGCCTGGAGCCTGTTTCAGATTCTGTGTCTCCCTCTCTCTCTCTCTGCCTCTCCCCCACTCACGCTCTCTCACTGTCAAAAATAAACATTAAAAACAAAAATTAAAAAAAAAACCTAAAACTAAAACTGGGGCATCTGAGTGGCTCAGTTGGTTGAGCATTCAATGCTTGGTTTTGGCTCGGGTCAATATTTCATACTTCATGGGGGCTCACATCAGGCTTTGCACTGACAGCGCAGAACCTGCTTGGGACTCTCTCTCTCCCCCTCTCTGCCCCTCTCCCACTTGCATGCACTCTGTCACATGCACTCTTAATATTCCAATTTAAATGTCTCATTTGTTAATTTTATCCTAACCAAAGGAAATGAAATCTAGGTAACTAGTGCCACAACTAAACCAACCACATCATCTGGACTCTGGACAATAGGACCTGCTTTGCTCAAACAGTCATCTCCCTTCTAAGCAAACTCCTTTGTTATACCCAATGTAAATGGAGTCCTCATTTGTACCAATGTCCAATCTTTTAAAAATACATTGTTATTGGAACATCACCTTCAGAATACTTCATTAATTCTGTAACAATGCCCGAACATCCTGTATTTATAGCCAGTCTTTACTCTTCGACAAAGAGCATCCTGGTAAATTTATCTGCTTGGAATGTTAAAATGCATCTTAAATTATCATCAGAGTCTCTACTTCTAGACCAAGGTTTCTCAACCTGTGCATGATTAACGTTTTGAGTTAGATAATTTTTTTATTGACAGAAGCAATACTGTTTAGATGTTTAGCAGTCCCCCGGCCTCTACCTACTATCTGCCAGGAGCAGTAGCACAATAGCAGTTATGACAACCAAAAATGTCTCTAGACGTTCCCAAAATGTCCTTGGGTTGGGGGGTGGGGTTGGGAACCACTGTTCTATATACTGGGCTGCGTCTAGCCCAGATCAACTGCTCAGATGGGGCTTGACAATATTTGTGGAAATTTACACATCCACATGAGTTACATAAATCTCTTCTGAAGTTATTAGGTTTCTTCTTCAATAAAAAATTGAAATTTTATGGGTACCTGAGTGGCTCAGTCAGTTTTAAGTGTCCTGATTCTTTATTTCGGCTCAGGTCATGATCTCACAATCCTGAGATCAAGCCCCACATAGGGCTCTCTGCACTGGGCACAGAGCATGCTTAAGATTCTCTCTCTCCCTCTGCCCCTCCCCATACGGTCTCTCAGAAAAAGAAAAAAAAGAATTCAATTTTAAGGATGAATGCTTCGATACCCCTCAGGTCCTGTCATCATAATTTTAAAAGTAAAACACAAGCTTGTATCTTTAAGGGTCATAAATTTCATACAATATATTAAAAAGAACCAGAAAGATCTTTTTACATTTATTCTCCTGGATACATAATATTGACAAACAAAAATAACGTATTTCATACATATTTCAGATTATGTTTACACTTTTCATTGGCTTACCTGAAGAAACCCAGGAGGACGGTTTAGAACTGTATCAAGAGAATTATCCAAGAACCTCACAATTCGAAGATACCCTGGATACGAAGGTGCACTAACCTCCCCTGCAGGATTTACAAAAAAAATCTGTACTCCATTTGGTATCAAAATCAACTCATCTGCATCTAGCCCTAAGGTCTCAAGAGGAGGTGGTTGAGAATGATTCCTATAAAAGTCTTCTCCAACTGATGAAAATTCCCCAGATTCTGTCCCATAGGATACAGTATAATGACCCTCAGCAGCCTGAGGAGTATAAGCAGGAGGTGCTTCTGCTGGATGACTCTGAGATGGTAAGGATAAAGAACTAGACGGAGAAACCAACCCTGGACTTGTTGAAGTGCTTCCATTTACTTCAGTGTGCTGAGAAAGTGAACTAAAGGAGTGAGGCTCTGGTGACTTTTCAGGTATGTCTTTAGGCGGAAATTCTGGATATAACTTGGGCACCTCCTGGAGATCATTCCGTAGAGAAGTGGCAAGACCCTTCTCCAGAATTTCCAATCTGGTACGTACATTCTGTAGTGTTTCTTTCATTTTCTGTTGCATCTGTCTAGCAGATTCCCAACCAGGACCAGTGTGTTCAGGCTCTGTGGATGAAATGCTGATTCCCCTGAGCAGGTGTCCTATTCCTTGCTTATAGTAGTTCTTTGCTTCTTCCTTCTGACCTAATTCATCTGTATTTAGTCCTTTATTAACAAATAAAAAGGCCTTTGTGTATGCTTCCTTGATGATCTTAATTTCAGAAGGTTCTCCATTTTGTGGTTCTTGCTCCATTTCTGCCAAACAGAAAATATTATCTTCAATTATCTAATTTAACTATTTGTTTACTGATTATCAATTTCTCCTACCTAAAGATATTTCAAGAAGACAGGAGCTTTGTTGGTCTGTCTTGTTCACTATTGTACTCCCTAAGCCTAGTATTAGATCTGACATAGAGAATGCACTCAATATGTATTTGTTGAATAGATAAATAATGCTCGTTCCTAAATATCTTTTTATTAAAAAAAATTTTTTTAACATTTTGGAGAGACAGAGAGAGACAGAGGCGAGAGGCAGAGAGAGAGGAAGACACAGAATCTGAAGCAGGCTCCAGGCTCTGAGCTGTCAGCACAGAGCCTGATGCAGGGCTCAAACTCAGGAACCATGAGATCATGACCTGAGCCAAAGTCGGATGCCCAACTGACTGAGCCACGCAGGTGCCCCTCTAAGTATCTTTTTAATTAAAAACAGAAGAGAACAAGAATATATCTACTGAATAATTTTCTTGTTCCAGTTTCTTATAATAAATAAAAGTTTCCTATCACGTATCTAACGTTAGAACCAAAGAGCTTCATTCTAAAATGTACTATAATACAGATCCAGATTTTAGCCAACTAATTAAAAATGAGGTTGAAACACACATTAGAGAGGAGAAAAATGAGAAAAAAAATATCTGGATAAATCTTTAAAGTTACCTGCTTCCATTTAAAGGTGTCAAGTTACTCACATGTGGTTAGTTCTATTCCCTCCCAAAACTCCATTAAAATAACTCTTAACAAGGGGCGCCTGGTTGGCTCAGTGGGTTAAGTGTACAACTTTGCCTCAGATCATGATCTCATGGTTCGTGAGTTCGAGCGCCACGTTGGGCTCTCTGCTGTCAGCAGAGCCCACTTGAGATCCTGTCTCCATCTCTCTCTGCCCCTCCCCCGCTCATGCTCTCTCAAAAAATAAACATTAAAAAAATAATAAAAAAATTAACAAGATTAAAAAGGCATAACCTCTCATTCTTGTTAATGAGAAAATGACGTGAACAGGTACTTCACAAGCATATATTTTTTAATGTTTATTTTTGACAGGAGGAGCTAGTGGGGGGAGGGGCAGAGAGACAGTGGATCTGCATGGAAGAGGGCTCTGCAAGAGGGCTCTGCAGGAGGGCTCTGCACGGGAGGGACAACAGGGAGTCCCATGTGGGCTCTTACTCACCGAACCATGAGATCATGACCTGAACACAAGTCGGAGGCTCAACCGCCCAAGCCACCCAGGTGTCCCCCAAAAAGAGTATTTAAATTTTTTTTTTTAATTGTTTATTTATTTTTGAGACAGAGACAGACAGAGCATGAACAGGGGAGGGTCAGAGAGAGAAGGAGGCAGAGAATCTGAAACAGGCTCCAGGCTCTGAGCTGTCAGCACACAGCCTGATGCGGGGCTCGAACTCACGTAGTGTGAGATCATGACCTGAGCCGAAATCGGCCACTTAACCGACTGAGCCACCCAGGCGCCCCAAAGAGTATTTAAATAGCCTATGAAGGGGAGCATGGGTGGCTCAGTCGGTTAAGCGTCTGACTTCGGCTCGTCATGATCTCACAGTCCGTGAGTTCAAGCCCTGCATTGGGCTCTGTGCTGATAGCTCAGAGCCTGGAGCCTGTTTCAGATTCTGTGTCTCCCTCTTGCTCTGCCCCTCCCCTGTTCATGCTCTGTCTCTCTCTGTCTCAAAAATAAAATAAACGTTAAAAACATTTTTTTTAAATAAATAGCCTTTCAACGCCTTATCTTGTGCATACCTTCATTTCAAAGCTTATTTTACACAGTGTGCTGAAAGATTTCCTGAAATAATGTGTCTCTGGAAGAAATGGGTTGGCTACTGAGAGGGAAGGCAAGGCATGGGGGGTGAGGGGTGGGGGGGGGGGGATGGTGTCCAGGGGTCTACAGCTGAATAGCATTCCTTGCTGGCACCTCCATCTTGGGGGAGGGGGAGAAGTTTAGCAAGGAAAAACGCCTGGAAATCGATCAGGTGAAATGTAATTGGACTCTTTGCACACGGAAAGGAAAAGTGTGGGCTAAAATACTGTATTTTTAATTTGGGATTTATCCCAGGATGTTATATTCTCCAGAGTCTCTGAGAAAATGCATTTCACAGGGGTAGCAACTGCAGAATAGTATTTTTATTTTTTCTAGTGCCTGTTATGGGGTGCCTGGGTTGGGTCAGTTAAGGGTAAGACTACAGACTCCGGCTCAGGTCATGATCTCACAGTTCTTGAGACAGAGACCCAAGATGGGCTTGCCCTGACAGCACACAGCATGCATGGGATTCTCTCTCCCTCTATCTCATGCACAAGCACTCTCTCAAAACAAACTTAATCTAAAAAAGAAAAAGAATTACAAAATGCCTGTCATATCCCTAATCGCAATTAAAAGTTTATCAAAGGCTTGAAAAAATGAAACCCATTATTGCATGATTTCACTTATTTTAATTGTTAAAGTTTGGAACAGAAAGTCTTCAAAATGTCAATCTGTAGTATTTAATAAAACAGTACAATCGTCTTAAAACCGAAACCTGGTTCCAGATACAAGCGGTGCATTTTTTTTTTTTTAACGTTCTAACAAAGTAAGTACAATGTGTGGTGCATGTGTGTAAGCTTTAAAAAAAATCTCAGGAGAAAAGGTGAAATTCTGAATCAAACAACTAACAACTTAGTTCAATCCCATAAACCCTAAAAGCAGTGACGATCAAGGTAAAGGTCAACATTACAAGTAGTCTTTAATACAGACGTTGCTCTACTACCCACCTATCTGGCCTTTTACCAAAAAAGGAGGGGGAACTTTACCTGTATGCAACGCCCTCCAATACCATCCCATCCCATTCTCGTCAGGAGAAATATATAAATGATGGTCCACAAGGCCCCACAGGTGAGAAAGAACCCACATAAAAGCTTCCTGTTTCAAAAAGGTTTCCTATAAAAACACCGAATGAAATTTGATACTGCAATGGAGAGCAATTAAAAAATAGCTCGATTCGTAACCGGGGACCTTACTATATTTTTTCTCGGTTTTGCTTTCGGAAATTTTGAAGAAAAACTGTTGAATTCTGAACTATTTAAAGCAGGATTTCAGAGGCAACAGCAATCTCGAACGCAAACCCATTAAAATGACACGGCAATAAAGTTAAGTTTCGAGGATCTTCAAGTGGGAGTAAAGCAATCCACTAGTGGAAAACGGGGCCAACCCTACGGTAACGCAATAATGCCCCGTCACGAAACAGTGCACATTCCAAGAAAAACTTTCCAGGCACAGAAATTAGGTCAGAGAGATCCTCTGCGGTGCCCAACCTCCAATGAACACGAACAAATGTATTCCAAAGAGCAAAATCCTACGCTCTCCATTCCCATTACAACTGCTGTTGGTTGCTGACATTTTGTAAACAAAGACTACCGAACTTTCACGAAGCCTAACTGCTGGGTAAGGGCGAATAACCACAGCCATTTTCGAAGCCAAGTAAACAGAGCGGAATGAGGCAGCCAGAAGGGTCAAAAGAGACATTCCGGGAGGACGACGACCAAAGGGGAGGGGGTGGGAGGCAGCGCTGAGGGCGCAGGAAGCGCAGAACTCGCAGGTCCCATAAATATGTATGATATGGGGGCTAAGTGAACAACTTCTCAAACTTTTCTCTAGAAATTGCTCCCTTCAACGACAGTTGCATCTCCTACTTGGATGAGGGGGTCCGGGCCTTCTCTGTCCTGCCCCTCCCCCCAGCCCCGTCAGCCCGCGGGGCCCGGGGCGCTCACGCCACCAGACCGCCTAGGGGGTCCGCGCGAGGGCGAATCTTTCTCCGTCGGCCGCCGCCCCACCTGTGCCTTCCAGATGTCGGGCGCTCGGGCGCCACCCGAAGAGCTCCCCGCCCGGCTGCCGCAGGCCAGAGGCCTGCTCCCTCAGACGCGGCGCGGCGGCGAAGTGCCCGGCCGGGACCGGTCCCGAGGTTCTTCGCGCTTCGCACTAGCGCGCGCGCGACCGCACGACGGAACTCACAAAGCATTCCAAGTCGCGCGCTCCAGAGCGCGCCACGTCACGCGGTCGCGCCGCCCCGCCCGTCAGCTCTCGCTCCCGCATCAGGGCACTGCGGGTAGGTTTTCACGTGACGCCCACTCGGGCGCCTCTCTCCCCGCCCCCCTCCCCGGCCCGCCCGGCCTAAGTCCTACCCACCCTGACCTTCTGAATGGTGTGTGCGGAGACGTCAGTCACCTTGGAATCCCGGAGTCAAGGCGAAACTCTGTGGGGAGACAAGGGGCGAGGGCGGAAGGCCCCAGAGAACTGCGTGAACCAGCCCCTCGCCGCGGACCCCCGACCCGGGTCTCCGCGGCCACGTCGACAACCCCCGCGCTTGCGCAATATCTTCTGCCTCCCCCGCCCCCCCTCCGCGGACCCAAGACTGCCGGAGAGGCTAGGAGAGAGCGGTGGGCAGGGACGGAAGTCATGGCTAGAGGGAGCCCTGCGCGCGGTGCACGTGCGAGAACAAAGGCCGATTCTCTCCGCTCTTCTGGAACCTGGGCTTTATGACTCCTGTATTCTAAGACCGTTGCCTCCCAAAGTCCACGTACGCTACGTGGTAAAAGTCTCGGGGTGTGTAATCTAGCAGTATGGTACAAAATGTTAAATTCCTGACACGTCAGGATACAGAGCAACGGTGCTAATACTTCTTACGACTGTGAGAGGCTAAAAGGGGAACGGCAAAGTGAACATACCTTACCTTTCTTCAAGACGTCTTTAAAATTAGTAAAATAGTGTAGACGCCAGATTTTAAACTCTTCAATCGGCCTGCCTTTAAAAAACTGCATGTATAATGCCCTTAGCCTTTACAGCTAGTGACTTGTTTAGGCATGGCAGTGACTTACCTCCAAATGTATTCTTTACCTCAGTCAAAATTAGTCAGAGGACTGTTGGATGACCACTGGGTGAGGCTTTTAAATTAGGGGCCATTTGGGAGTTTCCCCAAATTGAAGAAAGGTAACAGTCATCCCAAAGAGAAAAACCTGTTAGGAAGATACACATTAATACGATGGTTTAAAGGATTTTGTACGTACACATCTTCAAAGAATTCTGGAAAAAATGTGACTGTGTACCTTCTCCCTCTTTTTATATGGACCATAAAAATTTTCATCTTAAACAGTTGCAAAAGATGCAAATTGTTTTACTGTAAATTGACATTTTTAAATAAAACTGTAACATGTAACAGTTTTAAATGTAGCCAGTGAAACTCAAATACCAGGTAATTTGATATTGTTCACCAATTTTTAAAACCGCATTAACAAGCTTCTCTTTAATGGGAAATTTTACATCATTCCTTTTCTTCCTGAAACTGTATTTCCATATTTCCTCATAAAATTTTCTCTCAATATAGTATCTCTTTCTTCTGGAAAGTCTTTTATTGATCATCTATTACACTTCTCTGCATCATAAATAAGTACATAAATTTAAATCTAATTTTATTTTTTCAAAGGAAAGTATTTTCTATTTTAATTTTTTGAGAAAGACAGAGAATGGGTGGGGGGAGGGAAGAGAGGGGCAGAGGGAGAGAGAGAGAACCCAAACAGGCTCAGGACCATGACCTGAGCTGAAATCAAGAGTCAGACACTTGGGGTGCCTGAGTGGCTCAGTAAGTGTCCGACTCCTGGTTTCAGCTCAGGTCATGATCTCAACGTTTCTGAGTTCGAGCCCAGCATCAGGCCCTGTGCTGATAGTGAGGAGGCTGCTTCGGATTCTCTCTGTCTCCCTGCCTCCCTACCCTGCTGGCACTGTCTCTCTCTCTCTCTCTCTCTCTCTCTCTCTCTCTCTCTCAAAATAAAAAATAAACTTAAAAAAAAGTCGGTCATTCAACCAACTGAGCCACCCAGGCACCCCATTTAAATCTAATTTTATAATTTTGCAATAGTCGTAAAGGTTAAAGTGTTTAAAAATGTGAAAATATACAAGATCGTTACATATAAAAACCCTAAAATATACTACAAAGCAACTAAAACTAATCAAGTACATCAAGGTTGCAGGATAAAAGATCAGCATACAGAACTCAATAGTATTTCTAAACACTAGCAATGAATGCTCCAAATATGAAATTAAGAATTTCATTGACAATATTATCAAGAGCAAAATACTTTGGAATAAATTTAACAAAATAAGTGCAAGACTTGTACACCAAAAACTACAAAACATTGCTAAGAGGATTTATAGAAGACCTAAATAAATGGAAAGACATTCTACATTCACAGACTGCAAGATTTTATATTGTTATAATGGCAATATTCCCCAAACTAATCTATAGATAGAAGATAACCCCTACCCAAATCCCAGACAATTATTGTGCAGAAACTGGCAAACTAATCCTAACTCATATGGAAATGCAAAGGAGCCAGAATGGACAAAACAATCTTGAAAAAGACGAACAAAAGTGGAGGATTTACCATTTTTTTTTTTTTTTGGTTTTTGATTTGTGCTTTGCTTCTTTTATTTGTTCTTCAAGTTTTTATTTAAATTCCAGTTAGTTAACATACAGTTAGTTAACATACATACAGTGTAATATTAGTTTTAGATGTAGAATTTAGTGATTCATCACTTATATACAACACCCAGGGCTCATCACTACAAGTGGCTTCCTTAAACCCATCACCCATTTAACCCATCCCCTCTTCCCCTACCAACCTCCCCTCCAGTAACCTTCAGTTTGTTCTCTATAGTTAAGAGTCTGTTTCCTGGTTTGCCCCCCTCCTTTTTTATATGTTCATCTGTTTCTTAAATCCCACATATGAGTGAAATCATATAGTATTTGTCTTTCTCTGACATTTCACTTAGCATAATACTTTCTAGCTCTATCCATGTTGTTGCAAATGGCAAGATTTCATTCTTTTTTATGACTAATATTCCATCATATATATACATATGTGTGTGTATATATATAATATACATGTATATGTGTGTGTATAATATATGTTTGTATATATATGTATATATAATATCTCATATTTTATTTATTCATCCATAAGATAATGGACATTTGGGCTCTTTCCATAATTTGGCTATTGTTGATAATGCTGCTATAAACATAAACATTGGGGTGCATGAATCCCTTCAAATTAGTATTTTTATATCCTTTCTGTAAATACCTAGTAGTGTAATTGCTAGATCATAGGGTAGTTCTATTTTTAACTTCTTAAACCTCCATACTGTTTTCCAGAGTGGCTAAACTAGTTTGCATTCCTACCAACAGTGTAAGAGGGTTCCCCTTTCTCCACATCCTCACCAACACCTGTTGTTTTCTGTGTTGTTAATTTTAGCCATTCTGACTGGTGTGAGATGATATCTCACTATAGTTTTTATTTGTATTTCCCTAATGATGAGTGAGGTTTAACATCTTTTCATGTGTCTGTTAGCCATCTATAGGTCTTCTTTGGAAAAATGTCTATTCGTGTCTTCTGCCCATTTTTTAAAACTGGATTATTTGGTCTTGGGCTGTTCAGTTTTATAAGTTCTTTATATATTTTGAATATTAACCCTTTATCAACTATGCCATTTACAATATCTTCTCCCATTTCAAAGCTTGCCTTTTACTTTTGTTGATTGTTTCTTTCACTGTGCAGAAGTTTTTTATTGATGAAGTCCTGATAGTTCATTTTTGCTTTTGTTTCCTTTGTGTCAGGAGACATATCCAGTAAGAAGTTGCTATGGTTGAAAACAGAAAGGTTACTGCCTGTATTCTCCTCTAAGACTTTGATGGTTTCCTATCTCCCATTTAGGTCTTTCATCCATTTTCAATTAATTTTTGTGTATGGTGTAAAAAAGTGGTCCAGTTTCATTCTTTTGCATGTTGCTGTTCAGTTTTACCAACACCATTTGTTGAAGAAACTCTTTTTCCCATTGGATATTCTTTCCCACTTAGTCAAAGATTACTTGACCATGTAGTTGTGGGTCTATTTCTGGGTTTTCTTTTCTGTTCCATTGACTTATGTGTCTGTTTTTGTGCCAATACCATACTGCCTTCATCACTCTAGCTTTTAAGTCCAGAATAGTGGTGCATCCAGCTTTGCTTTTCTTTTTCAAGATTGCTTTGGCTATTTGGGGTCTTTTGTGGTTCCATACAAATTTTATGATTTTTTGTCCTAGTTCTGTGAAAACTCCTGGTGGTATTTTAATAAGGATTGCATTAAGTGTGTGGATTGTTTTGGGTATGGATATTTTAACAATGTTTGTTCTTCGAGCACAGAATATTTTTGATTTCTCTGTATCATCTTCAATTTCTCTCATCAGTGTTTTATAGTTATCAGAATACAGATCTTTTACCTCTTTGGTTAAGTTTATTCTTAGGTATCTTACAACTTTTTGGTGCAGCTGTAAATGGGATTGATTCCTTGAATTTTCTTTCAGCTGCTTCATTATTGGCGTATAGAGACGCAACAGATTTCTGGACATTGATTTTGTATCCTGCAACCTTACTGAATTTGTGTATCAGTTCTAGAAATTTTTTGATGGAGTCTTTGGGGTTTTCTATACAGAGTATCATGTCATCTGCAAATAGTGAAAGCTTGACTTCTTCCTTGTCTGTTTAGATACCTTTTTTTTGTGTTATTGTCTGATTGCTGAGGCAAGGACTTCCAGTACTATGTTAAATAACAGTGGTGAGAGTGGACATCTTTGTCTTGTTCCTGACTGTAGAGGAAAAGCTCTCAGTGTTTCCCCAGTGAAGATGATATTAGCTGTGAGTTTTTGTATATGGCCTTTATTATATTGACATATGTTCCCTCTATCCCTACTCTGTTGAGAGTTTTTATCATGAATGGATCTGTACTTTGTCAGATTCTTTTTCTGAATCTATTGAAAGGATCATATGGTTCTTATCCTTTCTTTTATTAAGGTAGTATATCACATTGATTGATTTGTGAATATTGAACCACTCTTGCAGCTCAGGAATGAATCCCACTTGATTGCGGTGAATGATTCTTTTACTGTACTGTTGTATCTGATTTGGCAGTATTTTGTTGAAAATTTTTGCATCCATGTTCAAAGATATTGGCCTGTAGTTCTCTTTTTTAGTGGAATCTTTGATTTTGGAATCAAAATAATGCTGGCCTCATAGAATGATTTTGGAAGCTTTCTTTCCATATCTATTTTTTGGAATAGTTTGAGAATGATAGGTATTAACTCTTCTTTAAATATCTGGTAGACCTGGGATGCCTGGGTGGCTCAGTTGGTTAAGCGACTGACTTCAGCTCAGGTCATGATCTTGCAGTTTGTGTGTTCGAGCCCTGCACTGGGCTCTGTGCTGACAGCTCAGAGATTGGAGCCTGCTTCAGATTCTGTGTCTCCCTTTCTCTGCCCCTCCCCCACTCACACTCTGTTCTCTCTCTCCTTCAAAAATAAATAAACATTAAAAATTTTTTTTTAAATATCTTTCAGACCTCCCCCCATGAAGCCACCTGGCCCTGGACTTTTGTGTATTGGGAAATTTTTGATTACTTATTCAGTTTCTTTGCTGGTTATCAGTCTCTTCAAGTTTTCTATTTCTTCTTGTTTCAGTTTTGACAGTTTATAGGAATGTATCCATTTCTTCCAGATTGTATGATTTGTTGGGATATAATTTTTCCCAATATTCTCCTATAATTGTATTTCTGTGGTGTTGGTTGTTATTTTTCCTCTCTCATTTGTGATTTTATTTATTTGAGTCCTTTTTCTTTTTGATAAATCTGGCTAGGGGGTTATCAATTTTATTAATTTTTTTCAAGGAAACATCTCCCGGTTTCATTGATCTGTTCTTTTCTTTTCATTTCTATATCATGTATTTTTGCTCTAATCTTTATTATGGAAATAATAAGTTCTTCTGCTGGCTTTAGGCTTTGTTTGTTGTTCTTTTTCTAGCTTCTTTAGGTGTAAGTTCATGTTGTTTGAGATTTTTCTTTCTGCGCTCCATTTCTCTCTGAAACCACATCTCCACACTTCCTACCTTCCTCTATGTGGCTTCTTCTCTCCTTCTAGTTGTGCACTTTGTTCTGTCAGTCCTCAGGTCATTGTTGGGCATTCAGAATGATTTGATAGTTACCTAGCTGTGTTCGAGGGTCAAGGCAAGCCTAGAGTCCTCCTACTACACTGACATCTTAGCTCCCCCTCATATGTTTCCTGATAACCAAATTTACTACAAAGTTGCAATAATCATTTCAGTTTGGTATTGGCACAAGAACAGACATATGTGGGATAGAATTGAACAATGAAATAGAATTAATAACCCATAAATAAGCCCATTCACAGTTAACGGATTTTCAATAAATCTCAAGAATATTCAATGGGAAAGAAGTATTATTTTCAACAAATGGAACAATAGGAAATTCATTCAAAAAGGAGAATTTGGACCCCTACCTCACAACATACTATAAAATTAACATAAAATGGATCAAAGACCTAAATGTAAGAACTAAAACTGTAAAACTCTTAGAAGAAAACATGAGTAAATCTTCATAAACTTGGATGAAACAATGATTTCTTTTTTTTTAAGTTTATTTATTTTGAGAGAGAGACAGCATGTATATGCGTGAGCGGGAAAGGAGCAGAGAGAGAGGGAGAGACAGAATCTCAAGTAGGCTCTGGCTGTTAGTGCGCAGCTGGATGTGTGGCTTGATTCTCATGAACCATGAGAACATGACCTGAGCCTAAATCAAGAGTTTGATGCTTAACCAACGGAGCCACCCAGGCACCCCTGAAGCAAGGATTTCTTAGTTACAACCCCCAAAATATAACGAATAAAAAACAATTGATAAGTTGTATTTCATCAAAATTAAAATATTTTGCTTTTCAAATGACGCCATCGAGAAATTGAAAATAACAACACATAGACAATGAGAAATGATTCGCAAATTATTATATCTGATTTGTATTTAGAATATATAAAGAACTATTATAACTCAACAAATAAGGCACAGTTTTAAAATGGGCATAGGATTTGAATAGACATTTCTCCAAAAATATACAAATGCCCAGAAAGCACATGAAACATATGTTCAATGCAATTAATCTTTAGAAAAATGGAAATCAAAAATACAACATGTCATTATTTATCCTCTAGAATGTCTATAATAAAAAAGATAGATACTAACAAGTATTGACAAGGATGTAGAGAAATTCAAACTCTCATGTACTACTGGTACCAATGTAAAATGATGCAGCCATATTTTGGTAAACAATTTGCATCTTAAAAAGTCATTTGTAGACTTACTATATAACCTGCAATTCCCATGACAGATGAAATTGTGTACATGTTGTCATTTCTCTTGGTTCAAAAAAATCAAGTGATGCTCTTGTTATAAAACTTCCACTTCTGTTTATTTAGTTTAGGTGCATAGAGTCTCTCAGTTTTCACATCTACAAATGTTAAAATTGAGATAGAACTGATGCTGTATCCTGTGTTATTCTGGAAATAGAACACATGCAATACAAACAATAATATAAATAGCTATACACACATACAAAGTGTACAGGTATACTTGACCGAAATGTTCACAGCAACATTATTTAAAATGGCCAAAAAGTAAAATAACCCAAACATATATCAATCATGAATGGATTTTTGAAAATGTGGTATATCCATACAATGGAATATTGTTCAGTCCCAAAAATGCTGCACATGGATGAACCTCAGTGAGAGAAGCCAGATATGAACATATATTGCATGATTCTATTTTTGTGAATTTTTTTAAATGGCAACTATACAAAGACAGAAAGTAGACTGGTGGTTGCCTAAGGCTGGGGTTGGTAATTAGAATTGACTGTAAATGGACACAAGGTTTTCTTTTTAGGGTGATAGAAATGTTCTAAAATTAGATTGTGATGATGGTTGTATAGTTCTGTAAATATAATGAAATCCATTGACTTGTACATTTAAAATTAGTGAACACCATAAATGGTGTATACATATTATATTTAAAGCAGTTTGAAAAATACCTCCTGGGTAGAGGGATTATTATATTTGTATTTATATATATTTTAAATGTGGATAAATATTTATTGAACAAAGAGTATATATTTATTGGAAATGCATCTTAAAGTGGTGACGGGGACTTTTTTCCCAGTTAATTAGTATACTTCCAGATGATTATCATTTATTTCTAGAATGGGACAGAATTCAGCTTCAATTCTATTCTAATTTCAATATTTATATATATAAAGGCTGAGAAACTCCACATAAACAAAATGAACTAATCTAGGTTATCACTGGTGATATTACCTAATTGCTCCCAGCTCATGTTGAACTCAACAGAACAACTTGGTATAAAATAAAAGTCCTGGAAAGTACATTTTGTTTAAGGCTAATGTGATAATACTATTCTAAAAGTTCTAGGGGACCTTGAGTGGGTCAGTTGGTTGACCGTCCAACTTTGGCGCAGGTCATCGTCTCACAGTTCACGAATTCGAGCCCCACATCAGGCTCTGTGCTGACAGTTCAGAGCCTGGAGCTTGCTTCAGATTTTGTGTCTCCCTCTTTCTCTGCCCCTCCCCTGCTCACACTCTGTCTCGGTCTCTCAAAAGTAAATAAACATTAAAAAATTTTAAAATAAATGAATAAAAATAAAAATTCTACATGATGCTAGGTCTTCACTGTATGACCTCATTCAACTTTTCTTCCTTAAATTTTTTGCATATGAAAAGCATGAATTTGACCAAAGGTCAATAATTGTGATGTTCTTAGTACAGTATAATTTTCCCCTGGCAGACCAAATAGTGGATGATGGACAAATGTAGCATTTTAAAAACTGAGTAATAAATAGATAAAAGTAATTTCTTATTCAGATTTGTAGATACATATGTAGGCTTTATAAGTTCTATATTTCCATATAAAATATTTTATCTGTTCCTTAGCAAATATATATACCCTTAAAAAACATCTATTAAAGTATGAAAAACAATTCCTTTAATATTTCTTACTAGCCTGATTTGGCTTCATTCTTGCCAAATTGATGTTTTTTATATTATAAAGAGGCTAACGGCTGGTTCAGTAAACTACCTCATTTTCTTTTTCTTTTTTTAAATTTACATCCAAGTTAGTTAGTATATAGTGCAATAATGATTTCAGGAGTAGATTCCAGTGATTCATCCCCTACATATAACACTCAGTGCTCATCCCAACAAGTGTCTTCCTTAATGCCCCTTGCCTGTTAAATCCATCCCCCCTTCAGCAACCCTCAGTTTGTTCTCTATATTTAAGAGTCTCTTATGTTTTGTCCCCCTCCTTGTTTTTATATTATTTTTACTTCCCTGCCCTTATGTTCATCTGTTTTGTATCTTAAATTCCACATGAGTGAAGTCATGATATTTGTCTTTTCTCTGACTGACTCATTTCACTTAGCATAATACACTCGAGTTCTATCCACGTTGTTGCAAAAAAGTACCTCATTTTCTATACACTTAATGTGCATAACAAGATGGTGGGGTAAAGTTTAACACTAGACACCAAAATAATTCCTCCTCTTCTTCTTCTTCTTCTTCTTCTTCTTCTTCTTCTTCTTCTTCTTCTTCTTTTTAATTTTAGAGAGAGTGCTTAAGCAGGAGAGAGGGTCAGAGGGAGAAAGAGACAGAGACACAGAAAGAATTCCAAGCAGGCTCCATGCTCAGCATGGAGCCCAATGTAGGGCTCAGTCCCTCAACTCTTAGAATCCCAAGCATGATTCCATGGGCCTGGAACTCACAAAACATGAGATCATGATCTGAACTGATATTAAGAGTTGGATGCTCAACTGACTGAGCCACCTAGGTGCCCCCCAAATTATTCTTACAGCAACTGTGTTGCTTTAAGGAAATCTTGGTAAGTCACTTAGAGTCAGGGTGAATCCCCAAGGACATAGGCAAATAAGAGAAAATAAATGAAAAAACACCTACAACATTTTTAATACTGTTACTACATTAGAAATGAGCCAAGGGGTGCTCATTTCTAATGGGGCTTCAGGAACAAAGGAAAGAAGGAAGGAAGGAAGAAGGAAGGATGGAAGGAAGGGAGGAAAAAGTCAAGATTGGAAACAGGTGGAATGGGGAATGAGGGGCACTGAAAACTTAGAAGGGAGGAAAAGCCAACCAACATGGTAGATTGATAAAGGACTCAGAAGAAAACAGTTTCCTGAGTTTGCATTTGTGGTGGTTTTTGCTACTGTAAGAGATCTACAGTTTCCTGAATCCTTCAGTGTAGTTTTCAAAAAATTCTTTGTGTTTTGTTTTTGTTTTGTTTTGGTGAGGGATTTAGAAAAGAGGCTCAATACCCATCTTGTTTACATGGTTCAGAACAAAACAAGTATGTGAATGATGAGGAGAAGATCAATGAACTGAATTAGGGAAAGGAAAGGCCCAGATCCAGATGTGTCCTTGAGACTGTAAATCCTTTGGGAATTTTTGAACATCTCAAAGAGAGCATCAGATTTTTTACAAAAGGTAGAGATGGAGCTCAAGGAAAATGTCAATGTCTTTTGTCAGAAACCACCAAGAATATACTGGAGTTTGAGCTTCTGTTAAACACTGCTTGTCTTTTTTTTTTTTTAATGTTTATTAATTTTGAGAGCGAGTGTCAGTGGGGGAGGGGCAGAGAGAGAGAGAAAGACAGAGGATCCAAAGCCGGCCACACACTGACAGCAGAGAGCCCGATGCCGGGCTTGAACCCACCAACCGTGAGACCATGGCCAGAGCCAAAGTTGGACGCTTAACCAACTGAGCCACCCAGGCACCCCAACACCACTTGTCTTTTTAAAGAAGAAACTGTAAGTGGAATGTGAAAGAACCCCTTGATAAAACACCAAAGCAGTTGCATTTTCAACCTTATTAAAATGTGGCTATATTTAAGTATTTCATGTATACTTGTAAAGGTTTTTCAAGTTCTGTGTAATTAGGGATTGTAAGAATAAAGAGAAGAAGGTATCTTTAGTACTGGTTGACTGTAATACCAGTTAGACACTAGCCTTTTCCCCTTCTTGAGTATGTCACTTATTAAGGAGGCTAAAAAGAAAAATGTGTGATGAACTGCTGGTAAAATCCACTGAACACCAGGGATTCATTTTTGGATATCCTGATGGTCTTGGAGGGATTCGCACTGCAGAACAACCAGCACTTTTCTGGCCATATTCAGGCAATATCAATTGAAAGATCTAGGTCTAGGAGTTCCATCTTCAGCACTCTCAATTCTTGGAACTATCTCATCCCAGCCTAATTGCCCTATAAACTTATGTGATAGCAGATGACAAGGAACACAATATTCAACAAAACAAAGATTTGAATGCATCAGTTCACAGAGAATTCATAAGCAAAGATACTGTTTATGAAATAAAAAGAAAGAAAGAGAAAGAAAGAAAGAAAGAAAGAAAGAAAGAAAGAAAGAAAGAAAAAAAGAAAGAAAAGCCTGTTATTTTGTGAGACTGTAAAAGTACACCAAAGGTTACATTTTTATAGTTAAAAATTTCAAGCAATTCTTTCCAGAAACTCTTTCTTCATTGTTCAATAATATTTATTTCCTGAATAGTTTATGTTTCTAGGTCCTTTTTGTCAGTTTGTAGTCTAATTGATGTTGTTTCTTTAAAAATAAAGTCCCTTTTCCTAAAGCAACACAAACTTTAAAAAACATTCATCTGGGGCACCTGGGTGGCACCTGGGTGGCTCAGTCGGTTAAGGGTCCAACTCTTGGTTTCAGCTCAGCTCATGATCTCATGGTTCAGGAGTTCAAGACCCACATCGGACTCAGCACTGACTCTGCTTGGGATTCTCTCTGTTTCCCTCTCTCTGCCCATCTCTGCTCATGTGCTCTCTGTCTCTCAAAATAAATAAATAAACATTACAGAAATTTAAAAAATAGGGGTGCCTGGGTGCCTTAGTTGGTTTAGCGTCTGACTCTGGCTCAGATCATGATCTCACCATTCATGAGTCGCAGCACCATATCTGGCTCTGCACTGACCTCTCAGAGTCTGGAGCCTGCTTTGGATTCTATGTCTCCCTCTCTCTCTGCCCCTCCCCTGCTCACACTCTGTCTCTCTCTCAAAAATAAACATTAAAAAATTTTTAAATAAATATAAAAAAATGAAATTCAAACATTCGTCAACCTAATATAACTGCAAAGACTTGATGCCATGATTAATATATGAAGATGAGAAATCAGATAAATTTGAATTTATCCATTTTTTCTTACATGCTGTCTGGAACAATTGATATTGTTCTTGCCAACAAAAACCACTATTGGCTATTAAAAAAATCACATTCAGGACAGAATTGGAAGATGAGAATACCTGTGTGCCTGGCTGGCTCAGTCAGTAGAGCCTATGACTCTTGATCTCAGGGTTGTAAGTTTGAGCCCACATTGGGTACAGAGATCAGTTAAAAATAAAATCTGAAAATAATAAATAAAATAAAGGAACCAGTTCTGCCATCCAAAAATAAATAAATAAGTTCTTTAATTTACCTATAGACAAGTCTCTACGGTGTCAGATCACAGCATAGCTAAGCATCACTGAACTGCATTTAGTTTCAAGCCTTGCTTGTAACAGTGGGGTTCTTTCTATGCAGTTCTGAAGTGATAGAAATTAAAATGCTAACAATACCCAGTTTTAAACAGCCCACAGAAACTACATATGTATTAAGCCTACTCTCAGAGTCTATAAATTACTCCATCAGAATATATTAAGTAAGGGCTTTGGAATTTAACTCTTTCAGATGAAAACAGTTTCCATCAAATTTTCTAAAAAGTCAAATATGGGGCCATACTAATATCAATTTTTTGAAGCCCACTGTACAGAAGGTCCTCTGCTGGCCATCTTACCTCCCTCATTTTATTTTACCCCCCCAATAAACCAATAAGGAGGCTATCGTCAGATGAAGAAGTTTAATATATTCTAAACAACACAGCAAATACCTACTAAAGCCAAGATTCCCAAAGATTGTTTTCACAATTGCTATTTTGTCAAAATTAATGTTTTATTGAATAACTATTACCATATGCTCAGTATACAGTCATATATTATAGTTTCCATATATTACCTTTGAATCCCCCCCCCAAAAAAAATCATACAGAATGAGGTTTGTTAACATTAACATTAAGTAACATGATCAAAATCTCACAACTAGTAAGCAGTAGAACTATAGTTTAAACTGGAGTTTTTGACTTTAAAAACCTTAGCATTTTCTACTGTAACACAGTACCTTAGGGTTGGTTATCCAGTTCTCAAAAAGTAACATAATTTGGAAGAATCTGAAACATCCTAGGACAGAGAAAATTTCGCCAAGACTACATATTTGCTGGTTTCTTTGGTTTAGCTCTAAAAACAAATATATACTTAGAATCATGATCTATCTAATGAACTCATGTTTGAATCCTAGCAGTCATACCTACTGCCTACATAATTTGGGGCAATTTACCTTCAATGCTTCAGTTCTCACCTTTGTGTAATTGGGACAACAATAGCTACTTCATAAGACTATGCTAACGATGAAGTAAGATAATATATGCAATACTCTGTACCTTATAAGAAGCAGCTGACCGGAGTGGTCAAGAGCACAGATCTTGAAACCAGCTGCCTGAGTTCAAAATCTCAGTCCGCCACTGATCACCTCTGTGATCTTGGGGGAATTTACTTTATCCATCTGTGCCACCATTTTCTCACTGCTAAAACAAGGTAATGATTAAACTACTTCATGAGTCGGTATGTGTAAAATGCTTAGGATAAAAATTGTTTCCATTAAATTAAATGTGCCTGGCACATTGTAAGTACTATTTAAGAGGTTGTTAAATTTTAAAAATACACTTTGAACATAGCAGATGCTGAATAAATGGGAGCTATTTTACCCTGCAATCACTTGGGTGATTTTAAAATGATATACACGTATACATTTCTACCAGTATTTAATTTTTTTATCTTTGGAGAAAATTCCTCTATTGCCATTAAAATAACATGTAAAACTGAATCTGCAGCCCAGAATTATTAGTCTGAGAGCCACCCTAATAAGTTCCCTGAAGTTGGGGAGCGAGGAGGAGAGAGGGAGGTGTTAGGGTGTCTTTCAGATTTGAGGTTAAGCAACTGAACTTGTCTCCAGGTGCTATTTACTGAGATGGGAGGCACTGGAGAGGGTTGCACATATGGGAAAAGAAAGGGAAAGCGAACTAACAATTGTTTAGTACCTTCCAAGAACCGAGCATTATGCTAGGCACTTTGTGTCCGTATTACCTCACATCACTCTCAGAACCACCCTATGGGTATCACCCTCTGATTTATAGATCCGTGAAAATCTCTGAAGAAGTATGTTGCACCACAAAGGCAAGTGAGTCAACTTGTTAAATAAAAGTTTTTTTGCATAAAATAGTAAGAATTTTTTGTTCCCCACCTCCTCCCGCTACCTTTAAGTTCTGAATGTTCATACCAATATTTACATTGGTGTGTTAGTGTAGTCATCACTTTCAACCCAAAGTGACACTTTCCTATCCTCTGTAGTCCTTTAGTACCTCTGTGGACAAAGAACTTTTTGAGATGCCAGGGAAGCTGTAAAAGTTCAGTAACTACTTGGAAATCTGTAATAATTAGATTACTCTGCCCAAAAATGTCATGGGAGTTGCTGTCTTTCTCCAATACTTACATTAGGCACAGCCATACTACCATGGAGCTAAAATTCAGTGTAACCATATTGCACATTAACGTAGTAATGTTGTCTTATATCAATTTCAACGTTGATATAATGTAATTGGTTCCAACTGGAAGCAAATCAAAGTATATGTGTTTCTATTCCAATCTTCTGAATAATGCATGCTATCTGTATTACTTCAAAATTCGGGGAACAAAATGCACTAAACAGAACCTCAAATGGCCAAAAGAATTTGTCTTTTAAGGGTGGTATTTCTGAATTCTCTAACAAAGACAACAACAAAGTTGTGAATCATAGAACCCATAAAGTCTTCAAACAAAAGCACCACCAAAGCAAATTACCCATCCATTTTCCAAATTTACCGTAGTGCAAATATTAGATGGAACCATATTAAAATGCTGATACAAGCACTTCCATATGGTTCCACTAATAGATCATAAAGAGCACATAGTTCATAAATCTCAGGGAACATTAACTACCATAGTTATTTTTAAAATCCCTGCATTCTTTAAAAGCCCTCTTTTCATTCTGGTGGAAAATCAAAAGTGGACACTTACTTTTTATTGCTACTGCTTACTTTTCAAATTATATTACAACATTCTTATAACCAAGCTTTACTAATTATAACAGATGTATTTATGATGGATATTTTTGCTCTTTGGTTTTAAGATCAACTCTTGCTATTGTGACCATCAATGATAAACATATATATATATTAGGCTCTTGTGAGACTTCACGGTTGTCAGCATCCTTGTGCAGATACTACATCGTGCAGTCCCTATGACCTTGCATTTTAGGCGAGCATTTGTTACCATTCCAGCCCTCACACTGGACATGTGGCAAATATTAGCCATGCATCATGGAAGAAGAAACAAATATATCAAAGAACTCAGATCTCACAGGTCATAACTGAGTGCAATGTATTCACTACATCTCTGTTAAACAACCTGTCCACTAGTGACTCAGTTATTGAATAAAACATGAATTCTGATATCACACCCTGAAGAAAGCATTGCTGTCAGATAGAGACATACCTTAGGATGCATATTCCCTACTTCCTCTCTGCTGTCAGGCTCATCCTGAGCTCCAGCTCCTCTTAGGCAATCTCCACACTACAGTGAAGAGAAAGTTTGCAGCCTTAGCCAGGGGGAAGCTGTAGGGGCCACAAGCACGGGCCCTTCCCTCTACTAAGCTCACCCACCACAGGGGTTGTGTGGTGACTGAGAAGGCCCCATAGCCTGCTGCGTCTCAGCTACTAACCCAAAAGCAGCAGAAGAAAACAGACCATAATGTGGAAGAGGAAGATTTTTTTTAATGACATTTTGTTCATAGAGAATTAAAAAAATTAGTATCTTACCCTATGGATCTTTTTGGTTATGTGAGGTTATTTTCCCAAGTTCTGGTGGTAATTGTCCTCTTTATTAATTTTCTGTTGGTGATAATGAATGTGATGGAAAGGCAGGACTGGCAAGACCAGGCCTTTGCATTTGTTAAAGTGCATACATATCCTCTGAATACTTGGAAAAATACAGATTCATCTTCAGTAGGTCTGGGGTGGGGCCTGACATTCCATATTTCTGGCAAATTCCCAGGGGATGCCAATGTTGCTGGCCCACAGACCAAATTTTGAGTAGCACGGAACCAAATCATTTCAAACAGTCCTTATATCCCCTAGGATCTAGGAGAAGAGGAAATATCTAAAAATTATTAATGATTTCATTTATCCTGAAAGCAATAGACAATGAAAAAAATCTAGCTCATTTTATTTTTCATTTATTAGTTTTTCTGTGGAAGTATATGAAATGAAATAGAATTCATTTTCTTAGTGTCTGTGAACAAATTGGGTGTTGGACTGAATAGGCATTTCTCGCTCTCTTCGATCCCCAGTGGCACAGAGAAATGTTGAGCTGCTTCCTCTTGGTTCACCCCTTCTCAGAACTTTTCCCATCTAGTCTTCTCTGCCTCTGCCTGATTGTTTTTTTTTTTTTTTTCCTATAAAGATTCAGGGTTTTTATTGACCGGAGACAGATTATAGCAGGAACGTCCCAGTTGTTTTAGCTTGTGCAGTTGGCTGCATTCTTTTGAAATTAGCTTGGAATTAGATCACTGCTCAAAAGAGCCATAAAAATAATATCAGCATACAATATCTTATTCTAAATTATCAGCCCTGTCTGAATGCTGCAGCCTTGTTTGTATTTTTAACTTTTTATTTTGAAACCAACAGAAAAAGGTGCAAAAATAGTCGACTCATGCACCCTTCACCCAGCTTTCCTCAAGGATAACATCTTGCAAAACCATCTTATCAAAAACAGGAAATTTACACTGGTACAGTAAACTACAAGTCTTAAGTTTGGATTTCACCAGTTTTTACATGCAATCTTTATTTGAAGAAGGCGAGTATACATGACTATGAAATTTATAGATTCATGTAATCACCATCACAATCTGATTGTTAAAAGCTGGTGTCCCCCAGGATTCTGTCCCGAGCCCTAGTCAGCTTTCGTTCTTCACACTGTCCCTGAACCTTGTCATTCATAATTGTGATGTTAACAGTCTTGTATTTGGGTAATTCCCAAATTGATAGCCCTACCTCTCTCTCTTGAGCTCTATTGCTAACCATTTCATGGCCTATTTATGGGCACCCACTGAATATTTTATCGGTGCTTCACACTTAGCATATCCAAAATTGAACCAGTATTCTTTCATTATTAAACTAAATAGTCTGCATCTGTGGGAATAACACCCTGTAGCCCAAGCCAGAATACCCAGAGATGTATCCATCAGCCGTATTTCACCTTCACATAATAAAAACAGCTGACACTCCTATGGCAGTTACCATGTGTCATACACTCAATGTAAATTAGCTCTTTTCATCCTGGGAGCAATCCTAAGTACTGTCAGAAATGGCTCCAAGTTCCCTGAAGCCAAAACTTGGACAAGTTTTAGTGTCCTTTTTAAAGTAAAAACCCAAAAACCAGAAAAAACAAACATCAGGAAATCTTGCCAGATGCTACAACCTGGATGAACCTTGAAGGAAAACATCGTGCTAAGTGAACTAAGACAGTTACAAAAGGACAAATACTTACATGAGGTATTTCAAATAGTTAAACTCATAGAAACAGACTAGAATGGTGGTTACCAGGGTCTGGCAGCAGAGGGAACTGAGGAGTTGCTAATCAGTGGGTATGAAGTTTCGATTATGCAAGACGAATAGATTCTAGAGATGCGCCATGCAACGTAGGGCACAGTTAACAACGCTGCACTGTACACGTAAAGTTTGTAAGAGGATATACTTCATATTACGTGTTCTCATCACAAGAAAATAAAATTAAAAAAAGAAAATTACAAATATCAAAATTAGTATCTACAAAAGTAAATACTTGGACTGACACAAGTGATGGATCCTAAAAACTGACCTTCATTAGTTTCATGACACATCTACCCTCAAAGCAGGTGCTGTTCTTACTTCTATTTTACAACAAGACAATAGAGGCACAGAAAGTTTGCAAATTTAACTTGATCAGGGTCCTCCTGCCATGGAGGTCCCATGAGCCCATGGCCTCCTATATGATCTCTCAACTACTAAACACCCCTGCTTTGTCCATCCTCCACGCTGACCCCAGAGGCATCTGTGCAGGGACCACGTGTCTCTCCTGATCAGAAGCTGTGGTTAGTTCCTCATTACTTATGGAATAAGTGCTCAACTCTTTTGCATGACTTCTGGGCTGTCTCCGGCACTTGATGCCGTGGGATGCTGAAGTGCCCATGGCTCTCCAACACTCCATACTTCCAACTCCTTTCCACATGTCCTTCCTAATGCTAAGACTGCTCTTTGCCCATCCCCTCTACACTCAATGTTCTTTATCATTTTTTCTAAATTAAAAATAGCATTATTAATTAATTTTAGCTTACAAGAGTAATATATAGTTCAAATGAAAAACAAATTATACCATACAAAAAAGCACAAAGAATTAAATGAAAACCACCAGGTCTGTAACTCCATTGTCTGGGGAGAACCACTATTAACAATTTGGTGTATACAAACTTTCTGTTTTTCCTGCACGTCAGTGTGTGCGTGTGTGTGTGTTCTAATCTATAAAGTTGGGATATGTTACTATGGTTTTTTTCTTCTATTTTTATCAGTCTACCACTCTCCCTCCAAATATTTTGTTGTTGGTATATTAATACACATCTCTGATTACTGGGGAAGCCAAGCATCTCTTTATGTGTTTCTTCTACTAAGAACTGCCTATAGACACCTACCCTTCTCTCTTGAGCTTATACTAACGATATTGGCTATGTATGTTACAATATTTTTTTCAACTTTATCCTTAGTCCTTTGACTTTGTAATGATGTAATTTGGAGTGATGCAATTTCACATACTGTTTGTATGTTAGAATAACAACCATATATTTTTACCTCTGTAGCACCAGAATCCAGTACAATGCCTGCAACAGAATAGGTGGTCAACAAATATTTGTGGAATGAATGTGTGGACTAAAGATACATCACCTCATTTTAGAGTGTCCAGTGTGTTGGGGATAAGGTCTCATCCTCTGATTTCCTTATCCCTTCTCACACAGAACCAACAGCCAAATCCTGTGAATTCTACCTTCAGAATGTCTTTAAACATCCCACCTTTGCCCACTCTAGCTCAGACTGTTGTCCTTCCTTACCTGGATTTCTGTTCTAGGCTCCTCTTTCTGGTCACTCTAACTTCATCTTTTCTCCATCTGCGACCATGGTTTTCTAAAATACAATCCCTTCACTTCGCTCTCCTGCTTAAAATCCTTTAATGATTCCATACTTAGAAAGGGTCTGGAAGCCGCCATTGAATCTGGTTGGATTTCCCATCTCAGCCTCATCTCTCCTCCTTCCCTCTCTTTACATCTTCTATGCTCCAGCCACATTGCATTTTCGTTTGTTCCAGAACAGATTACGCTTTCTATACTCTTTGCTTTCTAGATCTATCTCCAAGGCGGCAAGTGCCACCGAGACTTGTCCTTTCCCTACACCAAAATTGTCACTCTACTATCACCACCCACCACCAGCAGTACCACCACTGCCACCCCTGCCTTGGGCACCTCCCTCTAAGCTTCTATACTTGCTCGTTACCTAATACTTCTCCCCTATTCCATTTTCCCACCTGGATAGGAATTCTGGTTCAGCAATTTCAAAGAAACAGTCAAATATCTCAGGACCTGTTATGTGCAAAGTACTGGCTGTATTTATGATCCTCAACTCAGTTTCCAGCTGAAATGTTGAGCACAGCTGAGGTCTGAAAATATATTAGTTATAAAAGTCTAAGAGCCTACATGAACTTTTTTTTGTGATTTCAAAATAGTGTAATTTGAGCTCCTCTTCGAACAGGGGATCTGAGAACAAATGGGGAGGTAGATGTCAGTGTTTCCTCAGCCTTGTTAGCTAAGCAGGCAAAGGAGAAGCAGAAATTCTGCTTCACTGGTGATACCTTCTCACTCACAGTGGGACGATATAGTCATCAACCTAGAGTTTTTCGTTCAAACATAATAGACACATATACAAAAATTATTTTGATTAAGCTTTAAAAAATAATACATTCTCTGAATAAGTGTGAATAATCATCTGCCTCAGCAAATTTACAGTCCCTAATTTATTTGTGCCTTCCCTATTCTTCCTGCAACATGCTTTAAGTCTAAATATCAGAAACAAGAAAAGGATTCAATACATGTATATTACTATTCATAAACTCTAAAATGACCATGGCTATAAAATTATAAAGCTTACTGCTTTTCTTTCAAGGAAATGACCACTTCAAGATATTTTAAACATGCCAACAAAAAATACTGTTTCTTTTGTCGCTTCCTGTCGCTTCACTAGTTGCTGAGGATACAAGAATAAAAAACAAAAGCATGTCCTCTCCCTTCAATGGGCTTACGTGAGCTCCCAAATAAAAACCAGTCTGGAAAGCTTTTGCAGAAGAAGGGCCATCAAAAACAAAACAGAGAAATTCAACTTTCAGTCATTTATCAATCACTGAAATACAATAAGACTTCCCCACAATCTCCATGATTCTCAGACAAGATATTTTTATTTCTCCTTACTTTTTTTTTTATTTAAAAAAAATTTTTTTAATGTTTATTTATTTTTGAGACAGAGAGAGACAAAGCATGAACGGGGGAGGGTCAGAGAGAGGGAAACACAGAATCTGAAACAGACTCCAGGCTCTGAGCTGTCAGCACAGAGCCCGACACGGGGCTTGAACTCACAGACTGCAAGATCACGACCTGAGCCAAAGTCAGACGCTTAACCGACTGAGCCACCCAGGCACCCCTATCCTTACTTTAAAGAAATTGCCAATAGGAAGTTATTTCTAATATGTCATTTATATGCCTTTCCTAATAGAGTTGGCAAGCTAACATGTTGGAACTTAGAACATCTGGTCAACTTAATCAGTTGGCCACTGAGTGTCAAATTCAATAGAGAAATCAAGCTGTCTATATATTTAGGTGTTCATTTTATATTCTCCAGGCAATTTTTACTAAAGCAAAAATTTCAAACCCTAATGTAGTATACCATAAGTTTCTTGAGCATAAATATAATATTAAAATAAATTGCAGAGTTTTTTCTTTAAATACTTCCATTTTTCTCTAAACTAAATCAGCTACTGATTTGCTACCAAGGTCATTTGATTCCCATCTTTTTTTTCTCCCAAGTGTCAACATCTTGTCCACATCACTATTTATTCAGACTTTAAATAGCAAGAGGGGCGCCTGTTTCAGATTCTGTGTCTCCCTCCCCTGCTCACACTCTGCCTCTCTCTCTCTCTCTCTCAAAAATAAATAAACACTAAAAAAAAAAAATTAAAAAAAAATAGCAAGAGGCTCAGACAGAATGAAAAAGCATATTAATTCATTTTGTCACTTAAAAGCTATTGCAGAAGCTGTAGTAGGAAAAAAAAAGAATTATTAGGCATGTTGCAATGGAGAGTTTATCTGATGTTTTAGTTTTATACTCAGGATAATTGGTATCGTAGTATTAGCAGACACCTTCAGTGATATAACATATAACAATTTGTCTCCAAATCCTGGTGTGATTTCACCATTGCTTTTTGGGTTACCTCTGAGTTTTCGTTTTCATGTGGAAGTACAACTTATCCCAGCTGTGAAGAGTGCCTGGACTCTGGTTTGGAGTGTTTTCCAACCCAGACACACTAGCCTCTTAGAAAATAATCTTTGCCCAACCTGGGTTGCCATGCTTGACTTCAGGGTGACCCGAACATGATTTTGTGTCATGTTTACTCCTAAAAGTAAAGCAAAAACCAACGGATTCAACTCCCAGGAATTATCCCTCTCCTCTGACAAATGGGAAAATTTCCCGATGCTGTCCACTGCCAACTTCCCTCATTCCTCTTTCACGTTCACTCAGTGATTCACCAGATACTCACGGAGCCCTTGTTGTGTGCAAGGCAGCCAACTCAGCACTGCAGGAAGAACTGACACGTGGAACCAGGTCTGACTCTCCATCCCCTTGCCTTCTGAGGATGTTAAGGCATGGTAGAGGATGGCGCAGACAACCAGCCCTTAAAAAACAAAGTGCTCCCTTGAATACCTTCTGGAAGAAGGAGTGATATAGTGCATAAGTAAATAATAGTGATTAGTAATTATAATAATGTTTGTTCCTTTACTCACTCACGAGCAATCTTTCCTGGGCGAGTCACTTACGATTTCCTTCTAGAATTGAAGAATGCATTCGCAGAAGGAAGGTGGGGCTGTTGCTGGTGCTGTGCCTGGTGTGGGGGCAGGAAGAAGCAGGGCGTGAAAAGAGTCTTTCATTCCTCTGGCAAAGGCAGCCTTGCAGCTGGGGTCATGGTCTGCTCTGCTGAGCCTCGTCCTCCTGAGAGAGAGTCTGTGTTCCTCTCATGATAGGAGTCTAAGCCACCAGCCTCTGGCAGCAGCCAGGAGACGGGGAAGACAGTTAAATGACCCATTTACTTTTATAAAACGTGGGCAAACATTTTATTTTCCCTCCAAATCAAGAATGTCTACTCAATTTAAACTTTTATCTGTAATGCCTCTACCTTAGGACCGGTATGGTGAATTTCTGTTTAATCTGGGCATGTCAGTATTACCCCATCAGTCTCCTCATCTGTAAAATGAGAAGGGAGTAACAGATGTTCCTAAAGTTCCTTCCGAGTGAAACAAATACGATTTTTAAATCAAGAAAATTTCAAGTGGCTCACACTTGACTGTTAAGGAAAAGAATATTTAAAAACAAAACAAAACTATTTGCCTAGTTTTCTGTTGGCCTTTTTCTATCGTTTTAATTACTTCTTGTAATTTATTGACTCCCCTTTGTGTTTATTATTCCGTCACTAACATCCCTGGAATAAAACAAGCAAAAATGTAAAGGTTTATAGTCTAATGCAAAATTTTAAACACACACACACACACACACCCCATGACGCAGCACGGAAATGAAAGCCCAACCGAAACAAAACTCAGTGCTTCCCAAACTTTAGCAGGCATTAGAATCCCCTACTGAATTTGGTAGGTAAAGCAGACCCAGGGGTTAATGTTTTTAAAAAGTTCCAAGTGATACTGATGCTGCTGGTCCAGGACCACACTTTGAAAACTACTGTATTTTTTTAGCAGAATTCCTATGAATTTAGCAGACCTATCCCCAGCTTCTGTTCTCTTCAAATCCTTAAAGTCATCATGTGCCTCAGGCAACAGTTTCTCCTTTGTAAGGCTTGTGTCAGCAAGTCCTGAGGATAATGGTGTTTTTCTTCATGTCGAAGCACTTTCTGCCTATTCCTAATCGATTGCGATTGCCTATTGATTTCTCTGTTCATTTGACTATTTCCTTAAAAGGAATTCAAGCCACTGTAAAACTCTCATTTTAATACCTAGCATGACATTGTCCTTTGTTTTATTTTTGCAGCAGATTAACAACTACCTCTAGCGCATATCCCTCCTTAATCCTTCGGCCACTGTGGTCCAAAACTCTGCCAAAAGTTTGGTGCTGCCCAGAACACAAAATAAACGCATGAATGAGAGGCCACTCAAGTCAGGGTAGTGAGGCAGAATGTTTGCAGCGCACTTAGCTAACGTGTTTAGGGATGTGGTGTCGTGTCTGTTCTACCAAGTTTCCATCTTTGCTTTAAGCAGGATATGAGCTTAAGATTGTGGAAGGATTCTGTTTGTAACTTTTATTTTGTGGTATTTGTGGATAGATAGTCCTTAGTAACATAGAAATAGCTTCGTAGGGATGCCTGGGTGGCTCAGTTGGTTAAGTGTCCAACTTCAGCTCAGGTCATGATCTCGTGGTTTGTGGGTTCAAACCCTGTGTTGGGCTCTGTGCTGACAGCTCAGAGCCTGGAGCCTGCTTCAGATTCTGTGTCTCCCTCTCTCTCTGCCCCTTCCTTGTTTGTGTTCTACCTGCCTCTCTCTCTCTCAAAAATAAGTAAACATTAAAAAAAAGAAAGAAAGAAAGAAAGAAAGAAAGAAAGAGAGAGAGAGAGAAAGAGAGAGAGAGAGAAAGAAAGAAAGAAAGAAAGAGCGAGCTTTATACCCCCAACTACAGGAAATGCTTGTCAATTAATGCTTCTTTATAATCAACGTGTTCTCAGGTCCCTGTCTTCTAAAGGGTCTAAAGAATAAGTTACTCTAGAAGTTTGTGGTATAGCAATAAAGAGGAAGAAAGTATATCATATCATATTTAATATGAAATAAAAACCATAAGTTTTTAAAGGTATTTATATGACTTAATTTCTTAAAAGGCTGATACCTTACTCTAGAGGTATAGGTACATACCCTATTCTCTTTTCATCTGCCAATATGAGAAATCAAGACTGACATCTTGTTAGAGTGCCAGCATTTACACAAAACATAATTCTAGAGGCTTATTTAGCAGCCCTCTTTCTTTTTTTTTAAAGTAAACTGTACCCCCAACATGGGGCTCAAACTCACAACCCCAAGATCAAGAGTTGCATGCTCTACCAACTGAGTCAACCAGGTACCTCATTAGTGGCCCTCTTTCAAGATGATAAAGCCAGGTCCACTCCTCACTTACCTGCCCCTCCTCCCCACTTCCCTTTCTGCCTATAAAGAGAGTCTTGGCATTTGGCAGCAAGAGGAGTGAGTCTGGAGAAGGCCAGTGGGGGCAGATGAAGCTGAGAGCTGTTGTTGGTGGTGAGTGCATGGGGTCGAGTAATTTCACCCAGTGCTAAGCAGATCCAAGCTTTACTTGCAGATAACCTTGCCGAAGCCAGTCACTCATCCCAGCCCTTCCAAATTCTGCCTACCCAATGGCTCTCCCAGGTACTAAGGCATTTCCTTTCCATTCATGCTTGTTATGACATATTTTAAAACTTACATGTATATTTTTAGCATGTGGTGTGTGTGTATGTGTGTGTGTAAGGGTAAGAATAAGGGTTACGATGCTTTGGGCCTCACTATCCTAGCCATTGCCCTCCATCTCAAGAATTCCAACTCCTTTTTTTTTTTTAAATTTAAATCCAACGTAGTTAACATATAGTGTAGTAATGATTTCAGGAACAGAATTCAGTGATTCATCACTTACATACAACAACCAGTGCTCATCCCAACAAGTGCCCTCCTTAATGCCCATCACCCATTCTGCCCAGCCCCACCCAACACCCCTCCAGCAATCCTCAGTTTGTTTTCTGTATTTAAGAGTCTCTTATGGTTTATCTCCCTCTCTGTTTTCATATTATTTTTGCTTCCCTTATGTTCATGTTTCTTAAATTCCACACACGCGTGAAATCCTATGTTTGTCTTTCTCTGACTGACTTACTTCACTTAGCATAATACACTCCAGTTCCATCCACGTTGTTGCAAATGGCAAGATTTCATTCTTTTTTGACCACTGAGTAATATTCCAGTGTGTGTGTGTGTGTGTGTGTGTGTGTGTGTGTGTGTGTGTGTGTATACCACATCTTCTTTATCCATTCATCAGTTGATGGACATTTGGGCCCTTTCCATAATTTGGCTATTGTCGATAGTGCTGCTATAAACATTGGGTGCAGATATCCCTTCAAATCAGCATTTTTGGATCCTTTGGAAAAATACCTGGTAGTGCAATTGCTGGATTGTAGGGCAGTTCTATTTTTAGTCTTTTGAGGAACCTTCATACTGTTTTCCAGAGTGGCTGCACCAATTTGCATTCCCACCAAGAGTGCAAAGCGTTCCCCTTTCTCCACATCTTCACCAACATCTGTTGTTTCCTGAGTTGTTCATTTTAACCATTGTGACAGGTGTGAGGTGGTATTTCATTGTGGTTTTGGTTTTTATTTCCCTGATGATGAGTGATGTTGAGAAGAATTCAAAAGTTCTTTTCACCAAATGCTTCTGAATTAGAACTTTCTACCAAATTTAATCTATGCAATAGAACCTAAAGTTTCCCTTTATTTGTTTTTATTTTTAGGTTTGTTTTTTTTGTTTATGTAATCTCTGCACCCAACATGGGACTTGAACTCATGATCCCGAGATCAAGAGGCACATGCTCTTCTGAAAGAGCCAGCCAAGTGCCCCTCAAGCTTCCCTTTCAAAAGGCTTAAATACATCAAATACTTAATTTAAAAAACTTTTTTTTTACATTTATTCATTTTAGAGAGACAGAGTGTGAGCAGGGGAGGGGCAGAGAGAGAGGGAGACACAGAATCTAAAGCAGGCTCCAGACTCTAAGTTGTCAGCACAGAGCCTGATGCGGGGCTCAAACTCTTGGGCTCTGAGATCATGACCTGAGCTGGAGTCCGACACTTAACTGACTGAGCCACCCAGGTGCCCCTCAAATACTTAATTTTTGAAAGCTACTCACTCAATGACATTTTTGACACTTCACATTTCCAGAAACAGCTATCATATTTTTTTTTAACGTTTATTTATTTTTGAGACAGGGAGAGACAGAGCATGAACAGGGGAGGGTCAGAGAGAGGGAGACACAGAATCTGAAACAGGCTGCAGGCTCTGAGCCGTCAGCACAGAGCCCGACGCGGGGCTAGAACTCACAGACCACGAGATCATGACCTGAGCCGAAGTCAACAACTTAACCGACTGAGCCACCCAGGCGCCCCTATCATATTTTACTAAAGAGATTCTAAAGTCACACAAAACTTATTCAACACATTGCCCTGACTCTAGTGGCTGTGTTGTGAATTATTACTGTGGGCAGAAGCTATAGTATTACTCCATGACATTTATCAGTATAGATTAGTGGTGACCTAAGCATTCCTTTTTCTAGATGTCTTATATTTTTTTAGTCTTTAATTAGGCTGAGGTACTGGAGTGGCCATTCCTTTTTTAATTGTGAATATTCTCATTTCTACTGCTATTTATAATACAGAGATAGATACTTCCTAATTATTTACTCTGGCCAGGGGAATAACTTATTTACAGAGCTGGTAATGTTTTATGACTCTTGTGAACAGGTTTGCATCATGGTTTTTCTGTTGTTCTAAATTTTGCTTTCCATTTAATTGTAACCCTGAGCTAATACAGATATTGTTTTTAGCATTTCATTAGGTATTCATGTCAAGAAGGTAGCAGACCTTCTTTTTGAACTCTGAAAACAGAAGTTCTCTGAGGAGCCTCTAAGAATTAAATCCCTTCAAGGCTGAAACTCCTGGTTCTCATCAGCTTGTTAAATCTAGATTAGAGTTTTTGTGATTTGTGATGTAGTTGTATACACTAACTGTGGCGTTGCTGAGACAATAAACATTACCAGTTGCCCCTCCCCAACCCTGCCCGCCTGATATGCCTGCCAGAGGGGCCAGGGGAAGTGTCTGGGGGAAAGAACAGCTGTTAAATCCTTGCCTTGCCTTTTTGCTTCTCACAAAAACAAAAACAAAACCAAAAAAAAAAAAAATCATTCTCCAGAAGATTGCCTTCCCTCCAAAGATTAAGTGAATCACCAGCAAGCTCAGATATACTCAGTTTTCTAGAGAGAGGAAACTTATTTTTTATATGAAATTTATTGTCAAATTGGTTTCCATACAACCCCCAGTGCTCATCCCAACAGGTGCCCTCCTCAATGCCCATCACCCACTTTCCCCTCCCTCCCACCTCCCCATCAACCCTCAGTTTATTCTCAGTTTTTAAGAGTCTCTTATGATTTGGCTCCCTCCCTCTTTAACTTTTTTTCCTTCCCCTCCCCCATGGTCTTCTGTTAAGTTTCTCAGGATCCACATAAGAGTGAAAACATATGGTATCTGTCTTTCTCTGTATGACTTATTTCACTTAGCATAACACTCTCCGGTTCCATCCACGTTGCTACAAAAGGCCATATGTCATTCTTTCTCATTGCCAAGTAGTATTCCACTGTGTATATAAACCACAATTTCTTTATCCATTCATCAGTTGATGGACACTTAGGCTCTTTCCATAATTTGGCTATTGTTGAAAGTGCTGCTATAAACACTGGGGTACAAGTGCCCCTATGCATCAGCACTCCTGTATCCCTTGGGTAAATTCCTAGCAGTGCTATTGCTGGGTCATAGGGTAGATCTATTTTTAATTTTTTGAGGAACCTCCACACTGTTTTCCAGAGAGAGGATACTTAATGACCAACATACATCAACCAGCCGGAGCCCCTGGTACATAAGACTAGGGGAATAACTTAGTACTATCTTTTGAAAGGTAATCAGATCAATGTAAACCAGAACATCCTTTCCAAATAGGAAAATGTTATTAGTCGTGAAAATGATTTCACCCATCATACTATAATCTCAAGTCTATGAACAAATACGTGATCATAATAATAATGATGATGATGGCTTAATTCTTATCTATCTAGGGATCCATATTGCTTATTTGCAGAGTAAAGTCACATTCCAAAGGCAGAATTCAGCAACCATAAATTCTACAGTGTTTACATTCTTTATTCACTGAAGAACATTAGAGGGATAGAAGTCATAATCTGGGGCAACACCTTCTGAAAGCCCTTCTCCACTCTCTGATTTTCCTGTATGTTCCAGGATCTCTCCTGTGTCAGGGCTCTAAAACTGTCCCTCCAGGTTCTAACACTGAACTCTTCCTCTGTGGTAGATAGAGGTAGAGGTAGGTAGAACTCTTCCTCTGTGCTCTTACTGTGGTTGATACCTGGGCTTCTATTCCAGGAATTAAAAACACACCCTTTTTAAGTGGAAGAGAAATGAAGACAACTGGATAGGCATTGTGTTAACCGTATTACTGGACCGGGTTTTGGAAGTGGAGGACCAGGAAAGGCATCCTACTTAATAACTTTTGCTGCAACACAGAAGCTGTCTTTCATTATGCTACTACCACAACGTGATCACATATTAGATGCAATACTTGTGTCTTGTCATTGAATTCTTACTAGCCTCATTATAAAGGAGAGACATCTGAGCTTCAGAGAGATTACCATTCCCATGGGCACATTGCCTAAATGTGGAAAAGTCAGGTTCTGAATTCAAGTCTTTCTTCCTCCAGAATCTACATGTCTGCCATGTGTCATATGCCTATTATCCTAAAGAGTTAATTCAAGGGAAATAAATAGGTCATTTGTACACATCATTTAGCTTAGATACTGGCCAAAGCATCAAGGCACACACACAAAACATGAATATGATGAAGTAAATTATTAACCATCAACGTAACAGACTTATGTGGCCATTGAAGTATTATAAATTAAAAAAAACTTTATGTGTATTTATTTTTGAGAGACAGAGAGAGGAAGTGGGGAAGGGCAGAGAGAGAGAGGGAGATAGAGAATTACAAGGAGGCTCTGCGCTGACAGCAGAGAGTCCAATGTGGGGCTCAAACTCATGAACCATGAGATCATGACCTGAGCCAAAGTTAGATGCTTAACCAACTGAGCCACCCAGGCGCCCTGCCATTGAAACATTAAAAAGTAGATTGATAAAATATTAAATGAAGTTTAGTATACATATAATTATAATCATTTATAACTAAGCATACAGAGAATTAAAAATCATAAAAGTCATAAAGATTACAAGATAGATCTACTAAGGTGAAGGGACAGGGGTCATGTTTTCCTCTAAGATTAACCTTTAAAGAGGGGGAGAAGAGAAGGAGGAGGAAGGGGGAGAAAGAGAGGTGGAGTGACAATCCCAAGCAGACTCCATGCTCAGGGCAGAGCCCCATGCGGGGCCCTATCTCACGACACTGAGATCATGACCTGAGCAGAAATCAAGTCTGACACTTAACTGACTGAGCCACCCAGGTATCCCTGCAAGATTAATCTTTAAATGACTTCTGTTTGCCCGACAGAAAGATTGTCATTCCCAGGTGTACTGATTCTGTTGACCACAAGTTTTGTGAGCTCAGGTTCAAGCTGGGAGAGCTAAACTCTCATTAATCTGGTAGATGGAGACAATTCATATTCTTCAACTTCTTATCTATCTTGTTTCTACCAAAATTGTACCTAACAGGGAAAGAACCTAAAACAAAACCAACCAAACCTCTGCTCTCCTCCCTGCAGGGGGCACTGTGGACTTGTTTAAAGGGACGACTGGCGGTTTCAACCCAGAGCCAAGAGGTCAATTGGTTTGACTTTCCTGCTCAGTCTACTTCCAGGACTGTTTCTCTGCCACCGGCCACTGAGCATTTCCTACGCTTCCTCTTCCTGCTCCAGCAGACCACTCTGCTAGTCGTCCAAGGACAGAAGACTGGTATCATATGAAGTGTGACTTGAGGAGATTTGTGTCAAATCTTTCAGCTTTGCTCCGAAGAGAAATGGAGACCCTACGCTAAAGGGAAATTGAGGCACTGTTGAGAAGGCAGGGAAGATACATTTAGAGCCAGGCTCCCTCTGCAGTTCAAAATCACCTTTTTGCTGCTGCTAAGACTGCCTTCCTGAGGGGCTGTATCCTCAGAGGGAAATGTTCTTTTTTTTTTCTTTTAAATAATAATTCTGGCATTTATTGCTCTTGTGAAAGAGTGGATTTTGAAAAGGAGACTTACCACAGTATATAAAATAGCCTGCTGTGCTCATACGTCAATCCACGCATTCTCTTTAAAGAAGTATCTCTTTATTCTACAAGTGCATGTGGATCCTTTTACCAGACAACTGGTGTGGAAGTTTAGAATTTACAACTCTACCATTCTCTGTGGCAGGTTCATTTTAAATTCAGTTTTGTTTGTTTCCCCACAGCTCATCACAGGAGGCCTCACTTTACTCCAAATGTCAGGCTTTGTTTCAGACTCTGAGCTTGGAGAAGGTAAGGCATTCTGTGTCTGGGCAAGAGCTTGTGGTTGAGGGTGTGGGATTTATCCATCAATGGATTCAGGTTCCTTCCATATCTTGGCTATTGTAAATAATGCTCCAGTGAACACAGGGATGCATATGTCTTTTTGAATTAGTGTTTTTGTTTTCTTCAGATAAATACCCAGAAGTGGAATTGCTGGATCGCATGATATTTCTATTTTTAATTTTTTGAGGAAACCCCACACTGCTTTCTATAGTGCTACACCAATTTACATTCCCACCAACAGTGCACAAGGATTCCCTTTTCTTCACATCCTCTCCAACACTTATTATTTCTTGTCTTTCTGATTATGGCCATTCTAACAGGTGTAAGGTCATCTCTCATTGTGATTTTGACTTGCATTTTCCTGATGAATTGTGATGTTGAGCACCTTTTCACATATCCATTGGCTGTTTGTATGTCTTATTAATGCCTATTCAGATCTGCCAATTTTTAATTAGACTTTTCTTTTGCGATTGAGTTGTAGGAGTTCTTTATATATTTTGGATATTAACACCTTATCAGATATATGATTTGAAGATATTTTCTCCGATTCAATAGGTTGCTTTTTCATTTTGTTGATGGTTTCCTTTGCTGTGCAGAAGCTTTTTAGCTTGATGTAGTCCCAATAGTTTATTTTTGCTTTTGTTGCCTTTGCTTTTGGTGTCAAATGATTGTGAATGCTCTTAATGACACTGACTTATATACTTAATAATTAGGGGGGGCCTGGGTGGCTCAGTCGGTTAAGCCTCTGACTCTTGGCTTTGGCTCAGGTGATGATCTTGCAGTTCGTGAGTTCAGGCCCCATGCTGGGCTCTGCACTGACAGTGTGGAGCCTGCTTGGGATTCTCTCTCTCTCTCTCTCTCTCTCTCACTCTGCACCCTACCTCAAAATAAACAAACTTAAAAAATAGTTAAAACGGTAAACTTTACGTTATGCTTGTTATATCACAATTTTTTAAAAAATTACAAAACTAAGATCAACTTGGACTGTCTTCCTATAAATCAGCTTGCCATTTCCAAACCTAAAATGCCCTTCCCAATATTTGCTCCTTATTTGTTCCTAACCAATTTCCCTGCCTGTGTCCTGAACTCTACATAGCCACCCTGACCATACTTGTGCCAGAATCACAATTGAGCCCATAGCTGCCTGACTAGTCAGGCTCCCTCCCTCCGCATCTGGCTTTCCCCAGCTCCCTGGAAGGTTACCTTGCCTGTGACTTGCACCCTCCATTTATGCCTTTAACTGTCCCTCCACCTGTGATTAGGAGACTGTATATCCTGCTCTACTCTCACCCTCTGGCTTAGATTCTTTCCTGCAGGGGCTCAACTCTGCTGTTTGTTTGAGGGCTGACAGAACAGATGCATTTGCCACATACTTCCTCTGCCTTATTCCTGTCCCCAGGTCCCAGTACACATGTGCCACATTTGTGAAGTCAGGCTGGAGGCACTGCTTCTAGTAGCACTCTCTTCTTTTTAATAGATTTAGACTTTTGTGGAAAATCGATACTTATGATTTAGGAGGAAGTTATGTATTTACCCTATTCATCTATATCAAATGCCAATCAAAAATCTCAGTTCACTTATGATGAAGAACATTACATGATACATACTGGTTTAGAGATGACTACATCCCCATTCTGGTGACATGTCTCTATTTCAGGGATAGAAACTGCTGGATCCAAGTGTTCTGTTCTCTCCCCACTTAGACCATCGAGTCTGCAATACAGACTCAAAAACAACTAGTTGTTATGAAACATATCCAACCATAACAGAATTCTTCATTACTTAAGAACAACAAATTGTTATATGTTCAGTTGGAGAAGGCATTACTCTCTGAGGAAAATCTTTGTATAATGAAAGTATTCTTGACAAAGTATCCTATACACTCTATCATCTTAAATATTTGTGTAGAGTAATGGGGATTCCACTAGGAGTAAATAAATTTAATGCCATTTGGACATGTCAGTAGTTTCTAGAAAGCCACTCAGGGAAGCAACCACTTTTATTCAATTAATTAATTAATTAGTTATATTTATTTTGAGAGAAAGAGTGTGGGGGAGGGGCAGAGAGAGAGAGAGAGAGAGAGAGAGAGAATCTCAAGCAGGCTTCATGCTGTCAGCACAGAGCCCAATGTGGGGCTCGATCCCAGGAACCATGAGATCATGACCTGAGCTGAGCTAAAGAGTTGGATGCTTAACCAACTGAGCCACACAGGTGCCCCACGACTCCTTTTATATTTACTCACTCATACATGGATTCTAAAAATACTTTTTAGTGTCTACCATGTGTCAAGCACTGTTCTAGGAACTGACTATAATGGCAAACATATGAGGGTGAGTCTGCGTTTGTCTTTCTCTTCTTTCTACTCTTGGAGTTTATTGATCCCAGGCACTCCTAAAACTTGACTGCTCTGGAAGTTGTGCGAGGCTGGCCAACAAGGACATACACAATGGAAAACCTATCCTCAGCCCAAACAGTCCTATTTCTTCTTCTTAGATGGTTTCTCTTACTCCTGACACAATTTCCCACATCTACCCAAAACAATATCCATGGGTGAAGTCTTGTGAAAAAAACAAAAACAAACAAACAAAAAAAAACATCTTCTTTAAACTGTAATAACACTTGTCTGCCCCGAAATAGGACTGACTGCTCCTTTTTTCTCTTTCTGAAACTCTTTCAGGAAACCTAAGTAATCACTAGAATTCTGAAATTTGAATATGTATAATCTTTTAAGTTTGGCTTATGCGAATCACCAAGCATTAGAGAAATTAGCTTTACAATCTTCCTTGTAGAAAAAAAAAATCAATTTTCTTTTAGTCTCTGCCATATAAATTGCAAATTGGCTGAAGAGATTTTGCCAAAAGGCAAATCTATCATTATCATCTTAGGATTTACTGGAGGCAAAATGGGACCATTGGTTAGAAACTATAATATAGACTATATTTTGGTGTTTATACTTTCAGTGAAACTGTGTAAAACAGGACAATCCCTGCTGGAAATAAGATTTTAGAGTTGCAGGATACTTTTAGGATCTACTAAGTCCATTCCATTTGAGAACTTTTAAAAAAATAGTTTCTATGAAATTATAGTCATCCTTAATATGATAAAGATAATTACTCAAGGAATAATTAAAAAATTGTCCAAGCCCAAAGAGATTGCCTATGCGGGCAACTGAAAAAAGCAGAAATTTCCCTTTGTAGCTATAATTTGGAAAGAAAATTTCTAAACCATATAATTTACAAAGACTTCTTGCTTCCTCTTTAAGAGAAGACTTGGACTTGATATAACGCCTACCTGGTGATGTGGAATTTTGAAAAATTTCAGCAAGACCCTAACAGCACAAGTACTATGAGTGCTGAGTAACAAGCATATCAAGCCTACCCTGGCACTGAAAACACTGAAAGCGAGCATTTTCTGGTTTCATTAGTAATCTTGTTGCTGCTCTAACAAATTACCAAAAATTTAGTGTCTTAAAATACACCTTTATTCTCTCACAGTTCTGGAGCTCAAAAGCCCAAAATGAGCCTTGCAGGGATATAATCAAACTGCCCACAAGGCTGGTGCCTTGTGGACCCTCCAGAGGACAGTCCATTCCTTTCCTCTTCCAGCTTCTAGGGGCTCCCACATTCCTTGGCTCATAACCATTCCCTACCATCACTCCAATCTTTTTCTTCTCTCATGGAATCTTCTACTGCTCTCTCTTATAAGGACCCTGGTGATTCCATCGGGCTCACCCAGATAATCCAGAATCATCTATCCATCTCATGGTCTTTACCTTAAATACATTTATGAAGTCCCTTTTACCATGTATGGTAACGTTCACAGGTGCCAGGGATTAGGGTGTGGACATCCTTAGGACACCATTACTTTGCCTACCACACAGAGCAACCTCAGTCAGTTATTTAACTTCTGCAAACCTCTCAAATGGAGAAAAAATAAATGTATTTTGTGAACTCTGGAAGGATGATACCCATATTAATATTTATGCCATCTCTAGCTTTGTGTATCTATGGAAATCTCACCCCAACAAGAAGAGTCTGCATCAGTGATTTTTTTCATCTTACTGAGGTATAATTGGCAATTAATCTGTATATATGTAAAGTGTACAATATAATGTCAGTATTTGACATATTTTGTGAAATGAGGTTAACAATTAGGTTAACATATGTACCAAGTTATATAAAGCTACTTTTTAAATTTTCAATTTACTTTTTTGCTGAGAATGCTTAAGGTCTATTCTCTTAGCAAAGTTCACGTACACAACACAATACTATTAACTAATCACCACGCTGTACATTAGATCCTTAGAGCTTATTCATGTTATAACTGAGGGCTTGTACCTTTGACCAGCATCTCCCCCACTCTTCTACCATTCTGTTTCTATGAGTTCAACTTTTTCTGTTTTTTAGATTCCACAATTAAGTGAAATCATACAGAATTTGTCTTTCTCTGTCTGGCTAATTTCACTTAGCATAATGTCCTTTAGATTCACTCATGTTGTCAGGAAAGCAGGTATTCCTTCTCAGCTGGAGACTCTCCTAAAACTTTTATGTTTTAACAAAAGCATAAGATTGGGTGAGAGGGTGTCTATGCTTGATCTGAAAAAGAGAACCTTGCAACTCATAGCCCATAGTGCTGGGGCAAGCTGCACAGAAGGTAGGGCTCAGTATACACCTGCAGCTGCAGGTATGCATGGAACTGCATATTGCTTGCACTCAGATCAGCTGATTCTTTACAACCAAGCCCTGTCCCATGGGGGAATCATGGTATGAGGGGCGAGCAAGAAATCTACGAGGCAATAAGATGTGCTTGGGGCAGGAAAATATCCTTTGGTTTCTACCTCACCCACATGTTCAGATATCCCGGAACAAATTTTTATTCTCACTGCCACACTTTGCAACAATTCTAAAATCAGTAGCGTTGCTTCAGTTTGGAAATACGAGGGTGGATACAACAGAATGGAACAAAGAGACATGGAGGTAAGCGAGTGAGAGTTGAGAATGGGATGTGGGTTGGAGAAAGAACTAAAAGTTCAGTGAGGTACAGATCAACTGTACAGCTGGTATTTGCCAATTGATACTATAGCTGCGAAACAAGGGGAAAAAAAAGAATGTTATAGCAAGTTAGTGATTATTTTTGGATGAAACGCTAGTGTAATAATTATTCAAGTATTTTTTTTACAGAATATCATGCTCATAACAACTTTATTTTTTTTAATTTTTTAAATATTTGTTTACTTTTGAGAGAGAGAGAGAGACAGAGCATGAGTGGGGGAGGGGCAGAGAGAGGGGGAGACACAGAATCCGAAGCAGGCTCCAGGCTCGCTGTCAGCACAGAGCCCGACGCGGGGCTTGAACTCATGAACCGTGAGATCATGACCTGAGCTGAAGTCAGATGCTTAACGGACTGAGCCACCCAGGTGCCCCACTCATAACAACTTTAAAAAGTGACAAGATTTAGGTACAGTCTGAAGCCGATAATTAATTGGTACCATATATATCTTGTAACTGAAAAGAAATGTAGGGGTGCCTGGGTGGCTCAGTTGGTTAAGTGTGGAACTCCTGACTTCAGCTCAGGTCATGATCTCACGCTTCATGAGATTGAGCCCCCCTGAGCTGACTGCACAGACCCTGCTTGGGATTCTCTCTCTCCTTCTCTCTGCCCCTCCCCAGCTCATGCTTGTGTGTGCAAAAGCACTCTCTCTCTCTCAAAACAGACTTTAAAAAATGTAAATTTAGTTAATGAAAACATAATTACACACAAAGGTTACAACTTCTTTTGGTAACTTGATTGATGGTGTTTGACATGCTTCCTATTATTTTTAAAATCTGTTTTTTGTTATAGTATGACAAATCTGAGGGTGTTTAAAAGTAAACATTAGGGGTGCGTGGGTGGCTTAGTTGATTGAGGGTCTAACTCTTGATTTTGGTTCAGTTCATGATCCCAGGGTCATAGGATCAAGCTGTACATTGGGCTCCGAGCTGAGTGTGGAGCCTGCTTAGGATTCTCTCTTTCTCTCTCTCTCTCTCTCTCTCTCCCCTGCCCCTCTCCCTTGCTCATATGCTCTCTGAAATTAAAAAAAAAAAAGTTTTTTAAAGCATTAATTTGTTTGAACGTACGAGTCAATGGAAATTTTTAAACTGCTTCATAAACATTTTGTTAAAATCTATGGAATGCTAATGTACAGAATTCCACACCATTGCCAATGAACAGAAATTGTTAAGATAAACCTGGTTCTATTTTGTTTTGAAGCCCTCAGGTCCAAAACCCATAAATTCAAAATATTTGAAAATCTTTTAGTGAGTTACAAAACGTTACCATTGGTTCATGGGGTAAAAGGCAACTAGCTGTTCAATGAATCAAAACTTAAGCACAATACTCCAGGAATAAAATTCAGAGGTCTACCACTCCCTGTTGCATAGTTGGATACATAGCCTGGAGGAGCTAAGAGGGAGATAGGTGGGTTTTTTTTTTTAAAGGACATTTAGATATCATACCTATTATTGCAATAGAGACATTGCCAAGGAGAAACTTTCTGGCAAATGAGCATTATCTTGGATAAATTCATAGTCCTCAGCTTTGTTAGGCTCAGAAAAATATATATTCCTGGTTTGTTTGAGATTGATGAAATTCTGAAGGGTTGATTTATTCAAACCAAAAAAGAAACTAATAGACCTGGAAAATGTTTATAATGGGAGCAATAGCTGGCAGAATAATTTGGTACTTGCCATTTGCTCAGGGCGCTGTGTCCTGGTATCGGCTCGGAAGAGTGAATCAGACGCTAACCACAGAGATGTAACAAAGGCAGGGAGTTACTGACCAATGATGAATGAGCTCTTCGTAACTCTGGAGACATACTCATCCGTATGTCGGATCCTCCTTGCTAACCTGCTAGTATCTCAAGTAGTTGAGGGCCTCTTTGGTCTCCTGGATATATTATGTTACATCTCTACTAAGCTTATCTACCCGATGCATAGATATGTTTAAAGTATTCTGAGGTTGGCTGACCTCATCAGCATTTTGTTAATTCTCTGGTTTTCATCTTAGATGGTCATATCTTCTGACCTTACCTTCATTTTTTAGATGTTTTCTTGTATTGCTTTACAGATGGGCTATATATCTTGATGTTCAACTGTAAATCTCCACTTATGGTTTACCGACCACACCAATAGCACATGATATCTTAAAGGCAAACTATGTAACTTCCCAGCTTAAAAACCCTTCAATGATTTCTTGTTGTCCATGCACTAAAGCCTAAACTGCTTAGGGTGGTAGACAAGTGCTTCATGGGCTGACCTCTGCCTTTCTCTCCAGTCTTATCTTTTGCTATGGACTCAACCCTCCCTTTTTTCAAGCTAAGGTCGTGTGAAACTTTTCCGAGGTTCCCCTGACGTGTCATATGATTTCACACCAATCCCCCCTGCACACACATGCATACTTCTGCCTGGGATGTCCTTTATTTCCCCTGCTGACCTGGAAATACTTTTTCTATGAAGTCTTTTCAGTCTCCTCAAGTTTCAGAATCAGTCATTCCTTTCTTTGATCTGAATATTTCCATCACAGCATCTTTAGCATTGTATTTCATGTTCTTATTCATACATATGTCTGGACAGCGAGATGTTTTGGATCATTCCTGCCTGAAACAGTCCTTGGAATATAGCAAGCACTCAGTGAATATTTGCTGAAAACACGAACAGAGGTCCTAAATCTATACATTTCCAGTATACAGCACTGAAAGGAGAGAGGAGAAAAAAGGAGAAAGAGGGAGGTTACATGTTAACATCTTTGAAAGATGAAGTCAAGAACTGCTCAAATATTGGAAAATTCCCCTGACTAGAGAAATGAATATGATGGAGAAGAAATTTTTGAAGTAGATTGAAGGCTCTGATAACCCTACCATTTCTATCTCCCCAATTATGTTATAATTGTGCATATTTATCCACAATTCTGCTTTTTGTTCATTTATTCATTTTTCCTTAAGATTCCACATATGAATGAAATAATGGTGTTTGTCTCTCTGTTTGACTTATTTCAGTTAGCATTATACCCTGTACTTCCATCCATGTTGCCTCAAATGGCATGAGTTCATCCCTTTTTTGTGACTGTTAATATTCCATTTATTCATCTTTGAGAGACAGATAGAGACAGAGAGTGAGTGGGAGAGGAGCAGAAAGAGAGGGAGACACAGTACCCGAAGCAGGCTCTAGGCTCTGAGCTGTCAGCACACAGCCTGATGCGGGACCTGAACCCACTGACTGTGAGATCATGACCTGAGCCAAAGTCGGACACTCAACCGACTGAGCCACCCAGGTGCCCCTTGCTCACATTCTTGAATCACAGTATAGCCAGATAAATTATCCTACTTTGATGTTACTGTTGCTCAACATCTTGAGGATATTAGATTTTTCCCACTATTCTGACTTCCATTATTACTTTAAGAAGTCAGTTGATTGTCAGTGCTTCAGAGATCATCTGTTTTTTCTCTAACTGTACATCTCTTTTTACTTGTCTTACTTGGGATTACTGAATCTGAAGGTGGATGCCTGCATTTAATCCATCCTAGAAATATATACACATACACATTAAGATATATATCAAATATATTAAAGTCCTTATGTAAAAGATAATTATATATATATATGTTAAGAAATACATATTAAAATAACTTATTGAGGTGAAATCCATATAATAAAATTAACCATTTAAAAAATTTTTTTTCAACATTTATTTATTTTTGGGACAGAGAGAGAGCGTGAACGGGGAAGGGGCAGAGAGAGAGGGAGACACAGAATCGGAAACAGGCTCCAGGCTCTGAGCCATCAGCCCAGAGCCTGACGCGGGGCTCGAACTCACGGACCGCGAGATCGTGACCTGGCTGAAGTCGGACGCTTAACCGACTGCGCCACCCAGGCGCCCCTAAAATTAACCATTTTAAAGTGAACAATTCAGTGGTCTCTGGTATTTTGGAATATTGTCTCTGCCCTATTCTTTCTTTCAGGAACTCCAAGTTATATTAGATTTTCATATTTTATCCTCTATGATTCTTATATCTCTTTCACATTTTCTGTCTCTTTGTGCTATGTGCAATTTCTTCCGTTCTATCTTTGAATTCAATATATCTCTCTTCAGCTATGACTATTCTGCTTAACCCATCTACAGAATTGATATTATTTTCTTGTGATGAGAACTTTCAACTGTGTTAGCAACTTCCAAATATACAATACAGTATCATTAACTATAGTCACTATGTTGTACATTACATCTCAGGATTTATAACTTAAATTTTGTGCATTTTGACTGCAGTCACCCTTTTTGCCCACCCTCCACCCTTACCCCCATCCCTGCCTCTGGCAACTACTGATCTGTTCTCCGTATCTAGGAGTTTGGGGTTGGTTTGTTAGTTTTAAATTCCACATAGAAGTGAGATCACACATTTGTAAGAGTATTGTATGAGTATTTATCTTTGTCTGACTTCATCCACTAATAAACACTTAGGTTGCTTCTATCAATAATATTTTTAATTTTTAGAAGTTATATTTGGTTCTTTTCTAAAACTTTCTAATCATTTATAATATTGCTATTCTTTACTTGTTTTTTTTTTTGTTTTTTATTTTTTATTTTTAAAAATTTACATCCAAATTAGTTAGCATATAGTGAAACAATGATTTCAGGAGTAGATTCCTTAGTGCCCCTTACCCATTTAGCCCATCCCCTCCCATAACCCCTCCAGCAACCCTCAATTTGTTCTCCATATTTATGAGTCTCTTCTGTTTTGTCCCCCTCCCTGTTTTTATATTATTTTTGTTTCCCTTCCCTTATGTTCATCTGTTTTTCTCATAAAGTCCTCATATGAGTGAAATCATATGATTTTTGTCTTTAACTAATTTCACTTAGCATAATACCCTCTAGTTCCATCCATGTAGTTGCAAATGGCAAGATTTCATTCTTTTTCATTGCCTAGTAATACTCCATTGTATGTCTATACCACATTTTCTTTATCCATTCATCCATCGATGGGCATTTGGGCTCTTTCCATACTTTGGCTATTGTTCATAGTGCTGCTATAAACATGGGGGTGCATGTGTTCCTTCGAAACAGCACACCTGTATCCCGTGGATAAATGCCTAGTAGGGCAATTGCTGGGTCGTAGGGTAGTTCTATTTTTAGTTTTTTGAGGACCCTCCACACTGTTTTCCAGAGTGGCTGCACCAGCTTGCACTGCCACCAATAATGCAAAAGAGATCCTCTTTCTCTGCATCCTCACCAACATCTGTTGTTGCCTGAGTTGTTAATGTTAGCCATTCTGACAGGTGTAAGGTGGTATCTCATTGTGGTTTTGATTTGTATTTTCCTGATGATGAGTGATGTTGAGCATTTTTTCATGTGTCGGTTGGCCATCTGGATGTCTTCCTTGGAGAAGGGTCTATTCATGTCTTTGGCCCATTTCTTCACTGGATTATTTGGGTTTTGGGTGTTGAGTTTGGTAAGTTCTTTATAGATTTTGGATACTAACCCTTTATCTGATATGTTATTTGCAAATATCTTCTCCCATTCTGTTGGTTGCCTTTTAGTTTTGCTGATTGTTTCTTTCACTGTGCAGAAGCTTTTTATTATTTACTCATATTTTTGATACCTTTAAAGCAACCACAATGAAATTGACAGCTGGCCTGTGTATTTATATTATCCATGTGATAATTTCAGTATCTGAAATCCTTTCACGTTTTATTCAGACTTTTTGTTTCTGATGACTTTTGTCAATGGTGGCTTATTTCCTCATGTGAATTACCATTTCATATTGGGAGCTCATATTTGGCTGATTTGGAAAATCCTGAGTTCTGTGTTGAGGGTATACTTCTCCATAGAGGACGTGTATTTGATTCTGTCAGGTGCTCTCAGACACTACCAACATGATACTCCTTTAGATTTTGGTGTTTCCTAGATGCTGTAGTCAGTATAATTTGAACAACATATCCAAGTAAAAGGGTCATAGTTTAAAATTCTCACATAAGAGGTTCCAGTTTTTACTTTACTTTTCTACCTATAGCAGGAATTAAAATACAAAGTCTCCTGGTTTTCTCCCTTTTCCCAGGGTAAAATTTTTCTTTTACCTTGCTATTTTAATGAGGGTACAGTCTTTTGAGTGCACCAATTATTTGCCAGGGACTTGATTCTAACTCTGCTTTACTTAGGCTTAAGGCCCTTCTTTCTTATTCCAGAACAGTCATTAAAACCTAAGACTCTTTTTACTATGTTTGAGATGTTTTTGTGTGGGAATAGTTTTTGCAGTGCCGTTTCACTAAAAAGAACTAAGGTCTTTGGCAATGGACATAGCTCCTGGACCTTTTCACATTATTATGTAAAAAAAACAATGAGGAATTATTATTAGTAAATCATATAAACTCTGGTTACAATTTTCTTATTAGCATTTTTTTATTAGAGAACAAAAATATAAACTGATGTATAATGAAAGCTGATTTGTGTAATGAAATTCTGAGAAGAGTCGTATTTTAGGATAAAATACATCCTACGCAGATACAGTTTTTATCCTAGTAGGACAGCCATAAGGCTAATACAGCAATTTGATACTTACTAATTAATATCATTAGACTGGAGCACCTGGGTGGCTCAGTTGGTTAAGCATCGACTTCGGCTCAGGTCATGATCTCACGGCTCATGAGTTCAAGCCCCCGTCGTGCACTGTGTTGACAGCTCAGAGCCTGGAGCCTGGTTCAGATCCTGTCTCCCTCTTTCTCTGCCCCTCCCCCACTCATGTTCTGTCTCTGTCTCTTTCAAAAATAAATAAACATTAAAAAAATTTAATATAAATATTAGATTGACATATTCAATTAACACCCTAAAAAATGTATATTTTTATAAATTGTTAAAGGAAATAGGCTCTGACACAAGAGTATACAGGTGTACATTGAGAGTAACCCACAGAAAAACTATAGTTTAAACCATATGAAGTCAACACAGTTCTTTGAAAAAAATTCCACTAAAAAGGAACTGCCTGTCTCTTAAAGGTCATTTAATACAAGCTCTGCCTGATTTCTATCTAATCTGTGGTGTTTCATACAAGTTCCATTCTTATTAATAGATTGGTGAAGTGCATGCCACTTTTTAGATACTAACACTTTTTTTTTTTTTTCAGATTGCTATTAAGTGGGAATAAATCAGCCACTTTTCTCAGCCACTTTTCATGTAAGTATTTTGGTAGAGAATTATAGCCCTCAGCAGGAGTTCATTTTTGAGGATAGAGTCCAGCAGTAGATTGATTAACCAACAGAATCTCCTAAGGATATCTAGTTTAGATTTACTTTGGGGAACCACTAACTCATTCATGTGCACCAAAGGGAAACTAGAGTCCCTTGAAGCAACTTCTCTATTTCAGTATTTGTAGAACTTGCCAGGGAATTGTTGGGAATCCTAACATGCCATGGTGAAAAGCTCCTTCTCTGTAAACATGAAAGCTGAAACGCATGTAGATTTTCAGGGTGCTTATTAATAAACAGACTCTATGCAATAATAATAACAACAACAACTACAAAAATAAAGCTCTAGTTCCCTGCTGTTCAGATATCTGGAGGTCAACTAAGACCTCATAGCTAGAATAGCACTCAGATATTAGTCTTTTCTTTATAGAAGATCCCTCAGCATTGTCTTACTTTTGTATGATCTTGGCTATACATTTTCTGAATTTTATATCATTTCCACAATCTCGCAAGGGAATTATCTCTAAAGAGATCAATCTCATTGATTTGGCAGCTTTATTAAACTTCAATCACCTTTTCAATATTTTCATTGTTGAGGAGTACATATTCCCATAAGGTAAAGATTCAGCCACCTAGGGCTTGAAAGATAAATATATAATATTCATAAAGGTCATGTAATCCTTACATACTGGTTGAATAATAACAAAATTAAATAGTACTGTGAGCACTGAGTCTATCAGTGAGACCAAACAGGTGACATACTTCAATAAACTGTACCAGCAGAATATCAGAAGAAAACTGATTCAGAATAGTTGGGAAGACAAAGCTTCAAACCTAATTAATACTGAAATACTATTTAATTACTAATACTAATTATTAGTATTAGTATCATACTAATTCACATTCCTTCTATAACAGGGAAAGGAGACCAATAAAGAAAAATAACCACGTGATTGAGGTATAATTAACATACAAAAATGTTTATATATTTAATGTATACAACTTGATTAATTTGGGAATAAGTATAAACAGTGAAACCATCACCACCATCAACATCAAAACATATCTATTACCTCCAAAAATTTCCTCCTTTTTTTTCTTCTTTTTTTTTTGGTGGTAATAACGCTTAACCTAAGATGTACCCTTACAGCAAATGTTTAAGAATACAATAAGTATTGTTAGCTATATAAGCACAATAGCGTACAGCAGAGGTCTAGAATTTATTCATTTTGTATAACTGAAACTTTGTACCCTTTGACCAACACCTCCCCATTTTTTTAATGTTTATTTATTTATTTTGAGAGAGAGAGAGCGTGAGTGAGCAAGTTGGGGAGGGGCAGAGAGAGAGAGGGAGAGACAGAATCTCAAGCAGGCTCTGTGCTGCCAGCAAGAAGCCCTATGCAGGCCATGATCTCATGAATGGCAAGATCATGATTCGAGCTGAAATCAAGAGTAGGATGCTTAACCGACTGAGCCATCCAGGTGCCCCCAACACCTCCTCATTTTGAACAGATCTTAATCTGACCTGATCTTAAAATCATTCTAATTCAAAACAGGTATTCACTTTCAATTTATTCATCTCAAAGAAATAATGTTGTCTACTTATTTTGAATAATAAAGTATTGTATAGAATTTCTAAGTGAAAACCCTATTAGTGAGTCAACAGTCATATTTAACCACAATAGGAAACACACATCCTTCCATTTTTAGAAATAAGTAACTGCTTTTATTGGTTCACAGAGGGCTGAGCTTCAGCTCTTCCTAACATTCTGGGCACCATGGAAAATAACCAAATAGAATAATGGTGCATTAGTGATGGCCTGACATCTCAAGAATCCAAGTATTGGACAAATGAAACATTAGACATAACCACTACCTATGAGACAAAAGGTATACATAAAAAAAAAATCTAACAGTACAATGAAAAATAACAATATTTTTCCTTAATTTCATTATAATAGATACAGAATATTAAAATGCATAAAAAGCATAACAAGTGATTTAATTCAATGTAAGAAAGATGTCAGTCTACATGGAAGAAATTATGTTTTTACCTGACTTTGCACAGACGTGTAAGCCCTAGCTCTTTTCCAACAGAAGATGGCGAGTGCTGGATCTGGGCCTTTCCAGCTCTGAACATGGCCAGGAGCATCCACTGTTGGGCTCTTATCATCTCACAGACTGAGAAGAGAGCTTTCTCTACCAAGGGTCCTATAATTTTTTGTGCTACTTGTTGGGACAATCTAAATTAGACCTACTGAATTACTTCAGTGGACTCTATGTTGAATGGGCCTTTATATGTATGGTACTATATTGCTTGTGTTCAAAGATTAATCATATTGATAATGCATTTACTCCATAAAAATATGTATTAGTGCTCACACAATGATACAAAGTGAGATGAAATCTATTTAGCAAAAACACAGACTAGGTGTTATTTATGGATTTGGACTCAGATAATAAATTAACGAGTGCTAATATTTAAAAATATTGTATTTGTTGGGCTGCCTGGGTGGCTTAGTCAGTTGAGCAGCCGACTCTTGGTTTCGGCTCAGGTCATGATCCCAGGGTCATGGCATGGAGCCCCATGTCAGCCTCCGCACTGAGCATGGAAGCTTGCTTATGATTCTCTCTCGCTCTCCCTCTGGCCCTCCCCTGCTAACAGACTCTCTCTCTCAAAATAAATAAATATTTTTTAAAAAGTATCAAGGAGAAAAAATTTCTGTTAAAGGCTCTAGGGATCAAAATAAAATGTCTTTGGGGAACCTGGGTGGCTCAGTCAGGTGAGAGTCCAACTTCAGCTCAGGTCATAATCTCATGGTTCATGAGTTTGAGCCCCACATTGGGCTCTGTGCTGACAGCTCAGAGCCTGGAGCCTGCTTTGGATTCTGTGTCTCCTTCTCTCTCTGCCCCTCCCTTGCTTCTGCTCTGTCTCTCTCAAAAATAAACATACATTAAAAAAATTTTTTTTAAATAAAAATAAATAGGGGTGCCTGGGTAGCTCTGTCGGTTGAGCACCCAACTTCAGCTCAGGTCATGATCTCAGCCCCGCATCAGGCTCTGTGCTGACAGCTGGGAGCCTGGAGCCTGCTTCTGATTCTTTGTCTCCCTCTCTCTCTCTCTGCCCCTCTTCTGCTTGCACTCTGTCTCTCAAAAATAAACATTAAAGGGGCACCTGGGTGGCTCAGTCGGTTGAGTGTCCGACTTTGGTTCAGTTCATGATCTCGCAGTTTGTGAGTTCAAGTCCCACGTCGGGCTCTGGGCTGACAGCTCTGAGCCTGGAGCCTGCTTCGGATTCTGTCTCCCTCTCTCTCTCTGCCCCTCCCACGCTCACACTCTGTCTCTCTCCCTCTCAAAAATAAGTAAACATTAAAAAAAATTTTTTAAATACATAAACATTAAAAAAAATTAAATAAATAACAACAACATAAAATGTCTTTCTTTTGAAAGTTGTTCCTTATCAGGAAAAATAAAACTCTTTCTATTCTTCTATGGGTGTAAGTAAAGAATAATAATCAATGAAAAAGAGCAATGTAAGAAAGAAAACAAGATAAAGGCAAGGTTAAAGGCATCAAATTAAAAACTGGCAAAGTCTTTTCCTACTGTAAGCCACATTTATCTGATGTGTCTTGTGGCTCGGTGTGTGGGTATCACAGCTCCTGCTCCCCAGCAAATTCTTCATGTTCAAGACTCTAACTCGCAGTCCTAAACATGGTATCTCACATAGAGTGAATGCTTAATAAAAAAATTGCTGAATAAACACATGAATATGAGTTATAATAAATCATACGTCCTTTTTTGAATGCAATGCTGATACATAATTTTTTCTGACATCACTGTTTCTCACTCTGTACGGGCAGAACCGTGTCCCCCTAAAATTTACATGTGGAAACCCTAACCCTGTATGGACTTAACTGTGTCCCCCTAAAATTCACATGTGGAAACCCTACCCCATATTGTGACCACATTTGGAGATAGGGCCGATAGAAAGGTAATTAAGGTTCAACGTGGTGATAAAGATGAAGCTGTAATCTAAGCAGAGAGTCTCACAAGAGGGAGAGACAACAGGAGTGCACACACAGAGAAAAGGCCATGTGAGGACACCGGGAGAAGGTGGCCATCTGCAAGCCAAGGAGAAGGCCTCAGGAGAAACCAAACCTCCCAGCACCTTGATCTCAGACTTGCAGCCTCCTGAACAGTGAGAGAATGAGTTTCTGTTGTTTAAGCCACCCAGCCTGTGGGACTTTGTTATGGCAGCCACAGCAAACTAACACACGTGCCAAATTCCCTCTGAGGGTCTTTGTACCTGCTGGTTCCTCTGCCTAGAGCTCTTTCCAGACAGCCATGGGGTTTACTGTCTCTTTATTCAGATCTCTGTTCACATGTCACCTGATCAGAAGTCTTCCCAGACTGCCTTGTAAAGGGTGGGTTCTCCTTTGACTCTTTCACCTCTTACCCTGCTTTAGATTTTCTTCTTAGCATTTATCACTCGTTCTCATTATATATTTATCTCTTTGTTTTTCTTTCCCCCAATAGGAAATAAAGTCTTTGATGGGAAGAACTTTGCCGATTCTATATTACTCTACTATCCTTGTTCCTGTAACCGCTCCTGGCACCAAGTAGCAGCTCAGTAATGTTGAATGAATTTTTTAAATGCATAATTTCAGATTGATGAAGGAAAAAATAACATCCTCATAAAGTTAAAAAATATATATTTGTGATACTGCAAAAAAGCATTCTAAGTTTTACCACAAGGCATTCTAAGCACTATAGGAAGATCAGGCAGCAGGCAGCAGAAAGTTACGGCCTGAGGCTGCTAGAGAACGCAGGGTGATGAGAGGTGAGGGGCCCCCAATAGAACCTTAGCGAGTCCTGTTCTCACAGAGCACAGAGGTACCCTAAAATTCTGGTTACAGCATGGGAATGGGCAGCTCTATCATGTCTCTAAATATCCCTGGCTAATTCTGGCCAGAGAGACCTTAGATCTAGACTACAGATGGTTTCTTAACTGACTGAGGCAGGGATGAGAAGACCTGTAGATGTGGCTTCTGGGTGGGTGACCCCCTCTGGGAGTGGATTCAGAGTGAAGTCACTGCCATACCCTGTCACGTTAGGCATCACCAAGATGCTCATGGTCTTGGGAACCAAATGTGCTCCAGAGGGATGAGCTTGGGCCCTTGTGCAAGAGCAAAATGTCACTTTTTTTTTTTTTTTTTTAGTTTATTTATTTTGAGAGAGAGAGCACAAGACGGGGAGGAGCAGAGGGAAAGGGAGAAAGAATCCCAAGCAGGCTACATGACTGTGAGATCATGACCTGAGCCGAAATCAAGAATTGGACACTTAACCAACTGAGCCACCCAGGAGCCCCCAAATGTCACTGTTCTAAATCTAGAGTGTAATATGGAATTTTAAAAGTTGGTAGGATTGATCTACAGCCACTATTAGGAAAAAAAACAAGGAAGTAAATTGAAAATTTTGTGAGAACAGGAATCTATGTCTTTCTTGGGTACTGTCACATTTGCAATACCTAAGATCATTCCTGGCACATATTAGGTGCCTGATAAATGTTTGCTGAAAAGCCACAGAATGAATACACAAAAAGGAAGGGACAATAAAACTGTATAGCTTTATGTAGTTCTGATTCTCAGCCAAGAGCCTCTCCATGAATCCAAACTCTGCTTACTTATAGTTGAACCATAGGAAAGGTCTGACAGGTTGTTAGAGAGAAAATAGCAATCATTATTTGACTTTTATTCTAAACGTGTCCTAAAGGGGTGCTTTGCTGGCTCAGTCAGTATAGCATGTTGATCTTAGGTTTGTGAGTTCAAGCCCCACATTGGGTACAGAGACTACTTTAAATAAATAAATAAGTTCTAAAAACTACTTATACAGATGCCCAACAAAAATAAATATCAGGTTAATTTTTAAAAATCAGATATAAAAATGTAAACCAAAGTGTTTGGTATTATTTATTATTTTGTTCCTAACAACTACAACAAAATAATCAATTTATAAATTGCGACTAAACTTATCATGGCAAGGTATAAGAATAGATTCATCTAAGCTTTTAAAAAGTTCTACATATAGATAAAACAAATCAAAAACAGTAGTAGAAGCCAGATTTGAGGCTAATTTATAGGCACCATGGAAATCAGAATTTTGGGGGGGATTTATGCCTATTTTATTTCTGAAAACCAGTAGTATCAGCAAAATAATTCCTTTTTAAAAGTTTATTTATTTTGAGAGAGAGGGAGAGAGAGGGTGTGCACATGTGTGGGAGGGGCAGAGAGAGAGGGAAAGAGAGAGAATACCAATAGGCTCCACACTGTTAGTATGGAGCCCAGTAAGGGGCTTGAACTCACTAACCATGAGATCATGACCTGAGTCAACATCAAGAGCAGATGTTTAACTGACTGAGTCAATGAGGTGCCCCCCAGCAAAATAATTCCTATTTAATATATATATTTAATATATATACAGAAATAATGGACTTCAACTCTTAAATTATAAGATTTTTCCCAAAGATAACATGCAGTATACATTTTCCCCCCAAAGGAACATAACAATGTTCAGGAAAAGAAGTGGTATGCAATTTTGATTGTATATAACTCAGGTTCTCTCCCCAAAAGTGTAATTTCAAAGTGAAAAATGAATAGGCCCTATATAGTTTATAGGAAAAAAAATGATTAATTCTTTTTGATTAATGACTTAAAATTTAAACAAATATGCTTAAATCAGTTCTATCCTGAAATACTCTTAGAATACATTACTACAGATTATTAATTCACTCTTATGTGTTGGAATTTCCATTTTACTCATTGCACAGAAAGCATTGCTGTTGTTGAACTGACAGATGGTTGGTTAATCCTGAACAGATTAAAGTTTATTAACATTAGCAGGAAGGCAGAGCATTGCACTCTGTGTGTTGCGTATATTTGGAGAACATGCCTGGCTCTGTTCCTCCTAGCTTCAGAAGCTTCCCTCCTTTATTTCTCTCTATGGTTTTCAATTATCATGGAGTGTGTCTCCCTATTGCCTTGATCTTTGCTTGAAATCAATAGAAATCTTAATCAGGATTTGACAAGTTTTCATATTGGCTATTCCTCTTGACTTACCAACAAAACTATTTTTTTCTGTATTCCTTTAGTAAAAGGATCAGAAGCTAGCTTTTTACAAAACAAAGACAACTTAAAAATGGTTCATCTGGGGCGCCTGGGTGGCTCGGTCGGTTAAGCGTCCGACTTCGGCTGAAGTCATGATCTCATGGTCCGTGAGTTCGAGCCCCACGTTGGGCTCTGTGCTGACAGCTCGGAGCCTGGAGCCTGCTTCAGATTTTGTGTCTCCCTCTCTCTGACCCTCCCCATTCATGCTCTGTCTCTCTCTGTCTCAAAAATAAAATAAACGTTAAAAAAAAAATTTTAAAAAATGGTTCAACTCTAGTGGGATAACATACTACCTGTGGATTCAAAGCCAGCAAATAGAAACAAAGAAAGTATTATTTTCATCACCTCAGAAATTGTTCACAGTATTCTCTCATTTTCAAATCCCATTTATAAAGTACACATGACTTCATCACTGCTTATCTGAACTTGTTTTCATTAATTGGGTAAATAAGTTTCTGGATTATCTCCCCAAAGAATTGGCACAGCAGCACACTGTTAGACTGATCTCTTTAGCTTACCAGCTTCCTTTCTCTCCCTGTAGCCTGAATTACAAACTCTCTGTTTCTCTTCTTTTTAGCAACTGTTTCTGCCATCTTCAGTAAAAATTTATAATTTGTTCTAAATGAATACTCTTGGATTTGAAATCCAAAGAAACTCATAACTGTAGCTATATATCTTCTATATTCATTGTAATTATAAAGATTTCTGCCAGAAAAGTTCTACCCGAAAAACTTATCATGTTAACAACGTTCCTAATGTATCCCTAGCACATCTCTAGAATTCTTAATCACTATAGTGTTCTTGCTTTATCAAGTAAGTTAATATATGAGGGGAATCACTATGGAATCTATCAAAAAGCAACCCTTCAATCAAGGAAACTCATAATAAAAATTATTTGTTTACAGTAACCTCAAGAAGCAGAACTGTGAACACAATGCTGCATACATCAACTACATATGTTCTGGAAAGCAGAAGTGCATTCTAAGTGTCTCCTCAGTCAGGAAGAAACAAACAAACAAAAATATAGATCCCAATGAGGACAGGTCTTGGGTGCTGATGAAGTATTGGTGGAGGGATGAAGATTTCACAAACACTGGGATCAGTCTGACAGGTGAATTGTGTTTTTAAGTTTATTTATTTATTTTGAGAGAGAGAGAGAGAAAGTACAAGCCAGAGATGGGCAGAGAGGGAGGGATAGAGAGAATCTGAAGCAGGCTCCGCACTGTCAGTGCGGAGCCCGAAGTGGAGCTCCAGCTCACAAATGGTGAGATCGTGACCTGAGTGGAAATCAAGAGTTGGCCACTTAACCAAATGAGCCACCCAAGTGCCCCAGAAAGGTGAATTCTTAAATTAGGGAAGGAGAGTATGGATTTGCTCACAAAATTCAACATACAACTTAAGTAACAAAAATGAAGCTTAAGCTTCAATTTATATTAACTGTTATACAAGGCCAGCATCCAGCAAATCTAAGTATACTTACATCTATAAAATTAAATGGTGAATATTTGATTAGTTCACCAGATTAACAGAATCCAACTTGATCTTTCAGTTTGTTCTGGTTCTATCTCTAGACAATTGTCTGACCAGGGAAAAGCATAAGCATTTCATTTTGACAAGGAACATGTAATTTCTGGATAAACTCTCCTTGTTCATTTATAAATGGGTCTTCTTTATGAACTGCATGAACTCAATGTCTCTCAAAGAACCTACAATGAATACATGCTTTCATATCATTAATTATCGGTGCACTTTACCTCAAATTATGAAATGTAAGGATAATTTATAGAAGAAGTATAAGAATAACTTAGGAGGAAGTTAGTCAAGAAAAACACTCACATTTGCATACTGTAGAATGAAACTGTCCATGATGTCTATTAATGCACTATGACTGTTCCCAACCACTAAATATTTTATCCTGCCTTGACCAATAGCTACATGTGACTATGTAAATTAAATTAAAAATGCAGTTCTTCAGTTGCATTGGCATATCAAATGCTCAATAGCTACATCTGGCCACTGATCACTATACTGGACAGTGCAGATACAGAACATTTCTATCATTGCAGAGTTTTATTGGACAGTACTGTTGGTATGATCCTGTAACGTGCCATGATAATTTCTCTCTTTAATAAGGACTTCTTTTTTTATTGAGAAAAGAGAAGTCTGAACCCAAGTGTCCTCACCTATATAGGTCAGGGTTTAATGACATGACCTCCAAGTATTCTTCTAGCTTGCCAGGTCTAAGAATATTTTTCAACGAGTGCCAAATTCTGAATTTACTAAAATTAAGAGAAAAAAAAAACCCATACAGCCTTGTGAAAGCAATTTAAAGCAATGAATGTGTTTCTCCTCTTGTACACTTACATTATCTGTAGGCTCAGGGATTTAGGAATTCATCAAGGGAAAAGATATGACCACACGGTGGCAATAGCACACAAGGAGCTCCATTTGAGAGGTTTGCATGTGGAAGGGAGAGGGGTGGATGGGAAAGTCTCTCCAACTATGAAACCTTCAGTGGCTTGGGGCCACCACCCAAAAGAGGAAGAAAGCAAGGGAACTCCAGGGGGAAAGAGGAATCAGAGATGGGATGTTACATGTCTAGGTGATGTTACTCTGCAACATAAGGGTCAGATAGATGGAAGGACAGCAGTGACAAGGGCCTTTTATAATCCTAGGGTTTGTTTAGCTAAGGCTCTTCATATACAGAACACAATGCACTTCAGATGGATACAGTGGTTTTGACTGCTGACTAGAGAAAAGGTTCATCAATGATAATAAAACAATTTTGGCAATATGAACAAATAACTAAGCTGCCTCATTTAGTCAGAAAATATATCAAATGCCTAAAACAGAACACATATACATACATGCAGACAACTTTATGACTCATTGTTGCTATAGGAAAAGTTATATGAATTTGAGATTTCTTCTATCCAGATAGAATTTTCACAAGTGAGGACTATATAAATTCTTTAGGCTAAATAGTTCTGATTGTAATCAAAATGGTATAATAGTTCTACGGCAAAGTTTGGATTTTTTCTTTTTTGTCTTTAGCATGGAAAATTTTGTTTTTCTAACAATCTAAGTTTGTAATTTTTTTAAGTTTTTACTTATTTTGAGAGAGAGAGTGCACACACACCTGCATACATGAGCAGGGGAGGGACAGAGAGATAGAGGGAGAGAGAGAATTCCAAGCAGGCTCCACAGGGTCAGCACAGAGCCCAATGCAGGGCTTGAACTCATGAACTATAAGGTTCATGATCTGAAACCAAGAGCTGGAAGCTCAACCAACTGAGCCACCCAGGTGCGCTGCTAAGAATCTAAGTTTAGAAAGTGAACTAATGTCATTTGCTGTGACTACGGTTGATACTACTATAGATGAGCAATAAAAGGACTGAGGCAGTGCAAAACAAATTTTACAAATATTCTGTGATTTACTGACAATAGGATTGAATGAACAAAAATATTAATAGGCAGATAATATTAATGGCTGCTGACGTTAACACAGAATGAGCCTGTCCTCAGATACAGTATTTAGACAATAAAACACAGGCAGCTGACATGGAAATTCTATAACACTTTCAAATTAGGGACTGAGATAATTAGAGACAAATGTGAAACACAGGAAAACTATTTTATGGAATCTACTGTGTCACAAAATTGATGTTGCAATAATTGATTTGCAAAGAAAAACTTGTACAAATAGGATTATTAATGGAAAGGATATAACCAGTAAATGACAGTTAATTTTAAGGATGCAATGACTTCATATTAACTTGAGTTGTGAAATGAATTTTAGACCTATGAAAGATTGTGTAAAATCCAAGTTCTTGACTTCCTCTAATAAGAGATTTTCAGCAAAGATCTGGCAACTCAAAACTTTAAAAAATTATTTAAACTACAATGGCTCCATCATCCCATTGAAACTTATTTTTCCCTTGGTGTAGAATTTTGGAGAGGCTACTCCCTGAGAACTCAACTCTGCAGTCAGAGGTATCTGATTTTAATTGTGTACCTCTAGTTGAGCACATTATTAGGGACTGGGTCTTGGTAACTAAAGTCACTAGAACCTTCTTCCTCTTACCCAAGTTCTTGGGAGGTTGATTTCTCCATGAGATAGTTACTGTGGAGTCTGTCCCAGAGCCAGTAGAGACATACTTATGGGCTATTTTTGGACATCACAGTTTATTGCTCTCCTTTGGAAGGTACTGGATAAACACAGCTGAAAATTCTTGTTCTTTGGGCTCCCCCTTTCTAGGATATATGTAGACTATACCATCTGCCCTGCCATTTTTTTTTTTTTTTTTTACTTTAATCATCTTTATTGTCAGATCTGGATGCTGCTTCCAAATCTCTACAGCATGTTTTATTCCTTTTCTCTAAGCTCCAAACGCTGTTTATATATCTATGTCCCCCACGGTGAAATAAACACTAATTATGCTTCACCATAACTACCTGTTTACCATCTCTCTGCCTGGAACAAAAAGCTCTTTGAGGGCAGGTATCATTTTTAATTGCTTTTCCATACCCAGTTACTGCCTGGTATAAAATGGATGCTCAAAAAATATTTGTAAAAGGAATGAATGAATAGTAGACTTTGGCTAGTCTCGTGTATCCAAACTATTTTCCCTCAGAGAAAGCAACTTCACAAATTTTAAGGAAAATTCACCTCACCTGTTATGTATGAAGGGCTCCACTCTGCACCATCCAAGGATGCCTGCTTCCTAAGGTTATACATTTTGGACTACTTCTCAAACTGGGCTTCCTTGACCCTTTGGTCATCTTCCCCAGAATGATGTGGGCTAAAAGGTCACAAATTGCCCACCAGCCCCAACATCTGTCCCTCACCTCACTATTATAGCCATATTGTGAAATTAAATGTATCATGGCAAAGGTAGGTCTATGAATAGGCAACATATGTCTCTGAAAGGACATCTGTCCTTAAAAAAAAAAAAAGGCTCTTCTACTTTTTCATATATTTTTCAGCCCTATGCAGAAAATCAACTTGATTTCATACAAATTAATGAAAACTGAAATGTTTGAACAGGAGATTAATTACTAGCTACCATGAGCAAATGTAATAGAAGTAATAACAGCTTCTGAAATGCAAGGTAATTGCTGACAAACAGAAAAGATTGTAATTTGGAGGGGAGAGGAATTGATTTTAAAAGGACTGTTGGGTTTCCAAAATTCCTAGTGAAGAATTCAGCTGTCATCCTTATTATGGAAATTAATCCTATGTCAAAACTAGCTGAGTACTGAATACCAGGCAGAAATGCTGACCAGCTAATTTTTAAGCTAAGAAAAGTGTGGTATCAGTATGTAAGTTTCCCCAAGTCTTTTAGACATTAAAGATGTATTTACAGTTAAATGTACGGTTCACTTCTCAATATATTAACAAATATATAGTTCATGTAAAACATGCAGACATTTAAAATTGACTTAACTTTGAGTTCTAATTCTGATTTTGCTATAACAGCAAAATTGTAACTACGCAGCTCACAAAAACCATATAATTTGTGAGAAAGTCTGTTCTATTCTCTCTGCTCCTATTTGTCTAAATTACAAGGCCAAGTTGTTTGTTTAAATTTTTAATGAAAATTGTGCTCTTATTTATCAGCTGTTTGTTTTTTATGCCATAAATCATTACTTGTTCAAATACTTACTGAAGATTTAGGTCAAGAAAGCCATAATATCGCACAAGTTATACAAATGTTTGGATTTATATGCCTACACATAAAAATATATATATAAATATCAGTTCATCTAAATTATTCCCCAATTCAAGATCTGACCAGAAGACTACCGTGATTTAATATGTAATTCTAAGCCAGCACAATAAAATCATAAGCCACGTGTCACTTCCCTTTGCCAAGTTTATCAAAGTGGAAAGAGAGGATGGTAAGATGTAATGATAATAATATTTCACATGTATTAAGGCAGAATTAGGCTGCAGCTACTCACATGAGAAAAGGTAGGGGGAAAGGATTATGAAAATAATTCGAGGATTCCACCTTGTTACAAGTTATTTTCTTTATCTAACGGCAGTTTTCAGACCCAGGACAGCTAAGAGACACTAGACACCTTAGTAGCCTGTCTTCTTGTCCTGACTAGATTAAGGTCACGGGTATACCCAACTTCAAAGAGCTGCCTCTGAAAGAGCCTAGCACTACCCTTTCCCTGCTCAAGCTCCAATCAGAAGAGAGGATCAAAACCACAGGCTGCCAGAACAAACACTGCACTGGCTCCTTTGTTTAGGAAGAAAGGCAAGGAGTGAGGTTTTTCCGTCAATTCTGTCTAAGAAACCAGAAGGGGCATACCTAAGGTCAGGTCACATGAGTGCAGGGAACTCTTGAATCTACCAAAGCAACCATCGTTCTAGGCAAGACTTGCTACCGACTACTCCCTCCCAGACAGAATTCATCGTATGAGGCCTTCAGTGTCCCCAGAAGTCACGACAGTGTCCCCAAGAGGGCAGAAAGGCTCTTTTCCTCCACCAGGTAGAGGTACCTTGCAAAGTGGACCATTTGGTCTCTGCTTGCATCTGACTCGTCCATTGCCACAATCAAGAGGTTACCAGGGATCCTGCTTTGCCTTCATTTTCAAAGACATAGGAATTCCAGGGTTCGAGGGGATTGCTGCCTCCCAATGGAGAGTGGGTGATAAACGTGATTAAAACTAGTTTCATGCTAAGTAAGGGCAGTTTCCGTGCTCCTTTTGCACTGATTTCCAAGATGCTTTCCAACTTCCTCCACAGCTGACTGGATAAAATGCTTTCGTAGGCACTTTCGGTAGAATACTTCAATTTGCCTATTAAAATAATACATACCCAGCTCACTAATGAAAACCACTTAAAAGATTTTTTTTTTTTTTGGTAAGATTAACCATCATTTCAAAATAAGGAGGAAGCCGTAATTAACCATTTCGTAAAGTGGTCATTTAAATGGCCTTTGGGGGTCTGCTTTAGAAATTTGGGACGCGTGTTTAAAATAAAAACAAGACGAAAGCAGTAACACTATGCAATATGTGTTTGGGTGTACACGCATTTTTATAAAATAATAATAAAGTTTAAGGTTATTTTACCTGTTTTGCCAGTCGCCAGTCACCTCTGCTGGGTGCCAGAGCTCCCCGGGTTCAAGGACCCTCTCCTCCCTTCCTGCGTGGCCAGGCCCCCTTCTCCCCATGTAAGGTCCTCTGCTTTCTCACTACCTGGCCATGGGCTTCCAGTTCAGGGATTTCTCTTCCCAAGTGCCCAGGCCACCTGCCTAGCCCCCACTTCCGAGGCTCTCTCAACGTCCCAGGCCCCAGTGCTGCCACCTGTGTTCCTTCCTCTTCCTGGGCCGCTAGCTCGCTGTTCCTAGACCCGCTTCACGCAGTGCCTGCCGGAACCCGACTGGGAACACTTCTAAAGGGGACTGCGAACACCACTTGCGAACCTAAAACCCCAATCTCTCTCGCCCTGCCGGGTCTCATGCACCGGAACCGAGCCGGCCAGGTGCGGCCTCTGGTGCACAAGGATCCAAAATGACCGAAGGCAAGCCGCCACCATGGACTGGAGGCCCCGGCTGAAACCTGGGGCCAGCCCGCTGCTTCCCGGCCTCTCTCTGGGAGGAAGCGTAGGTGTGTGAGCCAGGGACTGGGAGCGAGCCGCGCCCTCGGGCGGGCGCGGTCAGGGCGCCGCAGCCTGCGCAGCCCCGAGGGCCCCGCGTCGCTCTCCCGAGACAAGGTTCTCAGGAGCGGGCCGGGGAAAAGACGTTAGCGGGAGGAGTTAGCGGCTGTTGGAAGAACGGGTTCACGGAAACAGTCCCTTCCAAAGCCCTGGCCATCGCGGCTTGGGCCGCCTTCCTCCCTCCCAGGCCGGGGGCGCTGGCCCGAAGGGGCGCGTGTGCAGACCGCGACCGCCTGCCCTAGCACGCCCGGGCAGGGCGGTGCTGGGGCAGCTGGGGACCACCGCCCGTTGGCCCCGCCCGGCTCTGAACGCCCAGGGGTCGCGGCGCGTCCGCCCGAAGCGTGTCAGGTGAGGAGGTCGTCATGGCGATGCGGCCCCACAGCGCGCACGCCCGCTGCGGTTGGCATGGAAGCGGCCCCCGCGGGGCCCGGGAGCGCCGCTGATTGGCCGATTCAACAGACGCGGGGGAGGGGGGGTTGAAAGTAATTAGCGCTGAGCGCCCCGGCCGCCGCCGCTGGGAGGCCAGCGCCCCCGCTGGAATCTATTAACACCTCTGTCCCTCCCGCCCCCGCCCCGCCCCCCTCCGGCGGCCCCTCATTCCCAATCCTCGTGTGCACTTGCTAATTGTTCGAGATTTATATAAAGATATAGAGCTGAGAAGAGCAAGGCCCTCTGTGGGTTCCAAGCAGGTTTTGGGGCCTTCTATCTGGTGGAAGGAGGGCCGCGGAGGAGAACCCTGCTTGTCACTTGGGAAGGGGACGTACTTTCCCGCAGTGATGTATCCTGGGTCTTTTGTTTGCAGGGAGGTGGGGGGTGGTGCGGGATAAGATAAGCATAGCAGTCGGGAAAGACTCGAAGATTCGAGCTTGTGGTTTCAGACTCCCGATTAACGTGGCGTTTAGTATCCTGGCTCGGAGGTTTGTCAGGATTAATCTCCCTCCAGCCGTCACACCAGGTCTTGGAAGAAAGCCTTGAGAGATTCAAATCACTGTTTTGGTTCAAAGCAGCTTTGGTCACTTCCATCGTGGCTCACGCTTTTCTTTTCAGCCCTAATAATTGTAGGGAAAATCATGTATCTTAGTGCTCTCCCTCCTAGATATTCACTGCATGCTTTGGAGCCCAAGGTGGAATAGGTTACTAACCGTTGGCTTGTCTGTTTCTCCTTCTCTAGCTGCACCCTGTGGAGACCGAGGGTATGCATTGCAGCGGCTCCAAAAGCGGAGTAGCCCTAGTTCCACTGTCTCGAGGTCCTGATGGCTGTCAGATGGTAACCAGAGCCCAGCTTGGCCAGGATCCCCCACAAAGAACAGTGCTAGGGGTGCTAACTGAGAATGGACAGTACAGGAGGTCCTGTGGCCAGGTAATGACTGAGAACTGCTGTGGAAGCTGGTTGTTGAGAAGGGCTATTACATCATGGTGGGAGGTGGGTTTTTCTTGCAGTTTTACCAACAAATACCCATGAGTATTCCAGCCCTGGAATCTGGACAATAGGGACATTGATTTTGTTAAAGATCACTTTGGTCCCCTTTCCAACCAGAAATAGTGAATTATTTTATTATTTTTCTAATATCAAGGAAATAGCTCTAGGAACTGTTTGAATCTTTTAAGTATACGTAAAGCCATTTAAGCACTGGGCTAAGAGGAAATATTGATGCACCAAAATAAATTATGGAACTGGGGTTCCTCCAGATCAGAGTGGTGTTCAGACTGACATAGGTTGTGCCTGAGGCAATCCTGAAAAATCTTTGCTGTGTTCATTGGAGATGGTGTTAGAGTCCGGATGGGATAAGGCTAGGTGAAATTACTTCAAAAAGTGTGCCCTGCCATCTGCATCCTACTGTATGACTTATGTGTCCCTGATCTCATGCAAGGTGAACTCCCCCCCACTCCCCCAACATGTGCAGTATACCTTATGCCCTCTTGCCTCTTCTAGGATGTCATTCCAGCAACTCCTCTTTCTCTCCTCAGTCTTGTCTACTCGGTTAAACTCAAGCATACAAATATACTGTAATTTTTTTCCATCTGAACCTTTCAACTTCACAGCTCTTTGTAGTGACTACCCATTTTATAGCAATAATTCTTGAGTTTGTCTATCCTGCTAGACTATAAACTCCAACAGGAGGAGGATTAGGATATCAGGTTCACTTGTTCTCTTTTGACTCAGTTCTTAGTCCTGTCCTTACTTGACTGATCTGGCAACATTTGACATAGTTGATTTTTCTTTATTTCTTGAGGTAATTTCTTCTCACTCCGCCTGGGGAACACCACTCTCTCCTTGTTGTCTACGTAGGTCATTGGCTGTTCAGCCCCAATATCCTGTTTCTTCTTTATCCAATCTCTAAAAGAATACTCAGGGCTTGGTATTTGATCTGAATCTGCAATGTACTCCCTAAGCAATCTCTCAAGCCTGTTAGCATTAAGTACCATCTATCTGTTGATGACGTATACTTTTATCTCTGGTCTGGACCTCTTAGCTATATTACAGGCTCACGTATTTAGTAGCCTACTTGACATCTTCTCTTGGACCATGTAATAGACATCTCAAATTTGTGCAAAACCAAACACTAACCCTAGCCCCAAATAACTGTTCCAAAAGTCTTCCTCATCTCAGTAAATGGAATATCCATCCTTCCTATTATTCAGCCCCAAAACCTTTGTCATCTTTGACTCCTTTTCTCCCACCTCACATCAGATTTTCTGGGAAAATAATATTGGCTCCTTTTTAAAATGTCTGGAATCTCTTTACCTCTTAATCTTTACTGCTGTTAACACTGGTTCAGATCCCTTTTGTGTCTCACTGAGAATTTGCAACTTTCATAACTGGTCATCTTACTCATCTTACTTGTTCTCTGTACATATACACAGCCAGGGTGATTGTATTAAAACAAATCAGATGATACCACTCCTCTGCCCAGTGGCTTCTCCAGTGGCTTCCCACCTCTGAGTAGCAGACAGTCTTAAATGGTCTGTGGTAAGGCCTACCTGATCTGGCTTCTCTTTTCTTTCTGACTTTGTGACCTACACTACTCTCTTTCTCACCCTGCCCTTTGCTGCTCTTTGCTCTTTGTCTGCTCTTTGCTGTGTCTCTAAGACATGCTTGAACATCCAGGCATTTACCCATGCTGTTCCCTCTGCTCAGAATGCACTTCCCCCCTCTATTTGTGTGACTTACTCCCTTACCTCATTCATATCTTTGCTCAGCTCTGTCCTCTTCATTAGGACCTTCCATGATCACACTGTTTAAAATGGCAAGGACTCTCTTTTCGCTGTGTTCTTCTCCTCCAAAGCACTTAACACTATCCAGTGTAATAGATCTTGTCTTATCTTTCCCTACCCTCTGAGCTAGAATATGAACTCCATGAGGGCAAACCTTCTTGAACATTTTGTTCACTGCTAAATTCTGGGCACCTAGAATAGTGTCTGGTACATAGTAGATGATCAGTAAATATTTATTTAATGAATATATGTCTCATCCCACATACATATATCTTTGAGCAAAAGTCAAACTTGGTAGTAACTTGGAATCATGGTTCTAGTAACTTATGATTTTGGTCCTTTATATATTCCATTATTTCTTTTCTAGTACTATCTTAAGGAGTTTTTTTTTTTTTTCTTACTAGAAATAAGCCAGATATTTAATTTGCTAGATATAAGGGAAAGTTATGGAAAACATACTAACTTGAAAGTAGCCTCTAAAGGAAACACCAAGATTAATTATAAACAATAAAATGTTAATACAGTAGCTAGACCTAACATTTTCATAAATATAACTCAGATTCATAAACCTTGCCCACCTACCCTGGTTCAGCTGCATTCAGGCCTTCCTGCATGACTCACGGTAACGTGCTTGTTCATGGAGGGTTTGTACACTGCAATGCTACAGGGATAAAGAAAAGGGATTGAGAGATAGATTTCCCCGAGGTAATTACATTACATTATGTCATACAAAAGATTCTATGGCTTTGTAAGAGAAGTTAGTAGTATGAGTTTCTAAAATGATCATGTTTCTAAATAACAGGGTATAAAATGGGAACTTTAGAGGAGCTTACTGACTAAAAGCTATTTAAGGAGGAAGACTACAGGAACTCAGTGACTGTGTGTGAGAGCTTTGCTGGTACTTACGAAATCCCATAAGGCTACAAGTATGAAAGGCAATTAACAATCCCCTTCTCCCCTTGTAATACCTATTTCATTTTGGAGGAAAGCTATGCTTTCCCTTTTTTCTTGAGTCCCCTTTGATAAATACGTGAGGAAGATGACAAATTACAGGTAGCTCTTTTCCCAAATGTCAGATGTAGACAAAGATAAGGGAGAAGTCATACTTTCGAAGCTTCATTTTCTGAAATTAAATTGCAGACCTAGATATTTCAATTTAAGCCTCCTTTCATCTTCCCAGCCTCCTGGTTTGAGTCACACAGGCTTACATCACCTATACAATCTTTGGGGTGACCTCTGACAAAAAACTTAACTCTCTTCTAGGGGATTACAACAATCAGGTGTTTCTCTGGATCAGAAAATGTCTTCCCTCCAGCTGGAAAGAAAGTGCTCGCTGACTGCGGGGGCCAGGTGCCAGCCAAGCAAGGATTTGATATCTACATGGATGAGCCTGAGCAGGGGGACAGAGACAGCTGCACAGGGAGACAGGGGATGGCATTTGAGGATGTGTATGAGGTAGATACCAGCACACTCCAGTCAGACCTTCACTTCCTGCTGGATTTTAGCACAGGTAATCTGACTCACCTAAGGCCGATGGTACCCCGTGTTCATAATTGCCTACAGCATTCAATAGCATGTAACTAGCAGGAGAAATCCATGAGGTAATGACTTATTTTCACAACTGCCTGTGGAGGGTTAGTGGTTGGAATGAATTTTTAAATTCAATGTCTTACCTGATAATGTTGAACCCCCACAGTTTCCCCTATGCTGGTAGATTCATCTCTCCATTCCCAGTCTGAAGATGCATCAGATTTTGGTACAGATGTGATAAATGTGACTGAATATGCTGAAGAAATTCATCAGTACCTTAGAGAAGCTGAAGTGAGTTTTCCAAATTCTATTTCAATTTCCAGCACCCAAAACATTTAATAATAAGATAGTTATAAACTCTTGGCCATAACCATTAGTGAAGAGCATTCTTATGACATCTAAACATAGGAAGATCTATGAAAAATAACAGTTGTGAGGCGAGTAGCAATTACCTGGACTATTTCTCCATGATTCAGAGGGGTTGTACATTAAGTATTTCACTCTTAGTAATAAGCCATATTGCTATTTCCACCCCTCCTTTAAGTTATTTGTTATCTAATTGGATTACATACTTTTTTCCATAGTAAAGATTTCTTTGGCTCTTGATCAGTGTCTTCTTAACCTTTGCTCACGAGATTCTTTTTTGAAATAGCAACTGTGCTGTGGAGTGATCTTTATGATAGGGCAACGATTTAAGTGTCAAAACTCTTTTTCCACACAGATAAGACACAGGCCCAAAGCACACTACATGAGGAAGCAACCAGACATCACAGAAGGCATGCGAACAATTCTGGTGGACTGGCTGGTTGAGGTCGGCGAAGAGTATAAGCTTCGAGCAGAGACTCTCTACCTGGCCGTCAACTTCCTGGACAGGTTTCTTTCGTGCATGTCTGTTCTGAGAGGGAAATTGCAGCTTGTGGGAACGGCAGCTATTCTTCTGGCTTCGTAAGTGTTCTTTCAGCTTAATGTAAGACTGCAGCCTGTCAAAACGCTTGATTCTGTTTCCCTTTTATTGAGGAAATGCAGTGCTTTATAACTAAAGCTTACTCATACCTCCTTGATAAAGTATCATCATTTTTTGCAGTATTTACTGACAAACTGAATCTTAACACACTTTCACTCTTCAAATCAGGTATTTAAGATTTATAGCAACAAGGTCAGTATCATGACTGAGGCAGCCATCAGCTCAGATTCAAGATCCAATTTAACTTTTGCAGGGTGGTCTTTTGACTGCATTCTAATACAAAAATATTTTGGTTATATAAAAGATTTTGGTTATAGAAAAGCCATCTTCAGGATCTAGCAAATGGTAATAGCACAGTTTATTTCGTTACAATTTCAGCTTGTTCCTGTTACTATCAGTCATTCATAATAATAGCTCATTGTGTACAAAAAAGAGCTGGCTTGTGGCTGAGCTGCCTTTAATTAAGTGACCTGTGGTGGATGGTAGTTTCTTCTATCTTTTTGTCTCAGATATTCTAGTTAATATGCCTAGAAACTTGCCAAAATTCCCCTACAGAAAGCAGAAACAAAAACAAAAGTTGGTAATAATGAAATTATATCATTATTTTATTCTTGGATACATAGCCTCACTTGCTAATTCATTAGGGAATTCTGAACATGATCTTTTTAAAGACCTAAGTTCTAAGGAATTTTTCTTCAACTATTGTGTTCAATATAACATTCTTTCCCACAAGATGAGTGAGTGAGGTCTCTAGAATTAAGACGAATTTATCTGTGTGTCTGTCATTCGGAATCTTTCAGTCTATCAGAGGCCAAAACCTAAAATCCTCAGTTAGAAATTGTTTCTGTTACTGTTCCTAGCGATAAGTACAACATTAATACTCATGTTCTGGTTCTGGCACCAAGCCCTAATATTTTCCAGGCCAGTACCATTTAGTGATACTTAAGTGGGTATCTGGATAAAAAGTAAAGAAGTCTGCGAGGGCCACACAAGAGGCATGGTGGTGAGAATGCAGGTTCCAAGCTTTACTTCCAAAAACTCTCTACCTTTCACAGGAAATATGAAGAAATATATCCACCTGAAGTAGACGAGTTTGTCTATATAACTGATGACACTTACACAAAACGACAACTGTTAAGGATGGAACACCTGCTCCTGAAAGTCCTAGCTTTTGATCTGACCGTGCCAACCACTAACCAGTTTCTCCTCCAGTACTTAAGGAGACAAGGAGTGTGCGTCAGGACTGAAAATTTGGCCAAGGTAGGCCACGTGACTTCCAGGAACTTGGGAGCCAAGGAGAGTAAAAAGTAGTCTTTCCTGATCATCCTTCAGTTCTTCCTTCTTTTTTAGTTCTTTGTCTTGGGCACAGAAAAACTCTTTAGGATTCAAGAGAGCTAATCTTAGGACCATGATTTGTGGTTCCAAGACATTATGGTTGATCACGTTTGGTAGGCATGGATTGTCTAATCACCCAACTCTTAAAGAAATTCAAGTTTGGAAGCTGTTCCCTTGTCGGATACAGACCACACGCGAGCAATACCTCTTCTTAGGTTTACAGAATGGGAACAAAGTAAATGCGGTTTTTATTTGGCTCTAATCTTATCCTGACGTATTAAGTGATGAAACATTATTTGGTCACCTGAGGTTATAGTACTTGAGTTGAAGGCACTGAAGTATTGATTTAGAAAACTTGCTTTCTAACCACAATACTATGAGCTAGTATATCCGGTATGTATATGCTATGCAAAAAGTAATATGGGTACGTGTAAGTTTCACAGTATGTTTCTTCTAATCTAACAAGTTCTCAGAGGTACTGTTCTAGCCTCTGAACTGAATGCATTTGCCTGACAAATTAATAGCTTCAATATGGTTGTGTTTTTGCCATTGGCCAAAGACTCTTCCACACTAGTGGCCAGATCAGTGCTACTTTACCTGACTAGCATAAGTCTGTAGTACTAGTATAAGATAAGTTAATCTATCATATATAATGTGCAAGTGGACCAAATACTTGTATACTGACATTTACTACAACATAAATGTTATTCCGGTTATGGACAGACATAGCAATTATTAACTTGAATAATTAATAAAGTGAATAATTTTGAGCATCTGTTTTTGTCTGCTCATCATTAGATACAGGATGAACAGAGATAAGACAATTTTTTTTCCCTTGACATTTCTAGGTTTACGTGTAACCTTAGTCACATTTCTAATTCCACTGGGATTTTCTCTCTTGTGCTTAGTATGTAGCAGAACTGAGTCTACTTGAAGCTGACCCATTCTTGAAATATCTTCCTTCATTGATAGCTGCAGCAGCATATTGCCTGGCAAACTATACTGTGAACAGGCACTTCTGGGTAAGATTCTACTTCTTTCTAGATGAGATTCAAGGCCTATGTAAAAATCTGTTCAGTAACTCCCAAGGCTTAGAGTGAGGGAGAGTTGGTTTAATAAGGAACTGGTTGTCTTGCCAGCAGATTCCAATATGCCACTGAGTCTTACAGGTCAGCCTTTATGACTTTGACTCAGTGACTTGGAGTAGAGATTGCAGGAAGTCAAGGAGATGGTGTTGGCATGCTTATTGAAAAGAAGCAGGCCTGGAAACCCCAATGCCCCCCTCATACAAGGTGAGCAAAAGTTGTTGACTTTTCCCCTCTGTGTAAAACAACCTGGATCCACTTAGGATGGTCAGAAGGTTGCAGCAAGTTTTCAAGGAAACAGGGCAGTTAGTATTGCCTGTCGGTCCAAGAAGAGGCAAGATTGAAAATGGATCCCTTGATTTGCTTCTGAAGGCTTCCTTTTGTGCTGAAAGAAGTGGCATGTCTACTTTTACTTTCTAGAATACTTATTTACTATCCTGCTTTTCACTAAGAATCTTTCATATTCTATGTAAATATGGTGTCTGGTAAGTAGAGGCTCTTTAGGGACCAGTAAAAATCCTGCTCATGAGGGAATAGGTCAAAGTAACTTGTCCCAAACTGAGCATTATAAATAATATAATATGAGCAAATTGAGAACTCTGACTGTTCTTCCTAATATTTTTTTTCTAAAGTCACTGAAGGAGGATTACGGTTTCTTTTGAGATGAATGTGGATACTTCCTAAGTGATCAATTTCCTTTATTTCACAGTGTTATCTTCAGCTTTCTGATAATCTTATGAAGTTATATGATGCAGTTTTTTCTTTTGTCTTGATTAGCCAGAAACCCTGGCTGCATTTACAGGCTATTCATTAAATGAAATTGTGCCTTGCCTGAGTGAGCTACATAAAGCATGCCTCGATATACCCCATCGACCTCAGCAAGCAATTAGGGAGAAGTATAAGGCTTCAAAGTAAGTTTCTGAGATTTTCTTATCTGGGCTTACTGATTTAAAGCTTTAATAGGTTATAGGAATGTCAGAATTAAAAATAGAACAAGTCGGATCTCTAGTACGAGGCTTGCATGTTAAATCAGGGGAAATCAGTTGAGAGAGGTCCAGATGTATAATTTGTCAGCTTGTAGTACATACAGTCGGGCAGCTTTCTTCCTTTCTGTTGAAACTGCTTCTGTTCAATTACTGTTGAAAGTTTTCTGTGGCCCAAGATTTTACAACACTGAAATCCTTTGGGTCTCATTTCAGGTACATGCATGTGTCTCTCGTGGAACCACCCGTAGTTCTCCCCCTGCAATAAGTTTCCTACTGAAGCACTTTCAGAACTTAATCTCCAGATCAACAGAATTCGTCCTAACTTTTATAGGTTTCTGCAGGTTGGATCAACTAGTGTTGCTACAATATAGATGACATATTTTTAAAAATGTAATTGTATTTAGGTTCTCTTAGACTTTGGTAGCTTGTACTGTCATCTAACATTTTTTAAAGAATAAACAAAGAACTTGCCTTATGATCACGAGTCAGACTTATTTACTCATTAGGATGGCTGATGTACTTGCCTGGAGTTTTAGTCGGGAGCATTCTAAACGTCCTCTCTATTTCAAGGGTTCTCCTAAGCTGGTTTCATAAATCTGGCCTGCTATTAGGATTAAGTGTTCTGAGGAATTCAGAGATTTTCATGTTTGGTAAATGGCTACCCCGAGGGTTTTTCCTTCCTGTCTCTTTACTTTTCACATAGCTCTCCATAAATGGGAAAAGGAAGGAACCCCAAGCTCAGGGATGTAAACAGGCACTATCTATTCCAGCTTCCCTCCTGGACCCTATGGAGTAAAGACAGTGAGTTGAGGACTGAGTGTGGTCAAGGTACCTCTGAAGGGTGATTTACGTTTAATTCTACTCCAGGGACGTGACACTCATTTTGTAGGTTATGTCAGTGTGTAGTTTTGATTTAGTCACCCATCAAGCATATATTTCAGCCTTAGAAGATGCTCAGAGAGATGGAAAAAGCAAATTTCACCACGGGGTGGGACTTCAGAACAATGAAGCTGACCCCTCATAGTTGTCCCTGGGGCGATGTCCGTGCTAAGCTCTGCCATAGCTCCAATTATCCTACAGTTCATACACAGTCCTATATGGCCCCTTGCAGCAGCACTCACATAGTACGCAAGGTGAGGAAAACTGCCAAAACATCCATTTGTTGCAACTTTGTTTTAAAGATTGGAAGGAAAATCAAGAGTACACTTGACCCGATGCAGGGTGGTACTTACTGGGGACTGAATGTAACTTTTGTAAATGTCAAGCCAGGAGGCCGTGGGCACACATGAGCTTTCTGTGCTGTGTGCCCCGTCTCTAGACCTGTCCCCGGGCTCAGTCCCCATGGCTCTGTGGAGGCAAGAAGGACAGGAAACTTGTGTTTTCTAGATCCCTTTACATAGAGAAGATTAGACCCAGGTAAGTTTTGGTAAAATGGTAGTAGATGAAATTAACTCCAAATACTAAGTTTCAAGCTCTAATGAAATTATTAGTATAGAAATACAGCCGTATTTTCAAATTTTGTGAAGACTTTTTTGTTTTAAGTACCCACAAACTCTAAAAAGGTTTTAGCATTGCCTTTTTTTCCCTCTGCAGATAAACATTCTCAAGGTGTCTCCATTTCTGGTTCCACTGAAGAAATCAACACTTCCCTAAGTATTCTGTGAATTATTTTCCATGAGTTTCACCAAGGGGATACAGGACCTATATCACTACCGAGTTTTCTGTTTTTATGTTCTATAATCTGCAACTTGTAATGTCACATTCTTTTTCTTTAAAAAAAAGTTTTTTTAAATCTTTATTTATTTTTGAGAGAGAGACAGAGTGTAAGCAGGGGAGCAGCAGAGACAGAGGGAGACACTGAATCGGAAGCAGGCTCCAGTCTCAGCTGTCAGCACAGAGCCCCACGCGGGGCTCGAACTCATGAACCGTGAGATCGTGACCTGAGCCTAAGTCAGACACTCAACTGACTGAGCCACCGGGGCGCCCCTGTCGTGTCACGTCCTGACTTATGACTGGGCACCTTTCTGTTCACTGCATAGATGTGCTTACCTTCCAACTACCCTGTGGACTTGGCAGTGTAACAGACATGCACTATTAGGTGAGCCATAATATTGCCCTCTCCTGAGGAGGCAGTGGGGGAGGCTAATTCAGGCTAAGACTTTCGTGGTAGAAGTGCTGTGTTTGTCCCTTTCGGGCCTTAAAGATTTGGGGGACCTGGCCAGGGAAGCTTCCTCTCATCCTCTGCCAGTTTACACGGGCCAACCAACTCCCTGTGAAACCTGCCTGTCTCGAACTGCGGCCATGTGGAATCCTGACAAAATAACATTTTCTTTTGCTAGCGATATTCTTGTTCTGGAATGTTTTGCTTCACCTAGAAGAGACCCGAGAAATAGTCCTTCCTTATGAATTATTTTGCAAAGGAGGATTTTGTTGCTAACCTGGGTCCAAAATTTAACCCTGACTTTGGGTCACAAAACCATACTAAGGGACATAGAGGTCTGAACCCATAATTCTTATGTTCTTTGCTGCCAGCGATTTGCACACACTCATTCCCAGCCCCCAACACACACCCGCCAATTGCAAAGAACTGGTTCTCAGTTTTGACTTGCTTGTTTTATTACTTTTTTGTGTCCCTGAAATACTTTATTTAAAACTAGAATACAACTGTGGCCTGTGGCCCTCCCAGCCAGCTGGAGAGAGAACAGCAGCCTTCATTCAGTGGCCCTCCTTTCTTCCCATTCTTTTTTCTTCCCTGAATTTGGTGTTGGTCACACAGGGTTTTTATACTTCATAAGAATGTGTGCATAAACAATAACGTTTCCTTTTAAAATTTAATGATTGTTGACTATCTTGCATATCCTTTTAAAATTTAATGATTGTTGACTATCTTGCATATCCTTCAGTGATAAGTGTTTTAGTCTTCTCTGTATTTGGAGACTATCTGGAGAATCCTAGTTATTTATATACTATTGTGGAAGGTTAAATGAATATACCATGGTTTTTCTGTTCTCTTGATTTTCCCACATCTTTTTCCTTGCCCTGCCCCACACCACCCGCTACTTGCCAGCCAGTGAAGGCAATTGGTTGGGACAGGGCTGTGGATGTGGGAGTTTCACACCCGTCTCTGTGGTCTCTTTGGCCTGTGGCTTCAGGCCTTTCCCACAAATTGAGGGGCCCTTGTTGAAGTGGGCCATGAGAAAGGATAATGGAAACCACATTTGCCCACCCATTATCCGGAGCCAAAGAAAGAAATTGAATATACCCAAGCTGCTCTGTTGTTTCTGTCATTCCAGTAAGCTTTCCCCGCGAGAGCGTTAAAACATCTAGATCTGATGTAGCACTAAAACCTTGAAATTGAAGTCCACACTGTTTGGCTGAGAGTTCCCATGCCTAGGTACTCTCAGGCTTTCTGTTTCCTGTGTCCAGATTGAGGGGATGGGACATACTCCTTGGGGCTCATGGCTGTGACCCCATTTAGCCTCCTGCAAGGCCCAGCATGCAAAACCTATGGTCTGCCGTTAAAGTTTTACTTCAGGGAGGACTTTCCCTTAGAAATAATAAATGACTTTTATTAGTGATTGTGGACTTGATGGTATTCTTAAAAAACTGAATGGCCAATGCTCAATTAACTAGTGTAATGATGCGAAGAGGCACACGGGGAAAGGCATGGGGGAAAGGGGCTATGGGAAGGAGATCATAGGTAACACAGAGAAGTTAAAACAAGTCATACCAGGATCTGTGGATTGAATGTCTCTCATGAGGATGAAGCTTACTGGGGCCGGTAGTTGAGTGACTGGGCCCATGGTCCTAGTCACCTTGTGGGGTAGGTGTTCACCCAGGCTATACATGTTTGCTTCTCCTTAGTTGTCTCCTCCCCTTCACTCCTCTCCTTCACTGACTAGGTTTCCTGCTTACATCAATCAAGATATTATTATTTGCATCAATTTATTTGCTCCTTTAAACTTGATCAACCAGATGACTGGTGTGGCTGTTTACACACTGCAGTGAACACAGTGGAATGTTGGCTGGTTACTATTTAGTTTCAGCCACATGCTACAAATACATATATATTCTCAACTGATTCATAATCCTATTAACTTTTCATCCTATATGTCCTCCCACCCTCCCCAATGGTTGATCTTCACATCGATTGCTCTTTCCCTGCATCATCAAGAGTTACCTGTAGAGGAATCCTCCATGTAACATCCATGCCAACCTCCCATCTTTTATGCCCAGTGCATGGACTATCACATTCAAAGACAACCAACTTTTCCCCCCACTGGTTGGTAGGCAAAGGGAGAAAGAGGATACCAAAAGCCCAAGGCCCTCTGGAATTCCTTTTAACTGCATGGACAGTGCATATATAGTACATAAAACAGAACACAGCTGAACTCACTCTGATAAAGCCCTGAATCAGTTCATGGAGGCAGTGGGCTGGGACATGTTTGTTACCACATTCAAATCCCACAGTGGAAGCCTGGATTCTGGAACCACCAGCTGCAGGAGCTGTGCGTATCTTCTGTACCCCCTTGTTTCTCCAAGCAGCTGATGCTGCAGTTACAGACTCAAAAATAAAAGGAAAGTGCTATCAGGGTCCCTGCTCTGCTATGCCAGTCCCACACTGAACCGGAGATAAGCAGTGAGTGAAATGTCTGGAACAGATGCCAGATGGAGGGAATGGGGCTGGCTTCCGCTTATCAGACTAAGCTTAACCTACTGGCAAGGGGTTTCTCTCCTCAGTTTAATTAACAATGAGAGAGAACTACAACCAGATACCAATCTGTGGTGTTGGGTATGTCAGTCTTCGGACAACTTGTTTCAAACTTTTGTCATCTAAAAATGTGCTTTCTGCTCTTCTGGTGATTAACAGCAGCTCATTCTTTTATAAGAATTGAAACTAAGATGCAGACAAATGCAGTGAAAGGCCAGTACTGCCTTTCTCTTTTCACCCAGGAATTTATCCTTCACAAAGACCCTTAGGAGACCAGGGTCCTAATTCCAACTTGGCTATTAACTGAGTGATGCTGGTGGTACTAGGTAAGTTGACTGCATTGATTGCTTTAACCACCCCAAACCTGTGTGGCTCATCACATGACGGGTTCCTCTCTCATGTCACTCTCCAGTGTGTATTAGGAAAAAGGGGGCCTTTGTTTTCACATGACCATCCTTCCCCTGGAGTCGCCCACTGAATTCTTGTTTTCAGCAGGTGAGGGAATAGAAACATGGAGAAAACATACCTATTCTTATACTGCAAAGGCCTGGGAACTGTAATTGAGCTGTAAGCTCTGGGGGAAGGGCAGTGTGGATAAACAATCAGTCCTTGCCTGTGGGCATTTTACTTAGGGTCATGACTTTAATCCCATCATGAACTCAGAGTTTGGATGAGTCTTTGTTGATTTTGAGTGACTTATCCATTTTTACTATTTCTCTCCAATCTGAATATGGCCTTTAAAATGACTGACCTCTTAAACCAACCACTTCTGAACAGTAACATTTCTTAATAATAGATATGATACGCCAGTTACGTATTTTCTAATATGCATCTCAATATATAATTACTGAACGTGAGTCACTTAAAATTCTGGGTGCTATGTCACCTCTTGGGAAACACCAAATTCAATTATCTTAAACTCTTCCCAGTTCTGTGGTAAATTTGTAATGCTTCAAAAAGTAAATGCCAACAAGAATTCACTTTTTTATGTGTCTTAAACTTGATGGTACTTGGGCAGGAAATACGAAGGCTGGTCATGAACTGCATTGAGAATGGCACTATCTTAGGATGATCAAGGGCCACAGAGAGGGGTGATATGGATTTAGGCCTCTACAATAATGGGATAGCATCTCTTTTCAGCCTTTACCCTATCCTTCCTCCTCAAGCATTAAAAGCAAGAGCCAGGGAAGTCGGAAGATTGACATATCTGTTTCGAATGAACACTTTGATGTGGCAGTTCTGACATTTAGGGGAAGAAAAGGGCTGGAAAAGGTGCCTAAAGTTGAGATGATACGTCACACTAGAAGTTCTCACGGAAATAAAACATAATAGGGATTGTGTTCCCGATGCCTGCATCCATCTCTGTCCTTATCCCCCTGCTGTCACTGCCTTAGCTGAGCCCCCGTCATTTCTCAAATGCACCCATCCCTGTAGCAACCTCCTAATGGCTCTTCAGTTTCCTTTTCCATTTCCAGAGTTTTCCGAAGTAAAATTGACGGTATCTCTTTCTTGCATCTAATTCTTCAATGCCTCATCACCACTGGAATAAAATAGGGGGCACGTAGGCCCTTCATTAGCCAGACCCTGCCCACCCTTAACTAACAGCTTCTGCTTTAGTTAACCCTGCCAAGTTACTTGTGGTTCCCTGAACAGGCCATGTTCTCCCTTCCCGTATTCTCCCACACAGACTACTCTCTATTTGAAAAACATTTCCCACTTCCCAAAACCTTTTGGCTACCTCTGAGGTGATTTTTCAGAACCAGTGTTTGGCTTTACCTCCCCATCAGCCTCAGGGTAAGTGTCTCTCACTGGCTATTAATTGTCTGTTTGCCCTTGTCTATCTTCCCCTAGAGTACACATTTCATCCCTATACTCCTAGCATCAGGCTTCATGCTAGAGATTCAATAATATTTTGTTGAATGAATGAATGCATTATTCTTTTTATAGAAAGTCACTAGCCCTCAATTGAATCCAGTATAAAGTGATATTGCTGAGAAGTATAAAACCTTTCAAAGTACATTTGGATAAAATGAGTTTAAAAGGAGAAGTTGTGGGGCACCTGGGTGCCTCAGTTGGTTAAGCGTCTGACTTCAGCTCAGGTCATGACCTCACGGTTCATGGGTTTGAGCCCCGCATCAGGCTCTGTGCTGACAGCTCAGAGCCTGGAGCCTGCTTCAGATTCTGTCTCCCTCTCTCTCTGTCCCTCTCCTGCTCATGCTCTGTCTCTCTCTCTGTGTCTGTCTCTCTCAAGAATAAATAAACATTAAAAATTTTTTAAAAAAAAGGAAGAAGCTTCAACAGAAGGTAAGAGTGGATGGCGTCAATGTACTGTCATACAAAGTTCATTCTCCTCATAATTCTTTCATTTATTGTAACATAAGAAACTAGAACATAAAGGGAAAACTTTCATTAGGTTCTTGAAACAAAGGCATTTCTTAGATGAGAACTGGGAATACAGTGGCTTTTTGAGAGACAGATCTAGGGCTTTGCTATCTCTTTGGCCTTTACATATTTCTCCATCTGTCTTACAGGGAAGATTTTTGCCGTCAAAAGAGGTCTTCCTGAGCTGCCATTTAATGAGCAACAACAGCTTTATTTTGCATGTGCTGTGATCTATCATAAATCATATTTGCTTTTGAAATGCATAAAGAAGAGCCCTTTTAATGGAAGGGTTTATTCTTTGATCCCTTAAAAAAAAAAACAAAAAAAAACTTTGGCTTTATGGCAGAATGATAGGGGAACACCATCAAGGCCCACCAGAAACAATGATGAATGCAAGATTGTTGTGCTTATGGAGCACTTCAGTAGCTAAGGCCAAAGCAAAGGTACTGAGCTCAGATTAGGGAGCGAGGGTGGTGGGTAGGGGATAGTGGGTGGGCAGGAAATAGGTGCAGACAAAGGGACTTTTAAGCGATAAGGAAAATTCTTCTAGAGCTCATTCATCATGGAAGATATTACCTCTTCCCTAAATCCTGGGAGGTGGAGAAAGGCCTTCTTGCCATAACAGCATAGAGCTAAGCTTTTAGGTTTTTGAAAGAAGCTTTGCAGAACCGACATCTTCCTATGGATCCTGTATTGTATGGATTGTTATGTTAGTCAGCTTAGGCTAAGCTATGCTGAAATAACAAATAAGGCCCAAATTCCAGTGGCTTAAAACAAGTTGGCCAGCTTGTCTGTGTACTTGCTTTAAACAGTGACTCAGGGCTCCAGGTTGCTTCCATCTTTCAGCTCTGCCAACCTGCTTTCAGATGCATCCATGCTTTCACATGCAACCTGCTTTCAGATGCATCCATGGGTAAGAGAACACGGAGAAGACACAAAGGAACTCAACCACCCTCAGGCTAGAACTGCACATATTTCTGCTGACACAGGGGCTGGAAAAAGTAGCTTAACTTTTTGACCTGGGAAGAGGGAATGGTTAGATGAACACATGCCAAGGGCTGTAAGTAACAGTTAACATCTTTCTGGAGATTCTCTGTTGAATTTGAGAGTTAGGAATTAGAAACAGAAACAGCCTGGGCAGTAAAACTGCATTCTGAACTGCAATTAAAGCAAAAAGGTTACTCTTCAAGCATGGAATTTTGAACTATTACAGAGAAGGATGGTAGGCAAGAACAACAAAAGAATCAGAACAAGAATGGAATAGTTGCCCTGGTGTACTATTTCCCAGGCTGTGTTCTGGGGGACCCTAATACTCCTCGAGACGAAGATCGTGAAGGCCGGGAGGGGAAGCATAACATGTGTGTGGTGGGGAGGCATTTTTCAGTCAAATAAGCCTGGTGGTTAAACAGTTTAAATGATTTCTCTATTATTGGAATTCTCGCAGTCTTTACCTGGCCATGATAATGCACCCCTCACGTCTCCTTCTGAGGGGAACATAGCTGACCCAGGGTCCAGCTGTTGTGCTCTGCAATCCCTTGCTGTGTTTGCAGGGAAGGCTGCCCTTTCCTCTGGCTGCTCCCGATGACTGGGCACAGCAGGGATACTAACGGAAGATCATTACAAAGAGATCTGGCATTCTTTTGACTGCTGACTTGGGCTCCAGGACTCCTAACAGTCTTCTGAATACTTTCTTAGCATCACACCACAGTCTGAGTCTCTTCATTTCCAACCCTCCTATCTCCCTTCTCTCCTTCATGGGGCCTGCATTGTGGTCTGAAGGCTCCCCTGGCCTCCTCCAACTCCATCCCCTTTTTGTCTCCCAGGCAATTTGCCCAGTAAATCTCTTGCACATTTAATCCTGCCTCGGTGTCTGCTTTTGGGTGGCCCCCAAAAAGAGGGGATAGACAGTATTTCCCAGATGCACTTGGCCAGAGAAAACGTTCTTTACACAAACCTGTCATGTTAAAAAGGCCACTAATATCTCAAGGAACACGATTGGAAATGCTGCCTTAGAGAAAAGGGCAGTTAATTAATAATTAAGCCATCTACACTTTAATTTGTATGTTATTTATAATTTGATTTGTACACATATGTTTTTTTTTTTTTTAATTTTTTTTTTAACGTTTATTTATTTTTGAGACAGAGAGAGACAGAGCATGAACAGTGGAGGGGCAGAGAGAGAGGGAGACACAGAATCTGAAACGGGCTCCAGGCTCTGAGCTGTCAGCACAGAGCCTGATGCGGGGCTCGAACTCACGGACCCTGAGATCATGACCTGAGCTGAAGTCGGACGCGTAACCGACTGAGCCACCCAGGCGCCCCTGTACACATATGTTTAAATTATGTGTTAATTTGTGTAAATCTTTCATAGTCTTTTCTTATTATTTCAGTTTTCTGGATTAAAATAATCCTTCAGGTGTTATTAAGGACCCAATCACCATCATAGTTATTGCCCTGGGGGCCTAGGGCAAGACCAATCCAGGCAAACAGCAGCCTTCTGCTTCCCCTGGGCGCATTCTATTGAATGCTGTTAATGCAAATCACCAAGTTAGTGACCATATATTAAATATTGATGCAAGAGGGATTTGGGGAATCTTTAAGAATGTCTACTAGGTTATTAGGCATTTAGAGATTTTATTATCGCACTCAGGAGAAACTAAAGTTTTGGTTTCTAACATCTGACAGTATGGAATGCTAAAATTTATAACTCCATGGCACTGGCTTTTTGAAAAGAATTGAGCCCCCAAAGCACTTATTAGTATTGCATATAAGAGAATCCTTCAGGCGTTATGTTTTGGAAATTATTCAAAGATCCTTACAATTATCTAAAAGGCGGCATCCTGAAGAATTATTTATACATGTGTATTGGTGGTAGCATTATTCGTAGTAGCAAGAGGTGGAAGCAATACAAATGTCAATCAGTGGATAAAAGAATAAGCAAAATGTGGTCTATACACACAATGGGATATTATTCAGCCTGAAAAAGGAAGGAAGCTCTGACACATGCCACGCCATGGATTAACTTTGAGAACATCATGCTAAGTGAAATAAGCCAGTCACAAGAAGACAAACACTACATGATTCTGCTTTTATGAGGTATCTAAGTAGTCAACATCATAGAAACAGAAAGGAGAATGGTGGCTGCCAGGGGCTTGGGGGAAGGGGGAAGACAGGGAGTTGTTTAATGGATATAGTTTCTTACAACAGAAAAGGCTGAAAAAATTTGTTGGGCAACAATGTGAATATGGTTAACACTCATTGTACACTTAAGAATGGTTAACATAGTAAATTTTACATGTGTACCTCCCCACAATTAAATAAGTGATCTGTAATCTGAGAAGCTTTACAATGATACTTTTAAGCAATCATATGGTTAGTCCAGCTTGAGGCAAAATACAAGCTCCTTAAAAGCAGAAATACTATTTTATCTATTTTATTTTATCTTTCTATCCCTTACAGCTTTGCTGCTCAAAGTGTAGCTCATGGGTCACAACATCAGCATTGTTTGGGTGTTTGTTAAAAATTGTAAGGTGTACTGAATATAAACCTGCATTTTAAAGTTTGTTTATTTGTTCAGAGAGAGAGAGAGAGGCAGAGAGGCAGAGAGAGAAGGAGACAGAATCCCAAGCAGGCTCTGCACTGCCAGTGCAGAGCCAGATGCAGGGCTTGAACTCTCGAAACTGTGATATCATGACCTGAGCAGAAACCAAGAGTCGGACGCTTAATCGACGGAGCCGCCCAGGTACCCCTAAACCTGCATTTTAATAAGACACCTGAGAGATTCACATGCACTTTAAAGTTTGAGAAGCACTGTCCTACAGCACCAACTCAGAAATACTCAGAGATGAATGAAGTTTGGCTGTTGTTTGTTTGTAGATTAGAAACCTTCAAGAATTGATAGCTGCATTTAACTTCTTTGCTCCAGGGTTGCTGTGAACTTTAGACTTCACCGTTACACATCTGCTGGAAATAAACAGTGAGCCAAGATTTGCATACATTTAAAGTGGGATTTTTAAAAAGTTACCTTCTATATGATTATCTTGCACTTAGAACAAACACTTGATCTGAAGATGAAGCCATCTCTGCCACCTTCCCACTTTCTCTGACCACTTAATGACCTCCGTGTGGCAATATAACTCTGAGGAATGTGCAGAAAGGTCAGCATTTTAGTCTCCAGTTGCCACTTCTCAGTTCTGAGGCATCGGTCCCACACCCATGGAGGGTGAGGAACCATGGGTGAGACCTCTGATTACAAATGGGAGGCCCTCGGGGCGCCTGGGTGGCTCAGTCGGTTGAGCGGCCTACTGCGGCTCAGGTCATGATCTCGCAGTCCGTGAGTTCGAGCCCCGCGTCGGGCTCTGTGCTGACAGCTCGGAGCCTGGAGCCTGTTTCAGATTCTGTGTCTCCCTCTCTCTGACCCTCCCCCGTTCATGCTCTGTCTCTCTCTGTCTCAAAAATAAATAAACGTTAAAAAAAAATTTACAAATGGGAGGCCCTCAAAGATTTTCTCTCCTCCTTCCCTTTCTTTCTCTCATTAAACTTCAGAGGCCAAGCTTGCCAGATCTGGCCATATCACAGTACTATATACCCAAATGCCTCCTCTAGGAGGATGCTTAACTAGAAAGGAACCATAAAAAGATCAAGTTCACATCCAGGAGCACTCCCAGCTCCTCCTCCTGGAACAGCACCTTGCTTGGGTCTGAGAGAGATGGTGGATTAATAGGCCTCATATGGAATCTTCCAGCAAGTCTTCTCCTTGAGCAACCCCCCTTGTGATGGTTCCTGTGACTAATATGAGCTCCAGGTATCTAGGCAAGATTGGTTTGTATCTACAGATGTGCGACCCATGGTTGGAGAAGTCAACAATTAGTACACCTTCTAAGTGTTAAACATGCTACACTATCACACTGAGCTTTCGTAGCTCTGGGGTGGGGAAGATAGTCATTGCATGTGCTGACAAGGCAACAGCACATGGCAATTCAATGCTGGGAAAAGAATTAGTATCTTGTACGTTTATTGGATATACACTTTCCAAAGCACTTTCAATTATATTATCTCATTTGATCCTCACAAGACTTTGCAACAGTAAATAGGGCAGTCATTATCAGCCCCATTTTACAGAAAACAAGTCTTGGCGAGTTTAGAGTCTGCGGTGGTAGTTGACAGAAGTGGCTCAAATTCACTCACTCCACTCATTCCTTGACCATTAGCAACTAACTAACTTCATGTCTCTGGGACGCAGTTTCCTCATCTGCAAATGAGAAGGAAAATAATTCGGTCTTGCCCACAAGGTAGATGGTACACGTGAAGACTGTAGCTTAGTGCCTGCCTGCACACAGGTAGAGGTGATACCTGTTAGCCACTATGATTACTGACAGATCATACAGCTAATGTGTGATCACATTAGATCTAGGACTCAATTTTTTTTTTCAGTTTATTTATTTTTGAGAGAGAGAGAGAGAGAGACAGAGCACAAGCAGGGGAGATGCAAAGTGAGAGGGAGGCATGGAATCTGAAGCATGCTCCAGGTTCTGAGCTGTCAGCACAGAGCCTGGCACAGGGCTCGAACCCATGAACCATGAGATCATGACCTGAGCTGAAGTCGGTTGCTTAACTGACTGAGCCACCCAGGAGCCTCTTTTTAAAATTAAAAAAAAAAAAAAATTAATAAGCCTAGGCTCAAACCATCTTCTTCATGTTCTAAGTTCAACGGTCTTTTCATTATACATCAGCACATTTCCAGCATCATCTTCTTCAGGAGGCATTTTCTGATCCCACCCTTTCCCTGGCAGAGTGCCCCAACTCTCTTTCCCAGTTGCATTCGGTACATCACTAGCTCTCCACGTTGTGTATGAATCCACTGACTCTAAGTTCCCTCAGGGCTGAGACCATGCCTCCTCATTCATCTTGGTATCACCAGAGCTAGTAAGCACAGTGTTTGTTAATCTGAACTCCAGTATGGCTCACTGATAGGAACTTTGATAGGAAGCAGTCTTGCATTCAGTCTTTGCAGCCAAGACCATACTGTATCCCTCTGCCTGTGTTTTTTTGCCTTTTTATCTTTTACCTCTTCTCCTAGAGGCCTATTTATTATCTATGTCTATAATTCTCCAATTCTCATGCAGAGTTTGAATAAAATTACAGTTTAGCTCCAGCTGTGTAGATTTCTACAGCCCAATATGAAGCTCCTGCCTGCTGCTGAGAAAACACACAGATGCGCTTTATAATCAGATTTCAGGAGAATGTGGCTTGTTGTTAAGGTTTCATTTCTGGCCAAACAGGAGGGAGGAACTAAAAATGGGCCTGCCAGAACAAGACGAAAATGTCAGGTGCTTAAAAGGAAGCGCGAAACTCTGACTTTAAACCACTAGATGATACCCAGAGTGGCCTTTTATTTATTTATTTTTGCTTTGTTTAATTTGGGGAAAGTGAGTTGTATTTGAACAAGTCAAATTCAGATTTGCACACTATGCATGTATGAATGCACAGAGATATATACACACGTGGATATGCATTTTCATCCTATGTAGCAAAGCCTTGATATACGAGCCCATCTTGTCATTTAACTGGTGTTATTTTACTCAAAATTCTTACTGTGAGGTAGTAAAGGTCATAACCCTAACCCAAGCATTAGCTACTGCTATTGTACACAACGCATTGAATATCGTGACCATTAGCCATCTATGAAATGGACCTCCATTCTAATAAGTTAAATAGTTGTGAGAAGGAATTTCATAAGCTTAGGGGAGTATTTCAGGGCAACAATTCATTAAACAGATCACAGCAAAATCGTGTTGCTTTGGACAATATGTTGAAAAAAACCGTTTCTGCTATTTTTGCACATCATCCTTGAGAAGGAAAAAGTGAAACAGCGATTTGCTCAATTTGAAACTTCCAAAAGCATGGGATATAAGATTTAGAGCTACTTTAATATGTGAAATACAAATAAAGGCTTTCTGGATTGGTACAACTATTTTTAAGTTCTTCTATCCTTATGAGAATAACAATCTTGCTTAATTTAAAACATCACACCCCCTGCATTTCCTTAGTTTGAGAAAATATAAGCAGATTTGACTTCACATTATTTGGCAAGAGCATAGTTAGCTGATGAAAGGTGGGATGTGACATGCTAGTCAATGACAGCCCAAGATAACCATGAGATCATCGGAGTAGTTTCAAAATCAATTGGTAACACAGTCCCATGGTGAAGTCGAGGGATAATTTTCTCAGACACCTCATGTTTCAAAACACGTTATGCCATTAATTTTGATTATGGTTGTAATTTAAACTGGCTCTCCAATTTAAAAATGATTACATAAAAGCATTGATTCGGTGCCTGAAACACATGTGCTCAGAAAGCACATTCAGGTGAAGCAAACAGTGTTTATATGCGCAGCATACATTGTCTTCACTTTAGAAAATAACAAGACAATATGTTCTTCTCTTACGAACTCTAACGACCCAAAGCTTTAATCCATTTCTCTTTACATAAATATATTATCACCTGATTTCTGATACCGGATTAGCTGCCCTACGAGAAAAAAAGAAGTCATTTATTTTCTGTGAGCGACTCTAACAACCCTCGGTCTCAGAAGAAATGCTGAAAGCATTAATTCCCGAGTCCTGCATTCCCCTTCTTTCACTGTGTGGTTAGAGGAATTTGCAATGAGAACGAGGGCTGCTTGAAATCCTTCTGGTTGTCTGTTACCTAATGTTTGTCCAGAGGCTAGGTTTCATTTGAGTGAGAGCTCCTGGGGTCTCAGTCAATGTAACTTTGATTGAGGTAAGAGAAAGACGAAGAAGCACCCCATCAGGCAGATTTAAGAGATGCCAAGCTTTTTTTTTTCTTTTTACAATTTTTTTAATGTTTATTTAGTTTTGAGAGAGAGTGCGCGCACAGGGGGGAGGGGCAGAGAGAGAGGGAGACAGAATCTGAAGCAGGCTCCAGGCTCTGAGCTGTCAGCACAGAGCCCAACGCGGGGCTCAAACTCATGAACCATGAGATTATGACCTGAGCTGAAGTCGGACGCTTAACTGACTGAGCCTCCCAGGCGCCCCAAGATGTCCAAGCTTTTAAATCACCTGGGAGACCATCAAAAGAGTTCCATGTTTCAGGGGTCCTGGAAGCCTGGATTGTAGGCCAAATTGGAGAAAGGAGAATAAAGAATGAAAAAAAAAAAACCCAAATGAAAATAATTTAAGCCAAAGCCCTGATGGAAAGTCAAGGGTACAGTTCAGGAAATCTGTGTGAAGTATGAATAATAGGTTGCCGTTAAGCCTAGTCTTAAAGACTCTCAGAGGAGCCATGATTCAATCTTCATTTTAGACCTATCTTGTCCCTAGACTCCTGCCTTGTTGTCACTGTAGAATACCAAACTGCTATTGCTACAGCTCACTGAATCAGCTGGGATTTTCCCATTATTTCCTAGGGGAGGTAAGAATGTGAGGAGGTGAGAAAAAGACTTAACCCAGTGATGTGCTACTAAATGTTTAACAATTAGCTCAGTGAGGGGGTGGGAGAGTATGCCTATACAGTAAAAACTTGGTTTGCAAGCATAATTTGTTCCAGAAACATGCTTGTAATCCAAAGCACTGTATATCGAAATGAATTATAGGAACCATTGGCTCAGTTGTGATCATGGGATGTTCAGTGTCATGTACTACTCACATTGCAAGACATCACTTGTCTATCAAGTTAAAATTTATTAGAAATATTTGCTCATCTTGCGGAACACTCACGGAACAAGTTCCTCGCAATCCAAGGTTTTACTATATTTGTGTACATAGGTTTATTGTCAATTATATTGCTGTAAAGAATATGTAGCACACAATTTATCAATAATAATAAAATACATACCTTTTGTTGTAAATCCCATATAGTTAATTGATTCTTACAGAATACTTTTGTTGATTTTTGCCAAACTGTTGTATCTATAGCCAATCTATAGTTGCAGCTGACAACCTGATATGGTTCTTACATGAATGTTAGTAGATGTTTTCATTCAAGTCAGTAAGACTAAGTAAAACAACAACTGTGTATGTTGGAACTCACTTGTTTGTCAATGACTTTGAGTACTATAAGAATATTGGGAGACTATTTCCTCATTGTTTTATTCACAATGTAATAGCCAAACACATGATACATTTAAAAAGTTTGATCTGCATTATTTAAATTTTCTCTACTATGTTCTTAAGTCCAAACCAGGAATTGGCCAAAACGTTTTCTGCTAAGGACCAGAGAGTAACATTTTACGTTTTGCAGGCCAGAAGGTCTCTATTTTAACTGTCTCTCTATCTGTACGACCCTCTGCCATCACAGTCTGAAAGCAGCCACAGGCTGCATGTGAACAGATGAGCGTGGCTGTATTCTGGTCAAACTCTATTTATGCACACTGAACTTTGAATGTAATGTAATTTTTATATATCATGAAATCTTCTTTTGATTTTTTTCAACTATTAAAAGTATAAAAGCCTTTTGGAGTTTTTAAGTCATACAAAAATAGGCAGTGGGCTAGATTTGGTTTATAAACTGTAGTTTGTCATTCCCTTGTTTTGTCCATCAACAAAAGAGTAACTCAAGCCCTGATTTGTAGCATTTGCCCGTCCCGTGGCATAAAAATTACTACTATGGCTGATGTCAAGACGCTAATGTGATACCACTGAATGTTGGGAAGAGATGGGGAGTAGTACAACATTATGTAGTATTTCCACCCAATAGATACACAATAGGTAAAAAGAACCTCAAGAGCATAGATAATAGTAAAATAATTAGAAATTCTGAGTATTGGGTATTTATTACCTTACTTTTATGTTATTAACTTATTTGTAAGATTATATAATTTCACTTTTAATAATGGCAACAAACAACTAGAAAAATTCTCAGAAATTTTACAGTCGGCTTCTGCAAGTTGGTACAAGTTGGCCTCGCCAAACCACTAAATGTAGCGCCTAATATTCTAGGGTATACTGCAGCTCTTGACGCTGAGAGTCCCACATTAACACTGACTCCTCTACCACAGAGGCAGAATTGCCTTTTGGAATCGCCCACAAAGTAGAGAGAGCACCAGGAATCCTAGGCCCTGAGCCCATCTAAGACGCTTTTGCTGATTCTGCCTTCCACATAGTAATGATGGAAACCTTCACTGACACAGGTACACTGGGGCTTGACTTACCTCCCAAATGGAAAAATTGTTATGATAGTAATGATATCTGGCATTTCTTGAGTGTTTACTCTGGACCAGGCTCTGTCCTCAAATTTTACCTGTGCCAGCTCATTGGGTTGTCACTCAACTCCAAGAGGGAGTTTCCATCATCACCATTTTACATTTGAGGAGACTGAGACACGGAGGTGTGAGGCTGTTTGCCAAGATTACAGTGTGGAGAATTAAACGTTCCAACTTCTCTCAACACTGGCTCATTTTCTACGTGGCATTTGTGGAGACAAGTATCTATACTTTATTACTTACTTATTTATCTCTCCAGTACAAGGTTATCAATAAAATTCAGTATGTCCCGAACTGGACCACCATCTTTTCTCCCAAATCTCCTGGTCCTCTGTTTTCTTTTTCACGTGTTTGCTGTTGTTACTGGTATCAGCGCTACACTAGGTACCCTGGCATCTTGGACTTTCCTCCTCGTTCTACGCAGCTGCCAGCCCTGCTAATGGAACCTCTAATAGTACGTCTTGTGCCTCCTTCTTTTTTTTCATTCTCCTTCTAGTTCATGGCTTTGCTACCTCTCACTCAGATGATTTCAGAAGTCCCCTCACCATCTTACAGTATTCGTTCCAAATTACATACTGTATTGCTGGATTAAACTTCAGTCTCTTGCTCATAAGCTGTAATGACTGCCCACTGCCTACTCCTCAAAGCTCTCCCGTTCTTCCTCCTCTTCACTCATTTTAAGCTCTAAGCTGACAGAACTTTTCACCATTTTTCACATATACCCCATGCTTGACCCACCTCCACGCCTTTGCTCAAGCTGTTTCCTCTGCCTGGAGTGCCCTTCTCTATAACTCTGCGTGCCTGCTCTCTACCCATCTTTTTCTTTTTTTAAGTTTAAATGACCCAAAATTTCCTTGATCTCCCAGCCAGAAAGAGCCTCTCCCTCTGCTGAAGCTCCACAGCCTTTATCTATCTGCGCTTTTCTTGTGGCACTTTTAGCTTTCCCACCCTAATTATTCTTATTTGTTGCTTCTCCAATCTCTCCTGCTTGATTCTGGATTCCCTGTGAGCATCATTAGTTTTCCATCTATCCTCTACAGTTGCCTGTGCACTAGGTGCTCGGCCAATATGAGATGGATGAACGAGTAAAACATGGTAAAGACAACCTCTCACCATTTATTATTATTGTTGTTTAATATTCCTTTTGTGCAGCAGACTATGCACATTATTGAGCTGCATTGTCCAGCATGGCAATCACTAACCACATGTGTCTATTGAGCACTCGAAACGTGGTCTAAGTTTGAAATGTCCACTGGTCCAAACAGAAATGTGCTATAGGTGTAAAATATACACTGTACTTTAAAGTCTTAGTATGAAAAAATCACAGTAATTGTTTTACGTGGTGAAATTCTAATGTCTGTGATATACTGGGTTAAATAAAATATAAAAATTATCACCGGCCAATTTTAATTTTTTAAATGGGACGACTGGAAAGATTAAAATTACATACGTGGCTTGCATTATGTTGCCATTGGCAGCTCTGTTATACAGCATACTCGTGATCCCCTTGAAACGTCTCTGTTTTCTAGGGTGACAGTGTGTTGTGGAAAAAGCTCTGAGAGTTTATCCCAGTTCCTCAAACTTTTGGAGTCTTAGTTTCCTTGGCTTTAAAATAGGGGTAATTGTGCCTTCCTTACAGGGTGCTTTTAAGCATTTAGTAAGATAATATACATTAAGCTGCCTGATAACTTCGTAGGTACATGGCAAGCACTGGTTTCTTTGACTTTCTACACAAGCACGAACTTATACTGCATCATCATTCCCACCAGTCACTGTCAGTATATTAATATCACTGCACTGACCAGTACTGATCGTTGTTTTAGGTCAGCTCTTTATATCTTTCTATGATCTCTTCCTGTTGCTTTGAGTCTCATAAACCTAGCAAGAAAACGTGGGAAATTTAATTGTTAACTTGAAAAAAGGGAGAATTTGGAGTCCTTACCCTGCTTACATTTTCAAGGTTTGGTTCTGAATTACAATGTAAGCAGCTTGAAGCTCACCTCCCTGGAGGAAAGAGATGTCCATATCTGCCATGGTACACAATTTGAGGGGGTCAATTCACATTATACAGTATCCTATGTTGTACACTAATGGTTCAGCGTGAATGGTCCCTTCTGGAACAGCACAACACTGGAATACTGAATAACTTGCTGCTGTCTTTATTGGTATTACATGATTGATGGGTGGGGGATGGGGGGAGTAGGGAGGAATCAGGTACAATTTGTTCTCCATTTTAGGCATGACCAGGAACCCGGGTTTCGAGGTCCCTAATGATTATAGGATAATTATCAAAGAAGTAAAAGAATTATCAGTGCTATAGATAAATGTCAACACTATTTTCAGAACAGATATTGCTATTATAATATACTGACACTAATACTAACCAAGGATTTCTGGGCACATTCTCCTTCATCAATAAAGGATACAGTTGTCATTGCTGTCATGTTCTGTGGGGTAAGCACATCCTGCATCTGCTTGTCTCCTCCACAAAAGGGCTTATATATCTAGAGAAGGTGAGGTGCTTAGTATGGGAAGAGGAATATTGCTAGTTTTCATTATCAATGCAGGACAAGTAATTTTAGATCCCAAGATAACCTAACAATAGAGTGATGATGGTGTTTATCTTCTTAGGCTGTCAGTGCGTGAATATTATTAATCATAAACTTAATCCTGAATATCTCGGGACTGCAGCAGAGTTCCAGGATTTCATTTCTTAATGTCTTCGTTACAGCTGTAAATCTCAAAATAAATGCAATAATTACAAGGAAGCATCAGCAGCTGGGGTAATTAAATACGACTTGCCTTCTGCTATGCCGAGACTTGCATTAAGCAGAATATGTGCTCTTCATTACAAAAGAATTCTTTACAGGTAAATGGTCCACAGTAGAAATGTTGCTCCTTCTGCCCAAAGGAGCAACTTATCAGGAAGGGTACCATCCCTAGGGTCCCTGGCTTCCCAGATGGAGATGCTCAGGCTCAAATGTGAAAGATAAATGGGACATGAAATTTTCAGGCTCCTGGGGCTCCACTAATCAGATGAGTGGGCACAAAGATGCATTTTCTCTCCTCAAACTGGAAATGTATTTGCCATGGAAAATCAACGAAATAATCAACAAATATATATTGAAGACACACCGTCATCATCATTGTCATCAACTACAAACATTTATTTTGTGTGTGTAACACACACATTACCCATGTTAAGGGCAAAAGAACCGTAAGACATGGATTAGGGCACAGAAGATCAAAAATCTAGACTTTAGTACGGGAAAACAGATACGATTCAAAGGCAACAACACATAAATTTCAACAGAAAGTACTATACAGTAAGAGTTATAGGAATAGCCACTTTAGTGGATGTTATCCTAGAGTCTTGATACATTTAATAAGAAGTATGAGAACTGATCTCTGTGCTTAGGGAATTGCAGTTTAATTGGGAGATGAACTAAACATAAAACAATGAGAACAATAGGATACTATAAAGAGCTAAGTTACAGATGCAGAATGAAGACCTGTGAAGACTGGAAAGAAAGAAAGAGAGCAGGTAATATGGTGTCAATAGTCAGGGAAGAGAGTGCTTTAAGAATCCTTTAAAGTCAGAGACAGTTTGGATAAGTGAAGGGGGAGAAGGGAGAGTTCAAGGCTTCAGGTGAAAATCTCTTCAGTTTTGGTAAACTTTGGAAAGTTGGTCAGCAAACTGTTTATTCAACATCAGTGTTCTGATGGAGGGATTAGACTATTTTGAATGGGAAACGAATAGGGCATTATGTTTATCACTGCAGGTGATACTGGTGGGCATGCTCTTGGGTTTGGAAGTCATTCCGTTTGTTCAGTCAACACTGACTAAGGACCTGGTATGTGCTACTATTGTGCAGAGGGCTAGACTACACAGGCAGGATGAGATATGCATCAAGGATATGGAAAACTGAACAGGCTGAATTACATACAATGTGATCCTTGCTCTTATAAGGACAAATACAGAGTGCAGAGAAGAAGCCCCAAACTCAGGCTTGGGGAGTCAGGAAGAGTTGAGATGTGGAGGATAAACAGGGGTTATCCTAGCAAGAGACATGGGATTGTAGGAAGCATTTCCAGGTGACATGGATAATTTGGGTAAAAGTCTACCTGGCTAGGTTTATGAACCCCGAGTTTTTCTGTTTGGCTGGAATGGAGAAGTAAGAGTTGAGGCCAGTGACATAGGCCATGTCAAGTGGTAAAATACTTTTAAACAATGATAAGGGGTTAGGGTTTTGGACTTTGTCCTGAGGACAGTGGAGAGTCAGTGAATAATTTTAAACTGGGGATGGACATGATTGCATCTGTTTTGAAACCTCATCCAGGCTGCAGTGTGGAGAATAGATTGGATGCTCTAGAGTCAAAGCTGGTGTTATCATATGTTCCCATATCTACACGAAATGAGAGGGGGAAGGACGTGTGTAGTCCAGTCTCCTCTGTCTATGCCTATCGTCTGCCTCTTGACTCCAGGTTGCAGATTTTATCCTTAGAGGCATAGGATTCTGATCCTCAGTATCTAGCAGAAGGTTTTTCTGATTCTACCAGGTTCTACCCCAGCAGTGGATAGATGGCTGCTCAAATTTTTGTCTACTCAAGTCCTAGCCTGATCTGAAAGGAGGCCACCTGCTAACACATATAACGATCATAGTATTCAGCACAATTATGTTGTGGAGGGCAAAACATCAGGGAATTATAGTGACTCGGTTTTTTTTTTTTTTAATTTTTTTTTTTCCCAACGTTTATTTATTTTTGGGACAGAGAAAGACAGAGCATGAACGGGGGAGGGGCAGAGAGAGAGGGAGACACAGAATCGGAAACAGGCTCCAGGCTCCGAGCCATCAGCCCAGAGCCTGACGCGGGGCTCGAACTCACGGACCGCGAGATCGTGACCTGGCTAAAGTCGGACGCTTAACCGACTGCGCCACCCAGGCGCCCCAGTGACTCGGTTTAATATCTACTGAAAGCTGTTCAGAGAAATTACATGAGGTAAGAAAGCCACTGCCATAACCACTGAAGAGCACTTGGTATTTTGACAAAATTTAAAATGCCCTCTCAGGAAAGGCTCTATTCTTCCCTTGAATAACTTTTTAGATCTTGAGGCAAGGCAAGGGATATGTGTGATAAGGAATTATGTTTATATTATATACAGCTCCCAGTATTCCAGGCGTTCCAAATTTCTTTTTTCTTTTGTTTTTTTTTTTATTCCAGTCAGGATAAGAGCAAAACTGATCTAACTTCACAAATTATGCTTCCAGCACATTTTAAAAGTACTTAAAATGTTATCTTTGAAAATGAGATAATAAAATGGGACATCTGTGCATTCTTTTTATTCTAGGCTTCTGAAATAGTAAGCATCCCAGCAGCCTTCCAGGTTAATAGAATCTATGTGTGATTACAGCTGTTTAATATGCACAACTAATTACACGCTGATCCCAATCATCGTGTTGCCAGATATAAATACTATCTGAGAAGGGTTGTCTCATAAGATGACAAGTCTAATAGTGCAAATGTTGCAACACTGTTCTGAGGAGGAAGGAAGCCATTCTGGAGTTTTACTAAAAATAAGAAGATTGTAAAAAAGGAAAGGAAACTGTAAGTTTCCTGAGAAAAGAAACTGTAAGTCCATGTACAGGAAACTGTACCCACCTAAGCTAGCCATCCATTTCATTCCAAAGAGTAGCGCTCACTTCTAAACCACTCTCTAAGATGAAAGGAGCTTCAACTGAGGAAGAATAAGAAACTGTTAGATCTTTGCTATTTGGATAAATGATCCTTTCTCCTTTCTTTTCATATAACTGTACTACTTTGACTGAATGAACAAGAAGTTAGTAATAAGAATAAGAGAACCTAAGCATAAGAAACAAAGGTTGCATTCTACGATATTTAATATGTGCTTCTTAAAACAGATATACACACTTAACTTTCTGAACAGATTATTTTCAGTTGCATCTTGGGAGCTGTATTATTGTTTTGATCCATTACTTGTAGGTTCTTATCCTAACTGCATGAGACTATATAAATAGAAAGAAATATGATCTTGAAAAGAGAACATAGTAAAAAGAGTTTAACTCTGCTATTCAGACAGGAGAAAAGACATTTGATTGGAGAGTATACGCCATTGAAAAGAAATTTATTTCTAGCATGGCAAGGATACTAAACTTCCTTATTGTTGGCACATTTAATCCATTTTTGGAATCCTAATGTTTGAAGCTAAACCAAAAACTGAATACTTCCAGGAGAACAAGAAATGAAGTGGATAAATCACTTTTGAGGGTTTTTCAGCAATCCAGGTGACAGATGATGGTGGGAGAATAGGAGATGGTGCGAGGTAGGCTGACTAGAGATCCATTTGGGAAGACGTGGTGCAAGAAGAGAGGACTCAAGGACGATTCCAGCATCTGGAGCAGCTGGATATTTGGTTGGAGGGGAGAGCAATTGAGTTTTACCTTGCTCTCCCTGCCTCTTTCGCTCTTTTCCTCCCTCTCTGCCTCCCTCTTGGCCTCCCTCTCTTCCTTTTTTCCTTTCAAGCAGGGTGGGAAGGCTGTTGGGCAGAGGCTGGAGCCCTCATGGCTGAGTATTTTAGGGGATAGGGGGCCTTGCGGGGCTGGAGTCTACACAAGAACGTTGTGGAGAGGCAGCCTGGTGGGATCAGGAGACTGGCTACATGAGGGGGATTAAACAAATGAGTAAATATACTGGTGACACCTGGAGCCAGGTTTATCACTGTTAGAGAAGGTACAAGTATGGAAAGGAGGAGAGCTAGAATGAACCCTGTGGTGTTCAGTCAGATGTATCTGTGTGAACTCATGGATGTGTGTGTATACACATACTCATATATACACACATCATATGTATACACAAATGTGTATATGTGTATGTATTTACATGTGTGTGTGTGTGTGTGTGTGTGTGTGTGTACCTATATTTCCTAGATCTGGCCAACACCCATACTAAAAAAATACAAACAAAAGCCACACATTTGCCTACATAAAGCTAACTATATTGTGTAGTAACTGGAATACTGTTCAGAGCAGTGGCTAGAATTAAATAGTACAACTACACACAAAGAAAGAACCTGGTAGCAATGATGCTCCCATAGCAATGGACACATTTTGGTTTCTAAATAGCACTCTCCACTAAAACACTGAAAGGAAGCACTCCTTAAAGAATTGGCTGACTCCAGAGTTGGGCAGGGGAAAGAACAAGAGCTTGGAGCAACTTTTTGTACCAGAAAGTTAAGGAAATAAATGCTCACAGAATGATGGGGCTATGTCGAAAGGACACAAAGGGCTTCCTGAAGGTCAAGAAGTCCTCTGGTCAAACCTGGGACAACCTCAGCATCAGAATAAGTAAAGACAGCAGTGGATTATAATTCATTAAATAATAGAAGAAAACATGAAATCACATTGATATGTCAATGGCTAAAAAAAGAGAACGCTTCTTTGCAGAAGAGTGCCAACTAATAAATATAAAAGGAATGACAGAATTAAGGAAACACCACTTGTTAACCATCATAATAATAATTAATTCAGGCAAGAAATGCTGAGGATGCTAAAGCTAGTGGGCACAAGGGGGGTGGAGAAAGGGATTTTATTATAGTTTCAAGATATAATAAAATATATATATTTTGAAATATATATATATATATATATATATATATATATATATATATAGGAAGTATGGTAAAATCTTATAGCCTTACTATGAAAGATAGTTACTAACAGAGAAACAGAACTTCACAGTGGGGATACCTGACAGAACCTTCTTCACCTATTAATCAAAGTTAAAACATGAGGAAATGTCAGACAGACTCATACGGAAGGACATTCTACAAAATGACCTACATATAACCTTGTAGGTCATGAAGTGAGGAGGGTCAGAGTCACTGAGAAGAAAATAGAAATGTGGCAACTGAATTCAATGTGTGATCCCACTTTGGGTCCTTCAGCTGTTAGATGCTATCAACGTCATTGGGATAGCTGGAGAAATCTGAATGGGATTTTTGGTGGTTATTCAGGAGCTCTTTACACTTTTCAACTATTCTTTAAGTTTGAAATTGTTTCAAAATTAAAAGTAAAAAAAAAATTCTGTGCGGTGCCTGGGTGGCTCAGTCGGTTCAGTGTCTGACTCTTGATTTCGGCTCAGGTCATGATCTGTGTGGGATCAAGCCCAGCATCAGCTCTGTGCTAAGCATGGAGTCTGCTTGGGATTCTCTCTCTCTCTCTCTCTCTCTCTCTCTCTGTCCCTCCCCTGCTCATGTGCACCCAAGCACATACAGTCATGTGTTCTCTCTCTCTCAAAATAAATAAACTTAAATTTTTTTTATAAAGTTCTGTTTTGATAGGGTATGCTTGTAGTAAATGCATAATGAGTAGGAAATATTTTCTTTCTTTTTAAAAAAAAATTTATTTCTAGATTTTTTTTTATACCTCATGTATTTTTTACACAAGGCAATCTAAAAATGGATGGTGCTTTCTTAGTTTATTTTCCCTCAACACCACTAAGTGAGATCTGCAGACCAGAAGCAAGGCCATCACCTGGGAACCTGTGAGAGATGCAAATCCAAGGGCCCCAGTCCACTGCTGCTCGCTCAGGTTCTCTAGGGAGTGTTTGGAATCTGTGTTTCATCAAGCTCTCCAGGTCACTGATACTTACTGCAACTTGAGAAGCACTGCTTAACCCTGGATAGTGATCATCTTTTCATTAAAAAAAACAAAACAAAAAACTTACAGCTTTATTTCTTATTCTTATTTAAGTTTATTTATTTTTGAGAAACAGCGCACAAACAGGGGAGGTGCAGAGAGAGGGAGGGAGAGAGAGAGAGAGAGAGAGAGAGAGAGAGAGAGAGAAAGAGACCAAGGAACTGAAGCTGGCTCTGCACTGACAGCAGAGAGCCCGATGCAGGGCTCACAACCTATGAGATCATGATCTGAGGCAATGTTGGGTGCTCAGCCAATTCAGCCACCCAGACGTCCCTCTTATTCTTATTTTTAAACTGATATTGTTAGAATCTACATACAGAAAAGTACATAAATCCTAAGGGATTTCTTATTCAATATTTTTTATTTTAATAGTTCCACATACAAAAAAAAGTTCTACATATATATTGTTCCTAATATACATTAAAATAAATAGTGCATCAAACCTGCAATGTCACAGATATAGCTGGTTAAATTTAAAGCAATTATCTACATTTAAAAGTGAGTGAATTTAAGTAAAACTGTTAGGTAAGTCACAGCGCAGGTGGTTCACAGACAATGCAAAAGTTGTGAGGATGGCTGACAAATGACCGAAGTTTGGGAGACGCCAGTTTTGTTGATCAGATTACTTAGTTACTTCAAAGAGAAAGCATGTAGGAAAGACATGTTAGTATGGTTAGTGGGAGTAGAGCTGGGGAGACGTTAGATTATGGGGGTGCCATTGAGTCTTTGGGTCCCTGAAATTTGATAAAACATGTCAGCACATGTTTTAGGGCCACAGGGGGGCATAGAAGATGAGGTGGGTCACAACATGGGACATAGAGGAAAAGATCCTTCTTTCTTCATTAAACTGTGCAGGGCTGGCCTGCCTATGGTGTGATGGTGAATGGCAGGCTTTCTTCTCATTGGTGAATGGCCAGCTTAGATGAGGAAGGAATATGTCTTTGCAGATGTCTCTGTACTTAAGACAGACACTCATTAGACTGGATTGATTTAGGTACCTGCCTATTGCAAAGGCGCCCAGGCATCCCCAAAGGCATTATGGCAGACTGATGGATGAGAATTCACTGATAAGCAGGGTAGCCGAGCAGAAATCTTGTTTTTCGGAAATAATAGCTTGAGGACTTAGCAGACAATAGCATTTCCCTGGCTTCCATTTTACATCGCAAGTGTTCATAACCTCTTTGAAAATGAAATTCCCCAAATTTGTAGAAGGAGGTGGCCGATACAGAAAGCAGCAGCAAACAGTGCCTTTGAAACCTTGCCTTTACCGTGCCTTATGATTCCGGGTTTCATGCAAACAAAACCTTTCATAAAGTTCTCCCAAGCCTCCCTGGAGCCGTCCTTATTACTCAGTGTGCTGAAAAATAATCTCAGCTTGGAAAACAATCTTCTGTTTCTCACCCCCTAGGTTCAGCAGGCTGAGGCAGGAATTGCCTCAGTCCTGAGTGCTTCTGAGCTCCAGGCAGAGCAGGGGGACTTCCTACCTCCCAGGGCAATGTCCTGAAGTGTGTGGATTGAATACAGGAAAAAGAGAATTCGTGACTTGACTGTTTTAAGGCCAGTTGGTTTTAGGGTTCAGTTGTGTCTCCCCCCCCCCCCCCATAACGAGATCTGAAAACCAAAATTGCTCATTTGCAAATTAACTGCTCCAATTTGGCTAATGTATCTAACGCCCTTTAGAGGAATGGCAATTTTATACCTCAAGGTCAGCAAAACTGTGTAATTAGAGTTTCAGTTTTGTGACTATACACCGAGAACTGCCAGGCTGGGTCAGGCACAGCCATTTAACTAGCTGTGGGCCTTAGGTGGATGCTATCCTCTCTGGACCTTGGTTTCATCATTTTAAAGTTGAAGTTTCAACCAGATAATTGATAACTGCCCTCCCACTGTAACAAACTGTATGCCAGCACCTTTCCAAAGGTGCTTGTCTATTTGTTCTGGTATGCCAGGTGCAGGAAACTGGGGCTTGGGGAAGGAAATGGAGAAGATATTTATGTCTCACACACACAGAGGAAGGGTTTGTGTATGTCTGGCGGTAACTGTCCAAGGTCAAAACTGTACAGGGTCATCCGATATAGAGGCACTTCCTTGTGGGCAATGAATAAATGAATGTTAACAAAATGGAAGAGCAACTTAGGGCATGGAAGTGGCCCCTGACAATGGCTCAGGTGGATAATTGCCTCTTATTACCCAAGGCATTATTCAAAATAGTAACCTCAAAGCTTTTTTGTTTTGTTTCTTAAAGCTTCTTTGATTTGTCCTTGGATCTAAAAAGACTCAGTCATTATCTGCCTGTTTACTCTGAGTAAATGTGTACCCTAAGGAAATGTGAGTTTGTGTTCCTTCTGCTTGAACACATTGACCTTTTGGGTTTGCTGACTGTCCATTCTCACGAGGGGTCAAAAAGGATGGCAGTCTTTAAGGAGTTAGGTGTGAGCCCTCCTTCCCTGAAAGAGCTTAGAGCCTGAATAAGAAACACAAGTATCTGTTTATAAGCTTTTTCTGCAATTTCAAGAATCAATCTCCTACTGCCTATTATTTTGGAATTTTCATTCCCTGCTTTTAGGTCTTCAGAGAGCATGTATTTATGCATCTCTCCATTCATTTGTAAATAATTAAATTCCAGTTTGGTGCCAGCCCCTGTGCAGCAGGGGTACAAAAGTGACTAACTTGCCCTCGAGTTTGGGAGGAAGTCACATAAATTTTAATGTTTATTCATTTTTGAGAGATAGAGACAGAGCATGAACAGGGGAGGGGCAGAGAGAGAAGGAGACACAGAATCCAAAGCAGGATCCAGGCTCGAGCTGTCAGCAGAGTCAGACATGGGGCTTGAACCCACGAACTGCAAGATCATGACCTGAGCCAAAGTTGGACACTTAACTGTGCCACCCAGGTGACCCTGGGAGGAAGTCATGTAAACAGCTCATTAAAGAACTCTATTAGTCAGGACTCTTGGTTTCCTTGTGATAGAAACTCAACTTCAAACAGTTTCAGGCATACGGAGGAATTTATTACATCAAGAAAAGAGAGGCAGTCAACATTTAGATTTGTTTTTTACATGAAAATCTGAATTTTTGGTCTTTTTTGTTTGTTTGTTTGTTTAATAGGGTATTCTAGAAAGACTGGCCTGTATTTCTGGAAGAAAACTATAAGCTGTAGCTGAGGAGTGGGTGTCCCTTATATATGGCACAAGTGCTTTCTCCTTGGCCCCAACCCATTTGCACTGTTTGCATATGTAATTATACTCGGCTCTGGTCATTCATTTGTGTTCCTTCTTTCTTCTTCTTAAGTATCTGAATTACTAGACCCTTGGATCAGAAGAAGGTCAAACTGGAGGTGGGAAGACCAGTTGGTAAGTTATTGCAACACTGTCTTCAAGAAAAGATGATAGCAAAGCAGATGGAGAGTCAAGAATAGTGGCAAGATATTTTGGTCATGGTGACAGAACTTGGTCACTGGAGGATTACATATTTTTACTTCTTCAAAAATATTTTTGGAATCTTCTGGATTTATTTCCTTTATGTATTTATTTCACATGGTTTATAGAAATCTTTCAGACATTATGTATTATTTTTTCTTAAGAATAAACCAGGACCCTGGAGAAAATGTCAGGGGTGGTCCAGAGGGGGACTGGCTAAGCATCCTTCAAACAGTAAGTTGGTCCAGGCCCAGCTCCAGTCCAAGGAGACTTTCTAAGTGAAGTGTGGGCAGCTTTTCTGACTTAGTAAAGCAAAGTTAAGATCCAGAGACTCAGATATCAGGCACAGTACCAGGGGCTCAGGGAAGGACCCAATCAACAAGAATCAGAGGCCTTGGCTTTAAGGTCAGTAACAAGTCACAATCCATTGGAGTCTGAATAACTAACAGTCATGCTATGGTAAGGGTGTGTGTGTGTGTGTGTGTGTGTGTGAATTGAATTGACATTCTCGTTTCACTTATTCCTGCTCCCATTGACATGTTGGCCCCTTGTTCTACAACTTCCGCAATTCTCCTAGGACTATCTAATATAGACTTCAGCATTCCCACTACTTGGTTTCTAGAGACTATTTTCTCCCAATTTCTCTACTCTTGCTAGATTTGGATTCCTACTATTTTGTACACTTTCTGTTTCCCCCTGGTATATTGTCTCCTGGGATCTTGACTGGATCTTGGACCCGGAGGATTCCTAGATGTGGATCTGAGTAACTTTGCCTTGAGCAGGCAGAAAAGACTTCACGTAGGTTAAGGTGACATATGAGGGGGGCTTTGAAGATGAGAAAAATTCAAGGTGGATATGAGAGAAGAGAAATGGTATTTTGAGGAAAGATGGGCATGGTTTATTTGGGAACTGTGAGAAGCTTAATGTCAATGGAACAAATGGTGAGTAAAAAGTGGGGTCCAAATTTATTCTTCAGTGGGGCAATTTCTCTGTTTCCATCAGCCTTTTAGCATGAGCCAACGGAAGCTAAAAATGACTCTCCCTGGTTGATGTCCACAGCCACTAGAAAACAACTGTAGTATTAGAAGAGAATGTCTCAGTTCTGACACAAACAGACAGAAGAGTTTGTATTTTTCCTGAAGAGCTCTGGGAATCAAGAGGGCTCCCAAGATTTTTTATAATTCTTTCCAACTGTTTTCCAACTCTGTTGGTCAAAAATTTCCTCTTCTTTCCAACTAATATCTGATTTTTAAAAAATGTTTTAGGTAAAAAATTTCTAAAACTTAGAGTGTCCTGAAAGCATTTAAATATATACTTTAATTTCAGAACACTGGGAAATTATCAATAGTCACACAATCTTAATATACTCATTAACATTGTAGAGTATGTCTAGTCTTTATTGTATGCTCAATGATTTTTTTCTGAACTAAAATGAAATCTTTTTAATATGCAATATTTTTATCATTTGCATTCTTAAATTTTTAAGTGCAAGTAATGTCCATATCTGAGGGGGAGAAAAAACCTTTGGCTCTATTGTGCATTTTTTCTTAAGTATTTGGAGAAAAACTACTTGGATTTTTAAAGTTGGACTTCAGATAAGTCATGAGAAATGGTGTGATATTCCAAGTGGTTCAGAATATATCTAAAGCTTAATACCAATTTTTGTCAATTTTGGATTTTTAGTAGAGATTAACTAGAACTAGAATTTAATTTATCCTGGCTCTATCACCCACTATTTGTGTGATTTTGGACAAGTCATTTAACCTTTTGTGCCTCAGTTTTCTCATTATTGAAATGAAAATAATAATAATAATAATAATAAGAAGAAGAAGAAGAAGAAGAAGAACGAGAAGAAGAAGAAAAACTGTAAGAATTTAGTAAATTAAAATAAAGTGTTTAGAACAATGCCTAGCACTCAATAAGTATTCAATAAATGCTAGTTACACATATTTAAAAAACTTTTTACCTCAGACACCTCAGAAATTATTATGCATTTACTGCCATTGCTGAAAGTAGTCAAGTCACAAAGTAAAAATTTGAATCTACTTTTCAATGGAAGAAGATTCAGAAATACTCTGAGTATTAAAATTTTAAATTATTTGTTAAAAATACATTAAGGTTTTCCTAATGTCTCCCCACTAGGGAGAAAGCTTTCACCTCAGTTGACAGAGTCAGAGAACCTTCTCCCTTCCCCATTAGTATGCAGGCAGGTTTCTAGCATTCTAATGGACTCTGAAGAGACAAGGAACACATTCACGTTCTTTCACGTCCACATCGCCAAGAAATGAAATGTAGCAAAATCTAGCACCATCTCTTCATTAAATTTAGGAACAGAATTCATCCTTTAATTGAATTCTTATCTAATGACTCAGAGCTTTAAGTCAACCTGAGAACTTTAATTCTGAAGTTTATTATCTCTGTTAATTAGGACAGAAATCACAATTATCTCGTTCTTGTCTGCCTCCTTTCAACTTGTCCCTTATACACCACATCACTTCCCACATCCAAATATGTTTACTGTTGATTAATGAGAGTGAGCATTTTTTTCAGAGAAGGACACATTAGAGCTAGAGGTATAACTTATCCTTTCTTTCTCAGAGGATTGGTGATTTGGCTCTTGGGTTGATTGGGTTGAGAAGAAGCCACGGGAAGGTAAACAGCAGTGGTTTGGGGGTTCTAAAGGAGCTAGTGTTCAGGGAGAAGGTTGCACTCTGAGGGGAAACAAATGAGTTTACGTGACTCTACACCTCTCAGACCCCAGGTGATAACAGGAAGACCTTAAGTAGTGATGTTTCAGTGAAACTTTCCAGGGTTGGGTATAACTGGAAAAAAATACTGACAAGCAGAAAGTAAATCTGTACAAGGGACTGAAGAGAGGAAGCAAACTATATATCAAAATAAGTCTGCAGCCCAGAAATCCAGATTTATCACTTATACATTGAAAGGCTGAGCTATTCCTGGTCTCTCAGCATGTCAGTTTATTGCTACGTGCCACCTGGCACCAGGTCTTGGAAACTTGGGAATTTTGTTTAGGCAAAGTGTGTAAATGTTTTCCTGCCAGTATACATTTACAGTGCTAATCACAGCAGTGTTTCCTTAAGCTTTATCCTCTAAGACTATCAATTTGTGGAGTTTAATTGTCTCCTTAGATCTAGGACCCCACATTCTTCTTCCTGCATCCATCACACCCTCTCTGAAGTAATGGAACTTTACCCAAATAATTCTTGCCTAGTTCTGCAGTGGTTGTGATAGCTGTACTTTGAGCTACTGAGAGACCAAGAGTATTTGTTATAAATGCTGATTTGTGAGTTCTGAGAAATTATAGAAGGAACCAGAAGTCCTGAAGCTGACTTACGGTAACTCAAGTTACTCAGCTGCATTGTAAGATTGCCAAGCTGCACAGCATGGGGTTCTCTCTTCTCAGGTTCCCTTCTTTATCTGCTTCCATTCTGTCTTCAGAAAGCCCCTTCCCAAGACCTTAGGGGCAGCACTCTCCAAATTAACTTTCTGTGGCAGTGAAAATATTGTACATCAGCACTGCGCCATTGGAAACCACCAGCTACATGTGACTACTGAGAGCCTGCAATGTGGATAGTGTGACTAAGGGACCAACTTTTACAAGAAGTTTTATTGAAGTATAATTGGCACACAATAAATGACCCATACCTAACCATATAATTTTGATAATCTGATATATGAATACACACATGAAAATATAACCTAATTAAGATAAAGAACATATCCATCACCCATAAAAGTTTCCTTGTAAACTTTCAAATCTTCCCATCATCTCCTTTGCCTGTCTTCAGTTCACCACTAACCTGTTTAATAAACTAAGGGTTACTTTATATCTTTTAGAACTTTATGTAAATGGAGTAATAAAGTAGGTAACCCCCCACCCCCCCTTTTTGGGGGGGGTCTGGCTTCTTTTTTTTAGATTCATCAATGTTGTAACATATATTAAGCATTAATTTATTTATATGGAAGCAGTATTCCATTGGTATCCATATGGAATGGATATCCATATCGTATGGATATACCATAGTTTGTCTGTTCACCTGTTGATAGACATCTGAGCTTTTTCCAGTGCCTGACTATTACATAGGAAGCCATAAACATTTAAGTACAAGTTGTTGGATGGACCGATGTTTTTATTTCTCTTGAGTAAAAGCCTAGGACTAGAACAGCTACATCACATAGTAGATACAGGTTTACATTTCAAAGAAACTGACAATCTGTTTTTTACCTGCTGTTGATGAGAGTTCCAGTCTCTTAAACACCTTAGTTGATGTGTGTAATCTTTTTAGTTTTGGCCATTCTAATAAATGTGTAATGGTATCTCATTGCCGCTTTAATTTGCATTTACCTAATGGATGATGGTGTTGAGTACCTTTTCATGTGTTTACTTGCCATTTGTATATCTTTGGTGAAATGTCTGTTTGGATCATTTTCCCATTTCTTCTGGGTTGTTTTCTTACTGTTAAGTTTTGAGAGTTCTTTATTCTGGATATAAGTACATTATCAGATATATGCTCTTCAACAATTAATCTTAGTTATTAGTTGCATGAATTTTCATTTTTAAGTATATTTTGAGGAACAGAAGTTTGTAATTTACAGAAAATTCAATTAAATGTTTTTAATGGATTGTGCTTTTATTGTTCTTAGAAATCCTTGCCCAACCTAAAGATGCAAAGATTTTCTCCTATGCATTTTCTAGAAATTTTCAAGTTTTAGATTTCACATTTAGGTCTATAACCCATTTTATGTCAGTTTTTCCACATGGTGCAAGGTACAGATCCAAGTTCTTGTTTTTCTTTTTTAATTTGGATATCCAATTTTCCCATACCATTTGTTGAAAGACTATTCTTTCTCTACTGCATTGCTTTTGAAACTTTGTAAAAAATCAATTGTATATGTATATGTGGATTTATTTCTGGACCCTATTCTGTTTCATTGATTTATTTGCCTGTTATGCCAAAACCATGCTTTCTGATTATAGTAGCTTTGTAACAATTCTTGAAATCATGTATTGCTAGCACTCCAACTTTGCTTTTCTTTTTCAATGTTGTTTGAATGATTATTCAACAATGCCTATTCTAAGTCATTTGCATTTCCACATGAATTTTAGAAAGTGTGTCAATTTCTATTTTTAAAAAGCCTCCTGAGATTTTTATTGTAATTTTGTTGACTCTATACAACAATCAACTTGATATATCAATATATATAATTATTATTAAGAATTTACATCTTAAATTTTAGCTTCCTGATACACAGATACAGTGTCACTCCATATATTTGGGTCCTCTTTATTTTCTTCTAGTAATACTTTGTAGGTCTCAGTGGATAGGTCATTCATATCTTTTGCCAGATTTATCTTCAATATTTTTTCATGAAATTGTAAATAGCTTTTTACTTTTTATTTCAATTTTGGATTATTCATTGATAGAATAGAAATATATTTATTTTTTGTAAATTGATCCTATATTCTGCAACAGTCTTTAGCCACTCCATTAGGTTTTCTGCATAGTCATATTTCTGCAAATCAAGGTAGTTTAATTCTTCCTTTCCAATCTTGATGTCTTTTATTTCTTTTTCTCATGTTATTTCAATGGCTAGAACCTTCAGTTCACCACTGAATAGAAGTAATGAGAGTAGAATTCTTGTCTTGTTCCTAATCTTAAGGGGAAATTTTTCAGTTTTTCTCCGTTAAGTATGATACTAGTTTAAAATTTTTCACAAATGCCCCTTATAAGGATGAGAAAATTCCTTTCTATTCTTAGTTTCCTGACAGTTTTATCAGGAATGGTTATTAAATTTTGTCAAATGGTTTATATGCATCTACTGAGATAATCACATGCTTTTTTTTTTTTTAGTTAATAATATATGAATTACATTGATTCTGAATGTTAAAATAAACCTCACTTGGTTATAATGGATTTTTAATGAATTTTACTTGCTAAATTTTGTTTAGAATTTTTGTGTCTGTGTTTCTGAGGGGTTTTTCCCCCTGATTTCTTTCTTTCTTTCTTTCTTTCTTTCTTTCTTTCTTTCTTTCTTTCTTTCTTTTCTTTCTCTTTCTTTCTTTTTCTTTTCACCATTCCTACTCCTACTGTAGTAATTTGTGTCTTCTTTTTCCTGATCATTTTGGCTAAACATTCAACAATTTTATTGATCTTCTAGAAGAATCGTTTGGTTTTATTGATTTTTTTCTTGTTTTGCTGCTTTAATCTCCAACCGTAACTGAATTTTTTCAGTTCTCCTTTCAGTTATATCAGTTCATGTATTTTGGAGCTCTGTTATTAGGTGCATCAACATTTATGATTTTTATGTCATCTTAATGAATTGACCATTTATTTTTTCTGAAAAGACGATCCTTATCTTTGATAATATTCTTTGTTCTCAGATCTACTTTATCTGATATTCCTGTAGCCTCCCTAGATTTCATTTGGTTAGTATTAGAATAATATATCTTTTCACATTCTTTTACTTAACTTGTCTGTGTCTATATATTTAAAGTGTTCTTCTTATAGATAGCATATAGTGAGGTCTTGCTGTTTTATTTTGGTACTCTTGGTAGCTTAGTTGGGATGTTCAGACCATTTCCATTGAGTGTGATTATAGATTTGTTTAGGAGTGCCTCTAATATTTTATTTATTTTCTATTTGTCTTATCTGTTTTTTGCTTCCTTTTTTTCTCTTTTTTTCCCCCTTTTTGGATTAGTTGCAATGCATTTTTTTATTATTTCATTTTCTCTCCATTGTTGTCTTTTTAAAAAAAATTTTAATGTTTAGATTTGAAGGAGAGAGAGACAGAGTGTGAGTGGGGGAGGGGCAGAGAGAGGGAGACACAGAATCTGAAGCAGGCTCCAGGCTCTGAGCTGTCAGCACAGAGACCAACGCAGGGCTTGAACATAGGAACCGCGAGATCATGACCTGAGCCGAGGTCGGTCGCTTAGCAGACTGAGCCACCCAGGTGCTCCTCCATTGATGTCTTAATAGTGGTTACTCTTTGTTTTGTTAATTTTTTTTTTTTTTTAGTTGTTGCCTTGTAATCTATAGTACACATAGTTTACTTGTCACATTTTAGCCTCAAGTAAGATTATATGACTTATCACAATAGTAAAAGACTTAAAGCATACTTCCTTTATTCCACTCCCATATTTTGTGCTATTGTTGTCATACATTTTCAAACTATATATATTAACACTGCAGTGCCTCCTTATTATTTTTATTTAGAAAGCCAATTATCTTTAAGGATATTTAAATAGTAAGAAAAACTTACATATTTACTCCTGTAAATGTTCCAGATATTGGAGATAAAACAATGAACAAAACAAACAAAAGTCCCTCACTTAATATTCTAATTGGGGGGAAAAGTCAATAAACAAATAAATCAGTAAAATACATAAAATGTGAGATGATAATAACTGCTCTGAAGTAGAATAACGCAGGAGGGGAAGTAGAGAGTTCTGGATGGCTGCAGTTTCTACTAGCGTGATTTAGAAAGGCCCACCGAGGAGGTGATAGTTGTTTTTTCTTTTTTAAAAAAAATTATTTTTGTTTGTTTTAAAGTTTATTTATTTTGAGAGAGAGAGAGAGAGAGAGAGAAAGAGAGAGAATCCCAAGGAGGCTCAGCACTGTTAGCACGGGGCCCAACACAGGGGTCGAACTCATGAACCATGAGATCATGACCTGAGCTAAAATCAAGAGTCAGAGGCTTAACAGACTGAGCCACCCAGGCGCCCCTGAGGAGGTATTTGAATAGAGGAATGAAGGAGTGAAGGAGCCACTCTTTCAGATGTTTGGGAAAGAACACTTCAGGTAGAAGGAACAGTAGGTGTAAATGCCCTCAGGCAGGAATGTACATGGCAGGTGTATGTGCGAGCAACAGCAAGGGAGCATTTCAGACAGAGAGGCACAGCTTGGATCTTCCGAATGTGTAACAACAGGCTCTGATAACCTCATCATTCATCCTCTTACTATTATCATATATGCACTGTACAAAGTCTTTAACTTATATATAACTTTAGGTATTTATGGATTTGTTTTTTATACTGTGCTATTCTAAAAATGTCTATGTAATTTGTAACTGGACTTTTTGTCTTATGTTTCTTTTCCCTTGAATACAACTATGAGAGTAATTTTCCTAAAACATTGTTTTCAGCATGTTCCTCTCTTTCTCAGGAACCTAGAACAGCTTCTTGAGTCAAATCCAAAGTTTTAATTTTGCTGGTCCTATGTCAACTGGTATGATTTTTCTTCACACAGCCTACCTCTATTGACGCTCTATATGTCATATTTATTCCCACCCATGCATAAGATCCTCCTGGTCCCCTTGCCTTGAGATCCTCTATTTCTCATTGCCAATTAATTTTCCACACATTCTTGTAGTCCAAACTAAAATATGCCTCACTTATTCATCCAAACAAAGCATTTATTGATTATCTTCCATACACCGGGCATAACAAAACTTTATGTGATTAACATCAGCCCCAAATGATTGTTGTTGTTGTTTTTTTTTTTTTTCTGGACTCATACAGCAGTTTAAGCTATACAAAAGAACATTCATTGTATTTCATGGCATACAATTTCTTATTAAATTTCTATTTTCAATACAACTTTTCTCCACAGGTAAGTTGTAAATTCCTCAAGGGAAGTAGCTTTGCCTTTTGTTACTTTGCGTTTTCCACAGTGCATAGTATAGTAGAAACAAACTAAATATTTGCTCATAGACTGATTTAATTCCAAAGTGTTTTTAGAACCTGTCACAGCAATCCTCTGAAGGTCTTCCTTTTAAGTGATATTCAATTACTCTCCTATCTTATTAAGTAAAAATGGCACCTTATGCAAAACTACGGTAAATGGAGAGTATTTTATTGGCCAGAGGTATCTTCCAAGTCTCTTATAATAGTGGAGGAAAGATGCGTCCTCTTTGTCTTTTCAATTGATGCTATTTTGATCTGCACAGAAAATACAGGACATCAACTGCTTTAACAGTGATAAATGTGGGCTACGGTAGATATAGTTGAGTGCTGTGCTCAAGATGAACCCATTCATCATGTGTTCCTCTCTGTGGGTGGGTGAACAGATCCCCAGGTCCCCATTGTTCATGATGGGACAAAGCATTTCTACCTCTTTCACAGTGCAGTATGTCTGCTGTTTAAATTTTCATGGCATCTGCGAGGTACTCACAAAACCGTGCCTTACAAGATGCAACTAAACGTATATGCTGTAACTAAACTCCAGCCACATTGGGCTCCTTTATGTTTCTCATCTATGTCAGGTTCTTTCCTATCCTTTCCCCTTTTAAATTTGCCATTCTGTCTGCTTGAAATGCTCCACTCTCAGTTCTGCAAAGGCTCATTTTCATTCTTCAACTCTCCGCTCAAATGCTGCCTCTTCCAGGCAGCCTCCTCTGACCACTTTTATGAAAAGAAGATGTCCTCCCCTGACCTCTACCAACACCCTGCACTGTTTTGTCACCACTTTGTTTTTTTCACAGTATTCATCCCACTATAGCCTAGCAGTGGTCCAGTGCTTGGTAGGCCCTCAGTAAAAAATTGTTGAATGAAAAAATAACTAACTTGTTGTAAAAAGAGTCATCTGTTATTTAGCAGCATTGTTTATCATGCCATGACTCATACTAACAGTGAGGTACACAAACCACCTGTGCAGTGCTTGACTCTCAATTTGTAGCTGTAATAATTGCTATTGCTTTCATTCGTATCATAGGAGTAAAATAGTAAAATAAAATTAAAATAAGAAGTGCCCTAGCCATCCATATCACTATCCTGTCCTGTTTTTGCTCCCTAAATAGCCTTAGCTTTCCTTCTGACTAACTTCCCGGTTATCTCTTAGTTCTGTGTGTTTAACCCTGATTAAACTCATTTAATCTTTCTTTCATCCGCGGGGCAATGCTAGTGCGAGTCAGAATCTTTCGTTTGTGTTGTGCTTTATGTGCAGAAAGCATTTGCATCTTTTGGACAGCTCTGTGAGTCGGGCAGAGTGATGCTTTCCTTGTATAGATAAGGAAGAGGTTCGAAAAAATAAGCGATTTAACTAAGGTCACATGGGTAGAAAATGAGAGTGAAGGCATAATGGGGAAAATGCTCTTGCTGCATCCACAAGTGTGATCTCACGGCACTCCGAAAGCCTTATTGTGTGTATCTTCCTGGTTGGTGACAGTGAGACCAGACCACCCAGAAAGGGGGCTCCCATACTGTGTGAATGAACTCATCGTCCCCCTCCATGCACCTCATGCCTGCAGAGCTGGTGGCTACTTGAGAAAAGCAGACCTGCTCTCATGCCATCTGCTATGTCTGTTTGGTTTTCTGTCCTTCCCCGGCTGCCCTCTATTCCTTTTGTCAGTTGGCTTGCATTTCTCTGAAGTTAATTTTGGCATTCTGCCATCAGCCTATCTTTCTGGATGTTCTTTTATTATTAATTTAAGGGTACATAGTATTATATCAAAAGCTGTGCTTCCATATGGAAACAAAATTTGACTTAAAAAATAACTTCATATTTTTTGAGGCTTCATATTTTTTGACTAAGGTTTTTGAGGCTTTTTCTAAGGCATAAAAAGAAAGAGAGAGGTCTAAGAGCATGCCCTATTTAAAAACAACAAACATATATATCATATTTATATATTTAATATTAAATATATATTATATTTATACATATGTATATATATTTAGCTCACCAGGAAGATATATTATGTCTGTGATTGCACAGACATCCATATTTAATTGTCCTGGTCTATAGATGTCAACACTGGAGGTGTTACTGAGAGAATGCTGAGTAGGACTGGAGGAATGTTCGCAGCCTGCTGAACCTGACAGAAAAGGGACCCTGCGGCTCCTTTAATGCCTGCCAGAAACTGATGTGTGGAGGGGGGCTCTGCCTCCCAGGCCACGTAATTGCTGTGCCCAGAAATCACATGAGGGGCAACAAGCCGCAACCCCTTCACTGACTGGGTTCTCAAGTCAATCACCTTTCCTTTCTGGGTCTCAGTTTCCTCCCCTGAGGAAATATCATCACTGCCTACGCTGTTTGCCATAGTTGTGGGGAATCAAGTGGGAAACATATGAGAGACAGAATTTTGGCACTCGTTAAAATTTGTACAAGAACAGGTTTTCTTCATGGTATTAAGGCAGATATAGACTCTACTTCCTGCTAGTTCTGCTAATGACTTCAATGTGTCCTTTTGGTATTTCTTCAGCTCTGCCTTTTGATGGTCACTTATTTCAGCTCAGGATATGAGAGCTGCTTAAGGATCCCGCTCTCATCTGTTCCTTCCTATGTCTAGACTGGTGAGGCGGACTTGCATTAAATATCATTTTGGCCTTCCAGCAGCTGTTGAGGACATCATGGAATGAGACCTTACATTGCCTACAGATGTTAAATACTGCTTGCAGGTGACCCGGCAATTCTGTCCATGTCTCTAGTCTGCATACTAAGTCTCTCCATCAGTCAGAAGCAAGCGTGAAGGGTAATCTGTTTTGCTAAGGGTCCCGTAGGAATTTGTTGCTGCTGCTGACATAAGAAAAAGGCAAAAAAGAAAGGCCAATTTACTTTCAGGCTTTTGCAAAGTAGCAGATGTTTCCTGTGCAAAACTAATATCATAGCAGCATGATATATTTGCACAGGATCATATGGTTTTAAAAAACAAACTTTGTTTTAATAATTATACAAGGAATTGTGAATATATTCTCACTGAAAAAAAAGTCAAACAATAAAGAAACATATACAGGAAATGGCTTTCTCTGGGAAAAGAAAAAGAACTTCAGGTGATGTGGGAGGTGTTGGGTGAAGGAGGCTTTTCATTTTGCCTGTATATTGAAGTTTTGGTGTGTGTCCTTTCATAGTTTTTATAACCATCTATATACATACATGTACAGATAAAAATATATGAAGAAAAAATCTTTAACATAAATGGAATCATACTAAACATATTGTTCAGCAACTTTTTTTACTTAGTATGACTTGAAGAGCTTTCTTTTTTTTTTTTTAAGTTTACTTATCTTGAGAGAGAGAGCAAGGGCAGAGGAGCAAGAGAGAGGGAGGGAGAGAGAGAGAGAGAGAGAGAGAGAAAGAGAGAGAGAATCCCAAAACAGGCTCTGGACTGTCAGTGCAGAGCCCAATGTGGGGCTTGAACTCACGAACCAGGAGATTGTGATCTGAGCTGAAATCAGGAGTCGGATGCTTAACTGACTGAGCCATCCATATGCCTCTTGAAGAGCTTTCTACCTATTACAAATACATTTGCTGCATTAAAAAATATATAGCTAAATGGTATCCCCAAGATATGCCACTAATTAATATTTATAGTATGCTGTTAATCACTTTCTTATATATGGAGATTTATTTTGAATGTTTTGATATAATAATGTTGCCATTAACATCCTCGTGCATACATCTTTCTGCACATGTATGAGTATTTCTCACAGCAGGATAGAAAACTGGAAGGAACTGAGTCAGACTTCAGTCAACTCTGAGACTCAGTTTCCTTTTTTATGAAATTGGTTTACGATCACCTACCCCAAGGGTCATTTTAAGGATTAAAAATTGAAACTAAATGTTTAAATTATAAGTGCAAGTTCATTCTCTTTATTAAAGTCGTTTTTAGGGGCACCTGGGTGGCTCAGTAGGCTGAGTGTCTGACTCTTGATTTCGGCTCAGGTCATGATCTCACAGCTCATGGGACTGAGCCTCGCATCAGACGCTGTGCTGAGCATGGAGCCTGCTTGGGATTCTCTCTCTGCCTCTGCCCCTTTCTCATGCTGTCTCTCTCTCTAAAATAAAAACTAAAAAATAATAAAAATTAAAGTCTTTAAAAAAATAATTTAAAAAATCTCCCCCCACTTTTCTCAGGACGCTTTTTATTTCTCTGTATTTGTTCTTCTCTATTAAGATGTCTGATGTGCAGGAGGGTAAGTCAAACAACTATTGACATTCCTCTCCTCTGCCCTCAATTCCATCCTGTTTCTCTTGCGAAGATACAGAGTACTCTGAAGAATGTTGGGGCTCTGTATTAGTCTGTCCTCCCTTCTTCTGTTTTCTCTTTTCTTTGGTTAGCTTTCCTTTCCTTTCTTTTCATAAACTACGTGGAGGCAGCCAGCTGGGTGACTGTCTATGTGAGGCTGGGGGGAAGCATGGCATGAGGGGTGGAGCCGCTGGGGTGTGGAGATGCCAGAACAAGATGAGAGATAGGGCAGGACCAGAGCAGAGTCTAGGAGCCAATTGTCAACTGGCATGCTGGAAGGTTGACATGGATGCTTTGAGATTTGATGCCAAAGCATCAAATGATTTGAATGAATCCCCTGTGAGGGCTCATAACCAGATTCTCAAGAACCTTAAGGAACAGCCTGGAGGGTGGTTGGGGCTGTGCTCAGGTTTGGCAGACAAGGGAGCAGCCTGGAACTGGGGCTTGGTCTCTACTTTGGTTGCCTCAAGCCCTGGTCGGCTCAGTTCTCAGGGGGCAAGCTTGGCCAAAGCTAAGTAAAGGAGAAGAACTAGTTTCTGGTGGGTTTTTTTGTTTGTTTGTTTGTTTGTTTGTTTGTTTGTTTGTTTTCCACTTATTACTTATTTTTGAGAAAGTCAGAGAGAGTGCAAGCGGGGGAGGGGCAAAGAGAGGGGGAGAAATCTCAAGAAGGCTCTGCACTGTGAGTGCAGAGCCCTATGTGGGGCTCAAACTCATGAAACCTGAGCTGACATCAAGAGTCAGACGCTTAACTGACCCAGCCACCCAGGCGCCCCTAAGTTTCCACTTCTTGTATGTCATATTGTTTTGCAACATTCCAATATGTTAACCTGTTTAAAGTCCCCTGTTAAATGTGAGCATGTATGACACAGATTCTCCCCTTAAACATTTTTCTCTCTCTTGAAATTCATCGCATTCTCAATAGATCATTTCTTAGCATCTTACATGTGTTTTGAAGGGAAGGATTAAAGCAAAACTGCAGCCTGTAGCCTCAGGCCACCTCTGTTTAAATGAGAACACTTGCACTGATGTTATAACTAGAGGTATGGATTTGAAATAGCTCAAAAAGCTGACCTCTGATTCCAGGCCTTGGCACAGACCCTGAGGCAGTGTATGTTAGACAGCAGGTTAAAACAGGCCCTGGCCCTTTCATTGTGGCACTCAGTGCTCTACATATGGATGCCCCTTAACCGCTGAGATAGGGAGGGAACAGGGACCTTCACTGAGACCTTTAAAGAGAGACGATTCGAGCTGCTACTAAGGAGTTTAGATGCTAGCACCTACTCCTAGCCTGTGTCTTCATACGACTGCTCGATTTTCTTTTCATTCATCTGTTCTAGTGTCTGAGTAGGCTAGTAACATCTCTATAGACTGGAAGTCCAGAAGGGAAGGACTTCATGGGGTCAGTTTGCCTTCCCCTGATGTGTTTACTAAACACTTTTCCGTATACTTTTCGGTATAGTGAGGAAGAGGAAACATGCTTAGCCCTTTGATCTCTCAATTCTTCCCTGAGAACCTGTGCAAATGAATCCATGCTGTTCATTATGTTCCACCAAGGAACACGATGAGCTGTTCTCTGAGGCCAGATTTTCAACCTACGATTCTCTGAGAATAGTTTCCATATTGTGGAAGAGATGACTAGCTGGTCCAATGAGTCAAGAAGGATAAAAGCACAACACATTTGGGAAAAAAAAAAAAAAAAAAAGACATGGTTTGGTGGCTAAAGAATGAGAATCCAGCTTTTATCCTGGATATGACATTTCACTGAGTGTCTTAGGCATGCCATTTTATCTTATGTTACGGAAAACTTAGGAAATGTTACAGCTGCCTAGGTGCTTGGGTTGTTCCCAAGAGTTATGTCTTCAATATGCTTTGGCTTTTAATTCAGAGTATGGAATCACACAGCCACAAATGCTGATGTAAGTCTTTGGCTTTTCAATTGAATTTAGGAAACTTGAGACTTCCTCACATTTCGTTTCTATGCTATCCTCAGAGGCACATGGTATTCCTCTGCATCTCGTTCTGATCACACAAAGAACTCTCTTGACATTACCTCTGACTCTTTTGCCTCTTTTGTCCCAGGAAAACAAAGCTTTGAATCCCTTCCACTCCTGTCTCCTTCTTGTTTTATTTCAGTGTCTGTTTACAGACCAGTGTTTATACCCAGACAATTCTGCCCCCATTTCCCCTCATAACTACCGCCCTTACCTATTATTGTCCCCCCCATGACTACCCCCCTTACCTATAATTGTCTTATTCCGCTTTTCAGATTCCCTTCACTCATTTAAAACATTTACATTTTCGGACAAAGGCATGAGTTCTTTCACCAGCCATGACAAAAATATCTTTCTTTGATTTCAGTACCTAGCACATTGCCCACCACATACTACCTGCTCTGTAAATATTATTTGAAAAAATGAATGAATACTTACTTGCCTCTTCACCAGAAGAACCTGATTATAAAATGTGAAATGTGAATGAGATATGCATGCTTGCTCATTGGGACAACAATGATACCACATCTAAGTGGAGTAAGACCCTCTGTTGTGCAAGAAGCATATTGTTGCTTGTCTGGAACACCCTCACCTCTACTCAAGGGCTCCCCAATTCCTCACCCCTGACCACTTCCTGCCAGTCTTTTAAAACTTGATTTAGGGCCACCCTTCAGAAGGCCCTCCCTAGCCGCCAGGGCTGAGTAAGGTTATGTGCTTCCAAAGCTTACAGTGAATATCTCTGTGTATCTCTGGGTTAAGTTCTGTCTCTTTCCCCTCATCCCAGTAGACCAATGTACTCTTTCTTCATGGATCCCCAGTGCCTAGCAAGGGTCCTGGAACATGGAAAACAAGCAATGCAAGTTTGTGGAATAAACGAAGCTGGTAGGGATAACTTCTGAGAAGTGGGAGTGAGTGAGAAGGAAGATTCAAAGCCTTTTAGAAGAAGGACAAAGAGATTGGGAAATGCTTATTAGGATGTGAGTGAGACCACATCTAAAGGCCTTGAGAATTTTCAGGAGATGAGGGAGGCTCTCTCAAACAAAGTCCGAGACTGACAGGTGAGGGCTGAAGAGAGCACAGCCCATTTCTTTGGGTGACACTAGCATATGCTACCTTGGTGTTTCTTCTGTGTTGGTCTTTCTGTCCCCACTACTTATTGCAGTGTGGAATTATCTTCTTTTTTCCTGCTTGTGAATGATCCACAATATCTTAAGCTCCCTCAGGCTGAAAAGAGCAATGTCCTGGAGTCGTATTATGCATAGTTCTGTGGGCCAGGTGCTCACCCAAGACCTGCTTCCTCCTTGACCAGTGTTTCCTGATTAGCTTCCTTTAGGGATGGGGGGGTGGGGGGGGTGGGGGGGGGAGGTGGGAAGGGGGAGGCAAGAGATTTGTTAGGCAAATCTCTAACAGGCAAAGGTTCAGGTGGCATGGCTTACATATATCCTGACTGGACTGCCCCCTGACTTCCTTCTTTTAGCCTCAGTTTCTTTCTTGAGGAATCAAAGAGCCCTCAAGTAGGTGCTCAGGACCAAGGATGCTGTCAGGTGTCCATACTGGCTTCACAAAATACTTGCTTCATCCATCAGGGAGAGAGGCTGTATTTGACCACACAGGAACTCTATCACTTGAATATTCAGAGTGTACCTTCCTTTTGAGTTCATGAATGATTTAAAATTTTCATCTCATCTGTATATTAATTAGTAGCCTGTTTCCAAAAGCTTAAATGACAACCGGCTCAGGCATCCCATCCTCTGCGGCAGGCCTCTGAGAGAGTGTGTTTCAAAGAAACTTGGTTTGGGTCCCCACTGACTTTTCTGACATTAAAAAAACAAAACAAAAAACAAACAAACAAAAACCCCACAAACCTCCTCTCTGATTTTTTTTTTTTTTTTAAGTTCAGGGGACTTGAAATGCTAGACACAGACTATAGGACTTAAAATTTTTAAAGGCATTCCAAAGCTTCTAAGAGACCAATCTGGCTTTGGAGTAGACGCTTCTTACTGTTCATAAACCACATATCCAGTCCTTAGTCACAGTCAGAATTAATTTGTATTAAAAAATACAAAGTCAAATATGAAGTCATGAAATAATCAATTCTCTTTCAACCTGTATTCTTGCTCCCTGTGTGAGACCCTGGGCTGTTTCCTTAGCACTGCTCCAGCCACTGTGGTCTTCACTAACTCAGAATGAAAATTTCTCTGGGGCTTCTCCTTACTGCTCTAAGAGTCTAATTATACCATGAGAAGCCAACGGTGCAGAATATCTGAGCTTGTGTTTCCTGACTTTGCTGCCATGGAGAGAATTTGTATGTGTGGACACAAAGTTGGATTCATCTACATCAATAGTTCCCTAGGGGCCCACAATGAAGGTAGATGTGTGTGTGTGTGTGTGTGTGTGTGTGTGTGTGTGTGTGTAAGGGAGTGTTATGAGTACTATTTTCAAGACTTCAAAAAGCTTGATGGAAACAGCTCATGTGTGTGAAATCAAATTATACAGTCTAACTAAACAATGTGTTTCTTGGCTGTGGACTAGAATTCTATTTGGAGAAGTTGGATATAGAAAGGATGGGTACGTTTTCAAGCCAGAAAGATTTGGGTTCAACTTGCAGCTCAGTCATTTTCCCACTGTGTGACCTTATGCAAGTTACTAACCTCTCTGACTCTAAGTTTTCTCACTGGGCAAATGGGAATAATACCCACCAGGCTGAACAGTTGTGAGATTAAGTAGAATTCTATTTACATAATGTCCAGTACATAGTGGGCACTAAGCAAGTGGGAGTTATGGTTACTTTGGTGACCACTGTTCAAAATAGTACAGTAATGCATCACATTCTGATCAGAAGCTTCCATAACATATAGCAGTACATTTTATTGTTATGTTTGTTCTAGGTCCCTAGTTAAGAGATTTTCATAAATTATCTCACTGAATCCTCATACAAACTCCACAAGATAGACACTATTATTATCCTCATTTTCTGGAAAAGAAAATAAAAGCTTATGAAGATTTATAATTTTACCAATCACATAGGTAGTAAATAGTACAGTCAGTATTCAAATCCAGCTGGTCTGACTTCAGAACTCTTAGTCTTTTTTTTTTTTTAATGTTTATTTATTTATTTTCAGAGAGAAAGGCATGAGTAGAGGAGGGCCGGAGACAGAGAGAAGGAAAGAGAGAATGTTAAGCAGGCTCTGCACAATTAGCACAGAGCCAGACACAGGGCTTGATCCCATGAACCATGAGATCATGACCTGAGCAAAAACCAAGAGTCAGATGCTTAACCTACTGAGCCACACAGATGCCCCAGAACCAGTGGGGCACACTTAACCAGTGTGATTAACTGACATCCAGTCATACGTGTCTTTAGAAAATTACCAAAAATGGGGGGGGGGGGCAGCTATTGTTTCTTAATATATACAGTTTGCTATTTAAATTCTTTTAAACCATGAGGGCCACAAGGTACAAAAAATAATGCAGTGGGTCTTAGGTGATGAAAAAGTTGTGAATGGCCACGTTAGTAGAGCAGAAATGCTCTTGTCTCTAGAACAGTTTGAAATAGGCTGTGAAAAAAACCCGAGGCATAAAATGGGTTCAGATAAAGTTTTCTGAAGGAGAGAAAAACAAGAGCAACAGAGCCTCCAATAAGTTTCACATTTGTAAACATGCTCTACGACATGGAAAGTGGGGCACCTTCTAAAACCAAAGCCCAAGATGTTCACTTATGGTAGTCAACTGTCAGCTGGGCTATTAACAAGCCACACATAAAATCACTAGGTGTTAAAGAAGCATAATGAAATTATTATTTGTTAAATACTCCACAGCCTGAAATGTATGGGTAATCAATGTACATGTAACTAAACATTTGGGGAAAGGAATTACTAATTGTCGCTTTCTGTATTCCTGAATGATTCAATGGATTTCAGGATCACGGGGTCTCTCTCAATGTGATGAGCACTGTTCCAGGCTCTTGTTTTATTACAAATCTATAAGATTAGGTCATCATAACTGATATGCAAAGAGGTAGGCATTATTATTAATTTAAAATCACATTTACTCAGGTATTATTTATGTATAGTAAATAGCATTCAAGTGTAGATTTGATGGTTCTTGATAATTAGACACACCATCAAATTATTGTTACAATAAAGGTACAGAATGTTTCCATCATTCCCAGATTTCTTGTGTCCCTTTGTGTTCCTTCTCTCTCTCCACTCCTGGCCATAGGTGACCACTGATCTACTTTCTGTCACTATAGGTTAGTTTGCATTTTCTAAAGTTTTATGTAAATGGAATACAATACATTTACATTTTATGTAAATGGAATACAATATGCATTCTCTTTTCCCTGGCTTTTTTTCAACCTAATTATTCTGAGATTCATTTACATTTATTGCTTATAACAAGAACTCATTCCTTTTTATTTTTTAGTAGTATTTTATGTATAGATATACTTTGTTGCTGTTGCTGTTATGAACACTCATGTATATGTCATTGCATGGACATTTGTTTTCATTTCTTTTGGGTAAATACCAGAGGAGTGTGGGTCACATGATAGGTGTAGATTTAACATTTTAAGAGACTATCAAATGGTTTTCCAAAGTAGTGTTACCTTTTCTCTTCCTACCAGCCGTGTATGAGGTTTCCAGTTGCTGCACATCTCACTGATACTAGATACCATCAGTCTTAAATTTTAGCCAGTCTAAAAGGTGTGAAAGGTCTCTTGTGGTTTTAGTTTACATTTCCTCAATAACTGATGACGTTGAGAACTTTTTATGTGCTAGGTGGCTATTTATATATCTTCTTTGTAAAGTATCTGCTCAAATCTTTTGCATACTAAAAAAATTGAAGTGTTTGTCTTATTACTGAGTTGTAAGGGTTCTTTATATATTCTAGACACAAGTCTTTAAAATATATACATTTTGGAAAAAATGTAATATTTTATCCTACTCTGCAGCTTCTCTTTTTATTTTTAATCGTGTCTTTTGAGAAGCATACGTTAATTTTAATAAAGTGCAATTTATGAACTTTTTCTTTTATAGTTCATGTTTTCTGTATTCTAACTAAGAAATCTTTCCCTTCTCCAAGATTATAAAGCTTTTCTTCTTTGTTTTCTTCTATGAGTTTTACAGTTTTAACTTTGACATTTCAGTTTGTGATTCATTTTTGATTTACTTTTTCTTTATTTGAGAGACAGACAGAGAGAGAGCACAGACGCATTCCTGTGTGTGAGTGGGGAGGGGGGTGAGGAGGCAGAGGGAGAGCAAGAAACTCAAGCTCAGCATGGAGCCCGAGGCAGGGCTCAATCCCATGACCCTGGGATCATAATCTGACCTGAAATCAAGAGTCAGATGCTCAACCCACTGAGCCACCCAGTTGTCCCAATTTACTTTGTATGTATGTTATGAGGTATATTAGCTATCTATTGCTGCATAACAAATTACTCTGAAATTTAGCAGTTAAAACAATAAACATTTATTAACTCACACAGTTTCTAAGAGTCAGAAATCTGGGCCTGGCTTTGCTATGTGATTCCAGCTCAGGCTTTCTTCTGAGGTTGCAGGCAGACTATTGGTCATGGCTGCAGGTTTCAGAAGCCTGACCAGGACAGGAGGATGTGCTTTTAGGATGGCTCACTCATATGGCTATTGGCAGAGGGCCTCGATTCCTCATCAAATAAGACTCTCTGCAGGGCTGTCTGGGTCCTTACAGCATTGCAGCTGACTTCCCCCAGAGCAAATGATCTAACCAAAAACGAGTGAGAAGGAAACCAATTTACCTTTTATAACCTAGTATTCAAAGTTACACACTATCATTCTCCTAATTCTGTTCATTAGAAGTTGAGTCTCTAAGTCCACTCCACACTCAAGGGAAGTGGAATTAATTTACATTTTTTAAAATGGAAGAGTACTAAAGAGTACCAATTTGTGGACATATTTTAAACTGCCCACATGAAGTAAGGCTTAAAGTTCATTTCTTTCTTTCCCATGTAGATATCCAGTTGTTCTACCATCATTTGTTGAAAAAAATTCTCTTTTCCAGATGAATATCATTAATGGTTATAATTCAAATGCAAACTGAATTTTTTAAAAAACTTAAACCTGTAGCAAAAATTATTAAAAATAAAGTGTGTGTATGTATATATACACACATACATATATAAAGTTTATATATATGGAAAAATTCAAATGATGGCATTAATTTCTAATAATGTAATTTCTGCAAGTTTGCATTTTCACTTTACAGTTGCAGTAATTAATACAATATTGGGACATTAATGTTGAAAGACCTCAGAGATATTAGCTAATTTATCTCAGTTCCTTTATGGATATAGAGGCAGAAATGCTGGGAGATGAAATGCATGGCTGAGGACATAATACAACACAGAGGCAAATCTGAGAATATTAGCTATTTTGTCTCCAGGACCAGTAATCCTTCTGATATAGCAAAGTTGAAAAGTCCTTAACATGTCTCTGAAACCATCACATCAAAGTCCATAAGAGGCACGTTTAATCTCACGTTATTAATTACATTCCTGTGAGGGTCAGTCTTGTTCCCTCCATTCGTTTCCTTATTCATTTGGTTTCACCCTCCCACCCATCCAGCCAGCCACTCACTTACTGTTTAATTCACAAATATTTGTTGAATATCTTGTATGGGCCAAGCATTGGTCCAAATGTTTGGGATCCAAATACCATAAGCACAATGTCTAGCTTTCTCCTAAGAGCACTGATGTATCATTTCTCTCTGAGATCAGTTTTTGGACTCCAAGGTCATCTGTCTACCAGGTCATCATTTAGTGTTATTAGTCTGCTTGGGTTGCCATAACAAAATAGCACAGACTGAGGGGCTTAAACAACAAAAATGTATCTTCTCACAGCTCTGGAGGCTAGAAGTCCAAGATCAGGGTGTCAGTATGGTTGAGTGCCCTCTTCCTGGCTAGCAGATGGCTGCCTTCTCACTGTGCCTTCAGAGGGAGGGGGGAGATCTCTTTTTCTATCCTCATAAGACCATTAATCCCATCAGGAGGACTCTACCCTCATAAACTCATCTAAAAATAATTACTTCCCCAAGGCCCTATCTCCAAATACCATCAGGTGGGGTGAAGGCTTCCACATGTGAATTTCAGGTTGATACAAACATTTAGTCCATAGCACCCCACAACCAAAACCTCAGAAAAACAGTATTTCCTAGAATTATGAGGACTGCAAATGCATGCCAATACTGTATGTGAAAGAACTACAGAAAGAAGCCTTCTGTCACCAGCTTATACCAAACTTTGTAAAGAAATCTGCAAAAGAAAAAGCTAGGACTTTGGGGGATTAGTTACAGAATATATCACTTCTAGCTGGCATAACTGGGGTGAGCATCATCTGTGTTGAGTGCTTGAGTATGTGTTAGATATTTGAGTTACAAATCGGCGATTCATTCTGACACTGGAATTAAAGTGCTTTGGTCGGGGTGTGAGCATAAAAATTGCCCTGGTTTATGACGAAATTGTACTTTATGAAGCTTTATTCCATGCCTTTTATGATTCAGCGATCATCAAAGCATGCAGGGAAGAAGGCTTTGAGATATACCATATGAGAGCAGCTTCCCTCTGAACTCCTTTCCCTCAGGCTGATGCTCATAATTACCCTGGATGGGTATCCACTAACGAAACCCTCATGAAGCAATTAGATGTCATTTCTTCTTTCTCTCAGCTAATGTGAATAAAGAATATTAGTAAATCCCACCCATGGTTTTAGAAAAGAGAGGTTTATTTCCACAGTTGGTACAGTCCACTCATGGTATAAAGTCTATCAAATGGGGCTGCTGTTTTGATGATACAGCTACCCTGTGATAAATACCATGGGCAGCTCGATGGAGGGCACAGAGACAGAGACCACTCTAGGGGAGGCTTAACTTGAGTTCTGCTATGAATGGAGGATGAAAATGAAAGTTAATTGGCTATACTGTCCATTCATAGCACTGGAAGGAAAAATGGAAATTAAGCGAATAGAAATAGAAAGTTTCAAACCTGATCTCTGGACCTGTATCCCAAGGACAGGAGTACAACTTTCATCCCAAAGGAGATGACTTTTGTGAGAATAGTTTGTGACATCCCTCATGAAAGGACAAGAGGTTCTTAGTTATAAACAGAGACTAACTCTGGAAAGGAATCTGTCAAAGGGATACTGCTTCCTCACAGAACCATGGAGAAAAACCAGGCTTGAGGACAAAGTCACGAAAGAGACTGAAAGTCACACTGTGCACAGACTAGGTGAGAACACTGCTCTGCAGCTGTCAAGCATTTGATGGGGCAGCTTACACCCTTCTACCACTGGCCCCGGAGTTGGGGCACCTACTCCTACTGCCTCCAGAAGATTCTGAATTCTTTCTTCTTTGTCTTATGGCTCCCAAGTCAAAGGGAGCCATTCACTGACTGGCGAAGCCTAGGTTACCTGATTGTGCTTGACCACAAGGGAGGTTGGGAAGGTAAGTATACAGCATTTCAGCTTCCATGTGGAAGGTAAGCCCTGATTCTCTAAAATTTATATGGGATAGAGGAGGGGGATTCAGGAAACATAATACAGGGTTCAGAAACTGGGCAACTCCCTTAAGAAAAAAGTCATACTGATTTGAAAAGTTCTGAGAAACTTCACAGAAGACCATGGGGGAGGGGAAGGGGGGAAAAAGTTACAGAGAAGGAAGGAGACAAACCATAACAGACTCTTAAATACTGAGAACTGAGGGCTGATGGGGGTAGGGGAGAGGGGAAAGTGGGTGATGAGCACTGAGGAGGGCACCTATTGGGATGAGCACTGGATGTTGTATGGAAACCAATTTGACAATATATTATATTATATTATATTATATTATATTATATTATATGTATGATAATACAATATATTAAAAGAAAGTTTTAGTTTCTGATGATGAAGAAGAAAAAGGTAGTGGTGGTGTCTAAGTGCAGCTGATGACTTGGTGGGGACTAAGCAGCAGAAAGTTCTTTCTCTGCCACAGAAAAGGATCTTAGAAGGACAGCGTTCAGTGGTTCTCAGCCTTGGCTTCAGTTAGGATCACGCGGAGAGCTCTCCAAACCTACTCTTGCCAGGGCTCCATTCTAGACTGAGTCGAACTTCCTGAAGGCGAATTCTGTTTTAAAATCTCCCTAGTGATTCTAATGTGTGGGTAGGGTTGAGAACCACTGAATTACACCTAAGGCACCTGAGAAGAGAAACAGATGGGCCCTAAGAGATCATGGTGGGCAGATGCGGAAAGGAGCCCCTTTCAGAGTTCGGTATTTTTGTGATGTAGTGCTGCTGAGTAACAGGGGGAATCATCTTGTAACTCACCAGCACTTTTAAAGGCCTAACATGATGCAGGCATGTGAGGCTTTTTCAAATCGCAAAACATTGTTGCATGATTCGTAAAAGCTTCCTTCTTCAGGCAGTGGAGGGGTGGGGGGGTAGCCGTGTAGGTTGAAACCCAGCTCTGGGGAGCTGTGGGCTTGCAAACCAGAACCAAAGCCCCCCACCCAAACTCTTCTTCATTTGTCCCGGAATGACTCATTCTACTTGAAGCAGGCACGGGGGTGGAAAGTGAGCAAAAGCTGGTCTGGGCCTTACAAGAGATGCCCCGGTGTGCACAGCTGGGCAAAACCCTCCAAGCAGCCCAGGTAGTCTGTTCAGGAAACGCAGAGGGAGGTAACAGCAGGGGAAGCCATCTCTAAGCTGAATGCCTTTGTGAATCACACAGACTTTCTGGCCCAGCACAGGCTTTGCCTCAGCCAGGAAAGATCTGGAATACCAAACACCTCCAGATTTATTTAAGAACATTACCTGGGCAAGAAGGAGCTTTGGAATCAAAGTGAATTTCCACAGTGCTAAATTTACTCCATAGTTTCAGATGGAAGATGAAGGAAAGTAATTAAGCAAAGAATGTGTATCAAGGAGCCAAGCATTTTAATGAAAGAGCCAGTGGCAGCGAGGATCAATATTTGCCTTCCAAAGCAAATATTTCAGAGGAGATGTTTGGAGCAAGATGGGAGAGGCACTGAGCACAGCAAGCAGAGTGTGAACAGCCCTGCCCTGTGCACTGAGATCCCTCATCAGTCTCTATTTGCTGGTTAGGAGCGTGATGGATGAAACCACGGCGTGCAAAGCTGCTGTCTCTGCCCTTTGCGCTGCCCCGTTAAGGTGGTTTGGATGTAACCTTGGAGGGTAGATTCTAAAGGGCAGTGAGCTGATCGATGTTCCCAATTCAGCTACCTGACAGCCACCGCCAGTGAAACCACCCAACTGCTCACGTGTCACTGACTGCTTGCATCCTCTTTTGAAATGTAACAATGGTGCTGGAATTAATAATGACAACAGAAGCCTTCCGAGTGCTGGTTTACATTTTTGGAGGAAACTCTTGGCTGCAAGAGGAAATTGAGAAAAAAAAAAGACCACTAGGAAGATTAGTGGAAATGCATGGTAATAATTAGGCTGCAGAAATACAGAGAACTGAGGATTTCTAGACCTTTTAAACACCTCTTACCTGACAGTGACATTATTTAATTTCATAAATTTGAGGAGGAGAAATATACCTTCAAAGGGTAGAGATTTTCTTTGAGATCTATGGTATGGTGTGGATTTGGCACATAATTTAACACATATTTATTGATTGTTGACTATGCTATGTACTGTTGGTACAGGATGAACACTTCAAAGTCCCCATTCTTACAAAACTAATATTCTGTTAGGAAAGAGAGAAGCATAAAAAATTAACTTCAGGGATGCCTGGGTGGCTCAGTTGGTTGAGCGTCTGACTTTGGCTCGGGTCATGATCTCAAGGTTGGGTTGATGAATTTGAGCCCTGCACTGGGCTTGCTGCTGTAAGCGCAGACCCCGCCTTCAATCCTGTCTCCCTCGCTCTCTGCCCCTCCCCTGCTCACACGCTCGCATTCTCTCTCAAAAAAAATAAAACATTAAAAAAAAAAGTTAATTTCAATCAAATAGAGTTAGTGATAGGATTGAGGAAGCAGTGAGAGATGAGAGCAAAGAGAAGATTGGGAAGTGGTGTGGCACAGGTGATACGTAAGTTGAAGTCTAACCTGATAACTTCTTTGAAGAAGGGAGGGAGTGACCTCTGGGCAGTGTGTGTGTGTGTTGGGGGGGGGGGGTGTACGGGGTGGTAAACTGCAAGTGGTTTGTTACTTACTCAGCCTAAAGTGCAAATCAGGAAGTATTAGTGTTTGGAGATGGAAGATTGAGGAAGGGGCACATCTCTGAGGGCTCTCCATGCTGAGCTAGGCAGTTGGAATCCTTCCTAGCACATCAGAGGATCTTAAAATTCATTTGCATTAATTAGAATCATTTAGCACCTGACAAACACTACCTCAGCCAGGTGATCAAGGTCAACACTACTAGCGAGAAATCACGTTGGCAGTACATACCCTTGGTACCACGTGATGAAAATGGCACTTTGTGGTCTTCCTCTCTAAAACCCATAACCCCCGCCTAATCATAAGAAAACACCAGAAAATTCCAGATTGAGAGACATTTGGCAAAACCCCTGACCAGTACTCTTAAACTGTCAACGTCATCAAAAACAAGGGGGAAAAAAAAAGAATTACTTAGGATTTTGCCACTCCGGAATGTGTGCCCCAGACCAAGAAACTTGGCATAATGTAGGAGGCCCATTAGAAACGATGAATCTCATCCCCCATAACCACACAAGCAGAATATGCTTTTTTTTTTTTTTTTAAGTGGCCTTCATGCCCAGTGCAGAGCCCAGTGAGGGACTTGAACTCACAACCCTGAGTTCAAGAGTCAGCGCTTAACTGAGTGAGCCACCCAGGTGCTCCAAAAGCAGAGTATGCAGAGGCGATCCCATATGTACAGCTATTTCACTGAAATAGCTTGTTGGAAAATGACTCTGTGATTCTCAGAGTTTGGTCCACTGGACTTGGGGTAAGGCCCTGGAGTCTGTGTTTTTAACAAGCATCACAAATGATCGTGTTGCAGGTGGCCCAGGATTTTAAAGACCTATACCTAGGCCTTACCTAACCAGTAAAATCAGGACCTCCGATTGATGAAATCCAGGAATTGGTATTTTCTAAAGCTCCCTGGGTAAGGTATAGGTAAAATTGAGAACCACTGAATTAAAAGATCATAACCAGGGATGTGACAGGGCCAGATTTTCATTCTTGATAATGTTTAAAAACAAAATTCAACTAAGTAAATGTAAAGATCTGACTGTTTTTGACCAATAGTTCCTGAATAGGGGCAAAGTCCCATGGGGCAAGCAAAAGGAGCTCTGAGAAACTGTACAAAGGGAAAGGTTTTTATGGGAAGGCAGGTAAGGGGAGGAAGAAGAGAAAAGAAAAGCAAAAGAGAAGAAGGGATTGTTTCAGACAAGGTCACTTTCCCTTAGGGGAAGGCAGGGAGTCTTATCAGGCAGATTATCTTACTAGTGCTGCTCAGAAAATTCCAGACTGATTGGTTTAAAATTCCACTCTTGGGAGAGGCTGAAACTGAAATTAGATTAGTATTAAGTTTTGGTGGGGGCTTAACATAAATAATCTATTTTGGGCCTGTTTCTTTTTACCAATAGATGTCTTTTTCCAAATGTTCACATCTATTATCTCAGTATTAGCACATGTGATATTAGCACATGTGATATGGTGATTTCTAATAAGACGTGTATATTTGGTCTTTATCCACTGTCTCTGGCACACTTCCTAAAGCCCTTGCAATTTCCTATATCGGAGTCATAGGGGCATCTTTGGTATAATATTTTGTTTTGTTCCTAGTTCCTCAAATAGCAGAAAAGTAAGGGTGAAATGGAAGTCTTTTGTTATTCATAACATGCCCCTTTCCTTTTGTTTTTCCTTTTCTTCTTTTTATTTATTTATTTTTAAAATATTTCTTTTTGAGAGACAGAAAGAGCGTGAGCAGGGGAAGGGCAGGGGGAGGGGGACAGAGGATCCTAAGTGGGCTCAGCGCTGTCAGCAGTGAGCCCAATGCGTGGCTCGAACTCATGAACCATGAACTGAGTTGAAGTTGGACACTAAACCAACTGAGCCACCCAGGCACCCCTCCTTTCTTTCTTTCTTTTTTTTTTAAGGTTTATTTTTTAGAGAGAGAGATATTGAGCATGCCAGCTGGGCAGGGGCAGGGGCACAGAGAATCCAAAGCAGACTCCGCACTGAGCAGGAGCCCAATGCAGGGTTTGAACTCACAAACCATGAGATCATGACCTGAGAAGTCTCAACTGCCTGAGCCACTCAGGGGTCCCAATAGCAAGCCCCTTTCAACCACAGCTGAGTTCACGACTTTTCAAAAAGCCCCTAGAGATGAGGGAGGGGTGGTCACCAGAAGGACCAACCTTCTGTTGTGTGATTAGAGGGTTGAAACTTTCAGCCCTCTGACCTCCAGGGAGGGGAGAAGGACTGGAGCTCAACTGAATCTCCAATGGCCAGTAAATCAATCAATCAAAGGAATGTAATGTAGCCTCAATAGAAGTCTCAAAAAGAGTGTCCATGATGGTAAACAGGTGGTGGTGCTCGGAGAGTGGTGCACCCAGACAGGATATGGAAACTCCATGTCATTCCTCACATGCTTGGCCCTATGCATCTCTTTCATGCAGGCTGTTCCTGAATTATATCCTTTTATAACAAACTAGTGCAGGGGTTCAGAAAGAGTCAACCAAAGATGTGTTGTTTGGTATGCTGGTTATTTTGAGCTGAAAACAATTAAGGAACAATTAAGACTCAGGAAGAAACTTTAACCTTCCACCTAAGAATTTAGATAGAAGATCTGCTCTAGGAAAAGAGCTATTACCATAAATAACTATGATTATAACATGAACTAGGTGTGGTATACAGGAAAAACCTAGCAAGGCCTGTTTGATAAAAGTCCTCTCTGTGTCCCATTGTTTCTGGATGGCCCAGAAAATATTTGTTTACTAAACATTTACTCTTTCCATTTTCCTGTGAATTGTCTTCCTTTCCTTTGAAGCTCCAGACCTCTACCTCATTCTTCCTACTTCAGGATGACATATATACTTCATTTTGCTTTTCTCTAGAATCTCATGGTTATATGGATTCCCTGTAAGTATGTAATTAATTTTTTTAAGTTTATCTATTTACTTTGAGAGAGAGAGAGGTAGGGAGGAGTTGGGGGAGGGGGTTGGGAGGAGCAGAGAGAGGGAGAGAGGTAGAGAGAATCTTCATGCTGCTTGGGGTCTGATATGGGGGTCTCACAAACCGTGAAATCCTGACCTGAGCCAAAAACAAGAGTCAGATCCTCAACCAAATGAGCCACCCAAGTGCCCCTATATGTAATTAAATTAGATTTTCTCCAGTTAATCTGTTTCATGTCAATTTAATTCTTAGACTAGCCAGAAGAACCTTAAAAGGTAAATGAAAACTACCCTCACCCCAACACAGTAATCTAGTAAGTAAAATACCTGAGTTCTATGAGCCCCCTCTAGCAAACAAGTCAAACCTCAGGAGGGGTGGTAGGAACCTCTAATTTATAGCCCGTTGGTCAGAGGCACAGGTGACAACCTGGACTTGCCACTGGAATCTAAAATATGTGTATTTGGGGCATAGTCTTGTAGGACTGAACCCTCAAATTGTGGGGTCTGCACTAACTCTGCGTAGATAGTGTCAGAATTGAGTTACCTTCTTGGACACAGCTAGTGTCCAGCTAGTGTCACAGAATTGCTTAGTGTGGAAAAACTCCAACACATTTAGGAACCAGAAGTGTCAGAAGTGAAGTAGTTGTGTAGTAGAGTGTTGAGAAAACACACAGGGGACCACAGGAAGAGTTTTCCTTAATAGTGTGGAAATAATTCTATCAGGCTGCAAGATCTTGCCAAGAAAACTTACTAGTTATAAGGACATTAATTAGCTTCAAAAGGTGATTTCATATACCACCATTATCTGCAGTGATTCGAATTCTAAATAGAGATACAGGGGATAGCTCTGGGGACAACTGAAAAGTATTTCTAGGATTCCTATCCCACAAATGTTAGATCACTTGTCCTTTATATTCTCCAACTGAGGTATCATGAGTAGAATTCAGCCAGCCTCAGGACCAGTCCCATCTCTGCCAAGTCTGTGTGATTGGGGATGGGATTAACTACTGACTTCAGTTAATTCATCTCTAAGATGAGAATAATAAAACTTCATCACATTGTGTAGTTGTGAAAACAAAATAAAATTGTACGTGAGAAAATCCATTATTAACTGTACAGTTCTCATAAAAGCAAGAATTCTAAGTATTATTATATGAAATAAGCAAAGTTCAAAAATACTATATAAAGGCCCTAACCCTAACAAAAATAACCCTGATGCTAAGAATTAAGATAACCACAAAGGCTTATGAAGTATCTGGTACTGGGCTAAGAACTTTACTCTCTTTGCCTTATTTAGTCCTTGGAATGACCTATTAAGGCAGTTCTTTTCATTACTCCCATTTTACTGAGAATATGAGTAGCTTACCCATGCTCACATAGCTAGGAATGGTGGAATGAGGATTTGAATCCAACTCTGTTTGATTCCAAATCCTACACATTTAAGCAATTTGCTATAATGTCTCCTTGGGTTTCATCTGAATTTATGCTTAATGTTTGGGATGTGTATACATCACTATATGAGCCTTCACTTGGGATAAATCTTGAATGGTAGTCCCATGTAACATTGGCTAAAACAAAAGCTTAGTCCATAAACTCTATATCCAAGACTGGAAAGGCAGCTCTGACCACAGAAAGTCTGGCTGGGACCTGAGACCCAAAAGTCCATCAAAATAAGCAAAAAAGACCCCAAGATCTAGGCCCCTATTACTTCACACTACAGCTGATTACAAGTAATCTAAAAGCAATGACTATGCTATTTAATTCACCTAAGTACCATTTATGGACAGACTTACTACTTACTGGCCTATTCTGAATGTTGGCAGGGAAACTAGAGTTTCAAGGACTAGAGGCCCATTAACAGCTAAGGAGCATGTCTCCAGAGCCAGAAGTCAGCCATGATCAGATCAGTGAGGGTGGGGAGGAAAGAGCTTGCCCACTCCCATGGAGCATGCAGAGGCTCTGACAGCAGGCCTGCAGAAAAATAGGATTCTAGGGACTGCCTAAGAGGGAGGTAGAGGTAGTCAATCAGACAAATAACACTAACATTCTCCTGTTGGGGGAAATAAATTATTCAGTTTGCACACTCCTTCAGACTTCAGCCACACTGATACTTAAGCAACTCAGTTTTCATCTCTGGGAACAGCATAGCAATATAGAAGGACTATACTTATGGCTCTGGGGGTAACAGATGAGGCACCTGGGCTTCTCTGTTATGGTAATATGATAGATGCTGTCCCCACGGCTGCCCTCAGAAGCAAATAGGGCAGCTGCTCTTTCCATGTTAATTAATCAGTCATTACATCTTCTATGCATTCCAACCAGGCACACTGCCATCATTGGTGTATGTACTGCTTTTCATACCCTGCCAGTTTGTTAACCACTGCTGGCCTCACCCATAGAGCATCTGATTCACATAGACTGACATAGGCCTTGAGAATTTGCATGTCTCTCAAGGTCCTAGGTGATGCTGATGCTGCTGGTCTGGGGACCACACTTTGAGAATCACTGGTGTAGTAGTTACTCTTCTGAACTGCCGAGATGCCCTATGGGACTGAAGAACTTATTCCTCCAGCTTAAGGGGATGCTGCTTCCTATAGCTGCTGTCCCTCATGTCAGCCCCTCCAGGAATTGCCCATAGCTGAAGACAACTTCCTGGCCTAAGGTCATGCCCCTTCCCTGGGCAGGCTGCTTACAAGAATTGATAGATGCAGGGCCCTCTCACATCAGGGTGAAAACTCAGAAAGGCCATCCTAGTATCAGAGTCCCTGAGGGGTTAATGACAGTCTTTGTCAAAACTGCTCTGCAAATCCACTTTTCCCTGGGCTCATATTTCTGGCCACATAGGAGCTCCTTTATGACCACCCCCAAGAAAGGACAAAAAGCTGAGCTTGCTTCATGGACAGTGTTAAAAGATAACATGAGGCATACTAAAACATTTAAAGTTTATTTGAACAAAAACTGACCTAAATTGGGCAGAGCCAAATTGGAGCACTATACCAACAGGAGCCAGGGGAAAGACTTATACAGAGAAGATGCAGAGGCAAAGAGAGTAAATTGTTTGATTGGTTATAGCTTAAAGCCTAGTTCCTGTTTGTGAGTAGTATTCCTTAGGTTTCAGTTTTTTAACTTTCAGTAATTTACAGGCTTAGGTTTGGGTTTGCTATGTAGGCCATCAGAGCATTAGAGCCACTTTAGTCTCATGGCCTCCTTGTTTACTTAATTTAACAATGGGTTTGCTTGGTGGGAGGGAGCAAGACAAAAATCAAGCACAGGTGCAGAACTCCCACTCAGGGATTACCTGGAAGCACAGTGACAAGGGGAAATCCTCCCAATGGACAGAATGCATTCACAAGAGCAAATTATATAGCCAAGCGCCAAGTCAAGTCAACGGGGAGGGCTGTAGGCTCTGCTTCTATGGGAGGCCCTGAAAGATACACAGCAGAGCCAGGTGCATGGTTTTATTACAGGACAGTAGTGAAGACTTGGGAACAACCTAATCTATCACAGGTTGGATGGACAGTACATGAATATTTAAAAATATATATTTTTAATAGCGTATGGGAAGCATGGTGATGTAGATTTGTAGAGGGTTGTTACAGGGGTATGGGCACCTATCCCAGTCTGGAGTGATTAGCAGAATAAATTGCCAGAAAGCTTCTGGTAGGAAGACATGTCTGAAATAAAACATTAAGATTAACTCCAGGCAAATTAAGGTGGAGGATGGAGATCTGGGGAGGTCAGAGATGAGGTTAGAAAAATAGGGAGATGACTAGGTCATGCTGAATACTGAAACCCTCAAAAAGGAATTGGAAATTTGTTCTAAGACATCGAAGAGCTATTGAGGGGTGTTGCGTAAGGTTTGTGACTAGATATAGATTTAGAAGTAATTTTTCTATAAGCCATGTGGGGAATGCGTTGAAGAGGAAAGACTGGGGAAGAAATAGAGACACAAATTTGCAAGTTCTGGCAATGCTCCAGACAAGAGACAGAGCAGTAGGCCATCACCCTTAAGAGCTCAGACTTCCTGAGACAGACTGGGTCTGAATCCCAGTTCTGCCATCAAGGTGTGGGACCATGGATGAGTTAGCCATACTAAACCTTGGTTTCCTCATCTGTAAAGCAAGTATAGTAACAGCACCTACTGATAGAGTGTGTGATGATTAAACCAGCAAATGACTAGAAAGGGATTAGTTCAGTGTCTGGAACTAAGAAGCCCTTCTGTGTTAACTGTCATTATTATTCCTGGAGGGTGTGAACTAGTGTAGAAGTCAAAGGGCTTGAGAAGAGGGAAACTGCCACCTTCCAAGAATGTACCTAATATATACAAAAAGGAGATTAAAAGATCCTCCAGAGCATGAGTAAGGATTTAGAGTTGGTTCAGGGCCATAACCTAGCTCTGCTCTTAGGAACATCCATCTCTTGATTCAGTAATATTCCCTGAGCATTTACACTGGGCAATGCAGTGGGATTGAGTTGTTACGTGTACATGAACACAAGACTCTTGTGCTAAGTGGTCTTCCCTCAGGGACTATGGTCTTGTAAACATCACTGTAGATAGATAGTACTTATTTAGCAATGTCTTCATTTCCATCAAGTGGGAGCTTTACTATCCTAATTCATGTTTTCTTGATAGTTACCAGAAAAGATAAATATATTTCTTCCTCCTTTTAAAATCATCTGTGGGAGGGTTGTAACTATTTGAAGATGTAAAGGTGTTGCTTGGTATTCAAAGCCTTACAGCTGTTTGTACTGACAGGTGGTTCAAATCTTAAAAGCAACCATAGAAGTAAATGCATTGAAGTGATCTGCTATTGATCTACATGCATTTGCAATGTCCAATCCATTTAAATTGCTCATGGCCCATTCATTGTAATCCTAAGTGGTTTTGCATTCTGTCTATGCAGGTACATTGTTGTTCCTTGGCTGTTGGGACTTGTAGAAAATAGACAGGCTGACATGATCTAGAGTAAAACCTTTCTCATTTTAGGAGGCTTTCTTACTATATACCTGCATGTTTGGTTCTGTAATCTTCCCACAGGAGCCAAGTATTGCTCTCTGCTGGTACAAGTACGGATTCCTCTCTCTGTACTACAGGAATCTATGAGATGTTAATGATATCAAGTTTAATTGTAGGTACTAAAACCCTTCAATTACCATGTTACTTGCCTGTGATAATACATTATGTTACAACAATTCTGTAACCACTAAGCTGGCTGGAAGTAGATTATATCTTAGCCCAACTTTCTTTCCCGGTGAGGAAGGGGTTTAGGAGACTAAGGGCAAATAGAAATGTCTTTAGCCTCTGCACATGCCATTCTCATGTGTGTGGTCATCACAGCCTCCTACCCTGCTTACCTGCAAAGCACTGCTTCTTTCTCTTCCTACAATACTCAGTTAGAACATCTCTATGCTACAGAGGGAAAGTATGGAGGCAGGACAAGAGACCAGTGTGAAATGAACAAAGACCAACCTATAGCCATGGCTATTTATTCAGAGCTTGCTATAGTAAGAAAGTCAGCCATCACTGTTGCAGAGACACAAAGTCAGGCAGAAAAGTGGGAAAGCTTTATAGTGAAAAAAAGGGAAGGCTTCAGGTGTGCCCTTATTGGAGGCTGCTGGCATGGGGAAGCTGTAGGTGGGCTAACTAGAAGTGCCTCATCCTATGTGATTGGTTAGGGTGCGTATTTGGCTTTCTCTGGTGGGTCCTAAACTGGAAGTAGGGACAAAAATTAGGGAAGTTTTCAGTGATTAATCAAGTTTTGGCTGTTTTGGGCCAATTGTTACAGAAGTTATGGTTAGGCTTCCTGGACTGTTGCTAGAGATAATGTCCTGACTTCCTACAAGTCTGACTTGCAGACAGTAGACCATCTTCCTGGGCTGGTTACTGAATATCATGGGTTGCTTTTCTGGACTGATTGCTGCAGACTGTGAGTCAGAGTTCTGTTTTTACATATGGTCTAGCCATTGTCCATTTGTCCATTTAGTCTCTTAACAGGCAGGAAGCTCACATAAGGGCCCAAATGAATTACTGAGATCAGTGAGAATAGAGAGGAAGAAATAAACGGACAGGATCTGGTGACAGGTGGGGGTGAGGGAAGACTTCAAAGACCAGGATAGTGGTTAAAACTCTATTGCTACCAGACTGCCTGGATGTAAATTCCAGCTTTGCCAGTCACCTATTGAACATGAAGATAATAATAGTGCCTACCATATAGTGTACTATTAGTGTTAAATATAAATTAAATTAGCTACTATATGTAAAGTGATTAGAATAGTCCTTGACCCAAAGTAAGTGTTAGCTGTTCTTAATACCCTGGAACAAGTCATTAGCTGACAGCCTGTCAGGAGGAAGAACAGGCTTTGAAGCAAACTTGTGAAATGGTTAGACCTCCTGGTGGTATTCAGGAGTGAGATTGTGTGTGTTTTTTTTTCCAGGATCTTGTACACACCTAAAGGCGCCACAGAGTGTGTGCTTGCTAAGGACTGAATGTTTGTAGACACTCAATATTCATATGTTGAAGCCCCAAGTGTAATGGTTTTGGAGGAGAGGCCTTTGGGAGGTAATTAGGGTTAGTCAAAGTCATGAGGGCGGGCCTTCCATGGTGGGATTAGTGCCCTTAGAGACCAAAGAGCTTGCTCTCTCTCTCTGAATATGCACACCAAAGAAAGGCCATATGAGGACATGACAAGAAGGTGGCCATCTGTAAACCAGAAAGTGGGCTATCACCAGACACTAGTATCTGCCAGCACCTTGATCTTGGACTTTCAGCTTCCAGAACTATTAGAAATAAATGTTTGTTGTTTAAGTCACATAGTCTACCATCTTTTTTTTTTAATAGCAGTCTGAGCTAAGACAGTATTTTCTGCTGTTATGGTTATCTCCTTTAATTGTAATGGGTACTGTAGGGTCTGTGGTTTTTTGTTTTTTGTTCTTTTTCCTTTTCCCAAGGAATTAGTGACAATACTTCTCAGGCAACAGTATTATTGGTCTGAGAAACTAAATTGCCAGAACGATGAGTAAAATGTAAAATGAGTGAAAAAATAAAAAGATTGACAATAGTAATCATAAAGATAACTGACTTGTGTTTAGTGCTTTACAGCATACATATTATTTTCTGTTAGTGATCTCAGGCAAATAAAAATAATTATTTTTGACTGCTAAGCATGCAGGGCATAGATACTAAATTACAAATTCATTCAACTCCCTCTGATACCTGTCTTTCAGTTAATTAGCATCCTAACACTTCAAATTTACACCGATTTTCTTGGCTGTCATTTCTAGGTAGACTCTGATATACTTTCAAGTACGACTCATAAGCATATATTAATGCTAATGAGTTATTTACTAGCCTTGAATCTTATTAAAACACATTGTCTCACCTATATTTATTTGTTTACATAAGATCTACTTTGATGACGTGAAAGGCAAAGATTCTGTGTAAACATGTACTTTCTTAAAGTACTATCTTTTACCTGTGCTGAAGGGGCAGGGATTTTTAGAAGACTTCTCCAAGAACAAAAGAGGTGGTGGGTGCCATTTCTCCACCCCCCAAACCTAGATAGCCAAACACCTGTTGGAACCAGTGGGAACAAATGTACTTTGCTAACATAACATACCCTGCCCCTGCATTCTTCTGCAGATCGGTCCCATCCAACCTGCTCCACTTGGCAGGAGTCCCTCCAAAGTGGCTCCTGCCATATCTCATCCTGCAAGCAGCCCCTGCAGAGATCAGCACCACTCCAGTGTCACTTTTGCCGTGGGAAGAGGGGAAGATAACCATATACACTATAGATAAGCATATACACTAGTAGTCCCAGGTGAACCTTGTTACTGGCAGTGCAGAGAGAGTGCTCTGCTGATCAGTGTCTGCGAGCCTAGAAAAATGACTGGGGGCAGGCATCTGGTCTGACTGCCGCACCCCCCCCCCCACCCGCCCCCAAAAAAGGAAAGCCTGTCAGGGGACAACGTAGAAAGATTGCACGATAGTTCAGTGCAAGCAAAGCCCCAGGAAAAGGGATGAGGGCAGGCATGCGGTCTGACTACTGATACTGCCCAACTACAATGGTCCACAATGGCTCCAGACCAGCACCTTAACAGCAGAGGAACCAAACCTGACCCACAGGTCAAAGTGGGCCATTGCAGCCAACTGGACTGAAGGCAAATGAGGCTCAGCCACAACAGAAGGGTATGGGCCATCTACATAGGAGACACCCCTGCAGTGCTTCATTCTGATGAACTACAGCACACTACAGGACCAATTCTTTATAAGTCAGCTACTTGCAAGAGCAGGAGACAAAACCGACCCTCTTGAAACATGGAAACAAACAGAGATTAGACAAAATGAGGAAACAGAGGAATATGTTCTAAATGAAAGAACAGGACAAAATCACAGCAAAAAAAGCTAAATAAAACAGAGATAAGCAATATGTCTAATAAAGAATTCAAAGTAATGGTCATAGGGGTGACTGGGTGGCTCAGTCAGTGTCTGACTCTTGACTTCAGCTCAGGTCATGATCTCTTGGTTCATGAGTTCGACCCTGTGTCAGGCTCTGTGCTGACAGCATGGAACCTGCTTGAGTTTGTTTCCTTCCCCACTGTGCTCTCTCTCTCTCTCAAAAGTAAGTAAATAAACAACAACAACAACAGGGGTGCCTGACTGGCTCAGCGGGTTGTGTCCAACTTCAGCTCAGGTTGTGATCTTGCAGTTTGTGGGTTCAAGCCCTGTGTTGGGTTCTGTGCTGACAGTTCAGAGCCTGGAGCTTGCTTTAAACTCTATGTCTCTTTCTCTCTTCCCCTCCCCTATTTGTGTCCTGTGTGTGTTTCTCTCTCTCAAAAAAAAGGAATAAACATTAAAAAAATTAAAAACAACAACAACAACAACGAAGTAATGGTCTTAAAGATACTTACTGGACTTGAGAAAAGAGTGGAGGAACTCAGGGAAACCTTCAACAAAGAGGTAACAGAACTGGAGATTTAGAACTCAAAAAATGAAATAAAAAATACACTGCAGATTAGAGGAGGCAAAATAATGGGTCACAAGCTGGAAGACAGGGTAAAGGAAAGCAACCAAGCTGAACAACAAAAAATAAAAAGACTAATAAAAAATGAGAATATGTTAAGGGAACTCAGTGATGTCATCAAGCATATGATGCATATGCATATGCATATGCACATGAATCCCAGAAGGAGAAGACAGGGAAAAGGGGGCATAAAACTTATTTGAAGAAATAATAATTGAAAATTTTTCCTAATCTGGAGAAGGAAACAAACATCCAGATCCAAGAGCCACAAAAAGCCCCTAACAAAATTAAACCAAGGAAGTCCACATCAAGACACACAATAATTAAAATGGCAAAAAGCAGTGATAAAGAGAGATTTTAAAAACAGCAAGAGAAAGGAAAACAGTTACTTGCAAGGGAAACCCCATAAGGCTGTCAACTGATTTTTTAACAGAAACTTTGCAGGCCAAAAAGTTGTGGCTGACATATTCAAAGTGCCAAAAGGAAAAAAACACAAAACAAAACAAAAACCAAACCAAACCAAACCAAACCAAAACAAAACAAAACCCTGTAATCAAGAATACTCTATCCAGCAAGACTATCATTCAGAATAGAAAAAGAGATAAAGAGCTTCCCAAATAAAAGTTTAAAAAGTTCATCACCACTAAACCAGCCTTGTAAGAAACATTAAAGGAAATTATTTGAATGGAGAGAAAAGGCCATGGGGAGCCTGGGTAGCTCAGTTGGTTAAGTACCTGACTTCGGCTCAAGTCATGAGCTCACAGTTCGTGAGTTTGAGCCCCGCATCAGGTTCTGAACTGACAGTGCAGAGACTGCTTGGGATCCTTGTCTCCCTCTCTCTCTGCCCTTCCCCTGCTTGCTCTCTCTCTCTCTCTCTCTTGAAAATTGAAAATACATAAACACTTAAAAAAAAAAACTCTTAAAAAAAAAACTCTTAAAAAAAAAAGGAGGAAAGAAAATGTCATAATCAGGAACAACATTAGAAAAGGAAAAAAAAATTCACAGGTATATGCAAACAAAACAAAACTAGCAGATTAATCACTTACAAAACCAGTATGTTGGTTAGAGCACAAAAACAGTAAAATCAATTATATCTGTAAAAATCAGTCAAGGGGTTCACAAAATAAAAGGATATAAAGTGTGAGAGACAAATAAAAACATAGAATGAAATATAGAGAACAAACTGGTGGCTACCAGAGGAGAGATGGGTAGGAGAATGGTTGAAATAGGTGAAGGAGATTAAGACTATCCTTATCATGATAAGCACTGAGTAATGTGTAGAATTGTTGAATCACAATATTGTATACTTGAAACTAATATAACACTGTACATTAATTATGCAAGAATTAAAAGTAAAAAAATAAATTTTTTAAAAGGATGTAGGGGCACTTAGGTGGCTCAGTCGGTTAAGCATCCAACTCTTGGTTTCAGCTCAGGTCATGGTCTCATGGTTTCATGAGTTCGAATCCCATGTCTTGGGATTCTTGGTCTCAGTCTCTGTCTCTGTCTGCCCCTATCCCACTCACACTCTTTGTCTCTCAAAATAAATAAATAAGCTTTAAAAAATAAATAAAGGGCACTTGGTGGCTCAGTCGGTTAAGTGTCCAACTTCAGCTCAGGTCACAATCTCGCAGTTCGTGAGTTCGAGCCCTGTGTCGGGCTCTGTGCTGACAGCTCAGAGCCTGGAGCCTGCTTCACATTCTGTGTCTCCCTCTCTCTCTGCCTCTCCCCTGCTCACATTCTGTTTCTCTCTCTCTCAAAAATAAATAAACATTTTAAAAAACTTAAAAAATTATAAATAAATAAATAAATAAATAAATAAGATATAAAATATGACACCATACTTGGGGGGGGGAGTCAAACTTTAGTGCTTTTAGAATGGATTCAAACTTATATGACCATCAACTTAATATGGACTCCTATATGCTCATTATATGAGCCTAATGGTAACCACAAATCAAAAACCTGTAATAGATACAAAAAAAAAAAAAAAAGAAAAAAAGAAAATCCTAGAAGGGTGCCTGAGTGGCTCAGTCAGTTGAGCATCTGACTTTGGCTCAGGTCGTGATCTCGCTGTTTGTGGGTTCAAGCCCCATGTTGGGCTTTGTGCTGACAGTGGGGAGCCTGCTTTGGATTCTCTGTATTCCTCTCTCTGTCACTCCCCTACTCATTCTCTCTCTCTCAAAAATAAATAAACATTTAAAAAAATAAAAGAAAATCCAAGCATATCACTAAAAAAAGCCATCAAACCAGAAGGAAAGGAGAGAAAAAGAAGGAAGGAACAGAGAACTACAAAAGCAACTATAACACAAGTAAATACCTATCAATAATTACTTTGAATGTACATGGACTAAATGCTCCAATGAAAGACATAGGGTGATGGAAAGGATAAAAATGCAAGACCCATCTATATGCTGCCTATGAGAAACTCACTTCAGACCTAAAGACGTATACAGACTGAAAGTGAAGGATCAGAAAAACACTTACAATGCAAATGCAAGCAAAAGAAAGCTGGAGTAGCAATACTTCTATCGGATGAAATAGATTTTAAAACAAAGACTATAATGAAAGACAAAGGAGGAAACTCCATAATGATAAAGGAAATAATCCAACAAAACGATATAAAAATTATGAATATTTATGTATCCAGCATGAGAGCACCTAAATACATAAAGCAACTACTAACAGACATAAAGGAATAAATTTACAGTAATATGATAATAGTAGGAGACTTTAACATCCAACTTGGATGAATAGATCATCCAGACAGAAAGTCAACAAGGAAACAGTGGTTTCAAATGACACATTGCACCAGATGGATGTAACAGATATATTCAGAATAGTCCATCCCCAAACAGCAGAATACACATTCTTTTCAAGTGCACGTGGAACATTCTCCAGAACAAATCATATGTTAGATCACAAAACAAGTCTCAATGAATTAAAAAAGACTGAAATAATGTCGTGCTTCTTTTCTGACCACAATGGTAAGAAACAAGAAATCAATCACAAGAAAAAAATCTGAAATGAAATCCGGATAAAGAAGTGCTAAATAACATGCTACTAAATAATGAATGGATCAACCAAGAAATCAAAGGGAAAAAAAATACATGATGAAAGAAATTAAAGATGACACAAGCAAATGGAAAGATATTCTATATTCATGGATTAGAAAAACCAATATTGTTAAAATTTCCATACTACCCAAAGCAATCTACAGATTTAATGGAATCCCTATCAAAATATCAATAGCAGTATTCACAGAACTAGAACAAATAGCCAAAGCAATCTTGAAAAAGAAGAACAAAGCAGGAAGTAGCACAATTCTGAATTCAAGATATACTACAAAGCTTCAGAAATCAAAACAGTATGGTACTGGCACAAAAGCAGGCACAATGAAACAAAACAGAGAGACCAGAAATAAACTTAATAAACTTTATGGTCAATTAACCTATGACAAAGAAGGCAAGAATATAAAATAGGAAAAAGACAGTCTCTTCAATAAATGGTATTGGGAAAACTGGGCAGCTACATGCAAAAGAATGAAACTGAATCACTTTCTTACACCATGCATAGAATAAATTCAAAATGGATTAAAGACCTAGATGTGAGACCTGAAACCATAAAATTGCTAGTAAGAAACAGGCATTAATTTCTTTGTCATCAGCCATTGAAACAATTTTCCAGATATATCTCCTCTTGCAAAAGAAACAAAAAATTAAACTGCTGGGACTACATCAAAATAAAAAGCTTTTACATAGCAAAGGAAACCATCAACAGCACAAAAGGCAACCTAATGAGTGGGAGAAGATATTTCCAAGTGATATGTCCAATAAAGGGTTAATATCAAAAACATATGAAGAACTTATGCAACTCATTACCAAAAAACCCTAATAATCCAATTAAAAATGGGCAAAGGACCTGAATAGACATTTTTCCAAAGAATATATAAAGATGGACAACAGACACATGAAAAGAGACTCAACATCACTAGTCATGCAAATTAAAATGACAATGCAATATAACTTTGCACCTGTCGAAATGACTGAAATCAAATTCACAAGAAATAACAAATGTTGGCAAGGATGTGGAGATAAAGAAACCCTTATGCACCATTGGTAGGAATGCAAATTGCTGGAGCCACTGTGGAAAACAGTATGGAGGTTCCTCAAAAAATGAGAAATAGAATAACCATATGATCCAGTAATTCCACTACTGGGTATTTACACAAAGAAAATGACAGCACTAATTCAAGAAGATACATGCATCCCTATCTTTATTGAAGCATCATTTACAATAGCTAAGATATGGAAGCAGGCCAAGTGTTCATCAGTAGATGAATGAATAAAGAAGTGGTATATATGTACAACAGAATTACTCAGCCATAAAAAAGAATGAAACCTTGACATTTGCACCATGTATGGAGCTGGAGGGTATAAGAGGCTAAGTGAAATATAAGTCAGTCCGAGGAAGACAAATACAAGACAAATACCATATGATTTCACTCATGTGGAATTTAAGAAGCAAAACAAGTGAACAAAAGAGAGGGAAAAAACACTCTTAAATACAGAGAACAAACTGGTGGCTGCCAGAGGATAGATGGGTAGGGAATGGGTGAAATAGATAAAGGGAATTAAAAGTATGCTTAATTTTGATGAGCACTGAAAAATGTATAAAATTGTTCAATCAATATATTGTATACCTAAAATTAATATCATGCTGTATGTTAATTACACTTGAATGAATAAATAAATAAAGTTTAAAAAAAAGTACTATCTTCTTCCATCATTTTACTGTAGATGAGAAAAGGCAAGGATGGAATCTTAAAATTCAAACCTTTTTATCCATGTGAATTGCAGTCTTTTATAGAAAAGAAATTCAAGAAGCCTGATAATTTATTCCATGCATGTATGGTTGAACTGTCATCCATAGTATGGATAGCCTTGCTCAGAAAATAAACAAACATTAAATGCTAGCTGGTGTTATTAATTTTCCCAACAGCCATAAACATACATTAAAGATGTAATGAGCAGGAATTTGTTTTACCATCATTATATAAAACAAGAAATACAGACCATTTAAAAAGGAGTTTAAATACTTACTGGATAAAGGCCAACACAGGCTCTGTTTATCCTTTGGAATTTCTATGTCAGGCTAAAGAACACAGGGCAACTAACCATTCAATTTGCTTTACTACTGATGAAAAGGAAGCAAGGAAAATTCTAAAAAAAAAATTTCCATGATGATTTAATACATTTGCAAAATACATATCATTCTTAACATGTCTTAAAAAATAATCCAATGCACCTGTGGTTTGAAAATGCTATATTTTCCAGAATGTTAACCAATAAATGAATGCAGTTAACTTGCCAGGCTATTTCACTAAGGAGTTTGATGACCTCTGTCTTTGACCTCCATTGTTGGACCCTTACCCAGTCATTAGGAGCCATTGTTTCTGTGATTAAAACCATCCAGCAAAGATAATTTCCTAATTAAAAAGAAATTTCCTGTGAAATGAATTCTTTTTTCATTTACAAATATGACAGAACCCTTAGATGGAAGCCTGTATGTGCAGGTATCTTAATAACAAAGCAAATGAATATTGCTTGAATCACTAGCTGGTTAAATGAATCTGCCCAATTCTGCTGCTCCTTTCATGGCTACTAGCAAAATTATCTGGTTTCTAAATGGATTTAAATTTCCAGCCAATAATCTTCAGGATGCCTTTACTTTGCTTCACAACATGAGAAACACTAATTTGGATGGAGTTGCTAGCTCCAGATAAAAGGAATGGCTTAGCTTTGTCACCCTTTGGTATTTTGCCCAAATTTGTAAGGTTTGTCCTTTTATTTATTTTTTTTTATTTTATTATTTTTTTTTTAATAAGAAATTTATTGTCAAGTTGGTTTCCATACAACACCCAGTGCTCATCCCAACAGGTGCCCTCCTCAATGCCCATCACTCACTCAAGTCTTTGATTAAACCCCACATATATTTGGAGTTTCCAAGGATTTGCAACACTTTCTTCTCCATGTGTTTCCAGACATAGTTCTCTCCTTTCCCATGAATTTTTTCCTGCAGTCTGTTTTTAGTCCACAGTGAATGAGACTAAAAATTTGTGTCCTTTTGAAAAGCCTATGTTGAAATCCTCACTGGATAGGAGATGGTTTCAGGAGGGGGGCCTTTAGGAGGTGATTAGGTCTTGGGGCGCCTGGGTGGCGCAGTCGGTTAAGCGTCCGACTTCAGCCAGGTCACGATCTCGCGGTCCGTGAGTTCCAGCCCCGCGTCAGGCTCTGGGCTGATGGCTCGGAGCCTGGAGCCTGTTTCCGATTCTGTGCCTCCCTCTCTCTCTGCCCCTCCCCCGTTCATGCTCTGTCTCTCTCTCTCTCTCTGTCCCAAAAATAAATAAAAACGTAGGAGGTGATTAGGTCTTGAGAGTGGAGCCCTCATGATGGGATTAGTGTACTTACAAAAGAAGCCCTAGACGAGCTCTTGTCTTGTCTGCCATGTGAGGTTCCAGTGGGAAGACAGTGGTCTAAGAAGTGGGCTCTCACCAGACACTGAAATCTGCTAGCGCCATGTTGTTCCAGGCCCCAGAACTGTGATAAATTTCCACCACTTATAAGCCACCCGGTCTCTGGCATTTTGTTACAGCAGCCCAGATGAACTAAGACATGGGTTGAGAAGAGATCTGGTAAAGATGTAATGGAAGCAGTTGATACTGTTGTCTTAGGTAAGTTTCCTGAGCCGCTTGAGTTTTGCATTTCCAGTCTTTCCAGCTCCAGTATTCCATGAAAAATGAGAGAGCTTATCATACACAGGAAGGCCCATTCGGGCACACTGGAGTTTAATGAGTGTGCACAGCTTTACCAGACTTTCTATTAGACATATTTAGCCAAGCTTAACTTCAATAGCTGGAGTTTCTGATATAGTGTGATGGCCAACTGAAATTTAGAAAACATAAGCTTTACAAAAGTGATGGCATAGGACAAACTTCTACAAAGTGAACACCAATAACTGATAGTAACTTCAATTATTAAATTTCATGAGCCATGGAACTCATCTTCCATCTAAATGTATTTTCTCATGACTGTTATTTTACATTGATTAGGTAGATAGATTGGGAGATAGATATAGAATGTGTGTACATGCAATCCAAAAGAATAACATTCAACCTCATCCAGGATCCTTTGCCTTTATCAGGAAGGGGTAAAACCATCAATAATCTGGGTAAATGATAAGAACCCTGGATTGGTGAAATTAGTGGATTAATGACCAACATTTTATTCTCCCATATCAGTAAACAACAGTTTGGTGCATATACCTTTCTCTTGATGTTAGAAAAGGCAGCTTGCTCAGGTAGCAAGAACCAAGACCCGGGGCACCTGGGTGGCTCATTTGGTTAAGTGTCTGACATCAGCTCAGGTCATGGTCTCACAATTTGTGAGTCTGAGCCCCACATAGGGATCTGTGCTGACAGCATGGAGTCTGCTTCAAATCCTCTGTCCCCGTCTCCGTCTGCCTCTGTCTGCTTGTTCTCTCTCTCTCTCTCTCTCTAATAAATGAATAAATAAACATTAAAAAAAAAAAGAACCAACACCCTGAGACAGTATGACAAAGTGGTGACACAGGCTCTACCCACAGAAGACCAGAGTTTAAATCCCACTGCAGCCTCATATTAGCTGTTTATACTTGGCCTAGTAACTCGACCTTACCACACTTCAGAGTTTTTTTTTTTTATCTTATCTGAAAAGTGGAGATATAAAAATGCCCATCTGTAAGATCATTCTGAGTATTAAATGAGACATTACTGCATAAGTAAGCAACCAAAAGATATTTGTTTTGAAAACGTGGATTCTAACCCTTATCTTCCCAAAACCATGTTATAAACAACTTACAATTGTGGCATCCTCTCTTGCCTGGCAGTCTGCAGAGGAGGGTACTCACACTTGCTTCAAGGGTAGCATGAGAGCCCCAGCAGAGAAGTTGGAATCTGAAGGGTGAGTATTAGTCGTGCATGAACATTATTTTCCAGGGAGCCATAAGCCAGGCAGCAGCTGGCTGATTCCTTCGTTTCCCCAGGAAAGGAGAAAAGTACAAAGGGTGGCCTTTTTGTGTCAGTTTTCTGGTAGGAGGACCTCCCCAGAAATCTCACAGACATGGAGAATCAAGTTGAGCAGAGCCCAACAAAATGGTAGGCCACCTGACTTTCTTCCAATTGTCTTAACAGTCCATGCATAATGAATGAGTCCAACTAATGATAATGTCTCCCTTCTTAAGTTGCAAAATACGCAGAAATTTTAAAAAGGCAGAAAAGCAGATAGCAACTCTCAGGCTCTTCAACTTGAAGCAGCTGTTATGGCTTTCCAAACACTTTCCAAATGTTAATTTACTAATTGCTCTTATGTATTTATCCTCTTTCCAAGAGGTCTTGAAGTCAATAAATAGTGAAGTTGTACTCCTCTAATACAGGAAGATACAGATAAGCACAATCATAGTAAATTTGTGGCAGAGAGAAGAACATGTTTTGCTTTCCAATCCTTTCTGGTAAGTGCCAAAGACTGCTTCCCATGAGGAGAGACAATATCTACTCTCACATTTGGAAATAAGAAGATTGCATTTAGACCATTTGATAATAGTACTTTCAGCCCGTGCGCGCGCGCGCACGCACACACACACACACACACACACACACACACACACACACACACTTCTCCTACTTGCCACTCTGGAGACTCGTAACTCATCTGGATTATTTGTTCTTGGAAGTAAGTAAGCACAGAAAGGCAGAAGACATATCACAGAGACATGGATAAATACACCTAATTATAGACTGAGCTATTAGCATGACATGAATTGCTGTTTCTGAAAATGATCTGACAGGCTGCGAAAGCACCCCTGTCACCGGCTAGCCCGTCTGTTAGCAAACAGGGCTCTGCAAAGAGCAGTCCCTGCTATGACACTCTCTCCAGCTGGGTCTGTGGTTCTGTGCCTCAATGTCTTTCCTTTGCTTTGCTCATGAGAATGAGTTCCATATTTCAAGTCACCCTCTCTCTCTCTCTCTCTCTCTCTCTCTTTTTTTTATGGATCAAACATGCTACAGGCATCCTCATGCTTTCCTAGGTAATGTTGATGTTTCTCAGTTCACTTAGTCAACAGTAAAAACCCAGGTAGACACTGGCCAAATGCAGGGCCCCATAAATCGAAAGGCCTGGGCGCACCCTGCGTGGAGAATTTGTAAATCCACTCTGCAGCACCTCCTGCATAGGAGAGCTCTTTGTCCTTTATTTGTTTGGCCCTCACAATTCATTTAGATCAAATCAAACCCTGGTTTATGCCCAAATTCCCTGTGTCTAATGACTACCAAGTGAAACTTCATTTGTTTTCATTGGATTTTATTTTATAGCACGGAGACCAGTGAGTCATAAGATTTCCCTCCTCTGTTTACAAAGTACCAACCCCATCCAGGAAAAGAGGTAAATGATTCTGGTGCTTGGTCCAAGACCTGTAACAGATGCACATGGCATACAGGATTTTTCACAAATGTGCAAGGGTGCTCAGCTTCTGGCTGAATTTACTTGGGAAAGAGGCTCTCTTAAAATATTTAGGGATAATTTTGGAAACAAATATGGAGCATGAAGAGTTGGTGGGAGTGGGGGTTACATCTGCAATAGGGATAGTATATACACTTTATTAATGTATTTTCTTTTTGCCTACCTGAGTTCTTCACCTTGGTCTTGGTTGACCCAAGGTTTCTATCTAAATGCAGGGGTGGGGAAGGGTTTGGGAAATACTACAGAAAGACTGCAGAGAGAAAGCTGGAGATAATATTTAACTGCTCCTATGCACATTAGTATTTTGCAACAGAGCAATAGCCCTGAAAACCAGGTAGCTGTCATGATAGAAAATTTGCTAAATGCCTTTACACATTTATTCTCACTCATCTTTAGTAGGTCAACAGCCCTGCCTGAAAAACTCACACTGTTGGGTTTTCCTCAGGTGAGATGCTAACCCTTCTGACTTTGACAGCAATGTCAGCAGGCCCAGTAGCTAATGACATAAAACCTTCTTAGAATTTGGGCTTAGAGAGGGACAGGTTCACTAGATTAGAGACAATACCATTAACAACTCAGGAAAGATGACCACTTACGATGACCTCTTAGGATGTCTTCCTACCAACAAGTTAGTTATGCCATAGGGTCAGACAGAACAGAGTTCTCCGGTTTAACTTACCAGTGCTCACAGGCCATGGATGCCAAATTGATGGCGAGTGGACCAGCCAATCAGCCTGCTGTGACCGCAAGGTAACCCTGCAGCAGTCTAGGCTGGACCAAAGTTGCAGCAGACACTCAGGGGTCTAGAGATGGCTGGAGTCAAGGAGAAGCCACTACACCCAGGGAGTGCTTCTGGGCCTTGACCAAGCTAAGAGAGATCATGTCATAAGCTAATTTATCCAGTCTGGGTGCCAGCAGTCCCCATGAGGGACAGAAACATCACTCTGGAAGTAAGACTCTCAGGGCACCTGGGTGGCTCAGTTGGTTGGGCGTCCGACTTCAGCTCAGGTCATGATTTCACGGTTTGGGAGTTCAAGCCCTGCATCAGGTTCTGTGCCGACAGCTCGGAGCCTGGAGCATGCTTCGGATTCTGTGTCTCCCTTTCTCTCTGCCCCTCCCCCCGCTCATGCTCTGTCTCTGTCTCTCCCTCTCAAAAATAAACTAAAAAAAAAAAAAAAGGAAGTAAGACTCTCTTACACAAAATTGCATTCTATCTATCCTAGGGAGAGAAGCAGGGAAAGAGGGAGGGGGAGGGCTATCTCTCTAAGGAACTAATTATTTTTCCTAAAATGCCCAAAGATTAGCTGAAGGCATGCGCATGCACACATAATGGATCAGATTAAATTTAAACTGGATTGGACATTTAGTTAACAGCGCTCTTGCCAACCAGTGGGTAGAGGCTTGGAAGAAACGCTGGTTCAGAGTTCTGCTAAAGGGTTTGGCAAACAGGCAGAATTACACTCCTCATTTGCAAAAAAGATGCCACTATCTTTGGGACAAGCTGAGGCATTCTTCCTCTTTGCCAAATTTGAGTACCTCTGAAAGTGAGTTTCATTTTTCTTTTCTTTTTTTTTTTTGTGATTTGCTTTTCATTTCTTTACTTTTCAACCTTTCTTTAAATTGTATTTACTTATTTACTTTTATGAATTCATCCTAAATATTTTCAAGGAAAAAGAAAGGCATATATAGCCAAATATAAGCTTTACTATAAATAACCCAGGATGCTGTCTCAAGTTAGACAAGAGCTTGCACTTAGCTGGACTGTCGATTGGTTTGCTCAGAAGAAGCTTTGGGCTGAGTTTATTTGTGAAAGAGGGTCTTTTGAAATTTGTTTTGGAAACAAATATGGCATATGTGAAATGGGTGCTCACTTACAGAGCTTCAACAAGCAACCTCATGTAATTTGTTGCAAGATGACAGTGACATGTTTCCGTGATGCCTGAGAGCATGATCTTGAGGTCCTGTAGGTTCTGGTCCTTTCCCTCCCTTGGAAGGAGGCAGTTACTCAGTTCAGAGTCAAAGGGACCTAATTTGATTATTAACCCCTCATCTTATTGCACTGATGCATTAATGAGATAATGCACATAAAATCAAACCTTCCACAAATGGAAACTATTATAATTATAATCATTTTTTTAAATGTGGCAACTGATTATTGATGGAAAGTGATTTGAGTTTTACTCAAACAGCAAAAGTTGAAACAAGCAAAACTCTCTAGCCAACTTGCTTGTAAGCATCTATACTATTCTAGGGAACACTTGGGGTCCCAGGCTCAGAAATCCAGGATGATGGCAGGCTTTATATCCACCCACAAGACAGGGTGATGACAGAAGAATCATAATTGCCAGTGTTACTATGTATCTATGGGTGAATGTCTAAGCACTTTATGAGAACTATCTCACTTAATCTTCAGATCGAAGAGTCCCTTGGAGGACAGGAGAACTTCTGAGCTGCCAGAGAAAAAAAGCCCATGAATCCTCTGTACCTATTAGGAGAAGGAGAGAACTCTACATCATGGATGAGGGCCAGAGAGAAAAGTGACAGGTTTAATTAAGAGCTTCCTTCACATAATCTAGATATGCCCGCATGTGTGTTTGCTTGTAGCATACATAAAGACCATGTAATCACAGACAGAGAAGAGATCGGGGGGGGGGGGGGGGAAGGGGCATGTGGGGTAGTTTCTAATATCACTGTAAATAATCACTCACATTGTATACCACTTTACAGTCTATAATACACTTTCATATACATCATCTCACCAGATACTCCAGCAGGAAGTGTTCCCACTTATAGGTCCTTTCTCTGTGTGGCACCAGTAGAAAGCAATTAGCATGTGCATGAAACTAACAGTTTATACTTCATTCTTCAAAGCTAATCACCTCCCAGTTGTTTTGTTTGTTCATTCGTTTTTATGTGAATTTTCTGTTCATTGTGAATAGAACTGGGGACAACAGGGGTTACGGCATATAAAAATGTCCTCAATACCTTTAAAATGCTAATACTTGTCCCTTGCGTAGGCTCTGCCCGAGACAGCACTTACATGTGCCAAAGCTTGTAAGCGAGTCACAAGACCTTACTTTAACATGACACTCACTTCGATAAAGGAAGCCCAAAGAGACCCCAATTAAGAGTTTTCTTGTTCTTCCAAGCTGTTCGCAAATTCTAACAGGTTTTGGCCATGGATGGCACTGGGTGGCTGTAACACATGCTGTTTTGCAAAGAGTGTGTACATGTGTGGAACCACCAGCTTTCCACACACGGGTTACCCGGGTGGCGAGGATCATGCTTTCACTTCCATCTGCTGGATCACCCTGATGTCAAGGATGTGCGGCTCTCCCAGCACTGCTCCTCTACCCCAAGCCAGTGGGAAGATTCCCTGCTTCTCAGCTACCCACTAAAATGCTTCCTTCCCTAGAAGTTGTCTACTGATATCCTCCCACCCCCCGCCCATATCAGATTAATGACACGGCAATAAAAGATGTGAAGCAGTGATTATTTCACTGAGGTTCAAAGGGAACAGCATACCCACAGAGCACCACTTCCTTTAAATTGGCAGATTTCCGCTTGGGGCTTCATTTGCCGAACACTGGTGTGGACAGAGGTGGCTGCCAGCATGAGCCAAGTTCCCATCATAGCCGACTGGTGCCAGTGGCACCTCCCAGAGGCGACTCCAGCTGTGGCCGGCTGTAGGCTACCTATGGGAAAGACCATGGCCTTTCCGAGAGCAGGCAGAGCTTTGTGGGACCGAATGCAATGCCACCTTTCCCACTCTTTCCATATTCCCCCACAAGTGCAATGCAGCGTTAGGGGTTCTCCCACTCCCATGCACAGTTGTCCTGATTGATGTTTAAAAACAATATATGCAAATGTCTGTCTATCTAGCTATACGAATAGATGCATAAATACATGTATGAATCACAAAAATAATCCTGTCAAAAGTGAGACCATGAGCCATAATTAAAATCTCATGTTAAAAATTGTTGGTGCTGTTATTCTATTTTGGTTCCTAGCAAATGAAATATTTGCTCTTCTTACTTCTGCCCATTTTCACTGGAGCAAACGTACACCTTTTCCCAGGGGACAAGAAGGATAGCCTCTTAGATTCATACCTGCAGGTGTAGGTGGTGAGGTTTTCTCAGAGGGGAGGTAGAGGCACCGCATGGCATTGGCCAGGGACTTGGAGGGAAGAATTTTAAAGCCAAATGGTTTGTTCAACTAGTTTCAATGTATTGGGAGGGGACATATAACCATCAGATCTAAAAGCTGATTTCCATGTGTTTATTCATTTGTTCACTCAATGCATATTTACTAAGAGGTTCTATATTCCCTCTGAGGACACAGACAAATCAGTGTGAGACATTTCCTCCCAAGTAACATATGATATCCGTGCAGGAAAGGATTCCTCTACCACCACCTTTAATTACCCACTTGGATGTGTTTCAGAGCATTTTCACATCACTCGTCCCCTTTGATCCCACTGAAACAGGCAAGGCTGGCATTATTCTCCTCACTGACAGGTGAGAAGACCAACGCCTATTTAGGCTGTGCTACAGATGCTGGTGGAGCTCCGGCACCAGAGCCACTCGCTAATTTTGTGACCCAGGGCAAGGTGTCTGACGGCTCTGAGCCTCGGTTTTCTTCTCTGTAAAAAGGGCATGGACAGGACCTGCCAATTTAATAAAATAATGTTTGTAAGGTGCTTGGCACCATGCCCAATACATAACAGGTGCTCGAGAAACAGGGGCTGTTCTAAGATAGGTTCTTAGTTATTGCCACTGCTATAAGGATACTGTTATGAAGATGATGTGCCACATGGGGCTGGCTCTCCTGATATTTTCTGAAGCAATGTCTAGCTCACTTTCAGCCTTTGGAGTCACCAATGGGTCTTGGTTGAGAGACGGTAAAGCAGGTTTAGTGGCAGGATCCTCACCCCTTTTTTTTTTTTTTTCAATCTACCCACCAACATACATGCATATGTGTGGATGTGTGCATGCACACTCATACTCAGGCCCATCTCTAGCCTCAGTATCACCTCCACCCTTTTAGGCTATGGTAGAAATGGGGTCAGGTAACTTCGGAGAAGGTGCTGCGCTGTAGGAGGGCTGCCGAGAGCTGAGCGGTTGCTAGGTTACCATCCCCAGAGGCTGGTCTGCTTCAGCTCTCCAGGAGACTCCTGAGATTCAAGCTGATTCACAGTAATGCCTGCTGGTCAGCCCCTGGTCCTGAGGTCTTTGCTTTAAGGTCTCCCAGGAACAAGTATCCACACGAAAGCAGATTTGCTGTAAATGTGGGAGGCCTTACTAAACCTGATCCCTGTGGCCAGGCTGACTCCAGGTGGGAGAAGGAAGCCAGTGGGGCACAGAGGACAAAGGCAGGAGTCTCTGCATCTGCCTTTGTTTCCCGGCTCCCAGAAAAAGGCTGGAGATTAGTGGGCTATGCTTTGTAGGAGAAACAGTTTCAGGGTTTTTAAAGTGAAAAGATATGAATGTGGATTGACAGGGGAAGGGGAAGGCCACTGGGAGTTGCTTTTCAGTCGCTTCTGTGAAAATAATGGTGATGAATGAAGTTGTGCTCATCGCCAGGGAGCCTTAGAGATGGTGGGAGAGAATTCCTGATGCAGTCTCCGTCAAGTGCTCAACTCTGAACCTAGCGACTGTATTTCACTCATTTGCTCAGAATTTGGCAAAGAAGCCATTTTCAGTCTCACTCGATAAATATTTACAGAGCACTTACTCTATGCCAGCTGTGGTGCTAGTTATAAGGATATAGTAGTGAGGGATACACCCAGGGACCTGTCCTCATGGAGATCACAGTCTAGTGGAAGATAGAAACTGAACCCTAATCAAAGTGTGATAAGTGTTATAAAAGGCAAGTATGCGGAAACACACCCGGGAGCAGCTGGAGAGACAGTATAGCTTTATTCATGGAGTGTAAGTTCTAGAGCCAGAGTGTCACCATGGGAACCCAGCTCTGCCACTTACGAATTATTTTTTTTTTTATTTTTAAAGATTTATTTATTTATTTAGAACTGGGGAGGGGAAGAGAGAGAGTGGGAGAGAGAATCCCAAGCAGGCTCCATGCTGTCGGCACAGAGCCAGATGCGGGGCTCGATCCCACGAACCGTGAGATCATGACCTGAGCTAAAATCAGGAGTCTGATGCTTACCGACTGAGCCACCCAGCCACCCCTGCAACTTATTAACTGTAACTTAGCCTTGCTTAGCCTCATCTGTAAAATGGAACGTTAATAGTAACATTTACTTCATAGCTTTTTCGCTGGGAGAGCTCAATGGGCTAGTATGTCCATAAAACAATTCTATGAGTGCGTGACATATAGTAAATACCTAATTGATACGAGTTATTATATGAATTCTTTCTTGGTCTTGTGGGTCATTCTTTAAAAACCATATCCGATTAACTCTTTGCAGGGTGTTAACTTTAGGAGAGAAGGATAAGCTACTGTCTGCCTTGGCTATAGCTAATTTTATCCCTGATAGTCTTCTTGAGGAATGGATTTGGGTTGATGTTGAGACAAAATCTCCAATTTCTATCTTTATGCACAAAGGAAGCAAAGCAGGTCCAGTTTTCTGAGAGTCAAGGAGGAAGTAGGTCTGTGAGTGCTGTCACTAGCTGGTGACACTAGCTAGTTGGAAGTACAAACAGATTACAGGAGAGCAGAGGTATGAAGTCATTAGAATGAGCAAGTGTTATGAGTGAGATTCCAGAAACAAGTCTCGAGGGTAGCACTGATTAAGTTCTCATCCTAAGTGTGACTGAAGGCCTTTTTCAGGGAGAATAAAGGTCAATTAATAAAGACTGGCAGAGTTTTAGGGCACTCACTGGGGGAGAACAAAGTGGTACTGACTCAGACTTAAAGCCAGATGAAGATGGGGTACCAGACGCCATCCAACACTTTCCTGTCATTTCCCTATCAATGGAGAGAACAGAAATCTGCCCACATTTTATTCAAAAATCTTGTAAGACTTTAAAAGGCACATCAGAAATGTTTTCTGACAATGCAGCACCTTAGAACAAGGAGTTCAAGTGTTTCCTTTCACTCACAGAACCTCGCACCAACCAGAAGAGCCATTATTAAGATTAGAGCCCAAGCGTCAGGGCACCTGGGTGGCCCAGTCGGTTCAGGGTCTGGCTCTTGATTTTGTCTCAGGTCATGCAAGATCTCACGGTTTGAGTTTGAGCCCCGCATTGGGCTCTGCACTGACAGCGTTGAGCCTGCTTGGGATCCTCTTTCTACCTCTCCCTCTGGCCTCCCCTGCTCTCTCTCTCTCTCTCTTAAAAAATAAACTAAAAAAAAAAAAAAAAAAGGATTAGAGCTCAATCTCAACTTTTGAATTCAAAGACCTTTCTTCTCTTTTTGTTTCCATGAATTAAAAATTCTGATGTTACCTTAGTTCAGACTGCTGTAACAACATGCTATAGACTGGGTGCTTACATGACAAACATGTATTTCTTAAAGATCTGGAGGCTGGGAAGTCCAAGATCAAGACACCAGCAGATGTGGTATGTGGTGAGGTTCTACTTCTGGTTTCACAGATGCTGTTTTCTGCTTCTATCCCCACGTGCTGAGTAGAGGAGAGCAGCAAGCTCCCTTACTACTGTTAATAGGGCATTAATCCCATTAATGAGGGCTCCACCCTATGTCCTTATCTAAACATAATTACCTCCCAAAGGCCCATTTCCTAGGTGGCTTTTTTTTCTTTTAAGTTTTTGAATTCTACCTTGTCGAATTGTACCTTGAATTGTACCTTGTCCTATATCTGACATTTTTCAAAATAAAAAGCTAAACAACAAAGTTAATGGTAAATGACTCATAGGATTTTTGAAGATATTCAACAAATATTTTAAGGTATGAGAAATTAATGTAGATACTATATCGGCCCATTGATAGATGAGTAGATCAGTAAACTGTGGTCCATCCAGACAATGCAAGAGTACTCAGCATTGACAAGGAAGGAGATTCTGACACCTGTTACAACATGGATGAGCCTTGAGGACATTATGCAGAATGAGAGAAAGCAACCACAAAAAAGACAAATACCGTATGATTCCACCTGAATTTCGAGGAGACACAAACATTTAGACCATAACAGATATATTCATTCAGAGGTCATTCAGAGTCTGAGTTTGAAAGGACCTTGGGAATGCCATTAATCCAAACCTTTTGTTTTACAGATGAGGTGAGGAGAGGTCCAGAGAAGGGGTGGCTTATCCAAAGCTCCACCTGGTAAATGTCAAGGCAAAGACTGGAACCCAGAGGCCATTCGTTGTCTGCGTCCGATTCTCATGTCTTGGGTGTTGTCTGCTATCCGCAGGCTGGTTCTCTGGCCATTGCCAGGCTCCGTGTTGCTTATAAGCAACTGGAAGGCAAGGATGATACCATGGGCTGATGTTTGCCATCAACAGATGGTTTCAGCTTCACAGAGTTAACACTCTTTGGGTGCTTTATTATTTTTTGGCTGCTGGATGGCTAATGGTGGACAATGTCTATGGCTGCATGGTTTCAGTAACGGGGCTTTCCTTTAATGGAGCTTTCCCCCTCCTTACATGCAGTTTCCTCACCCTGTAGCACTTCTCCCCAGCATGGAGAGAAGCACTTCCCCTTCAGGTCCACGCAAATGCAGAGCCTGCCTCGGTTTTGCATCCGGGAAGACCCAATGCTCCTTCTTTTGTGTTTCATCTGCTGCTTAGATCTGTCCCTTGGGAGGTGTGAATCTTATTATTCTGTTTTTTGTTTGTTTGTTTACTTCCATGTTTCCCCATTAGATCATCTACTGCATGGGATCAGGGGCCACAACTTTTAATTTTGTTTCCCTGAAGCATGGTCTGTTGGCTGAAGGAAAGTTCACCCACCAGAGCAGGAGAGACAAAGGGTCTGGCCACTGGTTCAGAAAAGCAGATGAAATGGTAGAAGCATGTGGATGTTCTCTTCTGGTTTCCTCTGTTTGCTCTGTGGAATAGAAAGCAGGATTTCCACCTAAGTGAAGATGGGGTAGGGGGAGGTCTGGAGGTCAGGGGAGAGGATAGAAGGTATGACACAGGGCAGGGATTAGACCAGGGAAATATAACAGTATCTCTAAGCAGCACCCAGGGTCCACTTGAGGTTAACAGTCATAAGTTTCCAGTGAGACCATAGACAAGGCTGAATGTGTCCTCCAGATGTACTCATTAGTGCAGATGAAGATTCAGAGTTGATAGAGGGGTGTAGTTAACAAGGGTCAGAGTTCTGCCATGCGAGGGCCATAGTGGAGAGAGAGGCAAGGACACAGTGGAGTAATGCCAATGAGTCATTATAATGATGGATCACTCAGTCTCAGCTGGGAATCAAGGTAGGTAAGAAATGAGGATGGACACAGTAGTCAGTCCACATGAGGGTCCAGCAGTTATTGAGATCAGCCTGCCACTGGGGAGACAGAGCAGATACCTGCAAGGAAACTCGAGAATGGCTGAAGGATTCACCCCATGGAGGCTGCAGAGGAAACAAATGCTCCTCTTTAAATGCTGTCACTGAAGGCAATTCAAATGGTCTGGGGTCATATTTCAGGAAGGAGAAGAACTCCTGTAGGCACTTGTCTGAAGAGTATGAGGCTCTCCTTCTCTCCACATGCTGTGTTCACTCCTTTGTTCATTCCACAAATACCTACTGAAACCTAGTAGGTTAAAGTCCTGAGATGTGTTAGGGTAGATGAGTCGTAGCAGGCAGGAGTGCCACCCTGGGGAAGAGGATGAGGAAGCTCACAAGAAGCCAGGCATCAGGCCAGGTGCTTTCTTGCATTAATTCCTTCGCTTTCCTCCAGGGTATTAGTTACCCTATTTTACAGATGAGGAAACTGAGGTCCAAGGAAGCTATGTTACATGCCAAAGTTCACACAGCAAGTATATGTGTGGGGTGCTTGGCCTCATACCCAGTTCTGTTAAGCTCTTTGCACAAGAGAGATCTGGGCTACTGCATGGATAGCCCTATTCCACTGGAAATGGTCCCTGCCTTTATCCCATACATTCCTCCAAGTTTCAATATATTTTTTTTTTTGTAATCTTCCAAGATTCTGAAAGAGTGGCAGATCTAAATGGTTTAGAGAGATATACAGCAGTGGTTTCCAAGAGCTGGGTTGTAGCATTGGTTTGTGACAACACTCAGAAAATAAAGAGAATGTAACATTCATGTATATAGGACAGAATGACTGCCTCTTGTGATGAGCTTTTCCTTTGACTTAGTAACACTTTGGTATTAAGATATCCTTTAGCTTAAGTCCTTTTTGGTGTTAAAACATCCTCCTTATTATGATATGAGGGCAAACAGTAGATAGGTGTTTGTCAGTTTGCTTTGAGCAAGAGAAAGGCAGAGAAGTAGGGAGAGAGAGAATCCCAGGCAGGCCCACACTGCCAGCGCAGAGCCCAATGCAGGGTTTGAACCCATGAACGGTGACATCATGACCTGAGCCTAAATCAAGAGGCAGAGGCTCAACCGACTGAGCCACCCAGGTGCCTCTGTCAATTTGCTTGTTTTAATGTCCATACTAGGCAGAAGAAATAGTTGGTACTTTATTAGCCCTAAAATGTTTTCAGCCATTTTGCCAGTCCGTGAAAACAGAAGTCTGGGAACCACATGTTTAGCGCAAACTGAGCTTGCGAGCCTTCCCTGAAGGGACCCAGCACTAGGGCCTGCAGGGGAAGGAGGTCTTTGCTTTGTGGCTTCTCTATCTTCCTTGAGTTGACAGAAGTCATGGAAAGACTCATACATAGGCTTGAGGACCATTCAGTTTTCCTTTGTGTGTACACAAATCCTGAGTTAGCTTTCTGTATCATTTACCTCACAAGCAGATTTGAAGTTAGCACACTCTCTCTATAGTCCCTGAGTCCTCTGAGGATGAAGTGTCCACACAGCCTGACATCAGGGCAAAATCTCTCAGGCTGGGGCTTCCAGGAAGCTTCAAGGGAGGAGTGTGGAAATCAGAGCTCCCAGCAGCTGCTGCCTTCTGGGGACAGTGAACATGGGCCCTCCCTTCCTATCAGTGCTTCGTTTCCTGGTGGTGCCACACTGGATATGCCGCAAATGTTTCCTCAGTCCTGTGGTAACCATGAAGCAGACCCACAGCAACTAACTTGGACAGTGAGTGGCTCAAGGTCAAGGAAACAATGTTTTCTTGGATCGGCTATGGCACATTACCTTAGTTTTGCCTGTTTGGAGAGCTATCCATCATATCCTAATGAGTAAAGATGAAAAGATCAGAGGACGATGAATGGCTTCTGCTCAGATACAGCCACTGAGTCATGGCTGTCATGATGGTTTCCTTAAACCAAGTTGCAAAGGACACATAGATTGCTAAGCTTGAAAGAAAAGGGGTTGTCGTGTTTCAGTTTCGTCCTTTGTCTCTCTCCCATTCTCTCCATTAAAATCAGTGTCATCTTCTTCTCCTCCTTCCTTGCTTAATTTATAGACCTCTTTCCACTTAGGCTGGTCATCATACACAGTATAGTGTGGTGGCTCTGAGTATAGACAGGATCTGGATTTCTGGGATTCTCATACTGTCACCAGCACATACCCATGTTTTGATGTCGGGCATATGATTTAATCTCAGGGCACATTTTCTCATCTATAAAAGGGGATGATATTAGCATTCATTTCTCTGGTGTTGATGTGGGTATTAAATAAGAAAATGCCTGCAAAGCCTACCACAGAAAAAACATGAGATAAATGTTAGCCATTATGATTACCTCTAAAAGTACAGAACACGTGAGGAATGGATTGCACTGACTCATGTCAGTAAGCGTTGATTGAACATACATAATTGTCTTGGTATTTGGGGGAGAACCACAGAACTGCAGGTGACATCCGTACTCTCTTGTGTCATGTCACCTATTCCACTGGCTTTGGTTATTGTTGAAGGTGTGAGTTAATGCCTCCCGAGAGTCCTTCCTTGTGTTCTCAGTTGTGGGGACAACCTCTAGAATATTATCCCATCTTGATTTACTGTCCTGAATGTTCAGCCAGGCAGGTTTCCTGTTTTAGCGCCAAATTAGAGCTTTTGGGAAACCACTTTATATATCCAAGTAAAAAAAAACGTATCCAAGGGACCTAAAAGAAACCAATTAGCTTTCAAAACTCTCTACTTTGTTCTATTGACAAAAACAGAAAATCTGACTGAATAAGTTTTTTTTTTTTTTTCTACAATGCATGATCCTATCTTACAGAATAATTTGGTTCTCAGCTTGGACTCAGCAGCACTTGTTTCCCTTGGGACAGAAATGGTTGTCCTTAGAAGGGATGTTGTATTTGCTGAAAAGTAAACGTTGCTCTAACTCCGGTAGCACAGGAAGCCTATGACACGAGAAAACATGTATCATGCTGGTGCTGTGAGGTGTTCAAGGGCTGAAATGAAATATATTTGGAAAGTTTTAGTGTAATAGGTGACCCTGAGCAGGAATGGCACTCCTAATGGGCATCCTCATTAACAGAATGGTTTACTAATTTGGAAACACTTCATTGCTTCAGTTTCATCTACAAATTTTACCAGGAAAGTTCATGTCATATTAAAGAAGTAGTTTTTCTTTTCATTAACTTAAAAGCATAACATTTGTTCATGAATGCAAAAGGAGTCCGAATTTTAATTTGTCCTCAAATACTCAGTAGTGTGTCCATCTTTCAATAAATTGATTTTTAACTTTGTTTTAAAGCAAGATGATTTTGCTCTCATAAAATCATTGGGCACCCGGTGCTCTGATCAATAAGCTTCTACCATGAAGAAACACTTTCATTCCAAGGAAAGTGCAACAGCTTCACTTCAGTGAAGCCCCAATAAAACGATCCTTTCAACTGATACAAACTTTAGACTTGTTCTCTGATTTAAAAAACCTTTACAAGAAAAGAAAACCAGTGAAAAGATCAAGTAAACAAAATTTCAAACATTTTACCTTGAATTCTACATGGGTAAGGAGAGGATTCTGTTTGTGATCCACAGGGAAGAATATAGGGCTTTTCTGATCAACCATGAAAATGAAATTCAACAAACCATGTGTTCTATCAGGGTTTAAACAAACGTTAGGAACTCTGTAAAAAGTGCTAGTGTTTTAATTATGGTATACAGAAAGTCCCAAAGTTTTATGAATTCTGTACCATGTATTTTTATTTGTAATTATATAAACATTAATGTGACCTAAATATTACAACTCGTTTTTCTTCATTTTTACTGTTTTGACAAGGATCAGCTTTCCTCACCCTTCAAAAACGCCCTAGGCTTCATAAACAAAGATCTTTTTTTTAAACTTGTTTTTTAAGTTTCATATAGCAAAATTTACTCTTTCTAGTATATAGTTTTATGGGTGTTTAATAATATAGAGTCATGTATCCAATATGATAGAGATCAGTTTCATCACCTCCAAAAATTCCCTTTGCTGTCCCTTGGGAGTCAACTCGCCATGGCAACAACTGATCTATTTTCTGTCTGTATAGTTTTGCCTTTTCCAGAATGTCACTAAGTCATATAGTATGTAGCCTTTTGGGTCTGGCCTCTTTCACTTAGCAAAATGCTTCTGAGATTCATCCATGTTGTTCCATGTATGAATATTTCATATCTCGCCTTGCTAAATAGTATTCCATTACATGTACATACCACAATTTGATTTTCCCTTTACCTGTTGATGGAAATTTGGGTGGTTTTTAGTTGTAGCTGGTTATGAATAAAGCTAATTATAAACATTCACATATGAGTTTTTATGTGAACATAAGTTTTTGTTTCCTTTAGGTAAATGCCCAGAAATAAGGACTACTGGTTCACTTGGTAACGGCATGTTTAACATGGTAATAAGATACTGCCAAACCATTTCCCAAGATAGCTGTACAATTTTGTATTCCCTCTAACTATATATGAGAATTCTGTTTGCTCTGCATCCTTGTCAGTGCTTGGCATTGTCAGTTTCTTTATACTTTAGGCTTTCTGATTGGAGTATGGTGGTATCTCATTGTAGTTTTAAGTTGTATTTCCCTGTGGCTAATGACACTGAGCATTTTTCCGTGTGTTTATTTGCCTTCTGTATATCTGCTTTGATGAAATATCTGTTCAGATTTTTTGTCAATTTTTAATGGGATTTTTGTTTTCTTATTGTTGAGTTTTGAGGGTTCTTTATATATTCTGGATACAAGTCTTTTGTCAGATATGTGATGAGCAAATATTTTCCTCCCAGTCTGTAGCTTGTTTTTTCATTTTATTGAAGTATTCTTTATAGAGAAGAAAGTTTTAATTTTGGTAAAGCAACTTTTGTTGCTTTTTTCCCCCTCTTTTATGTATGGATTATGCTTTTGGTGTTGCATAAAAACATTTTCCAACTCAAGGCAAGAATTTCTTTTTAATGTCAAAAAATTTTACAATCCTCCAGAGAATTGCAATTGAATCTTTAGTATCCACTAATTTAAAAAATACATGGCAATTGTATTAATCACTACAGGTTCTCTATGCTTTTGAAAAAATGATTATTTCTCTACTCTCATAGATTTGAATCTTCAGTTTCTTTTTTAAAATGTTTTTATTTATTTACTTTGGTGGGGGGAGGGACAGGGAGAGAGGGAGAGAGAGAATTCCAAGCAGGCTCCTTATTGTCAGTGCAGAGCCCACTGCAGGGCTGGAACCCACAAACCATGAGATCATGACCCAAGCCAAAACCAAGACTCAAAAGCTCAACTGACTGAGCCACCCAGGCGCCCCTGAACCTTCAGTTTCATATGCAAATCCAGAACATTCATCATTCTAATTGTGAATGCCCCACTGGACCGCCTCCTGTCTCCTTGCGTCAGAATTTTTTGGTGGCAACACAGAATCAGGTTCTAGTCTAGCTTAAGTTTATCAGGAGTTCATAGCATCAGTGAGAAGGATAGAGAACAATACTTGAAAACAGGCAGTAATTAAGGTGGTTCTAGCAGTTTCAGGAACCTATAACTAAGGCTAATAAAATAGGATATTAGTCTTGCTCTGCCACTGGTATGCTCAGGTCACTGTGATTTTCATTAATTAACTCCTATTGTTTTTAGAGTTTTTGTTCATTGACTCAATGTTCAAATTCCAGACTAGAATGTGACAAATTACCCGCGTGGCTGTCCCTTTATTAGAATGTGGCAGTCAACTATAGATGCCCAGGTACTAGTCTTATGTTGTGAAGTGGGGTCCTCGTATTAGACACCATGAGACCAGAAACGTCTTTTGTTCATTGAACCAGGAAGCCAGAAATTCTTATCAATGTTCAACACTGATCAAGAGCCTATCATTATCTGAGCAAGGATAATACAAGTACAATGCACTTGGTACACACCACGAAAATGCTCAAAATGTTGTGGTGCTTGGGGCACTCTGACTCTTCCCAGGAAAGTCAGGGTGGGGTTCATAGATGATGTGATGTTTGGAAGGATAAGTAGGGGTTGCCAGAGGCAGAAGGTAAAGGAAAGGTATTTCAAGAAGAGAAGGATGAATAGGTTGCTGTAGCATGGGAAGAAGGGTAGAAGGACTGGATGGTTGGGGAGAGGGTTGGAATAACAAGACAGAGCCAACTGTAAGGTGCCTATCACCTATCAGCAAAATGGAGCAAAACCCCAATCTGTCCTCTTAGGGGTAGCACAGGGAGTGAAGCAATCACAGAAATTGCTACAGCACTAAGGGAGCTTAAATTTTCTTATGTGTTGTCCTTGAGATATAAAGAATGCTATTGTTTTGGTAATGTCTTCCTGTCAAAGTTCAGGATGGAATATCACAGAACAACAGAATAGATGTGACTTTAGATATTGTCCAGAGGTATCTAACTTCTTTATGTCTCAAAAAGAGGAACTAAACCCCAGAGAGGTGCACCCAAAGTCATCTACAGTAATGATGCAAGGTCTGTTCTGTGGCCATGGCTCAGTGTGGCCTGTATCATTCCCAAAGGCAGAGCTGAGTGCATATGAGAGGGCCTTACTTGAAGCTCCTGGCTCCCACTTTCCAAGAAATCCCAAAACAGGCTAAGCAGGACATTATTTCTAGGAGATATCTGCAAGGGAAGGGTTCTGAGGTCACATAAGTTGAGAAATGATGCATGCCCACTCTCTAGAGTACACTAACATATTAGAAATTCTAAGGAGGCCTACAATAAAGATACTTACCAGTTTAGCTGTTTGACCCAGATTTCCCTGTTTATTTGCCTATAGGATCACAGTTTGCCTAACACCTATTAACATAAACAATGACTTGCTAATGGTCTGAGTCATGGTCCAGAATTGGGAGACAATGAATTTACAAACTAGAAGCAGAAGGCCTAGGTGGTTACCACTCCTGGAGAAAGAATGAAGCTCTCGAAAGTTTACATTTACTAGGCTCTAAAAACGAGCAAAACTCCTCAGAATCCAAGCATAACTGATTAGTTTTCTTTTCCTTTTATGAAACAGATGGGAGATAAGTTACTAACAGAGTTCATATTGAATATACATGTATGAATTAATCAGGGCATAGCTGTAGAATTATACAAGATATTATTTGAGGCCATCCTCCATATGTACTTATGGCACACAGACTTTGCTCCTGTCACTTCATGTTGGAGGTGACTATGAGTAAGATACAGTGCCCCCAATAAGGAGCTCAGAGCCTGATATGCTCAGGTTCAACTGGAGAGAGGGTCATCATTCTCTCGGTTCTAATGCCCATCTAAAACCCTGAACAACCTAGGTTTCTGGAGAACCCAGGGCTCTTCTCCTGGCAAACATACTAGTCACAAGGCATGAAAGAAACATCTAATATCAAGCAAAAAGCAATGAATGATAGAGTCTGAGGCCTTTCTTTCAAGGTTTCCAACGTCCTCCCAGTTTTGGCTCAGGCTCTCCTGCTTTCATCTGTGGGTCTCTCCTGTGGGTTTTGCTGCCCATTCTGCTGGCAGGAGCTTCTCTCAGGTGAGTCTCTGGATGTAGCTTCCTGCCAGCACACCTTCTGGCTTGCTGCCTTCTTCACGCTGAGCATCCGTCTGGAGCTCTTCCTGGACTTTACCAAAAGAGTCTTGAAAGTCTCTCACTTCTAATGGAGCCACTGCCAAGCTTGTTCATAGGAACAAATGGCTAGATCAATGGCCTTCTCTTCCTATATCTGTTTGACTGAGTATCTGCCAGGCACTATGCTAGGTGGTGGATACAAAGCTGGATAAAACACTGTTCCTATCATTAAGGAATTCACGGTCTATGGGGAAGTAAGTCATATTCACATATCACTTAAGTTATCTGGCATGTACTACCATAGAGCTATAAACAGTATTATGGACACTGGACCTAATCTCGGAGCTACAGAGGGATGCCTTCTGCCTCCCATGCATTTTTCTCTGCTGGGACATGGACGTGAACCCGGCATACAGATGGTCACTGAAAGGCAAGACTTGTTTCCTTAAAGAGAAATAATGTCAGATTTAGATTTTCTTTATCCCTGATTTTACTGTCACAGACCCCATCCCCATTAAGGAGATTTCCTCCAGAGGCCTGGTTTTCTTTCAAACTCTAGAACAAGGTGGAATTCTGGCTTCAAAGGATCACATCTAGCTGTGTCTGAGGGTTGGCTTAGCTCTCTGGGTGCTTGCTTGTTCCTTCTCTGGAGGCACTAGGACAAAAACAGTAATACTCTCAAATCCACCATTGTTTATATTGCAAAAAAGATTAAATAACATTCAGTGTAATTGCAGTATAAAATTCAGTTTTACAATATGCTCTAAGTCTATAAAACAGTCATCAGAATACAGTGCTCAAGATACTATTAAAGTAATGAGTTTTTAAAAACAAACATCAGAAGCTACATATGCAAATGATTGTCATTCCTTTTAAGATAGTTACGCTGGGCAGTTATAATCATTACAATTATGCTATCACAGTTTTATATTAATTTCACAGAAAAATCAATTTTACTTTTATAATTTTTTTTCCAATTTTTTGATGCAATGTTATTTACTATGATTATCCAACTTACTTCTCTGACTTTAAGTGACTTTTATTTTTTTTTCTAAAAATAAAGACTAATCTTAACAGATATAGTGCTTAAACTTCATCTGAAGCTGGTTTTTCCACTGTTCTTCAGATAAAGATCAAAATCCTTTGTGTTATTAAGTAGATTGCATTATTATTATTATTATTATTATTATTATTATTATTATTTTAAAGGGAGTAAGTCTTTTTTTATTTTAAAGTTTATTTATTTTGAGAGAGAGAGCATGAGCAGGGGAGGGGCAGAGAGAGAGGGAGAGAGAAAATTCCAAGCAGCTCCATGCTTAGAACAGAACCCAATACAGGGCTCAATCTCACGACCACGAGATCACGACTTGAGCCAGCATCAAGAGTCCGATGCTTAACTGACTGAGCCACCCAGATGCCCCTAAGTAGATTGTATTATTGTTACCAAATATTTGCTGTTCCTCCCATCCCACTGACATTTAGCTTAGCCATGAAACTTGCTATGTCCGATGCAATGTGAGTAGAAGTGAATATGCCAGTTCCAGACAGATGATTTCAAAGCTCTATGGTAGCTTACCAAGGTTCTTTCCCTTTCCCTTTTGAGGCTGGTATGTCCCAGTTAGGAGTTGTTCCTTTGATCCCAAATGAAGATGTGGTGCAGGGTCTCAATCACCTTCCTACGGATATGTGACATGAGCAGGAAATAACCTTTTATTGTTCTGAGTCATTAAAATTTGGGGGATATTTGTTATCACAGCATAATGTAGCCCACTGCTGACTGAGATATAAGCATAGAAGGACTTGTATCATCTGCTGCCTTCATTCTTCCCAAGCACATCTTTCTTTACTCTTCCTCTCTTCACAATTCTGATCCAATCCATACATTCTGACCTTCTCTATATTCCTTGAAAATTCCAAATTCCTTCCTGTTTGAGGGCCTTTACACATGCTATTTATTCTGCTTGGAATCTGATTTTTTTTTTTTCCTGCATTCTACTGCTTTTCTTCTTCTTTCACATAGCAAATGTCTACTTATGCTTTAGGTCTCAGGGAAGCTTTCTTTACTTTCTCCAGAAAAAAGTGTAAAAATAGTTATTATGTATTCCATACATTCAAAAACTGAGAGACATATAGAAAAAAGGACCCACATAGAATTTCTAGAAATGTAAGCTACAATGCCTGAAGTGAAAATATACCAAATAGCATCAACAATGGATTATCTATTGCAGAGTAAGAGGTTACTGAACAAGACAGAAAATCAGCAAGGGTATAAAAGAATTAAGCAATACTATCAACCAACTTGACTTAATTCATAGAACACAGTACCCAATAACAGCAGAATATACATTCTTTTCAAATACAAACAGAACATTTACCAAGATAGACCATATTCTAGGCCATACAACAGGTTAACCAATTTATAATAATTCAAGTCATATAAAATGTGTACTCTAACACAGGAATTAAATTAAAAATCAAAATAGAAAAATTCTAGAAAATCCCCAAATATGTTGAAACTAAATAACATATTTCTAAATAACCCATAGGTCAAAGAATAAATCAAAAAAGAAATAAGAAACTATTCTGAACTGAATGAACATGAAAACACAACATATCAGGTTTTGTGGAGTATTACTAAAGCAATACCCAGGGGGAAGTTTTAGTACCAAATACTTACATTGGAAAAGAAGAAATGCCTCAGATCAATGACTTCAGCATCCACTTTAAGAAATAAGGAAAAGAGGAGCAAATGAAAATCAAACTAAGCAAAAGGAAATGGTAAAGATCGGGGTGGCAGGGGTGGGGGGAATCAATGAAATAAGAAATAGAAAAACCATAGAGAAAATCAATAGAATCAAATATTGATTTTTTTGAGGTGACTAAAATTGGTATAAACCTCTAGCCAGAGTGATTAGGAAAAAGAGAGAGAAGACACAGGTCACAAATGTCAGGAATGAAGGAGGTAACATCACTACAATTTCTACAGACATTAAAAGCATAATAAAGGAATATAATGAACAACCTTATGCCAGTAAACTTGAAAAGTTAGAGGAAACGAACAAATTCTGGAAGGATAAAAATCAGAAAAGCTCTCTCAAGAAGAAATATATAACCTAACTAGCTCTATTGTATATTGAATACAGGGAGGTTTTAATTAATTTACCCACAAAGAGGGTGCAGGTCCATGTGAGAACACTGATGAATTCTACCAAATATTTACAGAAGAAAAAAAAATATCAATTTTATATGACATCTTCAGAAAGCTGAAGAGAAAGGAATAACTACCAATTCATTCTAAGAGGTCAGCATTACTCTGATACCAAAACTACATATATACATCACAAGAAAAAACTATAGGCCAATATACCTCATGAACATAGATATAAAAATTATTTAAAATTTTTAACAAATCAAATCCAACAGAATATAAAAACTGTGACCATGGGGTTTATGCTAGGCACCTAGGGTTGACTTATACAAAAGCAAGTGATATAATTCACCACATTAACTAAGAAACAAATTAAGTAAGAAACAAAACAAAATTATATGATGATTTAAATAGACATAGAAAAAGCATTTGACAAAATCCAACATTCATTCCTCCCAGCAAATGTGGAATAAAAGTGAACTTCCTGACCCTGATAAAGGTCATCTATGAAAAACATACAAGTAATATCATACTTAATGGTGAAAAACAGAATATTTTCCCAGTAAGATCAGGAATAAGAAAAAGATGGCCACTCTCGTCATTTCTATTCAACATTGTACTGGAGGCTCTTGCCAGTACAATTAGGCAGGGGGAGAAAAGGCATCCCTATGGGAAAGGAAGTAAAGCTTTTTGCAGCCAAAATGACCTTATATATAAAACTCCAATGGAATTGACTAAAAAAGCTGCTAAAACTAGTAAGTGGGTTTAGCAATGTTAATGGATATGAGATCAATATACAGAAATCAATTATATTTCTATATAGTAGAGATAAAATATTGGAAATTAAAATTTCAAATATTTATAATAGCATCAATCAATATGAAATACTTAAGGATAAATCTGAAAAACAATGTGAATAATTTATACACTGAAAAATACAAAACATTGCAGAGAGAAATTAAAGATCTAAATAAATAGTTATGTTCTTGTTCAGAGGTCAGAAAAGTTAACTTTATAAAAATATCAATTCTTCCCAAAGAATTCCCAAAGATTCCCAAAGAATCTATCTATAGATTCAATGCAATCTTCACCAAAATACCAGCAGGTTTTTTTGGGTAAAAATTGACAAGCCGATTCTAAAATTTGTATGCAGTGTGAAAAACCAAGAATAGCCAAAGAAATCTTGAAAAAAAAAATGTTGCAGGACTTGAAACTACCCGATTTCAAGACTTACTATAAAGCTACCGTAATTAAGGCACTGTGGTATTGACATAAGACTAACAAGTCAAACAAACATAACAGCATCCAGAAAGAGGCCCACACATATTTGAACAACTAATTTTCAATAGTGATGCCAAGACAATTCAGTGGAGAAAGTACTGCTTTCAACAAATGGTACTGGAACAACTGAATATCCATACGGAAAAAAAAAATGAACTTCAATCCATAACTTGCACTATATACAAAAATTAACTCAACATGGATCATAAACCTAAATGTAACACCCAAAACTCTAAAACTTCTAGACAAAAACATAGAAGAAAAATATTTGTCATCTCGGATTAAACAAGAGTTTCTAGATAGGACAATAAAAGCACAATACATAAAACTTTAAAAATCAACAAATCTGACATTATTAAAATTGAAGTATTTATTCATCAAAAGATATATTAAGAGAATAAATGAGCAAACCACCTAGTGTGTAAGATATTTATAAAGCACATACCTGAGGCACCTGGGTGGCTCAGTCGGTTGAGCATACGACTTTGGGTCAGGTGATGATCTCATGGGTTTGAGTTCAAGCCCTGCATTAGGCTCGCTGCTGTCAGCACAGAGCCAGCTTCAGATGCTCTGTCCTCCTCCTCTCTGTGTCCCTCCCCTGTTCATAAAATAACTCTGTCATAAAAATAAATAAAAACATTTTTAAAAAGCACATACTTGAAAATGATCTATATCCAGAATATATTTTTAAAAGCTCTAAAACTTCATCAAAAGAAAACAAACAACTCAATTGAAAAACTGGTAAAATTTCTGAACAGATTCTTCATCAAAGAGGATATACAGGTAGTAAATAAATAAGCACATGAAAAAATGCTTTGACATCCCACTAACCATTAGAAAATGCAAACAAAGCCCACAAGACACCATACGCACTTATTGGAATGGCTAAAACTAAAACAACTGACCCTAACAAGGACTGGCAAACATGCAGACCAAGTGGAATTCTCAAAAACTATTGGTGGAAATGCATAGTAGCACAGCTACATTGTAAACCAGCTTGGCAGTTTCTTATAAAATAAAAACACACTTAACAAATGACCCAACAATTCTACTCCTAGGTTTTTTCCAAAGGAAATGTAGACATACATTTGTGCAAAGACCTATATACATTTTTATAGCAGCTTTATTTGCAATCATCAAAAAATGAAAATACCCAAATGTCCTTCAATGAATGAATTGTAAACAAATTGTGGTATATCCATAAAATAGACTACTACTCAGCAAGAAAAAGGAATTAACTATTGATATATGCAATAACAAGATAAGTCTCAAAATAATTACAATGGATTAAAGAAATTATGATGAGTTAAGCAAAAAAATGTATATACTGTATGATTCCATTTATATAAAACTTGAAAAAACACAAACTACTCTACAGTGACATTTAGCAAATCACTGGCTTCTTAGAGGGTTCAGTAAAGAAGTCACTGGGAGGAAAGGAAATAGACCAACTAAGCTCCATAAAGTAAAATTTCTATTTTTATTTTTTTATTTTTATATTCCCAGTGCCTAGAATTGTGTTTAGCACAGAGTGTGTGTGTATAGATAGGTAGATATATAGATAGATATGTATTTTATTATAATATATAAATATTTAATATAAATATAAAAACATATATAATAAAATTTTTGAGAGAATAAATATTCATGTACAGAAACATTCCTTGATTGGCATAATGATTAAGAGTATAGATTCTAAAATCAGATGCATGATTCTGGCCTGCAAGCTGTGCAAAACTGGGAGTGTAATTTAACCATAACATGCTTTTAAAAAAGCAATTATTAGGGAGGGAGAGGTGGGTGCGTGATGGGTACTGAGGAGGGCACCTGTTGGGATGAGCACTGGGTGTTGTATGGAAACCAACTGGACAAAAAACTTCATAATAAAAATATAAATAAAATGAAAAAGCAATTATTAAAAAGGAAAAAATATTACCCACCTCTCACAGGTAATTATGAGGATTAAGTATGATAATTCATTTTTAAGTGCCTGGCCCAGGGTGGTTCAACATAAGAAAATCAATCAATATAATACACCACAGTAATAGAAAGAAGGAAAAAACTATGTGATCTCAATTCTCACAGAAAAAAGCATTTGACAAAATTCAATTCCCTTTCATGATAAAAACACTCATAAAACTAGGAATAGAAGAGAACTTGCTCAACATGATAAAGGCCATACATGAAAAACTCGTAGCATGATATTCAATGGTAAAAGACTGAAATATTTTCCCCTAAGTGTAGAAACAAGAAAAGGATGCCCTGTTTTACCACTGCTATTCAACATGAAATTAGAAGTCCTAGCCAAAGCAGTTAGGAAGGAAAAAAAAAAAGACATCCAAATTGTAAAGAAAGAAGTAAAAATATTTCTATTGACAGATGACATAATCCTACACATAGAAAATACCAAAGAAGCCACAAAAAACTATGTGCACTAATAAATAGATTCAGCAAGGCTGCAGAGTACAAGATCAACATATAATCATTTGTCTTTCTATACACTGGGAATGATTAATTTGAAAAGAAAATTAAGAAAACAATTCCATTTATAATAGTATCCGAAAGAATAAAATACCTATGAATAACTTTAACAAAGAGGTGAAAGTCTTATACATTGAAAACTACAAAGCACCACTGAAAGATATTAAGGAAGACTTAAATAAAAAGAAAGACAGCTCATGTTCATGAATTGAAACACTTAATATTATTAATATAAAAATCTACCCAAATTGATCTACAGACTCAAAGCAATCTCTATCAAAATCCCACCAGATTTTTGGGAGAGAAATGAAACTATCCTCAAACTCGTATGGATTTGAAGGGGGCTCTGAATAGCCAAAACAATCTTGAAATAGAAAAAAAGTTAGAAAACCCCATGGTGATTATGGAGCCTGCTCAAGATTCTCTCTCTCTCTCTCTCTCTCTCTCTCTCTCTCTCTCTCTCTCTCTATCTCTCTCTCTCTCTCCCTCTGCCCCTCTTCCCCACTCATGCTCTCTCCCTAAAAGTAATAATAATTACTAATAATAAAGCAAAAAACAAAGCTACAGTCACTAAAACAAGGTGGTATTGCATATAGACAAATAGTTCAATAGAATAAAGACCCCAGAAATAAACCCATATATCCAGGTCAAATTAATTTTTGACAAGGATAGTGAGACCATGCGATGGAGAAACAATAGTTTCATCTGCAAATGGTACTAGGACAACCAGCTATCCACATGCAAACAAATCCTTACCTCACACTACATACAAAAATTAACTCACAATGAATCATTAACAAAAATGCAAGAGTTAAAACTACAAAACTATTAGAAGAGACGATAGCAGTGTATCTTTATTATTCTGGGTTTGACAATGGATTCTCAGATATGACACCAAAATTGTAAGTGAGCAATAAAAGAAAAAATAGTAAGTTGGACTTTGTCTAAATTAAAAATTTTTATGCATCAAAGGACATAAAGAAAGTGAAAAGACAATATACAGAACTGAGAAAATATCTGCAAATCATACAGCTGATAAGATTTAGTATCCAAAATATATTAAAAAACCTCTTATAACTCAATAATAAAAAAAGATAAAAACCTAATTAAAATTGGCAAGGGATTTAAACAGACATTTCTCCAGAGAATATATACAAATGGCCAACAAGCACATTAAACGATTTTCAGCATCATAAGTCATTAGGGAAATGCAAATCAATATGACAAGAAACCACTCATACCCACAAGAGTGGTGATAACAAAAAAAAAAAAAGAGAGAGAGAGAGAGAAAGAAAGAAAATAACTAGTGTTATCAAGGATATAGAAAAATTGGAACACTAACACATCACTGATAGGGATGTAAAATGTTCCAGGTGCTGTGGAAAGCAGTTGGGAATTTCTGGGCACTTGTTGGGATGAGCACTGGGTGTTGTATGTAAGTGATGAATCATAGGAATCTACTCTTGAAACCAAGAGCACACAGTATACACTGTGTGTTAGCTAACTTGACAATAAAATATATTACAATAAAAATAAATAAATAAATAAATAAATAAATAAGTAAAATAATGTACTTTATAATTAAAAAAAAAAGTTAAATGTAGAATTACCATATGATCCAATATGACCTAACAATTCTCTAAGGTATATACCCAAGAGAACTGAAAACAAGTACACAAACAAGCACAAATACATGAAAATTCATAATAGCACTATTTCCAATAGCCAAAAGCTGGAAAAAACACAAAAGTCCATTAGCAGATGAATGAAAAAATAAATCATGGCATACACATACAATGGAATACTATTTAGCTATAAAAAGGAATGAAGTGACTAATACATGCTACACCATGGATGAATCTCAAAACGTTATGCTAAGTGGAAGAAGCCAGATATGGAAGGCAGAATCCTACTGTGTGATTCCATTTATGTGACAAATTCAGAATTGATAAGTCCATCAATAGGATGCAGACTTATCTGCCAGGAGCTGGGGCAGAAAAGAATTAGGAGTAACTGCTCAATGGTGCAGTTATCTTTTGAGGCAATGAAACAGTTTTGAACTGTTTTAGAACTAGACAGAGATGGAGGATAAACACAACGTTGTGAATACATTAAATGTCACTGAATTGTTTACTTTAAAACAGTTAATTTTATGTTACATGGATTTCACCTCACATTTTTAAAAAGTGTTTGACATAGTTCCTAACATGTTACAAGCACTAAAGAAAAACTAACCATTAGAATTTTTTATTAAAGCCTTATTTATAATTGAAAATTAGAAGCAATATAAATATGGAACAATAGGAAATTATATTTAAAAAATTAAGGTACATCCACATGTTGAAATACTTTGCAGTCACTCAAAAACATATAAAGGATATTTAGTGATAATGGAAAATACTCAGTATGTTAAGTTCAATATTTATAACCAGAAAACCTCAGTAAGTATTATGTTTAAAAGCTTGTTCACCATACTTTCATTCATCTCAAGTTTGATTTTAACTTTCCAAAAAGCCGAAATAGTCAATTTGTCAAGCTGTAACACTCAAAATCCACAACAATTCAAGATTAAATATACTTTTGTATCTTAGATTTAATTCAAGTCCAGAAGCCAAGACTTGGCATCTAATTTCCAGTTTGTACTTGAACTTGCTCTCAAGCTTTATTTCCTAGAATCCCCACTTCCTTTTAAGTACCACTCTATGTTCTGCCCACTCTCAACTGCAACCATTTCCTCTTTTTCTTCCCTACCAGAAATACCCCTTACTTCTCACTCCTGACCCTCTTATTTTATCCACTATACAGTGCTATTACTTCCTGGTGGGACCTTCTTTAATCCCAGCTGCAGGCTTTCTCTATATGTCCACAGCTCTCTAGAGATCATGCAGACTTCTCATTTTGTCCAGTGTTGTGATTATTCCTGCACACGTTTTATTTCCCCTGACAGGCCGGGGCTGTGGCTCACTCATATTTATAATGACTAAGGCATCTGGCAGAGTGCTCCGCTCTGATCGTAGTAGGTATTCAACAAATGTTTATGAAATTGAATGGAATTTCTGGAACAGATGGGTAATGATTCAGATGTCAGGATATAATGCAAACTGTTTCCTGTAGCGCCTATGTTTAAACAGACAGTGCTCAGTTCTCTGCATTGTAAATGCTGCCACATGCCTATTCCATATAACATTCATCAACACTAAACTATAATGTCACAAAGACACGGAATGGGCCAACTGGGGATGATTTATACAATTTATAGACAGATCACCCATTAGCATTTACCACTTTTCACTTCAAATCACCATCAAGATCCCCTTTCTTCTTTAGTGCACATACATACAGAGGGTTCTTTTCACTGTCACATAATCTGACCACCAGATTACTAGACACAATCAAGGTACGGAATATAGAGGCTGCAATCCACAAATTCAGTATTAGTAACGCTCCTTGGTTTGCTTTAGTGACTTTTCAGATTGACATTTGAATAATGAAAGGTCTCACTAGTGACTAGAAAGCTGTATTTTTTTTCTCGTATGCTAAATCTGTACAGAGCTAGATTAAGGGCAGACCATTGAGGCAGGTTTGCTGGGGTGCCAAAACAGTACTGTTAACAGTAGGTGCCTGTTAAGTCATGTTTCAGGTGAGTCTCGCTTGTCTTATTCCCTCTGAACCAGATAGCACCCTGTAGGTGAATCAATAATAGAAATAATAATAAATAGAATAATAGTAGTAGAGCCAGTAATAATGCAGTAGAAGTTATAATACTCCTCCTCAGCTGACCTACTTCTGTGCAAGTTGCATGTGTACCTACAGGAGATGCCACCAGCCCCGATGCCAGCATGTTGACAATAGATTCATATAGACAACTGTGGTCAGCAGATTTCTGATGCCAAATAGTATCTCACTTAATGCTGTTTACTGGAGATGAGGTATCTATTTCAACATCTGAAGTGAAAAACGTTCTTTAACTTTATTTATTTTTGAGAGAGAGAGCACACCAGGGAGGGGCAGAAAGAGAGGAAAATGAACGTCCCAAGCAGGCTCGGAGCTGTCAGCGCAGAACTAGTCAGAAGGTTTGATCCCACAGACCTGAGCTGAGATCATGACCTTAGCTGAAATCAAGAGTGGGACGCTTAACTGACTGAGCCACCCAGGCATCCCTAAAGTGAAAAACTTTTAATATGCTTCCCAAGACATTCTTTGATTCCAAAGCTAGCAAAAGAAAACTGAAAAAAATTTTACTGGCAAGAGAACCAGAAAAAAATGTTTAAACATAATTTGAACTAGACTTTTTACCTATAATCATGTGACTGCTACACTTAGTGAGCATGAGGGACTAATACTACAAAGAGGCAGGGGGTTCTAGGGAGCAAGTGTGTGGGCTCTCAAGGCAGACTGATATAAATCAAATCCCATTTCTACCACTTGGTAAAAACTGTGTGTCTTTTGGCATTTTACAAAACCTGGATCTCAATTTCACCATTTGGAAATTGGGGATAATAATGGTACCTACCACACTGGACTGTTGTGAGCACGAAATGAGATAAATCATATAAGGAATCAGTACTCAGCAAATAATAAGAACTCAGAAAATATTAGCCTCTTATTATATTTGATTATGAACTGAAAAATTATGAAAGATAGCTCCAAGTAAATTAAAATGTTATGTTCTGTATATTTAGTATAGCTTTTTCTTTTATGATAGAAAAGCAGTTTCTTTCTGCTCCACTAAATAAGTGTTAACCAAATATTTAAAGGATTTAATTTTTCTTAATGTTTATTTATTTTTGAGAGTCAGAGACAGAGCATGAGCAGCAGAGGGGGAGAGAGAGAGAGGGAGACACAGAACTCACAGCAGGCTCCAGGCTCTGCACTGTCAGCACAGAGCCTGACACGGAGTTCGAACCCACGAACTGTGAGATCATGACCTGAGCCAAAGTAGGACGTTTCACCGACTGAGTCACCCAGGAGCCCCAGGATTTTAAATTTTTTAAGGGCACCAAATTGTTACCTTTCCTGAGGTACACACAATGCCTTAGTCTAACCCTGAATGTATACAATACAGCTCCCTGAAAAATAAATAAATATTAAAGGAAATTAAAGAAAGTAACTTGCCAAACAAAACAGCAATTCTGAACAATTTTGTATATTAAGTCAACATGACCTCCAACTTACTAAATCTCCAGCAGGCCATGCCATTTCATCTGCTGGAAATGACTAACCCCTAACAAAACAGGCCCTGTTCCACATTGTAGATACATTATTTTTCACTTCAATTCTTACCTGTTTATGACAGTGACTCTTTTTAAACCAAGGATCCCAGGCCCAGGCCCAGGCAATCCAGAAATCCAGCTCTTTGCTTGTTGTAGATCTCTTAAAGTGCTTTCTAAGACAACTCTCATGAGACCTGCACAGAAGAGGATACAAATTAGACTGTATAATTTCATTCCTAAATGTGTGCCTATGTCATTGTGGAGATGATTCATGGGTGCCCAGGTTTGTTTTAAAAGCCTGGGGGAGCAGAGGGTAAGGTGAAAGGACACTTCCAACACTGCCTGACTATGTGATCTTGGACCAATAACAACTGCTCAGTTTTCTCACCTGTCAAACCTGGATAACAATTTTAACTTACATATTTAGCACGAAGTTTAACTAAAATAATGTATATGACATGTTTTTGAAACTGTTAAACTCATGAGTGTTAGTTACTCCCGGGGAGAGCATAGCTCTCTGACCATTTTCTCTCTCACCCTCCAACAGCCACATCCACACATCCACACAAACTAGCTCCAAACTTTCTCTCAAGGCTATGAATCTTTCACCAGCACCCCCATGACTTGACCTTCTGCCACCTTTAAAGGAGTTAGAATCCAAGACGGATGCATAAGAAGATGAGTTCATCCCCAGTTATCCTGGTCAAGATTTCTAGTATAAAAACAAATCTACCTCTTGGGTGTTTTGTTTGGATGATTTTAAAAAGGATTTGTTGTAACTATCAACACTCTTCCTTTCCAGGGTACCACCCCAGAGAACAAATAATAAATGGGATCCAAAGTATTTATTTTATTTACCCCATAATCTCCTCAGGAGAACTCTGTGGAAAAGCAGGAGACATGGCTTCAGACCTGAAGTCATATTGGGGCTTCCTACTTCCTTGCCCACTGAATGAAAGACCCTTAGGCCCGTGGAGCAGGTGTAATTTGTCTTATGACTCAGGCACAATGGCTGCCAGCCTATTGCATGAGGAACACACAGAGGTATTCTGTGTTTTCCACACAGGTTAAGACAACATAGGAGAACCCAATTTTCCCATGATGAAGGCACACACGCGTCTTTGTGTATTTTCCCAGAAGGGAATGGATATGGGTTATGGCTGGCTGCCATATCTTCATTCTCCTCCCTGACACTCTATGAGGTGGGGCCCTGGCAGGATAAATGCTGGGACCATGGTTATAATCTGTGGCCATGGGACAGAGAAGCCCAGTAGGTTATCAATGCTTTATCACATATAATCACAGGAAAACTAAGGCTTTGAGAGTCTGTCTTTAAACACTCTTGACTGAATATAAGTATTTGCAAACAAAATCTTTTCAGTTTTAAACCTAACTTTCAAATATTTCCACTTTGGATGAAAGGTACTATATTAGTCAGGGTTCTCCAAAAACAAAAACAAACAAGCAAACAAAAAAACCTGGACCCAATTAGAGATTTTGGCAATTTCTAGCAATTCCCAAGATTGGCAGGGTGAGTTGGCAGGCTAGAGACCCAAGAGAGTCAGTGATTTAGTTCCAGTCTGAATCTGCAGGCCTGAAAAGCAAGAGAGCCAGTGGTGTGGATCCAGTCCAAAGGCTAGTGTGCTTGAGAACCAGAACAAGCTGATGTCCCAGTTCAAAGACCACCAGGCATGAAGAATTTTCTCTCACTCCAGGGAGGGTCAGCCTTATTGTTCTATTCAGACCTTCAACTGACTGATTGCTCAGTCTACCAATTCAAATATTAATCTCATCCATTAACACCCTCACAGACACATCCAGAATAACGTTTGATGAAATGTCAGTCAACCTAACATATAAAATTAACTATCATAGATAATAATTAATACTTACAACTTAAATTTCTTATATAAGAGCCTTAAGTATTATGGCTCTATGAGCCTTACAAGTTTCTTACTTTTCATAATTTCTTATCACAAAATTGAGGAGAAACCACATGACTACCTACTTCTTAAGTTATTAAATGATCAAAGTAACTTTTCTCTTATTTTAATTATAGAAGTTTTTACATGTGCACTATCTTACTTTTCTACTCGGCTAACTCTCTTTCCTTCAAAGAATACCTCTCACAGGAGCTGATGACTGAGTATTTGAACTTTTTTTTAATACTTTCTGCTCTGGATAATATTTCAGTGGGAGACCTGCAGGTACAGCAAGTTATTGCCCAAAAGCCTCATCAAAATTCTGAATACAATAAACTATTTTCAATGGGCTCTCAAGAGGTGATAATTAGCTTTCATTAAACATAATAAATATTAATGCAAGCCAGAAACAAAGTTCAGACAGAATTGTACTATACACATTAATAATGCAAAGGTTCAGTCTTTGGACTATGTGGAGCTCCCTGAGAATGATGGCTGGTCTAAGACAACACTGAAGATCTCTGATTTATACAAAGAAAATTCCCTTTTCATGTGCCAGCACTAAAGACTGACTTTTCCTGAGTTTTGAATTCAAAAGTAATGAAGGCATGTTCCATGTACATATTTTGTTAAGTTTTTCTTTAAGCTCTGTGTCATATTTAAAAAAGAAAAAAAATTACATCACAACATCAGGGATTTGTATTAAACAATATCAGTGTCTAGGGATTTTAATAGCAATGTACAAGAATGCATTGAACTAAGAAGGGATGGATATCAGCATTGACGATCATTCTCCGCAAACCTCATGTTAAAGCTTAATTTAAAAACTATCTAACTCACAATTAGTTATCACTGTACCAGGATGGTACATCCTAAGTGTTGATGAGGATGTGGAGGGACTGAAACTCCCCCAAGAATGCACTGTTCTTTCATTTGTTTGGTTTTTTGGTTTGTTTTTAATATAATTTATTGTCAAATTGGCTAACATACAGTGTGTAAAGTGTGCTCTTGGTTTTTGGGGTAGATCCCCGTGGTCCATCGCTTACATACAACACCCAGTGCTCATCCCAACAAGTGCCCTCCTCAATGCCTATCACCTATTTTCCCCTCTCCCCCACTTCCCATCCACCCTCAATTTCTTCTCTGTATTTAAGAGTCTCTTATGGTTTGCCTCCCTCCCTCTCTGTAACTAGTTCTTCCCCTTCCTTTCCCCCAGGGTCTTCTGTTAAGTTTCTCAAGACCCACATATGAGTGAAAACATGGTATCTGTCTTTCTCTGACTGACTTATTTCACTCAGCATAAGACCTTCCAGTTCCATCCATGTTGCTACAGATGGCAAGATGTCATTCTTTCTCACTGCCAAGTAGTATTCCATTGTATATATAAACCACATCTTCTTTATCCATTCATCAGTTGATGGGCATTTAGGCTCTTTCCATAATTTGGCTATTGTTGAAAGTGCTATTATAAACATTGGGATACATGTGCCCCTATGAATCAGCACTATTGTATCCTTTGGATAAATTCCTAGTAGTGCTATTGCTGGGTCACAGGGTAGTTCTATTTTTAATTTTTTGAGGAGCCTCCACACTGTTTTCCAGAGTGGCTGCACCAGTTTGCATTCCCACCAACAGTACAAGAGGGTTCCCATTTCTCTACATCCTTGCCAGCATCTGTAGCTTCCTGAGCTGTTCATTTTATCCACTCTGACTGGTGTGAGGTGGTATCTCAGTGTGGTTTTGATTTGTATTTCCCTGATGATGCGTGAGTTGAGCATCTTTTCATGTGTCTTTTGGCCATCTGAATGTCTTCTTTGGAAAGTGTCTATTCATGTCTTCTACTCATTTCTTCGCTGGATTATTTGTTTAAGGAAAGGCTGAACCCAGGAGCCTGGTTCTCTCCAGAATGGAAAGTCAGAGTGGGGGCGGGTCACCATTAGTTTGCCTTGAGTCAGACTGTTAGTAACTAATTGGAAAGTCCCTCACACCCCATCTATCTGAGGAGAGATAACTTAAGCTTTCAGGTTGTAAGCATGATTACTCAACAGAGGAGCATGACATTTCTAATAATGTGCTCTGTTTACTTAAGTGCTATAATCTAAAAATGGATTCCACATTGAGAATTTATGTTGAAACATTTTTTTTTTAAATCCAGTGGGAACTTTCAACAAATGATACTAGATATCTGTTTGGGAAAAAGTGAACCCTGATGCTTACTTCAAACAATACATGAAAATGAATTCAAGATGCATCGTACACCTAAATGTAATAAGTAAAACAACCAAACTTGCAGAAGAAAACATTGGAAAATACAATAATGACTCTGAGGTAGGCAAAGATTTTTTAAACAAGACATAAAAAGCAAAAATCAAAAGAAAAAAAATAGATGAACTGCACTTCACCAAAATGAAAACTTACTGTTCATCAAAAGCCACCACTGAGAAAGTAAAAGGGCAAGCTTTAAACTGGAAGAAGAAGCTGTCTAATAGAGGAGGGGCGCCTGGGTGGCTGAGTTGGTTGAGCGTCCAACTTTGGCCCAGGTCATGATCTTGCAGTTTGTGGGTTCGGGCCCCGTATTGGGCTCTGTGCCGACAGCTCAGAGCCTGGAGCCTGTTTAGGGTTCTGTGTGTGTGTGTGTGTCTCTCTCTATGCCCCTCCCCTACTCACACTCTCTCCTTCAAAAGTAAATAAACATTAAAAAAATTTAAAGAAATATGTCTAATAGAGGATTCACATCCAAAATGTATTTTAAAATAATACCACAAATCTATAAGGAAAAAGGCAAAAGACCTAACTTAAGATGGGTTAAATAAATTTAATTTTTTTTAATCTTTATTTGTTTTTGAGAGAGAGAGTGTGAGTGGGTGAGGAACAGAGAGAGAGGGAGACACAGAATGTGAAGCAGGCTCCAGGCTCCAAGCTGTCAGGACAGAGCCCAACACGGGGCCCAAACCCACAAACCACGAGATCATGATCCCAGATCATGACCACAGCCGAAGTTGCACGCTCAACCAGCTGAGCCACCCAGGGGCCCCTGGGTGAAATAAATTTAAATCACAATTAGTTACCACTGTTCAATAGAATGGCTACAACTAAAGTGACTGACTACACCAAATTTTGGCAAGGATGTGGAGTAACTGGAACTCTCATATACCACCCATTGGACTGTTAAAATGTTACAACACTTTGGAAAACAGTTTGGAGTTTCTTATAAAATTAAATATACACTACCATGTGACATGGTTCCAGCAATTCCACTCACGTATTTAGCCAAGGGAAATAAAAACATATGTGTATACCAAGACATATCTACACAAATGTTCATAATAGTTCTATTCAGTCATTATTTATAGTAGCCAAAAAAAAATTGGAAATAACCTGAATGTCTACCGACAAATAAATTAATAACAAAATGGTGGAACATCCATACAAGAGGCTACTGTTCAGCAATAAAAAGGAATTAACTATATAGACACACTTCAAAAATATGGTCAGTGAAAGAAGCCAGACACGAGAGTACATACTATATAGTTCTATTTATATAAAATTCTACAGCAAGTAATCTATTCTGCCAGAAAGCAGATCGGTGTTTGGCTACAACTGTGCATGTGGACATAGATGACGGAACTTTTTGAGATGAGGGAAATGTTCTGTCTCTCGGTTGTGGTGGCAGTTACATAAGTGCATATATTTGTTGAAACTCCTCAAACTGTACACTCAAAATGAATGAGTTTTATTATATGTAAATTATATCTCATTAAAGTTGATTTATTTTTTATAAACTTGTCATTTGTAAATTGGCTAATGGCTTGAACAGGCACTTAACAAAAGATATCCAAATGGCCAATAAGCATATGAAATTATGCCGAATATCATTTCTCATCAAGGAAGTGCAAATTAAAACCACAATGAGATGCCACTACATACCCACCAAAATGGGCAAAATTTAAGCTTTTGACAAATGTTGGCTAGAATGTGACATACCTGGGATGCTCATACATTGCTAGTGGGAATATAAAATGGCACTTTGAAAAACTGTTTGGAAATTTCCACTAACACTAAACACTGCCTGCCCTAAGAACCAGCAATTCCATCAGTAGGTAGATACACGTGTAAGAGAAATAAATGCCAACGTCCACCCCAAGACAGACACAAGAATGTTCATAGTAGCCTTATTCATAATAACCCCAAACGGGAAACAATGCAAATGTAAATCAACAGAATGAATAAATAAGTTGTGGTATATTCTTACAATGAAATATTATACAATAATACAAATAAGTGTGCTACTGGTTAGCCACATGGATGAATCTCACAGACATTATGTTGAATAATAGAACCTGAAACCGTAATTTCTGATGGTTCCATTTAGTTCAAGAACAGGCCAAATTAAAATTCTTCTCAAAGATGAGAAGTTTAAAACTAATTAATAATGACAGAAATCAGAACAGGGGTTACCTCTGGAGGGGGTTAGCCTGGGAAAGGACACAAGGAGATCTTCTGAGGTACTGAAAAAGTCTCAACTCTTGCTCTGAGGTGCTGGAAAAGTCCTGTATCTTACTCTGGGTAGGATTACAGGACTGTATGCATATTTAAAAATACCATACATTTATCATTAGTGGACTTCACCATATGCATATTCTACACCAATTTAGAAAATTCATTGGGACTTCCTAATACTTGGGTGTCTTCTGAAATAAAAGTAAAGATACCACTAGTGACAGCAGGAAAGGTCACACCCTTGATTTTTTAATATGAGACTCTTTTTTTACTAAAGTGGTGCACAGTACACAAGGATATACAATACAAATTTATTTTTTTAATGAAACAAACTTTTATGTCAAATTTAGGTAGAAAGATTCTGAAGCAAAATTTTGGACTCCAAAAGTTCCTTGCAGTGACTAAAATTTGTTAAATATTTTCTTATTAAAACCATCTTGTTCCACTTATGCTCCTGCAACACTCTTCCTTTTTTTTTTTTTTTTTTTTTTTAACTTTTTTCCCTTCATAGATTTCAAATATTTTCTTCAAGGTGACAGGCACCTTGCTCTGAAATAAGTGGTTTCTCTCCAGGGAGGTGAAAGATCATTTTGTAAGCAAAGGCTGACAGATGTGAATAGCAATATTAACCTACAAAAAGATCATGGATATTTGGGAATTCAATCTCCAGTCTTGTTAAAACCTGACAGAGCCTGGGGAAGGAATGCAGATTGGAAGAGAACAGATTTCTGCCGATCAAGAAAACCAAAGGAAGAGCTCATGAATATTGATTCTGGACCTGCCTTCTCTCTACGGAGAGAAATGCAGACACAGTGCAATCCATATTACAGTGCCTAGATCCAGTCCAACAGCACGCTGCTGCTAGGTTATAAACAACTCATCAAACTGCAATCTACACGTATTTCTTCACTTTCATATAATGTTTCTGAGGATAGAAGCCATTTCACAAAATTGTTGATAGGCCCTATTCTGGGAACTTTAAATTAGAGCCCCAGCAAATTAGAGTCTGCTACATACAAAGTGCTCAAAAAATGCTTACTACAAAAACATGAACAGGGCAGAATCCCCAATCCAATCCATTTTGCAGGTGGAAGATGGTGGATGGAAATGATTCAGGAAGAGATAAATGGAAAGGGGACAGAGCAGAGTTGTTGACTGGTTATGAAACACATTTTTAAGAGCCTTTTAACTTTTTCATCATGTTATCAGAGTTCTTTTGCGGAAGAGGTAATCTGTCCCTAAAAAAACGGCAGATCTCATAAATTAGAATTTTTGTCTTGTTCTTCCCAGGAAATGTACAATCTAATTGGTACTATATCCAGTTTACCAAGCACTGAGTTAGACATTTATCTTTAAAGATGCCTGCTGAATAGAAGCCAGTACTCAAACAGTACACATGGTGAGTGTTTCAAGGCATATTGTTGGTAATGAGTTATTAGCAACTTATTATGTTGAAAAAAACTCAATTGATTCACATCAAAAAGGAAGAAACCCTAGATGGAGATATTTACCATTATAAAAGAAAATACTCAAGTGGTCTCTCAGACTTCTGTGTTCAAAAACTGACATTTGTTGTTCCCTATATTTAAGCAACCATCGTGTTTCAGAAGGTAAAGGGACAACAAGCCAATCTTGTCTTTTTTTAATTAAACATTTTTTAACGTTTATCTATTTTTGAGAGACAGAGACACAGAACATGAGCTGGGGAGGGGCAGAGAGAGAGGGAGACACAGAATCCAAAGCAGGCTCCTGGCTCTAAGCTGTCAGCAGAAAGTCTGATGTAGGGCTTGAACTCACAAACAGGGAGATCATGACCTGAGCCAAAGTTGGACACTCAACCGACTGAGCCACCCAGGCGTCCCAGTCTTGTCTTTTTTGTACATAACTGCCTCTCAAATATTTGAAGGCAGCTAATATGTCTCCCATTAAAACTTGCATAAGCCAAACACCGGATTCCTTGAATTGTCTCTTGAAGAATATTTCCCTTCTTGTCCTGGAGACTTTCAGTTTGTCAGTGTCCATCTTAAATTGGGGTGTCCAAAATTGAAAGCAATATTCCACCTTTAACCAGACCAGTGAAAAACCTGGTAGGATTGTATTTTCTGTAATTTGGACACATCACCCGCCTGTTAATGCAATTTTTTTTCACATAAACTGCTGCCAAACCACATCTCCCCATCTTGTACTTAGGCAGTCAAATTTTTAAAGGTAAATACAGAAGATAACATTTAGATTTTGCCTATCACTTCAACCTGTCAAGACTATTTTGAATCTTTATTTTATGATCAATCATATTCACTCCCTTTTCCAGCTTTCTGTCATATTCTAACTTGATAAGCATGTCTTCTATGTCTCAGCAAGTCACTGATAAAAAAATATCTAACAGTATAGAGCTCTGTAGTTTGACTTTAGAGGTGTCCCTCCAAATTCATGAACTTATCCACCAAATATTTCTGTGCACCTACAATGTACCAGAAACCATGCTTAAAAAAAATCTAGGGGTCTTTGGGTGGCTCAGTTGGTTAAGTGTCCAACTCTTGGTTTTGGCTTAGGTCATAATCTCACAGTGTCATTCATGAGTTTGAGCCCCGAGTCAAGCTCTGTGCTGGCAATGTGAAGCCTGCTTGGGATTCTCTCTCTCTCTCTCTCTCTCTCTGTCTCTCTCTCTCTCTGCCCCTACCAAACTTGTGCTATCTTGTCTCTTCTCAAAATAAATAAATAAGGTTAAAAAAAATAAAAAAATACATAAAATAAGTTCCCTGGGAAAAAAATGATTTCTGAGTTTAGGGAATTTTTTTCATTTAATAGATTATACACTACTATCAATGTTTTTAGGGTGAAAAATTTTAAGAAACAGTTATTCTGTGAAACTTTGATGTTTTTCCATTACATCACACACAAGAATATACTGAGAGACATGGTCGAGCAATTAACGACAACAGATATATTAGATATCTATACCTAGAATATTACCAAAAGTGAAAGTAAAATTATTTTGACCAACCTTATCTTAGTAAAACTGCACTGACCCTTAGTGATCCCCATATTGTTTGTAAAATGGGCAGCAAGTTTGATTCAGGATTAGAATTCTAGTTCCAGCACCTACCAGCTGTGTGACCTTGAAGAAGGACTGATTTCTAGGCACCAAGTATCTTCATCTGCATTGTGGTAAGAGCAACAAATACATCACACAATTATTATGGAGATTTAATTACAAAAATACATAAATTATCATTAAAAATGAGTTTTCTTTTTCCTAAAGGTCCATTCACCATTTGACAGTCTTTTTAATAATTTTTCCAGACCTCAACCTTGTTAGTCTTTATTCTGAATTCAACCAATTCTAATTTCAACCATCTTTTGCAAGTAGGCTGACATTTCTCCATCTCCAATGTTTTGGCCCTTCCCCATTCTCCATGATTGTGCTATTAGATCTGGCTGAGATAACACCTGTAGTTCCTTCTGGGCCCTGAGATATTCTTGTCTGCCTCTAGAAATGAGAATGCTTCTTCTAAGTAATCTTTCTACAACTCCTCAGTTATGGTGGGCTACAGTTTCTTTGTTGATTGTTTTTCTGCACTTTTCTATTTGAATTCCTCTCTCCTTTCCAAAGGAGAGTAAAATGAAAGTAAAAAAAACAGGAGCTAAGTAGTTCAACCTTCTTTGTGAGATCGACTAACTCAGAATAGCCATGCTAACTTTAAAAGCTTATGGATCTGTTAGCCTTTCTAACTCTAAAAGCTTATGGATCTGTTAGCCTTGCTAACTCCAAAAGCAAATGGATCTATACTTATGGATTTGATTTCCAGCTACTTGTCAGGGAGTAAAGTCTCACCATTGGTGCCACCCAATGCTTTTCAAAAGTTTGGTTGAGAGAGATAATATTTGTAATGTTTTGCCTGAATGGTTTGTAATCCACCCATTTCTCTAATACTCTACACTTCCATCTCCCTGCCCCTCTCTGAAATTTTGTTTGCATGTTCTCACTTAACATTGTTCAGGTTTATCATATTTACATTCTATTCAGAGTATATAAGTTCCATAGTGATCAGTAATCATTTAACAACTAAACAAATTCATTGCTCATTATGAGCCCCCTCCTCCTACCCCTGTATTCCTGAGTTCTTCATTTAGAGTCTTTTTCTTGTCTGGATTTCTTGTCAAGTTGTTTTTCCAAGACAAACCCCATGTACTAAACTCTGAGCTTCTTCTCTCCTGAGAAGACCTATATGTTTCCTTTATATTTAAATGATATCTTCATTTTGTATGATATTCTTTGTTCATACCAGCTTTCACATGTTCCACTGCTTTCACTATGGGAAAGTCTAAGGCCAGCCTTACTTATTTCTCCTATAGGGTAATTTCTTTCCTTCCTCCTGTTCCCTTCCTTCCTTCCTTCCTTCCTTCCTTCCTTCCTTCCTTTCTCTTTCTCCCTTTTCCTCCTTCTCCCTCTCTACCCCTTAATGGATGTATTAAGAATTCTTTATTTACCCTTAAAGTTTAGTTTAGCCATGATATGTATCACTGCTGAACATACTGCATCAAAATTTCCAGAATCTAGTAATATTATGATGTATAAATTTTTCATTTGGGAAAATTATCTTGTATTTTATCTCTGAATACATCTTTTGTTCCTTTTTTTTTTTTTTTGGCTTTTCTACTTCAAGGTTATCACTTATTTTTATGTAGGACACTCTGTATACTATATCTATCAGCTTCTTACTTGGTTTCCTCTGTATTTTTTCATCTTAATTTATTGTGTATCTCAAGCCTCTCCTCTAATTGTCAGAATTTATTTTCCCAGCAATAGCACTACTAGGAATTTATCCAAAGGATATAGGAGTGCTGATTTATAGGGACACATGTACCCCAATGTTTATAGCAGCACTTTTAACAATAGCCAAACTATGGAAAGAGCCTAAATGTACATCAACTGATGAATGGATAAAGATATGGTTTATATATACAATGGCATACTACTTGGCAATGAGAAAGAATGAAATCCTGACATTTGCAGCAACGCGGATGGAACTGGAGGGTATTGCTAAGTGAAATAAGTCAGTCAGAGAAAGACATATGTTTTCACTCATATGTGGAACCTGAGAAACTTAATAGAAGACCATGGGGAAAGGAAGGAGAAGAAATGGTTACAAACAGAGAGGGAGGGAGGCAAACCATAAGAGACTCTTAAGTACAGAGAACAAACTGATGGTTGATGGGGGTGGGGGGAAAAGGGAAAATGGGCGATGGGCATTGACGAGGGCACACGTTGGGATGAGTACTGGGTATTATATGTAAGCCATGAATCATGGGACTCTAATCCCAAAACCAAGAGCACACTGTATATATACACTGTATGTTAGCCAACTTGACAATAAATTATATTAAGAAAAAAAGAGAATTTAATTTCAATGGAGTCTATTCTCTCTCGGTGTTTTAATTTCATTTATTTGTCATTTTAATACTCTTATTTCCTTAGTTTTAAAATATTTTCTTGATCTCATTCAGCTGTTTCAATATCCTTGTCTTTCAGCTTTTAGTGTTCTCATTAAGTTATTCTATAGTATGAAGCAATTATTTTACATTGCCTCCTGTTCCTTAACTTGCATTTTTCCTAGGTCTAGTGCTATCTTTATATATTTATTATATATAATGTAATATATAATTTATTATATATACTGTAATATATAATTTGTTATATATAATATAATATATAATTTTATATAATATATATATAATTTAGCCGTTGATGTTGCCATTTTGCATATTTGCTTTGCTGTTCCCTTCCATCCAGCTCATTTTAGAGTGATTCTGTCTAGTCATTCTATTGCTCTTGTCTCTTTTCCCATTCAATCCAACTAGAAATATTATCTACTTCCAACCTTGTTGAGGGTTTAATGAATCATATTCTAACTACTTTTCTATAGTCTGAGGAAATGGTGAGAAGAAGAGAAACCATGGTTTGTATGCTTCTTTGATATTCTGTTAGAAGTTCTACACCTGAGTTTGTTGCACTTAATCTGAGAATGTATCTGATTCCCAAGTCGAATATCCTCAAAGTTTTCACTCTGGAGCTACAGTGCCTTTCTTTCCCTTAGAGAGAGTCTGCCCTCTATAATTTCATCTGTTTTTCTCTAGCTATTATTTCCATTATTCCTCATTCAAAAAAATGAAAAGATATAAGAATATATATTCTCATTCAACCTCTTTCCAGATTTGGGGGTATATGTGTTTAATCTCAGCATTCTCTCAACATGTCAATGTGCCATCTGAAAAGGGGCACATTCAGGAACCTAGCTGTATTGCCCTTCTACATTGTGCTCCAAAATTTATATCTTTCCTTAGCTTCCAGGTTTTAAAGCTTATTTCATTAAGTTTCCCCACTCCTTGTAAGGATGCTGCTGGGGAATTTTAGTGTTGATAGTTTTTACTATATTTTGCTATATTTTGTTAGATATTGGGGAAGGAAAAATCTGGGGTGCCATTTCAACCCTGCATTGAATTGAAAGCCCAAAATGCTGTCTTTTTGAAAATGCACAACACAGATTTCTCTCCAGCCTCAGGACAGGGATAGCTGCACTTCCAAGCAAAGGGTTTGTCTTTATTTCCTGGATTTGGAAAACTGAGTAAGGAATTATACTTGTCACTTAGAAACTAACTTGAGACCCATTTTTAGCAAAGTGAATAGGATTATAGCATATGTATTTTGGTACTTTCTGTATACCTGCCTTCAACTTATTTCCTTATCCTTATTTCCCTTTATTTTCTCACTTCTTAAAAGATCTTGCTGTACTTTAAGTGTCTTTGTAAATAACCTCAGAACCTTTATGGAAGAATGTGAAATATAAGTTTATAAATAAACAGTTGGCACCAACATTCTCTTCAAGGTGATAGATCCATTTCCTTGTTCTCTTATCTTTGACAAAATTTTAAAAAAATGCTTTGTTGTTACCATCAGTATCCATTGGGAACTAAGGTTATGTTAGCTCTCCTGACATTAGTCTTGAGGCTGATGCCAAAATTATGTTTGTTCTTGATTGAGGGCCCTTCCTTCCATCTGCACTGAAATACAATTTGCTTCTGCTTCTCTTAAAATATCTGGTTCTCTTTGCATCCTAAAACAGCTTAAAGATCCATAAGCAGCTTAGGTACAGGGTGGATACGATACCTGGATATTAATAAATTATCCAAAAATATTTGTAGCACAAAATTTTGAGACTTGAAATTACTGGTCTTTAAGAAGAAAAGCTAATATAAGTGTTTGATATGCCATCTGAAACCTTGGTAATAAATAGAACTAGAAAAATTTTTTAAAGTTTATTTATTTATTTTGAGAGAGAGAGCAAGAGCAAGTGAGCGCATAAGTAGGGGAGGGGCAGAGAGAGAGGGAATCCCAAGCAGGCTCTGCACTGCCAGCACAGAGCCCGATGTGGGGCTCAAACCCATGAACTGCAAGATCATGACCCACACCAAAATCAGGAGCTGGACACTTAACTGACTGAGCCACCCAGGCACCCCCAGAAAAAAATATTTAAAAATCCAACATTTGCTTTATCTTTTAAAAATAAAATATTGCAGAAAAAGTTGCAATCCCTCTGACCCTACCTACTCTTTACCCCAGTCCCATCCTTGCTTCAAACTCTCATTATCATGACTTTGGTGAATTTATTTGTGTCAGTGTTTAACCATTTTGTATACATAAACATGTCCCTAAATTTTACAAACCCACACACTAGGGTTTTCTTTCTGTTACTATGGCTAGATTATTGTGCTCCAACCTAGGGCCAATCCACACCCTGAGCACTGGATCCACCCATTCTTGCTTCATCAAGCATATCACTGCACCATGGGGCACCTGGGTGGCTCAATTGGTTAAGCAGCCAACTTTGGCTCAGGTTATGATCTCACAGTTTGTGAGTTCGAGCCCTGCATCAGCCTCTGTGTTAACAGCTTGGAGCCTGGAGCCTGCTTCAGAGTCTATGTCTCCTTCACTTTCTTCCCCTCCCCTGCTCTCTCTCTCTCTCTCAAGAATAAATAAACACTTAAAAATTTTTTAAAAAAGAATATCACTCCACCAATTATTCCTTTGTCTTCAATGTCATCAGATTTTCCCTCTCCATTAAATCGTTCATTTCCAATGGCATACAAATGTGCTTAAACACTTCTATCTCAAAACAAGCCTCCTCTAACCTACATCCCTCCTCCAGCTCCCATCAAGTCCCTCTGTTCTCATATACTGCTCCTCAAGCTGTATGAACACGTGTCTCCAATTCCTCTTCTTTCTCTCGTGCTCACTGTAGGTTTTCCTAGTCACCCCTCCACCAAAACAGCTCTTCTCAGTGGCAGCTCCCTGTTGCCAGATCTAGCCACCAATTATGAGTTATTTTACTTAATCGAACTGAGTAATTTTACGGAGTTAGTTTTTGCTTTCTAAATATCTTCTTCACTTGGCTTTCAAAACTCCACTCATTCTTAACTCTCTTCTTGTTTTACTGGCCTCACATTCTGTTTCCCCAATCTGTAAACAATGGAACTCACAGGGCTCATTTTCTTCTCTTCTTTCTCAATACTTAATCCCTAAGTGACCCTGCACAATTTCCTGGCATCATTACCATTGACACACCAATAACTCCCCAAATTTGTGCTTAACTATCCATTCCCATTTTTTTTTTCTGCCAGAAGTGAGAATCTCCTCTCAAAGCATTCCAGCACCAGATATCTAATAAGTTTCTTCTCCTGGGAGATATTCCTCTTGTTCTGGTCTTTTTGTTCTGGCTGTATTTCTCTGAAATCTGCTGTGTATTTTCACCCCAAGATCTCCTTTCATCTCTCTTCTGTCTTGGATTTCTCGTTTCATAGGCTACAAAGATTACATATTCTTATTTTATGTTTCCACTTTCATAGAGAACAGTCCCCAACTGCATTTGTAGGGAGGTAAAATGTTTGTGATCTTTCATGTTTGAATATACCTCCATTCTGACCTCACTTAGTTTGAATACTTGACCTAGCATAGATTTTAGTTAAGAAAGTATGTTCATCAGAATGTTTTAAAAATTGCTTATTTTTTGGGGCGCTTGGGTGGCTCAGTCGGTTAAGCGGCCGACTTTGGCTCAGGTCACGATCTCACACTCCGTGAGTTCGAGCCCCGCGTCGGGCTCTGTGCTGACCGCTCAGAGCCTGGAGCCTGTTTCAGATTCTGTGTCTCCGTCTCTCTCTGACCCTCCCCCGTTCATGCTCTATCTCTCTCTGTCTCAAAAATAAATAAAACGTTAAAAAAAAATTTAAAAAAAATTGCTTATTTTTTAAGCTTCCAGTGTTGCTATTTTCCTTTGCGTATGACCTTTTTGGGGGGTAGTTTTTTAATCACTTTTTTTTCCCTCTTTAGAAGCCTTATAATTTCTCCTTGAGCCCAGTTCTAAAATTTTATAATGCTATGTGTTGGTGTGGATCTTTATTCTGCCATTATGCTGGGCACTAGATGGGCTCTGTCAGTCTGGGGACATGTGTCTTCTTGTTCTGGAGAATGCTCTTTAATTATAGTAATTAATTTCCTTTTCTTTCATTTTCTTTCCTTCTAGTTCTGGTACTATTATTCAGATGTTGGACCTTCCAGATTGGCCTCTAATTTTCTATATTTTTCATCTTTTTTATGTATTTTCTACTTTCTTATAGATTCTCTTCTCTTATTTTTCAAACCTTGTATTTGACTTTTCATTTGTGTTATATTTTTAATTTCCAAGTGTTCTTTTTTGGTCTTCCAGTATTGTTTTTAAAGGAATTTTCACTCTGCTTCATGATTGCAATATTTTATCTAGTTTGTGTGTGTGTGTGTGTGCGTTAACATTTCTTCTCCAATCTTCTCCAATCTCCAATGCCTCTATTGTTTTTAATTTCCTTTTCTAGTTTTTGTTAGTTATTACTTGGGGGAGGGGAGGGAAGAATTTCTGCTTTTCGTGTTGGAAACTTTCCTCTGCTGGTGGTCAGTGGCTCTATCATCATACTCAAGAGTGGTGCAGTCAAAAGCTGATTGGAGCCTTTGAACAAATCAGTGAGTCTGCAGGTGATTTGACCAGACTGTTTTACTCTGGGACACACCAGTGTCAGTATCTTTAGATCTTTTCTTTCAGCAAGTCAGAACCCCTAGGGAACAATCTTCCAATTTCTGCTTTGAAGATGTAAACCTGGCTGCTGCAAGCTAGGGAGAGAAGGGGCCACTCTTATTTCGGAATGTGAATTTCACTTCTTCCCATTTCCAGTGTTGTACCTTTTCTTCAACTAGGCCTTGTGGCCCCCTAGTCCAGCATTCTTCTCGTTTACCTTCTCCAGAGTGTCAAACCTCTAGCCTTCCTCCAGGGTGAGGAAAGAGCCTTCTTCCAGTTACTAATATGGAATGGATTATGAAGATATATGAGCTCACTTAGACTTTCAACCACTCTTACCTTTTGGGCCCCCAAGTTTCCCTCTTCTTTCAGTAACTCGCCATACCAATTAATTCCCAAGCCTTTCTGTGGTACCAAAATATTGTTGCTGTGTCCTTCTCTCCATATTTCTTTGTCCTTGTGAGGTTTCTACATTTTTATCCTTAAATGTTTATTTATTTATTTTTGAGAGAGAGACAGCATGCACATGAGCAAGGGAGGGGCAGAGAAAGAGGGAGACAGAGGGTCCCAAGTAGGCTCCACACTGTCAGCTCACAGCTTGATGTGGGGCTTGAACTCACAAACCATGAGATCATGACTGAGCTGAAATCAAGAGTAGGATGCTTAACCAAGTGAGCCACCAAGGTGCCCCCCCCTTTTTTTAATGTTTATTATTTTTATCCTTTAAGTGTTATTTAGTGATATTTAGAGAGGTAGAGGAGGTAAACATGTGCCGTCATTCTGTTGTCTTATTGTTTATTAATTTTTTAATTATCTCCCATATAGATCTTTGTAATTTTGGTATAGAAAAAGGTTTTAATATTTTCTTTTATAAGTTTATGTATTTTTAAAGAAATATTACCTATCTCAGGCTTATAAAGATTTTTGTTTGTTTTCTTTTAATAGTTAAAATATTTTTACAGGTAGATTTTCTAATCCTCTGGAATTACTTTTTAAATATGGTGTGAGCATTTAACTTTTTTTTTCCATATGAGAATCTAGTTGTCCCAATACCATCAGTAGAATGATTCCCCTTTCTTTCACTGATTTTTAATACTACCTGTGTTATATTAAAAATTTTCATATATGATTGGCTCTGTTTCTGACCTTTCTGAGCTCTGATTTTGATCTGTTTGTTTCTATATCACTATCACACTGCTTAATTTACTATAGTTATGCAATGAGTGTGATCTCTGGCAGGGCAAAACCCTCCTCCCTGCTTATTCTTTTTCTCAGATATTTACTATTCCACATGGATTTTAAAATCAGATATCAAAAAAGTGCCATATGATTTTCTGGAGTGAAGGTGATTTGAAATAGTAAATCAATTTGTGGAAAACTGGTATCTTTATGATAATCAAGTTTTTGTATCTATAGAGAATACCTGCCCCCCTCATTTATTTAGGTTTCCTTATTTTCATCAATATTAAGCTAAACCATACAAAGTTGCCGTACTTGATAATTTTTGACCTACAAAAAGGGAATTTCATACAGCTCAATCTAACACTTTAAAAATATCCCAGAAAGGGGGCCCCTGGGTGGCTCGGTAGGTTAAGCGCCCAACTTTGACTCTGGTCATGATCTTGCAGTTTTTGCCTCATATCAGGGCTGTCAGCTCAGAGCTGGCTTCAGATCCTTTGTCCCCCTCTCTCTTCTGCCCCTCCCACACTCATGCTGTCTCTCTCTCTGTCTCTTAAAACAAACAAACAAAATTCCATAGTTCCCTTATACTACTTAAGGTAGACTCTTTTGTGTTACTTTTCTTTTTTTCCTTGCTGTTGGGAATAGGGTTTTTCTTATTATGCATTCTAATTGTTTACTAGGAGAGCTACTGATCTTTTTTATTTTTTTAATTGATCTTATAGCCAGCAACCTTCTAAACTATCTTGTTAGTTTTGATAACTGGTTCAGAGGTGGAGAGCTTTCTTACTTTATTCTTTATTTTCTGGAAGAGTTTTATAAAAAAGAAATAATCATTGCAGACTTAATAAAATTCACCCATAAAATCATCTGATAGTGTAATTTTATTAAGGAGATTTTAATAATCAAAGGTTTTAATTTATTCAATAGGTTTTCTATTTACTGAATGAATTTTTAATAATTCATATTTTTCTAAATGTTTTACATTTTATTAAAGTTTACAAAATCATTGACATTAATTTGTTTATAATAGTCACAAATTTAAATCTACTCTATCTGTAGTTCTGTTACTTTATTGTTCTAAATTGTTTAACTTTTCTCTACTTTTCTAATTTTTTTAATTAAAAAATTTTTAATGTTTATATATTTTTTTATTTTTGAGAGAGAGAGAGAGAGAGAGAGACAGAGCACGAGCAGGGGAGGGGCAGAGAGAGAGGCAGACACAGAGTCCGAAGCAGGCTCCAGGCTCTGAGCTGTCAGCACAGAGCCCAACAAGGGGCTGGAACCCACGAACTGTGAGATCATGACCTGAGCCAAAGTTGGACGCTTAACCAACAGAGCCACCCAGGCGTCCCCTTTTTTAATTTGTTTAATGTTTATTTATATTTGAGAGAGAGTGAGAGAGCACTCAAGCAGCAGAGGGGAGAGAGAAAGGGAGACAGAATCTGAAGCAGGCTCCAGGCTCCAAGCTGCTCCAGAACCCCAAGTGGAGCTTGAACTCATGAGCGGTGAGATCATGACCTGAGCTGAAGTCGGACACTTAACTGACTGAGCCATCCAGGCGCCCCAACTTTTCTCTACTTTTGTTCATCAGACTTGACAAGAGTCACAAGAGTCTATTCTTTTTTTTTTTTTTTAATATTCATTTGTTTTGAGAGAGAATGCACCAAGCACAAGTGGGCAAAGAGTGGAGAAAGAGGGAGAGAGAATCCCAAGCAAGCTCTGAGCTATCCACACAGGCACAGGGTCTGATCACAAATCGTGAGAGCATGAACTGAGCTGGTATCAAGAGTCAGAGGCTTAACCGACTGAGCCACCCACGTGCCCCAACAAAAGTCTATCCTATATGTCTTTTTAAAGAACTGGCTTTTATTACGTTGTACCTAATTTGCTTATTTTTTAAAAATTAAATGCATTTTTTTGCTTTTAGTTTTCTAATTATTTTAATTTATTTAGGTTTAATTCTTAATTCTTAATTTCCTCTAATTCCTTGAGTTGAAGACAGATTATTTTTCAAGCTTTCTCTTTTTAAAATTAATACATGTACATATGAAAAGTTTCATTTAAATACTGCTTTATCTGCATTCCATGAACCATTAATATGCATTTTTGTTGTTCACCTCTAAATATTTATATTTAATCCATGAATTGATTACTGGAATTCTGAACATTCTCTTTAAAGTTGGTATCTAATTTTATTGTACTGTTTATCAGGGAATGTGGTCTGAATGACATCAAATGTTTGCAGTTTGTTGAATCATCCTCTGGGACACAGCTATAAACAATTTTTATAACTGTTTCAGGTGTCCTTGAGAAGAATGTATATCTCTATTTCTTGGGCAGAGTTCTACGTATCTATTACATCAAGACTGTTTATAGTACCATTCAAATCTAATATATTCATACCATATATATATATATTTTTGTTTTTTGCTTAGCCTTTTATGTTCCAAGAAAGGTGTGTTAAAATATTCTACAATTATCATTGATTTATTCATTTCTCTTTGTGATTTTCTCAGTGTTTGCTTCACATATTTTGTGGCTCAGTTATTAAGGATTAGAATGGTTTCTTGATGGATTAGTCTTTTTATTAACATGAAATGTCTTCCTTTGTCCATATTAATGCAATTTGCTGGAAGTTCTACTTGGACAAGTATTAATTTCTCTACACCAGTTTTCTTGGGTTAGTATTTCCCTGCTATTATCTTTATCATATTTTTATTTTCAACCCATTCTTTGGTGCCATTGTGTTTCATAAAACTGATTTTGTTCTTTCATCAATTTGAGAGTCTTTTAATTTTAATAAGTGAGCTTAATTCATTCGTATTAGTTTTGGTTACTGAAATGTTTAGACTCATTTTATCATTTTTACCTTCACTTTCATAGTGACCATGAGTTCGCTTTGCTTTTTACTTATTTCCTCTGGTCAGTGAATTGTTACAATCTAACAACTTAGATCATTTTTTTCAATTATGCATAATTTTCAGCCTTTATCCCTTCAAGTGCTTCCTTTCTGCCATATTCATTTTTACCTATTTCTAGGTTTCCTACTAATTCTACTAGAACTTTTGATCTATCTACCATCTGTCTTATTTTATTTTCCATATTTTCTATCACTTAACTTCTCTGTATTGTGCTCTTTGGTTTTGTCCTGTTAGGTAGATTTTTCTCAACTGTATTAAATCCACTCCTCATCATGTATATTCCCTTTTTAAAAATTTTATTAAAATTTTCAAGATTTCCAATGGTGGTTTTTGTTTATATCTGCATGTTTGTGCTGCATAGCCTTTGTTTTTCATTGGAAGGATGCTACCAGCTTTTTAAAATATCTTTAGGTGCAGTTTCAGCATGCACATTTTATAATCTTTTTTGAACTTCATTATTTCTGTCTCCATGGGAATTAATTCTCCCATTTGTTACATCAGTTGACTACCTCTCTTAATGATGCATTTCCTCATGCATTTATCACTTTTGTCGAGATCTCTTACAGAGGAGCTTTCCTTCTCATGCAAACTCCTCATTTCATGTGTTTTTGTTTTTCTGTTTTTCAGTTGCCTCGGGAAGGCCCTCCAGGTTGAATGGACACAAACTAATCTTTAGCTGGAGGCTTGTAGGCTTTATCTACATGAGGAAAACTATTTTGGATGTCATGTCCACATACCATCTTGACTAAGGTGTTCTCATGATTGCTTCTCTTTTCTTTCAAGGTCACAGGAAAGTGGCATATTGTTGTCATGTCCTGGAGTTCCAAATAAAATTACTTCAGGTCATTTCACTGTTAGTAGAGTTATCTGGCACCCACCTTCATTCTGGTCTTTGGCCATAAAAGGGTTATGGCCATTAACAATTTCTGTGTGAACCTTGTAAAATTCAAATCCATTTTCTGCATCTATGTACTCTTTTCTGTGAGTCCCATTTCTAATCCCCACTATGCCCTCTTTTGTATTCCTGGGACATGGGAATTCTTCTATTATCCCTTGCAAACAGAAATATTTAAATATATTTAACATATTTCACATTTAATTTGTACATTAGTTAATAAAGTATTAGGTATATTTTAATATTTAAAAAATATTTCAGGGGCGCCTAGGTGGCTAAGTCAGTTGGGCATCTGACTTTGGCTCAGGCCATGATCTTGCGGTTCATGGGTTCAAGCCCCAAATCGGGCTCTGTTCTGACATCTCAGAGCCTGGAGCCTGCTTTAGATTCTGTGTCTCTGTCTCTCTCTGCCCCTCCCCTGCCTGCACTCTGTCTCTCTCTCTCTCAAAAATAAATAAACATTAAAAATAATAATAATAATTAAAAAATAAAAATATATATTTCATTCAAATTTCTGTTTTTTCAGAGCAAAAGATGGATGATTTTGTAGTGGCTCACTCAGCTGTTTAATTGATGTCCAAATCCACTTACCAAATCTTTCCATTAAGAGTATTATATGTACCAAATTGTTCCTGTTTACAATGATAAGAAGAAGCCACTTTCGAATAAGAACAAAGCTCCAACAAAGCAAAAGTAAAAACAAACAAAAAGAAAGACCTGAAGAATCACCATTGTATTTTTGTTCTTTGTAATTTTGAAATATCATAAGAATAAGACCATATAATATGAAATAGGATAAGAATAGTAATTTCTTTTTTTCCCATACTGGACACTATTAAATATAGGTTTTTTTCACGAATATTTTCAAATAGCCTTCTTTATGGCATACTGTCAAAGTAATTAAAGCAATGGATATAATTCTAGTACTTTGAAAGTATTCTTCACTTGCTAATAACTGGATATAGATCTATAATTATTTGATTGGTTTTTGTCAAGAATATTTTCTCCTTACTCTAAAACTTCATATATATGTACTCAGGGAAGTTTTGCTTGGAACATCACAACTCCTTCCTGCAATGAAAGTTTTGCTACAGAATGTGTTTAGTGTACACACATACCACAATTCTCCTGTGAACTTTTTCTGAACTTTACAGTGGATGATAGTGCATAAGGTAGCTCTGATCTTAATAAAAAATAGGTTTGGGGCGCCTGGGTGGCTCAGTCGGTTGGGCGTCCGGCTTCAGCTCAGGTCACGATCTCACGTTCTGTGAGTTCGAGCCCCGCGTCGGCCTCTGGGCTGATGGCTCAGAGCCTGGAGCCTGCTTCCGGTTCTGTGTCTCCCTCTCTCTCTGCCCCTCCCCCATTCATGCTCTGTCTCTCTCTGTCTCAAAATAAACGTTAAAAAAAAAAATTAAAAAAAAATAGGTTGAAAATTCTTAATTTTCTTGCTTCATGACTTGCTTACATAAAAAAATTTTTAAAAAATCTCATCCTTAAAATCTAGATATTTTGGTTTAAATACATTTATAATTGAGTTTTATGGTTTAAATTTTAAGCACAGAGCAGAATAAAAATCTATGACTCAACAAAGGATCTACAGAGTAATCCTTATTTGTTTTACTGAATATTACGTTTATGTCTATTTATCAGTTCCCAGAGATAAAGTGAGATTCTAAAAATGGTGTGAGGCCTTTCATTTATTATCTTTTTAAAGTCTGCAGACTCTGAAGTAATAACCTATCTTTCATTTCTAGTATTGATGATTAGTGTTCTTTCTCTTTATTGGTTCAGCTAAGCGTTTGTTGAAATTAATCTTTTCAATAAACTATAATTTGACTTTGTTAATTTTCTCTTTTGCTTATTTCTACTTATTTCTTTTTAAGTTTTGTCCCTATCTTTATTATTTCCTCTGTTTGGTTTACTTTTGGTTTAATTTTTTCTTCTCTAACTTCTTAAGGTGTTGGCAACCTTAGATGACTTATTTTATATTTTTCTTTTTTTTTAAGTTTTTATTTATTTTGAGAGAGACAGAAACAGCATAGGTGGGGGAGGGGCAGAGAGAGAAGGAGAGAAAGACTCTCAAGCAGGCTCTGCACTGTCATCTCAGAGCCTGATGTGGGGCTCAAACTCATGAAACCATGAGATCGTGACCTAAGCTGAAACCAAGAGTTGGATGCTTAACTGGCTAAGCCACCCAGGCACCCCATCTTTTTTTAAATATAGGCACTTAAAACTATTTTCCCTTTAACTCATTTCTTTAGCTGCATTCTACATATTTTGATAGGTTACATTATCATTATCTTTCAATGCAAAATATTTTCTAATTTCTCTTATATTTCTTCTTTGATCCATTAGTAATTTAGAAAGGTTCTTTTTAATTCCCAAATATTTATAATTTCCTCTGAAATAAGATTATTCTTGCTGACTTATTTCTGATTTATTGATTTGTTTCAGACAATCTACTTTATAGGATTTTAAATTTTTTTAACTTATTGAAATTTGTTTAATGCCACAACATATAGTCGGTATGAAAAATGTACTTTGAAAAGAAGTGTGTTTTGAAGTTCTATAAGTGACGTTCTGTAAATCTCAATTAGATTATGGAAATTGATAGTGTTAAAATCTTCTATGTCTACTGAATCTTCTTAAAGTCCAGATGTTGTATTAATTGATAAGAAAGGAGTCTTGAATATAATACTATGTGGAATCATCTCTTTTTCCCTTTATTCTGTCTATTTTTGCTTTAAGTATTGTGAAGCTATGTTAATAGGCCCAGGCACATTATAATGTCTACTAATGATCTATCCCTTTTCTCATAATGAAATATCCCTCTTCATCTCTGCTGATATTCTTTGTCTGGAAGTTTATTTTATCTGATATGAATATAGCTACTCCAGCTTTCTTATGCTTACTTTGTGCGTAGTATGTATTTTTCCATCCAATTATTTTCAACCTAGCTGTGTCTTTCTATTTAAAGTACTTCTTTTATGAGCGGCATGTATCATAGTCTTGCTTCTGTCCATGCTGACTGTCTCTGTCTTTTAATTATAGTGTTTTATATCACTAACACTTAATGTAATTATTGATATGGCTTGGATTTAGGTCTACCACTTTATTATTTGTTTTTTTGTTTGTCCCTTCTGTTTTCCTTCCTTTTCTTTTAGATTATTTGAATATTTTAAAATATTCCTGCAATGAACTAAATGTGTTCTTCCAAAATTCATATGTTGAAGCCTTGATCCCCCTGTGATGATAATATTTGGAGATAAGACCTTTGGGGGCAATTAGGTCATGAGAGTGGAGTCTTTATGATGGGATAAGTGCCCTTATAAGAGGCACTAGAGAGATGATCTCTCTCTTGGCTGAGACAGCTGTTTATAAACGAGGAAAAGTGCTCTCACAAGACACCAAATTTGCCGGCAAAATTGATCTTGGACTTCCCAGTCTCCAGAGCTATAATAAATAAATGTTTCCTGCTTAAGCCACCCAGTCTATGTTATGTTTGTTTGTGACCTGAACTAAGACGATATTATACCTTACCTATCAGATCTTTATACTTCTTTCACTCTTCTATTATTGTTTCTTTTAGTGTTTGTCTAGGGATTATAATACACATGCCAAACCTTTCATAGTCTACTAAGAACATGGTTCCAGTTCCTGTAATATGTAGAAATACTGCAACTACATAGGGCCGTTTAACCTCCCCAGCCTCAGATGTCTTTTATGAGTCTATTGTCATATGCATCATATCTACAAACACTAAAAACTTCATAAGACAATGTTATAATTTTTGTTTTAAACAGTCATATGTATTTTTAGAGAATTCAAGAAAAAAAGTTACTTATATTTACTCATATTAAATATTATAAATATTTATTATATTTGCAATTTCTGATGTTCTTCATTTCTAAAGATCCAGATTTACTTCTGGTACCATTTCCCTTCAGCCTGAAGAATTCCTTTAGCATTTCTTTTAGGCTAGGTTTGCTGTTCTTCATCATAAGATTCTAATGGGTGATTACATTGGAAAGCAAAAATCTATGCTAGAGATATTTTTTTCTTCTAAAATGTACTAAGTGTAAGCAAAATGCTAAATATAGTGCTATAGTTACTTTCATTTTTTAATACTATTTACTTTTATTTTTATTTATTTCTGAGAGACACAGCATGAGCGGGGGAGGGGCAGAGAGAGAGGAAGCCACAGAATCCAAAGCAGGCTCCAGGCTCTGAGCTGTCAGCAGAGCCTGACGTGGGGCTCATACTCACAGCCATGAGATCATGACCTGAGCTGAAGTCCAACACTTAACAGACTGAACAACCCAGGTGCCCCAGTTATTTTAAATCTTTAAAATATTTATTTATTTTTGAGAGCGAGTGTGAGCAAGGGAGGGGCAGAGAGAGAGGAGAGAGAGAATCCCAAGTAGGCTTTGTCAGTGCAAAGCCCTACATGGGGCTCAAACCCATGAACCATGAGATCATGACCTGAGCCAAAGTCAGACACTCAACCAGCTGAGCTACCCAGCTGCCCCAGTGCTATAGCTATTTTAATGTTACATAATTGGTTGTCTTTAGGAGATGCTACATGATGAAGACGCAGGTGCAACCACCTGAAACAGGAAAATCTGAAGCTTGGCCCATGCACAGGTAGCATTTAGCAATCACCCATAACACTGACAGATGCCTATGATACATTTTCTGATGCTCCTCTGAGGCAAAAGTACACTGACTTCTAGGTGGTATTTTATCAGTATATTAAAATGTAAAGGAGGGGCGCCTGGGTGGCGCAGTCGGTTAAGCGTCCGACTTCAGCCAGGTCACGATCTCGCGGTCCGTGAGTTCGAGCCCCGCGTCAGGCTCTGGGCTGATGGCTCGGAGCCTGGAGCCTGTTTCCGATTCTGTGTCTCCCTCTCTCTCTGCCCCTCCCCCGTTCATGCTCTGTCTGTCTCTGTCCCAAAAATAAATAAAAAACGTTGAAAAAAAAATTAAAAAAAAAAATGTAAAGGAGTCAAGAAAGTTGGGGAAACAACAGGTTATAGGTTATAGTTGGGGTTATACCAGGTCACACCAAAAGACAAAGTGCTAAAAGAAGGCAGAATGGAGATAGAAACATCTTTATTCATACCATAAGGTGGCATAAAAGCCAAAATTATGGGCCCTGAAAATTAATGTACGACAAAGCTTAATATATCATTCGATGATGCTATCAATATCCCCTGTATATGCCCTACTTTCTCAGCTAGGCTGAGAATGAAGAAAAAATAAGCATATGTCCACACAAAGACTTGTATATAAATGTTTAGAGCAGCTTTACTTGTAATAGCCAGAAACTGGAGGGGACCCAGTCATATACACTGTACCTAATATATATCAACAGGTGAATGGATAACAAATTGTTGGTACATATATGAAATATTAACATATAATATATATTATAAGGGATATTATTAAGAATGCTTTTTTAGTGAACAACTTTTATTTAGTCTTAGCATTTAGTTTAGTTTTCATAGGAAAAAAAGCTTTTGGGGTGCCTGGGTGGCTCAGTCGGTTAAGCGTCCAACTTCAGCTTAGGTCATGATCTTGCAGTCTGCGAGTTTGAACCCCATGTCAGGCTCTGTGCTGACAACTCAGAGCCTGGAGCCTGCTTCAGATTCTGTGTCTCCCTCTGTCAGCCCTCCCTCACTCACGCTCTGTCTCTGTCTCTCTAAAAAATAAATAAACATTAAAAAAAGAAAAGAAAAAAAGCTTTTTATTCACTCTCATATTAAATACAGGCTTATATATTATTTAATTAAATCATGAATAACATGACCAGTAACATCACTATGAGTAGATTTTGGAGGAAACATAACTGACTTATGTTGAGCATAGAATTCAACAAGTGGAAGTGAGAATGTACAAGCCTCCTAGGTGCTCTGCAGGAAGTAGGCATCAGTCAGTAAGTTTTACAGAAGAAAGAGACTCGGCTAACCTGGCAAGCTGGCTAAATGGCGGTCAGTTGAGAGAGCCTTTGCTGTACTGCTAAATTGCCCTTGAGAAAGTAGTACAGATTTATACTTTCACAATGAGATTAAGAAAGTCCTCATTTCTTACAACCACTAACTGTTTTTTAAATCTTTGGCTATTTTGAAATAGTTGAAAATAATATCCCACTGTTATTTCAATTTGCATTACTTAGATTCCTAGTGGTCATTTTTAGTACTTGTCGGCCATTTCCTGTACATTTGGGACATGTGGCTTGTTCACAGCAAGACATCTTGCGGCTTCTGCACCTCCTGGTAGGGCCGTAGGCAATGGCAGCTATAAAAAAATAGGGGTGAAAAAAGGCCTGGAGTGTCTCTGTGACTTAGACATTGTAAAGCTCAGTAGTCAATCGTGCAAGTTTGTATAATTTTCTTTCACTTTATAATGTATTAACTCTAGGACAGCTGATAAAAAAATCATTATTTAAACTTGGACTCTGTACTAATTTTAAGTTCTAAACTAAAAAAAAAAATGAGGTCTCTCAAATGTTCCAGTTTTCTTACCCTGAAGCCTGTCATTATTCTATTATTATGAGTGTTTGCGGAGGAGAGGAGGAAAAATAGGTTACAGTTATCTCACATTTACTCTTTATAAACGGTAATTAGAAAGGTTTCATGGTTATGCTTTCAGCGTACCTAATCCATTTCTTCCTCACAAAGCTTTTAAACTGCACAGTCAGGAGTGGCTTCTAACTGGTGCACAGATAAAATCAAAATAAAAATGCAGATTGAGCTATCAGCTACTTAATACCAATAATCCTAGCAGTGCAGAACAGCAGGTGAATAATGATAGAGCCCAAAACTGGCAGAAAAGGAAAAACAAGCTATATGTAATTCATCAAACTTTCCAGGATTCTTGACAACAAATCAATTCACTCTCTCAAATATTTTCTTGAGGGCTTATTTTCTTCAAGTCACTGAGGAATTAAAAAAAAAATCCTGTCCTTAAGTATATAATTTAATTTTTATACTGTATGTAAAGACTGATACATCATTTTCTAGTAGCATCTTGGAGGTACAACATGTTACCATTCAGTATATGGATATTTTTGGGTATTATAAAATACAGTGTATTAACAGAAAAATTGAGGTATAGTAAGGCTGAGAGATCAAGGAGATGCTTGCCATTGAAAAGACAATTTGTTATTCACAGTTCTCAAGAGAAGGGGGCATGCTACACCATAGTGGGCCCCACAGGGAAGCACTGGGGTTGGTCAGAAAACAGAGAGAGGGAAGAACTGTGGGCAAGAGCCTTTACTGTGGTTTCCACGAGAAGGAACAGGTGACACAAGGAAAGCAGTTTAATACTGGCTAGTTTGAGTAATTTCAGCAGGCTCTGGGGTACAGAGGCTGTCAGTACTTGCCTGGTACCTAGCCTTGAGGTGACAAGACAAGGAAGATACTGGCCCAGTGTGAGAGCCAATAGAGGAGACGGTTGGGGTGCAGTCTCTTGATTCATTGGTTTCTATTTAAAAAGCATGCTTTAAGGCCAGTTGTTCACTGTCTCTAGGAATCAGCTCACCCTGGGAGGCGTAGCCCCTCTGGGGTCAATGAAACCCCCTATGTATAAACATCAGAATACAGAAAATAAAAGACAGAGCTAATACAGTGGGTGTTCAATATTCATAATCCCACTCAGCTCTGTGTGACTTTGCAGTTCAGCCAGTTATTCCAAGCACAAGTTAGATTTCCACATTTCAGTGTGTACACTATTTACTCAGCCCTCTGGGTCTTAGAGATGCAAACGAAAGCTTTCTGTTTACTTAAGAAGATGGATAAAAACAATAGCAGCTCTGGAACAAAAGTTAATTCTCTACATTTTCATGATACTACCCTTGCTCTAGAGAGTAGAAATTGCATAAAATAGAATATCATTGACATGAATGCTTGAGATACATTCAGAAAACCACACTTACGTGCAGCAGAAAAGAGATGGGAGAATTTTCACATTATCTATCATTTGCTTTTCACCACTAATTTCAAGTAAAATCATAAGCATTTCAAGAAACACACAGGAATATTAATCTCAGGATTCACATGGTCCACAGTAGACGCATTAGACAACAGAGAATCTTAACACCCAAGAGAGAAGCTTGACAATTCCCCTTTCACCTCAGACCAAATACATGTCACTTGGGTCACAACCTATTTCCAGGAGTGTTGTCTGAAACTCTGCCTTGTGGGGAAGGTGGCTGGGGTGGGAATGGGGTGGGTGATCCAAGCGGGCATACTGCCTCATTTGTAGCCAGGCCCTCAGAATGGAGTCTCAACAAAGTAAGCTCTGTTTTAATAGCGAGGCTTCAGGAGTTTTGAAGTTACATCTTGCCATCTTGGTCATGCTTTTACGTGACAGAAGATAAAAGAGCTGGATTTTAGAAGAGGAGTGGCACTGGGATACCTTCCCCAGAGGCTCACAGAGCTGACACGTGACCAGTGGCTTTTTGAAATCCCTGACTTATGAATGCCAACCAGATCCAAATGTGGCTCTGGTAACTGTGGTTACAGGATTGGGAGAAATGAAAAAAAACAAAAAGAAAGAAAATACTGTGACAAGACAAACTAGGTTGCCTTATTCAAGTGAGAAAAAGAATTATAAATTTCCTATAATTTGCAACATCACATGGTGGGCTGCCCTGTGCAATGGAAAGGGGGAATCTGACATATTAGGGAGGTTGGAAACATGGTTCCTCTCTTCTGAGTGATGTGGTACAGATTCCAAATAGGGGAAAACCTGTCTAGTAAACAGAAACTGAGACCTAGATAATTTCCTCCCTATTTGTTAACTTCCAACAATAGGCAGAACGCTACCGTCTCCATGATGTGGAGGGAACAAAGGCTCATGGAGGTTAATGACAGACTCAAGGTCAAGTGCCCAACTAGAAAGGCAAACAGATCTCATTTCAGATCACAGAATCTTTTCACTACATCTTCATTGCCCTCCTGGCCATTAGTTAGCCTATTAGAAATACCATTCCACTAGGAAGCAGAGGGTAATGCCAACTGAGATATTTAACACCCAAAGCCAGCATACTGAGAAAATACCCTAGAATTTATGAAATAATATCTATACTTATGAAAGGACAGGGCTTAAGAAAGCAACATTTAACAAGAAATATAGAGCTTGGGCAACTTCTGTTAGCAAAGGATTAAAAAAATATTTATGGAGGATTTAAAAATATACCAGATAGAATGAAAACTCCGCTATTGGAATAAAGGGTCTCTTTATATAATGATGCGACAGTAATTAGTTACCTTTCAATTCTTGTTCCAATACAGTTCTCAATCTTCCTCTTTATAGATTTTACAAAAAGCAAGAAAATTCACAGTAAAGTCAATTATTGGTCATGAAGTTAATAGGCTCGTTTCTTTATCTTTGGTCTTATAAAACAGTGAACAGAATGGTAAAATACATGGCTAGGGCTTGAAGTCTGAGTTTACAAATTCCTTTTACATTTTTTCTTTTTTTCTAATCTTTTTGTTTCAGCCACAAAGATATTCTTTTTGCAATACCCTCACTATCTCAAGAACCTATACATTCTTGTGGCTGAGAAAAATCCACACAGCCCATCATAATGGAAGAGGATGCACAACTGGTGGGTCAGAGATAAATTTTGAAATGCACACACATTTTGAAATGTACAGTCCTCCTCCTCCGCTCAGCCAGGCTCCTTCAGCCACATCACAGGCAAGCAACACTGCTGTCTTAGGTCACCATTTGAAATCCTAATATAAAAGGCAAAATACAACTTTAAAATGTTTTCTGGATTTTCTCTGCCTTTTTCCCCCCACAATTTTTGAGGATTTAATTCTGACAGGGGAATATAATGGAAGAACTGACTACGGTTGAACACATCTAGGAAATATATTTTGCAGAATCCAATCTTTGCAGAGATTACATGGCTCAATTCTTTTTCATCAATCATCTTATTCATTTAAAAATTTTTCTAAATTGGGGCACCTGGGTGGCTCAGTAGGTTGAGCATCTGACTTCAGCTTGGGTTATGATCTCGTGGTTCATGGATTCGCGCCCCGTGTTGGGCTCTGTGCTGACAGCTCAGAGCCTGGAGCCTGCTTCGGATTCTGTGTGTCCCTCTCTCTCTGCCCCTCCCCTGCTCATGCTCTCTCTCTCTCTCTTTTTCAAAAATAAATAAACATTAATTTTTGAAAAATTTTCTATATTGGCCTATTTATTTGTCTTCTTTTTACTCTAAACTACTCTAAAATTCTTAAGTTTTAAGTATTTATATTAGCATTTTTGTTCTCATATTCAAAAATATGAAAGTCTTGAGATTTATTACAGAAAAAAAAACTGGTAAAAGCTAGACAGCACACAAAAATACTACCACAGAATGCAGACTCATACTCTGAGAAAATCTGTGAGGGCTCAAAGGTATATTATTTAAGCCTCCTATACTGGAAAAAAAAAAATTCTCTTGTTATTTGAAGACAGTCCTTAAAGGACTCAGAAATCAAGAAAGAAAATTGATAAATTAAGGCAGACAAAAAAGGGGTCCTAAAAAAGTATGATTAAAATTTTGGGGAGAAAGTATACATTCAGTGTCAAGGACGATGCCCTAGCTTCTTTAGATTATTATAGAATTACTTAACAGGATGGCTCAAGGCTTTTGTAGCTAGAATAGATTTCCAGACAGTATGTTGTAAGAAACCATGCTATTCTGGCACATACAAGGACCAGATGATCTGTTAAGTCTTCCCACCATTTAACTTCTCTAATACCATGATGTGCAGGTGTATAAAACCCTTATATAAACTTCTGGGCATTGCAAGGTATTCTGAAAGAAGGAGGAGAGAGAAGAGCTCCATTGATCTCAAGGAAACTCGTGTCTGCACATATTTCAACACCAAAGCAATTTCTAGCTTTATGCCAAAATGGATTAGGTTTTAGTCACATCTATAAATTCTCTGAAGAGGCTGAGGATTATAGTGGTTTAGAGTCCTTTAAAATTACTGAGAGCAGAAACAGATTGGAGGGGGAAAAAAAAAGAAAGAAAAGAAAAGGTAGATCATTCTGGGAAAAGGGTCTTTGGCTACCACAGCCCCTAGGGCTCTGACTCAGTCCCTCTGGCCAGGCAGGTGATGAAACTGGTGCTAGTGGGTTGGCTGCAAATTAATTCTACATTATTCCATACACAGATCTGATCTCGTATATATTTTTTCTTGCATTTGTGGAAAAAAGACATCATTTTCTGAAAACCTGTTTACAGCAAATCAAGAGTAATCCAAATACATTTTTAAATTACACAAATAAAAATAATCAGATTCACCCTAATGCCCCAAATCATTTTGGGCTCTCTAAGAAGATGAAGGCCTTATCCATTTCAGGGCTGGACTTGACTTTGCTGTCGCGTCGTAAATCCTTTTGCAATGACCCATCCAGAAATCACTTTTGCGTCTGAAATCTCAGTACTTGGGCTTATTCTTCTAAGATCATCAGGCTATTGGTAAGCTCTTTAACTGTCTCAACATTTAGCTTTTGAAAATCACTTTTAAATCACCCATCACCACTGATTATGAAGGAACACAGAAAGGGGCCTGGCCTGACCTCAGGTCAGTATCAAAGCTGTAAGGGGTCAGGTCAGGCCAATAGCCCTGCAGACTCTAATCTCAGAAGGTTATTTCTATAATTTTTTTATGTTTTTATTTTATTTTTGAGAGAGAGACACACACAGCGAGAGCAGGGGAGGGGCAGAGAGAGATGGAGACAGAATCCGAAGCAGGCTCCAGGCTCTGAGCTGTCAGCGCAGAGCCCGACGTGGGGCTCAAACTCACAGACTGCAAGATCATGACCTGAGCCGAAGTTGGATGCCCAACCGACTGAGCCACCCAAGCACCCTAACGGAAGGTTATTTCTTTAAAGCCAATTCTACAGACGTCATTTTGGACAGATCTTGAGTTCCCTCATCTCTATTTTTTTTTAACAGACTTGGGATTTAAAGGTAAAACAGGTTAAATGCTTGACTTATATTGGGATAATACCAATGGAGGTAGCTAAATAGATGATTATTTCAAACTGAGGTCTTTTTCCAAGTGCATAATTTAAAAATAATGACATGAGCATGTCCCATGTCTCTAAAGTAAGGGTAAATACATATATTTCAGAGAAGTCATGAACCCACTGAAATTGCACTTAAAATTTTACACATATTGACTATGTGCAATTTTCATGAAAAACTCAAAGAGCTCTCTAGCTCCAAACAGAGTTAAGAACCACTGCTCTGAGGGACCAGTAGCTTCCCAAACAAATAATGGTATCATTTAATTCCGTTCTGCAAATAATAACTGAGTCATCTCTTTGCTGGATACTTTGCTACCTAGTGAAGACACAAACGTGAATAGGAAGGGAAAGTAGTTTATTAAACTCCTCCTGCATGTCACACCCACGCCCATGGCATTTCTTATACTCATCTTCTTTAGTGCTCACACAAGTCTTAGGGATTAATTATAATTATATGGAATAATTTGTAGATATGGAAGTCACCTGCCTGAAGTCATAGAGTGTAAGAGGTGGAGCAAGGACTCAAAATTAACTTGATCTGAATCGTCCATGCTTGCTGGACCCACCCTGACTTTTTGATGATATAATACAAGGCAGAACAAACGCACTAAGTGCTGAATAAATGCAAGCAACCTGCCACTTCCAAAAAGATCTCTTTTTCCCACCCCTTTCTATCTCTGCCTTTACCACGCTAATCACGGTCATTATATGTTTCCTCTGGATGAAGGCAACAGTGCTGATTTTTTTTAATTATTAAAGCATATCTTTTTTTTAATTTACATCCAAATTAGTTAGCATATAGTGCAACAGTGATTTCAGTAGATTCCTTAGTGCCCCTTACCCATTTAGCCCATCCCCCGCTCCCATACCCCTCCAGTAACCCTCTGTTTGTTTTCCATATTTATGAGTCTCTTCTGTTTTGTCCCCCTCACTGTTTTTATATGATTTTTGTTTCCCTTCCCTTATGTTCATCTGTTTTGTCTCTTAAAGTCCTCATATGAGTGAAGTCCTATGATATTTGTCTTTCTCTGACTGACTGATTTCACTTAGCATAATACCCTCCAGTTCCATCCACGTAGTTGCAAATGGCAAAATTTCATTCTGTTTGACTGCTGAGTAATACTCCATTGTGTGTATATACCACATCTTCTTTATCCATTCATCCATCGATGGACATTTGGGCTCTTTCCATACTTTGGCTATTGTTGATAGTGCTGCTATAAACATGGGGGTGCATGTGTCCCTTTGAAACAGCACATCTGTATCCCTTGGATACATGCCTAGTAGTGCAATTGCTGGGTTGTGGGGTAGTTCTACTTTTAGTTTTTTGAGGAACCTTCATACTGTTTTCCAGAGTGGCTGCACCAGCTTGCATTCATAACAGTGCCTTTTTTATGTGGTTTCTCTGTTTCCACCCTTGCTGGGTCTAGGGCTGTTCTCCACATAGAAGCCAAGGCGATCTTTCTAACATATCATGTCACATCCTGGCCTAAAACCTGCAGCGAGTTCCTACTGAGGATAGTAGGGATCATTTATTGTATGCTATACCACCCTTAGACCAGGCAAGCAAGATCCTCAGAGTGCCCCTACAGTTTGGGGTGCCTTCCCCAAAAGTTTGTAAGAACCCCACAAATTCCCAAGACCAGTGGGGGCCAACAGACATCAGGGTGGGATGATCCTAGCCCAGAGACTTATGTGGGCACTGGTCCCATTTTCTCTCCCTTGGGAGTATTCTCCAACAGGCCTACATGATTGTCCTGAGCTGGCGGTGACCAGATTCCAGAAGCGGGGATCTGGGGTGACAGGATCCTCCCACTGGTCAATATGTTTTTTCTTCTAAGAGATCTTGCAAGACTGGATTGCCAGAATGGTGCTGGCATGCTGATTTGGGGGTGACACTCACATGGGACATAGGACAGGTCTAGGGCTGTGTGGCTTAAAACAACACAAATTTATTATCTTGTAGTTCTATAAGTCAGAAGTCTAAAAAGTTCACAGGGCTGCACTCCTTTGGAAGCTCTAAGAAAGAATCTGTTTTCTTGCTTTTTTCAGCTTGTAGAGTCTACCTATATTACTTGACATGAGGTCTTTTCCTCCATCTTCTAACCAGTAGTAGCATAGCGGCTTCTCTCCTATTGATCTCCTTCCCTCTTTAGGACCTGTGTGATTACATCAGGTCCACTTGGATAATCCAGGATCATCTCCATATTTCAAGATCCTTAACTTATTCACATCTGCAAAGTCCTGTTTGCAATATAAAGTAACACAGTCACAAATTATGAGTATTAGGATATGGACATCTGTGGAAGGCTATTATTCAATTTACCACAACTCTGTACTACCTACAGTCCACTGCCCACCCCTGTGGTCAGGCTCATGTGAGGAGGTCAGCCCTTGCCTATTCGTGTTCACACCAAGGTACTGCTTCTGGTCCATAGCACCTGAGGACAGTGGGGTTGGTGACAGTTGTCCTTTGCTCTGTCAGTCACTCTAAAGATAATAGCTTAGTCATCAACCTCCAACCTACCTCTGCGCAAGAACTATGCGTGTAGCTCTGACACAACTCTATGGTGGCATCCTCAGGCTGCTTCACTAAAGTGAATTGTTTCGAAACTTACCAGATTACCTCCTCGCCTCCCAAAATACTACTACTAATAATTCATAGTACTAAACACCTAATTTGAAAAGAAAAATCATAAAGCTTTTTAGAAGAGACTATAAGATGTATCTCTATGACTTTGAGATGGGGAAAAGTTGCTTATACAAGATACAAATATCACTCACTGTGGGGAAAAGCTACTCAATTTGACATAAGAACATTTCCTCATTCAGAGGCCATAAAAGGATTGAAAAGATAAGCCATAGAGTAGGAGAAGATTCTTGCAACATGTATAATAGACAAAGGATTAGTATGCAGAATATATAAAGATTTGTATAAAAGAGAAAGAACAGATGACCCAATTTTTTACAATATCCAAAATTCTTGAACCAGTTCTTCACCTGAAAGGATTCTCAGTAATCATTTACATAAAAATGTACTCAACTTCATCAGTAATCAGGCAAACCCAAATTAATACCACAAGAGGACACCATAACATACTTATGAAATTAGCAAATATAAAAAAATATCTGAAAACATTTGATGTTTGTGTTTGTGTGAATGTAGACCATCAGATACTCTTATTTACTGCTGGTGGGAAGGTAAATGGGAACCACCACTTTGGAAAACAGAGTGGTGTTATCTAGTAAACTGCAAGATAGAAAGACAATATAACCCAGTTATTCCATGTTAGGTTTATTCTCTGGAGATACATGTGTTTATGTGCAGGACAATACATGCATATTGTATGCATATGTATGCTCATAGTAGCTTAGTTTGTAATTTCCCCAAATGAGAAACAACCCAAATGTCCATTAATAGAATCGACATATAATAATACACACAGTGGGACACTATACAACAATAAAAATCCTCAGTCACTCATGCCATTCAACATCTATTGAACTTCTTTATTCTAGGCACTGAGGCAGGAAGTCAAAATAAATTAAAACAGGCCCTCTCCTAGAAAAAGCATCTGGGTGTGGGGTGGGGAGGGAAGCAAACAAAAACTTACAATTCACTGTGATATTAGTGAAGCACTACACTCAAAAAGAATGCTTTGTAGATTTACCACACCATATCTTTTCCTCCCTCTTCTAGCTAGAAACAAACAAACAAACAAACAAATAAATAAATAAAATTGCCTTTCTGTTCATTTTTCTCTTTGAAATTAAAACCGAATCAAGCTGAGGAGATACACATATAGTATACTGGGGGAAAGAAAATGGTAAATTACAACAGCAAGAACAAATGCTAATGGCTTAAATCCCATGGACTTTCAGAGTAATTTCGATGTTGTCTAATGACCAGACATAACCATGCCTCTCTGGAGCAACTGCTTGGCATTTAATCTTATGGGTTCTATAAACTGTGAAACTAATCAGGTCTCTTATGAAATGGATTCTAGATGATTAGAATTAAATTTGTGTCCACCCCACAAGCACAGATAATGCATTTTTATAAGTCGTATTCCTTGACCTCTGTTCTTCCCTCTTCCTTCTCATCTCCTTCTAATGTACCTCATTGCATTCTATTACTTACATTTTATGTGTAAAGGCTGGAATAAATCCTTTCTGGAGAAGCTAGGGGATGGATGAATGAGGAGGATAGGATAAGATAAAATAGGATAAGACAACTGTCTCATCTCTCTTAAAGAACCAGCAGGTGTTTTAAGGGAGGAGATTATGTATTATTCATCTCTATTTCCCAGCACAAAGCCAGACACAGAGTTGGTGTTTTAGTCAGCTTTCCCTAGATTATGCTGCAGGATAAATAAGCTCAAAATCTCAATAGTTTAAACAACAAATATTTATTTCTTATTTATAGTAAATGTGCTCTTCAGGTCAGCCGGGCCCTGCTAGGCTTGGCACTGTGTGTCTTCTCATTCTGGCATCTTGGCTAAAGAAGCCAAGACTAAGACATAGTACCAGCAGCCAGCTTCAGCCACGCCAAGCAATGGCATTTAAATCTTCTGTTCGATCACAGCAAAGGTCATGGTGACTGGTAACTCCCATTGGTCAAAGCACGCCAGTGGAGAGTAATTGTGAACTGCTGGTGTTCAATAATTGTTTGCTAAATGAGTGTTGCAATCATTACTGTGGTAGTTTCTCTACCTCACAATACATGGTGAGGTTCCTGAGCCATGAGCATCTGCTGTCGGGTAAACACCCTCTCCTCTGCCCCTGGAGTTGTCTTACAGAATATGAGGTCCAGAAGGATGATTCCAGACAGTTAGTTAGAGCAAAGTATTTTCTCTATTCCCTCATAGCTCAATGAGCAGAACCAATGAAAAGTGAGACAGAGGAGTTCACTGGCAAATTAATTCTTCATCTTTTACAACAAACTTCAGTGTGCATAAGAATCACCTGGGGAGCTTGTTAAAAAATATAGATTTCCACTGATATTGAATCTGTGAGACCAGGAGCTTATACTTCTAGGCTCACCATGTAGTTCTGAAGCACAGCATGGTGTGGGAGCCTTGCTTAGAAGCCAGGAGCAACTTGGGCCTTGGATGCACAAAACATCTTCTCAGGCCCTGCCACACTTGAACCTCAGGAAGGAGCAGCTTTATCTTTCCCAGCCCTCACTGCCCTCTACTGCAAGGAGGCATGTGGAGAAGAGCCAGGCCCCAACTCCTCTGGGCCACCCTCGTACCCGAGCATTCTCCGTCACCCTGAAATTGCATGACTGTGTGGATCCAGGTCTGTGAGCAACCGCCTGAGTGCTGGGAACTTGTCTGGTTTGCCTGTACATCCCCAGTGCCAACCCCAAACTTAAACTGAGTAAATGCTTACTGGATACACTAATCAATCTCATTAGTGATCCCTATCTATCACAGCAAGAGTCCTCGAACTCCAGCACATGGAGAATGAGCTGGAGGACTTGTTCACAGGTCCTTGGCTTCACCCCCAGAGTTCCTGGTTTACCAGATCTGGGGAGGAGCCAAGAACTTGCACTTCTAACAAGCTCCCAGGTGATGGCCACACGCTGCCACTGGTGGTGCAGGCTCATACCTGGAGAACCCCTGCATTAGAGTTCTTTACTTTAGCTTTTTCTGTCTGTAAAATTAGAAGAAAGGGACCTGCTCAAAAGGCTTGACAATAGCTTTTAGAATCATGTAACACTCTGCCATGGCTCTAAGTGTCCAATCGCATCAGTCCACAAACTTATATGTGACAAAATCTCTCTTTCGTACTCTATTACTGAATTCACTTTCATTCAAAAAGGTCCCTGAGGGGGGTGCCTGCGTGGCTTAGTTGGTTAAGCGTCCAGCTTCGGCTCAGGTCATGATCTGAGTTTGTAAGTTCGAGCCCCGGGTCGGGCTCTGTGCTGACAGATTCTGTGTCTCCCTCTCTCTCTCTGCCCCTCCCCTGCTCATGCTCTGTCTGTCTGTCTCTCTTTCAAAAACAAATAAACATTCAAAAAATTTTTTTTTAATTATAAAAAAAAAAAAGTCCCCGAGGGCAGGAAGCTTTGGCCCCTGTTGCATCCCAAGAACAGTCTTGACACATAGCTGGTTGCCTTATAAATGTTCTTTGAATAGATGAATGAGTGATGCCAGCAGTATCCACTGGTCTTCATGCCTCACTTGCTCTAGGGGTCATGCTACGCCTTGCTGCTCCTGTCACCAATGACCCTGGAGGGTGTGCTTTTTGACACATTCTTTTGGCAAGGGTGAAACCTCACTCTTGCTCTCCTCAGCCTGGCACACAGCCCTCAGTAGGAAAGACGCTGGTTCTCTGCTCTCAGAGATCGTGGTGGAAAATCTCTAATTCTCCAGCTTTTTTTTCTTTGGAAAAAGAATAAATAAAAAATGAAGTACAACTATTATGAGTCAAAAGGCTTTGGCTTTTAATTCATTGTTTTGGCTTTGAATTTCATGCACCTCATTTGGAACTCAAAGCAAAACATTTGACCCTTTGTTAACAATAGGTATTTTTCTCTCCTTGTAGAGCAAGGGCCTCAGCCTTACTTTTATAATAAGCAAATGGCCTTACATCTGTTTGAGGGCTATAAGAAGTAAAAGGAATAAAAGAAGAATGCATCAATTAGTATTTCAAAATAGTATGCAGCTATGCTTTGTTTTGCTTATATTACAGAAGCACATAGTATACAGTATCATCATCATGCTATATGATCATATTACCATCATTAAAACAAAACCAAATCCCATTAAAAAATTTTGTGTACATAACTTACACACCTTTTGAAGAAGATATATTAACGTCATCTAGCACCACGGGGTATCCACCCATTCTTTGCCAAGCTTTGCTGGTGAAGCCTGGGGCTCGGAAGGAAAGTTCACAAACCCATTAAACAAACTAATTCATTTCTACTCAAGGGAATATTCTGTCAAGAAGCCCCCAGTCACAGCCTGCCCTGTGGCAGCTCATCACAAGTAACCTTCTCAGAAACATAGGTTTACTCTGATGTTAGGAAAAATAAAAACTGGTAACAATAGCACTTGTAAAGGAACATACCTCCTGTTACCATCTCAATCCTGCTGTTATTAGCTCAGACAAAAGAAATTCAGGGCACAGACCAAGAGAGCTTGTAAGAAACAGGATGAGAGAGGTACTTTGAAATATGGGCGCACTGGTGTGGCCGGCTTCTGCTCATCCCCCAGAATGCCTACATCATAGGTATCAGGAGCACTGGGCAGCTCTGTAAGGCACTGACATGAGATGATGGAGGAAGGAAGGCACTATTTAGTGTTTATCACATACCAGAATTATTTAAGCACTCTGCAGACATGATCTTATTTCTTTAAAAAATATATATTTTTTTAACGTTTACTTATAATTGAGAGACAGAGAGACACAGAGCATGAGCAGGGGAGGGGTAGAGAGAGGGGAGACACAGAATCCGAGGTAGGCTCCAGGCTCTGAGCTGTCAGCACAAGAGCCCAACATGGAGCTTGAACCCACCAACTGTGAGATCATGACCTGAGCCGAAGTGGATTGCTTAACCAACTGAGCCACCCAGGCGCCCCGACATGATCTTATTTCATCATCAAGGCAGCTCACATGCGAAACCAATGGTGCAGTGACATATTTTACAGATGAGAAACTGAAGTTTGTGGAGACTCTGTAAATTGTGCAAGCCTACAAGAAAGCAAAATTTGAATCCCTGTTTGTAACTTCAAGCCTGTGTTCTTTTCCATGACAACATGAGGTTTCTGCCTTCAGTGGTCATAGTTTGGTTCAGAGGAAAGAGCACAGAGCAGCCAAGACTGACAAGTGGCAATAGGAAACCTGGCCCTTGTCAAAGGCCACAGTTTGTACTGGGCTTCTTATGTGATGATGTGTCTGGTTTTTCTTCCCTGTGATGGAACTCAGTGCAGGAGGGGGAGGGGGAGCCTGGGCGCAGTGAGAGAAAGGGCCAGGATTCTGTTCTGTGGTGACCTTCTCTGTCAGAGGTGTGAGGAAAGGGCAGAATGTGAAGGAGGGGAGGCCACACTGAGAGCAAAGAACCAGCAGAGAACTTTCCTTGGTATCTCTTTCAGAGAGTTTCTAAGATTGACTTCATAGCACTCCCACTACCCCCAACTCTGCTATTCCCCAAGCACGGAGGCCCTTAAATTGACCTCAAAATTGTTGATTCTCTGGGTATGGGAATGAGAGGAGGGCAGGATGTCCTTTTTATTTTTTATTTATTAAAAAAAAATTTTTTATGTTTATACATTTTTGAAAGACAGAAAGAGAAAGAGTGGGGGAGGGGCAGAGAGAGGGAGACACAGAATCCGAAGCAGGCTCCAGGCTCTGAGCTGTCAGCACAGAGCCCAATGTGGGGCTTGAATCCACAAACTGCAAGATCATGACCTGAGCCAAAGTCAGACGCTTAACCAACTGAGCCACCCAGGTGCCCCAGGATGTCCTTTTGATAGCCAAGCTGTAGAAGGGAGTTTCCTTTAGCGCTGAAACAAAACAAAACAAAACAAAACAAAACAAAACAAAACAAAACAAAACCCATTGGTTTATTTGGGAGATACTTGACCAAGTGAGCAGGGACAGTTTAAGGGTAAACATTCTTTAAATTTCATTTGAAAAAATATACTCCTTCAGTCTCTCCATACTGTGACCTCAGGTGACCTCCCTGACTTGGGTGGGTTTCACAAAGGACCCATTTGGGAAAGGCGACAGCCCTGAAAGCTTGTCCAAGCTCAGAGGCAGCCTGTCTGAGAGTTTCCCAAACTTCCTTCCTTGATCTGCACCACGCACTCCTGCGTCAACCTGTACAAGGACAGGTGAGCTCACTGGCTGACAGGTAGAGAAGCCACAAGTCTTCCAGCCGATGCTCCTGTAACATCCTTCCTAGAGGTGCTCACCCTCAGAGCTGTGCCCCTTCTGATGGCAACCTCTGCTCTCAGGTGTCTTTTCTTTTCCTATTGCTCTATTTTAGGTCAGCCTTGATGGCACCTTTCCATATTCCCACTTCATCAGGTTAAGCTCTGTTTAATTTAGTCGTGAGAGATCTCTTTCTAGACAACTGCCTGCATTCCTCCAAAATTACCCGAAGATCATATTGCTTTTAGTTGTTCCTTTTCTTTCTTTAATGGAACATTCCTCTCTCTTACCAGATTTCTTAATAATAAACTCTGCTATTATTTGTTAACTATCTGTTTAGGAACTATCTGTTATTAGCTTCTCTTGTAGTTAAATATGATGAAATTAACATTCTCTTTCCCAAGTTTTGGTAATGCAATGTGGTAGAAACAGAATGGCTATCTAATCAAATACATTTATTAACCAGATGAGTTTGGGAAAATTCCATCACCTTCCTGAGACTTGATTTCCTCATCTTCAAAATGGGTGTATAAATAATTACTTTATATGGTTGCAGGAAAGATTGAATGAGGTAAAGTGCCTATCACACTGCTAGGTTGCCAGGTATATAGATTAAACGTAAATGCTATGCCCTTTTCTCTTCCTCTTCAAAATATATATATTCCAGAAAATTTCATGGTTCCTTCCCTAAAATCTGTCTCCACAACCCAACAACTTATACCACACTGCTATGAGCGAGGTTTGCAAAGCTTGTCTTCCCAAAGAACGTTGTGCAGGCTCTATGTTCAGGAAGCATAAACGCTTCAATTTATCTCTTCCTGGGGTTGCATATCTGAAAGCAGCAAGAGAAAAATTTTCCATGGCCTGTCAGTAAAGCCTTTTCTAGTAAAAAAAGAAATCCTATTAAAATAACAGTTACAGGTTTTTCAAATGGGTTACATCAATGGGGTAAAACCACAAACTGCTTTCATATATGCACTCTCAAATTTCCTCTCTTCACCCACCCTTGATGACAGCGGATGTAGAGCCTACAGCCTTCCAATCACTTCCAGCTATTTTAAGGGGGTGGGGGGCAGGGATCTTATTCAGTGCCTGACTTTTGGATATTAACAGGTCCGATCCCGTCTTACATCAAACTTGAACCTCATAGCCACTTCATAGTGTAACCCCCTCTATCCCCAGCAGCTCAGGGCTTACCCTTGCTGAGAACTTTACAATGGGGAAGAGCTGATATAAGAACTTTTTGTTCTTTCTTCATCAAATCTTCTGGCTCTTTCACATTAAGGAAAGGGAGGGGGGTTAGAGAAAAGCGGGCAAAAGGCTAATGTCACTGGTGCTCTCTCCTGGCTAGTTGTCAGTCATACTCTCTCACCGCAGGCACACAAATGCTGATTTTGTCATGGCATCATCTAGAGTTCTTTGGCGCCCTGCCCTTATCCCTATTCCATACCTCCAGTACATTCACATTCTCCGCCATAGACAAGAAACTCTTCAGCAGACCTTTAGAGACCTCTCTCTCCAGCCTCTGGCAGCCCACCCCAACCCTTCTCAGCGTTGCAGGTGCTCAGCTCAGCAGTCAGCCCTTTGAGCAAGGCCCATCAAGACAGCTTGAGCCTACTAACTGCCGGCAACTGCCATGTTCTTTTGTCCTTGAGGAGCTCCTGCATCTTTCCACAACAAATGGGGAAAGCCTAGCTCTCTCCTTGTCCTACATCCATGGGTTAAAGTGCTTCTCTAGCTGTCCTCCAACTGTCAGAGTTTTCCCCTCAGAAATCAGGAGTCCTCATGTTTATGCCCCTAGTCCATGGGAAACCCATGTCACCTTCTTACTGCAATCCACTTCTTCCACTCCAGGGCACCTGGTGAGCTTGGGAGGGTCTGCAGCTTGGGAAGTGCAGGGCCAGGAGTGAGATGCCAAATGTCTCTCCTTGCAGTGCCCCGTTCTTGGTGAGCATGTCTCTCAGACCCTATCACTTGGCTTGGGGGGTCAGAAATGCTTCACTAATCCCTCAAGGCCAAGAGCTCTCTTTCCTTGGTAGCCATCTTCTCTCACATAGGCTGATGGCAGCTTGAGGTGGAGGACAGTTTCTATGGTTACCAGACCAGATCTAATATCTTTGAGTAGTTTTGGCCTAGGTGTGTTCACCATTTCATTTAGAATAGGGATCTTTTGCCCAGTTTCTCTGCTTTAGGGCTTCAACTAAAATTCCAAGAAAACAGAAAGAACATTTCCACTGAACATCCTCTTATATATCCAAATAATAAATGACATGGGAATTACTACTTAGGTGCAATATACAAGCTATATTTTAATTGTTTTAGGATACAGCTAAGGCAAGATTTTAAGACAACTCAACTATCTATTTTAATTCAATCTTTTAAAATCACTGCTTTATGAAAACTTGCCTTTAATTTCTACTTCAAAGAATTAAAGCCTCCCATTTATGGTGCCAGGAAGCACCATATAACATATGCCTGACAAATATGTCTAATTTTTTTAAAACAGTCTTGCAAAATGGGTGTTCTCCTTCCATTTATTCCATTTCACAGATGAGGAAGATGAGACTTAGAGTAAGTAAATGGATCAAGGTCACACAGCTAGTAAATACCCAGCATTGAAATTTTGCCTGTCTGACTCCAACAGGTATAGTCTTTCCAGATCCATGTTATAGCCCAAACAGTGGTTACAGCTTTATCTGTAGAATAATAGCTTTTTAAGAGTTGTCCTAAACTGCAATGTACCAAACACTATTCAATAGGAGTAAAAAGAGGTACTGGGGAGAGGGGAGGGTATTTCAGGGCTGCATAAGTTTGAGAAATGGTGGGTTAATAAAATTAAATAATTTTTAATTGTATAATTTCTTAGAGGATTTATTTTTAACAACTTTACTGAAATACCTTGAGATATCTTTGACATATTAAAAATTGTATATGTTTAAGGTATACAATGTGATATTATAAAATATTTATTTGTTTTTTATTTATATATTTATTATTTTAGAGAGAGAGAGAGAGAGAGCAAGCAGGGGAGAAGAGCAGAAGCAGAGAGAAAAAGTCTTAAGTAGACTCCACCCTTAGTACGGAGCCAGATGCAGGGCTCAATCTTGTAATCCTGGGATCATGACTTAGGCTGAAATCAAGAGTTGGATGCTCAACCAGCTGAGCCACTGAGGCACCTCTACAACTTGAGACTTTTATATATGAATACATTTTGAGAAGATCATCACAATCAAGCTAAATAATGTATCCATTACCCACCTCTACATAGTTATTTGTGTGTGTGTGTGTTGAAAAAATTTAAGATCCATCCTCTTAGCAAATTTCAAGTATACAATACAGTATTATTAACTACAATCAACTCATTCATCCTATATAACTGAAACTTTGTACCCTTTAAGCAACATCTCATTTCCCCCTCCTCATCTCTTAGAAACTTTAATGTATAGGTGAATACTTTGGTTACAGGGGGGCAGAAGGGAAATAAGCAGCAAATTGCATTTTTAGGACAATTGTACTGACCTCTCCTGGAATAGAACTCTGTGGCTCAGTGACCACTGGATCTGTGTAGAGGTGGTCAGTAGGAGACAGACAGTTGAGTTGGGCAGGCTCTGCAATGTAGCTCCAACGGCAACCCATGCTTTGTCATTTGCATTTTGGTGAGGTCTCCCTCACCATCTCCTTCCCCTGAAACCTCATATTCTTTAAACTTCCTTCTTCAAGATCACGAACAAAAGACAGAGAAAGTGCACAGCTTCAGTTCCTTCCCAGCACACCCTTTCATGTAGTCTTCTGCTCCATACATGGTCACTTGGGCACCTCAATTATCATCATGGTGAAACCAGACCCTACTTATCCTTTCCCTGACACTCATTCTTCCAGACTTTTCAAAGTAAGAAATAAAGAATCTAATAATGCCACATCTCTAAAGAAAGATTCCTTTAAAGTGAATTTGACAATCTGGCTTTCATTCAGAGCTCCTTTAGAGGACTTACTATTTTCTTTGCTCTTTATGTATACTTGGAGACATATTTCTGACATGTAGAATAAAGTAGTTCTAACGCATAATTACATAAGCATTTCTTTTCTCTGATCTTCCATATCGTATTATTCTTTCCTGGCCACAGTGATCACCTGAAATCCTCTCCTTCTGAGGATCTACACCACTCACTCCTAGGGTCCTAGTCTGCCCTCTTTAGGGGCCAGTAACTTGAACTGCATCAGTTCCGTTTACATTCATGAGGCTCAGATTTGTTTTTAAATAAACTTTTTATTTTAGAATAGTTTTAGATTTACAGAGAAGCTGTGAGGATAGTAGAGAGTTCTCATATACTCCACACCTACTAGTTTCCTCTATTGTTAGCTTACATTTGGATGGTATATTTGTCACAATTAATGAATCAATACTGATTCATTATTATTAAAAGATTTCCTTGGTTTTTACTTAATGTCATTTCTGTGTTCCAGGATCCCACATTACATTGAATCCTCATGTCTCCATAGGCTCCTCTTGGCTGTCACAGTTTCTTAGACTTTCCTTATGTTTGATGACCTTGACAGTTTTGAGGAGTACTGGTCAATTATTTTACAAAGTGTCCCTTAATTGGGATTTGAATGATGTTTTCCTCATGATTAGACTTATGAGTTTTTTGGAAGACCATAGAGAAAAAGTACTGTTTTCACCATATCATATCAGGGATATGAAAGCACAATAGTATTAAAAAAAAATGACTCATTACTGTTGATGTTGACTTTGATCATCTGGCTGAGGTGGCATTTGTCAGCCTTCTCCATTGGAACATCTTTTTTCTCCCCTTTCCATATTATATTCTTTGGAAGGAAGTCAGTATGTGCAGCCCACATTTAAGGAGCAAGAGTTATGCCCTACCTCCTTGAGGGAAAAGTATCTACACAACTTATTTGGAATTCTTCTATATGGAGATATGTCTCTTCTCTCCTATTTATTTATTCATCACTTATATCAATATGGACTTATTTTATATTTTAAACAATAATCCAATACTAGCCTTGCCCACTGGGAGCTCTTTCCATTGGCTCTTCTGTCTCTTTTACATACACCATCATTCTGTGTTTTTTCTTTTTTCCTTCCTTCCATCCACCTGCCTTCCTTCCTTCCTTCCTTCCTTCCTTCCTTCCTTCCTTCAATGCTTCCTTACTTTCTGACACTACAAGTTGCTCCAAGCTCATTTTCTGCATTCTCTGACATCATGCTCTAATTTGCTCTTCACTTTCTCCAGATTCTGTGCCTCTGTCTCATAGTGCTTAAGTTAGAAACACAAATCCTGGAGTAATTAATATGTTTTGAATTAGTACAATGATTTGATATGACAGACTGCTCCAGTAATCTTTAATGTTAATGAAACTGCATTTAGAGAAGATAAGAATTAGATTCATTACGAATTATTTACTTATACAGCCAATTATGAACTATATGCATGAATGGACGGAAGAGAGATAATGGAAAAAAGAGATAAGCCAAAGAAATTTCTATTTCACTAGAAATAGTCAGACACCCACAAGTAGATAGCTGCTTACTTCCTTCCTGAAAACTTCAACTAAGTGGTGGGTTCACTTACCTCTATCCTGAGATCTGGTTGAACAGAAACTGAGGAAGGCCTCAGTTTCTCCAAAGACTGAATAATAATAATAATAATAATAATAATAATAATAATATAATAGTTACATTATTATTAAATAATAATTTTAAATTATTATAAATAATTAAATATTATTATTATTTTAATGTTTATTTATTTTTAAAGAGAAAGACAGAGTGCAAGTTGGGGGGAGAGAAGAGAGAGAAAGGGAGAGAGAGAATTCCATGCAGGCTCCAGGCTCTGAACTGTCAGCACAGAGCCTGACTTGGGGATCGAACTCATGAGCTTTGAGATCATGACCCAAGCTAAAGTCGGATGCTTAACTAACTGAGCCACCCAGGTGCCCCTTATTATTTTTTTTAAGTTTTATTTTTATTTAAGTAATCTCTACACCCAACATGGGGGTGAACTCATGACCCCGAGACCAAGAGTTGCACATTCCTCCAACTGATCCAGGCAAGCACCCTTCCAAAGACTATATAAAACAAACATTCAAGAACTGCTAAGAAATGATACATCAAAAACAAAATAAGGCTATTGCAAAAAATACAGCATATTTTATCTGGTTTATTTAGAAACATCTGGCGTCAGGCCAGGGACCCTTTAATCTGATATATAACATTTACAATGGACCATTTCTTACTGTCTCTACCCCAATCTAAAACCTTCCCACTCAGACTCTAATTTTTTGTAAAAAATTAATGATGATGGTGGGCAAAGGAATTCTCAGTATCATGAAATCTGATGATCAATGATTGATTTTTCATTGGAAAAACTGGAGTTTCATTGGAAGACTGGAGTTGCTTTGGTGAATTATTATATATGACAAATTAAGGAAATGTTATGGCAAATTATATTGCAAGAAAAGAAATAAAAGATATTCCTAAATATTTTCATTTTGTAAGAACACAGAATTATATGTAATATTGTGCCCCTACTGGAGAGAAAGAGCCAATAAACTGACAATATGCAGAAGTCTCCAAAGAAGAAAGGTCAGCTAATGATGGTGCAAAAACAAATGAGTTTGTCTCAACTCTTACAAAATGATAGACATTATTATAAGCAGCATTGCTACCAGTGCCCAGTTAATACTTTTAGTTTCTTGGGAATAAATTTTATAACTTATTGATACTGTTTGAATCATCAGGAAGCTCCCTAGGCTTCAAACAAATATGTTTGGGTGGATAGAATCACAAAGCAACTTAATTCTGCTCACTGTTGCTTTAATTTTATTCACCAAAGACAGTTTTTTCCCCGTCTTTCCTTTTGAAATCTCCTGCAATCTCACAACTTTTTGGTTACTTTCCATATTACGAAGTCCTATAATCCCTCTAAGGGGCAAAACAAAATTTCAAATTGGCAATTAAAAAGTTCACACTCATGTATGGAGGTTCCTCAAAAAACGAAAAATAGAACTACCCTACGACCCAGCAATTGCACTACTAGGCATTTATCCAAGGGATACAGATGTGCTGTTTCAAAGGGACACATGCACCCCCATGTTTATAGCAGCACTATCAACAACAGCCAAAGTATGGAAAGAGCCCAAACGTCCATCGATGGATGAATGGATAAAGAAGATGTGGTATATACACACAATGGAGTGTTACTCGGCAATCAAAAAAAAATGAAATCTTGCCATTTGCAACTATGTGGATGGAACTGGAGGGTATTATGTTAAGCGAAATTAGTCAGTTGGAGAAAGACAAAAATCATATGACTTCACTCATATGAGGACTTTAAGAGACAAAACAGATGAACATAAGGGAAAGGAAACAAAAATAATATAAAAACAGGGAGGGGGACAAAACAGAAGAGACTCATAAATATGGAGAACAAACTGAGGGTTACTGGAGGGGTTGTGGGAGGGGGGATGGGCTAAATGGGTAAGGGGCACTAAGAAATCTACTCCTGAAATCATTGTTGCACTATATGCTAACTAATTTGGATGTAAATTAAAAAAAAAATAAAAAATAAAAAATAAAACAAGTTAAAATTTAAAAAAAAAAAAGAAAGTTCACACTCATGTATTAATCTAAACTTCCAACGTCATTCAAGTCACAACAGTTCCCCCTCTCTACACTGAATCATGTTCTGGGGGAGAAGGTGTTACCAGATTCCTCTCTCTTTCTAGCTACTATTTCCCTTCTCAAGTTGGAAGGAAGAAAGAAGATTAGGGGAGCACAAAACATCCTTCTTGACTGGTGCTCTAAATCGACCTTAACATTTTGAGTTTGGCTGATGTTTGATGTTTGTATTTCTTCTGGATGCTTTTGTGGCTTCATGGAGTCCTAGTCCTTCATTCACTGCAGATTTTTCATCTGCACTTCATTTAATGCCAGTAATACATTCTTCTCCAGCTTATCCTGACTCCTCGGCCACTAACAGTCTGTCTCTAGTTATTTTCCACTGACGTCCCATCACTTCTCCAAGTGGCCCCAGTACACAGGACCTAAAATAAACCACAGTGGAGCATGGAAATACACATGCTTTCTTTCCTCTGACAAACCTGGAGTCCAAGCTCACCCTTTGGTAGCCACCACTTCCTCAGCTCTGTTGTCATCAGCTAACTAGCCCATCATTATCTTTAGGTTTCTCAGAAGGGAGTTAGTTACCATTATACCATGACCTTTCAGTTTTAGGCAACACATATCAAGCTCTGTAAGTGATCCCTCTGTAGGTCTAAGAGATACATACTTTCCACTTCTTCTGATGGGGGAATAGGACCAATGCCACAACTCTTACCAGAGAAAACTTACTAAAAATCACTCTATCTCCAACAGCTCAACTCTGTGATACCCTCAGTGTGAGTGAGGGTTTTAATAGTGCAAAATATTTTGATATAAATCTTTCTAGCAAGTTCTACCTGGTGGTCTAACTTTCAATTCACTTTGATTTTTAACATCTGACAACATACTGTCTTGGCCAAAGCTACTATTTCAACATTTCTACAACACACTTGCCTAAACACACATTCCATAAAACAGGGGTTTTAAGTTTATTTACTTATTTTGAGAGAGAAAGCACCAGTGGGGGAGAGGCAGAGAGAGGGAGAGAGAGAATCCCAAGAAGGCTCTGCACTGTCAATGCAGAGCCCAACGTGGGGCTTGACCTCATGAATCGTGAGATCATGACCTGAGCCAAGATGGAACAATCAACTGACTGAACCACCCAAGCACCCCTATTCCACAAAATACTTAATGCTAATTTTCTTTGGCCACTATGGCTTATTGGTGATTTATATTTCTACAAATATTCAAAATAAATAGAATGTTATCTGGGATGTAAACCCAAACTTTTGTTTGAGCAGATGTAGAAAGTGGGGGAAGTTTCAGGAGCTCACCAACATTTAAACTCTAGTTCTGTCCTTTAAATTCTTCTTATCTGTTGGTTGAACATGTTTCTCTTTAGGGACGGGCAGCTGTTCTCACATCATCATTATCTCCTACACTTGGTCTTGGTGTAAACTCTATCTCCAATCTCTTTCAAGGTCTCAGCTTCAATAAAATCTGTATCTTTCACAAATTTCAGCACAGGAAGACTTGCTATTTTGATTTATTGTTTTTGCTGTAGGATCATAAAAAATTACAATGTGAAATTCAAAGATAACCAATGGTTTTCTTACTCTGGCTGCGTTTGCTTCCTCTCTAAAGGTAGTGGACATGGAAATATGGTTATGCACCCTAGATTTAGGGAGGAAGCATAGTGGTTACAAGGATGCCAAAGAGAAGAAACACTGTTAATATTTCAAATTAATTTAGGTGTTTCCTGTAAGTTGACATGAAACTTTAGAGGATATATATGATCCTCTAAATATATGCACTAATAAGTTAACAACAAAATAAATAATGTGCTATTTTAATTTCCTGGTATCAAATTGTAAGAAACTTCCTACTCAAGTTTGTCAGAATAAGGAAAAATTATCTCAAAATGTATTAACTCAATAGTTAAATTAAAGACAGACGGAGATTTTCAATGAGAAGTCCTGGTAACCAATTCTGGTTTCACAATTTGCTGGCTATATACTCCTAAGCAAAGTACTTAATATCTCTGAGACTCAGCTATCTCCACTGTAAAACAGATATTATAAAACAGTAGTCCAGGGGTGCTTGGGTGGCTCATTCAGTTAAACTCCAACTCTTGGTTTTGGCTCAGGTCATGATCTCATGGTTTGTGGATTCAAGCCCCATGTCAGGCTCTGTGCTGACAGTGTGGAGCCTGCTTGGGATTCTCTCTCTCCCTCTCTCTCTCTGCCCCTCCCCTGTTCTCTCTCTCTCTCTCTCAAAATAAATAAATAAGCATTTAAAAATACAAAATAAATTGAAAAGCAGTTGATAGTGTTCCTTGAATATTAAAATGTTCTTCTTCAGCATTATTATTCCTATAAAAATACCAAGATTTAAAGGAAATGAGGCTATCTTCCAAACTACACTTTTCACAGAAAGAGAGGCTGTGCAGGAGGCATGGGAAATGTGCTGGAGGCTGGAGGGTTATGTTAATGTATGTTAAATTATTCCTAATATAATAATAGTTAAATAACGTAAACCTCCGATAGGTATTTATAACAAAAGAAAGGGAGCACAAAGGGAGAGGTGAGTGGAGGTGTTCCAGGACTTGGCCTCTGTTCTGGTGGGTACGATAAAAATGATGAAGCATGCGGGTCAAACAAGGCAACGACACCCTCCAGCTCTAGAAGCTAAGGGAGTAGAGGGTGTGGATAGACCACAGTTATATTCAGGTGGCTCACTAATTTCCCATGTCATTTGGAATGCTTTTGGCAGCAAGTAACAGAAAGTCTCCACCCAACTGGCTTAAACCATGTGGAATTTATCATCTTAGATGACAAAATGTGTGCGTGTGTGTGTGTGTGTGTGTGTGTGTGTGTAAAGGTAGATCATCTCCAGAGATGACTAATACAGCAATACAATGATTTAAAAAAAGCCATGACCATTCCCAGTCTAAAAGCCTCATCCTCTGATGGGTTTCAGGTGCCACATCCTTACGACAACATCCAGAATTAGAAACAAGAACCTTATCTCCCTTGGGCCTCCTTTTAAGATCCAGAAGGAAAAGTTTCCCAAAAGCTACCTGTGCAACTGTCTTTCCTGTGTATCACATTCTCAAGCCTTGGTCAATCACTGGTAAGAACTATTACTGCTCTGGGGCAGTGATGGGACTCAACTCCCAGAAAAACAGCTGGCTACTCAGACAAAATATGAATTTTGTAAGAAAGAGAAAGAGGGTTGTCAGGCAGGCAACCAGCGTGGTTGCTCTGGCCTTGCCTTCCCGTGATTGTGGAGATGGGGCTGAGGGTTCTGGAGCAGCCTTTCTGAGGCATCCCCACCCCAAAGTTGTCTTCAGATATCTAAGGGTTCTTTTGAGGTAAACTGAGTAGGCATCATCTTTCAGAGATGTCTGGAAGAGAGTCCCCCACACTCAGAAAATCTCCCAACAAGAAAAATCTTTCCTGGAGCACCTGGGTGGCCCAGTTGATTGGGTGTGTGACTTCAGCTCAGGTCATGATCTCACGGTTTTTGAGTTCAAGCCCAGCATCAGGCTCTGTGCTGACAGCTTGGAACCTGGAGCCTGCTTCAGATTCTATGTCTCCCTCTCTCTCTGCCCCTTCCCTGCCCACACTCTGTCTCTCCCTGTCTCAAAAATAAATAAACATTAAAAAAACTTTTTTAAAAAAGAAAAATCTTTCCCGTTGTCTCCAGACATATTATTTTTAAAAAGAGCAGAGCCTTTAATTTCTCATAAACATTCACTGATTCTATATGGATATCATCCCCTGTAGCACAACATGGAATTCAGTATTGATGGGGTTCCCTGGAGTTACCTGTTAAGAAAACCATCAAATACAAATCTTAGAGGATATATGTTGACTAGGGTAGTGTTCCAGGATAAGTTTGAACAACATATATAAAAACATACTGGGTTTTCACTGTGGGAAGGCGGTAAAAGAACAACGGGTCACTGATAGGGTCACTGCCAGCTAGTGCCTTTGGGTGATTAGAGAAGGGCAACTCTTCTTCCTGGGGGGCCACCCCACCAGAATGTGTAGAGCCCAGCCTGCCCATGACCTGTGGTCCTGGTTATGGAATGCTCCTGAGGGAAGTAAGTTTCCACTGAAAGAAGGAAACGGTACTTAAAGAGTAGAAATGGGGAAAGTATCTTGTTTAGAGTTAATTTTGTTTCCTTCCATTGTAGTGATACATTTGCATCATCTAGCTGCACTGAGGTCCGAGTTTTATGAAGACTGGGGCTTGTACATATCTTTTTCACCCACGTGGCTCCTTTTAAGGCTACTTCCTAGACTTTCTTTTCCTCTTAACCAACATATTTTCCCTGGGTTAATTCACAAACTCCACCAGCTTCAATTCTACATATCTACTAAGGACTTCTGGTTTGTATATCCAGCCAACCCAGGGCTCTCTCCCAGACTCCAGACTCATCTATCAACCACCTGCTGGTGGCTCCACTTGGGGAATAGAAAGTGGCTTTAATGATTTCAGTGTATATTTCTGTATTTTCTAAATTTTCTAAAATGTATTTCTATGATAATCATAAAAATAATGTTATTAGAAAGGGTACAGCACAGGGAATATAGTCAATGGTACTGTAATAGCATTGCATGGTGATAGATGGTAGTTACATTTGTGGCGAGCACAGTATAGCATATAGACTTGGAAATCACCATGTTGTGCAGCGGAAACTGATGTAACGTGCGTGTCAACTATACTTGCATTAAAAAAAGAATACACTTAAAAAATGAATGTGATTATACTGGGGATATAATGTAAAACATGAGTATAGTTAACATTCCTATCTGGTATATTTGAAAGTTATGACAGTAGATCCTAAGAGTTCTCATCACACAAAAAAAATCCCCCCCCTTTTTTTCTTTTGTAACTATCAGGTGACGAATGTTAACTTATTGTAATCATTTCACAAAATATGTATGTCAAGTCTTTATGCTGTACACCTTAAACTTAGTTCTGCATATGTCAATTGTATCTTAATAAAGCTGGGGAAAAAATTTAAAAATTAGAGCAATGAACTGGGGCACCTAGGTGGCTCAGTCAGGCGTCTGACTTCGGCTCTGGTCATGATCTCATGGTTTGTAGGTTTGAGCCCCACATCAGGCTCTGTGCTGACAGCTCAGAACCTGGAGCCTGCTTTGGATTCTACGTCTCCCTCTCTCTCTCTGCCCCTCCCCTGCTTGTGCTTTGTCTCTGTCTCTCGAAAACAAATAAACATTAAAAAAAATGTTTAATTAAAAATTAAAACAACAAACTAAATGATTTTAGGTAATGTGATAAGAATTATTCTGTCCCTTACACCAAAAACAAAAAAAAATGTTAAGTAAAAAATAAAATAGACATGAGAGAATGTTAAGTTACTCTTTATCGTAGAGCTGCTCTATGATAACGATAGTGCTGAAGTATTGTACTTATTATGACAATTTAATGCCCTTTACAACTGAAAAAAGTGGGAATTATTATCTTCATGTACCAGAAGAAGAAACGGAGGCTTGGAGAGGTCATGGACACAGCTAACAAATTGTGGAGCTTGAATTGGAACCTAACACCATCTGGCTTCAAAAGCTCTGTTCTTTCTAGTGCATGTCCTTTCCCAGAACCAGTGCAGATTCAGTGGGGAAGACAAAAACAAAGTAAAACAAAATTCAAATTATGCACATTTTCTAAAGTCTTTTATTTAATAGAACCTCATATTTAGTATCCTTCCTGGCTTTTTATTCTCAAGTGTTAGCCTTCTAATGTCCTCCAAATATTTGACAGAATGAGCTGGAAGACCACATTATACCTCCTTGCTCTTTTTAAGCAACAGCCATGGACTATCTTTATTGTTCAATCTGAAATTCTATGATTATTATTATTACTTTTTTAATGTTTATTTTTGAGAGCAAGACAGAGTGTGAGTAGGGGAGGGGCAGAGAGAGAGGGAGACAGAGAATCCGAAACAGGCTGGAGGCTCTGAGGTGTCTGTCAGCACAGAGCCCATGCAGGGCTTGAACTCATAAACTGTGAGATCATGACCTGAAGTCAGACGCTGAACTGACTGGGCCACCCGGGCACCCCTATGATTATTATTTTTAACTTAAAAATAATCTATCCCATCATTCCAATGCATGGATGACTTTCATGAAACTGTACTACTATTGATATATTGGGATTGTGAGACCTTGACCTGTATTTCTAGGTGCCCTAAAACTATTCTAAACATTTACTGAAATTTCAAAAGGGGACTTTGACTGATTAAGCAACTATACAACTCCTTAACAGTTCAGAAATATTTACTGAGCATCCGCAATGTGTCAGGCACAGTGCATGGGGGGGGGGGGGGAGGTTATAAAGATGAAGAAGACAAACTGCATATTCTTTGCCATGGGAGGGGGCACCGAAATGGATAATTGTGATATAACTCAGTAAGTGATTAAATTGAGGTTGTCCCTGAGGAAAAGACACGTATATTCCTGATGTTCAGTGAAATGTTTATAGGAAATGACAGCCAAGCCAAGTCCTGAAAGATGAGCAAACTAAAAATGTACATTTGGGAGTCATCAGCAGACAGGCCACGAAGTGGCTACATGAACAGAGAAAAGGCTACATGAACAGAGAGGTCCAGCAGTTGAGAAAGGAACTTTGGGGAGATCAAGAAATTGGGCATGGCCAGAAAAACGGGAACTATAAAAGAGGGAGTAAACAAGAGAAGAGAATGTACAAGGAGAATTGGCAAGAGGTACTTCCCAGAAACCATGAGCGTAGAAAATTCTAGAGAAGTAGGGAATAGCCTACAGAGACATTTAATAACAAGACAACTGAAAATTATTGTTCAGATTGGACATTATGATATTCATTGATGGTCTTCACCGAAGAAACTTCAGTCAGCAGGTACAGACAAGTGGCAGATTATAGACACTGTAATGCAGAGATCAAGAAGTAGATATAGTCACTGTAGATTAGCGTTTCAAGAAGCTTGGTTAAAGGGAAGGAGAGATGGGGGCAGTAAACAGACAATGCAAGCTCGAGGGAGTTTTTTGGGTTTGATAAAATTTACTTAAATCCATTTTTTTAATGGATTATGGGGGGGGCGGGCAGGCAACGATGAGAAAAAGGTTGAAAATATAAGCTCCAAAAAGGTAATTGATGGAACAATGGCATTTGGAGAAAAGCGGTGGGGGCTGGCCTTGCGCAGGAGTAAGGACAGATCCTTTGAAACCAGAATGCAAGGATTATACAGTAAGTAAATTTGTAGATGGGAACGGGGGCAGCAAGTAGGAAGTGGGATAATCCAGGGAGAATGAGAAGTCTGGAGGTCAGGGACTAGGTAGGGAGCTGGAGGGGTTGTGGAAGTTTGCAACAGGTGCCAAGTGGGAAACAAGTGGGAGAGTAAGGCTGACTCTGGGGAAAACTTCAGATGTATGATGGCAACAATCTTCAAAGTTGTGATTTAAAAAAAAAATTTTTTTAGCAGTGTTCAGTTGCCCTAGGTAAGAGCAGAAGATTGTGGGGATGGTGTGGGGCTGGTATTGTACCTCAGAAAACAAGGCTGGTCTGAGCAGGAACTTGAATGAGGCTAGATGGGGCTGATGACCAGCTTTCAGGTGACTATCCACAGGGAATGTAATCAAGAACCAAGCACAATGCATCTGTGATACTCAAATCTTATCACAATGATCACTCTCCCTAAGTGTTAAAGCCACCAGAAATTCCCCAAGATCAATTTTAATCAACCCTAAGTACACATAAGAATTACACTGGGAGCTTCTAAAAAAGATAATACGTAGATTCCAAAGACAACCATCTGGGATGAGAGCAGGGTAAAGGAATTTTTTAAAACATCCCGACATTTCAAATGTATACCCAGAGTTTGGAGCCAGTGGTTTGGATAGCCAGCCTTTGATTATCCTTGTCAAGGGCAAGCTGGGAGAACGTTGCAGGGTCTGGGAAGGACATAGATAACTGAATTCTATAGACAACCCCAAATCTCATTTTCACTGATGGCTTCAGCCTTTTTATTTTTTAACTAGGTGGTAATTAGCACCAAAATTGACTATTTTGATTTCCTTCCTTTATTTCTGTCATTCATGATAAGATAGAGGTGCTAATTAACAGTGAAATGGCCTGAAGGCAGACAAAAGGCAATAGAAAAAAGGGAAAGAGAAAGTGTGTGGTCCTATAAATTGGATCTTCTTCACTGTAATAGCAGGGTTAATGCGCATTTTGTACTTCTTATTCACCAGGCTCCATCCTTAGAATTCCACAAATAACTCGGTTCTTCTCAGAACAATTCTGTGTGGCAGCTAGATTCTTTTCGTGTGCCCATTTTACAGCTAGGGAAGCTGCAGCTCAAAGATGATACTACAGAGAGTCATAAAGCTAGCCAGTGGTGGGGGTGAACCTGCAGCCAGGTTCTCTGATTCCACAGTCCTCTCTTAACCCGTGAACATATGTGTTCAAGAAACCAGTAAACTCACTGAGAAAGGGAGGTGAATATATTAAAGAAAGGAAAAGTATGAGAATGCTGTGGTTGTTCAGTAGGTCTAAGAAATATGTTTCTGAATGGATCATGAGTGCTAATTTTTTTCTGTCTATATTGCTGATTCACAACCTTTAAATTCACTCTAAAGACATTACTTTTTCTGATGCAAAGCTAGTTTTTCATTAAATATTTCAGTACCTGAAATAATACTTTTTGATGTTATTTGGTAATACAATCTACCTTAAAACTAAATCCCTGGGGGCCCCTGGGTGACTCAGTGGGTTAAGCATGCAACTTTTAGTTTTGGCTCAGGTCATCATCTCCGTTCCTGAGATCGAGCCCTGTGTTGGGCTCTGCACTGACAGTGCAGAGTCTGCTTGGGACTCTCTCCCTCTCTATGACCCTCCCCTGCTCTGTCTCTCAAAATAAATAAATAAACATTTAAAAACAAAACAAAACAAAAAACTAAATCCCTGGGTGAAGTGGTGGATAGACTATTGCTACTACACTAAACACACCTGCTTAAAAGAACAGATTAAAAGTAGTCTTTCCACAGTCTCCATTTGCACAGTTTTTCTCAATAATAAAAATCCCATCTTGTCTACCTCATTTGTATCCATTGCACCTATCAGGTAACATAACCTCAATTCAATTAGGGTTTTATTAAACCCTCCTTATAGAGTTAGTTCTGTATCTCTCAAAATGTCAGGATCTACTGTCTCAGTGCGAACTGTCTGCAGTCAGTTTATTGGTGACCCTAGGTGTTCATGGTGTGGTTCGCTTTCCTTCATCTCAATTAAATTACTTGCTGTATAAATCATTGCAAATTGTCCCAGATGATGGAGATCTGGCAAATGTCAGAATGCTCATTCATATTTTTTCAACACTTATAGGAAGTAAAACATTCTATTTTGTGCATGGTTCCCCTTCTCTCTCTCTCTCTCTCTCTCTCTCTCTTTAAATCTTTTTTAACGTTTATTCATTTTTGAGAGACAGAGACAGAGTGTGAGTGGGGGAGGGGCAGAGAGAGAGGGAGACACAGAATCTGAAGCAGGCTTCAGGCTCCATACTATCAGCACAAAGCCTGATGCAGGGCTTGAACTCATGATCTGTGAGATCATGACTTGAGCCAAAGTGGGATGCTCGACAGACTGAGGCACCCAGGTACCCCCTGTCTCTCTCTTTTTTTAAAAAATATTTATTTATTTTGAGAGAGAGAGACAGACAGAGAGAGAGAGAGAGAGAGAGAGAGAGAGAGTACATGTGTGTGTGTGAATCAGGGAGGAGCAGAGAGAGAGAGGAAGAGAGAGAATCCCAAGCAGGCTCCATGCTGCCAGTGTGGAGGCTGACTCGGGGCTCAATCTCAAGAACCGTGAGATCATGATCTGAGCCAAAGTCAAACACTTAACCGACTGAGTCACCCAGGGGCACTTAATACACGTAAAGTTCTTAGGCCAGATTTTCGTGCATGGTCAGCATTTAATAAATAACACATTTTTTTTCCCAAGGCCCTAGGATTAGAAGCCATCAAGTTCACCCAACAATTTAGTTGCTTAAAGCAGAACTCTAGGGTCGCCTGTGTGGCTCAGTCAGTTAAGAGTCTGACTCTTGGTTTCAGCTCAGGTCACGATCCCTTGGTTCTTAGGTTTGAGCCCCACGTCAGGCTCCATGCTGACAGTGTAGAGCCTGCTTGGGATTCTCTCTCTCCTCTCTCTGTTCCTCTCCTGTTTGCTCACTCTCTCACTCTCTCTCTCAAAAATAAATAAATAAGCTTTAAAAAAAAAAGAGCAGAGCTCTAAAAAAGGTGGCAGAACAGGCCCTGGTAGGCACAAGGGGCAAGAGATTCAAGGACCCCCAGCAGGAGACTTTGGCCTTCGTCTTACTAATATTTAGAGAGATCATATTTTTTCATTTCAAAGGAGCATCTTCTCCACCTACTGGTCCCATTCCCCTTCAGGAAGTTCATTTTCCTATTCCTCAGAACTGAAAGCTCCACATAAGCAGAGATAGTGTGTGTTTTATTCACCAATATGCACCCAGTAATTAGTCCAGTGTCTGGCACCCAAGAAAGAAACAAAATATTGATTAATCTGGAAGTCCCAGGGCAGGTAACGTATTATCAGCTATTGACACATTAGCTTAAATTAGACCATTCAGTTTAGTTCTGTCACCTGGTAGTTTTCAGTTGTGTACAGAGAGCGAAGAGATTGTGATGAGAGCAAGAGACAGTCAGGGGCAAGATTGGGGGTTCCACGGTGTCCCATCTACAGGGCAGGCAGTTTTCTATAAAAACAAAAGATAGCACAGGGTTATGGGTCACCCAGGAGCAGCCAAAGGAATAGAGACCCAGTTGAGAGACTATAAATGCACAGAAGAGGAAAACTAAGACTGGAGAGTCTGGGGGAAGCACAGTAGCCACAAATAGGTGAGATCAGTGTGTCAGCTGTGGAGAAACTGAAAGAGATGAGAGCAGAAAACAGAAAAAAATACGTCACCACTTAACCAGAAATGTCATTAAGTAGGTTTATTGGTCTGCTCAGGCTGCCAAAACAAAATATCACAGACTAGGTAGCTTAACAACAGAAATTTATTCTCTCACGGTTCTAGAAGCTGGAAGTCCAAGATCAAGGTGTTGGCAGACTTGGTTTATCATGACGTCCTTCTCCTTAGTTTGTAGATGGCTACCTTTTCCCATGGCCTTTTCTCTCTGTGAGCACATCCCTGGTGTCAGTCTCTCATGTGGTGACTAGGCCCCCAATCCACTAGGGCCTCATTTAACCTTAATTACCTCTTTAAACTCCCTATCTCCAAACATAGGCTTGCATGTATAGATTGGGGTGGGAACACAGTTCGGCCCATAACACCGAGGTTTGCTGTGCCGTGCCTAGGGGGAACAAGGTCTACATCAGCAGGTCTTAAAGTGTGGTCTTCTGTCCAACAGCATCAGCATCACCTAGGGATTTTTTTGGAAAGGCACATTTTGGGGCCTGCCCCACATCTAATGAACCAGAAACTCAGGATGGGGCCCAACAACCTGTTTCAACAAACCTTCCAGGTGATTCTGATACAGACTAATGCTTGACTACTACTGATCTAGAGTAAAATACCTACTCAAAAGCACTGGAAAAATGAAATTGGTCCTACATCCTAGTGAATGTGATGTGGTGGGAAAGGTACTGAAAAACAAATCTTCACAACCACCATAGAAGGTAGGCAGGGATGATATCATGAAATCTGTTCTATGTGGGATGAAAAGCAGCACAGTTCCATAGCTGAATTACCCAAGGACACACATTACTGTACCAGAATGGCAGCAGTGGGGCTCAGGTCTCCTGATTTAGTGCCAAGACACTCAACACTTCCTACCAATCTCCTCTGATACATCTAGTTCTACAAATGACAGCTTGTGGTCTCCCTAGGCCAGCTCTTTTGACAATTTGAATGTGACCAAGTCCTACATACACATCAATTATCAATCAAATGATTATGTTTTTCCTTTTTTTTTTTAAAAAAAAAGCTTATTTACTTATTTTGAGACAGAGAGCGAGTGTGAGTAGGGGAGGGACAGAGAGAGAAGGAGAGAGAGAATCCCCAGCAGGCTCCGCACTGTCACCGCAGAACCCAATGCGGGGCTCAGACTCACGAACTATGAGATCATGACTAAGCCAAAGTCTGATGCTTAACCGATGGAGCCACCCAGCTGCCCTCAAATTATTATCTTTTTCAAATGAAGATTTCTATCTAGCCATGACTTCATGGTCAAAATAGTAAAGAATAAATAGAGCACAAGTCATTAAAATTAACTTAGGGCTTCACGTTTATAATTGAAAATTGGATGTAGAGAAATTCAAATACATCCTTAGAACACTATGGAGGAAATCAATGGACACAAATTTAGCCTCCCAAAGGTAGTACCAGAGCTGTGGGGTGAGTTCTGAGAAAGAAGAGAGAGACAGTTGAAGACTGTTAGTCAGCACTTTAAGAAGATGCATTTAAATCTGGTCCCCCTCTATCGGGAACATCATTTGGCTTTTGTTTTCTTCTGGGAAAATCTCCGCCTCCATCAGCCTTCTCCAGGACATTTATGATATGCGAGAGCTGAATTTGAACCCTGGGAAAATAAACATTTGGAGAAGCCAAACATTGTCTTGAAAACTGGCAAGGGTAAGAAAATTTGGGGGCAGTGCGAAAAAGTAAAACTACTTCCTAACTGCTTCCAAGTCCTTCCCATACAACGCCTTTCTGGCATGCCAGGGGTTGTGCTGGCTACATTCATAAAGCAAAACAAACTGTAAAATACGCTTCTGTGCCCAGAACTTTTACTGAGATTGTACACTCATCCCCTAAATTTCTGCTGCTGACTTGCTGACTTACTTAAGGTAGAATAAGTGACCTATTTTTATATATGGAAGTTTTAATAAATATACTTTAAGGTGGTAGTTATCAAACTTTGCTACATATTTAAATCAAGTGAGGAGCTTTTAATAATCCACTGCCCAGGCTTCACCCCAGGCTAAGTAAATCTGAGTTTCCGGGGTGAGCTTCAGGGATTGGTATTTTGTAAACTTTCTAGGTGATTCCAGTGCACAGCCAAAATCTAGAGACACGGCTTAACAGTAATATTTACTTTTCTTCATCCCTCTCATGACAGTTAGAAAAAAGAAACAAGAAAGGAATTTAATCTAGAAAGAGAAAATTAGAAAAATTCACTCTACAGAGAAAGAAACTAAGTAGTAATTATATCATTTCAGCCTTCACCAGATTAATGACTGTGTCAAATCCAACTTCTTTAACTAGTATAGCCCTCAGTGTTTTATTCCCTGGGAACTGGCTAGAACATAATTTAAAAAGAACAAAAGAAAAATCACAGAAATGTTTCCGTGAGATGTATCTCCATGCTAGGAGGAGGGGCACTGATCAATCAGACCTTATGAAAAGTAAGCAGACCTCAATGTAGCCAAAAGGATTTCCTATAGACACAAACTCTCAATTGGGCTCAAAATCTTCACTCTAATCATCCATCAGTTTTGATCATTCCTGAGAATACTGTTTTTTTCTAGGCCAGCCAGTAAGAAAAAACCCCAATCCAACCAACCCGACTAGTTTTACAGTCTCATTTCTCCTCATTTTCCTGAAGAAAGACCAACATCAGGTTTCTAATCTATGAGACATTTTGCAGGGATAATTCTGAAGGAAGAGAGGACACTGGGAGATGTCACAGGAAGCAGGGAGAACTGAGGGAGATTTCACGAGTTCCTTCTGCCCCCATACTGGAAAAGAAAATCGGAGGAGGAAGAGTTGGCAAGTCCTTCCACTCCCTTGTACCGACACTAGCAGGTGCCAGAACTTCCAATGGGGTAGATCGGGAATGCCGTGCAAGGTTTACAGGCTGCTATGGCCATAGAGGTGTGACTGAGGACCCAGTGCTTGGCCTTGGCCCAGAGGAGCAGAGCTGCCCACCCTCTTGAACCATGTGGGCTTGCACACAATACAGTAAGAAGGGAGAGAGGCTCTTTCCTGGATCCTGAAACCCCTGTCCACCTAGACATAAAAGAAGGGGTCTCCATTATAACTGAGATAGAATTTGCTGGTAACCTGGTGGGATGGGGGCTTGAAGAAGATTAGTCTTGACTTAGGGTTTTTAAAAAATGTGAAATTTTTACCTCCAAAATTATAGAGGAAAATTCACACTGCTTTCCTGGTATTTCAAAGACTGACCTAGTCTCAGGAGTCAAAAACTGTACCCATCAGAGCATATCTAAATTTCAGTTCCAAGATGAAATCACAGATGTAGAGGGAATGAACTTCTAAACAGCCAGAGCTGCCCACTTTTGGAGACACTGCCATACTTTTCAGGATAGGCCTGAGACACAAAGATTCATCCCCAAACTCAGAAATGTTTGCTCTTGGGGTAAACCTGTATGTTCTTGGCACACAGAGTTTCACCTTCACATCTGGCAGTGTCTTTGGAAACTACAATGCACAGCTAAGCAGGAATGCGGACACAACTTGAGGTTTCCTCTCTACAAGCAGTTCTCACTTATTCACCCAATAGACATTTACTGGGTATCTACTAAAGGTCGGGTGCTGGGGAATAAAACCAAGGGCTAAACTGGCTTAAGAAGTCGGATTTAACACAGGCTTTCATGTCTGTTACCTCTTTATTTCCCAGTAATGACAGCTAATGACACAAACCACAGGGCAAAGAGCATCAAAGCTGAGGAACAGTCATGAAGACGTGAAAGCTAAAAAGCAAATGGAGAAGTAACTGATACTTGAGACCTTAGACAGCTGAAATCTATGCTAGCAAAAGGGAAACTAAGAAGAAATGTGATTTGTACCACAGAACCCCAGAACAAATCAGGAATTGGCAGTACAAGCTATCTCTAAAAAGAAGGGCAAAAGTGGGGCTGAAAATGGCAAAACCGATTAAAATAATATTTAAGCAGCAGCTTGGCCAAAGACTAGAGCTTTACTCTCTGGAAAGGGTGCTTTTCTGGACTGGGGACACAGGACAGTGGGTGGGGTTGTCACAGTGAGAATAGAAATTAGGTGAAAGTGAAAGTGTATTAAATGGCAAGATCCCCTCCCAGCTCATATCCTCGATAGGCCTCCTGGACCACCAGGAGCCAGGCCCATGCCCCTCCGGTAGAAGAGTAGAAGATAGTTCTCCAGGAAGAATCTGACCAGTCCAAGGGACAAGGATGGAGGGTCCCCAGTGAAAGGGGACCAGCAAGATCACCCAAACCCTGGTCAAGCCTAACAAGACGCAAACCCTGACCTTGTACTTAGAACTTCCAATTGACAACTGGATAACCTCATTCTTAAATATGACCAGAGAGTCAAATTTTTGAGATGTGGATGTTTGAGATGTAAAGCAAATAAACAGGGGGAAGAAGGTACTCAGAAGATACAACACAAAGTGAAGGTAATTTAAAAAGAAAGTTTGTCATTAATATCTCAGAGACATTAAGAGATTGAATTGATGAAATAAAAACAGAAGGTAGTATTCAGAGAACTGAAAGCAAAATTTTAATAAAAAATAAATGCAGAGAGAGAGCTCTTAAAAATTTTAGGGGTGCCTGGCTGGCTGAGTCAGTTGAGCGTCTGACTTCGGCTCAGGTCCTGATCTCACGGTTCATGAGTTCAAGCTCTGCGTTGGGCTCTGTGCTGACAGCTCAGAGCCTGGAGCTGCTTTGGATTCTGTGTGTGTCTTTCTCTCTCTCAAAAATAAATTTAAAAAAACATTAAAAAAAATTTTAAATGATAGTAGGAATGAAAAATTTGTCTAGAAGGAGTGAAAAATAAAATTCTGAAATTGTCCAAGAAATAGAACAAAATCAAGATAAGGGAAATAGGAAAGAAAGGATAACAACAACTAGAACCCGTGCAAACAATAAAAGTTCCAGAAAAGATTAACAGAATGAAGACAAATCCAAAAATTTTCCCACAGGAATATAAATTCGCATATCATTTGCTACTCACAATGAATTAATAGAGACCAAATCAAGACACAGCATTGTAAAACTTCCAAATATTGGGCTCCAAGAGAAAATTCTAATGCTTTCCAGAAAAAAAAAAAAAAAAAAAAAAAAAGAACAGGAAACATACAAAGCAGTGGGAATCATACTGATATCAGATTTTTCAATGGCAACACTGGAGGCTAGAAGACAGTGGTGCCTGCCTTTAAAAACTAGGGGGGAAATATTTCCTTCCAGAATTCTATACCCCAAAAAACTTTAATCAAGTGATGTATAAAATATTTTATTACCATGTGCCCTTACTCAGGAAACAACTGAAGGATATGGTCCTACAAAATGATAGAACGGACCCCCCTGCATGCCCCCCCCAAAAAGGACAAGTGAGTAGAAACCAACATGGACTCCAGGAGTCCTACAAGGGCATCCTACAAGGGCAAAGGGAATCTCCACAATGCTAGTGAAGTGGGGGCCAAGCCTAGTACAGCCTGAGCAAGTAACCAGTCCATGTTGGAATAAGACAATAGAAGCCATGTCTTCAGAAAGATGGAATCAAAAAATATGAGGTAGCTATTTTGCAAAGAAAGGAACAGAAGAAGTAGTCAGAGGGGAACTGGAAGAACTAAACCTTCATCTCCCAGAAAAGAGAGTCAATAGAGAAAAATCTAAGATGTAAAAATCAAGATATATAAGTGCAGGCATATTACTTAGAGATTTGGACGTAACTGCAAAAAAGAAAAAGCCAAAGCATGAAAGTGATTGCCAGCTCAGGTGGAAGGAGATGGCAAGGCAGGGAAGTGTGGAGACAGGACACCCCTCTCTTAGACAGTACAGTTAGACTGACAGATGTTTTGGAAAATTCCACCCCTAGCTCAGATACCTCCGTCCCTCTGTCTTTTCAGTGGTGCATTCAGTGGTGCACACAATTATTCCTTGGCATTATCAGAGCAATCAGAAACAATCAATACATACTAAATATGGTGGATTACTGTCAGTGAGGCACAGATAAGGAATATGCTGTGCTTTAAAATTAGATGTACATTACTTTTTGGGTGAGAAGCTAAAGCAGTAACCTCAAGAATAAGACTGAGAAACTCTGTGGTTCTAGACCTAATTTAACCAGCATGTGGTATAACCTGGGGCAAATCATTCTTCTTGCTTGGAAAACAGAGTTCTAAAATAAGGATTATAATAATATTGACCCTGTTCACAGGAAGGTTATTAGGATTAACTTACAAATAATTATAAAATGGCTTTGCAAATATTGCATTAGATCAGAATACCTAACCCCGGGCAACATATCTTTGCAGTTGAAATAAAGTTGAAATGTTTTTGATTGTTCATCATGGCCATAAAATAGAATGGAATACGAATGAATTACCAAATGTTAAGGTTGCCCCTAATGAGTTCATTGGTATTCATTGGTTACATTGCTCATGGCAGCCACACAAATCAACAAAATTTCAGTTGAACGTACTGGGTCACAGGTCAAATCCAGACAATTTTTTAAAAGACGGTTGATGGGTTTTGTCAAATAAATTAACATCAGTTTAGAAATTCAGGTAAATGAATAGTGTATCAGACAGAGTCCTGGGAGAAAAACACAGAATCCAACGCAGGTGGTTTAAGGAGCTTTCATTAAAATGTGGGCCAAGATAAGCAACAGACCTAAGGTATTGATGCCTCTAGAAACTAGCCACAGAGGCATGGTTACCACCCTTACATCTGAGGGTCAAGGGAAGGTAAGCCATGTGGGGAACCCAGAACTGAGTTGTGGGAAAGCCTGCATGAGGAAACACGGTCAAAGAATCCAGACTTTGCCAGGAGAGAGAAGGGAAGACATGGCCTAACTTCACTCTCCCACTACTTACCACATTTCATTCAGTATTTCTATTTGCTTTTAAAATCTTGACTGATTCAGACCACTGTATCCTAGTTCTGCTGCTTTTGCAAGACAATCAGTAAATCACAGTCTTACAGAGTTGATGCACAATTAGGTAGGTTTCAGAACTAAATATACAGTTGGTTAAGTGTCCTACTTTGGCTCAGGTCATGATCTCATGGTTCATGAGTTCTAGCCCCGCACCAGGCTCTGTGCTGCCAGCTCTGAGCCTACAGCCTGCTTCAGATTCTCTCTCTCTCTCTCTCTCTCTCTCTCTCTCTCTCTCTGTACCTCCTCCACATTCAAGTTAACAGCATAATTGGGCTAACTTTGAGAAGCAAATATTTTAGTTTTAAACTTCAGTTAACTCTAGTCATTGGATTCAGAAACACAAAATAGTTATTCTAAAAAGGAAAATCTAGTTCTTGAGTTAGCTGGGGCACCTGGGTGGCTCAGTCGGTTTAGCATCTGACTTCGGTTCAGGTCATGATCTCACAGCTTATGAGTTCAGAGCCCCGCATCAGGCTCTATGCTGACAGCTCAGAGCCTGGAGCCTGCTTCAGATTCTGTGTCTCCCTCTCTCTCTGCCCCTCCAGCTTGCACTCTGTCTCTCTCTCTCTCTCTCAAAAATAAATAAACATTAAAGAAAAAAAAAGATATTACCTGTTATTACCACCCAACCTCCACACTCCTACTGGTGCTTCCCACTGGTTGTTTCCAAACAGAAGCCAGAACGTCAGGAGATGCAGTTCATAGGTCAGCCTCTTAGGACACAGAGGATGTCTGAGGGGATTGAGAATGTATCCAAGGGGTGATAAATGGAGAATAACCAGCATAAATAAATTCAACCCCCAAAATGCTGAATACCAGCCTAGCTTTAAAAATAAGGTTGTGTCTTCCTTTCAATGTATTCATAAGCCATTGAAAAATTCTACTCTACATTTTTCTTGGCAGTTAGCAACAAATTCCATATGTGCTTGGGTTTTGACTAGGCATGCACTTTGATTAGGGATGGTACGTGACTAAGTAACAGAAAATCCCATTCCAGTGATGAAGATAAGTGGGATTCACCCATGAAAAGTTTGGAGGCAGTAGGCTGCTGGCACTGTCAGTACCCAAGGACATCAGAGCCAGACTCGGTGGTTCTCTGGGCTTTCACCTCAAAGCTGCAAGATAGCTGTTGCAGCTTCAGATATCAAGCCTTCAAGGAAAGAAAAGGGCAGAATGGAATAGAGAGCAATGCTAGTTGCATCTGTCTATTTTTATCAGGAGAACAAATGTTTTCCTAGACAACTCAGTCAGATTCCACACTTGCTTCAGTCAAATTCCAACTTTGTTTCATTGACCATAACTGCAACACACTTCCAACTGCAAAAGAGGCTTTATAAGCATAGATTTAGGTGAATATTCCTACCTCTAACAAAATCTGGGTTCTGGCGGCATGAAGGAAGGAGATGTTTTATAGGTAATTAAAAGTATCTGCCACAGTTAAATGTCATCTATATATTTTATAGTTTGTTACGTTAGATACTCAAAAGAAGCCCACTAATTAATACTCATTAAACGTTAGATAAGAAAAAGCAATGTCCACTTACTCTTGCTTCTCTAATGAATGAACCAGAAAGGTAGTGAGTCTTATCATCTGAAAACTGTTACCCTGTCCATTGCCACCAACCCATTTCTTATAGCTGTTAGGAGAGAAGTGATTTAAAAGAAGTATCTCAGGACGCCTGGGTGGCTCAGTTGGTTAAGCGACCAGCTTCGGCTCAGGTCATGATCTCATGGTTCGTGAATTCGAACCCCACTTTGGGCTCTGTGCTGACTGCTCAGAGACTGGAGACTGCTTCACATTCTGTGTCTCCTTCTGTCTCTGCCCCACCTCCACTCAAGCTCTGTCTCTCCCTCTCTCTCAAAAATAAAAACATTAAAAAAAATTTTTTTAAATGGGGCACCTGGGTGGCTCAGTCAGTTAAGCGTCCGACTTAGGCTCAGGTCATGATCTCATGTTTGTGAGTTTGAGCCCCGTGTCAGGCTCTGTGCTGACAGCTTAGAACCTGGAGCCTGCTTCAGATTCTGTATCTCCCTCTCTCTCTGCCCCTACCCCTCTGACTCTCTCTCTTTTTCTTTCTCAAAAATAAATGAATATTAAGAAATTTTTTTAAATTAAAAAAAAAAAGAAATAACTCAAGAACATGATTTTGCTGTTTTTAAGGTTATTTTGTGTTCCTGTATCCTAGTCATTGCTAGGGCTTATATTTAGTTCAAATAGTACTAATATATTTGCTTCTGAAAATTTGCCCAATGATGCTCTTAAAAAATCTTATCTAGTTTCCAAATACACCTAGTATTGCCTTGACCCTATAAGACATGGTCTCTGGATTGCCATGCAAAGGCAGCAGCACAAGGAATTACAAATCTGAATTGGCAGAGGTTTTATTATAATTAAATATATTGAGTAAGATGTCCCTAGATGTAGCGTGTTGATCAGTTACAAAGGATAATATGCCACAGACCAATTATTGGCTTATTTACAAGGGGTGATCCTATCTACCCCTTGTGTTAATGATTAGCTGCCAAGTAACAGTCATTGACAGAGAAGGAGAACACAGAAACCACACCTCAGACTTCTTTATGGCCGTGATTCATCCTACTTATACAACCTCAGTGTGATGTGTGACCTTGAAGTGCTATCATTTCAGTGGTTTTTAAATTTTTTTTTAACCACTGTTTTATTCTGCATTACATTGCATCTATTATTCATATGAATCTTGGAACAAAGCTAATATTCCTGCCACATCACCTTGTTTTCTGTCACAATCCCTTTCTGGCCACTTCTGCTCCAGAGTACTCTTGATGGAAGCATTTGTTATACAACCAGCCTACAGTGTAAACCTTGCCCTATGGGCTTAACTTCACATTGACTCACAAAGGGGAGGGAAAATCATATTTTGGAGTGTAGACTTTAAAATCTGAACAATTCTGGAGGGTTTGGGTTGCTTAGTCAGTTGAGCATCAGGCTCTTGATTTCAGCTCAGGTCATGATCTCACAGTTGTGGAATCAAGCCCCACATCGGGCTCTGTATTGACAGCATGGAGCCTGCTTGGAATTCTCTCTCTCCCCCTCCCCTGCTCACGCTCCCTGTCTCAAAATAAATGAATAAACTTAAAAAAAATAAAATCTGAACAATCCTGGTATATCCATAACACTGAGACAATGTTTCAAAGGCAGCCTCATGCAAAACATGGAATGATATTCAATTCAGTAATACTGGTCTGTGTTTTAGTTAATCAGTACTGTTGAACTATAACAGAAAAAGATTTCATAATCACAGTAAGCCATAGTAGACTATAGGCTATAACTCCTGTAATGCTTGAAAATTGAAAATTTGAAATGGGGGATTGCTGAGTGGCTCAGTCACTTAAGCATCCAACTCTTGATTTGGCTCAGGTCATGATCTCATGGTTTGTGAGTTCAAGCTCTGCATCAGGCTTGCGCTGAAAGATTCTCTTGCAAGTCTTTCTCTCTCTCTTTCTGTCTCTGCCCCTCCCCTGCTCACTCTCATGCACTCTCTCTCTCAAAAATAAATAAATAAAACATTTTTTAAAAATTCCACACCGGAAAAACAAATAATCCAGTGAAGAAATGGGCAGAAAACATGAATAGACACTTTTCTAAAGAAGACATCCAGATGGTCAACAGGCACATGAAAAGATGCTCAACGTCACTTCTCATCAGGGAAATACAAATCAAAACCACACTGAGATATCACCTCACACCAGTCAGAGTGGCTAAAATGAACAAATCAGGAGACCATAGATGCTGGAAAGGATGTGGAGAAACGGGAACCCTCTTGCACTGTTGGTGGGAATGCAAATTGGTGCAGCCTCTCTGGAAAACAATGTGGAGGTTCCTCAAAACATTCAAAATAGATCTACCCTATTACCCAGCAATAGCACTGCTAGAAATTTACCCAAGGGATACAGGAGTGCTGATACAAAGGGGCACTTGTACCTCAATGTTTACAGCAGCACTTTCAACAATAGCCAAATTATGGAAAGAGCCTAAATGTCCATTAACTGATGAATGGATAAAGAAATTGTGGTTTATATACACAGTGGAATACTACTTGGCAATGAGAAAGAATGAAATATGGCCTTTTGTAGCAACGTGGATGGAACTGGAGAGAGTTATGCTAAGTGAAATAAGTCAGGCAGAGAAAGACAGATACCATATGTTTTCACTCTTATGTGGATCCTGAGAAACTTAACAGAAGACCATGGGGGAGGGGACGGAAAAAAAAGAAGTTCAAGAGGGAGGGAGCCAAATCATAAGTGAGTCTTACAATCTGAGAATAAACTGAGGGTTGATGGGGGGTGGGACGGAGGGGAAAGTGGGTGATGGGCATTAAGGAGGGCACCTGTTGGGCTGAGCACTGGGTGTTGTATGGAAACCAATTTGACAATAAATTTCATTAAAAAAAAAGCAGTGGGAAAAAAAACTTGAAATGGGGTTGTATGATAATGAAAGTCAGTCCTACATTTATTAGGGACAAAATTACCTCAGGCATCTCCTGAGACATTTCTTTAAAATACAGCTAATAGGACATGCCACTATTTTGCCCTTTTTTCTTTATTATTTCCTGCTGCTGAGAACATGGCTGGAGCTTTTGGTACCATCTTGGATCATGAGGCAAAAGGTCCCACCTTAGGAATGATGGGGTAATGAACTGGAAGGAATCTGGGTTCCTAAAGACTTTGAGGACCAGCTCTTGATTTTACACTTGGAGATTTCAATGTGACAGAGAAATAAGCTTCTATTTTGTTTAAGCCATTCCTGTTGTGGGTCTTTAGTATTCACAAACACATTGCTAACACATATAAGCTCAAGTAACAACACTAATGATAGCTAACATTTATTGACTTCTTGCTTTATCATATACTATGCTAAGCACTTTATTTGCACTATCATCTTTAATCTGTGTAACACTCTTATGAGGCAGGTGCCATTATTTTACAAAGGAGAAAACCAGATTTCTGGCAATGGGATTGAAGCTTAGGCACCTGACTCCAGTACCCAGGTTTGAAACATTAACCATGGTGAGAAATATCTTTGTGAGTTTGACTCTTGGCTCCTGTATATAGTTCACTTATATCATTTCAAGCATTATTTTGTCTCATTTTTTGAACCTTCCCTCCTTCCAAATGCCCTACCTATTAAACAAATACTTTATTTTTTTAATTAATTTTTTAAATTTTTATTTATTTTTGAAAGATAGAGATGCGAAGGGGGAGGGACAGAGAGAGAGGGAGACACAGAATCTGAAGCAGGCTCCAGGCTCTGAGCTGTCAGCACAGAGCCTGACACAGGGCTCCAACACATGAACCATGAGAACATGACCTGAGCCAGTTGGACGCTTAACCAACTTAGCCACCCAGGTGCCCCTTAAACAAATACTTATTAAAGTTACAATGCTCTATGTTATCTAAGGTTAAGGAAGGGAGAGATGGCATTTATTCTGATAGAGCATATATATAATTGGCTTGTGCTTTGCAGAAAAAGACAATTTAATTTTCCTTACTGCTGTACAATGGGGAAAAATAAGTAGAAGATAGAGAAAATGTCTTCAAGAATGATTCAGAAAGGAGGGATGTAGTCAGAGAACAATCTGCGGCTAGTAATATCCCAATGCAACCCTCCACAACATAGTATTTAAAGTACTTTATAGGTCAGAAGCTAGGGAAAGAAAGAAAAAACAAGCTTAAAAAAATGCAGAAAGAGAAGAGTTTTGCCAAAAAAGTTAACCAGAACAAGCTTTGGTAGAGTAGACTACAACACCTTTGTTTCTCCATTATTCTAATGAATTCATTATAATGTCTAGCCTGGGATAAATTTCTTTCAGCCTCTTCCTGGATTTTTGACAAAAGTTTGCAAAATTATCTGGTTTCCACCAATGGTGTGTTTTTCCTTCATTCATTATTTTTAGTAAATATTTGTTGGGTCCCTATAAAGTGCCAGGCATTGTGTCAGCTCAAAGATGAGTATGAAAATAAAGAAGACATTGCCACTTCTCTACTGTGGCTGGGGAGACAGACAAGGAGAAGGTAGTGTAGACTGGGGGCCAAAAACGAATAGATAGGCAGCAGTGAGGCAGGGGGGACCTACAGAGGGGCTGGAATACAATGGGCTATTCTCGCTGGCTGAGCGGTCTGGACACATCCAATGTCATGGAGAGACACCGAAGAATTTTAGGCAGAGGATTAACAAAGTGTTGTTTTAAAACTCTGATTCCACACAGGAGTATGAGATATGGATTATATGAGATTAGAACAGTGGCAGACTTTCTAGTGAGGAAGCTAAACTACAATAATCCAGAAGACAGATGATTAGGGCCCAAGCCAAGGCAGTGAAATAGGATGAAAAAGGGACTGAATGCAGAGAGATCTCATAGAGAAAATCAATAGGTTTAGTGTTTTAAGAGATGAGAGAGGGGAATAGGGAGGAAGAGGAAGTAATCTATGAAGATTTTCAGATTTATGGCTTGCTGGGCTGATTCTGATATTTTACAGGTAGTTGAGGTAGAAGATAGAGAACCTACAAACTGGCTGCTGGGAGTTTGTTGTTATTTTTTTTTTCCTTGCCTCTATCTCTTAGCAGCAGTTTAAACCTCTGCTTACTCATCTGTAAAATGAGAGTAATTTTTTCCTTAGGATTTTAAAAGGAGAATTAAATAAGATAATATAAGAAAGGAACAAACAAAATAGGCCCTGCAACAAAATAGGATCTGTCAGTCAAGATTCAGTTCAGGAAAGAGAAACCACATAAGGTATATCAAGCATAAAGGTATCTAGTAAAGGAAACAAGATACCTGCAAAATAATTACAAAGACTAGAGGAATGACTGACACAGACAGTAAGCTTTTAGGTGAACCACTGCAACTACCATTAGGAAGGAAGAAAGCTGCTGTTGCTGCTACCCAGAAGCCAGGTGGCTCCAACAGATGTCAACATCACAGATGCTGTGCAACCACCAAACTAGTAATGAAATGTAAAGCCCAGTCACTGAGCACATCCACCAAGGGCCACGTGTCAATCACCACTGTGTCTGGAGGGAGAATGGCTCTCCCTCCCTTTCACCTCACAAACACATATAAGTGCATTCGTTTGATAGAATATCAATTGCATCCAGAACTTTATGTGAAATTCTTAGGTTTCTGGCTCCTCAAATATGAGGCAAAGTATAGAAGATAATGGAACTGAAAAATAACCAATAAATAATACCTGGCTCAGTTTGAGAATGACTGGCACTACTTATTCTTGAAATATCTGATAAAATGCACTGTGGAAGCCATCTGCTCCTGGGCTTTTCTTTGTTGGGAGGTTTTTGATTACTAATTTAGCCTCTTTACTCATTATCAGTCTGCTCAGATTTTCTATTTCTTCATGACTCGTATCGTAAGTTAATAGGTTGTGCAAATGTAGGAATTTATCCATTCTTCTAGGTTGTCCAGTTTGTTGGCATATAATTATTCTTAGTAGTCTCTCATGATGCTTTTGTATTTTGTAGTATCAGTTGTCTCCTCTTCCATTTCTAATTTTATTTATTTACCTCCTTTTTCCTTCTTGGTAAATCTAGCAGAGGTTTGCCAATTTTGCTTATCTTTTCAAAAAACCAACTAATTATTAATCTTTGTTATTGTTTCTCTTTTGTTTCATTTACTTCTCTGATCTTTATTATCTCCTTTCTATTAACTTTGGGCTAATTTGTTCTTTTTCTAGTTCCTTGAGGTATAAAATTGGGTTATTTATTTGAGATCCTTCTTTTTTTGTAAATATAGGCAATTATCATTATAAACTTCCCTCTTAGAACTGCTTTAGTAGCATATCCTAAGTTTTGGTATTTTGTGTTTCCATTTTGATTTGTTTTCAGATTTTTTTTTATTTCATTTTTCATTTCTCCTTTGGCCCACTGGTTGTTCAGGAGTGTGTGGCATAATTTCAACATATTTGTGAATTTTACAGGTTTTTCTCCCGTTATTGATTTCTAGTTTCATACCATTGTGGTCATAAAAGATACTTGGTATGACTTCAATCTTTTTAAATTTGTTAAGATTTGTATTGTGACTTAATATGTGACCTATCCCGGAGAATGTTCCATATGCACTTGAGAAGAACATGTATTCTGATGTTGTCAGATGGAATGTTCTGTGTATGTCTGTAAGGTCCATTTGTTCTAACATGTAGCTCATATCCAATGTTTCCCCATTGCTTTTCTATGTGGATGACCCATCTATTGTTGAAACTAGGGGATTAAAGTTCTACTATTGTATTGTTGTCTACTTCTTCCTTTAGACCTGTTAGTATTTGCTTAATATATCTAGGAGCTCCAATGCTGAGTTCATATACATTTACAATTGTATATGTATTCAATTCACCAAGAAGGAACACTTTATCATCATGTAATGAACTTTGTCTCTCGTTACAGTTTTTGACTAAAAGTCTCTATTGACTTTATATAAGTATATAAAGACAAAGTATGTGAATTTAAATATATAAATATAGCCACCCCCACTTTCTTTTGGTTTTAATTTGCGTGGAATATCTCTTTCCATCCCTTTACTTTGAGCCTATATGTGTCTTTAAAGCTGAATTGAGCCTCTTATAGGCAGCATGTTGTTGGGTCTTGTTTTTTTCTTTTTTTTTTTTTTAATCATTCAGCCACTCTGTGCCAGAGCAATTAGGCAAGAAAAAGAAGTAAAGGTATCCAAATCAGTAAGAAAGAAGTAAAATTATCTCTGTTTGTAGATATTATAATATTACATTTAGAAAATCCTAAAGATTCCATCCAAAAAAACATGCGAATTAATACACATTCAATAAAGTTGCAGGACATAAAATCAACATACAAAAATCAGTTGCATTTTTATACACTATCAATGAACCATCTGAAAAAGAATAAAGAAAACAATACCATTTACAACAGCAGAAAAAACAATAAAATACTTAGAAATAAATTTAACTGAGGAAATGGAAGATCTGTACACAGAAAACTAAAAGACATTGATTAAGGAAGTTGAAGAAGACACAAATAAATGGAAATGGAAAAATACCTTGTGTTCGTGAGTTAACATAAAAACAGGTATGTAGACCAATGGAACAGAAAAGCAAGAGTCCAGAAATAAATCCAAGTATTTATGGTCAACTAATATTTGATGAAGAAGACAAGAATACTCAATGGGGAAAAAATAGTTTCTTATATAAATGGTGCTGAGAAAACTGGATATCTATGCTCAAAAAATGAAATTGGATGGGAGAAATGGGTTAAAGTGGTAAAAAGGCACAAATGTCCAGTTATAAGATAAGTAAGTTCTGGGGATGTAATGCATAGCAATGTGACTATATAGATACCAATATCGTACTGCAATATGACCTGTATCGAATCATTATGTTATATACCTTAAACTAATACAATGTTACATGTCAGTTATATCTCAATAAAGCTGCAAAAAAAATGCTAATCAATGGTCAAAGAAACAAATGAACTAGAGAGCTTTCATTAGCTTTATCAACATGGTTGTCATTGTTTTCCTTGGCAGGTTAACTGTCAACGACAGAAGCAAAGTTAGGTTTCTACGTTGTAAGGAATGGGTCTTTGGTATGGACTCTTTCAAGAAGCACAGCCATGGAGGAAAGAGATGGGACAGGGAGAAAAAAAATGTGTTTAAAAAAATAGCTCTGCATCATAAAATGAACTACTAAGATGTTAATATAAGTTCTTTTCACTTCCAGCTATCTTTGGTAGCTATGTGTCTGTGTAATGTATTCTGAAAATACTTCGTTAGGTCTGGGATGATGATCACCCAACATTATAATGGCTCTTCTAAATGGTATTATTTTCTTTCACTTTTTTCATAGCTTGAATTCTTTATAATGAGCATAAATTGTTTAAACAAAAGCAAGTGTCATTATCCCCTAAAGAAAATAAATTTTCTCCATACTTACGGTGAATTGGTACTTAAGGTTATTTTATACAAATGGCATTTTTATTGATAAAGTCTAGGACAAGGAAACCCAGTGTCTATGTAGGTATCAAACTTTTTCCTGGACTCGGGGTTTTTAAAGGTAATTATGCTATCAGAACATCTAAAGAGAAATACAGTATGAAGGAGATTGGAAATTAACCCTAAAACTTATTCCACATGGCTAGAACCTTACATTGAATACTAGCTTCACAGTTTAAGATGCGGGATTTTAAGATGGAGGGAAATAAAGAGACCAGAACCCAGTGCCTTAAATTATAAATGGAAACTGAGGCCCAGGAAGGACCTGGCCAAGACCACACAACTGAAAGAATGGGAAGTCAGACCCTTGAATCTCGGACTGAGACTCCACCCACTAGGTCAAAGGGCTCATGAGTGACGTAGAGAATTTGGAGAACCTCAGAAAGGGCCAAGAATTAGAAAATAGGCGTAGAACAAAAGGCTGGAGAATTGGGGATTATTTAAACTAGAAAAGAAAAGACTGAAGGGTTGCTTAATAATTTCCCACTACAAAAGGAACAATCTTTTTTATCTCTCCTAATGAAATAGATAAGTTTGGTCCACACTTTGCCCATGCTGTTTTTCCCATCTAAAATACTGCTTCTCTTTACTCCGCACCTACCCACATATAATTCCCCCTCCCCCAATGTCATTAGATGAGTCCTACTCTTTCTAAACCTTCCCTAGATGAACTTTATCCTCTTAGGTCTCCTCCTTTAGCACTGATGGCTGGGATGGGACCAAAAAGATTGACATTATGCCTGTTTCACTAGAATGTGTCTTACCCCTTCTGAGAGATCTATCCCAATCCTTCAATCTGTAACCCTACTGACTTTTGTCATGGCCTAATAAAGTGCTGCACTTACAGTAGATAATAAATATTTGTAGAATTTAATTAAACCATGGCATTGTAATTATAATTTATGTTAAATATAAAACATATTCTGCTAATTGCAAATACTATTATTAAGTAGGATACAAACACTCTGTCTACTACTTAAAAAAAAAAGGCATATTATCTATGTAGGAAATTTAAGAACCCAAAGCACAAGGTTGCACAGATGAACTTCAATCCTGAAGTTCAAGTCTGAGCCTTATGATTCTGTCATTATCTACACTGAATTACAAAGTATGTGTGTGTCTCTCAAATACACTTCTTCAAAAGATGCACACAGAGGTTTCATCTCTCGGTAAAGTTGATTTAAACTACTACAAAATCGGGGCACCTAGGTGGCTCAGCTGGTTGAGCATCTGACTCTTGATTTCAGCTCAGGTCATGATCTCGTGGTTCCTGGGATCAAGCCCCACAATGGGCTCTGTGCTGAGAGTGTAGAGCCTGCTTGCGATTCTCTCTCTCCCTCTCTTTCTGCCCCTCTCCCACTTGGGTTCATGGGCTTGCAAGCATTTTCTCTCTCTCAAAATAAATAAACATCTTAAAAAACCCCCACAAAAACCCAAAAAACCACTGCAAAATCAAACTAATGAATCACTCAATTGATGAGATATTTGTAATGATTTTCTATAACATATAAATAAAATGAATAAATCAAATGAATGATTCAATGATCATATGATCAGAATATTCTAGTTCTATCCAAATAATGAGAACCACATGCAAAAGCCACCTTATTGCTCTAATGTTACAAAAGATGATTAACTATAGATGCACTCATTCTTTATGAATGACTAATCTATTATCTCTAATATTTATAAAATGTAACTTTTTTCAAATGTTTAATGTTACAAAAGATAATTAACTATAGATGCACTCACTCTTTATGAATGACTAATCTATTATCTCTAATATTTATAAAATGTAACTTTTTTCAAATGTTTAATGTTACAAAAGATAATTAACTATAGATGCACTCACTCTTTATGAATGACTAATCTATTATCTCTAATATTTATAAAATGTAACTTTTTGCAAATGTTTCTGTAGCCCCCCCCATTTTCTTATTTTTACTCAAGTCAGTGATACAGTGAAGAAGACAGGATGTCACTAAGTGACCTCAGCAGATAGAAAGAAAAAGAAATCACTTATAAGATACTGCATTCCTGCATATTTTAGATGATTATCCTTAAGGATTTTTACTGTTGTTTTAACTAAAACCACTCTAATTTCATGCTTCCAAAGTTTTACTTTCACCATAAAACATATGCCTGGGACTTGCCCTTTTATTAGCATGTAAATCTATTAATATAAGAAACATGATCTTTGGGATAATGAATTACTTGCTCTCCAGTAGAGCTCACTAAAACGTTGCCTCTAAAATGGCCTTCCTGAGAGGCAGACCTCTTTAAAAAATTAATGGGGATCATGAATTAAGTTTGTGAAATTTGTAGCATTTCCGTTTAGTAATAGCTATTCTTTCCTATAGACAAAGATGGCATTTGGTGCCCTTTGGGATGTTTTCATGTCTAATAATATGAAATATAATACAATTTCAGAATAAGTAGAGCTTTTAAATGTCATTTAAAATATGACACAGCTTAATGAAAGGAAACAACCAAACTGTCTTTGTCACTTCAACATATTTCAGGCCTCTGCTTTGCATGACTTAAGGTCGCTTGAAAAACAGCCATGCTCTAGTGCAGGATTTGAGAGGTGGCCATGTCTGGAACAGAAAGTCCTCCTAACGTAGAGATGTACGTACTGTGAAGGTAATGAAGCTGACCCTTCAGGGACCTCCCTTGCACAGCGCTGTGAAGGCCACAGACGCTGGGCTATAGCGCCCTAGAAGGGAGCGCAAGCCAGCTTCCAACCAGGAAGCATTCCCATGTGCTCATTGTTGGTGAGCTGCCTAAAGAGATCTCTGAATCTTTGAGCCTTCCATAATTTGTTGTGATTTATTTTTCTCATTTTAACTTAGATCGCTTTTGTGACTTGGTGTATTTTTCCCTAGAGGGATCTCCAAATCATGTTTCAGGCCCCACAAAACAGCAAGAAGGATTTCTTTGCAAAGAAAATTTGTTTTAAAGAATCTTTTCAGTCGACATTTTCTGAGTTTCATTAGTTTCACCAATGCCCCCCCACTGTAATTTGTGTGAATGTAGGTAGACAAATGGTCTGCACAAATGGTCATTGGGATATCAGTGGTTAAACCCCAAATGCCAAAGGCAACTAAGCTGCAGAGGCAAATGAAAGCCCTAATTTAGAAGTAGCAGCACAGACCCTTAGAACAACAGGGGGATCAGTGCAACAGAATGACCCAGCAGATGTTAATTCCAACCTCACTACTAGGCAGGGTACTTCTATAGGGTCTGCCTGAGGTTCTGACAAACATCAAACAAAAGTCAGGGGAAAAATCATGATCTACCCTGAAATCTGTCAGCACAAAGTGAATTCAGGGACACAGAAAATTCAGCAGCCAGTGCACACCATGACGAACAATGTGACATGGAGATTTGAACCAATATGAGAAAAAAGACATCAAAAAATTAGAGGGGCCTCTGAGTACCATCTATCCTACTAATTCTATTCTGCTGAGCTAAAGCATCACAACTTGAACATGGATCCACTTCTGATGAACTGATACTCGTCAATTATCCCGTAAGAGGTGGGCTAATAACACATAAATAGAACTTAATAAGGGAAAAAAAAACTCTTACTTTTAATTTCTTCTTTTTGAAACTTTTTAAAATGTTTTTATTTATTTTTGAGAGAGAGAGAGAGAGACAGAATATGAGTGGGGGAGGGGCAGAGAGAGAGGGAGGCACAGAATCTGGAAGCAGGCTCCAGGCTCTGAGCCATCAGCACAGAGCCTGACGCGGGGCTCGAACTCATGAACCGTGAGATCATGACCTGAGCTGAAGTCGGACGCTTAACCGACGGAGCCACCCAGGTGCCCCATAATTTCATGACTTACTAGCATGTCTTGTACTGTAGAAAATTTGCCAACTATAACAAGGATATGGCAGTCCTGCATTGTAGTTAAGTTGGAGTATGTTATTTTTAAAAATAAATTCTTATATTTTATTATTTTTGTTTCTGAGAGAGAGTGCACATGCAAGTGCAAGTGGGGAGGGGCAGAGGGAGAGAGAGAGAGAGAGAGAGAGAGAGAGAGAGAGAGAGAGAGAGAGACTCTTAAGCAGGCTCCATGCCCAGCAGGGAGCCCCACTCACAGCTGGATCCCACAAATATAATGACACAAATATAATGACCTGTGCTGAAACCAAGAGTCAGACACTTAACTGTCTGAGTCACCCAGGTGCCCCCAGCATAAATTATTTTCAAGTAATTTCTATCATCTGCATGAAACAAACTTTCAATATTTAAAATAAATCTGTTTTCTAAACATTTCCACAAAACCAAAAAGTCAGAACACCATCTTTTGAAAGAAAAAAATTACAAGTGCTGACTCTAATGGTTAAAAGGCATTAGTAGTGAGAGATGTTGGGAGTGTGGATGGGGAAGCGAGAATGGGAAGGTGAGGGGAGGGTATGGAGATGGGGGGTAAAGATCAAGGTTAAATCTAGTGAGAGGACTTTTTCAGGAGAAATTGCCTTCTAGCCAATGCCTTAGGACAGTGGTACTCCCCATAAAGGCCAAGGAAAGCTAAGGGTCTCTGAGACACTTTGAGGGTATTCAAAAACTCAAACTATTTTTATAATAATACTAAGAAATTATTTGCCTTTTCCTTGTGTTATTTTGCATCGATGGTGCAAAAGCAATAGTAAATAGAACTCTTGGTGGCTTAGCACAATGCAAAGCAGTGGTTCAAACTGTAACTAGTAAAATTTACCAGTTTTAATGTTATGTTATTGTACTAGTATAATACACATTGTACGTCACTGCCATTCACTGGCAGGGGGGAAAAGCCAGAAAAGAGTTTCACTTTAAATGTCTGTTACAAGGCAATACAGATTATTAATTTTATTAAATATCATCCCTTTAATATACATCTTTTTAATATTCTTTTTGATTAAAGGGTTAGTATGCAAAAAGCACTTTTATTGCATACTGAACTATAAATGTCTCAAGGAAAAGCACTTGTAAGGCTGAGTTGTGAGCTTAATTAGCCACTTTTTTGAGAGAATATCATTTTACTTGAATCAGTGAAGAATCATGTTTCTCCAGACTTGGGTATTTGGCAGACATTTTCTTAACAATGCACCAAGTAAGATTATCACTTCAAGGAAAATAACTGACAGTTTTGCTCCCATGATAAAATTCAAGCTTCAAAGCAAAAATTAGAATTTTAGACAAATTGTATCTACAAGTGTAAGCTTGACAGCTTTCTAACGCTCAAAGACTTTTCTGATGAGATAGTAGTGATATTTACGAATATAATATTTTATGGTGAAATATGCCAGCATTTGAAAGATCTGTACAACTCAGTGAATCAATATTATAAATGACCAATATATCATGTTATGAAATCATAAACGAGTAAAAGATATAAGGTATCTTATAAGGTATCTTATAAGGTATAAGATAAAACAATAAATTTTAATAGCTTCATGATTCAACTACCTCTCAATACAGCATCACGCTTCTCATGGGTCATGGGTCATGTATTACATCAGAAGTTGTCTGAATCTGCCCCATGGCCTACTTTTGAAAATGGAGTTTTATTGGAACACAGCCAGGCCTATGTGTTATACACTGTCTGTGGCTGCTTTAGACCCAGACAGCACAGTTGAAGAGTTGTCACAGAAACTTTTATGGCATATAACCCCCCCAAAAACTTAAAAGAGGTACTGTTTGGCCACTTACAGAATCAGTTTGCTTACCCCTGTCTTAAATTAATGTTCTGCAATTTACCCTGTTTTTACCTTTCTTATAAGGACACCAGACATGCTGGATTAAGGGCCCCCCCTACTCTAGTATGACCTCATCTTAAATCTTAATCATATCTGCAACAAACCTATTTCCAAATGAGGTCACATTCTCAGGTACTATGGGTTAGGGCTTCAACATATCTTTTTGAAAGATGCACTTGAACCCATACATTCATACATAAGAAAATTAGCTTTGAAAAGGAAAACTGAAATGGAAGAATTATGAACAAAGAAATTGTTAAACTATGTGAGTAAAACTAGAAAAAAATTGACTACTCTCTCTCTCTCAAAATAAATAAATAAACTCTGAAAAAGAAAGGGGGGGGGATGGGTAGCTCAGTCAATTGAGCATCTAACTCTTGATCTCTCCCCCCCCCCCACCGTCCTGCTTGCACTTTCTCTCTCTCTCTCAAAATAACTAAATAAATAAACTTTAAAAAACTTCTTTTTGAAGGAGTATGCAAGCACACGAGTTTGAAGGCCATGCAACAGTCTAGTCTTTCCTTCCAAACACCTTTAAGTCCTCTGTCCTCTCCTGTCATTGCACTCATCAGGCTTAAGTCTAACCCTGGTTCAACCCAACTAATTACCAATTCCACACCTGTACTCAAGCAGCTCACTGTCGCTGAAGAGAAGCCTGAGACCATGTTGACTGGTTTCACATTCAATCCACGATTACAATGCTCTAGAGGATACACCACACTGCCTAGCGGTCCTACTAGTCTGGCATGTTCAACTACTTCACACCTTCTTTTCTTTCCTCAACATTCCTATCTCACTGCCTCCACATCTCAACTAGCAGCTTATAACTTTACCTCATAGCTCCTTGAGAAAATGGTTGGAATAAAATCAGACCTTTCTCATCTTCTCTCCAGCAACCTTCATTTGTACCCATGCTTTGCCTCCCCACTTATCACTATGGTGACGTCGCTCCCACAGACGTCTGCATTCCTCTTATGCTCTGGGCCCTGTCCTCTCTCAGCTCCTTGGAAGACACTGTCCCTAAAGTTACCTCCTCTTACGTGTATCATCACCAATACCTCTTTATATCACATCACACCCATCAACTTAACAACGTGCTTTCATATATCCTGTCTTAAAAAACCCTCCCATCTCTCCACTTTCCTTCAGAGATGAACTTCTGAAAAGAGTCTTCTATGTTGCCATTTCACTTCCTTAGCTTACATTTTCCACCCAGTCCATTCCAAACAGACTTCCTTCACACCATTCCATGAAGATATTTCATTAAGGACAATGATAGTTTCCATGTTGCCAAATCCAATGGCTACTTCTCTCTTCTTATCTAATGGATCCATTGATCACTTCTTCCTACTTGATCTCTAATTTTGGAGTTCTCCCTGGTTTAGTGTTAGTTCCTCTCTCCAGTCAACAGACACCTTTAGGTACTTTACCTTGTGGTTAAAATACCATTGTTATGCTAATGATTTTCTAATCTACATGTCAAACTTGATTTCTTTCCAGAAGGGCCTACTTGCCATCTTCATTTTTATATCCAATAGATATCTTCAATCTAACTTGGTGAACATAAACCTTTGGATTCCTTTTTTTTTTTATATTTATTTATTTATTTATTTAGAGAAAGAGAGATGGAGTGAGGGAGGGGCAGAGACAGACAGAGACAGACAGAGACAGAGCGGGGGGGGGGGGGGGGGAGAGAAAGAGAGAATCCCAAGCAGGCTCGACACTGTAAGCACACAGCCGATGCAGGGCTCGATCCCATGAACCGTGAGATCATGACCTGAGCCAAAATTAAGAGTCAGACACTTAATTGACTGAGCCACTCAAGTGCCCCAAGGATTTCTAATATCTCTATAACAGACTCTCAACCCTATACCTGTATTCTGCCTTATATTCAGTCTCAGTTAATGGCATGATCATTCACTTAGTTCTTAAACCAAATTAAACCAAAATTGAGCAGTTACCCTTGATACCTCTATTTTTCTTATTACTTATATCTAATCTCTCCCCCCAAAAAAATCTGTCTTCTAAATCTTCAAAATATATCCATACTGATTGCTTTGAGAGTTGCTTTGTGGCCTATTAATTGGCTAGTTACTAAAAATGGTTAATAGATATTTAAGAAGAATGTGTATTCTCACTGGAGGGATGTTCATAAGATCAAGCTTATTAACTGTATTTTTTAAGTAAAATCTTCTATATTTTTACTAATTTTTTGTCTTGATCAGTTTTTGAGATGAGTTTTAAAATACTCTAATGTTGGATTGTCTTCAGATAAATCCGGTAATTTTGACCTTTGTGTATTTGAGACCTAATTGTTAAGTACACATAATTTAGAATTGGCTATCACTCAGTGAATTTTAACTGTTTATCATTTTATAGTGTCTCTTCTTATCTATAAATAATAATTTTTCCTCAAAGTATTTTTTCTAATACTAATGTATCTGCATCAAGACTGGTTTAATAAACTTTCTTCTATCCTTTTACTTCGGATGTTACTATATCCTTTTGATGTGGGGAACAAAGGGAAAAGGAAATGTAGATAAAATTAAATTTCCTTATAACCTACAGCCCATTGAAAAATACTTGAGGCAGGTAGAGTATAACATTCTTCCAGGAACTCCCAACTGTTTTAATGTTAATGTTTGCTAGAGGGGCAAACAACCTTAGCTTGACAACAGCTAGGCCTCCAGGATCCTTGAATCTTCTTTAGCTTATGAAAATCCTTTCAGAACCTTCCCTTGTCTTTATCTTCCCCAACTCCCAAGTATATAATCAACTGCTCATCACAATCCCAGTGTAGCTCTTTCTGCCCATGGGTCCTGTCCCCGTACTTTAATAAAACTGCCTTTTTGCACCCAAGACATCTCAAGAATTATTTCTTGGCTGTTGGCTCCAAACCCCAACACTTCAAACTACATCACTTATATTTTAGATAATTCTCTTCTAACACCTCTTATCTGGTTGACAATCCTGGCCTTCCAACTGGAGAGTTTAGTGCACTTACATTTAATATTATTACTGGTATATTTGGAATTATTGCTATCCCCTAATCATTCATGTGCGTGTGTGTGTGTGTGTGTGTGTGTGTGTGTGTGTGTGTGTGTGTGTAGTTAATGTTACTTGTTTTTTCTCCTTGACTTCTTTTGGAATGAATTTTTTTTTTTTAATGACACTTTTTTCAGTCACTGTTTGGAAGATATACTTGTACTCTCAATTTCTATTCTCTGAGAGATTACTCTTAAAATCTTAAGCTAGATATTTAACTGAAAGTCTAAAACTATTCAATATCCCTATTATTCTCCTAAATATCTTAGATAACTTGTGTTTTGATAGCTACCCTATCTTATATTTATTGTTATTTTCCTACTTTAGTTTTATGTTTAACACTCAGTTAATATATTTCTTCATGGTTCTATGTAGTCAATTTTTTAATTTTATATATACATATTTTTCAAAGTTTATTCTTTTATTTTGAGAGAGGGAGCATGAGCAGGGGAGGGACAGAAAGAGAGGAGGAGAGAGAATCCCAAGCAGGCTCTGCATTGTCAGCACAGAGCCTGACAAGAGGCTCAGTCCCATGGACCATGAGATCATGACCTGAGCTGAAATCAAGAGTTGGGCGCTTAACTGACTGAGCCACCAAGGCACCCCCTCCTTAAGAAGAATTTTGAAAACCTATGTAACCTTCACATATTTTTTAAGGTAACATCTAAATTTCAAATTTATGTTGAAATATGATACACAGTACTTTTTGACACATAATACATTTTGATATATCACTTTTTAGAAAATGTAACTGCCAGAGGCCATTGGTAATGTTATAACAGAATACTACAGACCAGGCGGCTTATAAACAACAGCATTTATTTCCCACAGTTATGGCAGCCAGGAAGTCCAAGATCAAGGCATTGGCAGATTTGGTGTTTGGTGGGAGCCCACTCCCTGGTTCAGAGATGGCCATTTACTTGCTGTGTCCTCACATAAGGGAAGGACAAGGGAACTCTCTGGGGTCTCTTTTATAAGGACACTGATCCCACTCATTAAGTTCCACCCTCATGACCTAATCACTTCTCAAAGTGATTAGGCCCCACCTTCTAATGTCATTACACTGAGAACTAAATTTCAGCTTATGAATTTTAAGAGAATGAAAACATTCAGTTTATAGCTGTAAGCAATGAATTTTAATACTATATAAATTTGGTATCTACCATCATTAAAAATACATTTAAAAGCGCTTCCTAAATTGAAATTTTATCATTTTCCTTCTACGTGAACTTATACTTCCAGTATACTTACTCTCCCTGACAACTGAATTTTATAACATATTTTTGTATTCACAAGTTTTTTATTTACCACCTTCACACATTTCTCTGCAACAAACATATATATAAACTGAAGTTTAATGTAATTTTTGTATTTTCTTTGAGCATAAGGCTCTGAGTGTTGAAATTTGTCTTCTAGATTAGTTGCCATTATAATTATTATTAATATATAATGAACTAAAACAATTTTCATATATTAAAAACTTATAACCAAAACATAAATATATTTTAAAATTTATGAAGTAACTATTAAACATAAAAACTAACATTTTATTGAAAGTTCTTCTCTTTAAGGCAAATGACACTTTTTGCCAATTAATTATTTCACCCATAGGTAAATGTTACTTATTTATAGATTAAGTTATAGGAATATATGCAATTAATTATATTTTTATTTTTCATTGTTATACATATATACTGAGAAACTTTGTTCTCATAACTAAGTAGATAGCAAGGGACGAATTTTAAAGCAATGCCACTCAACTCCTTGAACTCCTTCTGAGTTGAAAAGCAAAAAATGTCATATAAAGATCTATCATAAGAAACATAATTACCATCTAACAACTCAATTTATTGGAAGGAAAGAATTAGAAATCTCCTAACTTGCAAAGGGATTTTTTATCTGATTATTAGAATCATTTCCCCCACCTCAATTTCTGGGAAGTACACCAAAAAAGCTTTGCCAAGACTTATCTGAATATAAATTACATGTGCTATTCTTTCACTTAGAGGAATTTTGTTTCATCCAAAATATTCAGGAAGAAATTTAGAAAAGTGAATATTATTAATTTAATTACAACTCTGTCAATACAATATGTTTGATAAAATGCTATCTAATCATGCTTTTTTCATTAAACTTCTTATACTTTGAGGTAACTCAAAGTGGATACAACATGCAGTTATAAAAAATAATACAAGTTCTCTTCTGCCCTTTATTTGGTTTCCTCCTCTAATCACATGTTTTTAATATGCTTTCATCAGTACCTCCAAGCTGTAGATTTAGCTCATTCAGTATATGGAAAAAGTCTTTCACACAATCCAACTGACAAAGCCAGTACTCAGTGTCCAATCAAGCAGCAATACCAGAATTCGTTCCTTTCAGAAAGAAGTTGACTTCATTTTAAAATAATGCAATGTATGCATTTTTAGGATATTATTAAAATATGAGAAAAAATTGCAGCATGTTTTGTCAGCTAGGTTACTTGCTTCTGCAGATAAGATTTAAATGATGTACAATTAACAGAATCATTTCATAATCATTTCCTAATCAGCTATAATAAAAACAAGACAATAACATTGTTTCTCAATATTTATTTTGTGATAATGCAGTGTAATGAATAGCTGAAATGGTAAGTTTTTTATGACATGAGAAATGTGATAAAAACACACTTCCCCTACTTTGGTAAGTGAACTGTGCACATGAGGTAAGCTTTGTTTTTGATCCTTTTGGAATGTTTAATGGAAAGTTAATATAAAATCAGAAATAATCCTATTAATTTTGTTAGATACAGTTATCTTAAATACAAATTCAGACCTTTCCTCTGAATTTATTAAAGGAAAAAAGATACATATTACTAAAATCCCACCAGTCCAGCAGCCAAAATATAGTATTATTTTTTGTTAATAGGAGGTAGAAATGATTGAACATTTTATAAGATGAATATTAATAGTAACTGGAACACATATTTCATTATTTGGTAAAAAACTTATTTTTAACTATCTTATTGGAAAATGCACATGAGCTTTTTTCACCTTAGTTTTTCACCACAGTTTTTTTTTTTTTGACCACAGTTTTTTCACCTTAAATATCTTGAAGACTCAGTAACCTTAAAAAGCATTCCACTGATATTTATAAGAATCAACATCATGAACCTATTCTACTTGGGCAGTGCAAAGGTCCTTTTTGTTTTAGAAAATAAAAAGTCCCAGAAGTGTGGGGAAAGAGTAGCTTTACAAGGGAGAGACCTGACAAACACTACCTGAACCAGGTGATCAAGGTCAACATCAACGGTGGGAAGTCATGTTGATTGTACGTACCCTGGATATGATGTGATGAGAATGGCACTTTATCTCTACAGACTTCCTCCCAATCCCTATAATTCCAGTCTAATTATGAGAAAAACATCAGACAAAATAGCTGACCAGTCTCCTCAAAACTGTCAAGACATCCAAACCAAGAAAGCTGAAGAAACTGTCATAGCCAAGAGAAGACTAAGGAGACATGATGCTTAAAGGTAACGTGGGATCCAGGAACAGAAAAAGAATATTAGATAAGACTAAGAAAATCTGAATAAAATGTATGTTTTAGTTAACAATACTGCATCAATATTGGTTCATTAGTTGTAAAAATATGCCATAACAATGTAAGATGTTAATAACAGGGGAAACTGGGTATGGGTATATATAAGAACTCTGTACTATCTTTGTAATTTTTCTGTAAATCTAAAATTGTTCAAAAATGTAAAAACTTTACTTCTTAAAAAAGTACTAGGGATAAGTATCTTGAATACCTACGGTAAAAAAGAATTTAGCATATAAAAATTATAAGTGTATGTGTTTAATTTTCAGCATTTTTTCCCTTGCTTTGCTCTCATATAATTCTCCCTCCAAACTGATAACAGACCAGAGGTAAAAGTGGCAGAATCATTAAACAAAAATTTTTAATACCACCACCCCATTTCTACCCAATATCTGAATTTAGGACATCCCAACATGGCATATTATTTATACTTAATGCTGTTTATAAGACCATGTTTCCCCTTAACCAAAATACACAGAAGACAGAAATCAGGATAATCTTAAGGGTTTTAATTATTTTTTAACTTCCTCAAAATTAATATTTTGATTTATTATTTTATTTTGTACCCTGAGGTTTTATAGTCCAGTTGAACACACCCTATAGTAAGATTGGGGATCAGTGAGGTATATACCTTTCTCATGTGTAGCAGGAGGAGTATTATAAATGCCTGTGAGCTCTCAGGTAGGTCAATTTAAGAAAAATAATCGATACAAAGGTTGATGGTTTCCTTAAAACCGTCTGTGCAGAAGTCTTTCCTTTGGAAAATCTTCCTGTACATTATGGCCACCTAGTTTGAAGACCACTGGAATGGTGAACTGTGGAATCCCAGATGGATAGAAATGAGGACAAGAGGGTGATTATCACTGGAGAAAAGCAGTAGGGCCACTGGTTTAGAAACCTTGTTGGAGTTGAAGTTGAATTCCTGGCAAGGTCAAAAAAGGAAAACAAACAGAACAAGAACAAGATGATGACAAACAAAATTTGTTTTAAAAAAAAGAAAGGGGGGTGCCTGGGTGGCTCAGTCGGGTAAGCCTCTGACTCTTGATCTCAGCTCAGGCCATGATGTCACAGTTCATGAGTGTGACCCTGCATTGGGCTCCATGCTGACACTGTGGAGCCTGCTTGGGATTCTCTCTCTCTTCCTCTCTCTCTGCCCCTCCCCCGCTAACGCACTCACTCTCTCTCTCTCTCTCAAAATAAATAAATAAATGTTAAAAAGAGACAGAGAAAAAAAGAGAGGGAAAACAAGAGAAAACTCAAGCCAAGAGTTTCCGCATGCTATTTGGATGGGAGAAAGTACCAGGACCACCAGCATGTTCTGGAAGGTCTGTTTTCGCAGACATCCTCATGATGACCAAGTCCATTCCTGCTCAAGTCTATCTTGTTCATGACTGTGTACAAGTTCCCAGCACATGGGAAATACTCAGTAATTATTTGACGACTAATTGAATGGATTTAGGAAGTTTACAACTGCAAGGTACTATTCAGGGAAAATTTTCTCTACCTATCTGCCTTGTCTATCAGTGCTAGAAGTGAAAATAAGATGACCATATTTATAGTTTAACAGCACCATTTTCCGAAATGTATTAATTACATGTACTTTGTATAGAAATATCTCCTTGAGCTTTTCTAAAAGACATTTTTAACACGTGGAAAACATAGTTCACTCTGCAATAGTAACCCTATTGGGTCCACTGCTCTTCCCTCCCCTTTTCCTGAGGGGCTAATGGAAGTCTCACGCTTTATAATTCTGCACATGAAATACTCTGCTCATATTTACTGTTCTGAAAACAATCAAGGTCCAATTCTGTTTTCTTCTTTTCTTGACTTTACAGCACATTTGCTCCAGAAGCATATTTTCTCCGGCTACTGATTACTGATTCATTTTCACCTGGACGTCGGGGGAGGAGGTGCCTGCACACCAGCTCTCCACCTGACAGTCAATGCCATTCACCCACAACACTCTTGATAAGAATTCCTCTGAGTAAAGCCACAAAATAAGGCAAAGGATATAGCAGATGCGTTTAGCTCAGAAACATTTCAGTAACAATCTTCTTCTATTTTCTTACAGATGATCAACTCTAGAATTGTCAAGCTAGACTGTTGTTTGTTTCTTTTTTTAAGTAGGCTCTCCAGCCAAGGTGGGGCTTGAACTCACCCCAAGATCAAGAGTTGCATGCTCCACCAACCGAGCCAGCCAGGTACCCCTATACTGCTGGGTTTTTAACTGTTTTGCCACAAGAGCAAATATATTTTAGTCATGCTGAAGGTTCCTGCCTAAGTAGATGTTCCCAATAGTGTTTGAGGGTTACACTGAGAAACGGATAGCAAAACTCTCTTGCCAGGCACTGGGAATTCCCAGTGCCAGGTATTATGGGGTAGAATTCAGCCTAAATATTTCACACACCTTTAACTCTTCCCCAACTCAACGCCTCCCCTCCCCCAACTTCTTGCTAATTCCTTCAAAGTTAGCTTTTCTATCTTAATACCTCCAGTTGCCATTTTGCTGTTATGAAATTCTAATCCGTGTCAAGGAAAACCCATCTTTGAGAAGTACCTAAGTGCCACATTATGAACTGCAAAGCTCCCACAGAGCAATTTAAAATGATGAATATCCTTTTCAAACATCCTTTTCAAAATTGCACATGGACTTCAGCCAGTCACAAGACAGAGATGTGGAGGATGCATTAAACTCCCCATCTGTTCTTCACATTGCTCATCATTGATTTATAACCCACAGTAAGTCATTTGGCCACACAAACAGAGCTGACAGGCAAGTGCAACACCCAGCAGCTGAGGTGCAAACCCTACGAAAAGATGCATCTGTGGCATTAATATTTTTTTCCTTCCTGCACCCTGATGTGACGCACTGCCATTCCAAATACAATTCTACCCACTATTCTCAGAAACACAAACAAACCAACCAACCCTGGGGTACATTTTAGACTTTGAGAAAAGAAAGCTCCTCAGGGATAACTTCAGACTTCTGCTTTCATTAAAGCAGCTTCAACACATTTTCGCTCCCTTCAAACACGGCAGCAAGTGTAAATTTCTTCCTTCCTGTGTCATGTCCTATTAACAGAATCACTGTTTTTGCTTTCTAGACTGTGTACCATTCACTGATTAGGTGAGACATAAAGATATTTCCTTTTTCACAAGCCATGAGAGGGCACCGTGTGTTGCAGGAGATAAAACAAAGGCCACAGATTCATGCAAGTAACTCCAAGGCATAATTAACATTGGTGTGATTTCGGAGCATTATCTCAAAGTAGGCATATGGGATAGCCACCTTCCTCTGACACTTCAAACCGGCCCCATCTTCTATAAGAGCTGAAGGGTAACAAAAATTATGCAAGGTTATACTGTGGAACTGACAGAAGGCCGAATGTGAAGTGGGAATGTTTGGTGTTAGTGTTCACCTTGTTGCACAGCTGCCATTTTGGCCCCACTGACCCTTCACGTTGGCAGCCACCAGGATTTTTCCCTTTTGGGAATATTCCATAGGACAGTTCTTCAGAATGTTCCAGGGACCTCTCACTGACATTTTCTATTATCTTCTCTCCACCCTTCCCTTCCTGTGCCCAACCTTTCTGTTCTATACCTAGCTTCACCCATAAATATCAGACCCCTAACAGTTCCAATTTAAGAACAAACTCATGTAATATGCTCAGATGCTCATGGCTAACACAGAAATACCTCTGGCTTTTCACTCCCACAAGAAACTACAGTACATTTTAAACAGGGGCTTCTAATAAACTATTAATTTTAAGCCTAGAGAAAGGTTCTCCTGCTGGAAATTTCAAGTAAAATAGGAAAAAAGAAAGTATGTTTTTAGAGAGGAAGGTCAGTGACTTCTAAGATATACTATTTGACTATTGTTTCCTGGGTCCTAGCCATTTCATGCCTGTAATCATTGGAACGCTTTGATCCTAGAGAATAGAATCTTATCCTTGTTACTTCAAGTAAGAAGGGAGTTACTATAAGGATACATATCGCAATAAGAGCAACTGGAATTTTAAAGGACCCCAGAAATAGCCAGGGTTAATCAGCTTCACAGAAATAGAAATGTAGTTTGGAAACTGGAAAATAGTTCAGGATCCAAGACAAATCCAAGGACTGGGTTAACTTGGGGTCCTCTTGAGAGCAGGGATTCATCTATTCCCTCACCATCATGGGGACTCAGTTCCTCTTGGCTTCTGTTTCCTTGCTGCTCTGAGCCAACCACCTCTCCTCTGCATGTATGTAGATTTCTGCTAACTCATTACTTTTGCTTATTCATAACTTCTGCTTACTCATAATTTCAGCCTACACATGGTCCTTGCCGTCTCATAGTCCAGAGGTTGTGTCGTTAGCTTCTGTTCTGGATTCCAACTGACCACCTCTAATATTTCCAGTTTGAATGTCCTAGCAGGAGAAGTTACCTGAACCAGTTAATTAGCATTCTTCTTATTGAGGTGGAGCCTTGATACCCAGCTTCAGCCAAAGTATTCTTAGCTAAGAATCAAGTTGGCTGGTTTAAGCAAAAAAAGGAATTTAATGAAAGGATATTGGATCAGAGAAATGCTCAGAGAATGAACACATGAACAGAAACAGAGAGGCTGAGCACCCAGAATCCCAACCAATCATACCTCCAAATCAGACAAGTGGGAACACTATTGCCATCACTGAACAGTAGGAGCCACAACTCGTAACTGACACCTGGGCACTGAAGACCCAATGTCACTGCTTGTCCCCCTTCCCCTGCTGGCCCTAGGAACTGGATGTTGTTGCATTCACTGCCACAACGCGCTCTTCTTACCTCAGCTCCCTTGTACGACCAATTTCCAATTCTATCTCTAAGGAAGGTACATTTGATGGGCCAAGTCTAGGTCACATGCTCTCGCTCTAGCTGCATTGGGGGTTGGGGTGGAGATGGGAAAAATGAGAATGTGCACATGGCCTTTTTGGCTTCACCAATTAAGCCCATCTCATCTGCTCAGGAACAGAACATGGCTCCTCACTCAGCAGAGGACTGTGGGTAGGGTGGGCATTTTGATTGGCTGGTCCAAGACAACCTCATAACTGAAAAAGTAAAGGAAATTCTTTCACGTGCTCTATTGGCTTGACGCCCCACACAGCACGCTCAGATTCAATGTAGGTATTTATATGTTTGTCTGCCTGATTGGATCAGAAGCATTTTAGGGCAGAGACTGTCTTCTTTATTTTTATCTCCCCAGTGCCTGGGGCACTGCTTGGCATATAGCAGATGCTCCAAAAATGTCTGTTGAATTTAATAGCACTTAAGGTCCAGGAATTTGTCCATAGTGTTAGATAACATAAATTTCTCCATGTTTTGGGGAAGACTGTGATTTAAACAAACACACAAACAAAAAAAACCAAAGGACTTATTGCTACAACATGAAAATGCAAAAGAAGTAAAAATTTTTATGACCTACCCTCTTCTCAGTTACCTCAGTTCCTCTACAGGGCAAAGAGCTCTGAGATTGTGGAACGTGAGAACTGCTTGAAAGAAGAGAGATTAAGGCATGAGAGAGAGGATAGAGTTTGGGGAGGGAATATCAAAAGGGGGCAGAGATGACGGGATCAAGCAAAGGGGGGCAGAGAATTAGTTTAGGGAATATTGGAAACAGAACACAAGCCTTCCTGGAAGGAAATTCGAGAATGGACAAAGTAATTCTGAATGTTGCCTTGATGACAGCACCAAGAAGAAAAGACAGAGGCAGCATATTTATGCACTCATTATATGCAAGACAATAGCTAGGAACTGTGTGTGTGTGTGTGTGTGTGTGTGTGTGTGTGTGTGTGTGTGTGTTTAAGTTTCACAACAACCTATGAGAGTGGGTCTGTTATTTCTATTTTATACGTAAGGAAAATAAGACTCAGAGAGGGTGATTGGCTTAATCACACAGATAAGTGACAGCATCAGAATTTAATGATTCTCCATCTGATTCCAAATTCCACTCTTAAAAACAACAGCAACAATGACAAAACCAATCCATCCATCCCTGAGTAAGACAGAAAAGGATCAGAGGGACAGTTTGAATGATCATGAATGATCATCCTAAAAGCTAGGATTATGTCTCCAAACTGCCTGCAAGCTCCCAGTAACTTGAATGGTGCCTGACCTACTTTTGAAAACTTTCTATGTAAGTAAATCTGACAATTAACATTTTTGAGATCTTTTATATATGAAATTAAAAAATAACAAAGACAAAAGAAGCTTTACCTCTCATACTGGTTGTTTTTTTGTTTTTGTTTTTTCACAGTTTGTGGTCATTTGCTTCAGTAGCCATAGGCAATTAAGTTCAGGAAATGTCAAGAAAAGCCTTACAGATTATGTATTTATTCCTTACTTCTTTTGTATTGAAACACAATCAGTATATAAAAACCAAAAATTTCTTGGATATTACTATTTATGATGAGGTTACGTAAAAAATCTAAGGTAGAACACTGAAGGATATAGATGGATGTGACAAAACTCATGGGAGTGGCATGTGAATGGGTCAAATTTAGAATGCAAACAGAAGTGTGTTGGGAGAGAATCTGAATCTCTGAATTCAGAGAATCTCTGAATCTGCCCTCTTTTCCATACAGCTCATTGCACTGCCCTGCATTTTACATGATACAAAAGATTCACAGAGAAAAGATGAACACAAACTCACAATTCCCCTGGAGAAGGAAGAGGGAGCAATAGAGCCTCTGCCCACTTACCAAGGGGGCCTCAGAATCTGTCCCTACCTAGAGAACCAGTGCACATGGGCACAGCCAACATAATCCCAGGAGAAGGGCACTGGTAAGTAGGAGTAGTTGTGCACGTGTAAATGGTCACTAAGACGTGTGCATCATCCTTCTATACTGATTTGCATGACTCATTTTCCTAGCCATAGTTGGACCCCGCTCAGGGTGAGTGCAGCAGGACAGGAGGGAGCAGGGACTGCAGGAAAAGGAGCCATACCTTCACAGGGGCTCAGCCCTTCACCAGGCAAATAAGTCAGAGCCAACTGGATTGCTGAATTGTCAGAGCAGAAGAGACCACAGACATCTTAAATGATCAGTTGAAGTAAGTTTTACAGTAAAAACAAAAAACAAACAAACAAAAAACAGGCATCCAGAGTCTTTAAGTGAAGATCACGAGGCTGATTGGTAACCGAAGTTCGTCTTGTCATTGAAAGGCTCCCTCCCTTCCCAGAGTTCTTTTAAGGTCTATGACCCTCTCTAAGCCAGTTACCCCGTAGGGACTTTTACGGTTGCCGGTTTCCCTGGCAGTGATGGAGACTGCGATCCCGTTCATTTCATCTGATGGTTTGGCAGAGGATTCAGAGGGGAAAGAAGAGAAAAGCACGGAAGGAGAGACGCGTGAGGCGAAGCCCGACACAGGATGGGGCAAAGTCCTCATGCTGCTCAGAGCTGGGCTTGCTGCGATCGACCGACCGGGGCTCGTGGTTTGGAGCGGGGGCTGCGCGGGACTCATAATAGATGTTTGAGTAAGAAACTTGGCAGGAAGCAGATGCTTTCACCTGCTGAGAAGTTCCTGAGCCCCCCAAAGAAACTGCACCCCCATAACTCCCCCCCCACACACACACAAAGTTAAGGGCACCACACCTGCCTTCCCCAGATGGGGCTCCCTGTGCGAACGCCTCCTCGTCCTCCAGGATTTTCCAGCGCGGGCTCAAGCTCCTCCCTCGCCGGAGCGGGGCTGCTGTCCTCCAGCCAAGCGCCAGCCAGAGCAGCGGCTGGGGGGCGGCGGGGAGTGGGCCCCGCTCGCAGCCATTGGCTGTGCGGGCCGCAGGGGCGGAGGGAGACCCGCGGTCCCGCCGACTCGGCGGCCCCGGCTTCACTCCAGCTGCGCCCGCCGCCCGCCCGTGCGCTCCGGCAGCTCACCGCACGCTGCGCCTGACTTCCCCGCGGACGGCTTCGCGGGCGCGGATCGCAGAGACCCGGGGGCCTGCGAGGAGCTTGGCGCCGCCCTAGTCCCACCCGGGGTGCCGGAGCGCGGCCGGGGAGGTCGGAGCGTCCCGACCCGCAGGTCAGTGACAGGCTCCCGACGCCGCCCGCGCGCGGAGGCAGAGGAGTGGGGAGCCGGGGACGCGCGGGGTGCCGAGCGCCGGAGGAGGGCTCGCCCTCGGCGGGGAGCGCCCCGACTCCTCGCGTGGGGCGGCCTCGAGTTGCGGAGCTTCCACTCCCTCCGGAGCCGCCTCCCAGACTCTCCCCGGCTCCCGGAGGTTTGGCTCCTTCCCTGGACACCCCGAATCCATCCCATTTGTGGCTAGCCGTGTCCTTTGCGGCCCCCAGCAACCTCCGCAGGTCGGAGGTTCCAGATTCTTGGGATGACCTCCCTGGGCGACGTAATGCCCGTGGCCCCGGGAGCACCCGCTTTTGTCCCGGACCCAGAGAGCCGGGAGGACCTGCCCCCGCGTCCGCTGCTGCACAGATTGACTCCTCTGTGCAAGTGTAGACAGTTCTACACTTTGCAGAACGTGTTTCTAGGTGCATTGTTTGCTTTTGCCTTTGTGGTTCGTGCGGTCACCTCTCCGGATTTCCAGGGTCATCCGGCCATTCCTCTACTCGCCACGCGCACACTGCCCGCTTTGCATCTTCCTGTGTTTGCGGGAGTCTTTTCACCCATCTTGGGTGGCTTCAAATCCGGGGAAGTTTTACCTGGTGCTGAACACTTGCGTTCCCCAGCGGTGGCTTCCGAGTTCCCGAAAAAGCCAGCCGCGCCAGCTACTTTCCCCTCTTCCCGGGTCTGAAGAGATGCTGGAATCCCGTGTTTCCCTGTCGAGGTGCGTGGATTACGGACAAATGACATCCTAAATGATTTAGGAGAGAGGTGTGTGATGTGCCCCACTCCGGGTAGCAGAAGGATGCGTTCATTCACAGAAGCATCTTGTTGAGGACCAGGTTTGTGGCTATACCTGCGCGCTTTCTGCCGCTGCATGCCTGCGGCCCGCCAGGCTTGGGTTGGTGTCAGACTCTGTTTCCTAACCTCCTTCAGGTCCTCTGCCTGTTAAATTTCCTTCGTTATTTATTTACTTATTTATTTATTTTACTGAAGTGTGCAAGTACTTAGGTGGTTCTTTGTGGTGGATAATAGGATCCTATGGTTCTGGACATTCTCAAAGCCTTTTGGTCCAGTCTATGCTGTAGGTGCAAAGGGTGAAACCCGCAACGATTACGCCCTGGGGCCAACCCCAGGGACCACTCCTCATGATGTTTCTCCTCTGGAGCTTTTTGCTTTACCTTTTCTAGATTCGTTGTCAGACAACAGCCGATCAACAGAAAAAAAGCAAGATAAGTGATAGCGTTTTCTTAAACGGTTTACCTCCTAATGCAGTCTTGATGCCCAGTGCATCCCCCTTAAAAAAAAAAAGGAATTTAATTAGCTTAAAGTATGCAACTAGTCTGACTGTTTTAGCTTATTTGTACTCTAGCTCCTACAGATTCTTAAATCTATTTCGTGACTAAAATGCTTCATTTCGCTAAGTACAGAGGCGTCTTGTCCCCCTACCCCCACCATCCCACATGTACACAGCACCGCGCCTAGTTATAATCAGCACCTAGTTGATCCCTTGATGCACATCGCTCTCTGAAGTGTGTATTAGTGGGTCCAGCTCGTAACCAAGTTGCACTGCCACCACTCCCACAGGGCACATCCTTCGAATGCTGGGCACTGTGGGGATGGAGAGCCATCTGCCAGCCTCCGAACATTCTGGGAATATGGAGCTCCAGAAAATGGGTGGGGTATTCCATTTCTGTGTTTTGATTTTGAGGCTTATTACTTCTTTGGGTTATGTATTTATTATTTTTGATTCTTCTACATAAGGCAGACTGCTCTGAAGAGCTCCACACTTGCTCATGGTTCTCATTAAAGAAGATTCATGTAAGGTAAGATACATTCCATTTTCCCTGCTGTTAGTGCAATTCAACAGATTTCATTTGATGTCTATGATGTGCAAGAGCTTGTCAGGGGTTAAGAGATAAATAATGGTGTGATGACATATGGCATCGAATCCATAAGAGGGTTTATTTGCAGGTTTCCTATGACTTTTTTTTTTTAATGAGGGCAGATGAAGGATGGCAGTTGATTGGTAAGAATGATTAATCATACTAATCATTAAGTAATGTGGAGTCATACATTTATTCTTTTTTTTTAAGTTTATTTATTTATTTTGAGAGAGAGAGAGCACACACATGCACACAAATGGGTAGGGGCAGAGAGAGAATCCCAAGCAGTCTCCGCACTCAGTGCCGAGCCCGACATGGGGCTCAAACTCATGAACCATGAGGTCATGACTGGAGCCAAAATCAAGAGTTGGACGCTTAACTGACTGAGCCACCCAGAAGCCCCCATTTTTTCTAAGAATGAAAGATTAACCCATCACAAGCAAAACTCTCTGATTTGGCCTCTGTGTAGATCTATGTCAGCCCATTTGATAATATCCCTTCTTCTCTAGGCTTGCTCTTCTCCTTGCAATTGTATTTTAATATCTTTTTCTTTTTTTTTTTTTTTAAGTTGTAGACTTGAAGCATTTTTATATTTAATTTGTTATTAGGGAGAAGCAAAACAAAATTATAATTAAGTTTTTTTTATTCTGCTCCTTTGAGTTTTTAAACTAGTAATTTAAGAACCTGGAAAAACTATATTCCTAAAAGTCCCTTGACATCAGGTACTGTGTAGGTCCCACTTGCCTGGCTCTTAGCACTGATGAGCCATTCCGTAAACGTCTGCTAAATGAAACCAGAACCCAAGAAAGTAGTGTTGCAGAAGAATGCCATTTTCTTCAAGTAGACATGTGTGGAGCATATTATATTATTATATTACTATGTCAATATAAAGCATCATGGGCTTAATTTTTATTATTGTTATTATTCCTAGTGACAGCTAAAAAAATACTAAAGCCTTTAACTTAATTAATGGAATAGGGAACATAACAAAGAAGCAGCTCAAACTAAGTGCATGAGTTGGCAAGATTCCTTTTAGCTAACAGATGTACCTAGAGAAATCAAGCCAGAGACATAGGTGCAGAAGTCCGTGATATGTACACATGTGGACCAGCCTTTGATTTAGAACTCAGGAAGTCTATCTATGCATTCACTGACCATGTCAGATCTAGGACAGCAGGCTGATGAGCCAAGTTCTGGGAGCCCTTCAGTTCTGATTGTGTTTTGTGGCAGGTGTGCCTATGGTATATAGTGTTCTGAGTTACTCAGTCTCAAGACACAGTATGCCTCCTTCAGGAGTTCCTATGTATAGGATCCATGCTCATGTTCACATTTGGAACCAGAAAGTAATCACTGTTTAGTCTAATAAGTTTTTTGGCAACAACAAAAACCATAAAAAAAAAAAATGGAGATTCTGAATAGTCAAGTAGCCATATACAATGTAATAGTATCTCTAAGCATGAAATGGCACAATCCAACCAAAACAGTGCCAATATTTCAAAGCTCTGAATTTATATCAGGAACAGGATAGACTGCCATTAGTATTTCCCGAATTCCTAATTTTTAAATTCTCACCTATTAAGTTATATTAAAATGGGAAATCAGTGGGCCCAGATTTATAATTTACATTATGGGCTTGATTGTTGACGCTGTTGATGTTGTTGATATTTTTGACTGTTTGATAGTGTTATAGACAGTAGTGAATGGGTATGGAAATTATAAGCCTGTAATACTTGCTAAACAGGGTAACTTAAAGTAAAATACCCGTGTATAATTTTTGATGTGAAACAAAAGGATAGGTAGCTGTTAGATCCTGTGTCAAATTCAGAAAGACACGAAGATGACTTATTCCAAGGTTAAAACACCAAGACAATTCATTCAACATATAAATTTGCTCCTCAGGGAAAGCCAAAATAGCAGCTTTCCTGATTAATTTGCCACAGTGGTCTGATACTGATTAGAAGTGCCTGGTAATTTATTAACTATTGCCCATTAAACCAGTTTGGTTCTTAATCACTTTCAATTTCCCCTGTGACCAGGATTCTAGCAGAGGGATCTACTCTTCTCTTTTCTTAAATAAAACATTCACAGTATCCCATAAAATGCAACTGTAATACAAAGAGCAGTTAAGCCCTAATGGGCAGATTGACTTATTTGTCTCAGCCTGAGAGTCTTAAACTTTGAAAGGAAAGGTACAAGTGAACCATTTCAAAGGTTTGTGTTAAGTATATGCAGTACAAAAAGGAATAGGAGGAGGAGGAGTGGGGTGGGGGAGGGAAAAAGGAGGGGGAGGAGAAAGAGTTCAGGGCTTAAAAGCCAGTTGCCTTTTCACTGCATATGCTATCATTAAATTTTATTTCTATTTTTCTAATGAAAACACCTTTATTGGTTTTTTCCTGATTATAAAACAATATATTTCTGTGTACCAAAATTCACATACATGCACAAAATAGGATGTAACCAAACATACCCATATTACCTGCTAACAAGAAATGTTAATAACTTGGTGCATAATCTCTTGTTTAGTTTAGTTTAGTTTACTTTTGCATGCCTCTAATATTGTGTAGCAGTGCTAGTAGTTCTTATTTTGTGAAAATGGAATCACACTATGCACTATTCTGAAGCTTACTTTTTGACTTAGGCATAAGTGTCCAGCATCTTTCCAGGTTAGAAAATGTAGTCCTTTTTATTATATCAGAGTCCTCCATTGCATGATTCTAACATCATTTATTTAACCAATCCTTGACTCACGAACATCATGGTAGCTCCAGTGTTTAGCTACGGAATGCATCTTTGTGCATGCACTTAAATTTGTCTAACTTTATCCCATGGGGTAAATTCTCAGAATGTATTATTTATATTGTTAGCCTACAGTGCCGTACATTTTTGGATGAAATGGGAAGCACTCAAATAATTCATCTGATAAGCCTGGCACATTTTCTGCCCTTAAAAAAAAAAAAAACATTCTGGGGCATCTGGGTGGTTCAGGCAGTTAAGCATCCGACTTCGGCTCAGGTCATGATCTCACGGTTCATGGGTTCGAGCCCCACTTCAGGCTCTGTGCTGACAGCTTAGAGCCTGGAGTCTGTTTCCAATTCTGTGTCTCCCTCTCTCTCTGCCCTTCCCCCATCTCTCTCTCTCTCTCTCTCTCTCTCTCTCTCTCTCTCTCTCTCTCTCCACTAAACAAACATTAACAAAAGTTTATAAAAAACACAAAAACATTTTTATTGATTTTTATTGATGTTTGACATTCATATAAAGAAGCACTCAATGTGAGTATTCATGTGCTCAACACACCCATGTAAATAGAACCCAGGTTAAAAAATATATATTTACTAATACTCTCCTTGATGACCTTCATATACCTTGGTAACCTGTCATTCTAACAATTCCTCATGAGAAAGTCCTTAGTGAGCTTGTTGACCTCGATTTCCATGAGTCAAGTGCAAGGTTAAGGGCACACTTTTAGAGTGACAGTGGAATATTGACAGATTCTCAGACCTTCAAAAGGACTACTTGGCAACAAAGTTGGTCTGGTTCACTGAAACGAGTTTCCAAGATCTTTCCTTCTGTCTCCTGTCTAGTATCCTTATCATTTTTGGTCTCAGATTTGGACCTTCATGGCATATATTTTGATTCAAATGATGAATTAACCTCTGAATGACAAAAGAAACCGAGTAACATGTTTTTCACCTAATTTCTTCTTGTTGGCTGCCCAACTCAGCTCTGAGTATAGAGTGGATTTGGAACCAGGAAAGGATCCTAGGCTCCTAATTTGTGGTTTCAGCCACTAGCTATCTCCTTCCACCATCCTTTTCCAGAAGGTATATGAACAATGACCTTCAAATTTTAATTTACTTAACTTTGGAGACCTTGGCTTCCTGATTTATAAGTACTTCTAGTCACCCAATTCTATGAATAATGTTTTCCTTTTGTGGTTGCTTATTTACTTTTTGTTTTGGTATTGTTTGATTTTCTGAATAGAGGAAAATTAATATTAAGAGAAATCACAGGGAAAGAAAGAATAACTTAATATATGATAAATGACTTAAGTCAGTTCCAGAATGAATGAAAAGAAAAAAAAATTGCTTCTTTTCTGCTCATGTGTTTTCATTCTTTTTGTTATTTTTCCAAGAAGCTGAGGTCTGGATTAGGGTGTTAGCACAATACCGCTTAGGATATCACTGCTCACATCACCATGACTATGATCCAGATGGAATGGTATTCAGAGTATGGTCCATGCATCAGTGCCAGCCCTTGAATCATTACTCACTCACCATGAGATATGGGACTTGAGCCAGAATATAAGGCACTAGTATACTTTTTAGTTTAGCTTTCTCCCTCCCTCCCTTCCAACCTTCCTCCCTCCTTCCTCCCTCCCTCCCTCCCTCCCTCCCTCCTTCCTCCCTCCCTCCCTCCCTCCTTCCTTCCTTCCTTCCTTCCCTCCCTCCCTCCCTCCCTCCTTCCTTCCCTCCCTCCCTCCCTCCTTCCTTCCTTCCTTCCTTCCTTCTTTCCCTCCCTCCCTCCTCCTTCCTTCCTTCCTTCCTTCCTTCCTTCCTTTCTTCCCTCCTTCCTTCCTTCCTTCCTTCCTTCCTTCCTTCCTTCCTTCCTCCCTCCATCTGTCTGTCTGTCTTCTTTCTGTAGTAAGACATTTTGGATGCTGGAAGCAGTGCTTTACAAGTTCCTCATCTCACAAGGACTCGTAACCCACATATTCCTGACAGAGACAAGTGGCTACTTTAAGTAGCAATGATCTCCAGTGTGGGGCTTTGTAGTTAAATTGAGAAATTTATAAAACTGTAAACATTTTCCATTTCTGTGCTGATTTTCTGTTGAATTTTGTTTTGCTCTGTTTTGGCTTTTAGGTTCTTTTGGTGAGGGGAGAGGTGAGCTAATTCTTGAGGTAGAGTGACTAACAGAGTACCACGGCATATGATGTTCCTGAATGAAGTAAATTAAAATTGTCTTCCTCTGTGATGATTGGAAAGTGGGTATTGTCCTTGATCCTGTTTGTCTCCACAGATGAATACAGTGCCAAGCGTTGTGATTGTAAGGGATTTAGTAATTTTCAAAGGATGGGATTATCATGAAGTTTAACTGAAAGAACATTTTAAATTAAAAACAATGTGTTCTATTTTATATCCAGTCAGGTCTTCACTGACTCACTATGGTAAACTCTCATGATTTTCATTGTGCTCTTCAAAATACATTTGTTACAATCCCTGATCTATGTTCACAGTATTGACTTTCAATATTTACAGCAGATTCCTACATCCTTTCCTTGGTTATCCTGGTGGATACTTGATTAAATAAAATTTTTGTTGACACAATTGCTTGATAAAAAGTATGCTCAGAGTTTGCTTTAGAACTTGAAACGATAAATTTTATTTCCATAACTAAAATAGTTATAAAATTTAGGGTGTGTTCCACATTATTCTTTACTATTGAGTACTTATCCTTTGAGTAATTGATATGATTTTACACAAAATCATTCATTCATTCAATAAATATTATTGCACATCCAAAAAATAGAACAAATATGGAATACCTCTTCAAGAAGCTTCCAGTTTCTTCATTCCCTTACTCTTTTATTCATGCAACCATCCTACAAGTCTATCAAAGTTTTAGAGAAACAGGTGAACAAATATAATAAGTATAATAAAATGTGAGAAATGCTAGTGTGAAAAGGTATAGAAATTATCATGAGAATGCAGAGAAAGGAGCCAGAAATTTGTGTAGAGAAAGTAGGTGGGGATTTATATTATGCGTGAATAACTAGATGAGACAGGAGGGAAGGCTTGAATAGAGTCTTGAAGAATGAACAAATTGGATTTTGGGTGGAGTTAGGGAGAAGACATATATAAATATAAGGATTAAACATATATGCTTTTAAAAAAATGTGGGAAATCAAGAACAGTTTGATATGCTTGAACCACCAATCTTAGGAACAGTGGGAAAAATGAGGCTGGAAAAGTAGCAGGTAGCCTGATAAAAAGGAACATATAATATAGCACAGGTAATATAGGAAAGGTCTTTTAGATTTGTTACTCAAGATGGTCATTATAAAAATTGTATATGCAATAGACTCATGCATATAATAGTAATATTTTATCACCTTCCTGTACATAGTTAACAAGTATTTGTTGAATGAATAAATGAATGCACCAGAAAATATAGTTTTTCTTAACCAAAGGCAATACCACTGTCCCATTACTTGTATAATGAATTGTTTTTTTCCCATTAGAAGTAATGAGTTAGTCTTAATGTCTTTACTATCTCTTACATGTTCCCACTTGAAACCCTTTGTGCATACTGAAGTTATAGCTGGTCAGGACTATCCTTACACGGTAGCACCTGATCATGTTCTAGATTATTAGGGAATATGTTTTTGGCCACACCAGTAGCTAATTCTCATCCCTTTAAGCCTCACTCTTGCATGAAATTAAAGTTCACCAAAACATCCTCTACAATCTTCTTGCTCACCACTGCCACGAGGGGGTTTTAACATATTATATAGACAATTCATGCAACTCTAAGTTATACTCAGAATTTGGCTTCTTTAATTTCTTGAATACCAAGCATAACCTCTGCTGTCATAGTAGAATAAGACCTTACATCAGTCAGTAGAAGGTAGATAATGGCTTACAACAACAAGTGCCAAGGTACACTTGGGTGGCTCAGGAGGTTAAGCATCCGACTCCTGGTTTCGGCTCAGCTCATGATCTCATTGTTCCGTTGAGTTTGAGCCCCACCTTGGGCTCTGTGCTGGCAGGGCAGGGCAGAGCCTGCTTGGGATTCTCTCTCTCTCTCTCTCTCTCTGCCCCTCCCAACTTGTACTGTCTCTGTCTCTCTCAAAATAAATAAATAAACTTAAAAAAATTTAACGGAAACACACACAAAAAAACAAGTGCATTCGTCATTAACACTAAGTATTGATAAGGCCAGCAAGGGTGGTGGTCCTCACCCAGCTCACCCCGGTACAGAAGCTGTCCTGTACTTAAACAGTTACTGCAGCAAAGGGAAGGGATGTGGCAAATCTCACATGGGCCTTACATTTTCTATCTAGAAATGACATGTCACTTTTTCCAGATTCTGTTGGCCAAAACAAGTCATCTGGCCACCCTAAAGTCAGAGGGGATGGGAACATGCAATCCTACAACATGCCTGGAAGGAGAAAGGAACAGCAGAAACACGTGAACAGCATGAATGACCACAAGTCTTGAAATTATCCCTCTTTTACCCTCAGGCTCCCTGGAGAGAAGGAAGGTAGTGAATATAGAGCATTTGGAGACACAGGGATACAGATTTGAATTCCAGCCCTGCCTCTAAGTGGCTGGGTGATCTTGGGCAAGCTTTTAAATTCTCTGATACTTAATTTTCTCATCCATTAAAGAAAAGTGAGGAGCAATAATGACTACCTTAAAGAGCTGTGAAGATGAGAGAAAATACACATGCACAATGCCTGTGTACACATGAACACACATACAAAATTAGTATATGCTTTTATTTAATAAATCCTGGCTGCTATCATTGATATTCTTACTGCTGTTTTCCTAAACTGGCGTGCTGGACATTCTTTCCCCTACGTAACATCCTGGGTATACCTTCTTCTGCCTATCATATCCTGGAGCCATATATATTCCCATTCTACAATTACTAGGGTATGCTTCCCCCACTCTCTTTCTCTCCCCTCTACCTCCTCTACTCTTCTGACACGATTTGCCCCCTACATTCCAGCGCACACCATTGAAATAAAAGAGAACTAAGGCTAGATATAAGACTAGTGAGGGGCGTCTGGGTGGCTCAGCCAGTTAAGTGTCCGACTCTTTAACTCACATCATGATCTCATGAAGCCCCATGTCAGGCTCTGGGCTCACAGCGAGGAGCCTGCTTGGGATTCTTACTTTCCCCGCCCCCCCCCCCCCCCCTTCTGCCCCTCTGCTGCTTGCTTGCATGGTCTCTCTCTCTCTCAAAATAAATAAATAAACATGAAAAAAAAAAAGTAGTGAGTGAAGTGTGGACATGTGCTTCTGACCAAAGCTATTCCTACAACTGAATAAAATACATAGAGCCCACAACCTTAAAAGTAGATAGCCCCACCCAGATAAAGGAAAAAGTCAGTTAAATCTCATATAAGAGATACTCGTGGTTCCGTTAAATAAAACAATATTTCTTTATATTTTTAGAAGAATATATAACTATTGTGGTGGTCTTTTTTCTCCAAGTAATTCCTAATTATTTTTCAATGTCACCTCCTTATATTTTTAAGTTAAAACGCAAAATAAATTCCTAATTATTTTTCAATTTCACCTCCTTTTATGTTTTTAAGTTAAAAACACATTCTGGGAGAATTTGAGCCTACACTTGTTTATTGCTTCCCTATTGTCTTTGACAGATTCTTGAGTCGTTATCTAAAATGACAACAGGCTGCTAAGGAGTTGATTTCCTCCTACACTTGATAGCCTGCCATATCATTTTGTTCCATGTTACAAGGAACATGTAGACATTCTCTTTGTTAGCCAGACTTTTGAGTTCACTGTACTGCCTGAGATAGAGACAGACAGACAGAAAACGAGGGAGATAGAGAGCATTAAGGCAAGCACTGCTGTTTGGTCCACACCAAGGATTAGGAGGACCACAGGAAATCCCACGTGGGAACACACTTTCCTCATGAGGACACAATGTCCTCTTTTCTGTCCCCTGCCCTCCCTGGTGTACCTGAAAATCCTGGTAGATGAGTAATTTCAGAGCCATAAGAGAGCACTTTGTCTCCTTATAGTGGTGTTTTATGTAACCCCTGTCTAAAATCTGACTCATCTGGTACTCATCATTTTAGGGTACTTACCTATATTCACAGTCATATGATTGCTGATGACTGGCAAAAAGCACTATTAATATCAGTGCCCTCTATTTTTTCATTTGTAGCCGCATTTTGCAGTGACGATTAATGATTTAATCAATCATGCCTATGTAATGAAGCCTCCATGAAAACCCAGAAAGACAGGGTTCAGAGAGCATCCAGGCCGGCTGTGCTGGGACGTGCTGGGAGAGGGGATCACTCGGCATGGAAGCTCTGTGCCCTTTCCCCATACCTTGCTCCATGCATCACCTGCTGCTGTCTGGTTGTTTCTGAGTTATATCCTTTTACAATAAACTGGTAACCTAATAAGTAAAATGTTCCTCTGAGTTCAGTGAGCTGCTCTAGAAAATTAATTGAAGCTGAGGAGGGGGGCTTGGGAACCTCTGATTTATCACCATTCAGAAACACATGTAACAACCTGGGGCTTAGGACTGGTGTCAGAAATGTCTATATTGCAGAGGAGGGTGTCGTAGGATTGAACCCTCAACCCGTGAAATCTGATACTATCTCCCGATAGTGTCGTTGGAATTGGGTTGAATTATAGGACACTCCGCCAGTATTCCTAGAATTGCTTGTTGGTGTGGAGAACAGCTCCCCAGTTCTGCCTCACACACTGGAATTGGTGCCAGATCCTATTTAACCTGAAACTAATATAATGTCAATTACATCTCAATCAAAAAAAAACCCAAAACACCAACTATTCTTTCTTGACTCAAGATGCCTCCAGAGTCCCTAATATCTTTGGGTATTTAAATTGTAGGAGAGATGTCTGGCTGCTTCTGAAGATGACTGATGATGTAAGACAAACAATTGGATTTCATGATTCTGGAGGTCCAGATTGAGATTCAGACCAGTGGGTGATGGCAGGAGTGAAGTTAGGAATAAGGCTGGCTGGCAAGTCACCATTCCTAGTGTTTAGGCAGCATCTCCCACCACCATGAATCCAATTTCTCCAGCATATTAAACTTCCTCTAACGCTTCACCTCCAGTAACCATGGATTAGTGGGCATAATGAGCTGATGGTAGCAGCAAATATGTGAGGTTTTTCCAATGCCATTTGAAAGATTCCTTTGAAGAATCAGGCTTCTATCATTGTATATTTTTAAAAGCTCCTAACATTTTAGCTGACTTACAAATATCATACCAAGCCTATTTTCATTAATAGCTTTGGGGACAAGTCATTTTTCCCCGCAACTTGTATGTTGAGAAATTCCAAATCTACTGAAAAGTTGCAAGGATAATAACCATGCACACCTATAGATTGTTTAACTATAGACTTTAACTAGACTAAACCAATTGTGAACATTTTGACATATATGCTTTATCGTATTTCTTTCTGTATGTGTGTATAAATGTGTGTGCTTGTTTTTTGGGTTGTTTTTGTTTTTGGCTAAAACATTTGAGTGTTATTTGCTGATATTAGGGCACTTTTTGGCTACAAACTTTAACATGCATTTCCTAATAACAGAACATTCTCCTATATCACTTAGGAAATTTAATATTTATATAATACAATTATCTAGTGTGCTATCTATGTTTAAATTTCCCCGGTTGTCCTCATAATGTCCTTTATAAGAAAGCCATTTTTTCTTCTAATTGGCCAAAGGATCTTGCATTGCATCTGGGAATGGATCTTGAAATCTGCTCCCTATTTCTTTTTCTGAATATTCATCTGACTCCTAAATAATGTAATATGGCCAAAACTGGCTGTATCCAAAACAGCCTGCCTAAGCTGCCAATTACTAATCATTCTTCCTAAATACCCATTTTACTGTGGAAAGCATCATCATTGACTGTCAGCCGTAGAGGACCGGGGAAAAATGGAGAACTTATTTAGCAAAATTCATATGTATATATTATGCTAAATACTAGGCTAATATCCAGAAGGGATGGGCAATTTACATACTATGTAATCAACTAAGGTTCTATTTGTAGTTATATTATGAGGGACAATGGCTCATTAATTCAAGTAAATGCTGTGCCTTGATTAAAAATGTCATCACGTAGAAACTCTGTGAGCTTGAGACTTAAAATGTAAGACCTAAAACATTTATATACATTTGTAATATTCAAATCTATTTTTAAGGAGTAGACTATAAAGCATCTTAGTTTAAACAAACACATAACTGTATTTGTAGTTGTCATGAATAGTGGCTTGCTTAATTATTTGATAATACTCAAGTTCTTTTCAGACAACCTGTGTCATCACTTTTTGTTTTTTAATTGTACCTATACATGTGATTTTATGGATAGAGGATAGCTATTAGTCTTTGGAATACTCTTATTTGCAAAACCAGAGAACTGGATATATTATATAATTTATATTCCTCTCTTCCCTCTGCTTCAATTATCAAGATATTTTAAGTAGAGGTGAAGTTTGGGGGTTAATTTATGGAGTGAATGAAATATTTACTACATATCCATTGTTATAAATTGAAAGTTTATGAGATGATGAAAATTTACAAGAAAATACATATAAAACAATAGGCATTTACAGAAAGAGGCAAACCTAAAGGTCCTCTTTAAACACATTAGTTTGGATGCCTATGGGAGACGGAAGGAAATGGAATGAGGAATCAAGATAAAAAGCAATCAATGAAGACAATAAGCTACAAACTGAGGAATCTACCTACTTAAAGAATTAGGCAGCAGTAGACCCAAACAAAAGTACTGGTTGGGAGGAATACAGTATCACATTTTCCCCAATTACAGTGAGTGGTCCATGGCTGCCCACTTGTGAGGAATCTGCTTAGACTTAGAGGGGACTTCATTAAATGGCTGTTGAAAAACAAACGTCCAGGCTTTCCCCTATTCCCTTACAGCAGTTTTATAGGAACCCACAGTTCCCTGGAGCCTGAGAGAGATTGGGGATACGTAGTGGTCTACATGTAAAGATTTAAAGAAAATTGTAACAATCACAAAATTAGGTTTACAAGGACAAATTTTCCCAGTGTCATACTCTATCAGGGGACTGTTACGAGAAATTCCTGATTAAACAAAAAATATATTAGAGCTAAGTTATTTTAGAGGCAGAATGACAGACCATGGAAGAGGAGAAAACACCATTCCATTCTGCTACCAGAGCATGATTTAATGAAAATTTTTTTATATGTGTCCAATCTTATTAAAAATAAGTAAGGTTTTTAAGTATACTAATGGTATGATTTAACCAATTTTAGCTGCTCCAGTTCTAGTATATGTGCTGCGGGAGAGTACACTAGCTGTTTTTCTTAATACACTTCTAAAATACTGGAAAAGATCAGATCCTAGTGGAGGGCGAGAACTGACCTGAAAGCCCTTACTAAAAATACTATAACATCTTGAAAGGCCAGTCTTGCTTCCTGCCTTCTTTCTTCCCACTGACTCATTTGGACATTGCCTATGATCCTCAAGTCATCATTTCTCTGGCTGTTCGCTTTTCCTTTAAATCAAGTGTTTAAGCACAGTGACCTTTCTTCCCTCTCCGTAGAAGATTTTCATTGTTCTGCTGCTTCTTACTCAGCTCGTGCTTCCTTCAGCCTTCAGGGTGCTACTTTTCTCATTCTGATTTGGATTAATTGTGTTAGCCTAGATGGGTCCAATATCCCCAGAGGGTAGGACCCGAGCCCTTCCTGGTCTTTTCTACACATCATAAAAGAATCATGACAATGCTATGCCTAGACCTGTCTTTGTATTTGACCTGTTTTTTAACCAGAAAATTATGCATTTAAACTATCTTATTCTAAAAGAGTGACATTCTTTTATTCTTACGAAGCAGTGTCTTGGTTGTGAAATCTTCACATGGAATATAAATACAACAAAAATTCATTAAGAATAATACTTTGGGGGGCACCTGTGTGGCTCCGACTTCCGTTCAGGTCATGATCTCACGTTAGTGAGATGGAGCCCCGTGTCGGGCTCTGTGCTGACAGCTCAAAGCCTGGAGCCTGCTTCGGATTCTGTGTCTCCCTCTCTCTCTGCCCCTCCCCTAATCACATTCTGTCTCTCTCTCTCTCTCTTTCAAAAATAAATAAAGATTAAAAAAAACTACAAAAAGACTACTTTGATTTCTCCAGAAAAACAGTGTAATACAAATGCAAGGGAGGTCATACTATAATTACATTTGAGGTTGTACAAGATGGATGGTCAGTCACGTGTATATTCCCTTTTGAAATACTTGCTTGTATACATGTTTTTTTTTTAACTTCAATCTACACCACTTTGTATATCAAGAAAGGTATATTCTGAATATTTTGTGAATTATAATTTATGTAGATGACGATTTTTTAAAGAATTAGTACAAACAGTTCATCTAGCATAAAAGCATTCTGAGTATATTTATTTTGTTAGGGAAATATTTTACTGGGCCTGAGAGTAATCCAGATTACCCTTACCACCAAGTCCTCACCAAGATAGAATTAGGAGACTGGTCTGGATCTAAAACAACTTAAAGATCTACCATAGAAATTGATTTTTTAATGTTAAAAAAAATGTTTTTAGCTGATACTAAATTATTACTTTGTCATTTTAAAAATTTTCACCAAAGTACTATGAAAAAGCTCTGACTATATTCTGACCATTCATTTGAACAGTAGATAAAGAGAACTGTTAATTTTAATCTTTTGTCTAACATTATCAGTCCAGATCCATGAATTCCAGTGTATTATTCAGAATCTTCATATTCTATATTTCTTCTCACAAGATGGTCTTCAAATTCAATATTTGATAATACATAGACTCAGTTTATTTCATCACTTGGTTTTATTTTTTATTGGGCTATGACAGGGAATCATAAACAGAATTCACATATAATTCTACCCTGCTAAGTATTATACTGACAAGAGCAGTTCTCAGACAAATATATGGATGGCTGCATCATCTTTGAATAATTATAGCACATAAGACAATAAACTTTATTTTCATTATTCCAAGACCAGGGGTAAGTATTTGCAACTGCAAGTGACAACTGACATTTAGAGAAGTGTGGGTGGGGCATATGTTATGTCAGCACCAACCGTCTCTCATCTAGCATGACCTAAAAGGCCATCAGCCAAAGAGAAAGCGTTCAGAGAGAAGATAATCGTGCAAATAGTAAAGGAATGGCTCGAGGTCTCATAGAAAGCATATTGTTTTTTAAGTAGAACTAAAACCAGCTTTGCTTACGTGTGATAAGGTCCCTACTAGATTTTGGAAATGATAGTTTCTATGTGTTCTACAGAGAAAGAGATCCAATATATCATTATGTTAATCAAATTCGACATTTGTAGACGGAAATAAGGATTTTACCATGTCATGTTAATAACTTATCAACTCTATCAAATCATTACTGATGGTTTGAGAGGACAGCCTTTTGGAGAATGACATAGCAGGACTTGCTAATGATGAAAAGCTGATTCCGACATCCTAACAGCCAGGGTACTCTTTATGTCTGCAAGGCAACAAAGCAGCTTATCCCAGTTTTCCACAATAAAAACCTTTCAAATAGTTGTTCTTCACATAGAAATGTATTGAATAAAGGTCAGAAACAAAGCAATTGCCGTGCCAGATTTGAGGCTGACTGTGGGCTGAGTTGTGGACACCATTACGTTGTAGAAGTCAAGGCATGGCGCTGGCTCCACCCATATGCAGGCCACCAGAGGTCTTGCAGTGCTTGTGTGTGCAGACTCAGAGGTGGGGGCCTGTCGGCTCTTTTTCCTTTTACCAGGCATGAAGTACGCGTCAGAGGGTATGCTTTTGTTCTTCTGAAACTTTACAGTTCTCATAATGACCCCATGGGAAGGAAAGCTTCCATTCTTCCAGAGGACTCACAGAGGCATGGTGCTGAGTGTCCTGGAACCAGAGACCCCCAGTCTGCCCTGTCTCTACTGTCTCTCCATCTCCCTGCCCCACTGGGCTCATGGTGACATTACACATCCACTCTTCCTCACTTAAGTAGGTGACTGCCTTTTGTAGATTCCTCCCCGGCACAGGTTTTTATTCCAAGAGACAAAGGGAAAGCTGGCTGACCATGAACCAAAATATTTACACAAATCTTCATTTATAATGTTTTGATCTAGCTGTCTCATTTCCCTTTCTCAAATATCACTTTTTGAGGATGGCTCAGAAAAAAAAAAAAAAAGAACATCATAATGCCCACGTGGCTTTAGGTGCCACCCGAAATGAGAGGACATCGATGCTGCCCTGAGACAGGTCAAGGCTATGCATTTAAGATGCAGTCTCTCTCTTCTTTTCTTTTAAATTTTTTTTTTCAACGTTTATTTATTTTTGGGACAGAGAGAGACAGAGCATGAACGGGCGAGGGGCAGAGAGAGAGGGAGACACAGAATCGGAAACAGGCTCCAGGCTCTGAGCCATCAGCCCAGAGCCCGACGCGGGGCTCGAACTCACGGACCGCGAGATCGTGACCTGGCTGAAGTCGGACGCTTAACCGACTGCGCCATCCAGGCGCCCCTCTCTTCTTTTCTTTAAACCTAATCCGTTTGGGAGAAATGGCCCAAGGTGCATCATCCTGAAACGTTTGTTTGATTTCATTTTCACAGTGCTACCTTTGGCTTCATTCACACAGTCACAAGGCCTGAACATGTACAACCTGCTTCATCCCGAACATTTATACACAGATTGTCAAAACATCCACCAGAGAGAAGGAAGATTCACCAAATTTTTAAAACTTGAATAAGAAAATGAGAATCAGTGCCATCAAAACTAAAACAGTCTCTAACAGTGCAAATATTCAGTGGTTTCAGAGTAGGACAGTGAAACAAAATTTGCATATCTGTCATTTAAAATTAAGCAGTATTGTGGAAATGATATTAAGTCTGAAATACTGGGAGGAAAATATTTAAAGGAGAAGGTATTTAATTGTGAAGTGTCGGACAATAACACAAACTTTCATTTGTTCATTTCTCCCATTCTTCCAAGACCTCTTAGAAGATCAGATGCTCTCCCCAAAACTTCTTAGCCTCCTGTCCTGTAAACCCATTTCACAGACAGTTGAGGCCCACAGGGGCCCTTTTGTCTGAAAGTGAAGATCTTCTTGATGTGAAAAGTTTCCTTGGAATATTTACAACGTAAAGAGATGCCTTTGTTTTAAAAAAGTGGTCTGGCAGCCAGCTGTGAGCTTCTCCACTGAACTGCTGACACCCTAGTGACACTGTCTGTGCCTCCAGCTCACCCCCAGAAAATGACAGTGTTGGGTAGCAAAGGTGGCTTTAGAAAAATCATCCAATTCCAGCTGAATCTATGACCTGCATGTGTCAGAACTGTAGGACCAGCCGAGACTTTGAAAGCTCTTCTAGCCTTTCTAAGCATTCAGAAGGAACTATATGTCTACTGGGACTTTACGTGGGATGGCCTTTTATAATTTTCTAAGTATGTTTATGGAGATGTTATCACATCCTAGCTCAGGACCTCTTGGTGAGGTAGGAAAGGTGAGTTTTATTGCACCAACAGGAAAACTGAAATGCCAAGAGTGAACAGCGAGCTTGCCCAGAGTAAGTGGCAGGTAGGAGCTAATGATGCAACTCTTCATCATTTTTCTCTTCCCATCACAGTTGAGAAAACTAAGAACACAGTTCAGGCATGGGGTCTAGTCCCTAGTCTGTCACTGTCTAGCTGTGTATCCTGAGTAAATCATGTCTTTGTGGCTCAGTTTCCTCATCTACAAAATGAGAATAATAATTCCTGCTCTACTGAGTAGCTGTGAGGAACACATAAACTGCTTAGTCCCCTCGTCACCCATGCTAGGAAAATAGGATGTAAAATCCTTACTACTCAAATGTCAGGAAAACTGAGACCAGATGGTATAAGGAGTGAGGATGGGCAGAAACCCCACGTCCTAGCTTATCTTTTAATGAGAGGTTTCTTTTGTCAGATCAGTTAGCTTCTTTCTCTCAGTTTCCTCAGCTAGATTTAGGAGGTCTTTCCAGAATACTAAGAATGTTTCTTCTTATTCATTCAGCCCATAAGGTTTCCATCCTAGTTTTCTTTCCTAATGATCTTGCTGCCTCTGAGACTATTTTCCCTAAAGATGAATGGCTAGGACATTTACATAAAAAGGCAAGGGACTGCCAAATCAGTGTGACACATTTTAGTCCCCCTGTGACTCTCTCTCTCTCTTTTTAAGGATCATTAGGAGCCTGTAGCAACTTAATGGAATTAAAATCACCAAGCAAAGTATAATGAGGAGTAGGAGTCAAATTACTTTAGGAACTACTAAGACACTGCATGTGGCCTACTCAGAGGAACTCACTAAGATCATTAGCCTGCACCACACCCAGCAGGGACAATCTTCTCATAAGTGTCCCCTGCTTCCCAGGGATCATTAATGCTGCTCAGCTCTGGCCACAGTGGCCAATGTCAGACCCTCAAAGAATCAGCCACTTAATTAGATCTGGAATACAGAAGGGAAAAGCAAGTTTTCTTTTTTTTTTTTTTTAATTTTTTTTTTCAACGTTTATTTCTTTTTGGGACAGAGAGAGACAGAGCATGAACGGGGGAGGGGCAGAGAGAGAGGGAGACACAGAATTGGAAACAGGTTCCAGGCTCTGAGCCATCAGCCCAGAGCCTGACGCGGGGCTCGAACTCACGGACCGCGAGATCGTGACCTGGCTGAAGTCGGACGCTTAGCCGACTGCGCCACCCAGGCGCCCCGTGGAAAAGCAAGTTTTCAAGATAAAATGCAGGGCAGAGTTTAGGAAGAGGGAAAGCCAGGGGCAGAGTGGATTTTTCACATTAGCATTTCATTCTATCTGACAGGAGGAGGTTTAGAAATTTACAAAAAAGGGATCTAATGCCACAGAGAGCTAGGAAGAGCCTCTTTTCTCGACTTGAAGAGTCTTCTGCCCAGAGGGATCGATGCATTCCGCGCCTCCACGTGGACTTAGTGGGCTGGAGGCCGAGGCAGAAACCGACTGTGACTTTGCCAGTCATGGAGGAGAGGGTGTCTGAGACATGCTACACCCACACTCGGAGCCTGGGGAATCATGCCGTCTCCTGCTTGCTACCTGCCTGTCAGTCTGCTTTGCCTGTGTGTTCCTCACAAGGACCACGTTAGGAGCGAGAACATGGTCAAGGGCATACTCTGCCTCCCGCTGCCAGAAAATCATGCCTTCTCCACACCCAATAAACACACATACACACACTATCAACTCATTTTGGCCCAACCTCTACAATTCACAAAGTGCTTCCATGGCTGTTTTCTTGATAACACAGGTGGGACAGGTGCTATACATTTTACAGATGGGAAAGTGAAGCTCAGAAAATGTAGGCAATTTGCCCAACTTCCCAAAGGTAAAAGGGAATTCGGACCTCAAACCTGAGTCTCTTGACAGCAAATCTTGTACTTTCCATCACTCAGAGGGAATCCAACCTTTTTTCTTCTAAATTAATCTTAAGTTTTTATTCAGTGCTAAAGTATGCACTAGAACGTACACAGGTAGATAGAAAAGAAATATGAAGAAATGGTCCCTCATTTCAAGGAGATGAATTTTTATAAACAAATCAGAAAATTATAAATGTTCAACAAGAAAGCAAACTTACCTGCATGGCGTGATTCTTCAAAGTATAGTAGAGATAAATCCTGGCTGGGAAGGTGCTAGTGGGCTAGAGGTGTGCAGAGTTAATTTTCTGGAGAAGAGAGGTTTGGCACTGACTTTCTGGGTCCTATTCTCAGATCATCCACTTGGAGCATCTGTTGAAATCACAGCAGATGGAACACATCAGAAATGTATTTTCCTTTTTACTTATTTTAGTTCCTTGGAGAATCCTGGTACCTGGGGTACTGCAGCGGTAAAATGAAATAAAAGTTTATTTTTATATCATCATTTGTAATATCATAAGCATTACCTGTTCCTGGAGAAGTAATTTCATTCCTTTCCCTTCTTGAAGTGAAAACTGGAAATAAGACTGAAGTGTGATATTTTGTGAATAATGCATTCAGTTGTTCTTTTTTGTTGTCTGTTTGTTTTTGCAGGGCCAATGGACACCTGATCCCCTGCTGCCTTTGTTTGAAATCCAAGAAGTTTCCTTGTGCTGATTTAACTGCCTGCAATCTTTTCTATCATAAAAAAACAAAACAAAACAAAACAATGCTGATTCTGTCCATTTTAACCCCTGTGTGAAACTGACTTTTAACATACTTGTGCGTTCTTTGACCCTCCATGAAAGATGTCTGAACCTGGCTCTTCATCTGTATTTTCGGGTAACGTGGAGAATGGAACTTTCCTTGAGCTCTTTCCTACATCCCTGTCCACATCGGTAGACCCTTCCTCAGGCCACCTGTCAAATGTCTACATCTATGTGTCCATATTCCTTAGCCTTTTAGCGTTTCTGCTTCTGCTTTTAATCATTGCCCTCCAGAGGCTCAAAAATATCATCTCTTCCAGTTCCTCCTACCCAGAGTACCCAAGTGATGCTGGTAGTTCTTTCACCAATTTGGAAGTCTGTAGTATTTCCTCTCAAAGGTCCACTTTCTCAAACCTTTCCTCATGAAGAAAACAGAAGAATTCTTGAATGCTGCAGCAGCCTCGGTTTTCCCTTGCGGGAAGTGTCACATGAAGAAGTTGCTTCATGAAAGAAATAACCCCCTTTCTTTTCCAACCAATGAGACCTGTGTCTCCTCCTTCACCCCTAATCTCTCCTTCCAGTCATGACGCTTTCCATTTGTGAATGTAGGAGTTGATGCTGACTCAGAGAAATGTGTGCAAACCTTAAGGGGCAGAATTTCACACAAACCACCTGACCAATCCGGAGCAGACTTCTTGAGGGTGGATCAGTTCATTTCACTCTGCTGGACACCCGAGGCGGAAATCACGCGAGGCGGCCTCACAGTGGGTGCTGGATACATACTCTTGCCCTTCATTTCCCTTACAAAACCGTGAAACCAACTGAGCTGGCAGGAACTGGCAAAATTAAGTCTGAGCTACTTAGAAGACATTTTCCATACTTAAAAGATAAAGTGGAAACATCAAATTAAAAAAAAAAATCAATTTAGATTTAATGTATAACATTCCTATAACCGGAGGCAAAATATGCTAAATGTTTTCACTTTAATAAATGAAAATCACATTTATTGATGAGTAAGTCACTATGGAAAAGTTTTGGAAGAGTAACTTTTAATAGCAAGACAAATATGTGTTATGATGCAGTCTGTAATGTATTTTTGCCTCTTGGTTTTTTTTTTCTACTTATGTTATAGTCATAATACTCCTACTGTTGTAGAATCCTTTGTGATAATTGCTGTTACTAAGAGAAACACCCTAAGAGACACTAAGAAGTTTTTATTTTATAGCTATACTTTCTATTAGTGGAAATTAAGCATACGGAAAAATATTCATTTAGTTCTGTTTTCTGCAGTAATAACTCCTAGCAGTCATGTAAGCATGTTCCTTTATTCAGTTTCATAGTCTTTATAATTTTAGTGCAGAATTCTGTTAAGGCTCCCAGATGTCAGATGTTTGTTCACCCACATTAGATTGCAAAACTTAAGGGACTAAATTGCTATTTTACATATTATTATATACTCCATGAATGTGACATGTCTCTGATAATTAGTTCTTCTATGTTAACATAACACTTTGAATTAGAACCCCGGGATGTGGGTTTTTATTAGAAATTATAGACATTCAAGTTGTGTAGCTGCTGAGAACTTAGTGATCCTGGGAGCCCCATACTATGTTCACCCAAACACTGAACTTGGGGGCTTTGTCCATGAAGTGAGGCATACCTGTGAGCACAGACTTAGAAGACGGAAGAAATCAAGCTCCCCCTAAAAACAAAGCAAATAAACTGCAGCTTCTTTAGAGTGAGAACTTTAATTTAATTTTTAAAATAATAAATGGCCCACAGCGTAAACAATGAAGTTCATCAGCCTACAGAACCCACTGCATCAACATGCCCCATCTTCCCACGGCAAGTGGATCATTTCTTGTCCGAAACATTTCCTAACCTTCAGTAGTGGAGTTTCAGTACATCTTTTGGATTGATTGTGCAGGCGACACTGTCTAGTAACTCGAATGGGATAAAGAATCCACCATTTTTACAAGGTGTATTTTTGTCATTCCAAAATGCTGAGACAGATGAGGACTGGTAATGAGGATCTGAAGGCTGTTTGTTTGTTGTTGTTTTTTTTTTCTTAAAGCCATAAGCTTCACTTTAAATCAGACCACATTGAACTATTTATATGAAAAATGTTCCCAGACACCATAAGACCTGCACAGAGTTGCTGTCCTAAAATGTGTAATCAGTGAAAATGTGGTTTCTGCTGCCATTTCAAGCATGGCAATGTGTTGCAGTGTTATCATGTAGTGTAAATGCTGGACTAGAAGAACTCCATTACTTTAGATCATTATCAACTGTCTCTGAATGTGTGTGTGTGTGTGTGTGTGTGTGTGTGTGTGTGTGTGTACTAATGTATATATATATTTTCACACGCTCCCAATTAAAAATTCTGTAAACACTACAGGATAACAGAGGCGTCTGTGTTATCACCTTTGCTTTTTTGGTTAATTTTGTGCTATTTTGGTTATTGAGGAAGAAAGGATATGGATCAAGTGATTTAAAAAAAAATAAAGTAACAAGTTTGCCACACAATAGGATAATCTGAGTACCATCTGTTCTAAGGGTAACTTTATATTCTTTCCTTCTGAAAGAGATACAAGGACTTCTGAAAGTAAAACTGCCTTTAAAAAAAATCTGCAGGTAGATCCCCCTCCCTGCTGCTGCAGTGGTTCTTGCTCTCCAGATTAAGTAGAGTATTTAAAAGCAACATTCGCAATGTGTATTAGGACTTGTCAAGCTTGCCAAGATAACGGATTGCACAATTTGAGATGAACTTGTCCAGGAAATTCAGAAAGGTTGGAGGACTGGTTTATAAATAAAGAAGTAGAGCCCACTGAAAGCCTGGTTCTTCTCTTATTGTTTTCAGTGAGGTGGTCTTCCCTCTTAGGGAGGCTTTTCCATCACTCTGTCTGCACATCCTCTCTGAAGCAGGGTCCCTAATGAGTGAGTGACCCTGATCTCAGCCTCTCCCCACCCTGCAAGAGTCCCCCACCCTTGGGGCAGTGAGTCGCACACTTCCCTGGTCAGAAGATTCACCTGCATACACACTTGGAAAATACCCTGGTTTCCAGGCCACAGCCCAGACCTCAGGAGCGGAGCCAGAAAACTGGTATTTGTAACAAGGGCCCTGGGTGATGCTTGTGATCAGTGGGACACATGGTGGCAAAGGAAGGGTCACATATATTGCTCTAGTGTATTTGCGGAGGTCAAGAGCTCTCACCTCTCATTTACTGCCCGAAACAACTGCTGTATCTCCAAGCTAAGTTGCCCTCCTCTGCACAGCTTAAAGAATATTAAAGAGCTGTTAAATAACCCCCACCCCAAACCTACTCACTTTCCTGCAAGGGTCTGAACTCCAGGCCACCCTCCTCAGTGGAAAGCTATGGCCATCGTACTGGGCTCAGTGCAAGAGGGACGTGAGGAAGGTCACATCCCTTCTTCCCCACAATACCATTTTCATAAGACCATGTGCATATAACAGACGATGGCAGACGACTGAGGGCTAACTGACAGGATTTATAAAATGAGAGAAAACATTTTACATTGTATTCTCACAATCCAAAGGAAAACAATGACACAACTGAAAAATGAAACATTCTCAAGGAGAAATGCCAGTTTCTAGAGTTGGCTCTGCCTCAGGTCTGCCTTTCCTGGAGAGGCTGCCACTTCAAGCCATTGCCAGGTCCCGCTCTGGTTTGCAAAGTCCTCTAGGACCCATCCCCACTGGGGCAGCACACAGACCCAAGCTCCCAGTACCACATTCCCCAGAGCCTGAGTTACTCAGGATAGGATGCCAAGGCTGTGTGTGGAGGGGTATGGTGGGTGTTGGAGGGAAGGGAGGCTGTGGGGGGGAAGAGTGGAAGGGAGGCTCAGAGCCTCCCAGGACCAGCTCTCCTCAGAATCTCTCCATCTGTGAGAGAACAACTGCTTCTCTTTCCTTCTAGTTATCCAGTGGGCAGCGCTTAGAATCCCACACGTGTCTGTGTGTGTGCACAGACTCATACACACAGAGAGTCCCACGCATATGTTCTCTTCCACACACAGCCCTCACTATGAACAAACAACATATCTCAATGCACACCTCAGTTCTAAAAGTCCATCAACCTCAATTTAACCCTGCCTTCAATGTCAAGCAGAGTACAGTAGTGCCCCATGCTCATCCTTCTCTTTCAAATCTGTGTCTACACATCCACCCTTTTAAAAGACAGAATTGCTAGTAATGCTCCTTTTTATTGCAACAGAGCTCACTGATCCCTGTAGTCACATTTGACTATATGAAGACCTTATCAAACCATTGCAAGTACTGACTGCTTTTCTATATATGCAGGTAAGAGCCCTTCTGAAGTAGGGTCTTTGCCATCCTGAACACTGTAAGGAGACAGAAGGCCCTTGTCACTAGACATAGCAAATAGATACGGCTCCTGCCCTCGTGAAGCTTACAATCTACTGAGAAAGACACAAAACAAAAGAACAAAAAATATGCATATTTACAACTGCAATTAGCACTATGAAGAGAATAAAATGGTGGAATGACAGACGACAAGGTGAAGTCACTTAAAATATGGTGGTCAGGGAGAGCCTTTTTGATGAGATCATATGTAAGTACTGAAGTGTGTTGGGAAGAATATTCTCTCAAAAGGAGTAGCATGGGGGTGCCTGGGTGGCTCAGTCGTTTGAGCGTCTGACTTCAGCTCAGGTCATGATCTCACTGTCCATGGGTTCAAGCCCCACATTGGGCTCTGTGCTGACAGCTCAGAGCCTGGAGCCTGCTTCAGATTCTGTGTCTTCCTCTCTTTCTGCCCCTCCCCTGCTCATGCTCTGTCTCTCTCTGTCTCAAAAATAAATAAAAACATTAAAAAAAATAATTAAAAAAAAACAGGAGTAGCATGTACAAAGGCCCTGTGGCAGGAAAGTTCTCCGCTTATTGGCGTAGAGAAGTCAGAGTGTTGTGGTTCAGAGCAGTGAATTGAAGGTGGGTAAGGGCAGATTATGTAGGGCCTGGTAGGTTATAGTAAGAGTTTAGGTTTTATTCTGAGTGCAGTGGGAATCCACAGAAGGATTTTAAGCAGAGCTGTTAAATAACTAACTTTACATTTAAGAAATATTACACTAGCTGTTTTGTGGAAAATAGACTAGAGATGGACAAAAAGCCTTATTCAGATCCAACCTGGGTGGGGTATACGAGTGGGTGGAGAGTTGTTCTCCCAGCTACAAATATCATATCTGTTCATCTTCTAGCCATGGAAACGGTCTTAGCTTAGAATTAGTGTCAGCACACAACTCCCTTCCCCTCCTCCTCCACCACATACTCATCTCCCTCACTCCTCCCATCTCTCTGTCTCTTTTACACTCACACGCATACACACTCCTACCGTTTCCCTCCTCTCCTCACTTGTCCGCATTTGGCCCTCGCTGACGTTCTTTCGATCATTTTCAGTCCATGGTATCTCTTATTCCAGTATCTTCAACATGATGTGTGACTAATGTTCCGATAAAACAATTAATATTCTAATACTGGAGTAAAGTTGAAGCATTAAAGCATTTAAAGTTTTGCTCCTTTCAAAATTCCATTCCCGAAAAAGCTGTCATTCTTTAAGCACTCTATGGCTTAACCCTTATGATTCTAGCCTCTCATGAATAGTTGGCATTTTTGAAAAGTTTCTCCTCAGTTATCTGCCTGCCCTGTTTAACTAAGTCTACGTGTCATAGAACTCAGGGTGTGTATTCAGAGTTTTGTTCAAATCCCCAAGTCCTAAAGACTACCTCCATGACCACAGGCAATCTTCCTGAGTCTCCAAACCTTGGTAACCTAAAGAGAAGAGTCATTTCCTTATGGGTTGTGAGGATAAGGAGAAACTGTATGTAAACTGTCTAACGCTACATTGCTTTCTACGTGGTAATATTACAGATGCAAATACCAAGCAAACATCACTTAGAACTTTTGGTCCCTGAAGGTTCAACTTTTCCCATTTTTTTCTGCTTATCATCTACCCTCCTTGCCTTCATGAATTCAATCCCTCTCCCAGTCTTATCTTTAAGCAGTGTTTAAGACTTTAAGCAGTCCACTGTACTGCTTTCACCTACCCCCTATCTAAATCTCCCTGTGACCTCAGTGAAGATCCATGAACAGAAGAAGTTGCACAGCAGTTTCTCTCAACAATGTACTTACTTATTCAGCCTTTCCCCTTCCCAAGGACTGTGCATGTTAGGGACAGAGTAATGTGTCATAATGTAAGCAATAATGGTGGAGAGACATATCAAGAACCAAGACTGCTGGTAAGCACCATCTGATTTATGAAGCATAGTAAATATGCTGGAGGGATTTGGGGTTGCAATCAGATGGATGATTTAGGAAAATCAGATTGGGAAGAGTCAAGCAACACTAAGGCCTCTGCACATTTGCCCAAATCATCCAGTGTTGGCCCAGTTAAGCAGCACCTCTGGACTCCCGGTATGAGCTGCTCAGCCGCACAGCATATTGTTGGTTCCCAAACTGTCTTTGTTTCCTTACTGTTAGGGTAGTCTTTGTGCCACTTATCCCTTGCATTCAAGAATGTAAACTTACTGAAGAATTTTTGCACGTTGCTACTTCTGGATTACTACATTTCATAAAAGCAGTTTCTAGTTTCTTTTTATAATACAATCCACTTCAGGGGTGCTTGGGTAGCTCAGTTGGTTGGCCATCTGACTTCACCTTAGGTCATGATCTCAAGGTTAATGAGTTCAAGCCCAGTGTTGGGCTCTGTGCTGACAGCTCAGAGCCTGGAGCCTGCTTCGGATTCTGTGTCTCCCTTTCTCTCTGTCCCTCCCCTGCTCACGCTCTGTCTCTCTCTCTCTCTCTCTCAAAAATAAAACAAACATTAAAATCCACTTGACCCCAGAGCTGTAGTTACCCTGAAAATTCAGAAGATAAGTCAAGATTTCCCAGTGACATATATATGATGACATATATAATGATATAATGACATATCATTATAAACATCATTCTTATACCAGTCCAGAGGGAACTCTGGTTAATAAAATGCCAGATTCATTTACTATAATATCAGTTGTAATAAAATTAAAAGTACCTAGACATGCCTACCACTAGTAATAAAAGTAAACTTAGCTCAAGACCATTATTCAAGCAGGAATACTACTGATAATAATATTAATTGCCAACATTTATTAGTCATTGTAAGACAATCTCTTAAGTGCTTTATGTGTTCACTCACAACACTCCATAATATAGGTACAATTACCATTCCCATTTTACAGATGTGGAAACTGAGGAAGGTCCCAAAGCTAGTGAGTGGCAGAATCAGGGCTTCCACTAAAAAGAAATCAGGCTTTAAGTTCTACAACTTTATCATTATGCTTTACTCCTCTCTTCCTTTCATTCAGAAATAGTCATTTTTAATAGAAATATTTGGGAAACTGTTTACTCACAAAGGCAGGTTGAGGAGGAATAAATAAATAAATAAATAAATAACCAAATGTTAAACTTTATAATATGTCCCAGACCAGTATAAACACGTACTTGCTAAAAATGGAGAAAAGATCATAGGCTATTGCTCTCTTACCTAACTATGGCACCAGGTCCCACACAGTCCCTTTTGTCATTGACATGCCTGAGGCTCCCTGTAGATGCGGAGCAAGGGCCCGTCTGGACAGAAAGACATCTCAGTTCCATGGGCAGCATGGCAGCATGGGAACATACATGCAAGATGCACAGGGAAACCCTCCTTGCAGTAGATTCATTTCAGATGAAAGGAAGAGGTGTTAATTCATTTAGCAAATATTTATTGATCATCTATTATATACGCCAGGCATTGTCTTTTGGTCTTGGGATTCAAGAGCAAACAAAACAGACAAAAACCCTTCAAGAAGTTGACATTCTAGTGGAGGACAGACAGTAAGAAAATAAATAAGTCAAATACATAACAGGTTTGATAATTTAAGTGAACAGGAGAAAAAACAAAGTGGGAAAATGGGATAGAAAGAATTAAATGTGACTGAAAGTTTAGAGAGGGGTAGAAAAAGTGATTTTTCTGAGAAGATGCTATTTGAGTTGCAAAGAGGAACTTTTTGTGCCCTTCCCCCCCCCCCCAAATTAAATTATAACACAAAAGACAATCATCTGAAGATTACAGAGTAAAAATGTTGAACCCCGTGATTTCAATCACTCAGAGTCAGCCAACATAAAACCATAAACCAAACAAAGCTTTCACAGATTTATGTGGGGGGAAGAAAGGAACAGAAAAAAAATAGATTTCCTCACACATTGAATTGACTTCTTGCTCTGTCTTCCATCTGCTGATGTGGTCTAACATGCTCTCCTTACTTGCACAGAGGATATATGCATGAAAACAACTGGTTGGAGAGTTGAAAATGATATTAACCACTTGCTTTCGCTATCCAATTCCAAATATTGTGGTGATTATTTTCACTTAATAGAAATGAATGCACACGGGTGTCATGCCAACCCAGCCTCAGCTACTTGGCTAGAAGTGGGAACAGACTGCTATTAGAACCTACTAACTACAAAATTAGCTCTAATGGAAGTAAATATAAGGTACAGCAGACACACGAAGAAGGAAGTCTGTTCCCAAGTGGAGGATGCTTGAGCCAGCTGTTTGCTATATGGAATGCTGAAGGAAGCATTCTAGCAGCAACACCAAGTCCAAAGGCATGGAGGTCTGAGAGGGCTTAGCATGTCTGAGGAACCACATGGTAGCCCATGTTGTTAGCACATAACACACAGGAAGGAAGGCACACCACCACAGGACCACCTTTCAAAATGTCTCCGCCCTCCACTCCCGGCACAACATCTTAATTCTTGGTGTTCTGGTGTCTGAATAGCACTTCACAGCCTGTAGCTAGATACCCACTGGGGCACTTTTGCAGGGCTGAGAGAGAGAACCTGAAATCCAAGATCAAGGACAAAGGGCTTGCATGAGAAGGTCACTCGTCCTTTCCATCTTACCCCATACGCCTCTATCTCTGAGGGTCTGAGGGTGAGCCTCACTGATGACCCTGGGATGACAAAATTGCTAGTTATGGCTCTTCCAGAGACTGGCGGAAGACAGCGCTGGACAGCCAGGGCTTAAACCTAATGCCACATTAGGTTCAGGCATTATTCTACAGCAGGGGATTGCTGCTGGGTGCTCCTAACCAGGGGAATGACATGATCATATGCTTCACACGTTTATTTTAAAGTTGGAATAATAATACATTTGAAAGTGCTTTGCAAACCGTAAAGTCTTATTTTCCCCCCAGTTCTTGGAGGACTTAGTAACATCTGTAGAATGAATGAGGGAGTGAAAGACAGACCAACCACGCAGAAACAAATTCCCTCTGCTCCCAGAAGGACACCTTTAGAGCCCTTAAGCCTGTGAGGAGAACTGACCCCCAGTGATTTCACAGGCACCATCTAAAAACTCGATGGAAACTACTTGAATTGGAAGGCTTTCCAATGTTCTATTTCATCATAGAAGCTATAACAAATATTCACTTGCTTAGAAAAGTGAGCGGAAAGAAGTCAGACTGGAAGATATGTAACCACAGCTTGGATCACTGAGTTTTTGAATTGAGAACTTTTGATAAAGCAGGGCATACCATATGCCATGAACATGTTCATGAGGACACGAGGAAAGTAGGATTAAGCCAAAGAATCGAATAAATGGCTGAACAGGAAAAAGGATCCTATTCGGTTCAGTAAACCCAACATTTATGAGACTTTAAACTTTTCTGTCTGTCCTACTGCAGCTCTCAATCAGCCATTCCATATAAATAGCAAAATATTTCTAGCTTATTTGTACTCTTTGCTTCAGTGACCATCCAGGCAATTTATCTTACACTGTTTCCAAGGCTGAATGAAATCTACAGTTCTGCCTGAATTCCTTTCTCCCTTTAGAGATTTTGCTGCCTCCTAGTTTGGGTCCTCTCCAACTTGCGAGAATAATGTGTTTTCTCCCCCTTCCTCTCTCCCCCTTCCTTCTGATGCTATCCTTCATTAACTCCAAAGTTTCCTCTTCTCCAGAGATTCCACTGACTTCTTCACCTTTCCCCAGGAACGAGCAGCTCTCTAGGGACTTGTCTACCTTGTGCTCAGAATTAGCAACATCTGCTAGTTTGTTTTTCTGCACCTGGGCTGCTTAAAACTGTCCTGACTTGTAATCCCAGCAAAACTAAGGTCCAGGGCACATTTATGCTCCAATCTACAAAAAGCTTCTCCATAAGATCTGATTTACAATTACACTGCCATGATGAGAAAGCACTGAAGGAAACTGATTTATGAAATCAGTACTCATGTTCCAATCATTTGTGACACAGCTCACCGTCTCATCATAAAATAATAATAATAATAATAATAATAATAATAATATTTAGAATGAGCATATTTGCTTTGGTGACAAAATTGCTTTTTCTTACTTTTAGTACTACTTCTGTTCTAAAGTATAACTAAAATATGTAAGAATATTTCACTCTAATTTTAATAGCACTCTTTTCTTCCTACATTAATGCCACATTCAGTATCTCAAATTCAACACAGTAATTTAGTCAAAGAATGTCATCATATATGAAGAGTAGCGTTTTTAAAAGTCCTCATTTCCTTATAATACACCCTGTTGTTCTCTGGATGGGCCTCCCTTGTCCTAACTTGACTTGGGAGGGAGAGGGCAAGTAAGAAAAATGACAAGACCTTAGGAGAATAGCTCAGGAAGTCAGGGGAGGCGAAGGCTGCCAGGAACAGGCAAAGCAATTGTGGAGAGAAAGTATCCGGTCGATAAAGGCTGGTCCTTAGGAGGGCACTTGAGTGAGTGAATGCAAATTGTCCAAGGCAGCAATGGAATCTTGGCTCTTACTCTCTTCCTCTTGTGATCTAGACTTTATTGAAAGGGTTTCCTGCACTTACTTCCTCAGCTTCATTCACTTCTCTACCTACTGCAGCCTGCTTTCTGCACACACACACACACACACACACACACACACACACCTTTGACTGAAATCATTGTGCTCTTTGACAGTCACCAGCTTCTTTTGTCATTAAATCCAGTGGACACATCTCAGTTGCTCCCTTGTCTGAATTGCCTGCAACACTGACACACTGTGGAGCGTCCCTACCTCAAAACTCTCTCTTCCCCATGCTTTATTACCCCATGTTCCCCAGGCATTCCTCTGGCCACTGCTTTCCAATACCTTTCTCTGCATCTCTTGTCTTGACTCGTCTTTTAAATGTTAGTGTCCACCAGATATTTGCCACTGGTATTTTCTTCTTTTCATTCTACACAATCACATCCATTCTCATGGAATTCATTTCCGTTTTCCTCCTGACAACCCTCAGCCAACCCATAATCCAACTGCCTCCTGACCCAAACTCAGCATATCTAAAACTAAATTTCTCATTTTCCTGCCAATGCCCCCCCACCCCACCCTCAACCTGCCCTCTCTCTTGTATCTGCCGTGCTGACTCCTCCTAAGGCCTCACTGGCACTCTAACACTCACAGAATCCTGACCATCAGACCTACTAAGATCTTGAATTCAGCCACATCTCCCTTTATCCACTGTTGTCTTTCAGGCCACTTTTCTCCAATCCTTCACTGGCCTTCCAGCTTTCTCTCTCACTCTCCTCCAATCTATCCTACAATCTGCAGCCAAAGTCATCCTAAGAAAATGAGAATCTGATCCATCATTTACCATCCTTCAGTGACTCTTCACTAAATGCAGAATAAAGATAAATTTTCTCTATTGGTTATAAGGCCTTCAGGCATGGCCCTTCAGTTCCTTATTTCTTACTATCCCAGCCTTCTCTCTGGGTCCTCCCACTCAGTCCTGCCCACATGCTCTACCCACATCAATATGGAAAGAAAGACTTATAGTCTCAATCAATCTCTGTCTCTCTCTTTCTCTCTGTCTCTTCCCCAGATCTTTGCACAGATGTCTGGCCAAAATATATACATAAATATATACTTATACATATATACCTTTTCACTTAGATGTCAGGTCCTCCAGGGGACTTCTGTGACCCTCCCAGGAGGGGTCAGTCATTCCCTATGGGTTTCATACTGCCCCCGTTCCTGTGTTGGTGGAATACACAGCACCCATCACTGTGCTGTTTCATGTGTCTCCCCTCACACACGATACACAGAGCTCCTTGCAGGCAAAGCTGCAAGTTATCCTCACAGCCCTGGGCCTGGCACATAAGATACCTTCAATAAAGGGTCCACAAATAAATGAGTGATAATCTAAGAAAACAGAATTACATTTTCCTCACACACATTAATATTTCCATACAGAATTCACTGAGAGTAACAAACCAAATAAAATTCCCTTTTAAATGTTTTTTAGGGGTGCCTGGGTGGCTCATTCAGTGAAGTGTCAGACTCCTGATTTCAGCTCAGGTCATGATCTCATGGTTGTGAGATTGAGCCCCATATCAGGCTCTGAGCTAAACATGGAGCCTGCTTAAACATGGAGCCTCTTACGCTCTCTCTACTTCTGCCCCTCTTCCCTGCTCACACACTCTCTCTCTCTCTCTCAAAAAAAAAATATATATATATATAAGCTATATAATACCTCATAAAACCAGTGAAAACAAGAGAAAAAAAATTAAGTTTAAATGGATTTTCCAAGTCATTTAACTGCATAAAGCTCAGGGCTTTTCAGCGTTTGCACTTTCCTGACCTGTGAGCTGCCCAAGGCAGGACCTATTCCTTTTAGCTTCTTTTGAGACTAGAGAACTATTATACACTCCTCTCCATGCCCTTGCTGTAGACTGTGTGTGCCCCCAACTGTCACTAATTCTCTTGGACCTACTTGCTCTTTATCAAAGGAATCTCTATGACTCACCAGCTTTCAACCTGACTTCTTAAACAAGTGGACCTTTTTGCTCAAAGCAATTGAACACAATGAGGCACTACATACCACACAACAATTGAGTTAGGAGAACACTGAATAGACAGATCTCTACATAATCAGAAAATAATCTGCTTATAAGCTGCAGGTATCTAGAATCATTTTTTTTCAGCACAAAGTCACAATTCAGCCACACTTTTCCACATTGTCATACTGAATGCTAAAATACAATAAATAATTCCTTGTGAGGGAAATATGTTCTTAGTGCTCAGTGCTATGATTTTTCCCCACAGGAAAATGATATTTTACCAAAAATAATTTATACCTTGGCATCCGAAGTAATGCAAATTGATGAAAATATGAGACTGTTAAAATTAAGGATATGAAATCCCTTGGCTCACACAATATGTAGATTTGAGAACTTCGGTGAATGTTAGAAATGTGGGTTGCACATTGTGTTCTGGGTGCATTTATATAGGTTGTACAGGTCTGTTCCCAATCCATGTGAAAACATACCCTAAGTAAAACCGTTAAGGAATGTTTACTGCAATGACCATACAGAGTTTATTCTAAATTTGAACTTCTTTGTACTTCCAACAGCAGGAATACAGAAGGTTGAAAGGCTGGCAGCCTCAAAGATTTTTAAACACAGAATTAGAGGGTCCATTTTTTTAGGTCCTTGTTATATAGGTTCTGTGATTCACTAATCAATTACTCCCCATCAGAAATAAGGAAGGTACAGACCCTGTCCTCAGGTTGCTCGTGGTCTGATGAGGAGAAGAGAAGGAGAGGAAAAAAGAAAAAGAAAGAACAAATATATGTTGAGTGTCTGCTATAGGTCAGGTAGTATATAAAATGTTATGTACCATTTCATTTAATCTTCATGGTAACTCCATGCGGTTGGGATTATTAGCTCTGTCTGTCACAGAAAGAGATGTTCAGAGAGATCTTCTTTCCAAGATTATCCTGCTGGGAACTTAGTGCAAAGCAATGTGGTAAGAGCAAGAGAAGCCAGAGGAGGAGGCAGGCCCATGTAACTGAGTGGGTAATATTATTAACTGACATAAGAAATAAGAGTATGGGAAGAAGATTTGCATGGTTAGACATAAGGAATTTGGAGATCCCCATTTTGATGTCTCTGCTCCTGAGATGACAGCTAGAAATATGGGTCTGGAGTTCAGGGGAATTCAGGGCTAAAGCCATGAATGAGATCCTTAGGGATTAGGTACAAATCCAGTAGAGAAAAGGCTGGGGACTGAAATTTGGGCTTAAAAACAAAACAAAACAAAACAACAACAAAAACACTGCCTACGAAGAAGAATTCACCAAAAAGGCTATGATGGAATTGTATGAAGTGCAAAAACAGGAACAGGAGAACACTGTGTTATGAAATAAGAACTACAAAGTAGAAGCAGATGTTAAAAGAGGGCTACATAGATATTTATGTCTCATATGGGGGGGAGGGGGGACTGGTTGAGTTATGGGCTGAGGAGGAGCCTGCTGAGGTGGAGACAGGGAAGATGGACCAGGAAGGAGGTAATCTGTTGATTTGCAAACTGGCCCCCATACAGGAAGGACAAGAAAAGACCAAAGAAAGAGGCAGACCATTCCAGATTGGTAGGTAGCTGTTTTCATAAGCAATAAGAAGCAAGTAAGGGAACTTATGAAGCTTGTTGTAGAGGCTACAGATGAGTAGATCTCCACACCTGCCTGCCAGAATCTTAAAAGTTTATACAGAAGCCTTAGCTGGGTTCAGTCACATATACCATCCAGACGGTCTCAACAACACCTTATTATCTCAAGGCTGTGTCCTTTAGGCAGCTTCTAGTACAGGGAAGGCAAGTGGAATGCACACTCCATGGACAGACAAAGAAGTTAGGGTCCTCTGATTACGTGGGTCCAACTCTCAGGTCAACCAAAGGTCATACCCTCCTCATGATGACCTCCTCCAACACAGGTTTCTCCCACTGGGTGGCACACTCCAGACCTAGCAGAGGGCTGTGTACAAAGTCTCAGAAATGTTTTTTAATGACTGAAGTATTTAATTAATTAATACTTGAAGGACCCCAGAGAAGATGGGGCAAAATGAGATCCAGAGTGCAGATGATTGAGATCAGCCCTGGACATGAGAGACATCACATCTTCCTTTCAAACTGGCATCACCAATGATAAGCATGGTGCTTGAATAGAGGAGACACTCAAATGTTTGTGGGCAAAAGGAAGGAAGTTATATTAAGGGTGCTATCAAAATAGAGTTCATCAGTGTTCCTTAATTTCAGTTAGAAAATTCTATTAAAAAAAAGTCTATTGATCAAGTCGAATTTTGGTAATCTACAGCAATTTTGTAGTAGGCATGCTAAAATGGCCTTCTCTTGATTTTTCACCAAGAGTGACATAAGCCTTTCACTGTTGATAGTTTAATACTATGCTTGAAAAAGGAAATAGGTTATTGAGCATTGTAGAAATTAAGTTATTTTTAAATATGAATATTCTCATGCTTCTATACTATAGGGTATGTTCATGGATAAAAAGAAAAAAAAAGTTGGGATGCATAAAAACAAGAATGAAATGTGGACATCTGCTCTTCTAAGTTGGTGTTTATCCAGTAAGGACAGAGGCCATAGGAAGAAAAGGTGTTAAGAAACTCTAAAAAGTATAACCATACAGGCCTGCAATCCTATGGCTATGTCAGTAGAAATGTAAATGTATAGAGAATTTAGATACTGCTTAGCAGGGTTTATCTTTTCTATTCATATCCTTCAAATACCATCTGAGACAGCACTCGGACCATGGCCCCCAGGTAAGAGCAGATTCTGTGACCCGTGGCTTTCTGTCACAAAAATGCCAGCCACCTCCTTTCCCTTTGGATTTGAATTTTGTTCTCTACCTTGGAAAGTCTGCATTTCCACTCATATTGACTTCTATGCTCCCTGCCTAGGTTTCCACTGACAGGAATGCAAGCCAACCATTTTCAAACGATGCAGGTTATAGAACACTGGAGAATCGTGTTATCTTCCCAAACTGTTCAGTGGATAAACTTGTTTAGTTATTCTCCAAGATTCCTAATGAGACACCAATTTTCTCCAATGCCCCCCAACCACTACTAATGTTTGCAAGAAGTAATATCTGGATAATGAAAGGTTGTAAACTAATCTCCTTTCCTCCCCATTGCCATTGTTACCATGTGGTCAACTGGAATTGAATAACTGCAATAACTTCAAAACCGAACTACAGTCTGCAGACTGCTTTCTCCCAGGTGTTGTTTATTCTCTACTATGCTGCCAGATCAATCTTCCAGACACAAGCATAATTTGCCATGTTGAGGCCCTGTTGAAGAACCTACAATGGCTCCTATTGTCTGCCACGTTAAGTCTTAATTCCTTTGTGCAGTTTTTAAGATCTTCAGAATGTGGCTCCACTCCTACTTATACTACTTATACTCCTGCACTCCAAGGCACCCTCCTCTTGAACAGAACCATCTTCTTCCCGTTCAGCGCCATTCTCATCTCTGACCCATGCCTACCCTGTCCTGTCCCCATTTCCCTACCAGTTGGAATGCTTTCCTTCCCCCTCCATCCCCCTCCCAACTCCTTCTCCATCCCTCCAAGACCAGGGTAAGCTCTACACCTTCCAGAAAGTTCTCCAGCTCTTCCAGTTGGACACTCTTCCTGCCAGTGGCAGACAAAGTCAAAACTAGGTAATATTTGGAAAGGAGATGGCACACTTAACTGTTCTTTGCTGGGGCCTCTTTGGAAATATATCTTACACTTCTTTCTGTATTCCCTACATAATCTAGGAAAGGGCAAAGCAAGTAGTAGACCTAAATACTTACTAGGCCTTGACTGTAGAGTGTGTACCTGTCCTTCAGCTCTGAGGCCACAATGGTTTACCTCTGGTTAAATGTCAGCAGCTGGAGGACTAGTTACTAACATTCTTACTACAAACCTAGTTCTCACATTACATCTTTAGTAAACGCAAGTCTATAGCTGGATGAGTCAGAGAGAAGCTTCTATAACTTCATTCAATGTTAACCAAAATGAAATGTTTGCCTCTGGCTGGCTTTTACCACTTTCTCAGAGAGATGCACTTGGTTTGGAATCTGAGCTCTATGTTAAGTGCGATAAGAAGCTACAGAAAAATAATGTGGGAGCTCATGGCTGTGGAACCACTGAGCTTTGGTCGTCCCTAACTCTTTTATGTCATCTGCTAGCCTGGGCTCAGTTCATGTGGCCACGTTGCCTACAAACCATTTCCATGACTTTGAATGGCACCATTTCAGGGCTACTGATGTTTAGTGCCTGTTTTAATACTTTTGACTCACTTAGGAAAGATACGGCTGATGTGGAATGAAATGAAACTTGGGATTCTTGGTTGAACTCTTAAAGTCCTGTTCATCAGATCCTTAAAGAAGCCAGAGGCCTTTCCTAGACTCTCCTCAATCTGTTTCCTCAATCATTTCAAATATTAGAATTAGTTTCCCCCTGGATTGTTATTTTAAATGTTAATTATATATTAACAGAAGAACCAGAATAAATAGCGTTTATATTTTTGGTTTTCTGTGATTATTTATGTCTCTGCCTTCAGAATGAAATCATTTCCTTCCTGACTAATCAGAAGGCTGAATTTAGGTAACAGAGTATAGCTGTGGACCTAAGCTAGATTTCTAAAAAGAAAAATAATTTCATAGCTGACTATGCATGTCTTAGTTGAATGCCATCCTACACTCACTGGCAACTACATATGCATTCTTCAGGACCCAGTTCAAAATGTCTTTCACTCTGTGAAGCCTTCTCTAGCTTCCCCAAGCAGAGTCTGGCATCTCTCCTTCATATTCCAATGGCACTTTTTTTTTTATTCCTTGAAGTCACAAATATTTACTGAGCACCTACTTTCTATTACTCAGTCTCTTATACCCTTGCCATCATGTACTTTATGGAGTTTATCAGTTCGCCCATCTGTCTCCCCCTCCCACTCAACTTCCAGAGGGTGAGTACTATGTTTTACTCATTTTCCTACCCTCTGCACAATGCTTGCACACAGTATATGCTCAATGGGGTGATTTACATCATAAACTACAGGAGGGAGTGGTTCCTGAGCAGCCCATGAGTAACATTAAAGACAGGCAGACCAAGTCATCAGATCTGAGGTCGTGAAGTAGAAGCCAGTGTCTGGGCTTCTAGCCTTAGGCACCAGAGGGAAAGGATGGGAAGATGGAGTTTAGGCCTGAAAGTTTGACCTGTCAACAGAAATCATCTAAATAGCTCCTGAATTTGCCTCCTACTACCTTTCTATTACCACAGCCTCTGACTTTTTCAGGCATTCCTAGCTTCCTGTCTGAATTTACTGATGACCTCTCAATCGGTCCCTCTAACTCCACAGTATTCTTTTCCTCCCTCATCTCTTCTAATCCATCTTTAACATAACCCTTAGCCTGATCTTTCAAAAAACAAGTACTTGTTTTTCATCACGGTTACTCCTCCACACACACCCTTTTCTCCAATTACACTAAACTACTGGAAGCTCTCTGAAAGTTCTAAACCATCTTGCTTTTATGTCTTGGCATATGATGCTTCTTTCCTGGATTGAAATCTTTCATATCCTTTATCTTACTCAATTCACTCTTTCAGGTTATATCTAAGGTGGTACCTTACCTGAGATGCTTTCCTTAACCTTCCCCCCACATCCCAACTGGATTAGGTGCCCAATGCATGAACTCTCATACCACCTGCGCATTCCCCTAACACAGAATATCTCACAGTGCTACAACACTTGTCTGACTTGTCCAGGACACTGAGCTTCTTAAAGATTAGCACACTTTCTTATTTGCATCTGTCACTGTCTCAGTGGGTTCTTCCCTGATCAGCCCACTTAACGTAACACACACACACACACACACACACACACACACACACACACACACACACAGTTTCCTATTTGCATTCCCTGCTCTTCAACACTTCTAACAAACTATACAATGTACTAACTTATTTTGTTTATTATCTATCTATGCACTAGAGATTAATTGCATGAGAGCAAGAATTTGAAAATCTGTATTTTTCAAAACCATCTTGAATTTCCCTGGTCTCGTGATGGTTTTTCCCTTCTACCTGGCTCTAAGTTATAGTTACATTACTAAGAAATAACCACTTGCACTTTTCTGAGGGAAACTGCTGGAGTCCTTTTCTTCTTGCACATGCCTACCTATATCACCAATATCTTATTTTGCTAACATGTGAATGCCAGGATGCTTGAAACTTCGCTCTGGTTTATTGTCAAAATTTCGGTTACCTGTTCATAGACTGACACCTTCTTACAACACTATAAAATTTTGTCCCTACTTAATCACTTCAAAGCAGCTACTTTAGAAGGTGTCTCCTCTGCTGCCAGCCAAGTTCATAAAGAGAAACCTTTAACCTTTGATTCCTCCATTTTGCTCGTGTGTTTGTTTTTTGCTTGTCTCAAAAGATTTTGTCAGTTTCTTTCATTGCTAGATTCTGAGAGTCTAGAACAGTGCCTAACATAAGAGCAGGTGTCCATGAAATATTTGTTAAAGAAATGAATTTGTATCTAGTAAGACACCTGGACATAATAGACCCTTAATACATGTTAACTGAATAAACTAATGGCAGATTAGAAGGAACAGGGATGCAGAATCACATCAAAGACAGAGGATAAAAATGCCATGCTAAATTTCTCCTTCTTTCCCATGTTCTGTATCAAATCAATTGCCACACTGTGATTCACTTCTTAAAAGCCTTCCTAATACTTTCTGTCACCTTCATTAATTCACTCATGTCCCTCCACCTCCATTTTGGACTATGAAAATATTCTGCTAGTTAGTTTCCATGTCTTCAGTCTTGTTCTCCTCTAGTCGATCCTATTCTAAGTGCCGTTTCTAAAATGTGTCCAGGAGCATCACTCCCCTGACTGATGAACTCCATTATCTGAGGGATCAAGTGTAGATTCTTTTGCAAGAATGAGGCCCTTCATGACTTGGCTCCTTCCCATCCTCACCTTCTACCCAGCTCTACCCTTCCCCACGTGTGTTCTGCACTCCTGCCTTTCCCAACTATTCCAATTCTTTACACATTTTTTTTCACGTTGCTGTGCCTCTGTTCTCTTTGCTTGGAGCAGCCCTCATCTATTTTGCACACCTGATGAACTTTATCTTCCAAAATTTCACTTAATGTGGCTTCCTCTTTGAAGTCCCCTTTAACCCCCAAAACTGTTGCTCCTTCCTATGCCTCCCAAAGCACCCATCACCCTGTAAACTGTCATCATTTTATCATGTGTCTGTCTTCCTCCCAGGATTATGTCTCATACACCTTCGTATACCCAGAGCTTCACTCCATGGATGGCATCCAGTAACTGGACTATATCTATACTTGTATATTTTTTTAAACTAGAAAGACTCACACACTAAGCTAAACATCAAAGTCCTTTGTACTTTGTGGAAATTAGTCAATTCTTGAGTCTTTATGAAACCTATCTGGAAACCCATGACATCAGTGCTCTGACAATTCTCCTGGGCTCACTGTTACACTGAAGGGCAGGGTGAGGATTTGAGCATGGGCGTTTTCTAAATTATAGGAAGGCAGGCTTAGCAATTTTTAAAAGCCTCTCAGCCTTTCCTCACAAACTAATCCATCCCAGTCTTAGTTTATGACTTAAGTTATACTTTTGGCAGTCTCTGAAATGGTTATTAACTCTTCTTCCTGCTTAAAAAGCAAAATGAAAAATACAATTGGCATTTATGATAATTTACCAAAAGGGAATTGATAATATTAAGCAAACAAGGCAATGTTAGATTTGGTATTAATCTGTATTTATAGATTATAAATATAAAGTCAAGGAAAAAGACAAAATGATATTCAGGAGGGAAACAGAGATTGGAAGGCAGAAGACACAGCATGGAGCATTAGGGCAAAAAGGTAAGACAAGGGCACTGATGGGTAATGAGGATGGTGGCTTAGAGCACCAAGAAAACAAAGCACAGAGTAGAGTAGGAGAGACTTGGCTGTTCAGGAAATTCAGCCGTAAATGTTTCACGTTCCAGGTTCCTGTCTAAGTACATTCCTTCAACGGCACCATACCAGATTTCTCACTCTCTGTGTACTCAGGGTAGCATGCTAGTCAGGGAAAGGCTAGGGTTTCCCTAGGTTTCCTTGGTAGAACTTTGTGGAAAGTTTGTGGGTGTGCTACAGGTGGGACACACGCTTGCACTTCAGGCCACAGCACAGGGGGGCAGACCCCTGTACGGCTGGGCTTCCAGGCCCCCAGGGAGCTCCACCTCCTTGACTACTGCTCAGGTCTAGAGAACCTATGGTCCAGGGAGGGTTTCAGGTGTTCCAGGCTTAGCAAGGAGAAACAAAATGCCACATAGATAGAGTTTTACAGATGAGGGAAACAGGAAACAGCAGCCCTGCCATGAGCCTGTGAATCCATCCTCCGGTTTTCAGCAGGCCCCAATGGCATAAGTTGGAGAGTGGAAGACCTTAAGGCTCTGTACCAGTCCTTATGTGCCAGGAGTTACCTTGTATGTACCTGTCCTACGGGCATCATCTTGATGATAATAAGGGTGAGACTCCTTAAAGGCATTACACCAATCTAACACACAGAAGGGTGGATCTCAAATGACCCATGTACCTGAAATGTATTGTACCAATACAACAACAATTCCTCAAAGGCAGCTTCACTTGTAGGAGACCTCAAGGCTGAGATGTCTAGCAGAATGTCCCCATTAAAAGTGCCAAGTCTGAGGCCCTTGACTTCCAACTCTTCAGCCAAGCTCACCGTGGTCACCTGCAAAATTTTACCTCAGGGAATATATTCTAATGAAGCTTTAAACCACTTAAGTTCCATATGTGCAAATTTCCCATGTCCAATCTTCATTAGAATTCTTCCTCCTTGAGTCCCTCTACTATAACCTTCTTCCCACTTCTAATTCCTTTAACTTGGTTCTTATGAGATTTTTTTCCTTTTTTAATTTTTCTTAAGTTTATTTACTTATTTTGAGAGAGAAGGAGAAAAAACAGGGGAGAGGCATGGAGAGAGGGAGAGAATTCCAAGCAGGCTCCCCACTGTCAGCACGGAGTCCGATGTGGGGATCAATCTCACAGAAGTATGAGATCATGACCTGAGCTGAAATCAAGAGTGGGATGCTTAACCAACTGAGCCACCCAGGTACCCCAAGATTATTTTTTCTTATTATCCTGAGATGAAGGGCAGTAGAAGAAGGAAAGTGTGTATCTAAGAGTAGAAAAGTTGAGCACTAATAAAAATGGCTGAGGTCAATAAATACTTAAAAGCCAAAAAGTAATGAAGCAAGACTTTTGAAATCTCATTTCCAGTCCAAAGCAGGAAAATCATAATCCTAGGTTAAAATTCCCCTGTATCATCTTTTTTGGTATGGCCAGTCATTGAGAGAGGATCCTGGAGGACAGCCAGTAAAGCTAAGCATGTATTGGTTCTTTGCCTCCCCAGGGGAAAGAACTCAAGGATTCCTTGGTCTTGGGATTCACTTTAGTAGAGGCAGATTAAAGCTGAAGTCATTTCTGAACTACCAAAGGGAGTTTCCTAGTCACACTCCAATCACAGATGGGTGGACTGGTGAATAGGACTGTCTCAGATCAAAATGTGAATCTGGAGAAGTTTATGATTCCTTTTGAGAATGTGAATCCTTACCAAACTTTCCCTGGGCAGGTTTCTCATGCCACCCAGGCCCAGTCCTTCTTCTACCCCCTCTCACAGATCTTATCTGCCCTGCAGGTACATACTTGTCCTGGACACGCTGGGCTTTCCAAGGAGAAGAGTTAGCTAATTCAGTAAATTAACTTGCCCTCTGCTAATAGACAAATGGAGGAAGCTAAAAGAACCCCTGTAAGACCAGGCCTCTCTGGAAATCATTTTGCTTTGTTAACAATGACCTCCTAGAGGCAATGACTTAGAAGAGAAGCAATTCTGATGGCAAAGTACTTCTAGTTGTGTAGAAAGGGACACCGGAGCCATAAAAGATAATGGGACGGGGGCGCCTGGGTGGCTCAGTCAGTTGGGTGTCCAACTTCAGCTCAAGTCATGATCTCACGACTGGTGAGTTCGAGCCCCACATCGGGCTCTGTGCTGACAGCTTGGAGCCTGGAGCCTGCTTTGGATTTTGTGTCTCCCTCCCACTCTGACCCTCACCTGCTTGTGCTCACTCTCTCTCCGTCTCTCTCTCAAAAATAAATACACATTAAAAGAAAGTTTTTAATAAAATAAAAAGATAATGGGCCAGATACTTTGGGGCAGGCAGGTCCTTGTAGAGCTCCTCAGAAGTAAGCTCTGCATCTGCTGTCCTGACTATGTGTGGAAACCTGACAGAGGAATTCTGAGCTGTTCATTTATTTACTCACACAGTCATTTAACAATAGTAATGAAAGGCCTACTATGTGAGGTCCTGTGCCACAGAAATATAAAAGTAAACAAAAGAGATATGTCTTTACCCACAGGGAGCTTACAGTCTAATGGGAAGACAAACCAAAAATAAATGTAAGCAGACCAAAATCTGTAAATCGGTTGGCGTTGTATTTTAAACAGAGAATGTCCAGGAAGTCTTCTTTAAGGAGGAGACATTCAGGCAGTCTCAAAAATGAAAGGAGCCAGCCAGGCAAAGAGAAGGGGACCAGTGCTCCAGGCAAAGGAGACAATGTGTGGTGAATACTGAAAGAGCTTAGCATACTCAAAAAACAGAAGAAAGACCAAAGAGGTTGGAGATTGCTGGCAAGGCGAGAGTGACACAAATGAGGTTAGACACCGAGGTAGGAGCTACAGAAAGTTGACAGTAAGTTTTATCAGAACTTATAGGCTTGGGGTTTATTCAAAGTGAAATGAAAACACATCAAAGGTATTAACTAAGGGATTATGCTTTGGTATGCATTTAGAAAACTCTTGCTACTCTGGAAAATAGATTGTAGGTAGACAAGAGAGGCCAGGGAGAAACAAGCTGAGCGTCTGTTATATTTGCCCAGGAGGGAGATGATGGTGGTCTGGACTTATCTGAAAGCAGTTGATAGATGTGAAATGTATTCTGGGGTGTCTGGGTGACTCAGTCAGTTGAGGGTCCAACTTGGGCTCAGGTCATGATCTCGGGGTCTGTGAGTCAGAGTAGCCCCACATGCGGTTCCACACTGTCAGTGGGATTCTCTCTCTCTGTCCCTGCCCCTTCCTAACTCATGCTCTCTCATTCTCAAAATAAATAAGTAAACTTAAGAAAAAAAGATGTGAAATATATTTTAGAGAAAAAATCAATAGGATCTGCTGATAAAAGGTATATATGAGCTGAGGGAGGGGAAAGAATCAAAGATGACTTCAACACATCAAAGGGAACAAGGGAATGTCACAGCCCATTCATTTTCACCTTTGGCTGTGACTCCTGAAGCCTTCTTGAGTTTCTCAGAACTTACAGGTCTTGAGAAAAAGCTCTTGTTTGTATCCATCAAAGGCTTCCTTCTCCATGAGCAAAACCATCTAAGAGATCCATCCATGTAAAGTTTTCAACATGAATTAGGAATTCTGAGAAGGCACAAAGAAATTAAAAAATAAAATTCTTACCTGTGTGAATCTTATTGAAATTGGCAAAATAAAATGATGCCTTGCTTTGAGATTGTGAAAGATTCTTATTTAATTGCTCGGAGTAGTTATCAAAGGGTTTAAGAAACATGTCAAGAAGTTCAGTGGAATCTGGGAGACTGAGTGAGAACTCTGATTCTAAAAGTGGGCGTAATTTCTTTTCCTGATAAGTCACAAAGTATAAAAGTATTTAAGTAATCTCTTCAAAGAATATAATGGAATAAATAAATTGTAAGAGCAGTAAGCATATAGTAGTATTTGGCACTTTGTGTGTGTGTGTGTGTGTGTGTGTGTGTGTGTGTGTGTGTGTATGTGTGTGTGTGTGTGTGTGTGTGTGTGTGTTTAGTTGAACATGATCTCTTCCTATAGATGGCCTTAGAAAATATTCACAAATAAATATGGACTCTCTTTTCTAGCATAATCACTATCAGTGGGACATATGGTGCATCTCTAAAAGTAATCCCAGTATTTTTCCCCCACTTCCTTTTAAAACAATGCTGTTGCTAAAGTTTGGTGAATAAAGAAAATATATCCTATTTGGTAACCACTTGCAAATAGTGTGCTTTCTTCCATCAAAACTATTATATGAACTCTATTTATATCCAATAATTAGTCTTTCACACAACCAAGTGATTACTTTGGGCTTGGATCCTCAAGAAATTCCACTGCTGTGCTGAATAGTGGCTGGTCAAGAAATAAAGGGGTAGGTTTTAAAAACTGTCATATCTCCTTATTTCTACCATTAAAAAAATGACAATAGAAAATCATATCCTGATTCCCAGATCTAGGAATGCCAGTGTAATCAATATCACTATGTTAGTAGCAAGTAAGAACCACCAAGAGCAGAGAAGGGCAAGGTGGTGGGATGCAAAGAGACTTAAGGGATGGGCAATGCCCTCAGGGAGTTTACAATTTCTTCCTATCACTGCAGTCAGCCTAGCTCCTTCCTGCCTCTGGACCCTTGTCCTGGCCATTGCTTTTACATTCAATAGCTTCCCCAGACTTCTGACTTGGCAAACTCCAACAGTATCATTGATTCTCAGCTTAAACACCACTTTATCAGAATAAGGGGGTTTGGGGTTATTTCCTGTATCTGTCTTAGACAAGATCCTTTGTTTCTAGTATCCTGTGCATTCCTTCATTGCATCTGTCATGGTTGTTATCATACAGATATTTGTGAGTTTTTTTTTTTGACTCATGTCATTTAATGATTATCTCCCCAGATAGACTGCAAAGTCCATGGAGACAAATGACCTTGGGCACCACTCTACCCTCAGCCTTAACACACTGCATGGCACATAGTGGGGTCTCAGTAAGCATTTGTGGGGTGAACAGATTTATTAATGACATGAATACAAATTGTCAAAAAGCACTTCACGGTAGGATAACTACCATAATAGCTACCTTGTGAGATTAAAGGAGGGAATATCCAACCTGAAGCTGAAATGGTCACTATCAAAAGAAGAGCCTAGAGGGAGATGGATCTAGAAGAAAGAATAGGATTTATTCCAGAGAAGATATGGAAAAGTGTCTGTGACTGGAGGAACAGAATAGTGTGTATGGCAAATGGGAGGGGACATGAGAACACTTGTATGGTTAAATAGGAGGGTCTATAAGAAAGTGGTGGGAGTAAGAAGTCAGTTACATTTAGGCAAATCTAGGCACTGATAGTCCCATTAAACGTTTTGAGCAAAGTGATTACTATACAAACCTAATATTTTGACATCTAAACTACAAAGCAGTTAAAATAAAGGGTTTAATTTCCACTATAAAGATCTCTTGGCTTTACTAAAAGATGATGGAAGGATTATTTTAGACAACATCACTTTGGAAAGATTAAAATATTTGTTTACAACTAAAACAGAGCTAGAGTTGTGAGAGATTAATAATTAATGAGCCGAGTGGCTAAGTTAATTAAAGACCATTTAAAAAGTAGGGTAACACTTCAATTCTAATCATGAAAATTGACATTTGTGATTTGATTTACAAAATTTTAATTTATGTAAAACTTTTCAAAATCACATCTACCACATTTGGCAAAGTATCTTTCAGATTCTAAAATACCACTTGCTGAAGAATATTCCAGAATATTTTCAAAAACACAGTCAATTAATTACTCTGCTAATTGTAGAAAAATAGAACTGCAGCTCAGATGCTAGCTGAGGTACCTTGCCTTCAAATAAAATTGACAGTAAAATACCTGGCTTCCTCTCAGTTTCCCTGAGGATGACAGGAGATGGCTTCTGCCTAGTGACTTCTCTTTTGAGTGTCTCTCAAGAGTGTTATTGTCTGACAATAAGCTGTCTATTTTTAAAAATACTACATTTCCCCAAATGCAGAACATGTGGCCAACTCTTCTTAGGGACTTATCGATATAAAATAAGTGAAACTATGCAAAGGAAATGATCAACATCCACCCAAACTCTTGATTCTTAGACTAATGCCCCCTAAAGTGCAGTTACCCTTCTTCTTCTTTTTTTTTTTTTTAATATTTATTTTTAAGAGACTGCAAGCAGGGGAGGGGCAGAGAGAGGCAGACAGAAGATCCAAAGTAGGCTCTGCACTGACAGACTGATAGAAACAAGCCTGATATGGGGCTCGAACTCAGGTGCCATTCCCCCTTCTAAACTACACAGAACATGTCACCACTCACCACTGGAGAAGAATCATTTCATACGGCTCAACCTAATATCATCTTTCCTTGATAATCCGTGTGTCTGAAAAATGCCTACATGTGGTCAGTAGTTCCAATAGAGAAATTCAGAGATACATTACATGTCATGTCTTATTCTCAACTAATGATAAGACTTCAGTGATCCCACAGCAAATCCAAAGCATCTGACATTGAAATATACTCTATGAAATACACCACTGAAATATAGTCACCTCTTCAAAAGGAATTTCACAGCATGACTGAAAAACTTACAAAGTACAACTATTCTGTCATGGAACCTAAAAAACTTGGCTATGGAGAGAGAAAATGAAAATTATTTTCAAGCTGGGATGTTTACAAAGGTAATGTATCATGGATTAAGGACTACTTGAGCAGAAATGAATATAACTGACTAAAATAAGTTTCAGTGTTGTCTGAATGCAAATTGTAAATTTAGACTGAGCATTTCCATGAATTTAGTACTCAACCAATAGAAATCTCTAGGGTTGGTAGGCTTTCTCATCCCAGGCACTGCCTTCCTAGGTATGAGCACTAGAGGCCGCCATATGGGAAAAAGCTGAATTGGAAGACAGTGACTCTGATCTACATATATGGCAATTTGCCTGGAGATTTCTATTCAAAATGGTCTCCCAGAGTCTCTCCTAGGAAAAAGGAAAAGCAGCTAATTAATTCACCACTCCTAGAGTTGACTGGAATAGCAGATCGATGTGTATGCTATGAATTTAACTTCAAGGAAGAAAAGCCTAATTTTGGAAACGCGAATATTTTAGGAGCATCATAACAGATATCTAAGGATGTTTTCTTTGCCTGGTGAAACATGTGACTTTCTATTACAGTATCCCAGACCTGGGCCTTCCATTGTCTCACAAAAGGGCATGTGGCCTTTCTAGAGGTTGTGCTACTCTTATGACAGAAGAATTTGTAGCACAAAGAGCCCAGTACACTCTAAGAACACATACAGGGCAATCCGGATCTCTTCCATTCAAAATACTCTAAAATAGTGCTGTCCAGTAGAGCAATTATATATATATATATAAAATCTCAATAACTTTTTACATTGATCACATGTTAATATGACAATATCCTATCATATGATAATATTTTAGGTTAAATACGTTACTATAGTTTTACCTTTTAAAAAATGTTGCTACTAGGAAATCTAAAATTATGTATGTATCATGCATTATATTTCTAGTAGACAGTGGTCCTTGAAAACTGGGAAAACCCATCCTCTTCTTAACTACTAGGGTTGGATGGAGCCCAGCAGGCATGCCAGCTTTGAAAACCCGAGCTGTAACTTGTGATGCTAGATGCTGAAATGAAGGCTTATACAACAGTGCAGAAGAATTTATCCTAGTAAGCAACGTGATGGGCAATAGATCACAAGGGCCAGGTTTCTATGACTGTTTCAGAAGGGAAGCTGTGGTTCTCAAATTGTGGTCCTTAGACTAGCAGCATCAGTATCACCTTGGAACCTGACAGATAGCAATTCCTCAGACCCATCCTTGACCAACTGAATCAAACTCTGGACGTGGGTTCTAGTAATCTCTGCTTTTAACAAGCCCTCCCAGGTGATTCTGATGCACTCTCAAATTTAGAGTCACTGTTATATCTCATTTAATATCCCACCTACTCTGAGGGGTTGGAAATAGTTACCATCCCATTTACCAAGTGAGGAAACTGTGTGAAAAAGAATTTGAGAAATATACCCCAGTTATGTAACTATTAAGTGGCCAAAAAAAAAAAATCAGCCTTTCAATTCCTGTGTTTCTAATCCTAGAGTGGATGTTTTTTGCCAAATCACTGAGGAGAAGGAGAAGGAGAAGGAAAGTACGAGGAAAAAGAGGAAGAACAGGGGGAGGGGGAGGAGAAGGGAGGAGAAGAAGAGGAGGAGGAGAAACAAGGAAGCTAGATCAGTTGTGGTTAAACTTTTTGGAGTAATTAACCTAAGAATCTGGTGAAATTCTGGTCTGTCTTCAACAAAAATGCACTTTTGCACAACACTGATATAAATTTCAGGAGGCTACTTGACCCTTGAGTGCTCGGCCTGCATCTAATTTTATAACCCCTCATCTAGAGCCCCAAATAGGATGATGAGTCATTATTCATAGTAAACTAGTCTCCCTTTATAGGAAGAGGGTTTTATATATATAATGTTTCCTACTAGATACATTGAAGAGAAAATTTGGTCTTAGGTGTTGGATGAATAAGGACTGTGTGTTTAACATAGGCAGTAATCACTTGGACATCAGCCTTAACAACAAATATACAGATCTGTCTCCTCAGGCAAAAGAAACAAAAGCAAAAATAACTACTGGGGCTACACCGAAATAAAAAGCTTTTGCAGAGCAAGTGGAACTATCAGTAAAATGAAAGGCAACCTAGTGAATGAAAGAAGATATGTGCAAATGATATATCTGATAAAGGATTAATAACCAAAATATATAAAGAACTTATATAACTCAATACCAAAAAACAAACATTCCAATTAAAAAAAATGGGAAGGTGAACTGAATAGACATTTTTCCAAAGAAGACATACAGATGGCCAACAGACACATGAAAAGATACTCAACGTGACTCATTATCAGGGAAATGCAAATCAAACCATAATGAGGTATCACCTCACACCCATCAGAATGAATGGCTAAAACCAAAAACACAAGAAACAAAAAGTATGGGTGAGAATGTAGAGAAAAGGACACTCGTGCACTGTTGTTGGGAGTACAAATGGGTGCAACCCCTGTAGAAAACAGCATGGAGGTTTCTCAAAAAATTAAAAGACAGAAATACCATATGATCCGATAATTCCACTACTGGGTATTTACCAAAAGGAAACAAAAACACTCATTTGAAAAGTTACAAGTATCCTATGTTTATTGTGGCATTATGTACAATAGCCAAAATATGGAAGCAACTCAAGCGTCCATCAATAGACGAATGGATAAAAAAGAGGTGATACACACAAACCACACACACACACATACACACACACACATGCACGCACACACACACACACACACACACACACAGTGGACTATTTCTCAGCCATAAATAATAAAATCTTACCATCTGTGACAACATGGATGAACCTAGAGGGTATTATGTTAAGTGAAATAAGAACAGAGAAAAACAAATACCATATGATTTCATTTATATGTGGAATTAAAAAAAAAAAGATGAACAAACAGACTTAAATACAGAGAATGAAAAGTACAATATAGAGAATGTAGTCAATAATATTGTAATTACTTTGTATGGTGACAGATTGTGACCTGTATTTCCTCCATTGGCTTAACTAGGAACAAAATGTTCATTTGTGGTTTATAATCCCAACTGCCTTTTAGCAGAGGGAGTAGCAAGCATTGAACTGATCCTGAAATCTGAAAAGGGCAGGGTCTTAAGGAAGAAGGAGGGCCAGTGGCTTGGTTGCATTTGGCTGTAATGTCAAAGCACTGCTACAAAACAAGTAAAAAAAAAAAATTACTAATAATGTCTGTGTTTTCCACTTGAAGATAAAGTTAATGACAGGAATTTCTACTTGTGTTGGCTTTGGGAGCAAATTAGCCTGAAAAAATGGATGTACAATGAACATGTCTTTGTTGTTTGGGGTGCAGAAGGTATTTGCAGAGTCTGAGGCTCTTTGATAAGCACAATACAGCTCGTTTTTAACCGGACATGGAACTTTTATAATTTATTTCCAGACAATGGTGATCAAGTACTTGGAAATGGTGAAGGAGGGGAGGCTGGTCTTTTATTAAACTGCAAAATTAAAGCAAAAAATTTATTCTTTCATAAAAGGGAAAGTAGGCTATCTTGACTGTTATACTGATAAATCCTTATTTTTTCTTTAATAAGTAATTCTACATTTCAGAAGATAGGAAAATCTTAAGGGTGAATATATACCTCTGTTCATTTGGCATTTATTTAATGCCTTGAAATAACAGGCAATCACCGATATAAATGGATTGAGTTCTGCAAGTTTGTACTGTAGAAAATTTTCCATAAAAATTATAAATGCCATTATAATAATATATATCCTATTATAATTATATATTATTGTAATTATATACACAATTACATTAATAATGGATTATATTTGTTTTTCTAACTACATCAGAATTAGCTAAAATACATGTTTTTGGAATCAACCTGCAAATAATCTAACCATTATTTATGGCACTAGTTCCATGAGAAAGACAATTAATGTTAGAAACCTATTTAAACCTACGATTGGAAAAAGTAGAGACTTTTAATACCTTCTACGACTCTGGAAAAAACAGATCAGGAATTTTTCTTTTGACTGGCTCTGGTGGAAGAACTTTCTCTCCTTTGGCAGCTAGTTTTACAAAAGGAAGGGAATTCGCCCCCTGGTGGTGATCACATACATGCATGAAATATTCATAAACCAGTGTTTATATATTACAAACTGTTTATGTATTCCTTTTCTCCCCCACCATGGGATTTTTAAATACACCTTTATATCTCCCAAAACTTGTAGGGCATTATCTTGCATATGGCAGACAATCTGAAAGTTTGCTGAATTAATTATTAAAGATACTGATTTTCCACTAAACATCAGACAAGAGTGAATGACTTATTTTTACAAGCTCTTAGCACAGAATCATAAGCAAAATTATTTTTCTTACAATATGAGGACACTACCATAGGAATTGTTTTAAAGTAGTTCATAGTAGTATCAATAAATTTCTAACAAACTAGTTGCTAAGTTGAAACTTCTGTGCCCAGCTTTTTTAAGTGCCACCCCACCACCAAACACAAACACACACCCTACCTGTCAAATTAATGTTTTAGTTAAACTGGTTCTCCTGTAATTCCCCAGATGCAATTTTCACTGACCAACCCCCTCCCACTACCCCCCCCCGCCCCCCCCCCCCCCCACTCACAACTGCCTTTAACTTGTAGTTATCCTTTGGCCTTACCACCTAGAAAGGGATTCTTTTTTTCTTTCCATATTGTTAACTCTCACGGTCTAACACTCTTACCCTCTGGCAATATGAATAGCCATTCTGTCTTTTCTGAATATTGAAAACCTAGAACATGTAATGCTGGGGGCTGTTATCTCTCTTGTATTCAAAAACAAAAACAAAAAACAAAAAACAAAAAAACAAAGAAAAAACCCTTCTGTATGAATTACCCTACCCAGACTATATAATTAGCACCTTCTTATATATCACCTTATCTTCAATTTTTTACCCATACAATTCAAAACTTTATTATACAATGTTGTGTTCAGATGTTTCTAAATTAAATTATAAGCTACTGTGTAGAAAACTTTTCTTACACTTCTACATTTATTCATTCACTTCAGGAATTATGCCATTCGTTCATTCATCACATAATTCACTCATTTGAATAATACATATCTATGAAACATGAATGAGACACTATTGATGATGTCATTGGGTTCACTGCATCTAGTACGGGGCTATTATACATCATCTATGACATGGAAAGCTTGTTGCTATAAAACAGCAACAACAACAAAAAAGTAACTGCAAAAAGATGTTTCCCAGTGTTCTGATATGATGATCAAAGTTTTTCTGCCTCAGTTTAACATAATCTTATGTCTAGTTGAGATCTTACTTTGTGTGTGAACCAAATGGTACAGTGGGGGAAAACATGGACCCTGAGAAGGAAGTCCCTGAAAAACTGCAACTTCTCACTGTAACACATGAGGCAATGTCACCTGCTAAGAAAGGAGGTCAGTATTTAGGAAAAAGTGAATAAGCCCATGAAGAAAGTGAGAGACTGCCTCCTAGAATCACTTTGAGCATCTCACTCAGATTTGGGGACCAAAATTATGCAGTAACAACCTGTGATTTCCTCCAGCAATATTCAGTACCTAGGTGTAGGGCAGAAAAGGTCCATTTTGCCTTTCAGACAAGGTCAGGACTTGGGAGGCTGATACCATTGGAGGAAAATAAGGCCCAGGCAAGAGAATAGTTGGAGAGATGTTTCTAGCCAAGGAAGAGGGGGAAGCAATGAAGGAACACAAGCTTGAGGAACCAGGGAACTCAACAGGGCATGGTAGGTGAAAGTTAGATGACTAAGAAGCTGCAGTCAGAGACAGAGTTTAAAATTTTTTTTTAATGTTTATTTATTTTTGAAAGAGATAGAGAGCGAGCAGGGAAGGGGCAGAGAGAGAGAGAGGGAGACACAGAATCTGAAGCAGGCTCAGAGCTGTCAGCACAGAACCTGACACAAGGCTAGGACTCAGAAACCGTGAGATTATGACCTGAGCTGAAGCCAGATGCTTAACTGACTGAGCCACCCAGGCACCCCTAGCGACAATGTTTATATTGGAGTTTCCAACTTCAAGAATGATTAGTGAGGATGAGTTTGTGGATGGGTTGCTGACGTAGAATGGAAGTTAAGCTTTGTTCAGTTAAGGAGGTCAAGTTGAACCTTGAGAGACTGCTCACCAGAATGTTAATGTTATCTGTGATTATGGCAGGGGTTCTAGAAGTCATGACTCCTATGAGTTGGTGCCAAAATCTTCAATAAATGAAGGCTTATGGGATGGGAAGAGTGGTAGAACTACATGGTACAAAACTCAAAGAAGAGTCATCAGAAAAATGCAAAAGGGAATTCTGCCTGCTAGTGAAGTCTCATTGGTTTATAGTTTTTTTTCATTCTATGAAGCTGCTTTCCTTACTTAACAAATCAGAAAACACAAGTGTGGTTGATATGTATTTGAAAAGTATACAAATTCAGGTGCAAATACTTGGAAAGGACCTACAGTTTTATTCTGTGATTTTTTTTTTAATTGAGAGACAATTTACCAGTCATGATGCATTTCCTATCTCATTTAAAAATCACAAAAAACTAGGGGCGCCTGGGTGGCTTAGTCAGTAGAGGGTCCAACTCTTGATTTCAGCTCAGGTCATGATCCCAGGGTCATGGGATCAAGTCCTGCATCGTGCTTTACACTGAGCTTGGAGCTGCTTGGGATTCTCTCTCTCCCTCTGTCCCTCTCCCTAACTCATGCTCTCTCGCTAAAATAAATAATAATAATAATAATAATAATAATAATAATAAATAATCACACAAACTAACATTTTATTAATGCATTATACCTGATCAAAATCATATTGTTTTATCTATGATACAGGTAGCATTTAAGTATTCTACTGGGAAACCTGTTTACAATGATTAAGCCCAAAATTAAATTTTTAAATGATTAGACATGAGGATGTTCTCTTTCTGTATCACTTCTCACCCAACTTAGGATATAAAGTACAAACCTTATTGCCACATAGCAAAGCTCCTTGAGAATCAGTCTTATTTCAAAACTGAGAAAATATCATACTAAGTTTTTTAAACTTAAATTAAAATGATAGTATGGGAACTCAAAGTGATAATATTAAATGCTAGGCATAAATCTTTATCTCTTCATCAAATAAATGAGGAAGTACAATCTATTGGTTAGAGCCTCATTGTAAGTAATCTCTATTTTGTAAGAGAGACCATGAGAGGGTTATCACCCCCATCATTTATGCTCTTTTAAGTTCTCAAGAATATTGCTTGACTTGTCTAAATAATAATCAGGTTACTATTGAGAACTGTTTGTTCTCACCTAAACAATGACCAGGAACGATCAAGGCATATAGCTACAATTCCAAGTGCATAAGACAGAAGAGGGAGGCAGTGAACCTCTTGATATGTTCACTTGATATGAAGTCAGGCATTTTGGTTGGGGATGAGCAGGTTTAGAAAGGAATGGGAGCAGGCAGGAGAAAGTGTTGCAAGTTGGTAGAGTTGGAATGGTGACCTGGTTCCAGTTAGTTCTCAAAATTTCTATAAGCCTATCCTGATGGGAACTTGAGCTTGTTAGGCCCTTAACTATACAAGAACACTTAGAAGAAACCTGGCCAGCCAAATCTTCCCAAGTAATAACCTTGTACTCCTATGCCTCAGCCATATCCTCACCTCCATATTTGTTCCTCTAGAGAAACTCCACCTCATCCATCACATACCAACGAAATCATTGTGAGTAACTCGTGAATTATGTCCTATGCATACAAGATTAAAAATCTCTATTAGGCCTTACCCTCACCAACATGAAATGGGGTGATGTTGGTGAAGCGTCCCCTGGTATCTTTACTGTTTTTGAGAAGGCTAAGGTTCACCTGAAGGTGAAGCCACAAAAGCCCTCATCTTTGTACCTTGTGTTGATCCCTCATGTGTGCAATGGGAATTTTCATGCGCAAGGAGAAACATGAGAACTCTCTCAAGATTGTAAGCAATGCCATCTGAACCCTAATTGTATGGCTCTCCTGGCCAACATCATCCATAAAAATTTCAAATCATGGAGAAACTCATAATCACAGTCTATGCCATCAATGCCACGAAGACACTGTGGGTGTCCCCTGTGGTGAACCATGATGTCATGGTGCTTCCCAGAGTATCATCCCCGTAACCAGGGGCACTTCCAAGAGTATGTCATGGATCCGACCTGCCATCTGAAGAAAGCTTCTAAGTTCAACGTCAAGAATGTGGTAGAGCAGGAGTTGGGGGGCCCTCTGAAGAAAGTCCTGAGCAATACTGATTGTCAGGAAGACTAGATTGACTAGATTGTCTCCCATGATTAACAGAGTCACCCACTCCTCCACCTTGATGCAGGGCATTGCCCTCAATGACCACTTTGGTAAGCTTATTTTTAGGTATGAATTTGACTACAGCAACGAGGTGGTAGACCACTCATGGTCCATTAGGTTCCACAGAGTAAGAATCCCCTGGGCAACAAGCCAAATAGTCCTGAGGTAGAGAGCGACTCTCAGCTGCTGGGAAGTCCTTGACTCACATCCAATCCCCAATCCACTGAGAAACTCCCAACCCTTCACAGTTCCCATTCCAAGCCCCTGAAGAACCCTGCCATATATATATACCTTGTCACATATGATCAGCACAATCAATATTATACACTGTGCCCAGAGAAGGAAAATCTACCAGTTCCCCATTAAGAATCACACCTAAGCTTTTTAGTATGGCATTTTGCTTCCTTATTAAGCTCTCAGATTACTTTTCGGTGCTCCACTCTAACCATTCATACAACCCAATATCCTATACGTCAGCCATACTGGCCTTTTTGCTGCATTTTTATTAACTCTGTTTTAGTGAATACTGTTTCCTTTTCTTGAATGTTCTTTCTATGATCCTGGTCTACCTGAAAAATGATAGATAATCTTGAGGTAATTGGTGTAACAGTGTCAAAGAAAAGTCAGAAGGGGCTATGGGAGAAAGGTCTCAATAATAAAGAGTTAGCAGCATGTTATTACTTATTGATGGAGCAAATCAGTGATGATCTTGGTTGTGAAATAGGTACACATATGATGCTACTGAAGAGGCATGACCCAAATGTCACCTCTTCTCCATTGCTTTCCCTAGCCTCACTACCCACCTCCCGAGAAAAGGTCTTCGGCTAGAATTATTTTCCCTCTATTTTAATGAGAAAAGCATTTATGAGTTCCTTCATTTCTAAGCTTCTAATGAAGAAAATAAAGTTTCTTCATTTCTAAGTAAACCTTAGTAAATCCCACTCCTGGGGCATCTGGGTGGCTCAGTCAGTTAAGTGTCCAACTCTTGATATCGGTTCAGGGCATGATTTCATGGTTGTGAGATCAAGTCCCACATCAGGCTATGCACTGAGAATGGAGCCTCTAGGGATTCTCTTTCACCTTCTCTCTCTCTCTGCCCCTCCCCTCCCCTGCTCATGCCCGTGACCATGCTCTCTCTCACTTTCTCAAAATAAACATTAAAAAAATAATAATAAAAATCCCATTCCTTCCAGACTGTTCTCTGAGTCCTTCTTGCAACATTATATCTATCCTTTCCCTTTTTATTGGAGTCTTCCAGTCTATCCACAAATATGCACAGATGCCTGTACCCTAAATCACTTAACTTTAGTGCCCTTCCAGTTAATATCATATTTCTAACCTTCCACACCCAGCAATTCCAGTGGACAATATATTATTATTGCCTCCATTTTGTTATAAGGCATCTACTGTCCCTTTTAGCTTCTTTCTTCATCTTCTTCACTATTACCTCAGGTTATCTGATGACAACAACAAAAAATCCAGATACCAAATGCAGTGCCTTATTTTCAGTTTCCATTGAACATAGGTGATCTATCTTAGTTCTTGAAATGATCTCCTCCTAGTCTTTTGGGACATAACTCCTTTGCTTTCCTCCTATCCTTCTAAGCATACCTTTTCAGACTCTGTTCACAGGTGTTCCTCCCTTCCTTCCTCCTTCATCCTAGATATGTCATTGATTCTCTTCTCTTTCATTAGGTATTTCACTTTCACAACTTCAACCACCATTCCTGCATGGACTAGTCCTATATATAAGCCTTGACCTCTCTAACACATTCTGGCTCTGATTTCTGTCTGCATATGGGATGTGACCCCCTACAGATACCACCAACACCTGAAACAATATCCTTGCAACTAATTTTCATCACCTCTTCATCACCTCTATCTCTTATATTTCCCTTCCAGCAGAGCCACATTAAACCATAAATAAGAGATAAAATGTCTCTTTTACTTTTAAAGGCTTTCAGAAATTATAATATCCTAAAACTTCTTTGGCAAACAAACTTTATAAACCAGGCTACAGAGAACTAAAGAGGAAATGATGTTTTTACAACTCAAGGTAGATACAATTCTGCAATTTAAGATAAAAAAATGTCTCATTTTACAAAGAAAATCACTTCTAGGGAAGCACATAAAGAGAGTTAGATGGATTCCTAAAAGACTAGAGAGGCTCAGGAGTACTTACCTTAGAGGAATCATTTATTTAAGATATAAGGCAAAAAGAGATCTTAGAAAAAATAAGATGCTATATGAATGCAAAGATTGGTTCTATTGAAATTATGTTAATTTAATTCATTTACTCCATGGGGATTATGCCACTAAAGACTTCAAAAGATTTAGTCGTCTTCCTCTGTTACAGATTTATTTTAAATCCTTATGTTTTCAGCTGTCTACCTTTTGGTCTAGTGGCCTTTTGTACAAAATATTCCCATTAGAAGAAATATTTCTGACTAACCCTTTAAAATATGAACAAAATAGCATCTATTCTGAATTGCTAGCTGCTCTCTGAATAATAAATCTTCCTACAGTTAAACACGGATAATTAAGGTCTGTTTTAGAGACTTGATTTCAGAGAAAGGAGGCTCAGTAATTAAAGTGAAAATGAAAAAAATGAAAATGGAAACTGATCAGGAGTGAATTTCCATTTCCATTTAACAGACTCTCTCAGGCACTAAGTTTTATTAAAATTACCCAGGAGGCTACTCAAGCTATTTGCTTTCCAAATAACCTCTGATTTTGAATAAACAAAATGTAAGCTATGTTATTTTGGTTCTATAACAGAACTAGGAATGAAACGCAATTGAAAATTCAGGTTGCAGTGGAGGTTGAAAAAGATGAAAAAAAAAAAAGAGCAAAGATGTGTTGATCAGGAGTACCTGGCGAAGCCCCTCTGCTCCCTCCCCACAATAGCCTCTTCCGGGGAGAACCCCAGCCAGGAAAGGTCACTGCACAGTTTTAAAGTTGCTGTTCCTTAAAGCCTATCTACGTCTTAACCTCCATGGCTGGCAAGGGACTGCTGACCACCAAGGGGCTGCTGCAGTCCTCCAGGACGGCCTCTTCCAGTCGAGGGTTGCAGACAGAACTAGCTTCAAAGATGCCCTGTATCTACTCGCGTGGTGTGACAGTCAAGTATGTTCAACGTCATGGTGGCTGTTAGTTCAGCCCCAACAACAGATGAGAAGCACTGAATGCTGCAGGTCTGGGAGAGAATCCCAAAACACATGAACCATCCTCTCTAAGAAAGTCTCAAAATCTCATGGAAACAAACAGGAGAGGACCAAAAGATGAAAGAAAATCTCACTTCTTTTTTCTAGGTTAATAATGTTTACATTTCCAATTACAATTCAAAACATTCACACCAAACTAAAGTGAATAATTTATCTTATTTGTCACCTTCATAATATTTAAGTTCTACTTGAAATGAATGGAAAACAGCTTCGCAAAAATAAACAAAAACCAAAAATACTAATTGCCCAGTATTAGTTTAAAGAGCTTCATTTTTCATATAACCTTTATTCCCCAAATTCTATTTAATGAAGAAACTAAAGTATTATGCCAATTCTCGTGGGTTTCAGACACTATGAAAAATCTAGAGATAATCAGAAAGGCCTATTATTAAGGGTCATGCGTGGGAAAATTGGAGGGTGGGGGTCTCGTGCACTCCAGAGTGGTACCAACCAGCATTTTGCTACATGTTTGTGTAAGTGTTCAATCTGCTTGGTGATCATGCACACTCTATGATAACCACTATCTTTGTATTAATCATTTTGTCCAGATAGCTTTGAGGGTTATAAAGAAGTATCTTTCCAAATGATTTTTGTGTAACAGAAGGACTGTGCCCAAAACATTGGATCATTTATTTTTGTTCCATTATTTCCCCCATATATGCCAAACTCAATTGGATTAACATACTTGAAACTTCTCATAATAGTAATTCATTTTTTAAAATATCTTAGCATTGCACATTACAGAATAGAATAGTATGACAACTAGAAGGCACAATTCCTGATGTGAAGAAAGTTTTACTTGGATAGGCAACCAGTCTTGAACAAAGGAAACAATTAAGAGATAATTTCACAATTATGAATTATGTAAGTCTTAACATAAGCAAGTATATTATGACTTAATATGAACATTTAAGGTCACTGTCATATTTTCTTGGATTTACTTCTAATTCTTTATGTTTTTCTTTTTTAAATGGCATGTTTTATTTAACCATATGTCTTAAAATTTATTTTTTATAGAATATGTATCTAGTACACTTGTTGATGTCCCTTATTAATTTTTCCCATTATCTTTATAAAGCTTTATTGAAACCTGTATGTCAAGGTGACAATAATACAGTGTTTGGAAAATAGTAACAAAAAAAGGGTATCCCAGAGTCAGGTTTACCAAATACATACTGGAAACCAGGGAGCATCTTCCTCCATTTCCCAGCAGGAAGAGAGGGCATAACAATAGCTTCTGCTGACTTATGTGCCGTTATTTTCTCTTTTTTAAATCATTATCTATGAGTAATTACAACTTTATTCATATATCTTTAATACGTTTTTTCTTATTTTTCAACTGGGACCTCCAATTCAATGTTGAAATGATATAGCAGGCATCCTCGTGTCACGCCAATTTTAAAGGAGATGATGCTTCTAATGATGTACCAGTAAGGATGATATTTGCTGTAAGTTTTTGGTAAATACATTTTAGGTATTTTTCATTTACTGTGATAACTTTTAATAAAAACATTTACAAACAGCTTAAAACTGTCATGAAACAATTTATATTTACCCATATGTTAATTTGCTCATCATTCCTTCTTGTGTTGCACACACATCTTCCTTTTTTCTTCTTCCCCAAGTGAGTCCTTTAGAAGCTCCTTTGAAGAGTGCCTACTGGTAATACACTCTCAATATTTCTTAGCTGAAAATGTCTTTATTTTGCCCTTATGCTTGCCTGAAGTTTTAACTAGGTATGTGTTACCGTATTGACAGTTCTTTTCTTTCAGCATTTTGAAAATATTATCCATTTAGGGCCTCTCTCCATTGTTGATGTTGAAAAGTCAGCCCTCGCATTACTACTGCCGCCCAAAAGTATGGTCTACGGAGCTTGTCAGATGTGTGGATCTCAGATCCCATCCTAGACCAATTGAATCAGAATTCTGAAATGGTGGAGACACTTCTCCATGCTTACTTACTAACTTTACAGGTGATTCGGGGGCTCATTAGAGGTTGAGAACCTAAGAGTAATTTGTGTATAGGCAACTTGATCTCTTCCTACTTTTAAGATCTTCAAGACATTATGATATATCTAGACGTAGATTTATTTTATTTATTATGCTTGGGAATTTTTACTTCTTGCATCTAAAGATTCACATCTTTCAATAATTCTGGGAAATCATCAGCCATTATCTCACCAAATATTTTCTCCTTCTGTAACTCCAATAACGTGTGTTTTAAACATTTTCATTTTTACTTTCCTATAGTTTTTAATGTAGATCTCTACATATTAATACCTCTAATGTTTTCATAGGAAAACAATTTCTGAATAGGGGTATCTGTAAATGACTACATCTGCAGAAATTTAATTCAACAACTTACACAACGGATGCTGAGTGACCCACACACACACTTCTAATCTCCGATTTGGGAAATAACTTTCCACTAAAATAGTATAGCATTTTACAATTACTGCAGTACCTTAAAGCTTAATCAAAACAGCACCACCAAAAACTACACTGTAAAATGGAACGACTGAGACCCTTCTATTGTTTGTTTATGAAGTAAAATCTCTTAGAAAACATTCAAGACAAGTTGATACTTCATTTTCATATCACAGTGTGTTCTTTTATAAAAAGGTACCCACGTATCATATCTTTGTCAAAAAGGAGTAACTTATTTTTTTTTTTTAAGTAGGCTTCACATCCAGTGTGGAGCCCAATGCAGGGTTTGAACTCATGACCCAGAGAGACCAACACTTGAGCTGAGATCAAGAGCCAGATGCCCAACTGACTACACCACCCAGGCACCCTTGCAGTAAATTATTTTTAAAATACTTCTCAGTGAAGAAAACAGCCAAGCTAAGAAAAAAAAATCCAAGATATTTTCCTGTGACTTTAAAATTCATTTCATTAATAGTTGTATTCATAGACTCCACAGAAAATCTGTTTCCTGATATTTCAGGGACCTTTCATCAAATTTGGTGATTCAATGACTTTCACAGAAAAGAATGTCAGCAGTTTTAGAATGCCAGAACAATAGCTTCATCTGAACCTCTCAGTGCTTCCCCTCCACTCGAAAACATGAGGACAAAGAGCTTGAGCAGAAATAAAACCAGGCATAGAACCTAATGCGGGAGGGGGCATATTCTTCTTTAACATGCTGATGGATAAATAGGAAATTTAAAACTTGATTTGTTTTAAAAGCTAATGCTTTCGAGACTAATTATCTGTAATGACAATATGTCTGTGTGCTATGTAAATAAGAACCTACAATGAGACACATCTGTCATAATGAAATGTGACACAGGAGAGATTAGACTAAAGCTTTCCTTACAGTGAGCTTTTAGACAAACTTTTTCTCTGATTAATAAAATGTCCCATTGTTTGAGACACTTGCAGTAAGATGTGGATGGAAATAGGATTGGATTATTATAGGAATTTTTGTGGATGAGTTATGCAGATTTGATCTGATTAGTTCATTTGTGCTCAGCAGAGGCAATGATTGCTCCCTCTCAGTCAGCCATTGCCATGTTCTTCAGAAAGGCACAGGATCCTCTGGGAGCTGAAGTCTGGTACCTGACATTAATGTATGGGCTTGTTTACATCAAGAAGCTCATTCAGAAGAAATTCTTTTTTCTCTCTCTCTCTCTCTCTCTTCATCTAGAGACCATCATAAAACAAACAGAAACTACCATGATCTGAGGCTTACCTCGTCTCACTCTCTTCTCTCACCTGTAACCTCCACCTCTCCCTTTCTGCTGGTTCTTTCCCATTAGCCTAGAAATGTGCACATGTCTCTGTCATCTTAAAAAAATAAAATAACAGAAACAAGAAAGTCCTCTTTGAATTCTGCCAATTTAATTCACACTTGACTCACTGAAAGAATACTGCATTTCTCCATCTTCACTTTTATACTTCTCTTTCATTCAGACCCCATTGTCATCTGGCTTCTTCCCAGATTAGAAATATTGTTGGGATGCCTGGGTGGCTCAGTCAGTTAAGTGTCCAACTCTTGATCTTGGCTCAAGTCATAATCTCAAGGTTCGTAAGATCCAGCTCAGCATTGGGCTCTGCAATGAGAGCGAAGAGCCTGCTTGGGATTCTCTCTCTTTCTTTCTGCGCCTCCCCTACTCATGAAAACTCACACGCTATCTCTCAAAATTAATAAATAAAACCAAACAAACAAAAAAATAAATCTTGTTAACAACTGTAATAACAACAAGGTGTCTATTTTTCAGCCCCTACCTTGTTTGACAACTCCAGGGACCCAACACTATTGATGACTCCTCTTTGTGAGGTTCTTTACACAGTGGGTGTCTAGGACTCCGGTTTTTCTTCTAATTCTCAGTTCTACTCTTCCATGGGCTCCTCATCATCAATCCTCCTACTAAACAGTGGTGAGCCCCAGACCTGCATCATGAGGCCCCTTCTCTTCACATTCTGCCTGGGCAATTGCATCGTTGCTCGCAGCTTCTCCTTAAGTTGAGAATTCCAACATCTGCATCTGCTGTGCAAACCCTCTCCTCAGCTCCTGAGCTCCAAATCTATATATCCCACAGCTCATATGGATGTTAAATAGACACCGCAACTCAATGTAACCAGAGAGGCTTTACTTTGAAAGAAGAAAAGTTTTTCCTACCATATTCTTTATCCTCTCAGTTCTTCAACCAGTAACCAAAGAACCAGTTTTGCCGCTTCTCTTTCCCCTTTGTCTGACCTCAATATCACTAAGACTTGTTAGTTTTCCTTATCCCCTTCTCACCATTCTCGGTGTCTTACCTATCCCGTTGTCTTCCTTCTCAATGACACTATTGTAGTTTACACTCATTATCCCCTGCCTATAACACTGTCTCCTAAACAGTCTCCCTGTTGTTATATTTGCTGCTCTCCAGTCATTCAATTCACTGCTGAAGCGATGTGCCTATAATTATAAACCGCACTCTGTTGTTGAAAACCCTCCACATTGGACATCTCTTACGCACCCCTTCAGATCCTTCAGCCTCCCTGTCTCCCAGGCCTCTGTCACTTGCTCTGACCTAACTACAGCTACTTCACACACCTAAAATGCCTGCCTACAGAAATCTTCTGCCTGATCCCAAGGCCTGGAGCTTCTAGCTCCCCTCCACCACTCCCATGCTCAGATGAAGCACCACATGTTAGTCCTGGTTCTCCAAGAAGCAAATACCAAGATTCAATTAAACATGTGCTACAGATCTGATCACTATTGAAGGAGAGAAAGAAGTTAGGAAGGTTATATAGAAGAGTCCTAGACTCCAGTGCAGTTCTAAGGAAATCTTGGCAGGAATGCTGAGACACCCACAAGCTAAAACCTCCTGTTAGAGGAGTCCCTGTCTCCTAGGAATAGACCTACCTTACTATGCTATGATCAGCCTGCTATGATCAATCACTGGGGCAGACAGAGGAAGTGTGGCCTCTGTACACTTAGTGTGTACGCAGATCCACCAAATCATACTGCTGGACAGACACAGTAGCAGTCTACTATATGACAGAAGTGGCACATTTATGATGAGGCTGGAGCAGGTCCAAAATTATGAGTAAATTACTATCAACTGCTGGTCCAGACTGCCTGCCATCTACTTCTACAACACCAGTGCCTCTCTTTCAACCCATTAATTCCTGTGCTGACCAAGTCTCAGAGGAAAAAGACACAAGACTGGCTCATAGTGTGTTGGTGTAGCTGGAAATGAACAGTTACCACATTAGCCCCAAATGTGGGTGACTCTGAAAGATGGTCTGACATAATGACCCTGAATAGTCTCCTTGACCAGCCCAGTGCTTGTGCAATAAGCTACAGAGTAGACAGGGTAACAAAGATGAAGACTATGCATGGGCCTCTTGTCATCATCACCAATCTGGCTACAGCCACTTATGAGTGGCCAATGTGCCAGCATCAGAGACTAAAGATGTGTCCTCAATGTATCGCCATCCCTTTAGATGTCATCCAACAACTATCTAGTGGCAAGTTAATTTTTCCATGCTGGAAGGGACATTAATTATTAATCCACACAACATTGACACATACTCTGGATAGAGGGTTGCCTTTCCTACCTGCAAAGCCTCCATCGACACCACTATCAAAGGGCTTGCAGAATGCTTTATCCTTCAACATGCTTTCCACACAATGTTAGCTCCCACGTGGGATTGTTTTCTACAGCAAAAGAGGTACAAAAGTGGACTTGTTACCAGGGGACTCAATGATTATACTACGTACCCCACCAGACCAACAGAATGACAAACAGCCTGTTGAGGGCTCAACTATGGATGCAATATCTTGTGGGGTTTGGGTACTGTCTTCCAAGAAGTGATATATGGGCCAAATTGACAGGTGACATATAGTAATATGCTTCCAACAGTAAGGGTTTATGGGTCCAGGAAGCAAGAGACACACAAGTTGTCCCCTCATCATCAAACACAGGGGTCCATTGACAGGATTTGTGCTTCTACTCCTTGCAATCCGAGGTCCTTCCCAATCGGAGGCCCTAGTTCCCGGAGAAGGGGAACATCTGCTACTGTATGTAAGAGTCCCATTGATTACCCCTGGACCATTTTGAGCTTTAATGACAATATTTTGAGCTTTCACGCCAACAGTCCAAAAGGTAAGGAAATGGTTTCCTGTCTTACTGATTTAATTAAAGAGCTGGTGTTACCATCACAGGATGGCTTCAAAGGAGATAGTGTCTGAAACCCAGGGGATCCACTGGGTATCTCTGAGTACTCACATGCCCATTGGTAATGGTTAATGGAAAAATGCAGCAGCCATGACCTAAAACGTACAGGGAAAGCAAAGGGTGAGACCACTTGAAGTTCTAGGTCACCTCACCAAGAAACCAATATAGACCAGCAAAAGCTGGCCCAGGATGAGGGAAGTATATAGAATGTATGTGAGGACAGAGATGATAAATATCAATTAGAGCCTCAGGACCAGCCCCAGCCAAAAGACTGTAGCTTATTATTTCACTAGCCTACTTGCCTTCTTTCTGGAAATCACAACAAGTCTCCTTCCTGAGGGGAATTCTGTGATTGACCGACTTGTTCCTCCCCTCTGTGGGGAAGCAGTAAGAGCAATTTGTTCTCATGATAATAGAAGCCCAATATTGTATCACAGAAACCATATATAATGGAAGGTCACAAGCATATCTGAGGATCATAAGAGGTCATCTGTACTGGGTACATCTTATGCACTGCTTCAGATTCCCCCAGCCTCACCTGTCAATCAGCCCTTGGCTATCTGTTCTGCCTCAACCACTGCCACAATGACCGGTTCCAGACTCAGATGAAGCACCACACTGCAAGGCATGGATCTGGCTCTCTAGAAGGTGCCCAGTGATGCAGTTCAAAAGTAGAAGGGAGTTAATACCTCAACAGTGAGCTCTGTTTAATGGGAGACAAGAGAAGGTAAGATGCTATCAGATGGATTCCCTTCCCCTACACCCGCTGATGGAATGCTCCGAGGCACGTCTTTTTTGTACAGCGTCTTTGGAGCTGTTTCAAGTGGCTGAGAAACTGGCTCTGTTTCTTCGTGAAGTGATGACCAGCTTCGTAATGAAGACCTTGTGTACCTCCCATCCTTCCCTGACTTATTGCACTTTTCCTGTCTCACTGCCCCCAGATTACCTTTCCGGGAAAGCATTAGCATTTAATCCTTACCTCTGGTTCTGTTTGATAAAGAACCTGGGCTAAGTTTCACTTCACTGCTCACTCCCTCCAAAGAAAACCTCGGTTCCAGTTCCCGATGTCATTGTCACTCTCATCACCTGTGGTCCCCTACGTTCATCTTTTGGTGATCAAGCAGAGCTCCTCACAGGTTTCCAAGCTGCCCACCTTTTTCACAGCATCATACATCTGTATCTGCTCTTTACTGTGCCCGGAGAATACTCTCCCACCCACTCCCTCTGGTGAACTCCCCACAGTGCCAGGGGTGAAGTCAGACAACAATGAATCCAGTACCTCACGAAACTTCACTACAATTGAAATGTTTAGAAGCCTCTTTCAGTATCCTTGCTTAATACCAAAATATTAAAAGAAAAAGAAAAGAAAAAGAAAAGAAAAGCCACGTATGAATAGATAAACACTTATTCTTCCTCTTATGGTAAAAAAAAATACTTGAAATACAAGAAAATCACTATGGAGACAAGCTGAAATGCATTCCTTTATCAGCAAATGTAATTGAAAGATTCTCAGCAAAACTGCTGAATGTTTGAAGATGTAAAGAAATAAATATTAAAATAAGTACATAATAATAATACAGGTTTTCTGTATAGATAGAAAAAAGTAAAGATATTGCTAAAAAATCAATTTATGATATTACTAGTCTGGTTCAAAAAAGAAATAAAAAATAACTCCTTTTCTTATGAACAACTAAAGGAAAACATGTACCAAGAAGCTATATTCTCAATGGTAAATTCTTTAATGAAAACAATTATTTATGAAAAAATTTGCTTAATTGAATGGTTACTTAAAGTGGACTAAAAAATATTCTGGGATAACGTCATAGAAACATTTCCACATATAAAATCCTGCACTGCATCATTCATAGTCAAGATGTTACAGCAAAGCAGTTGAAGCCAGGAGTGTGCCAAGTGTTAGAGATGTCAAAAATGTAGTTCCTTTCCAAGAAGACAAGATCTTTAAAATACAGACTCTTATACAATACTTTGTAATGACATGAGGAATAACCGGGGTAATCTTTTGAATGACACAAGGTTTGTTTGTTTTTTTTCTACTTGTGGCAAAACACATAAAAGGTTTGTTGAATATAAAGGTATTATACATCTCTATTATATAAAACACCATGCTCCAGATTTGCTGATTTTTTCTGGTATGACAATGGTTGTCAGGATTTGCTGTTGGGAAGATATTTTCATAGATTAAATACCCTTTATCACCACCTTCAAGATGAAGCTACCATTTTGACAATTTTGATTCTGATAATGAATGAGAAAACAACTGCTTCTTGAAAACAAAAAAATTACTCTGGGAAGAGTATTTTGAACAATGACTGTTTGATATTATTTCCATTAGCATATGATCATACAACTGACAATAATGTATGCCACCTGTAACAACTCCTTCCTGTGCTCACATTTTAAAAGTTGACAATACATTTTTCAAACCTGCTTTCAAATCATCCACATGTGGAATTTCATTGGACCTATACCCACTTACAAAAATACATAAAATGCAGGACTTTTTGATGAGTCTGCATAAACAACTGATTGATATCATGGAAGATGAACATCTGGTGAGTGATTTTCAACTAAAATCTTTGCATAATTGGTGAATGGAATTGAAAAAACAGCACCATGATCTAGCAGGCACAACCAACAATGCACATCTTCAATTTGTATACATGTATCTTTGTGAGGTATTTTTCTACTATGACCACCTTTAGAAACAACTATAGAAAGAAACTGAGTTTAGAACCAGAACTTAAAACCAAATCTTTTCAAAGATAATATAGCATATCCAATGACATGTTTTCAATGATGTTTTAAAAAATGTAACTGCTTATCTCATCTTTATCTCATCCCTTTTTAAAGTTCAATTTGCTTTTGTTTGGTATATGATTCATGTATATAATAAATATACATCAATTAAGAGTACATGACCATTTGGCAATGATTTCTTGGATATGACATCAAAAGTGTAGGCAACAAAAGAAAAAAGTAGATAAATTAAACTTACTAAAACTACAAACTTTTGTGCATCAAAGGACACTATCAACAGAGTGAAAAGGCAACCTACAGAATGGGAAAGATATTTGCAAATCATGTATTTGATAAGGGATTAATATCTAGAATACATTTTTAAACACCTGCAACTCAAAAACAACAGAAAATAAACAACCCACCTTAAAAATGGGAAAAGGACTTGGATAAACATTTCTCCAAAGAAAATACACAAATGACCAGTAAGCACAAATCACTAGTCATTAGGGTAATACAAATCCAAACCACAAAGAGATACCATTTCATATCCATTATAATGACTGTTACTAAAAACAAAAACAAAACCAGAAAATAACAGGCGTTGATGAGGATGTGGAGACACTGGAACCCTCATACACTGCGAGTGGGATTGTAACGAGGTGCAGCCATGATGGAAAACAGTATGGCAGTTCCTCAGAAAATTAAATACAGAATTACCATATGATCCAGCAAGTCCACTTCTAGATATATACCTGATGAAATTGAAAATAGGGACTTGAACAGACACCTGTACACTAATATTCATGTCAGCATTATTTACAATAGCCAAATATATATTTGATATTATATTTATATTACTGACATATAACATTAGTAATAATTGTTATTATATACTGTTATATTTTTGTATACATTTTGTATACATATACACAATGGAACATTGTTTAACCTTAAAAAGGAAGGAAATTCTGAACAAGGTATATAATATGAATGAACCTTAAAGACATTATGTAGAATTCCCCTGGAAAGCCATCTGGCCCTGGGCTCTTATTTTTTGGGAGATTTTTGATTACTAATTCAATTTCTTTACTGGTTATGGGTCTGTTCAAATTTTCTTTCTTCTTGTTTCAGTTTCAGCAGTTTATAATGTTCCTAGGAATTTGTCCATTTCTTCCAGATTACCCATTTTATTGGCATATAATTGTTCATAATATTCTCTTATTACTGTTTTTATTTCTGTTGTGTTGGTTGTGATCTCTCCTCTTTCATTCTTGATTTGATTTATTTGGGTCCTTTCCTTTTTCTTTTTGATCAAACTGGCCAGGGGTTTATCAATTTTGTTAATTCTTTCAAAGAACCAGCTCCCAGTTTCACTGCTCTGCTCTGTTTTTGTTTTTTTTTTTAATTTCACTATCATTGACTTCTGCTCTAATCTTTATTATTTCCTGTTTTCTGCTGGTTTTGGGTTTTATTTGCTGTTCTTTTTCCAGCTCTTTAAGGGGTAAGGTTAGGTTGTGTATTTGAAACCTTTATTCCTTTCTTTAGGAAGGCCTGGATTGCTATATACTTCCCTCTGCGTCCCAGAGGTTTTGGGCTGTGGTGTTATAATTTTCATTGGCTTCCATGTACTTTTTAATTTCCTCTTTAATTTCTTGGCTAGCCCATTCATTCTTTAGGAGGATGTTCTTTAGTTTCCAAGTATTCATTGTCTTCCCCAATTTTTTCTTGTGGTTGATTTTGAGTTTCATAGCATTGTGGTCTCCTATGGAATAAAGACAGTCTCTTCAGCAAATGGTGCTGCGAAAACTGGACAGTGACATGCAGAAAAATGAACCTGGACCACTTTCTTACACCATACACAAAAATAAACTCAAAATGGATGAAAGACCTAAACATAATACAGAAAGCCATCAAAATCCTAGAGGAGAAAGCAGGCAAAAATCTCTTTGACCTTGGCCGCAGCAACTTCTTACTCAACACATCTCTGGAGGCAAGGGAAACAAAAGCAAAAATGCACTGTTGGAACCTCATCAAGAATAAAAGCTTCTTTCTGCACAGTGAAGGAAACAATCAGCAAAACTAAAAGGCAACCAATGGAATGGGAGAAGATATTTGCAAATGACATATCAGATAAAGGGTTAGTATCCAAAATCAATAAAGAATTTATCAAACTCAACACCCAAAAGACAAATAATCCAATGAAGAAATGGGCATAAGACATGAGTAGACACTTCTCCAAAGAAGACATCCATATGTCTAACAGACACATGAAAAAATGCTCAACATCCCTCATCATCATGGAAACACAAATTAAAACCACAATGAGATACCACCTCACACCAGTCAGAATGGCTAGAACTAACAATTCAGGCAACAACAGATGTTGGCAAGGATGCGGAGAAAGAGGATCTCTTTTGCACTGCTGGTGGGAATGCAAACTGGTGCAGCCACTCTGGAAAACAATATGGAGGTTCCTCAAAAAATTAAAAATAGAACTACCCTATGACCCAGCAATTGCACTATTAGGTATCTATCCAAGGGATACAGGTACGCTGTTTTGAAGGGGCACATGCACCCCAATGTTTATAGCAGCGCTATTGACAATAGCCAAAGTATGGAAATAGCCCAAATGTCCATCAACAGATGAATGGATAAAGAAGATACAGTATACACACACACACACACACACACACACACACACACACGCACACACACGCACACACACAAATGGAGTATTACTCAGCAATCAAAAACAATGAAATCTTGCCATTTGCAACAATGTGAATGGAACTACAGGGTATTATGCTAAGCAAAATAAGTCAGTCAGAGAAAGACAAATATCATATGACTTCACTCATGTGTGGAATTTAAGATACAAAACAGATGAATGAACATAAGGGAAGGGAAGCAAAAATAACACAAAAACAGGGAGGGGACAAAGCATAAGAGACTCTTTCATACAGAAAACAAACTAAGGGTTGCTGGAAGGGCTGTTGGGGGGAGGGATGGGCTAAATGGGTGAGGGGCATTGAGGACACTTGTTGGGATGAGCACTGGGTGTTGTACAAAGGGGATGATCACTGGAATCTCCTGAAAACATTATAGCACTATATGCTAACTAACCTGGATGTAAATTATCAATAAATAAGTAAATAAATAAATGACATTATGTGATGTGTGAGATAAGCCAGACACAGAAGGACAAACAGTATATCATTCCAGTTATTTGAAGTATCTAGATTAGTCAAATTCATAGAAACAAACAATAGAATGGTGGTCACCAGGGGCTGGGGGCTAAGAGAGGATGAGAAGTTATTGCTGAATGGGTATGGAGTTTCAGTTTGGAAGATGAAAAGTTTTGGAGATGGCTGTACAACAGTGTAGATGCACTTTATGTCACTGAACTGTGTACATTAAAACGGTTAACTTTTATGTTGTGTCTACTTTACCACAATAAAAATAATAATAAAAGGAACATGACTTAAATGTATGTACATCTGAATGGCAGAGCATTCTTCGTCCTCTGCACAATGGCACATGTCCAATTAATGCTTGGGAAAGGAAGAAAGGAGGGAGGAAAGGACATCCATCTTGGAATTATGACGGGGAGACATTATTTTCCTGTGTATGTCTTTGAAGGATACAAATATTTGGCACCCTGAGAGATACCAGCAACATGTTCTCCCAGAACATGGAGACTTTTCTCAACATCTAACCTGCCCTCCTCCATCTTCCCAAATTCTGACCCCACAGTGTTTTCAACCTCACAACGGCTGCCAAATTTGCAAATGTTAAGGGGAACTTCTGATAAGTCCTCAGTGAAATTAGTAGGAAAATCCATACCACCTTTCCTAAGCATGCAAACAGAACTGCATTCAGGCAAAAGCCTCCATTTGATATCATGTATAGGAGAAAAGGAAAGTCTACCCACAGGCCTAACACCACTCCCAAATGACAGTCAGGCTCAGTGTAATAAGTGTCTTCAAGTTGCTGGGCCATGACCTAGAGCCTAATTATGATGAATTAAAATAAGCAAACTTTGCTCATTTCTCTCCTCCTGAAGTCTATGTTTGGCACCTTATTTTAATTGAAATCTTTGGAATTAAATACTACTAACATTGACACATACAATATGGGGTAATTCTTCTAAAAGATCAGTAAAGTTTAAAACCCTGCAATGCTTTCAACTTAAAATATCATTCTATGTTTAGGGAAAACGTCAAAGACAACAGTTTCCTTTTATTACAGATCACCTAGAAGACAGATAATATTTAGTATGTGTGAGGATAAATCTGCAAAGAAAAGGAAACGTCAAAAGGCTGCTGTTAGACTCTATGGTATGCCAGTGTTTAAACACTGAAAAACCAATAAAATGTCATTTCACATTTAAAGTAAGCATGCTAATCTCCAGATAGAGAAGTTATAGGAATTCTTTTTTCCTTAAAAAAAACTTATATTCTGACAGTAACTTCTGATATTAATATTAATGCATGTTATTTTACAACCAAAATTGGTGTCGGCAGCTCAGGATACAACGTTTTACAGCAAAGGGAGAAAATATAATAGGAGTATGGGATGGAAGAACCCTTATTTTACCATTATTTTTAAATCTCTTCATTAGAAAGTATGTAATTCTATGAAGGCAGAAACCATATTATTTTGCTCATTTCTATATTCTCCCAACAATGCTAGCACATAATAGGTATTTCATAAGCATTTGTTAAGTGGATACATAAAAGTGCAAAGTTAGGTATTCACTTAATGTATTTCAAAGGAAAATTGCCAAAAACAGGCCCCCCAAATCAGTTACAGAACTGAAACCTCATCTCACTAGGGTGATGTGACTGCCACATGACTAGCTAGTGGCAGAGTTCCAACAGAGACCAGTGTCCTCACTTCCCCAGAAATTCATGTTTCAGTTTAAAGGAGCAGAGTGAAGATTCTATGTTGCTACATCAAGCTCTTCTCCAGTTATTCCCTAACAGCTGAGACAGGAAATGAGACAAGGAAGGATGAGCATCCAGCTTTCTTCAACCACTAAGAATAAAGACAGAGAGCAAAATGCCAACAGGAATGGGAGCAGATCTTGAACAAACAAGGGAAAAGAGGAGAGGGCCAGAAAGAGTCATCCTTACTAGATTTGAAGATTTAGCATTATTTTCACAACTCCCTTCATTTGCTCTGAACTAATGAATGTTCTCTGGGTCCTTCTCAGTACGAGCCTTCAACATCAAAGAAATGATTACAATGCTAAATGTTTTTTCCTATACCAAATGTGTACCATTTTATTGAGTTTAAAGGAGATGTACCACTATATACCAAATAAAAAATAATGTTTCATATAATTAGTATTTATTTTTCCAACTACATACTTTTTGGGTAACAGATGTAGTTACATCCCAAGGCTTACTAAAAAGACTTAATTTCTACTTTACTGAAAAATATAGAAGTTTCCATTTTTATTAAAAAACACATCAGGGGAAAGAGAAACAATTGTAAAATACAGACAATATTTAGATTCCAAAGAAAAGAGGAACATTGTATTTCCTTTAAATTTTTTTTAATGTTTATTTATTCGAGAGAGAGAGAGAGAAATAGAGTGCAAGGGGGAGAGGGACAGAGAGAGAGGGAGACACAGAATCTGAAGAAGGCATCAGGCTCTGAGCTGTCAGCACAGAGCCCAACAGGAGGCTTGAACCCACAAACATCAAGATCATGACCTGAGCCCAAGTCAGACACCTAACCAACTGAACTGCCCAGGCGTCCCTGTTTTTAAACAAATTATAAAAAAAGATATTCTAGGGGCGCCTGGGTGGCTCAGTCGGTTGAGCGTCCGACTTCGGCTCAGGTCACGATCTCACGGTTTGTGACTTCGAGCCCCGCATCAGGCTCTGGGCTGATGGCTCAGAGCCTGGAGCCTGCTTCCGATTCTGTGTCTCCCTCTCTCTCTGCCCCTCCCCCATTCATGCTCTGTCTCTCTCTGTCTCAAAAATAAATAAACATTAAAAAAAAAAAAAGAGATGATCTAGTTAGAAAGCACTGGTCAGTGTATATGGTAAAAAAGCAGTATCTATCCTCTGTCCTGCCATCTCTTCAGTTTTACTAGAGCCAATGCTGAGACCTATTATCAGTCATTACCCAATCCTGTCTGTAGGATTTCCTAATTCAGTCATGAATATAAGCATAGAGTTTAGGTACCAGGGAAGAAGTGGTATAAGTGAAAATGAAATTTGTTTCCAATGAAATAAAGGCTTTACAGCACTCTCAATATAAAATGAAGTACCCTCCTCCCAACATATATTCAACAAGCGCTGGCTGATATTTTCCTTACCTGGGGTAGATGGTTCTCATTCCCTTTCTACACAGCAGAGCCTGTTATACTAGCCAATTGTTTCTAAATTCTACCCCTTGAGAATTACAAAGAATGTTAGTAAATGCTACAAGAGAAACAAAATCTGTAATTAACCAAAAAGTTCAAAAAGACCCTGGCTTAAAGAAAATGATTAGAATGATTTGTTTGCTACCAGTTTTTCACACTCCCTTAATATGCTAATGTGAATAGAGAATCTCCAAAAAAGGGATTAATATGAACTGTTTTCCAAACTTTTTTGGCACCTTTTTTTTTCCTCAAAGCATCTTGGGGAGAAAATGTCTTTTTCTCTTTACCTGTGTCAGAAAAGGCACCTTCAGCCATGCTTAGCTCTAGTTTCTGAGTGGAAATCAATTCTCATATCACTTCCCTATTTAAAATCTGTCAGCAGTTTAAAATACTTCAGAATATTTTAAGAATATAAAATCCTGGGGTGCCTGGGTGGCTCAGTCGGTTAAGCGTCCAACTTCTCTCAGGTCATGATCTCACGGTTCATGGGTTCGAGCCCCGCGTCGGTCTCTGTGCTGACAGCTCGGAGCCTGGGGCCTGCTTTGGATTCTGTGTCTCCCTCTCTCTCTCTGCCCCTCCACCACTTGTGCTCTATCTCTCAAAAATAAATAAACATTAAAAAAATTTTCTTTAAAAAAAAAAAGAAAAGAACATAAAATCCTGATTTTGGCTTGTAATTCTGACCCCTACCTGAATCTGCAGCTTCGTCCCTTAACTTGTCCCAGTTAAGCCCTTAGAAGGTGCCCTCCCGGGGCGCCTGGGTGGCTCGGTTGGTTAAGCGACCGACTTCAGCTCAGGTCATGATCTCACGGTTCGTGAGTTCGAGCCCCGCGTCGGCTCTGTGCTGACAGCTTGGAGCCTGCTTCCGATTCTGTGTCTCCCTCTCTCTCTGCCCCTCCCCTGTTCATGTTCTGTCTCTCTCTCTCTGTCTCAAAAATAAATAAACGTTAAAAAAAAAAAAAAAAAAAAAAAAAAAAGAAGGTGCCCTCCCGTCCCTGGGCTTTTGTGCACCGCCATTCCATAGACTGCAAGAGCTGCTTGCTGGAGAATGGCCCCTTCCTGGCGCTCTGGCCTGGCAGATATCACCCCACTCAGTCTGGTCTGGGTTCCTCCGTGCCTGTACCTCCTCCGCCGTGCCACAGCTCCAGTGACCGTTCATTTGTCTTTCCCACTCCTTCTGCGTAATAGGTACTGTTTAAATGTTTGTTGAAATGGATGGATGAATGAAGAGTTCTCACCTAACAGAAGTGATGAGGATGGGGAAGGCGGGGATTTAATGTCAACAGACTGTGAAAGAACACTCTGCTTTGTACTAAACTCTTGGTTTTCCATGTGACACATTGTGCAGCCTATTTAAATCACCAAGGAACTGGCCGAAACCCTACCATTTATGGTAAAGAGAAAATTTTGCTTTTATTTTTGACCATGTTGGACATATAAACATCCTGCAGCATAAAATCTACACACATATATTCTTCCATCCACTGGTGAATCATTCATCTATGATTCTATTTTTCCATTACTACCAGATTCTCTTTCTTGACATTTGAGGACTCTAATTAGCAAGAAGCTGCTTTTTCTTTCAGTATTATAAAAATATTTTTTAAGGGAAAGGAGAAATTAATGATTCCAAATAAATATCAGCCCCATTTATGCCTTATGAAGCAGGACATATCGGTTCGAATGTGTCCCGGAGGTAGAAGCTGGGATTCTGTCCTATGCAGATGAACGAACACTGCCAAAGTCCACAACTGCATGCTTGCACGAAGCCTCCAAATCCTAACGAGCTCCATCACCGTGGCCAAGGGCCGCAGTCTGACAGGTCTGCCAGCAGCACTGCTGAACTGCTAGTGGGTTTTCCTGCCTCTCTGCTCAAGTACAACAGAAAGGTTGTGTGCTAAAACTTCCAACTAGTAAGAGGGAAGAAAAAAGAACTGCGATAATTTTCTGAAATCATAAATTAGGAGATTTATTTTTTACTTCCTCATCTCGTTGCTTTTTTTTCCTCTTCAGTTTAATAGAGTCCTGAAGTCAAATGTAAGATGCCCTAACTTATTGTTTATATGGGTTATAGTAATCGGAATCAGGACTGCATGGATGCAGGGAGAAAGTAGCCATCTATTCCAGGCGGCCACCTAGATGGTGTGATTTCCTTTTCAAAAATAATACCACTTACACCTTTTCTGAAAGCCTGAAAAACGGAGAGCTAGAATATAAGACAATAAAGGCCTGTCTTCTTGGAGAAGTCTGTCGGATTTGGCCTATGCAATATAATGCTTTATATTAATGTTATGTTTGACGCTCCTTTATGTATAAACATACATGCACAAATATGAAGGCACTAGATCCCAGAAGGTCAAATTGTTTTTGAAATACAACCATACCCCTAAAGACTTCATCTACTTCATAGTTTTGCTTAGTGATAGAATTAGTTTAAATTACATATATACATTTAATCTATCTATTTCCCCATTTAATCATAGTGCTAAACACTCCATAAATATGTGGTGAAATCAATGTTTTGTACAATGACAGGATTAAAAATATTTAAAAGCTCAGTTGGTTGAGCATCTGACTCTTGATTTCATCTCACATCATGATCTCACAGATCGTGGGATTAAGCCCCACATCACGCTGTAAGCTAACAGCGCACGGCCTGCTTGGGATTCTCTCTCTCCCTCTCTCTCTGCCCCTCTCCCACTCGTGCTCACTTGCTCTCTCTCTCTCTCTCTCTCTCTCTCTCAAAATAAACAAATAAACTTTTGGGGCACCTGGGTCAGTTAGGCATTCAACTTTGTCTCAGGTCATGATCTTGCATTGCAGTCTGTGGGTTGGAGCCCCGCATCAGGCTCTGTGCTGACAGCTCAGAGCCTGGAACCTGCTTCGGATTCTGTGTCTCCCTTTCTCTCTGTCCCTCCTCCACTTGCATTCTCTCTCTCTCTCAAAAATAAATAAGCATTTTAAAAAATTAAACTTTAAAAAAATGTTTTAAAAACAAAATGAAGCAAAATCATAACATTTTTCTGCAAAAATGGTAGAAGTTATTATTCTTTAGTGTGTCAGAACTTTTGATTCACTATAACTTATAAGGATGGCCCCTGGAGTTACAGAATGAGCATGTCCTAATGCTAGGATAATACAGACCCACTGCACTGAAAGAAGCAGTTCTGCTTTGATTCTGCTCTGAACATGTCGGTAGCACCTGGCTGGTTTGTCTGACACCGTATCTCTCTGCTAGCTATTGAACAGAATGTTGAATTTGGTATCATCTTTGCTTTGTATACCTTGATTTAACACTAGTTCTCTCTTTCTATTTTACCAATCCTGAGGAAAACCAAAATATTTCACGTTGAAAATATTACGCATGGCTTTTAAGAACACTTACTCAAAGAGGTGGTAGATTGAAAAATGGCTCTCCAAAAGACGTCCATGTTCTAATTCCTGGAACCTGTGAATGCTACCTTATTTGGGAAGAGGGTCTTTGCTGATGAGACGCATACCCTGAGATGAGGAGGTTACACTGGATTATCTGGGTGGGCACTGAATGCCATCACATGTACCCTTACAAGAAAGGGATGAGAGACAGACACAGGGAGGAGAAAGTGATGTGACGATAGAGCAGAGCCTGGAGTGATGCGGCCATGAGCCAAGGAATGCCAGCTGCCACCGGAAGTCAGAAGAGCCAAGGGAGGGTTCTTCCCTAGAGCTGCCAGAGGGGACGTGGTCTTGTTAACACTTTGATTTCAGACTTTGAGGCTCTAGCGCTGTTAGAAAATAAATTTGTGTTGTTTTAAGCCACCAACTTTCTGATAATTTGTTGCAGCAGGAACAGAAAACTGTAGTGTCATTTCCCCTTTAAGAAATTACAGATTAGGAAGGGCAATAAAACAGGTTCACAGGTAACAACAGTATGAGGTGTCAAATCACAAGTACCCCCCAAAAATGCAGAGGGCTATTCTTGGAAGTTACTCTTGTATAAATATATAATATGGGGGGGGGGGAACCCACTAAACCTAACTGGCAATATGAAAAGTATGGTTTTACTGCAACATACTAGATATAAATTACAAATGAAGAGGACAGGGCAGATGTCAAGAGCTCACAGTGAGATGAACTTGACCAGATTTGGCAAATAATCAGCTGGCAAAGGAAGAAGTCAAAGAGGGCTGGAAATGTGTATCAGGAAAGGTGGTAGTTGTTAAAATAGAGATAAAGAACACAGGAAGAAGAACAGATTTAGGAAAGGTGGATGAGTTCAGTTTTAAATACACTAACTGCAAATTATTGGCAAGATGTGTACATGATAACGAAATTCAGGAAGCAGGAAATGTGGAATGGCCCCAAGAGAGAGGTTGAGGCTGAACATAGAGGAAGGTGTAGGTATCATCCATACGTATGATAGTTATAGCCAAGATATTGGGTAAAATTTATATGAGATAGGGTGTAGAATACCCATTATTTGCAATATTTTTTTAAAGTTTATTTATTTATTGAGAGAGAGAGAGAGAGAGCATGAGCAGAGGAGCGGCAGAGCAAGAGGGAGAGAGAGAATCCCAAGCAGACTCTGTGCTGTCAGCTCAGAGCCTGATGCAGGGCTTGATCCCTCATCATGAGATCATGACCTGAGCCAAAATCAAGAGTCAGACGCTTAACGAACAAAGCCACCCAGACACCCCTGGAATACTCATTCTTAAGTAGAGTGGGAAGTATGGAGAATGTCTCTATGAGGAATGTAACAGAATATCCAGCAGTTTTAAAAAATATGCCATTGTGAGTCCCTCACATATGTTGAGAAGAAACAAGGCTGAGAGGAAATGGTATAGACAGAGCTTCCCAATCAGCATGCCCATGACACTGTGTCTTCAATGGGTTGCAGGTCTGCTGCAAGAAATTGATCCCTACAAGCCTCAGTATGGCTAGTAGATTCTTTTTGTTTGTTTGTTTGTTTTGGCTGATAGATTCTTGAGGGGTCAGAGTTCTCCAGTCTCCTTCAGCCATGAACAGCTTCAATGTGAAGCTCCATGCAGAGTGGCCAAAGCAGAGCAGGATCTGATGATGTGCCCTGTGGAAACCTCACTGTTTCGTGGTGGCCAAGAATTTGAAGAGATTATCATTTTAAAAGTCTTGGTTAGGTGGGGCATCTGGGTGGATCGGTCAATTGAGCATAGGACTCTTGGTATCGGCTCAGGTCATGATCTCACCGTTTGTGAGTTCAAGCCCCATGTTGGGCTCTGCGCTGACAGTGTGGAGCCTGCTTAGGATTCTCTCTCTCTCCCCATCTCTCTCTGCCCTTCCCCTGATCGTGCTCTCTTTCTCTCTCAAAATAAATAAATAGACTTTTAACATAAAATCAAAGTCTTTGTTAGGAATTGCAAGCCAATCAAATTCATTCTATGAGGTCAGCATCACCCCGATACCAAAACCAGATAAAGACTTCACTAAAAAGAGAACTACAGGCCAATATCCCTGATGAACATGGATGCAAAAATTCTCAATAAAATACTAGTAGATCAAATCCAACAGTATATTAAAAGAATCATTCATTACAATCAAGTTGGATTTATTCTTAGACTGCAAATGTGGTTCAATGTTTGCCAATCAATGTGATACACCACCTAAGAACCATATTTTCCTTTCAGCTGATGTAGAAAAAGCATTTGACAAAGTGCAACACTGATTCATGATAAAAATTAAAAAATTTTAAAAAACTCAAAAAGTAGGGATAGAGGCAACATACCTCAACATAATAAAGGCCATATACAAAAACCCACAACTAATATTATCCTCAATGGGGAACAATGGACAGCTTTTCCTCTAAGGTCAGGAACAAGACAGGGATGTCCACTCTTACTACTGTTATTTAACATATTACTGGAAGTCCTATCGGAGGAATCAAACAACACAAAGAAATAAAGTGCATCCAAATAAGCAAGGAAGAAGCCAAATTTTAAATATTTTAACTAAAGGGGCACCTGGGTGGCTCAGTCAGCTCATGTCATGATCTCACAGCTCGTGAGTTCGAGCCCCACATTGGGCTCTGTGCTGACAGCTCACGGCCTGGAGCCTGCTTGGGATTCTGTGTCTCCCTCTCTCTGTCCCTCCCTGCTCACACACTGTCTCTCTCTCTCTCTCTCAAAAATAAACATTAAAAAAATTAAATATTTTAACTATGACATGATACTCTATATAGAAGACCCAAAGATGCCATCAAAAACTGTTGGAACTGATACACGAATTCAGTAAAGTTGCAGGATATAAAATCAACACACAGAAATCTGTTGCATTTCTAGACACCAACAACAAAACAGTAGAAAGAGAAATCAAGGAAAAAATCCCATTTACAACTGCATCAAAAACCATAAATTACCTAGGAATAAACCTAACCAAAAAGGTAAAAGATCTGTACTCTGAAAACTATAAAACACTGATGAAAGAAACTGAAGAGGACACAAAGAAATGGAAAAACATTCCATGGTAGAATAAATATTGTTAAAATGTCTATAGCCCTCAGAGCAATCTACATATTTAATGCAATCCCTATCAAAATACCACCAGCTTTTTTCACAGAGCTAAAACAATCCTAAAATGTATATGAAATTACAAAAGACCCTGAATAGCCAAAGCAATCCAGAAAAAGAAAAGCAAAGCTGGAGGCATCACAATTCCAGACTTCAAGTTATATTACAAAGCTGTAGTGATCAAGACAGTATGGTACTGGCATAAAAACAGACACATAGATCAATAGAAAAGAACAGAAAACCCAGATATGAACCCAAAACTATATGGTCAATTCATCTTCAACAAAGCAGAAAAGGATATATCCAATGGAAAAAAGATGTGTCTTCAATAAATGGTGCTGGAAAAATTGGACAGCAACATGCAAAAGAATGAAACTGGACCACTTTTTACACCATAAACAAATATAAATTCAAAATGGATTAAAGACCTAAATGTGAGATAGGAAACCATTAAAATCCTAGAGAGCACAAACAGTAACCTCTTTTTTTTAATGTTTATTTATTTTTGAGAGAGAGCATATGCAAGCAGGGGAGGGACAGGAAAAGAGGGGGACAGAGGATCTGAAGTGGGAAAGGTGTGCTGTCACAGGTGCTGACAGCAGACAGCCCAATGTGGGGCTTGAACTCATGAACCCCAAGATCATGACCTGAGCCAAAGTCAGACACTTAACCAACTGAGCCACCCAGGCACCCCTGGAACCTCTTTGACATTGGGTGTACCAACTTCTTACTAGATATGCCTCCTAAGGCAAGGGAAACAAAAGCAAAAATAAACTATTGGGGGGTGCCTGGGTGGCTCAGTCAGTTAAGCGTCTGACTTCAGCTCAGGTCATGATCTCACAGTCTGTGAGTTCAAGCCCCGCCTCAGGCTTGTGCTGACAGCTCAGAGCCTGGAGCCTGCTTCGGATTCTGTGTCTCCCTCTCTCTCTGCCCCTCCCCTGCTCATGCTCTGTCTCTCCTGTCTCAAAAATAAATAAAAACATTAAAAAATAAATAAACTATTGGAACTACATCAAAATAAAAAGCTTCTGCACAGCAAAGGAAACAATCAACAAAATTAATAGGCAACCTATGGAATGGGAGAAGATATTTGCAAATAAAATATCTGATAAAGGGTTAGTATCCAAAATATAAAAATAACTTATAAAAGTCAACACCCATAAAAACAAATAATCCAGTTTAAAAAATGGGCAGAAGACATGAATAGACATTTTTCCGACGAAGACATACAGATGGCCAGCAGACATATGAAAAGATGTTCAACATCACTCATCATCAGGGAAATACAGATCAAAACTACAATGAGATATTACCTCACACCAGTCAGAATGGCTAAAATTAATAACACAGGAAACAACAGGTGTTGGCAAGGATGTGGAAAAAGGGGAACTCTCTTATACTGTTGGCAGGAATGCAAACTGCTGCAGCTACTCTGGAAGACAGTAGGTTCCTAAAGACCTTTAGGTTCCTAAAATGTTAAATGTTTAGGTTCCTAAAATGTTAAAAATAGAACTACTCTACAATCCAGCAATTGTACTATTTACCCAAAGGATACAAAAATAATAATTTGAAGGGATACATGCACCCCAATGTTTATAGCAGCATAATTAACAATAGCCAAATTATGGAAAGCACCCAAATGTCCATTGACTGATGAATGGATAAAGAGGATGTGGTATACACAGACACACACACACACACACACACACACACACACACACACAGAGAATATTACTCAGCTATCAAAAAGAATGATATCTTGCCATTTGCAGCAATGTAGATGCAGCTCAAGAGTATTATGCTATGAAAATAAGTCAGTCATAGAAAGACAGTACCATATTATTTCACTTGTATGTGGTATTTAAGAAACAAAACAAATATACATAAGGGAGAAAAAGAGAGGAAAACCAAGAAATAGACCCTTAACTATAGAGAACAAACTGATGGTTACCAGAGGGGAGGTGGGTGGTGGGATAGGTTAAATAGGAAATAGGGATTAAGTAGAGCACTTGTGATGAGCACTGGATATTGTCTGTGCTTAATCATTAAATTCTACACTTAAACCTAATATTACACTGCATGTTAACTAACTGGAATTTAAATAAAAACTTGAAAAAAAAAAGGAATTCCAAGCTATTCAAGCATAAAACCTATTATAAAGAGGTTATAGTCACAGAAGCAAACTCCAATGTCTCAAGAAAAAGTTTGAAAAAAAAAGTTTCTTTTGGAAGGTTTTAATTCTATTTTTCTTATCATATGTATGTAATATAAAGAAAATACAAGCTGTTGTTTGCCAAACTTCCCATACAGCCACCTCCAAATCCCCTCCTGTTTACCCTCAGTGTGAAATATTATTATTTTACTGTGTGTGTCATGATATAAAAAAGATTGAAAAGCACTGATATAGAGAGACAAGGGGTATCAAATCAGATCCTTGTGAAATATCTCCATTACAGGAGAGAGGGCGGTGAAGAAAAGACACAGAGAGGGTAAGTATCTGGCATTTGGGAGACAAGTCCTGCCTCAAAAGGTGGAAAATTTCCCCAAAGGAAATGGATTTAGATGCTGGGCCACCAAAATAGATAATACTTGTCCCAAACAGGTCGGCAACGCCAAATGTCACAGAAAAGTGCAATAAAGATGAAAAAATATCCATGGGATTTGATAATTAGGAAGCACTAGAAATGCTAGCAGCATCCATTACAGGACAGGCAAGGAAAGGCCACACAATAGGGAGCTGGGGTGGAGGTGGGGGAATGGTGTGGACAGAAATAAATAAACTGCTCTTTTAAGAAGGTTATTGTGAGAAAAGTAGTGGAAGTGGAGGGGAGCAAGGATCAGGGGATGTCAGACTTGCGTGTGTTTCTACCTCAAAGGTAAATCGGCAGCCCAGAGGCAAGTTTAAAGAGGAGATATTTGTAACTGCAGAGGAAGGCATACCCTTGACAGAGAAAGCTCCTGAAGAAGCTTAAGGGATGAGATTGAGCCCAGGTAAAAGGATGGATCTTGGATAGATGTACACTGGCTCAAGAGAAGGCAGGCAAGGATGGCACAAATCATTTCCTCAATCAGAAATTAGGAAGCTGAGGTGGCTGTGTCTGGGAGCTCTCTTTTCTCTGTTTTCCAGGGATACAGACTGAGACATATTAGAAATGGAAAAAACAATGGGTTTGGCGGGGTGCCTGGGTGGCTCAGTAGGTTAAGCGTCCGACTCTTGGTTTTGGCTCAGGTCGTGATCTCTTGGCTTTGTGGATTCAAACCCCACATCAGGCTCTGCACTGGTTGGTGTGGTGCCTGCTTCAGATTCTCTCTCTCTCTCTCTCTCTCTCTCTCTCTGCCCCTCCCCAATTGCGCTGTCTCTCTCTAATAAATAAACTTAAAAACATTTTTTTAAGGGTTTGACAATTAGAAGGTCATTTATGACCTTTGCAAAGACAATTTTAGTGCTTTATTGAACCAACAGGTATTTATCATACTAGTGAATGGGGCACAAGACTGGAGGTCCTGAAATGAGAGTCCTGGATTTTAGATTTAGCTTTTCACTCAATTAGTTCTTCATAAGTGAAGGCACCTTTTGGGGACTTATTTCCTCAAAATGGAAGAGTTGGAAGAAATGATGACTTCATCCATGTCCAACACTTATAATATTTGTCTGCTCTATACAAGGCACAGGCCTGGCCAAATATGAAATACAAAGATGCAACAAGATGCAACAGGGATTGGGCCCTCAACGGCATCACTGCCTCCAAAAGCAATTACTACTAACAATAAGTCATCTTGTTCCAGGAAGTGCTCCTTCTCAGGTCAAGGTCAGCTGTTAGGGGGAAAAGCACTGAAATTTATATTTTAAGGGGAAAAATATAACCAATTTCTAGTATGATTTTTAAAAATACTATCAAACTTGGACTGAAAAATCTCAAGACCTTTAGCTACCTAATAAAGTTATTCCTCAACATGATAAATCCGAGAAATGAATGAGTCACAGATTTAGGGGTCCTTTAATAAGTGAGAAAATTTGGCATTAATTTGAATACTGTGAGTTTTATCTGAATCTGTCCCTTGGATGTTTAGCACAACACACTAAATGGAAAGTTGTGACTGCACATGTTATATTTTTTAAGACAAAATAGATTCTGCCAACTTCTGAGCTAAAGGAACAGAAAATACAGGCACACATAATGAAGACTGTCGAAATGTGATATAAAAAAAAAGATGTATGATGTTATCTCACACATCTTCCCATCAACATGTTCATTATAATGCATTCTTTTGTTCTATCCTATTCGGAATTTCTAGCTGTCTATTTGTACATTGATTTTGCACCTCCCACCACAGAACTTAGAAACATTGACAAGCATCTTCCCATACTCTAAAATGCTGCAGTATGAGGAGGAGGACATTTCTATTGCTTTAATCTTCATAAAGAATGCTCACGTGGCTAGTTTGTTCAGTTCCAAGTCTTTGGTATCTTGTCACTCCTTTTGAATATAAAGATGTCTAGGCTGACCTCCTTTTCCCAAAAAGAATCCTTAGTATAGCTCTGATTGGATTCAAAGTGCTACCAAGCTCTTTGCAGAAGAAAGGCTATGTTAGAAGAAGTACAGATTATTCCAGAGGTGTGTCTGTACCATTCCAACCCATCGTTATCAAGATGTGCAAATCACCCATCATTGGTAACTAATTCTCTGTTGTGGCAAATTAATTTATGATCACTTACCTCCCCTCCTCCCAAAGCCCCTGCTTCTATGTCAAACATCTCTGAGGTTCTCCTAAAGGGATGGGGTTGCTTCCTTGTTTTACTTCCAACATATGATTGTGTTGAATGAAAGGCAGTGGGCAGCCAAGTGACTGCAGAATTGAGAGTTAAGAAGACCTGACTGCAAGCCCTTCTCCTGCTACTTATTTGCTGTGTAATGTTTAGCAGTTACTTAACCAGATGTTCAATTTATTCCTCTGTAAAAGAAAGATTAATAATACCCACCTGACCTACAACATGAGGCTGCTGTGAAGAAGAAAAGGAAATAGATGACATAGAAAATTTTTTAACCCATTCTTATGACTTGGCTTGCTATGGTGGGACAGCAAAGGCAAGCAACCTGAGCACTGATTTTCTCCCCAAAGCAGGCAAGACCTTTCCTTCTGCCTGGACTGCTTCTTCCTTTGAGCAAGACCACATGGGACCACCCCTTGAAGGAATACGGATGCAGGGGCCAGCCCTGCTTCCTACAGGCCTGTCCTTACATTCTGGTGTCTCAGGGTGGGGCACTGGGACTGGTTTTTGTTTGTTTGCTTGCTTGCTTGTTTGTTTTTGGTAATTTCAAATCTCTGTTCTGAAGCTTTTTTCCCAGAATTATGGGAAGTCAGACAGTAGTATTTTATTTTATTATTTCATTTCATTTCCATTTCATTTCACTTTATTTTTGAGAGAGAGAGCATGAGCATGAGTCCAGGGGAGGGGCAGAGGGAGAGAGACAAAGAGAGAGAGAGAGAGAGAGAGGGAGAGAATCTGAAGTAGGCTCCATGCTCAGCGTGGAGTCTAACACGGGCCTCAATCTTACGACTCTGGATCATGACCTGAGCCAAAAATCCAGACTTAGGCAGTCAACTGACTGAGCCACCCAGGTACCCCAGAACAGTAGCTATTTTATTTTTTTATTTTTATTTTATTTTATGTTTAAATGTTTATTTTTTTATTTTTGAGAGAGAATGGGGGACAGGGAGCAGAGAGAGAAGAAAACACAGAAATCTGAAGTGGGCTCCAGGCTCTGAGCTGTCAGCACAGTGTGATGTGGGGCTCAAACTCACTAACTGAATTGATGCATAGGGGCACTTGTACCCCAATGTTTATAGCAGCACTCTCAACAATAGCCAAACTGTGGAAAAAGCCTAAATGTCCATCAACTGATGAATGGATAAAGAAATTGTGGTTTATATACACAATGGAGTACTACATGGCAATGAGAAAGAATGAAATAGGGCCCTTTGTAGCAACGTGGATGGAACTGGAGAGTGTGATGCTAAGTGAAATAAGCCATACAGAAAAAGACAGATACCATATGGTTTCACTCTTATGTGGATCCTGAGAAACTTAACAGAAACCCATGGGGGAGGGGAAGGAAAAAAAAAATGAGGTTAGAGTGGGAGAGAGCCAAAGCATAAGAGACTCTTAAAAACTGAGAACAAACTGAGCGTTGATGGGGGGTGGGAGGGAGGGTAGGGTAGGTGATGGGCATTGAAGAGGGCATCTTTTGGGATGAGCACTGGGTGTTGTATGGAAACCAATTTGACAATAAATTTCATATATTAAAAAAAAAAAAATAAACATTAAAAAAAATACAAAAAAAAAAAACCTCACTAACTGAGAGATCATGATCTGAGCTGAAGTCAGACGCTTAACCAACTGAGCCACCTAGGTACCCAGAACAGTAGTTACTTTAAACAGATTTTTATCTTCTATATAACAAAAAAACACTATTAAACAAGGAATCATTGGTGTTCACATCAAACAAAAATATGACATTTAAAGTGACCAAAATGCAGCCACTGTTTCTGTTCAAGTCACTGCACAACTCCGTCCCATCTTGGAATCTGATATGAGGCCAAACCCAGCAGAGAATGACAGACTACTGGAATTTTTTCCACCAAAAGTCACTTCTATTACCTCTATATAAACTAATGAGTTTCAATTAAAACTCCTGAAGTCCATTTTCAAATATTCTGAACCCACATGTTTATCCCCTTAGTCAAATCAGGATTCTAGGGATAGACAAATTTCCTGTTAGTCAAGATCAGTTATGACTGTTTATTCCTGAAGTAAAAGCTGAGCCACTGTAACTTCAGAAAATAACACCCAGTATCATGAGTGTGAATTGCTCTGAGTATGTCTAACTTCCAAAGAAAGACCTATCTCCTCAAAAATTAATGTTTTTTTAAAAACTATTCTATATTAATCTTTTATAAATAATATGAGACATTTTATGATACCACATTAAAGGATCCAATTACTTCTTTTAAAAAGTATTTTTATTTTTCTCAATTTCATTTTTACCGTGTGATTCAAAATAAATGGCATTCTATCATAAACAGTATTGTCACATGTATTACCTCATTTTAATCTCAAATTACTGTCCCTATCTTGCAGATACAGATTCCATGTCATAGCACAATGCTGGTGCAAAATAGATATCTGAATGAATGAATCAATCAACTGATCAACTGATTGATTTTAAGTGACCTGCCCAAGCTTTAATAGCTAGGAAGATCAGACTTGAGCTCATAACTTTGGCCCACTGTTCTTTCTACTGCGTCACACCCCCTCTGCTCTTGCTAACAACACAACAAAAAAAGTTTAAGCAAATTGTCACACCTAATATAGATTTACAAGCACCTGATTATACTTCCTCTCAAGCACATATGGAAGTGTTGATTCCAGATTCTAAGGAAATATACTAAAATGGAATTCATTATGATTAAGAACTAGAAATTATCTTGTCTTTATCTCTTCTCTGGATATGCTCTAAAGAAGGTATCATTTTTACATTTCAAAACAGATTGTTCTCTTATTCCATTCCTAGAACTTTTACCATTGTTGAGAATCGTAGCAAGTCACAAGTAGCCATGTAATTGTGGGCTCAGGAGTTAGGTGGGAATGTAATTTGGCAACAATTGCTTTAGAAATTAGCCAGATATGTTATATAGATTGTGCATTCCTTTCTCAGTAAGATCTAGTGTAGGAAGGAAACACAGCAATCATGGAATAGAGACTTCAGTGTTCTTCCCACAGAGCAAAATTTCTTAAAAAATCTGAAGGCTGTGATTGAGAGAACTCCTTTATTATGCTATTGCTAGAGAGCAGACTTTAATATTATCACACTGAACAGAGAGAGAACAGAGTATAAAGCCTGATGAGGAATAGAATGACCACTAAAGAGGCCAAGAGTCCAGTTCCTAGCCCTTCCCATAATATTTTAAGTATAATCACAAAGCAAGCTCTGAGCAAACATTGAAGTGAAAGATAGTACAGCCTTATACCCCATTACATATCTTTCACAAAATAATGATCCATTTTCTCCTGCACTCAGGTCAGAAGAGACCAAACAGCACGTTACCTGATGAGATCACACCCTGAAAAACATAACTTCAAGCATACCTCATTTACCGACTGGCACTGAAAAGCAGGTAAAACTTTACCCTTTAGGGGAAAAAGAAAGATAATCAACAACCTGTATGTGCTATATTCATTTTTTTTTTTTGCTATATTCATTTTTTAAAGCAACAGAATGCTGAGATCAACTCTCGAGTTCTTACTCACACATTCATAGACTCAGAGTGAGGGTTAGGAGTCACAACCAATTCTTGAAACATAATGGGTCAATGGGATATCAATATTGATTTTCGTTATAACCAGTCACCAAACACATGGGATCCACCGCAATGCAGTGGAACATGTGTGTTGTGCCGTTTTTGCCATTGTGGTGGTTATTAAAGACATTCAAGAGTGAAAATGTATGAGTTTCTCATTTTGTCAAAGAACTTACAAGAAATGCATCTTCCAGGTGTGCCTGGGTGGCTCAGTTGGTTCAGCATCCAATTCCTGATTTTGGCTCAGGTCATGATCTAGCATTGTGAGACTGAGCCCCTTGTCGGACTCTGTGCTGAGCATGGGGTCTGCTTAAGATTCTCTCTCTCTCTGTTCCTCTCCCCCTCCCCAGAGCTCGCTCACTCACTCTCTCCCTCTCCCTCTCTCTCTCAAGGAAAAAAAAAAAAAAGTATCCTCCATACCACAGTCCCTGCCCCAATAAAATGCAAAAAAAAAAAAAAAAAAGACTACATACTTCCATTGCCCGCTTTCATGTGATGCTGCCCTGAGGACCACAAAGCCTTGGGCTGTTCCTCTAAGGGGTGGGGTGTGCTGGGAGAATGCATGAGAATCACAGACTTTTTTTTTTTTTTAAGAATTTTTTTTAAATTTTTTTAAATTTATTTTTGAGACAGAGAAAGACAGAGCATGAGCAGGGGAGGGGCAGAGAGAGAGGGAGACACAGAATCCGAAGCAGGCTCCAGGCTCTGAGCTGTTAGCACAGAGCCCGACGCAGGGCTCAAACTCACGGACTGCCAGATCATGACCTAAGCTGAAGTCGGACGCTTAACCAACTGAGCCACCAGGCTCCCTGAGAATCACAGACTTATGTGTTAACTGCAAATTTCCTTGGCAGCTCCGGGATTGGGTGTGTGCAGCCCTATAGTAAATGAGTGAAAGGGCTATGGCAAGTCTAAACCTGATCCTCACTTTCATACGGTGTCTTCTTCCCACAAACACGCGCGCGCGCACACACACACACACACACACAGAAGGAACAGACATCATGCTTAATACTGGTTCATCCTTTATCTTTAAAAAATTAATGCTGTTTGCCAAAACTGTATAAAGATTTATGTTTCTAAGTCAAAATCAGAGATTACATCATGTACCTTTCAGCAGAATCAAATGCAAAATGTGTTATGACCTAATAGAGAAAATTAAAAAAAAAAACACTTAGGTGATGAATTATCTGGGTTATGGTATTTTCTAGCAAATTAAAGATTTAACAGAAAAACTTCTGTTTAAATGCTTATGGCTTTACATATTTCTACACTGTATTAGTTGTTTTCCTACCTTACTATGTATGGCATGTTAAAACTGCTCTATGACAGGACTGGATAGTTCCTAGGAAAAGTAGGAGATGGTACCCATGATGGGTATTACACAGAGTGTTATGAGAGTGTAGACTAGAAGCAGAAGATGCCCATCAAACTCAAAGAGGGTAAGAATGCGGGGAGAGAGAGGGAGGGTTTCTGTTTCTAAGAAAGTGGTTCTTAAGGTTTTAATGGTCATGAATCCTTCACCTGCCATATAATTTCACCTGTTTAATAAAGCATTATTTTTAGCCTTACATCTACCTAGTTATTTTTCTTTATAAAATACTTATTCAAATATGCTTTTTAAATTCTTCCAATACCCCAAAAAGCAGGTGGGGAAAGCAGTGTTACTTATACTTCATAGATTAGGCAACAGAAATCATGGAGTTAAGTTTCAGAGATTAAGACTGAAACTCTTGCTCTCTGGCTTAGCTCTCTTCCCACTAGATCAGCTTTCAAACTGCCCTCTGAGTACCCCTTTGGGAACCAATGGAGGTGGGGAAACTGAGTGTTTGGGTTTTACCCAGGATAGCTACTTGTTTCTTGGTTTTACATGTTGGATTTCTATGTTAGTATTTGAATAAACAGCTAAATTTATTTGGTTAAATTAACTATTTCTTAATGTACTTATCTCTTCTTTATTCACTATAGTATTTATTATTTACTGTAAAATATATCATTATTATAATGTGAAAAATGTAAACACTTGGGTAAAGTATCAAACTTATGATATAAAAACTATATAACGTTTCATCATAGAAACCTAGATTAAAAGAAGCTAGGGGTGCTTGGGTAGCTCAGCTGGCTAAGCGTCATCCCATTCCTGATTTTGGCTCAGGTCATGATCTCACAGTTCATGACAGTGAAGAGCCTGCTTCGTATTCTCTCTTTCTCCCTCTCTCTTTGCCCCTCTCCCACTTGCATGCATTCTCTCTTTCTCTCTCTCTCTCTCTCTCTCTCAAAATAAATAAACTTTAAAAGAAGCTAGACCCTTGGGGCACCTGGGTGGCTCAGTCAGTTGAGCATCCGACTTCAGCTCAGGTCAGGATCTCACAGACTGTGGGTTCGAGCCCCCTTGTTGGGCTCTGAGCTGTCAGCACAGAGCTTGGAGCCTGCTTCGGATTCTGTCTCCCTCTCTCTCTGCACTTCCCCTGCTCATACTCTGTGTCTCTCTCTCTCTCAAAAATAAATACACATTAAAAAAATTGAAAAAAAAAAAGAATAAGCTAGACCCCCCTTCTTTAATAAGATTCCTGAACTTAGTAGGAATGAATAAGATGAAATGAAACATCCAAGGACTGATCCTGGTCTCTGGGAATAGTGGTGATGAAGTAATGGGCTAGGTCTTGAACAAGAGCTCAGCTCTCTTTCCTGGACAGAGCAGACCAAGCCTACAGAAGGCAGGACTGAACCAAAACTGAACAAAGGGTTAGAAAAGAAGCAGAAGTACAAGGAATAAACTTAGGCTGGGGTTGGGAGGGTAGAGTAGTGGGGGAAAACAGTGTAGAGAACTGATGAAATGGAGGAGAAATGAAGAAAAGAAAAACAGAAAAATATATGAGGAAGAAAACAGGATAATTTTATGACTCATTGTTTATGGGAAGGAGAAAGAAATAGAATGGAAAAGAACAATTTCCAAGTTCTCAGTTCCATAGACTGGGTATATCCTGACAACTAAGACTCAAAATAGCAAGTAGAAGCGAGTCTGGGGAGGGAAGAGGAAGAATTTAGTGTGGGATATACTTAAGAATTTAGTGTAGGATATCCATGGAAAGACGCAGATCTGATGGTAGGGTGTGTGAGGGGATATCTAAAGGAAAGTTCTACCTGAGCTGGAGATATTTAGGAGTCATCAGCATCCACATGTCTATTAGACCTATGAGAGCGGAGAAGAGCAGCCAGAGAGTACACAATGTGAGAAAAGAGGAAGGTCACAGTGGAAGACAGGGAATACTACGGAAGGGCCCATAGCAGAAATGATAAAGGGAGGCCAAAGAGATGGATAAAAAGCAACTAAGTGGTATAAGGAAAAAGGGAGTTTTGAGAAGAAGAAATTCACATTCAGCATAAAGGACTGTTATGCACTGAAAACAATCCTTTGAATTCAGTAATTAAGAAGTTGTTGAGAAACTTACTGAGGGCAAATTGAGTGTCCAGAATGTTAAGAGTTTAAGAAATCTGAAATGGAAAATTCAAATGATGATAAAATCCAGTGGGGAGAGGGGTGCCTAAGGAGTAGGGCACCAGAATGAAAAGAAAGTAAAATCAACAGAGTTAAGACAATAGAACAAACAACCAAATGTGCTGTTGAAATATACCAAGATGGCTGTTTGTGTAGTTGGGAGTGGATAAACAAAGTGCCATAGTCTCCAGTGGATGCTGCAGATAACTGGGCCACCTACTAAAAGAATAAAGAGGAAGGGACAGGGAGTAGTTGGTCACATTACCTAAGTGTTAAAAGAGGATAGGCACTGACAGGAGAGGAGAGGAAAAATAATGGGAATCGGCAAATGGGGAGCCCAGTTAGTGCTGAACAATCCTACCCTCCACCATTAGCAGAAAGCCTGAAATTTCTTATGATTCTTGGAGAATAATAAGCTTTCCCACTGGAGCTGAACAAGATATGGTGAAAAGAATGTTCTATGAAGATGTCAAAGAAACAGAGGGTCTTCCTTGTAACAGAACATGATTCGCCAGTACCTAGTTAGAAGACTGTGATCCATTAAAGTATAAGAGTCAGAGGGATGTGGTGTTGAGCTGAAGAGTGGTGGGCACGTATACAAGATATGATAGGTGACGGGGATGAGACGTGGAAGAACCTGACAGGAAGGAGAGATGGAACTGGCTAGCTTCAACCTCTCAACACAGGCTGTTTGTGTGTCCATCCCTCATGATTACTGGACTTGGATGGGGTGGGAGGGATGGTGTGCCCCTCCTAGTTGCCTGGCTTCTAATCCTGAAAGTAAATGGTCAGAGGAAGTGAGATTTAGCAATTGAGAGTTTTGTCTCTATGATAGGAAAGTCAAGAATAGTATACATAGAGACCAAAAGTTCATCTCAGCACTTGCACATCCTTTCTATTCCCTCAGGGTACTTTTTTCCTCCTTGAATCACTATCATGACACTTTTTCATAAAACTGGTTTTCATTTGCCAACATGGCTTCTTTGAAATCCATAGACGATGTATCAGGTATCCATCTATCTTGAGGCCCAAAATCCAAGAAACAGTAATCAACAGGGGTGGAGAGGGAGAGGGGGAGGTCAGTGGATTCCTAGGGGATGGTCTAGATGGGGAGATGTCATCATTAGAGGAGGTACAAGCTTTTTTCCTTCATTCCAAACTGTTCATAGTTTAGTGCAACAAGATTCAAGAAAGAGTTCTCGCTACTCTTAAGAGTCCCATGTTCTTTTTCTCATCAAGCCCCTTTCTTCCATAGTTCTTAACAGTCATCCACCATACCCCTTCCTTCACACATACTTTCATATGGTTATTTTTGCCTGGGCACTGCACTGAGCTCAATGCTGAAGGGAACATATATCAAAATGTCCTTAGTGTAAAGGGGCAAAGGCAGCTGAGAGGCAATGGGGAAATAGAGCCCTGGAGTAAGAAAGCCTGGGTGTGAGCCCTAGCTATTTCATTTAGTAATTTTGTGGTTTGGGGCAAGATACCTAATGTGATTACTTCTACTTTCTCATTTATCCAATGGAGATAATAATATGTACTTCAGCAGGATTTTATGACAATTAAATGACATGTGTCAAAGTGCTTTGGAAATTATAAAACCCCTACAATGGACTATGGTAAGTGGAGAAAAAAAGGTCTAAACAGAATTGTTTGGATATTCACAGAAGACAGCATACTCCCTACCACATGTTAAAGCTGATACTTTCCTTATGCTTTTACTAATTATAACAGATATAGAAAGACCTAAAATCACAGCTCCATGTAAACAAGCTCAGAATTTCTCCTCAGGTAAAGTAGGCCAACAGTCTTCTCAGTAGTATTTTGCAAGCTAAAATTATAAGTCACAAATACATATTATTTTTTCCTAGTAACGGGCCTAAATCAGGCAAGATTCAAATAAATAACTTTATTTACTGAATCATGAAATAAATAGAAAATTTCCCATAGAGATAAGAAACTCAAATATCCTTAGCCTCAAAGAACTTTTGATTGTAACCATATAAATGTCATTGCGAGAGATGAACTTTTTCATGTATTGCTATTCTAAAGCCCCTTATACCATTGTAAAGTCCCTTCCAACTCCAAAATCTGAATACATGAATAATTTTTGAATTGCAGCAAGTTTTCACACTTGTGAGTAAAAGCCAACCTCATTAAAAAATTGAAAAGGAATACCAATTCCAGTCCAAGAAAGGCATTTTATCTGAATTGCTTAGAGCACTCCTTATTCATACTTGTGAATCATGGGTGTAAAAACACAGACCAAAAAAAAAAAAAGTCAGAAAATGTAAATGTCTTTAAAAACACCTTTATGTGAGAAATCATTAATATAAAATGGTGAGGCATGAAGGAAAAATGAACTGCACAGATAACAGCATAAGCAGACATTACTCTTGAAGCAACTTACATAGGATTTGCATTTATTTAAATTCAAATGATTGCTGACATGTATTGAATATTTGCTTCATAGGAGGTTGTTACCATAGCCATTATACTTTTATCAATTCACTTAATCCTCAGCAACCTTCTGGGTTTGAGGAACCACCAACCTGTTCTCCACAGTGGCCACATCATTTTCTTTTCACTCCCTTTTAAAGTATTTAGTTTGAATATTTTAAATAATGCAACATAGTATTTTGATATTACAGTATTAACATAGCACTTGATTAAAGGTCTGCAAATCTTTGTAGTTACATGTTTTAAGTTGAAAAATTAACTCAGAAGGCATATATGAAATTGTCAAATTCACAGAAGCAGAGAATAGGATGGTAGATGCCAAAGGTTAAGGAACGGGAAAGACTTAGGGATGTATTACTCAAAGGGTACAAAATTTCAGTTATACAAGATGAGTAAGTCCCAGAGATCTACGATACGACATAGTGCCTATAGTTAACAATACTGTATTGTACACTTAGAATTTGCTAAGAGGGTAGATCTTATGTTAACTGTTCTTATACACACATACGAAACATATTAATAGTAAATAGCAAGGGCGGAAGAAAATTTTTAGCAGTGATGGATGTTTAAGGCATAGGTTGTGGTAATGATTTCAAGGGTGTATACTTATGTCCAAACTCATCAAGTTGTATGTATTAAATGTATATACAGCTTTTTGTACGTCAGTCATACTCAATAAAATAATGGGTTTGCACTACAGGAAGCAAACTGTCACAATAATTTAAGGCATCTACATGTTCTAAATATGAAATAATTTTAAAAATCAAGAACTTGCAATATGCCATCTTAATTTTTTTGAGAGGTAGAGATGCTTCTAGTTACTTGACAATTCGTTTTATCTCTTGCCTTGATTGTTGATACCTTCTGGTCCTTCCAAGAGAACACTTGTTGGAGGAGAAATAATATGATTCTTTCAAGGTTCTGAGGACCTTCTTACAACCTGAGTCTGGTATACACTACTGCTTTGGGGCTCTGATCTCAGCAGGTGAGTGCAGGTGGGGAAAGTGCTGCCTGTTTCTTTCTCTTTCTGAATCTGGCACTCCTGCCCTTTGACTGCTTCCATGAAATCCCAACATCCTTCTCATAAACTGTTTCTTGTCATCTCAGCCAGAATGGACTTCTGCTGTTGTCACCAGAGAAGCTACCATTCACCTGGCCAACTCCTACTATTCTTTCAGGCCTCAGTGTAGATGCTGGAATTTGTATCCTGCCTGGTACAAAAAGCTGAATTTCATCTGCCTGTACTTCCATTCCTTTATTCCCCTACTTGCCAGGTTTCAAATGGTTAATGAGAGGAGTAGACCCGTTTTTCTTATATTTAACGATTCATTCTTATAACCCTGTATTTCCCTATTTTCAATAGCTTTGTTTTATATTGAATTTTGTGATTATATTCACAGCAGTTATTTATGCCTAAGTCCCTGTACTTCATTGATTTCATTTTTCTACTCTTTGGTTCTTAATTCTGAATCCCCCAGTCAGCAAGGTATCTGCAAGCAGTTTATTTTCTAGGTCTTTGCCTTTGCACAACAACATACTTCAGCTGAGAATGGAATTCTTAATTACATTTCCTCCTCTTAAAATATTTACAAATTTTCCATTATCTTTAGGAATTCAGTATTACAAAGAAGTCTGAATAAAACAACTAAATTTTGGTCTCTTTTAAGGAAAGCTGCTTTTCCTCCTTCCTGACTGGATATTTGCAGGATTTTATAAATACTCTTAAATTTTTCATTTTTTTTTGACAAGGCATGTCTACTTTGGATATTTAGAATTAATTTAGAATTTGCTTGGACTATAATGAACCATTTTTCAAAATTGACTGCTTTTTTTAAAAGCATATTAGAGTTATTATATCTCCTGTATCAGTCACGGTATAATCAAACAAGCAAAACCAGAGGGGATATTATTTATTACCAGAAGAGAACCTTTAGAGTGCCAGGAAAGTCTTTCCTTGAAAGAGTCAGAGTTCCAGCTGCATTATTTCTCTGCTTCTACTATAGTTTTCACCTAAGTCAGCAAAGATAGTCAAATTCCATGTTCACAAAGCAATGGGAGATGAGGTTCCAGCCTTAAATTGTTAATGTCAGGCTCAAATAGGTAGGACCAGATCCTACTTACCAAATTCTATTCTACATTCAGAGCAAAGGAGGATACTTTAGAGAGATTAAATTCATGTGGCTTTTCAACAATCTTGAGTCACCCCAACTATGCCAACTCAAGTTGACCCCAAATTTGTTCATTCCATGAGTTCAAACTCAGGCTTTAGATTTAACACTAAAATTACAGACTCAAACATAAAAGGATGATATTTTTATTAATAAAACAATAAGAAAAAATGGGCATTATTGAAAACTATGTCATCTTCTTAGATTACATTAGAGGAAAAAAAACCTGAAATTATTGCTGACCCAAAGAAAATAAAAAATGCTGATAATTTTAATACTGTCTCTAGGGAATATGATTGGTCCAAATACCACAAGAAAGCAGAGGAGAAATTAAAATAAAGAAAAGGAAGCAGGACGCCTGGGTGGCTGGGTCGGTTAAGTGTCCAACTTCACTTCAGGTCATGATCTTGCAGTTTGTGGCACAGGTCAGGCTCTGCACTGACAGCTCAGAGCCTGGAGCCTGCTTTGGATAATGTGTCTCCCTCTCTCTCTGCCCTTCCCCTGCTCGCTCTCTCTCTCTCTCTCTCTCTCTCTCTCTCAAAAATAAATATTTTTAAAAATCTTAAAGAAAGAAAAGGAAGACACAAGTTAAGCTAGAGAGAAAATATTTCCTTAGAGTAAGGTTGAATCTTAGGGAACATATTAAAGAGAAATTAAACTGAAAAGGAGATTTCAATAGCCTTCAGATACAAAAGAGAAAGGAAATGCAGTAAGATCTAACTGGTATTAAAGAGGATATCAGATATAGGGAAAATGTTTGGTTATTACTGTATCAGAAACAATGAGTCCAAAAGTTTCAAAATTATCCTAAAAAAAATCTCTAACAGACAGAACTGTGTCCCCCTAAAATGTGAATGTTAAAGCCCAAACCTTCAATGTGACTATACTGAGAGAAAAGGTCTTTAAAGCGATAATTAAGGTTCGAGGAGGTTATAAGGTAGGGTCACTGATCCAACAGGACTAGTGTCCTTATAAGAGGAGGAAAAGATATCAGGGATATGGGCACAGAGAAGGCCATGTGAAGACACAGTGAGAAGAGACACCTGAGAACTCATGGGCTCCTGTTCTCTCTATCCGTGTGAGCACAAAGAACAGCCTATGTGAGCAAAGAGCAAAATGATGGCTGCCTACAAGCCAAGGGAAAAGGCCTTAGAATGAAATCTACCTTGCTGGCACTTTGGTCTTGGACTTCTCAGTCTCCAAAACTTTAAAAAACAAATTTCTCTTGTAAATCCACCCAATCCGTGATATTTTGTTATGGTAGCTCTAGCAGACTAAAACAAAATCTGAGAGAGAAATAAAGTACACCAAAAATAACACTCTTGAGAGAGCTAGGGTCCAGGAAAATACTAAAAGGTAGATTCCATTTTTCAAATTATGTATTTATTTATTTATTTTTAAGGGAGAGAGAGAGAGAGAGAGAGAGAGAGAGAGAGAAAGTGCACAGGAGGGGCAGAGAGAGAATCCCAAGCAGGCTCCATGCTCAGCACAGAGTCCAACACGGGGCTCAATCTCACAACTGTGAGATCATGACCTGACCTGAAATCAAGAATCAGATGCTTAACCAACTGAGTCACCCAGGTGCTCCTTAAAAGGTAGACTCTTAAAATTGCTAATAGAGAGTCTATAATAAAAGGAATTGATTTTCTTGCCTCCCAAACTATATCCCTCTAATACATTTATTTCTAAGAAGAAAATCTGATAGTGTCAGTCCTTTCTCCAAACTCCACACACACACACACACACACACACACACAAAAGCTCAGACTAATTAGCTTGGAAGATAAGCTTTTCCAATACCTGGTTTCTATGTACCTTCCTGAATTGTTTCTTCATAGATCCCAACCCTGCATCCTGAGTTCCAGTTGTACCAAACTATTTGCAGGCCTCTGAGCATTATTAAATTTATCATGTGGTCCTTCTGCCTGATAGGCCCATTTATCCTAGTCTGTGTGGATCCTGCAAGATCAGCTTAACACTTCTATAAAGCTCTTCTTTACTCATTCAGATAGAAATACTCGTGCATTCATACCACCTATAACATTTTATTTTTCTTAAATATTTGCCACCTTGCATTTTAAGCCAGTGGCTCTCAAAAGTTGTGATATAGCCCCCTAGGAGGCATTCTGAAAATATAAGAGGCATTTTTGGTTATTGCAAGACTGAGGATTGGAAGAGCACTATAAACATACAGTGGACTGGATCAGGGATGCTAAACACCTTTCAACATGCAGACAGGCCTCTACAAGAAAGAAAGAAAGAAAAAGAAAGAAGGAAGGAAGGAAGGAAGGAAGGAAGGAAGGAAGGAAGGAAGGAAAGAAAGAAAGAAAGAAAGAAAGAGAGAGAGAGAGAAAGAAAGAGAGAGAGAGAAAGAAAGAAAGAAAAAAAAAAAAGAAAAGAAAAGAAAAAAGAAAAGAAAAAAGGCATCATGTCCACCTTTTGAATGTTCCATTAGACTTTCATGTAGGTGAAAAACTTACTTAGAACTATCTGAGTTGAGAATCAAACTCTGGCTTATAGATCACCAAAACTATGATTGCATGCTGTTATATACTGAGTTCACAGTAATATAACTATCATATAAATTGAGGAAAGAATGTACTTGGTGTTTGTTCAGAACTTTACCAAGTTGTTCCCATTTCAGAAAGTCAGATCACCAAAGGAAGCACTGTATTTTAGTCACCAAAACAACACAACTGGATTAGTCTGCATTTGTAGCTGTAGAATCATGGTGATTCTAAGTAAATGTACCAATTTCCTTATTTGGATCTTATTTCAAATGTCAAACATAAATTTAAAATGTGGGCAAACATTCAGCTAAATATTTGAAATTGGGTTGTACAGCTTTTTGTACAAATGAACAGTCACCAATGCCTACTCTGCCAACTCGTTTTTCCTTTCTTTCTTTTTTTTCTTTTAAAGAGAGAGAGAGAGTGCAAGTAGGGGAGAGGGGCAGAGGGAGAGGGAGAGAATCCCAAGCAGGCTCCATGCTCAGTGCAGAGCCCAATGCTGGGCTTGATCCCACAACCCTGGGATTATGACCCAAGGAAACTCAAGAGTCAGACACTCAACCAACTGAGCCAGCCAGGTGCCCCTGCCAACTCATTTTTCTAATCAAGGCAATAAACCCATCAAGATTAAGTGAATATTTTACAAAGGAATATGTTAATCCAACTGGAAAGACACATATATGTTTCATACATATATATATTGAAAACTACTGAAAACTACAATACCATCACTGGAATGTTTGATAATGTTCTGTGCAAAAAAAAGATAGGTCTCCTTGTTTTCTTCAGAGCAGTGTATGGCATGCTACACAACATTCAAGAACAATTAATCTTAATAGCTGTATAAAAGACTACTCTGAAGATGATAAAAAGAAATCATATTAAATGATTTCCTCTATTCCACTGCATTGTTGCCTTAAGAAGGTTACAAAAGGTGAAACCAACTGCATAATATAAATAAATCTTTATTACAAGTAGGTGAATGCATCCTGTCTCACAGAGAGCCTTCACCATCGCATATGTCAAGTTTGCAAAGACAGAAAAAGTTGCAGAGAAAATGTTATTTTCAAATTGCTGACAGTGAATAAAAAAGAATTGTCAATTTTGAAATCCTCAAAATTACTTAAAAGAAAAAACATTTTTCCAACATTGTTGCTTATTAACAAATAGAGCATTAGTAATGATAGTCTAGAGCCAATTTTAAAGTTTTTTTTTTTTTTTTAAATTTTGAGAGAGACAGAGTGCAAATGGGGAAGGGGCAGAGGAGAGAGGGAGACAGAGAATCCTGATGTGGGGCTTAAACTCATGAAACCGTGAGATCATGACCTGAGCCGAAACTAACAGTTGGATACTTAACCAACTGAGCCACCCAGGTGCCCCTAGAGCCAATTTTAAAAAGAAGCACACACATACACACAAAAACTTCATAAAAAAAAAATATCAGGACTTGTGGGTACCAGAGGCAGGAGATGAGAAGAGGGGGAATTGGAGGAAGGTGGTCAAAAGATACAAACTTCCAGTTATAAGATAAATGTATAGTAGGGATCTAAAAGAAAACACAGGCAGTAATCTCTTGGACATGGGCCTTAGCAATGTATTTATAGATATGTCTCCTCAGGCAAAAGAAACAAAAGCAAAAATAAACTATTGAGACTACACCAAAATAAAAAGCTTTTGCATGGCAAAGGAAATGATCAACAAAACAAAACAGCAACCTACTGAATGGGAGAAGATATTTGCACATGACATTCCAATAAGGAGTTAGTATCCAAAATATATAAGGAATTTATACAACTCAACACCAAACAAACAAACAAACAAAACAAATAATCAAATTTAAAAGTGGGCAGACCTGAATAGACATTTTTCTAAAGAAGATACACAGATGGCCAACAGACACATGAAATGATGCTGAACATCGTTCATCATCAGGAAAAGGCAAATCAAAATCACAGTGAAGTATCACCTCACACCAGTCAGTATGGCTAGGTTCACAAAGACAAGAAATAACAAGTGTTGGCAAGCATGTGGCAAAAAGGGAACCCTTGTGCACTGTTGGTGGGAATATAAAATGGTGCAACCACTGTGGAAAACAGTATGGAGGTTCCTCAGAAAATTAAAAATAGAAATACCATATGATCCAGTAATTCCACTACTAGGTATTTACCCAAAGAAAAAAAACATTAACTCCAAAAAATATACGCACCTCTTTATTATGGCATTATTCATAATAGCCAAGATGTTGAAGCAACTGAAGTGTCTATCAATAGATGAATGGAAAGAAGAGACAGTATATCTACCTACCTATATAGTCAATATACCTATCTAAATTCACACACACACACACACACACACACACACACACACACACAGTGGAATATTACAAAATATTACTTAGCTATAAGTAAATGAAATCTGGCCATTTGCAACAACATGGATGGACCTAGAAGGTATTATCCTAAATGAAATAAGTCAGAGAAAGACAAATACCATATTATTTCATTTATAGGTAGAATCTAAAAAACAAAAAAACAAGACTCTTAAGAAACAGACTCTTAAATACAGAGCACAAACTGGCGGTTGCCAGAGGGGAGGTAGGTGGGAGGATGGGCAAAATAAGTGAAAGGGATTAAGAAATACAAACTTCCAGTTATAAAATAAATAAATTACAGAGACCAAAATTACAGCATAGGGAATATAAACAATAATCCTGTAATATGTTGCATGGTGACAGATGGTGACTACACTTATGGTGAGCATCAAGTAATGCATAGAAATGTTGAATTACTATGGTGTACATCTGAAACTAATATAACATTGAATGTCAACTATACTTCAGTAATAAATAAAAAAAATAGTACTAAGGATGTTAAGTACAACATGTGACTATAGCTAACGCTGCTCTATGATATATAGGAAAGCAGTTAAGAGAGTATATTATAAAAGTTCTTGTTACAAGGAAAATTTTTTTTCCTTTATTCTTTTCTTCTTTCTTTCTCTTTTATTGTATCTACATGAGAAGACGGATGCTAGCTGAACCTCTTGTGGTAATCATTTGACAATAAAAGCAAATCAAGCCATTATGCTATATGCCTTAAAGTTATACAGTGATGTGTGCCAATCCCTTCTCAATAAAATTGGAAAAAAATATGTAGCAGAAACACTTCTAAGTTTCCTTTTGCTTCTAAAACTTTATTATGCTATTAGTCTTAAAACTGTATTTAGTTCATTGGAAAATAGTACTTCTTTCCATCTCCACACATTTAACACTGAACAAAAGGTACAATTATATGAAACCTGTATCTGTAGAGGAGTTCAGAAAATGAGCTTCAGAACACAAAGCTGCATGCTTTCTTCAGGAGTAAATCCAATGATACATGAAAGAATGTGTTGTTACTCTTAATTTCCTCAACATAGTGCTGAGCTTTGCCTGTATGTCAGGAATACTACGGACAATATGTGAGGCATTTCCTCATCTGCAGTCACTCTCCTTCACTGCCACAATGTATACCTTGTTGGGCTACCACCTGGAAGTATTTTTCAATTCAACTCATGCTTAACTCACAATTTATGTTAAACTGTAATGGTCATTAGATCATGAGTTTGATGTGCTAAACTTATACTACTCATCAAAATAAAAACATCAGTATCGGGGCGCCTGGGTGGCTCAGTTGGTTAAGTGTCTGACTTTGGCTCAGGTCATGGACTAGCAGTTCGTGAGTTCAAGCCCCACATCAGGCTCTGTGCTGACAGCTCAGATTCAGAGCCTGCTTCAGATTCTGTTTCTCCCTCTCTCTCTGTTCCTCCCATGCTTGCGCTCTCTCTCTCTCTCTCTCTGTCTCAAAAATAAAATAAAGATTAAAAAATAATTAAAAAAATAGAAACATTAGTATTAAAGTAAAATATATATATATATATAGGTTTTATTAAAAAAAACAACTGACTGAAGTGATAAATGATAGATATTACTTTGGGTAATTACAGTTTTATGTTTGTTCATTTTTCTAGTAAATTCACATTACAATAAATGCCAATTCTGTATGCCAGTATTAGCAAAATTAAAAAGTCAAACTACGGAAATATGGCTGTCCACATAACTAAACAAAATTTTTCTTGGAAATTAATTATGCTCATATAACTACACTTAAATTCTTAATTTAGTTGGGTAATTGTGAGATCAGATTTTTAAATTATATATATAATTATATAATACATAATATCACAGATGCATGTAAAAATAATTTATTTCATAAATACATTTATACTTTCTATTTTTAATTTTTTTAAATGTTTACTTTTGAGAGAGAGAGAGAGAGAGAGAGAGAGAGAGAGATAAAGTGTGAGCAGGGAGGAAGCAGAGAGAGAGGGAGACACAGAATCTGAAGCAGGCTCCAGGCTCTGAGTTGTCAACACAGAGCCCAACATGGGGCTTGAACTCATGGACCATGATTATCATGACCTGAGCTGAAGTCAGAAGCTTAAACAACTGAGCCACCCAGGCACCCCTACACATTTCTACTTTCTAATGTGTTCTGATTTACTATGTATCATTAGTATCCCCGGTAAATATCAGTTTGCATACAGTAACTGGGGTGCATTATATATACCTAATACTTAAACTGAAGTATTGATTTTTCATAAAATATATGTTCTAAATAGAAGACATAAGGTATGTATTTTGTATACCTTATACTAAATGGTAACTATACCTGCAAACATGAATATTAAAGAAAATTAGGAAAAAAGAAACACCAAATGTTTAAAATTTTTTAATGTTTATTTATTTATTTTGAGAAAGAGAGAGAGCCAGGGAGGGGCAGAGAGAGAGGGAGAGAGAATCCCAAGCAGGGTTCACGCTGTCAGCACAGAGCCGAACATGGGGCTTGATCTCATGAACCATGAGATCATGACCTGAGCTGAAATCAAGAGTTGGATGCTTAACCAACTGAGCCACCCAGGCACCCTGCACCAAATGTTTTTAAAAAGTCATTTCATTATTCATCAGCAATACTTAATTACTAATAATTATTGAAATAAATTCCATGAATCAATGAATGTTCAAATCCTTTCAATAATAGATTACCCATAATCTATCAAATGTCCATGAAGAGTCTGAATGTCTTATCCAAATAAGATGGTTCTCCAACAAATTTTTAAAAAGATTTGGCTCACATTATGGACTTCTGTGGAATTTCTGATATAACCAATGAAAAGATAAATATCAAATTTGAAATAATGCAAAAGAGTGAGGTGTATCTTCCAAGTCATATTTGAAAAGGCCTTTCTCTTTATTCAATTTATAATTATTTTAATTTATATTTTATATATTAATATGTATATTTTTAAATATACAGAAAAACTAAAAGTCCAGGGCAATAAACATCCATATCCCCACTACCCAGATTCAATAATCGTTAAGTATTTTGCCATAATTGGTTCCTATATGTATTTTTTGGCTAAAACATTTCAAAGTAAAAATGCAGATATCATGCCACTTTACCCCTAAAGTCTCAAGCATAAATCTCTTACATATAAGGATATTCTCTTACATAGCCACAACAGCATTATCACATCCCCAAAACTTGGAATAATTGTCTAACGTCATTTTCAAACGTCTCCAGTTGTCCCCCCAAAAATACCTTTTATAATTGTTTTTTTTGTTGGTTGTTTTTAATGGGAATCTAATCAAAGTTCATACTTTGCATTTGTTATATAACTCTTCCAGTCTCCTTCAATCTAGAAAATTTCTTAAACCTATTTTTAAAGAAAAAAAATTACAAAATTGACTTTCTTCCACTAGGCCACTTGTGTTTTACAATTCCACATTCTGGATGTTTCCAGTTTGTCTCCTCAGGGTGCGGTTTAACTTATTCCTCCCTCTCTCCCCTGTAAATGGGAAATTTTTTCTATAGGTTTAATTAGACTCATGCTCAACATTTTGGGCAGAATACATCATATATGATGTTTTGATGTTTATCCTTCATTTTCACTCACATAGGAGATGGGAAAGAGCAAGCCTTCCTCTATTAAACTAATGCTATCACATGGGTAAGGAGAGATAGTCAGATCTTTCCATTGCAAAGGTACATTTGTAGCATCAATGAGCTCCTTCTTAAACTTTAAGGAAAAGGGACCAATCTTATTCAAGTTGAAGGGAATTCTCATGGCTCTTTCAACAAATGAAATAGTTAAAAATAACCTTGCTCACTTGGGACTTTTATAGTTTTTAGCTTTGTAGTGTAATCTATCTAACATGAGGACAGATTAAAAGATACTTGACTCTGAAATATACTGCTCTCATTTGGATGCAATGATAATTAGACTTAAAGACAGTTAACATTTTACAATAGCAGACTGGGTGGTTTTAAACAGATGTGGAATATGTCAGCCAGCGTTTTCAAAAGAAATTAATTGATCTTCAAAAGGACCTGAGGACAAACCATGATTTAATCAATCTAAAAACGTTTAGAATCCAGCCAAAACTTTCACATCTACATGTCTGAAAACAAGCTAAATTATGGCAGCATTTCCTGCTATCTATATAGTTGAGAGTGGGTTTAGTCAGTGTGCTTACTGCAAGTCATGAAAACCAATTACAAAGATGAAACAGAACATTTTAAGCTAACTTTAATAGGCTTAGTAAAAAATATTAAAACATAGATATCTCACTGAATTTCAATGAAAGACAGTTCTCAAATATTTCATATTCTTATATGTTAAAAAATTTTACATACTCTTATAAGATATATGTTATAAACCTACATTTATTTTGTAAGTTTATTGTTTATTGAAATTATGTGTTTATTTTTGGGTTACTTGTTGGGTTTTTTTGTTTGTTTGCTTATGTTTTCTATGTAACTCTAATAGGGAGTCCCCAGAGAGAGGTATAGTCCCTCCATAGCTTCTTGTATGACTATTTCCTTTACTAGTCTATTTTGTATTCATTGTTGCTTATTAGAGAATAGACTTTGACATATTTTTAATTTCTGGAAGCTGGATTTATAACTCAATAAATTCTGGAATTTTTAGATAGAATAAATGTTTTCTGAGATACTCTTACTAGCACTCCATGTCATAATACAGAAAACTATTTCACCCTTCATTTATAAGTTAATGGCCAAATCATTCTTTGTCATTTTCCTTTGACAGCCCATAATTTCTCTTCGCATGTTTTCCCTACTAAAATTAAATGTTTCTCCCTCTTTTCTATCATATACAAACTAGTCTGGTTTGTTTTAGCTTATCCTAACTATTTCTGTTCTGGGATCCACACATGCCTGTGCTCTTTTTTTGTTCCTTTGTAAGGAAAAACTTCTAACCTTCTTATTCATTCATTATTTATTTTTAATGTTTGCTTATTAATTTTTTAGAGAGAGGGAAAGCACAAGCAGGGGAGGGGCAGAGAGAGACACACATTCACATAGAATCTGAAGCAGGCTCCAGGCTCTGAGCTGTCAGCTCAGAACCCGATGCAGGGCTTGAACCCACAAACTATGAGATCATAACCTGAGCCGAAGTCAGATGCTTAACCAACTGAGCCACCCAGGCACCTCTCTTATTCATTTCAGTAAATTAAAGCATTGACTACATCATTGTATTTTCCAACCTAATTGTGTCTGAAAATTTAAATGCTGGATACACACATTATTTGATAATATATTATTCTTTTTATGTCCCTTTTATATCACATTTAGGACAATGTTGATTTTCCTTAATTGTGGTAAAATATATATAACATAAAATTTCCCATCTTAACTGTTAGTGTTAAATATATTCACATTGTTGTCCAACCAACCTTCAGAACATTGGTTTTGCAAAACTGAAACTCTATACCCATTAAACATCTCCCCATTCCTCCCTGCCCCAGCCCCTGAGGACAATGTTTTTAAAATTATATGCATAAGTAAATTACATTAAGTGTTAATTAAAATTTCATTTGGGATAGAGAAGAAATTTTACAAACTATTTGTAGAAAGAAAGAAGAAAGAAGGAAAGAAAGGAAGGGAGAAAGGAAGAAAGGAAGGGAGAAAGAAAGAAAGAAAGAAAGAGAAAAAGAAAAAGAAAGAAAGAGGAGGGAACAAAAAAGAAAGAAAAAGAGACCTTGGGTCTAACACTGTGTGATGGTTAATTTTATGTATCAAGTTGACTGGGCTAAGGGATACCCAGATAGCTGGTAAAACATCATTTGTGCATGTGTACGTGAAGGTGTTTCTGGAAGAGTTAACATTTGAATCAGTAGATTGGGTAAAGAATATTGCCCTTACCAATGTGAGCAGGCACTAGCCAATACACTGAAGGCCTGAACAGAAAAGAGGCCAAGAAAGGGTCAGTTTGCATCTCTATTGACTTGGGACACCCATTTTTCCTGCTCTAGGTCATTGATGCTCCTCATTCTCTGATCTTGTAACCTAGATGGAATTATAGCACCAGCTCTCCTGGTTCTCTAGCTGGCAGACAGTAGATCATGGGACTTCTCAGCCTCCATAACTGTGTGAGCCATTTCTATAATAAATATACAGTATTATATATAAAAATACATACCATATTACATGTCCTATTGGTTCTATTTCTCGGAAGAACTCTGACTAATACACAGGGTCAAGGACCACTACTCTAAACTACTTGAGGGAAGAGTGTCTTATTTATCTTGGTATTTCCAAGGCTTATAGCACTGTGTAAATAATAGAAGCTCAATGAATATTGTTAAAAACAAACCACATACCCCCAAACAGCTTCACTTAGATTAAGGTCCCAAGTCAGAAAACCAAGACTTAATATCTAACCTAACTGCAGTTTCAGCCCACCGGAAATATAACCTTTAACCAGTCAACATAGGGATTTCCTGGTCAGCGCTAGGAAATTTACAGATAGACCCCCTCCACTCCCCTTAGGAAGGTGACTTTGCCTAAAACAATGGCATCTTGCTAATACAGTAAAATCTTGGTTTGTGAGCATAATTCATTCCGGAAACATGCTTGTAATCCAAAGCACTTCTATATCAAAGCAAGTGTCAAGAACCATTGGCCCAGTTGTGATCATGTGATGTTCAGCGTCACATGCTACTCATATTGCAAGACATTGCTCATTTATCAAGTTAAAATTTATTAGAAATGTTTGCTCGTCTTGCAGAACACTCACAGAACAAGTTACTTGCAATCTAAGGTTTTACTGTAATTGCTTTTTTCCGTTCCCTCTCTACCATTAAAAACCTTTCCTTTTCTGTAGCCCTTTGGAGCTGCCCTCTACTTGCTAGAGGGGATGCTGCCTGATTCATGGCCAAAGTAATAAAACCAATTATATATTAAAAATTTATTCAGCTGAACTAACAGTATTTATTGAAAAAATGAATTATTGATATACTTAGTGAAAGGAATCAGTCACAAAATACCACACTTTGTATGATACCATGTAATTAAATGTCTAGAATATGAAAATCAATAAAGAAGTAGATTAGTGGTTACCTAGGGCTGGGGAAGAGAAGAGAGGAGAAAAAGAATAGGTAGTGACTGCTAGTAGATATGAGGTTTATTTTCAAATTGATAAAAATGTTCTAAAATAAGATTATGGTGACTATTACACAACTCTAAATATACTTTAAAAAGGTTGAAATGTATACTTAAAGTGGGTGAACTTCATGGTATGTAAATTGTATCTCAAAATTTTTTTCAAAAAGAATTAGTGACTGAATGAATAAATTGTACGACGTGTAGTTCCCATCCTTGACAAGTCATCTAGAACTATCAAAAGTCTGACCAATTATGGTTTTATAATTTCATTTGAAATGCTACGTATTTTCAGATTATCAGATACACAAATGCATTTTATATCCAAAGCAAAATATAAATTCCAATTTTATTTTACTTAACCATTCAGAACAAACTTTATTCAATGCACCAATTCATCAGCATGGTGTAAATTCAAGAGAAGGGAAATATGGAGTAATTTCCTCCTATATCAATAACTTACATGAAGTTCAAACAAGAAAATTATACTTAAGAAGTAAGGAATAACTTGTCCAAGGTAGATACCTTGCAGGCAGAGCTCCATGGAAACCTGTTACAGCCAACTGCATAAGGAATAAACCCTGTCCAGTCACAACGATTCGATTCTCACCTCTATATCACCTCAGGAGAAGCGGTGCATCCCTGGCTGAGCTGGAGTCAAGGTTCTGCTGAGTCACACAACCACTGGATCTTAGTTCCTGCCCATACCATACTGGTGCCCAATGCTTGCAATTTAAAGCCTCATAGCTACATACTACACTGTATGTTAACTAACTTGAGTTTAAATTAAAAGAAAAAAAAAGCATTTGACAAAGTACAACATCCATGCATGATAAAAACTCTCACAGAGTAGGTTTAGAGGTCTTCTCTAGAGAAGACATCCGGATGGCCAACAGGCACATGAAAAGATACTCAACGTCGTTCCTCATCAGGGAAATACAAATGAAAACCACACTCAGATATCACCTCACGCCAGTCAGAGTGGCCAAAATGAACAAATCAGGAGGCTATAGATGTTGGAGAGGATGTTGAGAAACGGGAACCCTCTTGCACTGTTGGTGGGAATGCAAATTGGTGCAGCCACTCTGGAAAACAGTGTGGAGGTTCCTCAAAAAATTAAAAATAGACCTACCCTATGACCCAGCAGTAGCACTGCTAGGAATTTACCCAAGGGATACAGGAGTACTGATGCATAGGGGCACTTGCACCCCAATGTTTATAGCAGCACTCTCAACAATAGCCAAATTATGGAAAGAGCCTAAATGTCCATCAACTGATGAATGGATAAAAAAATTGTGGTTTATACACACAATGGAGTACTACGTGGCAATGAGAAAGAATGAAATATGGCCCTTTGTAGCAACATGGATGGAACTGGAGAGTGTTATGCTAAGTGAAATAAGCCATACAGAGAAAGACACATACCATATGGTTTCACTCTTATGTGGATCCTGAGAAACTTAACAGAAACCCATGGGGGAGGGGAAGGAAAAAAAATGAGGTTAGAGTGGAAGAGAGCCAAAGCATAAGAGGATCTTAAAAAGTGAGAACAAACTGAGGGTTGATGGGGGGTGGGAGGGAGGGGAGGGTGGGTGATGGGTATAGAGGAGGGCACCTTTTGGGATGAGCACTGGGTGTTGTATGGAAACCAATTTGACAATAAACTTCATATATTGAAAAAAAAAGGCAAAACCTCGAAAAAAAAATTTAAAAAATAAAAACAAAAAAAAAACACCCAACAACAAAAAAAAACAAAGTAGGTTTAGAGGGAACATATCCCAACATAATAAAGGCCATATACGAAAACCCCACAGCTAACATCATATTCAATGGTGAAAAAAACTTCAAGCTTTTTCTTTAAGATCAGGAATAAGACAAGGATATACACTCTCCCCACTACTATTCAGCACGGTACTGGAAGTCCTGGCTACAGCAACTAACAAAAATAAATAAAAGACATCCAAATTGGTAAGAAAGAAGTCAAACTTTCACTATTTGCAGATGACATGATACTATATACAGAAAACCCTAAAGACTCCATCAAAAAAACTACTAGAAATGATAAATGAGTTTAGTAAGGCCACAGGATACAAAATCAATATACAGAAATCTATTCTATTTCTATACAGTAATAATGAAGTAGAAGAAAGAGAAACTAAGAAAATAGTTCCATTTACAATTGCACCAAAAATAACAAAGTATCTAGAAATAAACTTAACCAAGCAGGTGAAAGACCTGTGCTCTGAAAACAATAAAACACTGATGGAAGCAATTGAAGTCAACACAAACAAATAGAAAGATATCCCATGCTATGGACTACAAGAACAAATACTGTTAAAGTGTCCATAACTACCCAAAGCAATCTACAGATTTAATGCAATCAAAATACCAACAGCATTTTCACAGAACATGAATAATCCTAAAATTTGAATGGAACCACAAAAGATCCCAAATAATCAAAGCAATATTTTTTAAAAATTTTTAATGTTTATTTATTTTTGAGAGAGAGAGATAGAGTACAAGTGGGGGAAGGGCAGAGAGAGATGGGGAGACACAGAATTCAAAGCAGGCTGCAGGCTCTGAGATGGCAGCACAGAGCCTAACTCAGGGCTTGAACTCACAAGCTGGGAGATAATGACCTGATCCAAAGTTGGATGCCCAACCAACTAAGCCACCCAGGCACCCCCCAAAATAGTCAAAGAAATGTTAAAAAGGAACTAAACTGGAGGCAGCACAATCCCCAGTTTCAAGATATAATATAAAGCTGTAGTATGCAAAACAATATGGTACCAGCACAAAAACAGACATACGGATCAACAGAACAGAACAGAAAGCCCTTAAATAAACCCACAATTATATGGTCAATTTATCTGTGACAAAGGAGTCAAGAATATGCAATGGGAAAAAGATGGTCTCTTCAACGCATAGTATTGGGAAAACTGGACAGCTACACACAAAGAATGAAAGTGGACCACTGTCTTACACCATACACAAAAACAGACTCAAAGTGGATTAAAAACTTAAATATTAAGACCTGAAACCATAGGTTTCATGTTCATAGGTTATGTTTATAGAAAAAAAAAAACATGGGTAGTCATTTCTCTGACATTGGCCACAGCAACATTTTTCTAGATATGTCTCCTGAGGCAAGGAAAACAAAAGCAAAAATAAACTATTGGGACTACATCAAAATAAACATCTTCTGCACAACAAAGGAAACAATCAATAAAGCTAAAAGACAACCTATTGAATAGGAAAAGATATCTGCAAATGAGTACCTGAAAAAGGCTGGTATCCAAAATACATAAAGAAATTTTACAACTCAACACCAAAAACTAAATAATCCCATTAAAAACTGGGCAGAAGACATGAATAGACATTTCTCCAAAGAAGACATACAGATGGCCAACAGAAAAGACGCTCAATATCACTCATCATCAGGGAAATACAAATCAAAACTACAGTGATGGGGTGCCTGGCAGGCTCTGTTGGTTAAGCATCCCAACTCTTGATTTTGGCTCAACTCACGATCTCATGGTTCAGTTCATGGGATCAAGTCCTGTGTCAGCACAGAGCCTGCTTGGGATTCTCTGTCTCTCTCTCTCTCTGCCCCTCCCTCACTTCTGTGTGCATGTGTGCTCTCTCTCAAAATAAATAAATAAACAAACTTAAAAATGAAAAAAAAAAAAACCCACAGTGAGATACCACCTCACACAGTTAGAATGGATAAAATCAAAACCACAAGAAATAATAAGTGTTGTCGAGGATGTGGAGAAAAAAAGAACACTCGTACACTTTGGTGGGAATGCAAACTTGTGTAGCCACTATGGAAAACAGTATGAAGGCTCTTCAAAAATTAAAAATACAACTATCATATGATCCTGTTAATTCTCCTCCTGGGTATTTACCCAAAGAATATGAAAACACTAATTAGAAAAGATATATGCATCTTATGTTTATTGCAGCATTATTTACAATAGCCAAATTATGAAAGCAATAGAGGAATGGATAAAGAAGATCTATCTATCTATCTATCTATCTATCTATCATGGAATATTACTGAGTCATAAAAAGAATAGAATCTTGCCATTTGCAGCAACATGGATGGATCAAGAGGGTATAATGCTAAGTGAAATGAGACAGAGAAAGACAAGTATCATATGACTTCACTCATATGTGGAATTTAATAAACAAAAGAACAAAATAAAAATAATGCAAAATAAAAAAGATTCAAACCAAAAAACCATACTCTTAAATACAAAGAACAAACTTATGGTTACCGGGGGGTGAGGGGAATGGATGAAATAGGTGAAGGGGATTAAGAGTATGCTTATCATTCTAAGCACTCAGTAATGTATAGAATTGTTGAATGAGTAATATTGTACACCTGAAAGTAATATAACACTGAATGTTAATTATACTGGAATCAAAATTTAAAAAAATAAAAATAAATAAAATATAGTTTCCCAAATTTAGACACTTACCAACCATTCATCACCCCACACCATACTAGCACTGCCTAGCTTTTTGTCTCTGTCATCTGTCCTTGCTCCCTCACCAGAAGGTTGTGACATTTGCTTAGCTTGAAGACTGACCCCATACAAATTTTCAAAAGAATGCAAGATTGGTTTCTAGTGCCCTACTTTTCACAGCAAGTCCCCTATAATTTTGAAGGCAGACCCTCTGATCCACAAGATAAAGGAGTTTCCCATACCTCACAGGACATCTGAGTTGTATTCAGACTGGAACCAGGTCCATGGGTGACATGAAGTCAGTGTTTTGGCTTGGGTGTTGCAGGACCAATTCCTCTGATGTATTAGACGGATTCCAGGAGACTCTCCTCTTCAATTCACTCTCCAGAAAGGCATTTCTTTCAATGGTTGATTGTACACTGCTCTGTCTTCCAGAGTAACAATTATGTGTGTTGCATATTTTCCAAGTCGCCATTTGTTTTCAGCTCTCTGACATATTTCTGCAATTGATCTTTGATCACTTTCATCTATACAAGATCATCCTCTAGTGCTCAGACCTCCTGGGAGCCTTCAGAATATTGCATTTCAAACTTCTCCTTGGCCATGCGACCTCCATATGGAGTCCGTTATTTTTGGTCAGAAGGTCCCTAGTTTAATTTGTTCTATCTGTGTCTCCAATCTAGCTTCATATTCTCAGCTTTCCTCTTGGAATCGTTGTATTCACCGTTTGCTGCTTTTGTGTCATAGTAGATCTTCCTAAAAGGCAGTATCTTCTCCCTCATAGAGGAAGGTCTTTTTCCTAAAGTCCTCTAAATATATAACTAATGGAGAAATTAGTGTTCTTATGGATGGTTTTTGGGCTCAGCAAGTAAAGACTCTGATGGCAATGAGGAATCTAAAATATTTTTATTATTTTCAAATTCAGTACTGCCTCAAACTATTACCTCCCTCCTTTAGTGCAAATCATGCAAAGCTGTCTGCACAAATTTGGTGATAACAATGACAGTAACATAAACCGAAGGGAATGTCGGACTGGTGGTGGTGAATGGTACACATACTGTGTTGATGGAGGAGTGACAGCATTAGAGCCCACCTGAACTAAAAATGGCAGGGATGAATGAGAAAATAACAGTACACCAAGGGAAAAAAAAAATATATATATATATGGATAATCTAAGTGGCACAGCTACAACTTCCAAATTACAACTACTTTCCTTCTTGTTACCTCACAGTTCTCAGTGAGCCCTCAAAGATGAGAAAAACAGGTTTTAAGTGCCCACACATAGGCGACAGGACAACAATGTGGTTCCAAACTGGCTCTGTAACTTGAAATCCATTCCCCATTATAACTCCCACCCCCTACTTTAAATATAAGACAAGTTGAGAATGTGACAAGAATGAAAAAGATTGAAGAGATTTTTTTCTTTTTCTTTTTCTTTTTTTTACTTTGAAGGGAGTTGGAGTTGAACTGTTTCCCTCCTTGTATCTTTTAAGATAAATATGCTGAGCTTAGAAAGAACATTTCAGAGAAACTGCACACATATACACTAGAGTTCAGGGGATGACAGGGACTGTTGCCTGAACCTTCCTTAAAAATGGCTGAAGCAGTCTCCATAACACGAAGAAAGGTGGGAGCAACAGGAACAAGCCAGTCTCCCATCCATGATGGAGCAAGGTAGCTGGCCTTGAGTTATCCTGAAAGGACTCTGTCCTGTGTGCTGAGATACATTGATCCAGCAGCATAAAGATGCTATGGAAATGGTATCACCAAAATCAGGAGAGCAGAACTCACTGAAACACCCACCAGCAATAAAGCCAGCATTAGGGCATCTGCCACATGAAGGGCTATAACTGTGGATTATAATAACACCTGCCATATAAGTTTGTGTTCTTCAAAAGTTCTCCTTACTGGTCTCAGTTAAAGAGCACACAGATCATGCTCACTGGGGAAGAAGGTATTTAAATGATGAAAGGGGGTGGTTTGCTCATTAACAAGGCTCACTTTAATCTCTCACTATGGATGGCAGAGAGTTTGGGGCCAGACATTGGATTAGAGAGAATCTCAAGTTTAGTAAACCAAAGAGAGGTTATCCAAGAAAGGAGGAACAGATAGATGCTACAGGACTAGAATCCAGAGCCCTTTTGATGCAGTGAAACAGATCATGTCACCCTTCTGCTTAAAACTCTCCAGTGGATTCCCACTGTATCCAAACTCTGTACAGTGGCCTATTGGCACCTACTTATCTTCTCCCCACCAACCTCCCCCCATCCCTTCTCATGGTTCAGGTCTAAGCTCAGATGTCACCTCAGTGAAGCCTTTCTTGTGTAGCCTATTAAAAATGATTTCCCCTAGTGCTTTTTTTTAAAAAAAAAAAAGTTCCCCTTATCTCTTATTTCTGACTTGGAGGGGTCAGAAAGAGCAATTGTGAGTAAGGGAGAAAGTGAAGGATAGGAGAATAAAGAAACCAAGTACACTCCTGCCCACCATCCCCCAGTCAGTTTCAAACTTCAGTCAACCTTGAGTTATGGAGGAAGAGAGAAGCTTTAAAGCAAATGGGGGGAAAAATAAAGTTTTGATATTATACTTTCCTGAGCTGGTTAAAATCTGAAAATGAGACTGTTTATTAATCTATGAAAGTGAACAGAAAAACAATAGGATATTCCCCAAACGTCGTCCAGAGGTGGGAAAGAAAGAGCACATACATTAAGCTTAAAGACAGCAGTAGGAGAAAGTCTAAGTTACTTTCCAAACCCTACAATTCAGCTCATTTTTTTTTTAAAGGACACAACTTTTCTTTTTTTTTTTTTTTTTTTTAAATTTTTTTCCAACGTTTATTGTTTGAGAGACAGAGACACAGCATGAGCAGGGGAGGGGCAGAAAGAGAGGGGGAGTCACAGAATCTGAAGCAGGCTCCAGGCTCCAAGCTGCTAGCACAGAGTCTGACGCAGGGCCGGAACTCACGAACCTCAAAATCACGACCTGAGCCAAAGTTGTACGCTCAACTGACTGAGCCACCCAGGCGCCCCCCCCAATTCAGCTCATTTAACAAACTGTTTATCCTGCTGTTATCCTTAACTGAGCACTTATTAAATGCTAGAATCTTATGTCATTTAGTACTTACAGTAAATCTATGAGAAGGCCAGTCCTCACAGTCTCCTGCTAATTTAGGAGTAATATTCTTTGCAGTTTATTAAAAAGAAACTTTAAAGGGATTTCCTAAGGAAAAAGAAAGAAAATGTAAAGATGAGCTCTAATTATGAGAAGACAGCACAGCACAATCATGTTTTCAAAGGCTTGGAAATCCCCTAGGTAATCCTTTCCCTAAAATAATTCCAAACCCAATCCTCCTAAGTGGACCCTTAAACTCAAGTGAAAGTTCTTCTCTGAAAGGCACAGCCTCCATCCAGTTTACCACTTATCTGGACAAAGTACTTATGAATCAAGATGGATTTACACACAGATGATGATGCTTAAGTTCCAAGTCTTTCCCCTTCTTCCTGTCCAAGGCTGGGAGGGGGCCAACAATGCGTTCATATGGGCATATATTTATGTAAAATTTGCAAAAGAAAGCAAGCAATTTAATCTCAATTGATTGACACCCCTGTCTCTTTCCACTCAGGACTTCCCTTCTGTCACATTTCTTCTTGTGCTGGGTGGTATTGAAGAGGCTCTAGACATGTGGGGATCTGGTTGGAGGAAGCTGAGTTGTGATACAATTAGTTTGGGTTTAGTGGGATATATTTATGTGGTTCATAGCCAAGGGATTGCTAACTCACTCTCCCACTCTCCCATGTAGCAACAGCTTTCAGGAATGTTCCTACTGCCTATACTCTACTGATTCATTGGGCATGAAGACAAGAGAGTATATAGAGGATCAGGGGTCGGATCACAATATGAATGTGACAAAAGTGTCCGATTGCTCTTAACATGAAATAGTGGAGGACAAAAAGGGTTTGAAATGTATGGAGCCAGAAACCAATCTGTGGAAAATTACTCTAGTCATCAAATGTATAAAATCATAAGATTTGGTTTTCATCAACAGCTAGTCAATCAGAAGTTCTCTCCTGTTATGAATATGGCATACGCAATTATAAACATACCATGTATTTTTATGGGAATTGTGCAAAATAGAATTTACCAGAATGATATGTTTTTAGGCAGCATAAATATAAATCTAGCAGTATTACCAACAGTAAGTACATCAACAGGTGAAATGCACTTTTTTTTTTAATGTTTATTCATTTTTTGAGAGACAGAGTGAGACAGAGCACGAGCAGGGGAGGGGCAGAGAGAGAGGGAGGCACAGAATCTGAAGCAGGCTCCAGGCTCTGAGCTGTCAGCACAGAGCCCAACATAGGGCTTGAACCCACAAACCGTGAGATCATGACCTGAGCCAAAGTCGGATGCTTAACCAACTGAGACACCCAGGTGCCCCTGCATGTGTGTGTGTGTGTGTGTGTGTGTGTTTAAGTTTGTTTATTCTGAGAGAGAGAGGGAGAGAGAGAGAGAGAGAGAAAGTGTGAGCAGGGGTGGGGCAGAGATGGAGAGGGAGAGAGAGAATCCCAAACAGACTCCACATTGTCAGCGCAGATATGGGGCTCAATCTCACCTACTATGAGATCATGACCTGAGACAAAATCAAGAGTTGGATGCTTAACCAACTGAGCTACCCAGGTACCCCAAAATGCAGGGTTTTATATATCATATGATTGTGTGTCTTTCCTCAGTTCCCTATTCCATATCATGTGTTGTTTAAAATCATCTCTGGGGTACCCGGGTGGCTCAGTTGGTTGAGCGTCCAACTCTTTGTGTGTGTGTTTTTTTTTAAATTTTTAATGTTTATTTATTTTTGAGAGAGAGAGAGAGAGAGAGAGAGAGAGAGAGAGAGAGAGAGAGGCAGAGCGCAAGCAGGAGAGGTGCAGAGAGAGGAGACACAGAATCTGAAGCAGGCTCCAGGCTCTGAGCTGTCAGCACAGAGCCCGACGTGGGGCTCAAACTCACAAACCGTGAGATCATGACCTGAGCTGAAGCCTGGAGCTTAACCGACTGAGCCACCCAGGCACCCCGAGCATCCAACTCTTGATCAGTTCAGAAACGTTACTTCACTCATCATGCTACCAGAGTTAGCCTCTTTAATCTGTCATTAGAATGCTGTTTGTTTTGTCTAATAATTATCTAGTAGAATGGATCTTTGATAAAGTAACCTACCCACACTTCTGAAGATCCTGTCATCTCTGGAAAAAAGTAATGTTGCTATAAATTGGTGGGGTATAACACCTTATTTCACTCAGTTAAATCTTAAAACAAAAAATCCTAATTAGAAAAACAACTTAGTTGTATAACTTAAACTAAATCATGAAGCCTCCAGGAGTTTTTCATGTCCTCCCTATCTCCACACATAGCTCAAGAAGGATGAGATGATAACCCGTTTCTCAGTGGAACCCAGAATTTTATTGCCATAGCAGATGGATCCAGTTGCCAGTTCTCACTTCATATAGATCGAAACCTGCTTCTCATTGTTCTTCCAATCACACTATTTGCCTGGAACCAAACTCATCTGAATTACTTAGAAATAGTTTTAAAAACTTTTTCCTGCTTATGTTCAAATGAGGACTCAGACTGGTAGTGGCGATATCAGATATCATGAGTATTATGAATACATATCACATGGGATAGAAGAACTCTCCTTGTAAAAGAACCAGAGGAGGTCATCTTACAGATATTTCTTTGCTTTTCTTTATTGGCATTTTGGCAATACATTTTGTGACATTTGTGTTAAGCTAAATTCAAGGATGATTTGGGATATGAAAGATCAAATACACAGGCACTTAACCTGTGACTAAAGTCAAAACGTCTGTCACTAATACCCAGGAATATTTCCTCCCCTAAAAGTTCTCTATTCTTACACTGATAACATAAATATCAAAGTATCATGTACCCAGCAACTCTGTGAAACCCTCTTTCAAAGGAGGTTATCTCCTGGCTCTCCTAAACAAAATGCTAACAATATATCTGAAAGTCTGAGCATAGTCTGTCTTTTGCTACAGTCATGCATTTATCTATCGACGGATGAAGACAAGAAATACAAATATGGGCTCAAAATGAACTGTGCTAATTTTTATTTTCTTAATAGGCCTTTTATTTTTCTGGAAGTAGAGAATAAATTTAAAAAAAACTGATTAAGGGGAGCCTGGATGGCTGAACTGATTGAGTGGCCAACTTTTGATATTGGCTTAGGTAGCAATCTCCTGGTGGTAGGATTGAGCTCTGTGTCAGTTCTGGGCTGAGCATGGAGCCTGCTTGGGATTCTCTCCCTCCCTCTCTCTTTCAAAATAAATAAATAAACATTTTTAAATTTTTTTAAAATAAAATACCAATCAAATAAAATATTGATATACAACATAACATGTAATATAGATTGCCATGAATAAATTTCTCATATCATAACCAGAGTTATCATTGGGAAGAAAGAAGATACTAATGTGGAATGAAGGAAGTCAAGAAACGCTACTGGGGGTAGGATCAGAACAGAAGTAATCAGTATGAATTCATGATTAAGTATAGATACATACATGTTTGGACTTTTTCCTTTTATCTGTTAAAAGTGCCTAGTAGCATAGAGCACATCTAGCATCCAGATCTTGGTTTCTAGGTATCATCCTCCATGAAAAGGAACCAGAGATCCTAGGAAATCTCCTAGGAGAAAGGAGAAATGGACTGTAGCTAGGACAGTACAAGACAAGTCTGGAATATCTTCTTATGCCAGAAAGCAAGGGAGTGCCCAAAAGGATACAGGAGCCTGCTTGAAGGACTACCACCAGCTGAATCTAGGAAGTCCAGCCAAATCCAGAACAATCTGAGCATTGATAAGGTAAGTAAGAGACTGCAATCCGTTAAATAAAACAGAAATTCATGAGTCCATACTGATCATATATAAACAATAAAGAAATAAATACAGAAAGTAGAAGGGATGGCTCTTCCCAACAGTAAAATGCCAACTCATAAATACAGAGAAAGTGATAAGAGTTGAAAATTGTCATTTTGCAATAATCATAATATTCATTCAATCAGTATCACAAACGATATATAGAATACTTTATTTTCTTCTGAAATAATAAAATAAAATCCAAGACCTATAGATTTATTTTCATACAAGTTTTCCTAGATAAAAATGAGGGCTGTAATTGGTTTTAAGACAACTCTACTATGCTGTAATCACAGTGGTAAAATTCTGTTCTGGTGAAAATTGGTACTTTGTTAACACCAAGCTTCATAGTTTGAAAGAACACCTCAGAAGACTGATAAAAGGAAATAAGAATGGTTCCTTTCCTCAGCTCCCAACACACAGCATATGTTACTTCTCAGGGAAGTGTAAAACTATTGTCTAGAAGCCAGAAAGGAAGAAAAAAAATAAACTAGAGAAAGTAAACTAATCTACAGAGTTTGAAATAGAGGAAAACAGGTGTGGAACTCTGGTTCTAGGTTTAAAACAATTTTATTTGAATTAATAACTACATAAAAATTAACCATATATCATTTTCTTGAGCAAAGGAAGAAGCCTAAGTCAGAGTTAAAATACACTGAGAATGGACAATTAAAGCAGTACTACAAGAGTCCATTGGCCCCTGCTGGCCTATATCATTAAGTTGTATACTTACTATGGGTGGGTTTTATAGCATGCAAATTATATCTCAATAAAAAAAAAAACAAAACAAAAAAAACAACGGGGTGCCTGGGTGGCTCAGTCAGTTAAGCGGCCGACTTTGGCTCAGGTCATGATCTCGCGGTCCGTGAGTTCGAGCCCCGCGTCGGGCTCTGTGCTGACAGCTCAGAGCCTGGAGCCTGTTTCGGATTCTGTGTCTCCCTCTCTCTGACCCTCCCCCGTTCATGCTCTGTCTCTCTCTGTCTCAAAAATAAATAAATGTCAAAAAAAATTAAAAAAAAAAAACAAACAAAAAACAAAACCCTGCTGTCATTTATTGAATACCATAACAGGAATTTGCACTAGGGTTTAAATAGCACTGCCTTCAGTGATATGCTGGTAAATTTTTAAAAACCAGTTGACTGGTAGAAAGAATGTTTTAGCACATGATTTACAAATAATAAAAATCACAAGACTCCTTATTGTAATTCCATACACTTCAGTGTAACCTGCTATTTCTTGCAAAATCCACTATCACTTTTTATAATTATTTCACCAACAAGTGTCAAGAATTCAAACTATAAATAAATGCTTGATTTTTATCCGATTCAGCAAAGAAGTTGCTCACATTAGTGACAGAGTGCAGTTCTGCTCTGAATGTTGGCTGACATTTTTGTTTCTATTGATGAGTAAGACAAAAGTGAAACAATGAAGATGTATGCCAGAACTTCACTTATTGTTCAATGATGGGAGCAACTTCTTTGCTGAAATCATGATAATTTTCAAATACTGAGAAAATATTTCAATTTTGGGAGGCTACTGACAACGTGACAGCCACAGCCATCAAATGTGTTAAGTTTAATCTTCATTAACATTTTTACTATCACCTTGAGTCTGAAGACAATCGCCAGCAAGTCAAGCTCTGCTTTGTATCACTTGACAATCCCCATAGTGTAAACACGCTCACCATGGCTAGTTTCAAGCAACCAACGTGACCTCACTGAATGCAGAGCTGAGAAGAGACGTGCAGTATCACACTACTAACTAGTATTTCCACATACGTATCTTATAAGCATTGCTAATAGTAAAACACTGAAAAACAATTAGAAAGGGATGAGTTTTGAGGTTTTTAACTTTTGTTTTTAAAATAATTTAATGGGTGGGGCGCCTGGGTGGCTCAGTCGGTTAAGCGTCTGACTCAGCTCAGGTCACAATCTCGCGGTCCCTGAGTTTGAACCTTGCGTGGGGCTCTGTGCTGACACCTCAGAGCCTGGGGCCTGTTTCCGATTCTGTGTCTCCCTCTCTCTGACCCTCCCCTGTTCATGCTCTGTCTCTCTCTGTCTCAAAAATAAACGTTAAAAAAAATTTTTTTAAATAAAATAATTTAATTGGAAGTTTATGTAATTTAATTTTTAATAATAACAGTGTTTAACTTCCAGCTCATTAAATACCTGGTATTTCAACAATGGCACTCATCAACCTCATCTAGCACACTACTGACCCTTCCTTTTACTATGGAGGAAGCTGAATGTCCCAGAGGCTGTCACTAATGAGGCCTGGTCACACAGGACAGTGCCAGCCAGGTCTGTCTATATTCAAACCTCTTTGTGCCTCTCTTTGAAACGTAGGTAGCTGGTGACCTACTCACACATCAACACCCAAACACCTTAATGTGAGTGGACTTATCATTTGTTGGGGTAGTCATTGCTCTCCTTCCCAATAGGTGGAATGCAAAACCCAAGCAGGCAAGGAGGAAGGAACAAATGGAAAGAGAACAACTACCTGGCACTTTCATTCAAGAGGCGGCAGGGTCGATTCCCTCCTGAGATATGGCTAAATTAAGATTTAGCAACCAGCACTTGTGCAACAACTGGTAAAAATAATAGATCGTTTATTGTGGGTTTTTTTTTAACGTTTGTCATTCAGGGTTGCATTTTACCCGTTTTCACTGTATTTAATGAAAACGTTATTAAAGACTCATCTTAGAGGTCACAGCAAAGGACAAATATTAAAATAAAATAAATTTCCAAGAGGGAAAAAGAAATGTATCGGAACAAATCACTCAGCTTTTAACACAAACTTGGCCCCAAGTCTGGCCCACTCCTTCTCCACCGTATTTTCAAATAGGCCGCCTCTGCCCTCCTTGACTGCCAACTAGTGGTGCCAGGTTGTGACACATGCCAGCTTCACATCTCCCATTTCAAGGCATTTTGGGACAAAATATTATGATAATTAGCATTAAAACGCCGTAAGTCATAAAATCGCTCAGGAGCCATCTTAATTTACACTGTGGAGTTCCAGTACAAAAGTGTTTGAAACTTTTTAGACATAGTAGGTTTCAGCAAAAAGCGCGGTCTTACCGAGCGCGCAGAGAGAGACTTCAACTGCACACAGAGCCTCCACAGCAGCGGCGGCGCCAGCGCAGCGAAACGCAACGCAGCGCTTCCAGCCAGCGCCGCAGCCGCACTTGCGCAGTCAGCTCCTTCGCGGGCTGCTCAGCCCCGCCCCTCAGAGATGCGAAGTTCCCAGAAAGGCGCCAGGCAGAGAAACGCTCACGCGCGAGACGCGGCCGCGCAGGCGCAGTCAGGGCCCCCTCACCTAGCCGGAGCCTTTTCCCCTCCGTGGTCTTTGGCTTGCGAAGTGCCGCTGGGCTTCGCATTTGTTGAAAGGCTGGGGTCGTGGACCCCCGCAAGGTGTCAGCAGCACGGAGGTGCAGGGCGTCGTCGAGGGTGCGGGGCCGGGCGCCGCCGGTGGCGCGCTCCGCCCCGGGGCCCCCGCCACTGCTCTGGGCCAGGCCCTGGCTCCAGCCTCCGTCCCGGCCCCGGCCTCGCAGTTCACCCTGCTGGTGATGCACCCCTGCGGAGGGCAGGACGAGTCTGCGGCGGAGGGCGTCCTCAGGCAGCCTCCGGCCCTGGGGGACGGCGCCGGGACGGGCAAGTCCATTAGGTACCTGTGCGAAGTGGCGGGGGCTGGCGAGGAGGAGGCAGGGGAGGACGAAGCCGACCTGCTGGACACTTCAGACGCCCCGGGGGGAGGCGAGAGCACGGCTAGTTTGGAGGATCTGGAGGACGAGGAGACACACTCGGGGGGCGAGGGCGGCAGCGGGGGAGCCCGGAGACGGGGTGGTGGCGGGGGCAGCATGAGCAAGACCTGCACCTTCGAGGGCTGCAGCGAGACCACGAGCCAGGTGGCCAAGCAGCGCAAGCCTTGGATGTGCAAAAAACACCGCAACAAGATGTACAAGGACAAGTACAAAAAGAAGAAAAGTGATCAGGCCCTGAACTGCAGTGGGGCCGCCCAGCCTGGCAGCACGGGAAACGTCAGACTGGAGGTATCAGACCTTAGCTGGGGTCTTGGGGAGTGGGAGGTGGTTAGGGGGGGAAACAACACTCTTAGCGCAAATCGCGTTTCGTTTCCAGCGCTGCCCGCCGGCTCCCAGATGGGCCAGGTTGCTATGGCTCGACTTGTGGCAGAGAGTGAGTGAGTGCTTGTCCTAAATTAGAGTTTATACACACACGTGCAAAGCCTTAACCGTTCGGGTACATCCTTGTGAGAGATGAATGTGTCAGTGGAAATGTTGTGACATATCAGCAGACCTGTTATTTCAAAGATCTGCAATATGGGCTGGAAGGACAGGTAGTAAGTGAATGATGTGGTTCATCGCTAAAGGAGCAGGCAAAGAGACCTTAGGAAACTACATGAAATTATACTTTAGAGAAGGTAATCTCTTCCTGATTGCATTACCCTATTCACAGCGTACTGTTACCAGTATCCCTATTTTAGTACCCAACTCTTAGTACCCCATTGCTAAGTACTCTGTTCTTAGTGCCCTGGTCTCCCTTAATCTTATTCTTTTGTACTCTGTTTTCAGTAACTCTATTCTCCGTAGGCTTATACTGTCCTCAGTACTCCCATGCTTAGTACCCTGTACTTAACCTTGCTCTCAGTATCCCTTTTCTTAGTACCTTGTTCTAACTATCCCTTTTCTTAGTGCCCCTAGAAAAGGGAAATGGAATAATAATGGGGTGTAGGTCTCAGAAGATTTTTGGAGTGTTTAATTTGAATTGTTTCGAAGGTTAAAGCCAGTGCTCTGGTGTTGGACTTTGGGCTACAAATCTCCATTCCATCATCATTTGCTGGTGGTGTGGCCTTCTTGAATAGGTTGGTTGTTAAACTCTTAGAAGCTTCAGCGTCTTCATCTGTAAAGTGGATTTTAAAATGGTACCTGGTTTGTAATGTTGCAGTGAACATGTGAAATAGTCCATATTGAGTGTTCACACAGTGTTCACACTATCTAGCAGATACTAAAAGCCAAAACACCTTAGCCACTATTATTGTCATTATTCGTAGTATACTTGGAAGTTGTTACAGATAAGCAGATATTTCATCTGTATATTTTCCTCCTTTTAATAAAAGCTATTGTCCCTCAGTACATTGAAAAATTGAATTTTGTTAAAAATGATCCAGAAAAAATTTTAAACTGAAAGCTGTCCTAGAATGTATTCTGAAAGTCTTTAAATTTCTTAGTTTTTGCTGGACTTGAACAACCTCCTCATTGCCAAAATTTTAGACTTTGGGATTGTTTATAAATGTAATGTTATAACTATTTTTAAAATTTATAGCCCTCAACATCTCACACTTAATTTACACTAATTAGGGCCTGAGTGACTTCTCTTTATCTCATTGAGTCTTAATCTGTTTAGGGTAAAAGGATTTATTTGAGAATCTGATAAAACCTAATGAACCCTTTTCCCAGAAAAAATATATACATGTAGGTATTTAATTTGCATACACATTATAGAGTTCAAAACCCCTGTGGACCTGAACCTGTGTCCTTGTAAAATGTATTTTACCAAATCTTAGATTACAAGGAATTATGGAAATAAGCATTTCACTTATTACAGAATGAAAGTAAGGTTGATTTTTTGCCCCCTGTATGTTCCAAAGTTACTCCTGTGTTTCAAATTCACTTCAGAATTCTTCAGAGAGAGAATATACTTCTTTTCAAGAAAGAGGTATTTTACCTATAGTTACTTTTTTTCTTTTAACTGTCCAGCTTTTACATCTACAGTTTGAGGAAAATGTATAAAAGGCAAATAGATACTGAATTAAGTCTCCCCCTTGACGTCCCACAAAGAAGAATCTTAATAATTTTCCTATTCTAAAATAATTTGCATGATTTTTTAGGAAAGAGAAGTAATTGCTATAAGCAAGAATTAATACCCTGCTGTACCATTTGTCTTATATTATGGGACACTTTACCAGTTCTGAGACTTCAAGAGCTGTAAGTCTTTATCTTTGTTGAACTGAGTGTGAAGAAAACCAACAGTGACCATCAGGATATAAGGAGCAACTGTATAGCACTTCTTTAGTAGTGGAAAGGAGGACAGATCATTATAGGCTGAGATACTCTGGAAAGGCTTTGCAGAGAAAATATAACTCAGTATAAGCCAGAAAGGGTAGCTAATAGTTTATGCTTAATCAGCTAAGTGTCTGATGTGCCAGACACTGTGCAAAGCTGTAAATGGAGTGTCACATCCTTTAGCAATGCTAGATAGGTGCTGTATTTCACATACATGGAAACTAAGGCACAGAAAGGTGAAGTAACTTGGTCTAGGTCTTATAGCCAGCAAATATTCAAACCCAAGTAGTCTGATTCTAGAGCCTTCACTCACATAGTGTATCCTCACACAATACTGTTTCCCTCGAATTTGGGTAGGTGAAAGAAAACGAAGCTCATCTTAGTAAAAAAAGGGAAGTGGGAATACAGAAGACACTTTTGGGAAGAAACAGGAGGACCACTCTAGCTAGAGTGGAATATTTATTTGGAAAATTCATGAAAAATAAATTTGGAAAGAGAATTGGAAGCCAGTTTATGTATGGTATTGAATGGCAGGTTATGGGATTTAGGTTTGGAGTCTTTAAATGAAGCTTCTAATTAGGAAGTAACAGGGCTCTACTCTAATGGGATGGTTTAAAGTCAAGGTTTGTAGACTTAGAGACTTTAGGAGATTATTATAGTAGGACTGATGGGCAGTGGTAGGGGTCTTCTGTAGTGTGAAAAGCAAATTAGAAATTAAGGTTTTTAAAATCATTTACATAAATCAAATAAAGAACAAATATATATAATATTTAGTCTATGCATCTAAAAGTGTATTATATGAGAGAATACATAAAAGGAACTAGGGTTAAAATAATTGACTTACGGGGTTGATCATTATCCTTAAATATCTAAAAGGCTATCGTTTAGAAGAAGCAGTAGGTTTATTTTGTGTAGTTTAAGTAACTAGGAACCTTAGGTGAAAATCACAAGACATATGTCTTTCAGCTCGACCTAAATAAAAGTTACCTAGATGTTGGAGTTACTTAAAACTAAATGGGATGCCTCAAAAGTTGGTAAACTCCTTAGGGCAAAAGGTGTTGAAAATTTTTGAAAAAGGAATTTGAACACTGTAGAAGTTTGGACTAGCTGACTCAAGGTTATTTCTACTACAAGCTTCTGTGTTTTTGTGACATTAACATTGTGAATCTACATAGTGCTTTTCTGGGGTTGTAAGAATAACACCATCAAGTCAGTTTCATTATTTCGTTTCTGTGCACACAAAAATGACATGTAGTTAATCCTGTGGGGAGCGAGGGAGGAAGAAATTATTTTTGTTTTCTCTGGTATCAGATGCTCTTTTTACAGTTTTTTTTTTCCTTTACATTTTGCGGCCTAAAGTGTTTAGGGATTGAACATTTTTGTCACATCCAGTTGATAAACTTCTCATAATGAAAGAGAGAAAGTGGATATTCTAACAGAGAACTCAGAGCCAGTGGGGAAAGAGGTCAGGAGAAGAAAACAGCTTCAGTAACCACCTAAATAAAGAGCAAAGAAAGGAGAGTAAATTTACATATGGCTTCATGGTAAAACACTTACAGTTTTATATTTGCTTAGTTAGAATTTCTGGGTGTGGTCAGTATTGTATCAGGTTTTCTAAGAGTCAGAATATCTTAGTTAACTACAACAATATTTAGTTATGCCAGGAAAATTGTGAGTATTTTAAGATTCTGTCAGGTAATGGGACACATATTTGGTAGTTATTGCTGCTGATTTTGTTTAGTTAAGGATGTCTCAGACTATGGTTTTCATTTTAGAACTTAACTATTTTGGCTATACCAATAGCAGGAGATTATTTATACCAGGGCTTTCTGGTCTTTTCAAAGCCAGTTTGTCATTTTTTTCTTAGTGACTTCCAAAGTTTGAAAGCTTCGTCTATCAGTTGCTTCTTTAATATTTTACTGCTCCCCCTCCCCGCATTTAACTGTTGTTGTTAAATGGGCAAGAAACTATCAGGGTGTCTCATTAGCAATATGTAAATTGCCTTTGAGTTTATGTATTCCATCCAAAGGCAGACAAACTTTGTTTTGGCCTGGGTGGCTTTATCTGAAGAGAATGTTTAATTTCCACTTGGCATTTTTTGTAATATTGAAAATAGCTAACAAGTAACTCTTTGCTTCTTCCACCTCTGCCCCACTATTGATTTTGAGACCTTCAAGAGACTGGAAATCCCAGGTTGGAAATCGTAAAAGGTGAGGGAGTGAAGTATGTTCTATAAAATTAACTGCCATCACTTTACCTATGACTTAAAAAGGGATTTTCCCAATGTTTCACAGGGACTAGGCAAGAAGGAAGAGAAGCTGAGACCCATTCCTTACATCATTGAAAGCTTACAATCATGGATTATTACTTAACTTAATCCTATTTGTATTTTTACCATTTATCCCAGGAAAGTACAGATAACATACTCTCCATTGTTAAACAAAGAACAGGAACCTTTGGGGATCGTCCTGCAAGACCCACTCTTTTAGAACAAGTGTTAAATCAGAAAAGACTGGTAAATATCTGTTTGTAAAGTACTTACAAATTTGTGAACAAAAGTTTTTGTAAATAGAATTATGTAGCTTTTGTGATTTTAAAACTTGTTAAACGGTTACCAGGATCGAATTGTTCTTCCACCACATACTAGAATGTCATAATGCTCTCCCAAAACTGGATGAGCTGAAACACCTTTATTCCTATATCTTCACTGACTAAACCTTGAATATCTGAGCAAGATAGGGTTTTAAAAGAGACTTTCTTGGTACTGAATTCTGTGATTTATGGGATAATGCTTTAGTGGTATGGAAGTATAATTAGGCTACCATTTAAGAAAGATCTCTACTATAAACTTGGTAGAAGGCATCAGAATTCAATCAGAAAAAGAGAGATTATTCAATAAATACTGAAATAACTGGTTAATAATTTGAGGACAAAAAAGAATTTAACTAATCATGTCACTGTACGTCAAAATAAATTCCTGATAAAGAATTTTAAAAAATGGCATTGAAACTTTATCTCAAAAATATTTTTCTGGCTGAAAAGAAATAGACAAAATTACAAAGAAATAATATTATAGTCAAAAATGGTGGTAAAAATGCAAACTTCAAAATAAGATATAGGAAAAATCTTTGCAACAAATATAAGAGACTGTGGTTAATATGGTTGACGTTTTTAGTTTACAAAATATTTATATAAGTTGATGAGGAAAAAGTTTTGATTTAATACATTGCAAAAAATATGAACAGGGAAAAAAAGCAGAAATGCCACCATTTAATGATATGAAAAGGTATTCAATGTCAGTAAAAATCACAATAAACAGTACAACAGATGAAAATTATTTAAATGATAACAAACAGTGACGTTGAGGGTTCCATGAACTAGATACTCATTCTTTTGATGGTATCATATGTTGGTATAATAAGACTTCTGCAAAGCAGTTTGGCACTATGTATCAGAAGTCTCCAAACTAATCATTCATTTAGCTCAGCAGTCATACTTACTGTGGAGATCTTTGCAGGAAAGAAATTCTGTATATGGATAAAGTTAAGCATAAAGATGTTGCCAGAAATGTAATTATCACAGTTAGTAAAATTGTAGTTTAAACAGCTTAAATGCTCAAACAGTGTCATAATAACTGAGTAGACTATTGTGCATTTACTTAATAGAATTTGGGACTATCTTTACAAATACATGTTTTTATTGAAGTATGGTTGACTACAACTAAGTTTTAAAACAAGTAACTAGAAAATGTACTTTGCTCTAATGTTAAGGTTTTTTTTTTTTTTTAAAGTTTATTATATTGAGAGAGACAGAACAGTCAGGGGAGGGGCAGAGGGGGTGGTAGGACAGAGGATTTGAAGCAGTCTCTGTGCTGACAGCAGAGAACCTGACATGGGCCTCGAACCCACAAACCACAAAATCATAACCTGAGCCGAAGTCAGATGCTTAACCAACTGAGCCACCCAGGTGCCCCTCTAATGTTAAGTTTTAACATCAGTATTTAATGATAGTATTTCCACCTTGTTCAGTTTATCTTTTTCAGTTTTTTGGAACCAAAGTATTTTTTCTCCTCAATTTCTATAAGTATTTTATTATAGTAAAATCATACTAACCAGAGTCTGTTATAGTTGTTATATGACTTTATATTCTAAAATGACAGTTGTACAAAACTGTATATATTTTTTTTGATCAGTCATATTCTGTCTTTTCTGAACTTTTGGTAATGTGCTAATATTACTTTTATTAATACCTATATACCCATACACACACACACACACACACACACACACAGAGACACTTTAATTTCTTCAGAAAGACTTAATAGGCTAGTGGGAGAAATTGGATCCTTAAGTGGATTTCCACACTAGCATCTAACGGCCATTTTCACATGGGGCCCCTTTTCATGTCCTTGTTTTTCTTGCTATAATCTTGGGCCAGTGCTATTCTTGGCTGTTTGCTCTTATGTCATAGACATATATATGCTGGCACATCAATAAAGCATTTCCTTTGTGTTCAAAGTCACCAATAAGATCAGGCTTCACTCACTATTTTTAGGTTTTAGTATTTTGATGTATGACATCAAATATTATTATTAGTTTGCAGTTTAATTGCAATGCATCAGATGCAAGGGTGAATTCAGAGGCATGTTTTATAAGCATATTGTGCCTTGTGCAGGGACATAACAGTAATTTTATAGCATGTGAAGATAATCCCATAAGAATAATGTTAACAAATACATTTTTTCTTTTTAAGTCATTACTAAGAAGTCCAGAAGTGGTGCAATTTTTACAGAAACAGCAACAACTATTAAATCAGCAAGTTTTGGAGCAAAGACAGCAGCAGTTTCCAGGAACATCAGTGTGAAAGAATCTATCAAGAAGATCTACATGGTTTTTATTTTGTTGTAGTAGATGGACATATTTTTATACTAAAGATAAACGGGGTAAGACATGCCAGTGAAACATAAGCAGTCATTTTCCTGTAAATGTATGTGTGCATTTGGGGATAAATAAGTATTGCACTTTGTGCATCTAATCCTTTCAGGTTACCATGAATTTGAAGAAACAGCTTATCTTTCCAAAATAACATTTAATTACAGTTGTTTTTTTAAACAAAGTGTTCCTCTTCAGTCATAGTTACTGAAGGTAATGGAGCAGTTACTTTCTGTGGAAGTCAAAAAGTTAATAGATACTAATCTTTGGTCATTTAATTCAGTGGTTCTTATCAAGGGTCATCTGCAAATGTATGGATATGTTTTTGTTGTCACAGTGACCTTGAAAACTCGTAGTTTTTTAGTGAATGGGTCAGGAATGCTAAGTGTTGTATGGTGTCTGGCATGGCCCTTCACAACTAATAATTATCGTACCCACAATGCCAGTAATCCTTCTCTTAAGATACACCGATAGTTTTGATACTACTTGTGATGATAAAATGTAGTCAGGGAACCTAGAATTGGATTCTTGTAATAACCTTTTCTTTACAGTTAAGACTGGAGCTGTCAAAGAGGTAAGCATATTTTAAATGTGTAAGGAAAGTGATCATTGTTACTATCTGTGAAATTAGGATGTGCATTTCTTTTCAGGCATGTGCTGCTAAAACCTAGGAGAGGGGTTATCTAAGTACACTGGAATGAAAGCATCTCTTCAAGTTGGCTTCTCACTTCATGTTACCTATTAGTATTGATCTCTTTTAAAGCAGACTTGTGTGTTAAATCTGTGAACGGTATAGATGTATCTCATTCCACCAATGTAAGGACAAAAAATTTTTTTTTGATACTCATTTTCCTTTTCAAAAAGAGATTCTGAAAGTAAAAATAACACTCTACCATTTTGTCAATGTTTTCCGAAACAGCTAATTTAAGATCGTATTATTCCTAAAGTTTACAGAATGATGGGTAACTGGATAGATAACTTTTTCCTTGTATCTTCTCCTAGGAAAAGTTTTAAAAGTCAAGCCTACCAATAAGAGTAACCAATCAAATGTCAAGAGAGGATTTCCAATGTTAGATAATAAATGTATGTCTCTTAAGTTTAACTGCAAAAATGTGTTTGTTTCTTGGGTTTGAAGCCCTGAAATATGTATTCAGTTAAACTTAGTCATGGCTGTTCTAAGAAGTACTTAAGGAGAGAAAGAATATTTTGTTTATTTTTTATGTGTGGTTTATACCTGCCTATCTTTGCAAAAATAACAGATTTCACCAAAATTATTCATTAAAGCCCAGTTGTTGACCTTTGCATTGTCAGATTCACTTGTTCTATTCTTCAGTTTTTTCACTCTGGATGCAGAGGAATTCATTTACATTTGTTATTAACTGTTAGTTCTCTTACTTACGGTATTGGAGCTTTACTTAATTCCTACAGTGTAAATAAACTTTTATGGTGAAAAAAAATCAGCTTATCCTTTAAATAGGATAGGAGGCATATGAAAGGAGGGAAAGTAATAGGCCAGGGAGTACTGAATTAAAATAAAAGAGATTGAATTTATGTATATGTAAGTATCTATCTCAACATATACTTGCAGATAAATCACTAAAACAATAAGGTTTTTACTTATTTGGGGGTAGATTTATTGCATGTGTCACTACTAGTTTATCCTTCCATGTGCTCATAACTTTCACCTTATGGCTTTACAGCTCCTCCCACCAGGAAATTGACTTTATTTACCTACCCCTTAAATCTGAACGACTGGCCTGTGACTTGTTTTAGCCAATAGAATGCATAAGAAATAATATGCCAACTTTGAGTAGATTTCCAAAGATTTTGAATAGTTGCCCTTGTTCTTTTAGAACCCTACTCAGCTGCCTACTAGCCTAGCCCAGCCTAGTTTGCTGGACAAGGAAACACATAGCCCAGGCACCTTAGTTTCCAACAGCCTGTAACAGCCAGGCATGTGAGTGAGGCTATGCTAGACTAGCTATCCCCCAGGCGACCTGCCAGCTGACTGTAGATGCATTTGAAATCCCAACCCAAATCAGCCAAACCTAGCCCAGAACTACAGAACCACCCAGCTGACCTGTAGAGTTGTGAGCAATAATAAATGTTTATGACTGTAAGCCACAATGTTTTGGGGCGGTTTGTTACACAGCATTCTTGAGAGTAGGTAACTGATACACCTAGCTATATAGTTTTTGCTGCTTAACAAACCACCCCAAAATCTAGTGGTGTAAAACAACAATTTATTATCTCTCATAGTTCTGTATAGGATTGCTATAGTTTTAAATAGTTGTATAAATACTTTGAAGCTAGGTGTGGCAGGCTGTACTTTCCAAAGATGGCCACAACAAAGTCTCCCATTCCACATGCTCTTATGTGATGTGGCCCATTAAGGACTGGATTTTAGGGGCATCTGGGTGGCTGTTATCAGTTAAGTGTCCAACTCCTGATATTGGCTCAGGTCATGATCTCATGGTTCCTAAGATTGAGCCCCATGTCGGGCTCTGCACTGACAGTGTGGAACCTGCTTGGGATTCTCTCTCCCCCTGCCCTCTGTCTCTGCCACTATACTGCTTGCATGCACACACACGCACAGCATGGACACACTCTCTCTCAAAATAAATATTAAAAAAAAAAAAGAATTGGATTTTATTTTGCTACCCCCTTGAATCTGGGCAGGCCCTATTCCCACTTTAACAGAATATGGCAGATGTAATGCTATACTAGTTCAATTGAGACTGGAGGAAAGAGGACACAATAAATACATTTATTTATATAAATATAAATAAACTTCCAGCTTCTGTCTTCCAACAAAGTTGGAGATCAACTGCCAAGATAGAGTGGGGGAGTTGATAAGAAACTTTAGGAAAAAGGCAAAAGTTGGAAAGATACATTGAAGTCAATGAGAGATGGCTAATAGTAGTTGCTTGCTAATAATCCCCTGATAATCTGTTTTTCCCTTCCTTCACAGTAATAGAATTTTGTGTTGGGAACATCACCACACAACAAGATAGCTGATTTTCACATGATACCATGCTAAAGAAACCAAACATAAATGATGTGTGGATGATTCCATTTATATAAAGTACAAACGCAGGTGAAGCTTGCTGTTAGAGTTCAGGCGTGGTTTGACTTGGGAGGGGGTAGAACCCAGGAAGAGGCATGAAGAGGCTGCTGGGGTTCTGGTATTATGCCCTAGATGCCGGGCATGCAAGTGTGTTCTGTTAATGAAAGTTCAGCAAGCTATACGTTTTATATACATATACATCATATTCACATGATTTTTATGTTTTTCAGTATATTGTATTTCAATATTTTTAAGTTTTTCCTTTTTAAGACTATTTATCAGCTGCTCTTGCATGTGAGTAAATTCTGGCCAAGAAAGTAGAAGCAGAATGATGTATGCAATGTCCAGTTAGTGACCTGAAAGAAAGCAGACAGCCCACTTTCCTTCCTCCATCTTGTGTTAAATGTGGACAAAGCAGCAGATCACCTGTAGGCCAAATGAGGTTAATTCACTGGGGATAAAGGAACAAGATAGAAGGACCCTCCTTAGATGGCCTCCATCCATGTGGAGGAGCAGAGCCACCACCCTAGCCTGAAACCCCTTGTTTTTGGATGACTACGTGAAAGAAATGGAATATCCTGTGTCTGCCATGATTATTATGATGTCTCTGTTACATTCAGCCAAACCATATCCTAAATAATACTATGGGTAAAAGGATTGCTGAATAAAGATTTGGAATACTGGAAGCCAGGAATCTGGAATGGCGTTCTGCAGTCCAGCTGTCATGGTAGGAAAAATACGTATTACAGGCTTGATCTCAGATTGATTTAGTGGAAGAGGAGGACAAGGAAGTTAGGATACTTTTGAGAGAGTGCTTTCAGTAACAAGATAGAGTTCAGGCTGAGCAGAGGAGAAATGAGGGCAACAAGGAATGGGGTTTTCTGTGAGATTGCAGAGCCAAATGTCAGAAGAATGAGAGAGCACAAGATACGTAAGCTAGGAAACTAGTGGTATGCATCACGATGGATTAGTGACAGCCCCAGTGCTGTTATGCTCTATAACAACATGTTTCCGTGAATCAAGCTCTTTGAAATCATTAGCTGTAAGACCATTCCCAGGCTTCCACTAGGAGTGTGATTCAGAGGGATGGATAAACAAGCCTGTAAGATTTAATGACAAATGTCACTCCAGGAGGGCTCACTCCAGGGAGAAACAGTAATTTACTTCAGCTCATCAACCAGCAGCTCTAGAGTATTGCAAAAACTTGCTAAGAAAGTGATCATAAAAGAAAAAAGAAAGACAACTGTAAAATAGATATTTGCTTCCGAAGTAGTTAACCCGAACTGTGGAGAAAAAGAAGACAACCAACCAGATAGCCCTCAAAAGACCAGTCAAAGGTCATATTGGTCAAAAATTATCATGGGCGCCTGGGTGGCTCAGTTGGTTAAGCATCCAACTTCATCTCAGGTCATGATCTTGCGGTCTATGAGTTCAAGCCCCATGTCGGGCTCTGTGCTGACAGCTTGGAGCCTGAACCTGCTTGGATTGTGTGTGTCTTCTCTATCTGCCTCTTAGTGCCCTGCTTGCACTCTCTCTCTCTCACAAATAACATACATAAAAAAAAATTGTTTTTTTAATTATAAGTCATCTATAGTCAAAGACTTTATTATGAATAGGCAAATACAAAAGGGTTCTAACTAATCTTACCAAAAATTATATATATTTATACACACATACAAGCTTGTATACAAAACTGGGAGTTACTTCCATAAAGGAAAACTGGGGCACTGATGGTGTGGAGTAGCAGAATGGGGGGTTCAGTGGTTAAGAGAGCATCTTTCATCAAAATAATCATTTGTACTGCTTGAATTTTTACTAGTGCATGTATGACCTTTTCAAAAATGTTTTACTTTTTTTTTTTTTTTAAGAGAGATAGTGCAAGCAGGGCATGGGGGAGAGAGAGAGAGAGAGAGAGAGAGAGAGAGAGAGAGAGAGAGAGAATCTTAAGCAGGCTCCATGCTTAGCACAGAGCCCAATGTGGGGCTCAATCCCACAACAGTGAGATCATGAACTGAGCCAAAATCAAGAGTTGGACGCTCAAATGGACTAAGCCACTCAGGTGCCCCAAACATGTTTTTCTTATTACAAACTGAAATGAAAATGCTTTTTCCTTTGCTTCCTATTTCAGTTTATAGGGAGAATATTTTTACTAATCTTTATTTCCATATACGTAGCACTTATTTATAGTGCAGTTCCTAACATCCATTCTGAAGTCCAGATGTAAACTTCCCTCCTGGAGGTGCATAAAGAAAGTAGATTATAATCTGAAGACAGCATGTCAGAATGATACCAATACTCTAGCATTTTCTAAGTTTCAAAAACAACTCTGTCTACTTACTTGATCCTTACAACAATACTGTAGTGTGCTCACAACGGTTATTTAAAAAAATGTTTTTAATCTTTATTTTTGAGAGAGAGAGAGAGAGTACGAGGGGGAGGGGAGGGAGACTCCGAAGCAGGCTCCAGGCTCCAGGCCCCGAGCCATCAGCACAGAGCCCAATGTGGGGCTGAAACCCACAAACCGCGAGATCATGACCCGAGCTGAAGTCCCACACTCAACCGACTAGGCCACCCAGGCACCCCTCACAATGGTTATTTTATAGATGAGGAAGCAAGCTTGCAGAGGTTGTCCCTTGCTCAAGATTGCACAACTAGCAGGATTTAAATCCAGGCCTTCTGATTCCAAGTTACTTACTGCACGCTATTGTAAGTAGTGTGAGCCACGTTTGTAATCATGGTGAGGCCAGTGCTGTTGGAACACAGACTTTACATTTGACAATGGATGTGCTGTCATAAATAAATAGAGCCTTTGTACAGTAACCCCTTGAGTTTTAGAAGCTTAAAAAAATTATTTACACCCTAATTATATTACTTTTAAAAAGTACTTCCATGTGTTAATTCATTGGAACCTCAGAACATGGCAAGTATTGTCTCTGTTTTTGGATAAGGAAAGAAACTCAAGAGAAGTGACTTATAAAACAAATCCAACAGTTGGACGCAGAGCCAAGATTTGAACTTAAATCTTGTCTCCAAAAATGATGCTCTGTCCACAGTAGCATGGTGTTGCTGAAGTAGAAGCTAACACTTTTAAATGTCGGTTTCAAACAAGGTAGGCACTTCAATACATGCTAATTTTTACATTTCTGTATGCACACACATACATAATTTTATAAATACATCAATGTAATCATATTATGTATACTGAGGATTTGGGGCTTAGGTTTTCCCTCTTGTTCCATTTTTTGGTTCCCCACCCTCAGTCTTCCATGCACTGCCCAACTTCCACATAAACTAAGTCAACAACCTAGCATGTGGTCTTCATTTTTTTCTGTTTTATAAATTTTAAACACACATATGTACACCTGTAGCAACCATCAGTTACATAAAAATGTAGGCATATAATTCACATCATATATTACTTTTTTATGCTCTAGAACCATGTAGATAGAAGTCCCCCTGAGTCACTTCTATAACTCTGATTCATTGCTTTAGATAGCTGCAGGGCATCTCATGACAGCAATGTATCATCACATTCTATCATTCCACTGCTGATGGCATTCACCTGGTGTCCAGTTTCCTATCCTTATGGACAATGTTGCATCCCTGGCATGTATCCTTACATACTGGTATGTACCGGTGGTTCAATGGCCTTGGAATAGATTCTTATAAATGGGATTATCGGATGGAGGGAAATATATAGATATGTTTTCTCTAGATATTATTATATTCCACCCCCCCCAAAAAAAACACTCTACTAACTGCAAATGTCTACCAGAAATAAAGGAGAATTTCTTTTCTTGTATTTGCCAGCAGGAATTATTATTCTTTTTTAACTCTTTCTGAAAAGATATGTACTGGTAATTGTTACATGTACTAGCATTTCCCTGAATAGTAGAAAATTTGAGTACCTTTTCATATATGCTTGTTGGTTATTTAGACTTGCTTCTCCATGAATTGCCTAGTGATATCCTTTGTCTATTTTTTCATTAGGCTTCCTTTTTCTATTCAATGTGTAAAAAGTCTGGTGACTATTATAAAAATTAACCCTGTCATTTTTATTCTTTTTTTTTTTTTTTTTGCAAAACTAAAATATGCCTATTTATTCCTTTAATGGTAATTTTTGCCACACAAACTTTCCATTTTTGTATATTTCAACAGATCTGACATTTCTTTTGTGGCTTTTGGGTTTCTAATGTTGGTTTAAAAGATCCAATTTGGGATCTTTAAAATGACTGTTGATTTATAATATCCTATTTCTTTTTCTAGAATTAGAAAACATAATTAATACAAGTTTTGTCAAATAGTCCTAATTTATTTTGTGTAACTAATTGACACGGACAATTTAGTATTCTTTTTTATCATTGTGACTCCTTCAACTTCTCATTTTCTTTAGCTTTGAAAATGAATATTAGCATGACAACAGACGCTGCTGAATGACACATACATTTGCCTGTGTTCAGACAGCAATTTATTTTAATGGGCTGAACTGCCTCATTACAGAAAAAAAGTCTGATTAAAATATTGCTTTCATTGAGTTGAAAGTTAACAAATGTTTTTAAAAACTATTTCAGTGAAGGTTTTTGAGCTGTTCGTAATTAGATGAGTTGATCTCCTCTCCTATTCAGGACACAGGCTCCTTTCCTCTATTATCCTCACATATATTACTTCCCCTCCACATAACCATTTATAAGCACTGGAGACGAACAGTTTTTGTTATCATATACTGCAGCAAATAAATCCTTCCTCTTCGTAAGTTTACCCTAATGATATAGAATCACATGCAACCTTTTCTGGTTGAAAAACCACAAAAGAAGTTATGACTAGTGAGATTTTCTGTTTTCCTCTCTTACAATTGCACCTTATATCATTTACTGTCCTCAAGTTGGAGACCAAAGTCAACACTAAAAAGATTTTATATCAGTTGCCTTTGAAAATCTAATAACAAACAGGGTACATTAATAATATTACATTGATATTAAACATTTGCACAAAAATGTATTACTACTTATTATAATTATATGAAAATACACATACATACCTGAACTTTCCCATGATGTTGATTAGAATCATCTGAGGTGGTTGGGGCACCTGGGTGGCTCAGACTCTTGATTTTGGCTCAGGTCATGATCTCACAGTTTGTGGGATTGAGCCCGCATCAGGCTCTGCAGTGACAGCGTGGAACCTGCTTGGGATTCTCTCTCTCCCTCTCTCTGACCCCCCCTTTCATAATAAACATTAAAAAAAAATCATCTGAGGGGGGATTGTGAGTATAACTGTGACAGCATTATTTCCTTCAGAAAGTGAGGGAAACTGAGTCTTGAGAAATCAGTATCTTTCTAAGATGACCAAAAGTTGTCTGCCACTGTGAAAACTTAAGTTTGCTTCTAGTAGGGCAGTGCTCAGAGACCCTTGTTTCCAGGCTCCTGGACTACACTTGCAAAGCTGGCCTTTTCTTTCTAAAAGAGACTTCATGGCATGGACACTCTGCCTTTTGTGCTAATGCTTGGGCCCTTGTATCCAACTGTGTGCTTGAATGAGAAAAGCCAAGCATTCCATTCATATTGAGGTACTGTTTTCTCATCCTTACATCAAAATGATATTTTGCTACGTTTCCTAGGTCTCTTCCATTTCTCGTTTACCTCTTTTGTGCCGGCAACAATCAAAATTTCCCTTGGCTCACTAGTCCCAGATACTTGCTACCTGTAAATAGGGCATAAAGCCCATCCAGTATCTCATTTCTTGAACACTTCCGGCTTTGTTTGCAACTGGAAGATGACTACAGCCCCTGCCCCAGGCCAGGCATCGCCCATTCTGAACGAGTATGAGAACTTAGAACTGACACACAAGGAGCAAACACTCAGGTGCTCACTGTGGAGAGGAAGGCAGGTGCCTTCTGACCAGCAAGCACCAGGCCCTACCTGAACTCTTCTAGATGCGAAGTGAAGGTCAGATGCTGGGATCAGCACAGTGACTATGCCAATGCAGCAGCAGCAGGAACAGCAGTGTCCTCAGAAGCCAGCCCTGCCTGTCTACACTGTACCCTTGCAGGGAAATGTCATAGCTCACCTCTATTAATAATTGGAGGCAGGAATTGATCTATTTCTAGCAACCAAAACAGCAAGTCTTCCCACGTAGTCTAGGAGGGAAGCGAGGACTTTGAACAGAGATCTCTTAAATAGCTGATGTACTGTCAAAGCAACTCGAGCCAGGATAGTGATCAGAACCAAAGTAGCAACTACTCAGTAATAAATTACAGGTGCTTTCAAACAGGCATGCCTGCACTTTGTGAGAAGAAGCAGCTTTCACCTGAAGCCTCCTGATGAATCCAAGACAAAGTTTCATCAACATTGTGAACCTAAGAATGATGGTCATGACCACTGCTTCAGTTATCCAACACACCACCCCCAACGCATAATGGCTTAAATTAACCACCTTTCTGTTGTCATTGCTCGCATGCGGTGGGTTGGCTGAGCTCAGCTGAGGGATTCTGGTGGTCGGGTTTGGGGTATCTCATGGGACTGCATTCAGATGGCAGCAAGGCTGTGACTGCAACACTCAGCGTGGTCTCACAATCCTCCAAGGAGCACTGAGCAAACTGACACCCTGCCCTGGGCCAAAACCAACCCACAGCCTGTTTTTGTACCACAGCAGGCAAAGAGTAGTGTTCACATTTTTAAATAGTTGAAAGATCAAAAGGAAAAAGTTTCATGACGTGTGGAAGTACTGAAATTCAAATTTCAGTGTCCATAAAATTTTATTGGAGCCCAGCCATGCTCATCATTGACATAATATTATAGCTGCCTTTGCCCTCCAATGGCAGAGTTGAGCAGTTGCGACTCTTGGCTGCAACATCAGAATTCCTTGTGCTTCTTTCTAATCTTTACTGAAATTTTACTGAAATTCACATTTTAAAAATAAATGCTTGGGATAAAAACAATTATAACTGTTTAACTGTCAAAACTACCTTTCTTTGCTACTGCAGTGCGGCTGAATATCTATTTCCAAACCAAATCGTGAGCCTCCTCGCATGCCCACCAGCTGGCAACGTGGTCACTGGACATGCAATTGGAGGCTTGGCAATTATTTCAAAGAGGAGAAATGAAATACTTGCTGATTTTTAAAAGGAAGAACTGGAGGGGTGCCTGGGTGGCTCAGTGGGTGAAGCATCCGACTTCAGCTCAGGTCATGATCTTGCAGTTCGTGAGTTCAAGCCCTGTGTCGGGCTCGCAGATGTCAGCACAGAGCCCGTTTCAGATCCTCTGTGTCTCTCTTTCTCTCTGCCCCTCCCCATCTTGTGCTCACTTGCTCTCTCGCTCTCAAAAATAAATATTAAAAAATAAAATCAAATAAAAAGAACTGGAAACATTTTTGCCTTTACAATGTAAACTTGAAAGGCCTTTCTAAACAACAGCTAGATAATGATGAACGTGAAGAGATACAATCCTTGCCCTTAAAGAGCTCCCAGTCCAGCAGAAAGTTGGACAAGTAAACAGTGTGGTGCAGGAATTAATAACTGACCACTGGTGAACACAACTATGATGGTGGCACAGAGAAGAGACATCCAACCTGGCTTGGGAAGGTCTTGGATGACTTACTAAGGGAACTGATGGGAAGGAAGTCAAGTTGGATTGGCCCAGAAGCCTTCCCAGGTACCCACCTAGGGCCTGATGGAGATGTCATTGCTTGGTTCCCCAGAAGCCTGTCACAACTGATAGTGCACTGACCTCATTTGGTGTACTTGTTCATCTTCCTCCACAAACTGGTAACTTCCTTTAAAGGCAGAAACTGTGCTGTTTGTCGTTGCATTTACAGTGGCTGACACATAAGAATGATCTGGTAAATAAATATGCAGAGGTTTCTCAGATGATGAAAATATCACCCCTCTAAGACAGGCTAACGTTTACAGACAGTATGATAGGTCTATGCCATGGTATATTTAAAAAAATCTGTACTAGTTAGTGTTTGAAATGTCAATACCAAATATTTGATACAGGAACAGGGTCGAGAACCATGAGGATGCAAAAGCAGACATGATACAATCACTGTCCTCCATAAACTCACAGCTTAAACTGGAGGTCTCATAATCCCCAGAATAGTCTGTCTTTCATCTGTTTATAGTTTGGAAGTCCACAAATACCTCTTTTTGAATAAGTAGGGCATTTCTTAAAAAAAATAAAGAAGGAAAAAACCTTGATCAAGGATATAAGAAGGCTAAGCGAAATTTCTTGAGAGATTTATGTATTTCCCTGCCCCCCCCCCACCACCCCGCCCTTCCATTTTAAGACTAGAAGGAAATGGAGGGAGTTGAGAATTTCCTCCTGGATTTTATCTTAGTTTTTCCTCACTAGCCATCTTTAGCACCTTCTTGATCAATGAACAGATGTTTACAATAATAAAGTTATTTCCTATATACCGTAATATCACTTAATATTTGCCACGATCCAGAAAAAAAGCAATTATGTATATCTTCTCTGAAATTACTACAAAGTATCTTCAAGATTCTATATTTCATGCCAGTTATCTGAAGATATTTAATTCAAAACCATTACCTAATTTCTCTTATAGCATGTTGTATTTTAAAAACATCTCATTTTCAAAATAAGATGGCTTAAGATCATCTTACAGATCCACACACAGTGACCCTTTTGTGATGTTTGTAGGGAAAAACGAGCCAAAAACATATAGGTACAGTAGTGTTTATTATAAACAATCAGGTAACAGTATAAGTGTGCATTTGAAGGATAACTGGAGCCTAGATATTAGGATCAAAAGCATTACTTAAATAGAAATAGTTCCTTTCTTTGTTGGTTTGTGTTACATTAATTTGAACTTAATATAGATTATGCCAGGATCCCCTAGTCTTGTCATACAGTTCAACTGCTAAATCATAACGGGGAAGACAAATTTGGAATGCATATTATTTTTTTCTTTAGTTGTTGAATATATATGCCAAGTATCAGGGACACATTCAAAGTTAAGCAGGTGCTTAAAGTCTAGCAGGTGATATTTATAAGAAACTTTTGTTGTTGCTCCTAATCCCTTAGAAGACAATGAAAAGGGGATTCTGAGTGCCAGTGCTAGGTTGTTGTTCAACTTTTCCTGATTTATACAGAGTGTTAAAAAAAAAAAAGGTAAATATGTTGAAAAGTGGTTATCTTTATATTTCCAACGCACTGGCATATAGTAAAATATCATCTAACTAAAACAAACTTCTCACATCTCAATTTTTTAACAGGAAAAAAAAAAAAACCCAGAAACAATGGGCTTGAACAACACAACAAATGTTCTGGGTCTTAAGAGCAGGCCACATCGTTGTTGTTCTCTATTGCACGACCCTTGTCCATGGCAACCTTAAATATGTTTGGCATTGCTACGTCTTAAAATGGCTTAGCATGTCCACTTTGCAAGTTATCCTCTGAAAGAATGCTCTTAAGTTTTTTCTGGATTGTCCATCTCAAGGGACAAATGCTAAATAGCAAACGTGGAAGTCTGAAAGCAAACGATGCATTACAACTTTGGCTAACTGTTGCCAACAGAAACACTAAAAGGCCAATGAGAATGTGACTGTCAGAGCGACTGAAGGGTTAACTCTTCTGCATTTCACTCGCATCCTAATACGGGCTTTTGGTGAGACATGACTGGTGATGATGCAAATGTACCACTTTAATCAAGTGTTTTCTTCAAAGGAATAACACAGGCTCTGTGGAGTATTTCATCCTGGTTTCCCAAAGCTGCATGGAAATCCAGGTTTGTTTATTTTTTTTAAATGTAACTTATAAGCAACCGGTTATGATTAATTCTGCAAAGGTATAAGGTTACCAGAGGATGAGTTTGAGCACTTGTGAAGAGATCAAGAAAGTTATGTTAAATGTCTGGAGCAAAATCCATGTGTACCAAAATCTCATATGTACCAAAGTTATGTTAAATGTCTGGAGCAAAATCCATGTGTACCAAAATCTCACAGTACTCATTATGAGGAAGACTCACCATATTAATGCCTCTTCTAAGGAAAGAAATGGGGGAAAACTGGAAAATAGGGAAGTAAGAGAAAACAAACAACTTCGAAGCACTGAAGAAAAGTAGCATACATCCCAGGAAGACTTCACCCCTTACCTGATTGCTCAGAGGAGAAGGAAAGTAAGTTTCAAAATAGAGATAATTAAGAAATCATCAGTCGTATTTTTTTTAAGCAAAAAGAAAAAAAAAAAACGATCGCAGGTTTTGTTTTGTTTTAAAAGTGAAAATACATGAAGATGTCTACACAGGTTTCCTAATAGACTCTCAGCTCCAGAGTCTGGGGCTGTCTCTGGTTTACACTGGATTCCACAGTACCTAACACTGTACCCAGCACATACAGGTGCACAATACATAGGTGATGAACCAATGAACTACAGGGTTTTCTAAACACTAAATGGACCACCTAATTTTAACGTAGAATGTACTATTTTCTGTTGCATATATGAAAGTTTCTATTAGATAACACTAGTGCTTACAAGAGGTGACAGTAGGAACTCACTCGTATCTTTTTCACAGGATCATTTCTACCTTGAATACAATTTAATGATAAGCAACTACTGTGTGCTAATGCTAAAAAGACTTGAGATAGAATGTATAAATGAAGAAGCCTCTTGGATTACTGAAGTACCGTCTGTTACAAGCATAATTACCTTCTTAAATTATACATTTTAAGAAGGTGTGAAATATTTTTCGAAGCAGTGCAGTGTTTAGTGGGTGGGAATTGTATATATATATATATATATATATATATATATATATATATATATATGAAAGTACCTAGAAATGTGGGGAATTTTCCTCTCTTTACCATCCAAGAGTAACTAAGAATGGGCTTTTAATACCATATATATATTTTAAGTGTCCCACTCTTCGGTACCGCTGTTCCCCAGAGATTATAAGGATTATGAAGTTACCATTCTATTTGTGAAGTTATTTCCAGGTATGAGGTTTCAGCTTTATAAGAGGCTACCAGATGTGACCAGCAGATTGAGACACTAAGTTAAATAACTCATAAACTTCATCCCAGCAATGTGTCCAGATTTTCTCAAAGGCTTCACCACTGTTTTAGTCATCTGTAAATAGTATCTGCCAACGTGTAGGGAAAATGCGGCAAAAGGACTGCCCTCGCCATGAGCCTTTTAATGGGAATATGAGAAGGTGTAAGTAAACAGAGGATGCTTTTGTCCAACCCTCTTATTTTACTGCTTCTTCTCTACTCAGGATTTGCACACATGGTCCTCTAGCTCACTGTGTAGACTCCACAAAGGCGACCAGGCTGCCTGACTTGAGAAACCAGGAAAATTCAGGGACCCAATTCCCTACATGGAGAGCAAGTGCCTCCCTGGCTGATTCTTGGACTAAGTTCTGGTCTTGTTTTGCAGTTTGGGAATAATGCTCAATTCTTGCTATTTTCATATTAACCTTTCCATGCATTAGACTCATTCTGGATTTTTTTCAGTGGTAGATTATGAGGCAACGTGGCTCCCAGCTTCACAGTTTCTTTTCCAATCACAGTTTAAATTTGTTTCAAATGTACCATTAATATCAGCACAATCATCCAGCTATAGGTATTTCAACTTGAGAGATAAAATAATTTATGTGATTTATCTTACATAACTGATTTACAGCTTGGTCTGTTTTTTTTTTTTCCTTGCCGATAACACTAAAAGTGAGATTGTTTAAATTATACGGGTTTGACTGCTTTCTTTTGTCTGAAAGTGTTATTTCTCTAGTGCTGCTAGTACCCTGACTCTTAATATATAAACAGTTTTGATATTTTTCTGGTAGGCCACCCAACATGCCTTATAATGACACGGCTGACTAAAGCTGCCTTTTATTCTGCCAGCACTTTTCAAATACTATTGACACAATTGCCTTCATTTGTTACCGCCCAGCCCACAAAAGAAACTGCTTCCTATTATTATAGCACAGGCACGAAAAACCTGCTTTTCTAATCACGTTGTACTGGCATCAGGTTTAACTAGAAAGCACAAAACAATTGGTGATAAAAAATATGAATAGTATATATTATATGTATTTACATATGTACTTGGAAACTTGAGTTAGTTGCAAATCTGAAATGATGTAAGCCACTGCCTGCAATAGCATCTATGCTCTAGAAATGTCGACGAAGTCATGACTGACTGTTAAGACACCGAAGAGATGGGGTTATGTGGAGAGCCCATCTGAGTCAGAACTTTGTCCAACCACTGCAGTGGTCCATGAAGATGAATCTCAATCCAGCAGGGGGTGCTCGTGACATCTTGGCGATGATACTCAGCTCCCCAGCCCTGTAAAGCAAGAAGAGAGCCAAGAGTGAGGATGTGGAGAAATGGGAACCCTCATGTACTGTTGGTGGGAATGCAAACTGGTGCAGCCGCTCTGGAAAACAGTGTGGAGGTTCCTCAAAAAATTAAAAATAGATCTACCCTATGACCCAGCAATAGCACTACTAGGAATTTATCCAAAGGATACAGGAGTGCTGATTCATAGCGGCACTTGTACCCCCAATGTTTTAGCAGCACTTTCAACAATAGCCAAATTATGGAAAGAGCCCAAATATCCATCGACTGAAGAATGGGTAAAGAAGATGTGGTTTATATATACAATGGAATACTATTTGACAATGAGAAAGAATGAAATCCTGCCATTTGCAGCAATGTGGATGGAAGTGGAGGGTATTATGCTAAGTGAAATAAGTCAGTCAGAGAAAGACATATGTTTTCATATCATATGTTTTCACTCATATATGAAACTTGAGAAACTTAACAGAAGACCTGGGGGAAGGGAAGGGGAAAAAATAGTTACAGAGAGTGAGGGACACAAACCATAAGAGACAGTTAAATACAGAGAACAAACTGAGGGTTCATGTGGGGTGCTGTGGAGAGGGGAAAATGGGTGATGGGCATTGAGGAGGGCACCTGCTGGGATGAGCACTGGATGCTGCATGGAAGTGATGAATCACAGGAATCTATTCCCCAAGCCAAGAGCACATTTTATACACTGTATGTTAGCCAACTTGACAATAAATTATATTAAAAAAAAAAAGAGCCAAGAGTAACGGTGCCAGACTTTATGGTCAGCCTGCAGAGGTGTGAGACAGACAGGCCTCAGTGCACGCAGAGCCCACACACCAGAGCTGCTCCTGACACCTGAGAGAATGTGCACTCGACCTTCCTGTAAGTACAGAACAACCTCTGCATCAACCAGACACCCTAAGATGAGTCCAAATCAAAGATCGCCTCTAGGCTCACAACTAAATACACAGACCTAGAGATGGTCTGGTCTCTAGTCACGTCAGAAACACCGGCAAATCATTTTCTCTTCCACAAGGGAAGGAGCCTGACCTTATGTTCCACCCCTTACTGCTGAACACAGTGTTTTGCACAAAACAGATGCTCACTGCAGACCACTGACTGGATCTGAAAACTGTGAAGAGAGAACTGAGGGTGTTCTTGATGATTCAAGGGTTGGTTAAAAAGCCTGTTTCTCCTCTCTCTCTTTTTTGGCTCACTTTTTGGCAATTTCCCACCTATTACCATTCATAGGAAAGATAGTAAAAATAAAGAAAAAATAAATTTGTGTATTTTTTCTCTAGATGTTATATACTAGTAAAAAGTTATTTTTTAAAAATGAAGAGAGATCACAAATTACTCTTATTGGGAACAGTGATTATCTGTAGGTTAAAAAAACTTGGATTTCAACACAACCATGCTGCCTGATCACACTTTACATTCGAGACCACAAGCCTCAAGTGCCCTTGTGATGCCACCTGGCAATCAAATGACACTCCCCCAGTCCCTGTGCTCTCCCACTACCTCCCACACCCCAAATGACTGCTCACTCTTGTCCTTTTTCCTACAACCTCTAATACCTACTCCCCCGTCTACTTGAGAATGACTATCTTCTTTCTTATTTTAACCAGAATGAAGCAATCAGAAGGGTTTCCACAGCACTTGCACGAACATACTCAGCCTTTCTACCTCTCACCACAGATTATCTGTGTTTCCAAATAAGCCAGTCCATCCAGTTGTGCAGAAGACTCAAATGCCTTCCCAAAGACATCATTCCAGGAAATCTCCCCATTCTCTCGTATTATATTTTGTTTTCTGCTGGATCATTCCTATCAACATAGGAATATGATGAAATATCGCCCGTCTTCAACATACTTCTCTTGGCCCTAACCACTCCCACCAATTACTGCCCTATACCTTTGACCCCCTTTCTAGCTGTCCAAACTGGCTGTATCAATTCCTCTCCTTCCATTCTGATCAGCATTTCAACCCCAGCCTTCAACAAAACTGTTCCTGTTAAGATTAAAAAAAAAGATGGGGCACCTGGTTGGCTCAGTCAGTTAAGCGTCTGACTCTTGATTGTGGCTCAGGTCATGATCTCACAGTCGTGGGATCAAGCCCTGCATCAGGCTCTGTGCTGACAGCTTGGAGCCTCTCTGCCCCTCCCCAGCTCACTCTTTTTCTCTCTCTCAAAATAAATTAATAAACATGAAAAAAAAAGATTAAAAAAATCCTTTACATGCTAAAATTAATGACCAGCTCTCAGTCTTCATGTCACTTGGGCAGCATGTGATTTGGTTTGTCCTCTCTCCTCCTCAATATACTTTCTTCTTTTGGTTTAAAGAGCACCTTACTTTCTTGGTTTTACTTCTATATTGGTTAATCTTTCTCAGTTTTCTTTGCTGGTTCTTCCTCTTTGAAGGTGGAAGTGTCCCAGGGCCCTGTCTTAGGACCCCTGATCTTCTCGGTTAAACTCAAACAACTGGCAATTCCACTCGGGCTCATGGACAGATACCGTGCATATGCTGACAATTCCTACATTGACACTGCAGCCCAGCCCGCTCTCCCTAAATCCTGACTCATACCTCTAACTGTCTGTTCAGCACTTCCACCGGGATGTGTGTCAGTGCAAAGTTTCTCTCACTAAAACTGAACTCTTAATCTTGTATCTAAATCTTCTCCGTCCTGAGTGGAGGGATCATCTTTCTAACTCCTCCTTTCTCAAAACTCACACAGAGTCACCTGCATAACTCAGAATCCTTCCCCTTCTTACAACTTCTTCCATAACACTCCTAGTGGGAGCGATGGTCATCTCTCAACTGAACAGTGCAATGGCCTCTTAGCTGGTCTCTCTGCTTCCATTCTTGCTTACACGATATTTGCAATTCACATGGCAACTATAGTGATCCTTTAAATATGTAAGTAAGATCACGAAATCCTCTGCTCGAATCCCTTCAGGGGCTCCCCATCTTGTTAGAGTAAAAGGTGAAATCCTTACAGTGGCTTCCAAAGCACTGATCCGGTTCCCTATCACTGCTCTGATCTCACCCCCCAGCTCCCCACTCACACTCTAGGCACCCTGGCCTCCTGGTTCCTACAAATGTCAGGCCATACTCTTGCTGTAGGGTTTGCCCTTCCCTCTGTGTCTACTGCTTCCCCTCCAGATACCCTCATGATTTAACTCCTTTACATCCTTTAAGTCCCCAATGAGGCCCACTCTGCCCACCTTTTCAAAATTTGCAAACTCCCCGTACTCCAGTACTCCCAATTCTCCATACCCTGCTCTATGTTTCTCTTTCCATTCAAGTTCTTTATTATAGCTGTTGTTTATTGCCTGTCTCTCCCTACTGGAATGTTGATTCCATAAGGACAGAGATTTTGAGTAATCACTGATGTATCCCAATGCCTAGAATAGTGCCTGCTGCAGCATAAGGTAGGAGCTCAATAATATCTCACTGACTGACTGGATGAGTCCTAGAATCAGTAAAAATCAGAGCTAAAGATGATCTAGCCCGTCACCCCTCATTGGTAGCTACCAGTGTTTAGTCCTCTTTAATTTCTTATATTTTTTAAATTTTAATAATGTGTTTTATTCAACACAATATATCTGATATTATCATATTAATACATAATCAATATGTAATTACTAACAAAGTATTTTACATTATTTTTATTTGTATTATCTGCCCCCCACAGTTTTGTTGACATACAATTGATATACACTGTGTTAGTTTTAGTTGTACAACATGATGATTGGATATATGCATATATTGTGAGATGATCACCACAACAAACTTAGTTAACATCCATCACCTCACATACTTACACATTTTTTCCTTACACATTTAAATTTCTTTTAACCTAGTCATCTGTTGTTATATTTGCAATATTACATAACTGTTTTCTGTGAATTGTATAGCTTTATGAGATACATCTAGCTGATCTTAGGACAATCAGATTTCTGTGCAAACTTATACTACAGTGAAATAATTACCTCTGATGTACTGGCATTTCATCCTAATTTTAAAAACATGGACCCGGAAAAAACAACTAAGAGTAAAATGGACTGTACGTTCATGGCGATTTAATGCCCTCTGCTGGCTCTAAAGCATCAGAACGTCTGAAAAGATTTCCAGGTATTTGCTAATTGTTTTACAGTATAAAAATGCTTTTAAAACTTAACAGTAAATTAGAATAAAACTGCTTTGTCATCATGAAAGAAATAATTTCAAAAATCCATTTTTTCCATTGCAAACTATATTCTTGATTGTTGTTTTTTAAAATAATTACTAAAATTACAAATACAATAAAAATAGATTTATAGAAAAATAGGACAACTATTTTTCCTGGTAATTTTAAAGGATTAATAAATCTTACTTCGAAAACACCTGAAATGGGACACCTGGGTGGCCCACTAGGTCAAGTGTCCCACTCTTGATTTCGGCTCAGGTCATGATCTCACACAGTTTGTGGGTTCAAGCACCGAGTCGGGCTCTCCTCTGACAGTGAGGATCCTGCTTGGGATTCTCTCTCTCCCTCTCTTCCTCCCCCTCCCTCTCTCTCAAAATAAATAAACATTTAAAAAATAAACCAAAAAACCTGGAAAAAACCATACTGATTTCTTGGATGGGTATGCAACAATGTGAAAACTATGTCACATATACCCAGTTAGTGTGATAAACACACTCATATTTTGAAATATTAGAATTATTCACCAGTACTCTGCACAAGATGAAACAGCAGGTGGTGACACTCTGGTGACACTGGAGTGTTTGGCATCAGGGTGCAAACCCAGCTGTGTTTCCTTCCCACGAAGTAACTTCCTCAGTTCTCCAACCTTCACAACAACATGAGTAAGACCTAATTCAAGAAACATTCAACGAATACTCATACACAAAACATCTACTTATCTCTGAGTTAATCATTCCTGCCATAATATTTCTATCCCAATTTGTTTATGCTTTTATAATAGCAACTTATTGTACACTAGCTTGTATTAGAACCAGTACTGCCTATTTTGTAGCTTAGTTATAAATATTATCTCCTCTGTTGGCCTAAGAGTTAGTTTACTTAATTCAGATAAATTCAACATTTATTGAGAGACAATAGTGCGCAGCAATTTGAGAGATGAAAAAAAATCAGATAACTACCTTAACTTGTCCTCCTTTCAAAACTATCATTTTTTAAATGTTTATTTATTTACTTTTTTTTACTTTTTGAGAGACAGAGAGCACAAGCAGGGTAGGGACAGAGATAGAGAGGGAGACACAGAATCCAAAGCAGGCTCCAGGCCCTGAGCTGTTAGCACAGAGCCCGACGCGGGGCTCAAACCCACGAACGATGAGATCATGACCTGAGCCAAAGTGGGACGCTCAACCAACTGAGCCACCCAGGCGCCCCCAAAACTAACATGTTTAAGAATTTTCTTGAAGCTGCTAAACAAGAGAGTTGACACTCATAGAGGAGCTCTTCCTAAAAACAACTGAACAGAGTTCCAAAGAACGCCCCAAAAAACCCTGTTGTCTACTTGAACTGGCTGGAGAGCTACCCACATCACCCAAAGAATGCATTTTGGCTTGTTTTATTTAGTTTTTCACTTTCTACCTTAACATGTGAAAGCAAGCGCTCCTTACCTTAACAAAGCTCATCCGGATAGTGCACATCTTGGTTAACTCATAGACGACTTCAAATCCGTGGTGAACTGACTGAGCCAGCAGCTGAGCAAAGAGCTGGTTGTTGAAGATCTTGAGACTGCAGCCACTGGGGATCTTGCAGACAGTGGCCGGGTGGAAGCCATGCTGATAGTTGCAGTTCCGGCTCTGCACGAAGATGCTGCTGTCACTCACACACTCGGCATACACCTCTCCCCCAACATAGTATAAATGCACGCCTACAAGGTAAAAATGGCGTCCTCAAGCAGCAGTACAAGTAGTTTAGGATTAACACCATCCCCTTCTCATTGCAACGTCAAGGTGTGTGAATGTCTGTTGCGAAATTAATTTTAATATCACCACAACCACAGTATGAAGCGTGACCTCCATGCTTGTGGCTTTTTTCCCACAAGTCCATTTAAAAGTGGATGGCAACCCATGTTTACAATGATTGTGGAGACTCTCCTGTACTCCTCCGTCTGTCACTCTCGATCTCGTGCTCCTGCTTATCCACTCTATTATTTTTTATTTATTTTTTAATGTTTATTCATTTTTGGGAGAGAGAGAGACAGAGCACGAGCAGGGGAGGGGCTGCAGAAACTGAAGTAGGATCCAGGCTCTAAGCTGTCAGCACAGAGGCCGAGGTGGGGCTCAAAACCACAAACCGTGAGATCATGACCTGAGCCCAAGTTGAAAGCTTACACCCAGGCGCCCCATTATTCACTCTAAAAGTAAGCTCTCAGGGTGCTGGGTGGCTCAGTCGGTTGAACATCCGACTTTGCCTCAGGTTTGTGAGTTCAAGCCCCGCGTCGGGCTCTGTGCTGACAGCTCAGAGCCTAGAACCTGCTTCAGATTCTGTGTCTCCCTCTCTCTCTGCCCTTCTCCCTGCTCTCTCTTTCTCTCTCAAAAATAAAAATAAATATTAATTTTTTTTAACTTTTCACCTACTATTATAGATCACAGAAATAATGCCTATATTGTACTTGGGAACAAGGAAATCCTTGCCACCTTTTTCAGATATAAAGACTCACAATAAAAATGCAGCTTATGTACTCTATCTCACATTCTTGTACTTTTTTTTTTTCCTTCACGTTCTTGTACTTAACAAAGCAAGACAGCATCCTGAGATTGGTGCTTCCCAGGCTAATTTTTATTCCAAATTAAAGCTGAGCTGATTCTTTCCCTCCAAGTATCTGGGTTAAAGACTTAACATAAATGCATATATAGCAAGCGACTGGGGTTAGATGAAATGAAGAAGTTCAAGTCTAGTGAATGTTAAATACCAGAATGGTTTTTCCAGCCTTTCAGCAGAAACACAATTCTCCAGCATTAGGTGTCAATGTAATTGTAAACACAATCGCTGTGCAGTCACAAGGTGTTCGTATAAACGGTCCAGAATACACCTAGAGTGATATACTTTGGATCTCTTCAAACCGCAAATACAGATTTTTAAATGATATAATCTAGAGACCCCTGGGGGGTTCTGCACAGCTGTGCACCGAGGAAACATCACGGAGGCAGCGAGCTGCTCAGTGCCTGTCAGGTTCTAAGCAGCACTTGAGGTGACCGTGCATTAGCTGTGACTGCCTTCCATCATATTTACGGTTTCCTTTTCCCATCTCTTTTCCCTTAATACAATTTTAGAAAAGAATGTTTTTCAGTACTACGCATTCCAGCCATAGCACTGGAGACACGGATGTGGAGTCATAAAGCTAAAGTATTTGATGTTGAGGCCAGGGTTCCCCTTCTCTCCACCTCGGGCTGGCCCCTCTCCTTTTTTCCCAGCTCTCACTCCCTTTTCTTTCTCATGTCTCTTCTCACAGTCCCTGAACAGCCTGGGATCTGGCACCAATGGCCCAGGCCGTGAACAGTAGGCAGGAAGGTCCCAACTGGCTGGGACACAGTTACCTGGCTGCATGGACATGGGGGTGAGGCAGGGGCAAATACAAGCAGACTTCCTTTACCAGCCCCTGTGAGCTCCCTGGGGGGAAGGCCTACCTCTGGAGTGGTTGTGGTTTTCTCAGAAGAGGGTGAACCAGTGGGGAAAGAGCCAGCGGAGACTGCTAAGTATTTAGTATGTATTTGAATTGAATGACCTTCAAATTTATAATCTTCCCAGAACCTACTAAGTAAAATAGATCGGACTTTTTGTTATCTGACTCTGGTCTTTATTTAGGGGATGATTTTCAATCCTGTTAAAGTATTACCTGCAACCACAGCACAGTTGCCAGAGTAAGGAAAGCAGAGAAGAGCCTGGGCAGGCAGGTGGTAGTTTAGCATCCTGAGCAAAAAGGGGCCAGAGCCCAGGGAATTAGCACGTGGAGGCTTGAATCAGCTCTGAGCAGCAGGCAAGGGTGGATTTCAATGCCAGTGTGAAGGAGGCTGGGTTTTGGTTAGAGAGGGGCATCCAAGGAAACGTCAAGTAGGCAAGTCATTTTATTTGCATCCACCTGATAGGCCAAAACAGGGGCTTTAAACCACATGTATTAGATTCAAAATCTCCACAGAGAACAGCGAGCAAAAAGGATAAATGCCCAAAGAAAATGCATCCTGAGATGACAAAGAGGACCCAGGCAATGTGCTCCCCAGGCAAGCTCTTCCAGCATTTTCTCTTGGGCTGCATCTCTCTTTATCTGAGTTTCCCACTTCTGTGTGACTGCCGCCCACATTTTAGGAGATGAGGGAGTGTGGAGTCCTGTGTCGTGGTTACTTAGGACCAGAGAGAGACACCTTGGGTTTGATTTGGGTCTGCTAAGTCAGACTGCAAGAGTGTTCCCTTTTGGTCTTCTTCCATAGTCTTGAATGACAGGGAAATAACAGGTAAGACTGAGAGGAAGGTGCGTAGGTTGGTGAGAAGGTTCCCTTGGTTTTGTAATTGATCATCCCCTTGCCTTTGTTACCCTCTCGTCTGCACACCATTTTAGCAACCTAGCTGAATATCAGAATCATCTGGAGCTTTAAGAAAGTGCATATTTCTGGGTGTAATAATGGTACTTTTAGAAACCCCTTGTATAGATATATATGTATATACACACATGTATATACACACATGTATATACATACACATATGTATATACATACATATATATGCATATATATATGTATATATATATGCATATATATACTCAAATCTGTGGAGAAAGGATATGAAATCTGAGATTTATTTTAAAATACTCTTGCAAGGGGTGCCTGGGTGGCTCAGGAGATTGAGTGTCTGACTTTGGCTCAGGTCATGATCTCACAGTTCCTGAGTCTGAGCCCTGCATCAGGCTTGCTGTCGTCAGAGCCCTCTTTGGATCCTCTGTCCCTCTCTCTCTGCACCCCGCCCCCTGCTCATGCTTTCTCAAAAATGAATAAATACTAAAAATTTTTTTGAATACTCTTGCAAAACTATCATGGAGGGATAGAAGAAAAAATGCACAGAATGCGAATCATTATTGAAGCTAGAGATGGTGCTATGAATATTCACTGCACGATCTGTCCACTTTTGTAGATGTTTGGAATTTTCCAAAATAAAACAAAATGTTTTAATGTATGATCGGAAAATAATAATATAAGAACACAGATTTCCAGATCCACGCTAGGGCTTTGGTTCAGAGGATAGGCCCTCCATTGGACTGTGCCTGCAGCTGTGCACTCCACAATCCAGGGTGTGCCTCATAGCCTTTTAAGATCTAGGTAATCATGATAAAGCTACTCCAGAAGATGGCAGTGGCTTCTCTTGAGAAAGGGGCTTCTAATTCACACAAAGCCATCTCTGGGCTGGTAGCGACGTCAGTCCCCCAAATCCGTATTTGAAGACTGGAAGTCTCTTTGGACGGTAAGATGAACAAACACGTTCATCACACCTGTTTGACCGACACTGAATGGCCCACGTCAGTACTCACACTCGGCCACTCTGCCGGGCTGGGCCACACTACTGCAGCAATCCTGGCATGCCCTTACATGCCACATCCCACCTCCCCCCACACCCCCTTCCCGCCACATCCTTCCACAATCAGGAAAGCCCACTAGAGAAAATTTAGAAAATACAGAGATGCAGAGACTAAAACTCAGCTACAATCAAAGCTAACATTTGCTATATACCTTTCAGGCTTCTCTTTCACGTGTGTTCTTTAAACCTTTCACCCTTCCCCTACTAACAGTTTAATTTTATTATAATAGCCAGGGGATCAGGTGAAAATTCAGATCTCGACTTAAATCTATCTTCCTATTTTATGCAGAGTCAAAGCTAAAGCACTTAAAATGGCCTCAAGGTCACTGCGACCTGGTCCTTTCCCCTCCTCCTCTTCAAAGATTTCCCCATTCCCTTACTGCTCATCTTGGCCCACTCACCGTGGCTTCCCTGATGTTCCTTACAATATACCAGGTAGGCTTCAGGGCCTTTGCCCCTGCTGTTCCCTCTGCTTCGAAAGATCCCCCTCCGTGTAGCTAATTCCCTCTTTCCCTTTCTGTTCAAATGTGACCTTGTTAGGAAAGTCTTCCCTGGCTACCCCACTCTGCATTAAAACATGCCCTCCCCATTTTCTTCCTCTCCTGTGTTTTTCTCTAATCATTAAACATACCATTATTTCTTCTCTGTCTTTCCTTAGTTATAATAGGTAACCCATGAAATCAGGATTTTGTGTTTTTGTTTTGTTTACAACTGTTACATCCCTAATGATGGAATAATCTGGCTAAGAACAGATGCTCAACAAATATTTGTAAGATGAATGCTTATCTCTGAAATCTAAGTGTCTCTATTAATTAACTCCATAGAAAAAGTTAACTTATTCACTAATCTAGGTGGGCTTTTGCTCCAAATTTATTCGGGCTGGTGCTCCAGGAAGCCTGCTGTTTAGAAACAAATAATCCAAGGGAGCACCTGAGAAACAGTCCCTTGACCTCATAGAAGACTGATAGCTCTTCCTTTAAAAATACTCTGGGGCACCTGGGTGGCTCAGTCAGTTAAGCGTCCGACTTTGGCTCGGGTCATGATCTCACAGCTCGTGGGCTTGAGTCCCGTGTCAGGCTCTGTGCTGACAGCTCAGAGCCTGGAGCCTGCTTCAGATTCTGTGTCTCCCTCTCAGCCCCTCCCCGAGTCACGCTCTGGTTCTCTCTCTCTTTCTCAAAAATAAATAAATGTTAAAAAAATTTTTTTCTAAATTCTAAGACAACTTTGTGTGTGTGCCATACTTTATGATATGACTTATTAACTCCTCTAAAAAAAGGTGGGTTTTTTTTCCACATTAAAGCACTTCCAAACAGCTTTCTGAGAAGACTCTGACTCTGATTGGAGACCACATGAGGGTGGAGTGCCCTTCCATCCAATCAGCACTTACACAGACTTTATGGCTTCCATAAAAGGCCATCCATCCTAGCCCTTCCAGCCAATCAGCACTTAAACAGACTCTCTGGCTTCCGTAAAAGGCCATCCATCCATCCTAGCTCTTTTTCCTATGGCTTCTTAACCTGGGGATTAGCTCTCAGGCGATAATGCAGAACCTCCACTCTCCATGTCTGCAGCAACAGCACCTTAAGCAAGCTACTTTCGGAAGGGCTCCCAGAAGGTATACAACACTCCTTTAATATCTGAAGTCTATCTTTGGATCAAGTGGCAGCAGCATAAGTCTGAAGTCTAATACACAGACCAATGTGCAAAGCCCCTCAGCACACAGCTCCACAATGTTTTAACGTTCTGCCTCTCGATTTCACTTGGAGATTCTTATAAAAATCATTTGAAAGTAAAACTGCAGTACCTGACAAATTTATTTAAGAATTTAGTCAAAGGGAAAGAATGGCTATGCTTCCTCCTTTACGATAAAAATTACAGTATAGTTGTGTTTCCTTGTTTTGACCTCCCTGTTAGGAAACCTAGAGCAAAATTTTAATCACAATTACAGTGGTCACCTTTAGCTATATTCTCCTTTCCTGCCACCCTCAGCCCCCAGTTTCTGATTTTCTATTTTTTATTTATCATTTCACTGCGAAGTTTTCCCTTATGCCACCTCAAAGCCACTATGGAAAAATACAGGATATAAACAAACATAAATATCACGATGAGAGTCAACATCAATGAATAAATTCAACCTGTTTCTAATCAACGGCGTGTAGGTTTCCTATGACAGAAGAAATTTAGGGGGTATGTTAGAAAGAATATTTAGAATGATCATCGAGTACAATAATCAATGTTCTCTGGAAATCTGAAATAAAAGGCTTGTGGCTACCTTGCTGAAGTGGTCTAAGGGCTGGAGGGAGAGAGAAAAGATAAAATGACTCTAAAGGTTCTGTATGCCTGTGAATCCACAGTAGTCCGACATGACAGTGGACAACCAGGTATTAAATGCTACCAACTATTCTAATATAAAGAAAATGATTTAAAGATCTGCAACCAGGCCTCACACTCGGGTAGGATTTGCTACCGTGGATCATGGTTATGAGACAGGCTTCAAAGCACCACTGGCCAGACCCCAGTGAAGCCTGTGCCCATCTGCTTCATAACAATGCCTGGCCACAGGAGACCGCCAGTCGCTGCCAAAGGTTCCCAAACATAAACAGGTCGTGATTTTCACTACCTCGCTTCTAAGTCTCCAAAGGTCACTTTACCTGATATATAAACTCACCAAGCCAGAATTCCTCTTATTTTGCATCTTTAGGCAATTTGAAAATAATTCATGATACTTCCCTTCAATAATTTCATCCTGCCTTCATATTTACCATCTTGTTTGTCTTCATAATATTTAACCTATGCCACTCTCCAAAAGATGCTGTGCTGACCCTAGAAGTAGAGAGACTAAGACCCTGAAAGCCTAGCTGTTTTCTCCCAGCTCAACAGCCTAGGACCAACCTGCTAGGTTATGTGGCCAGTATGTGGCTTGTTCCTGTCCCATGTTTTAGCTCAGAAGAATATAGGAATTACATATTTGCTTTTACCCTTTCCTATGTGTCTCCTGGTGTTTTCTATTGTTGAGTTTCTGTTTACGTTAGAAAGAAGTCCAAGACAGAATCTGTTCCTGTTATTTGAAGGGTCTGTGAATCCATCTATAAGCACGCTTCGGGAGGAGGCCTGGAACGTCTCCCCAACTCGGTTGTTCAGTTCATAGTACGCAACAGAGCACCAGTGCTGTGGTTCCTCGTAGCAAACTGGTCGAAAGTCTGCAAGAAAAAGAACGAGAGAGCACATCACCACTGTCATGCCTGGCTTCCCATCTCACGATTCCACCTGGAAACTTACATTAATGCTGTCAACCAGAAAGGTGGCTGCGAGACAAGGATGCTCTTTGTGATCTTTACAAACCTGTCACTTGACAGAAGCTATTGTAGTTAGCTCATCTAGTTAACACATGTGGCACAGAGGCCACAGTCCTTGTGACTCTCCCATGGTTAGAGCATTTGTAATCATATTTATAAGTATTGAGGGGGCCTGACAAACAACAATATGAACAGATCAATGTCAATTCCATTGCCCCTAAAGGAGACAGCTCCAAGGATGGTGGCAGGTCACCTCCTCTTTATGTGTGAATGATAGCATATTACTGTCACTGTACCAAACTGAGTCCCTGTGACAAGAGTATCATTTCCTAACAAACTAAAAATGATAAATAATAATTTGGATATAATAAAAGCTGAATCAAAACTCCAGATAGGAATTTAAATTACTGAAGAAAGAAAAAAAAACTTCTATATAGACTCACATTCTCTGATGTGTACATATGGAGTATTTAGTTATTTATGGCATAAACTATTTTAAAGACAGCTGTATGTTTCATTAGGAAATCCAAGAATGTTATGCCAAACTTTTCAAAGCTAATTAAGTTGCCAGTAACCAACCACAGTTCAGAGTGCTAATTCTTTGCCACTTTCTCCACCTTTTTTAGTGATTATATTAGCTCTCTTCTCTTTGAATATCCTAGTTAGTCTTATATCTACAGTGTGTTCCTATATGCACTAAAACATAAATTTTTGAAACATACATTAGGGGGTTATTATCTGATTTACAAAAGGGCCTTTACTTATAGAAGACTTCACCCTGGCCGACTTTAAACACTAAGCTCCCTTACACCCTCTCCACCCAGTGTGGTTCCTGGAACTACAGCTTGTGCATTGCCTGGGAGCTTGCTAGGAATGCCGGTTCTTGGATGCCACCCCGGATTTACAGAATCAAAACCTGCATTTACAGAAGATCGCCATGTGGTTTATGTGAACGTGAAAATTGAGCAACGTTTATCCAGCTCATTATAGGAAACAGATAAAATCCTGCAAAAACCCTATTTACATATTTACATATATTTGTAAGGGCACCCCTCTAAGCCAAATCAAAGACCCCATGACAAAACTATAGTATAAACACAACTGGAGCAAAATTGCTAACTTAAATACCACTTCCTGTACTCAACATCCAGAACTACAAGCATCTAAATGTTAGGTTAAAATAAAAAATTAACTTACTCTAGTAACCGGGCTGATAAACAAACATTCACTCTACGGTATTGAGGAATGCCAAAGTTAAAATGCACAGCCATGGTTTCTGCCCCTTAAAACACATGTGAAATAGCAGGCTAGCACATTTCATTTTGTTTTTGGATTTGTTTTGTTGTGGGGTAATAGGAAATGCTCTTGGAAAACAGCTACATTTAGCTGTTCATCTACAAATTTACCTCCATTAGGCACTGACAGCACTAAATGACTATCAGCTGTGGCATCTACAGGTCGGCCATTCTGGGTCCCTGGGGCTTCTGTGGCATGATAAGGCGGGGGTGGTGTGTCAGCTAAAAGAAAGCAGTAAAACAGAGGAATGTCAAACTGATAAACTGCACAAAGACAGATCCAACCTTTCTTGCTGTGAAACTCCAGGGCTTGGTGGATAGCGTTATTGCTAAAGACGGGCAGTAATATAATAAGGCTATTCTGCAGGACATTGTGAGTGTCACATAGAAGAAATCGGTTGTCCAGACATCCTCACAAAACGGCTGATTAGTTTTCCCTCTCACTTAGGAGTTATCTATGAGTTATAAGTTCCGACGAATGTAGGGTAAGATTTTCAAAGCTAGGAGCTATTCTCCTAGCTTTTGCAATGGCAGAAGAGTCCGCTGTCTGACTTTCAAAGCAGAAAGCTAAACCTTCTTTGAAGTGAGCTTAATTTTCAATTCCTCTGTTGCCATGGATTGTACAATGGCCACAGAGATGGTCTCTCTCTGAGATAGTTCCAAATCTGCTCCCCCAAATGCAGAACAGTTGAAACCTGATTATAACCTGTGCCCCAAGGCATGCTGAGAGGAGCTCTTCTCCCCAAATATCAGTTCTATAATTGGACAGTGATCAGGGTTAGGCAAATGGGTGTGCATTCAGTAGATAATATCTTATCAGAAATTAATTCACAACACAATAAAAACTCCTGCAGCAGAGGAAGAACCTTTCAGTGAGAACATCAGAATAACTGATTCCTCCTGTATACATTCCTAATGTCAGTTCAGAATAGTCTTGTTTTGTTAGGGGTGGATGGAGTGCAGTGGCATGAAAAGTTGACTCAGTCTGCCTTTGTTGAATTGAATTTTGTCCATTCCAGTAGTTCCCACGCTTAAAGTGTGCATAAAATTGCCAGTGAAACTCTAGTTAAAGATGCAGATTCCTCAGAAATTCTAAGTCTGCAGGTCAATGGCTAGATGAAGACATGTATGTTTACAGGCACTGATGGCAGTTCCCAGTGCATGCCACGTCGTCCAACCGTGGATAAATCATTTCCTTGTGAGAAAATAAACGCTGACCCTGTTTATAGGAAAAGTCATAAAGCAAGGTGGCCCTTTTGTAGGTCCTTGACTGGGTCTATCTATAAAATACAGGTTGAACATAGTTACCCTATCACCATATCCACTCCTAGGCATATGCCCAAAGGAGCTGAAAGCAGGGACTCAAGCAGATGCTTGCATGCCAGCGTATACAACAGCACTCACACTAGCCAAAAGGTGGAAATAACCCAAACATCCATCAACCAACAAATGGATTTTTTTTTAATGTGGTATATCCATTCAATGGACTACTGCTGTCACAAAAATGAAGTAACTGACACAGGATACAACCTAAACTATGAAAACACTATGCTAACTGAAATAAGGCAGACACAAAAAAAGGCAGATAGCATATGATTCCACTTCTGTGAGGTACCTAGAATAAGCAAATTCATCAAGATAAGAAGTGGGTTGAAAGTTACCAGGGGCTGGAGGAAGGAAGAGGAAGAGAATCGGGAGCTACTGCTTAATGGATACAAATTTCCTGTCAGGTCGATGAAAAAATTACGGAAATAGACACTGGTAATGGTAGCACACAACTATGAATGTACTTAATGCCACGATATCGCACACTTAAAAATGGTTAAAATGGCAAATTTTATGTGATATATATTTTACCACAGCTTTAAAAAATTAAGATATGAAAAACCATTAAGTGCCACATTTTAAGTGTGTGAACTCTACGATGTATGAACTATATCTCCATAAAGCTGGTATAAAAAAAATTAAGGGGCTGAACCAGTGAATTTCAAGATTTCCTTTTAGTCTCACTTATCTGTGGATCTGTATTCAGGTTGCATTTTGCTGTTAATCATTCAGAAAAGAATTGTTTTCTCCGAAATGAAAAGAGCCATTCCCTCCCTAAAAACTAAGCAGCCTGCAAAGGTGCTGAGGTCCATCTTTCATGGGTAGGAAGAGGGAAAATATCAACCTGCTAGTCCCACCAATTCAGGAAGACAACGTCAGTGCAGGCAAGCTTTACAGTGCAGATACATTTTATGTAAATACGTGTTGGTGACATAATTATCCTCCTTTCTCTTAACCATGGCTCTGTCCTCAAATGACTTCTCTTCCTGTTGTGTCTCTTTCTCTGTGAATCCAGCCTCTTGTAAGACAGCAGACATCTCCTTCCAGTCTGTGTGGATGACCCCTGAGCTTCCTCCCAGGGTCTCACCCCATATCAAGCCCTACTGAGTCCACCTCCTCAAATTCATTGTCTTCTTTCCATCCCCATATGCCTCCCTTAGTTCAAGTCCTTATAGTTACTCGCCCAGGCATTACTGAGACCATGATTGTTCTCAACAGCCATTACCTCTTAAAAATCAGAGACTACAGTCATAATCAATCATCATCGTACCTATAGCAGTAACACAGTGCCTGGCACTTTTTAGGCACTCAGTAATTACTTACTGACTCAATAACATCTATATCTATAACCCTGAGCACTAGCCCTGTGTTCCAAATGCCTGTGTGGTGGTCCATTTACTCTGTAACCAACGAATGAGCGACTACTGTGTTTTAGCGCCTGTGCTACACATATAAAAGAGAAGATGACTGGCAGTTGAATGGGGGAAATAGACCCAGAAGGAATTATACAATGTAGTGTGTTAAATGAAATAGTAAACATATATGAAAATAGTAGCTGTATTGTTGAGGGGGCAAAAGGAAGAACTGAATAACTCAGAAAGGAAGGGCAACTCCTTTCCTGTCTTCCCACATTTTATAAGTTCTGTGAGGATAGGGACAATTTTTACCGATCTTTTAATTCTCCTTTCGGCTCCCTAAGCAATGCTTTATGTAATAAAAGTTCAATAAATCTCTCTTAAATAAATGAATATATGAACAAATGAATGAGGCAGATCATAACATCTAGCACCAAATGAATCTATTCATGCCTTTAAGAACTTGTTCCTCGGGATATGATCTACCTCACACTCATGAGGTGCATGTAAACCTCTTCATCATTATCTAACTTAGACCCACTTTATAGCCATGGTAGCATGTGCAATTATGACAACGTGCTTGATTCTCTCTTTTGCCCAGGGCATGCACACTCCCTCTCCCTTACGTAGGCTTCTTCAGTTCAGCAAATGTTTACTGAGTAAGTCTGTCTTCAAGATGCTGTGCTGGCTTCACACAACACAAAGGGAGGACACGCTGGTGAGGTGAGGCCTGACACTGCCCCGGTGAAGTTATGCAAAGAAAAGGCCAAGCGTGGACCCCTCACGTTTCTTGCCCTCAGGCCAAGTCTTCCTGCTTCAGTCAGTGAAGTATTTTATTATCTCAATTCTGCGACCTTTAAAAAAAAGGCCATTTCGTTTCTGAGCGTTCCCAGAGGATTAGAACCAGAAATCAGAGCAAAGAGATGTTGTAGCTCCAGAACAAATGCTCCCAAATGGCCCTGATCTTAGAAGGGGCAGGGTCTAGTGGCCCACAGGAGATTGCCACACAAACTGTAAAGCTCCATATGAACATCAGTAGCCAGTGATTATGATGATGACGGCCCCACCGTGAATAACTGTGTTGGGTCAGGCTCTATGGAGACCGACTGCAGCTTTTTTTTTAATTAAAAAAAAAATTTTTTTTTAACATTTATTCATCTTTGAGACAGAGAGAGACAGAGCATCAACGGGGGAGGGGCAGAGAGAGAGGAAGACACAGAATCCAAAGCAGGCTCCAGGCTCCGAGCCATCAGCCCGGAGCCCGACGCGGGGCCCGAACCCACGGACCGCGAGATCGTGACCCTGAGCTGAAGTCGGACGCTCAACCGACTGAGCTACCCAGGCGCCCCGACCGACTGCAGCTTTTACTGACCTGAGTGTTGATAGGGGCTCTCTGGCTCGGAGGGGCTTCCTGGGGAGTGAGGGTAGCCGGCGGTGCACGGGGACTGTGAGAACACGTGCCCAGGCGAGGGAGGGAACGCAGGGCACGGAGGCTGCTGGAAGGAGTCGGGATAGGTGGCATTGTGTGGCATGAGAGGCTCGCTGTGGAGGGAGGCACTGCGGAACTTGGCCAGGAGGCTGAGCTGGGGGTTATATTCACTATGTCTTGGCACGAGCACCGGAGGCAGCACTAGGATGAGAAAGGAACCAGCGGGTTAGACTCGAACGTTGGCTCCGCGGCACAAAACCCGGTGGACGCTTGCTGTTTGTGTCTGTCCATTTTTGCTGAGACAACTCTGTTTTCTGGGAACTATCCATCCACCATTCTTTGTGCTTGCTGTAGACCTGTCAGTTAAGGTCCCATCTTTTCCCAGAAAGTGAGCTTGTGAAACAAGCTGAACACCAAAGTTTAACGCTTAAACACTCTTATTACAAACTGAGTATTAAACAGAGTATCACAGTAAAAAACAACAACAACAAACAAAAAACAGTTTAGAGGAGAATCGTTCTGATGTCAGCACTCTAAAGAGACTGTCTATTCAGTCCTACCACAGAAATTACCAGAGCTGCCCTATTATGTGGCTATCTGCAGATCTAATTGCTTATGTCTTCCTTTAATTTTGCCCATAAAGTGGTTATTTTTTTAAGGCAAAATTGGTTTCTAAGTGATCCTCAGAATTTTTTTTCCCTCAGATACCATGTTGAATTATTCAGATGGCCAGCCTAAATTTTAGGCTCAGTGGTACTGCTAAAGTAAAAAAAAAAAAAAAAAAAGAAAAGAAAAGAAAAAAAAAATTCTACTTGTCTTTACCAGAAAGATTTAAAGGTAACCAAAAATCATTAAGTAAAAGATAAACAGAGAGTTATAGAAGTAAGAAATAAGCAGAAATAAGAGAACTTATAAATAAAGCCCCATGTGTGTTTCTTCTGAATTCCATACTTGAAAAACAAAAGTATTTTTGATCCTGATTCTATACAAACAGTTAGGAATGGATGCAGTTCTCAAAGGCAAACATTATCCAGGATTTCCTAGTTCCTATTGATTTCTGCAGTGTCACAACACCTGGCAGTTGTCAGTAAATGGTGTTGAGTACAGCCTCTGACCAACATAAGTTCCAGAAAGAGAAGCAGAAAAAACAGAGGGAGGAAGTGATCAAAGAAATAACAGAAGAAAATCTCCCAGAGCTAAAGAAGGATCTATGTCATCACATTGAAAAGAGCCGTGGAATACACAACCCAGTTAACGAAAAGAGATCCAGACTTGGTCATACCACCTTGAATTTCAAACATCGAAGGGCAAATGGAATATTCTAAGGGTTCCTAGAGGATCACCTCAAAGCCACCTATGAAGACATGAGAACTGAACTGACTATTGGTTTCCCATCACCAATGCTGGACACTAGAAAGCAATGGACCAAGGCTCTTCTAAGGGAAAATAATTCTTAACACAAGATCCCACGATGGAAACCAATACAGTAGCCAAAAAATAACATAAATCATAAACTAAAATGTAGATATCAAAGATTCAAAAAGAAGAAAAAAAGAGAGAAGTTAATATAAATTAGCTAAATCCTCATCTTTTGTATTAGTCAATGAAATTATCTAAAGGTGATAAATTCAGAAATAGATTTATAAGCATATCATATAGAGTTACCTCCACAATTTTTAGGAATCAATGTGTAAACATTGTCTAGGTGTATATTATCTAGAGTTATCTCCATAATTTTTGGTAATAATGGAAGGAACTAGCAAAAGAACTAACCAATAATGATTAAAAGAAGTTGTTTCTGGAGATGGATGTGGCAGCTCTTGTTTTTAATCACACTATTGATTTGTTACCATACGCAAATATTGATAAAAACTTTCATAAACAAGTAAATATTCTGGGGGCGCGTGGGTAGCTCAGTTGGTTAAGCTTCCTTCCAACTTTGGCTCAGGTCATGATCTCACAGTTTGTGGGTTTGAGCCCTGTGTTGGACTCTGTGCTCACGGCTCAAACCCTGGAGCCTGCTTCAGGTTCTGTGTCTCCCTCTCCCTCTGCCCTCCCCTCACTTGTGCTCTCTCTAAAAACTAAATAAACAGGGGTGCTGGGTGGCTCAATCGGTTAAGCATCCGACTTCAGCTTAGGTCATGATCTCACACTCCGTGAGTTCGAGCCCTGCGTCGGGCTCTGTGCTGACAGCTCAGAGCCTGGAGCCTGCTTCAGATTCTGTGTCTCTCCCTCTCTCTGCCCCTCTGCTGTTCATGCTCTGTCTCTCTCTGTCTCAAAAATAAATAATAACATTAAAAAAATTTTTTTAATAAAAAATAAACATTAAAACAATTTTTAAAAAATTTTTTTTAACGTTTATTCATTTTTGAGACAGAGAGAGACAGAGCATGAACAGGGGAGGGGCAGACAGAGAGGGAGACACAGAATCTGAAGTAGGCTCCAGGCTCTGAGCTGTCAGCACAGAGCCCGACGCGGGGCTCGAACTCATGGACCGTGAGATCATGACCTGAGCCGAAGTCGGACGCTTAACCGACCAAGCCACCCAGGCGCCCCTAAAACAATTTTTTAAAGGGTAAATGTTTCAGAATAAACAAACAACAATAATAGCAATAAAATAACATCAATCACAAAGCCTACCACTTATCCACCATAAAACATCTATGTCTTTCCTAACAAGCAACACTTTTTCGTTCTACATGTAGAAAATAAACCCTAACAGGTAAATGAAAAGTCTTAAACTAAACCACAACAGTCGAGGGTGCAGAGAAACACATTATTTCTTCCCCCTTTAAAAGCCAATATGTGCATATACTGTTTTATGACATTATAGGGCACCCAATGGCATCATCATTCAAAAAATGAACTGGATGATAAGCCATTAAACTTCCTTTTATGTGTTCCATGAATACGCAGGAGAAAGATGACTTTCTCCATGAGTTGTCTGAAAGTGAGGGCCTGACAGAGTAAATGGTATATGGCTTCTTTTGCGATGACGTTTCTTCATCACAATGATAACAAGGTTCAAATAAACACTCACTTTTCTTTTTTGAGTGGACTCATACCCCCCGAATACACAGAATTCAATTTCTTCGTAGGCCACAGATCAGAAGCACCAAAAGAAAAAAAAAGGGGGGGGGGGTCCGTCCTCCTTTATTGAGACAAATGCCTTGATAATGTGTTTTCACCACCTGGATGAAAACTTTTGTAAAGAAAGCCGATGGTATCATTCTGGTGTTATTCAGCTTGACTGGCTAGTTTACCTTAGATTTACACTGATCATATTTTTAAACACTTTCACTCAAAACATAGCTGTCTTAGTCCATTTGGACTGTTATAACAGAAATACCATAAACTGGGTAGCTTATAAACAATAAAAATTTATTCCTCACAGTCCTAGAGGCTGGGAAGTCCAAGATCAGGGTGTAGCATGGTCAGATTCTGGGGAAAGTTATCTCCCAAGCTACATATTCTGATCATCTGGGTCCTCATAAGGTGGAAAGGTATAAGGGATTTCTCTGAGGCCTCCTTTAGAAGAGCACTAATCCCATTCATAAGGGTCTTTCTTCGTGACCTAATCATCTCCTAAAGCTCCCATCTCCTGATATCATCACCTTAGGCATTAGATTTTCAACATGTGAATTGGCGGGGAGGGGTACATAAACATTCAACCCATAGTAATAGTTATTCCTAATTACTAAATTCTATTTCTAGATCACAACTGCTGCTTACAAATATGACATAGTGAGATTACAGACAGTGGTTCAATTTTATGCCATCTTTTAAATACCACACTGTCTTATTTTTTTATTTTTATTTTTTTTAAGAGACTGACAGCGACAGAATGTGAGCAGAGGATGGGCAGAGAGAGAGGGAGACACAGGATTTGAAGCAGGCTCCAGGTTCTGAGCTGTCAGCACAGAGCCCCACAAAGGGCTTGAACTCAAGAACCGTGAGATCATGAGCTGAACCAAAGTCTGACGCTTAACCAACTGAGCCACTGATGCACCCCAAATACCACACTGTCTTAACAACTAAGTCTTAACAACTAAGCATTACAAGGGGGCAAAAGTGGCAGGAGTTACTGTGTATATGGGTTATGTACAAAGCAGAGCTGAGAAAAGCTTTTGTATCTTTTTCAAGAGTCATGTGGTTTTGATATATGGGTACTTTCAGTCAAGAAGAAATTGTACTCCTGAAATAAGTTCCGTCGCAAGGAGTAAAATCACCACATGCTGCAAAAACACTTTTCGCATGGCTTCTACTAAACTCCAGCCATGCAAAGTGAGGTTTGAGTACTAATGACACTCGTACTAACTGCTGGGTACCAGTCGATGAAGGTGCAGTATTGAAACCGAGAGTTAAGGTTTAAAATTTGAACAGCAATTTGACAGAGCAATTTTATATCTGTTGAAATGAAGAGTAAAACAAAAACAAAAACAAAACTGAGCTCACATTTGGTAAGTCTTCTTAAATGTTCGTTTGCCTGGCAATTCATTTGTATTACAGAAGTATTGATATTTGAAGGGTTGGAAATTTAAAAATTAAAAACTGGTCCTTCACTACAGGTAGTTTGAAAAGCATTTAAATAGATGATTTAAGTGGTTGTGTGAGTAAAAAGAAAATCTGAGTGTAGCCCTCAATGTTCCTAAAATGAGGGAGTCAAGAAAATGAGATTTCAAATGAAAAACTTAAGCTTTATGATAATTAGGAACCCAATAAACTTGCTTAACATTAGCATCCTCACTGTTCTCAAAATATTTACTTTAAACACGACCAGAAAGCTAGATGTAAAATCTGCTTTTTCTAATAAAAAAACATCAAAGTTAGGAATAAAAAATCCTGTGTAGCTTAAATATTACCTTAAAATTAATATTATATCTACCCATCTTTCATTTTGGGAAGTCAAACCTAAAATATAATAATATGAAATCTACCTGCCATATGTAAAAATATTTACATTTAACATTTCTTTTTTTTTTTAATGTTTAGTTTTGAAAGACTGAGAGAAACAGAGCATGATCAGGGGAGAGGCACAGAGAGAGGGAGACACAGAATCCAAAGCAGGCTCCAGGCTCCAAGCTGTCAGCAGAAAGCCCTATACGGGGCTTGAACTCAAGCACCATGAGATTACAGCCTGAGCTGAAGTCCGATGCTTAACTGACCAAGCCTACGAAGCCACCCAAGCGCCCCTTGCATTAATATTTCTAAAAGAACCTTACATAAACTAAAACACCAAATAAGGCTTTAAACTTAGGTTTTCTAGTATTCAAAAGGAAAACCAGAGACAATGAGCCAGATAACTTCTTGCAATGTACATTTTACAACTCCATTACTCAGGAAGAGAGAAGTGATTTCTTAATGAACATTTTTTTCATCAGGTATACTTTGAGTGCTTACTGTAACTCATATCTTTGAAACAAACAAGCAAAAAAGAATCAAGTCATTGTCATAAACTTGGACCTGAATGACTTTTTTTTTTTTTTGGTATACAGAAAGAGCCCAGAGAGAGAGGAAGGAAAGAAGGGAAGAAAGCTAAGACCTATATGATCTAGTGAAAACATGTCAGATTCTCCAGGGCTTTCTCAACAGTCTTCTACAGAGACTCACTCAATCCCAGGATGAGGAAACTGTGAGAAGCATCCACACGCAGGCAGTGACTTCCCTGACTATAGTTATACAACACGATGGCAAGATATTGGAGCCTGAAAGGTGGCCTAACTCAAACCACTGTAGGCTGGGCACTTCCTAGTACCGCTGTAAGGTTAACGCCAGGCCTACTTAGACACAACCACCTCTCTCTCTCTTTTTTCTTTCTTTTTTTTTTTTGTTTATGTATTTTTGAAAGAGAGAGACAGACAGAGAGAGTACCAACAGGGGACGAGAGGCAGAGAAAAGGGGACAGAGGATGTGAAGCAGGCTCCAGGCTCCATGTTGACAGCAGAGAGCCCAACTTGGGGCTTGAACTCACGAACCGTGAGATCACAACCTGAGCTTAAGTTGGACACTCAACCGACTAGCCACCCAGGTGCCCCTAGACACACCCATCTTTTAATGGACATGGGCCACTTGGCAGAGCTCATGTGCCAGCCCTCTGGTCTCCCAGAATGAGACAGGTGGCCAGTCAGGGAGAGGAAGCTCCTATGAAAACTGCAGCCCTATAGCCAAAGGAACACTCTATCCAAAGAGAAGTGTAGTCAAACTGCTACAGCCAGTGTGAAGGACAAGGGCAAACATCAGACTTCATAAAGGGGGTGAAATATATGTACCCCCTCCCACACACATATGGGTACATGAAGAGTTTTAGAACAGTATTGAAGCCATATTTAAGAACAACTGCGAATCTTTCCCAGCCCCTGTTGCTTTCAGTCCTAAAAGGATTTCTAGCAATTCTTCCACTGGCTGTTTTCAGACCCAGATGTGAGATACTTCCATGCACCTGAGCTTGGGGAAAGTGGCAGCAAAAACCTCCTTTAGTTTAGTTCGGTTTCATTGAGGGAGAGAGAACAGAAAGGAGGATGTTCCCTTTTTTTTTTTAAGTTTATTTATTTTGAGAGAGACAGAGTGAGTGAACAGAGGTGAAGCAGAGAAAGAGAGAGAAAGATTCCCTAGCAGGCTCCACACTGCCAATGCACAGCCTGACTTGGGGCTCGATCTTACGAACCGTGAAATTGTGACCTGAGCCAAAATCAAGAGTCAGACACTTAAATGACTGAGACACCAGGGTGCCCCAGGATGTTCATGTTCATAGCAAGGCCATATTAATACCTTCAGAGACCTCCAAGAACTGGAAAAACATGATGACAACTGCAAAATACATCAAAACAAAAATTCATTTTTCAAAATCTCACAAAACGTCTATGTATACTGGAAGCACCTTCTTTCTAGATTTTTCCGACTGCAAAAGTTTGGATTACTTCCTCGGATTTGAACCTCCCCTCTTCCTTTTCCTTTGGTGAGGTGGGGTGGGGGGCGGGGCTTGTCTTGCTGATGCCCCATCACTCCTCTTCAAGTGGGACAAGACTCCTTAACTTTAAAGATAAACCATGACATCAGGAAGAAAATCTCACCTGGAGTCTCCACCCGGCGATAGTGGTAGGGGTTAATGCACACCTCTTTCTGCTTGGATCCAAATGGGAACTCACAGCACTCCAGCGGCTTCAACTCATGGTGAGACTGGAGATCAGGCCAGCGCCACACTCGGCAGTAAATGACATGGGGCAACCCCTTGCGGTGGGACACCTGCAGCCGCCCATCCAGGGACCTGGGAATTGTAACGCATTTGCTGGGCTGCCCCGGGCAGCTGAGGGCCCTCTCCAGCTCATCCATGGCTCCTTTCTTCTTCTTTAATTTCTTTACTAAAGAGTCTACTGCCTTCTCTGCCCACTTTTCCTCTTCATCTCCTTGCTTCCAGCCTAGCAGTCTCTTCACTGCCGGGCTGGTGAAGGAGAAGAGGGAGCTGATGGGGGTGCTGGAGTGCATAAGAGGTGAACTGCAGGTGTCCAGTGCAAAGAGGACCTGGACAGATAGCCCTTTATTGCATGCAGGGCCTGAGGGAAGTATGCAGCAAGTAACTCTCCAGGGATGTCATAGGTACAAACTCTGCAGGGATGTCATAGGTCTTCCTTTTCTTCTGGAAGTAACTGACCGATTCAGGCTGGGAACTGTTGACTTTCTGCTAGGTCCTAGAATAGGCTGGCCAAGTCTGAAAAACAAGAAAAAAACACTCCAATCAGCTTAATCAGGATACTTTTCAGAAAAAAATTAAAGGTTGGATATAAGGAAGAAAATACACTTCAAATGTTTTGGACTTGAAAACTCTTAGTCATCTTTGGCACTTCCTTCTCCATTATCCCCTGACCCAAGTCTTGGTGATTCTGCCTTCAAAATGTCTTCTAGAATTTGAAACTTCCTCTCCATTTCCACCAGTATCTGAGGCCTAGCCCACCTCACCATGCCTAGACTACTGCAACAGATTCTGAAGTGGCTCCTCTCTTCCAATTCGAATAACCCATTAAATCCCAAATATAAGTTTTACTGAGTCATTTTCCTATTTCAGAAATTACAGTGGCTCCTTAGTTTCCCAAGCATAAACTCCTCTGCCTAAATTTGAGAGCCTCTGTAGTCTTTCCTCAACATGCTCACACTTCTTCCTTTCTCAATTACAGTTTATGTAAGTAACCCATCTTCACTGATGAAAGAATATGTACATGGAATAAAAAAATTAGGACACTAATAACCTCACCATTTGTATATGTTCTTCCAAACGACTTTACAGGGACAGTGGTTCCCAAAGTGTGACCCAAGGACTCCTGCGAGTCCCAGAGTTCCTTTCAGAGAGCTGCAAGGCTCTCTCTTTTCCAACTACATATCTGTGTGTGCGAGACTTTTCTTCATGTAATTCAACTTTAAAAATATATCACAACAGATTATATGCAGAAACGTAAGAGAATTCCAAGTGTCACCTATTAACCAGGCATTAAAGGGATTTGCAGAGATATAAAACAATAACACTCTTTCCAATAATTCTTTTTAAATATAGTTTTTTAAATAAAAATGTTTATGCTAATATATAATGCATTTATCATTCTCTTTTAATGAATAATTAAGTATTTTTAAGTTTCTCACTCTTAATTTCAAAATGGTAAATATTTGATAGATATAAGACACATACACAAAGAACCTTTGGAGTTCTCAATAATTCTTAAGAGTAGAAAGAAGTCATAAGACCAAAAAAGTTTGGGAACTGCTTTTTTAGAAGTTACATATAGTAACGGTACATAAATGTGGACAGAAAAAGGTAGTGCTGTCACATTTGTTATTCTGCATGAAAATCAGCTGAATTCTTCTTCGCCCTGGCACCCAGAGGAGACATTCTTTCCCAGTTATTCAACATTCCCATTTAAATTTCCTGAGGCTGAACTATACTTCCTCCTCCGTGAAATAGTTGGCTTAAACAAAACCCTCTCCCTCCTCCAGATTTTAGAAACCAGCTACCTTATTAACGTTTAAAGTGTCTGTTGGTAACATTTTGGAGCAAGCAAACTCTCAGTTTTCAAGAATCAATCTAGCTCAGCATCTCCAACAATCGCTTGTTTAGTATGAATTAAATATCATTTTCTCCTCCACTTCCCTGGAGGGAAAGCTGCACCTTTCTGAACACAATGATATAAACTTCTCCCAACGAAGGTGCTACATAAACCCCTGCTATTGTAATTATCAGGGGCCCCATGTGAGGAGGATGTCAGCCTGGTTACTCAAAAATTGATGAATTTAGTAAATTAAAGCAACACCTGCATCATTTTATTCCGTATATAGACTTACTTTAGCAGTGTATAGAGGTAAATGATGATGGAAAGGAGACTTGAGGGCTTTGATAGCTGGGTTTTTTCACTTGGAAGTTTGACTTACACCCGGTTTTATTTAGAAAGGTTGATTTTGTGGCTTAACGGTCATGAAATATAGTTAAGTCACTATGTTCTAGTTCTGTTTACTTAATCAAGACAGGCTGCCTTAAAGCAATGGTTGAAGAAGATTAGGAGCTTTAAAGAGAAGTAACATGATGCAGAATAATCTGAACCCCCAACAGGCTTTGAATTATGCTTAGTTTTACATGGGATTTCTATTAGTAAATTGTGAAATAAATATTTAAGTTTAGGTCAGTGACTGATAAAAGCTTTCTATAAAATGTTCCACAGAGTTAAACTAAATATACCCTTTAAAAAACGTTTGTTCCAGCAGACAAGTAACAGTTCTCTAAACCAGGGCTCATTGTTGTTTTAAACTATGTGTTCCTATCTACGAATGGCACTTGAAATCAACTTATTAGAACAAAACAGCTTTTGTAAAAACAACAAAATAGACTATAGTGCTGTGCAGCTAATGAAGGAAGAGTATTTTTTCGCTAAAACTTTCATTCAGAGGTGTATGTTCTGTGTGACAGATGGACATGAGGTCACAATGGAATTTGCAATGCACAATGTAATGTCATTTGGTATTGTGGGTTACAATCAAAAAAGATTGAAAAGCACTACCTTTAAGCCATAGAGTTCCTCAAGCCATGTCTGTTTGAGGTTCACCTTGATAAGTGACTTGCCAGGGCCACTATCCCTCCTCATCCCTTGGGAAAACACCGACTGGTCAGAAACCTAAGGTCCAAGGAACCCTGCCTCTACAGTCTGATCTCACTGCCACATTCTGAATCTATATAATGGTCTCACAGTGGCTCTTTATAGCTCTAAGACCCAGCTCCCATCGCATTACACAGAGGCTCTTGCATTGAGGGAGGCCCCAAAAAGTCAAATTTAGAATCTCAGAGTATTTAGCACTAAATTTGTAATAGGAGCCTCCAGGCAGGGAAGGAAAGAGGATAGACAATATCAAAAAGTTAAGGTTTAATAAAGCTGGCTGGTGGGTACACAGATGTTCAAAATAATATTCTCTACACTTGTTCTTTGTTTTGATACGTTTTTTAGTAGAACAAGTAAGTTTAAAAAGTGAATCAGACTTGGAATCTCACTAACATTAAGGCCTCAGTTCCTATTTGTCCAGGGGAACCATTGAAGGTTCATTAAGGCCATTCCATTCTCACTCATATAAAGTCTTTGCCACCAAAGGAACAAAGGGCCCCTTGTTTATCTCCAGCTGGTCATCATTCTGACATCAATAGTGCACCCTCCCTTCCCCCCATGCAAGCTTGTTTAGTAGTGTCAACCTGGCTCAGAACAGCTTTCCACTGTCAGATAATTTAAATGCCCTTAGACTATCTGCTCAAACTGAGCACAACCTCCTCAAGTAGCACTGCCCAGGCCCATCATCATCATTAAAACAGAGCACTCCCAGGGAGGTTATTAAAACACTGTTTCACATATAGGAGGGGGGTTGTTAATACTGCTATAGTTAGTTACTCTATTCCTATAAAATACAAAGGATAAAGCCATCTTTATAGTCTATAAAGATGAATGTATGTGAAGTATTTATAAACAAAAACCTGACCAGACAATTTCCACAAAATCTAACAAGAGCTATGGAAGAGAGATGCCAGGTGGTACAGGGGGAGGAGTCTCTGGCCCAACTTTGGGGGTTCTGGAAGGATTTTGGAGATGATTGCTGAGCTGCCCTTAGAAGGATGTAGGTCACAGTTAAAAAAACAAACTAACCTGGCAGATTAGGATGATTTTCTAGTAATTCTTTTTGTGGTTAAATTCTCACTTTCCTAAGACAACTGTCTATCCCTTGTCACAAACCAACCATGTGAGCTTTGGCAAGTCATGTGGTCTCTCTGGCCCCCCTCATTTCCTCGTCTGCAGATCAAGGGGGGCTCACCCTCAAAGTAGGCTCTGCCTGGGCAATAGTTCCATGACTCCATGGCTGTCGGCTGTAACCTGCCACATGGGACTGTGTGACTCCTTCAGCTGCTGCCGACACGACATTACTACCTAGTCTACTCCTGGGGTAGCACAGCCTGAGAACGAAGCCTTCACTCATGAAGCTATATTGCATAGAGCAGAGCAAAACAACAATTTTTTCCACTGTTGTCAAATTGACCCTTTTTATAGCAAATGTCATGTACCAACACAGCATGATTTCCACTCTTCTCTCCATACTTTTGTTTCTTTCTAGCATTGTCTTTATTACCATGAAGGAACCAGAGTGAAAACATATGCTTGGGGGGCGCCTGGGTGGCTCAGTTGGTTAAGCGGCCGACTTCGGCTGAGGTCATGATCTCGCGGTCTGTGAGTTCGAGCCCCGCGTCGGGCTCTGTGCTGACAGCTCAGAGCCTGGAGCCCGTTTCAGATTCTGTGTCTCCCTCTCTCTGACCCTCCCCTGTTCATGCTCTGTGCTCTGTCTCTCCCTCTCTCAAAAATAAATAAAACGTTAAAAAAAAAATTAAAAAAAAAAAAGAAAACATATGCTTGGTATTACTGTGTTTGACATTACATGCAGTGCCTTCAGTCAAAGCCCTCATCACCCCAGACCTCCACAAATGTTATCTGCTGGCCATTACAGCTTGCCTTCTGTAGGCAGAAGGACAAAAGCACAGCTCATCCCTCCTCTGGCTCACTCGTGGTCCACTTCACATACAGCACAAAACAGTATTTCCTTTTTTTTTAATTAAAAAAAGAATTTTTTTAATGTTTATTTATTTTTGAGAGACAGACAGAGTATGAGTGGGGAGGGGCAGAGAGAGAGGGAAACACAGAATCCAAAGCAGGTTCCAGGCTCCGAGCTGTCAGCACAGAGCCCGATGTGCGGCTTGAACTCACGGACCGCAAGATCATGACCGGAGCCGAAGTCACACACTCAACCGACTGAGCCACCCAGGTGCCCCACAAAACAGTACTTTCTTTTTTGGGCATCTGAATTTTACAATAAACCTCAACTGAGTAAGCAAAAAAACCCCTCATTTTCAAGTTTTTAAAATAAACAGGACCACTTAAAAGAAGAGCAGAGCTGACCACAAGCATATACACTATGATTTAACTACCTAATTCCACCCTAAATTCCAATTTGTCAGGCTGTACAAAAGTTTGGGAGATAGGAACGTTTCATTTTTAAGTTGTTGGTTTAAATCAAACTCCTGTTAGCAGTTACTCAAGATTATTTTTCCTTACTGTCCTCCTTGGAAGATTCAATTGGTGATTTTAATCCTGACGAGAACAAAATTTAAAAAATACCATTTATGATGAATATGTTGGCTATCTGCCCTGGAGAATGCCAAAGCATTGCACACACAGAACTTCTGAGCAACCCTCCAGGGGTACCGCTTCCTTGTCAGTGTGTCCAAGAAAAGTCAACATCACCAACCACGCTGTATGCCAGCCAGCCTAGGGGATCAGATAGCATTTGCCCATTCTGCAAGGGCCCACTCCAGAAACACTCACCACGTTGAGACATAATTGTTTCATTATTTTTGTTTTTTAATTTTTCAATCTTATCAATTTTGACCCTCTAATCCATAGTATCCCTACAGTATCCTTATTTTTATAGCACTTTTGTATACCAGTAATTAATATGGCAATAACAAGTGTCTTAAAGTTAAAAACAGATCCAAAAAAATGTCTACCTAGAAAATAGTTGGCTATTATTACCCCTATTGGCACATATATATCATGTCTTATTACTGCATACACTTGGAGAGAAACCAAGCTTAAAACACACACACACGCGCGCGTGCACACGCGCAATGTGCATTTCACTTAAACTAGTCTGTCATCCCTATGTGTTTCAAATGAGTGGTAATTACAAGTTTGCATTGTAAGGGATAAATAACTACCCCATACATGTACCAGTTTAGTGTCACTGGATAAACATGTCAGTTGTGTAAACATGGAAATGGTATCATAATTTCATACTCTGGGAAAGACGCTTTTCTAGCTGTATTCAGAGCTTCCCTACAAATCTGTGAAAGGGCAGTTCCTGTTCATAGTTTGCCAGTGAGCATATTCTTGCAGGGTAGAGTGTCTTCTGACCACAGTGACACAGGAAGATGACGGAGATGCATCTTTATAACAGAGGTTCTACTCAAGAGGGCCATGGTGGGATTTCAGGTCATCTATTAGACATCTGAACTGTCTGCTCATTTTGGGTGACTGCATATATGGATTTTTCTAGGAAGACAGTCCATAGATATTTTTCTTAAAATTATTAAAAGAATCTCTGACCTCTGAACACTTACAAAAAAAAAAAAGCAATGAATTAGAAGAAACTGGAAAGAAGGGGAAAGAAGTAAGAGAAGGGGTAGAAGCTGAAGAGATAAAGAGAATTACTGATTATTCTAACTGACTAAAACAAAGGAGAGTCTTAAGAAAGACTAGGGTCAGAAGATTCTGGAAAGATGGTGGAGTATGAAGCACCAGAAATCTATCTCTCCATCTAGACAATGATTGCACTGGCAGGATCTGTATAATGTAACTAGGCTGTAACTCTAGAGTCAGTTGAATGCTTAGATGGTAAATGTGGCTAGTTTTGGCCAATTTCAGTTCTTAGCCCACTAGCAGCCACTTATCCCCTACCCCTTGGCAGGCAGCTGTGCATGTGTCCCTGCAGCACCTTGCAATCACTTAGCCAGGATCCAGGGAAGACGAAAAGGACCCTGTCCTCCAAACATCAGGGATCTGTGCTCTGAGCACCAATTGTTGTTTCTGATCACTGAGGTGTCAATGGGAGGGTAGCCACTGTAGTTGCACTCTCCCCAGTGTTTCAGGTCTTTCCTTCTCTGGCTAAAGTGACTTCAAGGGTGTTTCAATAGGGCCAGCACCCTTCCCCCATCCTTTTTATTTTTCTCTTTTTATTCTTGTGGGAGCTAGACATTAAAGACTAGGACACTCAAAAGCAACTGCATACGTGGGGAAAATTAGAAAGTGACTATGCATATCTAGGGAAAGGAGCAGGCTCAGAGAAGACTTGAGAAGACCTTGAGTTTACACCTCAGGCTGATCCTTGGCACAGAAACAGCCTACAACATTAAAACAAAACACAACAAAACAAAAACAGCCCAAAAGCAATAACAAAATCCAGCATTCTCCTGGCAAAGGGAGAGAATCTGATTTCCAGATTTGCCACATTATCAGATTGAGATGTTTGGGTTTCAACAATAAATCAGAGGCATACAGAGAAATGGACAAGTATGACCCATTCACTTTAAAACAGAAATGAAAAATTCATTAGAGGGTTGCAAAGTGGGCCACTGATATTCAAAGCGCTCAAAGGTAAAAACTATTAACCAAGAATCCTATATCAGGAAAACCTGTCCTTCAAGGGCGAGAGAGGAATTAAGACATTTCCAATATACAAAAAGCTAAGGGAGTTCATTACCACTAGATGTGTCCTGGAAGTAAACGAAATGATCAAAGGATTCTTGCAGTGTGAAACAAAGGACACTAGACACTAACTTGAAGCTGTATGAAGAAATAAAGATCTAAATAAAGGTAAATACATGGCCAATTATAAAAGCTAGAATTTCTATAATAAAGGTTTGCAATCCACTTTTTGTTTTCTACAGGATTTAAGAGATTAACGTATTTTTTAAAAAATTATTAGTCTAAAAGCTAGTACTATTGTAACCCTGGTTTGCAACTCTTTATGTTGTTTTCTATATAACTTAAGAGGCTGATGCATTTAGGAGAGCCTGAGTGGCTCAGTCAGTAGAGCATGTGCGTCTTGATCTCAGGGTTATGAGTTTGAGCCCTATGTTGGGTGTGGAGATTACTTAAAAAACAAAATAAAATCTTTAAAAAAAGAGAGACTGATTAATTTAAAATAATTATTATAGTTTATGTTTTGAGGCATACAATGTATAAAGATGCAATTCTGTGACATCAACAACCGAAAGGGATGGGGCTGGAGCAGTGAAAAAGCAGTTTTATACGTTATTGAAGTTAGCCTGGCATAAATTCAAATTGGAGTGTTATAACTTCAAGATGTTTAAAATAATTCCAATGATAACCAAAAATAAAACAGCTAAGGAATATACACAAAAGGAAATGAGACAGGAATTTAAATGTTTCACTTGACATAAAAAACTTAACACAAAAGAAGTAGTGCAGGAAATGAGGGACCAAACAAAGCTATCAGGCATATAGAAAACAAATAGCAAAATGGCAGAAGTCTCTCATTATCATTACTTTAACTGTAAATGGATTAAACTCTCCAACCAAAAGATAGAGATTGGCAGAAGAACAGAGAATAAACACGATCCAACTATATTTTGTCTAAAAAAAGACTCAAATCACTTTGGATCCGAAGACACAAATAGACTGAAAATGAAAAGATGATAAAAGCTATTTCATGGAAACAGCAACCAAAAGAGAATGCGAATAACTGTACTAATATCAGATTAAGTAGACTTTAACCAAAAAAGTTTATAAAAGATAAACAAGAACTTTATATAATTAATAAAAAGCTCAATACAGGGGTGCCTGGGTGGTTTAGTCAATTAAGTGTGTGACTCTTGGTTTTGGCTCAGGTCATGATCTCATGGTTTGTAAATTCAAGTTCCATGTCAGGCTGATGGCACAAAGCCTGCTTGGGATTCTCTCTCTCTCCCTCTGCCCTCCCCTGCTCACTCCTCTCTCTTTCAAAATAAATAAATAAACCTAAATTTTTTTTTAAAAAATGATCAATATGGCAAGAACATATAATAAGTATAACCATTTATACCTATAAAGGCAGACCAGCAAAATGTATGAAGCAAAACCTGATAGAATTGAAGGGAGAATGAGAGAGTGCCACAGTAACACTTGGAGACATTAATACCCACCCCCACCCAGTTTCAATAATGGACAGAACGACCACAGACTCAATGCAATCCTGACCGAAATCCCAAAGAAGTTGTTTGCAGAAATAGAAAACTCATCCTAGAATTCATACTGAATCTCAAGGATGAGAATCTCAAGGCTATCTCTTGGAGAGCCAGAATAATCTTGAAAAAGAAGAACAAAGCTGGAGGCCTCACCCTTCCGGATTTCAAAATTTACTACAGAGCTACTCAAGCCAAGACATTGTGGTACAGGCACAAAGACAGACATACTGGCCAATGGAATAGAATGGAGAGCCCAGGAATAAATCCTTGCATATATGGTCAAATAATTTTTGACAAAGATGCCAAGACCATTCAACGGGAAAGGACAACCTTACAAACAAATGGTGCTGGGAAAATTGAATATCCACACGCAAAAGAAGGAAGTTGGACCTTTATCTAAGACTACATTCAGAAACCAACATGAAATGGATCAAGACTTAAATGCAAGACCTAAAACCATTAGCAACTTTTAGAAGAAAACATAGGGCAAAAAAATGCAGGACACTGGATTTGGCAATGACTTCTTGGACATGACACCAAGGCACAGGCAAACGAAGAAAAAAAAATACACAAACTACACTTCACGAAAATTTAAAAATGTTGTACATCAAAAGACACTATCAACAGAATAAAAAGGCAACCCACAGAATGAGAGAAAATATTTGGAAATCATATGCTTGATAAGGGATTAATATCCAGAATATATAAAACTCAACAGAAAGCCAAACAACCTGATTAAAAAATGGACAAAAGACTTGAACATACATTTCTCTAAAGAAGAGATACATGCCCAATAAGCACATTAAAAGATGTTGAACATCACTAATCATTAGGGAAATGCAAGCCATAACTACAATAAGATACCACCTCACGTCCATTAGGACAGCTACTATTAAAAAAAAAAGAAAGAAAGGAAAGAAGAGATAGTGTTGAGAATGCAGATAATTCAGAGAACTCAGAACACTTGTGCACTGCTGGTGAGAATGTAAAATGGTACAGCCACTGTGGAAAACAGTATAGCAATTTCTCAAAAATTTTATTTATTTTTTAAATGTTTTTTAATGTTTATTTATTTTTGAGAGAGAGAGAGAATGAGTGGGGTAGGGGCAGAGAGAGAGGGAGACAGAGGATCCGAAGCAGGCTCCATTCTGACAGCAAGAGAGCTCAATGTGGGCTTGAACTTATGAACCGTTGAGATCATGACCTGAGCCAAAGTCAGATGATTAACCGACGGAGCCACCCAGGTACCCCTCAAAAACTTTTAAGTAGAATTATCATATGATCCAGCAAGTCCATTTCTGGATATATACTTCAAAAAAATGGAAATCATGGGGCGCCTGGGTGGCTCTGTTGGTTAAGCGTCCGACTTCGGCTCAGGTCACGATCTCGAGGTCCGTGAGTTCGAGCCTCGCGTTGGGCTCTGTGCTGATAGCTCAGAGCCTGGAGCCTGTTTCAGATTCTGTGTCTCCCTCTCTCTGACCCTCCCCCATTCATGCTCTGTCTCTCTCTATCTCAAAAATAAATAAATGTTAAAAAAAATTTTTTTTAATGGAAATCAGATATTTGAACAGATAATTGTAAACCAATGTTCACAGCAGCATTATTCACAAAAACCAAAAGATGGAAACAACCCAAATGTCCATTAACAGAAAAATGGATACATAAATACTATTCCATTGCACATAATGAAATATTACCCAACCTTTAAAAGGAAAGAAATTGGGGAACCTGAGTAGCTCAGTCGGTTAAGCACCCAACTCTTGATTTTCGATCAGGTCATGATCTCACAGTCATGAGATTGAGCCCTGCATCGGGCTCCCCACTGGGCATGGAGCCTGTTTACGATTCTCTCTCTCTCCCCCCCTCTCCCTCTGCCCTTCCCCTGCTCATTTCCTCTAAATAAATAAATAAATAGAAATAATTCTAAGACATGCTATAAGATAAATGAATCTCAAAGACAATATGCAGAATGAAGTAAGTCACACACAAAAGGGCAAATATTATATGAATCCATTTATTTGAATAGTGGTTGCCAGAGGCTTGGGGGGGGGACAGTGGGGAGAGGTGGCGAGTTATTTTAATGTGTATAGAAATTTTAATTTTACAAAATGAAAAGAGTTACAGAGGTGAATAATGGTGATGGTTGCACAGCAATATGAACATTACAACTATGTACATTATGAATGTATTTGATACCTCCAAATTATTCACTTAAAAATGGTTAATAGGGTAAATTTTATGATACTGCATAAATTTTATGATTACTGCAATAATTTTTTAAAAGACTAGCGTTCATGGAAATAATAAAAACAAAGCGGAAGTAAGAAAGGCTTATGGCTAACATGTACTGAGTATTATGGTGGTAAGTTTTCACATGCATTTCTTCCCTGAATCACTGCACAGGCGTGCGTGGTTATTATAACTGCACTTTATATTTGAGAAAACTGAAGCACATCAAAATTAAGTAACTTCTCCAAGATCACACAAGTAGGAAGCAGTGGTACCCAAAGGAGATAGGAGGAAAGCAACAATAGGTGTCTCCCCGGCCATGCCGAGACTGGGAACAAGAGAGGACACGAACCCAAAGCTGAGTCTGAACTCTGTACTGAAATGGAGGATGATGAGAGAAGGGACATGCATGATAGGAAGGCAGGATTAAAGTCATCCGAGGTCTCTTCAATCTCCAAAATATTGTGATTCTAAAGGGACACCCAGTTCAAGTGAAGGACTGGCTTTCTGTTGTAAAGGAACGATTTCTGTACCTGAAGGATAAATCAGAACCAAGCTTCATTTGTTACTCAGCAGTCAATCAGCTGTGTATTTCAACAAAAATACCTACCATCAGTACTTACTTTGTGCCAGGCACTGCCTAGTGGTGAACAAAGCACACATGGTCCTTGCCTTCACAGAGCTTAGAATCTTCTCTGAATATTAAAGCAAATGTTAACAAACCATAAAGTACTATGCAGGAAATGTGCATAGTTTCTAGTGTTGAGACAGAGAAAAGCAGGGGCAAGAGATCTCCTTGGACCTACAGGGGAAGACTTCACTGAGGATGTAACAATTAAACTGAGAGGAAGAGGAAGTGCCAGCCTGTCCACAAGCTGTGGGATGAGAACTCCAGGCAAAAGCTCTAAGAGGGTGGCATAGCCTCGGGGAGAACTTGGTGCCCTTGGGAAACTGAAGGGAAGCCTGTGTGGCCAAGGAGGAGTGGGCAAGGAGGTACACAGCTAGAGGTGAGGCTGGAGGTGAGGACTGGAGACAGCTGTGCTGGACCTTGAAAGCAACATATGGAAAACTGGTTTTATTTTAAGTGCAAAGGGAAGACTTTGAATGGATTTAAAAAACAATTAAGTTTAGTGACCTCATGTATTTTTCAATGATCACAACAGTTCGTATGGAGAATAAATCAGAGAGGAGAGAAAGCGGGGAAACCAACTAGAAGATGCTGTAAAGTTCATGTGAGAGACTGTGGGAGCCCTCACAGGGGCGGTAGCTGTGGAGGAAGGTGGATCAGTGGACTACTGTTTTGTTGCTTTGTTTTGTTTTAAGAATGGGCTTCTAAAGAGCATATTACAGATTAAGAAGAATTAATCAGTACAAAGAGAACATTCATGTTGCAAAAGATAGGAAGTGGAACAGCCTATGAACGGAAAGAGGAGAGAAAGAGGGTAGTGCAGGCCTGTCCATCTGGTCACAGCAAGAATGAGAGTATTCCCTCCAAAAGATCTGATGTCTTGATGAAGTCTGAGTACGACTGGAGGGGCAGGGGTGAGAGATTTGAGAAGCAAGGAAAAGATAGGAAGTAGGGAGAGGGTGGGAAGGCAGGAGCGTGTTCTGAATTATGGGATAAAAAACAAAAGGCAAACTCCCATAGAGCATGATTGACAACAAAACCCTTGGAGGGTCCCACTCTGAGGAACTTCAGGAAAAACTAGATATACTCTTGGAAAATGAACATTGCTCCCTTCTAAGTCCAAAAACCTGGCTCCTCCACCACTGGGCTCTTTCCCCTTAATGACAAGAGGAAATGACCAGAGCTGGAAAAAGAAGCAGGACAGCCAAGCTGGTGTGCTTGGGCACTTATCCCTAAGAGGCACAAAAATATCACTACAATAAACTCTCAAAATATAAGTTGGGCACGTTCCTATTAAAGTAGGCAGTGCCCTTAGGAGGGGAAAAAAAATAACACCTCTAAATGTTTTTTTGTGACGCACATGCACTCAGCCCTCAGAAGTTAGGAAAGACGGAAGAAATTCTGATGGTGATACACAGTATTTGTGTTCCATACAAAAAAATGTGATTAACTTGATTGTCTTTTAAACACTTTAATATGATAGCTTAGAGGAAGGGGCCAGAGATAAATACTTTCATTACTCTGAAAGGCTGCACATGAAACTGACAACATTCATTGTTTTCGGGAAAGAACTAATGGTGCCTGGAGAGAACAGGGAAAGACATGTTATTTCTGTACTTTTTTGTATAAACTGAAAATTACCTCCAGAGTCAGAAAGACCCCAACAGAAAACTGGTAAGTGCACTCTAGAAAAGTGGAAAGGATTTTGCCCACTTATTGCAAGCACTGATTTTTCATGCTTGAATGTTAATTAAGATTATTTTCCCCACCCTTCCTCAACTCATTTTTTTTTGTTTTTGTTTTTTTTAAATGCTATTTATTTATTTATTTATTTATTTATTTAGAGAGTGCAGGGTAGGGACAGAGAGAGAGGGAGAGACAGAATCCCAAATAGGCTCCGTGCTGTCAGCGCAGTACCCAATGCGGGGCTCAAACTCACAAACTGTGAGATCACGGCCTGAGCCCAAATCAAAAGTTGGACACTTAACTGACTGAGCCACTCAGGGCCCCCTCTCAACACATTTTGAAGAAGTACATATAATTAGTCTCTCTGAGTACTAATAGTACTCACATATCTTGGTTCATCTCTTGTTAAAACTATGGGAAGACTGGATTTCCCACATCTGTTCTGAAAGTGGTCTGCCATCACTCTAAAATGTGGTTCCAAGTTCCCTTCGCTCCCAAGATAAGTCTTGCATTCCTAGTTAGCCAGTAGGTAGCAACAATCTTACACACAGGAATGAGCTGTTTCACTCATCAAGAGCTCTCACTTGTCCTAAAACTTTAACTGCATACCCAGAATTCAGCAGAGAGCCAGGATTATAAAAACAAAGTAGGCCTTTACTCACAGTGGGACCCAAACAGGTTGCAAAAAGGTAGACTGTTACTTAGAGCCTATTCTCAATTTATACCTAATTCTAGCATGGTTTATTATTTGCATTAGAGTGCTTTGATTGAAATTTCACTAGGCACAAATGTATACTGTCATATTACTGACAGCGCAATTCTTTCTTCTCTCTATATTTGTAACTTAAAAAAAATTTTTTTTTAATGTTTAATTATTTTTGAGAGACAGAGAGAGAGGGAATGAGCAGGGGAGGGGCACAGAGAGAGGGAGACAGCATCTGAAGCAGGCTTCAGGCTCTGAGCTATCAGCACAGAGCCGGATGTGGGGCTCGAACCCATGAGCCATGAGATCATAAGCTGAGCCAAAGTCGGAAGCTTAATTGACGGAGCCACCCAGGCGCCTGGATATATTTGTAACTCTTAATGTGTTTATAAAACACTCCGCATTCTCAAAGAGAATAAGGATCACAGCCAACTATTTCAGCATGCATGACTTATCAATTACAAATTGAAGATCCTTAAATCTATTTTTACTGAATTGTTTATAAACTGGCAAATAACTGCTGCCCTTTAAAAAAAAATTAAACTTTTCTGTACCTTAGCAACCTCAGAAAGAATAAACCAGATCTTAAGCAACACAAGGCATCTTAAAGGTGTCCTTACTCCAAGCAATCCTGACCCATGAAAATCTGGGATTACCACAAATATAAATTTGAGAGAGACTATTCGTCCTACAAAATGAGCTATGATAAATGTAAAAGTATTATTCAATTTACAAAAGTCTGATCGTATGCAGCTTTTTCAGGAATAAATATCCTTCCATTTCATAAGTATTTACCAAGTTCTTTATGTTGCAGTTCCCAGTTAACTGCTAAACTTCACAAAGTTTACTCTTAAAGGTATCTGATTCTTTGGTCAGAAATAATCTAGACTCTTTAGTTTAATTAAGAGAATTCATTTTACCTACTTCTAAAATTCAATTCTAATTTAAAACAATGTAAGGGGAGCCTGAGTGGCTCAGTCAGTTAAGCATCCAGCTCTTGAGTTTGGCTCAGGTCATGATCTCATGATTTGTGAGATCGAGCACCACGCTGGGCTCTCCACTAACAGTGCAGAGCCTGCTTGGATTCTCTCTCTCCCTCTCTCTGCCCCTCTCCCCATGCTCTCTCTCAAAATAAATAAACATTTAAAAAAATATATTCTGCCCATCTTATCTAAATGTTTTTGTTGGGCAATAATGAATACCCTTGTTAACAAACTGCAGAACAAATCAGTTTGCCCTTCAAAACTCTTTGCACTTCAAAACACCAAACCTTAAAACTTTTAAGAATTTTATAACTGTTCCAGCCTTTTTGTAAGCAATACATTATTTTACTGATGTAGTCAATAAGCCACTTTTTAAAAATGTTCCCAGCATGTCTTTCAGAAAACCAGTAACAATTCTAAATATCAGATGATAACCATGTAGAACAGCTTAGCTGAATTTTGGGAAAGGGATATTTTCCCTTAAAAACAAAACAAAACAAAACAAAAAAAACTCACGTGTTTTAAAATTGGTTTTGTAGGTAATGAGGTATATTCCCACCTTCCCATTGTTGTAAAGTCACCTCAGGACAGCTTGGATGTCACTTTTTTTTAACCCTGAATAGTGTTTGGGAACAACAGAAACAAGCTTCCCTTCAACAAATACAAACTTTCATTCTCATATTCTCTCTCCCCACCCTCCCTCTCTCTTTCTTCATACCCCCTCCTCCATCCACCACTGCCTCCCTCCTTCCCTCCCTCTTTCTCTCGATAAATGTAGTTCAGCCCAAATATGGGAAATGTGATCTGGTGGCACAGTAGGGACACTACATCACAACCATATTACACAGAGGACAGAAACATGGCTTTTCACAACTTTCCCTACTTTTTCATTCAGAACGTCTCATATGTCAATGCACAAGTAATGTATAATGAGGCACATGAAAAAAAATTTTTAATGTTTATTTTTGAGAGAGGCAGAGAGAGCATGAGTGGGGGGGGGGGAGAGAAAGAAAGGGAGAGAGAGAGAGGGAGAGAGAGAGAGGATCCTAAGCAAGTTCTGAGCTGTCAGCACAGAACTTGATGCAGGGCTCGAACCCATGAACCATGAGATCATGACCTGAGCCGAAGTCAGATGCTTAACCGACTGAGCCACCCAGGCGCCCCCTCAAAAGAAAATTTTTTTTTCTTAATGTTTTTATTTATTTTTGAGACAGAGAGAGACAGAGCATGAGCAGGGAAGGGGCAGAGAGAGAGAGAGACACAGAATCGGAAGCAGGCTCCAGGCTCTGAGCCATCAGCATGGAGCCTGATGCGGGGCTCGAACCCACAGACTGTGAGATCATGACCTGAGCCGAAGTCGGACACTCAACCGACTGAGCCACCCAGGCACCCCTCAAAAAAATTTTTTTAATTAACTTCCATAACTCCAGCTTATAATTATGGTAAACACAAGAAATGGCCTTTTACTTTTCTTCTTTCTCGCTTTGGTCCTCTGAGAAATACAAATCTACAGAAGAATGAACGGTCACATACCTGCTACTACCAAAAACATTTTACTACCCTTCCTTGTGTTCAGGTACACTACAAAAAGTAGGAATTATTTCTAAAAAGCCCTTAAAAATATCCTTTGGGAAGTCATCCTGAGGTAATTCTCAAAATTTTTAGATTCAGTCTCCACCATGCTACTGGGTGCTGTGCTGTGTGCTACAGTAGCTTCCCAGGTCAAACATCTTCATTACTCAAGGAATTAAAAGAATTTTAAGTCAGGACACAATGCCATTAAACTGCTTCAAAATATTTAGTCTTCAAAATGTAATAAAGGATACCTGCTGCGCTAGCTTTGACTTTACTAAATGGTTTACGGGAGCGTATTGTTTTGTTTTGTTTTATTTTATGTTTATTTTAAACATAGGTGACAACAGTAATTTCATCACAGAGAGTCTAAAACCCTGGCCTGGCCCAGCCCAGAAGCAATGTGTTTTCTTCATTGTACAGGTCTGGGGAGACCCACAATCTGTCACTGACACCCAAAGGACTGTTCCCCTGTTCCCTAGACCTGAACTGGATGGACTTCTGTGCATGAACTTGAGCTGCTCCAACTTGTTACATTTTCTCCAGTCTGCAAATGCAGACAGGTTAACTGAGGACATGATACCTACTAGAGTCCTAGTATTTCTGAGGGTAAATTCATCAACTCCTTCTACACTGCGTCACATCTGCTCACTGCTACTCTCCCATTGTGCAAGCAAGTGCTCTTTAGATGTACAGCGTGGATTTCTACTGCTGAGAAAGAATTCCAGAATCTAAAAAAACAAAAAACTGAACCTGTGCCGGAGTAAACATGAGCTTGTCCATTGTAATGAGCTCCGTATATGCTCAAGCCAGAAAAACACCCGAAAGAATGACAAAGTGCAAGACCATGCTGGAAAAATTTTTGTCCGTGATGATGACAATTTTGTTGAAATATATACAGAATAGCATTATTGGGTGACCAGGCTTGACTGTACCACTGACTTGAAAGATGAAGCTGGAGGGAAGCTGGAGCCACCTACGTCAGACAGGCATAAGAAAAGTGCCTTGCAAGGTTATGTTTGATCACCCATTAACCAAGAGGATAGCCATGAACAATGAAGTTAATCATTGTGCAGAACAAAAATTCTTCCTATGTAGTTTAGTCACTATATCCAGACTAACAAGTGGATTTTTACATGCTATGGATTCATGAAACACAGCAGAAGCCAGGAGGGGATACACCAGCATACAGAAGCACTACCTTAGTAAGTGTAAAGAAAATATCAGGAAAGACAGTCTCCACCTTAAAAATGGTGGCAATGGGGCGCCTGGGTGGCTTGGTCGGTTAAGGGTCCCACTTCGGCTCAGGTCATGATCTCACGGTCCGTGAGTTCGAGCCCCGCGTCAGGCTCTGTGCTGACCGCTCAGAGCCTGGAGCCTGTTTCAGATTCTGTGTCTCCCTCTCTCTGTGCCCCTCCCCTGTTCATGCTCTGTCTCTCTCTGTCTCAAAAATAAATAAACGTTTAAAAAAAAATGGTGGCAAGACCTACAAACATAAGCTAAGTAAAATTCTTACAAATCAGTCTAAGATTTAGGGCTGGGTCTATAAGGCCACATTTAAAAAAAAATTCAACCAAAACTTTTCATCAAACAGCCTGATTATATACATTTAACCAAACCTTTGAGCTTTAAAATTGATATCACCAAATGTCCATAAAAATTTCAATGTTTCTGGAATGAAATGCGTCATACTACATCGAGGACAACATAGCTATTTTCTCAGTAAGTTTCAGGTTTACTTAGCAAGTAATTTCTCAGTAATGCTTAACTATAAAATAATCAAATGCCAAGCCACAACTGAGATAGATCAATAGTTGCACACTTGAGTAATAAAGCATACAGAATAACAAGGAAGATGTACATTTAAGCAAAGAAAATGTGAAGACCTCCCTAAGCAAGCTCTCAACTGAATACAGGATAACTCAGTGTTCTCCAGCCTTCCAGAAGTCTGGCATTTTATTCAGTAAGAAATTTTTAATTGTAAAATTAGAACGTATTTAAAAATAATTAATATCTCTTCATTTGGTTTATTTTGTCTGACATAACAAGTGTTGATGAGAATGTGATTAACCAAAATTGGTAGGAATAGACGGATTATACACTTCAGAAACACTTAGCCATCATTTTTTAAAGTTGAAATTTGCATTTCACAAGATCTAGCCAATTTCACAGCCCAGTATATATCCTAGACTAGTTTTCAATCCTTAGGGAGAAATAATTAATGCAATTTACTTATTTATTTACTGAGTTTATTGGGTCCTTATTAGTAATTTTTTTAAATGTTTATTTACTTTGAGAGAGAGAGAGGAGAGAGAGAGAGAGCACATGCACAAGTTGGGGAGGGATACAGGGAAAGAGGGAGAGAGAGAGAGGGAGAGAGAGGAACCCAGGCAGGCTCCACGCTGTTAGCACAGAGCCCAACTCGGGACTGATGTCACCCTGAGCCGAAATCAAGAGTCAGACATTTGACTGAGCCACCCAGATGCCCCCACATATTCTTTTTTATACACATATATCACATATTCTTTTGAAAGTATTAACTATTATATCATGAAATGTTTTAATCAATTTAAAACAAAATCTCAGAGGACATGTATAAAATGTTCCCTCTTATTAATTAACAATGATATCTCTCAGCAGAACAAAATTTAAGAACCAAAGTCTAATCAAAGATTAAGAAAAAGAGGGGTGGGGCGCCTGGGTGGCTCAGTTGGTTGGGCATCTGATTTCAGGTCAGGTCATGATCTCGAGGTTCGTGACTTTGAGCCCTACATCAGGTTCTCTGCTGTCGGCACAGAGCCCACTTAGGATCCTCTGCCCCCCTCTCTCTCTACCTCTCCTGCACTCACACACACACTCTTTCTCTCAAAAATAACCATTTTTTAAAAAGGTTTAAAAAAAAAGAAGCAAAAACAGGGAGGGGTGCCTGGGTGGCTCAGTTGGTTAAGCATCTGAGTCTTGATTCCACTTCAGGTCATGATCTCACAGTGCTCTGTGTGGGGCTCTGTACTGGGTGTAGAGCCTGCTTAAGATTCTCTCTTTCTGTCTCCTTCTGCCCAACTTGTTGAGTGGGCACTCATTCTCTCTGACTCAAGAAGAAAAAAGAAAGAAAGAAAGAAAGAAAGAAAGAAAGAAAGAAAGAAAGAAAGAAAGAAAGATTAAAAAAAGGTTCTAATCCATAATCAGAAGGGCCTCAAAACAATGAATAAAAAGATTAAGAACAAGCATTTCTTAAGCATCCACTAAACACAAGTTATAAACTTACAAGCAACACATGGAACACTGAGTGAGCATCTAAGAGTTAATTATTTGTTATAGCCCTCCCTGGCCCTGTGTCTTCATTCACGCCTTTTCGACTTCCTGACCTCAATCTCCCCTCTTTGAAGTTCAGAGCCCTCCACAGAGCCCTCCTGATCCCCTGCCTGAATGTGATCTCTACAACTGTTCATGGTGCACTATACCTCCCATATGTCACTTATCCCGTGTGGCCTCACACTGATTCAGGTCCTAGCAGAGAACTTCACCTCCTCTGAGGCTGTGGTCCCTTTTCACCTCTGCGTGAAGTCTCCCTGGAAATCTTGAGCCAACCCATTAAAAAGATGGCACTGCTCTAAGCCCTTGATACATTTACTACCCCATGAATCTCCTTGGCTGTGATTTATGATTGCTTTGTTTATGTCAATCTCTCTTTCACATTTGTGGCAATGATGGCTGCCTGTTTTCTCTCCATGATCTGGTAGTGAGGGACTCCAAACTGCCTAGCTGCCACCCACCCCATCTCCTGCAGTCAGTTTCAGCCAGCACTTGTTGGCATTAGGCCAGATTAACCAGCTAGATCCCTCTACTGCTCCATCAACCTGAAGTCCTCAAATCCATGCCCTCCTCAGTTTCCCAGGTCATCCTTTGTCCAATGAGTCCCAATGCTCTACATCCATATATGTATCAACTATTCCTCTACTGTAAACAGTATCATAATTTTCTGGATATATATCCCTTACTAAAACGGGAAGTCCCATGAATCTCCGCATCTCTTAAAGGGTCTAACACAGATTTCTCAATCTCAGCACTATGGCATTTTTTCCCCTTTGATTTTAACAACAATTTGTGTGGCGGCTGTCCTGTCTATTATAGGATGGTTAGCAGCATCCCCGGCCTCTATCCACTATATGTCAGTAGCACACCCCATGCAAGTTGTGACAACCTAAAAATGTCACCAGATATTGTCAAGTGTCCCCTGGGGGGTAAAAATCACACTCTGTGTCAACATCACCACTGGTTTAACATCAATCATAATTCTGTTCAATAGTCACGAGATCTTGAAAAATTTAGATTTCGATTATTGTTGAATAAAAATGAAATAGAATTTCAGAGAAAGATGTGTTTACCATGAATTTAAATAATCAGAGGAAGCAGGTACCTACGTGGCTCAGTCAGCTGAGTGACCAACTTTGGCTCAGGTCACGATCTCACAGCTTGTGAGTTTGAGCCCCTCATCGGGCTCTGTGCTAACAGTTCAGAGCCTGGAGCCTGCTTCACATTCTGCATCTTCCTCTCTCTCTGCCCCTCCCCGACTCATACTCTGTCTCTCTCCCTCTTTCAAAAATAGACATTAATTTTTTTTTTAATTTATAAAAAAAAAATAAAGAAAGAAAATTTAGTGCTTTATTTTTGTTAAGTTATCCTAGGAAATGTTACCCTGTGCGGTTGTTTTTGCTGAAGATAATAGAAGGATTTGGATATCGGTTTCTGTACTCCACTTGAAAGAAATAGCATTTTCCTGGGCAGCTTGAAACTTTGTGATTTAGTGTTACTTTAAACCACCTTAACAAAAGCCAAAGGGCTCAGATAGGAGTTTTTGTCACGGAAAGAGAAGAATCACAGTTCTGTTTATATCAAAGAGTAATGCAGTTACAAAATAGATCTGAAATGATTTGTTTTTAAGTTGAAAATATAAAAAAGAGAAAATTAACCTCTCCCTCATTCTCTCATTCCAGTCCTACCCACCCTGTTACCAATCCTGTGGACTGTTTACTTTCTAAACATATTTCAAAACCATCTCTTCCTCTCCATCCTGCTCACTTCCCTCCATCCCTCCCAAACCTCTTCCCCAACTCGCCAGGTTTCTAACACACATCTCGACTAACATTCTCACTTAAAAGATGTACAGAACTCCCTATAGCGTGTTTGCAAACGCTAAGAATTTCCCATCTTCTCTGATCCTCTCTGCCCTGTCCAGCCTTTCTTTCCTTCCTTCCTTCCTTCCTTTCTTCTTTCCTTCCTTCTTTCTTTAATTGGGATAGAAAGGGGGTTTTCTCACCTTGATTTAAAAAATAATATGGGGGGCGCCTGGGTGGCTCAGTCAGTTGAGCGTCTGACTTCAGCTCAGGTCATGATCTCGTGGTGTGTGAGTTCGAGCCCCGCATCGGGCTCTGTGCTGACAGCTCAGAGCCTGGAGCCTGCTTCAGATTCTGTGTCTGCCTCTCTCTCTGCCCCTCCCCTGCTCATGCTCTGTCTCTCTCTCTCTGTCTCAAAAATAAATAAAAACATTAAAAAAAATTAAAAAAAAATAATTTGTGTTCATGAAAAAAAAAACACTTGAATATGAAAAAAGACAGCTCAAATAATCACTGTCTACCCACACAAAGATAATAATCCCTGTTAACATTGTTGTGGATTTTTAAACCTTTTTTTATAAATAAACATATTTTAAAATAGCATTAGTTCATAGATATGTCTTATATTCTTCCTATTTCAATGAATGATATTTTCATGTTATTAAATATTTTGTTTTTAAAGTTCTGTGGTAGAGTAATATTCAATTTTTAATTTTAATTCTAAGTTGCATTTTTACTTCACTTGCGGTACTCTCTTGTGCCATAGTTTGAAACAAAACAAAACAAAACAAAACCAACCAGATTTAGAGCACTCTGTGTACAGATTTTACAAGCTGGTTTTCTACAGTTCCAGAGTAATTGCTAAAACAAAACCAAAAACAAGACCTAGTTGCATTTTGCCTCTAGTCATACGTAAATCAGTCAAGTCACTTTACAGTTCTAATTACATCCGGTCCACATCAAGTTATTACTCCTCCAAAAATTAAAACATTATAGATAAGGTTAAATTTTATCTGATCATCAACCACAATCCCCAAATCCTCATGTACTTCTTGCTATGATTACTGTTACAAGTTTGAGCTTATTTTTAGGTATTTTACTCTGCATGTTCATCCATAGATAGATCCTTACAAAAAATTGTAGTATTAGTCTGTATTTTTTTAAATTATTTAATCAGAGGTGTCTGGATGGCTCAGTCATTTGAGCGTCAGACTCTTGATTTTGGTTCAGGTCATTATCCCTGGGTCATGGTTGGAGCCCCAAGTCAGGCTCTGCACTGGGCACGGAGCCTGCTTAGGACTTTGTCTCTGTCTCTGTCTCTGTCTCTGTCTCTGTCTCTCTCTCTCTCTCTCTCTCACTTTCTCCCCCTCTACCTCTCTCCTCAAATCACATGCTCTCTCGCTCTAATATAAAATAAAAAATAAAAATATTTTATCATTTTGCAACTTGCTTAAGGTTATTTTCTATATTAGTATAGTATAAATCTCCTTTATTCTTTTTAACTGCTGTACAGTATTCTATGTTATGACAAAGCCCTTTTCTGCTTAAGTTCAGGCTGCCATTCAAATGAGTCTACCACAATGCAAGAAATCTAAAATATATTCACGTCTGTTTTATTTTATTTTTTTTAATTTTTTTTAACGTTTATTTATTTTTGAGACAGAGAGAGACAGAGCATGAACGGGGGAGGGGCAGAGAGAGAGGGAGACACAGAATCGGAAGCAGGCTCCAGGCTCTGAGCCATCAGCCCAGAGCCCCACGCGGGGCTCGAACTCACGGACCGCGAGATCATGACCTGAGCTGAAGTCGGACGCTTAACCGACTGAGCCACCCAGGCGCCCCATGTCTGTCTGTTTTAAATCTGGCATCAACTTAAGGAATGTGGGATATCTTGAGAAGAAGTTCTAAAATAATTTTTTCCTAAATACTAAAAAAATGCAGAATTTGATAACCTGTTTTGATAACCTAACAGAATATCTATTTTTTTAATTTCTTTTTTTTTAATTTTTAATAAATGATAACAAAATAAAGCTAATATGTGATTGGTAAAAAAAGGTATACCACAATGCAGTTTCAGTTATAATTGCTCAGTTCATATAGAGCCTAAATTACAAAGAGCTATTTATCCAAAGTTCATTATCGGGAACATCTGGGGGTGATAGAAATGTCCTAGGTCTTAATAAAAGTGTGGGTTACACAGATGTATACAACATAGTTAATTTTTGATCTACAGAGAAAGAAATTGAATATTTGAATTGCCTTATCTCTCTTAAACTGAATTCACAACTAAAAACTTTCCCTGGAAGAGACCACTTAGAAACATAGATATAAATATCCTTAACAAAATATAAGCAAATAACCTCCAGCAGTATTAAAAAGATTAATACCCATGTCCAAGTAGGATTTAACACAGAAATCCAAACTTGGCATTACATTTGAAAACAAATCAACATACTTCACCATATAAACAGAATAAAGGAAAAATACCACATTATTATCTTAATAAATGCTGAAAAAGCATTTGACAAGTCACTACCCATCCATGAGTTTTAAAAAATTATTAACTCCCAGCAAACTAGAAATAGAAGGAAATTTCCATAGTCTTTAAAGGACAGCCACAATAGCCTATACCTAACATCATAATTAGTGGTGAAACATCAAGTACTTTTCACTAAGATTGGAAACAAAGCAAGAAAATCCACCCACACAACTTCTATTCATCATTGTCCTGGTTAGTGCAATATAGCAAGGGGGAAAAAACAGCCATAATGCTTAGAAAAGAAGATGTAAAACTGTTTATATTCAAAACAACAGAAATAACAACAAAGAAAATCCTACTGAATCTATTTTTATAAAATTGAAACTAGTGAATTTAGCAAGTGGCAGGATAAAAGGTAAATGTGCAAAACCAATTCTATTCCTACTAAGTAGCAGCGAACAAGTGGAAAATGAAGTAAGTAAAAGCATTTACAATACTATCAAACCCCCCGAAATAAACTTAGGAATAAATTTAATTTAAAAAATGGGCAAGAACTCTATAATGAAAACTGCAAAACACTGCAGAAAGAAATTAAGTGAAGAGTTATACCAGGTTTATGAATTTATAGACTCAAAACTGTTAGGATTTCAGTTCTCCCCAAATAAATCTGTAGACACTGTGCCATTTTGACAGGATTCGCAGTAGTATTTTTTTGTATAACTTGACTTGGTGATTTTGAAATCTATATGAAAAAGTAAAGATTTTAAAATATAAAAAAATCTTGACTCTTGGGACTAAGGGAGTAGGAAGAGTCCAGATTTCTTGGGCACATAGGTGATGGTATATCATTCATTAAAATGGCAAATTCAGGAGGAATTGAAGTCAGAGGTCGGATAGATGGCAATGAAGTCTATTTTGGATATACCGGGTTTCAAATGGTATGGTGGATAGACGTTCAGGAGAAGCACTGTATCAAAGTGGAATTCAGTAGGCAGTTAGGTACAGGATCTGGAGCTCAGACGACAGGGCTGAAGCAAAGGGATTTAGTCCCAAGTTTATCAGCATCTTTAGGTGGGAAAGGAAATGACAGTGTGGGTGAAACTGCGTCGTATGGAAAAAGCAGAGCCAGAACAACACGTCCTTATATTATTATAATGGCCTTCGAACTGGTCTTTCTGTTTTTGCACTTCCTCCTCGTCTGTTCTTAACACAGGTCTGGTCGACCCTATTAAGACGAATCAATTTCATGATCCTTCTCTGCTCAAAACTCTCCAAAGGTTTTATTCACTCCAAATAAAAGTCTTTGCAGTGGTCTACAAGGCTCTGCAGTACTATATTCTCAACCCTGGTGGCACGTTAGAATGAGCCTTCCTTGAGCATCCACTTCCCTGATCTCTCTTCCTTCTACTGTCCCCTTTGCTTTCTCTACTTCCGCCACAACTGCCTCCTTACTTTGCCTTGAACATGCCAGGCATGTAACTACCCCAGAGCATTTCTGTTTCTGTAGTGTTGTTCCATCAGGTATGTGCGTGGCTGTCTACCTCACCCATCCCCTTCAGAAATTTACTCCTGTCATCTCAGCAAAGTCTTACCTGCCTTATTTATCTATCTATCTATCTATCTATCTATCTATCTATCTATCTATTTATTTACTGCATCTATTTATTTATAATTTTTTATTTGCTTAATTTTTAATTCCAGGGTAATTAACATACAATTTTATATTAGTTTCAGGTGTACAATATAATGATTCAACAATTCTATTCATGACTCATTGCTTATCAAGATAAGTGTACTCTTTTTAAGTTTTTATTTTAATTCCAGTTAGTTAACATACAGGGCTATGTTACTCTCCTTTATTTTATTTTTATTTTTTTTAAATTTTTTTTTAACGTTTATTTATTTTTGAGACAGAGAGAGACAGAGCATGAACGGGGGAGGGGCAGCGAGAGAGGGAGACACAGAATCGGAAGCAGGCTCCAGGCTCTGAGCCATTAGCCCAGAGCCCGACGTGGGGCTCGAACTCACAGACGGCGAGATTGTGACCTGAGCTGAAGTCGGACGCTTAACCGACTGGGCCACCCAGGCGCCCTGCCAATTCCACAGTTTTGATTACTATATCTTTCTAGGATATTTCAGACTGGGAAGTGTGAGCCTTCCAACTTTGTTCTCCCTTTTCAAGATTGCTTTGTATTTTACTTATTTTTATTATTTATTGTCTCTTTTTCCTCCCCACAACATTGACTGTATTAGGATGTGAATTTTTTGACCATTTTGTTCACTGCTGTACCCCAGCACACAAAATAGAGCCTAGCTTGTTTAATATTTACTAAATGAATGAATGGGCTCACAGAGTCACTCACAACTCCCAGAAAGTAATGGGGGTGGGAGAAGAAGAGGAAAGGGAGAGAAAACTATGGTTGAGCAACTCCTGTCAAAGAACAGTTGAAATGGCAAGAAGGAGGGGCAATTTAAAGTCTCAGGCTCCAGTGCCAAGGGACCCTTTCAAAACCATATTGCCAGGAGGGCATGCGCAGCAGGAGCCATTCTGGTGTGTGAGTCAGTCTTTAGTAATTGAAATGTACTAAGACTAAAAACCATTTAGTTACTAGCACGTTGAACATTTTATATTTTTCAAAAACAAAACATCGGATAAGATGAAACAGAATGAATAACAGTGAATTATTTTCTGTGAACTGAAAGGGCAAATAGTTTTTGCATCTTATCTTAAGAGTCTCCATGGCTTTTAGCATATGTAAATAATTATTCTTGATAAGTTAATTAATTTTACAATCATATCACACAACATCCCCTGCAATGTAAAAGTACCATACTGACCTTTTAAAAAAAATTCTGAAGAAAATCTTAAATAAATACACCTATCACATTTAGTCAAATTAAATAACTGGGTAGTGACATCAGCAAGTCTGAACACTATTGTTTCTAGTGGGACAGAAGCCAGTGAAGAAATAGCAGAGCTAAAGTACATGTAGGGCAGTTTAAGATAGATGCATTGGCAAATTTTCTTTGGTGTTCATTACTTTCTTTTCCAATTTGCAAAATGTTTAAAATGTAAATACTTAAGGAAGGATGAAGGGTATCACTCCTATTGAATATATATTACATAAACTGCCACGGATTAATTGTATTTTTCTTACATAATAGCAAATACTGCTCCCATGAGATTAAGCAACATATTGCCACCCCACAAATAAAGCCATATGGTTCCATCTGTTTCCAGGTTCCATTACAGTACGCCTACGGGTTAATAAAGAAACTGTTAACCACAGGATGCAAATATGCCTCTTATTTAATTTTTCAAAATCAACAAAGTGTTAATGATATAATTTGGCAGAGTTTGACTTATTACGGGAGTTAGATATGCATCTCCTAATCCTCTTGCACTGAGGATGATTTAATACGGTATGTGAAATAAATAAACTAGCGCTAAAATCCCATAGCTCTGGGATTTGCCAGGTGCTAATTGCTCCACTGAAGCCTGAAGGAAAATGCACAATTGCCCCGTGTAGTCGTCCTAGGTATAATTATGGTCTGAGAGTTTTATTCCCTGGACAGAGGTGACAGCCTGGAGAGAGCTTTGCATGAACTTGGTCTTCATCTTAGGATCTATAAAAAAGACCACGGGCAGTTCACCACCTCCCCTGCAAAGCCCACCACAGGAGGGGAAACTGCTATTTATCCTTCAAGTGCAGCTCAGGTATCGTAGATAGAATTCTCTTCTCAGGCAGTACCTTATACACATTACTATTTTCAGTTTGGATCATAATTTGTTTGTATATATGTCCCTCCTCTATTAAATAACAAAGTCTTTAAGGATGTGACTACCTTGTTCACCTCTGTAGCTCCAATCCTTCGCAAAAAAATGGCATTTAATAAATATTTATTACTAATTATGTTAAATGACTATGTCTCCTAGTGCTGGTGCCCAAGAAATAGTAGATGCTTAATAAATTTTAAGTATCAGAAACTGTCTTCCTCTCCTCTACTCAAAATTTCACTTTTTCTCCCCTTTTCATCACCATTCTTCTGTTAGAACACAGGTCAGGCTCTCATCATCCTAGACCAATGGTTCTCAGTGAGGGAAGAGGGGGTGACCTTGCCCCCCATCGGTCATCTGGCAATGTCTGGAGACATTCTGGGTTGCCAGAAGCGGGCCAGAGGGAGCAGGCCCCAGTGGCATCTAGTGCATAGAGGCCGAGGATGCTGCTAAACATCCCACAACTCAGAGAACAGTGTGCACAACAAAGAATTATTTGGGCCCCTGGGTGACTCAGTCGGTTATAAGTGTGTGACTCTGGGTTTCAGCTCAGGTCATGATTTCACAGTTTGTGGGTTCAAGGCCCATGTAGGTAGGGCTCTGTGCTAATAGCACGGAGCCGGCTTGGGATTCTCTCTTTCCCTCTCTCTCTGTCCCTACTCTGCTCATGTGCTCACTCTCTCTCTCTCTCTCAAAACAAATACATAAAGACCTAAAAAAAAAAAAAAGAATTATCTGGCCCCAAGTGCCAGTAGGTGAGAAACTCTGCCTAGACTTCCATTTAAAAAAAATTTTTTTTTAATGTTTTATTTATTTCTGAGACAGAGAGAGACAGAGCATGAGCAGGGGAGGGGCAGAGAGAGAGGGAGACACAGAATCCGAAGCAGGCTCCAGGCTCTGAGCTGTCAGCACAGAGCCTGATGCGGGGCTCGAACTCACAGACCGCAAGATCATGACCTGAGCCGAAGTCGGACGCTCAACCGTCTGAGCCACCCAGGCGCCCCTAGACTTTCATTTCTTGAAATTGACTCCTGGTCATTCCCTTCTAATCCTATTCTTTCTTTCTAATCTATTCTTCCTAAAAATCTCCTTGTTTGAGATATAATTGACATAAAACATTATATTAGTTTCAGATGTACAGCACAATTCAATATTTGTATACACTACAAAATGATCACCACAGCAAGTCTAGTTAACATCTGTCACCATTTTTATCTTGTGATGTAAACTTTTAAGATCTACTCTCTTAGCAACATTCAAATATACTATATGGTATCATTAACTATATCACCATGCTGTATGTTACATCCCATGACTTGTTTATTTTGTAACTCGAAGTTTATACACCTTTTGACACTCTTCACCTATTTTGTCCACACCCCATCCTAAACCTCTGGCAACCACCTACCTATTCTGTGTACCTATGAGCTTGGTTTTGTTTCTGTTTGTTTGTTTGTTTGTTTTTAATTTTTTAATTTATTTTGAGAGAAATCTTGGGCACAAGTGGGAAAGGGGCAGACAGAGAGGGAGAAAGAGAATCCCAAGCAGACTCCATGCTGTCAGCAGAGAGCCTGAAGTGGGCTCAATCTCAGTAACCCTGAGATGAATACCTGAGCCAAAATCAAGAGTTGGATGCTTAACGGACTGAGCCACCCAGGTGCCCCACTGGTTTTTTTTTTTTAGATTCCACATATAAGCGAGACTAAAAATATTTCTCATTGTTTTTCTGTTCCAAAGGCCTTATACTTTTTGTTTTGTTTTTTAATGTTTATTTTTGAGAGAGACAGAGCTTGAGCATGGAGGGACAGAGAGAGTGAGGGAGACAGAATCCGAAGCAGGCTCCAGGCTCAGAGCTGTCAGCACAAAGCCTGGGGCGGGGCTTGAACTTCTAAACCGTGAGATTATGACCTGAGCAGAAGTTGGATGCTGGCCTAACCGAGCCATCCAGGCACTGGGTCTTACACTTTTTTAAATGTCTTTGTTTTTTGGTTTAGTTGCTGCTGGATTTTCAACACTATCAATATATCAATATGTCAAAAGCAGAACTGGAACCAAGTCTTAAAAATTCCTATTTCTAATTTAGGTGCTTCACAACTCTCTTAACCCAAATGAAAGCTTTTAAATTAGGAGGACACTGAGAAAACAGACTCTGAAGTGATGGCAGCTAATTTTCTTCAGTGATCCAAATTTCTAAACCTACAAAAAGCCAAATGTCCCTTCTAACTTTGTTTGCAGTTGAAATGCTGTTTCACTGACAGTTATATCACACACTGATATATGCCGGCTAGATATCCTCTAATCTAACCATGATTTGTTCAAAATTAATGTGATCTAAGACTAGTTTTAAAAACAAAAGACTTTTGAAAAACATACGTGATTCCCTTTATTTAGATGACCAAATGTTATGAAATTCCACAGAAGTAACTCTTAAATGTGAAAAATCACATACAGAAGTATGTGAAAAATCACGTACAGAAGTAGGTGGAAAAAAATATATATATATATAAATATATACAATGCATATATATAAATACATATATATACATATATAAATATATATAATAAATAAATTTTTATAAATAATATATAATAAAATACATAAAATATAAAAATATATAATTATAAATTATAATTATAAATGTATATAAAGTATTAAATATATATAATATATAAATACATATATACACATATATAAATACATATATACATATATATAAATACATATATATACATATCCGATAAATGATTCATATCCCAAATAGATAAAGAACTCCTATAACTCAACAACAAAAAGAAAAACCAATACTATTCAAAAGGGGACAAAGCACTTGAATAAGACATTTCTCCAAAGAAGATATATAAATGGTCAACAAGCATATGATTGTATGATAACATCATAACATCAATAGTCATTAGGGAAATGCAAATCAAAACCACAATGAGATACCACTTCACCCTCATTAGGATAGCTATTACAAGTGTTGGCAAGGGTGTGGAAAAAGGAGAATCTTTGTGCATTGTTGGTGAGACTATAAAGTGGTTCAGCCACTGTGGCAAACAGCTTGGAAGCTCTTCAAAAATTAAATGCAGAATTACTAAATGACCCAGTAATTGCATCCCTAGATGTACACACAAAAGAATTGAAAACAGGTACTCAGGTACTTGTACACCAATATTCACAGAAGTATTATTCACACCAGCCAAAAGGAGAAAAACAACCTAAGTGTCCATCAACAGATGACTGGGTAAACAAAATGTGGTAGATATGCACAATGGAATATTAGTCAGCCTTAAAAAGGAAAGAAATTCTCATACATGCTACAACATGGATAAAACTTGAAGATGTTACACTAATGAAATGAGCTAGACACAAAAAAGCAAATTTTGGGGCGCCTGGGTGGCTCAGTCGGTTAAGCGTCTGACTCCTGATTTTGGCTTGGGTCATGATCTCGAGGTTCATGGGTTCCAGCCCCGAGTCAGGCTCTGTGCTGGCAGGACAGAGCCTGCTAGAGGTTCCCCATCTCCCTCTCTCTCTGCTCCTCCCCCACTTGTGCGCACAAGTGTGCTCTTTCTCTCTCAAAACAAGTTTATTTAAACTTAAAAAATAAAAGCAAATTTTGATTCCACTTATATGAGGTAACTAGCATAGGCAAATTCATAAAGACAGGAAATAGAACAGGTACTAGAAGAAAGGGGCATGGGAAGTTCTGTTGAATGGGGACACAGTCACAATTGGGGAGGGTGAAAAAGTTCTGGAGAAGGGTGGTAGTGATAGTTGCACAACAATGTGATGAATTTAATACAACTGAATTGTACACTTAAAAATGGCTAAAGTGGTAAATTTTGTGTGTTTTATCACAATAAAATACAGTGGAAAAAGTCTCACTCCAAATGTTATAATAATTTGCTTCATCACTGTCGTCAAGGGATTTTACAAATAATGTCTCCCACTAACAGAATTTTAGGTTTTTATCTAAATTTGAGATGGAAAATAATGTGCCATTGGTACATGCATGTCTTGAAAGAAATTAGAATACCTGATAATATAAAATGCCAGGACATCAATCACACACAAACCCCAGGCCCAATTATATAGGATAATCTCCTTTCAACAGCCCATACTCAGTGAAGGACAGGCATAGTTTTGTGCCATCCCCGGCATTTTGCCTGCCTTTCAGATCCTTTCTTCCACTTAATGCTGATTCATGTAAACATATCAATTTTCTCTGATGGTTGTAGCATAGGGGAGAAAGAAAGTACTGTTTTAAAAATATCATTTGTTTCTACGCTAAGAAAAAGGTGAAAATACAGAACAATGTCCAGAAAGATTATTTTTTTTAATGAGATCTATTTTCTATCCCAGAACCAACCAATGGCAATTTTACATATTATCAATCAATATTTTTGAGCTTTATTTTCTTGGAATCAGCTATTTTTACAATACAAACTATAAAATTCCTTTAGTCAAAGCAAATAATTACATTCAAAAAACATCCATAGATTCAACAACTGTGAGCATTCTGAAAGAAAGCAGAAATAGAAGTCTTTTCATGCACGAACACATCTGATATTTATTCTATATGTTTATATATGTTTATTTATTTTTGAGAGAGAGAGGCAGAGAGAGAATCCCAAGCAGGCTTCACGCTGTCAGCACAAGCCCAACACAAGCCATGAGATCATGACCTGAGCCAAGATCAAGAGTTAGACACTCGAGTGAGCCACTTAGGCACCCCCACATCTGATATTTGAAGTTGTATTAAAATCTACTAATACTCCAGAATCTCTGTGTGCTCAAATCCATTAGAAGGTCCACAGAATTTGAAATTCACTCTTTCATAAAACTGATTTTATGACCCCTCCTTAATAGGAATGTAATAGAACCTACTACCTGAAAATGTTACTGGATTAATAAATTTACCCTATAATACACAACTAAGTACCAGAATATTTGAAGTTAATCTTTGTCAACAGTTGTGGATTTGGGTAAACTGTGGCCCAAACAACATAATGACTGCCTGAGTCTCATCCAATAAAATCCCACAAATATATCAAAACCCCCACGTGCATAAAGTATACACACAATCTCATTTTAAAACAGAACTCCAAAACCAGCGTCATTACTTTTTACATTAGTACTGAATTTCACAAAAGGTCCTGATTAAAAGTGATATGTTTTGCCTACACCAAGACCGGGCTATAATTGGCAGCCCTGTGCTCATGACAGGAGGTGCTGAAGTAAACTGGTGTCATTGGGATTTATACTTAATAGGTCACTGGGATAGGCTTGATTTATGTTCACTTAAATCCCTGGGATATGGTCCTCTTGAACACTCATCTAGTTTGATTTTTCAGCTAGAATGTCAATGTTGATTGGCTATCATTTCTTAAGTTTCAGTGGAGATTTAGAATTATTTTTTATTTTTTTCTTTCTCTTAAGTTTATTTATTTTGAGAGGGAAAGAGAGAGAGAGAGAGAGAGAGAGAGAGCAGGGGAGGGGCAGAGAGAGAAGGAGGAAAAGAGAATCCCAAGCAGGCTCTGCACCATCTGCACAGAGTCCAACATGGGGCTTGAACTCATGAACCGTGAGATCATGACCTGAGCCAAAATCAGAAGCCCGACTGACTGAGCTACCCAGGCGCCCATGGAATTGTTTTTTGTTTGTTTGTTTTTTTAATAAAAAGACAGGATACATTTTTTACTGTTTCTCCCTACCACCTTTAGAGACAGAATTATTATTCTATTGCCTATTTGATATTTTATAGTGAAAGGGAAGAAGAACAGGCAATAAAGCAGCAAAGAGAGGATCTAACAAATACACCTAAGCGTTGGGCCACTTTTAAGGTAGACTTAAAATGTTACACATTTTTTTTCCACGTGCTATTCTGAATAGTAAGAGCATGACTGAACATTTTAACGGTAAGCAACTCATAAGACTGTCGTCAGAGAATGTCAAAACAATCTTGGGAAGATTACAGCGTAAGTTTCTAGCATTCCACACTCTATTCTTTTTTTTTTTTTTTTTTTTTTTGAATGTTTATTTATTTTTGAAGGAGAGAGAGAGAGACAGAGCATGATCAGGGGAGGGGCAGAGAGAGAGGGAGACACAGAATCCAAAGTGGGTTCCAGACTCCGAGCTGTCAGCACAGAGCCCGACGTGGCGCTCAAACTCACAAACCGTGAGAGATCATGACCTGAGCCAAAGTCAGACGCTTAACCGACTGAGCCACCCAGGCACCCCACCACATTCTCTTCTGTACATCGTCAGCATTTTCTTGGAGAGATGCTATAGACCACCCCACAAGTGTAGTATTTTATGGAAGGGCCCACAATGTAACTAGTGCCTCCAGGAAAAGATGCAACACGATGTAATGAATATTTGGAGGAAGGACGTGGAGGAAGAAGACTTGAAACTGAATGCTAGCTTCCTCACTAATGTGACCTTTAAGTAATCAACCACTTTGATCCTATTTCCTCCTCTGCAAAACTGAAAGAAAAATCACTGCTTTTCATACTGAGAGGATGTGTGCAAAAGCAGTTTGAACACTGTAAACTTAATGCAAAGATACTATTTTTTATTACTAACAAATGGTTATACTTCTACTTATTCCTCCTACATGCCTCACTGTAGAAGTAAAAGGTGCCAAAAAAAAGAAGAAAAGAAAAGAAAAAAAAAGGAAAACAACATCAGAAAATCATCAGAGACAAAGAAGGAAAAAAGAGGACAAATGTTCACATAAAAAGAAAAAAAAAAAAACAGTATCTCAACCATCTCAACATATTAGCGTCTCATTAGGAATCAAATTATGACATCATTTTCTTCCTAATCAGCATGAAATGCTACAATTCACCCAACAGAGCCGATGGACAGATATTCCTGAGGCCGCAATACATACTTCCTACGTAACTCCAGGACCAGTCAGAAAGAGGGAAAAGGCAAGAAGATACATGGACCCCAAGAGAAATGAGATGATCACTGTATAAAATTTGACTATCCAGCAGTTCCAACTGTACAGAACCTGAGAACAAGCAAAAAAGAGCTGTACCTGCCAAAATGGATGTTATCAAGTCTGTACAGAAAAGATCACATAGGACCTATTTGCGACTATTTGCGACTTAGGTTAAACAAGCGGGTTTACAGGATTTCGAAGTTTACAGCAAATCAGAACAGCAAACGGGGAGACAGATGAGGAATGCCACCAGCAGGTGCGTGACAGCAAAGTGAAATCAAAGCTGGTGGCCTGGCCCCAAGGAAAGGGACCAAAACCAGCCAAACAAAACAAAACGAAAAAGCTCCTGAAAAGCAGACACCAGTTCTGAAAAGCACAAGAGTTTGAGGTCGCTGCATCTGGGAACTACCGGCCCTTCTTTCCAGCTCCAGAATTGCTTACCATGCAGTTCTTCAAAATTCTGGAGACCACAGAGAGTCTCAAACACAGCAGCAAGAGAGTGGCAGGACGGACTTGGACACCAGGAGGATGGCAAAGCACTAGGCTTCGTCCCTCTGCAGATTGCCACCTTCCACCAAAGCAGCCCGTTTTCATTCAGCTTTACTTAATGAGGCTTCTTTGATCTAAGGGCCCTGTTGGTTTAAAAAAAAATTTTTTTTTTCATTAAAATTTGACCACCACTGACTTCCATACTCCAAGATCCTTAAATGCAGTATGTTCCAATGTAGTAATGGAATCTAGGCCAGGAGCTGGGGAGACGGACGGATGAACAGGTGGAGCAGAGAGGACTTTTAGGGCAGTAAAACTCTTCTGTATGATATCGCAATGGCTATTTGCACATTATACATTTGCACAAACGCATAGAATGTATAGAATGTACAACACCCCATGGACTTTGGATGATAATGATGTACCAGTGTAGGATCCTCAACTGTAACAAATGCACCACTCTGGTGGAGCAGACATCCATAGTACGGGAGACTGTGCATGTGGGCGGGGGTCGGGGGGTGGGGCGGCAGGAGGTATATGGGAACTCTCTGTACCTTTCGCTCAATTCTTCCTGTGAACCTAAAACTGCTCAAAAAATGTTTATTATTGTGTTTAAAAGAGAAAGAAATGGAACCTATTAGCTTTCTTAAAACAGCTTTTCCTCCATATTTTCTGGGAGCACCACTCCCCAACCACTTGCTTGAGCCAGAAACAGACTCAGAACAACCCCATGGAAATGTTATTCATCCCCTTCCTCAATCCCACTTTCCCTAGGTCATCAAATCCCATGGATGGATCCTCCACATATTTCTCAGCTATGCCCCATCCCAGATGTCCTCAATGAGTCTACTCTACCCAGGCAGCTGTGTCCTACTGGGCCTCCCCTCATCTGCACACCACCCCTCCCAAGAGCACCCTCCCTGTTGGACCCCTAGCGGCCTGTCCTTCCAAGTCCAGAGCAGATCCCCGCACACTTTTTAGTGACAAATCTTGCACTGAGACTAAAACAGACTAGGACAGTAACTATTTCCGGGGGTTGGAGTTAAAGGTCTTTTATTTCTGCTTTAAACAGTTGGTCTCCAAATTTCTTCCTTTTTAAAAATATTTTATTTTAATGTTTATTTGAGAGAGAGTGCTTGTGCAAACACGCCTGTGCAAGTGGGGAATGGCAGAGAGAGAGGGAGAGAGAATCCCAAGCAGGCTCTGAGTTATCAACACAGAGCCCCACCCAGGGCTCCATCTCACAAACCTTGAGATCATAACCTAAACCAAAATCGAGAGTTGGACGCTTCACTCACTGAGCCATCCTATTTTTCTCAAGTCATCTCTATACCCAACGTTGGAGACTGAACTCACAGACCCGAGATCAAGAGTCAAATGTGCTACCCACTGAACCAGCCAGGCGTCCCGTCTCCAAATTTCTATTATGAGTGTGTATTTATGTATTTTACACGGGGGAGGGGGGAGGGTGGGAAGCAGTATGGTGGGTAAGATTTGATGATTTGAGCATCACTTTCCAACCAGGCTCTTCACAATCTTTCTCCTCAAATGGCATTCCCAGACTCATCAATCCTCACTCCTTTTGCCCTGCTTCTCCTCTGCCCTGAGGCCTGTGAGCAGCTACATCCTGGAAACCTCCCCCATGGCCCCAGGCAGCAGCGTTAATAAGCTCTCCACAGCTCTTCTGGGCTTCCACAGCACCTGGCATACACCTTCACAAAAGCACAGAGGACACTTGCTTCCTTACCGTGGTTATTTGTTTTCCCCAGAGAAGTTCAGCTCTTTCTGAAGGCCACAGGCCATGCTACAGAGTGCTCTGAACTGCCTAACACTAGGTCTGGCACACAATAAACGTTGCACGAATGAAGGTAAAATCCAGTCTCATCGATAACATCAACTACTACATTATGAAGCCCTATATAATTAGTCTAACTTCTGATTCTGAGCCATTGCTTTGCTGATGTAATATAACAAATTCCTTTGACAAGCAAAAGCATATATAATGCCTTCCCTCCTTCCTGTGCACTTAATAGTCTTTCTACTTGAAGTGCTGTTATAAGAACACTGACCTGTACGTGAATACCTGCAAAGTGTTAAATGGCTATAAATAATACTTTAAGTGTTTTTTTAAAATGGTGTATGGGTAATTTTTAAAGTTTCGTTGATGTGTGTATGTTGTGGGAGGTTGAGTTTCCGGGCCAAGGGCTGCTTGAGCTGTGGAGATTAGAAACTGGTGGAGAAGAATCACTAATAACCGTGTTATAGATTGTTGTTTGGAGAAACTCAGATTTTTAATTGCCAATGACATGCATGAAGCAGTGGAGATGGTGTGTCAAATACCATCTCGGCAGCTTTGCTTAGTATGAATGTGGCCACTTAGAAGTACCATATCAATTTGTCTTCAATCTCTTTTCAAACGCTCCTTTGATGATGTGCTTCTCCTGCTCAAACCCTTCAGTATTTCTCTTTTGACCACAGGTTAAAATGTAATAGTTTTCTTTTGTCTACAGATTAAAATCCAAATGCCTTATCCTTCCTTCCACCTTATTCTACAAAACACCAACATATCTTAGGGAAGAGAAAGGACTGTGGTTGAAGGAAGAAACTAAATGTATCAAGCATCAAGGATGAGCCAGACACCTATTCTAGGTACTGGTATTTTAAGATAAAACATGGTCTCTTTGCTTTGTGATATTATAGTCTATGGGGGGAGACAGGAATTTAAACACATTATTGCCAGGCAGGCTATAGAAGATTATTATTACTGCTATTAAAAGGGTCATGGGTGGTTTCCTCCTAAGGAAGAAAACCAGAGAAGCAAGGTCTCTTCTCTTGACAGACACAGTAGTACAATTCCAGGCCTAGGGACATCGTCAGCTTCCTTAACTTCTTGCAAGGACTTACAGCAAGAATCTCTATTCCCATTATACCTTGTATTTCACTTTTATTTAGAATCCTAAACTAAATGGGATCATTCTAATTATCCTTCTTAAGGGTGATGCAAAATTCACAAAGTAAAAATGGAATTCTAACCAGGAAAAAATATAGAGAAATCCAAATAGATTACTTCTTTTTTGCATAAAGAAATTTACCAGGGTGCCTGGGTGGCTCAGTCGGTTGAGCCTCCAACTTTGGCTCAGGGCATGATCTCATGGTCTGTGAGTTCGAGCCCTGCGTTGGGCTCTGTGCTGACAGCTCAGAGCCTGGAGCCTGCTTCGGATTCTGTGTCTCCCTCTCTCTCTGACCCTTCCCTGTTCATGCTCTGTCTCTCTCTGTCTCAAAAATAAATAAACATTAAAAAATTAAAAAAAAAAAAGAAATTTACCATTTGATAAATATTCTGATATTTGCCTTCCTCACCACTCTCTTTCTAATTAGGCTATGATATCCTGGAAATCAAGATTTTATTTGCTTCTGTTACTTTATTTTGTTATATGGTCCTTAGGGCTTGGGGCCTCACAAGCAGTGTAAGTACAATAGGCACAGAACAAACAACGATTGAATGAATAACCTTTATAAGCCCCCAAATTTATAAGTCCCACTTTCTAGACCAATTAATATATCCACAAAATCATATTTTACTAAAAGAAATTTTTTTAATGTTTATTCATTTTTGAGAGAGAGGTGTGAGTGGGGGAAGGAGAGACACAGAATCCAAAGCGGGTTCCGAGCTGTCAGCACAGAGCCCAACACGGGGCTCGAACCCACAAACCATGAGATCATGACCTGAGCCGAAGTCAGACGCTTAACCGACTGAGCCACCCAGGAGCCCCACAAAAATCACATTTTAAAACACCAAACATAATCCATACAATTTTTTTTTTACAAAATTAAAATGTGTGTTTGCAATCAATTTAGATGAATGACCACAGAAAGGAAGTGCCACTCCCTTGAAATAATACCTGGGCACCAACTTGCAATTGTTTGCAAACACAGCCAACACCTAATGACTGTTTTATGTAAACACAATTAACCAATAAGCCCTAAGGGAAGCATGGGGGACACACAGGTTTGTCTTTGACAAACATCTGATCTAACTTTTGCTCCTAAAAGTGAAATTCTACTGCCCTTAGAAAACAGGGAAAGAATGATATAAATGCACCAAGAAGTGAAAGAAAAACACACGAGAACTAAAATCTTTTTAGCTTTAACAAATTTTCTCACCTTCCACATTCACTGGCTTCTGACAGTCACTCACATCATCAATCATAACCATTAATCATAAGCATAACCATAATCACTCATATCATTAATCATAACCGTTAATCACCGGCAGTACCACTTTATGAACAAGTTGTGCCAGTTTGGGGGTAGTCATTTGGAAACTGGAATGCATTTGCCCAGAGAAACAATGTTCTGAGTGCTGATATGTTCCTCGGCCAGCCCACGGAGACCTTCTAAACTAACACCAGTCCAAATAAGCGATGTCTGCCTTTGACATGCATAAGCCTGTCCAAGCTTAAGGTGCCTCGAATCCTCACCACTGAGCCCATGCACAAACTTTTCAGTTAACTCTTCCTCCTTCCTACTCCAGCCAAACTCCAGTTCTCTCATGTGTGATTTCTAGCAAAGAATAAAACAAGATGGATTAATGGATTCATAATGAAGCATGAATAGTAGAAGTCAAATATTCTACCACAAGATGGAAAACTCTGATGGAATCTGTAAATCCTTTTCGGAGTTATTTTCTGAAATGTGTGGCTCCTGAGTCAGTTAAATTTAGGTACAAGAATTCAGAAACCAACTCCCAGCACATCGGTTGAACTTCACCATGCATCAAACTCTCCATAAAAAAAAAAAAAAAAAGTCTGCTCTAAACCTCCCACAGCCCACAAGTACTCAGGACAAACTCCTAAGGGCTTCGGATAAACTGTCCCAATCTACAGTTCCGGGTCTATCTCCCACCCACACTACTCACGGCACAATTTTTGCATTTCGTAAATTCAAATCGAAACATACAGTCACAAACACACTAACCAAAGCAAATCGACATTTGATCAGCTTTCAAGCAATTTAACAGATCAAAAGTGAAAAACACTAGGCTATGTGGAAGAATATATTCCTTGGGATAAAGCAGGGTTTGGTGAAGGCTCTGGGCCTGCTCCAGCTGGGAAGTGCTCTCAGCATCGGCTCTCAGCCTAAGCTGTTACCACTTACAGAGTGTTCACACTTCTACTACTCCCAAAGCCTCTTCCGTAGGTGGTTTCAGAACCAATCTCCAGTGTCAACATGTCGGGGTGGCCCCCAGAGCACTTGTGCACTTTACAGATTATTAGCCCACCGGTAAAAACTGGCAACTGCAATTCTGGAATGAATGGTCATCCCTGGTAATTGCAATGTTTTATAAAGCAAAGACCGCTTTTCACTACTTTTGCACTAAACCATTTCATGACTGAGGAATACATGTTTTCCACTTACTGTCCTTCAAAATTAAATTTGCAAAAGGGGAAAAGGAAGTGATCAAATATTAAATTTCCCCAAGGGGAAATTCATGTTTGTATACGAATCACAACACAAAAAGAGAGGTAATCACAACACAAAAAGAGAGAAAAAAAAATGATATTTAGTATTCCCCCCCAAGAAAGAAAATCAAAATTGCCTTTATAGGAAAAAATCAGAACTTTGTAGGACTCCTTTCATGGGTTAAATTTCTGTCTTTGAATTAAACGTGGGTTAGAGAATGAAGGGGAAAAACCAAAATCTTTTCAGCGTTTATGACTTCTAAAATGATACAGAGCTGCATACACATATTTATAATTTGCTTCTTAATGTTTCTGCATTTCATTTTAAGTTTTGAATTTCAAGTTTTGTCAGAATCTCTTTGATTCTTAGAAAATTGGTTTTGACTTGATTAGACTTCCCAATTAAAACTGTAAAATCCAATGTATTATAGAAGCATGATATTTATACACAAATTATATTTTTACATTATATTATCTCCATTAATTCTGAGGTACTTACAGAATATGACGCATTTTGCAAAATGATTTAGCATTGTTTGGTAACACAAGGAGCAAGACACAAAAGGGAGATTCAGCTCTCTGACAAGGCTGATAACAAGACCCTTTATAGATCCAACCAGACTAAAACAGAAGCTCATCTCAGTAGCAGTCTTTTTTTTTTCTTTTTTGAGCATAGTTTGAAACATATACACTAAAAACAGTATCAATTTTTCTGTGGCTATGGTGGGGGTGGGGAGAGGGGTCAGCATATCGTGTTAGCAATTTTCTGTGGAATCACATTAGAGTTTCACTGCAGTAGCCATATCACATTAAAATCTGGGGGGTTTTTTGCTAAATGGTTTCCATTGTGTATTTAGTGAATCTGATATGGAAAATTGCTAATGCAATAGGAGTATCATATAAGCTTTCCTGACTGTAATGCTCAGCCACAATATTCAGAAGAAGCTCAATAGGACTGGAGGGGTTTCAGGGCTAATTCTCCACAGCCTCTTAACAAAGTCCTCAGCTCAAGTTCAACACTGGCTTCTTGAAAGATGGAACCAACGCTAAGATCGATTGTATGGGGGAAAACTCCTTTACAGATTTTTATTTCAGAAAAAAACATGGGTTCAGTGAAAGATGTGTCATTTAATTAATATTTATTGACTGACCGCTATGCTGGGCACTGTGGTCCGTATTAAGGGAATGACAAAGATAGATGAAAACATGGTCCCTTCCTTCACAGAACTTGAAAGCACTGACTGAAGAAAAGAAATAAATTAGCACACGAGTAACTTAATACAAGACACGCTGTGGCAACGGTGGAAAATGCAAAGAGCCATAGGAGCTCAAAGGAGGACACACCTGAGACCAGGGTCATTAGGAAGTTCTGTGGAGGCAGCACCTGTACAGGGCCACAAGAGATGAGAAGATGTAGGTAGCTCTGAGGATCAGATGACAGGCTGGGAAGCAGGGGATGGAATTCTAGGCCTTTTCATGAGTAAAGAAAGATGCAGGAAAGAGGAAAGCCACGACATGCATGGGAAATTATAATCCATTACTTCAATGACAGCATAAAATCCGGAAGGAGTAGGAAGATAAACCTCAAAAAGCGGTCTGGGGTCAGCCTGAGGCTGCCACCAAAGGAGAGACATACACGGTCTTCAGGATGGTTTGGGGTGGAAGTCTCAGCATGCAGTGCACTGGCAAGATTAATACCCAGCTTTCAAGGGTATGATGGCTTCTAATGCTAACAGCTCCTCTGAAATCTTAACAACTTTATTTAGCACACGTTTCTTAAGAGACACTATTTATAGGAATATTTATTTTAAAAGGTTAGTTTATTGCCAAGGGATAATTGTTTATTTTTTTGTTATGTGACAACTCATGACCTGGAGATTCACTAGGTTAACAGAAAAAAAAAAATCTATAAAGCATGCTCAAACTGTTGCAACTACTTATGAATTTACTGTTTGCTTTTTTTTTTTTTTTGCTTTAGAATAACTTTTCAACTCACTAGCAACAGTAACCAAGGAAATATAAATCCAACAGCCTAGAATTACAACTATTTGAAGAGATTCATGCTTTCAACTGCACTGCTATATTTTTTCTTTTACTCTGGACACTTCCTTGTTTCTGAATTCCTCTCCGAATGTTAGAAGCAGTACACAAAATCTACACTAAGCCTTGTTGGAGGCTTAAAATTTAATTAGTATGTTTTGCAAATTAAAAAAAGTCTTCATTTTCCATAACCTTTACCTTACCTTAAATCAGAGTACACTCTGTGGGTATTATTTCCAAAATAATAAAACGGAATACGATGAAATTGTTATTTTATTTATTGCAAAGAGAACATAAGATATAAACTAGTTAGCTGCCTTTGTGCTACAGTGACCACTCATGAAACATCAGCCCTCCAATTTGACAAAGGAAATTGCACTCTCATTAATCACAATTAAACTATTTGTAACACTGAAACTGAATACTTAATCTTTATGAAACTATTTCTTGACAGATTTTTTTTTCTCCTCTGACTGACCACAAGGACAGAAAACATAAACAAATTTGCCAGTTGTTTATTACTTATAGATATCCTTGGCAAGGTTTCATTTAAAAAAGAAAAAAAGTCAACAAAACTCTTCTTTCTCATTCCATGTCTTGGGCAATCAGGGATGCAGTAACTGACATCTGTGAACATTCCCTGATTAGCCATTAACTGAAGACATAGAAGTAAAAGAAAAATATTTTACAAGGAGAAAAGTCAAATAGCTCATGCTGACTTTAAGATGCTCATGACAGAGATGCCAGGATTATAAAGCACTTAGGGGTTTCACCTAAAATTTGTTTATACCTTTGATCTTTAGGAAACACTGTACTGAGAAAAATGAGTTTGCTCAGATCAAGAATATGTTGGCATTCTCTTAAACCTAGCTTAAAACCACAGAGCTGAAGCATAAAACAACTCTGACAAAGATAGCCAGTCAAGCATAAAAATGGGAGTTGGTTGGGTCAGAATAGATTAAAAGGCTGAAGGCTGTCTGCTAAAGACCGTTGTCTTGCCATCAATGAAGGCAATTATTATAGCTAAAAGTTATTTTTCTGATATATTATTTTAAACTTTTGTCATATTTAAAACGCTCCTTACTTACAAACTATTACATCATTTTCTTATCTGCAGTGTCCTTCTTGGATAACCACGAACTTGAAAGCAGTCCAAAATCTTGTTCGTGGCTTCCTACAAGTATAGAAAGACGTATTGAATATGGAGTTAGGAGAATGTGTCTGGGTTTCACTTTTACTTCCTTTTTAAATATAGATCACTATTTTTAAAATATAAACATCCCATGGCATTCCCTCACACCGACAGGACTCCTAAGCCAGAAGATATGTTGGTAGTATGAACATTTCTCTCACTCTGAAGGATGCCACAAAGCTCTGCTCAGTGATGGCCAAGGAGATAGAATTATTAAATGCCTTACGACTTTACAGTTATCCTCTATTATTCCTGCTAAACCACACTTCCAAAAGAGCATCCAAGAAATCTGGCAAACCACTGAAATGGCACTTGTAAATTGGATCCATTAAAAGCAATCCACAGTGTCCTGTGGGTGTGCATCCGACTGTTAATTACTGGGTAAATAATTTACATGCAATTTTATTCCAAAGCTAGATTTACATCATTTGCAGGCGATTTCTCAGAGTACCGCTTCCAACCCAGAAACAAGTCAACGGAGTATTTCTAAATTATCATTTGAAATTTCCACTGTCAAGGGTGGGAGGAGGAAGGAATAGTAACGGGAAGGCTTGTCAGCGATTAGCCATCCATAAAAATGTTTTCCCCGCGCTCCTCCTTCCGATCACAATGCTGGCGTCAGTTAGTCTCCTGTATCTGTTCCCCACCTCGCCCCCCTCCCCTCTGCGGAGAGCTGGCACCGAATGGCAGGCGAAGGAAAAGACAAACATCCCAGCTCCCAACACAATCCAAGCGCTTGCCCGGAGACACTTGAACAACATTCCCAACTTTTTTTTTTTTTCCCTTCCCTCTTCGCGTGCCTCAAAGGTAAGCAGAGTAAAAAGCCTAAGAGACAGAAGGCCAGGGAGACCAGCTGAGTCGCAATTACTACCCCCACCCCGATTTCTCCACTGCCTCACCCCCCCCCCCTCCAACTTTCGGTCACAACCAACGGTTACCCAGCTCTAAGTCTGGGTCTCCACTGCGCCAGTGTTCAGTGCTCGACCCCCGCGCGGTGCCCAGCCGAGGGGGGGCTGGAGACCCAGCGCACATCCCTACCCACGCCCTGGGCCACAGCCCCGCACGGCCAGCACCCCCACAGTGGGACGAGCATCCTCCCACAGGTCCCAGGTGTCGCCTGCCGGCGGCTGGGGCGACGCGGAGGGCGCGAGGCCAACTCCCTGGAGCTGTCCCCTCCGCCCCACCCCACCCCAAACAGGCTCCACCAAGAAATACAGGGATGGAGAGTACAAAGAACCAAGCCACCCACCAAAGGGCCTCGAAGACTTCCCTCGGGGAAGAACAACTTAGCCACACACGCACACACACACGCACTCGCCCAGCGCACGCCGGAGAGGGCATCTCTTACCTGTCCCCCACGATGTCACTCATCCCCCCCCCTCCCGAGTCTGGCTGACCCCCCCTCGCCCCCCGCCGTGGGTCCCCGGCCGCCTGCTCCAAGCACCGCGCACTCACTGCCTGGCTGCGCGCGCCCAGCGGCTGCAGGGCCCGGCGGCGGCGGCGGCGGCGGGGACCGAGACAGCGGCTGCAGCGGCGGCGGCGGCGGCGGCCCCAGCCGGCGTCAGTCAGACTGGAGCCGCGAAGCCTCATCGCCCGTATTAGTGCGCCGACCTGGAAAGCGGCCAGGAGCCCTGCGCACGGGTCCGCCCCCGCCCGCCGCCGCGCGCCCTGGCCGCGCCGGGAGCCCGCGAGGCGGGGGGAGCGCGGCCCGCCCCGCGGCCACGTGCGCGGAAACTTGCGGCGGGGGCGCCTTGCGGCGGCCCCGCGCTGCTCCCTGGTCCTCCCGTGGGTCCCCAGGTTCGCCTCGCCTCTGTGCGCTACCGAACCCCCCTGGCCGGCCGCGGTGGGAGGCCCTGGCCAGCCCGGGTCACCTCGCATCTCTCTGTCTCACCCGCCACTCCTGAGATTTCTTGGGTCCGCCTAAGGCCGAGGAGGGTTGTTACCAGAACGAGAGATACAGGACCAACAAATCGGTTTGGACCCCCTCTCCCCACCAGCCACTCTTTCTGACAACGTTTCTGGGCCCTGATGATTACTGTTACTTGCCTTTCGTTGCTTGCTAGCTTTTCAGACCAAAGGAATCATTACACCGTCGACAGCACCAGATCAACTGGTTTGCATTGGCATGGGCAGAAGAAAATCTAATCACTGTGAGTGGTGAGTGGTGGTAAAAACTAGTCAGGTAATTATGTGGCTTGTCGTTTATTTATATGTATTTGTATGCTTAACATCCTAGCATATAACATATAATATTATCTAATCTAATAAAGGGATAACCTTATGGGCACTGAGCAATGTTAATGTACAGCCTTCTTGCCTTAAGGCCTGGCTATCCCCTGGGTAGTCTGTTCCTTGGAGTCACTGTGGACTCCTAGAATACATACACACTGGAATACATTTAGGAAATGCCACCAACATACTCATGATCCTTAATTTCCCATCAGCCAGTACCTCTTCATGGAAAAGGTATTCAGCTGCAGAGGCAGTATTCATTTTGCTCCTTTATATAGAAAAACCAGTGTTCCAGAAGGCCCTGATACCAATAAAGCTCAAGGCTCTGAATTTAATGGCTTTTTCTAGTTCTCAAAGCACTGCATTTTCTTCCCCTGGCAGATGCCATTTTTGCATTATCATGTTGTGGTTGAGCAATGACCTTGTTTAAAACAGCATTTGTACTTGAACCTGAAACTCGAATTTAAGTCCTCTTTCTACACCTGGCCCATTTACCTCTACCTCTGCTCCAGGCTGAGGGTTCAATTTGGAAATATTGTGGGTGTGAGACACGAGGAAACATTTGGACTGCTAAAAGCTACAGAGTGCCCTTGATGTGCACTTGCCTGCGAGTAAACCAAGTCCTCAGAATTAATACCTTGTGGCTCGTGTTGTTTTTGTTTTGTTTTGTTTTTAATGTTATTGAGAAAAGAAATGACTCTGGCACTGCTTCAGTTTCCGTATGTGCATTAGACAATGCAGAGGACACGATGCAGAGAAAGAAATTATAACCTCTGCAGTGCTGGCTCATGCTTCTGGCATGAAGTCTTTTTAAGTTCACGGAACTCTCCTGGCTGTTGGCAGGACTTGGATTTACAGGTTCTTTGAGTGTGTGTCGTCTCCTTTTTCTGTACATTATCATTTACATACCAGGAAATTTTGACACCTAAAAGTTAGACTGTCACTTAGATAATTCCTGCCATTTATTCCTGAAACCTAGTGTAGAAAGTTAATCCATTCTATACAGGAACACTAAGATCTGATGAGTTCCAAGGAGAAAATGCCCACTCCAGGAAAGAAGGCTCAATGTTGGCACTCCATTTTTCAGAAGCTGACTATCCTTGTAATAGGAAATCCTTTGCTGAATTTTTTTCCTCTTGCTTTCTTGATTAACTGCAATTTTAGGCTTGTTGGAACTTCCAGCAAAAAAAAACTATGCAATGGGAATCTTACAAAGGGGGAGACTCAGTCACAGGTTGTGATTTGGTGGAATCTCCAAAAAAGTTTTGGTTCAAGACCTGAAAACCACAGTGAAACCAATCTCCTCCTTTTCTGAATTGCAAGGACTTGATGCAAGATGAGTTCCTGCAGCCTATAGAACAGTGACAGGAGGAGAAGCCTCCTTTTCTTTTGTAAAGTACTCAGCATAGGACATGCTGGGGACAAAGGCTGTAGTAATCCATAGATACTAAGATTCTACTTTGTGCATCTGCTATACCTGATGTTTGATCTAGCATTATAATGTTTGTACTCAGAGCCATAACTAGGAATTGTTGCCTACATACCCCTCCCACTTCTAGTTTCATACATTTCATCTGTAATTCTGTCCTCACTCTGCGCTTTTTCTGACTCCTTCTTGAACTTTTCTTCCACAGCTATCATTCAGTCCATAATGAGTATTAAACACTTTCCTGAGCACAGGTGCCTGGACTAATCATGTGGACACAGAGCACTGGTCCTGAGGAAACTAAGTTCCACTAGAAAAGACACATAGATCAATGATGATCATACAACTTTTTGTGTCACTTAGAGGGTGAAGGCACAAGGGAGGTGTCATGGAGTCTCCACAGAAGCACCCGGAGAAGTGAGTATGAAATGCCCACTAACTCATAGCCAAAGAACCCCCGCCGCCACACCCACAGTCTGGGTAAATGCAGCTCTGTGGGTGCTCACTTTGCAGCAGAGTGTAGCTGTATTTTAGCCCCCTTGGCCAGGCGCTCTGATGCAGGTACACATCATAAAGGCAGCCCAGAATGCCTACTATGTGCAGAATACTTGAGCTTTTATGTATGAAAACCTTAATGTTCCTAAGAGAACTGTCAAACTAGTTGGATAAACGAGAAAAATAATGTTACAAGATATTATATCACCAAATAAACATTCTGGGATTGCAACAAGGGAGTCATAGAGTATCTTGATTTGGTGGTGAAGTGACAGCTTTCTCCTGTTGTGCGAATCTCTGCCAGGACCAGGTTAGGCTTTATGCACATCATCTTGTTTCATCCTCATGACATCTCAGGATGAGAATTATTATCCAACTTTGCAGCTGAGGAACCTGAGACTGTCTCCAAGTGTCTGTCTGCCTGACTCCAAAGCCCAGACATTTAACCACTACACCTCACTGTCTTCCTGGAACTTGAAGTTGAATCGAAAAGTGAGCAGATGTGGGAACAGGCAGAGGTTAACATTAGGATTAATCAAGTTAATCCATTCATTCAAATTGTTGCTTAATCACATGTTACTTAGGGACTAGGTGAAACTTTTTTTTATCATCTTAACTATTTTTAAGTGGACAGTTCAATAGTGTTTAGTATATTCAAATTGTTGTACAACAGATCTTTAGAACTTTTTCGTTTTGCAGAATTGATGATCCGTAGCCATTAAACACTAATGCCCCTGTTCAGTCTCTCCCCCAGTCCATGGCAACCACTTTTCCATCTTCTGTTTGTATGATTTTGACTATTTCACATACTTCATATGAATGATACTGTATGTGTCTTTCTGTGACTGGCTTATTTCACTTAGCACAATGTCCTTGAGGTTCATCCATGTTGTAGGGCAGGATTTCCTTCTTTTTAAAGGAATCATGATATTCCAGTGTATGTATATACCACATCTTCTTTACCCAGTGCATCTGTCAATGGACATTTGGATTGCTTCCACCCCTTGGTCAATGTGAATAATGCCACAGTGAAGATGGGTGTGAAATTACCTCTTGAGATCCTGCTTTGAATTCTTTGAATTCTTTTGAGCTTATACCCAGAAGTAGACAGCTGGATCATATGGTAATTCTACTTAAAAATTTTTGAGGAATCTCCATATTGTTTTCCATATGGTTGTACCATTTAGCATTCCCACCAATAGTACACAAGGGCTTCCAATTTCTCAGTATCCTTGCCAACACTTATTACTCTCTTTTCTTTTAATAGTGGCTATCGAGGTGATATCTTGTGTGGTTTTGATTTGTCTTGCTCCTAATATCAGTCATGTTGAGTATCTTTTCATATGTTTATTAGCCATTGGTATATCTTCTTTGGAGAATTGTTTATTCAAGTCTTGACCATTTTTTAACAGGGCTATTTGGGTTTTTTGTTGGGTTTTTGCCGTTCCTTATATATTCTAGATATTAATCCTTTATCAGATACGTGATTTGCAAATATTTCCTCCCCTTCTGTAGGTCACCTTTGCACTCTTGATTATTTCTTTTGATGAACAGAAATTTTTAAGTTTGTTATAGTTCCATTTGCCTATTTTCTTTTGTTGTCTCTACTTTCAGTATCCATATGGTCACTGCTAGTATAAATAAATTGATAATTATATGTTTATCTTGTATCCTGTGACCTTGCTGAACTCACTTATTAGTTCTAGGATGCTTTTTTTTAAAAGATTCCTTGGGATTTTTTATGTAAACAATCATGTAATCTACAAATATAGACGGTTTTATTACTTTTTCATTTATATTCATTTTATTCCTTTTCCTTGCCTCATTGCATTGACTAGAACTTTCAGCCCTATATTCAGTAAGACTGGTGAGAATTTGACAATAAATTATATTAAAAATAAATAAATAAAATAAAATAAAAAATTATAAGAGTGGTGAGAATGGGCATCCTTGCCTTGGTCCTGACCTTAGAGCAAAGCTTCCTGACCTTAGAGAAAAGCATTCATTTTTTTAACTATTATATATAATGGTATCTGTAGATGTAGTAGATTCACTTTATCAAGTTGGGGAGGTTCCCCTCTAGTCTTATTTTTCTGAAGATTTTTATCATGAATGGATATTGAACTTTCCAATGATTTTTCTGAAATAATTCATATATAGTATTTCTTTTTTTTAGTCTGTTAACATGATGTATGATATTGATTGATTTTCAAATATTGAGCCACCCCAACATCCCAGTATAAGCCACACTTGATCATGATGTGTATAATTTTTTTTTAGATACTGAGAAATGTTATTTGTTAATATCTTATTCAGGATTTTTTTGTCTGTATTCATAGAGGGTATTGGTCTGCAGTTTTCCTTTTTTTGTACTTTCTATTTTTTTAATGTTTCTTTATTTTTGAGAGACAGAGAGAGACAGAGCATGAGTGGGGGGAGAGGCAAAAGAGAGAGGGAGACACAGAATCTGAAGCAGGCTCCAGGCTCTGAGCTGTTAGCACAGAGCCCGATGCAGGGCTCAGACTCATGGACCGTGAGATCATGACCTGAGCTGAAGCCAGAAGCTACCCACGCACCCCTTTCTTTGGTTTTGATATCAAACTAATATTTCATAAAATGAATTGGGAAGTGTTTCTCTCTCTCTCTCTTTTTCTGGAACAGTGTATAGAATTGGTGTTAATTCTTTAAATGTTTGGTAGAATTTTCTAGTGAAATTATCGAAGCCTGAAGATTTCTTTTTAAAATTTTATATTCAGTTTCTTTAATAGTGTAGGGCTATAGCTATTCAAATGATCTGTTTCATGGGTGCATTGTACTATGTGTTTTTCCAAGGAAGTATTCAGTTTCATCTAAGTGGCCAAATTTGTGTGTGTAGAGTTTTCATTGCTGTTTCATTGCTGTTTTCTATGGTTTGCTGTTTTTAATTTCATTGTTTTCCGATCTTATCTTTATTATTTCCTTCCTTCTGCTTACTATGGGTTTATTTTGCTCTTATGTTAGGTTGTTGAGGTGGAAGCTTTGATTGCTGGTTTGAGACTTTTTCCCTCTTTTCTAATGTATGCACTATAAATTTACCTCTCAGCATTTCTTTGACTGTGTTTCAAAAATTTTGTTATGTTCTATTTTCATTTTCATTCAGTTCAATGTATATACATATATATATATATATATATATATATATATATATATTTAAAATTTCCCTTGAGACTTCTTCCTTCTTCAGTCCTTGTATTATTTAGAAGTGTGCTGTTTAGTTTCCAAGTGTTCGGATGGAGATTTTCTTGTCATGTTTCTGCTGTTGACTTCTAGTTTCATCTGTTGTTTGAAAGCACTCTGTATTATTTCATTTTATTCATTTGTTATGGTCTAAGATATGATCCATCTTGATACAGGTGGCATTTGAAGAGAATATATATTCTGCTGTTGTTGTGTGAAATTTTCTATAAATGTCTGTTAGATCCTGTTGGTGGTGGTGTTTTCTATTTCTTGCTGATTTTATGTGTAGTTTTTTTTTTTTTTTTTTTAACATTTTTTTGGGGCACTTGGGTGGCTCAGTTGGTTGAGCGTCTGGCTTCGGCTCAGGTCATGATCACACGGTTCGTGAGTTCGAGCCCTGCATCGGGCTCCGTGGTGATAGCTCAGAGCCTGGAGACTACTTTGGATTCTGTGTCTCCCTCTCTCTCTCCCCTCCCCCACTCATACTCTGTCGCTCCTTCAAAAATAAATAAACATTCAAAAAAATTAAAAAATGAATACAGGGAACTGTTAGATCAATATATGCGTGTCCAAAGAACTGTTTTCATAATTTAGTTTGAATTTTTGACCATTATTTCCTCAAGTACTTTCTCAGTCCTTCCAGGGACTCTGATGATACAAATGCTAGATCTTTTTATTTTTATAGTTTCATCGGTTCCCAAGACATTTTTTTTTTTCATTTTGCTCTCTCTTGATCAGATTGAGTCATTTCTGTTTATCTGTCTTTGAGTTTACTGACTCTTTCCTTCATTGCCTTCATTCTACTGTTGAGTCCATCCACTGAGCTTTTAATTTCAGGTATTATATTTTTCACTTCTAAAATTTCCATTTAGTTTTTAGTATCTTCTTTTTCTTCACTGAGATTTCCCCCCTCCCGAGGCTTTCTGTTTTTTCGTTCATTTTAAGCATGCTTGCAGATGCATTGTAGCATTTTTATGATGGTTGCTTTAAAATCATTGTCAGATAATCCTAACATTTTGGTAATCTCGGTGTTGGCATCAGTTGATTGTTTTTATTCAAGTTGAGGTTTTCCTGGTTCTTGTTTTGACAAATTATTTTTTTTGGAAACCTGGACTTTTAAATTATATTCTTGGACTCTGGGTCTCATTTAAACTTTTTGTACTAGCTAGCTTTTTCCACCACAGGGGGAGGGGAACGTGTTTTGTTACATTGCCAGGTAGAGGTGCGAGTACAGATTCCCTACTTGGCCCCTATTGATACCAAAGGGAAGGGGGTCTGCTTATTACTTTTGGAGGGAAGGGAGCTATAGCTACCTGGTCTTCATTGTGACTGTGGTAAGAGTGGTTTCATGATTGCTGGGCCACCAGAGGAAATGAGGCCTCCTCTGACACCATCTCAGTGAGGAGAGGGTGAAGCGGTTTGTTACTGCGGGGTGGGGTGGAAGAGAGGCTCCCTGGCTGGTCGCCACTGACGTCATGAGGTAGAGGAATCACTGCTAGCTGATGGGAATGAAAATCCTGCTCCCTACTTGGCCTTCTCTGACTTCACCTGGATAAGGGTGTTCAGGTGCCTTATTACAGCCTCGTGAGGATGGGAGTCTAGGCTCCCCATTCAGCCTTTGCTATTGTCAGCAAGGATGGGTCACCATTTTATTTTTCTGTAGTGTTTGATTGGAATGGAGCAGTGACTGTTTTGCTGACCTTGCTCCTTTCTTGGTCCTTTGGAAAGAGAGAGAGGCATTTGAGGGACTTTTTTTTTTTTTTTTGTCTGTGCCCATCAGCATTTTTAGGTGGCTCCTTGACCTCCAAATCTGGGATATATGAGACAAAAAGAAAACCCAAGGGAGTCACCACCATGTCCATCCTTATGTCTCAAGGCCTCTACACAGTCTGCCTTCTTCTTGCACCTTTCAGAGTCTATTCATGTTTGTTGTATATATAATGTCCAGGGGTTTTATTTGTTCTTACAAATAAAAAAGAGAGAGAAAGGAAAAGTACATTTACTCTATCTTCCCAGAAGTGGGAGTACTTACTATAATTTTTATAGTCGTAGTGTCATTATCTTGATTTAGCTGGCCCTTCCATTAAAATGTTTGAGGAAATTTAAAAAAAAAAAATTTTTTTTTTTATGTTTATTTATTTTTGAGACAGAGAGAGACAGAGCATGAATGGGGGAGGGTCAGAGAGAGGGAGACACAGAATCTGAAACGGGCTCCACGCTCTGAGCTGTCAGCACGGAGCCCAACTCGGGGCTTGAACTCACAGACCGCGACATCATGACCTGAGCCGAAGTCGGACGCTTAACTGACTGAACCACCCACGCGCCTTTGTGCCTACCTTTTCATTGGGATTCCTAGAGGCTGTGGGTAGAGATAGTTCCATGGCATTCCCACTTGGAAAATGGAAAACGATTTCTCCACATTGCAAAGCATGGTTAGGTATTACTGCAGACCGGTACAGAGTAGTTCAGGTGTGTTATAGGCTTGCTATACATCTTTCAGACTGCTATAAGGACTTAACCATATTTTTTAGTATTATTTTTCATGGGAAACACCTTATAGGTTCCAAACAACTGATTTGTAAGCTGGCTTTGGTTTATAAGTTGAAGACAGGCTGAATGCTCCCAGGTATGTGGTGCTGCAGGTAAGATTTGCAGGCATCGTGCCCTTAAAATGCAGTCTTCAAAATGTCAGGATAGGATCTGTTTTGCTTGTATATCTAGAGCACTCTATCACTGTATCAAGGGATCCTGGGATAAGTTTAAAAAAATATGTGTATGTTATATATACATATATATATATATATATGTTTTATATACACATACATATATAACATATGTAATATATATATATGTATATGTATATATACACACACATGTATATATATAGCGTACAAAAAGACCACCTGGATTGGATCAAATCTGTAAAGATACTTCTTTTTTTGTGACCATCAAAATGCTACCTGGAGTTTTATTCAAAAACAGTGAATTACAAATGTATTACTTCATAGAGCCCTTTATTGGATTAATATAATGAAATCATTAATTTGTAGATTTGATGGATTTTGAGATTGTGCAAAAACAAAACAGCCTACTAGACTATTACTTCAGGGGATTTAGCTATTAATAAAATGGAGAAACTCATTCCTGTAATTTTTTTTTTTTTTTTTTGACAAATGAATTGAAATGGTGGCATTATCTAACCATTTCAGAAACCTTTATGGAAAAACCACAATTTAGGATGCTGTGGAGACACACAAATAAAATAAAAGGCAAGGTTCTGCTCGTAAGGAAATCGTAATTGAACAAAGAAAATGGAAAATAGAACTGAGAATCAACCACTAATGGTGGAAAGACACAAGATTGTAGACATTGAATTACGGGTGTCAAGAAACACACTGTTGTCCTGATACAATCTCAAGTGAAACTACATATGTAAATATTATGTAAGAACAAGTCAGAAGGTACAAAGTGAATGGTCAGGTTATCTGCATGTAATAAACTTATCCTCTCAGTTTTAATCCTACCTCACCATCCTTTATGTTTCCTATTTTTTATTCAGTAGAAGCACAACTCCTGGCTACCTGTGGGACCATGGACAAATCCCTTGCCTAATCCTACTTATTTTTTTCTTTTAGTTTTTTTTAATGTTTATTTTTGAGAGTGACAGAGAGACAAAGCATGAGCAGGATAGGGGGGATGGTACAGAGAAAGGGAGACACAGAATCTGAAGCAGGCTCCAGGCTCTGAGCTGTCAGCACGGAGCGCGACGCAGGGCTTGAACTCAGGAACTGTGAGATCGTGACCTGAGCCAAAGTTGGACGCTCAACTGACCGAGCCACCCAAGCACCCTATCCCTTGCCTAATCCTACTTACTTCTGAAATGTAATTATTCCTATTGATAGAGTTACTTGATCAGAGAAACTAATGCATGTAACATTTTTATCACAATTTCTTATATATAGGGAAAATAATAGCCGATAGTTTCATTTTGCTATGGCTGCTTGTTATTTTTTTTTTGAGCAGGTTCTGAAATGTCAACAAGTCAAACTGTTTTCTCTTACAGAGTGCTTCAGATTCTATACTATGCTGTTAACCTAGGTGAATCTGGGCTTAGATGGGTAAATTGGCATCAAGATCAGAAACCTTTCTAAATAGTGTTCCTGGATGAACTACATAAAAGTATTGATACTTCCCCTCAAAATCCTATTATTCTTTAAATATGCATTTTTATCACTAGCTTGCAAAGAGCATATTGCAGGTTTGGTTGCAGACCACTGCAATAAAGCAAATGCAGTAAAATCAGTCAAATGAGTTTAGTTTCCCACTACATATAATAGTTATGTTTACACTATTCTGTAGTCTGTTAAAGAGGGTAATAGCATTCTATTTAAAAAGGGTACATACTTTAATCCAAAATTACCTCATTGCTAAGAAGTGCTAACCATCATCTGAGTTTTCAGTGAGTCATAATCACTGATTACGATAACAAAGACAATAATGAAACATTTTGAAATATTGTGAGAATTACCAAAATGTGACACAGAGACATGGACTGAGCAAATGCTGAAGAAAATGGCACCAGGACTTGCTTGGCACAGGGTGACCAAACCTTTCATTTGTAAAAACAATGAAGTATTTGTGAAGTGCAATAAAATGAGCTATGCCTGTAAATTATTTTATTTTTATTTAGTTTCAGTAAGGATCTTATTTTTGGTTCAGGTTTGTACTTTTACACTCTTCGTAAATGCTCAGTCATTCTTCTACAATTGGCTTTCTATCATTTCTACTTGCATAAGCCTTGCTTTGTTCTCTTAAGTGACTTAAATGCTCTTAAAATCTGGTGGTAAATGAAGTTTGTTTATTCACGTAATCAGCATTAAGTGTCTACTATATACTAAGTACTGTGCTGGCATACTAATTTGAGTAAGAAATGGTTTCTGTTTTCAAGGGGCTTATTGTCTACTGCAGATGTGATAATATCACTGTTGCTGAAACTACTGGAGAGGAGTCATTTTTTAGCTTATTTTAAACTTTTCCACTTAAGTTTTGTCTTTAAAATGTTATAGTGTACTTCTGAAAGTTTCTATTTAGGTATCTCCAATTTTCATACCTTCAGAAACTGAAGTAGGATAGCCATTAGAGTGTAGGCTTTGGACCCAGACTACATGGGCTAGAATCACAGCTCCACTAGTTCCTAGCTGTGCGACCTTGAGTGAGTAACTACTTTATACCTGTTTCCTCTTCCATTGTAAAAGTTAAGTGAATCATGATATACACCAGATGCTTAGAACAGTGGCAGGCATACAGTAACCACTCAATAAATGTTAGATATTGTTATTAGTTTCTCTAAAACATCAGAAATAATCTAATTCTGAGTTTTAGGGTTAATTATTTTATAATTGCTATTCATTAGTCTTGATAGTATCTCAAAATCATAGGCTTCTGATGTTAAGTATATGCATTTATCAATGTTAGAAAACTTTTTTTTTTTTTTTTTAATAATCTCTACACCCAACATGGGGCTTGAACTCATGACCCTGAGATCAAGAGTTGCATGCTTTACCAACTGAGCCAGCCAGGTGCCCCCAAAACTTTCTCTTTTTTATAAAGAATTTTCAATTTCTAGTAACATGAACTCAAGAGCAAGGTGTTGCCAGGAAGTAAGAAAATAAGTGCAATATGTGTAAGTAAAATTGGGGAAGAGAGATGTAAAGACCATATAAGGAAGTAGATGCCTTGGTGAGAGAGCCTATATCCTTCCTTTAAATTTTTTTTGAAGTTTATTTATTTTGAGAGTGAAAGAGAGAGAGAGAGAGAGAGAGAGAGAGAGAGAGAGAGAATGCCAAGCAGGCTCCACACTGTCAGCGTGGAGCCTAACGTGGAGCTCGAACTCATGAACTGTAAGATCATGACCTGAGCCAAAGTGAAGATTCAGGATGCTTAACAGCCTGAACCACCCAGGTGCCCTATATCCTTTCTTTAACATACAATTTCCTAGTGTTTTATAAGTTGGAATATGGGCTTAATACTAATAAGTTTGCATATATTTAAACATATGCCAATTTTATTTTTAAATCTCTGAGCACAGGCATATGATTATGGTTTATATTTAAATTCATGAGAATTATGCAGGTAGAATAACTGCTTCTCTTTTCTGTTTAAAAGTTATATTTCTCAGAATCATAATGATAATAAGAATCAATAAACAAAACTGCTGAAGCAAAGGAAAATCTGACTTTGTTACGAACACCTTAATTTTTTGGGGGGGTTCAAAAGAGGTATAAACGTTTTTAGTTATGGCAGTTACTTCTTTAAAAATTATCAAAACGCAGGCAAGGGCATAGGTTTATTCCAGGTTTATTTAAAATTTTAATTTCCGGTGAAATAACGTGACACTGATACATAAGAATACAAAGACGGCAAGTAACCTAATTCATCTTCCTGGTTTGCTCAAGCCTCCAGGCACCAGTCAAATATCGAAGTCGTATAAAAAGTAGGTCCTTGCCCATTTGTAGCCAGCTCCAAAATGGAACTAATTTAGAACCTGTGATTTAAAAATAATTAAAAATGAATTAACTTAAATAAACTCTGGAGAAAATATATCAGTGTGAAATTATATTTTAGAAGTCAGTCTACATGACCTTTGTGAGCTTCTAGTCACCTTATTTTTTATATTAGGTATGTATGCATGTAATTATGTATATGTGTATATATTTAATTCCATCTATACATTTAAAAATGTTTTTTGGGGTGCATTTTTTTTTGTTTTGTTTTACATGCTACTTTTCAGTCTCATGTACTATAGAGAAACAGGTACATCTCCACATGTAATATAGATTAATAATCTGGGAGAAGAAATATAAGACAAAAACTCACTTTTTATTCTAATTCTACCAAAGACTCTTCAGTTAGCTAAGATAAATACTATCTTAGCTACGACATCTTCTTGTCCAGTGGTTGCCAAGAGGCAGTATGCCAACCCTAGTTGACTACAGGAAATCTGCCTCCTGGAGCATGTTTTAAAAGCTTGTATTCCTTGATTTTATCCCATAGAACTGTTTTTTCAGTAAGTCAAAAATAGATTGCAGGTCAGGTAACGAGTGCGAGGTGGTAAACTGTCACAGACTGATTGGTGACAATTTTCCACATTTAAGCCCAAATACTCTGGCTTCTTCCTGTTTTTCTTTCTTTTTTCCCCCAAATTTTGAGGTAGAGTTGGCAAAATTGAAATATATTTAAAGTGTTGAATGTAAGGATTTGATATATATACATATATAAACACACATACACTTACATACACATACTGTGAAATGATTACCACAATTAAGTTAATTAACACAGTTAATTAACATATCCACCTTAATTTTATTTGTATCATTTACAAAAGAAACATCTTCAAAGCTGAAGTGAGTGGTTTCTCTAATAACAACAAAAACAAAACATCTTGGAAGTGAAATGAAACTGGGAAGGATCTAAATTGTGGAAATTTTGGATGGCCCTATTATAGGGAGGAGGCACTGAGCATATATGGCCGACGATTCTGGGAATGACTGATACAAAACCGCGGCTCATTAACGGCCGGTTAATGAAAAACAATACACAACTATCTCTGAAATGCAAATGAACAAATGATATAAATATGAAACCCATTTTTACTTTTCCCCACTTCAACTTCCTACAGAGTCTATGCTGGGCATAAATCAACACAGATCAATAAAACAGATCTTACAAATCTGAGCAATCTTTTACCAGCTTCTCAATCCCCTTTGATCTAGGTAGCTACTGCAGAGAGTACTAAAATTTTTGTAAGCTAAGTTTGATTCAGCAAGACTCCAAGACGTTTGCATTTGTTCTCTACTGTATAGTTTGTATGATCCCCAGACTGCTTCTTAACCTTTTCCTGTCCCTAAACATCCACGGTTACGTAACAGTCATGGTATACTGCAACAGTGACTTTCTGAGAGGAGGCCATGCTCAGCAGAGGAGGAAGGACTCAGTTGAAAAATCTCCACTTGAAAGGTAAGTGTGCCCACACTGTGAATTAACTTAGGGGCATTGTAAGGTAAGCAAAGGAGAAAACTAGAATATTTTTTACGTTCTACAATATAAGCTTTCAAATCTTCTTCAAACAGGAATTATTAAGATTTCTGATAGATTTCACATTATTTGAGATCTTAGAGATTTTCACATTTTTGGATATATGTACAGATACCAGTTAAAGACTGGCTCTGAATGGATGTGGACATTTGCGGTAAAAACAACTATAGTTCCTTATTAAGCTCTGCATGGTGGCTTGTAGGTAATCAATACCTACTGAGTAATGAAGTAAGACAATATTAAAAAAAAGATGACACAAACAAAATTTATCTTAAAAGACTTACCAACTTTCTTCTAACCTCAGATTACCATGATCTTGTCTGCTGTAGAAGTTTTACTGAATTCTACAGTGGGGTAGGGTAGTAGGCCTATTGAAGCCCCCAGGAGGAGACTGCAAGGATAGAGAAGGTTGTGTGCCATCTGGAGGGTGGAGGGGATTAGTAGCCAGAACTCTACACAACCACGTCTGAGTCAAGCCAGCTGAGGAGGTCTTGAAGGGGGCAGCCAGTTAAGTTTACTGGACTACTGTATTGTCTCCTATCTCCCCACCCCCACCTAGGATCAGCCGTAACATCAACAATGTACTCACCTTCAATTTCAGTCCAGTTGACAGCAATTTCTGCTATTGGAATTTTAAAGAACTGTGCTATGTAAAGCAGTTCTACATCAAATGCCCTGAAACAGAAAATATATTGATTTTTATTTTTAAAAAGAGAGATAGAGTGTAATTAAATCTCTACTCTGGCATGTTTTAAAGAAGCTTAAAAGGCAGATATAGAGCTTATATAGTAAAACTGAAAGATTCACAGAAGGTCAAACAAAAGGTTAAGTAGTTCAGGAGCTTCAGGTCAATAATTTAGTGTGTCATTACATAACATTTAAATGAGAAATATGGTGTCTCCATCACAAGTCAGAAACCCCCAGAGGTAAAAAAGGCCGCTTGGGCTCTGAGAAAATTTAATCATGGAAATTTTTCAAAATCGATTGCTTTCAATCCCAGGCTTCACTACCTCAAGGTACAGAACTCATAGCATTTTCAACTGATTCAGAGAGTTGATAAAACAGAACTCTGAGCAGCTCTTAGAGAAAATGTCCATCACTTGAGAGTTGTTTGATTTCATTCATCTACCACCTGAGGATCACGGTTTCTTTTCTTTTCTTTCTTTTTTTTTTTTTCAAGTTTGTTTATTTTTGAGAGAGAGAGAGAGACAGAGCATAAGTGGGGAGGGGCAGACAGAGAGGAAGACCGGATCCAAAGCAGGCTCCAGGCTCTGGGCTGTCAGCACAGAGCCCAGTGTGAGGCTCAAACCCACGAACCATGAGATCATGACCTGAGCCCAAGTTGGACACTTCACTGACTGAGCCACCCAGGCGCCCTAAGGTTTCTTTTTTAAATACATGGTTCACTAGGGCCTTGTTTTCTCCTTTGCCCTTCCTCATACGTCCTGGGCAATATAGTACTGCCAGCTGTTGAAAGTAAAAAGCCACTTTAGCCTGAAATGCTCTTTGGGTATAACTAAATATATACACGGGAATTCGATATATTGTCTCATTTTCACTTAACCCTGTTAAAATCATCTCCAGTCTGAATTCCCAGTTCATCCTTCCTTCTCCCATGAAAGGCTCCAGAAGCTCCTCTTCAGTGGTTTAGGTCAAATCTGCTTTCCCTAGTTTCTGCATCTTGACTTCGAAATTTTCCTGGATTCTGCTTACAAAATTCTTGAAGCCAGTTTCCTCCTCTCACTGGCAGTGAGCTCGGGGAGAGCAGCACCATCACCTGCTAAACCTTCTTCACGCTCTGGTAACCGAAAGCGCTCGAGTCCTTCACAGCTTTGCTTTCCTCTTGAGCCATTAAGCCCCCGCTTTCTGGACTGCATGGAACACACTTCGGACTTCCAGGGGGTTGGTTTTAAAATATTAGCACAAACACGAAAATACCTAAAACCCACTTCTGTTTGATTTCCCTGATTTCAGACAACTTGAATTTGGGAGTTCTGTCTTCTTGGCCACAAAACTGTGACTGTCCACTGTGTGACTTGTTTAAATCCCAAGTGTTTGGATAAGTGAATATGAAAACGTTTAAAAAAAAAACAAACATGTAATGCTTTTTCTTATCCTAATAAAATATTTACTTAAGATGATAAAACCATCTACAAAGGCGTTCTTTGTGTTGTTAAAAGGACTGTGTAAAACTTCTGTTAACTAGCATGGGACACTCACGAAAGGAGGAAATTTTATGAATATTAAACCTGGTTAACCCTTAACCCTCCCCTTTAACACAAAACCAAAAAATACCCAAAAGGTTGAGTTGGTTCTAATGATATGCAATAATTTGAACACGATTATTAAATACTGTTCTAAGGATATCAGCATATGATGACTTATCAAAGACGCAAAACAACATAAGAATGATGAGTGGAAAGGAGTGGGGAAAAAGAAGCACGGATTAACTGAAATTACTTTATATTTACAAAAAAACCCTGTAAGGACTATTCATCTTCTATTACTTCTACTAGTATCCTTCTCTTTTAACATTTTAAAAGACATGAAGATGTTTGCTTAAAAAGAAATTTCCAGTTCACATCACCATAAGAGACCAATCTGTCACCAGAGCAAACATAACTGAAATACCAAGTACTTCTGGATAGAACCTCATGCTATGGCACATAAGCAGTGTAAGGGTCACTCTCCACCTCTGATGCCTTCACGTGTTTTCACAAATCCGGGGAGGGCAGAGCCACTGTTTTCTTTTGTTACTCAGTTCCTCGTATAGCTGTGACCTCACAGATCTATTCCTGAAGAACAAAGGGCGTGTTGATACTCTTTTAAACACACCAGGCACACATGTCCTCTACTGCTCCCTCCTGAAGTCCCACTAAAATTAAAACAACAATGATGGAATAAACACGTAAGAACAAAGAAGGGATGAAAGTAATAAAAACAATCTGAAACTTGGAAAGTAGCTGGACAACTGGGAACGAGGAAAAGTAGACTGTGAGAAGGGAGAAGCCTAGAAGCAGGCTATGGGTCCCGCAGAGCTCTCCAAAGGCTCAGGCATCCCTGGCCTCACTGCAGATGAGGTCTGCAGGTGGTGCAGGTGGGGCTTCAAAAGGGAGGACTCACGGAAAAGCTCAAGGGGATTCTCCTTTCCTCAAGTTGGTTGTGTGAATGCTGGCAGCCAGGCTCATTTCCACCAGACAGGAAATCAGGAAATCCCACTTTAGTGAAAACAACCAGCCCAAAAGATAAGGACAGTTGAAAGTTTCCCACATAAAGCGGCCCACTATTTAATCCGTGGTGAGTTGATCAGAGTTCTCTGACCGTGTACACAGCTTCCGATGAGCTTTGTAGTACCACACTAAATACGTGTGAGGCCAGACTTTAATGATAAAAACAAAATTGGGACAACAGAAACAATGGAGAGAAAGAAGAAAATGTCACAGTTTTAAATGAGACATTAAGTAGTGGAAGGTACTGTACTCATGAAACGAATAGGGTAAAAAAAATGAATACTAGAAAACAAGAGTTGTAGGAAGTTAACATTTTTGATAGCAGGAACACAAATTTAAAAGGAGCGCTAGATGATAAAATTGAGGAAAATCTCAAAAGACATGAAACAGAAAAGAGAAGAGAAAATTACAGGATCAGCACAGAAGGCTCACATTTGTTTATAGGAGAGAAGGAAAAACTAGAGAAATTATTTAATGACTAAAGGACATTTCTCAGCAGTAAAGGACCCAGGTTTCCAGATTTAGAGTGCCTACTGCATACACAACAAGATGCATGAAAAAGCCACATCAAGTCCCTGAATCATGGTATTTCAAAACACTGTGGAGTAAAAGCTTCCAAAAGGGGATGGAAACAACGTGCCATAGACAAAGAATCAAGATTCAGATTACTGACAGAATTGGACTTCTCTCCAGAAACACCGAGTGCCAAAGGCAACAGAGCAATGTTCTCAAAATCCCGAGGAAAAATGATTTCCAACCTAGATTTCTGTCTCCGGCTCGCTATGAGGCAAATGTGAGAGGAGAATAATACAGTGCATTGCCAACGCAGTCTCAAGATTTTGTTGTCATTTCTTTAGGAAGATTCACAGAGGACGTGCTCTACTACAATATGGATATAAACCCAGGAAAAAAACAGGAACTGTGCAGCAAGCCTGAGAACAGCTAGAAAGGTGAGAGCCGATGAGACGTCTCCAAGAAAAAAGTGAAACTGATGCACAGTCTGGAACACACGGATGCACTGGAACACACGGAGAGGTACTTTCTACTCCTCACGGAGTGTGAACGTAAGTAAGTGACAGGTCCATCGTCAAGTAGTGCGACAGAAAACTCCAGAAATTTATTATCTTCAGGAAAACAAAAAGTACTACAAGAAAGGTAAAATAATCAGATTGTACACTATGGCTTGAATGTGAATTATCTTTACACACCTGTACCCATCAGTAGTGATCTGTATTTAGAAACTGTATTAGGAGGATACGTGTGAAGGGTATACAGGGGTTTAAGAAAACTATACTTCTCCATTGATTTATTTTGGAGTAATATCTAAAACTGAAAAAACGGAGACTTGGCTATGCAAACCCATTATTTTGAATATGAAAGTAATTACCACAAAGGAATAGCACACAGCTGAAAGTGGCCATAGCCAGGGAGTAGGAATTGGGTTGAGGGACAGGGAGCAAAGGACGATGATTTTTTAGAAGCCTTATGGAAGTGACTTTAAATTATAACCATGTATATAACATTGATTAAAAAAAATATTCATGGGAAGAAAGTACATTTCAAGGACTCCATTTTTAAATTACTCATAAACTGGGGCTGGGTGGCTTAGTTGGTTAAACATCCGACTTCAGCTCAGGTCATGATCTCACAGTTTGTGAGTTCGAGCCCTGCATTGGACTCTGTGCTGACAGCTCAGAGCCTGGAGCCTGCTTTGGATTCTGTGTCTCCCTCCCTCTCTGCCCCTCCCCTGCTCACACTCTGTCTCTGTCTCAAAAACAAACATTAAAAAAATTTTTTTTAAATCACTCATAAAAAGAGTCAAATTATACCTTAATATTAAATGGAAATAATTTAGGTGAGATAACAGTTCTGAGGATGGAGATTTTATATATATAAAATTAAATATATTTATGTGATGTTAAATATTATGCTTAAAATTTTATGTTTAAAAATAATGTTAAAATTATATAAATATTAACATACATAAACATACATTTATATTTAACATTATGTATATCTTTATATTTAGCATAACCCATACTAGGTCTGTAATTCTGAATCAGAGATGCCTGCCTATTGGTTTTTAACTATAGCTTGATGTATTCTAATACCTAGAAACTCTACTTGACTTGAATTTCCTGAAAGTTATGAGAAAAATTGCAATGAAATTTTAGAATAAGTCCTTAAAATATCAGTCTGAGGGGACACTTACATTGGACATAAAGAGTAGATGCACAACTTGGTTTCTATAACTTGTGCTGCATAAGAAAGAAATTCTTTAGTCTTTCTTGATTTTAAGTGCAGGAACAGAGATGCCTGAATAAAAGCCACTGATGAAACATTAATATGGTGACGGGCATATTGTTAATCAAGTTGATACATGTATATTTAGTGGTTCTCCTTTACAGGCATAAAATAAACATATGTGGACCCTAAAGAGAGATGTGAGAGGCTAAAATTTTAAATGAGGTCAATCCTATGTTAATCAAGCCCAAATAAATAATTAAAAAGGCATGCACATGAACACAAAATTTAAAAGAGAAAAAAAGTTTAAAATGTTCTTTAACTTAAATAAAACTCTAGAATTATGCTGTCCAATATAGTAGCCACATGAGCACTTGAAATGTGGCTAGTCTGAAGTAAGATGTACTATAGTTGGAAGACATGGTACACAGAAAAATGTGTAAAATACCTGAATATTTTTTCATACTGAGTGCATGCCGAGACGATGACATTTTTATACAGTGTTAAAGTACACTATTAAAATACATTTTGGCGGGGCGCCTGGGTGGCGCAGTCGGTTAAGCGTCCGACTTCAGCCAGGTCACGATCTCGCGGTCCGTGAGTTCGAGCCCCGCGTCAGGCTCTGGGCTGATGGCTCGGAGCCTGGAGCCTGTTTCCGATTCTGTGTCTCCCTCTCTCTCTGCCCCTCCCCCGTTCATGCTCTGTCTCTCTCTGTCCCCCCAAAAATAAATAAATAAATAAACGTTGAAAAAAAAATAAAATAAATAAAATACATTTTGGGGCTCCTGGGTGGCTCAGTTGGTTAAGCATCCAACTTAGGCTCAGGTCATAGGTCATGATGTCACGGTTCATGAGTTCCAGCCGCACGTTGGGCTCTCTGCTGTCAGCAACGGTCCGGCTTTGGATCCTCTGTCCGCCCCCACTCTCTGCCCCTCCCCTGATTATGCTCTCTCTTAAAACTAAATAAACATTAACAAAATAAATTTCATCTGTTTCTTGTTACTTTTTTAGTGTGGCTACTAGAATATTTAAAATTACATATATGTCTCACATTATATTATATATTGGACATTATATTACAGAACAGACATATTGCCAGAACAATTATGACAAGAGAAACTTCATGATTTTTAAGTTATCAACCCTAACTTAATTATCAACCCTAACCCTAACGTCCTCAACCCTTAGTTCCCAACTTCCTTTCAAACTACAAAGTACCTAGCTTTTTGACCCTAGTTCTGAACCCAACAGTTGACTGAAAACTATATCCAGAGGGAGGGCTTTACTTCTAGAATGGCTTCTTAAATTAGATTCACTGATTTTGGAGTCCATTAACTGTCAATATATTTTATTTTTCAACATAACAGAAACATGTATCTGAATCTGAAGATCAAATATACATTACTTAAACAATTTAGGGGTGCCTGGGTGGCTCAGTCTGTTAAGTGTCTGACTTTGGCTCAGGTTATGATCTTAAGGCTCCTAAGTTCAAGCCCCATGTTGGGCTCTGTCTGTGCTGATAGCCTGCTTTAGATTCTGTCTTTGTCTTTCTCTGCCCCTCCCTCACTCATGCTTGCTCACTCTCTCAAAAATAAACATTAAAAAAAATTTTTTTTTTAAATTTAGGATAGATATTAAAAACCATGTTTGATAATTTTAATCCTGAAATTATAGTTTTTTAAAGTTATGGGGGGTTTATATGATATCTATTTATAGGGAGATAACATATCTTTGCAAATAGATACACAAAAGTTACAGAAACTACAAAAATGGAATCTACTGGAATAATTATGTAGATTCCTACCATGAACACAATTCATATAGAACCCATGAGTAACAGTAAGTATTAATTCTTTCAACAATATTTAGGAGCAGCTCTAATGTGCCAGACACTCTATTAGATAGGGGGATGGATGTATTAGCAAACAAAATCAGATGGGATTCTTGCCCTTTTGGAGCTTATGTTTTAATAGAGACAAAGAAACATTATGCAAATAAAAACAAAAACCTAATGATGTGATGGGTGCTGTGAAGAAGGGCTTATGGTACAGCAACATCGTACGATTAGGGGCATGTGATCTGATTTGGAGAGTAAGAGTTCGTTGCCCTATGGAAGAGCTGAAGGAGGAGAAGTTGAAAAGGGAAGGGTCCCTATGTAGAGACATGGGTGGGTAGATTATGCAGCATCCCTCAAGGCCGTGGGAAGGCACTGGGAAGCTACTGAAGGATTTTAAACAAAAAAGGTGCATTTGATTGATTACTTCTAATTTTGAAAAGACTGACTCCTTGGGCTACAGCGTAGGACATGATGGTGTCTTGGATGGTGGGGGGAAAGACAAAGAGAAACAAAGGGACATAAAAGCCAAAAGTAACAGGTCTGGGCCACGAACTAGACATGTGGAGGACCTGTGGGAATGTCAGAGCTGACTGCAAGGTTTTAAGCTTCCATGTGTCAGTGTTACTCACTAAACCGGCAGAGAGCTGAGGAGAGGTCTGGGATGAGGACAGGCCAGGGGACTGGGATATGTCCGGAGAGTGAGCTCAGAAGTATGGAGCACTGCTGATGGGTTAATTAAGACAGTAAGTGGTCATATCAAACATGACCACTGGGTTTCATGACAGGAGGTAATGAGATGCTTAGATGGAGGGGCGGGGGAAAAATCCACACTGAGGTGGTGTAAGGCATGAGTGGGAAGTGAGAAAACAGGGACAGTGAACATAGAGTGCTCTTTCAAGAAAAGCTGGCTGTGAAGGGAAAAAGGGCTGGAGCTGAGAGGTACTGAGGGGGGCTATCAATAGAGAGAGGCTGTTTTTTGTTTTTTGATTTTTAAATGGCAAGGGAAATTTAAACTTGTTTTAAAAACCTGTGTAAAAGATGTGGTTAAGGAGAAAAGACAAGACAAAATAAATGAACAGGATGAAGTTTTTAAGAAGGCAGAAGGTGGAGGCGGGGTGGGGGGGGCGCCTGGGTGGCTCAGTCAGGTAAGCGTCTGACTTCAGCTCAGGTCATGATCTCACAGTTCGTGAGTTTGAGTCCCTCATCGGGCTCTGTGTGGATAGCTCAGAGCCTGGAGCCTGCTTCAGATTCTGTGTCTCCCTCTCTCTCTGCCCCACCCCTGCTTGCACTCTGTCTCTCTCTGCTCTCAAAAATGAACAAACGTTAAAATTTAAAAACAAAACAAACAAACAAACCACAGAAGGTAGAAGGGGATGCAGAGGTCCAAAGACTGGTTTGTCATATGCCGGAGAGGGAACTTACTACTGAAAAGGAAAGAACAAAAAGAAAACGGGTACCCTCTTTCACTTTGCTATTTCTGAGCTTTTTTTTTTTTTTTTCTTCAAAGGAAAAGAAGGAAGCCTAAAGAAACAGGATGTTTTTAAGGCTTTTCAATTTGTACCATCCACAATTAAGGTGAAAAAATTAACTTTATACTATATGTTTGGTTTGAGATTTTGAAAATTAGATCCAACTCAGTAAAAGAATAAAGGCACAGATTAACTTTGCATACGTTAAGTGTCAATTTTGTTTAAACTTCAGTGTTCGCTCTGAGAATATAGGGCTGTTTCTCGTTGCCTAGAACAACCGCTCTGTAAGACACGCCCAGGACATCTGCTGGGAACTTACCATCGTTCGATGTGCAGAGATGAAAACGTCCGTGAAGCTGCTTCTCGAGTTAATAATTTGAAGCCACACTGTGTGTCTCTGATCCCTTTGACACAAAGGAACCACACCAGAAAGTGGAACCCGTACATGAGCAGGGTACGGAAGTAAGAACGCTAAAGCAAAGACAAAAAATATAAATGACTTTTCCATTAGTCTGTAGAGGACAATTGAAAACACCTGGCTGCAGACAACTGCATTTTAATATTTAATTGACTGGGTAGATCTTACATATGAACACCATTGTTCTGTTGGCTTCACTGGCAAAGTATATTATATTAGAGCAGGGGAGTGGTACCAGGGGAGCAGTTATTCATTTCCCACAGGGTCGAGAAGAATCAGACAAGAAGAATCACAGTACCTGTGAGAGGTCAGGGCTTTACCAGAAGTACACCACAGCAGTTTTGGGCTGATGAACCAGCATCTGGTTCATCTATAGATTTTGTGCCTGTTTGCCCCAAATAGATTTCAGTTTCAAAAAAGGTGACAGTTACTGGAGATTCTTGGAAAAACAAAACACTATGGTTTAAACCTAAAGTTCTGTGCTTAGTTTATGAGAATACTGATAGAAAAAGTACAGCAGAGTATCTGTCAAAAAGTCACAGACTAAGGAGTCTGAAACAACAGTCTCTTCAATTAGGTATGGCAGACATCTGATAAATATACTTTTAACAATTAAGTTTTTTAATGCTTTGGATATCAAACCTAAGTGGTCTGTAATCCTATCTGAATATTCACTATTATTAGTAATTACTTTTATTAATAATAGTAACACAACATAATATTCCATTATACATTAAACATTGCAAACGTTAAAACATAAGATAAATAGGTCATTAATTATCATATTCAAGACTTTCATGTTTAAGATGAAAAGTTTTCTCAGATGTAATAAATCCATGGAATGATACACGATATATACACACTAGCAACCTACTAAGAATCTATGTAGAACATTTAATATTTCATACTATTTAGTGTTTCCCTTCCTCCTTTTGGCTTTTGCTTTTTATAACTGTAATCTGTAGTGTCATTCTTCATTTACGTGGCTTTTTCTATTATTATCAAACAGAACTATGACGGACCAGTGATAACACAACAAAGTACAGAAAGCCAGTGACCTGAGCAGACTGATTATTTGAATCCTGGCTACATTAATGATTAGGGTGGCCTTGAGCACATTACTTCAACTCTCTATCCCACTTTCCTCTTTTATCAAATGGGAACGAAAATGCCCACCTCACAAAGTTACTGTAAAGATTAAATGAGATAAGATTAAAGCCTTTAGCCAAGTGTTTGGCACAGACAGTAACAGGAACTCAATAAATGTTTTTAATAAAGGAAGAAAGCTTGGGAGCTCACTTTACATCCTAACTGCAGTTTCATTTGTGTATTAAACAGGGCAGGAAGGGAAAAAATAAAACACTTATCTATAAGGTACGTGAAACATTTTTTTAAGTGTGTGTGTACGTACTTCTCTGTGTTTTTATTATATTTCATATTACAAAGGAAAAAAAAGTGAAATAACACAGTGGAACAAAATAGCTGCTATGCAAATAACTGAAAATGATTAGTCTCCATTCTTTCTATATTAGATAAAATTTTAGAACTCTCTAGAAATAAAAAGTGAAAAGAGTACTAAAGCAAATTGGAAAGAGCATAAGAGCAGCTCACAGAAAAGGACACAAGAGAGCCCTTTGAACATATAAAACAATGGTCATTCTCATTAGCAACCAATAAAACCAAATTTTAACCATAGCGTGATACCATGTTATACCCATCCAACTGGCAAGCGTTAAAAGGAATCATAGCATTAAATCTTTTGTTAGGATGTGGAGCAATGGGATTATTCCACTAATGGAAATATAAATCAGTTACCACTTTGGAGCAGTTTTGCAAAATGTTTGTCAACTGTAAAACAAACTTTTTGGAAGGATCTATCACTTCTCACTTATCACCTAGAATCATTAGTTATTTTCTGATGTAAACAGGTCTTACCTCTCTAAGCAGATAGGGCAGAAACCTCATCTTAAAATACTTGGGTAATCTCATAACAGCTTGCTCAGAGCCTTTCACATAAAATATTTCCAATAAATACTGGTTGACTGATTAAACCTCCAAAAGAGCACTTATGCTTACAAAAGGAACAAATAGAAACTGAAAGATAGAAAAATTAAAATCACAAGGTAAAAAAAAAATAATAATAATAATGCCTATAAACTATTTTCCTTGAATGATCTTGAATGTGATTTAGGTGAACTTACTGGTTACCAAATGGAAATATTCATGGCTACTCTTGCTTGGATGTTAATAGAACATTTTTGTTTGTTTAAGGATAATGGTTATTTTTAAAAAAACCAGAAACACATGGACTTCATATGAAGAACTTAACTTATTTGATTCCTAACATACAAACAAGAGGATCTCCCTTTAATTTTTACTTTAACTTTGCAAAATATCTTACAATTTATAAGACATCTAAAAATATATTATGCAACGGACTTAGTTACATAAAACTAACAGTCATAGAGTAACATTATACGAACTTCTGAAACAGACATTTAAAAATATGAAGGAAAAAGACATTTACTACTTCATTATTAACAATATTCTCTCTAATGCTGATGAAATGTAAACAAGGAATTCAGGTGGAATTTAAAGCTGACTGTACTTTTATTATCTTAAAATAAGTTCAAAGAAGTCCCAAGATGTAAGCCAAGACTCTTCGAAGAAATTCTAAGGACATCAAATAAACACCAATGGATTCTATTTTGAATCTTTTAAAAATAATAAATGCCAAGAATACCCAGACAATATAAACATCCCTGTTATAACTGTTACACAGAACATATGGGCATATGAACACACTCTCTCTTGCCTTCACTAGCTTCTTAGTTACTCTCTTGCTTCCTATTTTTCCAAATCTTTTTTCCTTCACCAAATACATTATCCTTTCTACTTTTCTACATTTTTTAAAAACGAAAAAAGTAAACATAAAATCATTAACTTAATATCAGCCTGGTCTCATTAAGTGTTTTTGTTTATACAGATAATTTTTACATAAACAATTATGCAGTATTTATAACACTGTACTCTTTTTTCTTCATATAACCTAATATTTTGGATATTTTCTCATATTATTATATAGCCTGCATGATCATCTGTTTTATTGGCTGCATATTTCATCCAGGAAAATATCTGTATTTTCTATTGTTGGAATTTAGCATTTTATCATTTCTTTTTTGTTTTTAGATATCAAGTATTAGGTTTTATTTTTTATTTTTTCTGTTTTAGGGAGAGAGAGAAAGAGGTGGAGAAGGGCAGAGGGAGAAAGAGAGAGAGACAGAGAGACAGAGAGAGAGAGAGAGAGAGAGAGAGAGAGAGAGAATCCTAAGCAGGTTCTACACTCAGCATGGAACCTGAGATGGGACTTGATCCCACAACTTTGGAATCATGTCCTGAGTGAAGATCAAGAATCAAATGCTCAACCAACTGAACCACCCAGGCACCCCTATAGTTTCTATTATTTTATAATTATAAAATTATAAAATTTATATAAGTATAAAATTATAAATAATGTAAACATCTTAGACATATACTCTTCCTCTTCTTATCCCCTGTGCATCAGTAAATTGATGAAGCTGGACTAGCTAATCTCTAAGCAATCTTTCAATTTTAAATTTCTAGGAGTATGATAACCTCGATGGTTAACAGATTACCTTTTTTAAAATCAGTGAGTGTCCACAGAGACACGGAACACTGGATTAGATGCTGAAGGTATTAAAATAATTTATTTCTTAGGAAGAGTCTAGGTTTCCATACCTGAACATAATTCTTAAGAGGTTCTATGACCCTGCCATCAGTATATCTTGGGAAAAAAAAAAATTTCTTTGTGTCTTATTTCAGAATCATTGAGGGAGGGAAAGGTTTAACCTTTTATTCCACTGGTTCTCAAACTCTGGGTGTAAGCGTGGCCTGGGAAATTGTTAAAAATGCAGATTCCTGGTTCATTTCTATAGTCTTATTCAGTGTGCCTGGGATTGGCCTAGAAATACACATGTTTAAAACCAAAGAAAAAAACCTCCCCAGATAATTTTGACCTTGGATTGAAAAATACTGCTTTATTCTTGATCTATTTGGCGACTCCAGTAGATGAACCATAAAGAATATAATGGACAGTTACTGGGCTTGATACACTGGGCCCACATTTTTAAGTGAATAATTAAAATAATTTTAAAAATTAAAAAAGAATTTAAAATTGCACAGAATAAATTCCTTATTATTTTTTCCTCTCAAGTTACTCCAACTTTTGTAGCCCAATAATACCAATTACAAAATGAAGAATTTAAGGTCTTTAGTGAGGGCAGTCACAACTTGTTAAATTTTAAGATATAGTGCTTTTCTAAGAGGAATAAAGTTAAAAAAAAAAGAAAAAAACAAACATGTACTTAAATGTGCCATTAAAAGAAAAACTAAAGGTAAGCTGAATGGTTCAGAACTGTATCATTTAGAAAAGTTTGCCTTATATCAGAACTGAATGGGGACTCCTATGTCTTAAAAAGAAAAATAAATAAATAAGCTGCTTGCATCCTAAGTCAAAGTGAAGTTTACATCCTTTTTTGTAAACTCACTGAAAAAAATAATCAATTCCTAAATGTGTTAATCTTTCACACAGTAAAAAATTATTTTTTCCCTTTGAAAAGAAATTCATTTTTATGAAATTAAACATGAAAGCTTGCTTTTTACTAATGAGTATGAAAAAAAGAAAAACAAAATCTGATCCAGGCCAGTTAGTAAAGCCTCACCTGAGCAATTGATTCTTTTTCCAAGTGAGCTCGAGATCCACATGCAATAGCCATTTGGTCCTGAGGAAAAAGCAGTAAAATGATTTGTCAGTATTTGAATATTATATTTGAATACCAATAATCAAATGTGTATTACGCTAAGCGAAATACGTCAAGAGAAAGACATATACCATATGATTTCACTCATGTGGAATTTAAGAAACAAAACAGATGAACAAATGGGAAGGGGGAAAAAAGAGACAGGGAAACACACCACAAGAGACTCTTAATGACAGAGAACAAACTGAGGGTTGATGGAGGGAGGTGGTGGGATATGTGCTATAAGGAAGACACTTGTGATGAGCACTGGGTATTGTATGTAAGTGATGAATCACTGAATTCTACTCCTTAAGCCAATATTGCACTGTATGTTAACTAATTAAAATGTAAACAAAAATTTTTAAAAATAAATATTAATAAAAACATTTATTTTCAATCCAAGTATCTCATTTTTTAGACACTGATTTTTTTTTTTTAAAGTCACATTAAATATCTTCAAAGGCTTACTAAGGTATTCAGAGTATGTACAGCTTCAAGAAGCCTGATTATACTTACTAAGAGGCCAATATTCAGGGCTAAATACCAGGGGCATGTACAACTTGAAAATTCATATTTTTAAATGATTTTTCTGATTAAAAACACTGTATCAACATAGTTAGAGGGAAAAATAGTGGTATTAGAAAGAAAAGGGTATCTGCAGATGGTATGATTATATCTATATAATCATTACTTTCTGGAAAATCCAAGATTATCAACTACTATAGTAAAAACTACTACAAACATTAAGGGAATTAAAAAAGTGGAACAAAATGAATATATATCATACTTTAGTCGTCATATGTACAAACAATAATCAGAAAATATAATGGAAGACAGTATCTGTGAAGTCAAGAAAGGAAAATCTAGAAATAAACTTTACAAAAACGTAGCAATATCTAAATAAAGAAAACATGTATATGGTACCAAGGGAAACAAAAGAATCCAACACATAGAAGGGTGTACCATGATCATGGATGAGAACATGTATCAAAAATCAATTCTCCCTAAAATTAATCTTTAAATTTAGTATCATACTGATAGAAATATCAAAATAATTTTCCATTGAACCAGACAAGCTAATTTTTAGAGTTAATATTGAAAAATAAAGAACCAAAAGAACCAGGAAAATGAGGAATGAGGAATGACTAGCCTTAGAGGATTTAATATACATTATAAAGCTATAATAATTAAAACTACAGTACTAGAAAATGAATAGATAAGTCCATGAACCAGAAAGGAAAAGCCAGAAACACACACACCACACAAATATGGATATTTAGAATATGACAAAGATGATGTTTTTAAGCAGTGGGCAAAAACTGAATTGATAAATGCTGTGGGACATCTGGGTAGCCACTTGGAAACCAAATTAAGTTGAACCTGGGCCTCATACTGAAAAGTAGGATATATTTCAGATACATCAAAGATTTAAGTGTAAAATATCAGGAATAATTAAAAAAACTTTTTTAATGTTTATTTTTGAGAGAGAGAGAGAGAGAGAGAATGACTGGGGGAGGGACAGAAAGAGAGGAAGACACAGAATCTGAAGCAGGCTCCAGGCTCTGTACCTGTCAGCACAGAGCCCAATGTGGGGCTTGAACCCACAAACTGTGAGATCATGACCTGAGCTGAAGTTGGACACTCAACCGACTGAGCCACCCAGGTGGCCCAGGAATAATTTTTAAAATGACCTCAAGGAAAACATAAGTACACAAAATCTAGAAGAAAAGATAGATCAATTTGACAACAATTTTTTTTAAAAACTGTGTAGAGAGAGGGGCGCCTGGGTGGCTCAGTTGGTTAAGCATCCGACTCTTGATTTCAGCTCAGGCCATGATCTCATGGTTTATGAGATCAAGCTCTGTGTTGGGCTCTGTGCTGACAGCACAGAGCCTGCTGGGGATTCTCTCTCTCTCTCCCTCTCTCTCTGCCCCTCCCCTCGTCTTAAAATGAACTTAATTCTTTTTTTTAATTTTAACAAAAATCTAAGCATTTTCAAAATTAAAAGACAAATATATTGGGGGAAATATTGGTAATTTATATTACAGACAAAAGGATTACTTCCAAATTGCTAAAGTACTCCTACAAACTATTATAAAAGTACCCAACTCAGTTGGAAAAGCGGCAAAGACTATGAACAGACTGTTCATAAAAAAGGAAGTGAAAACTGCTCTTAAACAATTGAAAACATCCTCAATCACACTTAAGAGCAAGGTGAACAGTGTTTACTATATGGTGCCTACACACTCTACAGGCAGCAATGTGACAAATGATCAAAACTACAAATATACATATAATCTGACCCACCAATTCCACCACCAGGAATTTTCCTGTAAATAAACTTGTATATGTGGGTAAGGACTTTCATTCAGGGTTAATCATTTCAGTATTGCTTCTAGCAGCAAAGCAATCCTGTAGGTCTATCCAAAGGCATTAGTTATGATATTGTGCAAGCATGATGAAGCACTCTGCTATATAAATGTGGCTCAGTCTCCAAGGTACATCATTAAGTGGAAACAACAGAACAGTAATAGTGTTACAATCTGCATTTTTAAATAAAGAATACTTATAGCATCTTCCAGATGGATATGCAAGAAATAAATAATACTGGTTACTTCTGGGAGTAACTAAGTGACTAAGCTGAGCAATGAAGCGTGGGCCTCCTTTTACTGTTTTCTTCTTATACCATTTGACCTTTAAACCATTCACCAAAATAAACAAAATAAAAAAGTGCATATTGAAAAAAAAATTTGTCAAGCACGTAAATTTACACATAGTAAAACTTTATTAAAAAGAGAAAAGTCATGTATAATCTCACTACCTAAAAGCAGCCACTGATAGTATTTCATATATTTTTTTGTATTTTTTTCTCTGCATTTAAAACCATAGCTGAAATTCACCTATATGTCATGTTCTTTTCCATTTAAAATAATCCAAAAATTTCTTATGTTCAAGTTCACTGTTTTGCATAAAAGTAGAGAGAACTGGAAAATGAAGCCCTCATGTACCCATAACGTGATTCAACACTTATCAATACATTACAAAAAATTTAAAAAAAAAAACCCAATACATGGCCAACCTTGCTTCTTCTACAGCGCCTCATCACTACCCCACTCAACAAATTGGCTGATATTTCTTTTACCTGTGAGTTCCCCCTACTTTTTTTTTCTTATACTTATTTGTTGAAGAAACTATGTAACTTGTCTTGTAGACTTACCCAGGTTTTTGGATTTTGTTGATTGTATCCACACTGGTGACATTTATCATGTTCCTCTGTTCCCAGTGTTCCCTGTAAACTGGTTGTTTGGGTTAGAAGCTTGATAAGATTCAAGTTTACTTTTCAAGAACTTATCATAGCAGTGTTGCATGTCCATCTTTCTTTTTTGTGTCAAGGGCAAGGGTAATATTATATTTCACCATAGAGATTTACCATACTTTCACTGTTTGTGTATGTGTTGACTATTTCTAATTTCATGTTTTCAGAAAGGGGCTCAAAAGAACATCTTTGAATATAAAACTCTAATTGTATTTTGGATTTCCTTCTTTGGAAAAAGTCATACAAATAGAATACTAAGTTGAAAGTATGAATGTTTTAAATATATATGAGCCAAATTATTCTTCAAAAAGCTCTTTATATTCCCACTAAATGGGTATAATATTGATTACCTCATCCAATCCTTGCCAGTTCTAATTACTCTCATTTTAAATTTGCTAAATTTAAAAGGGAAAAATATAACCCTTTGTGATCTAATTTCCTTTTCTTTTTTTAAATTAAATGTTTATTTATTTGAGAGAGAGAGAGAGAGAGAGAGAGAAAGGGAAGGAGTGGAGGAGGGGCAGAGAGAGTGGGAAAGAGAGAATTCCAAGCAGGCTCTGAGATGTCAGTGCAAAGCTCAATGCAGAGCTCGATCTTACAACTGCAAAGTCACACCCTGAGCCAATATCAATAATCAGATGCTTAACTGAATGAGCCACCCAGGCACCCCTAATTTCCTTTTTAACGAAAAGGTAAACTTTGGGAAATTTTACTGGCTATATTTTCTTTTGAAAATTATCTGTTATATATTTTGCCTACTATTTAGTAGTAGGAATAATTTCTTCCCTTCTTTTTCTGGCAGAGGTACTTTCCTCAGGAAGGGAGAGAAATGCTTTTCTTTATTTTATTTTTACTTACGTATGTATGTACGTGTGTATGTTTTAGAGAGAGCATGAGCAGGGGAGAGGGGTAGGAAGAGAGAGAAAGAGAGCGAGCGAGAGAGAGAATCTTAAGCAGGCTCCGTGCTTAGTGCAGAGCCTGACACAGGGCTCAATCTCACAACCCTGGGATCATGACCTGAGCCAAAATCAAGAGTCGGATGCCCAACTGACTGAGCCACCCAGGTAACCTGAGAATGCTTTTCTTAAAGAAGACCTATATAAAAAGTTCAAATAGTATATGGCAAATAAACTTCAACTTTAAATCCAAAAAGAACAGTAATTTTACCAAGCAATAGGAAAAAACAAAACAAAACAAACGGACCTCCTCCTACCTTTCAGAGACTAAATAGCATTAAAATGCCATTTAATTAAACAAAAACAAATAAAAACCAAAAGCTTTCATTTAAAATCTCCTAAAAGCTTTTAAGAGAATTTTGTTTATCTTCAGTTCTGGTGTGAGAACTGAATCCCTGGTACTAATGTCACTATCGCAAGGAATTCATCTAAACGGCTTTTAGAACAGTTAGTTATTCTTCAGGAAAAAATAGTCTTGTTTTAAAAACTGCTCATATTAGACAATGTATGTAAACATGGAGTCTCTTTCTTTTATGCCTCTTTCAGAGTATTACTAATTTTCTTGTAGTATTGAAAAAAATGAATATTTCAGTCACTGAAATATTACAGCTAGCTTTTAAAAGTGGTAAATTGGTACCATATTGTCTTCTAGAAAGAAATGTTTAATCAGAACTCTGATACTTTTCCATTTAAGTATTTTCTCACAATTCACTGGGGAAAAGGAATAGACTAGAAGAATTGAAGAACTAGGTAGATCTAATTTATACTAACAATTATAAACAGTAACATTAGAATTAGCTCTGAGAATTAAGCATAAGGGCTAACGTTTATAATTAGAGATGATGGTTATTGAGTGCTGGACATAATGATAAACACTTGACATGCATTTTAAAACATTTTAATCATCACCTCAGGATTTCTTCCTTTTTTTAAATTAAATGTTCATTTCTTTGAGAGAGAGAGAGAGAGAGAGAGAGAGAGAGAGAGAGAGAGAAAGGGAGGGAGTGGAGAAGGGGCAGAGCTAATGGGAGAGAGAATTCCAAGCAGGCTCTGAGATGTCAGTGCAAAGCCCACTGACCATCACTGTCCATAGGCTTACTGTCCATATGTCAGTGGTGAGGAAAATGAGGTGGATGGATTAACTTGTCCAAGGTCACATGGAATTTGAACCTAGGTGCATTTGAATTCTGAACCCCAAATTAAGAAACCTACTGAAGTGGAAATGGAAATTGGCACAGGTACTCCATGAGGCAAACGTGACTCCAAATGAGATAGATATATAGAAATGAAGTTGAGGGGTGCCTGGGTGGCGCAGTCGGTTAAGCGTCCGACTTCAGCCAGGTCACGATCTCGCGGTCCGTGAGTTCGAGCCCCGCGTCGGGCTCTGGGCTGACGGCTCGGAGCCTGGAGCCTGTTTCCGATTCTGTGTCTCCCTCTCTCTCTGCCCCTCCCCCGTTCATGCTCTGTCTCTCTCTGTCCCAAAAATAAATAAACGTTGAAAAAAAAAAAAAAAAAAAGAAATGAAGTTGAAACAATTTATGATGAAATCAGTCGTATTCATCCAATATGGGCAGAAATGGAAAACTCAGCATATAAAGCAAAGTACTGAGTTTAGAAAAATTTGTATTTATTAAAAAATTAAAAAAATCCTATACCCATTTTCCTCAAAAGCAATAAAGTTTCATTGTTAAAAATAAACAATAAAATTAAAGAAATATAAAAATTTGAAAAGATATCCATAATTCTACTATCCACAGACAATTCTATAGGTAGGTAACTAGATATAACTCTAGCTATCTATATAAATCCAGATGTTTAAAATTTATTTTTTGGGGGTGGCTGGGTGGCTCAGTGGGTTAAGTATCTGACTCTTGATTTCATCTCAGGTCATGACCTCATGGTCCTGAGATGGAGTCCGCATCAGGCTCTGCACTGAGCATGGAGCCTGCTGAAGATTCTCTCTTTTTCCCTCTCCTTTTGCCCCTCCCGCACTTGGGCACATGCTCATGCTCTCCGTCTCAAAAAAATTTTTTTTCACCTAGGAGTATACAATGAATAGCATCCTTTACTATAATGAATTTAACCTGTGTAAAGTAATATTGAACACTTAAAATTGTTTCTAAGTTTTCCTTCTCTTTAAAAAACACTGCTATAATAAAAAATAAGCCAAAATCCTTGAAAATTTGTTTTTATACACATTCTTAATTATTTCCTTAAGATAAGTTTCTCAAAGCTGGGTTAAGAGATATGTATTACTGGATCAATGGATGTGAATTATTTAAACCTTTCGATTATTATTAAAAAAATTTTTTTTTCAATGTTTATTTATTTTTGGGAGAAAGAGACACAGTGTGAGTGGGAAAGGGGCAGAGAGAGAGGGAGACACAGAATCCGAAGCAGGCTTCAGGCTCCAGGCTGTCAGCACAGAGCCTGACACGGGCTCAAACTCACGGGCCATGAGATCATGACCTGAGCTGAAGTCAGACGCTGAACCGACTGAGCCACCCAGGCACTCCTTGATTTTTTTTTTTTTAATTTTATTTATTTATTTTGAAAGAGAGGGATCATGAATGGGGGAAGGGCAGAAAGAGAGGGAGACAGAGAATCCCATGCAGGCTCCACACTGCCACTTTGGAACTTGATTCAGGGCTCAAACCGATGAACCAGGAGACCGTGACCCAAGCCAAAATCAAGAGTTGGACAACGAACTGAGCCACCCAGGCACCCAAACCTTTGATTCTTACTTTTAACTTGTTCTATAAAAATACTGTATCAAACTGCACACTCAACAAATAAATTTGGCAACAAAAGATGCCTAATTATTTTCCTCCTTTTAAATTAGGATATCTTCTCTTGACAATCATGAGGATATTAAACTTATGAAAATTTTATGTGGTCAGCAAAAATTATGGTTAACATCAAGATTTCAATCTTCTAGAACAAGGTTGGCAAACCATGATTTGTGGGCCAAAAACAGCCTGCTACCTGTTTTTTCATGACCTATGAGCAAGAATGATTTTTCAAGTGTTGTTAAAAAAAGAGTATTGCAACAGGGACCACATGTGGTCTACGGAGCCTAAAATATTTACCCTCTGGTCCTTTAGAGAAAAAGTTTTGCTTTCTCTGTACTTAAGAGATATCCACTTTCAAGCCAGGTTGGTTGGCATTATATACCTGCTTTGATAGGCAGCTCTTGTCCTTCAAAGGTGTGGGAAACATACTTTGTGATCTGCTGAGACAGACTGTCCTGAAAGGTCAATTACATATACTCTTCCTCTTTTTACATTTTCAAAACTATCTTCTTAATTTTTCTTTTCTCCCTTGTTTGATTTTCAAAAAGATCTCACAAGAATGCTGGGTCTATAAAACAAATGATTTGGGAAGTTCAGGGATCTCTTTTGCATGCTTGGTCATCTGAGAGGGTGACACAAACATAACAGGCTCTTGAACCTGCCCATGGTCACAAGAAAAAAAAAAAAAAAAAGGGAAATAATAATTGTCACATTCCTGTTTAATGAAAAAGCCAAACCATGTATACATATATGAAGTTTTGGTGTACCAAACCCACATTTTGGCCCAGGACTACTGAATTGAAGACAAAGGAACATTCAGGGCCACTAGGTAGCAATTGCTCCAGACTGAAGGGTGTGTTTGGGCATGGGGTGGTGGCGGTGGTGGTGATTAATATCTGCCCCTATAGTTTTTGTCAATGCAGTTTTACTCCATATCTCTTTCATATGTTACCTTTAATCATTTGTGCCCTTCAAAACCTAAAAACTAAGTTTGTTGAAACTGTGTCTAAATGAGAATTTAAGATCCAAGTCGTGGCCTGAGGAATGACTCTATGGTTAATAGAATGCAGACTTTTTGTCATCTATTTTACCTGTTCAGGAAGTTTTGATTCTATTGTGAATAGTTAAGCAACTAAACAAGTGACCATCATCTATTTTGGCTTAGAAAAATTATTGCAAACCCAAGTATATTTTATTAAAAGAGGTAACATAATTACTGGTTAAGAAATTGAAAAGCTGGAGCCAAATAGCCAAAGCAATCTTGAAAAAGAAAACCAAAGCAGGAGGCATCACAATCCCAGACTTCAAGCTATATGACAAAGCTGTAATCATCAAGACAGTATGGTACTGGCACAAGAACAGACACTCAGATCAATGGAACAGAATAGAGAACCCAGATATGGACCCACAAACATATGGCCAACTAATCTTTGACAAGACAGGAAAGATTATCCAATGGAGTAAAGACAGTCTCTTCAGCAAGTGGTGCTGGGAAAACTGGACAGCAACATGCAGAAGAATGAACCTGGACCACTTTCTTACACCATACCCAAAAATAAACTCAAAATGGATGAAAGACCTAAATGTAAGACAAGAAGCCATCAGAATCCTCGAGGACAAAGCAGGCAAAAACCTCTTTCATCTTGGCCGCAGCAATTTCTAACTCAACACGTCTCTGGAGGAAAGGGTAACAAAACCAAAAATGAACTACTGGGACCTCATCAAAATAAAAAGCTTCTGCACAGCAAAGGAGACAATCAGCAAAACTAAAAGGCAAGCAACGGAATGGGAGAAGATATTTGCAAACGACATATCAGATAAAGGGTTAGTATCCAAAATCTATAAAGAACTTCTCAAAGTCAACCCCCAAAAAACAAATAATCCAGTGAAGACATGGGCAAAAGACATGAATAGACACTTCTCCAAAGAAGACATCCAGATGGCCAACTGACACATGAAAAAAACGTTCAATATCACTCATCATCAGGGAAATACAGATCAAAATCACAATGAGATACCACCTGTCAGAATGGCTAACATTAACAACTCAGGCCACAACAGATGTTGGTGAGGATGTGGAGAAAGAGGACCTCTCTTGCACTGCTGGTGGGAATGCTAGCTGGTGCAGCCAGCTGGAAAACAGTATGGGGCTTCCTCAAAAAATTAAAAATAGAACTACCCTACAATCTAGCAATTGCACTACTAGGTATTTATCCAAGGGATACAGGTGTGCTGTTTCGAAGGGACACATGCACCCCAATGTTGACAGCACTATCAACAAAGTATGGAAAGAGCCCAATGTCCATCGATGGATGAATGGCTAAAGAAGATGTGATGTGTATATATACACACACACGTGCGTGCGCGCGCGCATACACACACACACACACACACACAAACACACATGATGGAGTATTACTCAGCAATCAAAAAGAATGAAATCTTGCCATTTGCAACTATGTGGATGGAACTGGAGGGTATTATGCTAAGCGAAATTAGTCAGTCAGAGAAAGACAAATATCATATGACTTCACTCATATGAGGACTTTAAGAGACCAAACAGATGAACATATGGGAAGGGAAACAAAAATAATATAAAAACAGGGAGGGGGACAAAACATAAGAGACTCTTAAATATGGAGAACAAACAGAGGGTTATTGGAGGGGTTGTGGGACGGGGGATGAGCTAAATGGGTAAGGGGCATTAAGAAATCTATTCCTGAAATCATTGTTGCACTATATGCTAACTAATTTGGATGTAAATTAAAAAAAAAATTTTAAAAAAAAGGAAAAAAAAAGAAATTGAAAAGCTAGGATAAAAGCTTTGCACTTAAAGAAAAAAGATATATAGATAAAGTATTTGGAACTAAATGTAAATCCTATTTTATTTGTGTGTTACACAAAACTCTACCTAAATTACATATATTTAATTTAAAACCTTAAAAGACCTTCTTCAGAGAAGAAATTGCAAGCAACTTTTCTAAATTCATTAAGAATAATCTGACCAGAACTCTAAGAGGAATTAAAAGTACAAAGTAGTAGTTAATTTCTTTTTGTTGCAATTAAAAATAAAATCAACTGAAAAAACATTAGAAGCCATTACAAATGTTCTGGAGAGTCAACACAATGGTGTAAAAGACATTTAACTATTGTCTAGTAGATTAGTACTAGTGGGTTAGTATCTAGTGGGTTAGTCATGTGGTCATAACAGGACTTCACTACTTTGAAACCCATGTTCTTGTTTCATTATTTTCAGAACTAGTTCTGAAAATTCTAGTCAATTTTTATTTGGGCTCAAGGGAATATATGCAAGCCACGCTTATCAGATTTGTGACTTAATTGAGAAGGGAACGGCAATTTCATTAAAGATGGAAAAAAAGCCCTACATCCTAAGAAACAGAAATCAAATATGCTGATGTTTAATAAAGAGCCACACTTCTGTTCCTAAATAAAACAAGGCAAAAGAAACACAGAAACAAAAATAACTGTGCCAGTTTGAGGATAGGGAGACAAGGTTCAATGGCAATGGCACTGCATATGAAAGAGTTGGCTACATGAGGTAACAATGTAAATGCAGTATAACCAGATCCATGCTAACTGAAGCATCTTCAGTGGAAAATGACCAGGATGATAACAAAAAGAAATATGCTGTTTGAAAACTGGAAGAACTATTGACAGCTTAGAATAGAGAAGACACATGGAAATCGCTTTAACTCTCCAAAAGGCTGTCACAAAGGAGAAGTAGACTATTTTGTGTAGCTATGAAAAACAGAACCAACCAAAGGGGATATCAAAAGGAGGCATATTTGCATTTAATGCAAAAAGGAACTCTGTAACTGAGTTGAGATACATGGGCTGTTTGGGCATCACTACAGCTATGCAAGCAAAGACTAAAAGATCACTTGGTAATTATAAAAAGTTTCCAATACTAGATAAATGACTGAATTAGCCCAAGGGTCTGTAATCTATAGGCTGTGGCCCAAATCTGGCCTGCTGCTTGGTTTTGTAAATAAAGTTTTACTGGAACACAGGCATGGTCATTCAATTATGTATTATCTAGGTCTGCTTTTGTGCTACAGTCAGGGTTGAGTAGCAACAGACACTGTATGGCTTTGAAGCTGAAAATATTCACTCTGTGGGCCTTTACAGAAGAGGTCTGCCAACCTCTGAATTAGATAATGAAGATTTCTTCTAATTCCTCTATGAATGTTAGCTTCAGAGTACAAGTTTTCTGAGTAATGCCCGACTGTTTATGAGTTTTGCCATAATTATGAGTAGACAGCATCTCAATTCAAAAATAATAATTACTGAGTTGATCCAGACAGTGGATTTTAGAACTTTGTCACTTCTCTGCCTCCTTCAAAAAGAGATATATGATGCATATTGATTAAAATTCTTAATAAACTGAGTTCAAATTCATTCAAGTGAATTGTGATATACTCTTAAATAATTAGACATATTGTGAGGTGCTGTAGACCAAGGCTGTGAATTAAAAGTTTAATCATCATCAAATGCTTTCATTCTTTAAAACTCGATATTTACAGTAACAATGCAGTAAATTAGCTTATGATAATGAAAAGGATGGCATCAGAACTCCTTTCCTTTTCACAGTTGTATAAAGGGAATTGGGATTCACAGAAGGTTCAGATTTTTCTCCTGTTTATTGTTTGGTTCACCCTCTAACTTTGGCTAAATTACTTAACTTTTCTTTGCCCTACGTAGAATGACACAAAGTCAGCTGTAAACAACCTGACATCTTCCATCCTCCCTCCCACTCATGGCTCCCCCAAGCTAGAGGCATAATGCATTAGAAACATTTACCAAATCTTTGTCAGTTCTCTGGGAAGGACTAGGGGAGAACCGGGGAGAACTAGGACAATCCTCTTGACAATCATGAGGGTATTAAATTTATGAAAGTTTTCTGTGGCGTCTCTTTCAATATCATTCTGTTTTGTCCTCACTCTTTCAAATGCCTGTGTTGCTGAATTATTTTCATTATTTGTTCAGCAAAAATACTTTGGTATGAAACTTTTTTTTTCTATAGTAATATGTTGGTATAGCTGACATTTATTTCATTTTGTCGTGACTAACATGGGTAGCACTCGTACAGTACAAGGGAATTTTCCTTGATACACAGGTATCCCCCGCTTTTCAAAAGTTCTTGTTAGGCCATGTTGCTTTTATAAAAGACTGACAGTAGCTGTGTCTTAAGGTGTCAGAAAAGCCTAAGGGAGGTTATTTTTTGGGTCAGGGAACATTCAAAAAAATTTTCCACATGAATTAATGGTAATTGCTTCTTTGCTTTATGCCATCTGGGCTTACGAATGAGAACACTCTGCTTCTGGATAGCAGGGGAAACCTGTACTTCTACCTTTGGTAGCCCCTGGTTTTCCCCTCTGAACTAGAGCTTCAAGGCCTGAATATTACACCTGGGGGAAGGAGGGAGCTCCCTTAGAGCTCAGTGTAGCTTTGGTGGGTTATATGGGTTCTTTGTTATTGTGAGATTTTGCCATGTCCTGTACGAGGATACACTCCACTGAGGAAGGGGTCTAATCACATGGATCTGTGCCCTAACTGAGCTTGAAGCCCTGAAACTGGCAAGCCCTAGCAGTTTTTCTTGCTGCTATTGAAATCCTGGGATACTGTGTGATAGCAGGTAGGTGTACTGATTAATGTTGTCCCAGGGTGCTTATTCAATGTCTCAGTCTGATTCTTTCCAGGTTGGGACTATTTGGTAAAAAGCTCAGAATGTGGTAAATTCGTCTTTCTCTAAATGGCCTTTATTTTTATTTATTTTTTTCAATATATATATATATATATATTTATTTTTTTTATTTTCAATATATCTAAATGGCCTTTAAAGAGTGGAAATGGGGGGCGACTGGGTGGCTCAGTCGGTTAAGCGGCCGACTTCGGCTCGGGTCATGATCTCGCAGTCCATGAGTTCAAGCCCTGCGTCGGGCACTGTGCTGACAGCTCAGAGCCTGGAGCCTGTTCAGATTCTGTGTCTCCCTCTCTCTGACCCTCCCCCGTTCATGCTCTGTCTCTCTCTGTCTCAAAAATAAATAAACATTAAAAAAAAAATTAAAAAAAAAAAAATAAAGAGTGGAAATGGCACCAGGAGTTTTCTTTCTTTAACTTCCACTTTTTTTTTTTTTTTTTTAATGAAACGTTGATACCTGCTTTATTCGTAATTGCCAAATGCTGGAAACAACCCAAATGTCCTTCAGCAGTTGAATGGATAAACAAACTGTCATACACCCAAGCAATGGAATACTGCTGAGCAATTAAAAGGAACAAATTATTGATAAACATAGCAATATGGATGAATCTCAAATGCTGAATAAAAGTCTATCTCTACTTTTTGAAACTATGTCATGAAGGTGCACATGATCTTTACTGAGTGGTTCCTGCTTAGGTCTGTTTCATCAAAACCAAGTCTCTGTGATCCAGTTTCATTTCACATCTTTACCTGGGAGGCTCCATCTATGCTTTTAAATAAAAGCCTTAGCTGAATATATAGATAATAAATATTGAAACTCTGATAGAAGGGATTGAAAATGGAGTGATATGGCCAGAATATTAAATAAGTAATTGTTAAGTAAATCTCAGACCATCAGTGAATGTTTATAATAAAATGATTACGGGGCGCCTGGGTGGCGCAGTCGGTTAAGCGTCCGACTTCAGCCAGGTCACGATCTTGCGGTCCATGGGTTCGAGCCCCGCGTCAGGCTCTGGGCTGATGGCTCAGAGCCTGGAGCCTGCTTCTGATTCTGTGTCTCCCTCTCTCTCTGCCCCTCCCCCGTTCATGGTCTGTCTCTCTCTGTCCCAAAAAATAAATAAACGTTGAAAAAAAAAAATTTTTTTTTAAATAAAAATAAAAAAATAAAATGATTAGCTTTTCTGTGGGACCGTATACAGGAATGTCACACACAAAAAAAACACCAGTTTTTAAACTTATATGTAAATTCCATTTTTTTGTTAGTTTTTTTGTTTTGTTTTGTTTTGTTTTTTAAGTAGGCTTCACACCCAGCATGGGGCTTGAACTCACAACCCTGAGATCAAGACCTGAGATCAAGAGTCGGGATCCTTAACCAACTGAGCCACCCAGGCACTCCCGTAAATTCCATTTTAATGTTACTTTAGACTCCCCGTGTTCTTGACTGAAGATTATTTAATCTATATTCTCATACTCACAGGCCAAGGCTGTAGATCATTCAGTCCCTTTTCTAATTTCTCAACATCTGGAAACTTTGTGGCTCCATCGGCATCTGCCATAAGGATCTTTTCTCCTCGAGAACTGAATATACCCTGTATTTAAACATTTCAATTAAAAGAAAGTTGGTTAAAATTAAGGCTAAATCCAATGACATATCAGTTTGTTCTGCTTGACTTAAGATAACTAATATTAGATAATCTCATATCTAATACTAGGTGTGAAATGGCAGGATGCCAAAGTTCCCTGAAAACAAATTACATTGATAAGATTCTTCCAAATGTATCTAATGCCTAGTTCATGATTTTAAAAACTTTGTGAGGTCCTACCACTATTACTTTGGAATATACCATGATAGGAATATAGATTTGGATGAATAAAAGATATCCCACATCAGTAAGAACAAAAGTAAAATATCTATCATATATGTTATATATGTGTTGTGTGCATATCAGGAGCTACTTTAGGACAGCATATGAAGAACATATTTATGAGTGGATTGAACAAATACAATATATACAGACTTGCTGTGAAACCCACCATCAGATAGATCTTTAGTATTCTTTGTTTTTTTGAACGTTTATTTTTGAGAGACAGATAATGAGCAGGCCAGGGGCAGAGAGAAAGGAAGACACAGAATCTAAAGCAGGCTCCAGGCTCTGGGCTGTCAGCACAGAGCCTGACATGGGGCTTGAACCCACCAACCATGAGATCATGACTTGAGCCAAAGTCGGAGGCTTAACAGACTGAGCCACCCAGGCACCCCAGTATTCTTTATTATGGAATCTAAAGCAGTTTAAATTAATTGTTGAACAAAGAAATATGGAATGTCACTAAAATTTGGGAAGCATGGATATATCCAAATACTATTTTATGTTATTTGAATCATCTGACACTTAGCAAAATTATGCCTCTCAATACTGAATCGATTGGCCTTTTGTGCAAAATATGGCTCTATCAGTGTACATTTCACATGGAAACAAACTATACATCAACTCTTAATTCATGGTCCATTTGAGTGAATTCATTGTTTCTTAAGTATAAATATATGTATGGCTTGATACAGGAGAAATATAGCTTCTGATATTACTTAACAGTATGTGAATATAGATAAGATATATACAAATGTAGACAAAACTTTGATCATTTATTCTATGGGATAAGCCCACTAATTAGTTTCTGTAATTTTTTTTTAGTCATATCAGTTAGAATACAGGTGAGGGGGCTTGGGTAGTTGAGTCTTTTGAGCATCCCACTCTTGATTTCTGCTTAGGTCATGATTCCTGGGTTGTGGGACCGAGCTCTGAGTCAGGCTCTGTGCTAAGTGTGGAGCCTGCTTAAGGTTCTCTCCCTCTCTCTCCCTCTCCTTCTGCCCCTCTTCCCTGCTCGCACTCTCTTTTTTCTCTCTCGCTCTCTCTCAAAAAAAAAAAAAAAAAAAAAAAAGAATACAGGTGAAAAGGCAGAATAAAAATGTTTTGTTTAACATCTGGACAAAAAAACCAAAAAAAAACAACAAAGGACTATTTCAGCAATACATGTTAAGGGTGAACTGGAGGTAATTATTTAACATTATGGAAAATGTCTTTGGCTTTAAATCTTGTTTAGTCCACTTTATTATTTTATCTTTTAAAAAAATTTTTATTTTAGAGAAAGAGAGAGAGCATGACCAGGGGAGAGAGGTGGGGGAGCAGGGGGGGAAAGGGAGTGGGGAGAGAAGGAGAGAGAGAGTGAGGGAGAGAGGGAGGGAGGAGGGAAAGAGAGAGGGAGGGGGAGGAGGGAAGGAGGGGGAGAGGGAGAGGGAGAGAGACAGAGAGAGAGAGAGACAGAGAGAGAGAATCTCAAGCAGGCTCTACGCTCAGCACAGAGCTTAACACGGGACTTGATCTCATGATCCTGGGATCATGACCTGAGCAGAAGTTAAGAGTCAGACACTCAACCAACTCAGCCACCAAGACACCCATATTATTTTATTTTTTAAAGGAGGTTCTTCAATGCTGGCTATTCTCCACTCTACCGACAATGGCCTTCACTTCACCACCAAACTTCTTGAAAAGGTAGCCTATCCTAGCACTTCCCATTCCTGTCCATTCAATCACACCCTATCCCTTCTCACTGCTTGCACTGTTCTTCCTCATGAGCCACATTTCCCCAAGGCTTGGTTTCCAGCTGTCCTTTTTCTCTATACCTTCCACCTTGCCAACTTAATGGGTTCAACTACCATCTGATGCATGTGGACTACTCACTCACATCTTCTCTACCAGGCTATTCTGGATACCACTACATGGTATCTCAACCTTAATATGGCTCAAACTCAATTAAAGTTGTCTTTTAAATCAGCTCCTTCTCCAGTGTTTCATTCCTTCTATGACATTCTCCTTCTCCTTGGCCTCCTCCAAGGTCTTAGGTAACTTATTCCTCTCCCTGATCACCTGATACAATTCTATATCATTTTTGCCCTCCACCCCTACCATATTGGTCTCTCCTCTTCTGATGCTGCATCACCATCATAATCCAAATTAACAATCCACTTGTACCTTGCTTACACTACTGTGCTGGCTACTGTCACTCTGTCAAAGGTGAAAGCCTATAAGTCCCTACCCTAAAAGTTCAGGATATGAACCCACCTACCCCCTTGAACTTACTCCTATAAAGTCAACCCACATGTACCACTAGCAGTTCATGATTGTAGCGCTTTCTCTCATACCTTTGGTCATGTCCCTCCTCTGCAAGCTCCCTGCCCCAACTTTTGCCTGGATAGAATTTCTAGTCTTCCTTGAAGATTCTGTGCAGAATTTACCTCCTATGGGAAGTCTCCAGCTGTTCCTCCCAGCTGGAAAGTGGCGCCATTCTATTACAGCGTTACAACACTATTAAAGTATGGTATCTTTAAGGATAGGATGGTTGTCTTTCATCTAAGTATCTCTAATAAGTGAATGGATGGATTTAAAGGCCACCATGATATTACACCAACCCTATTTTCTTTTTCTCCTCTTTGCGTGGCTTATGACCTAGTCAGAGCAAGCTCACTGTTCCTAGTATGTATTCCAAGAGTTCTGAATTCTGTCTTGCTGCTCTTCTCTCAACATTTCCCACACACTAACAGAGATGTTAGGTTAAGAGTATGGATTTCAGGGTACTAACCTAATCTAAATCTTCATTCTGACTATTAATAACCCTGTGACCTCGGTAAGTTGCTTTACTATGTGTCACTTCCCTCAACTAAGTAATTGAAAAGTAGGACCTAACTCATGAGACAATATGAGGAGGGTTAAATGTGATAATTATGTTGAAGTGGCTAATTTACTGTCCAGCTGAAAATGACCAGTCGAGTGGAATGGAAGCCAGTTTTCACCATTGCTGGAGGTTTGGCTTCAGTGGTATCTCCTTTGTCAAGTTTGCTTGACATGTGCTTGAGACTGATAGTTACCTACTCAAAATCTATTCTTTCCTTCTGTTTTACTAATGGATGTCTCATCAGGTCAGGAATGAAAATGTGAGGAAAAAACATTTCTCAGCCTTCCTTGGAAATAGGGGTGGCCTTGGGACACTGTTCTGGCCAATGACAATTAAGTAAATTTTTAGATGGAGCTTCTAGGAAAGTTCCCCAAAAGGGGGCAAACCAGCCAGCATATGTCTTTTGCCCTCTGCCCCTCTCCTTCTTATCTGGAATGTGGATGTAATGGCTCCCAGGTACTCCAGGAGTCACCTTGTGTGAATGAGGAAAAAGGGAGTGAAAAGTTAGGAGGCAGAGTTTCTGATGACACAGTGGGGTTGCTGAATAAGCCCTGGACTGCTTGTACTTAGAGTTCTTTTTGGGGGGGGGGGGCAAAATAAAATAAACCTCTAAATCATTTAAGACACTATTTGGATTTTCTTCCACATATCTTGACTTGTGGTCTTTCTTCAGAGTATCTTGACTTCTACCTGACATGCCTCAGCTGAAAGTAACCTATTCCTTTTGGAATTTCTATAACACATCATGTGTACCTCTCATCAGTATAATCATCTTTTCTAGCAGACTGCCAATTTCATCAAGATAGACCCACATCAGATTTATCTTAGTTCAGGTACCATGTTAAGCACAGTGTCTTCATATAGGTAAACCTTAATATGTAAAAGCATTTTATAAACTGCAAAAAAATCATATACTCTTATTATCTGGTGACTGTATTAAAGACACACAGAGGCAGATGATAACATTATAAATTTTGATTAAGATACACCTATTCTCCTGAATTACCCAGTATATCATAGATATGGCATGATTTTTAAGATTTGATCACATTATATATACATAAGTATATGAAGTTCTTGTTAAAACTAATTCACCACTAACCTGAAATGGTGGTATTCAATTAGACAGCTGTAGAAAACAAACATATTAGTCTGCAAAAGAATTTATTAAAAAATGTTTACGTTTTAGATTAAAATGCTGAAACTATGTATTACCATCCTAATAGCTCCGCCTTTCCCACGATTCTTCACCAGCGTGATCACTCGTACTTTGTCGCTTCCGTATTTCTGGCAATATTTAAAAGCTACCTGTCAAATTATATAAAAGTCAGAATAATATCAACTTGGATTCTAAGACAGTAAACCAGGTTTCTGAGTTTGGCTTAAATACTGCTATTTCCGTTACACTGTTCTTCTGACTAGATTGTACACACTGTACATTTTAGTGGCCCAGAGTTGTTGAATTCCTTCAACCCACTAGGTTGAAGTCACAATTCACCTTCCTGCAGAGGCAACAACAGAAGAGGCAGTGGCTGTCTCTTATTTTGACTCCTTTATTTATGCTAATGAGCTGCTTGAGAAAATAAAACCCATGCGTTGATCGACTGGTACACACTTGTAATCCTCCCCCTGACCCTGCCGCTTACTGCTTAATGACTTACTTACATGTCAGCAACTGACCTTACTCCCCACAGAAGTTGCTCATATCCTGGAATATTTCCCCCAAATCTTTTCACTCAACTGCCATTATTTTTTGATTTACAATCAAAGCCGTGGAACAGTGATCTGTATTTGCTACACACATCTCTTCATCACTCATTTAGTCATCAACCCATTGTAGTATGGTCCATGCCCTTTGCTTTTCCACATCGCCTTTCTATATTACCTATCTTCATCAACAGCCCTCCCCCTCATTTTTTTAAGTAAGCTCCATGCCCAATATGGGGCTTGAACTCATGACCCTGAGATCAAGAGTCACATGTTCTACCAACTGAGCCAGCCAGGTGCCCCAACACCTTCTCCTTTTGACCCTCATCGCCATAGAGAGTGTGAAGTTATTCTCATCTGCTGTTTGCCCTCCTGGCAGACCAGCTTTTAGGTTTTTTTTTAGCAGCTTAGGAGCTATAGGTCTAAGAATGCAGGAATGAGAGAGGATAATACTCTAAGATACTTGTTACCTCCTGTGGGTAAATCCAGATAGAGGTATGCCAAAGGACGTATCTGATACCCACTGCCAGATATGAAGGCATCTTCCTATTTGCATGACTGCTTAGAAACTGTAAGGCAAGGTGGAGTATAAAGGAAAAAAAATGATGCTTAAGAAAAAAGGAACCATATATTGGTAGGCAAAGAAGGGTCCCAGTGGCCAAGGTGAATTGTTGTTGTTCATGTTTTCTCCCAATGTGATGATCTTCAAAGCTTCCCTGGTCTTATGGAGTGGTAGAACAGCAGGTTTATCTTCCAGCTTTCCATAGGTGAAACCTCTCTGCTTTTCTGACTACCCACACTGTAACAACAGAGAGTGCTGGCACAGCTTTAGCACTCTCTGATGACCGGAAATAAGACTTTACATTTGTTAAACTATTCTGCATTTCTACCCACTGACAATCCTAAAAGCAAGTTTACTTACCTTTGAAGTTTGGTCTTTGCTGCCATCATCAACTACTATCACCTCATACGTGAACGTGGGATCTTGCTTCTGCAAGAAGCAAAGATAAAATACCTCAATGTGGCATAAATGCCATCAAGAATTCTGATAAGATTGCAAAGAGTTTAAATAACAACTGTTTGGTTTTTTTTCAGTCTTTGTTCCCTCTGGAGAATACATCCTTACTCTAAACCCAGTGGGGTTACATAAGTCAAAAATAAGCAAAAACAGACAACTGTCACAGCAGAGACTCCCAGAGATGCCCATCACTCCTGCCTCATGCTGCACTCCTGCTATTTGCTGTTCCCAAGTACTGGCAGGGGCATCCTATGTAACATGTTGCTATTTGCAATGAATTTGCTTGGCTTTTGTTTGGCTGGGGAGGGAGGCAAGAATAGCTAAGAATCCTTACTAACTCATGGGTTTCTTCCTCACTTCTCGTGTCCTCTAACCCAAGATGCAAGCTCTTTCATTTCTTTCTCTAAGTTTACTTGAGTAGCTATTTCTCCCAATTTCCTGTAGGCTAGGAATATAAATCCTGGACATTTATTTAGTTTAACCAAATCCTACCACAATAAAATAGTTTAGCTGTCCTTGAAGGTTATAAATAATAGTTGTTATAGAGTGATATGTAAGGGCACAAGTCACATAAAATAAAAAGTCCAAGAACCAAAAGGAAGAGAGATGCTGGGCAAGAGCAGAGAGCAAACACTGACTGAGTGTCCGTGAGTCCTGCTCTTGCCCTGGTCCCCCTGCACCAAACTGGTGGGAGCAGCCATGTGCTTGCTGTGCTGAGCACTTTGGAGACAGGCTACAACCTATGACCTTGGGCAAGTTACATTTTGGCCTGTTTTCTCATTTAAAAAAACAAACAAACAAAAAACCCCCACACCCAGTCTATGTGGTTGGTGTAAAGAACACATGTAATAGAAGAGGCAGAAGCCACACATTTAATAAGGGCTCCATTCTCTCCCTTTCTCCTTCTTCTTTTTTTTTTTTTTTTAAGTAATCTCTACACCCAACATGGGGTTCAAACTCACAACTCCAAGATCAAGATTTGCACACTTCACTGACTGAGCCAGCCAAGCGCCCCTCTCTCCTTCTTTTCTTTAAATTTAATTTTTCAACATGTCCTCCTCTCTTTCAATGAATCTTCTATGTTCCTTTTACAAAGAAAACATAAAACCAATGTAAATCAAAACAAGGAATTTTCTAAAAAAAAAAAAAAAAAAAAAAGAACTAGCCACAAAACCCATTTGTTTCCTTAAAGTCTCTAAGGAGATTCCAACAGCAGCTGATGCTATTAAGCAAGGGTGCGTATTACTTTTCTTCTCTTTATTCAGGGAAAGAAGAGAAAATAAATGAGGGGAACTCCTCTGAATAATAAAGAAAAACAAAAATAATTTCACTCTAATTGTAAGCCTTTTTCAAATAAATGTCTTTTTAAAAAGTCACAAAAGTAAAAACAGCACTGTGCTGCCACAGAGTCTGCAGATGTACTCAATCTTTTTATTTTTATTTTTTGGCTGTTTTATTTTTTATTTTTATTATTTTTTAAAATATATTGTAAAATTGGTTTCCATACAACACCCAGTGCTCATCGCAACAGGTGCCCTCCTCAGTGCCCATCACCCACTTCCCCTCTCCCCCACCCCCATCCACCCTCAGTTTGTTCTCAGTATCTAAGAGTCTCTTATGGTTTGCCTCCCTCCCTCTCTGTTTGTAACTATTTTTTTCCCCTCCCTTCCCCCATGGCCATCTGTTAAGTTTCTCAAGATACACATTCAACTTTAAATGTACCATCAGGCAAGAAGATAAAAGTGGGTGGGAGGGTACATAAGTAATGTCAGCTTTCCAGTTTGTTCTGGGTTCACCCACCTGCTGCTGGAGGTAGTGAGCCACGTGCCGGGCTTACTCGCTGACAGCCCATGGCAGGCAACAAGCTGAGCACGGGAGACCCTGTGACCTTGACGGCCCGGCCATGGCTGGCACTGCCTCTCACCATGGGTCTAGCCAGGATCTACAAGTTGGTGATCTAGTCTGGTTTTAATTGGAGACATCATATTGAAAGAGAAAACATGATACCTGTCTCTCCTCTAGATAGCCCAGCGCTTCATCCATCATTACAGGCACTTAAAGAAAAAAAAAAAAAAAATATATATATATATATATATATATGAAAAATTGTTTTTGAAAATGCTTTACCAAGCCTCAGAACACTCAGTTTACATATGGAAAAAGTCTGAATAGTCTAATAGGCTCCTCTGGGACTTTCCTCCAGTGGCCGTTCCCATCTGGAAGGTCTGCTGTTCACATCTAGCTACTCTAGTCTCTAGAATACTTCAGTCCTACACTTCTGATGCTGACCCTATCCTCTGCAGCTATTACTCGTTTCCCCTCTTCTGAACTACATCTACCAACTATGCACTCACCACAGCCCACATCTGTTAATGTTCTGGCAAAGACAATAAAGGTCATACTTTAAATTTCCTTTTCTTCCCAATGACCAAAAAAATGAAATCGAGCTTACACCGTTTTTCTTCATTGTATGAAGGCACAACAACAGAGAGTTGCTTGGTAGGTGAGTCCCATATGCTGGGCAAAGTTTCCTTCTGTCCTCTGGCATTTAAGAAGAACTTCTCTTCTTCATATTGATGGAGATGTGGCATTTTTGTAGCAGTTATAAATGCAACAAAGGAAATCTAAAAGCAGGTATGTTAACAAGAAATTATGTTATGTTGACATTTTTTTTCGATTTGTTATATGAGAACACATCTTTTACATAATTTTTTTTTGTTTGGTGGAATATTTACTCTCAGTTTTTAGTCCATTAACAATGGTCTAGAGATGACACCAAAATTCAAATCCCTTACTGATGCACTGGTTATTTTCCTTTCTTCAACTGGTAAGGTACTAATAATGCCTTCGGGGGCTCTTTGTCTCTTCTGACCTGTCATCCCCAGGACTCCATTGTCCTAGATCTAATAGGGAACAGTCACTAGAAGTGCAATCTATGATGCCCTGAACCTCCAATCCCCTGGCAAGCACATAGGTAGGTCTGATTCCTACTTGGAGCCTGTATGTGACAGAAGGTAAGTTCACAGTACAGGCAGAATGTGTGGAATGAGGCCAGACCTCCCATCTAGGACCAAATCAAGCAAGGTTTTGAAGAAACGACCCCTCCACCCCCATGGTAGGGGCCAGTAATGCTTAAGAATATATTCTTGACACTTATCCTAGATTTGAATTCAGAATACATTATTTTTTGGGGTGCCTGGGTGGCTCAGTCGGTTGAGCATCCAACTTTGGCTCAGGTCATGATCTCACTGTTTGTGAGTTCAAGCCCCACATCGGACTCTCTGCTGACAGCTCAGAGCCTGAAGCCTGCTTCGAATTCTGTGTCTCCCTCTCTCTCTCTCTGCCCCTCCTCCACTCGCTTGCTCTCTCAAAAATGAACATTAAAAAATTAAAAAAAAAGAATACATTATTTTTTAAATAAAGTATCAAACTTGTAAGCTCTGTCACCATGCACTACTAACATTTTATAGCTCCCTTCCATTTTTATTTGGGAGTGAGCCCTGTAAATAACCATTCTTTGTAACACTGTTTCTACTGGTACACTTCCTGCTTTTAAAGCAGTCAATCCACAAATATTTGGAATGCTACTCATTTTTAATGTGGTGACCATTTATAATATTCCATTGGGTACATACTGAAATTGAACTTGCTCTGATTAGTAGAGGCATGGAGGCAGTATCCCGACTAGTGGTTAAGAGTTCCTGTTCTGGGGGTGTCTGGGTGACTCAGTGGGTTAAGTGTCCGACTTCAGCTCACGTCATGATCTAATGGTTCTTGAGTTCCAGCCTTGCATCTGGCTCTCTGCTGTCATTACAGACCCCATTACAGACCCCACCTTGGATCTTCTGTCCCCCCCCCTGCCCTTCCCCTGTTCCCCTATTCACATGCACACGCACTTTCTCCCTCTCCCTGAAAAAAGAAAGTTCCTATTCTGCACCCCAGTGTCCAGAATGTGATTTCTAAATTCAATTTCCTAACAAAAGTAATCAATGCTCTCTGTAAGATGCCACAGAATCACCTCATTATTTTGAAAATTCTGCCTTTTGTCTTACCTTTTATAAGTGAAAGATATGTCAGAGTAACTGAATGGCTGAGAATGAATTTTTTTTTTCATTATAGAATTCCAGGTAATACACGAAAAAGGAATGATAACAATTAGAATATTCCACCTTGCAACCCCCAGAGAAATAATGGATTTAGGTTGACAAACTTTATGATTGGTCGGTCAGGCTAACAAAATCGAACTCCTGGATCCTCTCAACATCAGAAAAAATTAGATATAACAAGCCTTCTGGTATGATACAAGAGGAAGTATTCAGCATCAATCACATGCCTTTTTTGATTAAAAACCTCAAACATGCATTTGATTACATATCTAAATATTACTACCAGTTTATAGGAAATCCAGGAGACAGAGTAAGATGTTAACAATCACCAAGGGGATGCAATCAGTATAATTCAGATTGTTGGAAACTCTACAGGACAAACGACTACTTATTAAAGACAAGGAAAAACAAAAACAAAAACGCAAGACAAATTGTTACAGATTAACATACTTGAGACATATCAATTGAGTGCTAAGTGTATTTGAATGCTCAATGGAAAAGACTGTACTAAAACATACATGAGGCATTTGAACAGATGGGATATTTGAAATCACTTAATAATGGTTAAAAATTTTAAACATCCATGATAACACGGGGCACCTGGGTGGCTCAGTCAGTTAAGCATCTGACTCTTGTTTTCAGCTCAGGTCATGATCTCATGGTTTCTGAGTTCAAGCCCGGCATCGAACTCTGCACTGTCAGTGGGGAGTCTGTTTGGGGTTCTCTCTCCCAGTCTTTCTCTCTGGCTCTCCCCTGCTTGTACTCTCTTTCTCAAAATAAATAAACTTAAAAAAAAAAAAACAAACATGATAACTTTATTATGGTTATATTTTAAAAAAGGGAATCTTGTCTTTAGAGATAAATGCTGGGATTTACAGATAGAGTGTTATGTCTTAGATTTGCTTCAAAATAATTCAGAAAAGAAGTGGGGTGAGGAAATGTCTGGAAGGTGGATATATATGAAACTAGTTTTTTTTTTTTTTTCTTTTATAATTTCCTGCTCTGGCATTTAAAAAAAAAATGAAGTTCCACTAGCTGTGTGACATTTTCATATGTGAAATCTCTCAATCTCAATCTGTTTCCTCATCAAATAAAGCTAATGATAATAACATTTATGTCAGCATTGTTTTAAAGATCACAAGGGATGCCCCTGTTAAACACTGAATACAATACCCAACATATTATAAGTCCTCAATAAATGGTAGTTCTTATAATCACTTCAAGCCAGTGGGATCAAATACTTCCAGTATACCCTCATAATGGACTCATTTAACTCTGTGCAACAGACAGATTTAACAAGACGATTCAATCCCGGATTCTGTCAAAATTTGCCCCACTGAAACCCTGACTTGCTCCAAACCCCGAAAAAACCCAGAATCTCCACTATGGAAGAAAGAAGACCCCTTTCTCACTCAGACACAAATCACCGAAGTAGTCAGGACACATGGCTTTTTCTCTATTGTTTCTAAACCGTGAGTTTGCAAACCTAGCAAGGTGGAAGAATGGCCTTCCTAGCAGTGCTACCTAGAGGGCTAATATGAGTGTCAAGGAAGCTGAAACTTCCTTTTACTCCTGGAAGTGTACTGGAGTAAACTCCATTTACTAACTGGATGGCAGGTTCATTCCAAATTATATGAGGGAAAGGTCACTTGGCAAATTGACTATTAGTTATGGATCGGCAAGTGTTTATACAACGTTTCTGTTTCCACAATAAGAGCAAAGAAAACACGAGTTTGAATTCTATTGTATAGCCTCATTCCGAGGCAGCGAATTTAGGGTGTTCAATAATGGGACGTAACGACTCCCAGACACATGGTAACACCACGCCTGTGTGTCTTCGTCTTACTGTGTCCCTCCTGGGTCTTCTTGATCCACGAATTTATTCCAATCTGTAACAGATGGCTCTCGGCGGTGCGCTGTCACCACTTTCTGTTTAACATCAGGAAAAGGGTGAGTCTAGAGAGCACACACCTCCTGGGGGCTCAAGACCTTCCTGGGTGGAGCCAGAACTGCATAGGCTGCAGGCCCGGGGGTGGGGGTGGGGGGTCTTGGAGAGGTCGGGACAGATAGGACAGGTGGACAGAGGTCCAGGGACCAGGGGGCAAATGGAGACTGTAAGCACGACCCCCAGTGAATAAGCGTACAAGACTCCGGGCATAGAGGGAGGTAAAGCTGCAAAACAAAAATAAATACGGAAGAAAGGGTGTGTAGAATTCTAGGAGAAGGAATCCTCGGGTCAAGATTTGCGGGAAGCCTGGTGGAAAGGGACCCGGCGAAGAGTGGACAATGCAGAGGAGATGCGTGCCGGCCGAGTCTCTAAGACAGCAGTGAGCCTGGGCCCGCGGCGATCCCCCATCCCTCTCCTCACCAGTATCAAGGCTGCGGCCGCCAGCGCCACGCCGAGCACCGCCAGCTGCAGCACCAGCGAAAGCATCCTCCATGCCCAGGTCGCCGCCCGCCCTACCAAGTACCTACACACACGCGGAAGAGCCTCGGAGCAGCCCCGCCTCCAGCCGGCAGAGGGGCCGCGCAGGCCTGGCGCCCGCCGCCCACAGCGCCCTCTCGCGGCAAGGCGAGGAGAAGAACATGTAGTTCTTGGGAGCCGGGGTCAGCTGTGGAGGCGGGCCCTCTGTTCCACAGTATGGTGGACAAAATCAGCAAGTAAAAATGCAGGATGTCCACTAACTTGAGTTTCAGATAAGCAATGAACAGTTTTTTTTTTTTTTTTACAGACTTGTTAAAATATAATTCGCACACCATACAACCCACCCATTAAAAAAATTTTCGGTATATTACACGAGTTTTTAAAAACTGATACAACATAGGGGCACCTGGGTGGCTCAGTCGGTTGAGCGTCCGACTTCGGCTCAGGTCATGATCTCCCGGTTTGTGAGTTCGAGCCCCACATCCGGCCCTGTGCTGACAGCTCAGAGCCTGGAGCCTGCTTCGGATTCTGTGTCTCACTCTTTCTCTGCCCCTCCCCTGCTCACGCTCTGTCTCTCTCTGTCTCAAAAATAAAACATTAAAAATAATTAAAAAAACTGATACAACATAAAATTTGTCATTTTAACGAATTTAAGTGTACACTAGTGTTACTAATTACATTCGCAATTTTCTGCATCCGTCACCGCCATCTATTTCTAAAACATTCTTTGCTCCCCCACAGCCCCTGGTAACAACTAATAGCATGTATTGTTTGGGGTATACACACTGTACGTTAGCCAATTTGACAGTAAATTATATTTAAGAAAAACATTTTCTCTTTGTTTATCTGACATTCCAATTTAATCGAATGTCTTGTACCCTGTCCGGCAACCCTACCTAGGAGGGAGGGGGAGGTTTTGAGCCGCAACACAAGCCACTCCTTTGGAGCCTGCTCCCGGGACCTGCAAAGTATAACCTGGTGCGGATAGTGAGTGCACAGAAAGTTTATGTAATTCTCCAGTAACTAGAGCCGGGAGCCCTTTGCTTGGGAGGGGGCAAGCCCAGGGCCCAGCCTAAGACGGAGGCGGGAAAAGGACACAGACACTCCGGAATAATGCTCCACTGTTAATACTCAATTCCTGGCAGTACGGTCGGTTTTCTCTTAAACTCTTGAACTACCAGACTGTTTCTAGAAAGATACACTCTCGTCTTCTCTGATGGCAGATTCGTCAAAACGCGTCCAAGGGAAAGAAGAAGCCTAGGGGCGTTGCCGGGACAGAGAAGGTCGAAGCAAGGTGGGCCGAGAACCACCCGCGCCGCGCCAAGCCGGCTGCGTCTCAGGCAGCGGGACCAGAGCGCAGGCGTCCTTGTCGAAAGTTTGGAGGCGGTGTAGGCGAGCGGTCGCGAGGCGCGGCGTTGCTCTGCGCAGGCGCACGCGCGCGGGCGGGAAGATGGCGGCCGGGTTCAAGTGAGTGTCGGCGGCCCGCGGGCGCGTGTTTGTACCCTGGCGGATGGAGGCTTCCTTTAACCCTTCGCTGGGATTTTTTCACCTGGAGGCCACCCTGCCATTTTCCCACTCCTTTTTCTAACGGAAGCAGGCGACGGGCGGAAGGACCTGGAGGTGGTCGTAGTGAAGGGAAAGCGGGCTTTCCCGCAGTGAGAGGGGAGATGGAAGGGACTGTGTACAGAGTTCAGTATCGGCTGCAAGCGCTTGTGTAGTGGACGCGCGGCCCCACCAGACACCGTCACAGATCTTTTAAAAAGTGTTGTATCAGAACCACATACCACCCTATTCTCCCTCTCCCTGATTGATTTCTAAAAGACTGTGCCTTGTTCGGAAGGTTTTACTTAAGCCTCTTTTGTGCCAGTCTGGTGAAGCCTGTAGATGGTCCTCAGAGTCAAGTTTTTAAATGGATAAGATATAGACGATTCCAAAGGAAAACAATTATGTTGACACAGTTTTCTTTCTATTTGTATAAACTCTGAGTTCTTGATAGAGTGATAAATATATGCTTTTCGAAATTAACTTTCTTAAACAAGATCTAGTGGGGAGTATAGTAACAACTGGAATTTCAAAGTAACGAGTTCGCACACAACCTTCGACAACTCCAAAGTAAAACGAAAACATTTAATCTCTGTGGTTGTTAAAGTTGCAGGCACTAATATTTTAATGAAGGCATAATTCATTATTCATTTCATTATTGCGTAGTCATAATTGAAGAACATGCTAAATTTCAGTTACAGGATAGTGCGAATACTTTTTTTTTCTTATGCTTCGGAGCGAAACTGACATTACTAATATTTTAACAACTGGATGTATTAAAGATGTTCAAAGGTTTTGGGCTCCAACCTGTGATTGTTTAAGGTAGAGTTAAGGACAGCAGTTGAGTGTGATTGCTACGGGAAGAGTCCTAGCTGGCAAAGTAAACATCAGAATTCATGAAAGAAACTTAGTTACAAACTGGGGAGATTTATGCTGCATGATCACATTAAGATCTTTGCCAGTTTCGGGATTTATGTTAAAATTCATTAACTTACCTCGATATATGATTCCATGTTTCAGAACTGTGGAACCCCTGGAGTATTACAGGAGATTTCTGGTGAGTAAAGGTGGTTTTGTACAGGTTGTATTGTATCTTTTGATAACAGTATCAGGTGCCTCTTTGGAAGTTGACTTACATGAATTAATGAGGCTTAATGTGTTTTCCCTGGTGTGTGTAAAATACAAATGTAGATGTAATCTCCTTTCATGTAAATGTGTTTATTTAGAAAGAGAACTGCCGTCCAGATGGAAGAGAACTTGGTGAATTCAGAACCACAACTGTGAACATAGGTGAGGTATTTTCAGTTCTCAGATAGAATGAAGTTGCTTCAGTATTTTTCTTGTTTTTTTTTTATGCTAGTATTTTTATTTGTAAGGTTTTTTTTTTAAACTATCGTCTCAATTGATCTTTTTAAAATTTGAAGTTTTCCTTCCTTCAAAATCTGCAAGACATGGTTTTCTTTCTTTGTTAAAATGTTTATTTTTGAGACAGAGAGAGAGACAGAGTGTGAGCAGGGGAGGGGTAGAGGGAGAGGGAGATTCAGAATCTCAAGCAGGCTCCAGGCTATCAGCACAGAGCCCAGTGTGGGGCTTGAACTCACCAACCACGAGATCATGACCTGAGCTGAAGTCCAGTGCTCAACCGACTAAGCCACTCAGGTGCCGTTTTCTTTTTTTTTTTCTCTTCTTTTTAATGTCGGAGAGAGAGAGTCAGGAGGGGCAGAGAGAGAGGGAGAGAGAGAACCCCAAGCAGACTCTGCCTTGTCAGGCGCTGTCAGCACAGAGCCAGATGTGGGGCTCAACATCTCATGAGATTGACCAGAGCCGAGACCAGGAATCTGATGCTTAACCTACTGAGCAACCCAGATGCCCCACAAGACATGGTTTTCTCGTATGTCTTATACATACTAAACTTTCTGTTGCAAACACAGAATTTTCCAGTTTAACCTGTCTGACATTCCTAAGTTTTAGTCAGAGCCATTTAAATAGTATTTCAGCCAAATTCTATATCTAAGGGAATCCTATTATTTTGTGTTAAGAGGTTTTTCTGTACAACAGTTCTGTGACTGAACGAAATGGTTAACTCAAATTCAAGGACAGGTGAATAATTCCTAAAGCAGTAATTTTAAATAGTTACATTACTTAAAAAGGGCTTGAGGTATGAATACATTTTAATAAGAAACTGAGATACATAGCAAGAAAAATTATATGTAGAAAATGAAAACTTTCTGTGAACTCTTTCATTTTGCTTATCTTTCCAGGTTCAATTAGTACTGCAGATGGTTCTGCTTTAGTGAAGCTGGGAAATACTACAGTAATTTGTGGAATTAAGGCGGTAGGTTTAATATATCTTACTGAGATTTGAATTACCAAATTAGCTTCATATACTTGTTAGATTGTAATTTACACTGATAATTCTGTTGATTAGGCAGTCAGCTGTCAGTTTTTTAGTATTTTTCATTTTCCAAGAGCTTTCACCTTTGATAATACTCAAAGTCTAATGACTTTTATGAACATTTGTCAGATGGACTGAAATGAAACTATTTTTTAAAATTTATTTTGAGAGTGAGGGAGAGAGAGAATGAGTGGGGGAGGGGCAGAGAGAGAGAGGGACAGACAGAATCCCAAGCAGGCTCTCTGCTGTGAGCACAGAGCCTGATGTGGGGCTTGAACCCATGAACCATGAGATCACGACCTGAGCTGAGATCAAGAGCCAGATGCTTAATCCACTGAGCCATGCAGGCACCTCTAAAATGAAACAATTTTTTAAATCCTCACTGCTTTTAAGTTTTTAAGAATTTGGTTGAGAAAGGGATTTTTGGTGACCTCCTGTTAGCCATTTAATCTGTGCAAATTGAAATTGCTCAAAAGAAAAGTTTGAGGGAGTAAGAGCTACTATTTACTGAGTACCTGTTGTGTTCCAGGCACCTTAAATTAGGTGCTTTATTACAAAATTACCAGTTTAATCATGAGAACAATCATTTGAGAACAATCATGAACAATCATAAATGATAAACAATCATTTATATGAGGTTCAGTGACTTGTCCAGGAACATATCATAACTAGAGCTTAGATATAACTTCGACTCCAAAGCATGTACTTTTTCCAGTATACTGCACTGTTGAGTTTTTGGTTACTAAATGATTGGAAGAGGGTGGTGCAGAAACTCAATATGTATTTATAAAGAGCCCAGGTAATTTTATTATTATTATTATTATTATTATTATTATTATTATAGAGCCCAGGTAATTTTGGTAGCACTAGAGTGTAGGCAGCTATGTCATCCTGCTTTTTTATCTTGTAGACCTAATGTGAGGATTGGCTCCAGTGTCCATGTAGCCTGATGACTCCCAAAGCATAGTAGAATATCTTGTAGTTAACTAGCTAAGGTGGTCTTTGCTGAAGGGTTCTCCAAGTGATTGCTAAACTGTCTTCACAATTTGAGTAGCATCTTTCATAGGAAGTGTGTTTGCTTCTATAGGAATTTGCAGCACCACCAACAGATGCCCCTGATAAAGGATATGTTGGTAAGTTAAATGGTTTTGTAATTTTAATACAAATACTCTAACACATTTAATTCTGATCTTAATGCTAATGTTAAGTCCTAGTAGTTGAGCTGAAGAAAATTTATGATTCAAAAATACATAGAAATGAAGCAGACATTGCTGAAAAGTTTTCTGTATTGTTTAGAAGATAGCCTAATAGCAAGATAGAGAATTCTGTACAATTTTCAACTATGATCAGTTGTTTATATATTCAGAGGTCAACCAAGAAAATAAAAATCTTAGGAGAGTTGCAATTACAAACGTTTGTTTCCATAAAGATTCCCTTATACCACTATGCAATTTTCTTCTTGCCTTCGACCATCTGTTTTTTATGGTAGGAACCAACATTTTAAAAATGCAGGCAGCTGGGTAATGAGTAGAGTGCTATGTACTGTTACAGATTGAAGTATTTTGTTAAATATATTTTTCTGAAGGATTTAGGATGATTGAGGCCTTAATAGATGCTTTGTATTTTTTTGGTATTATTTGTGTGAGAAAAAAAGTTGGAAAATGTAAATTTTATTTTATCTAAGCCTAAGAATCTTAGACCAAAAACGAAATGATGTGTTAGTGTTTTCCACTTGGCCAATCCTAGCTTTGACCACCGTCACCTTTGCAGTGGATTGATTAATAATGTCTTTAAGACTTCCATAAACCAGAGGTGAAGTTTAGTTCATAGCTGCAGCGTTTCTTTCAGTTCCTAATGTGGATCTACCACCTCTGTGTTCGTCGAGATTTCGGTCTGGACCTCCTGGAGAAGAGGCCCAAGTGGCTAGCCAGTTCATTGCAGATGTCATTGAAAAGTAAGATCATTATAACATTTGACTGTCATTCATTTTCAGATAATTGTTGACCTTTAATTTATTGTACTTTATTATTAAATCAAGTTCACAGATAATTCAGAAAGAGGACTTATGCATTTCTCCAGGAAAGGTAAGATGAATAAAGAAGCTATGAGGTTTTACTAATTCTGAATTGTTTTTTGTGGGAAGAGAACAGGGGAATTAAAATAGTAGACCACAGTGGCCTCAGATATGAATGTCTTAAGCTGGAATTCAGCTTAAAAAAAAATCAGGCTTACTCTGTAACATCTAAATAAACTATGTGGTTTATAAAAAAAAAAAAATCGACTTAGTTTATTACCTGATTGCGAGCTACTTTTTGAGCTGAGGTAACTTTTAACACATAATTGGTCCACTGTTTATTCCATATAGAGTATTAATATCTGATCAGCCAACGTGTTTAGGGTAAATCTACACTATAAATTTTAAGTCTGTTTAAAAGTTAGAACTAAGTTGAGTAGGATGTAGAGGCTTTTTGTATTTGTGGGAAAGTACATTTTGGGTTTCATTTGGAACTTTCAAAAGCATTTCCTTCATCTGCTAATTTGTTTCTGTAGCCCTTGATGGAAATGTAGATGTTGTTACCTGACAGCTTGATAGTTAAATGCCAGCTTTTACCAGACCTGTCTACTATGTTTGGTTACTGGTTGTGTAATTCGTAAAGTTTTTAAGTTTTTGAGCCTTGAAGGTTATCATGCTGGTCTACCCAAGGGTTCTGTGTGGTTTTAAGTTGAAATACCATGTTCTAACCATCGGAAGGCTGTAATTTACACTCTGTAAACTCTGTTTTAGCTTTCTTGGGTTCTGTACTGTGATATCATTTGCCTGGACTATGATGGGAACATCTTGGATGCCTGTACATTTGCTTTGTTAGCAGCTTTAAAAAATGGTAAGCAACTTTAATAGAATATTCCTTTTTATATATCAGGATATTCTGTTAAACGTTATCAATAAACTTTTTAAAGGTTTTTTGTTAAAATTTAGTGATGTTTCTAAATTAAAAACCATGTTTATATCCACTAAATTTACCTTAATTATCCTAAGATAATTTTTTTAAAAAGAATATTTCTAGACAATTTAATGAGGGAAAAGTGAATTAACAAAGCATAGAAAGCTGTATTTATTAAACTAGTGATTTACTTCACATATTTGCCTTTTCTAGTACAGCTACCAGAAGTTACTATAAATGAAGAAACTGCCTTAGCAGAAGTTAATTTAAAGAAGAAAAGTTATTTGAATATTAGAACTCATCCAGTTGCAACTTCTTTTGCTGTATTTGATGAGTAAGTTAATCGAATGTCTAAAAATATTGTGTATTCAAGGTAATTATGGACTGTTACTCAGCTTTCTAACTTTTCAGGAAGTGCCTAAGCTGACCATACATCCTAGTTTGCCTTGGACACCTAGATTTATAGCTGTTGTCCCTGCAGAATTATCAGCTAACACTTACACTTTCAGCTCTCCCTACCTGTTCCTCGATTTCCTTATTCCTGAGTAATTAACCTTCAGTTATTTCACAGATTTACCTTAGGCTACCTTCTGTATTTACTACGGGTATTAAAGATTCTAACAAGTAGTAGAATATTAGGTTGCTATTAACTTTTCTGGTTTCCTAACAGTTCTTTCTGGTGTTTGTATTTGACATTAATACCTAAGCTAAAAGGCAAGTAGTGATTTTATTCTTTGCAAATGAAATTTGTTCCATGGATTGATAATTTATACTTTTTTTTTTTAAATAGCACTCTGCTCATAGTTGACCCTACTGGAGAGGAGGAACATCTGGCAACAGGAACCTTAACAGTAGTAATGGATGAGGAAGGCAAACTATGTTGTCTTCACAAACCAGGTATGTTCCTTCCATTCAGTCCTTTAATTTTTTTTTTTTTATGTTTATTTTTGAGAGACAGAGTGCAAGTGGAGGAGGGGTAGAGAGAGAGGGAAATACAGAATCCGAAGCAGGCTCCAGGCTCTGAGCTGTCGTCAGCACAGAGCCCCAATGTGGGGCGGGGCTCAAACTCATGAACCATGAGATCATGACCTGAACTGAAGTTGGTTAAGGATGCTTAACCAACTGAGTCACCCAGGTGCTCCACGCCCCCCCCATTCAGTCCTTTAACATGTAAAGTAAAAACTCAATGTGAGCTTCTTTATATTAGAGAGGGCCAAATGGAATGTTTTGTTGTTTGCTAATACAAGTTACTGTGGTTTCTTGGTTATCTCAAATTCCTTACATTTCTATATATATGTCTACCATGGTTCTTAAGGTATGCATCAGAATCATTTGCAGGTCTTGTTAAAACAAAACCTCAAATCTTGAGACAGTCTCACTGGCTTGCATTATTGAATTTTTTGTTTTATAACATGATATTGATTTTTTATAAGTAAAACATCTTAAAAGTGTTGGCACAACAATTTTTCAGGTGGAAGTGGGCTGACTGGAGCTAAACTTCAGGACTGTATGAGCCGAGCAGTTACCAGACACAAAGAAGTAAAAAAGCTAATGGATGAAGTAATTAAGAGTATGAAACCCAAATAAACCACCACATTTTCAAAACGGATTTGTAAAAACTGTATTTGTTACACTGTGCACAAACCTTTTATACTAAATAAATATCAAACTACATTCTTCTGAAAGATGTTTCTAGTATTTCTTAGGTCACTTCCACGTGTATTATGTACAGTGAAACCATTTTGAAAAAGCAGTAACTTAGGCAAACCAACCCTAATGGTTCATTAAACCATCTCCCTGTTTTTACTTAAAAATGCTAGGGTTGTGCTTCTGTATAAAGTTTGTACATCTAGCAATGTAAAATACTGACATTAAAAAAAAACAAAACCAAAAATGAAGTAGAAACTCAGAATCCTTTTGATTCAATGCTCTTAATGGTTTTAAAAAAGAAAAAAAAGCAAGACTCAGAATTTTGGAGTGGTTGGCGTGCCTCTCTTCATTTTACTTTTTGACTGGCTGCCTGTATGCCGATGACGATGTAGCTGAGCTGTTTGTGCTGCTGCTGCTGCCATAGCCATTTGATGCTGCAAGAATCGCAACTGCTGCAGAAGGGAGGGAGAAAAAAGTCCAGTTACGTTAAATGTAGGCAGGTATGCAAAGGTGCTTTTCCTGAGAGATGAAAACAACAAAACTGAAAGGGAGAAAGCACCAAGATAACGAAAAGGGACTATACCACACTGAGACAATGCACAGTCAAACAGCACCAGTGGCATAGAAGCCTGCTGAGGGCTTTAAAAATGGTTCTTGGTAAACTTTAAAAATATTTCTGTTACTTTGCCCCGCCAGTCTATATTGTAGTAACTCAGCAACTTCAGTTACACTATTTTGTTGTAGGATAGTTTATAGCAATATAAAACCACCCTGCATATCAGAGAATCAACTATAATACGCTGACTTCCTACAATCCTGGAATAACATTTTCCTAAAACAGGTATGACATTTACTAACAGGAACACTGGTATACTTGCCTTTTTCTGCAGTACAGTATCAAAAAGTTAACCTTTGGGACTTAACAGCTGTCTGTTTCAAAATCTACTGGAAACTACAAAATGTAGGTTATTGTGCCACCAGCACTTCATGAGAGATTTTAAATTAGGAAGAGTATGGCTTAAATGTACAAATTATGTTCCGTGCTCCAAGTTGACTAGCTAAAATGTCAGACTTTCAAGTAAAATTTGCTAAATTATTTATCTACTACCTTATAGTCTTAAAAGACAGTAAAATAAAACTAAAGGTATGTTAAGGTACTTTTGGAGCAGAGTATCTTTAAAAATGTAATCAGAGTGAAGTTGCTGGATTACTTGTATCTGTTGCTGCTGCTGTTGAAAGGCAGAGGAGAGCTGGAATCTCTGCTGAGGAAGGCTTTGCTCAGGTCTGTTCTCGGCAGAGCCAAGCTGAGACAACACTACAGAGAGGAGAAGGGGAAAGCAGGCCAGTCAAAAAGTTTGAAGGCTACCAGGGTTAGAAAAGGACAACACAGAAAATGAAATAATAGAAAAGTTATCAGTATGATTAATCTTAAGTATCAAATCACAGACATTTCAGAATAAATTTAGTATAGTCTCCTGTTAGTTGAGGGTACCACTGATTATAAAATCTCCTGGATATGAAAGGGAAGGGAGTGCCCACGTGACAAAGCACTGTATCCCTCTTAAATTTCAATGAAATTTGATATTAGTGCTATTTTGTTGAGAAGGCTTTCCTGCAAAATGTAAAATACAGTATGTACTTTAAAACATAGTCAGTGAAGTAGGAAAAGGGGTGGGAGAAGTCCAATCTACTAGTCTGATGAAACTGGTGGACCAGTGCTTTAAACAAAAGATGCTGCAATGAGTTTAGACTACACTACTAACAATGGTGATTAACTGAGACGGCATTCATTATTCCATTTCTTTCCAAGCTGAGTGGGGCCAGAGTAATCAGTTCAACCCTCTCAATGTACAGATGAAATTCCAGGCCAAAATGTAATCAAAAGTAATCATTGGCAGGGCTAACGCTACAAACATTCCCATGATTTTTCAGCCTAGATTCTTTCCAATAATGTATACGACAGCCATTTTAGGAAATGTATAACTTGGGTGCTAAAAGGTTTATGGTCACAAATTTCCATCTGGAAATTCACCAGCTGTAAATAGGACATTATGTAAGACCTTGCTTACTCTAAATTCAGACACTGGGAGTTGTATGACAGTGAGCCCAGTGACATTTCGAAATGTTGATGGTATGTTCATTTACTCAATACTCAAACTCTATCATAGGTTACTTACACATGTGGCTTCATGATTTTAATTAAATGCAAAGTTATAATTACTGTCTTTAAGTGACAAGATATTTTCATTAGAGGTAAATCTTTGGTTCACCATTTATTGCCAGAAGTGGTGAACAGTTATTTAGGATAATCTCAACTTTTTTTTTTTAACTGATGGTAAAAGTGGCTTATAAAGTTATTTCTGACCATTAAGTCTTAATTCACGCAATTGCAAACTACCAAAATGACTCAAAAGATTATGCAATTGAGAAAAATGCAGTCTCAATAATAACTCAGAAGAACTGAAGACTTAATAGCTTTGGTAGCTTCCTAGTAAGTTGGGTAACTGTATAAAATTCTGCTAACAAACTGTAATGTGAGTAAAACACAACTGCTGTTAATGTATGTTGGTAAAAATACTTTTAATCAACTGTCAAATTAAAAAAAACTCAGACGGCTATCAATTGACTTAATAGTTCATGCATTAAATAGAATATATTTTTTCCCCAGTCACTGCTTGTAACAGAAGGAAAATTAAAATACTGAGTGAGATCCCTAAGTGATCAGGTATTTTTAGTAAATTCAACATATGAAGGTATGAAGATACCAACCAGCTGCCTGTGACTGCATGAAACTTCCTACTCCAGCAAGGTTAATAACAGCAGCGTGCTGAGCAGATAAGGCCTGTTCTTGACTGGTAGAACCTTGTTCAGAACCCTGAATTAAAAAATGATACATGACTTGTACAGAAAGAAAAACAATTTGAATCAGTGAAAAATTTTTTTTCTTGTATGAGGAAAAATACCAACATTAAGACTACATCTTGTAAAAAGAATAACATAAAAAAATATTTCAAACATATTTAGAATTAGCAAGAATAAAGATGTGCTATTTCTTTTTAATTTTCAAATAAGCTCTATGCCCAATATGGGGCATGACATCATGACCCAAAGATCAAGAGTCACATGCTGTCTTACTACTGGTACTCCAGTATGTCGTCATATTTTGAAAGCAAAAAAAAAAAAAAAAAAAAAAAAACCAACCTAATTTCCCAGAATTGATTCTTTATTGGTTTGTTTGATGCTGTATTAATAATTCCTAAGCTTTCTATAAAGCTTCATCAAAACTATTTTTTAAAGCTTAAAACTCTTTGCAATGTAGTTCTAGAATTTCTTTCTTTCCTTTTTTTTAAGTACCAGAATTTCTAATGATCACAATGAAAAAAGGAAATAAAGAGACAAAAAAAGAAAACTGTCTTTATTTGCAAATGGAATGACTATCTAAAAGGAAAATCATAAAGAATCTACAAAAAAGCTCCTAAAACTAATAAATGAGTTAGTTCAGTAAGATTTCAGAATATAAGATCAACATACAAAAATAAATTTTATATACTATTAGTGAACATGTGGAAACCTGAAATTTAAAGAAGTACCTACCATTTACAACTCAAAAAAAGAAAAACAAAAACCCACTTTGGTATAAATCTGCAAAACATATATAGGACTTATATGCTGAAAGGTAGCTGATTTTGGCTTAGGTAGAGACAGTTCCGTGTTCATGGACTAGAAAATTCACACAGTAAAGATGGTAAAGTCACTCTCAAACTGACGTATGGGTTTAAATTCAATTTCTTTAAAAATCCCATTTTTCCTCCCCTGACCCCCCGCCCCTTATCTACAGACAGGATGATTCTAAAATTTGTACGTAGGGGCGTCTGGGTGGCTCAGTCGGTTAAGCGTCTGACTTCGGCTCAGGTCATGATCTCGCGGTCCATGAGTTCGAGCCCTGCGCTCAGAGCCTGGAGCCTGTTTCAGATTCTGTGTCTCCCTCTCTCTCTGACCCTCCCCCGTTCATGCTCTGTCTCTCTCTGTCTCAAAAATAAATAAACGTTAAAAAAAAAAAATTTTTTTTTTTAAATAAAATTTGTACGTAAAGGCAAAAGATCTGGAATAGCTAAGCAATTTTGAAAAACAAAATAGGAGGAAAACCTTTGCCTGATTTTAGGATTTCCCATATAGCTTACACAGATCAAGACAGTGTGGTACCAGCACAGGGACAGAAACATAGATAAGTGGAAAAGAACAGAGAACACAAAGAGCCATGCAAATACATCCTTACAAAGGTGCAAAAGTAATTAAACCTATGAAGATGGCGTTTTCAACAAACAGTGCTGTAGAAATTGGACAATGTTCCCTCTTTGCCCCCCACCAATGTGGACCTAAGTCTTATACCTGACACAAAAACTGACTGGAAATGGATCACAGATTTAAATGAAAAGTTATAAAGGTGTTAGAAGACAACACAGGAGAAAATCTTTGGGGTCTAGGGTGGGGTGAGGCATTCCTAGACATAATACATAAAGCATAGTCTATAAAAGAAATAAACTGATAACTCAGACATCACCAAAACTAAAAACTTTTGTTCTGAAAGACTTTGGTACCACCAAAAATAGTGTTTGAAATAACATTTTAGTAAACAACATTAATTCAAACATTTCAAAAACGTTGTAAGACATTTATCTTCAAGGGACTTCCCTAGATACTGCACAGAAGAGCACAGAACTGACAGAAGAGGACCCTCTTGAACTTGGAACTCTGCTCATGAAATGAATAGGAATAAGAAAAACAGATTACATTACTTCTATAACAAATCTATCCTAAAACAAAGGAAAACTCCCCAAATATAACTCCCCAAAACTTCCACCCAACTAGCACAACTTCTCCTAAAAACACCCTACAGTGTTAAACAGAACTGTAAGACAAAAACCACAAGATCATCAAAAAGAAAAACTCAAAAAACTTGAGAGAACTGAAAAATACATGTTTTTGCAACACAATGGAATTAAAATAGGAAGCAATTACAGAAAGTTATCTGGAAAATTCTCAAATATGTGGAAATCAAACTGCACACATCTAAACAACCCATGGACTTAACAAAGAATTCATGAGGGACATTAGAGAATACTCTCTAATGAATGAAAATGAAAGCACATACATCAAAATTTCTGGAAAGCAGCTCAAACACTACTGGAGAAAGAAATTTATAACACTGTTTATTTTAGAAAAGAAAGGCTGCAACTCAATAATCTAAGCTCCTACCTTAAGAAACTAGGAAAAAAAGGAGCAAATTAAAACTACAATGCAGGAAATTATTCCAGAAATAAAGACCTGAAGATACACATTAAAAGGGCCCATAGGAAAGGATGGAAAGATAAATTCTGACAGTTTCAGACTTTAAACATAAAAACAAATTTTCAGGGTTTCTAGGCAATATTCTGCAGTTAACTTACAACAAACAGCAAGATGATTGTAACTAGTGCCAGACTTTCCAAAAACCTACAAAGCAAGTGAACAGTGGGCAGCATTTTCAACAAATTAAAACTGTAGAACTCTCAGAAGAAAACTTAAAAGCTTCACAACACTTGATCTGGCAAAGATTTCAATATGACATACCAAAAGCACAAGCAGCAAAAGTAAAAATAGGTAAGTGGGGACTACATCAAAATTAAACACTTCTGGGCATCAAAAGACAATCAAAAGAGTGAAAAAGCGACCCACGGAGTAGAAGAAAGTATGTGCAAATTATATACTTGATAAAGGATTAATAAGAATTTCTGTAACTCACGAACAACAAACCCCCCAAAAAACCTGATTTAAAAAATGGGCGAAAGGAGCTGAGTAAACATTTCTCCAAAGAAGATACATAAATGATGAGAGCAATACATGAAAAGATGTTCAACAGCACTAATCATTAGGGAAACACAAACCACAAGGAGAGATTACCTCACATCTATTAGGATGGCTACTATTTTTAAAAAGCCCAGAAAATAACAAGTGTTGAAACCTGTTAGAATGTGGAGAAACAAACTTTGTGCACTGCTGTGGAGAATATAAAATCGTATAGCCTTATGGAAAACAGTGTGCAGGTCCCTCAAAAATTAAAAATCCTACTCCTGGGGATTATCCACAAGAACTGAAAGCAGGGACTTGAAGAGCTATTTGTACACCCATGTTCACAGCAGTATTTATCACCGCCAAATGATGGAAGCAATTCATGTGTCCACTGACAGATGGAAGAAACAAAATGTGTGTGTGGGTGTGTACAGGTATCTCAAGATCTATGGAATATCCACAATGGAATTCCACAATGGAATATTATTCAGCTTTAAAAAGTACAGAAATTCTGACACACTAAAACACGGATGAACCTGGAGGACATGACAGTAATGAAATAAGCCAGTCACCGAAAGACAAATACTGTCTACAGCAGTCAAACACGGAGAAACAGAAAGTAGTTGTCAGGACTCAGGAAGGGAATTAGGGAATTATTGTCTAATGGACACAGAGGTTCAGTTTTGCAAGATGAAAATGCTCTGGAGACTGGTGCGTGACAATGTAAGTATACTTAACACTACTTAAGATGTGCATTTAAAATGACTGAAAACAGCAAATTATGTATTACGTGTATTTTATCACAATTAAAAAACAAATGCAAATCAATTTTTCTATCCAGCCAAGTAATCCTTCATGAGTTAAAGAATAAAGAAAAATTGTTTTGAATGTGCCCTTCCTGAGAGTCTATTAGAGGATGAGCTTTTTACCCAACCAAGACTTGACTGGGGAATCTTTGTGCACTAAGAGAAAACTCTGGGGCGGTAGGACCCAAAAATCAGTATTTTTAGTTCCCAGATCATTCCAAAGTACAGCAAAGGTTCAGAAAAACATGTAGTTTCTCCTAATTTAACTTACTGCAGCTATTATTCAATCTCATTCTGTTTAACAACATATAAATATTTATTTGTGTGTCTCTTCCCTCTGCCCTAAGCTTCATAACAATAGGGACAGCTCTATTCCAACAGAGACAAAAAATACTGTACACAGAAGATTGATGACTGGCAAAAGTGCATGGGCAATAGGAGCAGAAAGAGGATTTGAAATAGGCACCCAGTAACTCATCACTAGTACTGCTAATAAAGAAAAGCAGAATAAGAACTGTTTGTTTGAACAAACTAAAAGCACATCAAATATGCCTGAAATATACAAAAAAAAAAAAAAAAAAAAGTTGGCAGTTCTGTAAGACAAAGCCAGTGGAGGGCTAGGAAGTACATACCTGCTCTCCTGGCTGCTGAGGACTGGAAGTGGTGGGCTGCTGAGGCTGCTGTGGCGTAAACTGAGAAAGCTGCTGTTGCTGCTGCTGCAGAGTGTTAAAAATGAGTGAACCACCTGGAAGCTATTAAAGAAGAACTAATTAGCTGATTTCATATTATTTAAATTTCTTTATTCCATACATACTTTTGGAACATTCACTGTGTATCAGGCATTTTTCTCTGGATTGAAGAAAACAGGTGAACAAAAACCAAACCAAACCAATATCCCTGCCTTTAAAGAAAATCTAAAAACAATTTCTAAGTGCTACGGCTTTGGGCTCTCAAATATGTAAGTAATCTCAAACACGTATTTATCTGCTTCAGGTTAATAGTTAGCTATCCAAATATACATTGAACTCTTCTTACACATCAATATAAAACAGCATCAAATGACTACAAAGTATAAAGGAAACTAGTGATGATCAGAGACACACATTAAGAAAACTTCTTTAATTTGTTCTAGCTTTATGAAAACCCAGCATGCATGGATTCTTATGTAACACAGTAAGGAATTTCAAAGCTGCAAAGGAAGTGCATTAGATACCCATATTTTTAGTTTGGAGGTACTACTCGCTGCTGTCATTACATTATCTAAAATACTCCAAAAAACAAACCAAACCAAACACCCCAAAGCACTTGTTAAAGCACCCAAAAAACTCCATGTTAAAAATTAAAACTATGGTTTCCAAATGCATCAGGAAACAAATGGTTTTTCCATTTATTCTATAGGGGTTTAAGTTATAGTAGTCCCCGTTTATGCATGGTTTTGCTTTCCCCGGTTTAGTTACTACAGTCAACTGTAGTCCACAAGCCGATGAGCCTCCTGATATGGTCAGGTCAAAAGTGGCCTAATGCTATGTCACAATGCCTACGTCATTCGCCTCCCTTCATCTAATCACATAGGCATTTTATCATCTCACATCACAAGAAGGGTGAGTACAGTACAATAAAATATTTTGAGAGAGGAACCATATTTACATAACTAATAGTACGCTGTACTATTGTAACTGTTCTATTAGTTACTGTTAATCTCTTACTGTGTCTAATTCATAAATTAAACTTCACTGTAGGAACTGTTAAAATAAAGGGAAGCCTAACTAGAGTTAGGAGGTTCAATGTCATTTATAGGAAGATTGTCAATTATAAGACCCCAACAAAAGAATCCTCAACAGGAAAGAATTATCAGTGACAGTTACTGGGATGCATACTACATCTCCTACAAGAAATCAACCACCCTGAAACTCATCCAATGAGAAGCTGTCATTACCCTGAACTTTTCTCATTTGGACTTCATTTAAAACAATCCTTTCCAACTTCCTCCTCCATCATAAAATAACATTCCTCTCCTTCATCTGTTGAACTTGCCTATGGTTTTGTCATAGCTTGCTTGGCCCAAATAGCAATTTTCTGTTATTCCCAAATAAACCCATTTTGTTGGTAAAATACCTGACAGTTTTATCTTTAAGGTTAACAGTACGATGTATTAGAAAAAACAATATATACAGGGTTTTGGTACTATCCATGTTTTAGGGATCTACTGGGGGTCTTGAGACATTATCTCCTGTGGATAATGGGGGACTACTGTGTAAGCACACTGAAGTCCTTATGAGAAAGTCTGAGCAAATAAATACCCAACTATAGAACTGTTAGATCTGCATAGTTAAAAAAAAAAAAAAAAGTGTAAGTCAAAATCTCTAAACCCAGTACAGCTCATCGTTAGACAAATTTGGAAATTTGAACATAGCCTAAGCCAACTGTTCCTTCCTATGTCAGGTAATAAATGTAGCAAAACATAATTAACGTATAAAGTGGCCTTGTTCCTTATTATTAGTGCTATTAAGGAATATGCAGGCAGGAAAGCTGGCTAAATAAACCAATGTGATTACATTCTGTAAATACACTGTCTGCCTCTTGTGTAAGAAATATTTTTTTAAGTTTTGGCTTAAAATACATTTCCTGATTTGTTTCTTATTCCTGAATACCAGGTTGGGTTGATTTGTCTGGTTCTCTTATTTCCCAATAATCCAAAACTCCGCCATTTTGTGTCCAGACATTTAGAATCTAAATCTAAAATTCTCTGTAGATAATCCTATTGATTTTCCAACCTGGTAGCTTTATATTGGACTTCATCCTTCAAGTACTTAGCGTAACACCCAGAATATTCTAAGTTCACAACGTGTACTAAATTCTCCACTTTCAATATCTATATGTTGACACTGACAACATGTAAGTAACGCCTCATCATTAGACACAAACTAATCTGACACACATTTATTGAATGACTATTAAGTGCCTGGCACTGTGCTAAACAATCATATTCTACTTAGGAAAGAACAAATAGCTATTTTAAAATCTCTCTTCAAACAAACAGTCATACATACAATGTACACATAAAATGTCTGTTGAGAGAGGAATTATTTTCTAAGTATATTGATTACTGCTATTGTAGGCAAGTGTAGTCCTTGGTAGTTGACTAGGCAGGGTGCTGGAACCAGTGAGCAGGGTATACAGGATACAGATTCTTTCTCCTTACACACTTTCCATGTGATCATACAAAAAGAGCAACAATTAACCACACCCTTAGAAGATTTCAAACGAACTTCAAAATTTCAAATGCTCATAAGATCAGACATACCTCATTAAAAAAGATATAAAGTATACAAGCTTCAATCAAAAAGTGTTTCACATTTACCTGGAGTAGATTTAAGGGCCTGAGATTTGAAGTATTTTTTAAACCAAATGGAACACCTGTTAAATGAAACTCATGGTTAGAACAGGGAATTAAAATTTTATTACACTTCAAAATATTTTATATGTTAGTGTATAGGAATATAACATTTTAAGTACTTTCTGCATAGATGTGGTTATTTCTTCTATAGTTTCAAAATATGTTAGAAAACAACAAAAAAATTCATCACTATGGAGCACCACATGTACATTTTATAGGCATAACTCTGAGATATTGGGGGTTCAATTCCAGACCACTGCAGTAGTCTGGAAGCAAAACTGCAATAGCAAATACTGCATTAGATCAAGTTAAATGAATTTTCTGATTTCCCAGTGAATATAAGTTATGTTGATATTATAGTCTATTAAGTGGGCAACAGCACTGTGTCTAAAAACACAAGGTGCAAACCTTAATTAAAATATTTTGCGAAAAATATATCAGCCGAGCTTTCAATGAGTCATATTGATGGCAGATGACTGTAACAAATGCAATTAATAATGAAAAGACTTGAAATATTTCAAGAATTACCAAAATGTGACCAAGAGGTATGAAATGAACAAATGCTGTTGGAAAAATGGCATCAACAGCTTTGCTTAATGCAGGGTTACCACAAACCTTCAATTTGTAAAAGAAAATGCAGTATCTGCAAAATGCAATAAAGCGAGGCATTTCTGTAGTCTATCGTTTCACAAATGATAACTTCCTTATTACTGTTTTGACTTTTGGCTGGAGAAAGTAGTAACTATTGCGTAATAAAACTATCACTGTTACAGAAAAACATTTCAGGTACTGACATATATTTAAATTCTTTCATGCTAAGTATCGTATATACAGTAATAATCCTATCTTTGAGAACCCAAATGCTATTTTTTTTCAAGTATAAATGGTAATATTAATACGGTTAAAGAACACTGAATTTTGTGTATAAGGCTCAAAACTGAAAGTCAGGAAACAATGTTCTGCTATTCTGAATTTATTCTCAAAAATCTGTGAGGCAACACAGAGCAGATTATAAAGCAGGGATTGGCAAACTTTTTCAGTAGGCTTTGTGGGCCACATATGCTCTCAAAGTATGTGTACATTCTGCTAACAAAATATACCAAATTGAACACTCATTAAAATGTATCTAGTCCTCTAAAGCAGACAATTGCATTAAAAAAAGACATGAGGCAGGACATTCACAGGCAATAGTATCAAAGCCTTGTATAAGAAAATGAAGGTGCATAGTCACTCTAAAATATTACAGTATTGATATACTATAGATTCTCATGAAAAGATAGGACATAACTTCTTTTAAAAATGGATCACCTCTGTATAATGCTTAATAGCTTACCAAAGGCACTTTCAGATCACTTCATTAATTTCTCTTAAGTACCATCTGAAGTTAGATATTTTTACTCCCATTTTAGAGCAATGAAACTGAGGGAGACAAGTGACTTCAGGCCCCATGGTTAACATCTGGAGCCACGTGTAACTAATTGGTAGAAGTATATGTAAATATAAACGTCCTAATTTCAACATTTGATTCCATTTCCAGGGCTTCTGCCACTAAAGAAACATTTATGAGCATTAAAATGAAATCACCAGCTAGAATTAGGAAATCAGAGCAGTATGGGTCACCTTGTTTATATTCTTTGGGTTTGACTTCTCAACTCAGAATAAAATTTTCTTAAGTTTGTTTTTCCTGCTAAATTTTTTGTCAGCAGTAAGAAACTGGATTGTTCCAAGATACCACAACATGTTCTTTTAAACAGCACTAAAAATTAGTACTTGGGACACCTGGGTGGCTCAGTTGAGCGTCCTACTTTGGCTCAGGTCATGATCTCATGGTTCATGAGTTTGAGCCCCGCCTCAGGCTCACTGCTGTCAGCGCAGAGCCACCTTTGGATACTGCCCACCCCTTCTCCCCTCACCCCTCCCCAACTTGCACCCCTGCACGTTCTCTCCCTCTCAAAATTAAATAATTTCAAAATTAAAAAAAAATACTGTAAGTCGTTACAACTGTTTCCCAGGACATTTAATAGCAATAACTACTGCTGAAATAAAACTATTACTAAGTATGATGAGGACAAAAAATATTTTTGAATGCTTATGTGTTTCAGGCAGTTTAAGTCCATCATCTGTATCGACTCATTTAATTTTCACAAGTCTGAGGCAAGGCATTAATAATTATTCCCCATTTTAATAAGAAGGAAAGTGAGGTGACTTTCCCATGATTACACTGTTAGTAAACTGCACAACTGCAATTCAAACTCAGGCAGTCTGGCTCCAGAAGCTGGGCTTTTTATTGCCATTCCCTGTTGCCTTTCTCACGCAACCTAGTTTGCAAAATGTATTTCTTTTACCTGGAATAGGACTACACTGACAATAAGGCAACCGGTTAATTTATTATGTTTGGAAGGCAGATCAAGTTTGTAGAAACTTACCATGTTTTTCACAGAATTGTTAAATGGTTTTTAATTCAAATATCAGAACTTCAAGGGCTTTTAATATGAAATATCTGTGACATAATGCTTCAAGAAATAAGCACATTAAGTGTATACAATATGCTTATAATGACATTTTTATATTAGCATATACTTTAATTTTTTTAGAGGTTATTATTTCCAATATTCTGACCTGCTTGAGAAGCTGCCTGCATTGCACCGGGCAATGCATTTGGTAGCAGACCTCCTGAGGGTAGAAGGCCACTCAGGTTTATTCCTGCAGGAGTTATGGCACCAGTGTTACAGCCCAGCATAGGGTTTGAACCACTCATCAAAGCCTGGGCTCCACTGTGGGAGAATAAGACAAAGCATTAAACTTGCACTACAAAAGAAAAACTCAACTACACAGTAATTCTTTGGATTAAAAAACAAACTACTAAACAAACACAAGTAGCTACTTCTGGTCTTAAACATCAGCTTTGGGGCTCAGTTTCATTTTTATGGTAGACAGTGACAGTAAGATTATCTAAAAACTAAGCACCGTATATTTACCAAGGTTTAAGATATAATTTGGAAGAGTAAAACATTAATTAAGGGATTAAAAGGTGGTAACACTGAGAATAAACAGGATAATCTATGCTGCGGTCAATACGAAGTAGTATCGTGTCAGTGCACTAATACATGCATTACCTAAAATAAAAACATTCTTGTTGAGATAGCTTCTACTCAAATCTAAACTGTTTTTCAGTTACAGATATATGCAATTTGTTATTAATTTCACAAGAATTTATTTAGATCAGTGACAGTATCTTTAAAAAAAAAATTCAGAGCATCAGTGCAAACTTACCAAACAGAGCCCACTACATTGATGAAGTTAAGTCCAGCAGAGTTTGCCATGACCTGGGTGGCCGTGGTTCCTGTAGTTATGGATGTTACCATGGTGGAAAGAGGAATGGTCGTTACAGGCATTGCCTGGCTCAGAGACCTTTGCTGCTGAGCAAACTGAGTTAACAAAGTGGGCTGAGGGGTGAAGCCTGAATCTTGGGGAGTAGGGGTGGCTGAAGGGGTAATAGGAGTTGAGCTCTGAGCATCAGGAGGGTGTGGGGTCGATGAAGGGGTTGGTGTAGGAGTAGATGGCTTAGGAGTTCCAGATCCTGCTCATTGAGAAAAATAAAAATTGCTAGTTTGTTATAAATGGCCAGTCCTTTTTTAAAATAAGGTTAATGGAATCTTACTTAGCACTGACAATTTGTTCCAGTTTTTTTTTAAGCAGTTAACTGCAAGTGTTAATTTCTACACATGATACATGAGTGTTGCTACACTCAATTACAATTAAGGATGCAGTATATCACCTAGCAATTCCATCAAAGATGCTATTACAGTAACAGTAAAAATATACATTTGTATTCTACCACAATACCCATTTGAAAGTTAATTTCCTACATGCTACCTTTGGCCTAAAAAGTTTAAGAGGAATTCAAATTATTTTTTGTTATTTACGATTTCACTAATTTAGAACTTCATTTTAAAAATATTGCTTATTTTCTGTAACAGTCTGAGATAAACTCTGAACATATTTAATAAATTACATATGGTTAACAATCATATTTGGCACCTAAATATACATGTTTAATTCCTAACACATCAAGTTTATCCTGACAAACAAATTTACAAAACACAGTTATAAAAGCAAATATTTGATAGATAATACTGCATCTTTAACAGTAACTGTGTACTTCTGTTTAAATGTAAGAATGTATAGAAAATCTGTTGTGAATGAAGTATGCACAGTTTATCAACTTTTTAAAAAAAAACAAAAACAAAAAACAAAAACCAAAAAAATAAAACCAAAAGCTCTTGAGGTGTTTTCTTTTTTAGCTTTCATGTCCTGCAGAAAGAAAGGAAAGAAATGTGAATGTCCAGAAGCTGTCACTCAACCCTTACTTAAAGTAACAACTGTGTGCAGTAGATTAACATAATCCATACCCACAACATAAGAAGTGTGAATAAGACTTCCAGGAAATTTATAAATTTTTCTTTGTGCAAAACAAGAAGGCAGAAAAATTACACCTTTTGAGCTATCAAGATGAAGATGTTTATATCTAAGGCGAAGACTACCCTATCACTGTGCAGTGTATTAAAACTTTCAGCACACTTTAGTTATCTACAAAAAAATCTAAAAAACTGGAATGCTTTTTTGCAAATTGGTACCTAAATATCTCAGAAATCTCTAATATGAAGAAATTCTCCCAACTGAATGCTAGAATTCTTGCATAATTCTTGATGTTAAAAAAAAAATATTCAGTAGTAAAAATTACATTTTAATATTTTCAGAATAATGCTTTATGATCATTACCACATTTTAGTAACTGATTACAATTTTTAAAAGTGTAGGAGTGTTTTTGAAAAATCGGTTTTCAGTTTATTTTATCACCACCTTGGAACTAGTTGGTTTTTTACATATACAAAGATAGGACTGCAGCAACAACTCTTATGACATTTTTTTCCATATCAGCTACATAGTTTACATAAAATGTAACATGATCCTAGGGTACACTGGAATAAAAAATATTTTGGAATCTTATTGCCACATTTAACAGATTTTTTTTTAAGGAGATGTGTAGGTTGCAACTCTGTAAGGTATACACACAGTGCATACATAGATACAGAAAAACAAATACAATTACAATAAACACGTAATACATACAATCAACAAGAGATCTGCCTGAAGCTTCTAAAAACTTATACATTTTGGGTACATAGTACATTCAGATTTCAGTATTTTACTGGTCAAAAAAAAATAACTTTTAAGAAACGCTAATGCAAAAAGCTAATGAAGTATTTAAGTTATAACTCACTTTGTGATGAACTGGCAGGTGACAAGGCAGCTGGAGAAAGCATGCTGACTTGATTGAGATCCACAGATGACTTCCGAGAAAGACTTGGTGGCTTGGAAGCAGGAGGAGGAGTTGGAGATTTAAGAAAGCTGCTGGCCTGTTGCGGTGTAAAATAGTTACCTAGAAGAATACAAAAGTTATTTTCCACACTTATAATTCAAAATTCTGTGCGTTATGTCAAAATATGAGTAAAGTTTAAAAAATAGATAATGACTGTATGACGTTTCTTACTCAAGATGAGAGAAAAGTAAAGAATGTGATACCTGAAGAACTATTTCCTGAGCTTGAGGGGAGTTTGATGGGTGGAGGTCGGTGTTTTACTCCCTTCCCCAAAACTGAAGACTGAACTGACACAGTCTCGGGCTGCTGAGAAACAGGGACGTTAAATATACTTGTTAAAATTAAGTTCAAATCAGAAATTCATAAACTAATCCCACCACAGCTTCTAGATGAGAACACACAATTTAAAACTCTGCAAAGTACGCTTAGTGTTATAGGTTGGGTATTACAAGCATTACAAAAAAATATAATTTTGCATAAGGCTATCCATGAGATAAATTACAGGATACATACAGGATGAAGGAAAGATTTCTAAGTAGGTGGAGACAAAGACTTTGAGGGAGAAGGGCAGAAAGGTATACTGAAGGCAAAGCTTCCATTCTTAAATCTTTTTCAGGAAAATAATAATTGTTGAGGCCGGGTGATTAGTACACACAGGTGTTCATTATACTTTTCTCTCTACTTTTGCGTATATTTGAAAATTTCCATTATATAAAGTTACATAGTAAATAACACCCCCATCCCTCAAAAAATAGTCCTTAACATTTCTTATATTCCTTGATTAACGATTAGGCACAAAAAAGTAGCAGTGCAAAAAATTAGGTGCATAAAAGTAACCAAACACACTTCTGTTTCTTTCCCTGGAGAAAGCTGACTTAAGCTGGCTGAGCCACTGGAACTGTGTGACATTTTGACTGGACATTTGGCTTCATTCTGGACCAACTCCTGGTACTGATTGACTACCCTGGAATATCAGGAGTAAACAAGTAAGGATTAGTTAACTGTTTTAAACATAAATTTACAGGCAATAAATAATAACTACTAATAAAAGAATTTCCATCAAAATTAACACAAAAACCTCAAATTAGACAATTTAACTGTGTGCCAGAAGTATATTCTTTTAATCTTTTCAATGACAAGCTAATGCTCAAAACATTTTGCTAATTAACAATTGAAACATAAACATACACATCTTCCTTTTAATACAGATATTGCACAGATTACTTAACCAATAAGCAGACAAAGAAATTACCCATTACCTTTTACCCACATTCTGATTAAAGTACTATTTTAGGAATTGTCTTCCTTAGCTACCACAGATATGTATTTACTTATTTAAAATAAACTATATTTTAAACATTATTCTTTTAAACATTAATTAAACAAAATCCTTTTTTTCCTAATTCTATAAAAAAAATCCTAGTAATAGCTAAGGTATAACAAAAAAGTTGTGACTCCTAGCGGAGTACTCCCTTATCCTATAAAAATGAAGTTTTTCATATCCATCCAGATTAAAGATAAAGACACAAATCAAATATTTTTACCTCTCAGCATCAGTCTTTGATCCAATAATAAACCTGAAATGTTTAAGAAAGAGAAAAGTATTAGGTTAAGAGTAGTGTTAAAGAGCCCTGGGATTACTTTTGAAGGCTTCCGTATTTTAGTGATTGTAGTTTTATAAAAGGAGTCAAATCTACTGAGATATTACAAAAAAAAAAATATTTTTTAAATACATTTAAACTTATGAAGCAATGACCAAGTTTTGCATGCATTATAAAATAATCCTGTGAATAATTTGGTTGATTTAAGGGAGATGTAGTTTTGCACAAAACTTATGTGTCAAAACAAAATCTGGGCTGAAAGTTACCAAATACTATACATCCTTGCAAGTGTCTGCCCTACAGTACAATTCACTGGACTGCTGTGTGCAAGGCCTTTGGCCTTCCTCTCACTTTAACCTTTGATTTTCGTCATTATTAATGTCTACAGAGCAGATCTTAGAAGAGATTTTAGACAAGGAAGGTAGTTTATTGCCAATTCAATAAAATGTCTTTACCAAATCCTTTTAAAAATTTTGACATTTATATGATTTCTTAACAGATTAAAGTAGTGAGTTTGTTTATTTTTTAATTACCAATTTGAATGGTCATCTGTGGAGGAGCTGAAATATAAAATGTAAAAAAAAGAAAAAACTTGGTTAATGCAGCTCAAACTTTAATTTCATAGTTATTAACTCAAGTAATTTATGAATATGGAGGAATGACTGGAAGTAATAAATCATGCAGCATTTTTGCAGCAACTCCCTGACATAAAGGCAAAAAATTCAATTCTTGTTAGATTTAATCAGTTGGGTTTTGAACTGATTTTTTTAATTGAAAAAAAGAGTATCTATTATTTTCTTGTGTTTGAGAAAAGTTAATAATTTAAAATGACCAATGTGTCTTTAAGGGGAAGATTTTTTAAAATACAGGTAGTCAAAACATGTGACCTTTCTACATAGTATTCAACAAAAGAAACTGCTAATGTGAAAAATTACCTAACGATTCCGTAACAAACTATTTCTTACCATTGACTTTTATTTAGATACTGGTGAGGTTGTTCTTTAGAATTCATCTTTCTGTTATAGTTTCAATTAGTATCTTGTGTTAAAAGCAAAGACTTTATAAACAATTTAACATAGGCCTGGCCCCTGCTTTTTTTTCTGTTGAGCTCCTCTTCTTTGTAGTTCTTCTATTCGAAACAGCATCAACTTCATTGAAAAACTAATAAACTAACAATAAAAACAAAACTAACTACTATTAGCTTGTACTAAATATATGTAGTCCATAAGTTTTAGAAAATCAAATATATATATGTACATGTATGTGTAGACACATAAACACTAGATATATACATCAAATTAATATAAATATATAGAGATTTCTAGAGCCAATAACTACATTAAGTGCAGAGTCTTTATCCTTACATGCAATACCACAATACCAAGTATCTTTAATAGCTTCATCATTTATAGTGAACTTGCTTCCTACTTAAACAAACTACTTCTTGGAAAAACTTCATGCTCCCAGGAAGAAGTCATAATGAGTAAGAGGGGTATCAATGGCATACCGTTCAAAGCAAGTATGAAAATATTTATACCACAGATTTTTAAAAATATATCATTATTATTTTAAATAACTCTTGGACAACATGGTAACTGTAATTTAGGTTTACTTATGTCCACTCACAAATCTAACTGGAGTACTTAACTAACAAATGAATCCTCAAAGGGAAACTTTTATTCATTAATGGTTCATCAGTAGTTGCTGAATAAATTCTGATGCCTAATTTTGTCAATTACATGTATTTAACAGAACTCACTGGGATGGAGACATCTGGCTGTCATTTTCTTCATCTTCTTTACATGGCTGTATTTTGCCATAGTAAAGTGGATCACCAAGTGACTGCAAAATGGTCAGCTTTGTTTTCTGATACTGATTACCAGCTTCACATTCAAATACATAATCATCTTTTACATCCTGAAAAAGATAGAACACCCCAGATAAGCACCTTCTTCAGTAAATACATAATCAAAATTAACAAAATAAAGACATATTAACTTGTATTGGGCAATAAGAAGACACAGCATTTTGGTTATAGACCTGTTTAACACTTCTGAGAGAATAAAGACTAGGACTCTTTTTTACATAGCACTTTAAGAATGAAGAGTTCCAAATAGTTAACCAAGCCCAACTGAAATATGGCAGAATTTCATATGGACATATGAATGCAAATACTAAATACTAAAAAGATAAAACTTCATTATGCAACCAAAAGAGAAGTAAAAATGCAGTATTACATTAAAATTGCCCTTTATAATGGAAACCATACTTTATGAAAAACAAAACACCTGTTTTTTCCTTTAATTCACTAAACCCCCAATACGTCCTTTTAATTAAAAAAAAAAAATCCTGGGCACTTCATGTTTAATAAATTCAGATCCCAGATTAGAAACTGCTTTATTAGAAAGGAGACTGCTGTAGTGATTACTTACGTGGGCTGGCCAGACTGTTGGTTGTGAGTCATCAGATTTGATGGACTTTTCCACTTTAGCGTATTTCTCCACCTAAACAATCAAATCGATAGACAGCAGATGTAATGGAATCAGTATTGTGACGAAAAGAGAAAAACCTAAGTAACTCAACAATATAATTTCAAGCACAAAAATTCCTGACTCGCTAATGTCACCAACTATTTATGCTTGGTTCAAAACTCTCCTGATTCGTTAAGCTTGACCAACTGCTTTTAAAAACAAAACAAAATCAGAATCTCTTTTGTCATTAAATAGGTGTAACAAACACAGCTGCTTTTTTGGACAGTGCCTCTTCTTTTTATTCCATAAATTGGTATCACAGTCATCCTTTAGCAAAGTTGGAATGTCAGAGAGATCAGGACCAGGATCTTTTCCTTTGCTGGACTTGAAGGAAACAGGAGTTGTCATGTAACAGCGGGGACAACACTGGAGGAAGACTAGGGAAGTTATGTATTAAAGTTGGTAAGATTTTTGTGAACCTTTTCCATTTTCTAGTAAGATAATGACCGTATATTCTGTATTATCTCCTACTAGTCTGTGTGAATCAAATATACTCATTTTACTGGCAACCATGATCTTAAGAGTAAATCAGACTCCCCTGGGAACTTGGTAAAATTTCAGATTTCCATGTCCTTCCCCTGAAGACCTGACTCCACCGGAAAGTCTGAAGTGGAGCCTGAAATCTATATTTCACTGGTATTCTAGATGAGTCTTCTGATGGATTCCGACTGAAAAACTTTGTATTAGGGTTTTGTTACTCAAAGTAGGCTGTGGACCCCAGTTATCATGCAACTTGGGAGCCTGGCAAAACTGCAGCATCTCAGGCGCTAGCCCATACCTGCTGAATTAAAATCTGCATTTTAACAAGCAAGCCAGGTGACTAGGATGTATATTAAAGTTTGAGAAGCACTGCTTTAGATATCCAATCTACCCTTCAAAGCTAAATTCCACCTTTTGGGATTTACACTAACATCTCTTCTCAAGCAGCATTCCGTCAGAAAACACAGAAGTTATCAAAAAATAACGTGGCTTATTCCCTTGAGTTGTATATAGTGCAATTCTGATGGTTTTGGCTTTGTATTTTCCACAAATTTTTCTTCTAATCTAAAAAATATAACAATAGTACATGTGCCAGCCTATGAAGGATACAGAAGAAAAATAAACACCTATTAAACTAACTAACCAATTGTGGAACCAGAAAAGACCCTGAATAGCCAAAGCAACCTTGAAAAAGCAAACCAAAGCAGGAGGCATCACAATCCTAGGCTTCAAACTGTATTACGAAGCTGTAATCATCAAGAGAGTATGGTACTGACCCAAGAACAGACATTCAGATCAATGGAACAGAACAGAGAACCCAGATATGGACCCACAAACACATGGCCAACTAATCTTTGACAAAGCAGGAAAGAATATCCAATGGAATAAAGACAGTCTCTTCAGCAAGTGGTGCTGGGAAAACTGGACAGCAACATGCAGAAGAATGAACCTGGACCACTTTCTTACACCGTACACAAAAATAAACTCAAAACGGATGAAAAACCTAAATGTAAGACAAGAAGCCATCAGAATTCTTAAGGAGAAAGCAGGCAAAAACCTCTTTCATTGTGGCCACAGCAACTTCTTACTCAACACGTCTCCGGAGGCAAGGGAAACAAAAACAAAAGTGAACTACTGGGACCTCATCAAAATAAAAAGCTTCTGCACAGCGAAGGAAACAATCAGCAAAATTAAAAGGCAACCGATGGAATGAGAGAAGATATTTGCAAACGACATATCAGATAAAGGGTTAGTACCCAAAATCTATAAAGAACTTATGAAACTCAACCCCCAAAAAACAAATAATCCAGTGAAGAAATGGGCAAAAGACATGAACAGACACTTCTCCAAAGAAGACATCCAGATGGCCAACTGACGCATGAAAAAATGCTCAACATCACTCACCATCAGGGAAATATAAATCAAAACCACAATGAGATACCACCTCACACCAGTCAGAATGGCTAACATTAACAACTCAGACAACAACAGACGTTGGCGAGGATGTGAAGAGAATCTCTTTTGCATTGTTGGTGGGAATGCTAGCTGGTGCAGCCACCCTGGAAAACAGTATAGAGGTTCCTCAAAAAATTAAAAATAGAACTACCCTACAATCCAGCAATTGCACTACTAGGTATTTATCCAAGGGATACAGGTATGCTGTTTTGAAGGGACACATGCACCCCAATGTGTATAGCAGCACTATCAACAATAGTCAAACTATGGAAAGAGCCCAAATGTCCATCGATGGATGACTGAATAAAGAAAATGTGGTATGTATACACAATGGAGTATTACTCAGCAAACAAAAAAAAATGAAATCTTGCCATTTGCAACTATGTGGACGGAACTAGAGGGTATTATGCTAAGCGATATTAGAGAAAGACAAATATCATATGACTTCACTCATATGAGGACTTTAAAGACACAGAACAGATGAACACAAGGGAAAGGAAGCAAAATATAAAAACAGGAAGAGGAATGACACATAAGACACCCTTAAATATAGAGAACAAACACAGGATTACTGGAGGGATTGTGGGAGGGGGGATGGGCTAAATGGGTAAGGGGCATTAAGGAATCTACCCCTGAAATCACTGTTACACTATATGCTAACTTGGATGTAAGTTTAAAAAATAAAATTCAATTAAAAAAATAAAAATAAAAAATAAAAAAATAAAATAACTAACCAATTGTAAAACTGAGTGAATAACAAAAAGTAACACAGGAGAAATAGGAAAGTGAAAAATAGGAGACCAGTCATCAAAAGATCTTTTTCATGTTTTTTACCATTAATAGTTCATGGTTATTATGGATCAGTAGAGAACACCATCCAAAGTTCCTAATTTGACCACTTCTCCAATATTAATTTTTAAATTTAACCAATTTGAGAAAAGGAGCATTATCAGGAAATTATAATGAAGTATGAAAAAAGACATATTAAATGCATATTATTGCACTTTTCCCATGGTTCAAAATTCTTTGGTTTTTAAACACAAGCCTTCTACAGCAATACACAGAACGTATTAAGGGGCTACATTCTTACACGTTAATGTGAAATATTCTAAAATATTCCAAAAACGAGCAATTGGTTAAAAAAATCATTATTTTGTTTTTAAAACAAGTAAGAGTCTTTGTTTTTCCAAAGTATCAGTTGCTATTAAACTTAATCTTGTATGAAAATAAATGCAATTCATGAACTGACTTACATCCACTTCGGAAGGTATGGCCAAATTACAGGGACTCCGTTTCCACATATCTACACACTGAAAAATTAAAAACAGTATTAAAATGCTGAAAAATTCAAAATGAGCAAGGTTTTTGAAATAATAAGCTTCATTTAAAAAACACACTTACATTTCCTGCTTTAGAAATCTTGAGGTCATAATGTTGACCTGCTTTTCTTTCCTTCCTTTTTTGTAAGAAATCAAGTAATTTTAGCTGAGGTGGAGGTGGACAATGAGAGAGATCCTGCTGCCGATTCAGAGACGACCTGGAATACCTCTTGAAACACCTGAAATATAGAGTTGAAAATAAAAGAAACTCAGAATAAATCTGGGTTTAAATCAGTAAGCATTAAAATATAATTAAATCACCACTATCACTTATCAAACAGAGTCCCAGGCACTGGCAAAATAAAAATGAACAAGACAAAATTCCTGCTACCATGGAGCTGATAGTCCAGAGGAAAAAGACATTCACAATTAAACAGATAATTTCAGAGAGCACTGGTCAGGAGGGGGGAAAAAAAAGAAAAAAAAGAAGACGGGATACTGCAGTGAGTCAGTGATAGCGCAGCAGCAGGTAAGAGAAAGGAAGGACTAGACTCTTTGAAGAAATGATGTGTGAGCTGAGACATAAATGGCAAGAAAGAACCAGATACGGTAAGATCAGGGAATGAGTATTTGAAACAGAGAGAAAAATTAAAAAAAAAATTAAAAACTTACTTTGTTTTAAAAACAGAAATAGGTATGATTAGAGAATGAGGGTACACATAATAGATGAGGTCAGAGAGTGAAGCAGGGGTCTTGCAGATCAATGGTAATGTGTTTAGATTTAATGTGAAGTACAATGGGACGCTTTTATGGAAATTTAAGCAAGTGGTGGCATAATCTGCTTTGAAGTTTTTAAAAGATTATTCCAATTTGCTTATGTGGCAAACGGACCAAAAGGGAGCAAAGGTGGTAACAGGAAGATCAAATAGAAATTTACTACAGAAGTCAAGATAATGCCGACTTTAAAATTTGGTAGTGGGGCATGGAGATGTGAAGATACAAGGAGACTTTAGAGAACTGCTGACAGATCTTATATAGACTTGTTTTACTATTTCTGAAACTGTACCTTTTCCTTAGCATATATTGTTTACGTAGTAAACTAAGGAGTTTAGAAAATGGGTATGTTTTTGAACTCTTAAGATGACCCAAAATGGGCAACTCAAACAATGAAGAGTACCTAATGATGAACCAATTATAACTGTGATCCAAGTTAATATGCATTCTTTTATTAAGTAGAAAAGATAGCTAAAACATGTAAAGAACAAATTACGTTATAAAAAGGTATTTAATCACAAACTGGTATTTTAACAGATATCAAAAATAAATTATGAATTGTTTCTTTAAAAGCAATATTAACAAAACAAACAGGTTACTGGTAATTAGGAATAAAGAAATTATTCTGTTTATACTTGTGTCTTCTCAGCCTGTTTTTGGTAAAGACTCTAAACTTACAGGAAGCGTGTCCTTTCACAAAATGCAGAGAATGCATCACTCCCATATAAAGCAGACAATAGTTAAAAACAGTAATGCACAAAAAATGTAACTTAAGGCCATAAAAATCCTATTTAAAAAAAAGTCACAGTACTTATATATATATACTTTAGAGAGAAAAGATACCATAAACAGCAAATTTTATTTTTTTAATTAATGTATTTATTTTAATGTTTGTTTATTTTTGAAGGAGAGAGAGAGAGAGAGAGAGAGAGAGAGGGTGTGAATGGGGGAGGAGCAGAGACAGAGACACACACAGAATCCGAAGCAGGCTCAGGCTGTGAGCTGTCAGCACAGAGCCCAACACAGGGCTCAAACCCACGAGCCATGAGATTATGACCTGAATCGAAGTTGGACACTTAATTGACTGAGCCACCCAGGTGCCCCCATAAATAGCAAAATTTAAAGCTAATTGTCTAGGAGCATCTTTTGGTTTACCCATCTACAAATTACCGTTTCATGGGGCGCGTGTTCATCTTTTGCTTGTTATAAAGCAGTCTATTTGCAGTACAGGTTACTGCTATAGAAGGATCAAGACACAGTGGTTCAGCTGTAGCTAGGATCAGTTGGCTCTCAAGCAAGAGTTTATCTTCCTAAAATGTATAACATATGTCAGTACCAGATTTAAGTTTTTCAAATCATACATATTTCTTAATCTAGAAATATTCCTTGGAACTCTATGTACTACCATAAAACACAGTATTTCACGTCACAACTTTGCAGACTTCAGAAACTTGACAGCATAATGAAATTATTAATGGAAATTCAGTAATTTGTAGTTCTCAAAATGGTCAAGTTGTAAGAATGCCTATTCACTGATTCAATAAATATTTACTGAGCACCTACTACGTGTTAGCCTCTGTTCTAAGAGTTGAGGACCAAGTAGTGAACAGATAAAATCATCTGCTCCCACAAAGCTTACAAGATCACAATGAATCATAGAATTTTTAATAACCATCCTATTCAATACTCAGCTTAACTTCATTACAAGAATAAAAATGATTACACTAATACTGTGTAAACTCTATATTCCCAATTCCAAAATGTATACAGGTGCTCTACAGGTTTTATTTACTGTTTTTTTTTCTTTTTTTTGACTTAATCAGTGAAATGTTTTAACAGCAACAACTAAGTATTTTACAGTCAAATGAGTCAATTAATATTACTGCTGAATAAGGATTTTTGCAAAGAAAGAAACCCTGCTTCTTTCAACAGTTCAACTTATTATGGATATTTTCAAATGTACACAAAAGGAGAAGTGTAGTGACATCCATGTACCAACACTCAATTTCATTTAACAACCGCCCCTTAACTTCTTATGCTTTTCTTTTGCTGGAGTAATTTAAAATACATCTTTGATGTTGTATTGTTTCATCTCAAAATACTTCAGCATGCATTGCTAACTGATATGGACCTCTAACATCCAGTCTGGATTTAAATGTCCCATTACCTCAAGAGTGTATTTTTAGTTGGTTTGTTTGAATTTGAACTCAAACTCTACACTTTGTATTGGGTTTTTATCTTTTAAACATCTTACTTTGTTCTGTAATGATCACTTCTTCTCCCACGTTTTTCCCTTTTCTCATGTAATTGATTTGTTGGATTTGACCCAATTACTTCCTGGCTATCTCCACACTGTGTCACTTAAGTTTCTCTTATTTCCCCAATTCCATACACTGTTAGATCTAGAAGCTGAATTTAATTCTGGTTCTATTTTTTTAGACAAGAATTCTTTATTGGTATTGTTATATACTTTCTCTTGCATCACACCAGGAGAAACACAATGACTATCCCATTTTTACACCAATGGGGTCAGTCAGATCTCTGCATTATAAAATTTCCCATGAACCTATAATCTAATGGCTTTTATACCTAAGAGTTACACCTGTCTAGATTAAGACTTCCAAATTGATATTTTAAAAAGTCCATCATTTATTTCTTCTGTATCTATTAGCACGAATTCTTTTTTTTCCTTTCTCTATTGAGGCTGTATATGTGCTATGTAGTTGGGAGTGTCAACCTTTCAATCGTGGTAAGATTACCCATCAAGCAGGAATGCTATGGAGCCTACGCCAACATCTAACAGTTGAGGTATCAATAATATCTATAATATGTGAAATCACAAGTAGAAATTTCTATTTGGAATCCTTAATTACAAAAGCACCATTTATATGCACCTCATGCAAAAAAATTAAAAATTTTCACCAATATCAGAAATGTTAATTCAGAAATGTTAATGCTAAATTATCTTCTATACTTCCTGATTCTTACTGGAACCCACTTAAATAGATCATTATTGAAGCATATTTCAATGTATTATATTCTCAAAAGTTAACTCTAAACTCATGTTTATAAGAAAGCAAATTAAGAAAATAAACTTTTGCGCAGAGAGGCAGGTGGTTATTTTTCCAAGACAGGAACTATGCATCTACATATAGGCGATCTCCCCTACTAACATTTACTCTTTACCAGGATAATTCTGTCTGTTCTCTCTTTTCTGTTGAGGTGTAATGGACATAGAACATATTTCCAGGAGCACAAGTAATTTGATACTCTTGTACACTGAAAAATGATCACCACCCTAAGTCTAGTTAACAGGTTTCATTACCCACAGCTACAAATTTTTTTTTTTCTTGTGAAAACTTTTAAGATCTAATTTTCCTAAAGAACTTTCTAATCTTAGTTATTCTTTGGCCACCTTACATACAGTTCATACAAGAAAAGCAGAGTAAAATGCTACAGACTTTCCCTTTATTCATCTTCAGAATAAGAAACTGATACCCTTGGGGCGCCTGGGTGGCTCAGTCGGTTAAGTGGCCGACTTCGGCTCAGGTCATGATCTCGCGGTCCGTGAGTTCGAGCCCCGTGTCGGGCTCTGTGCTGACAGCTCAGAGCCTGGAGCCTGTTTCAGATTCTGTGTCTCCCTCTCTCTGACCCTCCCCTGTTCATGCTGTCTCTCCCTGTCTCAAAAATAAATAAAACGTTAAAAAAAAAAAAAAAACTGATACCCTAGCAACATCTGATGGTGGCCAATGATTTTAACTGTTTTGAATATTCTTTCAATAGCTTTTAACCCTGTAAAGATTATAGCCCAAATTAAAACACACTTGACAGTTACTGACAACTCATAACCGTATTTTGCAGATAATTTTCATTATTGATATTTTCTTTGGTTTAGTAACTATTCCTCTCTATAGCAGCAAAGAAATAAGGGAACACTATCGTGAGTTAGCACCTCATATATACTGAGTCAGCACTGGAGAGTTACTGGCTATTCTCAAGGGTAATAGAGTTCCCCCAGTGCTGCAACTGGTACGAATGGCAAAGACAGGGTAAGCTCGCTTTAGAATCCTAGATTATGGAAAATCAGAATCCACTTGTATCCATGGTATAAAAGAATTTTTTTTCTTCTGTTTGAGAGGGCATAAAAAACTGAATTTCACATATTGGGCAGCTCAGGTCAGCCTGACCCTATTTCATCATGGTCCTAAAGCAAATTGGATTGAACTGCTTAGTTCTTTGAAGGATTACTGCATGGATGATGAGACCCTTGATTTCTTTTTTTTTTTTTAGTTTATTTTTTTGAAAGATAAGAGAGCAAGCAGGGGTGGGCAGAGAGAGAGAGGGAGACAGAATCCCAAGCAGGCTTCATGCTGTCAGCACAGAGCCAGATATAGGGCTTGAACCCACATAGTGTGGGATCATGACTTGAGCCAAAGTCAAGAGTCGGATGCTTAACCAGCTGAGCCACCCAGGCACCCCAACAGACCCCTGCTTTCTAAAGCTCATTAAAGAATCCCAAAATTTACTCATGAATAAAATTACAAATAAAATATCTTTCGCTTTACTTCTTGTTAAGTATTATTCCATCCTGTATTTTCCCTGTTTGGAATTAAAAAACAACTAACCTGGGTCCATTTATGGTTATCACTTGTTATTGAATGCACATCACAGATTAAAGTCTAAAGGAAATAAGAGTTTTAAAAAACACATTAATGTACAAACATATGAAGATACTTAATAAAACTCCAAATAAAATCGAAAATACATTTTTCTTTTTAAAGATTTTATTTTATTAAAAACATTTTTTTAAATGTTTATTTTTGAGAGAGTGCGAGTGAGGGAGGGGCAGACGAAGTGGGGAACAGAGGATCCAAAGCAGGTCCTGTGCTGATACCAGTGAGCCCAATGTGGGGCTCGAACTCACAACTGCAGAGACTGGGGACCTGAGCCAAAGTTGGACGCTCAACTGACCAATCCACCCAGGTGCACTTCAAAGATTTTATTTTTATTTATTTACTTATTCTTTTAACATTTATTTATTTTTGAGAGAGAGAGAGAGAGACAGAGCATGAACAGGGGAGGGTCAGAGAGAGGGAGACACAGAATCCGAAACAGGCTCCAGGCTCTGAGCTGTCAGCACAGAGCCTGACGCGGGGCTCGAACTCACGGACCGCAAAATCATGACCTGAGCTGAAGTCGGCTGCTTAACCGACTGAGCCATCCAGGCGCCCCCAAAGATTTATGGGGGCTCACATTTGGAACCCCAAGATCAAGTCTCACACATTCCACTGACTGAGTCAGCTAGGCACTCCTAAAATAGTTAAACATTCCTTACCTGCATTGTTGGACGTAAGAGAATATGCCTACTTTGGTAACCAGGAGATTTCATATTACTGGACTGCCTGTAGTCACGTATTTCTGCTATGACACATCCACAATGAAAAATATTAACCTGTTTTGAGTGAAAATATTTAAGTAAATCTCATTTTTCAAAAGCCTACAGAAGTCTGCTTATATTGAATGTTTCGAGTTCTTTACATGCTTATGCAATACTTCCAGCCACTCACATACTCTAAAGTGGACTTCCTTGATGGATTTACCATTATATAAACTTTTCCAAGGAATTATTTTATGTTCATCATTATGACTCAACAAGCAGTTTCAAATTGTTTAATGGTTTCTTAGTTATAGATTGGATTTTGACATTTATATACTATTAATATTACAAATCACTGGAAATGCTATTCTTGACGCTCACTGGCTGTTATACTTTGCTAACTCTGTCATTGTTACCAAGTTTGTCTTTTGTTATCAAGTGTCAATCAACCCTGCCAGTTTCAGCTTCTAGATGAAACTTCTATTCGCTCTAAGATATCCAGAAATAGGACAGTCTTTATTAATAAAAGGAAGAAAGTAAACTATAAATTCAAATATTGTCTGTTTTCCAATCCTTTTGTAAGTCCAAAAGTAAGGACTTTTATAATTCAAGTCTTGCTAATTACAATCTACATTAGTCATTTATAGAAAGTGTTATGTTTTTTCACGCTTTCAGAACTTTTACTGGAGCCTGTGACTTTCTATGCTATGAGTCATTATTATGTCCATGACAACGTGAACTATAGGCCAGGCACTAAAGAAGCTTCACAGATATACGGGTGGTGGGACAACATTTGCTCTTAGTGTGGGAAGACAGGCAATAAGCATGTACAGAAATAAACAAGATAATATTAGTGATGAATGCTAAAAAGGAAATAAAATAGGGAGGAGCTAACATAGATTGTGTGCTCAGAAAGAAACCTCTCAGAAGGAGTGACTTTTTAGCTTAGGCCTGAATCACAACAAAGGACTGGACATCTGGCACAGATCATTCCAGACAGAAGGAATAGCAGATGACAGGCCTTATTAAGGTAGGAATATACCTGGTGTGTTTTAGTACGTAAAGAACAATGCATGGCTGGAGTATAAAGACTGGGATGAGAATCAGGAGATGAAGACAAGAAGATAGAGGTTTTATACGGTGAGAAGACACTGAAGAATTTGAAGCCTGGGAACTTTTTTTTCCTATTGTTTGTTTTATAAGCTGAATCTAGTTGTCTGCGGAGAACTGATTTCTGGGGTTCCAGAATGAAAGCAAAAAGCTCAGCAAGGTAACTATAGCAGGTCATGACCATACATATTTTGAAGGTACAGCTGACATTTACTGTTGGACTGAATGTAAAAGGTCAGAGCAGAGTCTGAGATTAGAAGGACAAGAACTGTTTTGGAAGGCAAAATCAAAAGTTCTGTTTTTGTCATTTTAAGTTTGAGGAACCTAATACATATCCTAGTAAACAGAAGTTTGGAGCTTGAAGGAATAGTCCTGAAGATATAAGCAAGGGATAAAATGTCACTTTTATTTTATTTAATAAAAAAAATTTTTTTAATGTTTATTTATTTTTGAGAAACAGAGACATAGTGTCAGCGGGGGAGAGGCAGAGAAAGAGGGAGACACAGAATCCGAAGCAGGCTCCAGGTTGAGCTGTCAGCACAGAGCTCAACCCAGGGATCGAACTCACGAACCATGAAACCATGACCCAAGCCAAAGTCAGATGCCCAACCCACTGAGCCACTCAGGCACCCCTAGATGCCATTTTTCAACTCCTGACACTGGCTGAGATCATCCAAAGACAGTGTTACTAAAGAATAGAGGGCCTAGGAATGAACTCTGAAACCTGCACACATTTAGGAGTGGAAGAGGGAAGACAGTAAAGAAGACTGAAGGAACAGAGAGAAGAGGAAAACCAGAATGAGATGTCTCAGAAGCCAAAAGAAGGGTGTTTCAAGGAGGAAAGTTCATTTGCACTGTATTTTGTTGAGACCAATTAAAGATGAGAACAGAAAAGTGACCAACTGATTCTGTGCCATGGAGATCATTGGTAACCTTGACAAAACTGCCTCTGTAGAATGGTGATGTTATAATGCTGAAAGCGGTGGGTAGAGAAAATAACGGGATGTGAGAAAAAAAGACAGTATGATTATAGACAACTTTGTGAGTAGCTTTGCCATCAAGAAAAGCAGAATTGTACAACACTAGCTGAAGAAGGACACGGGGTCAAGGGAGGATTATTTTTTTAAGTTGAGATACAGTAAAACATACTTGTATTTTTCATCTAGTAGAAAGAAGTAAAGAGATGATAGAAGGAGAGGTTATAGTCACAAGTCCTTGAGAAGGAGGATCCAGAATACAAGTAGAGGGGATTTCTTAAGAACAGAATACTTTTCATCCATTTTAACAGAAAGGCAGGCAGAAAGTATGGACAGACCTCTAGACGACTAGGGCTAGAAGAAAATGCAAGTTCCCATCAGATGGCCTTTTTTCCCTAAGTATACAGTATCGCTGGAGTGAAGCCAAAGTCAGGAGTTTCTCCCATAATCCTTGTTGTAGGTATAGAGAAATTTCTAACATGAGCGAATTATTAAAGGAATTTTAGAAGAATCAACTAAATCTATACATTTCAGTACAGCCTAAGGGTAAGTATCCCACAATAAAATGGTTACCACCTAATTACATACAATGTCTCACTTCCTATTCCAAATACCATTGAGAATTTAATATCATTTAAATATAAATATCATTTATAACAAACACCACAGAGATGACAAATCTAACGACATTTAAAAAAGATTTTTTTTTTATTGTTTATTTTTGAGAGAGAGAGTGTGAGCAGAGGGAGAGGCAGAGAGAGAGGGAGACACAGGATCTGAAGCAGGCTCCAGGCTCTGAGCTGTCAGCACAGAGCCCAATGCAGGGCTCAAACTCACAAGCCACGAGATCATGACATGAGGCAAAGCCGGACAGTTAATTGACTGAGCTACCCAGGCGACCCTAATGAAATTTTAAAGAGACAAATTTGTACCTGAGATTTTTCTAGGAGATCAACCAAAATTGGAGGTAATTCTTCTGCATCCAAGTATTCAAGCAATTCCCCTTCTTCATAAGGCAGTCGAATGGTCTCAGAATCTTAATTTTAAAACATAAAGTTTCTGAAAATATCAGGCTCACCATAAAGCTTAGGTGCATAATTTAAATGAGTTTTCATAAAAAAACAAAGCAAATAAATCCAAAGGGCTCTTCTAAAGTCCTTCTTTATTTGTCTTACAAATAAATCACTTCACATACTGCTATAAGACTTGGTAAACTGTATACAATTTTAGGCCAGAAAGGAGAAAACCTCCAACACATGTGAAAAAGAATCTGGCATAACAACATAATGCAAACCACAGCCAGTAGTGCAAAAATGAGAATATGATAAAATTCCAATGCTGGTAACTGAAAATTCCCTTTAAAACAACTTAATCTAATCTGAAAATAAGAGTGATAATTTGGTACCTCATATGAAAAATGGTCACTTACAGAACAAAATTCTCTGGCTGTTACATTTTACAATACATTATCAACAGAAGAAGAAATTCTTAAATAGGTGATTTCCTTTAGAACCCACATCATCATCACCATAACACATTTCTAAGATGTCTTTAGTGAAATCTAAGAGTGCTTATATTCCAAAACTCTATTTTCAAGTTTACATTAATAGAAATGTAAATATGAAAAATTATTCAAAAGTCAGTGAATCTGCTTTTGAAGGTTTCAGACTCAGTACAGTCAAAATACAGAAGAAAAACATAAAACACCTTATGCTATCTTAAAGTATAAATAGAAATAGAAAATTGTGACAATTATTATTTTTTTTTAATTTTTTTTCAACGTTTTTAATTTATTTTTGGGACAGAGAGAGACAGAGCATGAACGGGGGAGGGGCAGAGAGAGAGGGAGACACAGAATTGGAAACAGGCTCCAGGCTCCGAGCCATCAGCCCAGAGCCCGACGCGGGGCTCGAACTCACGGACCGCAAGATCGTGACCTGGCTGAAGTCGGAAGCTTAACCGACTGCGCCACCCAGGTGCCCCGTGACAATTATTTAAAGATTGGGTCTTATACAATTTAACTTCAAAGACCTACCTCAATTAGAATTCTTTACAAATGCATATTCATGAAGGCTAATCATCTTAGAGATAATTTCTAACAAAACATAGTAAAGAGGAAAATTTGGACTCAAAGGGTTCTTTTATCAAGTCATCAATGACCTGAAGGACAGACAACTTCTACTTCTAGAAGACAGCACAGCTGCCTTGCAGAGGGATATCTGTGGCTGTAGCTCTTTGGAGGTTCTTACCTGATCCATTTTTTCCCCTGAGCATCAGAGAATATCCTTCATTTCCTGGGTATAGGTTGACCACTAAACAGGATAATGTCTCTTGCATAACAAGCTTCTCTAACAGATTCACATTTCTTCTTAATTTCTGCTTTAAAAAGAGGCAGAGCTCATGAAAATAATCAGGCATAACCCTAACAAAAATGCTATGTTAACAAAATTAGATCAATTATCTTTTGGTGCTCCTTCCACATATGAGGAAAATGCACAAACACTACAGCTACCAAATACAGAACATTTACATAAACTTAATTTTGATTACATTTTATAGAAATTAGTTCATACGACAAAGAAAAAAGTCTATATATGAAATATGTATCCTTGAGTACATAAATAGAATATAACAAAAATATTTAAGTGAAGAGTAAAACCATTAAATGCAAACATATAAAACACAGATGCCATATAATTAGTTTCTATTAAATTTAAGTCTACACAAAAATAAATAAAGAATTTGGGGTTTTATCTTCAGTTGTACTATTATAGGTATCTACTTCTTAACACGTTTTCTGGCATAATTAGATCTAAACAAATCAACAGCTCTAGTCAGTTGTAATGTTAGGCTCAAAGACACTTAGCTTGTAAGAGGAAATAAGAAAACTGGGGTGCTGGGTGGCTCAGTCGGTTAAGCATCCAACACCAGTTCAGGTCATGATCTCACAGTTCTTGAATTTGAGTCCCACATCAGGCTCTCTGCTGTCAGCGCAGAGATATCCTCTGCAAGGGACATCCCTCTGCTTTGAATCCTTTGCCTCCCTTTGCCCCTCTCCCACTTTCTCTCTCTCTCAAAAATAAACGTTAAAAAATTTTTAAAAAGAAGAGGAAATTAGGAATTTAAGCAATTTCCGACAAATTCAATTTAACAGCTCCTTAGAAACTATTTTGTTAATAAAAAAAACCAAAAACCATCAGAAAATATAATACACATACCTAAAAATTCATTATTTTACAAATGCCTATGATTTAAAATGAAACCCACAGATATACGAATTCACTTCATCACATCTTATTTATAAAAAATTGAATCAATAGAGTATTTCTGAAGAATCTCAAAAAACAAACCTAACTATTTCTATATTTTACATTAAACATGTATACATACAGTTTTATGCACAGAGAAATGAAAAACTGATTTATTCTGACCAGGAAACAAAAAATCCAGCATTTCGAAAATTAAAAAAAAAAAAAAAAAAAAAGCAAATCAACATTTACTTCAAAAAACTAGTAAAGAGAGACTAAAATTTTAAAGTATTTTCAAGTGTAAAGAAAATGTCATACTCACTCATATGAGAACTTTAAGAGACAAAACAGATGAACATAAGGGAAAGGAAACAAAAATAATATAAAAACAGGGATGGGGACAAAACAGAAGAGACTCATAAATATGGAGAACAAATTGACGGTTACTGGAGGGGGTGTGGGAAGGGGGATGGGCAAAATGGGTAAGGGGCACTAAGGAATCTACCCCTGAAATCACTGTTGCACTACATGCTAACTAATTTGGATGTAAATTTCAAAAAAAAAAAAAAAAAAAAATTAAAGTTAAAAAAAAGTCGTAATTTGACACATGACAGAATAGTCAGAAAAACTGTGACAGCATCTCTTCAAGACAATAAAAGTTGGTTTCCACTTAGTTTTTGGGTCAATATACAAATCAGAGGTCAGAAAATTTCTTTCTTAAAGGGCCAGATAGCGTATTAGCCTTGTGGGCTATATGGTCTTTGTTGCAAATACTCAACTCTGCTGTTGCACCTCAAAATCAGCCACAGACAAGACAATGAATGGGTGTGGCTGGATTCCAATAAAACCTCATTTATGAAAACGTGCAGTGGGCAAGATTCAGTTGGCAGGTAATGGCTGCCAAACCCAATTTAGAACCTTTATCTCTCCTACCTTAATTCTGTCTCTGAAGTGATGGACATATTTGTTATATTGTGATGATGGCTTCATGGGTGTACATATATGTCAAAATTTACAAAATACATATTTTAAACACATGTAATTTATTGTATATCAATTATACCTCAAAAAAACTTATGAGAAACACAGTGTAAAATTTACTCAATATTTAATGTTTTCTCCTATTGAAGATTTTAAAGGCAGGATATTACTGGAATTCTACTAATTTTTTGTCTAAAAAGTAAAATGCATTCTTTTTTTTTTTTAAGTTTATTTATTTTTTGAGAGACAGAGCAGGGGAGGGGCAGAGAGACAGGGAGTCACAGTATCTGAAGCAGGCTCCAGACTCTGAGCTGTCAGAACAAAGCCCCGACACGGGGCTCAAACTCACGAAAAAACGGTATTCATTTTTAAAGAAGCACATAGAAACTTTTTTTTAAATTTTTTTTAACATTTATTTATTTTTGAGACAGAGAGAGAGTATGAATGGGGGAGGGTCAGGGAGAGGGAGACACAGAATCTGAAACAGGCTCCAGGCTCTGAGCCGTCAGCACAGATCCTGATGTGGGGCTTGAACTCACAAACCGCAAGATCATGACCTGAGCTAAAGTTGAACGCTCAACCGACTGAGCCACCCAGGCGCCCCGCACATAGAAACTTTTTAAGGCTTTTATACCCCAAGAGTCCAAAAGATCTTAAGGAATCAATTTGTTACATTTCTACTGCCCATACTTTTATGCTAATTAAAAATGAGTTCTGTTAATCTAATCTGGAACTAGTATTTGTGACCAAATTCATCTTTTATTATCACACTTGAATGTCCTACATCCTGTAAAACCTTTAAATTTCCAGTACAAATCACCATGAGGAAACAGGTTACTTTTTCTTCCAGTCTACAAATCACTTATCAGGGGAAAAAGAAGCAAAAGATAATATATATAGGAGCTTTGCTTCTTTGGACTTCTCAATGATTTTCTGTTACTCGATAAACACTGGTCGTCTCTCCTACCTAAGCAGGTGATCACTACTTGGTGCCAGATTAGCCAAGGCTGTGGGTGAGCTGCAAAACTGGCTACAGTCTGGCTAGGAAAGATGTTAGTTCTCTCACAAAAATATAAATCATTACCTGCTTCAAATGTACATCTTTCAAATGTCCCTGTTCCTCTACATTTCAAAAGCCGTAAAAACATAAAAAATTTATACTTACCTTAACCTCAGGCTCTTTTTCACATTCTTCAATATATAAGTCATAAAGTTTTTGAAATACAGATTTTCTAAAATTTAATGAAACAAAATGTGAATATTCTAATCATAAAATGGATGTTATTTTGAATTTTCCCATAATTCTTCCCCCCAATTTCCCCCAAACTGAGGATGAAGTAAGCTGGATATAGTAGCTAATATCAACTCAGAAATTTCAAATACACGTAAAGTACCTATAACATTTCTAGCACAGTGCCTAGCAGGAATGCAATAAATGGTAGATATCATATTTTAAATAATCTAAAATACCAATCAATAAAATATTCATACCTTCCACTAGACAGGTATTTCCTTTTAGGAGGTCTCTGTCGGGCACTTTCAATAACATACTAAAAAAGAAAAGTTTATGAAAACAGTTTGCCTTTTGCTTATTAGCACATGAACACCTACATTAAGTATACTTAAAACACGGGTTAAGACTGAACAGACTAGTCGCTTCAATCTCTGATTCATATTAAAATTATACCTTGGAGAAAAACTACTTAACTTCCAAATATATGTTACAAACAAGTGAAATTTAAACTGTACTAAAACTTAGCATAATATTTCACTGCTATGATATAAAAAAAATTATATAGTTTCAGAACTGAGGTTTCACAGGTCAAAATTATTCTCAATATGTTTTATGGTTATTTAGAATATGCACAGCGTATCCAAGTGCAAGAAATCTACACATTTTGAATTATCTTCCTCATTAATTGAATAATTAGAAAACTTATCAAAACAGGAAAACATAATTTTGGAAATCCTATGTCTTTATTCGATAATTTTTATTCCACAACATTATCTGAGAATTCTAACAGATGACCTAAACATCATCACAAAGTATTTTTATAATTTATAGCAAAATTATATGCATACTTGTCCTAAAATGTTAACGTACTCCTTTGACAACCACATATAAAAATCTCTTAAAACTGAGTTTGGTTAATTAAGACAAATTAAGACGACACTATTTCATATGTAACTTAGTCATGCCTCACCTCAGCACGATCCAAAGCTAGTTCTAAAGCTTGTTGCTGTAAAGAGTAAATAGTGTATTTGATATTATTCTCACAAAAAATTTAATATACATATAACATTTCTAGTTAAGTGTTTAAATATGTTTTATCTCCTAAAATACATCTAACATATTTTCCTTTATTTTTGTACCCTCTACCCACCCCACTCTATGTTAGAGATATGTTACAAAGAGAAAACATGGCAGTCTTGGGCACCTGATTAGGACAACAAATTATATCAGAAATGCTAAAATGGTTTTCTCTGGCTACAGAGCCAAGAGTCAGAGAAACTACTACCACTTTATGAACTTTAACTTCTACAACACTCTAAGAGCACCATTCAGGAAAATATATGGCTATCAAGCATGCAATTAAAGTGAATCTGCTAGGAATCCTGAAAACTGGGGGAGCTATTATATTGGTACATAACACCAATATAGAAATTTCTAGTATCTTAATGCAGAGAATCTATAATATAAAGTTTCTAGGTCAGTGCCTACTAGAAACGCATTAAATGATGGCTATCATTACCATGTTTCAATGACTTTAAGATACCATCAGTTATAAGCATGTTATCAGTAACCTAGGTAAAAAAAAAATTTTTTTTTGAGACAGCAAGTGAGTTGATAGAGAAACAGAGGGTGAGGGAGACAGAATCTTAAGCATGCTCCACACACAGTGCCAAGCTCGCCACAGAGCTTGATCTCACAACTGTTGAGATCATGACCTGAGCTGAAATCAAGAGTCACACGCTTAACTGAGTCAGCCAGCCAGGCTTTCAGGTAATATTAAGAAAAGCCAATTATAATTGTAAGATGTCATTAATTATAGACTCATCATTAACTCAATACTAAAATGTAAAAGAAAATGTATCTAGAATGAAGTAATAGTTTTATTACTGCACATAGGGTTTGAGATCTTATAGTAGATTCCCACCCTTCATCCTTTTCTTAGAGACCATGATTTCAAGCCAAGAGAAGAGGAGTCTCTGACTTCCTCATTTGTAAAGCTTTCTTTTGTAAGGACATCTAAGAATAAAAAGTATTAAGTTTTAAATAAGAAAATTTAACAACAATGATATCTCTTTCTAGTTTTGTGGTTTGGTTACCACACAGGATTACAGTATTTTTCATTCACAATGATAGTCCTCTTTAATTTTTAATTCCATCAAGAGACAGCTTTCATTGTTAACATACAAGGACCTAAATTTTTGTTTTATTTTGTAGACTCCAATAATTCAACCTACCAAATTCCATGTAGTAAAAACTACTAGCACCCACCAAAATCCCAAGAATGCAATGGAAAAAAGAAATAGTGCCAGCCTTTGGAAATTGTGAAAAGGTTTAAGTGCCCCTGCCACTCTAGTCGTAAGGATGGAGAATTCATAGGATTACAAAAATAGTTTGTCTGCGTTTTTACTGTAATAAAAAAAAAACCCGCATTAAACACCTAAAATTTAAAAGTAAAAAAAATCTGAAATATGCCATCATTTCAAAAGGTTGTTAAAATAAATTTATACCAATTTATGAAAAAAATCTTATGAGCAGCAGATTCATAACGAAATTGGTTCCCAGGATTCAAGATGAGATTCTTGAGTATAAACCATTTCCTGGATGAGTACTCTGAACAAATATATAAGGTTTTTAAATTACTTTGCTCATAAAACCTTAACGTAAATTTATATAAAAAACTATAATAAACACAATCAAATGTACACTTGAGGACAACTGGCTATTGTTAGTCTTCTCAAGTAAGTACCTCATCTTCTGAAATCAAAACTTCAAAAGCTCTAGAGAGATAGAACTGCAAATGTAAACATAAACATCATTTATTCACTACTTCCTTCCAACATTTAAGAAGGAATTGATAGCTAATATGGTGCAAAATATAAGTCAAGGTCAGCATCTCATTGTAACAGCTCCACTATTTTTTTTGAAATTTTTTAATGTTTGTTTATTTTTCAGAGAGAGAGGGAGGCACAGAATCTTAAGGAGGCTCCAAGCTGTCAGCACAGAGCCCAACTAGGGTCACAAACCACGAGGTCTCGACCTGAGCCGAAGTCTCAGATGCTCAACTGACTGAGCCACTCAGGCGCCTCAGCAGCTCTACTTTTCTGTAACAGGGCAGTGGTGGATACGCAAGATTGGAAAAGAAGAGAACTGTTCTCAAAGGTTTATTCAACACGGTGGTCAGTGTTTATTTTTTCATTGTCAAGTGCTGCTGATTCTTTAAAACATAATAAAGTAATTTTTCCCATGTCTTTATTTTTTTTAATGGCAAAAGGTAAACACCCAGTCCCTAGTATGTTTAATGACTGTAAGTCAGTGAACAGAAATGTGCCATTAAAATCCAACATGGATGCTGCTTAAAATGTTATTTGCGGTAAGCAGGTTACATTTGTTTTTGAATTAAAGAAAAAAATCTAAATTAAGAGAAGTTTTAAAATATGAGAAACCTGTGTCCTCCAAAGCCATTTGTATTTATACCCATCCTCCTTGGCAGTGATTTGACTATGGCAAAAAGAAGTAACTATTTAAAAAACATTTTTTTTTTAAATGTTTATTTTTGAAGGAGAGAGAGACAGAGTGAGTAGAGGAAGGGCAGAGAGAGAGGGAGACACAGAATCCGAACCAGGCTCCGGGCTCTGAGCTGTCAGCACAGAGCTTGACACGGGGCTTGAACTCACGAGACGTGAGATCATGACCTGAGCTGAAGTTGGACGCTCAACCAACTGAACCACCCAGGCGCCCAGAAGGTAAGTATTTTTTAATGCTTCACAAAGATAAGGACAGATAATTGATCAGTTTAAATTGGGCATAATTCCAACACTGAATGGAGAGATAAGCCCCCTATTTTCTGAAACAGATTTTGCAGGTGATTGCTAAGTAATTCACCAGTTAGGTTAACTTGGGCATACATTAAGTATTTCTGTACCCGTAATACAGTATTTTTATGGAAATGAAGGAAGAGAACATTCTAAAATACAACCACAAACATAATGAGCTACAACTTACCATTGTGGTATAAAATAGGGGTCCAAAATGAAGAGAAAACTTATGTGTGTTGATGAGGAGTGAAAACCATGTCTTTAATATCAATCTTATAGTACTAAAAAATCAAAAACAAAAGAAACCCATATTAACATAAAGCTATTATGAGCAATGAGATTATTTCATTATTAACAAGGAAAACCATTTGAAAAATATAAATTTTTGAGTACATTTTTAAATAATCAGCAACAAAGAAATCACATACCACAATCTTTTCAATTGTTGAAAGGTACAGTTTTTATCAGGTACGGCAAAAAAAGTTTGCAAATTAAAATCATTACTTGCTTTCTTCAAAATACTTAACATCCAGGAGAGAAAAGAATGTTTATTAATCTCTCCATCACCACTGTTGCTGTCATTGTTCCCATGGGTCACTGTACAGTTCACTTTACAAATCATACGTTTCATCATACCTGCTGATAAAAGTCCTCTAAAAATATTCCCCTAAACGTCCCCAGCTACATATTCCAGATGTCAGATCCAGCTCCAGTTCCTCCAGCCATTCCTTCCTCAAGCAAACTGGATACACTGCTGAAGAATCTCATTCCTCTAACACATGGATTCTCATCCTAGCTGCACAACATAATAACTTGGGGAGTTTTAAAAAGTGGTATACCCATGTCGTATCTTCCAGAGATTCTGATTAATTGGTCTGGAGTAGGAACCAGGGATCAGCATTTATGTATTGAGATTGAGAGAGAGATGGGGGGGGGGGGGATATCGTAAGCGGGTTCATCACTCAGTGCAGAGCCTGAGGCACGGCTTGATCCCAAGACCTGGGGATCCTGACCTGAGCAGAAATCAAGAGTCAGACACTCAACCAACTAAAACACCCAGGCACCCCAATATTTACTGGGACCAGCATTTTTGAAACTCTCCAGGCAATTCAAAGTCTAATTCTATATCTAACACCCTCTAACTTGTCTGTCTACATAACACTAAGCTAAAAAGCACATCTTCAAGTGACAAAAAACAGTGTTTTTCCACTGTAAAATGATTTTGGTTTCTGGTGAACCCAAAGCTTAGGTTTTGCCAGTCTGGGTTCAAGAAACAAACAAAAACAAGTGACAGGCATCATACAAGTTCCAGGAATAGTATCTTAAAAAGTAAATAAGACATTAATCCTACCTTGCAATAGCTCTTAGATTTAATATGAATTTAAGTTAAGGTGAAAACTTTCTGACCAATGAATCTAAAGACGAAGGCATACCAGGTAGAGGCAAAATACAGTGATTTTCAAATCATATCTTCTTCCACGAAAATTGGGGGAGGGAGGATGGGAAGACGAGGCTTAGCAAACTTTAAGTTTTATAGATAAAAACCATTAACTACGTGTACAACTTACAAACCAAACATTATGATTGTATACAGGATTTGCCAGACACTGTGAGAAAACCACTGAAATTATCATCTCCATTTTACAGGATAAGGCACTCAAAACTAACGACTTTCCCAAGATCACACACAGACAAATTCAGTTCACACCTCTCTCAATTTTTACTCTTAGATTCTTTCTAGTAAAGCTTACGACCTTCAGGCTATTCAATCCAGCACCCATTTTTAGGTTTTTAAAAACAAAACCCTAAAAAAAAAAAAAAAGACCCAATTCTGCTCAGACTAATATACATATTTTTCCTTAATTTTGATCTAACTTTACTTCATGGTTCTCAACATGTACACGGAGTACACTGCACCCAATCTAACCCCGAAAATTCTGTCAATCACTTTCTATTTACCTATCCGGGACTTTAATGTATTGTACTCAGGAAAACGCAGCCGCTCCTTCAAGCGAAGGTTACAAGAGATGGTTTCCAGGAGCAGTTAGCTATTAAGTTAAATTCTGAACTCCCGGTAACCAATGCGACAACCAGCAATTAATCCAACTGTAAAATTCGCAATCGTTCCATCGCTTTTCCTGATCGATCTGACTCTTCAACTGTTCGAACTGTTTTCTTTCCAACAACTTAGGGTTTAGCAGTATAACGCCGCAACTCAACAGCCAGGCGACCAGCCTTTATTCAATATGGACACCAAGAAACCCTCCCCCCAATCCCCAGAAGCGCCACGCGAAATTCTCGGGAATTTCCGGAAATACCTATACCTGGAATCCAAAAGTGAAAACTACAACGAAAAGCGTTGCTTGTTAGCACTTCGAGAGGCAACTGAGGCGACTACCTGGAGGGTGCAGGGCCGGGGCGGGGGGGGGGGGGGGCGGGTGGTGCTCAGCTCAGCCCGCCCCGCCTACGGGAACACCGTCCTCCTCCTGCGGGATCCGGGGTCTGGAAAGCCGCGAAAAGCCACTCGGGAAACCGCTCACTCACCTCTGACCCCGGCCAAGATCTCGCGTGCCTAACCGTCCGCAGCGGTCACGCCTCTCCCACCCGCCACCGCCCACCTGTGCGGGATGCCGGCGCGCTGGGCGTCATGAGGGCGCCGCTGACTTTGCCGGAATGCGACATGCGGGAACGGGCCCCGCGCTGGAGGCTGCAGGCTCGCTCCGCACGTACCTCACGGGCGCGCCGCAGCTCAGCTGAAGGGTGGTTCCGGCGTCCGCACTTCCGACTGGCGCGCAGGGCGGAGCGAGCCTGTAAACCGCGGGCGGAAGAGGTGGAGCTGGGACGGCTCGGTGGCCCCCGGGAGGCTCGCGGAGCCAGGGGGTGGTGTCGCAGGGGTTGGTACCTACAAGGTTCGTGGGGACTGAGGTCCGGCAGGGGGCGGGGTCCATATTCTCCTTCGCTGGCCCATCTTCCAGTACTGTAAAATGCGGGATAGGATGTGGCTATTTGGTGGCTAGGGTGCCTTTTTGAATTTCTAGAACGAAGAAACTTGCCCTGAGCTTTTATTGCCCAACCCATGCAAATGGAAGGAAATGTCACCATTCCTACAGTTACTAGTCCAAGCCATTCAGCCCTCGATAGTGTATTGTAAAATGCCAATGAATTTAATGTTTAAAAAATTCCGAAAAACAGACAAAAGTAACCTCACTGGGGAGTTCTAACAATTCAGAAATGGAATAACCAGGATATATTGCAATGTCTGATTGCAGTTCTGTACCTTTAAACAACTTTGATTTTTTGGTTATAAACTTTATTGTTAATATTGAGGTGAAATTCACAGAATATAAAATGAAACATTTTAAGAGTATAATTCAGTAGCATTTGTTACGTTCACGATGTGCAACCAACAACTCTTAATTCCAAAACATTTTTATCACCTCCATTAAGGACTTTACATTTTTCCCTCTCTTAGACTTTAGCAGACAATAATTACTTGGTGTATTTACCTAATATGGATATTTCACATAAATGGAGTGTGAGACCTTTTTTGTGTCTTTCACTTAGTATAATGTTTTCCAAGTCCACGCACCTTGTAGCAAGTATCAGTATCAGTATTTCATTCCTTTTTATGGTTTATATTCTGTTCCATTGTATGTAAATACCACAATTGTATGCATTCCTCCATTGGTTACCATTTGGGTCATTTACACCTTTGGGCTATTGTGTGTAGTGCTGCTATGGATATTTGTATGGAAGAATTTGAGTCCTGGTTTTCAATTGGCGGGGGGTGTAGGATGGTATATACTATTACAGAAAACCAGGGCCTGACATAGTTCAAGTATTAAAAAGAGATTTTAATCAGGAACTATTGCAAAAGAGGGAAAGAGACCTCAGTATAGAACTGAGCTCACTTCCAAATAGAGCATGAACAAGTAGGGATTTATAGCCAAGGAGCAGAGTTGGAGGGCAGTGGGTGGAATTTTTTTTTTTTTTTTGCCTCTTTCTCTCCCTCTATTTTTTTTTTTTTTTTTTTGGATGGAAATTTCTTAGTAAGAAATACAGGGATTGGGGGAATTCTGGCTAAGTTGACTTGACAGGGTTCTGGCTGAAGGCACATCAGAGTGATCAGACACCAAGGGTGGAGACTGAGAGTTTGATCAGATATTGAAGGTGATCAGATATCTAGGTGGGTGTTCTTTGTAATCTGATTTAGGATTCTTGCTACAACTGGTTGATACATGTCCCACAAGGCAGACTAAAATCATGGAGAGAGTCTTTGCAAAATTCTAGGAGTGGAATTTCTGGGTCATATGGTGATTTTATCCTTAAATATTTGAGGAGTTGATAAACCATTTTCCACAGTGGCAGAGACATTTTATGTACTAACAACGTGTGGTGGTTCCAGTTTCTCCACATCCTCACCAACATTTCTCCTTCCCCTCCTCCTCTTCCTTCTTCTTTTTCTTTTTTTTTTTAATTTTTAAAAAAAAAATTTTTTTAACGTTTATTTATTTTTGAGACAGAGAGAGACAGAGCATGAACAGGGGAGGGACAGAGGGAGAGGGAGACACAGAATCCGAAACAGGCTCCAGGCTGTGAGCTGTCAGCCCAGAGCCCGACGCGGGGCTTGAACTCATGGACCGCGAGATCATGACCTGAGCCGAAGTCGGCCGCCCAGCCGCCCAACCGACCAAGCCACCCAGGCGCCCCTTCTTCTTTTTCTTCTTCTTTTTTTTTAATTATAGCCATCCTACTAGGTATGCAATAGTATCTCATTGTGGTTTTGATTTGCATTTTCCTAAGGCTAGTGATGTTACACATCTTTTCATGCCCTTTTGTCCATTTATATATCTTTGGAGAAGACATTATTCAAGTTATTTTTTTTTATTCAAGTTATTTTTTTTATTCGTTACTTTATTCAAGTCCTTTGCCTCTCTTTTTTTTTTTTCAATATAATTTATTATCAAGTTGGCTAACATACACTGTACACAGTGTGCTCTTGGTTTGGGGGGTAGACTCCCATGATTCATCACTTAAATACAACACCCAGTGCTCATCCCAAAACGTGCCCTCCTCAATACTCATCACCCGTTTTCCCCTCTCCCCTGCTCCCCACCCATCAATCCTCAGTTTGTTCTCTGAATTTATGGTTCTCCCTCTCTAACTATATTTTTCCCCTTCCCTTCCCCCATGGTCTCTGTTAACTTTCTCAAGTTCCACATATGAGTGAAAACATATGATATCTTTCTCTGACTGACCTATTGCATTTAGCATAATACCCTCCAGTTCCATCCACATTGCTGCAGATGGCAGGATTTCATTCTTTATCATTGCCAAGTAGTATTCCATTGTATATATAGACCACATCTTTATTCATCAGTTGATGGACATTTAGGCCCTTTCCATAATTTGGCTATTGTTGAAAGTGCTGCTATAAACATTGGGGTATATATGCCCCTACGCATCAGCACTTCTGTGTCCTTTGGATAAATTCCTAGTAGTGCTATTGCTGGGTCGTAGGGTAGTTCTATTTTATTTTTTTGAGGAACCTCCATACTGTTTTCCAGAGCAGCTACACCAGTTTGCATTCCCACCAACAGTGCAAGAGGGTTCCTGTTTCTCCACTGCCAACGTCTATTGTTTTCTGAGTTGTTAATTTCAGCAAATCTGACAGGTGTGAGGTGGTATCTCAACGTGGTTTTGATTTGTATTTCCCTGATGATGAGTGATGTTGAGCATCTTTTCATGTGTCTGTTGGCCATCTGGATGTCTTCTTTGGAAAAGTGTCTATTCATGTCTTCTGCCCATTTGTTCACTGGATTATTTGTTTTTCAGGTGTTGAGTTTGGTAAGTTCTTTATAGATTTTTGGATACTAACCCTTTATCCAATATGTCACTTGAAAATATCTTTTCCTATTCTGTTGGTTGCCTTTTAGTTGGGTTGATTGTTTCCTTTGCAGTGCAGAAGCTTTTTATCTTAATGAGGTCCCAATAGTTCATTTTTGCTTTTAATTCCCTTGCTTTGGAGATGTGTCAAGTCAGAAATTGCTATGGCTGAGGTCAAAGAGGTTGTTGCCTGCTTGCTCCTCTAGGGTTTTGATGGTTTCCTCTTTCACAATTAGGTTTCTCATCCATTTTGAGTTTATTTTTGTGTATGGTGTAAGAAAGTGGTCTAGTTTCATTTTTTTGCATGTTGCTGCCCAGTTCTCTCAGCACCGTTTGCTAAGGAGACTGTCTTTTTTCCATTGGATACTCTTTCCTACTTTGTCAAAGATTAGCTGACCATACATTTGTGGGTCCAATTCTGAATTCTCTAGTCTATTCTATTGGTCTATGTGTCTGTTTTTGTGCCAATACCATACTGTCTTGATGTTTACAGCTTTGTAGTAGTGGCTACAGTCTGGGATTGTGATGCCTTCTGCTTTGGTTTTTATTTTTCAAACTTACTTTGGTTATTCAGGGTCTTTTGTGGTTCCATACAAATTTTAGGATTGTTTGTTCCAGCTTTGAGAAGAATGCTGGTGCAATTTTGATTGGGATTGCATTGAATGTGTAGATTGTTTTGGGTAGTATTGACATTTTAACAATATTTATTCTTCCAATCCATGAGCATGGAATGTTTTTCCATTTCTTTGTGTCTTCTTCAATTTCCTTCATAAGTTTCCTATAGTTTTCAGCATACAGATCTTTTACATCTTTGGTTAGGTTTATTCCCAGGTATTTTATGGTTCTTGATGCAGTTGTAAATAGGATCGATTTCTTGATTTCTCTCTCTGTTGCTTCATTATTGGTGTGTAGAAATGCAACTGATATCTGTACATTCATTTTGTATCCTGCAACTCTGCCGAATTCCCGTTATCAGTTCTAGCAGCTTTTTGGTGGAGTCTTTCAGGTTTAACACGTAGAGTATCGTGTCATCTCCTTTGCCTATCTTTTAATTGGGTTGTCTTTGTTTAAGTTATGAGTTGATCTATATTCTGGATACTAGACCCTTATCAGATGTATGATTTGCAAATATTTTCTCCCATTCTGTAGGTTGTCTTTTCACTGTCTTTCTGATGCCCATTGATGCACAAACTTAAATTTTTGAACAAAGCCTTGTTTATTTTTTCTACTATGGCTTGTGCTTTTGACGTCATACTTAAAAACCCATTACGTGGTGCCTGGGTGGCTCAGTTGGTTGAGTGTCTGACTTTGGCTCAGGTCATGATCTCACAGCTCATGAGTTTGAGCCCCGCGTCGGGCTCTGTGCTGACAGCTCGGAGCCTGGAGCCTGCTTCGGATTCTGTGTCTCCCTCTCTCTCTGCCCCTAACCCACTCACATTCTGTCTCTGTCTCTCTCAAAAATAAAAATAAACATTAAAAAAAAATTTAAAAAACCCATTACCAAATCCAAGATCATAAGGGTTGTCAAAAACTGAACTCTGCACACTGAGTGAAGTAGAAGGATGAGTTTATCGCAGGATAAAGCAGAAGGATGAGTTTATTGCAGTTGTTTTGACCTGTAAGCTGGGAAACTCAAGGCTAAAAGAATAATGAGTTTCAAGTTGCTCATAGACTAAAAGGTGTTTATGGAGTTAAATGTGGAAGTTACTTGGCTTTTTCTGTTGATTGGTTGCTTGGTCTTTCTTATTTGTATCAGCGTAACTGAAACGAGAGATAGGAGAAACAAGAAAGTTCAAAGATGTTACGAACAGACTTGGCATTGGGGATTGTCTAGCATCCTGTGCTGATTTCTGAGAAGAGCCATAAATTACTGCAATTTGTCAGGTAAGGCTAAGTTTTATTTATTTTTTAATGTGCCTGCATTGGCCAACACCATTTTGTTGCCATGATAAGTGACTCCATTTTAGTTTTAATTTTATAGTATTTAACCCTAGGATTTCCTATAAGAATTTTATGATTTTTAGCTCATGTATTTAAGTCATTGGTTCACATTCGGCTAGTTTTTGTACATGTTGTGTAATCAGGTTTTTGTTCCATTCTTTTGTATGTTGTCCCAGAACCATTTGTTGAAGAGACTATTCTTACTCCCAATGACTGCTTTTGACCTCCTTATAAAAAATCAATCTGCCATGCATGTATGGGTTTGTTTCTAGACTGTTAATTCTATTCCATTGGTCTATATGTCTATCCTATGTCAGTATAGGTATTCCCTGCTTTTCAAAAGTTTGTGTTATACCACTTTGCTTTTACAAAAGACCTACATTACTACCTACTTTTGCTAACTGAAAGAAATCTGAAAAGGATTTTCCCTTTTATGACAAAAGGTAAAAAGAGACACTAGCGTTCAGCATTTGTTTTGCAGTGAGTCTTTATAGAGGCAGTGTGCACCCTTAGCCATAAGAGAGGCACAGCCAAGCTCTTTCCCTGGGAACTACATCTCAGCACCAAGCCATCATAGCTTTGAACTGTACCTGTGAGCATCTGTGCTTAATCTTGATGTATGTTGTGCATCCATTAGCAAGATCAGAGTATCAGAAAAGCCTACTACAAATTATTTTTGGGGCCTGGGAATGTTCAAAAATATTTTCCATCTAAATTTATGGTAATTGCTTCTTCACTCCTTGCCATTTCTGTTTATGAAAGGTTTCATAGGAACTCATTTTTGGATAGTAGGAAGAAACCTGTACCACACTGTTTTGATTACAGTAGCTTTGTAGTAAGTTTTGAAATTGGGACGTGTAAGTCCTCCAGTTTTGTTCTTCTCTAATATTATTTTTTATTTAAAAAATAGTTTTTTTATTTCAAAAATGTTTGTAATGTTTATTATTTTTGAGAGACAGAGAGAGACATAGTGCAAGCAGGGGAGGGACAGAGAGAGAGGGAGACACAGAATCCCATGCAGGTTCCAGGCTCTGTGCTGTCAGCACAGAGCCCAACATGAGGCTTGAACTCACAGACTGCAAGATCATGACCTGAGCTGATGTCAGCTGCTTAACTGACTGAGCCACTCAGGTGCCCCTCTCTAATATTATTTTGGCTGTCCTGCAACTTAATATGAATTTGAGGGTTAGCCTTTCCATTTTTGCAAAAATGCCAAAGGGATTGTATTGAATTGGTAGATCACTTTAATAAGTATTGGTCTGTTAATCCAATCCATGAGCATGGTGTCTTTCCATTTATTTAGGTCTTCTTTAATTGTTTTTCATCAATGTTTTGTGAATTTTAGTACACAAACTTTTCACCTTTGTAATTAAATTTATCCCTAGATATTTCATCTTTTTGAATGCTGTCTTAGTCTGCTTAGGTTGCTGTAACAAAATACCACACACCAAGTGCCTTAAACAATAGAAATTTCTTTCTTACAGTTCTAGACACTGGGAATCCAAGATCAAGGTTCTGGCCAATGTGGTTTCTGGTGAGAGTTTTCTTTTGGGCTTGTAGACAGCTCCCTTCTCACTTTGCCTTCCATAGTGGGGAGGGAGAGAAGGAAAGGGAGACAGAGTATACTCTTGTGTCTGTTCTTATAAAGCTACTAATCTATCAGATCAGGGCCTCACCCTTATGATGTCATTTAACCTTAAATTACCTCTTTATAGGCCTTATCTCCAAAAAACAATCACATTGGGGATTAGGGCTTCAACATATGGATTTGACGGGGGGTGGGGAGGGAGACGATTCACTCCATAGCAGATGATATTATAAATGCAATTATTACTTAATTTACTTTTTGGATTATTCATTGTTGGTGTATTAAAAAAAACACAACAAAAAGTTTTTTGAGTGCTGATCTTGTACTCTGGAAATTTGCCAGATTTGTTTATTAGTTCTAATAGTTGTGTGTGTGTGTGTGTGTGTGTTCTTTAGGGTTTCTATATATATAGTATTATAGCATCTGTTAATTGAGATAGTTTTATTTCTTCTTCACAACTTGGATGCCTTTTAATTCTTTCTCTTGCCTAATTGCTTTGGCTAGAGTCATTCTTTCATTTTAAGGAATTGGCTCATGCAATTGTGGAAGCTGGCAAGTCTGAAATTTATAGGGCAGACTGGTAAGCTGAAAACTCAGGCAGGAGTTGATGCTGCAATCTTGAGACAGAATTTGTTCTTTTCCAAGAAACCTCAGTTTTTGCTGTAAAGGCCTTCGTGTATTATCAAACTTGATTAAAAAAGTCCTACCCATATCATCAAGAATAATCTCCTTTACTTAGAATCAATCAATTGTAGATGAAAAACACATCTACAAAATACCTTCACAGTACACCTGGGTTACTGTTTGATTAGATAGGTGGGTACTGTGGCCTAGCAAAGTTGACACGTAAAACCAACCATCACGCCCAGTGTGATAGATAGTTTTATTAGTTTATAATTTTTTTAAATAAAAAAATTCACTTTTATCATGGCTTAAGTTTGGGTAGAGTATACTTCCCCACCCTAGTGACTTTGCATTTTGCCATATGACTTACTTTGGCCAATGGAATTGTGAGTGGATGTAACACGTGTCCACTAATTGGGAAATTAGCTGGGGTCTTGGAGAGAAGGAGAAGGCATGTATATTCTGAATCCTTTGGCTTTTCATGTGCACATGTGTGTTTGTATGTGTGTGTTTCTGTAGGCAATTATATAGTGTCCAGCTTGAAATGGCTCCTACTGGCAAAAGAAATAATACTTGTAGCACCAAGGATAATTAAAAGGTTTTTACTGCAATGGATTGAAGCATATTAAATATGTTAAGAGTACATGAATTCTTTTTTCTTTTTTTAATGTTTATTTATTTATTTTGAGAGAGAGAGAGAGAGAGAGAGAGTATATGAATGAGCAGGGGAGGGGCAGAGAGAGAGAGAGAGAGAGAGAGAGAGAGAGAGAGATCGAGAATCCCAAGCAAGCTCCTTGCTGACAGCGCAGAGCCCAATGTGAGGCTTGAACTCATGAACGATGAGATTAGGAACTGAGCCAAAACCAAGGTTTGGCTGATTAACTGACTGAGCCACCCCAAAAGTTCTTGATATTGCTACATGAATTCTTAATATTTCTTAAGAAAAAAAAAACACCTCACTAGTCACGTTGAGGAGTGCTAGGACACCAATTCACTATTCTGAAATTAGTAAATAAAGGTTAAAAAAGTAATTACCCTGCTTTCCTACACAAACTGAAATTCAGAGTAACCAAATTGCTGATGAAGAAAAACTAATAGAAAACATCCAATGAATAAGTGAAGGAGGAATGATAGAGTTATCGCTGTTTTGCAACCCATAAGAAAATAATGCTTCTAGGAAATAATAGGTCCAGTTCCACATATAAGGAGCTCAGAAGTTGATACTCCATCTTAATAATAAGCAAAAAGATGAACAAACTGAAAAATCAACAACTCTTCTTAGATCTGCAAGAGAAGTGAAGTCACAGGGCACACACTGCCCCCAAATTAGAAACTGACAGATGACTACAGATTCACAACTTATTGGAGCAGCAGCCTCTGTGAGAACCAGTGCTGGGTAGGGAAACTGAACTGCAATTGAATTGCTGGAGGTTCAGTGTCGACAACGTTGAGAGTTAAAATCTCCAGGGGGACCCAGTCATGAGGCAGCCCCCACACTTATAAGTTTATACCTCCAAGAATTCTACCAGGATCTCACAGTAAATATCAGAGAAAAATCTTATGATTCATGCAGGAGAAGAGAAAGAAGAACCATTAAAAAAAAAAAAAAAAAAGAACTATGTTCTTAGTAAGGTTTGTCCTCAGAGGAAACCAGTTAGTCAGATTAGGGGTTTTATCAGAGCCTAGATCACCTGGTGGAAAGGAAATACTCAACTCTAGCCCACTCTTAGCCATCCTGTCCCATATGTGGGAGGAATGGGGAGGAGGCAGAGAAGCACTTGTGAGGTTCATAGTTCAGAGGCATAGGCTCACTGAAAGATTGAGGCCTACTCATGGGACTGTAGAATGCTTTCCTCCCCTAAGCCTCACCATTATATTACTAAAGGCCTATTTACAGCAGTTCCTTTTACATAGTGCATCATGTCCAGCTATCAAGAAAAAATTACAAGACATTTTAAAAGGCAAAAAATATAGTTTGAAGAGACAGAGCAAGCATTAGAACCAGACATGGCATGGATATTGGAATGATCAGACTGGGAATTTAAAACCGAGAGTAATTTGCTGAAGGCTTTAATGGATAAAGTAGACAGAATGCAAGAAAAGATGGGCAGTGTGAGCATGGAGACGAAAGTCTTAACAGAACCAAAAATAAATGCTAGAGACCAAAAAATGTGTAAAAGAAAGGAAGAATGCCTTTGATGGGCCTATTAGTAGACTGGGCTGGCAGAGGAAATAATAACTCATGATTGCCAAATAACCATTAGGTAGAATGTTGAAAGAGAACTTTATAAAAAGTGGATCAGGCTGCCAACACTTGATCAATCTTAACAGTACCATAGTGAGATGATCAAATATTCTGTGCTTTGTCATATGACATGTTTCATATTGTTACTATTTATGATTATTTTCACAAAATCAGAAATTGAATCTGAATCTAATGAAGCCTACAGGTCTACCAGTTTACTTGAAAAAAGAGGCACAGAGTAACATGTTAAGTAACACCATGATACTACAATCTACCCAGTACATGATGTGGTAACCACTGTAGGAAAACGGACTGTGAATTTGCCATGTTGATATTAAGGAATTACTGTTAACTGATATAGGCTGAATTTTGTGCTTCCCCTCTCCCCATTCATATGCTGAAGCTCTAATCCCTAGTACCTTAGAATGTGACTACAGTTGGGAATAGAGCCTTTAAAGAGGTGATTAAGTTAAATGAGGCTGTTAAGGTGGGTCCTAATCCAATATGACTCATACCCTTGTAAAAAGAGGTGGGGACACATAAAGAGACACCAGGGATGTGAACACATAAATCTGTGGTATTTTATAATGGCAGACCAGCAAATGAGTACAATAACATTAGGTGGAACAGTGAATTTTGGTTATAAGAATAACAGAAATGAACCTTATCTATTAGAGATACAAAATATAGTGTTTACAGGTGAAATTATGAATTTTGTAATATGGTTTAAAATACTTAAAAAATACATGGTAGATGAAACAAGAATGGTAAGTTATTGGTAATTACTGAAACTGAGTAAAAGGTATTAGTAATGCATTTTATCTCCACTTTTGTATATGTTTGAAAATGTCCAAAATAAATAAACGTATGCACATGCAACCACAGACACATACATACCATATGCCAATATATGCTAGATGAAATATAGTTTTACTCAGAATTCTGGTTCAAACTCATCTAGTCTCATGGATTTGGCTATTGCCCATGTGCTAAAGACTCTCAAGTCCTCAGTTTTATCCATTTCTGGGAACTCAACATTTTTACTTGCTGTGCCAGAGGCCTTTCACATGTAAAATGTCCAAAATTAATTCACATCTTTTCCTTCAGATTTTCCATGTTTGTCTGCTGGTGATCATCAGCTTTCCACAGATAAGAGTCTGGCTTAGAGATCTCCTCTCTTAGGCCCCACATCTCACCCGTCCTCAAGTTTCTGGTGTCCTATTTCTGAATGCCTGTCAGGTCTGGCCTCTCCTCTCTGATGTCAATTCCATGGTTCTCACTCTGGTTTACTGTATTCACACCTGGATAGCTGTAGGTCCCTCTTACCTGCAGTCCCTGCTTCCTTTCTTATCCTGGGTCTCCCACTCAGTTATGTTCAGATTGTTGCTAAAGTCATCTTTTTTGTCATAACTTTTTAAAGAAAGTTGGACAGATAATACATGAACATAAAGCAGTACAAAAATATATAACAATAGAAAAGTGAGTCTATTATTGTGGCACAGTTTATGATAGCACAGATCCAGAAGGAACCAAATTTTCATCAAAAGGTAACCTGAGTAAACCAGGATAGGGCCCCGTAGTACACTAATCTGGCCCTAAAAAGGAATGAAAAATATATCTCTTTATAGCATGTATTGTTATGTGAAGAAAGCCCCACACCTACAATGACACCTGATTCCTTTTATTTTTATTTTTTAAATAATAAATAAATAAATAAATAAATAAATAAATAAATAAATAAAGTTTATTTATTTATTTTGAGAGAAAGAGAGGGAGAATGCATGTTTGCAAGCGTGGGAGGGGCAGAGAGAGAGGGAGAGACAGAATCCCAAGCAGGCTCTGCACTGTCAGTGCAGAGCCTGACGTGGGGCTCGTCCCATGAACAGTGAGATCATGACTTAAGCCAAAATCAAGAGTTAGATGCTTAACCAACAGCCACCCAGGTGCCCTTCACACCTGATTCCTTTTAGTGGGGAAGGAGAGCACAACTTGGCACTAATAGTGTTTGTGGCTTTCAGATTAGTCATTGTTTCGAGGTATTTCAGTGGACAGTGGTAGGAAATAAATATAAGTGTAAATAAAAATAAAAAGTAAATATATTGACATACATCATGAACTTGTGTGGACATTTTAATTTAAATTCAGTATTTTGGGTTTTTATTTAACCTCTTTATCTTAAGTGTATATAGGCTTTCTCCCACAGTGAAAATGCTCATCCCCAAGTGCACCAAAATAATGACCATTGCTTTGTCCTATGTAACATTTGCAACTATTTCAGAATAATAACACCAAGACTACCATCAACAATACGATTACTGTAACATTTAAAAAATTTTTAAAGATGTTTTTGTAGAGTATATACTATTAGAAATACACCTACAAATTGTGTTTTTTTTAAAGAGACATTTGAAATGTCTTTCAGTATGGTTTTGCTTTTGTTTTTAGGAATTGATTTTTTTAATAATTTACTTTCATAAAAATATGAAATAAATATGTGGTTACATATCAAATCTACAAATTAGGTTAAACTCAGAAATTCTAGCTTCTATTCCAGTTCCCTCATCCTGTTCCTCTTTCCCTATATTGGTAACAAAACTATATTAGTTTTTTTTTTTTTTTGGTTTATTCTATTTAATATAGTTACTATATACATGTATATTAAATATGCATGTATTTATTGTATATTATATATGTATATATATGTATGTATATATATGTGTCTTTTGTTACTAATACTAATGGAAACTGGTAAATAAAGAGAGGATTAAAGCATTTTATTCTGTTTTTGTAATTTTCTGTGCCTTAAGGGATTCAATTAATTTATGAAAAGTTTCTTTTTAAAGAATAAAAGCTAATAGAACTTCCAGGGAGGATGGCAGAGTAGGAGGACTCTAAGCTCACCTCCTCCCACAAGTACACCCAGATAACACCCACATCAGTGAAAAAAGCTCAGAAACCCAAAGACTGGCAGAACAGACTCCACAGAGCTAAACACAGAGAAAGGCCACATAAAAAATGCTAGGAAAATTCTGAGAAAATAACTCAGAAACCCAGACTGGCAGAACAGACTCTACACAGCTAAACACAGAGAAGAGCCAAATAAAAAATGCTAGGAAGGGCAGAGATGCAGTTAGGAACAAAACTGACTTGCCAAACGACCCACAGTGGGGGAGGGAGAAAACCAGACTCCACACCAGGCACTCCAGGCTTGGGGGACTTGCACTGGGAAGATGAATCCCTATAACATTTGGCTTTGAAAACCAGAGGAGATTAATATCACCAGTTTTTGTAATCAGTGGGGCTTAACAGTGCTTAAAAAGCAGTGACTCAGCTCTGGGAGAGGGGAGGGTGATAGGAAACTGAGTCTCTACCTTTAAAGAGGCAGCATAGCAGAACACAACAATCTGCATAACTTGAGCCACAGAACTCGGCAGGTATGTGGTGCAGAGAGGTGAACTGGGAGAGAGAAGTCACAGAGGGTAGGGATCTATTTTTGTGGAGAGGGAAAGAGGAAGGGGGGGGGACAGGAGTGCAGCAGGTCCAAGGGTTTTGTGGGCCACATGAGGAGAAGTGGTTCCACTTCTTGGAGGGCATTTGGTAGAGGCCATACGGCCTCCCCACAGGCAAAGGCCCCAGGGGACCCTGGAGAACAGCCACATTTGTTGGTATTGGAACAAAGTTTCCAGAGTGTGGTGAAATCTAGTGCCAGGTGTATATTGGGATTTGCCATAATCTCTGAACCTCTGCTGCAGGGAAATTGCATAAATGTTCCCTGGGGCAAGCTGGTACCAGGCCATTGCTCAGCAAGACCCTCCCCCAGAGGGTCAGAGTGGGTCCACACCACTGGGTTCTCGGAAGTGAGGGGTTTGGAAACATAGCCCCAATTTTGATAAAATTTGGGAGGGAGGTGCTGCCTGGCAGGCTGACAGCTGGGACCTGGACAGTGTAGAAGCAGGGAGTGGACAGAAGCCTGAGACAAAGGAGGGGTACTTGACTGTGGGTCAATGAAAGTGCAGAGTTCCTGTGCCAGAAACTAGGAAGCTGGGTGATGCCATTTTCACCTCTCTCATGCATGCACATACACCTGCATGGGCATGCGTACCACACCTATCCACCCCAGTAAGCTAAGCAGCATCACTTAGTGGAGAAAGGAGTCGTTACACCCCACCCCACCCAACTGCACCCTCCAAGCACAATCCCTTATAGACCAGCACAAGTCCCTCTACCAGCTTAGTGTATGGACTATAGAGTACTTCATAGTTTGAGCTCTAGGGGAAATTGGATGTAACTTCATTTGGGTTTCATTCTGTTTGCTGTTCATCTATTCTTTTTTTTTTTTTTTTTGCTTTAAATGTTTTTTCTTTTTTTTTTTTTTTCTTTTTCTTGGATACAGAAAGAGAATATTTTAATTTTTATTTTCCTTTTTAAAATTCTTTTTACTATGTTTTTTTTTGTAAAGTCTTTTATTCTATTTCACTTTATTCTATTTTATTGTATACTTTAATTTTTAAATTTTTTGTCTTTCTTTTTTTCTCTTCCTTCCCTTTTTTCTCTATTCTATCAAGCTTCTTTCAACGACCAGACCAAACACACTAAGATCGAGATTCCTTTATTTGATTTTTTGTGTTGTTCTTAATTTTTTTTATTTTTTATTTTTTTATTCTTTATTTTATTAATTCTTTTTTCCCTCTGAAATGACAAAACAAAGGAATTCACCCCAAAAGAAAGAACAGGAAGAAATGACAGCCAGGGGCTTACTCAACACAGATATAAGCAAGATGTCTGAACTAGAATTTAGAACCACGATAATAAGAATACTAACTGGGGTTGAAAAAACCATAGAATCCCTTTCTCCGGAGATGAAAGAAGTAAAATCTAGCTAGGACAAAATTAAAAATGCTATAACCGAGATGCAATCTCGAATGGCTGCCATGGCAGCAAGGGTGGATGAAGCAGAGCAGTAAATCAGCAATATAGAAGACAAAAATTATGGAGAACAATGAAGCAGAAAAAAAGGGAAACTAAAGCAAAAGAGCATGCTACAAGAATTAGAGAACTCAGTGCCTTACTACATCTGAATCATAGGAATCCCAGAAGATGAAGAAAGTGAAAAGGGGGTAGAAATTTTATGTGAGCAAATTATACTGGAAAACGTTGCTAATTGGGGAAAGACACAGACATCAAAATCCAAGAAGCACGGAGAATTCCCATTAGATTAAAAACAAACAAAAAAAGACCACCAACAAAGCATATCATAGTCAACTTCACAAAATATACAGAGAAGGAAAGAATTATGAAAGCAGCAAGGGAAAAAAAGTCTTCCTATAGGTTAAGTCTTCCTTTACCTATAAGGAAGAGAGATCAGGTTTGCAGCAGACCTATCCCCAGAAACTTGACAGGCCAGAAAGGAGTGGCAGGATATATTCAATGTGCTGAATCAAAAAATATGCGGCCAAGAAGTCTTTATCCAGCAAGGCTGTCATTCAAAATAGAAGGAGAGATAATGAGTTTCCCAGACAAATGAAAACTAAAGGAGTATGTGGCCACTAAACTAGCCCTGCAAGAAATTTTAAGGGGGCCTCTCTGAGGAGAGAAAAGATGAAACAAAACAAAAAAGACCAAAAGCAACAAAGACAGGACCAGAGAACACCACCAGAAATTCCAACTCTACAGGCAACACGATGGCAATAGATTCATATATTTCAGTACTCACTCTAAATGTCAATGGTCTAACTGCTCCAATCAAAATACACAGGGTAACAGAATGAATAAGAAACAAGATCCATCTGTGTGCTGTTTACAAGAGATATTTTAGACCTAAAGACACCTTCAGATTGAAAGCAAGGGATGGACGACCATCTATTATGCTATTGGTTGCCAAAAGAAAGCTGGAGTAGCCATACTTATATCAGACAACCTAGATTTTAAAATAAAGACTGTAACAAAGGATGAATAAGGGCATTATATCATAATTAAGGGGTCTCTCCACCAACAGGAGCTAACAATTGTAAACACTTATGCCCCCAGTTTGAAAGAACCCAAATATATAAATCAGTTAATCACAAACATAAAGAAACTCATTGACAATAATACCATAATAGTAGGGAACTTCAACACTTCCTATACAGCAATGGACAGATCATCTTAGCAGAAAATCAACAAGGAAACAATGGCTTTGAATGACACACTGGACTGGATGGACTTCACAGGTATATTCAGAACATTTTATCCTAAAACAGCAGAATACACATTATTCTCGAGTACAAATGGAAAATTCTCCAGAATAGATCACATACTGGGACACAAATCAGCCCTCAACAAGTACAAAAAGATCGAGACCATACCATGCATATTTTCAGACCACAATGCTATGAAACTTGAAATCAACCACAAGAAAAAATTTGGAAAGACCATGAATACTTGGAGATTAAAGAACATCCTACTATACAATGAATGGGTTAACCAAGAAATTAAAGAGGAAATTAAAAAGCCACAAAAATGATAATAGCCTAAAATCTCTGGAATGCAGCAAAGGCACTCATAAGAGGGAAGTATATTGCAGTCCAGGCCTTCCTGAAGAAGGAAGGAAGGCCCCAGATACACAACCTAACCTTACACCTTAAAGAGCTGGAAAAAGAAGAGCAAATAAAGCCCCAAACAAGCATAAGATGGGAAATAATAAAGATTAGAGCAGAAATCAATGATACTGCAATTAAAACAACAACAACAACAACACAGTAGAGCAGATCAATGAAACCAGGAGCTGGTTCTTTGACAGAATTAACAAAATTGATAACCCCCTAGCCAAACTGATCAAAAAGAAAAAGGGAAAGGACCCAAATAAATAAAATCATGAATGAAAGAGGTCACGACCAACACTGTAGGAATACAAACAATAATAGGAGAGTATATGAGAAATTATATGCCAATAAATTGGGCAATCTGGAAGAAATGGACAAATTCCTAGAAATGTATAAGGTACGAAACCTGAAACAGGAAGAAATAGAAAACTTGAACAGACCCATAACCAGTAAAGAAATTGAATTAATAATAAAAAATCTCCCCCAAAACAAGAATCCAGGCCTGGATGGTTTTCCAGGGGAATGCTACCAAATATTTAAAGAAGAGATAACACTTATTCTTTTGAAGCAGTTCCAAAAAATAGAAATGAAAGGAAAGCTTCCATACACATTCTACAAGGCCAGCATTACCTTGATTCCAAAACCAGACAGACCTCACTAAAAAGAATTACAGACCAATTTCCCTGATGAACACGGATGCAAAAATCCTCAACAAGATACTAGTCAACTGGATCCAACAATACATTAAAAGAATTATTCATCATGATCAAGTGGGATTTATACCTGGGATGCAGGGCTGGTTCAATATGCACAAATCAATCAATGTGATGCATCATATTAATAAAAGAAAGAATAATAACCATGTGATCCTCTCAATAGATGCAGAGAAAGCATTTGACAAAATACAAAATCCTTTCTTGATAAAAACCCTCAATAAAGTAGGGATAGAAAGATCATACCTCAAGATCATAAAGCTATATACAAAAGACCCACCACTGATAATCATCCTCAATGGGGAAAAACTGACAGCTTTCCCCCTAAGGTCAGGAATATGACAAGGATGTCCACTCTCACCACTGTTATTTAACATAGTGTTGGAAGTCCTAGCCTCAACAGTCAGGCAACACAAAGAAGTAAAAGGCAGCCAAACTGGCAAGGAGGAAGTCAAATTTTCACTATTTGCAGATGACATAATACTCTATGTAGAAAACCCAAAATATTACACCAAAAAACTGCTAGAACAGATTCATGAATTCAGTAAAGTCTTAGGATATAAAATCAATGCCCAGAAATCAGTTGCATTTCTATACACTAATAATGAAGCATCAGAAAGACAAATCAAGGAATCAATCTCATATACAATTGCACCAAAAAACCATAAAATACCGAGGAATAAACCTAACCAAAGAGAACTGAAAACTATACACTGAAAACTATAGAAAGCTTATGAAAGAAATTAAAGACACAAAGAAATGGAAAACCATTCCATGGTCATGGGTTGGAAGAACAAATATTGTTAAAACATTGATAACTACCCAAAGCAATCTAAACATTCAATGCAATCCCTATCAAAATAACACCAGCATTCTTCACAGAGCTAGAACAAACAACCCTAAAATTTGTATGGAACCAGAAAAGACCCTGAATAGCCAAAGGAATCCTGAAAAAGAAAACCAAGGCTGGAGGCATCACAATTCTGGACTTCAAGATGTATTACAAAGCTGTAATCATCAAGACAGTATGTCACAAAACAGACACAGATCAATGGAACAGAATAGAGAACACAGAAATGGACCCACAAACATATGGCCAACTCATCTTTGACAAAGCACAAAAAAAATCTAATAGAATCAAGACAAATGGTGTTGGGAAAAATGGACAGCAACATGCAAAAGAATGGACCTGGACACTGTCTTACACCATACACAAAAGTAGACTCAAAGTGGTTAAAAGACTTAAAATTGAGACAGGAAGCCATCAAAATCCTAGAGGAGAAAGCAGGCAAAGACTTCTTTGACCTCGGCCACAGCAACATCTTCCTCAACATGTCTCTGGAGGCAAGGGAAACAAAAACAAAAATGATCTATTGGGATCTGATCAAGATAAAAACTTCTGCATGGCGAAGGAAGCAATCAGCAAAACTAAAAGGCAATCAGTGGAATGGGGAAGATATTTGCAAATGACATATCAGATAAAGGGTTAGTGTCCAAAATCTATAAAGAACTTACCAAACTCAACACGAAATAAATAAAAAATCCATTAAAGAAATGGGCAAAAGACATGAATAGACACTTTTCCAAAGAAGACATCCAGATGGCTAACAGACACATGAAAAAATGGTCAACATCACTCATCATCAGGGAAATACACATCAAAACCAGAATGAGATACCACTTCACACCTGTCAGAATGGCTAATATTAACAACTCAGGCAACAATAGATGTTGGCGAGGATGTGAAGGAAGAGGAACCCTCTTGTACTGCTGTTGGGAATGCAAACTGGTGCAGCCACTCTGGAAAACAGTATGGAGTTTCCTCAAAAAATTAAAAATAGAACTACCCTACAATCCAGCAATTGCACTACTATGTATTTATACAAAGGATACAGGTGTTCTGTTTCGAAGAGACACATGTACCCTGATGTTTATAGCAGCACTATTGATGATAGCCAAAGTATGCAAAGAGCCCAAATGTTCATCGACTGATGAATGGATAAAGAAGGTGTGGTGTATATATACAATAGAATATTACTTGGCAATCAAAAAGAATGAAATCTTGCTATTTACAACAATGTGGATGGAACTATAGTGTATTATGGTAAGCCAAAGTAGTCAGAGAAAGACAAATATCACATGACTTCACTCGTATATGGAATTTAAGATTAAAAAACAGATGAACATAAGGAAAGGAAGCAAAAACAATATAAAAACAGGGAGGGGGACAAACATAAGAGACTCTTAAATACAGAGAACAAACTGAGGGTTGCTGGAGGGGTTTTCATTGGGGGAATGGGCTAAATGGGCAAGGGGTGTTAAGGAGAACATCATTGGGATGAGCACTGGGTGTTATATATAGGTGATGAATCACTGGATTCTACTCCTGAAATCATTATTGCACTATGCTAACTAACTTGGATGTAAATTAAAAAAAAAAAAAAGCAGTATAACAAATAGCCCCACTGAGATATAGCATGGAAGCTGCAGTTTGAAAAAGTCATGGGGTATAGGGGAAGGTTCATTTACTAATCTTAGGAAATGTGCTGGAGGGGCAGGGATCATTAGGAGACTTCTTCAAGGATAAAAGATCTGACAGACACCATTTCCCTCCCCTGCCCCCAGCTTTCATATATCTGTGGGAACCAGTGCTAACACTTTTCTACCTAGCTTGCTAACCACATGCCCTGCCCCTGCCCTCTCTTTCAGACCTGCCCCCTCCAACCTGGCCTCTGCAGGAGTTTTCCAAAGCTGCTCCAGGTCTCCTCCCACAGCAGAGTTGTGCTAATACCTGTGCCACACCCTCATATTCTCCTCTGGGCCCACCCCATCTAGCACACCCTTGGCAAGAGTCTGTGGAAGGCCACTCCTGCCCTGGAGAGGGGGTAAGAGAACCAGTTTGACTGTGGCCCCAGCAGTTGGCTAGGGGACAGACATCTGGTCTGACTGCAGACCCCTCCCATGAATAAAGGTTCTGAGGACAAACAGGGTGAGTGTTCTTCAGTTAGGTGTGACTGGAGCTCTGGTAGATGCTTAGTCTGACACAAATAAAGCCCAAGGCAACCCCATATTGGCCCATTAATAACACAGAGACCAAACCCTACCTATATCAGGTGAAAGAACCATTGCAGATGACTGGACTGAAGGCAAATGTGCCTTAGCTACAATGGTAGGGTGCACACAACATACATAGGAGAGAGACATCCCTGAAGTGCTAGGGGCATTGTTACTGCAGGGCAGTGTAGGAGCTTTTCTTCATAAAGCCACTGCTTTCACATACAGGAGACATACTTGACTTTCTTAGCACATAGAAGCATATCCAGATAGGTAGACAAAATGAGGAGACAGAGGCAGAGGACTATGTCCCAAATGAGAGAAAAGAACAAAATCACAAGAGAGCTAAATGAAACAGAAATGAGTAACATGAATGATTGAGAATTTAAAGTAATGGTCATAAAGATATTCACTGGACTTGAGAAAAGAGTAGAAGACATCAGTGAGACCCTCAACAAAGAGGTAGAAAACATAAAAAAGAACCAGAGATGAAAAACTTAATAATTGAAATTAAAAATATACCAAAGGGAATAAGTAAGAGACTAGAGGAAGTGTAAGAATGTATCAGTGACCTGGAGGACAGAGTAATGAAAAAATAATGCTGAAAAAGAAAGAAAAAAGAATAATAAAAACTGAGAAGCGATTAAGGGAACACAGTGACCACAAGTGTTAACATTTGCATTCTAGGGATCCCATTAGAAGAAGATAGAGAAAAGGGGGAAGAAAATTGATTTGAAGAAATAGGAGCTGAAAACTTTCCTAACTTGGAGATGGAAACAGAAATCCAGATCCAGGAGGCAGAGAGCCCCCAACAAATTCAATCCAAGGAGGTCCACACCAAGACACATAGTAATTAAAATGGCAGAAAATAATGATAAAAAGAGAACTCTAAAAGCAGCAAGAGAAAGTAAAACAATTACATACAGAGGAAACCTCATAAAACTATCAGAAGAAACTTTGCGGGCCAGAAGGGATTGACATGATATATTCAAAGTGCTGAGAGGAAAGAATCTGCAGCCAAGAATATTCTATCCAGCAAGGCTATCACTTAGAATAGAAGAAGGCACAAAGACTTTCCCAGACAAAAATTAAAGGAATTCATCACCAAGCCTACCCTATAAGAAATATTAAAGGGGATTCTTTGAATGGAAAGAAAAGACCCTAAGTAAGAGTAAGAAAGTAGGAGGCACAAAAACAGCAAAATTAAGCATATCTATAAAAATCAGACAAAGGATTCACAAAAGAGAAGAAAGTAAGCCATGGCACCATGCCTGAGTGATGGGGAGAAGAGTAAATATTTAGTGCTTTTAGAATGGGCTCAAACTTATGTAGCCATCAAATTAATAGAGACTGCTATATGCATACAATGTTATATGTAAACCTAATGGTAATCACAAATCAAAAACTGGTAATGGATATCAAAAAGAAAGAGAAAGAGAGAGAAGTAATCCAAGTATATCACTAAAGAAAGCCGGCAAATCATGACAGAAGGGAGCAAGAGAAGAAAGGAACAGAAAAGAACTACAAAAACAACTCTAAAACAGCAAAATGGCAATAAGTGTATACCTATCAATAATCTTTGAATGTAGGGGTGCCTGGGTAGCTCAGTCAGTTAAGCATCCGACTTTGGCTTCAGTCATGATCTTGCAGTTTATGGGCTCAAGCCCTGTATCAGGCTCTGTGCTGACAGCTCAGAGCCAGGAGCCTGCTTCAGACTTTGTGTCTCCCTCTCTCTCTGCCCCTCTCCCACTCATTCATTCTCTCTCTCTCTCTCTCTCTCTCTCTCTCTCTCTCTCTCTTTCTCTCTCTCTCTCTCTCTCTCTCTCTCTCTCTCCCTCCCTCCCTCAAAAATAAACATTAAAATAACTACTTTGAATATAAATGGACTAAACACTGCAATCAAAAGACATAGGGTGATGGGAAGGATAAAAAAGTGACACCCATTTATATGCTGCCTTACAAGAGACCCATTTCAGACGTAAAGACATATGCAGATTAAAAGTGAAGGGATGGAAAACATTTTTCATGCAAATGTAAGTGAAAATAAATCCAGGATAGCAATATTTGTAAACAGCCTTTAAAACATAGACTTTAACAAGAGACAAATAAGGACACTACATAATCATAAAGGGAAAAATCCAGTAAGAAAATAATAACAATTGTGAATATTTGTGCACCCAACATGGAGCACCCAAATACATAAAGCAACTTAATAGTTGGAAGTTGGAATAAAGGAAGTAATTGATAGTAATGCAATAATAGTAGAGGACTTTAACATTCCACTTACATCAATGGATAGGTCATGCAAACAAAATCAACAAGGGATCAATGGCTATAAATGACACATTGGACCTGATGAGTTTAACAGATATATTTAGAATATTCCATCCTGAAACAGCAGAACACGTATTCTTTTCAAGCACACATGGAACATTCTAAACAAGCCACAACAAATTCAAAAAGATTGTAGTTTTATTATGTATCTTTTCCAACCACTTGAAACTAGTTTTATTATGTATCTTTTCCAACACTTGAAACTAGAAATCAACCTCAAGAAAAAAGTCTGGAGAAAACACCAATACATGGAGGTTACATTACTGCTATTCAACAATGAATGGGTCAACCAAGAAATCAAAGAAGTAAAAAATTATATGGAAACAAGTGAAAATAAAAACACATTGATCTAAAATCTTTAGGGTATAGCAAAATGGTTCAAAGAGAGAAATTTATAGCAATACAGGTCTACCTCAAGAAGCAGGAAAAATCTCAAATAAACAACCTAACCTTACACCTAAATGAACTAGGAAACGAACAACAAACAAAACCACAAACCAGCAGAAGGAAGGAAATGATAAAGATTAGAGCAGAAATAAATGATACAGAAAGTAAAACAATAACAACAAAACAAACAAAACAAAAAATCAGTAGAACAGATAAATTAAACCAGGAACTGATTTTTTTAAAAGATCAACACAATTGATAAACCTCTAGCCAGACTCATTAAAAACAAAAACAAAAACAAAAAGAGAGAGAGAAAGAGAACCCAAATAAAATCACAGATGAGATCAAGGTGGTATGGCCATAGTTAAAAAAAAAAAAAATCGAGAGAGAGAGGATCCAAATAAACAAGATCACAAATGAGAGAGGAGAAAAAAGTAACCAATACCACAGAAATACAAACAATTGTAAGAGAATATTATGAAAAAATATATGCCAACAAATTGGACAACCTAGAAGAAATGGATAAATTCCTAATAAACATATAACCTACCAAAACTGAAGCAAGAAGAAATACAAAATTTGTGTAGTCTGATTACCAGCAATGAAATTGAATCAGTAATCAAGGAACTCCCAACAAACAAAAGTCCATGACCAGACAACTTCATAGGCAGATTCTACCTGACATTTAAAGAAGAGTTAATACCTGTTCTTCTCAAACTATTCCTCCCCCCAAAAAAATAGATGAATAAGGAAAACTTCCAAATTCATTCTGTGAGGCCAGTATTACCCTGATACCAAAGCCAGATAAAGACACTACAAAAAAGAGGCCACTACAGGCCAATATCTCTCATGAACATAGATACAAAAACCCTCAACAAAATCCTAGCAAGCCGAATCCAACAATCCATTAAAAAAATCATTCACCATGATCAAGTGGGATTTATTCCTGGGATGCAAGGGTGACTCAATATTCACAAATTAACCAATGTGATATATCACATCAATAAGAGAAAGGATAAAAAAAAAGTATGATCATTTCAATAGCTGCAGAAAAAGCATTTGTCAAAATATAACATCTATAGATGATAAAAACCATCAACAAGTAGGTCTAGAGGGAACATACCTCAAAATAATAAAGGCCATGTATGAAAACCCCACAGTGAACATCATACTCAATGGGGAAAAACTGAGAGCTTTTCCGCTAAGATCAGCAATAAAACAAGGATGTCCACTCTTACCACATTTATTCAGTATAGCACTGGAAGTCCTAGCCACAGCAGAAAACAAAAAGGAATGAAAGGCATCCACATCAGCAAGGAAGAAGTAAAACTTTCACTGTTTGCAGATGACTTAATACTATATATAGAAAACCTAAAAGACTCCACCAAAGAACTGTTAGAGATGATAAACAAATTCAGTAAAATTGCAAGATACAAAATTAACATACATAAATCTGTTGCATGTCTATATAACAATGATGAAGCAACATAAAGAGAAATAAAAGAACAGTTCCATTTACAATTGCACCAAAAAGAATAAGGTACCTAGGAATGCATCTAACCAAAGAGGTGAAAGACCTATATACTGTGAAAATTATAGCACACTGATGAAAGAAATTGAAGACGACACAAAGAAATGGAAAGACATTCCATGCTCATGTGTTGGAAGAACAATATTTTTTAAATGCCTATAGTGCCAAAAAATCTACATATTTAATGCAATACTTATCAAAATGCCACCAGCATTTTTCACATAACTTGAACAAACAATCCTATAAATAGCCAAAGCAATCTTGTAAAAGAACAAAACTGGAGATATAACAATTCTTGACATCAAGTTATATCACAAAGCTGTAGTAATCAAAACCGTATAGTACTGGCATTTAAAAAAAGACACATAGATCAATGGAACATACTAGAAAACCCAGAAAAAAACCCACAATTATATGTTCAATTAATCTTTGACAAAGGGAGAAAGGATATCCAATGGGAAGCAGACTGTCTCTTCAACAAATGGTGTTGGGAAAACTGGACAGAAACATGCAAAAGAATGAAACTGGACCACTTTCTTATACCATACTCAGATATAAACTCAAAATGGATTAAAGACTTAGATCTGACACCTGAAACTATAAAAATCCTAGAAGAGAACACAGGCAGTAACATCTTTGACAATGGCCATAGCAACATTTTTTCTAGATATGTCTCCTGAGGCAAGAGAAACAAAAATGGACTACTGGGACTTCATCAAGATAAAAACTTCTGCACAGGGTACCTGGGTGGCTTAGTTGGTTAAGCGTCTGACTTCAGCTCAGGTCATGATCTCATGGCTCATGAGTTCAAGCCCCACACTGGGGCTATGCTGACACCTTAGAGCCTGGAGCCTGCTTCAGATTCTGTCTCCATCTATCTCTCTCTGCCCCTTGTCTGCTCTCTCTCTCTCTCGCTCTCTCTCTCTCTCTCTCTCTCTCTCTCACACACACACACACACACACACACACACACACACACACTCATATAAATAAATATTTAAAAACATTTTTAAAAAAACTTCTGCACAGGATAGACTCAACAAAACTAAAAGGCAACCTATGGAATGGGAGAAGATATTTGTAAATGGCATATGTGATAAAGGTATAATATCCAAAGTATATAAAGAACTTTTACAATTTAACACCCCCAAAACAATCCAATTAAAAAGTGGACAGAAGTGAGTAGACATTTCTCTAAAGAAGACATACAGGTGGCCAAAAGACATATGAAAGTATGTTCAACATCAATGATCACCAGGGAAATACAAATCAAAACTACAATGAGATATCACCTCACATCTCTCAGAATGGCAAAAATCAAACACATGAAGCAACAAGTGTTGGCAAAGAAGTTGAGAAAAAGGAACCCTTGTGTACTGTTGGTGGGAATGCAAACTTGTGCAGCCATTGTGGAAAACACTATGGAGGTTCCTCAAAAAGTTAAAAATAGAACTATGATCCAACAATTGCACTACTGGGTATTTACCCCCCAAATACAAAAATACTAATTCAAAGGGAGACGTGCACCCCTATGTTTATAGCAGCATTATTTATAATAGCCAAATTATGGAAGTAGTCCAAGTGTCCATCGATAGATGAAGGGTTAAAGAAGAAGTGGTATATATATATATATATATAATGAAATATTACTCACCCATAAAAAAGAATGAAATCTTGTCATTTACATGGAGCTAGAAAGTACAATGCTAAGTGAAATAAGTCAGAGAAAGACAAATACCATATGATTTTACTCATATGTGGAATTTAAGAAAATCAACAAAGGCAAAAAAAAAAAAAAGAAAAACCAATGAACAGATCCTTAACTGTAGAGAACAAACTGGTGGTCATCAGAGAGGGGGTGGATGGGGTATTGGGTGAAATAGGTGATGGAGATTAAAGAGTACGCTTATCCTGATTGGAAAAAAAACCTCACAGGTACAAATAAGAAAATAGAAGATATTGGCAAGGATGTGGAGAAATGAGACTCCTTACACATTGCTGGTAGGCATGTAAAATGGGACAGCTACTATGGAAAATGGTATAGTGGTTCCCTAAAAAGTTCAACAGAATTACTATGTGATCCAGCAATTTCACTTCTAAGTATATTCCCAAAAGAATTGAAAACAGAGACTTTAACAGATATTTGCACGGCATTGTTCATATTTGTTCATAGTAGCATTATTCACAATAGCCAAAAGATGGAAACAACTAGGGTATCCATCAACAGATAAATAAATAAAATATGTTGTTTGCATACAGTGGAGTATTTTTTTAGCCTTAAAAGGGAATGAAATTCTTTTTTATATGTATATAATTTGCCAAATTGTCTAACATACAGTGTGAAAAAGGAATGAAATTCTGATATATGCTAACATAGATGGACCTAGCATCTTATGCAAAGTGAAATAAGCTCAACACAAAAGGGCAACTATTCTATGATTCCACTTAATGAGGTATCTAAAATATCAAATTCATAGAGGTAGAAAATAGACCAGTTTACCAGGGGTTGTGAGGAGGGAGGAATGGGAAATTGTTGCTTAATGGATATAGACTTTCCATTTTGTAAGATGAAAAGTTTCTGGAAATAGAGAGTGCTGGTGGTTACACAACATTTGTGAATGTAATTAATGCCACTGAATTGTTTATTTAAAACAGGTTAAAATAGTAAATTTTATCTTATGTGTATTTACCCATGATAACAAAATACTGAAAACACCTCTAAAACAACTCTCCCATTTTTTGTTTCAGAGAAGGTGAGTTCCGACTGTGTCCTGATCTCTCGTATTTATTTCAGTAGCTTTGTATATAGTCTTCCTTACCTTTTTAACCTTGGGGCAGTTTTTGCTTTGACAGTTCATATTTCCGGCATTGCATCGTATGCACCATGCATTATACATAGCTACTTGAGCACACATCTTTTCCTCTGTGATGTTTAAAGCCCTTGGAGGTTGAGAAGCATGTTAGGGCTCAAAAAATGTTTACTGAAAAGAATTCAAACGGTTTCTAGTATACATGGAGAGTTGTCTGATGTATAAGTGACATCTTGTGGCACAAAGTGGAATAGTCAGTACTATATCAGTATTTTCTTTGAACAAATTTTTCTCTTTTAAAAAGTCCAGATTCCATATGTCTTCTTTAAAGTTTACCTAAAATAAGCATGATTGCAATCAGAGGATAATAGGCTAACAGCATTGCTAAAGGATGCTTGGGACAATTCCTGGCTAGATCACCACAGCCTTTACCATGTCTGAAACCCACCACACTTTTAAGAGATTCCCTAAATTAAAATTACTAATTTTTAAATAATAGGCCTAAAGGTTTTGACAGTTGAAACTAAAGAAAAGGAGAAGCATGTATGTTGGCTGTTGTAAGCCAAGAGTATTTGCAAAGAACCCTGAGAAATGTCTGTTGTATTATTAATTTTCTTGAGGGAAGATTTTGGACTTGAAAAAGATATTTACAGTTGCCAGTCTTTTAATGAATTTTCAATTTATTGTAAGTGTAAACTTGTAAATTTAGATATTTTAAGCCTTTAAGTTCAATGTACTAATTTTATTACAAAGTTAGTAAATTTTATTTCAATTAAAAAGTCTCTTTTCTAATTCTTTCGGGATTCTTTTAAAAATTTTTTTAAATTTATTTTCGAGAGAGAGAGAGAGAGAGAGAGAGAGAGAGAGAGCAAATGGGGAAAGGGCAAAGAGAGAGGGAGACACAGAATTCGAAGCAGGATCTAGGCTCTGAGCTGTCAGCACAGAGCCTGTCATGGGGCCCGAACTCACAAACCACGAGATTGTGACCTGAGCCAAAGTCACACACTTAACCGACTGAGCCACCCAGGCACCCCAAATTCCTTAGGGGATTCTTTTTTTTTCACTTTCTTATGAAGCTTATTGTCAAATTGGTTTCCATACAACACCCAGTGCTCATCCCAAAAGGTGCCCTCCTCAGTACCCATCACCCACCTTCCCCTCCCTCCCACCCCCCATCAACCCTCAGTTTGTTCTCAGTTTTTAAGACTCTCTTATGCTTTGGCTCTCTTCCACTCTAACCTCTTTTTTTTTTTTCCTTCCCCTCCCCCATGGGTTCCTGTTAAGTTTCTCAGGATCCACATAAGAGTGAAACCATATGGTATCTGTCTTTGTCTGTATGGCTCATTTCACTTAGCATCACACTCTCCAGTTCCATCCATGTTGCTACAAAGGGCCATATTTCATTCTTTCTCATTGCCATGTAGTACTCCATTGTGTATATAAACCACAATTTTTTTATCCATTCATCAGTTGATGGACATTTAGGCTCTTTCCATAATTTGGCTATTGTTGAGAATGCTGCTATAAACATTGGGGTACAAGTGCCCCTATGCATCAGTACTCCTGTATCCCTTGGGTAAATTCCTAGCAGTGCTATTGCTGGGTCATAGGGTAGGTCTATTTTTAATTTTTTGAGGAACCTCCACACTGTTTTCCAGAGTGGCTGTACCAGTTTGCATTCCCACCAACAGTGCAAGAGGGTTCCCATTTCTCCACATCCTCTCCAACATCTATAGTCTCCTGATTTGTTCATTTTGGCCACTCTGACTGGCGTGAGGTGATACTTGAGTGTGGTTTTGATTTGTATTTCCCTGATGAGGAGCAACGTTGAGCATCTTTTCATGTGCCTGTTGGCCATCCAGAAGTCTTCTTTAGAGAAGTGTCTATTCATGCTTTCTGCCCATTTCTTCACTGGGTTATTTGTTTTTCAGGTGTGGAGTTTGGTGAGCTCTTTATAGATTTTGGATACTAGCCCTTTGTCCGATATGTCATTTGCAAATATCTTTTCCCATTCCGTTGGTTGCCTTTTAGTTTTGTTGGTTGTTTCCTTCGCTGTGCAGAAGCTTTTTATCTTCATAAGGTCCCAGTAGTTCATTTTTGCTTTTAATTCCCTTGCTTTTGGGGATGTGTCAAGTAAGAAATTGCTATGGCTGAGGTCAGAGAGGTCTTTTCCTGCTTTCTCCTCTAGGGTTTTGATGGTTTCCTGTCTCACATTCAGGTCCTTTATCCATTTTGAGTTTATTTTTGTGAATGGTGTGAGAAAGTGGTCTAGTTTCAATCTTCTGCATGTTGCTGTCCAGTTCTCCCAGCACCATTTGTTAAAGAGACTGTCTTTTTTCCATTGGATATTCTTTCCTGCTTTGTCAAAGATTAGTTGACCATTAGGTTTGTAGTAGAGGCTAAAGTCTGGGATTGTGACGACAATGATGCCATTTTATAGACTTGGCATGAGATTCTACAGCATGTCCAGTTTTCACTGGCAGAGTCTAAACTCAAGTTTCCTTTAGCCATCACTGTTTTAAAAAAAAAATGTGTCTGACTTTCTCCCAAGGATGGCCTTGATAATGAAAGAAAGCAAAGAAACACACAAAAAAGCAGGAATTAAAAGCAGAGTAACATACCAGTCCCCAGTGCAGAATTTAACTTAACTGTCTGTGCCCTTTCATCCTTTCCCCAGGCAAACTTATTGAACCATTATTGGTGGAACTGGGCCACCAATCTGAAAATCTCAGGGACTTACTCTGATTCACATTTGTGTCTCTAATGCCTGATGAAATCTTAGTGCTTAGTGTTCATTCATTCACTTAGCAATATTTATTGAGAGCCTATAATATACCAGGAATGATTCTAACTGCTGGGAATGTTAGTGGTAACCAAAAAGACAAAAATTCATGTTTTCGTAGAGATACATCCTAGTGGGAGAGACAGACATTATACAACTAAACAAGAACACAGATGTGTCAGCATCCTTCAGGCAAAGACCAGCAGGAACACACTTGTAGTTGAACAACTTGGGTTTATTGTTGCAGTGAGGGAGAACTGTCACCATGGGGAACTGTGGGGAGACCCAGTAAGAGGATTAGACAGAACCTATTACAGGGTTAGTTTGGGTAATTTGAGAAAGGGTCTAATGAATTGGAGATTTGCTGTGGATTTGATATTATCAGAAAGCAGGGACAATTCTATAATTGAATGTCCTTGTCTATTGTTAATATTCTGTGAGTTGTTTATGTCCAACAGGAGACCACCATGGTGTAGCTATAAGCATCAGGCCAATTTCCAGATGTCAGAAATTCTTGCTTTCTTAGGTGATAGTGAATACCATGAAGAAGAAGAATAAATCAAGGAGAGGGAGGGGATAAGGAGTGCTGATAGAGATAGGCAGGAGTGGTTTTGATCTTTAAAAAGTATAGTCAGTGAAGGACTCCATGAGTAACTAACACGTGTGCAAAGATCTGAAGGAGGTTGAGGGAATGAACCCACAAGTGAAAAGGTGAAGAAATGAATGGAGGTGATGGTGGGTAAGTCCTTGACACATTCTAGGAACTGTAGACCTAAAAATGATTAGTTAACAAAGGTAAAATAAGTGATACAAACTAAGATATTGCTGCTAGATATAGAGTGTCTAACACAGTTACCCAAATTGAGTGGAGTTCAAACTGACTTCAGCAGGGCCTGGGTCAAGACTGGACTATCTTTTGGTATATTAATTAGGGGTATTGATCTGGAGTTGGATTAGTCTCAACTAGGTTACTTTAAAAAGCATGTTTTGACAGACTTTATCTCCCCAGCATTGTCTAAGAACAGTTGCCGAAATAGGTGCGTAGCTTTGTGTTGGCACACAGTGAGCACTCCCAACATTTGCTGAATGCATTTTCCTGGTTACAAGGCCTCTTCCCTAAACAGGTTCCACATGGATAACCTGAAATTGTCTTCAAATGTATATTTTATATGTGAATGAATTCTGAGTTATGAAAATGTCTCTTCTAATTTTTCACTAGACAAGCTCTTTCATAACAGTGTCTTTAAACATTTACTGTGTAAATTTTAATATATGTTTATCTTATTTGAACATTTTAACTACCTTGTGGAATAGGGTCGGAATTTTCCTGTTTTATATTTGGTTGAGCTATATTAAATTGCTAATATTTTACCATTTTTGACTTACAAAAATGGCAGTTACATGTGGCCCAACCTAAAAGGTGAGGAAATTTGAGAGGTTAAGATAGACAAAGGAGAGTTAGGGGTAGAGTTTAACAACTCCTATATTTATGTGTCAAACCTGGACTAGTGCCCTGAACTTTTGACTCAATACCTCCTCTTGAACATCTAATACGCATTTCAAGTTTAGCATGGTAAAAACTGCTTCAATAAAAAGACATAGAGTGGCTGGATGGATAAAAAATCAAGACTCAAGTGTATAATGCCTACAAGAGACAGTCTAGCCTTAAGGACATATATAGACTGAAAGTGAAGGGTTGGAAAAAGATATTCCATGCAAATGGAAACCAAAAGGAAGTAGGGGTAGCTATACTTATATCACATAAAATATACTTTATTTTTTTTAATATATGAAATTTATTGTAAAATTGGTTTCCATACAACACCCAGTGCTCATCCCAAAAGATGCCCTCTTCAATACCCATCACCTCCCCTCCCCTCCCTCCCACCCCCCATCAACCCTTGTTTGTTCTCAGTTTTTAAGAGTCTCTTATGCTTTGGCTCTCTCCCGCTCAAACCTCTTTTTTTTTTCCTTCCCCTCCCCCATGGGTTTCTGTTAAGTTTCTCAGGATCCACATAAGAGTGAACACATATGGTATCTGTCTTTGTCTGTATGGCTCATTTCACTTAGCATCACACTCTGCAGTTCCATCCACGTTGCTATAAAGGGCCGTATTTCATTCTTTCTCATTGCCACGTAGTACTCCATTGTGTAAAATATACTTTAGGCCAAAGAGTGCAATAACAGGCAAATAATGGTGAAAGGGTCAATCCAACAAGAGGATATACCATTTGCAAATATGCACTCAGCATATGAGCACCTAATTTTATCAAATATTATCAGACATGAAGAGAGAAGTAGTCATATAATAATAGAAGACTTTAATAACCTTCTTTCAACAATACATGGATCATCCAGACAGAAAATCAATAAGAGAGCATATGACTTAACCTACATATTAGACGAGATGGGCTTAACAGAGATAGGCAGAACATTTCTTCCAAAAGCAACAGGACATAAGTTTTCTCAAGCACATGGACATTCTCCAGGATAGATCAGATGTTAGGCCATGAAAGAAGTCTTAGTGAATTTAATAAGATTGAAATCATATCAAATATTGTATCTGAGCCAATAGCATAAACCAGAAATCAGTTATAAGAAGAAAATGGGAAATTCACAAGTATGTGGAGATTAAACAACATACTACTGAACAATCAATGACTCAAGAAAGAAATCAAAAGAGAAATAAAAAACTACCTTGAGACAAATGAAAACAAATACAACATACTGGAAGTTGTGGGACACACCACAAGCTGTTCTAAGAGGTAATAAGTTTATAGCAATAAGTGCCTACATTAAGAAACAAGAAAGATCCCCAAAAAACTAACTTTACACCTCAAGAAAGTAGAAAAAGAGGAACAAACTAAGCCCAATGTTAGTAGAAGGGACGAAGTAACAAAGATCAGAGCAAAAAGAAATGAATTAGAGACTAAAGGACAATAGAAAAGATCAGTTAAACTGAAAGCTGACTTTTGAAAAGAAACCAAAATAACTGGACTCACCAACGCAAAAAGAGAGAGGACTCAATTACATAAAATTACAAATAAGAGAGGATAGACTCCCACTACTACCACACAAATACAAAGGACCATAAGAGATTAATACGAGGAATTATACACCCAGAAATTGGACAACTTAGAAGAAATGGATAAATCCATATAAATATATAATCTTCCAAAACTGAATTGTGAAGAAGTAGAAAATATGAACAGACCAATTGCTAATAAATTTTTTGAGTCAGTAATCATAAACCTAACAACAAATGAAAATCTAGGACCAGATGGCTTCACAGGTGAATTCTAATTTTTGAAGAAGTGTTAATGCAAATCCTTCTCAAACTCATCCAAAAAATAGAAGAGAAGGGAATAACCCTAAAGTCATTGTTTGAGGCCACCATTATCCTGATAACAAAACCAGCCAAAGACACAAGAAAAGAAAATTATAGGCCAATATCTTGAGTGAACATACATGCAAAAGTCCTCAACAAAATAGCAAGCCCAATTCAATAGTACATTAAATGTAGCATATACCATAATCAATTGGGATTTATTCCAGGGGTGCAAGGATGGTTCAACATCTGCAAATCAGTGTGATAGATCATATTAACAAAATGAAGGATAAAAACTCTATGATCATCTCAATAGATGCAGAAAAATAATTTGATAAAATTCAACATGCATCATGATATAAACTCTCATCCAAATGGGTTAGAGGGAACATACCTCAAAATCATAAGGGTTGTATATGACAAGCCCACAGCTAACATTATATGCAGTAGTGTGTATAAAAGCTTTTCATTCAAGATAAGGAACAACACAAAGATGCTCATGTCACTTTTATTCAGTGTAGTACTGCATCCTGGCTGGAGCAATTAAACAAGAAAAAGAAAAGGCATCCATATTATAAAAGAAGAAGTAAAGCAGTCTCTATTTGTAGTGGCATGATATTATATATAGAAAACCCTAAAGATGCCTCCAAAAAACTGTTGGAACAAAAAACCAAATTCAGTAAATTTACAAGATTCACAATCAATTTACAAAAATCAACATCTTTCTATACACTAAAAATGAACTGTCTGAAAGAGGTTAAGAGTACAATCCAATTTATAATTGCACAAAACTAGGAATAAGTCTAATCAAGCCAGTAAAGAGCTATACACTAAAAACCAGGGACATCAATAAAAGAAATTTAAGACATAATTAAATGGAAAGATAGTATTTATGGATGAGAACAATCAATATTGTTCAAATGTCTATACTACCCCAAATAATCTATAGATTCTTTGCCATCCCTGTCAAAATTCCAATGCCATTTTTCAAAGAAATAGAAAAAAATTATCTTGGAATATAGAACCCCAAAAGACCCCAAATAGTCAAAGTAATCTTGAGAAAGAACAAAGCTGGAGGCATCACACATCTTGATTTCAAACTATATTACAAAGCATTAGTAATCAAAACAGTATGATACTGGCATGAATACAGACACATATCTTAATGAACAGATTAGAGAGCCCAGAAATAAACCCATGCAGATATAGTTAATTAATTTACAACAAAGGAGTCAGGAACATATAACAGGGAAAAGAAAATCTCTTCAATATATGGTGCTGGGAAAACTGGACAGCCACATGCCAAAGAATGAAACTGGAATGCTGTCTTATGCCATATACAAAAGTCACCTCAAACTGGATTAAATATTTGAACATGATAACTGAAATCATACAACTAGTAGAAAACATGGGACTAGGATCCTTGATAACAGGTTTGGCAATGTTTTTTTATATTTGATACCAAAAACTAAGGCAACAAAAGCCAAAGTAAGCAAGTGGGACTACATCAAACTAAGAAACTTGTTCACATGAAGGAAACCATCAACAAAATGAAAAGGTAACCTATCAAATGGGAGAATATATTTTCAAATCGTATATCTGATAAGGGGTTAATATAAAAAATATAAAGACATGACATAACTTGGCAAAAAACGCCACAAACAATATGATTAAAAAAATGGTCAGATGAACTGATTAGACATTTTCCTAGAGAAGACATACAAATGGCCAACAGGTACATGAAAAGATGCTCAGCATCATCAATAATCAGAGAAATCCGGATCAAAACCACAATGAGATATCACCTCCTACCTGTTAGTGTTGCTGTCATGAAAAAGACAACAGATACAAGTGTCGGTGAGGGTATAGAGGAAAGGGAATCCTTGTGTACTGCTGGTGGGTATATAAATTGGGGCAGCCATATGTAAAACACTATGGAGTTTCCTTTAAAAAATTAAAAAGAGAAGCACCTTATGATCGAGCAGTTCTATTCTGTCATATCTCTGAAGGAAATAAAATAACTATATTGAAGGTATATCTGACCCCCTCCAATGTTCATTGCAGAATTATTTACAATAGCCAAAACATAGAAACAAACCTAACTGTCCATCAATGGATAAAAGAAAGAAAATGTGGTGTATATTTATAATGGGTTATTATTTCACGATATTATTTCACGATAAAAAAGAATTCAGATTGAGGGCATTATGTTAAGTTATGTTAAGTAGAATCAGTTATATAGAGAAAGGCAAATACTATATGCCCTCAGTTATATATGGAATTAAAAAAAAAACCTGAACCCATAGAAACAGAAAAGATTGGTGGTTGCTGGAGGAGGTGTTAGGGGGGTGAGAGAAATGGGTGAAGATAATCAAAGGTGGTCAGTAGGTATAAATTTCACATTATAAGTTCTGGGAATGTAATGTACAGGATGGTGACTATGGTTAATAATACTGTATTGTATACGTGAAGTTGCTAAGAGAGTAAGTCTTAAAAGCCTCACCTCATGAAAAAAGTTGTAACTATGTGAGGTGATGAATGTTAACTAGACTTGCTGTGGTGATCATTTCACAATATATACTTATATCAAATTTATTATGTTGTATACCTTAAGCTAATAAAATATTATATATATAATATATGTCAATTATATCTCAATAAAACTAAGGAGGGAAACCATGGTAAAAACTGAACTTCAAATTCCCCAAGTCCTCTCCTGTTATCTTTCCCTTTCCTGATGGCATTTTCATCTTTCCAATAGATCAGCTTAGAAAACTGTGGCCATATTGGACTCCTCTCTTTTTCTCATAGTCACATGTAATCATCACATTTGCTCACATTTAGTAAACCTGTCAGCTCTACTTATGAAATATGACAGAACATGACCACTTCTCACTGTGCTGTCCAAGCCACCATTTATTATCCTCTCCAATGGCCACAGCTTCCTGACTGGTTGCTCTGTGTCCACCATTGCCTGTCAACAGTGTCCTTTCCATGAAGAATTTAATACCTAAACCTGATTATATTACTCCTTTGCTAAAAATATTCTTGATGGCTTTCCCTTTCACATAGCCAAAGTCATTAAAAACCCTACAAAACTCTATGTTATCCCATACCTCCATGACCTTTTTGATCTATTATTATCTTCTCAAACACATTTCTGCCTTTGCATCTATAGTTTTCTTATAGTTCTCTGATATTTTAAAAATTCTAATTATAAATACTTCATTACATCTAAGAGATCATTTAAAAGTAATAATAATTATCACGTCTTAAACTGTAATTTCATAATGTCATCTGATTACAGAGTTTACATTTCCCTAGTTTTTGTAATTTAGAAGGAAATCTGTTCAGATTAAGATCCAAACAAGGTTCACACATTGCATTTGTTTAGTGTCTCTTTTTTGTATGTTCATGATGATACATGCATATATATGTATGTATATATATATGTATATATATATACATACGTATATTTGAGTGTTACATTAATTTCAGATATATAGCATAGTGATTCGACTTGTCTGTATCTTATGTTATTTATGCTCACTACAAGTGCAACTACCATCTTTCACCATACAATGCTATTATAATATCATTGACCGTATTCCCTATTCTGTGCCTTTTATTCTCTTGATTTATTTATTCTATAACTGGAAGCCTATATCTCCTACTGCCCTTCACCTATTTTGCCCATCCCCCTACCCCACTTCACTGTGGCAGTCATCAGAGTGTTCTCTGTATGTATAGTTCTGATTTTATTTTTTGTTTATTCGTTTTTTTGTTTTTAAGATTCTACATAGTATGTCTCTTAAGATACTTTTAATCTGTAAGAGTTTTCTCTCCCACCACTTTCTTCTTTTTGTAAAGAATGGATCTGAGGTGGTAGAATTTCCCACATTCTAGATTGGTATTGTTTACCTTGTTTATCTAGCTTTGTATTTCCACTAACCTGGTTGTTAGGTTAGACCTAAAGGCTAATTCAGATTCAAGTTTGAGCTTTTTTTTTTCTTTTTTTTCTTTTTTTACAAATATGTCATAGGTGGAACTGTATATTCCCTACTGAATTACATTGGGGGGTTATACTAGCTGTCTGTTTTTTGATGTTAGGATTATTCAGTAGATTCAATTATTGAATTAATTCAATTTAGCCACTAGAGGTCAGGACTTTGTTTTAAAAATAATAAGTACCATACTGGACTTCATGAAGGATCTAGACTTAAGTTTTGTAAAAGAGTGGAAAAATCTTTGTTAATGAGGTGTCATTAGGAATTCTTGGGTAAACCTTTTTGTCTCTTAAATATAAATGATGGCTGTCTTAAAAGGTTAAATATAGTTTTGCAATATAATTTTTCCATTTTAAACCATTTTCACTATATTAAAACTATATGTTTCCCAGATTTAAACACTTCTGTATCCTGGAAGTTTAATTCAGTTTGTATGCTGCTTTAGTTGTATACAATATTCTGCTTAAAATGGTAAAACGGGAAAAATAAGATAATAGGAAAAATGCTAGTGAAACCAAGCATGGAAAAAGGGGATGACAGTAAAGGAGAGGAGGAAGTAAGGCATGTCTGTGGCTACTGTGGGAATCTGCAGCTGTGTTTCCTCCCTGGGATTGTGCACAGGTCTGCTTCCCAGTGCTGTCTCTGGAACTTTTTTTGAAACATTCCTGCTATTGAATGAATGGGTGGCCTTGAGGGTCCAAAGAAGTTCTTCAATTTAATCACAGTAATAATTTTTATTAGAGATGCTGATAGAGGTAGATATGTGTTATTTTTGTTCTTTACAAGTGGGAGAAATTGAATTTAAGTAACACAACTATTATGGTAAATTACTGCCCCAGAACATAATGTCAAAACAATAATGAGTATGAAAATAGCAGTAATTTATACATTTTGAGAATCACATCTTTACTTTGGTGAACTAAACCCAGATAATCTGGGGTTTAGATTCTGGCACTACTTTATTATGTCATCTTGTAACATGACCACTTTGAGTGTCAGTTCACCTGTATATAAAGTGGGACCAATAAGACCAAGGTCTATATTAATAATATTGTATATTTGAAAGTTGCTAAGAAAGTAAATCTTAACATTTCTAATTTCAAGAAAAAAAATTTAACTTGTGAGGTGATGGATTTTAACTAGCCTTTTATTATTATCTACACCTGGGCCTGGTCTGAATCATGCTGAACTGTTTAAGTCTAGTTAAAATGGAGATACTTGGGTGGCTCAGTCAGTTAAGTGGCTGACTTCGGCTCAGGTCATGATCTCACGGTTTGTGGGTTCAAGCCCTACATCAGGCTCTGTGCTGACAGCTCGGAGTCTGGAGCCTACTTTGGATTCTGTGTCTCCCTCTCTCTCTCTGCCCCTTCACCGCTTGTGCTCTATGTCTCAAAAATAAATATACATTAAAAAAAATTCTTGGGTGGCTCAGTTGGTTAAGTGTCTGACTTCGGCTCAGGTCATGATCTCGCGGTCAGTGAGTTCAAGCCCCGCATCGGGCTCTGTGCTGACAGCTCAGAGCCTGGAGCCCATTTCAGATTCTGTGTCTCCCTCTGTCTCTGCCCCTCCCCTGTTCATGCTCTGTCTCTCTCTGTCTCAAAAATAAATAAACGTTAAAAAAAATTCTTTAAGTCTAGTTAAAATGGTCTTAGGAATTTCTTAAATACTTAGCTAATGTATTTTTCACTTACTTAAAAATTGAAGTTTTAAAATTCTCTACTATCACCCTATATAATAAGTTCTCAGAAATTATTTTTGGAAGTATATCTCTTCTTTCCAGCCCATATCAGTATTAAACCTTTATATTTATTTTAACTACTTAGAAGAATGTTCTGAACTATATGATTTTTTTCCCAGATGTATAAGAATATAACTGGCAATATTTAATATTTTTTGTTATTGTTGTTGTTACATAGGTGGATAATTGGTTAGGTAAAGAAAACGAAATGATATCTTTTTTAAATCCAGATAGTTTACTAAAATAACTGAAAGCAACATCAGATTTTTATGATATTCCAATGTTTTATAAGTACAAATAAAGTCAATTATAGTTTATATATTAGTTGGGTAACTAATTTCATTTCATTTCATTCATATATTTGTTCATTAGTTGAATGGAAGAGAAACCATATTACATTTACTTTTTAAATTATTTTATTTTATTTTTATTAATTTTAAAATTTTGTTTAAATCCAAGTTAGTTAACATATACTGTAATAATGATTTCAGGAATAGAATTTAGTGATTCATCACTTACATATAACACCCAGTGCTCATCTCAACAAGTGCCTCCTTAATAATGCCCATCACCCATTTAGCCCATCCCCCTGCCCATCACCCCACCAGCAACCCTCAGTTTGTTGTTGTATTTAAGAGTCTCTTATGGTTTGCCTCCCTCTCTGTTTTCATCTTATTTTTCCTTCCCTTCCCCTATGTTCATCTGTTGTGTTTCTTAAATTCCACATATGAGTGAAATCATACTTCTCTTTCTCTGACTGACTTATTTCACTTAGCATAACACACTCTACTTCCATCCACATTGTTGCAAATGGCATGATTTAATTCTTTTTGATCACCAAGTAATATTCCATTGTGTATATGTACACACACACACACACACACACACACACACCACATCTTCTTTATCCATCCGTCAGTCAATGGACATTTGGGCTCTTTCCATAATTTGGCTATTGTCAATAGTGCTGCTATAAACATTGGGATGCAGGTGTCTCTTCGAATCATCGTTTTTGTATCCTTTGGATGAATACCTAGTAGTTTAATTGCTCAATTTTAGGGTAGTTCTATGTTTAATTTTTTGAGGCACCTCCATACTGGTTTCCAGAGTGACTGCACCACCAGCATTCCACCAGCAATGCAAGTGTTTCCCTTTCTCCACATCCTTGCCAACATATGTTGTTTCCTGAGTTGTTAACCTTAGCTACTCTGACAAGTGTTAGGTGATATCTCATTATAGTTTTGATTTGTATTTCCCTTATGATGAGTGATGTTGAGCATCTTTTCATGTGTCTGTTAGCCATCTGGATGTCTTGTTCGACAATTTTCGGTTTGGTACTGGCAGAAAAACAGACACATAGATCAATGGAACAGAATAGTGAACCCAGAAATGGACCCACAAATGTATGGCCAACTGGTCTTTGACAAAGCAGGAAAGACTGACTATCCATTGGAAAAAAGAATCTCTTCTGCAAATGGTATTTGGAAAACTGGACAGTGACATGCAGAAGAATGAACCTGGAACACTTTCTTACATACACAAAAATAAATTCAAAATGGATAAAAGTTCTAAATGTAAAACAGGAAACCATCAAAATCCTCGAAGAGGCAACAACGTCTTTGATCTTGGCTACAATGACTTCTTACTAGACATGCCTCTGGAGGCTAGGGAAACAAAAGCAAAAATGAACTCTTGGGACCTCATCAAGATAAAATCTTCTGCACTGCGAAGGAAACAATCAGCAAAACTAAAAGGCAACAGACTGAATGGAAGAAGTTATTTTCAGATGATAGATAAAGGGTTAGTATCCAAAATCTATAAAGAACTTATCAAACTGAACACCCAAAAAACAAATAATCTAATGAAGAAATGGGCAAAAGACGTGAACACTTTTGGAAAGAGGACATCTAGATGGCAGACATACTACATTTAAAGTAGCATGGTGTCTGGGTGGCACAGTCGGTTAAATGTTCGACTCTTGACTTTGGCTCAGATCATGATCTCACAGTTCGTGAGTTCAAGCCCCACTTTGGCTCTGTGCTGATGGCTCAGAGCCTCCTTGGGATTCTGTCTCCCTCTCTGTCTGCTGCTCCCCCATTTGCTCTCCATCTCTTTCTCAAAATAAATAAAAATAAACTTCAAAACCAATTCAAAAAAAATTAAAAAAGTAAAGAAGCATGGCCCTTGCAGTCATGAAATTATAGAGTTGAATTAAAATCTCTGCTTATAAAGATTAAATGAGGTTTGTCATCTGTCTCTTTATTCACCCATCTTTATTTATTGATCTATCCATCCACCCATTTATCCATCCATGTTGAATGGATGAGATTCACAGAAAACATTGTAAGTTTTTAGTGTAGTGAAGAGACAGATAATAAATCAGCGTTCACAGTTCAATATAATTATAGTGTAGTGTGTGTGAATGCTCAGTACAGTGGAGGAGATCTAAGTCGGATTAGGGGTAGGTCTTTTCTCTGAGCACATGAAACCACTAATGTGAGTGCCCTAAGAAAACTGGGGACTGCTGGGTCATGCATTAAAAGAAAAAGAATACCCCATGTCTATTAAAATGAAGGTTCAGGGAAATTGGTTTTAAATAATACAATTACTTTAAAATTTAAAGAAATTTGAGCATGTTTATGTTCTGCCAATTGCAAGAGAGAGATTCCATATTCTAGAAAGAGAAAATCTTTGCTATCATTTAATAGGGTTCCTGAGTATGTTGAAGAGAAGGGATTACAATAAGTAAACTAAAGTGGGAAATAAAATAGCCTGTGAAGGGTATTTGGAGCGACTGATGCATAAACACTCTGGCGTGTTTATGTTTGGATTGAGTAATATTTTAAGCACCTGGATTTTAGTTAATCCTGTTTCCCAAAGCAGTACTGTTCTCTGTATTTGTATAGCAGCCCAAGGAAGGCAAACAAAGATAGATTGCCAGCACTGAGGCTAAATCAGGTGTTCTTTTGTGTCAGGGTTACTGAGTTAAAGTTGTCTGTATTGGGATTTAAGCAGCATATCTTTCCCCTTTAATTTTCACTCTTAGGAAATGTTGATATGAACATGGGAAACTTAACCTGGAAGTTATAAAATATTCCGTGCTGAATTTTGTAAGAAAAGGGACCTTCATGTGGTAAGTAAAAAGAACATTGTAAGAGTAAAGGCTGTTAAATGTTGTAATAGCCTACCAAGAGGTTGTAGAATTTTCTTGTAAGAGCTTTAAACTTGCAATATAGATCCATTTAGATAACATTTTAGAACAGCCTCTGGCTTTGAGTACATGGTTAGTTATACTAATGTATTTTTTATGAACTAACTCAATCACTACTTTCCCCAAGAAGCCTTTCCTTAGCTATCCACTCAGATTTGATTATTTCTTCCTTGGTATCCTCATGTCACACAAGCACAGCACCTATAAAATTTTAGGACAGTTCTTTGGGTATCAGTCTCCTTTTACTAGATTATAGTTCTCTGAGGGCAGAGTTATGTTTCAAGTTTCCAGTTTAGTGCTAGGTAAAAACATACAATCAATATTACATAAGTCCCCTACCTCTCATTCTAGCTAAATTTGTCATTTCATTGTTCTAGGAGCTGGTCATGAACATTCCAATTTCTTGCGTTTATGCCATTTGCCTTATTTTGGAGTACACTTCCCTCTTCTGTATTTGTATGAGTCTTATGTGTTCTTCCAGACCCAGCACAAGTATCACCTCTTTCATAGAGATCCCATGAGATTCAAGGCTTGTGTGAACATTCTTACCTTGGAAATTCTATAGCATTTATTTACAGATTTGGTAAATATGAGTGCATGTATCATGACTCCTCAATTTGTGAGCATCTAAAACACAGGGATCGTGCCTTATCTGTACTGTCCCAATGCCTAGCATGGTACTTTATTCAGAGTAGCTGGGGTAATGAGAGAGGTGTGAAAATGACTAATCTCCTCACTTAAGGAACTTACTGTTGAAGACACTGTTTCTAAAATCTGTACACAATGGAGAAAGGGGATCGACATTTCCAATACGATGAAATAATGATACGGCTTCCCATCCTTTATCCAGAATCCCTGAGGCCAGATTGTTTTGGAAATTAGAATTTTTCCTCTTCACTGGGGTAGTACTTTCCATTAATGATTCATAATAAATGAGTAAATAAAGACAGTAAAAATTATAAATATCCTCATGTCCATTCAGATCAGGTTTTAGTTAATAAAGTGAACCTTGATAATCTGAATTGCATAGACTGTGAAGTAAAATTATTTGTCTGATGATTAATCTGTAAGTCATATTGTTGACCTTGTAAATTGGTCACTGTCTGAAATTTATCCTCTGCAGTCCATTTAGTGTTCTTTTTAGTTTCAGTGGGGAGTAGCCATATTACTATAAATGTCATAAGAAGACTTTAAAACAGGACTTCAGTATTCTACAAACAACAATTCTTAGAGTTTGGCTAACCCAAACATATAGAGTAATATGTATGTCTTACTTATTATTATTATTTTTTTTTTGTGGGAATTCTGACAAGAACTTTTAAGGCTCAAAAGAAACTACCTGTTCAAATAGAGCGAGCCTGAAAGAGAATAAACTTCTAAAGTGGAAAAAACTTTTGAGTTAATTGACTCAGGAGTACACTGATGCTTTTCTATTTTTTTAAATGTTTAAAGAGGATTTAGAAATTAACTGCATTTCTATTTGACCTGAACTGTATACAACATTTTTAACTTTCAGCCTCTACTCTTCTTGGCTAGAGTTTAATATATTTTCTAATCCAACATTTATGGGTTTAGTTGAGCAATCTCTCTTGGCATGTATTTAGGTCAGTTTATTTATTCACAAAAATGAAGTCACTGCCATATGGAAGTATTTAGTGTAGTTTTTAACTAATACATTGAAACCTAGAAAGCATTTTTATCAAGTTAAAATATTCAACCACAAAGGTTTCTTCTTTTCACTTTTATCATAAAACTGCTCCTAGGAATTGTGCTATAGTATAAAATTTGCTTTTTCAAAATTTGCTTTTTGGAGATTTTATTTTTAAAAATGAAAAAAAAAATCAATCTTTGATAGGGTGGACCCCACACAAGATAGTGACTCAACTGGACTTTTAAAAAAACCTAAAAGAGGAGCACCTGGGTGGCGCAGTCGGTTAAGCGTCCGACTTCAGCCAGGTCACGATCTCGCGGTCCGTGAGTTCGAGCCCCGCGTCAGGCTCTGGGCTGATGGCTCGGAGCCTGGAGCCTGTTTCCGATTCTGTGTCTCCCTCTCTCTCTTCCCCTCCCCCGTTCATGCTCTGTCTCTCTCTGTCCCAAAATAAATAAACGTTGAAAAAAAAATTAAAAAACAAAAACAAAAAAAAACCTAAAAGAGGATCAACTGAAAGAGTGGAGGAGAGAGATTAGAGGTGGTAGATGAGGAGGAAGAGGAGGTACTGAGTGGTGAGGAGAGATGGTAAGGAGTCTGGATTGAATACAGTGGCAGTGGATCTGGGAATACATTTTAACACATTATTAGGAGCCCCATGATAAAGTGTGACTGAGGACTATTTTAGCCAGATCCATGAAAGCCAAATGGTTTTAACCTGGGACGGTGAAAACAAAGTCAGCATCAGATTCAAGAGGCTCTGTGAACCTCTTGAAAAGAAGCAATGGATTATGATAGTAGATCAAAGATAGTTGGTAAAGGAGAAAGGGACAGTTTGATAGAAATGGGGAAATTTGGAAGGGATGCGTATAGGTTGTGATAGGTAATATGTTAAGCCTTACTATTGGTCTCAGGCTGCTGACAATAATACCCAGTAGGGTTTGTGTATATTTCATGGCCTAATCATGAAAGAATAAGATGGATCATGTTAACAAACCCAAGGTGGCTTTACCTCTATATTAGGACCAGACCAGTCACTCTGCATATCTGTGTGGCCACACCTCTTCACAAGTTACTTGAAGGCAGCATAGTGTTTAAAAATGTTGACTACTTGAGGGGCTCCAGGGTGGCTCAGTCAGTTAAGCGCCCAACTTTGGCTCAGGTCGTGGCTCAGGTCATGCTGTCATGGTTCGTCAGTTTGAGCTCATGTTGGGCTCTGTGCTGACAGTTCGGAGCCTGGAGCCTGCTTTGGATTCTGTGTCTCCCTCTCTCTCTGCCCCTCCACCGCTCACACTCTGTTACTCTACTTTCTCTCTCAAAAATAAATAAACATTAAAAAAATGTTGACTAATTGGGAATCTTAGCACAGTTATTTAGCTAGTTGAGGTTAAAAAAAAAAGAGGGAAAAGAAAGAACATAATTTCTGTGCCACTGTAAAGTATATAATTGTGGGGAAATATTTTCCCTTCCTAAAAAGTAACTATGGAGTTATTGTATGAGAATGGAGATAAATTGGTCAGGATTCTTTTCCTTACAAGTGATACAAACCTAACTTGAACCAGCTTAGGCAATAGAAGAATATTTATTGGTTCACATAACAGAAAAGTATAGGAGTTTACTGCTTTAGGCATGGCTGTCTCCAGGTGCTTAAATGATGTTATCAGGTATCTGTTTCATTTTTTCATCACCTGGCTCTATTCTTTTTTTTTTCTGTTTTCTTTTTTACAATAATTTTTTATTGAGGTAAAATTGGTATTTCACATCATATTAGTTTCAGGTATTCAACATACTATTTTGGTATTTGTATTTACTACACAGTGATCACCACAATAAGTCTAGTTATCATCTGTCACTATACAGTAATCCCTTTCACTCCTTTTGCCCACCTCCCAACCCCCTTTCCCTCTGACAATTATAAATCTATTATCTCTATGAGTTTTGATTTGTTTTACCTTGTTTTGTTTTTTATTACACGTATAAGTGAAATTATAATGGTATCTGTCTTTTTCTGTCTGGCTTATTTTACTTAGCATAATACCCTCAAGCTCCATCCATGTTGTCACAAATGGCAAGACCATTTCTGGTTTTATGGCTGACTAGTATTCCATTGTGTATATATATCACAATTTCTTTATCCATTTATCTATTGATGAACACATAGGTTGTTTCCATATCATGGCTATTGTAACTAATACTTCAACAAACATAGGGGAACATATATTATTTTTCAATTAGTGTTTCTGTTTTCTTCAGATAAATACCCAGAAGCAGAATAGCTGGACCATATGGTAGTTCTATTTTTAATTTTTTGAAGAACCTTTATACTGTTTTCCGTAGTGGATGAACTAATTTTCATTCCTGCTAACAGTGTATGAGGGTTCTCTTTTCTCCATATCGTCAACACTTGTTTTTGATTTTAGCCATTCTCACAGGTGTGAGTTGATATCTCATTGTGGTTTTTATTTGCATTCCCCTGATGATTAGTGACATTGAGCATCGTTTCATATGCCTGTTGTTCATCTGTATATCTTCTTTGGCAAAATGCCTCTGCCCATTCAATCCTCTGCCCATTTTTAAAAAAGTTTTTATTTTAATCACCAGGTACTTATTGCAACAAGTGTGCTCCTTAATCCCCATCACCTATTTCACCCATTGCCCCCTCCTTCCCTCTGGTAACCATCAGTTCTCTATAGCTAAGAGTCTGTTTCTTGGTTTGTCTATCTCTTTCTTTTTTTCCCCCCTTTGTTCATTTGTTTTGTTTCCTAAATTCCACATATGAGTGAAATCATATTGTATTTGTCTTTCTCTGACTGATTTATTTCACTTAGCATTAAACTTTCTAGCTCCATCTGTGTTGTTGCAAATGGCAAGGCTTCTTTCTTTTTATGGCTGAATAATATTCCATTGTATCTATATACCACATTTCCTTTATCCCTTTATCAATCAATGGACATATAGGCTGTTTCCATATCTTGACTATTGTAAATAATGCTGCTGTAAACATATGGGTGCATGTCTCCCTTTGAATTAGCGTTTTTGTATTTTTTGGGTAAATGCCCAGTAGTGCAATTGCTGGATCATAGAGTAGTTCTATTTTTAACTTTTTGAGGAATCTCCATGACTGTTTTCCGGAGTGACTGCGCTAGTTTGCATTCCCACCAACAATACATGAGTGTTCTTTTTTCTCCATCTCCTCGCGAGTACCTGATGTCTCCTCTGTTTTTATTTTAGCAATTCTTTTTTTTTAATGTTTATTTATTTTTGAGACAGAGAGAGACAGAGCACAAGTGGGGGAGAGGCACAGAGAGAGGGAGACACAGAATCTGAAGCAGGCTCCAGGCTCTGAACTGCCAGCACAGAGCCTGATGTGGGGCTCGGAACCCACAAACCATGAGATCGTGACCTGAGCAGAGTCAGCTGCTCAACTGACTGAGCCACCCAGGTGCCCCATGATTTTAGCAATTCTGAAATGTGTGAGGTGATATCTCATTGTAGTTTTCATTTGCATTTCTCTGATGATAAGAAATAATGAGCATCTTTTTATGTGTCTGCTGGTCATCTGGATGTTTTCTTTGGAGAAATGTCTGTTCATGTCTTTTGCCAATTAAAAAAAAGTTTATTTATTTATTTATTTCAAGAGAGAGAGAGAATAAAAGAGAGTTGGGGGAGGGGAAGAGAGAGAATAGAGAGAGAACCCCAAGCAGGCTCTGCAGTGTCAGAATGAAACCTAATGTGGGGCTTGATCTCACAAACCATGACATGACCTGAGCTGAAATCAAGAGTTGGGGACTTAACTGACTGAGCCACCCAGGCACCCCTTCTGTCCATTTTTAATTAGATTATTTGTTTTTTGGGTGTTGAGTTGTGTAATTTCTTTATATATTTTGGATACTAACCCTTTCTCTGCCCATTTTTTAAAATTTTTTTTAACATTTATTGATCTTTGAGACAGAGAGAGACAGAGCATGAACAGGGGAGGGGCAGAGAGAGAGGGAGACACACAATCTGAAACAGGCTCCAGGCTCTCAGCTGTCAGCACAGAGCCCGATGCGGGGCTCGAACTCACGGACAGTGAGATCATGACCTGAGCCGAAGTCGGACGCTTAACCGACCAAGCCACCCAGGCGCCCCTCTCTGCCCATTTTTTAAATTGGATTTTGTTGTTGTCGTTGTTGTTATTGAGTTGCATGAGTTTTTTGTTTGCTTTTTGTTGTTTCATTTTTATTTTTTTTTAATTTTTTTTAACGTTTATTTATTTTTGAGACAGAGAGAGACAGAGCATGAACGGGGGAGGGTCAGAGAGAGGGAGACACAGAATCTGAAACAGGCTCCAGGCTCTGAGCTGTCAGCACAGAGCCCAACGCGGGGCTTGAACTCACGGACCGTGAGATCATGACCTGAGCCGAAGTCGGCCGCTTAACTGACTGAGCCACCCAGGCGCCCCTGTTGTTTCATTTTTAAATTTAAATTCCAGTTAGTGAACATACAGTGTAATATTAGTTTCAGGTGTAGAGGTTAGTGATTCATCAGTTACATACAACACCACCCCGTGCTCATCACAAGTGCCCTCCTTAATACTCATCACCTGTTTAGCCCAGCCCCCTACCCACCTCCCCTCCACCAATTCTGTTCTCTATAGTTAAGAGTCTGTTTTATAAAGTATGAGTTCTTTATATACTTTGGATATTAGTCCCTTATCAGATGTATGATTAAAAATATTTTCTCCCATTCAGAACTTTGCCTTTTTATTCTATTGATGGTTTTGCTGTGCATAAACCTTGTAGCTTAGTGTAGTCCCATTTGTTTATTTTAGCTTACATTGACATTGCCTTTACAGTCAGATCCAAAAAAAATATTGTCAAGAGTGATGTCAAGGAACTTACTGCTGATGTTTTCTTCTGGGATTTGTATGGTTTCAGGTCTTACATTCAAATCTTTAATCCATTTTGAATAAATTTGGGTGCAGTGTAAGATAGTGGTCCAGTTTCATTCTTTTGCATGTGACTGTCCAGTTTTTCTAGCATCATTTATTGAAGAGACTGTCTTTTCCCCATTGCATAGTCTTGTCTCCTTTGTTGTAAATTAATTGACCATATATGTGTGGATTTATTTCTGAGTTCTCTGTTGTGTTCCATTTATCTATGTATCTGTTTTTTAAAAAATATCTATCATCTATCTATCTGTCTATCTATCTATCTTCTATTTTTGAGAGAGAGAGTGTGCACACAAGCAGGGGAGTAGCAGAGGAAGAGAGAGAGAGAAAAGCTTAATTATGCTCCATACCTAATATGGAGCTCAACGTGGTGCTAGATTTCACAACTGTGAAATCATGAACTGAGCCAAACTCAAGTCAGATGGTTAACCAACTGAGCCACCCACATGCTCCTATGCCAATACCATACTGTTTTGATTACTGTATCTTTGTAGTATAGTTTGAAATCAGGGAACATCATGCCTCCAGCTTTGTTCTTTCTCAAGGTTTCTTTGGCTACTATTTGCTGTCTTTTATGGTTGCATAAAGATTTATAATTATTTGTTTTAGTTCTGTGAAAAATTCCATTGGAATTTTGATAGGGATTGCACTGAATCTATAATTGCTTTGGATAGTATGGACATTTTCACAGTATGAATTCTTCTAATCCATGAGAATAGACTATCTTTCTGTTTGTGGTTACTTTCATCAATGTTTCATAATTTCTTTCATCAATGTTTTAATATTTTCCAGTATATAGGTCTTTCACTTCCTTGGTTAGATTTATTCCTATGTATTTTATTCTTTTTGATGCCATTGTAAATGGCATTGTTTTCTTAATTTCTCTTTCTGATATTTTGTTATTAGTATATACAAATGCAAACAATTTCTGTATATTGGTTTTGTACCCTGCAATTTTACTGAATTCATTTATTCCAGTGGTTTTTTGGTGGAGTCTTTACAGTTTTATATATATAGAATCATATCATCTGCAAATAATGACTGTTTTACCTCTTTCTGTCCTATCTGGATGCCTTTTGTTTCTTCTTCTTGCCTACTTTCCACGGTAGGACTTCCAGTACTATACTGAATAAAAGTGGTGAGAGCGGGCATCTGTGTCTTGTTCCTGATTAGAGGAAAAGCTTTCAGCTTTTCACAATTGAGTGTGATATTTACTGTGGGTTTTTCATATGTGGCCTTTATTATGTTGAGCTGTGTTCCCTCTATTACCAATTTTTTGAGAATTTTATCATAAGTGGATGTTGCATTTTTTCAAGTGCTTTTTCATAATCTTATTGAGATGATCTTATGATTTTTATATTTCATTTTGTTAATGTGATATATCACATTGATTGACTTGTGGATGTTGAACCATCCTTGAATCCCTGGAATAAAACTCACTTGATCATGGTGTATGATCCTTTTAATGTAAAATCTCACTGGATCATGGTGTATGATCCTTTCAATGTCTTGTCGAATTTAGTTTGCTAATATTTTGTTGAAGAATTTTGCATTTATGTTCATCAGGGACTATTTTCTTTTGGCTTAATTTCTATGTCAGGTTCTCTTTCAAATTGTAGGAAATACGGTCCCTAATATATTCAGACCCAAGTGATCCTTAAATCTCTAGTATACTCTCTGCTTTCTTTTGCATCCATATTAATCTCTGAAAAAAAAAAGACTCTGAGTTTTCTTCCTTGGTATAGGTGCTTACCCTGGACTAATCAAGCGTCCATTGAGTCTGGGGAAATAGGATACTCTGTCTGGCAAGCTTGGATCTTGTGGCTATTTTTTGGGGTGAAAGTGACGAGGCCTGATGATTGACAGCCCCACAGGAATCACATGGAATGGAGTATGTAGGGCCTCTGAAAGGAAAGGATGTTAGGCTGAAATTAACCAGAAGAGGGCTTAATAGTCTTAAAAGCAATTTAACAAAATAATATTGGTATTTGGGAGATTGGGAAGGAGAGAAACCTAATAAATGCTCATCAATTACAAAGCGATTTGGGAAAAACCAGAATAATTCAGGACTGAGTCAAAGCTTAAGGAAAGAAAAAGCCTAGCTAGATAATTTCTTGACAATGCTCAGGGATCTCTGGATATACTAGCAGTTTAGAATGGCTTTAAAGTTATTAGTAGTTTGATCTGTTGTTAAAAGACTTAGGCCTGACTCTGAGAAACAAAAATCTAGCCAACCTAGGAATAGGGATTTATCTTTCTTACTTGTGTGTAGCAGCAGGCAGGTCTGTGTTGAATGGGACAGAACTTTTGAGTTCATATAAGCAATAGTGATGCAGCAGATGATATGTCTTATAGAGACAAATTCAAGTTCTAGGGAGAAAGGAAGGGACTTGTAGAATAAAAGGTACCCTGGGTTTGGGAAGTCAGAGAGAGAGTAAGAATGGGGCTAACAACATTATAAGTGAATCTGGACACTAAGGCAGAGGCAGTTTGCTTTCTTTCTATAGATTCTCACTTTTGCTGAGTCTTTCAACTTGGTCAGCAGTTAAACAGACTCCAGGCTCCTTTCCAGACTCACTACTACTGAGTCAGGGTTTCTGAGCAGGGGCATGGGAATCTGAATTTTTACAAGTGCCAGCCAAACCTAAGTTGCTTTAAGGCCCATGGCCATAGGGAAGATAAGGACATTCAGTTCACATTGACTTTTAGGAAATGTATGGGTCGAATGACACAAGTCTGACTATAAAATGGAACTATTTAACAAAGATATTATAAGCTCTGCTACTACAGTATCTTTCCCAGTCTCCTTCTAGTTTTGTCCCCTCTATCACATGACAGCACCCATTTCATTAAATACCAAGGTAAGAGGGAAAATTGTGGAACTTATTTTCTGACTGATGTCCCAAAGTTCCTAGCACCATTCCAGGCTTTCCAATATCAAGTTTAACACAATGCTTTTGAAGATTTCTTCTCATATTAGTTTTATAAATTAGAGGACTGGATTCTTACCATATAGCTATTGACCTGAAGGTGTGTGTAGAGTGAGGAATGCAAAAGTAAAAATACTCTTTTTTTTTTTTCAACGTTTATTTATTTTTGGGACAGAGAGAGACAGAGCATGAACAGGGGAGGGGCAGAGAGAGAGGGAGACACAGAATCGGAAACAGGCTCCAGGCTCTGAGCCATCAGCCCAGAGCCCGACGCGGGGCTCGAACTCACGGACCGCGAGATCGTGACCTGGCTGAAGTCGAACGCTTAACCGACTGCGCCACCCAGGCGCCCCAAAAGTAAAAATACTCTTAAACCATTTTAGGATTCAAGGCAAAAGAGAACAATCATTGCAGAGAATTTGTGCCAATTCAAGACTCTAAGGAGATAATGGTAAACTTGGGCTTTCAACACAAAGAAATATTTGAAAATTTCCTATTGTGATGGTTAATTTTATTTGCCAACTTGGCTGGACTAGATATTTGGTCAAACATTGTTCTGGGTGTTTGTATGGAGGTGTTTTTGGATGGGATTAATATTTAAATCTTTGGATTTTGAGTAAAGCAGATTGCCTTCCATATGTGGTTGGGCTTGATCCAATCAGTTGAAGGCCTGAAGAGAACCAAGACTGATCTTCTTCAAGCAAGAAGGAAACTAACTACCTTTGGACTTTAACTGAAGCTCTTCCCTGGGATCACTGGCTTGCTGGCCTACTCTAAAGATTTTGGTCTTGTCAAGCCTCCATAATCACATGAACCAATTCCTTAAAATAAATCATCTATATCTATATATAAACACACACACATACATATGTATATAGGTGTACACACAAACACACACACACACACACACACACACATCCTATTGGTTTGGTTTCTCTGGAAACCTTAATATATCTATCAATGTACTTAATTATTTCCAGTTTTGGTTGAATGCTAGGATTTGCAGAATCAAGACTAATAACCTCAAATCCTTAATTCTCTGTCCTTTCCCTGCAATACTGAAACTAGAGCTAACTAAGGGCCATCCTTAATGACCTGTTTTTGGTGTTCTTCCCAATGTGCCATGGTGTCCTGGGAGACTGTGAATGAGATACAGATGTGTCCCCAGACAGTGAACCCCACAGTCCTCAGTGTGGTAAGGTGGAACCTGCCCTATCAGGAACCTGTAGTAGTCACCCCCAGCAGTAAACCCCTGGCCAGAGTTCTTCCAGGACCTTCATGAGCCAACTGTACTCTGGTAGCCTCTCCCATGGTCCCTGAAGGTTCTAATGGGATGGATATCATCTGACATTTGCTTCTTCATCAGGGAGGCCCTTTACTTTTTGGACATTACTTTAGCAGCCAGTTGCAAAATACACTCCTTCCCTGTCAAAGATAGGGAGCAAGTGAAACTTCTGAAGGAGGCTTAATGGTGTTTCTTCCAAGTATGGAACTGATAGGGGTCAGAAATTCAGGATGCACAGAGACAGCCTAGTGATACAGCCCAGCCATTCTGTGTGATAGGCAGCTTCTGAAACTTCTGAAATGGCTCCCGATGGTCCGCACTTCCTGTTCTTCTCGTGTAATCCCTTCCCCTTGGATATGGGCTGGTTATAGTGATATGTTTTTCACGATGACAATACTACAAAAGTGATGGATGTCACTTATGAGATTAGGTTATAAAAGACTGTGACTTCCATCTAGCTGTCATCCATATTCTTTGCTCTCTCTGATGAAGCCAGCTAAAATGTTGTGAGCTGTCCTATGGAGAGGCCCACATGGCAAGGAACTGAGAGAGGCCTAGGCCAGCAGCTCATGAGGAACTAAATACTGTTCAAAACTACATGTATGAACTTGGGTGCTTCTTCGGGTCAGCCTCAGTTGATTGCAGCCCTAACACCCACCTTGATTGGAGCCTTGTGAGAGATCAAAGCCAGAGAAAACAGTGCAGTTTCCTGACCCACAGAAATAGATGTAGCAATAAGTATCTGGTACACTGGAAAAGTGACTCATCAATCCCAGGAAGCTGGAACTTTGGGAATCCCACTGGAATTGGTAGGCCATGGTCATAGAAGGAGTAGCTGCAGGATAGCTGAGAATAAAAAAGAAGCTGAGAGTTTAGTGATTGCCTCAAGAGACCCTGAGGAGGTGCATAAAATGTACCTGATACATAGGCCAAATTTTACATTCTCAGAGGCTTTGCAGTATGGTGAAAAGGATCTGACCAGATCCTATGGTCAGAAAGAAGTAATAAGTTCAAATCCCAGCTCTGTCATGAGTTACTTAATTTGTCTTAACCTCAGTTTTTTTCTTAGTGAGGTGGAAATAATAACACCTCCTCTTTAGGGGATTGGCTGAGCTGCACGTGTAGCACTGTGCCTGACACAAGTGGTTCACAGCAATTGTCTTTAATCATGTAGATTATAGACTGTGTAATGTTTGGTGACTTGAACAATTTCTCCTTGTTGAATTTTTTTCCAGTCAGCCTTATCTCATTTATGTTCCTAAGACACCAGGGTTTTTTCTCCTCCAATCTTCCTGGCTATCCTTTACCTTTGCTGGTTTCTGTTTCACCACCTGCTCCTTTATTGTTTGTTTTCTCCAGTATTCCATCATTAGCCATAATTTTCCTGAGCAATATTAACACTAGGGGAAATATTCTTTACTATCGTCAAGTTCATTCTGGTCATAAATAAGAGCTTCCATTAATACTTTCATCCATTTAGAAGCACTCATTGGGAATAAGCTTTCATTGTTCTCCACACCTCTAATCTGCTCTTGTGCCCAGGAGTGGGAGTGACCACTTTTTGGTGAGATTGGGAAAAGGAGTTCAGTGTATAGCCTAGCTTCTGGTTTTCCAGAGTTATCTCTCTCTTTCCTTCTTACCTCTTTCTCTTCCTCTTCATCTTCTGTCCCCAGATCTTTTGTTGGTCTTCTCTTTTTGAAGATAAGCATATCAGACAAGCCTGGAATTGTCCAAATTAGGCAGGTAAGCTCAATCATGTTTAAAATTAAAGAAATACAGGGGCACCTGGGTGGCTCAGTCAGTTGAGTGTCCAACTTTGGCTCAGGTCATGATCTCACAGCTCATGAGTTCAAGCCCCACGTTGGGCTCTGTGCTGACAGCTCAGAGCCTGGAGCCTGCTTCATATTCTGTGTCTCCCTCTCTCTCTGTCCCCTGCCCCTGCCTGCTCGCACTCTGTCTCTCCTTCAAAAATAAATAAACATTAAAAAACTTTTAAGGAAAGAAATACAGAGTCAGAATAAATATTGTTGACACAAGGGCTTTAAGAATTCAAACTATAAGTCTGTGGCATTTGCCATTCATTTCAGATAAGAAAGATTAAGGAAAGACCAAGCTTTATTTTTAATCTAATGTTATAACCTATAATATTAAGACTATGTTAACGTCAAGGCTTATTCAAATGTTTGCTGTGGGAAATTGTGTTGGCTCGCTAAAGTTACAAGCTGCTTTTGTCCTAGGAAATTGCATTTGCTCACCACTTTGAGATAATTAGCCCACTGACTATGACCTCATTGCTGTTGCTAAAACTGATCTTACCCATATTTAAACTCCAGATTCTCTTCAGATAAGAAACTACCTCAGATTCTGTCTAGATTTTAATTGTTGCTACTTGTATAGTTAAACTGCCAAATCTCATTCCTACACAGTTCCAAATGAGGTCCCGATATAGTTTTTCTAATAATAAAGGGTATATATTTATTTCAATTCCTACCTTATAGTTTTCTATATATCTTGATCAATTCTGAATCTGGAGAGGAGGTCTATGATAAATTGGTCTTTTTGAAGCCTAAGTTAAATTCATTTGGGGACTTGTTTTCATTGTAACATGCCATGTACAGTTGGAGAAGAGGGCATGATATTATAACATGATCCCATACTAAACATTTACATAAAGAACCTACAGGATATCACCAAGATAGCAACATAGGCTTCTTTTTGAATTTCCCTCCTCTCACTGCACTGTATATACAGCTACACATGGATCAATACCCTCTGAGAGAAATCCAGAAACTAGTTGAATGACTCCTACATGTTGGGTGGCTGAGGAAATACCAACAATGAAGTGGGTAGGGAAGGCTGAGACACACTCTGACCATGAATCACAGCCTTGGAGCAGTCTCACGGAAGTTTAACAAACAAAGGAGCAATTATCAAGGATATAAGCACTCCTCATGGCTATCTCTGTGGACTCAGTGCAGAGAGAGCAGACAAAATTGCCCTCCAGTTTTTCCATGGAAGGGATTTGATTTCATACTTTGCCAGCTGCTGTCTGAGGGTCTAGTTTCTATTTAAACCACATTTAGGTGCTGACTGGATACCTTCCTGGAGCCTGAAAGAGCTAGAGAGCACTTTCCCTACCTTCTCCCTTTTACTTGTTCCTTCAGTAAAACCATGTTACCAGCTTTTCCCAGGAAGGAGCTTGCCCACACATATAGTACCCCCCATGGTTATGGCTGCCACCCAAGGGACTGTTTCCCAAATGACCCAACCCTAGGAACTTATAGGGCTCAACATTCATGAATCACCTAGGACCACATAAAACAAAGAGGCAGTTCTATTTGGCCACAAACAGCCAGAACAACTTTTCCCTCTGGCTTATCACAGAGTGAATATGCAAAAAAAAAATTATTCCTAATTTATCTCTAATAAGTGCTAATCTCCAACTTTCCCTGCTGTTGCCTGAAGGTTGAGCTTCCAATTATCCTCCATTGGGGAGCTAAGGGGGTAAGCAGTTAGTAGTTCTCTGGGAACCTGAACAGGTATATTAGTATTTCCCACACTGTGGGACACTGACAGTCTTGGCACACCCACAATGACTGGGAACCACTAAGAACAAAGATGCCAGCTTGAACAATCACAAAGGTTCAAGAGGCAACCAGGAACTTAGATTAGGCTGACTGATAAAGTTCACCTCCTACATGAGGGCAGACCATCAAAACTGGGAGAGGTGTCTGCTATGTCAGAAGCTAACAGAGGTTATAGCAAGATGAAGAAACTGAGGAATATATCCCAAACAAATTAACAAGATAAATTTACAGAAATTGATCGTAATGAAATGGAGTTAAATGATTTACCCAATAGAGAGTTCAAAACAGTTGTACATAAAGATGCTCACAAGATCAGGAGAGGAATCCATGACCAAAGTGAGGATTTTAACAAGTAGATAGAAATATAAGAAAGTATCAAAGAGAAATCATAGAGTAGAAGATGATAACTGAACTGAAAAATTCAGCAGAGGGGTTCTATAGCCGAGTAGATGAAATGGAAGAAAGGATCAATGAACTTGAAGAACGGGCAGTGGTGGGAAGTGGAATTCACCAAATCAGAGGAGCAAAAATGAAAAAAGAGTGAAGATAGCTTAAGGACTAATGAAGAACTGTCAAGCATACTCATATATACATTATAGAGGTCCCAGAAAGAGAAAAGGGAGAGTTTCTCTTTCTCCAAAAGAACTCTCTTTTGAAGAGTTCCAAAAAAGATCTATCTAAAGAGCCCCAATCTGAAACACATTAAAATTAAAGAGAGAATCTTAAAAGCAGCAAAAGAAAAACTTTTTACATATAAGAGAACATCTCCTTTCTCCTCCTTCCCCTGTAAGATTATAAGCTGATTTTTCAGCAGGACCCTTGGAAACCAGAGGTGAATAGGATAATATATTCAAGTGCTGAGAGAACCTGCCAACCAAGAATACTCTACTTAGCATAGTTGTTCTTCAGAATTGAGGGAGAGATAAAGAGTTTTTAAGACAAACAGAAATTAGGGTTCATCACCGCTAGACTAGCCTTATAAGAAATGTTAGGGTTCTTCAAACTGAAATTAGAAGGTGTTAATGGTTACATTAAATATATGAAAGTATAAAGCTTACTGTTAAAGGAAAACAGGTAGTTAAAAACATAATACTCTAATGTTGTTAAGGTGGTAGATAAACCGTGTATAACTCTAGCATAGAGATTAAGAAACAATGGTATTAAAATTAATATTATGGGGTGCCTGGGTGGATTAGTTGGTTAAGTGTCTGACTTCAGCTCAGGTCATGATCTCATGGCTCGTTGGTTAAGGCCCACGTCGGTCTCTGTGCTGACAGCTTGCTCAGAGCCTGGATCCTGCTCTGGATTCTTTGTCTCCTCTCTCTGCCCCTCCCCCACTCGTACTCTATCTCTCTCTGTCTCTCAAAACTTAATAAATGTAAAAAAATTAATATTACTGTGATGATTTTATAAATGGATACATGACATAAAAAAGATGTAATTATGCCTAATTATGCCTAATAATTATACATCTAATTATACAAAGATGTAATTATGTAATTTTTTTATCAAAAATAAAAATATGGGGTGGGAGAGGAGTGTAAAAATGTAGAGCTTTTGTATGTGTTCAAATTTAAGTTATTAGCTTAAAATAGACTTTATAACTTTAAGGTGTTTTATGTAAACCTAATGGTATCTACAAAATAAAAACCTATAGTAGATCCATAAAAAATAAAGAAGTCAAAACACTACTACAGAAAATAGTCAAATCATAAAGATTGTAAGAGAAGAAGAAAGAAACAAAGAAAATACAAAATAGCAAGAAAACAATAAATTAACAAAATCTCAATAGTGGGTCCTTACATATCATGTGTATATGGTCTGATTCATACAATGAAAAGACATAGAGTGGCTGAATGCATTAAGAAAACAAGACCAACACTATGCTCCCTAAATGAAACTCAGTTTAGATTTAAGGTTATACATACAGTGAAAGTGAAGGGATGGGAAAAGATATTCCATGCAAGTAGAAACCAAGAGGGAGCAGGGCTAGCTATACTTACATGAAAAAGAAAAACAGTAATGACAGAACAAAATGGGTCAATACATAATGATAAAAGGTCAATTCATTAAGAGGACATAATAATCATAATAATAAACACACCCACCATTGGAATGCCTAAATATATAAAGCAAATATTAACAGATCTGAAAGGAGAAATAGGCTGCAATACAATAATAGTAGAAGACTTCAATTACCCCACTTTCAACAATGGGTAGATCAGACAGAATATTAATAAGAAAACATTGGACTTAAATTACATGTTACACCAGATGGAACTAATAGATCTATACAGAACATTCCATCCAATAACAGCAGAATAAACATTCTTCTCAAGTGCACATGGAACATTCTCCAGGCCACAAAAGAGTCTTAACAAACTTAAGAAGATTGAAATCACATCAAGCGTCTTTTCTGACCACATTGGTATGAAAATAGAAACCAATTACAAGAGGAAAACTGGAAAATTCACAATTAGGTGGAGATTAAACAAGATGCTCCTGAATAATTAACAGGTCAAAGAAGAAATCAAAGGGTAAGTAAAAAATATCTTTAGACAAATGAAAATGGAAATACAACATACCAAAACATATGGGATGCAGTACAAGCATTCTTAAGCGGGAAGTTTATAGTGGTAAACACCTACATTAAGAAAAAAGAAAGATCTAAAATAAACAACCCAACTTCATACCTCAAGGAATTAGAAAAAGAGGAACAAACAAAGCCTAAAGTTAGAAGAGGAAGGAAATAAATGCTAGAATGTAAATAAATGAAATAGAGTTTAGAAAGACAATTGAAAAGTTCAGTGAAATTAGGAGCTGAATATTTGAAAACATAATCAAAATTGACAAACCTTTAACTACTCTAAACAAAAAAGAGAAGACTCAAATAAAATTAGAAATGAAAGAGGGACATTACAACTAGTAACACAGAAATACTAAGGATCATAAGAAACAATCATGAACAGTTATACCAACAAATTAAATAACCTAGAGGACATGGATACATTTCTAGAAACACACAAGCTACCAAGACTGAATCATGAAGAAATAGAAAGTCTGAACAGAAAAATTACTAGGAAAGAGATTGAATTAATTAATGAAAAGCTTCCCAACAAAGAAAAGTCCAGGACAAGATGGATTAAGTTTTGAATTTTACCAAACATTTAAAGAAGAATTAATACCAACCTTCTCAACCTCTTCCAAAATAGAAAAGGAGGGAACACTTCCAAACCCATTTTACCAGGCCATCATAACCCTAGCATCAACGTTGTACAAGGGCACTACAAGAAAAGCAAGTTAAAGGTCAGTGTCACTGATGAACAGAAATGCAAAAATCCTCAACAAAATATTAGCAAACCAAATTCAACGGTATATTAAAAGGATCAAACACCACGATCAAGTGGCATTTATTCCTGGGATGCAAGGGTTGTTCAACATCTAGAAATCAGTAAATGTGATACACCATGTTTAAAAAATGTGATATATAAAAATTATATGTTACCTAAATAGATGTAGAAAAACCATCTGATAAAATTTAACATCTTTTCATGATAAAAATGCCTAGCAAATTAGGTATGTATATTTCAACATAATAAAGGCCATATATGACAAGCCGACAGATAATATCAACTCAGTGTTGAAGAGCTAAAAGTTTTTCCTATAAGATCAGGAACAGACCAAGGATGTCCATTTTTACCACTTTTATTCGACATAGTGTTGGAAATGCTAACCAGAGCGATGTTTGCAGATGCTGCATTAGATAAAGACTCTACTAAAAAAACTGTTAGAATAAAAAATTCAGTAAAGTTGCAGTATAAAAATTCAGCATCCAAAAATCAATTGTGTCTCTATGCATTAACAATGAACTATTTGAAAGAAAAATTAAGAAAATAATCCCATCTGTTACTTCCTCAAAAAGAATAAAATATCTAGGAATAAAGTTAATCAAGGTGGTAAAAGATCTATGTGCCAACAACTATAAAACATTGATGAAATGAATTAAAGAAGATGAAAATATATGAAAGGTATTCAGTGTTCATAGATTGGAAAAATGATATTATTAAAATGCCTGTACTAGGGTGCCTGGGTGGCTCAGTTGGTTGAGTGTCTTACTTCCACTCAGGTCATAATCTCACAGTTTATGAGTTTGAGCCCCGCATTGGGGTCTGTGCTGACAGCTCAGAGCCTGGAGGCTGCTTAGGATTCTGTCTTTCTCTCTCTCTGCCCCTCCCCTACTCATGCTCGCTCTCTCTCTCTCTCTCTCTCTCTCTCAAAAATAAACATTAAAAAATTTAAAAAAAATAGGTAAATAAAATGTGCTACCTAAAGCAATCTAAAGATTTGGTACAATGCCTATCAGAATTCCAATGGCAATTTTCATAGAAATAGAAAAACATAATCTTAAAATTAGTGTGGAATCACAAAGGATCCTGAATAGTCAAAGCAATCTTGAGAGAAAACATCGCTAGAGGAATCATCTACCCTGATTTCAAACTGTATTACAAAGCTATAGTAACCAAATGGACTGGTTGGCATAAAAACACACAGAGATCAGTGAACAGAATAGAGAGCCCAGAAATAAACTCATGCATATATGGTCAATTTATTTTCAACAAAGCACCAACAATATGGGGAAAGAATTGTCTCTTCAAAAAATTGTGTTGTAAAAACTGAATACATGAAAAAGAATGAAACTGGATCACTCTTTCACCATACACAAAAGTCAACTAAATATGGATGAAATACTTGAACATGAGCTGCAAAATGACAAAACTCCTAGAAGAAAAAAAAAAACATATTAGGTAAGTGCATCAACATGGATCTTTCTGAATTTGACACTAAAATCAAAGGCAACAAAAGATATAGTTTGACTATATCAAATTAAAAAACTGTGCACAGCAAAGGAAACCATCAATGAAATGAAACTCAACCTAATAAATGGGAGAAAATATTTGCAAACCACTTATCTGACACGGGTTAATGTCCAAAATATATAAAGATACAATTTATAACTCAATAACATAAAAAGAAGTAATCCAATTAAAAATTTGGCAAAAAACATGAAAATGCATTTTTCCAAAGAAGACATACATATGGCCAATAGGTACATGAAAAGATGCTTAACATCTTGAATTAGCTGGAAAATGCACATTAAAACTGCAATGAGATTTCCCTTCACACCCGTTAGGCTATTCTAAAAAAATGCTGGCGAGAATGTGCAGAAAAGGGAACTCTTGTACACTGTTGGTGAGAATATAAACTAGTGCAGTTATTATGGAAAACAGCACAGACATTCCTCAAAAAATTAAAGGTAGAGCTATCATATTATGCAGAAATCCCACTTCTAGATATGTACCTGAAAGAAATGAAATCACTATCTTGAAGAGATATATGCCCTCTGAGATTCACTGCAACCTTGTTCACAGTAGCTGAGAAATAGAAACAAACTAAATGTCCATCAACAGATGAATGGGTAAAGAAATTTACACACATATAATGCAATATTTTTCAGCCTTAAAAAAGAAGGAAAATTTATTATTGGTGATATCATGGATGATACTGGAAGGCAGTAAGTGAAATAAACTAGACAGAGAAAGACAAATACTGCATGGTGTCATTGGATGTGAAATTAAAAAAAATTAAATTCATAATAATAGGGTGGTTGTTGCCAAGGGCTAGGGAATGAGGGGATGGGGTGAGTTTGGTAAAAGGATACAAACTTACAGGTGTAAGATGAATAAGGTCTGAGGATATAATGTGTACCATGGTGACTACAGTTGATAATACTGTATCGTATAATTCAAATTTGGTAAGAGGGTACAATTTAAGTGTTTTAGCCACATACACAAAAACAGGTGAATATGCGAGGAGATGGATGTGTTAATTAACTTGATGGGGATAATCCTTTAAAATGTATAGGCATAGCAAACCACCACATTGATTATATTGTAATCTTATTTGTAAATTGTACCTCAGTAAAGCTGAAAAAAAAATAAAAAGGACTTGCATTTCTTAAATGGCCATCTTGGCTTTGACCAGTTTGCAACAAATCCTCCAGGGTAAAATCTAAATTTCTTAGAATGTTGCATATGCTCCTTAGTGATACAGCCTTCCAGTAGTTCTTCCAGTATCACTTCTGTTACTTTCTCCAATACTTAACTGGTTTCAGAGGTTGTGAGTTTGGAGATCACATTCTTTTATACATCGCCTTGTCTTACACTTGCTCTTTTCTCTTCTTAGAATACTCACCTCCTCAAGGCAATCTTCCCTCACTCTTCCTCTCCCTTCTCTTCCAAAGCTTCATTTAGTACCTGATCTGAGCTTGTATCTTTTGGAGCATGTATCTACAGAAGTTGTTTCAAAGTTGTGGTTAAAGTGTACAAAATTGTTTCTGCTTTGTGAAATTGATTGTAAATTCTCTGGGTGCAGAGATTATTTTTACAACTTTAGTGCTTGATATGCTCTTAACGATTGTTTATTGAAAATAAATTTAATGAATGCACTTTATAACTACAGTGACCAAATGTTTTTGCTGTGGATCAACCTCAATTTGTATGTTTATCCTGGAATGATTATTAATAGAATCACCTTTTCACACTCAAAAGTGTTTCAGTTTAAATGATAAATTATAGGCACCCTGTTTATAAGCATTATTAGGGGAGATGTAATGCTGAATTGCTTTTCTTAGCATTTAAATGATAATTTTGTCTTTTGATTCTCTGGGGAACAGAGACAATAATTATTATAAATTATAACAACAATACTATCTCCGTAGTAATTTCCTTAAAGCAAAATGAAACTAGCCAACTGGTTCCCAGAATTCTGTGAAGATAAGTGTATTAGTTTGCTGGGGCTACCATAACGAAGTAGCACAGACTGAGTGGCTTAAACAAAAGAAATTGATTTTCCCACAGTTTCAGAGGCTGGAAGCCCAAGATCAAGATGTTGGCAGGTTTGGTTTCTCCAGAAGTTCTTTCCTTGATTTGTAAATGGCTACCTTCTCATTGTGTTCTCACATGGCCTTTTCTCTGAATCCCTGTTATCGCTGCTGCTGCTGCTGCTGCTGCTGCTGCTGCTGCTGCTGCTGCTTCTTTTTCTTCTTCTTCTTCTTCTTCTTCTTCTTCTTCTTCTTCTTCTTCTTCTTCTTCTTCTTCCTCTTCTTCTTTTTGAGAGAGAGAGAGACAGAGACAGAAGCAGAGAGAGAGCGTGAGCAGGGTTGGGGCAGCGGGAGAGGGAGAGGGAAAATCTTAGGCAGGTTCCATGCCCAGCATGAAGTCCAATGTGGGCTCTGAGACCCTGGAATTCTCTGCCCAAAGTTCTTGAGCCTGCTCTGGGGTCTTTTCCCAGTCTCCATCCTCCTGAGGGTGGTCTACCCCACGGTGTGCACATGGTTGGCCCAGGGAGTAGCTAAGGGAAGTTGTTGCTTAAGGGGAAAGGTTCTGGCTCTGTCCTAATTGCCATTTTCTAGCATGGAGCTGGGAGGAGCCCCTGGTTACTATGAGACTATATAAATACATATGTATGTTGTATATATATGTACTGTATATTAGGTACAATAATAAATAGTACATACTTTATTTACCTGTTTATTGATTTGCTTATATACATTTAAAATGTTTAGAAAATATAAAAATATAAAATATATGGTGTTAATGAAAATTCCCTCCTTGACCAAACTTTAGTTAGGCTCCTTATAGACTAACCTTTGACCTCGGGCCCCAGTTCTTGCTGGGTCTGCATAGCCCAGCTTTAATAAGATTGCTGCTAAATCAGTTTATGGTGAATCTCCCCATCCTTGATATCTCTTCACCTTGGCCTACTTTCAGCAAGATTGCTGTTAAGTCAGTTTAGCAAGAATATGATGTCTTTCTCCTCTTAGTAATTTTCCATCCACTGACCACCTCACCTAGCTCTTTGGCTATAGATTCCCACTTATCCTTCTTGTATTCAGAATTGACCTGAGTTATATAAAAAAAAGTCTTTTTCCCCTAATTATAATAGTTTCTGCATAAAATATGTCTTTACCACTTTGACCAGTGTCTGTCTTTGGATCTTTTTGACAGTATGTGTTGGGACTCTATAGCTGCTGTATTAAATTAAGAATATGCAGATTATGACCTGGTGAATGAAAAGGCACAAACCACTCACTTGGGGTCAGCAGGTAGCTAGCTCTGTCATTGTTCGAACTCCCACTTTGGGGAAATGAAAACCCTGAGGTCATTTTGGATTGAAGGTGTGATTCCAATATAGTCACACAAAGGAAAGGAAAGTCACAAGGTTCATTACTTATAGATACCAGAAATTAGGGATGGGGGGTTGCACAGTGAGCCAGGGGCAATGGCAGTTCTCCATCCCAGGTCATAAGGGAGCAGGAGAAGGAGAGCTCCTCTTACTTGGTGAGGTGGTTGGGATGGCAGTCACTAACTTTTCATGTGCTCTACTCCAAGTGGTTATTTGAAGGTGCCCTGGGAATAGTTTGAGGAGAATATGTTTTAACTCTTCTTAAATGTTTGGTAAGGAAGGCTCCCAAATACATTCTATGAAGCCAGAATTACCCTGATACCAAAACCAGACAAAGACACCCCCAAAAAAGAAAATAGGCTGATATGCCTGATGAACATAGATGGAAAATCTTTAACAAAATATTAGCAAACCACATTTAACACTACATGAAAAGGGTCATTCATTGATCATATAGAATTTATTCTGGGGCTGCAAGGATGATTTGATATTCACAAATCAACATGATACACCACAGCAACAAAACAAAGGATAAAAATCATATGATCATCTCAGTAGATACAGAAAAAGCACTTGACAAAGTAAAACGTCCATTCATGATAAAAACTGTCAATAAAGTGGGTTTAGAAGGAGCATACCTCAACATATTAAGCTTATATATGAAAATCCACAGCTAACATCATTCTTAATTGTGAAAAACAGAGCTTTTCCTCTAAGATTAGGAACAAGACAAGTATGTCCACTCTTACCACTTTTATTCAACATAGTACTGGAGGTCATGGCTACAGAAATCAGAAAAGAAAAAAGAAATAAGAGGCATCCATATTGGTAAAGAAGAAGTTAACCTATTACTACTTGCAGATGACATGATACTATACATAGAAAATCCTAAAGATGCCACCAAAAATTACCATAAGTAATAATTCAGTAAACTTACAGCATGCAAAATTCACCCAGAAGTTGGTAGCATTGCTCTACACTAATAACATAGTAGCAGAAAGGGAAATTAAGAAAACAACTCCATTTATAATTACACCAAAGAGAATAAAATACCTAGGAATGACCTTAACCAAAGAGGTGATAGAGCTGAACTCTGAAAACTGTAAAACACTTATGAAAGAAATTAAAGATGACACAAACAAATGGAAAGATAGTCCATGCTTATGGATTGGAAGAATTAGAATATCAATCTATAGATTCAATGAAGTCTCTATCAAAATATCAACAGCATTTTTCTCAAAACTTGAAGAAATGATACTAAAATTTGAATGGAATCACAGAAGACTCAAACAGTCAAAGCAATCTTGAGAAAGCAAAATAAAGCTGAAAGTATCACAATTCCAAAGGTCAAGATATACCACAAAGCTATAGTAGTCAAAACAGTATGGTACTGGCATGAAAATAGACACATAGATCAATAAAACAGAATAGAGAGTCCAAAAATAAACCCATGATTATATGGTGAATTAATCTATGACAAAGGAGGCAAGAATATACAATGGGGAAAATAGAGTCTTCAATAAATGGTCCTGGGAGAACTGGACAGCTACATTTAAAAGAATGAAACTGGACTATTTTGTAGCACCATACACAAAAAAAATTCAAAATGGACTGGATTTGAGACCTGAAGTCATACAAATTCTAGAAAATATCACAGGAAGTAATTTCTCTGACGTCAGCCACAGGAATATTTTTCTAGATCCCTTTCCTCAAAGGTGCCCTGGGGAAAGCAAAGCAGGAACATGGGGTGGGAAACTTAAGCTCAGGTCCTTATCTCAGTGTCCAGGTGTGAACAGGGTTGTTACACTGTAAAATGGCTAGGCAGCAACTCAAAATTGCTCTTTTCTCATCACATAGTATCTTAGACTTTGTCTCCAGGCTCCACAAATACTAAGGTTGAGCCTTTTTACTGAGCATTAATTATTTGCCAGTCACAATGTCAAGTGTCATTTATTATTTGATCCACACAATAGTCAATTGGAAGGTCCTATTTCTGACTTCACTTTATAGACAAAGAAACTGGGGCATAGAGAGCTTAGGTAGCTTTGTCAAAGGTCCCCTGGCCCAGAAGAGGCAGAGCTGGGCCTGGAATGGAACTCTGGCCTCGGAAACTGAACTTTTAGCCACTGTACCCTACTATAGGACTATAAAAATGGCAATTGTGAATCTCATTAATTTTGAAGTGAATAAAATATAGACTCATTAATTACAAACAGCAAGGCTCTCTGGAGATAATAGTTGTCTGAGAATTGCAACAAATTGTTCAGTCTCCAAGATTTGCCATTTTAGACATAAGGCATAATTTAGACACAATTATAACTGCTTGCATTATCCTGTTATTTGTTCTGCCTTAACTAGTGTAACTGCACATTGGGAAGAGTGGGTAGTCTTGTTCAGATGGGAGTTTCCTCATACAGAGGAGCAAGGAATCTATTTAAAACCAGAGAGGAAGTTGCTCTGTATCATTTATCAAGGAGTGTAAAAGGCCCGAGGAAGTTAGCTAGCCTTTTGCTTATCTTGAGATGTAATGACAGTGCTCAAGAATTCCATCGACTTATACATATTTTTATTCTTTATATTCAAAATGTATACTATTGCAAGCAGGATCCACACTATGTGTCTTTAAGTACTGAATATCAGAACAAATGTTTACCCACACAAATGCTAGAATTGTCACCTTATTATTTTTTAATTTATTTTTTAAAATTCAAGTTAGTTAACATACAGTGTAGTATTGGTTTCAGTAGAACCCAGTGATTCATCACTTCTATATAACACCCTGTGCTCATGCCCAACAAGTGCCCTCCTTAATGCCCATCGCTCATTTAGCCCATTCCGATACCTTCCCTCCAGCAATGCTCAGTTTGTTTTCTGTATTTAAGATTCTCTTATGGTTTGCCTTCTCTGTTTTTATCTTATTTCTCCTTCCCTTCCCCTATGTTCATATGTCATGTTTTTTTAAATTCCACATAAGTGTGAAACCATGTGATATTTGTCTTTCTCTGATGGACTTATTTTGCTTACCATAATACATTCTAGTTCCATCCGTAATGTTGCAAGTGGGAAGATTTCATTCTTTTTGATTGCCAAGTAATAGTCTGTTGTGTAGTCACACACCACATCTTCTTTATCCATTCATCAGTTGATGGACATTTGGGCTCTTTCCATAATTTGGCTATTGTCAATAATGTTGCTATAAACATTGGGGTACATGTGCCCCTTAGAGTCAGCACTCCTGTATCCTTTGGATAAATACCTAGTAGAGGAATTTCTGGGCCATAGGGTAACTCTATTTTTAATTTTTTGAGGAACCTTTATACTTTTTTCCAGAGTGGCTGCACCACTTTGCATTCCCACCAACGGTGCAAAAGTGTTCCCCTTTCTCTGCATCCTTGCCAACATCCGTTATTTCCTGAGTTGCTCACTTTAGCCATTGTGACAGGAGTAAGGTGGTACCTCATTGTTTTGATTTGTATGTATTTGATGATGAGTGATGTTGAGCTGCTTTTCATGTCTGTTAGCCATCTGGATGTCTTCTTTGGAAAAGTGTCTATTCATGTCTTCTGCCCATTTCTTGACTAGATTATTTGTGTTTGGGTGTTGAGTTTAATAAGTTCTTTATAGATTTTGGATACCAACGCTTTATCCAATATGTCATTTTAAAATATCTTCTCCCATTCCATTGGTTGCCTTTTAGTTTTGTTGACTATTTCTTTCACTGTGCAGAAGATTTTTATCTTGATGAGGTCTCAGAAGCTCATTCTTGCTTTTGTTCCCCTTGCTTCTGGAGATATGTCAAGTAAGAAGTTGCTGTAGCCAAGGTCAAAGAGGTTGCTGCCTGTTTCCTCCTCTAAGATATTGATGGTTTCCTGTCTCACATTTAGGTCTTTCATCCATTTTGAATTTATTTTTGTGTATGGTATAAGAAATGGTCCAGTGTTATTTTTCTGCATGTCACTGTCCAGTTTTCCCAGCACCATTTGCTGAAGAGACTGTTGTCTTTCCATTGTATTCTTAACTGCTTTGCCAAAGATTAGTTGGCCATACATCTGTGGGTCCATTTCTGTGTTCTCTATTCTGTTCCGTAGATCTGTATGTCTGTTTTTGTGCCAGTATCATACTGTCTTGATGATTACAGCTTGGTAATACAGCTTGAAGTCTGGAGTTGTAATGCCTCCAGCTTTGGTTTTCTTTTTCAGGATTGCTTTGGCTATTTAGGGTCTTTTCTGGTTCCATACAAATTTTAGGATTGTTTGTGTTAGCTCTGTGAAGAATGCTGATGTCATTTTGATAGGGATTGCTTTGAATGTGTAGATTGCTTTGGGTAGTATAGACATTTAACAAAAAACATTCCATGCTCATGGATTAGAATTGTCATCTAATTTAAAACTGAGGGTTCGTCTTTTGCTCCCTGTTGGAGCTTCACCCTGTGGAAACTTTACAGGCCTATAGGCAAGGCTCAGTTAGTGGTTTGCTTCTTTGCTCATCATATTTATGTTTGTTCCTAATAAGGTCAGTTTTTAATTTGGGGAATGACATCGTTTTTGGCTCTTCACATGAACATGAATGTCCCAAGCTCCTGATGATTTGTAAACCAGAAGATACAGCAGCTGAAATGCATTAGTTTAATAATAAATACAGGAAATGGTTTGATCTTATAAAATATGCATTATACAAATATCTCACACCAAATAGTGGTCTTAATAGTGGCAGTGTTTCAGCCATAGCTGGTTTTCCACTGTATTTCAAGAGTGTTTTTGCTTGTGATTTTAAAATTCCAAGTTATTTCCAGGATGATTCAGTCTCTAAGTTTTTTCTGCTTGTCCCTTACTATGTTTTAGATTTCACAGTGCTGTTGAACAGTTACCTAAGCACAGCATGGAAGAAATCTTGAATCACAGATGGAATCAGCAATGGAAGTATTTGTTCTCTCTCAATCCCCTACAAGTGAGGAAAGGGGGCAGTACTTAGCGTGGGCTGAAGGGCAAAGGAGACCATTAAAGGACCCCTTGGAGGTAGATAAAGCCAAATAACTATAAAGGAGGAGTCAATTGAATTTGCTGCCTACTAGGCATCCCTGTAGGCATTTCCAATTAGATATCCGCATCTCTCAGGCATCTCAGATTTAACATATGCAAAACCAAGCTCTTTTTTTTTTTTTAAATGTTTATTTATTTTTGAGAGAGATGGAGACAGAATTCAAGTGGGTTAGGAGCAGAGAGAGAGGAAGACACAGAATCCGAAGCAGACTCCAGGCTCCGAGCTGTCAGCACACAGCTGGCAGGGGCTCAAACTCACGAGCTGTGAGATCATGACCTGAGCTGAAGTCAGACGCTCAACTGACTGAGCCACCCAGGGACCCCCAAAACCAAACTCTTGATCTTGACCCGCCCAAAACAGGCACTGCCAGGTCTTTCCCATCTCAGTTTATGGTAACTTCCTCCTAGTTACCCAGCCCAAACATTAAGAAGTCATTTTTGACTTGCCTCTCTCTCTTTCTCCTCTTGTTGGCTCTACCTATAATTCATGTGTTATTTTTCATCACAATAATTATCATCTTCTAAATAATTTAATTTACTTATTTCTTTTTATTATTTGCCCCTACTACGGTATAGATTCCATGAAGGGAGTTTTCATCTACTCACTTATACAACCCCAGCAACTGAAATATTTGGAACAAATATTAGGAATATAGTATGTGCTTAATAAATAAATGTTGAATGAACAAATGAAAATATGAATGAACTATGCTGAAACATGACTGTAGCCTAATCTCTCCACTGTTTAATTGTGGCATGATTGCCACGTCCGATGGGTTTTATGTATCAGAACATGTCTAATGTTAGCAGAGGTAGAAAAAAACTGGTTTGTATAATTTGATAAGTTTTCCTGTGTTGTTTTATTCCTCTCTTTCCATAATCGGGATAACAGATTGACTACATTGGATTTTAGAGGTAAAGATGAGATTTATAGGTAAAAATAAATTTTATCTAGAATTTTTGAGTCAAATCTCAAACCAAGAATCATCAAATGAGCTCGAAGAAATGCAGTGGGAAGCTTTCAGAACTTTTTTATCAAGATGCTTATGAACAAGTCTGTATGTATGCTCAAGTGTTGTGGATAGTGATGCTGGTACTACTAGATTGGGGTAAAAAGCGTATGTGTCTGAACTTCTGTGATCCATCTCCGACTGGAAAAGTAGCAGCATACTTGGCTGCTCTGTCCCTCTAGCTCTGTGCCTCTAGTCCCTCATAATGTACCTAAGGTATCCTTGAGGTAGAAGATGCCTGAAGGGAAAGGTGTGAAGGACTTTGGAGGTTCCACTCAACTTATGCATTAATAAAGGAGCCATCATTCCTTCTTTTCCCTTATGGTTTAAAAGGTCTCCCTGCCATTTTGCAAATTTCTTTTTGTTTTTTAGTTTCTTTATAACAATTTATGACTTGTCTGGATTTTCCATTAATATTTTACATGTTGAGGGACACAATGTTTTAAATCCTGTGATTCTCCTGTGCCTAAACTGTTTCTAAATTATATCATACATGGGAACTGTAGCCAGGAGTTAAAAATCTGGCAGTTAAAACTTGGATTCAGTACAGGTTTTCTAATGTTCCTTGGAATCACTCAATATGACCTCTTGATGGGTGAGTGTCTTTCTCTCTCTTTTGTAATTCCTGGGGGTTTCAAAGTTGGAAGTCAGAGAAACACAGAACTGATGATGCAGCTTTATTTGGAAAATGTGTCATTTTATTTCTACATATTTCAGATGTGGTTGTGTATGTGTGCGTGTGTGTGTGTGTGTATGTGTGTGTGTGACCAATGTAAAGCTGTAAATATATTAAGAGAAAAAATTGTATATAAATGTGTGCATACTTAAAAAAAACCTCTTAGCTTTACAGCATAAAATATCTTCTGTCTTTATGTGTTAGATTATAATTTATTACTCTACAGGAGATTCCCAACCTGGGAACAAAAGCATTTGCACATGTGTTGCTGAAGATTAGTTCAGGGAATGGGAAAAAGAGGAGTTAATGGTAAAGAGCTAAGACATAAATTTTGAGAAGCTGTTATTGTTCAGGTACTATGTTAGGTGCTCCACTCACCTTATTCCATTTAATACCACAATCCTATGAGGTAGCTGTTATTCCCCCTAACTGGGTAAGGGAAAATAACTGTTATTTTCCTTTACTGAACAAGGAAAGTATGTCTCAAAGTATGTAGCTGGTCTAAGGTTGTACAGAGAATGTGGCTGAACTGGGATTCAAAACTGCCTGGGCTTGTACAACTCTGAGGCTCATGTTCTTTCAACTTCATGCAGAAATGAGAGTGCCAAGGGCTTGAATAATAAGGATAGTCTTGTTTTCTGGTCCAATTATTGGCTCACCTGCTTCCCTAGCCATTACCTCTGTGTGATTTATTGCACATCATGGCACCATCTCTTAGGCCTTTTCTCTGCCATTTCTGTGGTTACTTCTTTATTCAGTTTTGTCAAAGTTTTTTGTTTTTGTTTTTGTCTTTCTGTTAGTTAAATGAAATGTCTTTTTAAAAAAGTTTCCTTTTTCAGTGTTTTTTTTTTCCTTTCCATGGAATCCTTTAAGTATAAACAGGATTCCACATAGAAGCTCTGGTATCACTCTGGCTAAACAAAGATTTAAGTAAAATTTAACGAAAATACAGAAGGGAACCAGACATAAGTGGCTCTGAGCACTTTCTCAGAAAAATTGGGATACACACTAGCATAAAAACTGTATCATTTTAAAGACATATCTTCCCTTCAGTATTCTCATGGGAATTCACATCACAAATAACACAAAACTTAAGCTTATTTTGTTTTATGAGTTACGGTAAGGAGACGAATTTCTGCTAGTAGGGCAGTAGCATTGAATTTGGGGAGGCATTGGCACAGGGGCTGGAGAGGGAGGTGCAGCTTTGATAGTTGGCATTTTCATCTTCCTTACTCTCTCACATCACAAGTTATGTTCCTAAATTTTCTTCTTCTTTTTTAAAAAAAAGTTTATTTTTGAGGAAGAGAGAGCATGTGAGCATGAGCGGAGGAGGGGGAGAGAGAGAATCCCAAGCAGGCCCTGCACTGTCAGCACAGAGCCTGAAGCGGGCCTCGATATCAGGAACTGTGAGACCATGACGTGAGCTGAAATCAGGAGTTGGATGCTTAAACTGACCGAACCAGTCAGGCACACCTATGTTCCTAAATATTCTAATCTGCAACAATTTAGGTAAGAGAAGGAGCTAGTGTGAGGTCTGGGAGGGCATAAAAGGTTATAAAGTCTTTTAAAAGATATTGTTTTATTCAGTCTTTATAACAAATATGTGAAGTGGGTAGTGCATTGTATTACTTGGCTTTGCAACAGTAACAACCCTCTAATCTCAGTGGTTTACAGCAATGAAGTTTGTCATTTATGTTTCATGGAGGCTATAAATCAGTGCATGTCTGCTTCCTGAGTGCTCTTCATTCTAGAATCCAGGCTGAAAGAGCAGCCCCCTTATGGGTGTGTTATAATAGCAAAGGATTAGGACAAATGTCACATTACATTGGACAAAGCATGTCATATGTCCAGGTCCAAAGACAGAGTGTGTGAAAATGTATACTCCTCCCATGGCCAGGTAGTATTATAATGTACCACAGGCAAGTATTGCTATTGTGGTTGCCCTTCTTATTCTACACAAGTGGAAACCAAGGCATAGAGAAGTTAGAAGAACTGTCCAAGATCGCACTACTGACAAGTGGTCGAGGACAGTTTGGAACTCAAGTTGGACTGGAGGCCATTACTTTATGTATTATACCAACAAGAATGACATTTTCTTTCATTTATCCCTTTATTTTTATTGATGACATTGAGAACAGTTTTCCTCCTAATGCCCTACTAGAACAGTGTCCATCGTTTCCTTCTCTTCCAGTCTTTCAAATCAATGGCTTTAACATAAACCTTAATCTTCAAATGATTTCTGTATGACAGAAGTCAGTATTTAAAAGTTACAGATAGTTGGGGCGCTGGGTGGCTCAGTTGGTTAAGCATCTGACTCTTACTTTCGGCTCAGGTCATAATCTCACAGTTTCGTGAGTTTGAGGCCTGCATCAGGCTCCATGCTGACAGCACAAAGCCTGCTTGAGATTCTGTCTCCCTCTTTCTGCCCCTCCCCCACCCATGCTGTCTCTGTCTCTCTCAAAATAAATAAATAAACTTAAAAAAAATTAAAGTTACAGATAGTCCAGTTTTTGATGAAAGTGTGAATTAAAAAAATAAAATTCTTTTTCAAATCTGGAACTGAGATTAATTATTGTTTAATCAAAATTTGTCCTAAGTCCCATATTTCTTTGTATCAGTTAAAGGCATTGTCTATGAAAGAGGGCCAAATGTAATTTATAATGGTGCTTTGCGTGGACTTTCACTGATAAGGAATTTTGTGAGCCTTTTCAGAATGGGAAGCATTATTTAAAAAAAATTTTTTTAATGGTTATTAAATTTTGAGAGACACAGAGTACGAGCAGGGGATGAGCAGAGAGAGAGAGGGAGACACAGAATCTGAGGCAGGCTGCAGTCTCTGAGCTGTCAGCACAGAGCCCAATGTGGGGCTCAAACTCAGGAACCATGAGATCATGACCTGAGCCGAAGTCTGATGCTCAGCCATCTGAGCCACCCAGGCGCCCCCAGAATGGGGAGCATTGTTAACCGAAGTGGTGGTATGACCCTGGTTTGTTTCCAGCCCAGTCTTCCCTGAATTCTCTAAACCTCACGCTAGCAGAGCTGCTGACTTCCCAGAACACTTAGATCTCTCCTTTCTTGTCTCTGGGTCTTGGCTTAGGATATTGTTCCCTCAGCTGAAATGCTTCCAGCCTGATCCACCTTTTCAGTCAACCGGGTCTGATTGTAACAGTTTTTCAAGGCTTCATCTTTAAATGCTTTGTGCTCCAAGAAGTCTTTTCCCATCTCATCGAATACAAATAGAAATCCTCAAACAATGCTTTGCTTGAACTCTTGTACTCCTTCTTCCCCTTTTGCCCAATACCTTTCACCTAACAGATATGCAACAAATGATTTTTTAATGGAAATAAATTGAACTACTGTATTTGCTAAATTGAAGTTTTTGTGTAGAATTGATTCATATATTTATTTAACAAATAGTTGTTAAGTGCCTACATTTGTAAGACACAATTAACTTGCTAAAGGTAACATAACAATAGAGTGATGTATTCAGGACTGAAATCCAGGATTGCCTGACTCCACAGCCAGTGCTCTTGAACACTACCTAGGTATCAAAAGCTAGAGATTTCTGAATGCTAGAGAGCTTCACTGTTGGGCAGATACTAATCTTTCTTCCCCTTAAACATTGTATAAAGTGGGGCACCTGGGTGGCGCAGTCGGTTAGGCGTCCGACTTCAGCCAGGTCACGATCTCGCGGTCCGTGAGTTCGAGCCCCACGTCAGGCTCTGGGCTGATGGCTCAGAGCCTGGAGCCTGTTTCGGATTCTGTGTCTCCCTCTCTCTCTGCCCCTCCCCCGTTCATGCTCTGTCTCTCTCTGTCCCAAAAATAAATAAACGTTGAAAAAAAAAATTGTATAAAGTATTTTTACCAGTGCCTTTTTAAGCTACTATTTAGTCTTGGTTTCAAAATTGTCATTAAAACCATTTTTTCCTATTAATGTAAGATGTTCCCATCGAAAGTAAAATAACATTTTCTGTATGGACTGACTATGTTGGGTTTCTGTATGGACTGACTGTGTTGGGTTCTACCTAAAGGCAGATTCAGGTTTTGTGGGTTGTGAGCTTACACACACATTTTTTTTCTGGCCCCTTTTAAGAAAAAGAAAAAAAGAAAAACTACAAACATTAAAAAAAAAAGGTATGCCATATTTAACATAGGAAAAGAAATCATGACAATTTACTTGAACTTGGAGGTTCAGATCTCTTTTTTTTTCCTAAGGTATCTTGAGGCAATTTACCAGAAATGCTTACATAGGAGAGTCTTTATTGCCAACCTGGCTTCTCCTCACCTAGGATACTTTGCAGCTCCTGGCGACTCCAGGCACCCCAGGGACCATGCATGTGAGGCTTTATTCACTTCTCAGTAAGTCCCCCCTCAGTCTTGGCAGTTTAAAAGTGATGGTCAAATTGCATTGAGTTTAGTCTTAGATGAGTTTTTGAGTTTATTTTCTAGACCTTTTGTGACGTTTTCCTAGAAAATGGAGATATTTATTAGGAATGGCATTGTGAGACACAAGTTTCTTTCTAATTAAAAAAAAATTTTTTTCCCCATAGCATTGGGTGAACTATTGTTATTGTAGAAACCATTTGGTATGAATATAATCTCTTTTTGGAAATATTGAAATGGAACATAAATAATGAAAATCTGTTCTTAAATGAATAGTGCTGTCACTAAGGTATTTAATGTAGCTCAGACACTGTGTTCAGAATAACATTACGCTGAATCAATCACTTCGATTTTTAAAAAAAATCTTGTAAGTGACTACACTTTGTTGAAGGATTTAAGTCATTTTTTCCTTAAAACTTTGTTGAAGTATTGACCCTGCAAAGAGACACCACTGGAAATTAGTCTTTTTCGTGTAGTATTGAAAAATAGCAGCAGAGGGCCACATTGCAATGTGCTGGATTTCTTTTCTTCAAGAAAGAACATTTTCTGTCCATTGTTTGGCATCTGTTCTCTCATTTTGAAACTTGGCAATACATTTATTTGAAAAGAAGAATCTTTTTATATAATTTTATTTTATTTTAAGTTTTTACTTTTATTGATTTATTTTGAGAGAGAGAGAGCGTGTGAGGGAGAGGCAGAGAGAGAAGGAGAGAAAGAATCCCCAGCAGGCTCTGTGCTATCAGTACAGAGCCTGATGCAGGGCTCAATCCCATGAACTGTGAGATCATGACCTGAGCCGAAATCAAGAGTTGGACGCATAACCAACTGAGCCACCCAGGTGCCCTGAAAAAAAGGACTTTTAAATACAAATGTTACTCTATTGAGAATGGAAGATGCAATGTAAGCCTTAAAATTTATTACCTTTTTTTTCTTGGTTGCTCTGAAGATGTTGAAATTTTGACATCTTTCTTCACTTCCTTCCACAGTGGTAAGGAATTAATACTCTTTTAACTTTTCGGTGTAGGCCGTTACTTTATTTCTTAAGCTCATCCAGTTTGTTGGCAGGTTATTATGAGAACACATTCTGACAAATTATGTTACTTTGTTCAAAGGATCAGAAAAATTACATGGCAGCAGTTCATAACATAATATCACACTTACTACATCTTCCAATTTCCTTTCAGCTGATTGTGCTCATGTTCTAACAAAGTTATTTCCTATAGTTAAAAAGAAAGTTGTAGGTTAAAACTATGTCAAGATGTTAAAAATGATTGAGGTTGAGTATGTGTGATCTACTCAATAAAACTGTCTTACTTATTTTGTGGGCTCATTTTCTGATTAGCTTGACTGTGATCAGGACAGATAATGGCATAGAAAATGAAAGGATTGGCTGAAATACAGCTTAGTGCACCCTAAATATGTAGACACGAGTTTGCACTTAATCCCAATAAGTTTCTTTTTAACACTATAGTCTAGCAGACCACAAATATTTTTGATAACTCTGGGTTCTGCAGTCAAATATATTTATTTTTGTAGTCTTAACCTGGTTTCTTATAATTATGTTCATAGAGAGTTTTTTATCTTCTCCAACCATCATTCATTCTCACTAAAAGTACATTTCTAGAATCCTGCTTTTGAAAAAAGGATTCTAATCATCCTTCAAAAAGGACTTGTTTTGGGATGAAAGAGTTTCAGAATAATGAATTATTGTTCATTACCAACTTTCAGAATCCTTGTGTCTTGAGGAACTTGAATAATTTAACTATTAGGGACTATAAACATTATATAGAAAAGAGCCAATATTTTATTGAGATTAAATGAATATATAACGTCATATAGAAACATGTAAACATTGTATGGAAACATAACATAAACATATAAAGATTGTAGAGAAATATAGGAAAGGGCCTCCATATAAACTTTAGATAAAAAACATGTATTTAAAAAATTTTTTTAATGTTTATTTATTTTTGAGAGACAGAGAGTGAGCATGAATGGGGGAGAGGCAGAGAGAGGGAGACTGAGGATTCAAAGCAGGCTCTGCACTGTGAGCGCAGAGCCGGATGTGGGGTTCGAACTAACGAACCTGTGAGATCATGACCTGAGCTGAAATCGAGAGTTGGCCGCTTAACCAACTGAGCTGCCCAGGAGGCCCTAGATAAGAAACATTTAAACATTGTATAGAAGAGGGCCAATATTTATTGAGATTAGGTGAATATTTATTTTGTATGTATTTGTTGTGATCCACAAAACAAAATGCTAATAATAATGACTATCAGTTAGACAATTTAGAATATGCCCTACTATTAACTTTCTGTGATAAAATGTCACATATTTGATTCTCTTTTCTGATAAAGCATTATATAAATAAAATTGGATAAAATTGGATAAAATTTCAAGGCTTAAAAACAACCACTTTAGGACTACTGAATTGACCAAAGTCGTACAAGTTGAAAAGCAATTATTTATGAAAAAAATACTGAATGTCAAATAAGAACAGTGGGAGTCTGGCATTTTTTGCCTGGGGCTTCTCCCATCCACACCCACACCCATGCTGATCTGAGCAGAAATGTACAGGGCACTGCAAAACAAGAAAGCCAGCAGCTTCGTTGCCACAGGGGATTCACTTGGTAGGAGCAGAGAGGAGACAAACCTCACGTTCAACAGTGTTGTCAATAACAGTACTGGTTTTGGTGGCAAATGAAGGCTACCAATGGTTCGGGTAGCACGAGGTTGCGGTAAGCAGTGGACTAGCAGACTGGCCTGAAATTTAACAGGGAGATAAGGGAAATAAGAGCTTTGGTAAGGTCTCTGCATGTCCATCCAGGAGGGACTGGAGAAGACCCCCAAATCCCCATATCCCTGGCTAAGCGTGAGACTGTATACCTGCAAAGAGCTGCTGCTAGAAGGCCTAGTGGGAAGTAAAATCCAGGACATTATTGAAAACTGACTGATTAATTCAATAAGGCTTTCTTTAGGTCATTTAATTAGGCTTAAAAGGCCATGAAAGGACTATATGATTCCTTCTATTTTTGAAAATTCTTTGTAATTTCTAAATATTTAACTTTGAAATACACTAGAATAGGGAATAGTTTTTTAATCTCTGAATTGTGAATCTTTGAAATCTTTCTCTCCACCTACAGAGTAGAACTCAACTTTTGCGAGGTTACCACAGCTGGAGTAGGTAGAATGCAAATCAGATTGAAACATTCTGATTTCCAAAAATTCATATTCTTAAATACTATGCTATATTTTCAGATGATGGTGATATAGAATATAAAATATCTTTAACATAATATCATAGCAATCAAGTTAATTTATACAGTTATTGGTACATTAAGCCAGTATATACTTTATAGTTGATCCTTTAAAAAAACTTTGTATTAAGGAGAATTTCAAACAGTTACAAAAATAGATAATATAACAATCCTTTATGTATGTATCCATTACACAGCTTTGAGCTTTTTCTATAAATGCTAAAATTACTGCTTGCTATGCTAATCTTTATTACAAAAGGGAAATAATTCTATTTATTTATTTATTTTATTTATGTATGTTCATTTATTTTGAGAAAGAGAGTGTGTATGTGTGTGTGTGTGAGTGGGGGGAGGGGCAGAGAGAGAGGAGAGAGAACATCCCAGTCTCCTTGCTGTCAGCACAAGCTCGATGTGGTTCTCGATCTCACGAAATGTGAGATCATGACCTGAGCTAAAATCAAGTGTCAGACATTTAACCAACTGAGCACCCATGCATCCCAACAAAAGGGAAATAATTAAAGATGAATTTTTGTAGGGTAAACACTAATTGCTTTTAAATTTTGCAATTAAAAATCTCACTAATCTATTTTACTAACTCATTATTCAGTGACTATTTCCTTTTGGAATGGACACACTTAATATGTTTTTAAAAGTAGTCAACACAGTGGAAACAGCATAAGGAGTAGGAGGAGTAGGCAGATGGAAATATTCAGTGAATACTTTGGCATAATGGAGCGACCAAGTAGAAGGTAGCTGAATGGAGCTTCAGACTTCAGTTTTTTTAAGACATTGTCTCTGTACTTATGGCCCCATCAATCACCCATGGTCTAATGTTTTTTTGTTTGTTAGTTTGTTTTATTTTATTTTTTATTTTTTTTAAGACTAATTTTTAGAGCAGTTGAAGTTCGCAGCAAAAACGTTGAATGGAGAATACAGACAGTCCCCGTATCCCCTATACCCACATGCATAACCTCCCCCACTTTGGACATCTCCCACCAGTGGTTCCTTTGTTACATTCAATGAACCTACGATGACACAACATTATCGCCCAAAGTCCATAGTTTACTTTAGGGTTCACTGTTGGTGCTGTACATTCTATGTGTTTTGACAAATGTGTAATGACATGTATACATTATAATAGTGTCGTACAGAGTAGTTTCACTGCTCTAAAACTCTGGGCTGGTCTTTTGTTTATAACATTTTCTCTTTTATACACATTATACTGTTCTTTCTTGTATTTCTAATAACATGTCAGGGTTTTTAGTGACTTTTGGCAGGGGGTTAGATAACTGACAACCAGTTACAATTATTGCAACCTGTGCCCAATGGTATGCAACAGAGGTGTGTATGTGGAACTGGAAGGAATTAGTAGCATGATCAAACCTATTCTTTCAGGCCACCTATGAAGTATTTTGTGTTGCACAGAGCATTTAACTACTTTATTTGAAACTTTAGGACCCTTGAAGAGAATGTGATATTTTAAGCCATATGTTTCCATAACAGTCTTCAAATTCCAAATGTCAAATCTATTTACAATAACTCTGGCTTCTGAAAGAAACTATTTTATATTTCTGCCTCTTCTTTGGCCTTATATTCTGTCCCACAATTCAGTAGTGAATGTCATTGGTAAAGCTTTGATTTATTTCTGGGAAAGTCTTCCTGGATTTTTCTGCATGGTTTCCTTAAGAAATTGGAAGTTATGCATATCCAGACTATGTTCATTTTATTTGACAAACTGTTTGCATTAAAAGAATTTAGAAAAATTTTGGTTACTAATATCTGACTTGCTTCTCTCCTAGGCATCAGGGCTCTGGTTTGCCTAGACACTTAGAAACTGTGCATTTTGATTATTCCCATAACTTCTTTACCAGGTTATAATGCTCGGCCATTTAAAATACTATTGTCTTTTGCTTTTATAAAAGTTTTTATTTATTTATTTTTGATAGAGAGCACAAGCAGGGGAGGGGCAGAGAAGGAGAGAGAGAGAGAGAGGAAGAGAGAGAGGGAGAGAGGGAATCCTAAGCAACCTCTGCACTGTCAGCCCAAAGCCTGATGTGGGGCTCGATCTCACAAACCATGAGATCGTGACCTCAGCCCAAATCAAGAGTTGGATGCTCAACTGACTGAGCCACCCAGAAGCCCCTGTCTTTTGTTTTTAATGAAAGCTCAAAATTATGTTACTTAGATTATCTGCTTTAACTTTGTAGATCTGGAGTGGGGGAGCCCACTGATAATCAGAGTATAGTTTCAGACAAAATCCCTCTCCTACTCTATAGAACAGGTTGCCATATATACAGTAGAGTTGTAAGGATCCCCAAAATTCTGTTCTGCTAGAGTTATTGCTGCCAGACTGGGTGGATTTTGCTCAGATTTAACATAATTTACAGATTCCTTTTTGTATAATTGTGGAATTTTCAGATGACTTCAAATGGAATATTTTTCATTTTAGAGGTCTTAGAAAGGGCAGTGTTGAACATCAGTTAAAGTTCAGATTCTGTATTATGAAAAACTATATGTTAACAAATTGGATAACCTAGAAGAAATAGATAAATTCCTATAAACATATAATTTATCAAAACTGAAATAGGAAGAAATAGAAAATTTGAACAGAACAACAACCAGCAAAGAAATTGAAACAATAATAAAAAAAAAGTCCCAACAAAAAAGTCCAAGACCAGATGACTTCACAAGCAAATTTACCAAACATTTAAAGAATAGTTAATACCTATTCTTCTCAAACTATTCCAAAAAGTAGGAGAGAAGGAAAATTTCCAAATTTATTTTGAGACCAGTATTACCCTAATACCAAAATCAGATAAAGACACCACAAAAAAAGAGAACTACAAGCCAATATCTCTGATGAACATAGATGCAGAAATCCTCAACAAAATACTAGCAAACAGAATTCAACAACACGTTAAAAAAATCATTCACCACAATCAAGTGGGATTTATTTCTGGGTTGCAAAAGTGGTTCGATATTTACAAATCAATCAGTGTGATACATCACATTAATAAATGAAAGGATAAGAATCATATGATCATTTCAATAAATGCAGAAAAAGCATTTGACAAAGTTCAACATCCATTCATGATAAAAACCTTCAACAAGTAAGGAACCTACTCAACATAATAAAACCCATGTTAATATCATCCTCAATGGGAAAAGTGAGAGTTGCTGATGAAATGGTAGAATGTTTTTAAAGTGTCATTTTCACAATCATGTTCAGTTTCATACTGAACTGATTAAATAATACATTTTAATCTAACACTGTTTGCACTTACAGCTTTTTTGTAAATAGAAACTATAATTTATTGTCTATTTCACATCTGTTTTACTGTAACATTAAAGGAAAAACCAGACTTTTTTTTTTTTTGAAGAGTTTGTTTAGAAAGTATCATAGTGTAAATGGTTGGGAACAAGACAAGGATGTCCACTCTCACCATTGTTATTTAAGATAGTATTAGAAGTTGTAGTTACAGCAATCAGACAGCAAAAAGAAATGAAAATCATGCAAATCAGCAAGGAAGAAGTAAAACTTTCACTATTTGCCAATGACACAATACTATATATAGAAAACCCAAAAGACTCCACCAAAATAACTGCTAGAACTGATAAATGAATTTAGTAAAGAAACAGGATACAAAATCAATATACAGAAATCTGTAGTATTTCTATACACCAATATTGAAGCAGCAAAAAGAGAAATTAAGGAATCAATCCTATTTACAATTGCACCAAAAATAATAAGATACTTAGGAATAAACCTCACCAAAGAGGTAAAAGACCTGTACTCTGAGAACTATAACACACTTTCATTAGTGTGATGAAAGAAACTGAAGATGATGCAAAGAAAAGGAGAGACATTCCATATTTATGGATTGGAAGAACAAATATTGTTAAAATGCCTGTACTGTCCAAAGTAATTCAGACTTAATGCAGTCCTTATCAAAATACCACCAGCATTTTTCACATTTAAGAAACACTCCTAAAATGTGTATGGAACCACAAAAGAACCCAAATAACCAAAGTAGTCTTCAAAAAGTAAAGCAAAGCTAGAGGCACCATAATTCCGGACTTCTGGTTTTATATCAAAGCTTTAGTAATCAAAACTGTATGGTATTGGCACAGAAATAGACACATAGATCAATGGAATAGAATAGAAAACCTAGAAATGTACCCATGGTTATATGGTCAATTAATCTGTGACAAAAGAGGAAAGAATATCCAGTGGCAAAAAGACTGTCTCTTCAGTCTTTTTAGATTATGTTATGAGGCAAGGGAAACAAAAGAAAAAATAAATTATTGGGACTACATCAAAATAAAAAGCTTCTGCACAGCAAAGGAAATAATCAATAAAACTAAAAGGCAACTGATGGAATGGGAGAAGATATTTTCAAATGACATATTGGATAAAGCGTTAGTATCCAAAATCTATAAAGAACTTAAACTCAACACTCCAAAAACAAATAATCTAGTCAAGAAATGGGCAGAAGACATGAATAGACACTTTCCAAGGAAGACATCCAGATGGCTAACAGAAATGAAAAGAAGCTCAACATCACTCATCATCAGAGAAATACAAATCAAGACTACAATGAGGTACCACATTACACCTGTCACAATGGCTAAAATGAACAACTCAGTGAACAACAGATGCTGGCAAAGATGCAGAGAAAGGGGGACACTTTTGCACTGTTGGTGGGAATGCAAACTGGTGCAGCTACTATGGAAAACAGTATGGAGGTTCCTCAAAAAATTAGAAATAGAGCTATCCTACCGCCCAGAAATTCCTTTGCTAGGTATTTATCCAAAGAATATGAAAATGCTGATTCAAAGGGACACACATGCCCCTTTGTTTATAGCAGTGCTATCAACAATAGCCAAGTTATGAAAAGAGCCCAACCATCTATCGACTGACAAATAGCTAAAGAAGATGCAGATGTATATATATATGTATATATATATATATGTATATATATATGTATATATACATACACACATACATACACACAATGGAATATTACTGACTGATCAAAAAGAATGAAATCTTGCCACTTGCAACAATGTGGATGGATCTAGAGTGTATTATGCTAAGCAAATTAAGTCAGGGAAAGACAAATATCATATAACTTCACTCATATGTAGAATTAAGAAACCAAACAGATGAACATAGGGGAAGGGAAGGAAAAATAAGATAAAAACAGAGAGGGAGGAAAACAATAAGATATTTTAAAGTTTTTTTTAATTAATTTATTTATTCTTGAGAAAGAGAGAGCGAGCATGAGCAGGGGAGAGACAGAGAGAGGGAGAGAAGAAATCCCAAGCAGGTTCTGCACTGTCAGTGCAGAGCCCAATGTGTGGCTTGAAGTCATGAACTGTGTGATCATGACCTGAGATGAAATAGAGTTGGACGATTAACTGACTGAGCCACCCAGGTGCCCAAGAGACTCTTAAATACAGAGAATAAAGCTAAGGGTTGCTGGAGGGGAGGTCAGTGGGGGATGGGCTAAATGGGTGATGAGCATTAGAAGGGCACTTGTTGGGATGAGAACTGGGTGTTATATGGAAGTGATGAATCACCGGGAGCTATACCTAAAACCAATACTACACTGTATGTTAACTAACTTGAATTTAAATAAATAAATTAAAAAAAATAAAGAAACATAACAAATGAGCAAAGGGGAAAAAAAAAGAGAGAAATGCAAACCAAGAAATAGACTCTTAACTATAGGGAACAAAGTGATGATTACCAGAGGGGAGATGGTTGGGGGATGGGTTAAATAGTTGATGTAGATTAAGGAGTGTACTTGTCATGATGACCACTGGGTCATGTATGGAAGTCTTGAATGAGTATATCATATACCCGAAACTAACATTACATTATACATTAACTAACTGGAATTTAAATAAAAAGTTAAAAATAAGAGTTTATATTCTGGACCTAGAAGCTCAAATACTAGTTATAACACTCAGAAGCCAAATGATCCTAGGAAAAGTGAGTTTTGCTTTTTTTTCATTTTCATATAGGGGTAATAATACCAACCTCACAAAGTTCTATCTAGGATTAATTGAAATAAGGCATGCAAAGCTCTTAAATTGGCCTGGTATACACTAAACCCTCATTATATTCATGGAAGAATAAAAATGGTAATAATGTATGCTTGAACTACAAATTGGGTTTACAAAGTCTCTTTCTCCTCTTTGGATATAATGGTCACCCTCTCTACCCCAAGTACACTCCCTAAAGTGTTTGTTTGTTTGTTTTGTTTTTATTATAACAGTACCTTGTAATTCTTACGTAAGTCCAAAGACTAAACTGGCTTGGCTTAAAGTAGGTACTGGGATAGTACATCCTGAATGAGTAAGTACACTTCAGCATAGAGTGCCTGCCTCAAGTCTGACAGGTGGGCTTTGTCATTATATCATTATCACCTGTCACCACCATCATCACCATAATCCCATTATTTCCATGTTATTCTTCCAGGCCAGTACCAACTGCTGGGAATACAAAGGGGTCAAAAGATAAGGTTCTTTCCTGGAAGGACTTCCGGTCAATTTAGGATGTCTGGACATGGGCAAAATAAAAAACAAAACACAAAAGAAATAATTCAAAGTAGCACATTTGAGTGTTGAATGAGAAGTACACACTATAATTGTGGTCAGTATTTATTTAATGATGAAAAGCACAGGCATTGTAACCATCCAGTCTTATTTTACATTTAGCCTTTTATTTGCTATGTACTCTTGGTCAAATTATTTTTTATTCTCTGTTACTGAATTTTAAAAATAGGCTTTTTTTCCCCTTGGGAACCATAAAGTGAAAATGCATAGAATGTGTTCAAAATAGAATCTGGCACATAGAAATCAACCAGTAAATTGTAGTTAACGGTCCTGTAGAAGAGAAGGCCACCTATGGGGGTTGGAGATTTCATAGGAGGAAAAAAAAAACATAATAAGAACAGGATTAAAAATGGCTTCCTGGGGTGCCTGGATGGCTCTGTCTGTTGAGCCATCTGACTCTTGATTTTGGCTCACATCATGATCCCAGGGTCTTGGGACTGAGTCCCGCCTCAGACTCTGCTGAGTATGGAGACTGTTTAGGATTCTCTTTATTTCTCTCTCTCTCCTTCTGCCCTTCTCCCCTGCTCATATGCTCTCTTGCTCTAAAATAAAGTAATAAATTAAATTAAAATAAAATAAAAATGACTTCCTTACACATTACTTAAATTTTCTGGAATCAGTTTGCAAATAATACAGTATAGGGTGGTATATGGAGTGAGGAGGAATATGTGATTGTGTTACTGAATATCAGGTGCAGAATCATATTCTCACTCATAGAAATTTTTGGCATAGTTTTTATCTATCACCTTTCTGAAGCCTGAATTGAAATTCATATGCTTTATTGTCGAAGAGGTAACTGATACAATCAGTGACAGTCTATAAAATGGAATAATATTTTGAAATATAACTGCAGTCAAAGCTCTTCTAATCAGTACTTTTGTGATTACTGTAATATGCCCCTAAAAAGCAATAGTATCTTGCTTTTAATCCAAATATTAATTGCAAATAATCCAAATATTATTTGTAGCTAAACTAAAAGGAAAGATTCATTTTTCATGCTTTTTTAAATTGGATTAGGTAATTCAAACACATATTAAACAAGTCACAGAATAAGAAAGAGCCTATGGTAACAGTAAGTTTCTTTACCACTCCTTTTCTTTACTTCCCAGGTTCTCCTTCTCAGAAGGAATCCCTGATGTCTATTTCTTCCATGGATAGTTTATAAATCTAGATATATCCCCCTGTTTTTAAAATTTATAGTGTGCCCATTCTTACATCTTCATTTAATATTTATTACTTACTCATTTTATATTTGTTCTTAGGACTCTATAGTCTGAAATATGCAATTGGAAAATTGATTTACTCTAGTGAGATGCTACAATGATAAAAGCTAGCATTTGTTGAATATGTAATGTGTTCCATGAAGTTTACACTGATTGTATCATTTTTTTTTCTCATAATGACCCTAGGAAGTGGGTGTCATTTTTGTGCCTATTTTATAGATGAGAAAAACGAGGTCTAGAAATATTAAATATCTTGCCTATGATCATAAAGCTAAATAGGCTGTGGAGTTAAGACGCACATAAGGTGGTTTGACTCCTAAGCTCACACATTCAATGCTCTGTTGCTTCTAAGATTTCATTGTGTTCATTTTTAAGAAGACAACCGTAAATGTTATTGTATAAAAAAATAGAAGACAGTATGAGAATAACAGTGACAGTGGTGACAGAAATGGTAAAGTCTTTAGCAGTGTTGAAAGGATGTCTAAGAAGGGAAGAAGTTCTTGGTAGACCAGATAGCCCTGAGGACTGATGAGGGCAGCTGAAGCTGCTGCAGTGGTGTCAGGGCATCAGCAGCGAGGGAGCTCCAGATTCAGAAGATGTCACCAAGCCTGAGGAAGTTGTGGTGATGGATGCTGGCACACAATAGCCCATAGCTGGCACATAATAGTACTGTTGTGAAGATGGTATGATTAGTCATAAATTCTAGATGAAAAACTGAAGCTCACGTAAGTTGCCTTGGGTCTCACACAGCTGGAAAGTGACAGGACTCAGATTCAAAGCCAGACTCCAGTGCCTCCTAGGAAGGAGGTAATGTGTTGTCCTGCTTGCAGCACCTGGTGGACACACCAGCCTTGAAACCACAGCTTTGTGTCACTTATTGGAGTGGTTTCAGACTTTTTCATGCTAAATTTTTGTAACATGTTTTCAGTGCAAGTTTGCAAGAAAGTCCCATATGAGACTTAAGTAGGAGTGGTTGTATCCCTGTCATCCTCTTAACGTGGTTACCCTCTTCCCATCCCCTGGAATGCCCCAAGGAAGTTACATGTAATCAAGTTTGAAACTATCATTTCTACTTCTGGGATGAAAATTCTTTCTGATGACAAAACGTGTAGGAAGCACTGCTCTTCATTGACTAAAAGACTGGTACGTTCTGGTCAGGTTCAATGAAAACTTCTGTCCTCAGTTTTGCTTTTATAAGGTTAATTTTGACTATATCATTATTTCAAAGGACATAACCTGGAGCTAGAGAAAGATGGTATTGTCTCTTAGAGTGTAGTCAAGTGCTTTATTCTGAGAACCTAATGTAACTCTTAAGATAATAACAGCATTTGGCAGGCCTTTGTTTAAAGTTTTTTCTCCTGTACAATCTCAAATTCCAGCAATGTAAAGGGCTAGTCTTTCCTTTGTCTGGAATGATGAATGCTAGAATAGAGTCTACATGCTAACTTAATTTCAGAAATATTTTATACAAAACTTCTCTCATCTGCTATTGTAATGTTCTTACGAACATGCAAAATTTTACTCAAGGACCTCTGGCTTTGGTCCTAGCTGTCTGGAAGCTATGAAATGAATGCTGCCAGGTATATCACAGGATGTGCCCATATAACTGAGCAGAAAGACAGACTCTCATATGGAAGCAAATGAAATAATGAAGGACTTCTTAAAGTCCCATCAAAATTATTTTATGGAATTATTTATAGCAGGCAAAAGGAAACACAGCTGCATTTTCAATGATTTTTGAAAATACTCTTTAGAATACTGGCAATGGCAGAGAAAATTAAAAATTTAATATAATTTTTTGGTTATACGGTATATTTTATAAACACATAGTCCTTTTTCATAACTGACACAGTGAAAGGTACTTTGATTGTAGATGGAGAACTGAGAACTCAGTTCAAGCTCTAGATCCTTTACTTTATAAATATGTGACCTTGGGCCAAGTAACATTTCTGAACCTCAGTTTCTTCTGTAAATTGGGGCCGGTACTCCACCTCGTCTGGTTCTTGTGAGGCTTGAGTGAGATATGTATAATCTATAAAATACTGTGCACATAAAGTATATTAATTATATGACTCCCAATGTCTAAAACTTAGAATCATAAAATCATATATCTTAAAGGAACATTAGAGGACATCCATATACGCATATTATCTTTAACATTTAAAAATCATTGTCCCATCTTTAGTCATTTTCAGCAATGGGTTCATACTATTTAGGATGCAGGCAATTCCATATTTGGCAAGTGTCCCAGGTTGGGTTCCTCTGGAGGCAGACTCAAAGTGGGAAATGAGGGTGCAGGGCATTCATTAGGAAGTGCCCTTGGCATCATCCCTTGAGGAAGAGTGGGAAGGAGGCAAGATTGGACAGAGGGAGAAGTCAAGCTGTGATGCAGTCCCAGTGAAAGCTTCTACTGAACCCACAGTGAACTCAGAATTCACTGATGTGGCCCATCAGAGTTGTCATAAGTTGGACTAAAGTGCTGGGTTTTTATGCCCCATTATTGACCAGTCATTGAATTTTGGGCAAGGCAGTTTTCTTCAACTGAGGCAGTCCTCACAAAAGACTAAAAGCTGAAGATCATGTTCTGCAATTAGTGGAGCAAGTCTTTCCTTTGTCAAGGAGTACCTAGGCATCAACAGTATCAACTAGGTCATCCTGCAGATAAGACATTTTGTTTTATATTGAGTGGAAGTCTTCCTCACTGTGGCTATCTTGTAAGCTACTCTCGTTTGAGTCAATTCAAAGTCTTATCAATATTTTTATAACAGAGACTTCTTTAATATATTTTGGCAGCACTAGTGCTATCCTAAAATTTGGAAAGAATCAAATCAGTATGCATAATCAAGCTTCATAATATTACATACAGGGCAATAACAAAATCAATTACATACAGAGGTGGACTTCATGCTTCAAGAAATAAAACACAGACAGAATAGTTACTGTGAGTGGAGCTTTTGGACAAAACTTCCAAGTGAGATATAGGTATCATAGAAGAAAGAGATTTTAAGTAATTTTTGAGTTTAGGTTTTTATTTTTTTAATATCTTTCTGAAGGATGACTTATCATGGCTTAGGGGAGTTTTAAGGAATGAAAACATTAAAGAAATAGGGTAGATGTTGGCAACTACTATGGATAAAGGAAAATTATTCATAGCACAAAAAATATCTTGGAAGGTTGTGCAGATGTAGGAAATAAAGTGACCAAGATTTAGGTGATGCCCTAACAATACAGAATGGTAAAAGAAAAGCAGGCAAGAGCATTGTAAGAATATAAACTCTGAAAGCTAAAGTAGAGTCTGTTGGCCAAGAAATTCCATCAAAATTCTTAATTACATGAGCTTCCTCTTGTTTTCCTTATAACATCAATGTGTACTTGTATATATGTGTGTATATGTTTGATTCTTTCATTCCCTCAGGGAACGGAGAGAATTTAAATACTTTGCACTTCAGTATATTACATATCTTGGTTGCTCTATGTATATACATGTTACATGTCTGTGTACATACAGTATATCACATATCTTTGCTCTATGTAGTGTGTATGCTTTTTCTTCAGGACACAGAATTTTTAGGATATATTTCTCTTTTGCATTCAATAATTTTTCCTATAATTTAAAGCCATGAAATTGAATTGTTTTTCATTCTCAGTGCATTAAGCCCTCATGGAAAGGCTCTTTTATTTTCTTATTTGTGGAAATTTCTTGCTGTCACATTCTGGCATTCTTCCACACAATAAGCAGTTGTGTAGTGTTGGCAAATGTCCATGAATCTAGTTCTAAAGAAATGTATCCTTCACTGTGTATCTCCCATTTCCTCTTGACCTGACCTCTCTCTTTGACCTGGCTTGATTTATCTAAGTATGTTGGTGGTGCCAAGTTCCTTCTGATTTTCCCACTCAGCCCCCGCCCCCCCCCCCCCCACCACAGACACACCCAAACAAATCTCTAGGGAAAGTTATGTTGGCTTTGGGGGAGGATGGTTGTAAAGGCAGAATGAGGAAGTTGGAGAGTAATGGCAGGAATTCAGCAGATTATTATAAGACAGATTGATTCAAATGATGAGTTACTCTCATATTTTGAGTACGTGACATGGTGTCTTCACTTCTTTCCTTTTCATGTAGCAAGTGGCTACTCATGTACACAGGAGAGAATAAGTCATGTCTGCTCTGTTTCCTGTTCTATGATTTGGGTTATACCATATTGCCAAAATCCGGAAAAGGATGGAGCCATTGTTTGCTGACATAGTGCATGGAGTTCAATTGGGGAATAGGGACAGCTAAATGCTTCCAGAAATAGAGGTGGTGCAGTTTCCACCAGTGCACCAATGTCAACCTACCTTAAAAGTTTTGCTTATCTAGTCAGGACTGCATTTGAAATACAGAGCCCTCTCCACTTTCTGTTATCATTACCATCTCCAAAATACAAAGTTTCTTTTAGTGACCTAGCACTGTAGTAATTTTTTTGCCAGGAAGAATTATTTTCTAGTCTTCTATGAAAGTCTTTTTCCTCAGTCAGTCCATAGATTCCTTTTGCTGGAAATATCATTGATCTACGGTGAATTTAATTTTAGCCATCACATCACCTACCTACCAACCTTCTTTTCTTCTTCCCTTCCTCCCTCTCTCCTTCCCTCCCTACCTTCCTTCTTCTTTCCCTCCACCCCTTCCATCCTTACTTCCTCCCTTTTTAAATATTTATTTATTTTTTGAGAGAGAGAGAGAGACAGATAGAGAGAAAGAGAGAGAGAGAGAGAGAGAGAGAGAGAGAGAGAGAGAGAGAGAATCTGAAGCAGGCTCCAAGCTGTGAGCTGTCAGTACAGAGCCCGACGCAGGGCTTGAACTCATGAACTGAATTGTGAAATCATGACCTGAGTCAATGTTGGATGCTTTACTGACTGAGCCACCCAGGTGCCCTTCCCTTCCTTTTTTTTTTCTTTTTATTCAGTACATATTTAGGGTCTATTTGATTAATACCATGCTAAGCACCAAGGATACAGTGTTGAAAATGTAACACCAGGAAGCTACAGTCTAACATGGAAGAAAGATATTTTAAAAATTAGTGAGTTATAATATGTGTTACAGAGGGGAGGTACAAGATAATATAAACATGTGTAATAGGGTAAAGTAACTTGGCTGTAGAAGCGACATTTAAAAGGAGACCTGGAGAGTGAGTAGAAGTTACTGAGACAAAGGGTGTAAAGTTAGCATTAGAGACCATGGGAGTTTTTTCAGGCAGAGGGAATGGAATGTACTAAGGCCCTAAGACTTAAAGGAAAAGGATTGACTCAAGACGTTATGAAAAGAGTAGTGAGGCCTGAATTTAGAGTGAAGTGAGTCTGAGACGTTACACAGAGCAGTAAGGACCAGATTAAGAGTCATAGTCAAGTTAAGAGCTTAAGGTTCATCCTACTGTAATAGGATGAGTTTTATGGTTTTCCTACTGCAGTAGGGTATCTGTGAGATGGAGCTAAAGAAAACAGACACAAGGTACACAGGTACTTAAGAGGGATAAACTGTTGTTCTAATGTCAGCAATTTTATTTCTGAAGATAAAACCATCAATTGATCTTCTTGTTTTAAGAACTGTTTTATTGTCTTAATCACCATTGTGTAAGATAAGTTGGAACATACCCTTCCAGGGAAAATGTAATGGGAGATATTTTTGCCAAGAGAATCACCTCATTCTTGCTATATAGAGAGTCATGGTGCTTCTCTCCAGTGACCTCAGGATTGTGGATTTAAAGACAGGAGGATGAAAAATTGACCCACTTTCCTCAGAATTATTGGACTTTCTGGGAAGGAGAGGATTATGAACCCTCTTAGAGCTCCAAGTTATGATATCCTATCTGAAAGATTAGTATAGTCTCATCTGAGGCCATTTAATAGGAAAAAATCAAGATCTTCCTCCCCCTTTTTCCTCAAAGGATGTATTGATGATGTGTAGTCTGGGTTTGGTCACAACACAGGAGGCATGTCTGTGCTGTGAATGTGAAGGGTCTCAATACAGGGAAATGGAGACTTCTGTAGCTGTTGGAAGCCCCGCAGGAGCAAAAGCCAGGAACACTGCCCTGATGATCTCATCCTACAGCAGTGATTTTGGTGATTCTCAGAGAAGGTCAAATTACTTGGGTCCTCATTTTGGCTAATGTGGCTATCTGCAACTGCCTACATAGGGTAACAAAATATTCTATTCTTCTGCCCTCTAGAGCTCACGCAAGTGCCTCTCACAGGCAGATTTTAACCTGTAACCATACAAGGAAGAGGATTCTGGAAAGGTAGTTCTTCCCTCTTCTCTGTTTTCCTTTTCAGGAAATAATTAACCCTAGAAATTTATAACTTCCACAGAGAGATTGGGCCATGTTGTAAGTGATTTAGACAAGTTCAAACCTCTTTCCTTATTTTCCTCTTATTAAGAACCTTCTCACACCCCCAACATAAATGATACATATATTCTGTTTATCAGGCTATCTTTATCTTCTCTCTCAACTTCCACTTCCTACTTCATCAGTATAAATTGCTGACAGTCTGGGGTAATCCCAGAACTAAGTTATGCAGAAGTTGGGACATACGGAATGTTACTTGGGAATTTTACCTGCATTTTCTGGGTTCCTATCAGAGATCTGCTGAAAAACATTGGAGGAACATAGGGTTCTGCAGGACCAAATAATGCCTTTTTGTCTGTGGGCACAAGAAAACCATGTGATGTGGGTGCAAAGCTGGTGAGCAAGAGAACGTCATGCAATTTAGAATAAAAGTGCCCTTTCGTTTGGGGGGACATGGCCTTGTGTCAAGGATTATGGCTTGGTAGGTGGTATACAGGTTGCATTTAGCCTCAGTTCATCCCTTTGCTGGGCCCTTTTGTGTAGTGAACAAGCTGCACAAACCTATATGGCTGCACAGGGAAAATGAAACATGAGTAAATGTAAAAACAGGCAGAAGATGACGAGCAAGGCTTATGTTAGGAAACCTAACAACTCATATTTCCTTGGAAAGAACAAGTGTTTTCCAACCCAATCACTAAAGGTATACTAAATGTTAATCAGGGTTTATAATAAATAAGGTATTAGAAATATGTATTTTAGTAGAAAATGAGTGTAAAATTAGGAGATTAAATAAAGATAGATGGAGTATAGAAAAATATTGGGCAAACTTTTTGTTAAAGGGCCAGATGATAAATAGTTTAAACTTTGTGGACCATAGAGTGTCTCTTGCAGCCTTTTTTTTTTTTTTTTTTAGTTTCTTTTAATTATTATTCTTATTTTTTTGAAGCATAGTTGACACACACTGTTACATTAATTCTGTTACAACTACTAAATTCTACTCAAGAGCAACCATAGAAAATAGGTAAATAAATGAACTGGCTGTGTCCCAGTAAAACTTTATTTACGAAAATAGGTGTGGTGCAGGGTGGTTGATAGTGTAATTTGCAAATCCTTGGTAGAGCATATTAAGAAAAAAAAAGCGTCCACTGAGGCATTTGATTGGTGTGCATCTGATGTTTATACAGAAAGTGTTCTAAATACAAGTGATAAGTATTCATAAATCATCAGATATATTCTTTTTTTAGTTTTTTTTTAAATTTTTTAATTTTTTTAATATGAAATTTATTGTCAAATTGGTTTCCATACAACACCCAGTGCTCATCCCAACAGGTGCCCTCCTCAATGCCCATCACCCACTTTACCCTCCCCCCCGCCATTAACCCTCAGTTTATTCTCAGTTTTTAAGAGTCTCTTATGGTTTGCCTCCCTCCCTCTCTAACTTTTTTTTTTCCCCCTTCGCCTCCCCCATGGTCTTCTGTTAAGTTTCTCAGGATCCACATAAGGGTGAAAACATAGGTATCTGTCTTTCTCTGTATGACTTATTTCACTTAGCATAACCCTCTCCAGTTCCATCCACATTGCTACAAAAGGCCATATTTCATTCTTTCTCATTGCCAAGTAGTATTCCATTGTGTATATAAACCACAACTTCTTTACCCATTCATCATTTGATGGACATTTAGGCTCTTTCCACAATTTGGCTGTTGTTGAGAGTGCTGCTATAAACATTGGGGTACAAGTGCCCCTATGCATCAGCCCTCCTGTATCCCTTGGGTGAATTCCTAGCAGTGCTATTGCTGGGTCATATGGTAGGTCTATTTTGAATGTTTTGAGGAAACTCCACAGTGTTTTCCAGAGTGGCTGTACCAGTTTGCACTCCCACCAACAGTGCAAGAGGGTTCCCGTTTCTCCACATCCTCTCCAGCATGTATAGTCTCCTGATTTGTTCGTTTTGGCCACTCTGACTGGCGTGAGGTGATATCTGAGTGTGGTTTTGATTTGTATTTCCCTGATGAGGAGTGACGTTGAACATCTTTTCATGTGCCTGTTGGCCATGTGGATGTCTTCTTTAGAGAAGTGTCTATTCATGTCTTCTGCCCATTTCTTCACTGGATTATGTGTTTTTCGGTGTGGAGTTTGGTGAATTCTTTATAGATTTTGGATACTAGCCCTTTGTCCAATATGTCGCTTGCAAATATCTTTTCCCATTCTGTTGGTTGCCTTTTAGTTTTGTTGATTGTTTCCTTTGTAGGAAATTCTTTTTCTACATCGATTGACAGGATCCTATGGTTCTTATCTTTTCTTTTATTAATGTGATATATCACATGGATTGATTTGTGAATATTGAACCAGCCCTGCATCCCAGAAATGAATCCCACTTGATCATGGTGAATAATTCTTTTTATATGCTGTTGAATTCAATTTGCTGGTATCTTGTTGAGAATTTTTGCATCCATATTCATCAGGGATATAGGCCTGTAGTTCTCTTTTTTTTGCTGGGTCTCTTAGATATATCCAATGTGGATGAAAAACAGCCTTTTGATAACCAATTTTAAATTATAGCTCTACAAACACCAGTAATGTAAGTTTTGTCTGGCATTTACTTCTTTGTTAAATTCCATATAACGTATACACTTGAAAAGATTGAAAGCTCTGGTAGTAGCCTACGTATTTCATATAAAATGTTATACTTTAATCTTTACACCTTAATGTTATGCTTTTTAATCTTCCCTTGCATTGTTCAACGTAATATATAATAGATATGTTATGTAATTCTCTGGGTCAAGGTCAATTTTTTTCCTTTTCCTTTGTAGCAACTGAGCTGGTATGAGGACTGATCTTTGCTTAGGCTGGCTTCATTAGTGGAATTCAGATGGTTTTCTCAGATAAGTAAATTTTGGGGGGAAAACTCTTTGTAAACAAAATACTTCTGAATATATGAGAAAGAGCAACAATTAGGCTGTTAAAAGAGACTTTATCTTTTTCTATGGAAAAAAAATTTCAGGGTCCTAGCATTTTACTTATCTCCTTAGTATCTGAATATATTATTTCATGGCATAAATACAAAGATAATTTTGCTTTTTAAGGGAATGTTGCTGAGTTATGAAACTCTTAACTCTTGAAAAGGATTAATGTTGAAAAGATCCATATTCTTCTTTTGTGGTGTCTGCTCTCAAGGTGAGTATAGACAGTTCCAACTAAGTTTTTATAAAAACTATGTGGAATAAGTGAGAGCTGATGGTTAATTGGGCAACTGAACATCTGGGCCTTAGTGTTTCGTGCAGGGACCATATTCCTTTGGCCACACCAGTCCTCCAGCGTTGTTTATTGTAGACTTTAGCCTCCCTTTTCACCAACGCAGGCAAATTTATGAAGGAGTTCACACAGCTGTTCTGGGTTCTTCAGGCAGCTAAGGCCAGCTGGAATATACTTCATTCACTGTAACACACTTCAGTTTGTATGGTTTTTATATTCCAGTGAAAACTAACAGTTAAGAGGGTTAAGAGGTCTCAGGGTTTAGACTTTGATTGTCATTTATCACTGCTAGAAAAAAACTAAACAAGTTCTAGTGGGGTCAGACCTCAGTGAAAATAAACCTCTCTCCTCCATAGCACATTAATGAAAACTCAGAGTTACATTGTTTTTTGTTTTGTTTTGTTTTGTTTTTGTTTTTAATGCCACTGACTATGCTTTGCTAATTAGTAACATGACTTATTGAAAAGTGCATCAAGTACTTTGATACTTGTTTTGACTTTCTTTTAATATCACTCTAATTTCCCATGGCGTCTTTTAGTTCTAAACTTTTTGCTGACAAATATACAAACTGTGGACAGGATTAGTCTTGTTTATTTATGAAACAAAGTTTTGTTAATATGTATTCAGAGTTGTTTCTGGGCAGTTAAATGTAGGAAGTAATTAGTACCTTCTTTCTAAGGCCATTTTGAGATTTTATTTAAAAAATGTAGGTGATAGAAAATTGGTTTGGGAATGCAGTGGGTGAACTAATTTTGAAGCCTACTCTGTGTGGAGCTAGGTGGATTTTCTGGACTGGTTTTGAGGGTGGGAATGGTATATTTCTGTGGGGTGGAGTCTAACAATTGCTGCCATATACTTTTCCTGTCTGTGTGCTCTCTGGAACAAGTGACCTAACTAGAGCCTGCCATTGAGAGGGCCAGCAGGGATGCAGCTAATGAATATTTAGCAACTTGGCTCTGCTTATCTCCTCTCTTTGGCTTATTTTGATGTGATGAGAGAAAAGGGTGAATGCAATATGTCAGTGAGAGAGCTACAATTTCATTCCTTACTTGAAGGACATTATTCCCAGCAGCGGAGAGTTTTGTCAGCAACACCTTAGCATGAGTTCAGGCCTGTGCTATTAAACTGTCCCTCGTTGAAGAATCACCCCTGTGGCTGTTGGATCTAGAGCTCTGCTTCCAGTGAATCCCTGATTTACATAAAATCTTTAGAGTTACAGACTGTCAGAATAAGATGCTACAGTTGCCACACAGAATGAGAGGCTATACATAAAGGTTTGAGTTATTTACTTTGTAGTAGAAATATTCAGTGTGTATCATGGATTCATGTTTATTAAGATTGGGAAAACTTTTGTTAAGATTTCTTCAGCATATTGCTGCTACCCATTGTTTTTTTGTTTTTTTTTTTTCTTTTGGTTCACCAAAGGTGAATTTCTTTAGGCCTTGTGACTAGCTTCTCTAGATCCAGAGATTATCTAATGAATTCTTTAGAAAACTATGGAACAAAATTAATTCAAGATTTACTGAGTGACTAATGTAATCATATCTCTCGGGAAATAAGCTGGCTCCTAATATACTGGTTAGTTGCAAAAAATTCTGGCAATGAACTGAAACAGATAAACATTTATTATTAAGGAAAAAAAACCCATCAGGGCCTTGATGTCCATATAAGACATAGACAGCCTCAGTTTTAAATTTTCTTCCAAAAACATACATTTCTTATTTGGCCATCAAAACTTATCTGTTGATAAAATTCACAATGTGATTTTTTTAATTTTATTTTTAAAAATTTTTTAATGTTTATTTATTTACTTTTGAGAGAGAGAGAGAGAGAGAGAGAGAGCACAACTGGGGTAGGGACAGAGATAGAGAGGAAGACACAGAATCCAAAGAAGGCTCCAGGCTCTGAGCTGTCAGCACAGAGCCCAATGTGGGGCTTGAACTCAAGAACTGTGAGATCATGACCTGAGCTGAAGTCAGATGCTCAACTGACTATGCCAACCAGGTACCTCCAAGATGTGATTTTTTTTTAAGTTTTTTAACGTTTATTTATTTTTGAGACAGAGAGAGACAGAGCATGAATGGGGGAGGGTCAGAGAGAGGGAGACACAGAATCCGAAACAGGCTCCAGGCTCTGAGCTGTCAGCACAGAGCCCGACGCGGGGCTCGAACTCACGGACCGCGAGATCATGACCTGAGCCGAAGTCGGCCGCTTAACCGACTGAGCCACCCAGGCACCCCCAAGATGTGATTTTTAAAAAATGTTTATTTATTTTTGAGAGAGAGAGAGAGAGAGTGAGCCCAAGTGGGGGAGGGGCAGCGAGAGAGGGGGACGGAGGATCTGAAGCAGCAGGCTCTGTGCTAACAGCAGATGTGGGTCTGGAACTCCCAAATCGGGAGATCATGACCTGAGCCAAAGTTAGGTGTTTAACTGACTGAGACAACCCCGCGCTCCTCACCATGTGTATTTAGGAAAATCTGATTTATCAAAGTTAAGATGTAGACTGGACCTTTATTACATAAAAGCCTTTAATGGGTTATTTTTGGAGGAGTAACTGTGTAAAGGAATGTTTGCATAGAGCACAAGTTGGTAAAACATATGTAACCATGAAGAATATTATTAGAAGAAAATAAAAAGTAACATCACCAGATTCATCTGTTTCAAACTTTGGTGCATCAGATTCTATCTGTGCTTCAGAAGGTATTTTAAACTGTCATAGGATATTTTTTTTTTTTCCATCAAGCATTTTCATATTTAGATAATGCTTAGATAGTGCTTCAAATGTTTTAAAGGAATAGAGAAATACTATGGCAAAAATGAAAACCATATTCACTCTGTTTCTAAATGCCAAATGATCATAATTCATAGTCCCCGACAGAATTTTGTTTTGTTTTTGTTTTTAATTGATGGATAGTTCTGACATACAGTGTCACATTAGCTTCAGATGTACAACGTAGTGACAGGACAAGTTTATACATTATGCTGTACTCACCACAAGTATAGCTGCCATCTGTCACCATACAATGTTATTACAACACCATTGACTATATTCCCTATGCTGCACCTTTTTTCCCTTAACTTATTCATTCCATTGCTGGAAGCCTGTCTCTCCCATTCCCCTTCACCCATGTTGCTTATCCCTCCCATCCCCTTCCCTCTGGCAATTGTCTGTTTCTGTTTTTTGTGTATTTGTTTATTCATTTGTTTTGTTTTTAGATTCCACATATAAATGAAATTATATGACATTTGTCTTTTTCTGTATGACTTATTTCACTTAGCCTAATACCCTCTAGTTTCATCTGTGTTGTTGCAAATGTCAAGATCACGTCCTTTTTCATGGCTAATATCCTTGTGTCTGTGTACATCTATATCTATCTATCATCTATCTGTCTATCTATCTATCTATCTACCTATCTATATCACTACTTTATCCATTCATCTACCAATGGACACTTGGGTTGCTTCCAGATCTTGGGTATTTTAAATAATGCTGAAGTACACATAGGTGTGAATATATCTTTTTAAATTAGTGTTTTCATTTTCTTTGGGTAAATATCCAGTATTGATATTACTGGCTTATATGGTATTTCTATTTTTAATTTTTTTGAGGAAGCTCCATACTATTTTCCACCGTGGCTGTTCCAATTTGCACTCCCACCAACAGTGCATGAGGATTCCCTTTTCTCCATATCCTTGCCAATACTTGTTATTTCTTGTCTTTTTGATTTTAGACATTATGACTGGTGTGAGGTGATATCTAATTGTGATCTTGATTTGCATTTCCCTGGTGATTAGTGATATTGAGGATCTTTCATGTGTCTGTTAACCATCTGTATGTCTTATTTGGTAAAGAGATCTCTGCTCTTGTTTTTAAAAAATCAGATTATTTGTTTTTTTTATTTACTGAGTTATATGAGTTCTTTATATATTTTGGGTACAAATCACTTAGTGGATATATCATTTGTGAATGTTTTCTTTCATTTAGTAGGTTGATTTTTCATTTTTTTGGATAGTTTCCTTTACTGTGTAAAAGTATAGACACAAAAGTTTATATGTACTTCTTCAAATTTTTTCAGTAATACGTTTTAGTTTTTAGTGCATAGATCTTTCACCTCCTTGGTTAAATTTATTCCTAGATATTTTATTATTTTTTGATGGAATTGTAACTGGTATTGTTTTCTTAATTTGGCCTTCTCATAGTTAGTTGTTAGTTTATAGAAACACAACTGATTTTTGTGTGTTGATTTTGTATCCTGAAGTTTTACTGAATTCAATTGTTCTAATTATTCTTTGGTGGAATTTTTAGAGTTTTCATTATATAATATCATGTCATATGCAAATAGTGACAGTTTTACCAATTCCTTTCTGATTTGAATGCCTTACTTTTTTTTTTTTTTTTTTCTTTTCTTGCTTAATTGCTCTGGTTAGGACTTCCATCCACTTTTGTTCTTGATTTTAGTAATTTGGGTCATCTCAAATGCTCCTTTTTTTCTTGATCTTTTGTTTAGAACACATTTTCTGTTTCTTCATTTTCCTTGGCTATGTGTGTTGGTGTCTATGCATTAGATAAAATAGCCACCTCTCCCTTTCTTGAAGGAGTGACCTCATGTAGGAGATGAGTCTTATCATTCAACTTTGCCCTACCGTGTAGTTGTCTCTTAAGTCTTTGTGAGTGTCTAGTTGCCTACTTTGTTCTTAGTTGCTCCCAGTGATTGAGGGTGTGCCAAGACCTGTCAGTGTTCCAAAGGAAAAGATTTCAATCAGCACCTAGATGCAGGCTGATTGGAAACTAGACTCTCAGGCAGTAGCTTTTAAAGTGCAAATACACCTGTTTCAGGGAGGACTGGAAGATGGGTATTTCTGTCTGCTCCTTCTGCACTGAGCTCTGACATGATAGCCAGTTAAGAACTGTTTCTTTGTTTGCTACCGTCCCTTTGAACCCATGAACACAATCTCTGCTGGCCACCAGAACCAAGGTATCAAGGGATGTTTCCTCTGGGTGGCAGCCACAAACGCTGGGGCATCAGACATGTGCACTAGTGCATTTAATGCAAATTCATGCAAAGAAAGAATATAAAATTTCTTCTTCATCCCCCTCCCCATTCCCATTGTCCTACCATTACCACTATTTACATTTTAGTATGTATCTTTGTAGTCCTTAACATACATAGACATTTAAAAAAATAAATGTACTTTGACTTCCAATCCCACTATTTTTTCATTTCACTAATATTAGTCTCTTTCTTTTTTTTCAAAAAGAGTAATTGCCATCTTTTAAAAATAAACACTGGTTTAATACCCAGAGTAAATATAGTTCTTGGTATACAGAAATTGATTTAGAATTTCAGATGTCTCAACTTGCTAGACTACTCATCAAAAACTCTCACTGTACTTCATTTTATGGGGAAGTTACAAAATATTGTATTGAATTTCATGGTGGCCTCCAAAAGAGAATGTCCATGTCCTAAGTCCTGGAATCTGTGAATGTTACTATTATTAATGAATGAATTAATGAATGAATTTATTTATTTTGGAAAAAGGTCTTTATATGTGTAAATAATTTAAGGATCTTGAGATGAGGAGATCATCCTGGAGTAACCGAGTGGGCTCCAAATTCAATGACAAGAGTTTTTATAAGATAGACACCCAGAGGAGAAGGCACACACAGGACAAGGCAATGCAAAAACAGAGGTAGAGAATGGAGTAATGTGGCCACAAGCCAAGGAACCCAAGAGATGTTGGCACTACCAGAGGTGGGAGGAAAGATTGTCTATTAGAGCCTCTAGAGGGAGTATACCTTGGCTGACATTTTGATTTTGGACATCTGGCTTCCAACTGTAAGAGAATAAATTTGTTGTTGTAAATCATCTTGTTCATGGTAATTTGTAATGGCAGCTGTAGGAAACTAATACAACAAACAAAATACTGTACTCCCATTATCTAGAAATAGAAGAAAATGAAACAATTGATCCATAAATTTCACTCTTAAATAAGCAACACTAACAACTTATATACCCCACATTATAATTCTGGTAAGCTTCTGTTTGGTGTTATATAATTACTTGACTTTAACACTGAGAATAAAAGATTTATTTCTGTATTAACAAGAAAGACTTGTTAAAGAGCAACAACAAAATATCAAATTAACATTATCTAAGGCTTAAGGATGACATTTGGAATTGGATTCCAATTCAACTTATAAAATAAAAGCAGTTTATTGGTAAGGTTTATATTTTTATATGTATATTTTTACAAGGTATTTATAAAATAATACCTTTAGGATTATAAATCTATCAAGTTTCTATTTAAACTATTATATAGCCACTTAACTAAGAGCAGTAAAATAAAAAACAAAAAAAATTCAAAATTATTTTAGAAGGACAAAAATTTCTTGCTGTGTATTTGAATTTTTTACTGGACTTGTTAAAAACAACCAATTTACTGTAATTACACTATTTACAATACAAAATTAAAGTGGCTTATAAGATTCACATTGCAGTAATCATTATTTTAAGAATTATAGTTCTACCAGGGTACCTGTGTGGGTTAGTTGGTTAAGTGTCCAACTTTTGATTTCAGCTCAGGTCATGATCTCATAGTTTGTGAGATTGAGCCCTGCTCTGTGCTGACAGCATGGAACCTGCTTGGGATTCTCTCTCTCCTTCTCTTTTTGCCCTTCCCCTGCTCTTGCTCTCTCTCTCTCAAAATAAATAAACATAAAAAAAGAATTATAATTTTATCAGATTTCCATTTAAGCTATTGTATATTTACTTAACAAATAATGATAAAACTAAAAGAAAAAAAGTACTTTGTATGAGGCACAAAATAACACCTTTCTGTGATCCTGGATCTTTAGAAGTAGGCTAATAGGAAGGCTAGATTAACTAATTTCTATTTTCAGGTTATAAGACAGAAGACAAAAGCCAGTGCTTGGTGGAGAGACATTTCTTATTTCCAATAGAGGGTATGCTGGGATAGGGAGAGGATCCTTGAGAAGGCCCATACTAGCTTTCCAGGGGAGAGAAAGGGACAGAAGGTCCTCTTCTCAGGAATTATCCCTTGGTATCTTCTGCAGCATCTTACCTCTGACTGAAGGATGCAATGGAGGATGAAAACCTAGGCCAACTATGTCCCATTCAGGTAGGAGTAGTGAATCAGGCATACTTAAATGACCAAGACTATCTGTGGTGTCATTTCTACTGGATCCCATTTCTGAAGATGGGCCTCTACATTATCAAATGAAGGCACAGTAAAATTTACAACTTTTGTTTGTTCTGAGAGCAGGGAGCACAAGGAAAAGTGCTGTATTGCACTTGTAGAGGAATTGCTTGATCCAGGGTAGAGTTGACCCTGATGGAAGGATCATTTTCCTGTGGTTCTGCTCCCATGAGAGTGTTGTCACTGGATCACTGAACCATCCCAACTATATTAGTTTGGTATGGCTCCCAAAACAAAGTTACCTCTACTGGGTGGCTTAAACAGTATAAATGTATTTTTCTCATAATTATTTAGGCTAGAAGTCCAAGGTCAAAGTATTGTCAGGTTCAGAATATTTTGAGACCTCCCTCCTTGGCTTGCATATTGGCCTTCATATTGTGTTTTCTCATTGTCTTTCCTCTGGGCATGTGTGCCCCTGGTGTCTTTTTGTGTGTCCAAATTTCTTCTTCTTATAAGGACAACACCCAAATTGGATTTATGGCTTTATTTTAACTTAATCACCTCCTTAAAGACTCTACTTCCAAATACAGTCACGTTCTGAGGGACTGGGAGTTAGGATTTCAGCATGTAATTTGGGGGGAATATAATTCAGGTCATAACACCCACCTAATAATTCTCCTCCTTCTTTGGTGATCTGGTAATCCAGGGAGTTCTCTAAATCTGATTCATGGTGAGACTGCTTTTCAATCCTACCCAGCACCAAGATTCAAGATACGCAATTTTTTTCTGGGGATCAGGGATGGCTCGTATAGTAGATGCAGTATTGCCTTGTTTAGATTCCGGAGGCCTTTTCAGTACTGTGTTTTCTGGCTAGCTTAACTGACAATACTGGATGCAGGCTCTCTATGATACAGAAAGATTTTTCCCTTGTGAACATGGCAGGTTGGACTTGCTGAGGAATGAACAACTCCTGGGAGCTGCTTTCAACAAGTGACTGAGAAAAATAAGTATATAAATATTCCAGCTTCTTTGGCCTTCAGGTCAGATAATTCTGATGCATATATTTTATATCATTTCCAAGATATTCCCCAAAGCATTAAACTCCAGTTACCCTCTGTGATACTTAGTCTCATCTTCCCTATCTCACGTTCTCCCCCACCCCTTGTTTACTGCAACTCCAAAATAAAGATTTGCATTTGATTATTTTTTTGGGGGTCTGCTTGTGAAGGGCGGAGAATCCCAAACTAAGGCAATTTCTGCCAGAAATTATACTACAAGGCAGATTTTCAAGATGGATTCTAGAATAGGACCTCTTGACCTTAAGATTACGTAAAAGACTCCATAGCTAGTGTTAGGTAGGGTGGACTTAAACTCTGGCATGTTGTAGTATTATAATCACTAAGATTCGTCTTTTGGGGAATTGGGATAGGATGAGGTGCAGGGTAATGCACTGTCTTATGCAGTATATCTGGAATTTGAGAGATGGTGGGATTGGTAATTATAAGGACTGTGGATTTAGTCACTTGCTGTTAAATGGGCATTGATGTGCTGAAAACACAAAACCACACACTCAAACTAGCCAGTCCTGAACCATGGGAGTTGTGTGAAAGCCAGAAAATCTCTTTGACAGTATTTAAGGAAGCTCTCATTTTCTAAAGCTAGAGGATAGCCTGTATTGAAAATTAATTTCAGGATTCTGATTCTCCTGTAGTAGAATTACAAAGAAGGCTGAATAGCAGCTCTGGCAAGTCTCTTTCTAAAATTAGTAACCCAAAAAGAGTGGGACCATGATATCTAGAATGGATTGACTTGAGAATCTTGAACTTCTTTAAGATCTTCATGAATTCTTGAGCTTGCAGAAGTACCTACTGAATTTATCTTCAAGATATCCTTGAACTCCTGGGCCTGCAGAAGTTACTGATTCCTCTTATCAGAGGATAGTAGTCACCTCCACTCCCAATTCTGTCTTGCCTGGACAGTATACAGAATCCTTACCTGAGGCAGATGTTTCACAAGTATACTTACCTCAAGATTGGCTCCAACTGTCCCTAAAGTATGTAAGCCAATAACTAGGCTCATCCTCAGCGTAGCCCAGTTAGGGAAGTACTGTCTCTGACTGGGAAGAAAGGTACTATTCATCAGATGAGTTGCAGGACCTACATAGAAATATATTATTAATGTGCCTAGAAATCAATCCTGAAAGTGCTGTGCCAGGAGTTATGAAATATGTCTGCATAAGGAAGAGTTTACTGATATGAATGTTGTCACATGGCTCAGGATTTAACATCCTGTCAGGGACACCAGGAATCAGTTATAATCTTCTATTTGGATGGTAGAGATGCTGGAAGTGCCTTGGCAAAGTACTGAAGGAGGAGTTACGAGACTTAGAGAGGTGGGCATGTTAGATGGGTTTTGAAGTCCTTGCTTTACATGGTTCTAATATGCATGAATTTATGTTAGTTCTGTTAAAAACCAGTGCTCCAACCACACAGTTCAAATTTCAGTTATCAAGGTATACTAACTGTGATTAATTACATAGAGTACAAACTTTGCTTCTATCTATTCAGTGCACAGAGCACTTCATAAATAACAGATTCACATCATGATCAAGGACAGTACCATTTTTTTTTGCAAAATCCAAAGATAATTGGCCACTGAACATCTTTTATTCAGTTTACGCCCAGATGACAAATGTATAGTTGTATTGTCTCTTTGTCTCCCAGTAAGAAAGCCATGTAACATTTTATAAAAATGGATAACTGAAAGAGGGAGTTAGCCATTACAAAGTACAGGAAAGAAACTAAAGTGATAATGCAAGAAGTGAAATTCTAATTGAATGTAAATGGGGTTATAAAAGAAATAGCTGACTATGGGAATATTGACACTGCTGAGATTCCATATGTGCCACAAGGAGCACATTACTGAGTAATGTATAGAATGTTGAGTCACTATATATTGTACACTTGAAACTAATATAACGTTGTGTGTTAACTTCACTGGAATTTAAAAAAGCTTAATTAAAAAAAAAAGGGAGATCCCAGATGTGCAATCAGAGGAACTTAGTGAAGGCAAGTGACATACATGAGAAAATTGTTCATGACCGAAAAGATGAAAACATCTAAGAAAGTGATGCTAGTGGAAAGCTTTACATCCATGGGATTCTCTGAGATATTTCATCACATTAAAAGTGGAAAGGATAAGATGCTAGAAGCTGATTCAAACTTAGAAAGTAGTATGACAGTTTGTCAAGGCATAAAAAGATGGTTGATTTATATCATTATCTATAAGACAGAAGAAAGTGACTACTGTTCAAACTACTCTTGATGGTTTTTTTTCTTTTCTACAAAGGAAAAGAACACTTTCATTCTCAATGTTTTTACTAAGGACAATTTGGAGGGGGCACCCATGAGGGTATTGTTGTATCTCATTATGCAAAAAGATCAAGAGCAGGTGTTTCAAATGTTCATGTTGGCTTCCAACAAACAAACAAACAAAAATCATGATCCCTTATCAAGTTTCCAAATCTGAAGCTGTTCTCACACTCAGCATTGACTGAAGGGAATGATGAATTATCTTGATGAAGAACTTTTCAGTGCTTCAGTAAACACAAACAGCAATAATTTCCCAAATCTTTTCCTAACAATATCTGTAGTCCTTTATGAGAGTAGTTATATACTAGTAAAAGGAAATACCTATACTTCTCCAGGGCTGGTGGATACAGTGTCTGGTTTGACACTGATATCCCTTTAGAGAGGGTATGTATAGAGTTCAGGTCTGTTCTGGGTTGAATTGTGTCCTTCAGGAAAGATATGTTGGAGTCCTAATCATCTGTACTTTAGAATGTGATCTTATTTGGTGATAGGGATTTTATGGAGATTATTAAATTAAAGTACAGTCACTAGGGTAAACCCTGATGCAATATGATTGGTGTCTTTATAAAAAGGGGATTTGGGGATACAGAGACAGACATTTACAGAGGGAAGATGATGTAGAGAGGCCCAGGGACAAGGTGATTGTCTATAAGCCAAGGAGAGAGGTTTGGAACAGATCTTTTCTTCACAGACCTCAGAAGGAACCAAACCTGCTGACACCTTGATCATGAATTTCTAGCCTCCAGAACTATGAGACAATACATTTCTGTAATTTAAGCCACCCAGTTTGTGGTATTTTGTCATGACAGCCTTAGCAAACTAATGCAAACTCGTAAGTGAAGTCATAAATGGGATCCTGGCCTAAGTCCACCTCTTAGTGAGTAAAAAGGCTTCTGTGGTCATTGCCTAGTCCTTTGGTTCATACTCACGATGAATATATTTAGTAGCTGGTAGAATTGTTGCATTGGTTACCTGATCTATAGAGTGAGAGCAGCCATGGTAGGAAAGGTCAAATGGAAGCCCTTGAACTTTCCTCACCTTCTTCCCAACTGAGACAGAAAATCGGAAGAAATACTGAATCCCAAATGGAATGTCAGAGATAAGAAACACCCTGAAAATATGTTTCAAGTGACCATCATCACTAGTCTTGCTTATGAAAGAAAAATAACACATGGATCAGAGAAGACAAAGCGGACCCCTGAAAACTTAACCAAGAACTCAATTCCAGCTCTGTGCTGCATGTGTATCTTCACCAGAACATATCAGCACAGTCTCTTACATTTGGTGTTTAGCAAATGATCTGGAGAATGTGTTCTTTTCATTCCCTGACAGAAAAATGGGTCAGAGGAAGTTCACATTCATTTAGAAGAGATAAAAATATGCATTCATGGACTTGTTCAAGTTATGTTAGCTCTCCTACTCTCAATCACAACATAGTGTAAAGGCAACTTAATTATCTGAAAATTTTTCAGAAAACTCATGTTGGTCTACCCTTCTGATGACATGATGTTTGGAGAAGTCATAAGTACTCTAGATGCCTTGGTAAGACACATGCTAGAGGGTGGGAGACTTATTTTACAAACATTTAAGGGCCTGCCGCATTATGAAAGTTTTAGAGATTTTAGAGATTTTTTGGGATGACAAGGCATCCCAACCAAGGTAAAAAAGCCATCATACTTTCCATTTCCTATCAGTAAGGAAAATGCTCAGTACCTGAACGGCTGGGTGGTTAGGGATCTGGAGAGAGTGCAATTGGAAGATCAATTAACAAGAGATGTGGGAAAGAGGAATGTGGACTGATCAATAGGAATGGGAGCAAAGTATGTAGATTTTTATCTCACAGCAGTACTTCCCAGAAGTTATCCATGTCAGAGAAGACACTGAATAGAGGGAAAGGATGATTTTTTTCTAGGCAAAGTTAGTGAGTCTCTCTTCTTGGCCATCCCAGTGTGTGCACAATGGGCCCATGAAAGGAGTAGCCTTGTGGTAGGGATGCAGGTGATACATGAGCCCAACAGCCTAGGCTCCCTCTTACTGAGGCTAATCTGGCTCTCACTATTGTGAAATGTTCAAAGTGTCAGCAGTAGTGTCAAGAGCTGAGCTGTTGGTATGTCCTACACTTTGAGGACACCAAAACTAGAGGTGGCAGCCATTTATTCTTACTGGATTGATACATATTCCAGTTATTAGTCTACTTTCTCTGCCAAAGTGCCTTAGTCAGCACCATTGTCTTAGGGGTCAGAGTGTCTGACTTATAGTTATGGTATCTCATATAATTTTTTTTGACAAAGGAACTGATTTATGGTAAAGAGTAAGTATATGTGGGATCTACTGATCTCACTATCTATCACCTAGAAGCCCCCAATCTGAACGCTGAAAAGGCCCCTTAAAGATAAAGCAAAGGCATCTGCTTGGAGTTTTTGGATGCTACCTTTAAAGATGTTATATTCTTTGATCTAGTATACACTGCTCTATATCTCCTTTAGATTGAATGCATAGATCCAAGGCATAGAAGTAGAAGCTGTCTTTACACCATTACCCCAAGTGACCCACTTGGGGGAAAGTATGCTTTCTATTCCTACAACTTTAAGATTTGTAGGATTTGAGGTCTGGGTTCCCAGGGAACAAAGTAACATTCCACTAATCTTCAAGTTACAGCAGCTGCCTAGTCATTTTGGGTTCCCCATATGAATAGACTAGATGGGAATGAAGGGTTAATATGTTTACAGGAGTGACTGACCTTGATTATTATGAGGAGGTAGGTTTGCTGCTATATAATGAGACAGCAAGAAGTATATCTGGAACTAGGAGATTAACTTGAATTTGCCTTCAAACCCAATGATTACTGTAAATAGGAAATTGCAGAAACAGTATCCTGACAAAGTCAGGTAGCCAGAGGTGCAGACTTCTCAGGTAGGAAGGTATGGGTTACTCCACTGAGCAGCCAACCTGGAAGAGTAGAAATGCAATTCATGAGTAAGGAGAATCTAGAATGTATTTTAGAAAAGGGAGATGATGAATATCAGTTGTGGCCTTGGGACGGATTGCAATAGCCAGCTGAGACAGTAGCTTGTACCAATATTAAGTTGTACGTTTTTTTTTTTTCTTTTTAAAAATGAATTGTGACTGGGTACCATTTTGAAGAAACAGGAACTAGATGAAGTGAAATTAACATGAGGACAGAGTACATCTGATTAGTGCAAGGGATGGGCTGCAGTAGATACAGTCAGTTCCCCATCCATGTCTCTGAGAAATCCTGCTCATTTACAACTGCTAGTATCTGCATCTGTCACTAAGTTTCTTTTTTTCCCTGCAACTGTGGAGAGCTGCCTGTGCACATGATATATTGGAAATGCCAATGAATGAACAATTTCTAGAGCATAGCCCTCAATTAGTGACTCTCATAAGCAGGTATATGAAAATTTGAGCTCCCTCTTTCCTAGAGGCAGACAATTCTGAGGTGTATCTTTTGCATGCATTCTCAGACTTTTCTTGCAGGATTAAGCTTTAATTCCTCACTGTGGTAGCTTGGTGTCATAATAGCGCAGCCCTTATGGGATGCCTTCCCCTCCCAGTATTAATTTCTCATTCTTTACCAGTGTTGCTTGTGTTTTCCAACTAAACTACTCTCACTAGAATTAGCATCTCAGGGTTTGCTTCAGGAAGAATCCTAAATAAGATGGTTCCTAAAACCTTAATATATTTACTTATTGCCTTCTCATTCATAGGGTAGTTACAGATTATATCAACATTGCTAACAATAAACCTATTGAGACCAGTTTAAGTTTTCTTTGCATTATATTTGTCCTTAGACAATGCCACACTTCTAATATAAAATCAAAATACTGTGTTAAAAAAGATAATGTGGTTTGAATTAAAACACATTAACCCAGTATTTCTAGTTGTCAGAATTGATGGTGGGAAGGAGACTATATCTGTTTAGGCAACCATTTTGCCTGGAAGTTCAATGACATTTATCTACAATATTGTTTTCTAGTGAAGGGAGACTGCCAGAAGTCACATAAGCAAAGAGTGAAGAGTTGGGAGCCGGGAAGCCGGGGAAACATGAATCACAACACCCAGAGTTGGGACTTAAGAACACTCCTGTGAGTCACATCAACTTTTTTAACATCCAAATTTAGGGCTATGGAAATAAAATATTTGGTTAATTAAAAACCCAAATCAAAGCCTCAGTACCATTTTCTTTTTTTTGCTAAATGACTACATTTAAAGAAGATTGATAATATACAAAAGAACCAGCATGAAGATTATAATAAAAATGGAAAAGAATAGGACAAAATGGAGATAGAGAATATATCTTAAAAGAAGTTATACAGGGTAACAGAATAAGAATTTACTCAAAAAGAAAACTTCTCTTCAACTTACAAAAATCAATATTCTTTCTTTCTTTTCTTTCTTCCTTCCCCTTTCTTTTTTTCTTTCTTTTTCTTTCTTTCTTTCTTTCTTTCTTTCTTTCTTTCTTTCTTTCTTTCTTTCTTTCTTTCTCTTTCTTTCTTTCTTTCTTTCTTTCTTTCTCTTTCTTTCTTTCTTTCTTTCTTTCTTTCTTTCTTTCTTTCTTTCTTTCTTTCTTTCTTTCCTTTTTCAATATTCTCTTTCTATACTAGCAAAAGCCAACAAGACAATAATAGGATATAATAAGCCATTTGCAAAAGGAAAACAATTCTGTATTATATAGGAATTAACCTGGTAAAGAATGAAAAAGAGAAAAATCTTAAAACTTGATTGAAAGACATAGAAAATATCTAAATAAATGAAGATATGTGTCTGTTTATCTATTATCTATCTATTATCTGTCATCTATCATCTCTATCTATCTATCTATCTATCTATCATCTATCTCTATCATCTACCTGTCACTTGTCTATCCATACCTACATGCTTAAGAGTAAATATATCAATTTGTTTTCCAAATTAGCCTGTAAATTCAATGCATTTCCAACAAATTGCCTCAATCATGGAGCCTACTGAAAGTGCAAATTTAGGCAGCCATTTGTATGATGTGACTCCCAGTGCATGCAACACATCATATTCTAAAGTCACCATTAGAATAATTACTAAGAACAAAGAGAATGTGAATAGCAACCAGTAAACATTAATGATAAGCTGTTTGTAGCTAAGAATGAGTCCTCACGAGACATAGCTTTGCTGACCCTGTGAAGTGTTGATTCAGTGTTCTCATTTCCAGGAATATTGTTTCTAGTGTCAAATGGGGTATGGCTGTATTTGATGTAGGAAATGTGAGGACATGTGACAGCAGTGGGAAGGGTGCATGTGGAGAAGCTAAGAAGTAGAGCCAGGAAGAGAAAAAGAGAAACAGAGTTTATACAATGATCTACCATGTCAAAACTCATGTGATGATGAGAAAAGCTGAAGCTATGAAGTAGTAAAAAGAATACACAATGAAGGAATGGATACGCCAGTAGCACAGTAGGAGATAACTCAGCAAATTGGAAGCCAGAGGAGAGATAAGCTGAGAGACAGAATAATTGGTTCCTACATATTTATCAGTTCCTGGCTGCTTACTTGTTGAGAGTTGTAGTTCTAGACCTTATACAGTAAAATCTTGGTTTGCGAGCATAATTCATTGCAGAAACATGTTTGTAATCCAAAGCATTTGTATATCAAAGCGAATTTCTCCGTAAGAGGTAATGAAAACTCAGATGATTCATTCCACAACCCAAAAATATTCATCTAAAAATGATTATAGTACTGTAATATAATACAAAATAATAAGGAAAATACAAAGCATAAAGAAAAATAAAAATTAACCTACACTCACCTTTGAAAATCTTTATGGTTGATGTGAGGGAGATAAGAGAGAGGAGGGTTATTGTGTAGGACGACTTTCACTATCACTAACAGAAGGTGACTACAGTACAGTATTAATAAATTCTTGTGATATACTGTATTTAATGAAGCTGGCAATAAAGCAGCAGAGGGAAGGGTCTATATCTGCAGGCAGCCTGACCTAGAATGAAGCAAAGCATTCCTAAGCTTACTCTTGTGTGGAAGAGCAAAGGACTGTCCATAGATGCTTTGAAGTGACAAAAAATACACTAGTGCCAGTTATGGGCACCTTCCAGTGTCCTGAAAAATCACTGATTTCTGCCAAACACCACAGCTTGAGACTGAGCATCCGAGCATGGGAGACGATCACCCAAAATCACTCTGAGAGAAAGAGAGAGAGGGAGAGAGGAACCATTGACTCAGATGTGATCATGTGACAGTCATGTGATCACATACTACTTGTATTGTAAGACATCCCTTATTCATCAAATTAAAATTTATTAGAAATGTTTGCTCATCTTGCAGTACACTCGCAGAACAAGTTACTCACAGTCGAAGGTTTTACTGTATATTGTTACAATAAGCTCAGTTTTACTTAAGATGGCTTGAGTGTCTCTCTTACCCTTTCCTTTTTAAAGAAATAATTTTCCTCAGGATCTCAGCTCATTATTATCATTGATTAATACAAGCCACTTAAACTTTGATTTTATGTTATACTCTTGTACTCCTTTATATACTTTCTCCTTCCCTTATATTTTATGTTTTGCACTTATTTATTATTTTCCCATCTTTTTCCTTACATTCTCTTCATCTAAAATCTTCATTCCTATTTCATATTTAGTGTCATGTGCATGTATTTTAATTTTCTTAAATGGCATTGGGGTTTAATTTTTATTCTTTTTTCCCCCCACTCAACATTATGTTTTAAAGATCTATTAATACTGTTGGATCTATATCTATTTTGTTTCTAATTTCTACATATTATTTAATTCTATGTATTTACCACACTTACTCATTTACACAAAATGTTAGAACAGTGATTTGATGAACATCCTGTTCTGTGCTCCTGTACTGAGCTGACTAATAGTTTTTGGGTTTTTTTATTACAAAATGAGATTGCTGGGTTTAGAGTTTACATCTACATAATTCCATTAAGTAATTTTAGTATGTTCTTCCAGGCTGCTCTCCAGAATTGTTGTGGAATATGAGAGTTTTGTTTCCTTTTATTCTCAGTTGGTACCATCGAAATTTTCTACTATTAGCTATTCTAAATGGCTAAGTGGCATCTAATTGCTGAGCCACATATCTTGGGTTACTAATAAGTTAGAGCATCACCTCATGAACCCTTAGGTGTATGTCATTAGGGTTCAGATTCTTAATTGTTTATGCATATCCTTGTTTTCCATTGGGCTTCCTGTCTTTTTCTTTTTGATTTGTAGGAGTTCTTTGTGTGTTTAAAATATTAATCCTTTGTGGCTTTTAGAAATTGTAAACATCTTTGCTCTGTCGGTTAACTTTAAGTTGATTTTCATTGAACTGAAATCTTTAATTCTAATGTAGTTCCATGAAGTTTTTAAAAACTATTTTATTTTTAATTGCAGTTATATAACCAAATGAACATGAGTTCGCTCATTGGTGAGCGAGAAACTGCACCAGGCTGAGTTGTTGCACAAAGAAAACTTTATTTGCAGCAAATAAGAAGATTGCAGGGAATAACTTCCAAAGCCATGACTTCCCAGCAAAGGTGTATGGGTTCCTTTTATTTAGGGTTAGGATGAATTTTTAGATAGGGAAGCCTTGTCATCATATGAAGGGGGGAGCATAAGGTTGTGCATGCACCTTGAAGCATGCCTATACATATATTGTGATATGTAAAGGAAGCTGAGGTGCTTCCTTGGGTAGAGATTTTAGTATTATCATGAGGTAAAGGTAGTCATCTGTCATTCTAGAGGTCAGTCCATAGTCCATCTGTGTAGGCATGAGTCAGGGGTTAACGTCAAACTGGTGTGGGTGGTCTGGGACGGCTGGAGGTCTTGTCAGGGCAGTCTCTATTGCTCAAGGGGTGGTTTCGCTTTCCATTTGCCTGACGTAAGAGATAAGCTGGAAAGAAACGCTTAAGGAAAAATGTGACTTAAACATCTAATTGTGATATTAAAAAAAAAACGTGATTCCACGATTTAATGAAAATATTACTAATATTTCTTTGGCATTGAGGATATGTCCGTGATTATTTAAATTCATAGATTATCAATGCCTAAATCTAACTCTGTTTGGTCTACTGTATTTTCTGGCACACACATTCCATGCACAGTTTTGCTGTGTGCCTTAATTATGTCAATTGCCTGGACTGCCACTCTCTTTTCTAATGATTTATTTATAGCTGATGAGTCCTGTTCTAGGTACCACATTTTCCTTACAGCCTTCTTCATTAATTCCTGACAATCCTGTTTCTCTTCACTTTCCGACCATTTATTTTTTATAATGTCTTTTTGGCATTGTGTCATGTATAAACTTACTTTATATTTTGAATTATTTCATGTATGTAATCTTATTGATTGTAATGGTAAATGCCTTGAGGGTAAAAATATGAATTATATATATATTTTTATTAATACCTGCTTTTCTTTTATCATTAGGAATGTAGGAGGTGCCACGCTAGTTGGCATTTTATTGGTCTAGTTAAATTTTGTTGGACTAATTTCAACTCCACCATCAACTGTGTGATTTTTGAATGAGACTTTAAATTGAATTCAATTTACATAGAGTCCTCAGTTAATTTATATATCAATTTTGATCATTAAGTTTTTTGAGTTTTCATCTCTAAGAGTTTTAACTGATTTTTAAGAGTGATGAAGTGGTGTAGTATGAATCCCATCTTTTTAGAATTTCTGAAACTTTACCTTTCTGAATCTTACCCATTCTTAATCCACTGCTCTAAGCTTTCTCTTCAGTGGTTCTTTTCTTTTATTTCCCCCATAACCTCATTTATAAAGAATTTTTTTAAATGTTTATTTATTTTTGAGAGAGACAGAGACAGAATGCGAGTGTGTTAGGAGCAGAGAGAGAGAGGGAGACACAGAATCTGAAGCAGACTCCAGGCTCTGAGCTGTCAGCAGAAGCCCAACGCAGGGCTCGAACTCACGAGCTATGAGATCATGACCTGAGCCAAAGTCGGATGCTCAACTGACTGAGCCACCCAGGCTCCCCATAACCTCATTTATAGAAAGTACTGCCCAACATTGTAAGTCTTTGCCATCTGACTGATTCCTCTACTAAACTGAATTTATAGAGGTCAGGGACCAAAATTTTAATTTTCTAATTTTGATATTTATAGTCAGTGCTTAATATGTAATAGGCCTTCAGTAAGCATTTGCCACATAGAAACCATTTTCAGAAATCCTTTGGGATAGGTACTATTTTTATAGAAATTGAAACTCAGGGAGTGTAAGTGACTTACCAAATTCACACAGCAACAACTACACATCTAAGGATTGAATCCATAGTTCTGACTTTGGGTTCAAGGATTTCTTCTATATAGGCTACCAGTTCTGGGAATGTACTTCGTTACGAGAATGAGTCTTGATTATAGTTTCTAATTGATTTGTAATTTTGAAACTAATGAATACATTATTTGTACTTTTCTTATTTGAGGTAAATTCTTAAGGTGTAAGGATAATTCAAGTATCTGTGCCCTGTAAGTTTAATGTTCCTTTAACTCATTTATTTATTTTTTTAATTTAATTTAATTTTATTTTATTATTTTTTAAAATATAATTATCGTCAAATTGGTTTCCATACAACACCCAGTGCTCATCGCAACAGGTGCCCTCCTCAGTGCCCATCACCCACTTTTCCCTCTCCCCCACCCGCCATCAACCCTCAGTTTGTTCTCAGTATTTAGGAGTCTCTTATCCTTTAACCCCTTTAGTAGTAATTCTTTAAATGTTGTCAGCAGGTTAGGATTCCTGGCTGACTTAGTTGGAAGAGCATGCGATTCATGATTGGGAATTGTGGGTTTGAGCCCCACAATGGATGTAGAGATTACTCTGCTTACTGTGCTTAATCAGAGTGAGTTAGAAAAGTAGAGAATATTCTACTTCAATAGGACATTGAACAGCAAGTTGAAAAGAGTCAAAATATCCTGATTCCCACTAGAAACACTGCTGATTGATGAAGACATGGCAAAGAATAATGAGTCCAAAGACAATCTCAAAGAATAATGAAAACCAGTTCCCTAAATTTACCTTCAGAATGAGGATATTTATAATCATGTAATACATTCCAAGCCTGAATGTACATGAAGTTGCTGTCAGAACCCGCCTCAGGGTATTTCTACTGAGCAATTATAAATTTATTTTCTAGCAAACGGTACACATATTCAGTTGGAAGTAATTTTGCCGCCCACAAACCAAACTGGTACATTCCCAGCACAAGAATTGCATTTTTTCGTACATTCTTGTGGAGTACAGTATGGTGTTAACCACTTAATTTCTTACATGTCTAGAGCTGTCAGGTAGGTTTTAAGTTAGGTAGTGCTGCCTAAGGAGCTGTGTGGAGAACAATTTCGAGGCTGGTCCTGCCTTCCAGAAAAAAGTGCAGGAATCAGGTGATCAGTGCCTGTCCTGTGGCAGGGGACGAGTGGCAGCCTGTCCCATCTGGCCTCTTGGTACCAACAGAGGTGGCATACAGGTTCGCATATTTTAATTTCAATGTGATTCTGTTGATAAACTGCAGCTAAACAATGGGATATAGGAGAATAATTTTGAAGAATGAATAACTTCATTATGTTGCTAATTAAAATCATAAACAAAATATTAATCATTTCCTTTGTCCCTTATTGAAGTGTTGCTTACTCACCCCTCTGGGCTGAGCACAAAGGCAACCCTCATCATGATGTCTTCCTTGACACCCTCATTGAACTGTGATCTTTCCTGAAATGGGCCATTGTTACAATTTATTTGTACCCTTTGGTGATACTTTTCACATTCTGTCTTGTGGTGTGCATATGCCCTTCTTCCTGGTTACTTTGTAACGGTAATAATTTCTGGCATTTGCATACTTTTGATAGTTTTAAAAGTTTATTTATTTAAAAATTTATTCATAACATCTTGCCAATTCTCAATAGGCCTTATGATTCAATAAATCACCCTTACTTTATTGATATGAGGGATGCGAGGTGGTACAATCAGAAGACAGATTCTAGCTTTTACTTTATTACGTATGAGTTATGTGATCCATGAATAGGCCACTTACACTTGCGATATTGTAGCTTTTTTTTCTGGAAATATGTAAGGGGGATCAGTGGACCCTGTGAGGGTCCATTGCCATGTGACATAAATCAGATTTGATAATTTTAAAAATACCATTAAAATGGCATTAATTTATTACCATTGAGATTGTAATCTCCTTGGGGTTAAGAACTGTGTCCCCCTTTTCATATTTCTATTTTCAAAACACTTAGCATGGCACCTAATGCACAATAGGTCTTCAATAAATATTGGTTAAGTGGATGAATAGAGATCTGCAGACTTCTGCAAAGGGCCAGATAGTAAATATTTTAGGCTTTACGGACCATATGGTCTCTGTTGCAACTACTCAATGCTGCCCTTGTTGTGCAGAAGTAGCTGCTGACAATACATAAGTAATGAACACGGCATGTCCCGATAAAAATATTTGTGGACACTGAAATTTGAATTTCATGTAATTTTTCACATGTCATGAAACACTCTTCTTTTGATTTTTTTCAACCATTTGAAAGTGTAGATATCATTCCTAGCTCATAGGATATACAAAAACATATTGTGCCTGATTTAGCTTGCAAGCTGTAGTTTGCCAGCCCCTGGAATAAAATGTGAATATCAGTTATATTTAAAAACTGGACTGTAGGGCACCTGGGTGGCTCAGTCGGTTAAGCATCCGACTTCAGCTCAGGTCATGATTTCACAATTCGTGGGGTTGAGCCCCACTCTGGCTCTGTGCTCACAGCTAAGAGCTTGGAGCCTGCTATGGATTCTGTGTCTCCTTCTCTCTGTTCCTTCCGGACCTGTGCTCTCTGTCTCTCAAAAATAACTAAACATTAAAAAAAATTTTTTTAACTGGACTGTATTTTTTTTGTTTACTGTGGTAATTATGTGAGCAGATTTTGTATATTGCTTGCATAGGCAAGATTATTTAATCATTCACCAGTCATATTGTGAGGATAAGAATTGTAGTTAGAGGTAAAATTGAATATGCTTTATGGGGTTAAGTATAATTTTATATTTCTTGTATTATGCAATGTAGATCTTCATCACATATTGTGGATTTTTAACTCATTTCTGAACTCTTTTAAGAGAATATTGGAAAAAATTGAAAAGCATTTATTGAGGAACAATTGATGAGGCGATAAGATGATGTCAACTGATTGGTGTTACAGAAAGTCACGCAATTGTGCAGAGTTGCCTGCTGCAAATTCACGCTATCTAACGTCACTTGGGCTCTCAATGCTACTTGTCAATAAAGAATGCAACTGTCTTTATTCTTTGCTTGTTAAATTTTCATTGCATTCCTCATGGCAGCTGTTTTAGATTTTCTACACTTTTCAACTTCCAGTCCTATGACATTTCCTTCTAAGAGATGACCCCTGTACCTCCTGAATATGTCATCCAACATGAGCTCCAGGAACTTTTCTGCCCTTGTCCTCAGATGGCTTTGCTGTCACTCTTTCCCCATAACCTCCTATTCCTCTGTATCTGCACCTCTTTTTTTGCTTCTTCTTTCACAGCAGAAAAATGTATCTGTTCTCTTTCCATGACTAAATTGTCACTTGTGCTCTCTGTACTGTTATTTTTTTAACCTCTTTCATAAAACTGTTCAGACAGTGATCTCCTTTGTTTCTTATGTTAGCTTCTCTCTGCCCCTTTACTGGCTCTTTCTCTTCCACCTATAGACACGCTTTGTTCTCCCAGTCCTTAAAAACAGGGCTCATTCAGCTTTTCAGCACTGCTGTAAACTGCCAGCCAGCATCTGCTCTGATTGGCCAGTCTCCTGTTCTCACTGGGAGGTGCCTGAGCATATCACCCCTTTATCTTTGCCTTAAAACAATCAATCAACAAAATCCATATCAAAGCTCATCACCTTTTGGACCTTCTGTTTATTTAAGACTACTGTCCAGTTTATTTTATGGTCAACCATTTAATGTCTTGACAGTATGGTCTATACTTGCTACCTTATACTTGACTTATTATTTTATTTTATTTATTGAAAAAAAATTCTTTAACATTTATTTATTTTTGAGAGACAGAGAGACAGAGTGTGAGAGGGGGAGGGGCAGAGAGAGAGAGGGAGATGCAGAATCCGAAGCAGGATACAGGCTCTGAACTGTCAGCACAGAGACTGACCGTGGGGCTCGAATCCACAAACCGTGAGATCATGACCTGGGCCAAAGTCAGTCATTTAACCAACTGAACCACCCAGGTGCCCCTGACTTAACTTATTTATTTATTTATTTATTTATTTATTTATTTATTTATTTATTTATTTTTAGTCCTTGCAGTCTGCTTTCCCTATTCTTCATTTTTTGAATCTGTTGCAAAGAACCACGAGTAAGCTCTTAGGGGATAAATACAATAATTTTTATTAATAATGATCTTCTTTCAATTCCTTAGCATTATGCCTTAGAAGTCTTTACTTTTTGGCCTTTGGAAGAGTGTTCCCTTCTTGTCTGAGATTGTTCTTTCTCTGAAAATGTTAGTTACTCTTTTTCCTCACTGTTCAAAAATTGGCATTCTTCAAAGTCACGTACGAATCTCTCTCCTTTCCCTTCCCATTTAACACCCTACCCATCCATACTCTATCCTGTCACCTTTAAGCTGACGGTTTTCACATCTTTCTAGTCCTCTCTTTCATAAGCTCCTGTTCTTCATTGTTGGGACATTTCCACCTGGATGTCATATGAGCATCTCAAATTCATCATGCTTAAGACTGAACTTAAGATCTTTTCAATAAATTATCCTCACTCTCGTAATTTATTTCCTGATTTTCATAAGGGAGGTTCTCTTTCTTCAGTAATGAAATCTTGGAGCCATCCATGACTCATTCCTTTTTATTGTCTCCCAAAGATAATCAATCCCCAAGTCCTAACAAATTTGCCTTTGCAATATTTCTGACATCTTTTCCTTTCAGTACTTTCCCACTGCTACTACCTTAGTTTAGCCCTTAGTCACCACGTCTTTAAGAATTGGTGGTGTTCTCTTTATTGGTCTCATTTCTTACAGTTACTCTTCTCCTGTGCATTTTGAAACTTTCCTAAATCTTTGGTTTATATTACTTCCCTTTGGTTATATTACTTTAAGCCTAATTCTAATAGCAATTATGGAAGGCTTACTATGTGCTAGGGACAGTTCCAAGCAGTTTACATGGATAGACTTAATTAATCCTCACAAGAATCCTTTGAGGTGACTAGTATTATCATATAACTGTGGAGAACACTGAGCCTTACAGAGTTCAGCAACATATTTAAGGTAGGATAGCTTATGAGACACAAAGCCAGAAGTCAAACCCTGGATATGTGTGTGGGGGTGGGGGTGGTGTTGTGGACCTAGACTCTTAACTACTATGCTATAATGCCTTTGTAAATGACTGAGTAAAGTTCTGACTCACTAATTTGGCTTTCATCTCTGTGATCTCCAAATTCTTTTAATTTTCAGAAATATCTAACACAAAACTAGTGTAACGGCTCATCTGTTCTATTCATAATTCTCATATATTTGCACTGGGCTTTTGGTTCACATAGTTTTAATTGTACTGTTTTCTTCAGCCTCATCATGCTTCCCCTCTCTCCCACCAAACTGAAAGTCTTGAGTATAAAATATCTACATCATCTTTCAACACTTATTTAAGCACTATAGGGTCCACCTCACCTAGGAGTGACCCTTGTCTTCTGCCTACCAATATACTGGTTTTAAATACATTTGTAATTATAATGAATTTTGTCATTTAAGTTTCACATATCATACATTGGGTGGTATTTTGAGCATTGATGTTTATGTGTCATCTCTTCTATGAGGCTGTAATTTCTGCATGTATTAGAATCATATTAAATGGCTGTAAAATAATTTAAATGGGTCAGATATATTTTCTGATTTTAATTTTTAAAAATACAAAAATTCAATTGAAGAAAGAGAAAGAAAACAGTAGCTTTCCTCCCAAATGCCAAATGATCTCAGATGATGTCACAGTTTCTGGTTTTTAGTTACTGTTGGATCTCGAATACTGTTACCACAAGAATGGAGATTTTCCAATAGTTCTGAATGGATAAACAAGAACTACAATGCCAGAAATTTGGCCTCAAAGTCTGGTCTCGTGAAACTTCGGGTCCTAATACTTGAGCTTTTTCATACTTCCTGCTAAATCTTTTCAAATGTGTTCATCATTTTCTATTATCCAACTAGTTGGAACTCTGGAATATCAGTTCCAAAACCACAATCAGAATGGATGGAAACCAAATGTTATGAGACTACAAGACAATCTTCCTGACAAATAGAACTGTCAGGTTTGTGGGATTATGTGGTTGCAGCAATAAATACAGTAGGATGATAAAGAAGCACCGTGCTAACATGATACAGGGCTATATTTTCTTCTTTTAACTACTTTAAATGCAAGTTGCTCTTGCCCTTGGAAAATGGTCTACTTGGAGGATATAGTTACAGCAAGATAAATTTTGACTCTTTTTTTTTTCCCTACAAAGGTTGAGGCTAGCCAAACTAAACCCTTTTTATTAGCCGCTCCTTGAAAACTCATATGGTTTTCTGATTTTATGTTGGCCATGAACTTCCTAAAAATAAACTCAGAATGATAACAAGAGCTACTAAGCTTGTGAAAGTCTAAATTTTCTGATAACTTTTTAATGTTTTTAGTACCCAGCCAAGCATTTGTACTGCATCTCCTAAATGCATTCTTGAATGAAGTTTCTGAGTCATTCTCCCTGCTTTTGAGGGAGAATCAGCAAAACAGGCAAATTTTACATTTTACAATTTGTAGGGCAACCCAGGCCCCGTGTAGATTTGAACAAATGCTTGTCAGTTGGGCAATTTTAAGAAGCATGCTGTCTGTGATACTGATCAGTGGAAGAACACATTGTCAGAGGGAAATGGGAGCAATCCCTTTTCTATATATGGGATTCAAGTGTTTCTGTTCTGGTGTTTAGATAATTAAGATGTTGTGTTCCATCCAAGTTGCTCTGACCTGGGTTCTGATTTTTTTTCTTTCTTTTTTCTTTCTTTCTTTCTTTCTTTCTTTCTTTCTTTCTTTCTTCTTTCTTCTTTCTTTTTTTTTTTTAGTATACTTTTTCTCTATTTCAGCATTCTATCTAGGATTCTAGCCTATAAGGCATAATATGAAATGAAAGGTACCAAAAAAGGGCTCAGAGCATTTCAAATGATGGAAAAATGATATTTTGGTGGAGATCGATATTAGAGAAGGCTTTATAAAAGAGTCAAGGCCAGGAGGAAGAAAGATGTGGGCTGATAGTAGTATACTCTGAAGTTACAAGTCAGTGTTGGATATAACTAGGTATTTAGCAAACTGAATACATAATCAGTATAATAACTTACAGGAAAATACTTAAAACCAAGTTTAAGCACACATAAATCTACATACCTCATAAAACTTCTTTAGGTGTTAGCCACTAGTTAATAGAACATATTTTCTGCCAGCTTAAAAATAGTACTCTTTTTTGGAGCATACACTAAAAAGGACTGAAGGAAAAAAAATACCTTCCATGAATCCTTCAAACAAACTGTAAGTCAACATTGCATTGACTAAGAAAAACGTGCAAAGCAGCTATCTTGTGTGTATTTTTTGCCACATCTCTTATTAAGATTGATAACTTTTTCTAGACAGTTCAAAGGATCATAAAATTCAGTCTGTGTTTTAAATTATTTGATTGAACTCAGCCAAAATAAATGCCTTCCAAGTGATGTATGTGCAGAATTCCCTTTAAATACTTAAGGGACTCAATAGCTTACTAGATAGAACACAGTGACCAACAAAAATAAAGGTTTTGTGTAAGTGTTTCCAAGGATTTACATCTTCAAATTTAAAAGGTTCTTTATTTATAGTCACCTAGATGTCCAAACTTCTCTCAAGGGTCAGGGATGCGCGTCTGTTGAGTGACAGTGGCCACCAGGGCTCATCATACTGACCTCAAAAACTACTAGGAGTAAGAGAGGACAAAGGTTGAGGACAAACCTTGTTCAAGAGAGATGACTAAACTATCTATATTTATGATTAAACAAGAGGACAGTACTGTAGTCCAAAACAGAAGACTAAGCAAAAGGGTGAGAATCTAGGTCAAAAAATGGAACAGTAGGCAGGGTCAAGGTAAGTAGACCAGTATAAGTCTGTGAATTGAGACGATATGCATCTGAGGATGTTTCTGTGGATACCTACCTACCTTGGGTTGGTCTGGTTTATACACATGGAGTGAGACCAGAGAAATTACTAGTGATAAGACAAGCTGAGCAACTACCTTGTAATAGCCAGCTAGTCTCTAGTTAGACTACCGCCTCTCAGAATATCACCCTAATTTTTTAACTTAAAACTCTCCATTATCTGATTTTGATATTCCCCACCTCTGCCACTTCCTGTCTTTTAAGTTACTTTAACTAAACTATTTATACATTTCTCACCTTTTTGAGAACCTAACCCTCTGCCTTGACTTTCTTGTCTGGTAACTTCTATTCATCCAGCTCAAGCAACACTTCCCAAACCAGTCCTAGGCTGGTTTGGATAATCATTGGTGCTCCCATAAAATTTTATGTCAGTGGTCTCACATTTTGGTGTCCATCAGAATTCCCTGCAAAGCATGGAATATAGACTTCTCAGGGCCCCACCAAGAACGAACAAATCATAATCTCTGGATGCAGGACCAAAAATTGCATATGTAGCAGTTGCCAGGTGCTTCTGATACACATAAATGATTTAGGTTATATCCCTATGGTTATTGTATTTATTGTAATTATCTCTGTGTGTAACTTCCTCTCTCTCAGCTGAGCACACTTACAGTGAAGAGTCAATGTTTTGGTCATCTTTGGATCCTTAGAATCTAATTCAAAGCCTGGAACATGGTGCATACAAGTATATATTTATTGATTCAGCTAATGAATTCTTCAGTTAACAATAATCCATTTTTGAAAACTGTGTAAAAGCTTCCCGTCTGGTTTAAGATTTGAGTTGCTACTCTGTGAGTAAGCACTGTCTTGTTTTTGGTCCTTCCAGCAAGGGTATATGAAAAGTGTAGTTTTTTCTGGTCACATTTCATCAGCTACTAGGGGGTAAATAATTAAAACATAGCATATATTGGCATTAGACTATTTCTGTGAAGGAAGCTGTACACATTTTTTAGTTTAGCCCAAAGGCGAGCATTAAAGGGCATACAAGAGTCAGTTGCTTAGTACACCACATTACTTTCATGTTTATCTGTCCTACTAAAAGTCCCTGAAAATTACGAAAACTTTCTAAATCACTTTACTTCAACTTGTCTTCTGTCTATATCTACTTTCTTCCTCTACAGATTATTTCATTTTCTCTTCTCCCCTATCCTCTAGCTCTTTCTTTTTTTCTTAACTCTCTCTTACAGTGACAATTTCAGCAATATATTTTTAAATTAATTTTATTGAGGTATAATTTGAATATAAAACGTATCTTCAATGAATTTTGACATATGTCTGGTTATGGAACCACTGCCACAATCAAGGTAGAGGACATTTCTGTAAGCCCTAAATTTCCCTCATGATCCTCTTTTACTTTCTTTGCTCTCACCCTCTGAGGCCCTGGCAAACACTGATCTACTTTCTGTTGTCATAGATTTGATTTCATAGAAGTGGAATTATACACCATGTACTCTTTTATGAGTGGTTATATAATGGAGCATCATGGCTTTAAGATTCATTCATGTTGCACATTTTAGTAGTTCATTCCTTTTTATTATTGATTAGTATTCCATTGTATGGATATGCTGCAATTTGTTTATTCATTCGTTCACATTTGGGTTGCTTTTCAGTTTCTGGGTATTATGAATAAAGCTACTTTGAACATTTGTACTGAAGTCTTTGTGTGGACATATGCTTTCATTTTTATTAGGCGATTACCTGAGAGTTGGTTTGTTGGATATATGAACAGTGTAAATTTAATTTTGTAAGTAACTGCCACACTGTTCCAAAGTGGTTGTGCCATTTTATAATCTCATTAGCATTGTATGAGAGTTCCAGTTTTTCTGTGTTCCCGTTGACACTTAGTATTGTTAATCTTTATAATTTTAGTCATCTAGTAAGTGTGTGATGATATCTTATGGTTATTTATCCTGCATTTCTCTGATGTTTAATGATATTGATTATTATTTCATGTGCTTATTAGTCATTTGTATACATTTTAAGGGGTTTATTCTAATCTTTTGTCCATTTAAAATATATTTAATAATCTTATTGTGATTTGTAAGAGAGCTATATATGTCAGCATTACATAATTTGTTTCTAATTTAAAGCTGATGTTTTTCTGTTTAATGAAAGTGGACAAATCCCTGACTAATTCAACAATTCCTGTTTTTTTGCTTATAAGTAAGTCAGGTGCGGCAATTAGCTAATTGGAAAATCTGTGGTGAGGCCAGAAACTGCTGTAAGATGCTTCTTGATAATTGTCTTTTACCTTTGCAAAAGACCCGAACCTGTCATAAATATTATTTGGTAATATAATAAAAAAAATACATCAGTCAATGAATAATTTACATAAGCTGGCTCTCCCACATGGATTGAATGATTTGATAAACACTTTTATATAGCAAATAGAAAGGGAATTTCATTATGAAAAACTAGATAACACATACATTTCTGCAGTTAAATTGGCAATATAATAATATTGACATGTGTGTAAAAATAAGTGCACATAAAGCCTGGGGGTAAGAGTTATCTCTCTGTCTTTTCAGAGTACAAACTTAAGTCACTGTGATACCTCAATCTCATCACCAATGTCTAGCTACAGTGGATTCTTGATATTTGTGGTAGTTATGTTCTGTAAAGTTGCTGTAAACACTGAATTAACACAAACATTGAATTAGCTCCTAGGGGAGATAAGGAAACAAGCAAACAAATAAATTTATGTTTCTCAAACACTGTATAATCTTTAATCCTAAAAACAACTCACTCTGCTAAAATTTATTCCCTTTCTTTTACAAAAGAGAAAACAAGCTGTAGAAGTGTTAGGTGTCTTGCCTGAGGCTGAAGCTGTCTCACTAACAGGTGCCAGAGTTGGGATTCAAACTCTATCCAATGACCCCAGAGCCAGGGCTCCATATTACATTGCACTGCCCCCTACCATCTCCATCCTGTGCTCATCTCTTCATTTGAGTGAACAAGAAAGGAAAGCATTGCCTTGTTTGACCTCAGGTGGGAATGAGTGCTTTGGACAACTTAAACATTTTGCTGTTCTGAGCATGTTCATGGATTATCACAAAAGTGATGGGAATATTGATTTGGGGTTTACAAATAAATTTTAGAAAGTAGATGAATTCACAGTTATGAGATCTTTGAAAAATGAAGATCAAATGTATATATGAGAACAGAAATGCACAGATTCACACACATACAATCATAATGCAGTTTTAGGAGGGTGGAAGTGGGGAAGAGCAGGGCACCAGTATGGTTCCAGACAATGGTCCCTGAACTCTTTTCATTCTGCCTTAAATTGGACACCAGTGAGATTTTTTCATCATTTTTTGATCTCTGACTTATATCCTGACTATGTCTAAATGACTAGTTGACTTTTTGTGGGTCAAAATGAAGCAAATCATTGGCTCTCAGAGCCACAAAATCTGGGTTATGTAAATATCTAATCATTACTTATCTTCAACATAGCCTTACATTTCAAATTAAGCAAATGTTGATAGATTTGGTCAGTCATGTTGATATAATTTGAATCACAAAGGATAGAAGAGTTTCACTAGCTTTCATATCTTTACTTTTTTTATTTCTTTATTTGAGGTCATTAAAGGTCTGTATAAGATGGTTCCAACTATTTCCATAGCTCAGTTTGAGAAATGAGGTAATGACATCTGGCAGAAACATTAGAGCTATACTAACTTTATACAACTGCTAACATTCAGAATATTATTCCAGACAACTTGGACATAGGAAGCAATTGGAAGAACTCAATGCATCACAAAATTGGAGCTGGTGAAAATTTCTCAAAGTGGAAAATCATTTAGGTATAAAATCTATTGTTTTAGATTTTCCCCCCATCCTTGTACCACTCATTTAATACTTTTAGAAAAGAGAATTATTTTGGAACAAGACTTTTTTCACTAAGTTTTTATGCTTTCTAGAATATGCTGGCTATAGTTGAATGAATGAATGAATGAATGAATGAATGATTTTGTTGGCTTGTTATTTTAAAAGTAAAAACATTGCCATGTCAATGTGTAAATCATAGGGAATAGAAATGCCATTTTAACCTGTAGGTTTACTATTTAATCACTTAATTTTATTTAATAAACATTTATTTAATATTTAAGGAGCATTTTTAGACACTATAGGTATGAAAATTAATAATGTGTTGTCTCTGGCTTCCAGAGATTTACATTCCAGTGGGAGGACTATAGAAACCTCTCTGTACAATGTGACAAGTGCCCTATTGGTGTCAAAAACCATGTATCTGTTATGAGCTATAGTATCAGCTAAAAACATAGGTAAAGTATCACAAAGGAGAACTTTAAAGCACTTATGAGGCATGGAATGGAAAGATGGTATATATGGGGGAGCATTTTAGAAAGGGAACAACATTTAAAAAACATAAAAGCATAGGGGTGCTTGGGTGGCTCAGTTGGTTAAGCATCCAACTCTTGGTTTCGGCTTAGGTCATGATCTCACTGTTCCTGAGATTCAGCCCTGCATCACGCTCTGCATTAATGGTGTGGAGCCTGCCTGGGCTTCTCTCTCTCCCCCTCTCTGCCTCTCTTCTGCTCTATAAATAAATAAATAAATAAATAAATAAATAAATAAATAAATAAATAAATAAAACTTTTTAAAAAGCACAAAAGCATAAAAGCTATGGTGTTTGGGATTATGCATTATAATGTAGGATATGGTACATGGGGAGGGGTTTGTAGAAGATAAAATTGGAAAAGATAAGTTGAGATAAGATTGAAAGTGGTTTTAACAGCCAAATTAAGAAGCATAAATTTAAGGCAACACAAAGACCTCAAAGATCTTCAAATTATAGTGGACCCAATCGTATTTGTATTTTGGAGCTAATTCTAATGATATTATAAGGAATAGATTTGAAATAAGGCTGCGAACAGGTAAACCAGTTTGGAGACTGTTATGTTTTTTGTAGTGGGAGAGGATTAGGACCTGAGTTATAGGGCTACTGGAGAGGAAATATAGAGAAGGGAATGAATTGGAGAGAAATTGTATATGTGGAATTGTCTGGGAGCAATAATGGTCTGTCATGGTAATGAAAGCCTGGAGAACCAGAGAATGTTTGAGGAGGTATTCTTGACAGAATGGAGAGGGAAAAAGCCATTTTACTGAGCAAGAGCAAGAAGATGCAGAACTACAGGTTTATTTTTGTTGTTTGTTCACTTGTTCTGATTGAGAAAGAAGGAAAGTTTTCACTTTTTTTTAAAAAAAGACAAATTTTGTTGTTATTGTTTTAAGATTGGGACAAAAAGCCCTTAGAGAATGATTTGAGTATACAGGAGAAAGAGACATCAAGCATCCCTACTTGTTCTCTTGTTAGCTATAGATTTGTCTAAGCCATACAGAAGGAATGTCACAGTATATGAGCAGCAGCCTAGAATCAGTAGTTCAACTGGTCTATTTGGCACATATATTTCTATGCTATTTTATCGTGATACCTTGCTTTTGACTTTTGTTTCCTGTTTTCTCCTACCTGATTGTGGCCTACTCCACTTCCTCATCTATGACTTCTCTCTTTGAATTCTGATTACATTAATCTGATTATAGCAAGCTGAAAGAAAAAAAATGAAATTTATTAGGAAAGTACAGGGGTGTTTCATAGAACTCACAGGCAGGCAGGGTCCGGATCTGGTCACTAAATAGCCCAGAGGATTCTTACTGAATTGACTCTGTGTATCTGCAACTTTCTTTTGTTTCTTTGCAGAATGGATTTTCTGCTCTGCAAGTATTATAGGTAGAAGATGGCAACCCACAGTACCCAAGTGTTACTTGTATGTAGTCTAATTATATGAAGAAAGACTAACTTCTTTCTCTCAGCCAGTCTTAACTAGTTGCTCCAGATTGGATCAGGGGCCCAAGCCTGCTCCAACCAACAGTGGTCAGTGGAATAGTTGCATTGTACAAGCATGACTCACAACAGATTACTGTGTGAACACATTAACTGGGGTGGTGAGAGGGATTTCTGTGTTTAAAATGTAGATGTTGGGCTGACAATACAATGGCTTACTGACACAGATATAATTCTGGACCTCCCATACCTAGCTATTAATTACTATTTAGGTATATCATTTAGCCGTTAAAATGTTAATTGTTACCTATGTAAACATTTATATGTATGATAAATTATTAGAATTTTATATTACACAATTTAATATAAAAGAAGTATTATGTATTATCTACAACTAAGCAGTAGTATTTTTAGTAATATAAGGACACTTAGCTTGCAAAGACCAGGACATCATCCCAGTTTTTCCTCACTACAGACTGTACAGGAAATTCCTCATTAAATTTCTGAAAACTGCTCTCAGAACTTTTTGTAATCCTGTTACCTCTCAGTATTCAAATAGCAGGGATATTATTCTGTAGAAAATTATATGTTTTCATTGGAATAATGAGCTAAAATATAAATTAATTACAACCTGGGATTCTAGGCTTTTCTGTAACTAAAGCATTGGAAATAAGCTTTTTATTTGGCCAAATGAACCTAAAATAATATCTGAGAGTCCCTAGTACCCTGTACTGTGGCTATGCTGCAAGGGTCAGTTAAATGACTGATGTATTAGTCCAAAATAGTTGCTAATGTTTGCTAGGTCTCAGTAGGACCCCTTGAATTGAAAATGAGACCTGAATTTCAATCCAACCCCAATTCAGCTTATGTATCAGATGGTTTTAGGTTTATGGACTTCAGACTCTAATACCTCCATTATACAGTCTCTTTCATCTTATAAAAAGTGAAGAGATTGGGAGTAGGAGGAAACTTCTGGGACAACTCAAGTTTGGGGAAGGAGACCTTGTGACACACAAGGTCAGGTCAGGGACACACAAGGGAAGGCCACAGGCCATTAAGTCATTTATTACAGTAAATTTGTATTTATATACAATATAAGTATGCAATAGTGTGATAAATGGTGTTTGGGAAATAACTTTGCAATCTCCCTAAAAAACAGGTTGGTAGATATAATTTACCTTTATAATGGAGGGACTGGTACTATATTATAGTGCCTCTTCCTTTTGTGACAAGTCATACTTCATAATAAAGAAAAATGACAATATTATAAAATTGAGTCAACACATAAGTCAGTAGATATTTATACCCAATAAAGCACAGAATAAAATCAATCTTTAGACATATTTTTCAGTTCCTTATGTATGTTATATTTACATTTTGTTGACTGAGTTAATCTCCACTCTCCATTTCCACCCTCCCATCTCAAATGGGAAGAGAAAGGGTACAAAAGATGAACTGCTTCCAGGGAGATCTTATCTGACTCATCAGCAAAATTACAGATGTTTTAGTGTGGAAAAGCCCTGTTAATATGGCAGAAACTTTTTGTGCTGTGATTCTGGTTCTGTCTTACTATCGAGGGTACCTCCTTTCTAGCAGAAATGCTGGGAACTGATGTTTCCTGAAAGGTCTGGAGACAATCACATTGCTCTTGCCATCCATTTTTTGCCCTGTCCGGAGAAAAACACATCAAGTTTCTGAAGGACTGAGTGAAGATGAGAAACAGGCAGTGGAAATCTGGCTTTGCAGCCATGTACTGTATTGTGCATGCTGTGGGTGAAGTTGACCTTTGGTCATTTACAAGGACAAGTGAATTTAGACAAGAAGGTATATTTCACATCTTACATTTGAAAGTTACCTTAATGTAAAAGCAGATGGTTGCATACTTTCCTTGAATTTTAAGAATACAATCAACAAATCAGAACAATCAGGGCTGGAATTATATAACATTCATTCACTCATTTACTTATTCAACAAGTGTTCAGTGTTTTCTATGTGTTAAGCTGTGCTATATCCTGGGGCTATGATAACAACATAGAATTAGGGACCCAGACTTAGACAGGTTAGGAAACACCATGCAGATGATGGCCATGAGATACCTAGTAAAGAGGTGGAAGACAGAGCAAAGAACTCCAGGCACAGGACCTGATGAAGAGTCCAAGATGGGAAGGGTCACTGGGGATGAAAGAACTAAAGAACAGAAATAATTAGAGTAGCAAAAGCAAAAGGGGGGACATAATAGAAGTGAGGCAAGAGAGATGGGCAGATCATGCAGCACACTGTTGCTCATTTAAGGATTTTGGTTTCTTAGTTGAAGGACAATGTGAAGCCATAGAAGGACTTTAGTGTATTGTCTGTAGGATAATTGTTTAAAAATATGAAATCATGATTTTCATACAGATATGAAATAAACACAGGTCAGAGTATTATTTAATTCATTAATTAATGATGTTCCAAATGGTTTAAAGGAAAATCCAAAAACAGTATGTGTGTGTGTGTGTGTGTGTGTATATATATATACATACACATACCCAGGCTACCAGGAATGCTGAAATGCCATTATATGTATTGAGGAGTCAATATCACTCATCCAACTTACAAAGTTTGGACCTCATCAGGGCTCTATCCTGAGCCACCTCTGTATCTACAATTTTGCCATGGTTGATCTTATTTACTAACATAACCCTTATGTGCTACTATCTGCTGAACACTATCAAATTCATAAAACCTATTTGTTACTTCCACTGACTTTTCTTCTGGGTGGCTCAAAGTTGAGGTGTAAGAAACAGAACTTGTGAACAACCTTTCCCCTTCCACATCCCAGTGGATCTTCTCCCAGATCTCCTTATTCTGGTTTACAATACTTCTATATACTTGGTAGATCATGCTAGGAAAAGGAAGCCATCTCCAATGCCCCTCTCTCCCACTCCTTCATATCAAGTCCTCCACATATGTACAATTCTTTCCATACCCAGTCCCATTGTTTTGGTTCACAAGTCTTTTCAGTGGAGTGAATTCTTTTTTTTCTTGTATAAACATCTTCATTGAGATATAATTCACATACCATTAAGTTTACCCATTTAAAGTGTACAATTAAGTGGTTTTTTATTGTATTCTCATCTTTGTGCAACCATTATCAAAATCTAAGTTTAGAATATTTTCATCTCCCTAAAAATAAATTCCTAATGTAGCTCTCCCTAAAAATAAATTCCTAATGTAGCAGCAGTCACTCTGCATATCCATTGCTACCCCCTCCTAGCCTCAGGCAACCGCTAATCTACTTTCTGTGTTTGTACATTTGCTTATTCTGGTCATTTCATATAAATGGAACTCTACAATATGTGATCCTTTGTTACCAACTTCTTCCATTTAGGATAAAGTTCCAAGGTTCATCCAAATTGTACCATGTATCAGTGCTTCATTGCTTTGTATAGCTGAATAATATTCCATCGAGTGGATATAACACATTTTGCTTATTCATTCATCACTTAATGGACATCTGGGTTATTTCCACATTTTGACTGCTTTGAATAATGCTGCTGTAAACATTTGCATACACATTTTTATGTGAACATTTGTTTTCACTTCTTTTGGATATATATCTTGGAGTGAAATTTTGGGTCATATGGTAACTCTATGTTTAACTTTTTGAGGAACTGCTAAATTCTGTTACAAAATTGCTATACCAGATTTACATTGCTAATAGCAGTGAGTGAAGGTTCCAATTTCTCTGTCTTTACCAATGCTTACTATTGTTCAATTTTTTTTATCATAACCATTTTAGACAAGTGCAGATGAATTTTAAAGATAAAAACTCACTATAGTTTTGATTTGCATTTTCCTAATGCTCAATGATGTGGACATTTTTTTTTCACGTGCTTCTTGGCCATTTCTTCTTTGGAGAATGTCTATTCAAACCCTTTGCCCACTTTTTAATTGGATTAGTTTTTTTATTATTGAGTTGCAAGGGTTATTTATATACGATGGCTATAAGGTTCTTGTCAGAAATACGACTTGCAAATATTTTCTCCCATTCTGTGGACTGTCTTTTCACTTTCTTGATGGTTATCATTGTAGCACAGAAGTTTTTGAAATTTTGACATGCTTCAATTTATCTAATTTCCTTTTGTCACTTGCGCTTTTGATGTTAGAGCTAAGAAACAATTGCCTAATTCAAGTTCATGAATATTTACCAATGTTTTATTGTAAAAGTTTTGTATGTTTAGTTTTTATATTTAGATCAGCAATCCATTTTGAGCTAATTTTAGTCTTAATTTAAAACAGGGGTCCATTGTCATTCTTTTGCATATGAATATTCATTTGTCTCAGGACTATTTGTTGAAAAGGTTATTATTTCCTTGTTGAAATAGTCTTGGCACCCTTGACAAAAATCAGTTAATCACAAATGTATGGATTTATTCCAGAACTCTCAATTCTATTCATTACTCTATATGCCTATCCTTATGCGTATCACATTGTCTTGATTATTGTAGTTTTACAGTAAGATTTGCTATTGATTGCCCCAAATTTGTTCTACTTGTTCAATATTATTTTGCATCTCTTGCATTTTCCATTTAAGTTTTAGGACAATGTTGTCAATTTCTGCAGCAAACATAGCTAGGATTTTGATAGGGATTGTTTTAATCTATAGATCTACTTGGAGAATATTGGTGCCTTAATTAAGTTTTCTGAACACATGAATTTTTTTTCATGTATTTGAACCTTTAATTTCTTTCATTAATATTTTATATTTTTCAGTGTATAAGTCTTGTATTTTCTAAGTCTTGCAATTTATTCATAAGTATTTTATTCTTTTTGATGTTATTATAAGTGGAATTGTTTTCTTAATTTTAGTTTTGGATTGTTCATTTTTAGTATACAGAAGTGCAGTTGATTTTTGTATATTGATTGTGTATGTTGCAAACTTGCTGAACACATTTCTTACTTCTAATAGTTTTTTGTTTTTGTTTTTGTTTTTTTAATGCATATAAGTATCTTATATGTACAAAATTATGGCAACTGTAATTAGAGACAGTTTAACTTTTTCCTTTCCAATCTGGATGTATTGCATTTATTTTTGCTGCCTACATGTTCTGGCTAAAACTTCCAGTACAGTGTTGGATAAAAGTGATGAAAGGAGCCATTCTTGTCTTATTCCTGATTTCAGGGGGAAGAATTCAATCTTTCACCTTTAACTATGAAATTAGGTGTTGTTTTTTGTAGATATCCTTTATTGTATTAAGGAGTTTCCATTCTAGTCCTTGTTGTCTTGAGTGTTTTTTTTTTATTAAAAGGTGTTGAATTTTGTCATTTTTTTCTGTGTCTATTGAGGTGACTATGTCCTTTATTTTACTAATATGGTATGCTATGTTAATAGATGTTTGGATGTTAAACCAACCTTGAATTCCTGAGGTAAATCCCACTGTGTCATGATGTCTAATTGTGTTTTATACATTGTTGCATTCAATTTGCTAATATTTTATTGAGTTTTGTATCTAGATTAATAAGAAATATTTGTCTGTATTTTTTCTTTTCTTGTGATGTGTTTGTCTGATTGTGGTATCAGGGTAATACTAGTCTTATAGTGGCCTTTTTTTCTCTGTTCTCTTCTATTTTTTAGAAGAGTTTGTGAAAAATTGGTATTAATTCTTCTGTAAATATTTGCTAGAATTTACTAGTGAAGCCATCTGGAAGTTTTGTAATTACTAATTCCTCATTTTACTTGTTATAGATTTATCCAGATTTGCTATATTTTGGGGGAGGGGTCAGGTTTGGTAGTTTGTGCCTTTCTAGGATTTTTCTCTTTCATGTAAGTTATCTAATTTTTTTAGTATTTCATTCTTAATGTTCTTATATAATTTTTTAAAATTTCCATTAGGTTTGGAGTGATTCCTTTTCTTTCATTCCTGATTTCAGGGTTTTGAATCTTCCCTGATTAGTCCAACTTGCAGTAATATTTTTACTCGTCTCCTAGCCTTTGCTTTTACTGCCTTTTTTTAAAAAGAGAATCTTTTTTTTTATTATTTTTTTTAATGTTTATTTATTTTTGAGAGAGACAGAGACAGAATGTGAGTGGGTTAGGGGCAGAAAGAGAGGGAGACACAGAATCGGAAGCAGGCTCCAGGCTCTGAGCTGTGAGTACAGAGTCTGACACGTGGCTGGAACCCACAAACCGCAAAATCATGACCAGAGCTGAAGTCAGGTGCTCAACCCACTGAGCCACCCAGGCGCCCCCTACTTTTACTGCCTTCTAATCCATTCTCCATGCAACATTCAGAATGATCTTTTAAAAATGTAATGAGATCATGTTATTTTCTGCTTACAAACATTATAGTTTTATATTTAATTACAATAAAATAAAAATCTCTTATCTAGGCTTGTAAGATCATAGATAATATGACTCTGAACTTGCTTTTGAACTTTATTTTGTTCCATTTCCATACATTCAATGTGCTTCTGCCATACTGTCTGCTTTTCCCGATCTTAAATACGCTGGGTCCTTTCTTCTTGGCCCCCTGCATTTATTTACTTCTGTCTGAAATGCTTTCTTTCTTAAACTGAAAAAGTTATATTCATAATTTTGGTGTTGGTTTAGCTATCACTTCACATAGATGCTACCAGATCAAAGTAAATCTTTCTTGTTACTCTATCACCACACTGGACATTAGGCTTTATGAGAGTATGGATCATGCTGCTATGTAATCAAAGCATACCATTACACCTGGCAAACGGAAGGTATTGAAAAATATCTTTGAACAAATGAATAAAGAGCTTATTATTTAAATCCAGTGTGTAGTTCTGTTGATGTTTTTAATATGAGATATGCAGTTATATAGCTATTCCATGCCACTTTTTAAAGTTTAAAAAAATTTTAATTAAAAAATTAAAAATTTAATGTTTATATTGGAGAGAGAGAGGGAGGGAGAGAGCATGAGCAGGGGAGGGCAGAGGGCAGAGAGAGAGAAGGAGACACAGAATCTGAAGCAGGTTCCAGGCTCTGAGCTATCAGTGCAGAGTCCAATGCGGGGGCTTGAACTCACAAACCATGAGATCATAACCTGAGCCAAAGTTGGACACTTAACTGACTGAGCCAGCAGGCATCCCCCATGCCACTCTTTTAACCATTAGGAGGGATCGTTTTATATGTAGGAGCAAAAGGCTGCCAGCCAGGAGGCTGTCCAACTTTTAATCTTGTCTCATCTCTGCCATGCAGTAGGCGTATAGCCCCAGTCAGGTCACTCCTCCTTAGCTTTCCCTTCGATCGATTAGAAGATAGATGAAGAATCTTCTTTGACGACCTAAGTAACTAATTCCAATATTTCTGGATTCTCAGTTTTGTGATGGCATATTTCATAGAGAACTAGAAAGAAAAATTCCTTTTTTTAACGTTTGTTCTCAAATTTTTTAATATAATCACCTTTGTTAGAAAAATGGGAAATTTTCTTTTGAGAGTTTTCAGTATATTTTCTGTTAGGGAAATTTCAGTGTATGGAAAGAAAAACTCCCTAAAGCTTTTTAATAAGACATTTACTTGATCTTACAATTCCTTATTTCTTGGGCTTTAAAGAAACTGAATGTGAACCATATTGCTGAAGCAAAAAGCTGAGTTTTAGAGAACAAAATGATTGTTTAAGTCCTTCCACTACTGATCTCTGTTTTCTTTCTAGTGTAGGTAGTAAAGTATATACCAATATAAATATAGGATGTAGAAAGTGTAGGCACTTTCAAATTTTGTATTTACATACTTTTCTACTTTTGCTATTAGAAACATTCCTTCTCATTTTCTACTGGCCAAATGACTGACCATAGTGCTATCTCAGAAAACACATACACACAAACACAGTGCTCTTGCTTGATGCTTAAACGAAAAAATTGAGTGGACACATAATGTAGTCTGATGTACCAGTTTCTTATACTTAACTTTGCATTTACAAATAATGGCTTTCTGGTAAAGTCAATCCCTTCAGTGCTTCGGTGCTTTGGGCTGCCTGCATATTATCACTCTCACAGATGAGATTCAAGTCTAATGGAAGTGCCTGACAAGGATAGGCACGTGGAAGCTGTTTTTACATTGAAAATAATTACTGTTAACCAGTTTCCTTTTCACTAAGAAAATATAGTTCCAAGAGTAGACCTTGACAATTCTAGAACAGATTTGAATAAATATTTTTAATGAAGCCCAAATATGTTTTATACAAACATGAGAGGAATATTGGAAATGTTCCAGTCTTTCTTATCTAACTGGAAGAGATCAAATAAGTGATTTATTTTGTTTTGGTTTAGTTTCTGTTCCTAAACATTGAATCCATTAGATTCTCACTTGTTTTCAAATTGTCTGTAGAAACACTGAGAGCAGAGAATCTTTTCTTTTTTGTTATTTATTCCTATGTACTTGTAATTCCATGGCAGAATTTATTAACCTGTATTTCCTGCTTTTCCTCAAGGAAAAAATGTAGCTCTCTAAATTTCATTGAAGATATTTCAAGTCTCCTTATGTTACATTTTAAAAGTTTTTTTATACAATCAACATTTTATTATATATAATCTTGAATCTTTATAATACACTGCACAAAAAGCATTCATAGTCTTATTTTGCTCTGAAAATTGAAAGATTTGTGAGATTAAGGGATTTTTCCCAAGGCCAAAGCTATAAAAATTAAGATTTAAACCTAGTTTTAACCAAAGCATCTTTTCTTTTTAGAAGTTCTATTCTCTTTATTGGACTTTGTGAATCAGAAAGGCAATAATTTAATTAGGTGATAAATTTGAAAAAGGAATCTGTTAATATGTTTTATTTGTGAAAAGAATGGTGAACTCTGCTGTGTTCGGTGTTCCGTGTACTTTAAGATATTTACTTCCGTTGTAAGTTATGGATGATCTGTGTTAATCTTGGTGGAATATGAAGACCTTATCTCTTCTTCTCTTTGGAAGACTTAACGTAACCATAGAGAGATGATTCCATTTATCTTTGCTGTAATTAAGAGAAAAATAATTCTTAAATTTTTAAAAAATGTTTATTTATTTTTGAGAGAGAGGGAGACAGAGTGCGAGTGGGGGAAGGGCGGAGAGCGAGGGAGACAGAATCCGAAGCAGGCTCCAGCCTCTGAGCTGTCAGCACAGAGCCCGACGTGGGCTCAGACTCCTGAACCAATCATGGACGGATCATGACCTGAGCCGAAGTCCGTTGCTTAACCGACTGAGCCACCCAGGTGGCCCAAGAAAAATAATTCTTGATCAAAATCTCTAAGGAAGCAGGGCTTAAATCAGTTTGTAGACGTAAGTTTTGGTACTAATGCCAATAAAGGTCAATGAAGAGGACATTTGTCCATGCACCTTCTGAACTATTTTCTGCTTGGGAGAGGCTCCTGTTTTGAATAGGATGAAGATGATCTCTCCTAGAAAGGCTGAAAATGCTAGATACTCACTTTCTTTTGTAGCTCCACCATCACACACACCCGTGAAAGACTTTGAGGAGACAGCAAAGAGAGAAGTGATAGCGAAGTCTTTTTCTTTCTTGACACTGACAACAGTGAAAACATTTGGAAACAACCTAAATTTCCACTGAAATAGAAATGTTGAAACCAACTGTGCTATTTTCATATTATGGAATTCTAAGGAATTAAGCGGAGTGAGTTAATGATATTTACAGTAACATGTTCAGATCTCTAAACCCATTTGTTGAATGAATGACTCAAGTTGCTGAATAATGTGTAGAGGTGGATGCCATTTATTATTATTTTTTTTTTAACGTTTATTTATTTTTGAGACAGAGAGAGACACAGCATGAACGGGGGAGGGGCAGAGAGAGAGGGAGACACAAAATCGGAAGGAAGCTCCAGGCTCTGAGCCATCAGCCCAGAGCCCGAGGCGGGGCTCGAACTCGCAGACCGCGAGATCCTGACCTGAGCTGAAGTCGGACGCTTAACCGACTGAGCCACCCAGGAGCCCCTGGATGCCATTTATTAAAAACAAAAGAAAACAAAACAAGAAGTGCTTATAAGGTCAAATTTTTAATATAGGCTGTAGTTTAATCCTGGTGGCATTAGCAACTGGACTAAAATTGTGTTCCTGGCAGAGAATTTAGAGCAGTGAGATTGTAGTATGTAGTGCTTGATGGTGAAGATTTTGCTCATCACTAAAGGCCTGTGGCATATTATTTATTTATTTTGCTTGAGAGAAGATATTTGTAGCACAAAGGACAAAGGATTATTCTTTAGACTAATTCTAGACTAATTATCTAGAAGAATTTCTACATATTAATAATGATAAGACCAACAATCTCAAAGAAAAATTGTCAAAGGTTGTACATAGACAGTTTACAAAAGAGGAACCGCAAATTGCAAATAAGCCTATTAAAATAATAACAATAATGTAATTATCTTTCACATCCTCCAGAATGGTAAATATTTTATAATGTCTGGTAACTCTAATGGTTGGTGAGGATGTGGGAAAGGGGCTTAGTTAAGTGTTATCATTAAGAATATAAATTAGCACAGCACAATTTGAGAGCCATTAATCAATAACTAGTAAAATTGAAGATGGAAACACCTTGCATTCAGCAAGTGTATTTTCCCTAGATGTATCTATGCTAAAGAACTCTCATGTATTACAGAAAAATACATGCAAAAAATATTCATTGCAGTTGCTTTAATAATAACAAAAAATAGGAAATGATCTAATTACCCACCAATATAAGAACTAATAAATACACTCTGGTTTATTATTACAGTGGAACACTTCACACACAAAAATGAAATGAATGAACAAGATCTACATGCAGTCAACATGTATAAATAATCAACATATTGTTTTTTTAAGTATCCGCAAAAGGTTTGATACAGCATCTTTTTTATATAAATAAAAATAACCAAAACATTAGTAAAATTCATTAATAGATGCATGTGTATGGACTCAACATATAAAAACATAACAACTTCAGAAGAGTGGCTATTTGGGGGGAAGAAAAGAGGAAAATCACGGGGGAATTATTTTTTTCTTTAAAATCAAAGATAGAAGAAACTGAAGGGAGGTGACAAAATGTTAATATGTGTTTAACTTGACTGTGGGTTCATAGATGTTTGTTATATAACTTTTAAGTTTAAAATATCTCAAAATTGGAAATTAAAAAATAACCTGCTTTAAGTATTTTAAAAATGACACAGAGATGTTAACCTTACTATTAATATAATTCTAAAGGCTGTCTGTTACTAGATAGTTAGGAACTTATTCTGATGGCATTGCTTTTATCTGTTTGCTACTTAAAAGATCACTTTTATTAAATATATGTTATTTTAAAATATTGATATTTATATTTGTTACTTATAAACAAGTATGTAGAAATATATACCACACACATATATGTTACATATATTTGTTGTGTATTTGTTTTAAGTTTTTATTTACATTCTAATTAGTTAACATACAGTGTAATATTAGTTTCAGGTATATGACATAGTGATTCAAAACTTCTATACAACATCCAGTGCTCATCATAAGTACACTCCTTAATCTCCATCACCTATTTAACCCATTCCCCCACCTACCTCCCCTGTGGTAACCATCAGTTTTTTCTCTTTAGTTAAGAGTCTGTTTCTTGGTTTGCCTCTCTTTCTCTCCCTCTCTCTCTCTCTCTCAATCTCTCTTTTCCTCCTCTTTGCTCAGTTTTGAAATTTTTAAAATTCCACCTGTGAGTGAAATTATATGACATTTGTTGTTCTGTCTGACTTATTTCACTTAGCATATTACTATCTAGCTCCATTCATGTCATTCCAAATGGCAAGATTACATTCTTTTTGATGTGTGAATAATATTTCATTGTATATGTATACCAAATCTTCTTTATTCATTCATCAGTTGATGGACACTTGGCCTATTTTAGATAATGCTGCTATAATCATCGGGGTGCATGTATCTCTTTGAATTAGTATTTTTGTATTCTTCGAGTAAATACCTAGTAGTGCAATTCCTGGATCATAGGGCATTTCTATTTTTAACTTTTTGAGGAAGCATCCTAGTGTTTTCTATAGTGGCTGTACCAGTTTGCATTCCCACAAACAGTGCAAAAGTGTTCCTTTTTAATCCACATTCTCACCAACATCTGTTGTTTCTTGTGTTGTTGATTTTAGCCATTCTGACACGTGTGAGGTGATATTGTAGTTTTGATTTATATTTTCCTGGTGATCAGTGATGTTGAGCATCTTTTCATGTGTCTGTTGGTCATTTGTATGTCTTCCTTGGCAAAATGTCTATTCGTGTCTTCTGCCAATTTTTTAATAGAATTATTCATTTTTTGGGTGTTAAGTTTTATAAATTCTTTATAAATTTTGAATACTAACCCTTTATTAGATATATCATTTGCTTTATCTTCTCCCATTTCATAGGTTGTGTTTTAGTTTTGTTAATTGCTTCCCTTGCGGTGCAGAGCTTTTTATTTTGATGAAATCACAATCGTTTATTTTTGCTTTTGTTTCCCTTGCCTCAGAAGACATATCTAGAAGGAAGTTGCCATGGCTGATGTCAAAGAGGTTACTTTCTGTGTTCTTCTCTAGTTTTTTTTATGGTTTCATATTTCTCATTTAGGTCTTTAATCCATTTTGAATTTGCTTGATGTGGATAATGGACAGAGTTGATAATTTTGGATAAGAGATCTGGACTGAATCTGGGTATTTGATCTCTTTGATGCTTAGCCGTCTTTATTTTGACTCTTCCAAACTTTTCTCCCACCTAAATTAAGATACACATACTTCAATATATTGCTTAACTCATTAGAGTCACATTATTCTTGTGTATAAATTTGAATACTAATTATTTATCTGGAATTTTGTAAGCATTAAATAACATCATGTAAGTGAAAAGAAGTTAAACTCTAAAGGCTATATTAAAAACAGTTATTAGCATTTTTAAAAATTTCTGTTTCAGTGCTCCTGGACTGAAAACCAAGAAATTCATACACATTTCTGTATTTATTTATTGCATGCCTAGTGCACAAAGTACAAAATTCATTGCTGTCATTATATGAAATTGGAAAAAAAAAGTAGAGACTAGCCAATATGTTTGTATGTAGAAACCATGATTGTAATTCAAGAAGGAGAATTGGCTTACATGATTCTTTTTTTTCTTCCCCAGAAGGAAACTGTGGAGTATTTGATGGGAATACAAACCTCAGATCCTTCTTCCATAACATAAATTCCAAAAATGTAATGATTTCCTCCCAGACTGCAGGAGTGAGAAAAATTTTCCTCTTTGAAATATCTCAGATGTAGAACAGTATTTCTTTTACTTTGGGTCTTTTGGTGACAAATTCTCTTATTTTATTGAAGAAAATATGTGTAGTTTGCTTTCATTTTTAAAGGATATTTCTGCTGGATAATAAATTCTAGATTAGAAATTTTTTCTTCTTTCAGCGTTTTAAAGATGTCATCTCATTGTCTTCTGGATTTTATACCATCATTGAAAGGTTAGCTGTTAGTCTTGCTAATAGAGATAGTGCTTATTATTATTATTATTATTTTTCCCTCTCAGGTTGCTTTCAAGTTGTTTTTCTGTCTTGGGGTTACAGCAGTTTGATTATCATGAGCATTGATGTTTTTTGTTTGTTTGTTTTTTATTTATCTTTCTGTAGGCTCACCGAGCTTCTTGAATCTATGGGTGGCTATCTTTTGTTAGTTTCAGAAAAATCTTGGCTATTGTATTATATTATATTAATTATACTATACTGATATTCTGCTTCAAGTTCTTTCATTTCTCTTCTTTTGGAGTTCAATTTATGTGTACACTAGAGCTTTTGACTGTGTCTTACATGTTTCTTATGCCTCGTGTTTCTTTCTTTCTTTTTTTTTCATTCTTTGGATTTTGTATTATAACAAACATAGACAATAGGGGATTTTACTTTGTTTCCAGTTTAGAACACCAGACTCTTATTCTACTCCAGAACTAAAAAAAAAATATTTCTTGGGAGAAAACAGATCAGGATTTCAGAATTATTCTAGTTTCTAATGGATCATTATAGTCCATATGAATTTGAAGGGCTTCAGTGATTTTTTTCCTCCTCAATACAATACCTCTACTTGATTCAAATTGGATCTTCAGCACATTCTTAAAAATCAGCATTTCTTCCCAGGAACAAAAGTATCTGAAGACCATCAGCTCACTTAGGAAGCACTAGACTTTTAGTCTTTTTAGTCCTCTTTGTTTTCATGGTTCTATGATGCATTAAGAATATAATCCATCCATTTTTTTTCCTAGCTGCTGCTGTGGGAATGTTGGCCTGCTGCCACCTACAATATTCTACTCCAAAGTGGAATTCCTATGGCATAATTTTGGATTATATTCCTAGAAGCCCATACTCAAGTCAGGTTCTAGAGCCTCCTCAATGTTCTTTCAAGCCACAAAAAAATCTTTTTATAGCTCTTCTTATCCACCTCCATCCCCCCACTCATTCAGGAAGAATCTATTGCTCATGACAGAGAAACTTGACTATTACAATAGAGGTTGAGGAGGGGAAAAGAAATTGGCTGAGCAAATCATTGGTCATAAGATGACTGAGGTTAGGATAAGATCATAGTGTGTGTGGGCATTTCAGGACTAGAGGCAAAGTCAAGTTCTATTATTGTCAGTAGCATGTCTGAGCCTAACTTTAAATAGACCAAGTAGGAGCAACCACATCTCTGTGCATGCTGCTTTAGGGTATGCAATGACCAGGCAGCCCAGGGTACATCTTAGAAGGTACAGTGAGAACAGAAGGTTGCTGCTCTGACCAAATGGGATGTGTTATGCAATCAGAGGAAATTATGAGGACCAGACACTTCCTACCCTTAGCTGATTGGAAATTTAAGTTTTTCTTGTACCTAGAGGCCATATTGGGAAGAAGGAGTTAGAGGGAAAGCACAAATCTTTCATAAATGAGTAATTATTCTAAATAGATTATTTTCAAATAAAACCACTAGGATACATTTAGCTGGCAAAGTTGGAGACAGCTTGAGAGCCAAGATGAAGTAATTTAAAATACAGAAAATTATATGTCTTCGTATCTGAGTATATAGACTAGATTTTAACCCCTTGGCAATACATGGTAAGACATAGTCTAAAGTTGGTGAAGTATATATATATATATATATTTACTTTAGCTGTGGTAGGCAGGAACTAAAAATTCAGTTTAAGGTTATAAAAAATATGTACAATCTTACTAACCATGGATTTTACTAACAAAAACTTTTTTTTTGCCAAATTGAATTTTCATCTGAATAAGTGATACAGACATATTTGTTTACTGTGAAGTGAATGGTTACAGAAAACACTGCACAGCCTATATCCTTTCCAAAAAAGAATGTACAAACTCTATGAACACTTGCAGTTTCATACTTATTGCTTCCTGTCATTTAAAAAATAAACTTGGAATTTTCTTTGTCTGCCCTACCTCCAAAAAAGCTGATAATCTTTCATTGATTTAAATCTTTTAATGTTTCATTGAATTAAAAAAGGGGAGATTAGGGAAAGCTATATCACCTCCTTACTTGTCTAAGAAATTATCAACATAATAGACAGTCTAAATGAAAATATCAAAGGTCTTTTGTTTGAGCTCTTCCAGAGAATAGAGAAACGGTTTATATTAGTGGATAAAGGTTTATTGTAAATGTAACCTGTTTATTAAATGACCTGGAGTTAGTGGCGTACAAATAGGAAATGACTGTCTCCCACCCTTTACTTACTCCCTCACTGGTTCATATATACTTTGCCACATTTCTCTTCCCACTCCTGAATGACAGCTCAGGAATATCCCATAACCTTTTGTTAACTTTTAGCCCCAAGGATTTTCTTATTTTCAAATAATATACTAAGAACATATTATACTAAGTAACATACTAAGAATATGTCCAGTCCAGACTACATTAAAGTTTTAATCTCATACTCGGTTAGAAGATTCTGCCTCTTCACACAGCCTCAACTTCCACTCTTGCCCAGCCAGATTTGGTGCTCAAGGATTAGTAGTAATTGTTTCTTCATGCATCTCTTCTTACCACTCCATGTTCTGGTTTAGCCACTGTCTAGACAAAGAGAATTGAGGTTAGAGGAAAAGGGATAATACCTTTTACTTAGCTGGCACTCTCTTTTCACCCACACTGGCTGAACATGAAGACTTTTTCATGGTAGGAGTGCAATTGCTATCTCTTCAGTATGGTGTATTCCTAAGTTTTTCTTAAACACCTTTCCTCCCTGACTTCCACACTAACCCATTCCTTCCCTGATGTAGGCAGTACAGTTTATGGCTAACGTATTATAATACCCTTTCAGATCCAGCCCTGTTGGGTACCTCTTCAGTCTTTTACAGTGGAATTTCCTGCTTATCATCCACCTTTTTTAGATACTTGAGCTACTTTTGGAGGTGTCTACCAGCCTTTTAGCTTTGAGAAGGAAGGAGATATTTAGAAAACTAGGGAGGTACTTAGGCATGACAGAAACTCTTAAAGTAGATTTAAATTAGCAGCATTGAAAATTACACATTAATTCTTTGGAAACTGAGAAACAAGCCCATTTTAGTCTTTCTGTTTACTTTTCAGTTCTAAGATTGAAAGATTTCTGTAATTCTATGTCTGTAATTTAAAAACTGTACATTCCTTGTAGAGAATTGTTGAATTACTATATTGTACACCTGAAACTAATATAACACTGTTTGTTAACTATACTGGAATTAAAATAAAGATAAAAAAATTTTAACAATGAGTGCATGCCAAGGAGAACATTTTGAAAGATTATTCAGTATTATATGGTATGTATTAGTAACAGAAGAAATATTGCATGTACCCCATAAATTAGGAATGCTTCGATAAATTGCAGCCATTCATTAGATAGAATATTATGTGGCAATTAATAGGACAGGTGTATATTTAGTTCCTTGTAAATGATCTCTGAAACCTAATAAATAATAAAAAAGAACAGGTTAGAAGAGCTATATAATTTCATTTTAATCTGCCTTTAAATCTGTAAAAAAATAAAAATTATATACATTCCTAAGGGAGTAGAGGAGAAAAATGAAAAAATGGTCTAAAATCTAAAATAATAGCAGGTAGTCTGTAATTTTTGGAAGAGTGGGAAAGAGTACATTTCTTCGAATCTTAACTCAAGAGATTTTTGACATGTGTACATGAATTTAAAATATTTCTACTTAATGAATTCACTTTTTAAAAAATTCACCTTTAGATCTTGAAAAATGTAAATAGTAGGTGACATGTGGGTTTAAATAAAGTTAAATTTATTTGACAGAGGGGTTCACTCCCGTCACTATTATTTCCTTTGAACAATGTTTACTTTTTATCATATCCTCCTCCAATTCTCTATTTGTTGCCACAAAGCACTTTTGCACATTTTGTCCCAGAAAATTATGCCCTATAGAATAAGCCTGAAAGAAGAGAATCTATTATACTCAGCTTTGAAACAGATTCCATGTATGAAACTTTCCTGTGGTAAAGCCAGATACTAATACAGAGTGATTAAATGACAGAAACGAGAAACACAGAACTTGACCACGTGTATGGTGTTTCTTCTTCCCTGTGGGAATGTATTTAAGCATCTGATAACGTTTTTGGAAAGAAAATCTTTTACAGTATGAAATTGTTTTTTCATTCTTGTGTAATAGAGCATGTTTACTTGGGCAAGGAATTCTTTTGAGAAATTCAGACTCCCTAGAACAAAATAAACAACTTATAAATGAAAATAAATCTACTAAAGTTGCTTTTACTTTTTAAAAATTGTATGTTTTTTTTGCTAGCCTTGGAAGTATGTATGTATGTGTATATATGTGTGTATACATACATACACACATACTATCCTTCATTGTTAAGTGCTTTTGCTTGTGAACATTTTTGCTTCTAATAAACTTAAACTAGTAGGACATTTTAATATCTACAAAAAGAAATAGTAATTTATGATATTCTATAGCCTGATTTCTTTGAACTTGAACATGATATCTAACTCTTTAACACCCGCTCCGATGCTGTAATGAAAATAATATTAATTATAACTCAGATCCATCCTTCCTTCCTTCCTTCCTTCCTTCCTTCCTTCCTTCCTTCCTTCCTCCCTTCCTCTTTCTTTCTTTCTTTCTTTCTTTCTTTCTTTCTTTCTTTCTTTCTTCCTTTCTTTCTTTCTTCTTTTAAAGTTTCTTTATTTATTTTGAGAGAGTGAGTGCGAGCAGGGAGGGACAGAGAAAGAGGGAGAGAGAATTCCAAACAGGTTCCATGCTGTCCGTGCAGAACCCAACTTGGGGGTCGATCCCATGAACTGTGAGATCATGACCTGAGCCAAAATGAAGAGTCAGACCCTTAACCAACTGAGCCACCCAGGCACCCCTAACTCAGATTCTTGAATGCTTTCTGTACGCTAAGAGGTTGTCCGTAGCAATTTATGTATATTTAATAATTTAATTTTGACAGCAACTCTATGAAGGAGATACTAATATTATTTCTGGGTTTTTCAGCTGAGGAAGAGAAGGACTGGAGAAAATTTCTCAGGGTCACTGAGGGAGGTAGTGTGTGACTGAGCCTGGATTGGAACCAGGCCACATATTTCCCAATTGCATGTCCTTAAGTTCTACACTACGCTACACGTAAATTGTAAACTGAGAAGTGGATATCAAAAACGTTCTGATTCATCAGAGTCAGTAATAGTCAGTAGGTTTATATTAGGTCTTTTGCTTTAGTTTCCACTTGTTTTCATTGGAATTGATATTTTATTTTGATTGCTTATTGTTATGGCAACTTTGAGAAGAGGCACACAAGATAAAATGAACTAGAGGAGCACAGTTAGAGCAGGGATTGAGAGTTTTCTCAGGGACTGCTAATACCACTGATTAAAAATACTTTCTATTCTGACCCACAGAAGTTCTGAGTTGGCAGGTTTGGGATGCGATTTGGTTATCTATCTATATTTTAAATCCCCACTGGAGTTTGAGTGTGATTTAGATCATGGAATTACAATTCAAAAAATTTTTTTGAGTTGTTACATGGTTACTATTTCAGTTCCTGAACTTTATGATGTTACTTAAACTGGAATCCAAAGTTTTAAATTTTAACTCATTTTTAAAAAGTTTTTTTTAATGTTTATTTATTCTTGAGACAGAGAGAGAGACAGAGAGACAGAGACAGAGCATGAGTGGGGGAGGGGCAGAGAGAGAGAGGGAGACACAGAATCCAAAGCAGGTTCCAGGCTCTGAGCTGTCAGCACAGAGCCTGATACAGGGCTCCAACTCACGAATGTGAGATCATGACCTGAGCCTAAGTCAGACAATGAACTGACTGAGCTACCCAGACACCCCCAAAAAACAGCTTTTTTTTAAAGTTTAATTAAAGAGATTGATTTTGAGGGTTTTCTATGAAGGAATCAAGATAGTATTACCCTGGAGAGAGTAATGATTTAATGGAAGTGTACAGTTTTATTTCCTCCATTCAAAGCTGCCTTTGTTTTCTTTTCTTTTCTTTTTAAAAGAAAAGTTTATTTAATTTTTTGAGAGAGAGAAAGAGAGAGCGTGATGTAAAGAGGAGTAGAGGCAGAGAGAGGAGAGAGAGAATACCAAGCAGACTCCACGCTGACAGCACAGGGCTCAATCTCACAGCTGGGAGATCATGACTTAAGCTGAATCAAGAGCCGGACGCTTAATGGACTGAGCCACCTATTACATACCTACTACAATTGAGGGATTTGTGTAAAGCATATTTCTCTACTTTTCATTATTATTAAATAAATAGTCATTTTGACTTAGAGAAACAGACTGCTCCTACCTCCTTGTACCATGCACTTTCTCCCAAGAAAAGAAAAAAATCTGCATGATATTTGCATAGGGAGGCAGAGTTACAAGAGCTGAATTCGGGCTGGCAATGGGGAGTTTTGAAACTAAGGTCATTGGTTCAGGAGGCTGCATCTTTGGGGCAGGAATGAAACCCAATCCACATGGATTACCAAGCCATCATTCCAAATGGTCAGTCTAAGGGGGAACAGAAACTGAAAAACCAGACTGGGATGAGAGAATATCAAGTTGGGAGAGGAAGCCTGGGACTGAAAGAATTTTCTGAATAGCTGAAAGATTTTTGAAGGTGGATTTTATCAGGTACTGACAAACGTAGCTTTGGATGAATAGAAAGTCCTGATATACCTCAGAACTCCATCTAGAGGGTTGTCTCTGAGAAGATGGAGGAGATGAATTGTAATGAATTGTATTGATGAAAATTACTAACCTTTTATTCGTTTCATATAGAAATCAACCAATCACTGTTAAAAGTATAATTGAATAGGATAGTGCTCATATTCATTTATTCATATATATTCATATATTGCTTCCATTCCTTCGTAATAGAGAAGTCAGAAGGTAAATGGTAGTAGCAAGTGAATTTTAAGCCAAAGGAAATTTGTTTTCTGTATCATCAATATTTTATTGGTGCAAATGATTTTCACTTTGCAAGGAGGGGCTGTGTATGGCCCCTAGAATCCACAATATCTAGTGTTTCCAGGTAGAGAGAGAGAACAAATTCTTTCTCCATTGTCTTATTATTTTTTTTCATTGTAGAACTTGACTACCCACATTAGTTCTGACTGGCTTCACCATATTTATCAAACTGCATAGCATTTGGAAATTTGTACTTACTCTGAAAGAATAAAAGGTTTTAGAACTAAGCCACCTATCTAAGATTACACATGGAGGAAGACTCGAGTGATTTTATGCCAGTAGTGGGAGAAACATGTAATTAAACAAAACAAAACAAGAAGACAAAGGCCAGAGAAGTCTATAGCAAGGATTTGATTTTGCCAGTAGAAAGCTTAAGAAGTTCATACTTAATCTACCAAATTTGATCATAGGATCGGTTTTTTCAATATTCTTTAACTCTGACTGCAATAGAGTTGCATTTTAGGGGGTAAATATGAGAGTGGAAAAAAATGAGAAAAAGTTTGAATTTCCCTAAGTCTCTGTTAACTTAAGAAAAATTGATGCTTTTTTGCTTGATTTGTGTTTTCTGTGTCTTATTCCTTATTCAGTAGAGAAGGAAATCATGTACTTTTAATCAATTATTGTTAATCAAAGAGCTGACATTTCTTTGTACTATTTCAATTATAATAGCTATTAGCTCATGTGATTCATAAACTTAAATGTGATTTTTTTAAAAAACACTAATTTTGTATATGTTTAAAATTTTCCAGACATAAAATATAAGAATACATTGCTTATTTTATCAACTTTTCTTAAATTTTGCTTACTTTATTTCATTAGGTCTTGAAGTGGTTCACTAAATAAATTTTTAAAAAAAATTTTAATTGCCTGGTGTGAACAGATTTAGATAGAGATTTGCCAAATTTATACAATGTGTTAATAAGACATGTGACTTTAACACACATGTGATTACACAATAGATTCTTCAGTTAAGTTACTCAGATTCCAATTACTTATTTGCTTATTTTCTATATAGAATATTTGAATACTGAATAAATGATTTAGCTGGTAGCTGTTAATTTTTAAAAACCAAATATACTCACTTCTCTTTATTGATTTATCTTCAAATTTTAGTTCTCTTGTTAAAGTTTCACCCTAATGTTGGCATTTCAGATAAAGTTCTCTCAGGTTCCATCAGTGTGGGGAAATAGCAGCCTATGATTCAGAGATTTGAAATAATTTGAAAAGGAAAATACAATAAAGGTGTTTTAGAAAGGATTCTGTTTCCCAAGAAGTAGCATCAGCTCTCATAGGAGACCAATTTTGATATGTGATTCTGGGAGTTATTTCTAAGGAACAGCTTTATTGATTCTGCTCTTTGTGAAGTGAATGAAGAAGTTATGGTTGACTATAGTAATTGGGCCTGATTAGCAACGTGATACGTGGATGCTTTCCTAATGAGTTCTACTAAAAATAGGCCTGAAGCTCAGGAGATCTTTAGAGTGACTAGAGTGTACTGCACTTCCAGTTATAAAAGCTAACAGATAACAATAGGCAAAATCATCAAGAATTAAAAACCCTCAGAAAATAATGCTTGGATCATCCAATAAATAAGGAACACTGACTGGCTTAGATGTTCTAAAGTTGTTTCTTATAACTTGGTATTTAAAAATATCATGTGAGGGGTTCTGACTCAAGATGGCAATGTAGGAGGATCTTGAACTCAATTCCCATAGACACAATGAATCTGTAACTACATATACAGATTTCCTTTGAAAGAAACCCAAAAACTAGCCAAGCAACTCCTACACATGGAGTGAATGAGAAAAAACCCACATCAAAGTGGATAGGAAAGTCTGACACAATCTTGCTTTAACCCTCACCCCTGGTACAGTGGCCCATAATCAGGAGAAACTCACATCCAGTTTTCTCCATGAGGAATGAAGGGTTTGAATCCTACCACTGACACCCCAACTTTTAAGACCCGCATCTGAGAAATGAGTCTGCAAAACACCTAATGTTAAAAGCCAACAGGCTTGCTTCTATGAGACTCACAACGGTATAGCAAACTGAGAAACTGAGAAACAGTTTTTAAAGACCCACACAGACTGACTTAGCTACTAATATAATGTTATATGTCAATTATATTTCAATTAAAAATCATATGAAACGATCTGAATTGCAATAAATGAATTCAATACTTTAGAATTGATTAAATTTAACAACATATTTCGGTTTGCTTTTTTAAAGATCTTTTTTTAGAGCAGTTTAGGGTCACAGAAAAATGAAGGTGAAGGTATAGAGATTTCCCATGCAGTCCCTGTCCCTCACCTGCATAGCCTCCCCCATTATCAACATTGACCACCAGAATAGTACATTTGTTATAACTGATGAGCCTACATTGATACATCACAATTACCCAAGGTCCATAGTTTACATTTGGTTCACTTTTGGTCTTGTACATTCTATGGGCTTAGACAAATGTGTAATGATGTGTGTCCATCATTATAGTATCATACAGAGTCTTTTCGGTGCCCTAAAAGTGTTTTGCACACTCACTATTCATCTCTCTCTTTTTCATCCACTGGCAAACCACTTGTGGTTTTGCCAGTTTTGCCTTTTCCAGAATATTATATGGTTGGAGACATACAGTATGTAGCCTTTTCAGATTGGTTTCTTTTACGTGGTAATATACATTTAAGTTTCTTCAGTGTATTTTCATGAGCTGATATTTCAGTTCTTTTTAGTACTGATCAATATTTCATTGTCTGGATGTAACACAGTTTGTTTATTCGCTCACTAAAAGAAGAACTTCTTCGTTGGCTCCAAGTTTTGGCAGTTATGATAGAGTTGCTATAGCATCTGTCTGCAGGTTATTGTGTGGACATAAGTTTTGAACTCCTTTGTATAAATACCAAGGAGTGCAATTGCTGGGTCATATGGTGAGAATATATTTAGATTTGTAAGGAAGTGTCAAACTGTCTTCCAGCATACTGTACTATTTTGCATTCCCACCAGCCGTGAATGAGACTCCCTATTGATTCAGATCATCACCAACATTTGGTGGGGTTGATTTTCTGGATGTGGCCATTCTATAGGTGTGTAGTTTTATCTTATTGTTCCTTTAATTTTCATTTCCCTCCTGACCTGTAAGGTGGAGCATCTTTTCATATGCTTATTTGCCATCTCTAGATCTTTGGTGAGATACCTGTGAAGATCTTGGCCCATTTTTAAATCAAGTTTTGTTGTTGTTGAGTTGTTAAGTGTTCTTTGTTTATTTTAGGTAAGAGTCCTTTATCAGATATGTTTTTTGCAAATATTTTTTCCCAGTCTGTGGCTTGTTTCTCATTCTCTTGTCGGGTTTTTTTTTCACAGAGCAGAAGATTTAAATTTAAGGCAGTCAAGCTTATCAAGTTTCTTTCATGGATCATACCTTTGGTATTGTATCTAAAATGCCATCACCATATTCAAGGTCATCTAGGTTTTCTCCTATGTTTTCTTCTAGGAATTTTGTAGTTTTGTGTTTCACATTTAGGTCTGTGATCCATTTTGAGTTAATTTTTGTTAAGGATATAAGGTCTGTGTCTAGATTTATTATTTTTTTCCCAACGTGGATGTCCAATTGTTCCAGAAATGTTTGTTGAAGAGACTATCTTGGCTCCATTGTATTGTCTTCTCTCCCTTGTTGCAGATCAATTGACTATAATTTATGAGGGTCTATTTCTAGACTCTCTGTTCTGTTCTATTGATCTATTTGTTTATTCTTTTACCAATACCACACTGTGTTGATTACTGTAACTTAATAATTCTTAAAGTTGAGTAGTATAACTCCTCCAACTTTGTTCTTTTCCTTCAATATTATTTGCTATTGTGAGTCTTTTGCCTCTTCATGTACACTTTAGAATAACTTTGTTGATATCCACAAAATAAGTTGCTGGAATTTTGACTGAGATTTCATTGAATATATTAATCAGGTTGGTAATAACTGACATCTTGACAATATTAGTCTTCCTATCCATGAACATGAAATATTTTCCCATTTGTTCAGTTCTTTGATTTTGTTCATCAGAGTTTTTCATTTTTCTTATGTAGATTTTGTAGGTATTTTGTTAGGTTTATACCTAGATATTTGTGTTTGGGTGTGCTAATGTAGATGATACTGTGCTTTTGATTTCAAATTCCTCTTGTTCATTGCTGATATATAGGAAAGAGATTGACTTTTGTGTTTTAAACTTATATCCTGCAACCTTGCTATCTATAAGTGTTTATTAGTTCCAGGAGTTTTCTTTTGTCAATTCTTTCAGAATTTCTACATACATTATTATGTCATCTGTGAACAAAAAGAGTTTTATTTTTTCCATGCAAGTTTGCGTATGTTTATTTTCCTTTTCTTGTCTTTTTGTGTTAGATAATACTTCCAGTATGATGTTGAAAAGAATGCTGAGAGAGGACATCCTTGCTTTATTTCTGATCTTAATGGGAAGGCTTGGAGTTTTTCACCAGTAAGTATGATGTTTGCTGTAGGTGTTTGCACAGATATTTTTAATCAAGTTGAGGAAATTTCTCTTTATTCCTAGTTTGCTGAGAGTTTATTTTATTAATGAATGTTGGATTTGTAATTTTTTTAATGCATCTACGGAAATGATAATGTGACCTTTTTTTCTTTCTTTCTTTCTTTCTTTCTTTCTTTCTTTCTTTCTTTCTTCTTTCTTTTCTTTCTTGTTGATGTGATAGATTACATCAAGTGATTTTTGAAAGTTGAATCAGCCTGTACACCTGGGAAAAATCCCACTGGGTCGTGGTGTATAATTCTTTAATCCATTGTTGGATTCAACTTGCTAGGATTTTGTTGTGGATTTTTGTATCTATGTTTATGAGAGATATTGGTCTTTAGTGTTATTTTTTGTAATACCTTCGTCTGGTTTTGGTATTAGGGAATGCTGCCTTCATTGAATGAATTAGAAAGTATTTTCTTTGCTTATATTTGGAAAAAAATTATAGAGAATTTATATGATTTATTTCTTAAACATTTAATAGAATTCACCAGCAAACCCAAATGGGCATATTGCATTCTGTTTTAGAGGTTATTATGTGCTATTTCAATTTCATTAAGATATGACTCTTCACGTAATTTTTTTATATAAGCTCCTTCAGATGTCTGTTTCTTCTTGTGTGAGTTTTGGCACATTGTGTCTTTTAAGGAGTTGGTCCATTTCATCTAGGTTTATCAAATTTGTGAGCATAGAGTTGTTCAGAGCATTTCTTTATTATCTTGTTGATGTCCATGGGATCTATAGTTATTAAAGAACTACATTTTTAGATGAATCCTGCATCATTCTGGATCTCTAAGAGAATGTAATAAGTAGACTTCCCTTCATGACTCATACTGTATGTAATGTTTGTAGGACATAAACTTTTACTTTGTTAAAAGTAATTGAGATTTGGGGCTGTTTGTTACTTCACATAATGTAGCCTATCCATCTGATGCTGAAATTAGTTTCTGAGAGTGTGATACTGGCTGTATCAGAAACATGAAATAGAGAACATTGTCTCAGGGTCTGTTGTAGTGCAGCAAAGAAACTGTTATTGGAGGCTGGAAAGATGGTGACACATTTGGCAAAACAGTAGCTTATGGTCACTGAGGAAGCAGATATTGTACTAAATGAATTTGTAGTTCTTGGAAATCAGGAAGAGAAGTGAAATGTTGGTGCTTTATGTTGGTTGATGTTGTCTTCTTTTGGCAAGACATGAGACAGGCTAAAAAAAATCAGCAAATCCAAAGCAGCAATTAAGGAAAGTAGAGGCAATCTATAAATTCATGGACTTGAAAAGTTGGATGAAATAACTCCTTATTCCCAAATAGTAAAATTTAAACCTTGAATAACAAAACTGAGTCTTGCAGTGAGAATCATATCAAGTTCAAGGGAAAGTTCCAGTGTGGTGGCACTTAGTAAATCCTTTCATTGGACAAAAATGTCTTAGGGAAAAGAAACAGTGATTTTCTTGGAGCAAGCCAATAGATCCAGATTATCTGCAAATATTCAGAGAGGAAAGTAGAGAGAGGGAATCATGGGAGTGACAAAGAAGGGTACCAAATGTAAGAAGTTATGTTTAGAACAGAATTATAGATATTATCTATTAACACACATCCCTGACTAGAATAAGACGGATAAGAAGTCAGTTGTTCTGATTATCTCTTGCTGTTTAACAAATTTCCCCAAAACTAGTGGCTTAAGCAACAATAGTTAATTTGTTCTCACCTTTCATTTTTCTTGGTGTTGACTGGGCTTTCCTAGGTAATTCTTGCTCAGGTATCTCATGCAGTTTTAGTCAGATTATGACTGGGGCTAGAATCATATTAAGGCTCACTCATTCATATGTCTTTACGTTGATGGTGTCTGGGATTGTCATCCGGGACACTTGGCAGTAGTCTTCACAGGCAGCCTCTTCCCTTCCTCATGACGTGATAACTGAACTCTAAGAACAAGAATTCCATGAGGTGGAAGTTGTATTCCCTTTTATGATCTAACCTTGGAAGTGACATTGTATCATTTCCCTAGTTACAGTCTCGCCCATAATCAGGGGTAGGAAACATGGACCTACCTCTCCAGTAAAAGCAAGGCTAATATCACATTAAGTGAAGAACTTGTGGGATGAGAGACCTTGTTGTGGCCATTTTGGAAAATGTAATCTAATTAAATTTAGAGATATTTGTATAAGTCAATAAGCCTAAATTTCAATGGTTTAACACCAATAAAATGTTTATTTGTTGCTTTTGCTACATGTCCAAGATTGAGGATCATTTGTTATCACATTATAATCTAGCCTTTCCTACCTAATATACATATGGGGATAGTTTAAGGAATCAATGAGATCTACAGCATTTTAAAGGATATTTAGTTGTTTCTGGCTCTTGATTTCTTCTTTTCTAATTGTAGTAACTTTTAATTCTTCTAAAATATTCTTTAGTATTTACCTCCATATCTCTAAATAACATGTTTGTATTGCTACTTCTTGTTTCTTTGATTGTAGGCATTATCTGTTGATTTCCCACTGGAGAAGATGAGGGTTTACTTTTCTTTACTCCTCTTTTCCCTAGCATATGAACATGTATTTCCAACTCTCCCTCTACCCCCATCCTCTTAATAGAGTTACATTGTACTTTGGTCAGATCCATATGTTAATAAAATAAAATATTATATTCATTATATTAATTACATTATACTATATATATTATAATCTATGTATGCTATTCAGATTTGAGCCATAAAGTAAACTGTAATTACTTTCCCTTTCTGTAGCATGTTTATACAAATCCCACACAAATGGAAAAGTGCATATAAGTTTACAGGTAAAGCAAACATTTATGTACCAATCAGCAGGATCAAGATAGACCACTGTCATTACTTTACCTTTCACTCTTCTTTCTTACTCCCCCAAATAACTATTATATTGATAATGATAGTCATCTTTCCACTTTGCTTCATGATTTTGGCACCTACAGTGCATTCATACACACTAAGTCTAGTCTTGCCTGTTTTTGAATTTTTTGTAAATGGAAATTATAATATGCATTCTTTTGTGTCTCGCTTCTTTTGTCCAACATGGTGAGACTGATATATGTTGTTTGTGTAATTGCTCTTTGTCAATTTTTACTGAAACGTATTATTTCATTGCAGTAGAATATTTCAATTTTTATCCACTCTATTAACATTTAGGTTGTTTTATAGTTTTGAGTATTGTAAAATATGGGCTACATATATCTAGGAGTGGAATTATTGGGTCATAGAATATGTTTATCTCCAGTGACAAACTATTTTACAAAATTGTTGTGTCAATTTATGCTTCCACCAGCATTGTATATAACTTCTTGTTACTGTAGATATTTGCTAACATTTGCTATTGTGAGTCTTTTAAATGTTCTCATCTAGTGGGTATAATAATTGCTTAGTTTGGATTTCCAATAAAGTTGAATGCCTTTTCCTGTATGTTGTCTTGAATTTCCCCTTTTGTGAAGTACCTGCTTAAGACTTTGTACGTTTTTTAATTGGACTGTTTCTCCTTTACATTTTGATTTGGAGGAACTTTTTATATGTTCTGAATAAACCTTTCGCTGGTAAAATATGTTGCAAATAGTCCCATTCTGATTTGTCTTTTCACTTTCTTAGTGGTGTCATTTGATGAACATCAATTGTTAATTGTAATATAGTCCAGTTTATTGCTTATTTTACAGTGAATAGTTTTTATGAATGGGTTATTTTGTCTGTACAAGGTCATGACGATATTATTTAAAATTATTTTCTAAAAGGTCTGTTGATTGTGACTTTAGCATAAACCAATCTTCCGTGACTTATGTGTCTCCCATGAGGCAGGAGTCAAATAATTTTTTTTTCCATGTGAATAACAGTTTGTCCTAGCACCTTTTATTTAGATGGTCTCTGCAAAATAACCATTGTAGTAAATAACAAGTCCATATATGTATGGGTATGTGTCTGGGCCTCTGTTTATTCCATTGTTCTTCTTGTAAGTCTTGATTTTCAGTAGAGTAGTCCTCTTACCCTTTTCTTCTCCTGTAAGGTTGTCTGAGCTATTTTTGGCCCTTTGCGTTTCCATATACATTTTAAAATCATCTTGTAAATATCCTTGGTATTTTTATTTGGATTGCATTTTACTAATTTGGGGATCAATTATATCATTGTAATACTAGTATTCTAATCTACAGTTGTGATGTTTCTACTTACGTAGATCATCTTTAATTTCTTTCAAAATTGTTTTTAAGTTTCAGATGCAGAGTCTTGTTTTACTGGATTTGTTCCTGGGCATTTGATATTTTAGGTGCTATTTTTAAAGTATTCTTAAAATTTTTATTTTCTGACTTAAAATTTCCTATGTCCTTTAGAAATAAAATAGATTTTTGAATGTTCACTGGGAAATGATCGCCTAGCAGAAAGTGAACTAGATGATGCAGACCAGATACTAAGCAATTGGATATTTGGCTTTTAGGAACCCTTCACCCTGGAAAATCTTCCTGCCTCACTCAATATTTTAATACTTTTATTTTTCCAAAATGTCCCAATAAGTAAACACAGCTCCCCTGTATTAGTGTCCCATTGTTACTGTAACAAATTACTACAAACATAGTGATTTAAAACTACAAATTTATTATCTTATAGTTCTGGAGTCCAGTATCTAAAATTGATTGGTAGGTCTGTGTTCCTTATAGAAATTCTAGGGGAAAATCTTTTTCCTTGCCGTTTTCAGCTTCCATGGGCCACTTGGCATTTCTTGGCTTGTGGCCTGCATAACTCTGATCTCTACTTCTGTCATCACGTATGCCTCTCTGGCACTTACTCCCCTGCCTCCTCTTATAAAGACCATGGTACATTGGGCCACCCAGATAATTTAGTATAATCTCCCCATTTTAAGATGTTTGACTTTCTTTTTTTAAATTGAAGTATAAATGACATAAATGTTACATTAGTTTCAGGTTTACAACATATTGATTTGACTATACCATACATGGCTGAATGCTCACCACAACAAATATAGTCACAATCTGTCACTGTGTAATGTTATTGTAATATTATTAACTCTCCTCCCTATGCTTACTCTTCATCTCTGTGACTTATTTATTTTACAGTTGAAAGTTTGTCCTCTTAATCCCCTTTATCTATTTTGCCCATCCCCTCACCTACCTCCCCCCTGGCAACCACCAGTAGTTCTCTGTATTTAAGAGTTTGTTTATTTTGTTTGTTTATTTGGTTGGTGTTGTTGTTTTTAGATTCCATATGTAGGTGAAATCACCTCTTTGTCTTTATTTACTTATTTAACTTAGAACTATAACCTCTAGGTCCATGTATATTGTCACAAATGGCAAGATTCCATTCTTTTTAATGACTAATATTCCAGTATTTATATATTCCACTTCTTTATCTATTCATTGATTGATGGGCACTTGAGTTGGCTTTATATATTGGCTATTGTAAATAAAACTGCAGTAAATATAGGGGTGCATATATCTTTTTGAATTACTATTTTCATTTTTTTGTGTGTATAAATACTCAGTAGTGGAATTACTGGCTCATATGGTATTTCTATTTTTAATTTTTTGAAGAACTTTCATACTGTTTTCCACAGTGGTTGCAACAATTTAAATTCCTACTAATAGTGCATGAAGGTTTCTTCTCCAAATCCTTGCCAACACATAGTATTTCTTATCTTTTTTGATACTAGGCATTCTGATTACTGTGAGGTGATACTGTGGTTTTGATTTGTGTTTTCCTGATGATTAGTGATGTTAAGAATCTTTTATGTGTCTGTTTGCCATATGGATGCCTTTGGAAAAATGTCTGTTCTTGTCTTCTGCCTATTTTTAAATCAAGTTATTTTTCTGGTGTTGAGTTGTATGGGTTCTTTATTTTGGATATTAACTTCAGATATATCCTTTGCAAATATTTTCTCCCATTCACTTGGTTTCCTTTTTATTCTGTTGATGGTTTCCTTCACTGTGCCAAAGCTATTTATTTTCTTTTAGTACCAATAGTTTATTTTTGCTTGTCTTTAGTTGCCTGAGGAAGCATATCCATAAATATGTTATGAAGGCTGATGTCCAAGATATTACTGCTTATGTTTTCTAAGCAATTTTATGGTTTCAGGTCTCACATTCAGGTATTTAATCCATTTTGAGTGTATTTTTCTGTATGATGTAAGAAAGTGGTCCAGTTTCACTCTTTTGCATGTAGCTATCCAATTTCCCCAACATTATTTATTGAAAAGAATGTCTTTCCACATTGTATATTCTTGCCTCCTTTCTTATAGATTGATTATAAATTTTATCATCAATATTTTTTTTGTATTAGCTTAAAGAAACATTTGCTTGCACTGTGCTGCTAAAATATTTTGGAAGTCTCTATGGGCAATTATTAGTGACCAGAATTTTTGGAACATCTAGGTCAATAGCACATAAATGGCAATAGAAATCTTAGTTTGCTTGGAACATTTTGTACACATACATCCTTCTACTATTTATTCAAGATGTCCTGGGCTTATTTACTTACTATAATCATAATCATTCCTTGGGATCCATAGTGTTTTTGTGTCTAAATATAGAAAAAAGTGATAGATTTTGTGCATGGAACCTCATTTATTTATAAACAATCAATTTTGTCCTTTCGTTTGAGCTTTAAAATGTTACTGCATTTTATGTACTTCCTTATGGCAAAAGGATAGAACTTTCTTACCTTCTGGTCTGGAAGTAAATGCCCAAGTGGCCAGTTATGAACCTGACATTATACTATGACCTCATGTTTGAATTCTAAAAATGTTTGCATTATTCTGTATTACATTAGGATTTAAAGTACAGTAAATCTGTATAGAACTAGTTATAAATTATATTTCTCATACCCTTTTGCCCAGATATTTGAATAAAATTAAAGTTCTAGAAAGATGTTACACTTAAACTGTGTTTTTATTTTTTACTATCTGACATACCATTGAACACCCCTTTCCTTTTTTTTTCCACCTGAGGTTAAAAAGCACAAGTAGAAAATTACGGGATCTGAATTCATAAAACCTGGGCACTGCTAATTACCAACTGTGTAATCTTGGGAAATTCATTGCTGTGGTTTGAATGCTTGTATCTCCCCTCATTTCATATGTTGAAATACTAATGGTGATGGTATGAGGTGGGTCTTTGGGTGATTAGGTCATGAGGATTCTGTTATCTTGAATGAGTTAGTGACCTTACAAAAGGGGCCTCACAGATGTAGTCCCAATAGTGTATTTTTGCTTTTGTTTCCCTTGCCTGAGGAGACATATCTAGAAAAATGTTTCTGTAGCCAATTTTAAAGAAATTCTTGCCTGACTTCTTCTAGGAGTTTTGTGGTTTCAGGTCTCACATTTAGGTCTTTAATCAATTTTGAGTTTATTTTCGTGTATGGTGTAAGAGAGTGATCAATTTTCATCCTTTGCATGTCCAGTTTTCTCAGCACCATTTATTAAAAGGACTGTCTTTCCAGTGCATATTCTTGCCTCCTTTGTTGAAGATCAGTTGATCATATGTGCATGGGTTTATTTCCGGGCTCACTGTTATGTTCCATTGATCTATGTGTGTATTTTTGTGCCAGCACTACACTGTTTTGTTTATTGCAGGTTTATGGCATGTCTTGAAATCAGGGATTGTGGCACCTCAAACTTTGTTCTTCTTTCTCGAGATTGCTTTGGCTGTTCAGGTTTTTGTGTGTGTGTGTGTGTGTGTGTGTGTGTGGTTACATACAAATTTTAGTATTATTTGCCCTAGTTCTATAGCAAAATATAAAGCTTCTGCACAACAAAGGAACCATCAACAGAATCACAAGGCAACCTATTGAATGGGAGAAGATATTTGCAAATGATGTATCCAATAAGGGATTAATATCCAAAAATCTAAAGAACTTATACAACTCAACCAGAAAAACAAATAACCTGATTTAAAAATGGGCAAAGGACCTAAATAGACATTTTTTCAAAGAAGATATACAGATGGTCAACAGACACATGAAAAGATACTCAGTGTTACTAATCGTTAGGGAAATGCAAATCAAAGCCACAATGAGACATTACCTCACACCTGTCAAAATGTCTAAAATCAAAAAGACAAGAAATAATAAGTATTGGTGAGGATGTGGAGAAATAGGAATCTTTGTGAACTGTTTGTGGGAATGCAAATTGGTGCAACCACTGTGGAAAAGAGTGTGAAGAATCCTCAAAAAAATGGAAATGCCATATGATGTAGTAATTCCCCTACTGGGTATTATCCGAAGAAAGTGAAAATGCTAATTCAAAAAGATATATGCACCCCTATGTTAATTGCAACATTATTTACAATAGCTAAGATACAAGAGCAACCTAAGTGTCTATTGATAGATGAATGGATAAAGAGAAGTGATTATATATATATATATATATATATATATATATACACACACACACACATACATAGTATATACATATATATATACATATATAGTAGAATATTTTCAGTCATAAAAATAATGAGATCTTGCCTTTTGCAACAATATGGAAATATGTATGGATCTAGAGGTTATAATGCTAACTGAAGTAAGTTAGACAGAAAGACATGTACCATATGATTTCACTCAAATGTGGAATTTAAGAAACAAAACAAAGAAAGAAAGAATAAGAAACAAACAGGACTATTAAATACAGAGAACAAACTGGTGGTTGCCAGAGGGGTGGGGGTTTGAAATAGACAAAGGAGATTAAGAGCACACTTATCATGATAAATACTGAGTAATATATGGAATTGTCGAATCATTATATGGTACACCTGAAACTAATATAACTCTGTATGTTAATTATACTTTAATAAAAGAATAAAAGAGGTCTCAAAGAGTTTGCCAGCTCCCTTTCCCCCATGTGAATATAGAACAAGAAGTCTATGAGCAGAAAGAGGACCTTCAAGTAGATCATACTGGCTCCCTGATTTTCAACTTCTAGCCTCCAGAACTTTGAGAAATACATTTCTGTGAATGTATAAGCTACCCAGTGGTATTTCTTTTAGTAGAAAGTAGTATTTTCTTGCAGCAGCCTGCACAAACTCAAACACCATTTATCTTCGTCTATAAAACGGGGATTGTAGTAACACTTACTTCACAGAATTAGGACAGTGAATGTGAAAAAGATGTTTTGTAAACTGAAGTGGCTCTAGTTTCTGTTTATTCAACATTGTTCCTGAAACTGGAGTTTAATTATTAAGGGCTTTTGTAGGATCAATAGGTAGAAAATCCAACCCAAACTGGCTTAAGATAAAAGGGAAGCTTATTGGTTCGCATGACTCAAAATTCCAGAGGAACATCTGATTCAGGAGCAGTTTGATGAAGGGGCTGAAATGTTGTCATCAGGGCTTACCATCTATCTCATCAATCTGCTCTCCTATATGGTTTGTTGCATTTCACTTTCATGTGGTGTCAGTATGACCGTCAGCAACTTTAGACCTGCAGTCTCTTAGGCTCAACTCCACAGAAACAGAATCTATCTCTTTTAGATAGTTTTTGTGCAAACTCTAGAATTTACTCTAAATTGGACCAGTTTGAGAGACAACCAACTTGACCTGATTTGGTCATAAGACTTACAGAGACTGAACCAACATGAATCACACCATCCATCCCCAGAGCCTAAAAGGAACCCCTGAACCACAAGTATCAGGAGTGGCAAAGGATCTGGGGTGTTATAACCAAAAGAAGGGAGGTGGGTTCTACTTGATAAAGTGTCCATTCTGTGTGTACTTAATGTTTCTAAAAGGATATCATTTTATCCTTAGTTTGTCCTACTCTGGAGAGAGAGTTTTCATGGAAGAAACCTTGCTTTTTTGTTCTAATATAGTCTTCTCCCTCCATTTGTTTACCCGAAGCTCATAATTATAACATGCTGTATATCTTTCCTTTCTATTTGGCAACCAACTTGCTCCCATCTGTTTTTTATTGAATGATGTATGGGAAAGCCACATTTTCCTAGCTGGGAAAGTTTGATGAGCCGTTCTCTGTCTTTGTGCATTCTGTTTAACGCATTCCTATTTTTAGATTTGAGGGAAGATTTATACATATGATTGGTAGCCAGTATTTGCTCTTAAAACTCTTTTTTAGATAATTTAAAGTTTCACTTATTCTTGAACACTTTTCCAGGCGACTTAGGACAGTGTTATAAAAATATATAAAACTTTCGTGGACATAGATATGCTGTTTAATATATTATGGGCATAATATGAATTTCCATTTTTCTTTAGCTAATTTTATTTATTTACTCATGTTTATACAAATATTAAATGCAGACAAGTAAAACTTAAATAACATGTTTTTTTTCCAAGTAATGTTAAGACTGATCATAGATAGTTTCAAATGATAAAACTGAAGAATTAATATTTAGATAGAAGCATTGGAATTTTCAGTCTCTGTCACAATTCATTGTTACTCTTGGTAAACTTCACTGAAAGATAGCAACTTCATTAGGTCATCATTGGTACTTTTAGTACCTTTTCAGATCTTTACAGGGGCAAGTTTTTGGTGTTTTGATTTTATAATCTCATTCAGTAATTAATGCTTTTGGTTACGTTAATTATTTGTGAGCAGATACGTAAATAGCTCAATTGATCAAAATAATTCCCATTTGTATAAAAAATACATATATATTTTTTACTTCATTGAGTTGCATTCATTCGGTTGTCTCTTCAAGACAAAGTTAATAAAGTAGCTTCTTTGGTTCATTTTGCTTTTGCCAGCCTGTGCTCAGCGCATGCAAGTGAGTAAGTGGCATCTGCCTGGGTTACTCATTATGTGTGTAGGAGATAACACATTGTGAGATGAAAGTTATTCTATCCTCCCTCCTACCACCCCATAGGATATTCTGGCAAAAGGGTAGGGGAAAGAATTTGAAATCTTATCTTGACTCCTTATTATATAAAGGACTTATTATATACTAGTTATTATATACTAGTTACAAGAATCAGGTGCTGTGGGGTACTTCCATATTTTGGGTTGAACATAATTTTTTTTTATAATTTTGAGTTTACCAATTTTTATCATGCGGACTTATGGGAATTCTTAAATTTTTGCTTTAATTTTCCTTATCCTTAAAATGGAGATTATAATATAACTTTCTAGGACTGGGGTTATGATTAAAGGAGTTATACATATATGGTACTTAGAAGTGTACCTGTATGATACTGAGAAGAGATAGTAAGTATTCTGTAGATATTGACCATTATAATGGAATACAACATGGCAGGTAAGAACCAAGGCTTTGGAGTCAAACTTGCTTGATTTTTTTTTTTTTTTAGTTCTGCCTTGGGCAAGATATTTAATCTCACTGGGTCATAATTCTCTCATTTGTAAAACTGGTATAATAATGGTATCAAAGTTAGAGAGTTGTTGTGATTTTAAATAAGGTAGTATATACAAAACACAATAATGCTTGGAGTATGTGAGCAATCAACAAATATAAACTATTATTATTATTATTTGCAGCATTTGTGTTAGATTATAAATGCCACCAGAACATATAGAAGATATTTACTTAATTTAATCTGCATAGATTTTAAGAGAGACACTTTATGGATAAATGGTTCCGAATATTAAGTTTTAAATTTGGATTTAGCTGTGCTTATTTTTTTTTTCACTCCATCACCCAGTATTTGGGTAAGTAGTTGTATTCTTTTAACAAATATAAATAAACACACATATACTAAATATGAAACAGTTAAACAGCAAAAGCCTGTGTTAGATAGACTAGGCTCAGCTCCAAGAGAGAATGGATCCTGAACATACAAATACTTGTATCAAGAGTCAGGAAATAAATAAAAAGGAATGAACTTTATGGAATAAAGCAATGGAGAAGAGTCTCAGAGAAATTTTTTTTAGTACAGAAAGAGCATATTCACCTTAGTCCTTCCCTCTTCAGTGGTGTAGCACAGAAGATGTTCACAAACATTCAAACGGTTGGTGATGGGGGAAGGTGGTGGTGTAGGAAGACACTGGGCTCACCACGTCCTGCGGATCACTTAGATTCCACCAACACCTGCCTAAATAACCCAGAAAATCGCCAGAAGACTGGCAAAACGGATTCTCCGGAGCCAAGCATAGACAAGAGGGGCACGGAAGAGGGTAGGAAAGGCGGAGAGGCGGTGCGCGCTCCACGGACTGGCGGGAGGGACCCGGGGTGGTGGAGGGGCAGCCAGCCCACCCAACAAGGCAGAGCCCCCGAGTCTGGCTTGCAAAAGCGGAGGGGCCAGACTCTGTGAGTTCTGACAGCCAGCAGGACTTAACATCTGGAAGGTTATAAATTAACAGATCTGCTCAGAGAATGGAAGGGCTGGAGGACAACGGGAGGGAAAATTGTTGAGCCCCGGACAACAGACCGCAGCTTGGCAGGAAACAGAGGTGCTCACCAGGGCCATCTCCTTTGCCCGTCCCCCAGCCAAAATCCCAAAGGAACCAGTTCCTGTCAGGAAACTTGCTTGCTCGGAGCAAACACCGAACCCTGTGCTTCTGCAGATCCATCCCTCCGGCGGGTCTGACTCCCTCCTGGTGCCACAGGGCCCCTCCAGAAGTGGATCTCCAAAGGAAAAGCGAGCTGAGCCTGCCTCTCCCGCCCCTGAGCACCTTGACGATCCACCCCAGCTAATACACCAGGTCCCCAGCACCACAAGCCTGGCAGTGTGCAAGTAGCCCAGACTGGCCACACCACCCCACAGTGAATCCCGCCCCTAGGAGAGGGGAAGAGAAGGCACACACCAGTCTGAGTGTGGCCCCAGTGGTGGACTGGGGGCAGACATCAGGTCAGACTGTGGCCCACCCACCAATGCAAGTTATTCAAGACAGCACAGGGGAAGTGCCCTGCAGCTCTGCACCACTCCAGGGACAATCCAAAATGACGAAACAGAATAATTCCCCTCAAAAAAACCTCCAGGAAATAACGATAGCTAATGAACTGATCAAAAACGAATTGAACAATATAACAGAAAGTGAATTTAGATTAATAGTCATAAAATTAATCGCTGGGCTTGAAAACAGTATAAAGGACAGCAGAGAGTCTATTGCTACAGAGATCAAGGGACTAAGGAACAGCCAGGAGGAACTAAAAAATGCTATTAATGAGCGGCAAAATAAAATGGAGATGACCACGGCTCGGATTGAAGAGGCAGAGGAGAGAATAGGTGAACTAGAAGATAAAATTATGGAAAAAGAGGAAGCTGAGAAAAAGAGAGATAAAAAAATCCAGGCGAATGAGGGGAAAATTAGAGAACTAAGTGATGCACTAAAGAGAAATAATCTATGCATAATTGGTATTGCAGAGGAGGAAGAGAGAGGGAAAGGTGCTGAAGGTATACTTGAAGACATCATGGCTGAGACTTCCCTGATCTGGGGAAGGAAAAAGGCATTGAAATCCAAGAGGCACAGAGAACTCCCTTCAGACATAACTTGAATCGATCTTCTGCACGACATATCATAGTGAAACTGGCAAAATACAGGGATAAAGAGAAAATTCTGAAAGCAGCTAGGGATAAACGTGCTATAACATATAAAGGGAGACCTATAAGACTCGTGACGGGTCTCTCTACTGAAACTTGGCAGGCCAGAAAGGAATGGCAGGGAATCTTCAATGTGATGAACAGAAAAAATATGCAGCTGAGAATCCTCTATCCAGGAAATCTGTCATTTAGAATAGAAGGAGAGATAAAGGTCTTCCCAAACAAACAAAAACTGAAGGAATTCATCACCACTAAACCAGCCCTACAAGAGATCCTAAGGGGGATCCTGTGAGACAAAGTACCAGAGACATCGCTACAAGCATGAAACCTATAGACATCACAATGACTCTAAACCCATATCTTTCTATAATAACACTGAATGTAAATGGACTAAATGCGCCAACCAAAAGACATAGGGTATCAGAATGGATAAAAAAACAAGACCCATCTATTTGCTGTCTACAAGAGGCTCATTTTAGACCTGAGGACACTTTCAGATTGAAAGTGAGGGGGTGGAGAACTATTTATCATGCTACTGGAAGTCCAAAGAGAGCTGGAGTAGCCATACTTCTATCAGACAAACTAGACTTTAAATTAAAGGCTGTAACAAGAGATGAAGAAGGGCATTATATAATAATTACAGGGTCTATCCATCAAGAAGACCTAACAATTATCAATATCTATGCACCGAATACAGAAGCCCCCAAATATATAAAACAATTACTCACAAACATAAGCAACCTTATTGACAAGAATGTGGTAATTGCAGGGGACTTTAATACCCCACTTACAACAATGGATAGATCATCTAGACACACGGTCAATAAAGAAACAAGGGCCCTGAATGATACATTGGATCAGATGGACGTGACAGATATATTTAGAACTCTGCATCCCAAAGCAACAGAATATACTTTCTTCTCGAGTGCACATGGAACATTCTCCAAGATAGATCACATTCTGGGTCACAAAACAGCCCTTCATAAGTATACAAGAATTGAGATCATACCATGCATACTTTCAGACCACAATGCTATGAAGCTTGAAATCAACCACAGGAAAAAGTCTGGAAAACCTCCAAAAGCATGGAGGTTAAAGAACACCCTACTAAAGAAAGAATGGGTCAACCAGGCAATTAGAGAAGAAATTTAAAAATATATGGAAACAAACAAAAATGAAAATACAATAACCCAGACACCTTGGGATTCAGCTAAGGCAGTCCTGAGAGGCAAATACATTGCAATCCAGGCCTATCTCAAGAAACAAGAAAAATCCCAAGTACAAAATCTAACAGCACACCTAAAGGAAATAGAAGCAGAGCAGCAAAGACACCCCAAACCCAGCAGAAGAAGAGAAATAATAAAGATCAGAGCAGAAATAAACAATATAGAATCTAAAAAAACTGTAGAGCAGATCAATGAAACCAAGAGTTGGTTTTTTGAAAAAATAAACAAAATTGTTAAACCTCTAGCCAGGCTTCTCAAAAAGAAAAGGGAGATGACCGAAATAGATAAAATCATGAATGAAAATGGAATTATTACAACCAACCCCTCAGAAGTACAAGCAATTATCAGAGAATAGTATGAAAAATTATATGCCAACAAACTGGACAACCTGGAAGAAATGGACAAATTCCTAAACACCCACACACTTCCAAAACTCAAACAGGAAGAAATAGAAAGCTTGCACAGACCCATAACCAGCGAAGAAATTGAATCAGTTATCAAAAATCTCCCAACAAATAAGAGTCCAGGACCAGATGGCTTCCCTGGGGAATTCTACCAGACGTTTAAAGCAGAGATAATACCTATCCTTCTCAAGCTATTCCAAAAAATAGAAACGGAAGGAAAACTTCCAGACTCATTCTATGAAGCCACTATTACTTTGATTCCTAAACCAGACAGAGACCCCGTAAAAAAAGAGAACTACAGGCCAATATCCCTGATGAATATGGATGCAAAAATTCTCAATAAGATACTAGCAAATTGAATTCAACAGCTTATAGAAAGAATTATTCACCAGGATCAAGTGGGATTCATTCCTGGCCTGCAGGGCTGGTTCAACATTCGCAAATCAATCAACGTGATACATCACATTAATAAAAGAAAAGATAAGAACCATATGATCCTGTCCATCGATGCAGAAAAAGCATTTGGCAAAATTCAGCATCGTTTCTTAATAAAAACCCTCGAGAAAGTCGGGATAGAAGGAAAATACTTAAACATTATAAAAGCCATTTATGAAAAGCCCACAGCTAATATCCTCCTTAATGGGGAAAAACTGAGAGCTTATCCCCAGAGATCAGGAACACAACAGGGATGTCCACTCTCACCGCTGTTGTTTAACATAGTGTTGGAAGTTCTAGCACCAGCAATCAGACAACAAAAGGAAATCAAAGGCATCAAAATTGGCAAAGATGAAGTCAAGCTTTCACTTTTTGCAGGTGACATGATATTATACATGGAAAATCCGAAAGACTCACAAAAGTCTGCTAGAACTGATACATGAATTCAGCAAAGTTGCAGGATACAAAAATCAATGTACAGAAATCAGTTGCATTCTTATACACTAATAATGAAGCAACAGAAAGAGAAATAAAGAAACCGATCCCACTCACAATTGCACCAAGAAGCATAAAATACCTAGGAATAAATCTAACCAAAGATGTACAAGACCTGTATGCTGAAAACTCTAGAAAGCTTATGAAGGAAATTGAAGAAGATATAAAGAAATGGGAAAACATTCCGTGCTCATGGATTGGAACAATAAATATTGTCAAAATGTCAATACTACCCAAAGCTATCTACACATTCAATGCAATCCCAATCAAAACTGCACCAGCATTCTTCTCGAAGCTAGAACAAGCAATCTTAAAATTTATATGGAACCACAAAAGACCCCGAATAGCCAAAGTAATTTTGAAGAAGAAGACCAAAGCAGGAGGCATCACAATGCCAGACTTTAGCCTCTACTACAAAGCTGTAATCATCAAGACAGCATGGTATTGGCACAAAAACAGACACATAGACCAATGGAATAGAATAGAAACCCCAGAATTAGACCCAGAAAAGTATGGCCAACTAATCTTTGACAAAGCAGGAAAGAATATCCAATGGAAAAAAGACAGTCTCTTTAACAATGGTGCTGGGAGAACTGGACAGCAACATGCAGAAGAATGAAAGTAGACCACTTTCTTACACCATTCACAAAAATAAACTCAAAATGGATAAAGGACCTGAATGTGAGACAGGAAACCATCAAAACCCTAGAGGAGAAAACAGGAAAAGACCTTTCTGACCTTAGCCAAAGCAATTTCTTACTTGACACATCCCCAAAGGCAAGGGAATTAAAAGCAAAAATGAACTATTGGGACCTCATGAAGATCAAAACTTCTGCACAGCAAAGGAAACAACCAACAAAACTAAAAGGCAACCAATAGAATGGGAAAAGATATTTGCAAATGCATATCGGACAAAGGGCTAGTATCCAAAATCTATAAAGAGCTCACCAAACCCCACGCCCGAAAAACAAATAACCCAGTGAAGAAATGGGCAGAAAACATGAATAGACACTTCTCTAAAGAAGACATCCGGATGGCCAACAGGCACATGAAAAGATGCTCAACGTCGCTCCTCATCAGGGAAATACAAATCAAAACCACACTCAGATATCACCTCACGCCAGTCAGAATGGCCAAAATGAACAAATCAGGAGACTATAGATGCTGGAGAGGATGTGGAGAAACGGGAACCCTCTTGCACTGTTGGTGGGAGTGCAAACTGGTACAGCCACTCTGGAAAACAGTGTGGAGTTTCCTCAAAAAATTAAAAATAGACCTACCCTATGACCCAGCAGTAGCACTGCTAGGAATTTACCCAAGGGATACAGGAGTACTGATGCATAGGGGCACTTGTACCCCAATGTTTATAGGAGCACTCTCAACAATAGCCAAATTGTGGGAAAAGCCTAAATGTCCATCAACTGATGAATAGATAAAGAAATTGTGGTTTCTAAATACAATGGAATACTACGTGGCAATGAGAAAGAATGAAATATGGCCCTTTGTAGCAACGTGGATGGAACTGGCAAGTGTGATGCTAAGTGAAATAAGCCATACAGAGAAAGACAGATACCATATGCGTTCACTCTTATGTGGATCCTGAGAAACTTAACAGAAACCCTTGGGGGAGGGGAAGGAAAAAAAAAGAGGTTAGAGTGGGAGAGAGCCAAAGCATAAGAGACTCTTAAAAACTGAGAACATGTTTCCGATTCTGTGTCTCCCTCTCTCTCTGCCCCTCCCCCGTTCATGCTCTGTCTCTCTCTGTCCCAAAAATAAATAAAAAACGTTGAAAAAAAAATAAAAAAAAAAACTGAGAACAAACTGAGGGTTGATGGGGGGTGGGAGGGAGGGGTGGGTAGGTGATGCGCAATGAAGAGGGCATCTTTTGGGATGAGCACTGGGTGTTGTATGGAAACCAATTTGACAATAAATTCCATATTAAAAAAAAATAGTTGGTGATGGAGAGACCTAACTTCTGTAGTTTCTGGGTTGTGCATATTAGTGCAAACACAGCTCTAAAGAGAAAAATGAAGTACTAACATAAAAGTGATAGACATACAGTTGATGCTCTACATGTAGATGAGGCACTAAACCCATACTTTGTTAAGTGAACTTTCAGCAATTGCAGACATTGATTTTTGTTTGCAATGGTATACAGCATTGGTGTCAGGAACATAACCTGCTTGTTGTGAATTAGCTTAGTGAAAGCAAATCTCCTAAAACCCAGAATAGTTCATGCAGGCTAAATACTGCATCAATGACATCAGAAGAGCAGGATAGTGATATCACCCAAATTATTCATAACCAATGGTTTTATCATCTTCACTGGGTACTTACTACATACCAGGTACTGTGCCAAGTGCTTTAGACATATAATTTAATCTTCATTTCAACCTTTTAGACACTATTATTGTCAACTGCATTTTATAGTGGTATAGTTTTTTCATTGTTGTTTAAAGGTTAGAAATGGTTGAACTGGGGTGAAAGACTTTTTGAGTTAGACTTTTTGAGTCCAGAATCCATGTTTAATTGTTGTTCCATACTTCATACAATCCATTATAGAAGAGGAGTTCACAGTTCAAGGCAACAACAACAACAGCAGCAATCCTACCCTGTGGTTATAGCCATTTTTAAGTTAATGCTAATGAGATACTTAGAGTTAATGATGCAGGCTAAATTCATTGTGGTTATTTCAAGGTCCTGAGTTAAAAACACTGCCCAGGTGAACAGGTAGGACTAGCGGCTCTGCTGGCCTGAGACTGTGGTCCCATTTGAGGTAAATGGTGGACTAGTAGATCAGCTGGGGATTTTCAGGGGTTCCCAGGAAGTGAAACAATCCTAGGGTTTGATAAGCTCTCCACATATCTCAGTTTAACCAGTGCCTATGTTCATGTGCAGCAGAGACAGAAATCGGCCCAAGCCTTCCATACATTCCTGGCTAATGGAATGTCACATGCTTAGGGAAGGCTCAAAAGAACTTGGTAGAAAGTAAAAGCTGGAGCAGGTTTGAAACTGGCCTGAACTTTGAATGTACTCTAGGCCCCACACAGATCCATCAGAAGAGCAGAAAGCCTTATTAGACTGAGGTCCTTGAGCACAATCTGTGAAAAGTCTTTGCATGAACAGTAAGCTATATGTATACTCAGTGATTCCTGGGAAACCAGGCTTAAAAATAAAAGCAAGAAAAAAATTAGTGGAGACATGAGACACACTTCACAGACTTAGTTCAGGTTAGTTATCAAAGAATCAACAATAACAACTCTCCGAGAGTAAAATAACAATCTAGAGTTGGTATGGTATATTATGTAAAATTTCAAGTACTCAATAAGAGATTAGAAGACATGCAAGAAAACCATAAATTATGTCCCATACTTAGCAAAATAAATAGTGGTGTGAAACTCCAGATTTTGCATTTAACTTACAAAGACTTTAAGCAACTATCATAATAATGTTTAGTGACCTAAAAAAATCATGTCTATAGAATAAAAAAAGTATAATAAGAATGATTGAACAAAATATGAAGAGATAGAAATTATAAAAAAAAAAAGAACCAAATGGAAATCCTACCATTGAAAAGTATACTAAGTGAATTGAAAACCTTACTAATGGCATTCAGTAGCAGATTTGATATAGCAGAAAATAGAATTTGTGAACTTGAACATAGATCAATAGAGGCTATCCATTCTGAAGACAGAAAAATAATTGAAGAAAATGAACAGAGCTTCAGAGAACCATGGAACGACATAAAGCATACCAAATTATGGTAGCCTTAAGAAGAGAGGAGATAACGAGGCAGAAATAACATTTGAAGAAATAATGGCTGCAGATTTTCCATATTTGATGAAAATTGTTTATTCACAGAGTCAAGAAGTGCAACAGAACCCAACAGAACCAAGAAAACTAAACATAGTTATAGACCTAAACACATCGTAGTCAACCTGTTGAGAAACAAAGAGAACATTTTGAAAGAAGCAAGAGACAATGTTTCATCAAGTACAAGATAACAAGTAAAAATTAATGGCTGACTTCACATTAAAAGCAATGAAAGTCAGAAGGCAGTAGGATGCCATATTCAAAGTGTTGAAGCAAAAATCTGTCAAGATAATTTTGTAGCAATGTAGCAATATTGTTCTTCAAAATTTGGACACAATAAAGAAAACCAAAATAAACAAAAATGGAAGGAATTAGTTGTCAACATATATCTTACAAGAAGTACTAAAGGATGTAAGTTTTAGTCTAGAAGGACGTGACACCAAATAGTAACTCAAATCCACTGAAAAAATGAGAAATGATAGAAATGACAAGTGGATAAATACAAGATTCTATTAATATATTTATTTCATTTCTTTTTAAAGATTCTTCAAAGGACAAAGCTCTATAAAGCAGTACTTATAACTCGTAATGGTGAGTTTTAACATAGTATAGGTGTTAGATATAATAATAACACTAAGGAGTAGAGGAGAAAAGGAGATATATTGGAAAAAAGTTTGTATATTTTGCCACAGTTGTTAGTGTTATTCTGAAAAAGATTGTGAAAAGGTAATCATAATAACTAAGAAAATAACTAAAAAATACGGGAAAAAATTAACAGAGGAATTAAAATAGTACACAGACACAATACAAAGTTAGACACTAAACAAAATATATTGAATCAAAAAGACATGAGACATGTAGAAAATAAAGAGAAAAATACAGACATATATCCTAACATATCAATATTATTTTAATGTGAATGGACAAACACACCATTCAAAAGACAATGATTGTCAGACTAAATAAAAATACAATACACAACCATAAGCTGTCAATAAGAGACACATCTTAAATTCAAAGACATGGATATGTTGGAAATAAAAGAATGGAAAGTTACACTATGCAAGCAAATAACCATATGAAAGCTAGTCATTATATTAATATAGCAAATAGACTTTATGATGAGAAATATTACTAAAGAAAAAGGATATTTTGTAATGATGATGGAAGGAAGATGTAAATGCACCTAACAACAGAACTCTAAATACATGAAGTAAAATGTGACAAAAGTGAAAAGAAAGACATTTAACAAACATAACTGGAGATGTAAATACTTTACTTTTAATAATTGATAGGACCATTAGACAGGAAATCACCAAGCTTAAAGAAGACTTGAGCAACACAAACAGCTCTACTGACACATCCACCCAATGACTACAGAGTACGCATTCTTTTCTAGTGCATATGTGACACTCTCCAGGGTAGGCCATTTAGTGGCCACAAAACAAGTCTAAATTTTAAAATGTTGAAATTGTAAGTATATTCTCTGACCATTGTGGAATTTGATTAGATCTCCATATAGAAAAAAAAATCTTAGAAACTCCCATATATTTCAAAATTAAACACACTTTTATATAACTCAGGGGTGAAAGAGGAAATGATAGTGAAAATGAATGAACTGGATAGAAATAATACAACATATCAAAATTGAGAGGATGTAGTTAAAGCAATGTTTAGAGAAAAAATTAAAATTCCAAATACCTATATTAGAAAAAAAGAAAGGTCTTAAATAATCCAAACTTTCACCTTAATTTTAAAGATATTCAAACTAAATATAGCATATGGAAAAATAATATGGACTGTAGAGAGATACAGAAGTAAAAAAATATAGAATATAGAAATATCAAAAAAGGAAAACTAACTATCCCCAAGTAAACAGAAGGAATGAAATAATAAAGATTATTGTGGAGAGGTGCCTGGGTGGCTCAGTCAGTTAAGTGTGCAGTTTTGACTCAGATCATGAATTCACGGTTTTTGACTTTGAGCCCCACATTGGGCTATGCGCTGACAGCCCAGAGCCTGGAGACTGCTTTCAGATTCTGTGTCTCCCTCTCTCTCTGTCCTTCCCCTGCTTGTTCTCTTTCTCTCAAAAATAAATGAATAAATAAACTTAAAAAAACATTGTGGAAATCAATGAAATAGAAAACAGAACAATAAAGAAAAGTAGTGAGGCTAAATGTTGGTTCTTTGAAAAGACCAACAAAATTGAAAAGCCTTTTAGATAGAATTACAAAGAAAGAAAGCAGACTTAAAATACCAACCAAAGTCATGGATGAAAGATATGACAACACTATTAATTCTACAAAAATTTAAAAAGATTTTAAGGGAATATTATGAAAAACACTACCAACAAGTTATCTTAGATGAAACACAAATTTCTAAAAAAAATACAAATTACTGGGATGGAGTCTATAAGAGATAAAATATGATTAGATCTATAAGAAGTATAGGTATTGAATTAGTTATTAAAAATCTTTTCATAAAGAAATGTCCAGGCCTAAACTGGCTTTATTAGTCAATTTTATCAACTATTTAAATAAATGGTATCAAATATAAGCTTTCTCAAAAAACAGTAGAGGAAGGAACAGTTTCCAAGTCATTCTCAAGTCACTATTACCCTGATACCAGAACCAGACAAAGGAAGCAAAATAAAACTGCAGACCAAGATCCTTCATGGACATAAATATAAAAATTCTCGAAAAGGCATTAACTAATCTAATATAGCAAAATACAAATGAATTAATACACCTGGGTTTTAGTATAGGATTTATTCCATGAATGAAAAATTGATTTAATATTTGAACATCCATTAAGGAGAAAAAAACTTATATGATCACGTTAATGGACCCAGAAAAAGCATTTCACAAAATCCAACATCCATCCATGATTTAAAAAAAAACATGTACAAAAAACTAAAAGTCTGGGTATAGAAGGAAACTTCCTTTCTCTGTTAAAGGCACTTAATGAAAAATCTATTACCAGAGCCAGTTTTGTGGGCATGGACCTATGCAGTCACGCAATCTGTGTTTAGGAGGGCCCTGAAGTCATCTAGTTGAAAGTCTTAATATTTTATCTTCGAGCCTGTGTTTTTTGTAAGTTAAGTCCAATGGGACACTGAAACATTCATGTGAACAGATCTTGTGCAAGTAAGCCCACTGTTTCTGACTGCCCTATTTACATAGAATTTGTGCAATGCTCCCATTAACATAGAATTCTTGTGGACTTATAGGCAGTTCAGTGAGAGTCAAAGCAAGTGCAAGATAAATGCATTTTGTTACATCTGCAAAGAGTAAATGGATTCTTACAACCCTGAGAGGCCATGCTTTCCATTTGAATTAGTACTTGGAAAAACAGAAAGAAGACAATGGCATTCTAATAAACACAAACAACCAAGGAATTGTATCATTTCTTACTTGTGTTACTTCCAAATATTTATGCTGAATAGGATGACATAGAAGGAACTTTTAGAAGAAAACGTGGGAGAAAATCTTTGTGCCCTTGGATTAGGTGGAGATTTTTCTTAGATAAGAGATCAAAAGTGTAAGCCATAAATATAAAATTTAATAAATTGCATTTTATCAAAATTAAAACTTTTGTGCTTCAAAATATATCATTGAGAAAATCTAGAAAAGTCATAGACTGGGAGAAAATATTTGTGAGTCATGTATTTGACAAAGGACTTGCATGAGAATGTATGAAGGATTCTTAGAAGTAAAGAATAAACAGATAAACCAATTGCAAAATGGGCAAAGACTTGAATAGACATTGCACTAACAAATACATATGAATGCCTGAGAAGCACATGAAAAGATGCTAACATCATTAGTTGTTAGGGAAATGCAAATCAAAGCCATAATGAAGTTCACACCCAATAGTATGGATAAAAAAAAGGCAGGGGATGATTCCAAGTGTGGGGGAGGGGGGTTGGTGTGGAAAAACTTGAATCTTCATATGTTTTTTATGGGAATGTAAAAATGGTACAGCCTCTTTGGAAAAGTTTGGTAGTTTCTTAAATAGTTACAAATGTAGGGGCGCCTGGGTGGCTCAGTCGGTTAAGCGTCAGACTTCAGCTCAGGTCACGATCTCGCGGTCCCTGAGTTCGAGCCTCGCCTCGGGCTCTGGGCTGATGGCTCAGAGCCTGGAGCCTGCTTCCGATTCTGTGTCTCCCTCTCTCTCTGCCCCTCCCCTGTTCATGCTCTGTCTCTGTCTCAAAAATAAATAAAACGTTAAAAAAAAATTAAAAAAAATAGTTACAAATGTAAACTTACCAGGTGACCCAGCAATTCCACTTCATTTCTATACTCAAGAGAAATGAAGACTTATTGGCCCACAAAGATGTGTATGCAAATGTTCATAGCAGCATTAGTCATAAAAGAGAAAAACTGGAAACAATCCCAATGTCCATCAACTAAAGACTGAATAAACAAAATGTGCCTTATCCTTACAATAGAGTGGTATTTATCAATTAAAAGGAATGAAATACTGATATATGCTACAACATGAATAAACCTTCAAAAATGGTAAGAAAAAGAAGGCACATGCAAAACACTGAACATTGTAAGACTCCATTTATATGAAGTGTGCAGAAAAAGAAAATTTATTGTCATAGAAAGCAGATCAGTGTTTACCTGTGTCTAGGTAACAGAATAACGGTAAATGGGCTTGGAGAGAATTTTTTCAAATGATGAAAATGTTCTAAAATTGGATTGTGTAGTTGATTGTATAACTCCAATTTTGCTAAATAAATTTACTAAAAATTACTGAATTGTGCACTTACAATGGGTAAATTACTTGACATGTAAATTATTCATTATTAAACCTATTAAAAAACACTGCCACCAACACAAAATGCCAAATACTATTGAGTAACCCCAACTGATGGGCTGAGTTACATGCATTTACTATTTTTATAATCCAATTAGGAAAATACAGAAAACTCTGTTTTAAGAAACACTTTTTTTTTTAATGTTTGTTCATTTTTGAGAGAGAGAGAAAGAGAGTATGAGTGAGGGAAGGCCAGGGGGCGGGGGGGCAGAGAATCCAAAGCAGGGTCTCTGCGCTGACAACAGTGAGCCCGATGTGGGGCTTGAACTCATGAACTGTGAGATCATGACCTGAGCCCAAGTCGACGCTCAACTGATTGAGCCACCCAGGAAACTGAGAAACACTCTTAATGAAAATTAATGAATCACCTTTTAACGAATTATTCTTAATTCTTCTTATTAATGTATCTTCTTCAGTAGATAATATTTATCCAAATTCCAGTTTTTCCCACTTTGAATACCTTTTAGTGTCTACTTTGATACTCCAAGATGAATTTTACAGTATTGGAAAAGTTAAGTCTCTGTGATTATATCTTTAGGAGTGGATGTGGATAATGGGAGTAAATGAATGCTTATTTGCTTATTTATTAACTTAATAAAAATTTATGAAAATACTTATTTACTTACCTAGTGCCCACTATCTGCCAAGCTCTGGAGAGAAGGAGATACAGACCAATAGACCAAGAAAGCTTAGCAAAGTTCAGAAAACCTAGTCACAATCTGAAAACTTATAGTTTGTTCATGAAATGTGGCTGATTGAAACATCAGCAGCAGAATTTCCTGTTTAATCATGACTTTGTAATGCTATGAGTGGGTGTGTGCATTAGGTTTTCTAATGTCTAAGTGGATTCTTCATGCTAATCATCATTTAAACAGAAAAATTAAAAAACACATGTATGCTTCCCCCCCCCCACCAAGTGTCTTTACACTTTACTGTTCAATTACAAGTTTCAACAGGAAAAGATTTTTAAAAGTATTTATGAGGCATTAAATAATAAAACCAGAAGTACTAAAGTATTTATGAATTATGATGGAATATGACATTGATTACTACACAATAATTAATTTATACGATTTTATGCCTTGGCAGTTCAGTCTGACAATGGTACATTTTTGTAGACTTATTGTTCCCAGAAGAATTTAGATGAACAAGGCTGCCAAATGTCTATTTCATGTATTTATTTGAAATGTTTAATAATTCAAATGTTAAGTGCTTAGAAAAAAATTAAAAATCAGGAAAAGCTATGTATCAATCATACACTGATCCTGGCCAAATAAACTATTACTGCTTGAATATCTTCCATTTTAGTATTTCTTCTATGCATAATTTTTTCTGACATAATTGTAATCATATTACATAAGTGCTAAGCAGCTTACTTCAATTAGTCATAATTGGTTTTCATGTCATTACACAGTCTTTATAAGCCATTCTGTAAAATAATTGGATAATCATTGAATGCAAGTTCCTTATTTAATTATTTCACTGATCCTTTGAACAGTCTTCAAATTTCTGCATATAATGTTTGTAAGCTTTTATTGGCATTAACATTATTTTGTTGAGATAACTTTATAAAGTTGGTGAATGTTTTATCATTTTGATACATGTTGCCAAATCACTTTCCATAAGATAGCATTTTCTACTACCACTAATGTATATAGTTTGGTTTCTCTTTTGTGAGTTATTTATGTCCTTTCACAGTTGAACTTTTAATATCTTAGTATTTCTCTCCTCAATTTGTAGGTTATTGATATGATTAAACTGTTAAATACTTGCTTTAAAAATACATTTTCTAATCTGTTGTTTATCAGTAATTTATTTTTTTTTATATTGTCAAAGAAATGTTCACATTTCTATGTAGTCAAATCTTCCAATTATTTTTCTATTTTCCAGGTAATTTTTTCCTATCAACTTTGTAAAAACTTCTTATGGAGGTTGATTACTATTGTCTTTTGATTTTTCTGTTTGGTTTTGGAATGTACTATTGTACTACACAATGCTGAGTTGAAGGGATAATATATATTATTTTTTTCTATTTAATTATTAACCAATTATTTCAGTGCCATTTCCTCCAAAAATTTTTTTCTTCTTTGTGAACTTCTGATGACAACCTTGTCATTGGCAAAATGTTTATATATAAAATAATATGTTTCTGAGCTACTTATGATTTTTTATTAACATATTTGCTGTCTATTCTTAAATCAGTACACAAATATTTCTAAAATCCGTGGAAAAAAATAGGTAAAAACAGGAGGAAAAATACGCCTAGGAATTATATTTATTTGGCCTTTCGTGGTTCATGCCTAGAACACTGCCTTTCACATAAAAGGCAATCAGTAAGTATTGGTTAGTAATTGAATGAATGAAAAATACACTCAATAGAATGAAATTAATTTAGCAAGTTTTGAAGCTTTTAGAATATTCATCAGTGATATCATTTCAGTATATCTCTCAGCTGATTTCCCAATAACGTATAGCTAGAGATTGAATCCAGATGAGAAACTGGATGGCAGTCTGTAATAATTGACTTCTGGTGGACAGGGACAAATTTGTCACTCTTTTGCATGATTTGAGAAATTTTATCTGGATTCTTGATTGGTAGAGGGCCATTTATCTTCATGAAGTGGTTCAAGTGGCAGGAATACTTGAAATTGTGGTACATATATTTGTAACAATTTTCATGAGTTTCCTTAAATAATGTTTTATGGAACATTGCTAGTGGTATATACCTTATTTCCCAGCAGCATTTTCAATGTGTAAACTATGGGACAAATGCACAATTGTGTTAAGAAAATTAAGCAACAGAAATCTATGCTAAGAAATTTAATTAAAAAGAAAATCCTATATTATACACCTAGTATTAATTATGTAAGCAAATTTCGGGGTAACCAATGGCAGCCATAAATAATTAACAAATTCCCCTTTAGTTATATATAAAACTTGTAATTGTTTCTGGTTGTCACCATGACCTCACATTTTCCATTTTGAGCATGTCTTCAGTATAGTACTCCTTATAAAATTGGTAATTCTGTTGGCTTCTACTGGTCTATCTAGATCCTACACTGAACTCTACATTTTTTGTCTTCAAAGATACTCCATCTTATGCCAAAGTCATGAGATACTCATCTAAAGGATGATATCTTTAGGATCTGCTCCCTGTTGTCCATACATTTAAAATGGGTGAGAGAAGGCCAATGAATTTGAAGTCAAAGGTATGAAATTCAGTAATTACAATGAAGTCTCAAATGAGAAGCTTATTTTAGTTTTAGAAGGTAATTCACTCTTGTTTCTGTTACTTAAAATTTACATTAAGAGATGGAGCAGTGCGGTTTCAACTTGAAAGGACAGTGTGGAGGCAAATTAGAGTAAATTAAGGAGGCTTTATTATGAGAGGGATAATTCATAACCTGCAACAGAAATGGTGGAGGTGCTCTATCATTCCTACTTGGAAAGGAATGTGTGAAGAATCCAGAAGCAGAGAGTTATGAAGAGATGGCAGTCCTGAGAGGTACAGTGACCATGGGGGATACAGCTAGTGAAATAAATATCCTGACTTACCTTCCTCCCTCTTTCTGATCACCTGGCCTGGCTCTTTATTGGCTGAATCCAATAAGAAGCCAGGGACATGGAAATCTGTTGATGTTGTCCACACAGATCAACCTCTTAGGGCCAGAGATCAAAATGGAAAAATAATTTGGAGAAGGAAATGAAAGTGTTCAGCACAGATGAGGGGGGTGGGGGTGAGTGGTGGAATTACCTGATTTACACCATGTCATGTGCATGTTTTACTACAAAGAACCTTAACTGTGGAATGAGATTTGATAATATTATAATTTGAGAAGTTCTTACAAGCTATAATTCTGGACATCATTTTATGAATAATTCCCACTATACATAAAATATAATAAATCACTTCATTTGAAAAACTTGTTTGTCATGAACATCATGTTTCTTTTGGAAAGATCTGGATCAATTTTCATATGGGCTGTGTTTTCCATTGATGGAAAGGAGGAGATACAAAGAGGTATAAAAGACAAGTGAGAGGACACTGCTCAGATTTTGACTTTGAGCTTGAAAAGAAAAAAAAAAACCAACACTTGTATGAAAAGAAAATAAGGCAGAAGATATGCATAGTGTGGTAAACATAACTTTACCTTGATTTCTTCTATAATTAAAAAATTATATTTTGTATGTAAAGAGACACTAAAGAAGAAATGCAAATTGATGACAATTATTTTTAGAAGTCAACATTACTAATACACACATGTAAATTAAATTCATAGTGGAATGTAATTTTCAGACATTGCAAAAAGATGTGTTGGCAAGGTTGCAGTGAGACAAGCTTTCAAAGAGTCCTATGGGAATTTATATTGATACCATCTTTTTTGGAAATCATTTTGACAATACGAATTAGTAACCTTAAAACAGTTCACACGCATTGAGTATAATTGCATTTAGTTCCACCTGAGAGAGCTTAAATGTTTAACATTATAGATACGCTTGAGGGCAATATGTATTATCCATGAAATGGACAATTATGCAGCTACTTATTATTTTTTTTAAATTATTAATTCATGGGAAATGTTAATGATATCTTGTTAGGTTAAAAATATATATTTTATAAATTTATAATTTATAATTTTATATATATAAATTATAATTCCAATAATGTGAGTAGATGCCAATAGTGACCATCAATAAAATAGTGGATGATTTCTATTCTCTCTTTCTACTTCAGTGTTTCTTACAATTTTTGTTTTGTTTGTTTTGCAGTGAGCATGTTCAACTTTTATAATATATAAATACTTATAAACTTTGTAAATGTGTATTTATTTATTTTGAGAGAGAGAGAGAGAGAATGAGTGGGGGAGGGGTAGAGAAACGGAGAGAGAATCTCAAGCAGGCTCCACGCTGCCAATGCAGAGCCTGATGTGGGGCTTGATCTCATGAATGGTGAGATCATGACCTGAGCCCAAATCAAGAGTTGGACACTTAACTAGCTGAGGCTCCCACCCAGGCTCCCCTATAAACATATTTTTTTAAAAGTTGTGTCTTTCTGTTGCCAGCTCTGTGAACACATGCAAAATGTTTGACAATCACCTAGAGGCATTGGTCTATTCCATTTTTTCTTTGTAAAGAATAAAAGGAGTGGAGAAATTAAATCCAAACTGTTTTGGGAATCATGTGGAATTTGAAAGCCCCAGAAATATTTATATTTAGACTCTTTTTAAAAATACACAAGTTTTGGGGTACGTGGGTGGCTCAGTTGGTTTAGTATCTGACTCTTGATCTCAGGTTAGGTATGATCTCAGGGTTGGGAGTTCAAGCCCGCCTTGGGCTCCCTGTTGGGGGTGGAGCCTACTTAAAAAAAAATACAAACGTTTTGAGAAGAAGAATGATTTTAATATTCTTTATACTTTAATATATTTTCCAAGTGCTATAATGATTAAAAATCCAGTTTTATCTAACGTATAAATTATGTAAACTGGTCATGGTAGGAAAAATTAAGCAGTTAGGTACATGAAAGTTTTTCTTTCGTGTGCTTTGAAAGTAATTTTTAAGCTCATCATAATTATATTTGTTTATTTTAATAATAGAGTGTTTTTAGAGAAGCAGAATCTATGAATAGCTACTCTCAGTTTTGTGTGTTACTCAGGTGATAACCATATGATAGAGATTTTCTTTTGCTTTCTGAAGGACTAATGCAGATAAGAGGTATACAAAGAAGTATAGGAGAACTTATTTTCTTCTCTTATTGTCTTAATACTGAATTAACATGTGGGGTAAATAGTGTGTGCTTCAGAGAATTAAAAAAGAGCAGGAGATTTAGATATATTAAGAAAATTTGTTAGCAAAGCAAGTATTACCCATTTTTAGACAATACTGAAGGGCATGAGAAGGGAAGGGGAGAGGTCAGCTGTCATTCCTCCTTGTTTCTTCTTTGCTGATTTCTTCACTCCCTGCCAGTTAATTTCCATCTTCTTACTTTTCATCTGTATCAATTTTGCTCTCTCTCCCTCTCTGCCTCTCATATTCTCTCTCTTTCTCTCTTCCACTCTCCCTATCCCTCTTCTCTGTTTCTGGATCTTTCTCTTAATATAAGCATTTTAGTTTACTAAGGCTGTTGTAAGAAAGTACCATATACTGGGTGGCTTAAAACATCATAAACGTATTCTCTCACAGTTCCGAAGATCCAAGGTCCAAAATCATGGTGTCTGCAGAGTTGGTTCCTTCTGAGGTTTCTGAGGGATAATTTGTTCCATGCATTATTCTTAGCTTTTGATGACTTTCAGAAATCCTTGGTGTTTCTTGTCTTCTAGATGTATTGCTCCAGTCTTTGCCTTCCCTGTCTTCCTATCACCTCTCCTCTATGTTCTCCCCTTCTCTTTTCTTATCAGAGCACTTGTCATTGGATTTAGGGCTCACTCTAATCTAGGATGATCTCATCTTGAGATTCTTAACTGAGTTACATCTGCAAAGACCCTTTTTAAAAATAAGGTCACATTCACATGTTCTGGGTAAACATATCTTATGGGAGTCACCATTCAGCCCACTACAACAGGAAATCTTTTCTGGCAGCATTTCTTTCTGCTTCGTATTCTCTCTCCTTATTCCTACTTTCCTTGTTGCTATTCTTTCCTCTGCTGTCTAGGACTTGGAACTGATATTTTCTGTTGTAAAATTTCATGGCACAGCTATGCTAGATCCACTCTCTAGGAAGTTCTAGCATCAAACCAGTTTAGGAAATGCTGCATTCTTTATCTTCCTGTTGGAAGTTCATGACATGCACTACCGTACTGAGGGGCTGAGAAGTCCTTCTGTCTTTACTTTCTAAACTACAGAGCTCCTTCAGTATAACATCTAGTAGAATCTTGTGAAACTCTACTTTTAGGAACCACCATGGGACTGTTTCCCTTTCTTCTAACTGCAGTACTACTTTGGTAGCTTTTTAAAGAATCTGTTTCCTGAATATTTCTGGGTCGGTCTCAGTTTTTGTTTTTTGTTTTTTTTTTAATTTTTTTTTTAACATTTATTTATTTTTGGGACAGAGAGAGACAGAGCATGAACAGGGGAGGGGCAGAGAGAGAGGGAGACACAGAATCTGAAACAGGCTCCAGGCTCCGAGCTGTCAGCACAGAGCCCGACGCGGGGCTCGACTCACGGACCGTGAGATCATGACCTGAGCCGAAGTCGGACGCTCAACCGACCGAGCCACCCAGGCACCCCTCAGTTTTTGTTTTTCAACTCCTTCTTACTTTTTGTAAAAATTATTATATTGTCCTTAAAATTACTACCCCATGTTTGTGTAGGTGACCTCTAAATTCACATTTCTAGGTTTGACCTATATTAGCTTAAATTTTCTACATTTCCTATCCAGTGTTAGCAGTAAATAAGCAATTCCTTTCTTTTTCCAGACTTTTCCAGTGGCATTTAAAACTCTTGTTTTATATTGTTTTTCAAAATAACAGCCTTGAAGAATTTAAAAAGAATTTTTGCTTCAAATTTCCTACAGAGGGACAGAAGAAAGTAACTGGCCTAGAACTTTTAATACCTATATGTGAAACAATAAAGCTTCAAAATGTTTTAGTAAATGGCTTCTAGAGCAAACCATATTGTATCATTAAAGCTTCAGAAAGAAAATGCAAAATAGCTGCATATTTATAAGACACATTTAGGCTACTCCCATTACTCATGGGATTTTCTGCACATTTGGAGTTGGAGTTGGAATTTTAAAAGATACTAGGCAACAGCACATTGATATTTCAGGGCTCATTCATCTTGATAAGTTCCATGATTTATAGTTACTTTTCCACATAACTCTGATAACTTTCTTTCTACAGAGCTAAAACAAAAAGAAGTTTAACCTCTTTTTTTAAAATGCCTCTAAAATAAAATTTAAGTAAAATATCTTAAACAAAGTAAAAATATTTATTTTTTAGAAATAATATGCCTAAATTACAGTGCTCCTCTGAACTATATAACACCAAAGGACTGTGTGGCTGAGACTTTATTCTCTAGATAGTCTTAAAACCTTTAATACAGTGAAATACTGACAAATTAGTCAGAGTGTCATGTAACTCTCTGATCCTGATTTTCCATTATCATAGATGACACATACATTTGGTTTTCTTTACATAGACCATTACTCCATTTATTCCATTGTATTTGAGCCCATCTAACAAGCTTCTGGTTCTACCCAGAGGCAGTACTTTGAGTGGCTTGCCAAGCTCTTACGAAATGCTTAGGTGTGTGCTGAGCCCCGTCTGACAGCCGCTGTTCTCATTTAATGATTTTGCCAGGGATTCAGTAACTGACTTGCCATTGGCTTGAGTTTGCCTGCATTTTCACTTCTTATAATTTTAAGAGTATGGAAAAAAGCCCTCTTACCCCAGGTTAAACCAAATAAAGAGAAATCTTACTGTAGGGAAAGAGGGAATACTGTACATAGCAATTTGCCAAAATTTTGATATATCTATGGAATATGAGAATCTTTAGATATGGGGATTAATAAAATAATTAAGAATGGCATTTGGGTAGTGATAAAGCTTAAATTTGAATTTAATTTCCTCTCCTCTTCCACTATTCCAGAAATTAACTGAGTGACTAAATTCCAAGGTATTTCTTCATGGAGATGAAAACTTAAAATTTTTGTTGTAAGTATATTGGAGATAGAGCTCAGTAGATTGTTTTGGACTTATGCAAACTAGGTATGACAGACTTATTGAACTAGTTACTTACTTTTATGACTGATGGGGAACAATTCTCTATGGGTCTCTCGTGTCTTTACATCTTGTGAGCAGATGTTCTAGCTGCCCTTTCATTCCACATTATGTTTGTAAGGATATCTGTATGGAGAATAGCTTTGAAAGATAAAGATAATGTCTCCTTCTCTAGCAGAGTGCAGATGTGCTCGTTTTACAGTAAAATAAACATAATGTCTCCTTTCAGAGCAAAGATAAGGCAGGTTTGCTTATTGCTCATTATAAAATATTTGCTCAATATAAAATATTACTGTACAATAGCGCAGTGTTCTTCAGCTGTGACACTAACCCACTATGTGTATAGCATCTGCCTGACCCACTTTGTGTTATTCTCATGGGACTTGGGGGCAAGGGGAACAGACACAACCATAAAGCTGAATTTTCATGAGTAAAAATGTCTTCTGTCTCTGAGGCAGAGGTTATTTTCTCAGATCTATAAGTGTTAATTCTTTAGGCTAACTTTGGAAAGCAACTTCACTTTCCCTATTTCCAAGGTTTCAGGGGGCTGTACTCAACTCACATGACTAAGGATTAAAATTATTTCTAGCTCACACAGCCTTCATTGAGAATTGGATGCCTACTACTGCTTCATCCTTCATCCTTCACATGATTCACTCAGGCTGTTCCCATTTTGGGTATTGTCATTTGAATTTTTATACTCCTGATGGCAAACAAAGCAGGGGATGAGAGTAAGTGGAGAACTTTCACCCACCCTTTTGTGACTTGACTCCTATTTCTTCCTGTTCATTTTCTAGAACTAGTCACATGGTTCCACCAAGATGCAAAGTGATTGAGAATTTTAGAGGAAATCATGGACATTCAGTAAACAGTAATGTCTCTGTCAATTTCATGAATATCTTTGTAAATTCTTTTAAGTATAGGTTGATCTGCCCAAGATTTGCCTGAGTAATCTCAGGCAAGCACTGCGCTTTAGAAATTGTTATAGTCTCATAACAAATTTCAATGACTGCTATGTGTGAACCCCTACTTCCTTAAAAAAAAAGTGTCTTTGCTATTTCTGTCTGATTATTCTTCCAGATGAAATTCAAAATCCTTTTTGGGCATTAAAATTCTTTAAAATATTTTGTTATTTTTATTGGAATAAGTTAAAGCAGTAAAGTAATTAAGAAGAACTGATATTTTTACAATATTAATCTTTCAGTGTGGAAACAAGAATATATTCTAGTTTATGTAGCAGTAAAGGATTTATAATTTCCTTCATAATATTCTAAAATAATTTCTAAAATAATTTCTAAAATAATTGCTCTTAGGTATTTTAGGTTTTAAATTGTTTCTTGTGAATGATATTTCCTTTTTATTGTTGAAATCTGTTTCTTTGAAAAGATTCATAAGCTAGATAAACCTATAGAAAAGTGAATCAAGGAAATGTAGAAGAAAGAAAACCAAATATAGAAAACAAAACATAAATAATTATATACATATATAAAAATGGTTTGAAAATCAAAAGTAAATATTATGAACAATCATATACTAGTTAGAAAACCAAATGACATCGTTACATTTCTGGAAAAAATATAAATGTTGAAGTTGGTTCTTAGTCAAATAGAAATAGAAGTAGAAATAGAAAAGAAGCAGAAAAGTTGAAAAGAAAATGACCATAAAATAAATTGAAGTGGCAATCAAAACCATCCCTCTATAAAAGCACCAGGCTGGATGATTTTTCAGGCTAGTTTTATCCAACTTTCAAATGATACATAACCAGTACCATGTTATTGGTGGTATCCTTATTTTAGGATGTCCAAAAATTGAGTGAAAGAGGTAAAAATTGCTTGATACTTTTTATTAGGCTGGATAAGATACCAGATACCACATTCTCAAAAACAGAAAAAGAAAGGTAAATCATAGGTCAATTTAGTTTATGATTAGAGATGAGAAATCTGTGATAAAATCATACAGTAGTAATTGAATGAGCTTTGGCATTTTGATGAAGTATTTAAGGCATATAGTAAGATAGTTATAATCATAAAAGTACATTGGGATTAATAATATCTTCATTCCCCAAACCTTTCTGTAGATGTAGAGTTAATTAGATGCCTCTAAATGAAAAAAAAAATGGGTATAGTTAATGTGATAATTCCTCTCAGAAATGGGAATGTGAACAACACTACTGATTGTGTGGCAGACCTTTTTGCAATCAGTTGGCTTTCAGTTCTTTGTTTTCAACAGTATTGGAGAAGGACCTAATTGAGTTTCCAACTATTTATCATGGAAAGTGATTTTTTTTATTTTTAAATCACTGTATGGTTTTGGTGAAGTAGTGGCAAAGAATTGAATGGCATTTGCTAAAGAAACAAACTCCTTCCACTATTTTTTGTTTGTTGATGTGACGGAAGTTTCTTAATACTTGTGTCTATAAAAATGGAAAATAGAAATAGAATTGACTCTGTTACCTTACTTTAGCAATAGTTAATATTCCACAATGGATTACATTAACTAATGGGGAAACACACAAACAAACAAAAATACCTTTACCTATGTAATGAAGAAGTACATTTCCAAGAAAATTTACTTTTATTTTTAAAATATATTTATGAAAATTTGTAATGTTTTGATGAATTGTGCATTAATAATAACATTAACAAATAAATGAAAACTAAAGTTTTAAACTCAGTTTTGTTCCCTCTCGGCTCTCACTTGATTACAAAGCTGCTGATTGGGTCTGCACCTCAAGAAGCAGGTTCTAATATTAAAAAATTTTTTTTAATTTTATTTTTTATTTGTTTAAATTTACATCCAAATTAGTTAGCATATAGTGCAACAATGATTTCAGGAGTAGATTCTTTAGTGCCCCTTACCCATTTAGCCCATCCCCCCTCCCACAACCCCTCCAGTAACCCTTAGTTTGTTCTCCATATTTATGAGTCTCTTCTGTTTTGTCCCCCTCCCTGTTTTTATATTATTTTGATTTCCCTTCCCTTATGTTCATCTGTTTTGTGTCTTAAAGTCATCATATGAGTGAAGTCATATGATTTTTGTCTTTCTCTGACTGATTTCACTTAGCATAATATCCTCCAGTTCCATCCACGTAGTTGCAAATGGCAAGATTTCATTCTTTTTGATTGCTGAGTAATACTCCATTATATACATTGGCTATTGTTGATAGTGCTGCTATAAACATGGAGTGTATGTGTCCCTTCGAAACAGCACACTTGTATCCCATGGATAAATGCCTAGTAGTGCAATTGCTGGGTTGTAAGGTAGTTCTATTTTTAGTTTTTTGAGGAACCTCCATACTGTTTTCTAGAGTGTCTGCACCAGCTTGCATTGCCACCAACAATGCAAAAGAGATCCTCTTTCTTTGCATCCTCGCCAACATCTGTTGTTGCCTGAGTTGTTAATGAAAAAAAATTTTTTTAAATGTTCATTTATTTTTGAGAAAGAGACAGACAAAGAGAGTGTGAGAGGGGGAGGAACAGAGAGAGAGGGAGACATGGAATCTGAAGCAGGCTCTAGGCTCTGAGCTGTTAGCATGGAGCCAGATGTGGGGCTCGAACTCACAAACCATGAGATCGTGGCCTGAGCCAAAGTCAGATGCTTAACTGACTGAGCCACCCAGGCACCCCAGAAGCAGGTTCTAATATACTTGGAAAGTTTGTAGTTGAATGGGAAAGGTCTGTCCCACAGAATAAGGGCAATAAGGACACTATGATCCTTTGTGTTCCAATGAGGTGAGGCACTAAGGAGTCATTCAGAAAAAAATAAAACTATGAACACTAACCAAAGGCTGAGTCAGACACTGTTGTGCAGGAGGGTGACATGAAATTGACATGATTAGAAACAGAACTTAGTTTTCTGTAATCAATACCTCCTGAATTAAAGCATGAAATGAAGGAAATTGTTATTTTTGCACAGCCAACTAACCTTTTCTTTATTTTCTCAAGTGTTTTGAAGTAGAATCTTTCAGTCTGCTCTTAAAGCTGGATCAAATACTTAACCTTATTTGGTGATGCTCTCAATGTAAGCTTATTGAGTGTTTTGGCTCAAAACAATCAGACTTTTCATGAGTGTAGAATTTAAGCAGAATTTGAATATACCTGTACTTCTTTGACGTGAGTTAGAGGTGAGAGGGCTTTAATCACGATAGTCTGAGTATGCATTTAATAACCTCATCACTCAGTATAAACATATTACTATATACATGTCAAATTGAATTATTAAGCTTATGAAACTGAGCTAAAGATAAAAATTTTCTTTAAAAATGGACTAAGACTGTAGTTATTAAGAAATAAAGCATAATTGCTAAATTATGTCAGTGATATACCCAATCTGGATATATATCTTGAAAATATTTAAGTTGTGATGTTCCCATATTAGAAGGATTCCTGGAAAGGCTTTTCCTGCCATTAGGCAAATTAATACTTAAATAGTTCTAGTGGGATATTTGGCATTTGTTTACTTTTGTGGGGCAAATTAAACTGTGGCATTTTTACTTCCATGATGGAACTTTGCTAAATTACTAGCAAAGAAATTACTAGCAGGTAGAAATTTATTCCACCTGCTGCATAAAGATAGTCTAATTCTAAATTATGTAATACCAATTTGAAAATTATATTATTAATTCATGATGTGGTTAAGAGAACAGACTCCAAATTCAGACTGCTAATGTTGAAATTCTAGCTCTATGATTGAATGGTTTCTTAATCTAAGCAAGTTCTCTTAATTTTTCACAGCTCCTGTTTTTCTCATAATAAATCAGTAATAATAATTAGGTTACTTAAAATGATACATGTAAAACACTTAGCATAGTGGATGGCATATATAAATTAGACAATAAATGTTCACTCTTATTGTTATTGTATGTAGCCATCTGTTCATTTATTTATTCAACCTATATTTATTGCATTCCCAGAGATGAAGTGCATGGAAATCAGATATAAATGTTTTGCCCCAGTCATAAATGAATTCACTGTCTAGTTGGAGGTATAGACAAGTATATATACATGTCTTGGAGGTATAGACAAGTAAAGAAATGAATACAATTCAGTGTCAGAAGTGGTAAGACAGAGAATATTATGAGCCACCCAATCTGGGTGGGAAATGGAGGCCATGGAAGATTACTTGGAGGAGATGCTATCCAAATTGAGGTTTAAAGGATAAGTCAGATTTATAGATCAGTAAATAATAGTGTTCTAGGCAGAGGGAATAGGATTGGTTGACTGAAAATATATATGAATATGACCTATTCATGTAAAGTCTTGTTTTAAAGTTAACTGATAAGATTTGTAGAATTATGTGTGTGTGTGAACCTCTGTCTCTCACTTTCCTATTTGTAATAGAATCCTCCTGGACCATGAGTTCCTTGAGATAGGAGTGGTGCCTCAGTAACTAATACAATGGCTGGCACATAGTAGGAGATAATAGATAATTACTGTATCAAATTAAGTGAAATTAATTCTTAGAAAGGGAATTTTTTAGAATTAAAAATACAGGCCAGAACTCCTAATCCTAGGAAAGATTATCAGGGAGAGATTAATTACAAGTGTGTAGTGTGTTACAGCAGGGAGGTAACTCAAATTCAGGTGGAAAGAGCCAGCACCTCTCTAACCCCTTTTGGAACAGAGCAATCGAAATACATTTTTGAAATATCAGATAAATTTAAATACAAGCACAAAAAAGCATTCTAAAATGCTTTTTATTTCATTTGTTTCTGTTTTTAGTATAAATAATTGAGAAATATGGATGGTCTCATATACTTGAGACTGAAAATAAATATAAGAAGAGAACATAGTTTAAAACATATAAAAGGATGTCTAATTTAGTTAGCATTAAAAGATAATCACATTTAGGAATGACAGCCTAAGAAGCTTTGCAAAACTCTGTTTTAGAACAAAATACTTCATCACTGAGGAATAGTTTTCAATGTCTGTATATTTTCTAAACAGTGTGGAGTCTAAATAGATAAATCTCAAGTGAGTAATTTGGAACATTTATCTGTATTGAATATGAAGGTATGGAAAAGTAAATTTACCTTCAAAGGAAATTTTAGACTTTGATTTTTTCACTTCAGAGAATTTGTATGTATCTTTTTATCTTTTTATCTTTGTGGTACTAAATACAACCCCTGTATAATTATACCAACAAGTGAAACAATCTTCTTAAATATTTTTGTGACCTTTATAATCATAGAGGTTCAATTGTATATCAAATTAAACAAAGTAAGCTGAGTAGGAAGAACAGAATCTAGACGTTGGTGATATGCATTGCATGCGCTGTCATAGCGGCAAATAAGATGGTTGAGTCAACTATACTGTTCTCCTCATCTTGAATAGAACAGGTTCTTTGTGCATCTTGGCCCCTGATCTTTTTCTTAGAGCATTTACATGAAAATTTCATACTATCAATTTTTTCTCTGCTTCATTGAGATGTATGTAAAACCTCTTGCCAGTTTTATAACCCAGGAGTGTCTTTCTTAAGGATCTGGGAGCTGTCATCTGTGGCCTGTTAAGACCAGCATAATTTCAGTATTATTTAAGATAAGAAAGTAAATCCAGACTTAAAAATCTTTTCCCTCCATCAAAGCTTGGGAAGATGATGGAGTAGGAGGCCTCTGAGCTCACCCCATCCCATGTTTTCAACTAGATATCATCCACATCCAAACCAACAAACCAGAGAGTAATCTGAAGACTGGCAGAACAAACTCCACAATTAATATAGAGAAGAAGTTGCATCTGAAAGGTTAGGAAGATCAGATAGGTAGAGGGAGGCTTCCCGCAGGAGGGAGCTCGCATGCCAGAGAGGGCAGAAATTTGGGGGAAAGACTAATCCACATAGACTAATGTGCTGGGCTTTAGAAACCAGAGGGACTGCATTCTGTAAGTTTATAAAACCAGTGGGTCTTGGAAGCTTTGGAGGTCAGCTGACTCAGCACTGAATGACCTGGGAGGGTAAGTGATGGCTGGGTCACCCTCCTTAAAGAGACAGCAGCCTGTGTGAAGAGGTAACATAAAAATGGCAGTTTGCACAATGCGGGGGGCAAACAGGAGACAGATCATTTCCTATTGATTTCTGAGAATTTGGGGGGACTTCTCAAAAAACAAGGTAGCTGGCAGGTGACACCTTCCTCCCCCCATTCCCAGCATAAGCACAGAGACACTTGTGGGAAGGGGGGCTGCACAGACACTACCTAACCTGCTATCAGTGCATCATGCCCACAAGTTCTCCTGAGGACTCACCCACTCCAAACCTTCTGGTCTCAGCCCTGAGCTCAGGGGGAATTTTGTTAAAGCCAAGCCTGTCTCCTGCCCAGCTGCTGGGTAAACAGCTGCCACCTCGTGCTGCACTAAGCCACATGACTCCTGCATTCAGAGCACTTCAAAGAATTTGGCATAGGGCTAGAGGCCCAGAAGGTATTTTGCTAACATCATCACCCTGCTCCCAAGTTCCCTGGGGAGGGGCACATACTCCCCAGAGCTAGCCTTTCTGGGTCCCACTAACACAACAGAGAGTAGGCACAGCACACAATAGGCAAAGTTAGTACAGGCAACTGCATGAAAAGGAAAAGTGACTCAGATACAAAAAACAGGGCATAAGCAACACACATAGGATAGCCTTCTGAAGTGCTAAGTTCTGGTAAACAAGGGACACTGCACTGAAGGGCACTCCAGGAACTCTTCTACATAAAGTCCCTACTTTCAAGAGCAGAAGACATAGCTGACTTTATTAACACACAAAAATAGACACAGAGAGGTAAGCAAAATGAAGAAAGAGCAATTTATTCCAAATGAAAGAACAGGACAAGGCCACAGCCAGAGATCTAAGTGAAACAGATATAAGTAACATGTTTATAAATAATTTAAAACAATGATCATAAGACAGTCACAGAACTTGAGAAGAGTGGAAGACATGAGTAAGACCCTTAAATATGGATAAGGAATAACATAGTATATAGAGTGAGGTAAGGAGGAAGATGGTGGCATAGGAGGACGCTGGGCTCACCGCTTCCTGCGGATCACTTAGATTCCACCCACACATGCCTAAATAACCTAGAAAACTAGCAGAACGGATTCTCCAGAGCCAAGCATAGACCAGAGGCTCACGGAAGAGAGTAGGAAGGACGGAGAGGCAGTGCATGCTACACAGACTGGAGGGAGGGAGCCGGGGCGGGGGGGGGCAGCCCCCTGGCCAAGCAGAGCCCCCGAGTCTGGCTGGCAAAAATGGAGGGGCTGGATGGAGTGTGTTCTGACAGCAAGCGGGACTTAACATCTGGAAGGTTATAAGTTAATAGATCTGCTCAGAGAACGGGACGGCTGCAGGACAACAGGAGGGAGAGTTGTTGAGTCCTGGACAACAGAGCGTAGCTTGGCGGGGAACAAAGATGCTCGCCAGTGCCATCTCCCTCGCCCATCCCCCAGCCAAAATCCCAAAGGGAACCAATTCCTGTCAGGGAATTTTCTTGCACCGCCCAAACACCAAAAATGCTGTACTTCTTCAGATCCATCCCTCCGACGGGTCTGACTCCCTCCCAGTGCCGCAGGACCACTCCAGAAGTGGATCTCCTAAGGAAAAGCGAGCTGAGCCTGCCCCTCCCGCCCCTGTGCACCTTGCCGATACACCCCAGCTAATACCCAGATGCCCAGCACCACAAGCTTGGCAGTGTGCAAGTAGCCCAGACTGGCCACGCCACCCCACAGTGAATCCTGCCCCTAGGAGAGGGGAAGAGAAGGCACACACCAGTCTGATTGTGGCCCCAGTGGTGGACTGGGGGCAGACATCAGGTCAGACTGTGGCCCACCCACCAATGCAAGTTATTCAAGACAGCACAGGGGAAGTGCCCTGCAGCTCTGCACCACTCCAGGCACTATCCAAAATGAAACGGAAGAATTCCCCTCAAAAGAATCTCCAGGAAATAACGACAGCTAACGAACTGATCAAAAACGATTTAAACAATATAACAGAAAGTGAATTTAGAATACTAGTCATAAAATTAATCGCTGGGCTTGAAAACAGTATAGAGGACAGTAGAGAATCTATTGCTACAGAGATCAAGGGACTAAGAAACAGCCAGGAGGAGCTAAAAATGCTATAAATGAGCTGCAAAATAAAATGGAGACGACCACAGCTCGGATTGAAGAGGCAGAGGAGAGAATAGGTGAACTAGAAGATAAAATTATGGAAAAAGGGGAAGCTGAGAAAAAGAGAAAGAAAAAAATCCAGGCGTATGAGGGGAAAATTAGAGAAATAAGTGATGCACTAAAGAGAAATAATCTATGCATAATTGGTATTGCAGAGGAGGAAGAGAGAGGGAAAGGTGCTGAAGATATACTTGAAGACATCATGGCTGAGAACTTCCCTGATCTGGGGAAGGAAAAAGGCATTGAAATCCAAGAGGCACAGAGAACTCTCTTCAGACATAACTTGAATCGATCTTCTGCACGACATATCATAGTGAAACTGGCAAAATACAGGGATAAAGAGAAAATTCTGAAAGCAGCTAGGGATAAACGTGCTCTAACATATAAAGGGAGACCTATAAGACTCGTGACGGGTCTCTCTACTGAAACTTGGCAGGCCAGAAAGGAATGGCAGGGAATCTTCAATGTGATGAACAGAAAAAATATGCAGCCGAGAATCCTCTATCCAGGAAATCTGTCATTTAGAATAGAAGGAGAGATAAAGGTCTTCCCAAACAAACAAAAACTGAAGGAATTCATCACCACTAAACCAGCCCTACAAGAGATCCTAAGGGGGATCCTGTGAGACAAAGTACCAGAGACATCGCTACAAGCATGAAACCTATAGACATCACAATGACTCTAAACCCATATCTTTCTATAATAACACTGAATGTAAATGGACTAAATGCGCCAACCAAAAGACATAGGGTATCAGAATGGATAAAAAAACAAGACCCATCTATTTGCTGTCTACAAGAGGCTCATTTTAGACCTGAGGACACTTTGAGATTGAAAGTGAGGGGGTGGAGAACTATTTATCATGCTACTGGAAGTCCAAAGAGAGCTGGAGTAGCCATGCTTCTATCAGACAAACTAGACTTTAAATTAAAGGCTGTAACAAGAGATGAAGAAGGGCATTATATAATAATTACAGGGTCTATCCATCAAGAAGACCTAACAATTATCAATATCTATGCGCCGAATACAGGAGCCCCCAAATATATAAAACAATTACTCACAAACATAAGCAACCTTATTGACAAGAATGTGGTAATTGCAGGGGACTTTAATACCCCACTTACAACAATGGATAGATGATCTAGACACACGGTCAATAAAGAAACAAGGGCCCTGAATGATACATTGGATCAGATGGACGTGACAGATATATTTAGAACTCTGCATCCCAAAGCAACAGAATATACTTTCTTCTTGAGTGCACATGGAACATTCTCCAAGATAGATCACATTCTGGGTCACAAAACAGCCCTTCATAAGTATACAAGAATTGAGATCATACCATGCATACTTTCAGACCACAATGCTATGAAGCTTGAAATCAACCACAGGAAAAAGTCTGGAAAACCTCCAAAAGCATGGAGGTTAAAGAACACCCTACTAAAGAATGAATGGGTCAACCAGGCAATTAGAGAAGAAATTTAAAAATATATGGAAACAAACAAAAATGAAAATACAATAACCCAGACACCTTGGGATTCAGCTAAGGCAGTCCTGAGAGGCAAATGCATTGCAATCCAAGCCTATCTCAAGAAACAAGAAAAATCCCAAGTACAAAATCTAACAGCACACCTAAAGGAAATAGAAGCAGAGCAGCAAAGACACCCCAAACCCAGCAGAAGAAGAGAAATAATAAAGATCAGAGCAGAAATAAACAATATAGAATCTAAAAAAACTGTAGAGCAGATCAATGAAACCAAGAGTTGGTTTTTTGAAAAAATAAACAAAATTGTTAAACCTCTAGCCAGGCTTCTCAAAAAGAAAAGGGAGATGACCGAAATAGATAAAATCATGAATGAAAATGGAATTATTACAACCAACCCCTCAGAAGTACAAGCAATTATCAGAGAATAGTATGAAAAATTATATGCCAACAAACTGGACAACCTGGAAGAAATGGACAAATTCCTAAACACCCACACACTTCCAAAACTCAAACAGGAAGAAATAGAAAGCTTGCACAGACCCATAACCAGCGAAGAAATTGAATCAGTTATCAAAAATCTCCCGACAAATAAGAGTCCAGGACCAGATGGCTTCCCTGGGGAACTCTACCAGACGTTTAAAGCAGAGATAATACCTATCCTTCTCAAGCTATTCCAAAAAATAGAAACGGAAGGAAAACTTCCAGACTCATTCTATGAAGCCACTATTACTTTGATTCCTAAACCAGACAGAGACCCCGTAAAAAAAGAGAACTACAGGCCAATATCCCTGATGAATATGGATGCAAAAATTCTCAATAAGATACTAGCAAATTGAATTCAACAGCTTATAGAAAGAATTATTCACCAGGATCAAGTGGGATTCATTCCTGGCCTGCAGGGCTGGTTCAACATTCGCAAATCAATCAACGTGATACATCACATTAATAAAAGAAAAGATAAGAACCATATGATCCTGTCCATCGATGCAGAAAAAGCATTTGGCAAAATTCAGCATCGTTTCTTAATAAAAACCCTCGAGAAAGTCGGGATAGAAGGAAAATACTTAAACATTATAAAAGCCATTTATGAAAAGCCCACAGCTAATATCCTCCTCAATGGGGAAAAACTGAGAGCTTATCCCCAGAGATCAGGAACACAACAGGGATGTCCACTCTCACCGCTGTTGTTTAACATAGTGTTGGAAGTTCTAGCACCAGCAATCAGACAACAAAAGGAAATCAAAATTGGCAAAGATGAAGTCAAGCTTTCACTTTTTGCAGGTGACATGATATTATACATGGAAAATCCGAAAGACTCCACAAAAGTCTGCTAGAACTGATACATGAATTCAGCAAAGTTGCAGGATACAAAAATCAATGTACAGAAATCAGTTGCATTCTTATACACTAATAATGAAGCAACAGAAAGAGAAATAAAGAAACCGATCCCACTCACAATTGCACCAAGAAGCATAAAATACCTAGGAATAAATCTAACCAAAGATGTACAAGACCTGTATGCTGAAAACTCTAGAAAGCTTATGAAGGAAATTGAAGAAGATATAAAGAAATGGGAAAACATTCCGTGCTCATGGATTGGAACAATAAATATTGTCAAAATGTCAATACTACCCAAAGCTATCTACACATTCAATGCAATCCCAATCAAAACTGCACCAGCATTCTTCTCGAAGCTAGAACAAGCAATCTTAAAATTTATATGGAACCACAAAAGACCCCGAATAGCCAAAGTAATTTTGAAGAAGAAGACCAAAGCAGGAGGCATCACAATGCCAGACTTTAGCCTCTACTACAAAGCTGTAATCATCAAGACAGCATGGTATTGGCACAAAAACAGACACATAGACCAATGGAATAGAATAGAAACCCCAGAATTAGACCCAGAAAAGTATGGCCAACTAATCTTTGACAAAGCAGGAAAGAATATCCAATGGAAAAAAGACAGTCTCTTTAACAATGGTGCTGGGAGAACTGGACAGCAACATGCAGAAGAATGAAAGTAGACCACTTTCTTACACCATTCACAAAAATAAACTCAAAATGGATAAAGGGCCTGAATGTGAGACAGGAAACCATCAAAACCCTAGAGGAGAAAACAGGAAAAGACCTTTCTGACCTCAGCCACAGCAATTTCTTACTTGACACATCCCCAAAGGCAAGGGAATTAGAAGCAAAAATGAACTATTGGGACCTCACGAAGATCAAAACTTCTGCACAGCAAAGGAAACAATCAACAAAACTAAAAGGCAACCAACAGAATGGGAAAAGATATTTGCAAATGACATATCGGACAAAGGGCTAGTATCCAAAATCTATAAAGAGCTCACCAAACTCCACACCAGAAAAACAACCCAGTGAAGAAATGGGCAGAAAACATGAATAGACACTTCTCTAAAGAAGACATCCGGATGGCCAACAGGCACATGAAAAGATGCTCAACATCGCTCCTCATCAGGGAAATACAAATCAAAACCACACTCAGATATCACCTCACGCCAGTCAGAATGGCCAAAATGAACAAATCAGGAGACTATAGATGTTGGAGAGGATGTGGAGAAACGGGAACCCTCTTGCACTGTTGGTGGGAGTGCAAACTGGTACAGCCACTCTGGAAAACAGTGTGGAGGGTCCTCAAAAAATTAAAAATAGTCCTACCCTATGACCCAGCAGTAGCACTGCTAGGAATTTACCCAAGGGATACAGGAGTACTGATGCATAGGGGCACTTGTACCCCAATGTGTATAGCAGCACTCTCAACAATAGCCAAATTATGGAAAGAGCCTAAATGTTCATCAACTGATGAATGGATAAAGAAATTGTGGTTTCTGTACACAATGGAGTACTACGTGGCAATGAGAAAGAATGAAAGATGGCCCTTTGTAGCAACATGGATGGAACTGGCGAGTGTGATGCTAAGTGAAATAAGCCATACAGAGAAAGACAGATACCATATGTGTTCACTCTTATATGGATCCTGAGAAACTTAACAGGAACCCATGGGGGAGGGGAAGGAAAAAAAAAAAAGAGGTTAGAGTGGGAGAGAGCCAAAGCATAAGAGACTCTTAAAAACTGAGAACAAACTGAGGGTTGATAGGTGGTGGGAGGGCGGGGAGGGTGGGCAATTGGTATTGAGGAGGGAACCTGTTGGGATGAGCACTGGGTGTTGTATGGAAACCAATTTGACAATAAATTTCATATATTTAAAAATAAATAAATAAATAAATAAATAAATAAATAGTATAATAAAATCATATATAAAGAAAAAATTGGAAGGATTTTTAAATGGGGAAAATCATATCTGTGCTTTTAAAGAAGATTAAAAGTCTACTTTGTAAAATAAAAAAAAAGGAATAACATAGTAGACATAAAAGATACAATAAATGAAATGAGAAACACACTTGATAGAATGAACAGCTAGATGAACAAAGCAGAGGAATGAATTAGTGACCTAGAAGACAGTGGGTGGGGCAAATAATCAAGCTAAACAAAAGAGAGAAAAGAATTATATAAAGTAAGAATATACTTAGGGAACTCCATGACTCCATCAAATGTTAACTTTCATATTATAGGAGTATCAAGAGATGGAGAGACAGAAAGGGGGGCAGATAATTTATTTGAAGAAATAATAGCTGATAACTTCCCTAATCTGGGGAAGGAAACAGATATCCAGACCCAGAAGGCACAGAGTACACCAACAGAATCAACAAAAGCAAGCCTACACCAAGACATATTGTAATTAAGTTTACAAAATATTGTGATAAAGAAAAAATTCTAAAAGCATCAAGACAAAGAAATCACTAACTTACAAAGGAAAACCCGTAAGGCTAGCAGGAGATTTTTCCAACGGAAACTTTGCAAGGCAGAAGGGAGTAGCATGATATATTCAAAGTGCTGAATGAGAAAAATCTGCAGCCAAGAATATTCTATCCACAAGGCTATCAATCAGAATAGAGGAGAGAGAAAATGTTCACCAGACAAACAACAACTAAAGGAGTTCATGACCACTAAACCAGTTCTGCAAGAAAAGGGACTCTTTGAGTGGAGAAGAGAGACCAAGAGACAGTATAGAGGTAAGAAACATAGAAACAGTAAAAATGAATATTTCTGTAAAAGAAACTGTCTAGGAATGCACACAAAAAGGATATAAAATAAAATAATGTATACCTAAAAAATGGAGAAGAGAGGAGAAAACAAAGGTTTCAAGCTTAAATGACCATCAACTTAATATAGACTGCTGTATGCAGAAAACGTGGTATACAAACTCAATGGTAACAGTGTATCAGAAACCACTAATAAATATGCAAAGAATAAAGAAAGGAATCCAAGTATATCACTAAAGAAAATCAGCAAAACATTAGAGAGAAAGATAAGAAAGGATCAGAGAATATCTTCAGAAACAACCACAAAACAAGTAATAGCATGGCAGTAAGTACATACATATTAATAATTACTTTGAATGTAAATGGACTAAAAGCTCTGGTCAAAAAGCATAGGATGGCAGAGTGGATAAAAAAACAAGACCCATCTATATGTTGCCTACAAGATACCCATTTTAGACCTAAAGACACCTGCAGATTGAAAGTAAGAGGATGGAGAAACAACTGTCACACAAATGGATGTTAAAAGGAAGCTGGAATAGCAATACATATATCAGACAAAATAAACTTTAAAACAAAGGCTGTAACAAGAGACAAAGAAGGACACTATATAATCATGTGGGGGACGCTCCAACAAGAAGATATAACAATTCTAAATATTAATGCATACAACATGCATAAATACATAAATACGTAAAACACTTAATAACAAACATAAAGAAACTAATTGATAATAATTAAATAGTACTAAGAGACTTGAACACCCGCTTACATCAATACACAGATCATCTAAATAGAACATCAACAAATAAAATACAGCTTTGGATGACACACTGGAACAAATGGATTTAACATATATATTCAGAACATTCCATCTTAATATAACAGAATACGTATTCTTTTCAAGTGTACATGGAACATTCTCCAGAATAGATCATATATTAGCACAGAAAACAAACCTCAACAAGTTCAAGATTGAGATAATATCATGCATATTTTCTGACCACAACTCTATGAAACTAGAAGTCAACCACCAGAAAAAAACTGGAAAGACCACAAGTACATGGAAGTTAAATGACATGCTACTAAACAATTAATGGGTCAACCAGGAAATAAAAGAGAAAATTAAAAAATACATGGAAACAAATGAAAATGAAAACACCATGGTCCCAAATCTTTGGGATGCAGCAAAAGCAGTTCTAAGAGGCCTACCTCAAGAAGCAAGAAAAATCTTAAATACACAACCTAACCTTGCACCTAAAGAAGCTAGAAAAAGAACAAACAACACCTAATGCCAACAGAAGGAAAGAAATAATGAAGATTGGAACAGAAATAAATGATATAGAAACTAAAAACAAAACAAAAGTAAATAGAGCAAATCAATGAAACCACAAAACTTGTAGCCAGTCTTATCAAGAAGCAAAGAGAAAGGAGTCAAATAAATAAGATCACGAATGAGAGAGGAGAAATAACAACCACTACCACAGGAATACAAATAATCATAAGAGAATATTATGAAAAGTTGTATGCCAACAAATTGGACAACCTATAAGAAATGGATAAATTCCTAGAATCATAAAAACTACCAGAACTGAAACAGGAGGAAATACAAAATTTGAACAGATAACCAACAAAGAAATTGAGTCAGTAAAAAAAACTCCCAACAAACAAGTCTAGGACCAGATGGCTTTACAGGTGAATTCTACCAAACACTTAAAAAAAAGTTAATACCTATTCTTCTCAAACTATTCCAAAAAATATAAAAGGAAAGAAAACTTCCAAATTCATTCTATGAGGTCATCATTACCCTGATACCAAATCCAGATAAAGACAGCACTAAAAATGAGAACTATAGACCAATATCCCTGATGAACATAGATGCAAAAATTTGCAATAAAATACTAGCAAACTGAATTCAACAATACATTAAAAAATCATTCACCATGATCAAATGGTATCAATTCCTGGGTTGCAAGTGTCATTTAATATTCACAAATCAATCAAGGTGATACAGCACATCAATAGGAGAAATGATAAGAACCATATGATCATTTCAACAGATTACAAAAAAGCATTTAACAGTGTCCAGCATCGATTTGTCATAAAAACTCTCAACAAAATAAGTTTACAGGGAACATACCTCAACATAATAAACACCATCTATGAAAAACCTACAGCTGACGTTATCCTTAATGGGGGAAAAAAATGAGAGCGTTTTGCTTAAGGTCAGGATAAAGACCAGGATATCCACTCTCATCACCTTTATTCAACATAGTACTGCAAATCCTAGCTGCAGCGATCAGACAAAGAAGAAGTAAAGGAATCTAAATCAATAAAGAAGTAAAACTTTCACTATTTGCAGGTGACATACTATATGTAGAAAGCCCTAAAGACTCCACCAAAAAACTGATAGAACTGATAAATGAATTCACCAAACACAGGATACAAAATCAACATACAGAAATCTGTTGCATTTTTATAAACCAATAATGAAGCAGCAGAAAGAGAAATTAAGAAAATACGGCAAAACCTTGGTTTGCAAGCATAATTCATTCTGGAAACATGTTTGTAATACAAAGCACTTGCCTATCAAAGCGAATTTCCCCTTAAGATATAATGGGAACTCAGATAGTTTGTTCTACAACCCAAAAATATTCATATAGAAATGATTACAATACTGTAATATAATACAAAATAATAAAATGCAAAATATAAGAAAAATAAACAAATTAACCTGCTCTTATCTTTGAAAACCTTTGTGGCTGGTGTGAGGGAGACAAGAGAGAGCAGGGTTATTGTATAGGATGATTTTCACTATCACTAAGGGAATCACTGCTATCTATTGGCTCAATGGAATCTTTTTCTTCATGTGCAGCTTTGACAAGGAACCTATCCAATGATCTAGAATGAAGCAAAGCATTCCTAAGTTTACTCTTGTATGGAAAAGCAAAGACTGTCCATAGTTACTTTGAAGTAACAAAAAAATACAATAGTGCCAGTTGTGGGCCCCTTCCAACATTCTGAAAAATCACTGATTTCTGTCAAACACTGCAGCCTGAGACTGAGCATCAGAGCCCAGAAGACAGTCACCCACAATCCTGCAGAGAGAGAAAGAGAGGGATAAGAATCATTGGGTCAGTTGTGATCACGTGACATTCAGCATCACATACTAGTCGTATTGCAAGATATTGCTCATCTATCAAGTTAAAATTTATTAGAAATGTTTGCTCATCTTGAGGAACACTCACAGAAGTTATTCACAATCCAAGGTTTTACTGTAATCCCATTTACAACTGCACCAAATACAATAAAACACCTAGGAATAAACCCAACCAAAGAGGTGAAAGAAAATTACTCTGTACTCTGAAATTTATAAAAAAAAAAATACTCTGCACTCTGAAAATTATAAAAAAAACTATACCAGAAATTCAAGATGACACAAAGAAATGGAAAGACATTCCATGCTTATGGATTGGAAGAACAAAACTTGTTAAAATGTTTATACTAGCCAGGCGATCTACAGATTTAATGCAATCCTTATCAAAATACCAACAACATTTTTCACAGAACTAGAACAAACAATTCTAAAATTTGTAGGGAACCGCAAATGGGGATGCAGCAAAAGCAGTTCTAAGAGTTAAAGTTTCTAATAGCCAAAGTAATCTTGAAAAAGAAAAGAAAATTTGGAGGCATCATAATTCTGGACTTCAATTTATATTACAAACATCCTTTAACTTTTGTAGTAATCAAAACAGTATGGTACTGGCACAAAAGTAGGTACATAGATCAATGTAACAGAATAGAAAATCCAGATATAAACCCACAACTCTATGGTCAATTAATCTTCACCAAGCAGGAAAGAATATGCAATGGGAAAAAGACAGTGTATTCAAATCGTGTTGGGAAAACTGGAGAGCAACATGTAAAAGAATGAAATTAGACCATTTACACAATACACAAAAAGGATTAAAGACCTAAATGTGAAACCTGAAACCATAAAAATCCTAGAAGAGGACATAGGCAATAACATCTTTGCCACTAGCCATAGCAACTTTTTAAATAAATGTTTTAATGTTTATTTATTTTTGAGAGAGAGAGAGAGAGAGAGAGAGATAGAGATAGGGACAGAGTGCCAGCAGGGGAGGGAAAGAGAGAGGGAGAAAGAATCTGAAGCAGGCTCCAGGCTCTGAGCTGTCAGCATAGAACATGATGTGGGGCTCAAACTTATGAACCACAAGATCACGACCTGAGCCGAAGTCAGATGCCTAACCAACTGAGCCACCCAGGTGCCCTCATAGCAACTTTTTTCTAGATATGTCTCCTTAAGCAAGGGAAACAAAAGCATAATTAAACTATTGGGACTACATCAAAATGAAAAGCTTCTGCATAGCAAGTGAAACAATCCACAAAATTAAAAGGCAGAATGAGAGATATATGAATGGGAGAAGATATTTGCAAATGACGTATCTGATAAAGGGCTAGTATCCAAAATATGTGAAGAACTTACAACACTCAGCACCCAAAAAACAAATAAACCAATTAACAAATGGGCAGAAGACATGAGCAGACATTTCAAAAAAGACATCCAGATCATCAACAGACATATGAAGAGATGTTCATTGTCATTCATCATCAGAGAAATAAATTTAAATTAAACCTACAGTAAGAAACAACCTCACACCTGTCAGAATGGCTAAAATCAATGAAACAAGAAACAAAAGGTGTAAGCAGAGATGTGGAGAAAAAGACACACCCCTGCACTGTTGGTTGGGAATGCAAACTGGTGCAGCTGCTGTGGAAAACAGTGTGGAGATTCCTCAAAAAGTTAAAAATACAACTACCTTAACAATCCAACAATCGCACTACTGGGTATTTACCCAAAGAATAAAAAAAAAACACCAAGTCAAAGGGATACATGCACACTGATGTTTATAGTAGCATTATTTACAATAACCAAGATGTGGAAGCAGCCCAAATGTCCACTGATTAGTGAATGGATAAAGAAGAAGTGGTATATGTGTATATAATGGAATATTATTTACCATAAAAAGAATGAAATACTGCCATTTTCAACAACATGGATGGAGCTAGGGAGTATAATGCCAAACAAAATAAGTTAAAGAAAGACAAATACCACATGATTTTACTCATATGTGAAATTTAAGAAATAAGCAAAGGAAAAAAAAGAGAGAGAGAGAGAGAGAGAGAGAGAGACAGTCAAACCAAGAAATAGACTCTTAACTATGAAAAACAAACTGATGGTTACCAGCAGAGAGGTGGGTGAGGGGGATGAGTTAAATAGATGATGGAGTTTAAGGAGGGCACTTGTGATGAGCAGTGCGTGATGATTGGAAGTGTTGAATCACTATATTGTGCATCTGAAAATAATATGACACTGTATGTCAACCAACTGGAATTAAAATAAAAAAATATAAAAATTAATAAAAGCCTTTATAGGGTGCTGATGGAGCCATTTTGTAAGACATTTACACATAGGAAACTCTCAAAAGTAAGTTCCTCACAAAAATAAAATCTTTTTCTCTCTAAGATGTATTGGTATAACTAAAAATCATTAGGAAAAAAAAGACTTTGGCATTAAAAAATGCTGGCATGGGTTAAACAATGCAAACAAAGGGCTTTGGCTGGTGAAAGAACAAGTGACATTTCCATGAGTTACAATGAGCTTGCTTGGAACAGCTCAGAGCAGGTTCTGACTTTCTCATACAGGAGCAATGGCAGTGCAAGTCAGGCAAGATGGAAGTGAGGAAATGGCTGTAGATAAACACAATCCTGAAAAATGTAATGCATCATCATGTAGTAGTGGCAGAAGCAGAGACAGAGATAAGATGTGGCAGCGATGGGAGAAGATGTAGAAATGCATTTGAAGTTAAAAACCTCTTTCCTGCCTTTCTGTTTGCCCTTCAGTGTCAGGAAAAATGAGTGTACCATGTTTGGAGCCTGATGTTGGGGATGAAAAAGTAAGAAAAAAGATGACAGGATCCTAAAAATATTTAATACCTATTAATATAGGAATAAACAGAAATAAAGAGAAGAGGAGATCTAAGACTAGATCTTCTGAGAGAGGCAGGGAAAGAGATGAGCTAAGTGCTAAGAGCATCTGGTAAAGTTCCCTTGACCACACTGTGGATTCTTAACACAGGGACCAAATGACAAAACAATTCCATCCCACAAACCCCATTTTCCTCTCTTCCTCTTTTGGAGAATAGAAGTGGCTGGTGGGGAAGTAAAAGTGATGTGTGGTTAGGGAAAAATTCAGGCAGGGTTGAAGCTAAGTTTCCAGAGATACACAATCGAATTGGAGGAATTATTTGAATTTAAAATTATTCACACTGGATTAAGATAAACTCAAGATTAGGTAGAGAGAACTGGAGCAGAGAATATTTAACCAAAGAAGGGTCATCATACTAACAAAAACTACCCACACAGCCCCATCTGAAACTTACTTTTCTCCAAACCCAAGCCATAAGGCCAGAGGCTACAGTAAATAAAACTGAAAGTTCAGTGTAAAGGGTATCACAAGGAGTTCATCCAGATTCCCTCAGATCAAACAGCAGATGTTGACTCAGTTTCTCAGTCACCCTCAGTCACTGAAATAAAAACCAGTATACCAGCCTGGGGTCTATGTAAATAAATTGTAGTAAATATATTATGTAAAAAGTGGGAGGATAAGAAAGAAAACATCATTACAGACAAAATATGCATTTAAAAATTTATTCTAAAAGTAAACATAATCCAGTCAAAAGAAGAAACAGCTCCATGAAAGCATCTTATTAAAGAATTCACAAAGAATATGAATTTAACAAGATAATCTCAAAGGTAAGAGCATAAAACCAGACTCAGAATGAAAAAAGATTTCCCAGATTAGGAGTCACATTGAAGACAAAGAGTTACTGTTCCAGAACTAATAAAAAATAAATTGCAAATGGAAAATATATGACTTAAAGTTTATTTTCATAATAAAATACTTAAGGTAATGAAAATAAAGGTAGAAGAAGAAGACATGAAGATTAAAGCAATTAAAGACAGCTTAATTAATAGAAAGAAGAGATAAAGATGATCCAATAAAAGAATAAATGGCGTCCCTGAAGCAGAGAATTCAACAACTGGAACAATGAACGTACTTAAGGCATATAATGAAAGTTTTTTTATAATGAAAGATTTTTTCCTTAATTGAATGGAAACTGCCTCTGTAGATCGAAAGGAACCCTCGGTTCTAGGAAAAATTGATTGCATTAGAGGATCTACTTATATGGACTCTAAGCCAATAAGCTCTCATGGTGGTTAAATCTAATTTTGAAAATATATATTCTCCTCTGCCATTTGATTGCTGTTACATTTAATTTGAAGAGACCATAACAAACAAGCCCCTACCAAAAACATGTTTATAATTGATATTTGGGGCTAACCTGGATTTTCAAAAATCTTAAAACTTGAGCTAATTAATTTTGAGGGAGAAATCAATGAAATGTTAAGTTATTGCTAATATTTGATGTGCAGATTAGTGATCATATATTCTAGACTCAAACTGAGACACATGGTGTCAGAAATGTATTCACATTTTCTTCTACCTGTTCTTTTTGGTCTCTGAGCATTGTTAAGGAACCATTTTAGAAAGGTATTTATCCAGAAGTAGAGGAACTGTGGCATTTAGAAATGCAAAGACAAGTTAATCGTTGACAGATGAGGTCATTCAAAAGCCCTTTGCTTGATGCTTACTATGTACAAGGTTTTGTGTCAGAATCTCTTACATGAGGGATCTTGTAATTTAATACAAGGCAATACTGAGGCAAATCACAGGAGGCAGTTACAGTGCTGTGTAATTTAGTAGCATGGTGTTTTTTTCTATAGGAGCACATAGCCAGGATATGCATTATCCTAGACAAGTTGACTTCTAAGTAGAATCTTCCTCAGGACATGCTTTTCATTGTACTACACAGCCTCTTTTAAAAAATAGCTTTAAGGGGCATCTGGGCGGCTCAGTTGGTTAAGCATCCGACTTGGACTCAGGTCATGATCTCATGGTTCATGAGTTTGAGCCCCGTTGGCCTCTGTGCTGACAGCTTGGAGCCTGGAGTCAGCTTCAGATTCTGTGTCTTCCTCTCTGTCTGCGCACCTCTCCCCTCTCCCCGCCCCCCTCCCCCCCGCACTCTCTCTCTCTCAAAAATAAATAAACATTAAAAAATAGCTTTTATCTGTTGGGGTTAATGTTTAACTGAGGAATTGACTTTCATATCTTTCAATGTATTTCTGTATATCCAAAAATTAACAGAGTTCCACTTGTTTTACAACTAAACTTTAATTTAGATTTCTCCATATGTAGGGTAAGCCTTTTTTCTTCTTCATTTCAAGGAAGGATATAATTAAAATTGTTTAATTATGGACAAGTTACTGAAGATAACCCAAATCCCTGTGAATAATTTGTTCTCTCCATAATGCTCCATAATTAAATAATTAATGAATGGATAAAGAAGTGGTATATGTGTATTTAATGGAATATTATTTACTATAAAAAGAATGAAATACTGCCATTTTCAACAACATGGATGGAGCTAGGGAGTATAATGCCAAACAAAATAAGTTAAAGAAAGACAAATACCACATGATTTTACTCATATGTGAAATTTAAGAAATAAGCAAAGGAAAAAAGAGAGAGAGAGAGAGAGAGTCAAACCAAGAAATAGACTCTTAACTATGAAAAACAAACTGATGGTTACCAGCAGGGAGGTGGGTGGGGGGATGAGTTAAATAGATGATGGGGTTTAAGGAGGGCACTTGTGATAAGCACTGAGTGATGATTGGAAGTGTTGAATCACTATACTGTGCACCTGCAAATAATATGACACTATATGTCAACCAACTGGAATTAAAATAAAAAATATAAAAATTAATAAAAGCCTTTATAGGGTTCTGATGGAGCCATTTTGTAAGACATTTATACATAATAATTTATATTGTTCATTATCCTTTTATGGTGCTTATAGATTGTATTTAATTATTTATGCATGTCTTGACTCATCCTTCTAATACCTTCATCCACCAAAGAATGTGAGTGCTTTCAAGGAAAGGAAGATACCATACTTAATTTTGTATGTTATCACATAGTAGAGAGCCTAGCACATAAGGGCTCTCAGACACTCTGCCAATATGAGCCTTACGTAGCCAGGGGAATGTCTTACCTTTCAGTAAATATTAAAGTGTATTATCTTGGACTAAACAGATCACATTTCTATAATATATTCAGGTGACTAGAGAATTATTTTATATGTAAAATAAAAAAGAAAATCATGGGGCATAGTGAGTTTTTATCCGATGGCAAGGAAAATGTTTCCCCCATTGAAATGGAATACCAAGAAAGTTGTATTTTCTTCTTTTTTAAACATTTTTAAAAATATTTATTTATTTTTGAGAGAGAGAGAGAGAGACAGAGCATGAACGGCGAGGAGCAGAGAGAGAGGGAGACACAGAATTCGAAGCAGGCTCCAGGCTCTGAGCTGTCAGCACAGAGCCTGACATGGGGCTGAAACTCACCAACCGTGAGATCATGATCTGAGCCGAAGTTGGACACTTGACCAACTAAGCCATCCAGGTGCCCCAAGGAAGTTGTATTTTCATTATAGTTCAGGTTGTTCTTGTTCAATATAATATAATGTAATGTAATTATTATCACTTCTTATAGTAAGTTTTCTGTCTTCCCTCCCCTTCTCTCAGTTTGGCCAGAGCCTCATCGAAGAGACTGTGTAGATCTGATCCTGTTTTGTTCTGAAGGGAAATGATAACCTCTGTTCACTTGTGTTATTTTGAGCACGGAGGAAACCCAGTAGACATATCTGGGTGATTAGATAACAGGAGGCCAACAGGCCTGATAACAGGAGGCCAACTTTCCTAAAGCAGGGCAAGGGAAGGAGGAAGAGGCTATTTATGCATCTACTGTATATCTTCTGTAGCTCTCTGAGTCCTAGATAGGCTCTGTAGTAAACTCCCAGTGATAGGCTTGGAGTATAGCTTCAAAAACACTTTTGAAATTAAGTTTAAAGTCTAGGTAGGCAGAGTGCTGGGCAATCATATTTTCCTTTAGTCTGTTCTTTTGCAACTTTAGTTTAATTTTTAGACAAATCGTCTGCCCCAGAATTAAAATAGCAAAGTGTCTGTGGAAAAAGCATGTGCATCGTCAGCCAATGGTAAGACATAGCACGTGTTGCCCTGGGAATGCCAGCAGGCTCGTGTTCTATCAGCCTCATAATTAACGTAGTGATTTTATCTCATGCCAACTTCTGGCCTTTATCTTTCAGACTTGGAAATGTGATTTTGGCAGGTTCAGATCCATTTCACAGAGAAGCTTCTCAGAAACCATGTTCAAAATACTGATATCTAAAACCAAAATGATAATAATTCACAATGAGAAAAGAAAAGATCTCATGAGGAATAGAATATTTGTCCTGGCATCGTTGCTCGTTTTCTTTCTTTGATCAGGAAACCTGGGTAATAAAATCATAAGCAAAAGTTTCTCGGTACCAAGACTCAGCATGAAGTGATATTGATTGTGGGCTGCTGCAGTCCAGCAGTGCTCCAAGAGGGTGGTGGTTTTGAGGGTGTCCCTTTTATCTTTGTTAGCTGCACAACTGTTTTATGCATTCTTCTGCATACCCAAAATTTCACAAAAGATGCTAGAAAAACAGAAGAGTATACAATATCTGAAATTGTAAAAGTACTGTTCATGTATGAAAAAACGGTAAGGAATTACATTAACATAGTAACACCAATGATCTCTGCTAGTATACTTATTTTCTTCTTTATAATTTTCTACAGAGTATTTAAAATTACTACATGTGGTTTTTATTTACTTTTTGTGGTAGTTATGTTTTTTTTTCTTTTTCCAAATTTTTATTTAAATTTTGGTTAGTTAACATATAGTGTAATATTGTTTTCAGGAGTAGTATTTAGTGATTCATTACTTGTCTATAACACCCAGTGCTCAACACGACACATGTCCTCCTTAATATTCATCACCTATTTAGCCCATTCCCCAGCCACCTCCTTCGATCCACCCTTAGTCTGACTTCTTTTCTCTTTTCTTTTCTTCCTTTCTTTTCTTTTCTTTGTTTTCTTTTCTTTTTTTCCCTTTTTAATTTGAAAGAAAGAGAGTACAACCTGGGGTGGGAACAGAAGGAGATAGAATCTTAAGTAGGCTCCATGCTCAGTGCTGAACCTGACACAGGGCTCCATCCTATAACCCTGGGTTCATGATCTGAGCTAAAGCCAAGAGTTGGATACTCAACTGAGTCACCCAGGCAACCCCCCACCCCAGTCTATTTTCTGTTATAAAGAGCCCGTTTTTGTTTTCCCCTTCCTGTATGTTCATCAACAATAGCCAAAGCATGGAAAGAGCCCAAATGTCATAAACTGATGAATAGATAAAGAACAAAAGAACGTGTGTGTGTGTGGCCATCAAAAGGAATGAAATCTTGCCATTTGCAACGATTTGAATGAAGCTAGAGTATATTATGCTAAGTGAAATGAGTCAGGCAGAGAAGAGCAAATACCATATGATTTCACTCATGTGGAATTTAAGAAACTACATGTGGTTTTTAAAACATTATTTTGATATAGTTTAGCTTTATTTGTTTCTATTTGTAAAATCCTATTTAAAAAGGGAAATGAGTCTAAAAGCTTTGAGCAGAAGAAGAGACTTTATGAAATTTTTATATGCCTTTATATTTTACTAAAAACTCCCAAATGTTTAAAAGATTCATTGAAAGCTTGTAGAAAGAAAGAGTGTAAGCTTTATACTGTTTTTTATTGCACATGAGCAGTGTGCTAATTTTAGTTAAGTGTTTACCCAAATCATTCTTTCACCTTCATCAGATTTAAGGCTCACACTATGTCCCAAGTTATGAAAACTATAATTAAATGAAAGAAAATAATGTAATAGAATAGAGCATTCAAACATCCCTTAAAATGCCAAAGCTTTTATTTGCAGCTGTTGCAAATTTTCTTCATATCCCAGTGCTATGGGTAGAAATGAAGCCACAAACTAAGACAGATCAGACCTACTAACTGGTAGCCAACTTATTTGCTTGGTGTGATTTCCATTTCCCCCTGGCTTATATTAACACCAGTTGCAGTTGCATATACTCCTTCCTTCAAATAGCACAGCTTCAAGCCTGTGGGAAGGATAAACAGAAAGCTAAGAAGGAGATTCTTCAGAGTAGCCTTTGTGCTGGGTTGTGTTCTTGCCTCCTAGAAGCAGCCTTTCTCCTGGAGATGGAAATGTTGGAGCATTTCTGAGCCCTGCAGAGACTGCTTCACTGCATCTCAGGTTAGGCTGGCAACAAACCCCGCACTTGCCATGAATCCCCCAGATGGAGGCAAGCATTAGCACCGGTTGGTCTTCATAAAAAAGTCTTGGGGCACCTGGGTGGCTCAGTTGGTTAAGTGTCTCTCAGGTCATGATCTCACGGTTTTTTGAGTTTGAGCCCCATGATGGGCTCCTGTGCTGACAGTAGGGAGCCTGCTTGGGATTCTGTGTCTCCCTCTCTCTTTGCCCTTCCCCCATTTGTGCTGTCTCTTTCTCAAAAAAAAAATAAATAAAAGTAAATAAATAAACTTAAAAAATTTCTTTAAAAAAAAAGAGGCTGACTGCGGAGAACAACTGCCCTCCTACTTAGCTCACATTTCTCTGGAGGAACGTAGGTTCTCAGCAACCAGAACAGAATTGGTACAGAGCAAAGTAGGGGATGAGAGATACAAAGTGTCTAAGGATGACAAGGAGAAGAAGAAAGGAATAAGAAAAAGGAGGTACTGATGAATAGTTTATCTCACGCCTGGCTTCCTTCCTTCCTTTCTTTTTTTTTTAACGTTTATTTTTGAAGGAGAGAGAGACAGAGCGTGAGGGGTGGAGGGGCAGAGAGAGAGGGAGACACAGAATCTGAAGCAGGTTCCAGGCTTTGACCCATCAGCACAGAGCCCGACGCAGGGCTTGAACCCATGAACTGTGAGATCATGACTTGGGCCAGAGTTGGACGCTCAACCAACTGAGCCACCCAGGTGTCCCTGGCTTCCTTTCTTAAAGCAACAATTCTTCTAATTCTTTTAATCCTTTGAAGCTGACAATCATCTGACATGAGCAAAAGATATAATTGCCAACCGTAGATACAGATTATAATCTCTAAAACCAGAAAAAAAACTTTCAACAAAAATAGTCCAGCACATTTAATGACAAACATGATGATATAGCACTGTATGATAATTTGGAATAAATGAATGATAAGTTCATAAAAGCTAATATAATTTCTGTTACTTTTATAATGTCAAAGTATTTTTATCTTATATCCTTTAACTTTGTGACTTCTTTAGTCTCCATTATCATTATCAATATTCACATTATTCACTGAATACTTTGTGACATTTAACCATCTTTTGTGTTTGCACGCACACACTCACACACACACACACACTCCATACCACACACCATTCATAGTTTTCTGGGCTTCTACTTCTATTCCCACCACATTTCAGGGCCTCATCCTGTATCTACACATCCATATTCTGGCCATTCTGCTCCCTCTGAGGGCTCTTGCACCATGTAGGGAACTTTGGAGATTCTCAATAATTTGGGTGAGCAGAAGCACAGATCATGAGACCATGGACTCCCTGACCATAGAATGACAGCATGATCACCCTATTCAGGAGTAGGAAGAGAAGATTCGGGCAGAGTGATGGTGCAGGAAAGAGTGCATTTTTGAGGAGGCCGAGTAGGAAGATGGGCTTTCATGTCAGGAAAAGGGCATTCATGTTCAGGTGATGTTATGAGTTGAATTGTGTTCCCCTAAAAAAGATGTGTGGTAGTTCTAATGCCCAGTACTTTAGAATATGACCTTATTTGGAGATAGGGTTTTTACATAGATAATCAAGTAAAGACATGATCCTTAGGGTGGGCTCTAATCCAGTATGACTGGCATCCAGAGGGGAGATGATATGAAGAGACACAGGAAAAACATTATATGAAGACAGGAAGAGATTGGAGTCATGCAGCCATAAGCCAAGGAACCTCTGGCAATACCAGAAACTAGAAGAGGTGAAGAGGAAGCTTTCCCAAGCATCCTCAGAGGGAAACTGTTCCTGCTGACACCTTGATTTCAGACTTCTGGTTTCCCGATTTGTGAGACAATATATTTCTGTTGCTTTAATCCACTCAGTTTGTGATACTTTGTTACAGCAGCTCCAGGAAACTAATACAGGTGGCTGTAGGTGGTGTTCTAGTGCTAGAATATAAAATATGCAGGATCAAAATTGTAAGGGGTTTGAATGACATGCTAAAAACATTCTATTTTACTTTACAGACAAAAATTGGATGATAGAAGAAACTAAAGCAAATGTTGAGCTATCAAAGGTGTTAAAAGAGAGGAATAGCATGATCAGATGGATGTATACAAAGAAATATATTTGATGGTGCTTTAGCAACAGTATATTTTATAAACCAAAGTTTTCATCAGCATGTTCTGGCAACAAATGGTAAATTAGAAAAGGTATATAAAAGTGGAACAGAGCCTCGTTAGGAAGATTTTGCCATAGTTCAGGCAGTGAAGAAGTGGCATTGTACTAACAGTGGCCATTAGAATGAGTAGGAAAAGGCAATTTTTAGAGACATTATATAGGATGATATAGAAAACTTGATGACTTATGGATGGTTGGTTTTGAAAGAATTTGAATTGAAAATACCCTAAATGTCTTGGGTACAGGACAATGATTAACCAGAATAATGCTCAAAGAAGAAGGAAGATATTTGGAGAATAGATAATGAGTTTAATGTTGGGCCTGTTGAATATGAGGTGCCTGTGGCACATAGTAACATTTAACTGGTAATTTGGAAACTTGAATTTAGGAGAGACTAAATTCAGACCTCTGGTTCCTAGTCCAAGGCACTTCCAGCTTATCATAGTGGTTGTGAGAGGAACTGCTGGACTTCTACTCTATGGCGGAAGGTATATAAAAACACTTTCTTTTAGGCTCCAATATTACCATGAAAGTATTAGTATATTATGATCTGGTGGCTATTTAAAGCATATGGATCGCTTCTAAACATAAATTGCTTTGGGAAGTACATGATGGGATATAAAGCATATATAAGTTCTATATTTTTTCTCTCAGATGTCCTACAGACATGTAATAAATAAGAGTGAGGAACTAAAAGTAATTATTTCTGTGAAACTAGAAATAAATGAGTAATAAGGCCAAATATAAGGGTTTTTTTGGGGGGTGGGGTGTTAAAAGAAAATTTTGAACTTGAAAACTATGAAGACCTATATAAGAAAAGGAAAAAATATTGCTAGGCAAATTCCCAAGTACACTGGATTTATAGAATTTTGGAACCACAAGAGAACATCTGTTGATGTTGGACACTTTGCTTAAATTCTCATCTGTAAAAAAATCTTAAATCCATATAATTCACCTCTATTATTCATTTAAAAACTAACAAAATCATGAATGCAGTTGGACAAGTTGAATCATCTGGGGTATAATATAGATTAATGACACTCCTTAGAAGTGCACTTAGAAAAGCACTCAAGGAATGATAATATTTCAATCTGCTGTAACATGTAAATAAGTAAGCAAATAATGAGTAAAATGTATATCCACATATAATGTGGTTTTCTTTATTACCTTTTCCCCTTGTTGTCCTGAAACACCCTTCTACTTGAAGGATGACTAACGAAATAAGCAGCCTCTGACATCCAAAATATGATATTGCAACAAGCAACTAGCCTTGAAAGTTAGATTCCTCTCTTGAGGCAGGCTTCTAAAAATTGTGTTTTCTCTCCTTTTAAACAATCAGCAACAAAGCCTGGAGAATATAGGCTCACAGAATTCCATCTTCATACTTATGATATTACTCTGTAAAGCCATGAAATCTCTGCCCAGTGGGAGAAGGAGGGCATGACACAGGGGAGGTAAAACAAAAGGCAACCTGTTGTCCATCGTGAAGGAATTGAGGGGTAAAGAGGAGAGATCAGTCAGGCAGATGTATGCTCTGATTTTCTACTCTCCAAGCTTTGGCCTGGAAAAAGACAGGTATGTTAAGAGAGTGGAGGTAACAAGAGGAGGAAGCTTTCCTTGACTCCCACCACTTATGCCCTGCTTCCAGACCTCCCCCTCTCCCACCATAATGCCCATTTAGAATTCTTGACTGGCTGACACTGTAGAGAAACAAAGGGAATGCCTGAGGCTGAGTTTTCCTCATCTGCCTTTGGTTTCCTTGAGACATAGATGGGTCTCAGAGGAGAGTCTGTCTGGGTTGAGCTTGCCGGAGAGGCTCACCTTAGCAGAGGCAAGGTGGATGGCCAAGGGAGAGAGAGTAAACTGCCCAGACTGCAGACAAATGGGAGTTCTAACTGACTTTAAAGAGTTATTAGTATATGTGGGAACTGAGGCAAGGCTGAGTCAGCCAGGCAGTCCTAGTGTGGACTTGAACAAGCAGATAGAAAATGAGTAGCTGCAGGAACAGACTTCGGTCATGAATGCCAGGAGGCAAGCAGCAGCAGGGTGAAAAAGGACATTGCCCTGAGACAATGTAGAGGACGAAGGAGAGGACCACTGAAGGCTGAAGGTGACTCAGTTCACAGCCCTCCCCCATATGTTCCTACCACATCATAGGGAACAAAGCAAGGGGAGGAAAGTTTTTCCGAGATCCTGAGCATATTTGTCCAAGAGAGAGTGCACTAGCTAAAGGAACAGTGTAAATGTTTAGATCAGGCCAAGTTTAAATTGGACTGGACATTTATTTCATCCTCCCATGTCCATTCTTTGCTCTGCTTCTAACCAGAGGGTTGAAAATAACCATGAGGGAGATCAGGTAATCCACAGACAAAATTAACAAGTTAAATTTTTTTCACATGCATGAGTGATACTTGGTAATATCTAATTTCCTAATTGTGTGAGTAGAATTTACTTTTCCTTGATTACTAGTGAGGCTAATTGTGTCTTCCCAGTGATTTTATTTTCCCTTCCATGCATTGCTTATTCATGTACTTTGCTCTTTTTCTCTATTGACTCCTGCCTTTTCTTGCTGGACTCACAGATACTTTAGTATATTTTTAATACAAATCCCATGTCAGCTTTTGCTGTCACAGATAAATTTCCCCATCTGGTCTGTTGAATTTTCTTTGATGACCTTTATTTAATAGAAATCTTTAAGGTAGCCTAGGTGGCTCAGTTGGTTAAGTGTCTGACTCTTGGTTTTGGCATGGGATGGAGCCACGTGTTGGGCTCTGCACTGAATGTAGAGCCTGCTTGGGATTCTCTCTCTCCCTCTCTCTCTCTGCCCCTCCTCTGCTTGCTTGCATTCTCTCTCTTGTTCTCTCAAAATAAATAAATAAATTAAAAAAAAATCTTGAAGGTAGTCAAATCCATATAGTTTAGTTTATACATTTTGTTGTGATTATTTAGGAAATCACTTCTCATTCTGAGCTTCTAAAGATACTTTATTCTGGTAGCTTTATAAGTGATATTTTGTATTTAGGCCTGTGAGCATTTTCATGGAAGGACATTTTTGATCACTATTTCCTTTATTCATCATGGACAACTTTGTCAGTTCCAAAGGACTGTCTCCCTGATGGCCTGTTTTCTATACTTCTCTTTCTATTCATTTAATTTATGAATTATGATCTATTTCATCTGCTCATTTTATAGTTGAAGAAAGCAGCCAGAGAGATCAAAGAGACCAAGGATGACAAGGACCCCAAAGGGTGGCTTCTTAAATACTTGCTAAGAGAATTCTTCTGCCCAGAGGGAGCTATTTTGGCTCATTCATAAGTTTAAAAATAGATTAATTGGGGTGCCTGGATGGCTTAGTCAGTTGAGCATCCGACTTTGGCTCACTCAGACCATGATCTCGCGGTTCCTGAGCTCGAGCCTCCTGACTGGCTCTTTGCCGACAGTTGGGAACACTGAGTCTGCTTTGGATTCTGGGTCTCCCTCTCTCTCAGCCCCTCCCCTGCTCGTTCTCTGTCTCTGTCTCTCTCTCAAAAAATAAAAATAAACATTTAAAAAATATAGATTTAAGGTTTGATTTTTCCAGACACTGCAGTTGGGGAAACTAATATACTAGAAAAAAGTGGGCAAGGATATAAATAAGAAATTTATAAAGGGTAACCAAAATAAACTTCACAGAAGAAGTATGAAGAAAAAAGAAGTATCTGGGAATATCAGAGCAAATGAACCTTACATAATGTGTACATACAATTTGGTCTAAAGAATTGGTGTTCAACTTGGGGGGATTTTCCCCCCTTCCTCTACTCCTCTGTTCTCCCTGGACATTCGATAATGTTTGGTGACATTTTGGGTTGTCATAAATGGGAGAGAGGGTGGTACAGAGAGTGTTGTTACTGGCATCTGGTGGATACAGACTAGGGATATTGCTAAATATCCTACAATGTACAGGACAGCCCCTTCCAACAAAGAGTTATCAGTCTCTAATTGTTAATAGTGCTGTGGTTGAGAAATCCTATTTGAAGAGATCATTCAGAGCTTGAGAAAGCAGTGACCCAAATCGGTGACATCAAGTGGCAATTGTAAGAATGAAGGGAATTGATTTAAAAGCGTACCTAAGTTGGAGGCTATGTGAACTGATAGAAGTGTCCTTTTTGGGAGACGTAGCCATAACTGTAAGCAGAAATTTAAAGACTGAAAAACACCAAATCCTACCTAAAGCAAAATCACATCACATATGCACGGTTATTTATGTTAAACACCTGCTGTAGGATTGCTATAACAGGCCATACAAGATGATCTGCAGTCAAGCTCCTCTTTCAGAGAACCCTCAGAATGCTTGCCACACCCATAGTCTTTATCTACATGTTGCTATGCTCTTGTCTTCATCTGTTTGCACTCCTATAACAAATTACCATAAACGGAGTAGCTTATGAACAACACAGATTTATTTCTCACGCTTCTGGAGGCTGAAGGTCTAAGATCAGGGTGCCAGCATGATCACGTGAGGGCCCACTTCTGGGTTTCAGACTTCTCATTGTATCTTTACATGTTGGGCTCTGTTGGGCTTCTTTCATAACAGCTCTAATCTCATTTATGAGGGCTCTGCTCTCATGACCTACTCTCCTCCCAAAGGCCCTACCTCCAAATGCTATCACCCTGGGGATTAGGTTTTAATATTTCAATGTTAGGTTTCAGTAGGGTAGGCACACAAACAATTGGACCATAGTGGCACTATTCCCTGAGCATCTCATCTCTCCACCCTCCCACCACTGGCCTCTGCTGAATTCCACAACACATGGATACCTAACTCTGTTACATTTTCAAGCCATAAGGCTTCCAAGAGCCAAAATGTGATCTTTGGCCACTGGTAAATGACAGCCTACTCAGATCCATCAGTGGGAAAGTTTGAATTTTGTACTTGTAGAGGGAGACTTGATTAGCAACTGTGCAGAAAGAGGAAGTAGAATCTTTTCCTGTGTGTCAAATTAAACTGAAATGATTAGGGAATAGGCCAAAATCTATTATCAGTCAGGTTCAGTTTCCAAAGGCTCAGATCTGCAGGATCGCAGAGGTAGAAGTCATGGGACAGCATTCCAAGAGTCAGTGTAGTACCACTAAATGGGGGAAGAGAATAAAAAAGAGAGGTAATAAACAGTGTCCTATGGACAGGTTTGGACCTCAGGGTGGAAAGCACTGCCTTTTGCCTTTAGATATTCTTGGGGTGGGTAGATAAAGACTGTTAGTAAGTGGTTGCTGGCTTCCAGGCTGAAGCAAGTTTCTCCCTGTAAGTGCCCATGATAGCAATTTTGGCAGTAGACAAGCCACTGGATGCTCTGGGGAGTCTTCCTTGTTCCAAAGCCTATGTACCTCTTCCTAGACCACATTGTGGGGGAAATATTTCAGAAAAGAATTACAGTAGCTTTTCACATCCTAGATGCTGAGGGTTTAGAGACAACTGGTTACTTATTCAATGAATGATATAGTTCTTTGGTTTTCATAAACATTATCAGACCTATCAGATTATGGAATATTGCTAACAGTTATGGATTATTAATGATAACTCTCAACTTTAATCTAAATTCTAGATGGCATCGTTATTATTTACGGAGTGGTTTTTTTTTTTTTAATGTGACAGGCATGGTTCTAAATTCTTTCAATGTATTAACTGTTAATTCTGATGCAGAGCCTGTAAAGTTAGTACTATATTTTATCCCCATTTGTCCCACAAGTTTTGGAACTGAGGTACAAAGACATTATGCGACTTGCTCATGGCTACATAGCCAGCAAACAGCAGGCTAGGGTAGTATCCAGGAAAGTCTATTTCCAGAACCCCCTATCTCAGCTCTATTTCCTCCCTGAGGACAGTATCTTAGTATTCACATTCATCTGGTCCCATCAAATACTAGAGGCATCCACTCCATCTCACTGGGGTTAGTTAGCATGCTTATTTTGACTTTTAAGTCTGGGGGACAGAGGCTCTTCCCACCACGCAATAGGTGTTCGGTGGATATCCTCAGTGGTTGCTAAAGCTCAGCCTGTGTGTGGCTCTTTTCCCACAATAACTGGGTGAGGTACTTTGTGAAGAAGGGGAAGTTCTTACTCAAATGGTGACATTGGCTACCCAGCTAGGACTGTAGATCTTACTACAAGGCCTCTAGACATTTGAACAGTGGCCATAGCAGCAATTCTTGTTGGTCACTTGCCAGTACCTTCTGAGGCAGCACCCCATTCTTGGGACTGTCTTGGCTTTCAGGCCCCTGGCAGTTAGATTCCTTCCTCCTTCTGCCTTTCTTACATTCCTTTCCAAGCATCCCCACTTCTGCTTTCTCCATGGCTTTGTTTCCCTATTTCTTTTGTCTCATAACACTGAACTTGATATCTAATCTGGAAGGTCTGTGATATCCCATTTAAAGTTGCTTCCAAAAATAATTGCAATAGAAAACATGACTACTCCTCCATTTAGGTAGAGAGAATTCCTCATTAGAAACACAGTATCTGGTTCTTACTCCCTGGATCTTAGGGCAAAGTTTCAAATTCCACTAAGGGGAGGGTTGCCTTGCCTTTTAGCCAAAATAATGAATCTATGGAATACAACTGAGGTTTTATATTTAAAAATAGGTTAAATATTTGTGTTGTGTTATAATTGGCTGATAGAAGGCTATAAGAAATCTTAAACTCTTTTATAATTTTTTTTTTTAATGTTTGTTTATTTTTAAGAGTGAGAGAGACAGAACACAAGCAGGGGAGGTGGAGAGAGAGAGGGACACACAGAATTCGAGACGGGCTCCAGGCTCTGAGCTGTCAGCACAGAGCTGGATGTGGGGCTCAAATTCAAGGACCACAAGATCATGACTTGAGCTGAAGTTGGACACTCAACTGACTGAGGCACCCAGGTGCCACTCCTTACAATTCTTAATAGAATATAATCAATGAAGTTCCAATAGTCCCTAATCTACCATACTCTAAGAAAGAGGTAGTGAAGAAGTTTAGGACATACCATCCCAAAATATGTCACTTTGACATATTGATTATTCTGAGCTAAAGGCACTTTAAAATCAAAGTGCAAGAAGGACACTCAGACATCCCCCTTTCTTCCTGAAAGCAGGACATAAAATTCCCATGTATAAGATGCCCTCCCAGTACCAGGAGGAAAGAGACATTTTTACCATCAAAGATGTAGAACCCAAGTGGAGAGAAATTTGTACAAATAGACTTTGTTAAAATAGCTCTTAGCTTCCTTTAGTCTCCCATATATTTTAATTACTTTTCTACAACTGCCACTGTTTGTTCAATCTGGTATGTAAGCACTTAGGCCTAGCCATTCTTTGGGTCTTCATTTTTCTCGTAAAGACTACAATTTATATATAAAAATTACTAAACAAAATTTCCGAGTTTTTCTCCTGTTCAATTCTGAGGCCCAGCTGAAAACCATAAGAAGGTCTAGAGAAGAATTTTTTCGTCCCCTACAGTGGAACATACCTGGGTAGTAGAAAGAAGTTTAGAGTCAGATGGTTTGGGATTCAAATCTTGATTCTAACACTTGAGATTTATGGCTCTTGAATAAATAACTTACAGTTTTCTGAGTCTCTGCTTACAGCACTGATTATGATCATGTGGTGGTGAGTGCATGTGGTGGTGAGTGCTGGGGTTGGGGGCCAGAGGACACTAATTACTTGCTCTAAGAAATTCTTCCAAGTGAAAGGGACTTTATTAGCATATGACTTCCCCCCTGCCCCCAGCACCTCTCCAGGGAAGGAGTGGTTTATGAGTGGTGAGTTAGAGTGAGGAACTGGGCATGCTTCACCCAAGCAATCCTTCCCACCTATCCCACCCCCATGAACGTGGGTCAATCTGACTAATTCTATGGCTCAACAACACCTAGCCATTTTCTCTCACATAGCCTTTGTCAGTAATGAGGTGACACTTCAATCTCTTTCTGCTTTAACTGTTTCTTTTTTAATGGGTTCCAATCTTTAGGAAAGGGGGAAGTATTTATGGAGTCTCTCAAATTCTAAGAGAGTCAATATATTTTATAAATGGCTAATTTTTAAAAGTGTTTTACGAATGTTAGTTTTCTTTCTCTCTTTCAGCTGACTATCCTGACACATATCTAAGCCAGTCTTTTCTACCACAGCCTGTTTCCTCTTATTCAGTTTTCACAGGAAATAAATTGATGGTGGAAGGAAAACAGCTGGTTGCAATTTCTTTGAAGTTTTTTAATCAGAAAATTCCCTGGTTTATTTTATTTGGCTACTTTCTAGGGCACAACTGTTTAGCTTGAACATTTAAATATCTTTCTCAAACCTTCCATGAAAGATTTGCAACCCAAAGGGTATGAACTTATAAACTAGAACTGTTAATGGAGATGAAAGGTAAACCTTAAACAACTGAATTAAAGATCCTCCAATGTATTTAAACTTAGTCTTATATAGACTTAGGAAACTAGAAACATTTGTCCTTGGGGGCCGTTGGACTAATGATACATTTCTGCATTCTAATATAGTACATTGAAGGGGAAATATAGTACATTGAAGCGAGTGAGTAAGTTATTACTGTGTCACTAAGGACTTTATTTCCAGAGTTATTCCCATGCCATAGTTGAAACTTTTTTGTGACTTACACTGCTCTGGTTAAAATTTTTGTCTTAAATGCTTCTCAATTCTATAATACTAATTCATGCTTAGTCTGACTTTCTCCATTTAGGTCAAGAGAAATAAAGAAGTGATAGGAAAAGCCCTACCATTGAGAATTAAACAGATATATTATTTGGATTTATCAAACTGACTACAGCTGCTCACATTTACTGTATCCATTAGTACTCCATTTACTTTTTGCAGATACAAGCTCAATGGGAAAAAAGCAGAAAAAAAGAAGTCACACAGGGACACTCAGTGTTAAAAATTAATATGTTCTGATGTTCTCTCCTTCCACCTACTTTTAGCCTTCCAGCCCAGTCTCTACAGTTCACTAAGTGTTTTTTCTAATCATTAATCTGTTTATATCATTCTGGCATGAAGCTCTCCAGTGACTTCCTGTCTCCCACAGGGTCAAGTTCTAGTTTGTTAGCTTTGCATACAAAACTATGAAGGAACTAGCCTCTCATCAGCATATCCTCCCCAAACTTCAGACTGTCAAAGTATTTATGCTTCACAGGGTTAGTTGTGAGGAAGTCAGACATCATTGGTTCCTTTAGTTAGTAGGGTTTTATGGTGAGGATGTATGGCGAACTATGGGGAGTCTCATAGTCTCTTAGCCAGCCTTGTGGGGAGCAAGGACTGCTGTCCCAGATCAGCCCAACTCACTCAATGGCAATCCCATAGTCAGCTCCTCAGAAAAGGGCAATTTTGGGTCTCTCTTCTAGGGTCTACTTTTCTTTCTACCTGCTTTCTCTTCCTGCACTTTTCCTGACTGCCTCTGCCAGGGTCTCTTTGTCTTTCTCCATCACTATCTGCACATGTGAAAGAACAATGAAAAAGTAGTAACTGGGCATTCTTTCCTTAGCGACTTGGAAAAAAAAGCCTTCTCCAAAAGATCTCTAGATTTGATTACTCTATAATGGGACTCAAAAGAGGAGACTGATTGCCCTACAAAGGAACTCCTGATCAGGTACTAGGCCATGGGAGTTCTTATGGGCAGTTCTGTTAGAGTCCACACGACTGACACAAGTATCATACCCTTCTTCTCTCTCAGTGAGTCTGGAGATGAATTGGACAGCTACAAAAACCTTTATCCAGAATTCTTAGCTTTACAAATAAGCAGGAATAGGGGTTAGTTTGAGGTCCCTCAGACCCTCAAGGGGACTGGAGTTCTTATGCCAAGGTCAGGGTTCAATGGAGATGTGGGGAAGAATTATACTTTTTGAGACTTTCAGATGCTTGTTCACAGGTGACTGTGTTCCCCATGATCCTTGGCACCAGGATGAGGGGAACAGATAATAGTTTATAGTTTTAGTGCCTCTGGGACCTTTGTGCAAACTTGGCTATGCATGGGTAGTTTTGGGTCCCTACAAATCTCCATTGTTAGGACTTATACTAGGTAATGTATTATTGGAATAAATGTATTATTTATGTGCACTCAGGCTCACCTTCACCTCTAACCCCTGATGGGATTTACTTCAATTAGTGCCATCTTAGTGGGGCATATGGAAGATCCTGAATTTACCTGACTACCAGTGCCTTGTGCCATTATGTCCCCAAAACAGTATCAGCTGCCTGGGGGAGAAAAAGACAAAATGCTCTGTTTCCAAGCTTAAGAAATCCAAAGTGAAGTTATTTCTCCATTTAATAGTCCCATCTGGCCTGTGTGCAAGACCTCTGGTAGCTAGAGAATTACCACTGAGGAAGCTCAGTATTATAGTACTGTCCTTGGCACTGGTGTAGCTAACATTGTGACTTCCCTGGAGGCTATTGCTCAAGCTAAGGGAACTTGGTATGTGGCATTTGATATCTAAAGTGCATTTTTGAGCATCACTTTCCATCCAGATAAATTTGCCTTTATTGGAATAGATTGCAGTATGCCTTTAATGTCCTTCCACAAGGCTATGTAAAGTCCTTGGCTACATGCAATGAACAGGTAGGCTGTGATCTGGCAAAAGCCTCATTCCCCAGGGGCATCTGGGTGGCTCAGTTGGTTGAGTGTCCGACTTTGGCTCAGGTCATGATCTCGTGATTTGTGGGTTCGAGCCGTGTGTCGGGCTCTGTGCTGACAGCTCAGAGCCTGGAGCCTGCTTCAGATTCTATGTCTCCTCCTCTCTCTGCTCCTCCCATGTTCATGCTTTGTCTCTGTCTCTCAATGAATAAACGTTAAAAAAAAAGTAAAAAAAAAAGCCTCACTCCCTGGGGGAGCATTGGCCTTCCACTATATTGGCCTCCTGGTGCATCCAAACAAGGGTACTGCCCCAGAAAGGACTGGATAACCTGAGATCATGTTGAGACTCATGTACAACATAGCTAGGTCATTCACACAGACAAATTACAAGGACCTAGTATATTCAAATCAAATTTCTGGGAACGATCTGAGATCTCATTCAAGAGGAGACATTTGCCAACCTTTTGACCCTCTCTGCCCCCACAAATAAAAAAGAGAGACCTAGTAATTGGAGGGCCTACTTGACTTTGGAGCTCTCATGTAGCCCATGAGAGGTCCTGATGGCATCTCTCTAGATCATGTTGGGCCTCTTGTCCAGTCCAGAAGGTTGTGCTTGAGTCTGACTGCATTTGACAATTTTTAGGTGGTTGGGCTAGCCATTTCCACTAATTCAGGCCACACTTTCTAGGACATACAAGGCCACATTTGTATTCTCTTTGGGTTCCTTGAGCACAATGCTTTTGATAATGGCTCTGGATTTTGGCTCAAGGTACACATCAATGGGCCCAACAGTGGGGTATATGATGGACTCTTTGTGCTGCATAAAACTCCCAAGGCACAGCGATGGGCACTGTAATGGATAAGTGGCTGATATATGGTGACTACATGGCCTCTGCCAGGATTACACATCTCAGGCAAGCAGTCTGGGGTCTCAATATAGCAATTTCCAGAAAAGGTACTTTTTATCTGCATTGCATGTTTAAACAGGCTGTGCACCCACTTTGTTCAGTTGTACACCTTTATTTTATAATTTGATATCTCAGCTTCCTTTGGGGACCCTATAAGGGCCTTCCACCTCCTTTAACTCTTTCTTGAAAGATCAGGATGACTATTAAACAGCAAAGGGTGGAAGTCAGTAATCTTACTCATTTATTTCTCAGGCACAGAGAATGTTTTTTGTTTTTGTTTGTTTGATCGTTTCCTACAAGTACTTAAAAAACAATGACCATCAATTTCAGGTCTTGAATTCAATATTTTCTTTAAAGTGCCCCTGTTCTTTGGTCCAGGTGGCTCCATGGGATGTTAAACAGTATATAAAATAGAGGTTTTTATTGAACCGAAAGATAATCCAATCCAGAAGATTTGGGTTCTCTACCCTGGGGATTGAATCAAGAGCACTATCCTTGCCTATGGTAAAGGGCAGATTGCCTGCATCACAATTAATAGGGAGACGTCCTCTCAGCTGGTAGGATGTGAATTTTTTAGGGTCCAAGATATTACAGATATGGTAGAGGGAAGGGAAGGGGATGGATACATAACATCTCTTCTTTTTCTCTCACAAGGTAGCCTGTGTGACTCCTGCTTCACCAAATTTGTTGATAACGCCTGTCACAGGCAGTTGCCACTGTTCTGAATTTGGTGAACTACTGGGTATGTAACCTACCACCCGATCTTTCAGATAAACATCTGGTTGCTCTGCTGCTAAATACTGCAAGTGGACATTTCTCTGTGGACCTTTCCGATATCTTAAATACACAACTTTATTAAGCTAGATGTGATGCATTGTTGCAATTGGACTCTTGACACTGAGTGAAATGACTTTCTAAATCAACTTTCTCCTGTTAAATAAAATTGAGGGAAACTGGAACATCTGTAGGAGGGGATAGAGGATCCACCCTTAGGGATATTTTAGCATGATGACAATGTTCTTCTCCTCCCTTACATTTTTCTCCACCATTACCCAAGGTAGCATTATTTACTCTACCGTGTATGCTCTGGGCACTTAAGCCATCCAATTGGAAATGTTGTGCATAACTCTTCCTTCATTTTGCTGATTTTATCTATTTTCTATTTCATTTATTTTCAATTCTAACTTTATTATTTCCTGCCTCCTGCTTGCCTTGAATTTCGTTTCATTTTCTTTTTATAGTTTCTTAAGGTAGAAGCTTAGGTTATTGATATAAGATCCTTTTTTTTTAATTAGGATGAGATTCATACTTTTTTTTGAGTATAGTTGAACACAATGTTACATTATTTCAGGTGTATAACTTAGTGAGTTGACAAGTTTATACATTATGCTGTGTTCACCACAAATATAGCTACCATTCTGTCCCATTACATCACTATTACAATACAATTGACTGTATTCCTTACACTCTGCTTTTTATTCCCATTACTCCCACTTACTCATTCTATAACTAGAGATATATCTCCCCTTTACCTATTTTACCCAACCCTCCCCTCCCCCCATCTTTCTACCCTCTGGCAGCCACAATTTTTTCTCTGTATTTATGGGTCTGTTTCTGCTTATTGTTTATTCATGTTTTTAGATTCCATTTATGAGTGGAATCATATAGTATTTGCATTTCTCAGTCTGACTTATTTTACTTGGTATAATACCCTCTAGATCCATCCATGTTGTCTCAAATTGCACAGTCTTATCATTTTTTATGATTGTGGGCTGTGTAATATTCCATTGTGGCTATATCTCTATCTCCTCTATCTCTATCTCTATCTCTATCTCTATCTCTATCTCTATCTATCTCTATCATCTCTATCTCTCTCTATGTATATATCATCTATATCTATCTATCCCATATTTCTTATCCATTTGTTTATTGATGGACATTTAGGTTGTTTCCCTATCTCAGCAAATAATGCTGCAATAAATATAAAGGTGCGTATATCTTTTTGAGTTAGTGTTTTCATTTTCCTTGGGTAAATACCCAATAATGGAATTATTGAATTACATGGTATTTCTATTTTTAAGTTTTTGAGGAACCTCTGTGCTGTTTTCCATAATGCCTGTATCAATTTATATACCCACCAACAGTGGATGAAAGTTCCTTTTTTCTCCACATCCTTCCCAATACTTGTTGTTTATTGTCTTCTTGATTTTAGCCATTCTCAAAGGTGTGAGGTGATACCTCACTATAGTTGTGATTTACATTTCCGTGATAATTAGTGATGTTGAACATCTTTTCATGTGTCTGTTGGCCATCTGGATGTATTTTTTGGAAAAATGTCTACTCAGGTGCTTTGCCCATTTATTAATCAAATTCTTTGGGGGTTTTTGGTGTTGAGTTGTGTAAGTTCTTTATATATTCTGGTTTTTACCCCCTATAGCATATATCATTTGCAAATATTTTCTCCTACTCAGTAGGTTGTTTTTTTTTTGTTTTGTTGATGGTTTACTTTGCTGTGCACAGCTTTTTATTTTGATGTAGTCCCAATAGTTTATTTTTGCTTTTGTTTCCCTTGCCTTGGGAGATATATCTAGGATCATGTTACCATGGCTGATGTCAGAGAAATTCCTGTCTCTGGTCTTTACTAGGATACTTATGGGTTTCAGGTCTCCAATGGTCTTTAATCCATTTTGAGTTTATTTTTGTGTATAGTATAAGAAAGTAGTTCAGTTTCATTCTTTTACATGTAGCTAATTTCCCAGCACCATTTATTGAAAAGACTGCATTTTCCCCATTATATATTCTTGCCTCCATTGTCATAGATTAATCAACTATATAAATGTGAGTTTATTTCTGGGGTCACTATTCTGTTCCATTGTTTTGTGTGTCTATTTATTTTTTAATTTTTTTAACGTTTATTTATTTTTGAGACAGAGAGAGACAGAGCATGAATGGGGGAGGGTCAGAGAGAGGGAGACACAGAATCTGAAACAGGCTCCAGGCTCTGAGCTGTCAGCACAGAGCCTGATGCGGGGCTCAAACTCACAGACTGTGAGATCATGACCTGAGCCGAAGTCGGCCGCTCAACTGACTGAGCCACCCAGGCGCCCCTCTGTGTGTCTATTTTTTAAAAAAATATTTATTTTTGGGAGAGCCCAGTGGAGGATGGGTAGAGAGGGGGGTACAGAGGATCAGAAATGGGCTCTGTGCTAACAGGCTAACAGCAGTGAGCCTGATGTGGGTCTCAGACTCAGGAACCCCGAGATCATGACCTCACCTGAGCCACCCAGGCACCCTCTGTGTGTCTATTTTGTGCCAGCTTTGCAGTATATCTTTTTTTAAAAAATTAAAAAAATATTTATTTAATTTTGAGAGAGAGTGAGAATGTGAGTGGGAGAGGGCAGAGAGAGAGGAAGATGCAGAATCTGAAGCAGGCACGAGACTCCACGCTGTCAAGCACAGAGCCTGATGCGGGACTCCGACTCACAAACTGTGAGATCATGACCTGAACCGAAGTTGGACGCTTAACCAACCGAGCCACCCAGGTGCTCCGCTTTGCAGTATATCTTAAATCTAGAATTGCGATACCTCCACCTTTGTTCTTCTGTCTCAAGATTGCTTTGACTATTTAGGGTCTTCTGTGATTCCATAGAATTTTTAATATTATTTGTTCTACTTGTGTGAAAAATGCTGTTGGTATTTTGATAGGGATTGCATTGAATCTATATATGGACATCTGGACACTATTAATTCTTCCAATATGAGCATGGAATATCTTTCCATTTGTTTGTGTTGTCTTCAGTTTCTTTCGTCAGTGTTCAGTTTCCAGAGTACAGTTCTCTCACCTCCTTGGTTAAGTTTATTCCTATGCACTTTATTATTTTTGGTGCAGTTGTAAATGGGACTGCTTTCTTGATTTCTCTTTCTGAGACTTAATTGTTAGTGTATAGAAATGCTACTGATTTCTGGATATTAATTTTGTATACTGCCACTTTACTGAACTTTTTATTACTTCTAGTACTTTTTTGGTGGAGTCTTTAGGATTTTCTACATGTAGTATTATGTTTGCACTATATTTGCAAATAGTGACAGTTTAACTTCTTTACCAATATGGATGCTTCTTATTTCTTTTTGTTATCTACTGACTGTGGCTATGACTTCAGATACTATGTTGAATAAAAGTGGCAAGAGTGGACATCGTTGTCTTGTTCCTGACCTTAGAGGAAAAGCTCTCAGTTTTTCACCACTGAGGATTATTTTAGCTGTGGGTTTTTCATACTGGCTTTTATTATGTTGTGGTGTCTTCCCTCTAACCCCATTGTGTTTGTTGAGAGGTTTTATCATGAATGGCCGTTGTATCTTGTCAAATGCTTTTTCTACATCTATTTGGATGATCACATGATTTTTAGCCTTCTTTTTGTTGATGTGGTGTATGATGTTGATTGATTTTCAAATATCCAACCATCCTTGCATCCCAGGAGTAAATGCCACCAGATCGTGGTGAATGTTCTTTTTAATGTATTGTGGTATGCAGGTTGCTAATATTTTGTTGAGACTTTTGAATCTGTATTCATCAGGGATATTGGCCTGTAGTTTTCTTTTCTTTTGCTTTTTTTTTTTTTTTTTTTGTAGTATCTTTGTCTGTTTTTGGTATCAGGGTAATGCTGGCCTTGTAGAATGTATTTGGAAGCTTTCCTTCCTCTTCTACCTTTTTGTAATAGTTTGAGGAGATTGGCTATTAACTCTTCTTTAATGTCTAGTAGAAGTTACTTGTGTATCTATCTAGTCTTGGAATTTTTTTTTCTTTTTTTTTGGTAGTTTTTTTTATTACTGATACAATTTTATTACTTGTAAGTGGCCTATTCAAATTTTCTATTTCTTTCTGGTTCACTTTTGGAAGATTGTATGTTTCTAAGAATTTATCCATTTCTTCTAGGCTGTTGAGTTTGTTTACATATACTTTTTCATAGTATTCTCTTATAATCCTTTGTATTTCCGTGGTATCAGTGGTTATTCCTCCTCTCTCATTTCTGATTTTATTTACTTGCATTCTTCTCTTGTTTTCTTGCTGAGTCTGGGTAAGGGTTGGTAAATTTCATTTATGTTTTCAAAGAACCAGCTCTTGATTTCATTGATTTTCTTTTTTTCTTTCTTTTTTTTTTTTTTCTTTTTTGGTCTCTGCAACATTTATTTCTGATCTGATCTTTATTATTTCCTTTTTTCTACTCACCTTGGGTGTTGGTCTTCTTTTTCTAGTTCCTAAGGCATAAGGTTAGATTGTTTGAGTTTTTTTTCTTGCTTCTTGAAGTAGGCCTGTATTGCTATAAACTTCCTTCTTAGAACTGTTTTTGCTATGTCCAGAGCTTTTGGATCAGTGTGTTTTTATTTTCATTTATCTCCATGTACTTTTAGAAAATGTTTCTTTTGATTGCTCCATTGACCCATTGGTTGTTTAGTAACATGTTGTTTAGTCTCCATGTGTTTTTGTTTTTACCAGTTTTTTTTTTCCTCATGATTTATCTTTAGATTCATACCATTGTGGTAGGAGAAGATGCATGGTATGATCTCAATCTTCCTAAATTTATTGAGGCTTGTTTTATGCTCCAATATGTGATATATCCTGGAGAATGTTCCATATGCCCTGGAAAAGAATGTCCATGCTGTTGTTTTGGATGAAATATTGTGTATATATTTGTTATGTCCATCTGGTCCACTCTGTTGTTCAAAGACATTGTTTCTTTATTGATTTTCTGTCTTCATGATCTATTCATTGAGGAAAATGGAATGTTAAAGTCCACAACTATTATTATATTACCATCATTTTTTTCTCTTTATGTCTGTTAATATTTGCTTTATGTATTTAGGTGCTTCAGTGTTGGGTGCATAGATACTTAAAATTGTTGGGTTGATCCCTTTATCATTATGAAATGCCCTTCTTTGTTTCATGTTACAGTCTTTATTTTAAAGCCTATCTTGTCTGATGTAAATATTGTTACCTGGCTTTTTCTTCCCCTTCCATTTGATTATGGTGAGTGTTTTTCCAGCCCTTCAGTTTCAGTCTGTATGTGTCTTTAGGTCTGAGATGAGTCTCTTATTGGGCAGCATATAAATGGGTATTGTTTTTTAATCCATTCTGCCACTCTGTGTATTTTGATTGTAGTATTTAGGCCATTCATATTTAAGGTAATTATTGATATGTATGTATTTATTGCCATTTAAAAATTTTGCCTTCTGGTTATTTTTGTAGTTCTTTCTTTTTTTTCTCTTGCTCTCTCTCTTTGTGATCAATGAGTATTGTTAGTGTTCTGTTTGGCTTTCTTTCTCTTTATTTTTTGTGTGTATCTATCCTAGGTTTTGGGTTTATGGTTACCCTGAGGTTCATATATAACATTCTAAATACATAGCAGTCCATATTAATTTGATGCTCATTTAATTTCAAACATTCTAAAAAAAAAAAAGAAAAAGAAAGAAAAAGAAAAAATCTTCCCATTTTACTATTTTCTCCACATTACATGTATATACATATATGTATTATATATGTATATAGCCATATTTTATATATTTTTATTCATATTTTTCTTATATCTAATTATGGCCTTTTCTTTTATACTTAAAGATGTCCTGTTAATATTTTTTGCAGGCTGGTTAAGTGGTGATAAACTCCCTTATCTTCTGTTTGTCTGGGAAACTCTGTCTTTCATATTAGATGATAATCTTGCTGGTAGAGTAATCTTGGTTGTAAGTTTGTTTGTTTATTTGTTTGTTTGTTTTCCTTTCAGCACTTTGAATTTATCATGGCAGTCCCTTCTGGCTTGAAAAGTTTTTGTTGAAAAATCAGCTGATAATCTTATAGGTCTTCCCTTGTAGGTAATTTTTTATTTTTTGCTGCTTTTAAGATTCTCTCTTTATCTTTAACTTTTGACATTTTAATTATTATGTGCTGTAGTGTGGACCTCCATGGGTTCATCTTGTTTGGAACTCTCCGTGTTTCTTGGACTTGGATATCTCTTTCCCTTCTTCAGTTATGGAAGTTTTCAGTTATTTCTTTGAATAAGTTTTCTATGGCTTTTTCTCTCCTTCTGGGACACATATAATGCAAATGTTTGTTTGCTAGGTGTTGTCCAAGAGGTCTCTTAATTAATCCTCATTTTAAAAAGTTCTTTTCTCTTTTTGCTTTTCAGTCTGTGTGCTTACCATTACCCTGTTTTCCATATTGCTGATATGTTCTTCTGCATCCTCTAATCTACTGCCAAATCCTTTTAGTATGTTTTTTATTTCAGTTATTGTATTCTTTGGCTCTGATTGGTTCTTTTAAATATTTTCTATCTCTTTATGGAAGGTCTCACTGAGTTTTCCATTCTTTTCTCTGGCCCACTGAGTATCTTAATGATCACTACTTTGAATTCTTTATTAGGCATATTGCTTACTTCTGTTTCTTTTCATTGTTTTTTTCTGAGCTTTTTCTTTTCTTCTCTTTTCTTTTCTTTTCTTTTTTTTGTTTGTTTGATTTGGAGCATATTCCTCTGTCTTCTGATTTTGCTTGACTTTCTGTATTTGTTTCTATGGATTAGTGAAATGGCTACTTTTCCTAAGATTGAAGTGTGTATGGTGGCCCCTATGCAGACTGTGTGTGCTTGGTGACTTTTGGTGGCTGGCTGGAGTTCTGGTTGTATATGCTAATTATTCTTTTAAACTGTGGCTTTTTCAGATAGACTAAAGGAAAAAATAATAAAAAAAAAAGAAAAAAGAGAACAAGAAAGAAATGAACAAAACCAAACAGAAAAAAATAAAAACAAGATAAGACAAATTTTAAAAAGTAAATAAAATTAGGGGCACCTGGGTGGCTCAGTCAGTTAAGCTTCTGACTTCAGCTCAGGTCATGATCTCACAGTTCATGAGTTTGAGACCCTCATTGGGCTCTGTGCTGACAGCTCAGAGTCTGGAGCCTGCTTTGGATTCTGTGTCTCCCTCTCTCTTTGCCCCTCCCCTGCTCATGCTCTCTCTCTCTATCCCTTTCAAAAATAAATAAGATGTGATATTGTCTTTTTCCTTGAATAAATTCTTCTAATATTGTTGAAAATTTTCAGTTAATTTCTAGAGTTCTGAAAATGTTGATTTAAAAAATTTTTGATATTCTTAATGCTTTCAGGGAGGAGCAGTTTTTTTCAGATCCCTACTTGGCCATTTTGGAAGTGATCGTCATCAGATTTTTTTTTTTAATAGTCTGAATGTATTCTTTTTAGAGCTATCACATCTTTTTTTTTTAATGTTTATTTATTATTGAGAGACAGAGAGACACAGAGTGTGAGCAGGGGAGGCATAGAGAAAGGGGGAGACATAGAATCTGAAGTAGGCTCCAGGCTCTGAGCTGTCAGCACAGAGCCTGACGCAGGGTTCGAACTCGCAAACTGCGAGATCATGACCTGAGCTGGTCAGTAGCTTAACCAACTGAGCCACCCAGGCACCCCAAGAGCTGTCATATCTTTAAGATGATGAAATTGATATAGGTGACTTTCTTCGCCAGTTTATATATTGCTTTTCATGCTATTGAATTGATGATTTCCAGGAATTACTCTGAACTCTATGATAACATACATTAAGTTTAAGACTGGACCTACTCTTGGCAAGTTCAGAGAGTAAACGTTATGAGATTGTTTATCTCTACTTCAGTGCAACATGCATCGCTTTTCTTCAGTCTCTGCTCCTGAGGATGAAAAATGGTCAGCCTTATAAAACAGTTCACCCTGATTCTTCAGAGGGAGGTGGAACCCTCTTTCAACACCACCATTCCCCCATTTACTCCATTCTCTCATATCCCCCTTTCCTCCATTTATCAGCCTTTCAGAGAGAATTTACTTTAGTTTTCCAATTCAAACAAGAGACTCAAATGGTGAATATATCAAATAAGGTGGAAGAAAAGGTGGGGAGTACTAAGGAAAGTAAAGGAGCAAAACATATTGAGATAATTTAGATTTCTGTGATATCTCTCAAGTCATACTCTTTAGATTATTGCTTATTCCACTCTGTTTAAGGTTAAGCCTATATAAAATTGTTCTCTTTCAACCTAGGGCATAATTTGTTCTTTTCAAATAGAAATCTAGAAATACTTTTTAAAGTGAATCAATCAAAATTCCAAATTATTGCATTAGCAGAATCTAATTAAAAGTTCTCTAGCAAACCACATCATAGAGTTGCCAATGAAAGCAGCAGGAAGTGCCAAGCTGTTTAAGAGGATCTCAGGCATATTTGGACTTGCTTGGCATTGGTATTTGTTTCTAATCACTCCAGGAAGTGTTGGGGTGGAAAATAAATCTAGAGAAGTATGCCAGAAAAGCCAAGGGAGCTTCTGGGAACAATCAAAGCACAGGCTAAGCCTTATGGTTCCTGATATACCTTCAGGACACTGTATACTGCTTCTCTGAGCTATTATTTCACAAAAGAAAAGCCTGCTTTCTTTTACTTCAGCTTTTATGTTGGTTTGAATCCATAGATTATCTCCCCCAGCATTTAAAATGCCTCATGTGCTATGCCTGCAAGGGGGTGATTACCACTGTGTTATACTATATCTGTGCAGTGTCAAAGGAAAATTTCTCTAATTTTGGTAAAAGTTCCAAGGCTTGGGTTTAATGGAGGACATATACACAATGATTTTAAGGGGAACAAAGGCCATTTACTGATATACTAGTCATAAAATTGTTGGTCTTTTAAATTGTTCCCTGAAAAGATGCCTTGAAGATTAAAAAAAAATCCTTTAAAATTGATTTTAGAAGAGCTGTTATGATATCAAGTAGCTTATTTTATTTTACTTAATATGATTGAGGGCTGCATCATTTTTTTACTTTTGTTTACAAAATTCATTTTTTAGAAAGTTATAATTATCTTGATATCTATATACTGATAATGGTTGCTGTGCATCAGAATGAAATGAGTCTGGGTCATACTTGGCTCAAAATATTCTACCTCTTCTTTTCTATGAGTCCTTAAACAAATTACTTAACCTTCTGAGCCTTAATTTTTCTTCTTATAATGTGGCTGTTTTAAGGACTAAATTATATTTAATGAAATTGTTTGTGAAAGTATTAGCTTTTTCCTAACACCCAGTGGGCACTTCATGAAAGTTATTTTGAATCTGAATCTAATCTCTATTACTTATCCTTCCTCACCTCCATGGATCATCTAAATGGTGGTGGAAATCTTTTTCTTTTTTTTTAAATTTTTTTTTCAACGTTTATTTATTTTGGGACAGAGAGAGACAGAGCATGAACGGGGGAGGGGCAGAGAGCGAGGGAGACACAGAATTGGAAACAGGCTCCAGGCTCTGAGCCATCAGCCCAGAGCCTGACGCGGGGCTCGAACTCACGGAGCGCGAGATCGTGACCTGGCTGAAGTCGGACGCTTAACCGACTGCGCCACTCAGGCGCTCTGTGGAAATCTTTTTCTAAATCACCTTTGTAATCATAGGATTACTAAATGGACTTATTTACCACCAATTGTTATGTTTAGGAAGCATACTTCTTTCTCCAGCCCTTTAGAAAAGTAAGAAGAGTAAAAATGAGCTTATGTCCCATATATCTGTTTTAGGGTTAGGAAGACAAATATTTGTTGGTATCTAACTGTTGTTATTGGCAAGTGCCTGGATCATGGTAGATTGTTCCATAAGTAGATTGCTATCCAGTTAGCTCAGTGTCAGGCTCTTTGTATGTTGCTGATGGTGGAGGAACCTCTTTTCCACAGGCTTCATCTTTCTATATAGAAAGAGTTTCTTGAGAGTAAAACTGATGTTTTATCCCAACCTCTTTCTCAGTGCTCCTAAGGTAATTGGCAAGCTTGGAATGACTGGTGAGTTTGGAAAGAGGAATTTTACATGTGTAGCCTAATTCTTTTTTTTCCCCCCTTGGATTTGCCTGCAGAAAGCATACATTCCATCATAACCTTCCAGGCTTTGCCCTTGTTGCAGAGGTCTGCAGCCCACAGCACTTGCTGTGGTAGGGTGGTAACTATATTTAATTTGGGGATCCAGTATTAGGAAGTTCATAATTACTGAACACCCAAGCCACATTCTGCAATTCATTAGTAATAAACTTGGTGTTTTGTTTTCTTCCTGCCTAAGCCCTCCTTCTATCCCTCCTTCTATTATTACTGAAGCTGGCAGTGGGGGGGGGGGGGGGGGGGGAGGGGCAGGGGTGAGGGTTGATTTCATTTATTAGCTTTCCAAAACTCCAGTATACATTTAACCCAATATCTGCTGATATGCTAGCCTCTATCTGTATAATAGCAGGATCTCCACCACTTTCTATGTATTGCTGTTATCTCCATATATTTCCAAGCTGGTGCTTCAAAATGTCCACATTCTAGATATAGTTGTTACTTGATGACTGTTTTTATATGCTTATGTTCTAACTCAAAAGGATATAGGATTACTGTCTGAAAAAGCTCATTTGCCACTTTCCATCATGACACCACTAGTTTCTAAGAAAAATACCTGCAGACACTTGCCAAGCTATAGCCCTTGAGCTGCTAAATTATTGTAGACTTCTGAGCAGTAGTTGGAAGAATGACCTCTTCGTCAGTGTTATGCCTCAACATTTTAAAAATTGAAGTCTAAGAGAATCTCTTCTTGGGTCCAGTAATTTACAGAATATTTTATGCAAAAGAGTTTAACCATTTTTAGGCCCCACCCCACTAATCATAGGAATTTAAACATAGAACAAAATTCTGTTGGAAGCAAAGATGACAGCATCTTTGCCATCCTTCTCCTCTCTTAGTATTAGACTTCCACCTCTATTCTGTTATTATACTTACTAAAAAAGAGATTGTATGTATATAATTTACTGCACATGGATACCTGGGGTGTGGTTGTTGGAGTCAAGTTGATGGATGCTGGTGTCATGATGTAACATATGAGCTCCATTTTAGCTTGTGTTAAAGCATAGATTATGCAGTTTTGTTGTTATTTGTTTTCACTGTTCCTCTAAATACTGTTGGATGTTTACTACTATTCTAGAAGACAGGTTGTGTATGTCTGTTTCTCTATAACCTGATATATATTTCTATTCCTGGATGCAAAGATGCATAATATGTCAGTAATTTTATTTTCTATATGTACCATTTCTTAGCCAAGTGCACTTCCATGAAAATTATCTTATGAAAATGATAATGTATATTTCATTAAGAGGTAGTTGGTTAGGGACCCATGAAACATGTCCCTGCTCTCCTAGTTAGTTAGGTGCAGGTATTTGGAAGCAGCCCAAGCCTTAGATTTTGTGATCCAGAAAGAATCAGACCTAATATTTCCTCTTCTTTTTCCCTTTGGCTAACCTCACTTAAATCATGAAATGGGACTCTTGTGTGTCTGAGAAGTTGTTTTAAGGTAGGGTGTGTATACACATGGGAATTAAGAGTGAGATACATGAGGGGTGCCTGGGTGGCTCAGTCAGTTAATCACCGGACTCTTGATTTTGGCTCAGTTCATGATCTCACAGTTTGTGAGATCCACGCTATCATCGTGGAGCTTGCTTGGGATGCTCTCTTTCTGCCCCTCCCCCGCTCATGTGCATGCACACTCTTTCTTTCTCAAAGTAAAGAAATACACATAAAAAGAAAAAAAAAAAAGAATGAGATACATGGGCAGAGCAATGAAGACATATTGTGACCTAAATGTCTGGAAAGTAGTTTCTATCCTTGAGTTTCTCATTGCCATGAAAAATAGATAAAATGCGAATACAAATTAACCCTGCCCCAACCCCCAGCTACATATGAATTAAGTAATTTTCAAGTAAAACAAAAAACTCAAGAGATAAAAATCTCATCCTAAAACGTGTCCACATTCTTCAATAGATTTTAAAATAGCAGCTAAAAGTATTCTTTTATAATTGCATATTTTACACAGGAAATATCCTAGAAAACAAAATTACTGGAAAGTAAAAAATATAGAAATGTGTTCTTTACCATGGATATAGATGCAACTTCATGAGACATTTATTTAGCTCCCCTTACCTCCCCCCCCCTTTTTTTTGCCTTGAATTTCTGTAGGAACAATGAAAAGCCCATATAAATAGAAGTTGGAATATCTGTAGTAATGGAGAGGGAGGAGGCAAATATTAGTTGATTAATAGGGTTTTGAGGTGATTCTCCAATATGGTGTAATGAACTTACATAGAAATATGTTGACACACCATTGGTTTTATTACAGTTGGTGTTTGAACTAGTAAATATTAAGTCCCCATTATGAGAAAGTTACTCTGTTGAGAACTAAGGCAGATACAAATATGCTAAAATGCAGTCAGTGTCTATAAGAAGATTACAGTCTAGAAAAGATAGTTGAATATGAACCATTGAATTAAGATATGCATGTAAGTTGTATTCTATTATATTATAGATGTATGAGTTTTTTCATAGTTGCATATTAGTAATTGACAAATAAATCGTAAAAACAGCAAGTTTAGCAAGTGCTTAAGAGGAGATGTAAGGAAGAAAGATACCACTGCCTTCTGGAGTAGGTGAAGATAATTCTATAAAGAGCCAACATTATTCAGTACTTACTGCGTGCCAGGCAGTGTTCTAAGGAATTTACTTATGTTAGTTCAGTTTACCCATACTATAACTCTAGGAGGTGAAAGTAATTATTAGCATTCCATTTTGCATTTGAGGAAATTGAGGCCAAGAGGTTGAGTAACTTGCCTAAGGTAGTGGGGGAGACAGAATTTGAACGATGCTGTATAGCTCCATATGCCATGTACTTTATTATTCTGTATGAAGGATTTTGCTTACTGAACCTTCAAATTCATGTGACCTGGATACATATAAGTAGTTTGGTTTTAAAATGACTATGAGTATGAAATACACAGGATAAATCATATGTTATCTAAATTGGTGTTAAATGTATATTGCTTTTTAAATTTTTTTTTTCAACGTTTATTTATTTTTGGGACAGAGAGAGACAGAGCATGAACGGGGGAGGGACAGAGAGAGAGGGAGACACAGAATCGGAAACAGGCTCCAGGCTCTGAGCCATCAGCCCAGAGCATGATGCGGGGCTTGAACTCAGGGACCGCGAGATCGTGACCTGGCTGAAGTCGGACGCTTAACCGACTGCGCCACCCAGGCGCCCCTGTATATTGCTTTTTAAATCAATGGCTGACCAGAGTTGTTTGATCATTTATGACTGTTGTTCCATCCTTTCCCCCTTTACTATACTTAAGAGGTATTGGGGGAGAACGAGGCTTGAGTAATCTCTTGGTTTGGATGATGAGACCTTAGGAACATCTCAACAACAAGACAATCACTATATTGTTAAACTTGAGACAAGAGACATTTTGCCTTTCCTGAGATGGAGGGAAAAGAAGATGAGAAGAGGAGGTCAGTGAAAAGCAAGAGCGGTTAGCAGGTTGGGAGACTAGATGAGGTGCAGGCTAGAGAAGGGTCAAAGTCAGGACCTCCAAACTCCGTTGCTGTCAGAGAAATTTTGAGAAAAATGGTATCTGGAGGATAAATTTTAAAATTGGAGCCATGCCACACTCCTCGAATTTTTTGAAATCTGTAATAAAATCTTCATTGCTCATAATGATTACTGTGAATATGATTTTTAAAAAGGTAATTTTAATTTTAATTTTTTTGAAACCAGTAAAAGCTAGGAGTTCACAATGTGGTTGACACAATGAAACACGGAGACAGCGCACATTGGAAGTAGAAGATAAAGGTAGAAGAGGATCATGTCTAATGCCCCTCAAACTGTGGGAACTGTGAGTTCAAGTCATTGTAGAAGGGCACAACACAATTAAGAAATTATCAATTTAAATTTGTTAACAGTCTTCTTTCCAGTTATAATTTTCAGATTATGAGTTTCCCTAATTTAGTGTACTTTTCTTCATTAACCTCTTTCAAATTGCCGTGTCCTTCAGCAGTTTTACCATGACACTCAAATTCTTTTTAAAAGTTATTTTTTTGTTTGTTTGTTTATTTTTACTTGACTACCATAGAGATACCATTTGTTTACAGTTACAAGCAGCTCTTAACTAGATCTACCCTTACTGTGACTACAAATGTGGTGTTTTAATCCCAGGTTATTGTTTTGTTGTTGTTGTTGTTGCTGTTGTTGTTTTGTAGTGCCAGTCAGAACCTCTGCTTTAGTATTAGTCATACTAATGCTAAAATGGTTCTTATTTTTTAGTGAATTCCTTAGAGCCTGAAATGATCATTTTCAAGTCTCAGTTCTCCTTTCTGTATCAAAATTTTTTTTCACAGATCAAGTCAGAATTGTGAAGTGTCTTCTCAGGTTCCAAGAGTATTATTCTTCAAATCATGAATCTTCTTTATGGTTCTCACCCAAGAGAAGAGAGTTCTAAGCAGCCTCATTTCTGACTTTCACATATTCAGAGAAGTGTGGTCAAGAGGAAAAAGCTTTGTGCTGGGGGCTAGGGGCATAGATTCAGGTTCTGGCTTCAGTTTCTGGATCTACAAAATAGTAGTCTAAACACGTGTTCTGGTGAGAACGAAACAAAATTACATAGGGCAGCACTTTGTAAATTATAATTTACAATTATATAGAAATTGTAGACATTATTTAAAAGAAAAAGATAAAAATATTTCAGTCAAAAATGTTCTGACTTGAACAAAATAACCTATCTCTTTTCCCTCCTAAAACTTTTGCTATTGGAAAATGCATACTAGGGGAGATCTTAACTCCTTGGCAAGTCAGTTGACCTGGGGAGCAGTCAATTGACTGCTCTTTGCCGCATGTGAGAAGACTTAGGATCTTTGAATTTTTACTGAGATGGTTAAAAAAATAGGGTTGCCACATGAGGTGATATAATTCCGAGGAAGCAGAAAAAGTACAGCAGGCAGTAACTGACCTTTGTTGGAGTTAACAGGTCATGGTAATTTCTGGTTCTTCCCTTATTCTTTGAGATGTAAATAAAATGTAAAATCATATGTCAGGAAATGTGTATGTATATATAGGTACATATGTATATTTATTTTGGAAATTGGATGTTAATAGCTATTGTTAGCCATTATTGTTAGAAATATTAGTGCATGTGATATAGCTAATCTATTTTATATATCTGTACAATCTTTGAAGTTCACAGAATTTGAAAGTTAATTTTTCTTTCCACATTTAGGAATCTTCTGACATCTTCAACTGCTTTGTGAAGTCTACTACAGTATACTGCAAGTAAAATGATTTCTGGTCTCCTGAAGAGAATATCTTACTCTGTGTTTGTGACATACGTGCATCATCATACTTTCCAGTTTCAGACATAATGGGTAAATGTCACATACTTTTATTTATTTATTTATTTATTTATTTATTTATTTATTTATTTTTAAAAATTTTTTAATGTTTATTTTCGAGAGAGAAAGAGACAGAGCACGAGCAGGGGAGGGGCAGAGAGAGAGGGAGACACAGAATCCGAAGCAGCCTCCAGGCTCTGAGCTGTCAGCACAGAGCCTGTTGAGGGGCTGGAACCCACGAACCGTGAGATCATGACTTGAGCTGAAGTTGGATGCTTAATGGTCTGAACCACCCAGACGCCCTAAATGCCACATACTTTTAAAGCAGATACACAGATAACTCTCAATTATTCATAGCAATGGAGAGAAGTAATGTGGAAGTTGTGGCGAGTGTCAGGTTAGATATGATGAATCAATTTGTTCTTTATGAAAGCTTTCTTATTGGGGGCACAATTTCAAGAAGTGCTTTTACATAAGCACCTTTAAAAGTATTTAAAAATAAATGAACAAAAGTAGATTATATGAATAAGTATTTGATAGTTTTGAGTATGAAAGTGTACTTGTCCCTGTGCAAAATGTATACCAGCACTGTTCCTAACTAGTAAATTTGCAGTTGAGGAGTAAGAAGTTTGAGGGAGAGGACAGAATTTGGTAGGATACATGCTTTAGGCAAAGTTTTCTTTCATTTTTTTTTGTCACTTTGTGGAGCTATGACACTTTGTGGAGGCTTATTCTTTCCTAGCATAAAAGGGAAAATATTTAGACATATGGGTCACGAAAGCCATTTATGCTCAAAATATCTCCCCAACTCCATGATCAAAATATCTCTGGCATTACGAGGTCCTGGAAAAACCCAGAGCGTATTTTTCTGATTAGACCTGGGACAGTGTCCCAGTGGTCCTGTCATCCTGCCTCCACCTTGGCGGAGGCACATGCTCTGTCCAGTATGTGCAGCACTGTTTGGCTGCCGCTTTCCTAACTACAGTCAGTTGCACATGTGGACTGGCCGCAGGGGGCCTGGGCCCGCAGAATACTGTCTGAGTGGACTTTTCCACTCGATGTTTGGTTTGGCCTCGTCCACACGGTGTCTTGCCAGACCTGCAAACTCCCAACAGGATCCACTCATTCCTGGATGGGAAATATTCCTCACGCTGTTGTCAGAGAACTCTGATCTTTCACTGTAAACCTGGAGGGATGTCTGTTGGCCAGACCAAAGTATCGAGAAGCCAGGTTTTTCTCTATGAAGGACGTGTCTGCAGTGGCTGGTACTTGTTCTAGTAAAAGTATTTAGGGTTGTGGCGTTGGCCAGGTTTATCCACTTAAAAAATGAGAAACTCATAAATGCAGCACTGAAAAGCCCTCTATTTAAAAATAACAGAGGCAATGACTGTTCCAGTTCGGCAGCCAAAGTCAAACATAAGGTATGGTACAGGATGTTATCTTAGAAACAGAACTTTGTGTTTAGGTCTACAGTCTTAGAAAGTTATCAAAGTGTTCTTTTATAAAACCAGCATGGCACATGGGTACACACAGCTGTGCCAAGGGTGTGGTGATCCTGGCACAGGCATCAGGGCCTGACTCTTTACTCAACCCTCTCTCACCTGTGAGGATGAATTGTTTTTGTTTTTTTTTTAATATTTTATTTCTGTGTCAGGATCTCCTTTATTTTTTGGATGTCCTGTGTGTGTGGCAAATGAAATCCACAAATTAAATCAATAGATATTTGTTTCCTTTAATTAACATTGTACTGGGCATAAAATTGTTTGTGTGTTTTTTTTTAAATTTTTTTTAACGTTTATTTATTTTTGAGACAGAGAGAGACAGAACATGAATGGGGGAGGGTCAGAGAGAGAGAGAGAGGGAGACAGAGAATCTGAAACAGGTTCCAGGCCATGCGCTGTCAGCACAGAGCCCGACGCGGGGCTCCAACTCACAGACCGCGAGATCACACCCTGAGCTGAAGTCGGATGCGTAACCAACCAACTGAGCCACCCAGGCGCCCCATATAATTGTTTAAAGTCAGTACGCAGATCGTATTATACTACTCAATAAATTTTCACAGTGAGCACACTTAAATTGCTACTACCCATGTTAAGAAAAAAAACCCCAATTATCAGTCCCTGGGAGCCCCTTGTGCGCCCCCCCTTCACAGTCACTACCCACTACTCCTCTCCACAAATAATCTCCATTCAGACATTTGAACTTTTTGTAAATCTAACCCTTGTGTTGTATGTATATAGCAAAATTAGCGATTTGTTCTATTCTACATGGATATTTGGGTTGTTCCTAGTTTTGAACTATTGTAACTAATGCTTCTGTGATTATATATGTATAGTTTTTAATGAACATTTAGCTATCAAATTAAAGTAGAATGTCTGGGTCATAGGATATGTATTTTACAGCTGTAGAAGATACTACTGAAGTTTTCCAAAGTGGTTGTATCATATTTGGCTCCAATAAGCTATATGTGAGAACTTCGGTTTCTCTTGGTCATAGACATGTCTTACTATTGTCAATCTTTCCAATTTTAGCCATCCATATTTGTGAAGTGGTATCTTGTTGCATTTCTTTAATGACTAATGTGGTTATATACTTTTTCATATCTTTAATAGTCATTTGTGTGTGTCCCATCTCCTTTTTAAAGATTTTTCAAGTTTTCCGTGGGTTTATCTTTTTCTTATTGATTTAGAAGTGTTCTCAGATTATTTGGAATCCAATCCTTTGTTGATTATACCTTCTGCGATTTCTGCTGTCATAATTGTGTTTTTGATGAAGATGATTAATTTGTCTATGTGTGTACATCCTGCTTGAGAAATCTTCACGTATTCCAAGGTCATGAATATATTAGTCTATATTATCTTATAGAAGCTGTACTCTTTTATCTTCTGTGGCTACTTTAAAATTTTCTTTTCATCTTTATTTTTCAGCAGTTTTACTACGTTGTTGTTTGCTTCCTTGCTTGTTTTGTTTTATATTTATCCTGCTTGCATTTCATGGAAGTTCTTAAGTTTGTGGATTGATACCTGGTGTTTTTGTTACATTGTGAGGCAGCATCATGTAAAACTTTGCCTATTTCCTCTCCTTTGAGGTCTTCAGTAATTTGTCTGATAGATCTTTTATATACCTTTTCTTTATTTTTCATGTTTTCCTCTCTCTGTTCTTTAGTCTGGATGTATTAAATTGATCTCACTTCCAGTTCTAATTCTCTCATCTCCTGTTTAATGTCTGTAAATTTCTTAATTTTAGTAACTGTCTTTTTCAGTTCAGGATTTTCAATTGGTTTCCATTTCTGGTCAATTTCTCCTTTTTCCCATTACTTTCTGAAAACATTAATCACAGTTTTTTTAATATCCTTGTGTGAGAACTCCAGTTCCAAAGTTTGTATCATCTAGAGTCTGTTTCTTTTTAAAATTTTTTTTTCTTGATTTCTGAGAATTTAACTCTCTCTACTAGCCTGTTTAATAACTTAAAAAATTAAATTCCACATATTGTATATGAAAAGTCATAGAAATAATTTGTGAAGTTCTACCTGATGTTATCTTCCTTCAGAGAGGATTTAGTATTAATTTACTCTGCACTTAGAGCAGAAGCAGATCACCTTTACCTGGTCTTGGTTTGAACTGGTCAACACTGGGTTTCTATGAGAGCTTTGCCCTTAATCCTAAAGTCTGGCCTTTTCAAGCCTTTTTGGAGGCCTGGGCCTTTTATCAGGGGCTATCTGCCTTGGGGGCCTCTGAATTCCAGATTTTGTCCCCTTAGTCTCATTAGACTGTTCAAAACTCAACTCAGGTGTTAGAATTTTGGACATTGTTTCTGCTTTGCTTCCTGGTCTCTTTATCCTACCTTTCTTGTAGCTTAACAAATATCTTGGAGGTAAAAGTACTATAATGTACCTCCCTTTTCTCCAGGATCTTGGATACTCAAATTACTCTCTCTTTGAAGGAATACAATTTTTGTTTTCTCCAACTTTTCTAATGGTTACAGATTAATCCTGTGGAAATTTTGCTCTGTAGCAAGTCGCTCCACCAACACCAGGAGCAGGAAATCCTGTAGGCTCTTTCTGTGAGAGGAGCATATTAGGTCTATTGTTGTATTCCCAGTGCTTTCTACAATCCTCCATATACGAATGTGCTCAGAAATCTTTTCAATGAATAAAAATATGCAAGAAAAGCATAAACAGGCCCATATTAAGGGGACTTTTTTGGCTTAATGAAATAGCTAAGACTTAGTCAAGATTCTTTAATGCTTAGTTTAATTACAACATATTTTATAGAATCTTTCTTCACATCTTGAATTCTCTTTTATCTTTTTCTCCTCTCTGTAAAACATTTGGAACCCATTCTACAATTTATCCGTTAGGCTTATATGATCTTAATAGTATGTTTGATGTTACAAGCTGCAAATATGTCTGTGATATTAGCATTAGGCAAGCTCTATAAGACAGGCTCTGTTATATTTCTGCTACATTCTTCAGTGCTAAACACACTGATGACATGTGATAATTTAAAATGTAAGGCAGTCAAAATTGAAGTGCTACGTTCTACACTTGAGGGATTCAAGTAATGTGTATCACAGTAAACATTTTTTGAATTAAAATTTTTTATGTGTATATTTAATAGATTCTGTGTCGATTTTGGTGTGTAGAATTTTTGAGTAGGCTGCATGCAGAGCACAATATTTATTAGTAATGTCCCAGTGCTCTATCGGTGTCATTCACAGTTGTTGCCAAGGCCTGATTAGTGGAGGACAGAATGATTGTTGTCAAAGCAGGTCTGTTTGCTGTATCCTTAATATGTGATAGATACCATGGTAATTATTTTACATAAACTGTCTCATTTAAACTTCACAATAACCCAATTCAAAGATATTATTGTTATCCCAATTTTTAGGTGAGGAAACGGAGACAGAAAAAGGTTAAATCACTTTCCCAAGGTTACAGAGCTATTAAGCAGCAAGTGCTTGGATAGTGCATGTGGTAGTATGAAGTCTTAAAAAAATATGTTCCACTGTCCCACTTTCCATTTAAAATTCTCCAGTCCCTCGTCCTGGTAATGAAGGGGAAGTAGAGAGAGAGAGAGGTATGATTTAGTTTATTGTTTCATTGCCCTCAGCACAGCAATACTGAGAGGAAGGGAAAGAATGCTTATTTTAAAGTTTTCTTTCATCTTAGGCATATATAATTATCTGTAGGAAAGATGTCTTACAATAAGCATGAGGATTTGGTTCAACCATTTGCTTCTTTTATATTCTGAGTTCTTTGGTTTCTTCATTTGTCACTGGAAAACTTTGTTATATTTAAGAAATACATAACACACTGTTGAAAGTGCCAAAGAAGAACACTAAAAGTATTAAATGGGAACAAAAATGTTCTTCAGGGAAAGACTAAAACATTAGACTTCTTTAGTTGGAAAGAAGAAAAGTTGAGTGGATGTCTTCAAAGACTAGAAAGATCACAAAGCTTAAAAAAATTTTTTTTAACATTTATTTATTTTTTGAGAGACAGAGAGTGACAGAGCACGAGTGGGGGAGGGGCAGGGAGAGAGAGGGAGCCACAGAATCCGAAGCAGGCTCCAGGCTCCGAACTGTCAGCACACAGCCCCACTAGGGGCTCAAAATCACGAACCGTGAGATCATGACCTGAGCCAAAGCTGGATGCTTAACTGACTGAGCCACGCAGGCACCCCACAAACGTTTTTTTCTTAATTAAAAATAACAATATATGAAACAAGAGTGTTGGCAATATTTAAAATGTTTAGAAGGGGAAAAGTCATGGGTTTTCATTAGGAAGAACTGAGAGTAAGTGAGCCAGATGGAAGTGATAGAGAAGTCTGTTTTCACAGAAATTCAAAATTGAAAAAGTGAAGACTGTGATGGCTTCTGTTTTTGTTGGACTGATTGTGAGAAGAGTGGAGAGAAAGGTGGGGGAGCATTTCTGTTTCAGAATCATGGAGATAAGTAATGTCCTGAGGATAACTGGGAACTTAAAAACAGATATAGTTGTTGCACACCATAATTTGAGTGTTGCAACTAGGGACGTATTCTGCATGTGTCCTGGAAACAGGGTAACGTGTGCTGTCATGCCATTGCTGGTTATAAAGCCTAGGCATTTCAGGAGCGTGGATTCTAGGAGAAATTTTGAGTTGGTCTGCTTCAACTGGGATAACATTAGCATTCAATTAAATCAAGTGGTGGTTGATAGCGGATTGGGATGGTGAGGAGGAGTAGAAAGCCATACTGAGGAGTTATGTTTTTTAAGTTCCCTTAATTTTGTATATGAACATTGGTGTAAATTTTGCAAGTGGTAATATATCAAAAGGAAGTTTTGGAATTGCACTTAATGAAACTTAATGAGAGAATACACATTTTTATTCAACATTACTTTTGTAATTTTTTTCCAGAGTTCTGTATGAGACAAATTCAAGCATTGTAGAATAATGGAGAAGGTAATTAAAAACCTTCCAGTCATCATAATAACTTAGAACAAAGATATTCACTTTAAAAAGTCATTTCATTTTACTAGTCATTTAATTACATTGATAGAACTGAAACCTTATTTTAGTTATTGCTCTAATTCTCTTAATTGTAATAGCATTCACCAGATGATATGTAGTTCCTCATGGTCAAATTTGGCATTCATATAAGGTGAATAAAATTTTGAGGCTTTGGCTATCTTTAGAATAATATCTAGTATTTACTGTAGCTATTATACTTAATTAGAAATATTTTATTAATAAAACATAATTTTCTACATTCTTAATGATTCTTATGATTTGGCGATTTCCTTGTTTTCATTTATACTTAAGGTATTTAACAGCATACACTGAAACATTTAAAATATTCTATTCTTCTTGTTCACCCTAGATTTTAATGTAAGGGCTCAAAAATGTGAGTCATCATTTGTCAGTGGCACAGATAACTCCTGGAATGCCTGATAGAAAGAGAGAAAAATTTCTGACAGCTTAAAATTCTCTAAAGATTATACTATACTCTTCATCATGCTATAGACTCACTCTATCCCCTCTTAATGTCCTTCTATCCACATTGTGATTTTATTTCTGAGTTTAATACGGAACCTATAGGAAGATATTTGGAGATCAGGAGAGGTGTTAGTTAGAGAAAAATTATACACTCACTGTTCCACCATGGCTTTTAAAATTTTTTTTCTATTGTCTCTCCTTGGTATAGGGGATATATGCTAGTATGTCTTTCTTTAGCACGAGGCCCATTCATGGCCTCTGTCCTGGCCTTTGATCCTATAGTTAGATTCTCTCATGTCATAGTACTTCTCTCAAACCTCCTACCCAGTATTTTGGTTTTCTTCCAGAGTTTATAATCACCTTGCTTTCATTCCTTTATTTCATAGAACAGGAGATAAGGACATTCCTGAGGTATTAATGGAAGCTCAGATTATATACTAGTAATCATAAAATTTGGGATGTCAACGATGTGAATTTTTATTTGTTCTGCAGGCTAAGTAAACTAGACAAAAAGTGTAGACATCCAGTACTGCCTTGCTACTTGGATATGTTTGCAGCACTGTTTTTTCTTCTTCCTTCTACCTTCTCTTGTTAACAAAGATCAACCTTCAATGGCTTAGCATTCTTTATTCACATAATCACTTAATTAATTTAGCCCGATATATAGTATTGGTGCCTTTGTGATGAACAGAGTGATATTACGTAAAACCCCAGATTCTTTACGTTTGAAGTAATTTTAGAAGTGCAATAGTTAATTCTCTCAAACTAAGGTAGGGTTTTGCCACAACTTTATAGATAGTCTCCTCATTCTCTTTGGAAACTTCCAGATTATTCAATTTTCTGAGAGTTTGTGTATTTTAAACCATATTCCATAAATTAAAATGAGATACATATACATATCACCATTACCTATTATGTAACCTCTGTTCTGGCACTCTCCAGGATACATTTTAAGTCTTTGTCATAGGGAATCACTAGAAGTTTTGAATTCAGCTCATGTGAGTCTAGGTTAATCTCATTCTACTAAAATATTTTCTTCATTTGGCACAGTTATGGTAAGGTTCAATGTGGATATAAAAATAATGTAACTTTAAAAAGTTAGAAAATGGTTTTTCTCTCACACAATAGTTAGATTAGGCATGTTGCTTTACCTTACAAATCATTTAAGACTCAAGGCTTCTTTTACCTTACTGTTTTTCTGTGATAGCCTTCATTCCCAAGGTCACCTCCTGGTCCCCTATGGCTTCTTTGCCCTTTAGACCGCGTGTTCATATTTTGGCTAGCAGGTAAGAGAGAAGCACAGAGAAGAAAGGAGAGAAGATCATGTGTCAGCTACTTTTAGTACTCTTAACAATCCTGTAAGGTAAGTATTTTTGTGTCCATGTTAGAGCTGTGCATACTGATGCTCAGAAAGCTAAGCAACTTATCCCCAAATCTCAAAAGTCATGTCAGAGTTGGGATTAAATTTCTGCTCAAAATCTGTACTTTTAATCATTATGCTGTATTGATTTTAATCTTTTGTCTTCTCTTTAAATAAATTAAATCAGTTAAAAAGAAAAGAGATAGTTTTAAGTTAGAGATAAATGTGCATTTTGATTGAAATATTACACTTCTGTCTATATAACCACATTAACACACACACACCATATGTGCCATGGCAATATAAAACATTTTTTCTGAACATCTGAATTATTGTCAAAAGTGGATATATTTATAAGGCCAGATTTATAAGTTTCATAGATGAAAACTTCTAGATCTTCAGTTATTACCCATGGATTTTTGGGCTTTGTGAAAATACACAGTACAGAAAATTTCTGCAAATCTAGCAGAAATCGACTTTATGGGGATAGACGGGGTAGAAAAATTAATGGAGAGGATAAAGCCACTGTGGACTCCTTGGATTACTGGTGGATTTGAAAATGAACAGGTATTTGCAAGAACAGTAGTTTGACTGCTTATTATATTTTACTCTCTTCTCTGATCACATTACATGATGTAACCCAATGAATCAGAAATTGGATCTGTATGAGGAGATGTGGATGACCACAATTCCCTACTAGTCACTGCTTCTACAGATGAGGGATTCCAACATTCCAGGAATCATTTTGGAAATCAACCAGAACTCAAGATTTGTTAAGGAAGTTTGCTAAAATGCTTACAGATAGAGCATATAGTGCTGATCTGATGCCTGCCCCAGAGATTTTTGCACCTGACCTCCCAATAACCTTCTGGGTCGAAGTCCTTTGTCTTACACAGTCCTGTTTTGCTGTCCTTACTTCAGAAATGCACCATGTCTCCATGGTGTTAGTGTTTGCTCTCAGGGTCATAGCTATCTTAAATTCTACTGTCTGTATGCCTCTAAGAACTGGTCTCATCCACGTTGTCTGTGTTATGTATGCCTGCATTTATAAAGCAGAACAGATCTAGCTGGTGGGGTTTACTCATGAAATGAGGGGATAAGTACTGATACTTCCACTCTTTCTACTCTTACAATACATGGTAGTTTTAATAATTTTTTAAAATTAGATATAGCAGCTTTTGATTTAGATATAAATTAATTTTCTCTTAGTATGGTTGTTGGACTGTTAGCACCAGAATCACCCAGGATGCTCATTAAAAAGGTAGGATCTTAGGTCCCATTCAAAACTTAGGAAGTCAGAGTATCTGAGAATAGGGCTTAGAATCTGTATTTTAAAGAAGTTTCCCAGGTGATTTGATGCATATTAAAATTTGTAAACTGCTACCTTGGAGGAATAATTACCTGTGTCAATGTATTTGATACAAGGTGCTTACAATTTGACATTTTCCCTTTATTTTGTATGAATTCCTTCCTTTTCTGCTTATCTTCATTTTTTCTCTTCCCAAATGTAAAAAAAAAATTGGAAAAATCAGTGGTTCATAGGGAATTTCAAATTCTATTCCACAGCTATCTTTTGACATTCAATACATGCTGGATCTGGGGCTGATCATATTTAATGGAATGTTTAAATGATTTGAAACTTAGGACACTGCCAGTTTTCTCCTTTCTGAGACCATTTCCCTCCTCTCAGAAAATTATTAAAAAAATAAATGTCATGTCTTTGGGTTTCATGATGGCTTTCACAATTGTCCAGTTAAAGGGTACATGGCAAGCATAATGTTCTAAAAATCTTTAATACTAAAAAATATAACAAATTCAAAATAACTGTATAGTACTTTATGTTAAATACTATCTGCTTTGGTGAAGAACTCAATTCTTGGAATACAGCATTTTGGTAGTAGAATGCTTCCTTCAGTTTTCTGTGGTATGAGGTAAAAAGAGAGGGGAAAATACATTAATTGTCAGTAAATTTCTAGGATTCATCAGTGTTACCTGTGAAAGAAGAAAGTGTTCAGGAAGGTAGTCATATCTTTTTACAATGCTCAAAAACAACATTGACATGTTGATATCTAAATCTAGCTGTCACAAAAATAATTGTGCCTATGTTGCCTGAATCTGGCATAATATGGTAGCTGTTTCTGTGACACAATTGCCATAAATACTGGCTAGACAATCAGTACATCACACTTCCCACAGTATATCTCACTTATTGGCTCAGAGTGAGTATATGATCATAGCTAATACAATCAGAATGAATCTCAGTGCTCTTGGTGACCTATTGGAGAAATGGCTCTTTTTTTCTGTTATAAAGATGTAGGATTGTGGTTATTAAGCTATCTTGTCTCCACAAGGTCAGATCCAGTTTGGATAATGCGGCCAACCCAGAGAATGGGAGCCAAAAGATGAAGAGAAAGGAACCAGTTTTGGCTGACAACACTTAAATTCCTGCATCAAAAATCACTTGAAGGGGGCACCTGGGTGGATCAGTAAGTTGAGCATTTGTCTTCAGCTCAGGTCATGATCTCGAGGTTTGTGAGTTCAAGCCCCACATTGGACTCGCTGCTGACAGTGCAGAGCCTGCTTCAGATCCTCTGTCCTCCCTCTCTCTGTCCCTCCCCCACTTGAGCTCTCTCAAAAATAAATAAAACTTAAAAAAATCACTTAAAGGCAAATGTATGCCAGAATTTTTCAGTTGTATGAGAAATTCACTTTAAAAAAAATCAGGGTGTGTGCATGTGTGTGTGTGTGCGTGTGTGTGTGTGTGTGTGTGGCGGCGGGGGGGAGGTGTTTTCCCATTGCTAACTGATTTACCTTCTACCAGTGCTTATCATACTTCATTATTATTGCTTATGTAAGAAATGACTTTTTTTCTGCTAGACGATTACCTCAGTGAGGGCAGGGCCATGTCTCTTATCTGCTGGTGTGTCCCGAGGACCTACCACAATTTTAGCAGAGTCAGCATATAATAAACTTTAAAAAATATGAGTATACAACTTGTTATACTCCTTGGTACAGCATTTTTATGTTATAAACAATTAATTCCTCTATATACTTTAAAGAAAAAAATACTTCTACATCCTAGATCCAGTTTCTGTATCTTCTGTACTAATATCTTAGTACCTACATCATTTTTCTTCTCTACCTTACTGTAGCATTAAAATGAATCAAAGCAACTGTTTTCCTATTGATTTTTTAACGAGTTACTACTGCTTTTTTAAGCCATTCCTTTGCCTGTTTTCATACAACATTTAATTTATATTTCCATTGCAGCAGATTTTTATGGTATATTATAATTAATAGTCCATGTTTCTCTTTGTTCCTCAAACCGTGTATTCTTTGAAAATAGCAACTAAATCCTTTTTAACCTTTATGTTGCCAGTGACTATTACAGCATTTTGCATTTGTGTTTTAAAAATGCAAGGGCGCCTGGGTGGCTCAGTCAGTTAAGTGTCCGACTTCAGCTCAGGTCATGATCTCTCAGTTCATGAGTTCAAGCCCCACGTCGGGCTCTGTGCTGACAGCTCAGAGCCTGGAGCCTGCTTTGGATTCTGTGTCCCTCTCTCTCTCTCTCTGTTCCTGCCCCACTCTCTCTTTCTCTCAAAAATAGAAACATTAAAAAAAATAAAAATGCATGCATTTTTCATTAGTTTCTGGTTCTACTCTCTTCAGTGTTTTATACCATTATAAATGTACCTGAACTGAATATCCCTGAAATGAAAAAAAATATTTTAAAATGTTTATTTATTTTTCAGAGAAAGAGAGACAGAGTATGAATGGGGGAGGGGCAGAGAGAGAGAGAGAGAGAGAGAGGGAGACAGAATCTGAAACAGGCTCCAGGTTCTGAGCTGTCAGCACAGAGCCTAATGCAAGTGTGGGGCTCAAACTCATGATCCGTGAGATCATGATCTGAGCCAAAGTTGGACGCTTAACTGACTGAGCCACCCAAGTACTCCTCCCTGGAATTTTTTTACTCTTATTTGAGAGCTGACACTTATGTGGTTAACTCATCAGTTGGCATATTGGGCATTCACCCCAAAAGAGACTCTAGGGATGGCCAAATTACTGGGGAGGGAGGCTGGACAAAATTAGATTTTACCAGTAACCATTATTAGGCACCAATTTTGACAGTTACTTGGAAATAGAGGTTAGCCCATATGAAAATGAAAATACAAAACTTAAAAACTAAACTATAAAACAGACCCTTGAGAATATTCAAAGTGAGGAAAGAACCCTTGTGCTAAAGATATTTTGGACTATCTAGGTCTTCAAAAATACTTCACTGATAGTGAGGTTCTAGTGGTAATGACTGTTTGATTGCCCCAGCCCCTCTTTCTTGACAGAGAATACACATTGTTCAGGGAATGCACGGGTAGTACTGTGCTTAGGAAGGCAATTTTCTTTTCTAGCAGTGAAGGGGGCATGTTTTGAGCCAGTTATGGGAATGTCATACTTCCCTGACAATGACTGTTCTGATGATGAGCATGTAATTAAACTCAGTCTAATGAGATGTAGGGGAATTAAACCTGAGGATTATGGGGAAAGTTTTCTGTCCTAAGAGAGAGAGAGAGAGAGAGAGAGAGAGAGAGAGAACCCACCGACCCTTTGCAATATGTCACAGGTTCTAAGATAAACATTAAATATTAAGGAAAAAGAGAAATAGGTAAATATTAGAGGAGAAGCTATCAAAAGGGGATTTCTATAAATTTGGAAACTATTCACTGGTGGCAGTTTGCTATAGCTCTAAGATAGCTAGCCCTTGGATATAACACTATTGTTCTACATGTTATCAGAAAGTCCTCACCCTGAGGTGTAACCAGTCTAAGAGAATTTATGAACTTCGATGTTGGTAATAGCTGCATAATACTACTGAAAGAAGAAAGATGTAGTAATAATAAAGTATAAACAGGTGGGATATGATCTTCGTTTATTCCAGATAAAGAGGATAGAGAGTAAGAATATGTCATGATATGTTCAATATTACACAAGGAGAAAATAACCTGAACCCCCGACATGAACATCCTGGTTGGTTTGGCACCTACACTCCCTAGAGTGAGAAAGACAGAAATAAAAGATTACTATAGCTTGATCAAAACATATTCTTCCTTTAAGTTTGCCTTACTTGATTATCATTCAGCAGAAGTCTGATTATGAATTAGATTTCCTAAGTATCTTCATTCTAGAATGGTAAAACTCTGGTTATCTGACTGATACAGATGGTTAGTCCATGGATATTGATTGATTATAAAAACAGTAGGCCTTCTGGTTGATATATCTACTTCTTATTGATTAGGTTATCATGAAGCCCATTCTTTCGAGTCTGTTTTGGAGCTATACATCGATGATTTTTAATACTTCAGTACTTCTTTCAGCCATTATTGACTGATTTCAGAGTTTCAGGACAAGCAGTGGGAATCACCCAGGTGCTTGATTGCTGGCTTCCAGAGGAAATTAGATAACTTTAGTTGCCTTTCAGAACAATTTAAATTCTAAGCCTATGAGTTATGGTCTTATTTAACTTTTCAATAAGATTATTTAGCTAAGGGTTGGAATGCATTATTCAGTTTTTAACGCCACACTGGTGTTTTTGTAGATATTGGGGAAATACTAAAAGTGTCTGCAGGACCAGTTAAAACATACTCTTTGAAAACAAAAACAAAAACCCACATAGTTCACTCTCCTTTTGAAAAAAACAGTGCATGACTGCTAGATATCAATGCACATTGATTTTGTCCAGTGTGTGTGTGTGTGTGTGTGTGTGTGAGTCAGTGCTGTAGTTCTTGCCAGTAGGATTGTTGTGTTATTTGGATAGGTTCTTATGCATTACCAAGTGTTCCAATAGAGATAATATATTTTATTTAATGTTTCTTCTCCTGATAAAAAATAAAATAAATATTTGTATGGTTTTACCTAAATCTGACTTCCCACTAGTGAATCAAGAATATAATTTATCTTTTGTTGGTGAAAATTGATCTTTCAATTCTATCAATACCCTTCTGTTTTGTGTCTTTAAAGTTGCTTAGCTCTCCAAGAAGTCCCTTGAAGGAAATAGTCATAAAATTAAAAATACATACTGAGTTTTTATGTCTAATTTATTGGAATTTAAGTAAAACTTTAAGCTTTTAAATGGTTTGTTACACCCTTTCGTGATAACAAATGCATCATAAAAACTTTCTCAAATATAATTTCTAAATTTTGTGTGTGTGTGTGTGTGTGTGTGTGTTTTGCTGCCAAAAATAATTTCCTTCTTATTAATGAAAGATGAGTATTCTTTTATTGGATGTCTTAATTATTTCTCTCTTTTGGTGTTACTTAACATACATATTTATAGGACAGGTGTTAAATTAGTCTTTTTCCCCTCCATTTGCCTTATCCACCTCCTTTTCAATATCAGTGCTCATTTCCTTCCTTGCTATAAGTACTCAGGCAATAGTTTTTTTTTTTAAATTTTTTTTCAATATATGAAATTTATTGTCAAATGGTTTCCATACAACACCCAGTGCTCATCCCAAAAGGTGCCCTCCTCAATACCCATCACCCAACCTCCCCTCCCTCCCACCCCCCATCAACCCTCAGTTTGTTCTCAGTTTTTAAGAGTCTCTTATGCTTTGGCTCTCTCCCACTCTAACCTCTTTTTTTTTTCCTTCCCCTCCCCCATGGGTTTCTGTTAAGTTTCTCAGGATCCACATAAGAGTGAAAACATATGGTATGTGTCTTTCTCTGTATGGCTTATTTCACTTAGCATCACACTCTCCAGTTCCATCCACGTTGCTGCAAAGGGCCATATTTCGTTCTTTCTCATTGCCATGTAGTATTCCATTGTGTATAGAAACCACAATTTCTTTATCCATTCATCAGTTGTTGGACATTTAGGCTCTTTCCATAATTTGGCTATTGTTGAGAGTGCTGCTATAAACATTGGGGTGCAAGTGCCCCTATGCATCAGTACTCCTGTATCCCTTGGGTAAATTCCTAGCAGTGCTATTGCTGGGTCATAAGGTAGGTCTATTTTTAATTTTCTGAGGAACCTCCGCACTGTTTTCCAGAGTGGCTGCACCAATTTGCATTCCCACCAACAGTGCAAGAGGGTTCCCGTTTCTCCACATCCTCTCCAGCATCTATAGTCTCCTGATTTGTTCATTTTGGCCACTCTGACTGGCGTGAGGTGATACCTGAGTGTGGTTTTGATTTGTATTTCCCTGATAAGGAGCAACGTTGAGCATCTTTTCATGTGCCTGTTGGCCATCCGGATGTCTTCTTTAGAGAAGTGTCTATTCATGTTTTCTGCCCATTTCTTCACTGGGTTATTTGTTTTTCAGGTGTGGAGTTTGGTGAGCTCTTTATAGATTTTGGATGCTAGCCCTTTGTCCGATATATCATTTGCAAATATCTTTTCCCATTCTGTTGGTTGCCTTTTAGTTTTGTTGATTGTTTCCTTTGCTGTGCAGAAGTTTTTATCTTCATGAGGTCCCAATAGTTCATTTTTGCTTTTAATTCCCTTGCCTTTGGGGATGTGTCGAGTAAGAGATTGCTACTGCTGAGGTCAGAGAGGTCTTTTCCTGCTTTCTCCTCTAAGGTTTTGATGGTTTCCTGTCTCACATTCAGGTCCTTTATCCATTTTGAGTTTATTTTTGGGAATGGTGTGAGAAAGTGGTCTAGTTTCAACCTTCTGCATGTTGCTCAGACAATAGTTTTAATACTGTTTTTAGTTTTCTTTTGGCCTAGATTAAATATGTACAGTTAATGTTCTTTGATGTAGTATCTTGGTTATGAAAGGGATGTAGTCATATGCCCTGTAGAAATTTCAGGCGAAGTATTGTTGGACTGTTCTAGTTCTGCCAAGGAAGGATTTTAAGGGTTTGAATGGGAAGTCTTGTGAAATGGCTTATTTAACAGTGACAATGTATTGACAGTGACAATTTGCTATGTGTCAAACACAAAGCAAAGTACGTTATTTAAGATAATATCTTTAAAAAGATTGATGAAGAAGATAATAAGATTGCAATGAAAATTTTCCTATTAAGTGAGTATTGTTTTTTTCTTTTTTTGTAAGGGAGAGGACTTTTTTTTTTTTTTTGAAGTAGAGCTGACACACAATGCTATATTAGTTTCAGGTGCACAAAATAGTGAATCAACAATTCTATACATTATGCATTGCTCACCATGATAAGTAAGTGTAGTTACCGTCTTTCATCATACAACATCGAATATTATTGTTTTCAAACTAAAATGAAGGAACTGGGAGATCACAACGGGTCAATGGCCTCAATGTTCCCCTCAGCTTGACTAAACTAGACAGGCTTTTTCCTGACTCTAGGTCTTGACTTCTCTTTTCTTAGAGCTATTTTGTTACAAAACTTATAAATTCTTTCTCTGCGCTTTGAGATGTAAATTTTTGAAAGGCTTCCTGCCAGTTTTACAACCCGAGGAATGGGTTTCTCAAAGACTTGGGAGATAGCTCTTTGAAATATAATCACCAAAGAAAATAGCACTATTCCCCATTTTCTGTGGGAGAGTCGGAGCTTAACTTTGGCAGATTTATTTATTTATTTTAAAAATAAAAATATAATCATAAACATGGATTAAGATTTCCTTGGAACACAAGTAGGTGTAAAAATGAACACAGTAAAATGATTGTAGAGTTAGGAATATAATATTCACCTTTTTTTATATTAAAACCATTTGAAAACTGAAAACTTAACTCTAAATGCCTCTAAGTTGTTTACCTAAACACATTTTACAATGTGTTTTGATGATGGAACAGTGACGTTTTCAACACATAACCAAGCATACAAAAAATGACAGTAGACCTTATAGAGGATTTTCTGTCTGAAATCTTTAAATAAATCTTAAGTGACCTGAATGAAAATGATCTTACCTAAGATCTTACCTAAGATCACTAAAGCTTAGGTTTTGTTTTGATTTTTAGCAATGACAGAGAATAAAGCAGATGCATTGACTTAAACAGTTGGAACCAAATGAATTTTTTTAAATAGAAAGATGTTATTAAATATATTAAGTATGAGAAATAAAAAATAAAATGAATGTTTTGGTTATCTTTATGTGCTACTATTTCCTTTTTTAAAGACTTTATTTTTATGGAACACTTTCGGATTTACAACAAAATTGGAAGGGAGGTACAGAGACTTCCAGTATACTCGCTTCCATGCATAGCCTTTCCCATTATCAACATCACTCACCAAAATGGTACACTTTTTTACCAAGCATGAACCCATATTGATACTTTGTAATCACCCAAAGTCCATAATTGACATTATGGGTCATTCTTATTTTTGTGCATCATTTGGGTTTGGACAAATGTATAATGACTTATATCAATCATTGTAATATTATATAGAGTATTTTCACTTCCCTAAATATCCTCTGTGCTCCAATTCATCTCTCCCCTGCCACCCTTGGAAACCACTGGTGTTTTTATTTTTTCCATGGTTTTGCCTTTTCCAGAATGTCATATTCTTGGAATCATACAATATGTAGCCATTTCAGATTGGCTTCTTTCACTTAGTGATATGCATTTAAGTTCCCCCCATGTGTTCTCATGGCTTGATAGCTTACCTCTTTTTAGTGCTGAATGATATTCCATTGTCTGTAAGTACCACAGTTTATTGATCCATTCACCTGCTAAAAGATATCTTGGTTGCTTCCAAGTTTTGGCAATTATGATAAAGCTGCTATAAACATCCTTGTGCAAGTTGAGGAGACATAAGTTTTCAACTCCTCTGTGTAAATACCAAGGGCTGTAATTACTGGATCATATAATTAGTTTGTATGTATGTTTAAAGTTTAGTGTGTTTAGTTTGTTTAGTTTTGTAAGAGTATGTTTAGTTTTATAAGAAACTGTCAAACTGTCCTCCAAAGTGGCCGTACCTATTTGTATTCCTACCAGCAAGGAATAAGAGCTCCTCTTGTTCAACATTATTACCGGCACTTGTTGTCAGTGTTCGGGCTTTTGGCCATTCTAATAGGTGGGTAGTCCTCTTCATGGTTTCCATTTGCATTTCCCTGATGACATGTGATGTGGAATATCTTCTCATATGCCTGTTTTTCATCTACATGTCTTCTTTTGGTGAGACGTCTATGAATGTCTCTGGTCCATTTTTAAATCAAGTTGTTTATTTATTGTTGAATCTTCAGAGTTATGTATTTTGAATAATAATCTCTTATCAGATATATTTTTTGCAAATGTACTTTCCCCTAGTCTGTGGCTTATCTTCTCACTATCTTGACATTTTTTTCATAAAACAGAAGTTTTTAATTTTAGTGAAATATAGCTAATCAATAATTTCTTTCATGGATCATAATTTTTGTGTTGTATGTAAAAGGTACCACCATACCCAAGGGCATCTAGGTTTTCTCCTGTGTTATATTCTAGGAGTTTTATAATTTTGAATTTTATATTTAGGTCTGGGATCTATTTTGAACTAAAGGGCATAATGTCTGTACCTACATGCATTCTTTGCATGTGGACATCTATTTGTTCCAGCAATATTTGTTGAAGAAAGTGTCTTTGCTCCATTGTGTTGGCTTTGCTCCTTGGTCAAATATCAGTTGACTGTCTTTATGTGGGTCTATTTCTGGGTTCTCTATTCCTCTTCGTTGATCTATTTGTCTGTTCTTTCTCCAATACTGTACTGTCTTGATTATTGTAGCTTTATACTGTACTATAAAAGTATAGTTTTAAGTCTTGAAGTTAGATAGTATTACTCTTCCAACTTTATTCTCCTTTAATATTATTGGCCATTCTGGGTCTTTCACCTCTCCACATAAATGTTACATCAGTTTGTTGATATCCACAACATGGCTTGCTGGGAATTTGGCTGGGATTGCACTGAATCCCAGTGCATTGATTGGCTAGGTTAGGAAGAACTGACATCTTTATAGTATTGAATCATCCTGTCCAGGAGCATGGAATATTTTCATATTCTATTAGTTCTTTGATTTCATTAATCAGAACTTTGTAGTTTTTCTCATTTGGATCTTAGTCATATTTTATAAAATTTATATTTAAGTATTTCAATTTTGAAGTAAATTATATTGTATTTTTAATTTCAAATTTCACTTGCTCATTGCTGGTGCATAGAAAAGTGGTGGACTTTAGTTTATTAATCTTGTATTCTGCAACCTTGCTGAAATTACCTATTAGTTCCAAGAATTTTTTGTTGATTCTTTCAGGTTTTTTTACATAGATGATCATGTCATCTTGAACAGACGGTTTTATTTCTTTCTTCCCAATCTGTATGTCTTTTACTCCTTTTCTGGTCTAATTGCATTAGTTAGAACTTCTAGTACAATGTTGAAAAGGAATGGTGAGAGTTAAGAAAGTTATCAGGTTGAAGTTTTCCTCTATTCTTAGTTTACTGAGAGTTTTTATCATGAAATAGTGTTAGATTTTTTCCAGTGCTTTTTCTGCATCTAATGATATGGCCATGTGATTTTTTTTTTTTAACCTGTAGATGTGATGAATTAAATGAATTGATTTTCATATGTTAAACCAACCTCAGATACCTGGAATAATCCCCAGTTTGTATGGTTTATAATTCTTTTTATATATTGTGGGTCCTGATTTGTTAATGTTTTCTTGAGGATTTTTGCATGTATGTTCACAAGAGATATTGGCCTGTAGTTTTTTTTTCATGAAATGTCTTTGTCTGCTTTTGGTATTGGTGTAATGTTGACCTCATAGAATGAGTTGGAATTACTCCCTCTATTAGTGTTCTCTGAGAGAGATTGCAGATAATTGGTATAATTTTTTTTCTTAAATACTTAGCAGAATTCACCATGAACACACCTGCTTCTGTTGCTTTCTGTTTTGAAAGGTAATAATTATTGATTCAAGTTAATTCATGGATACTGGCCTATGGTATTTTTTATTTTACTTGTGTTAGTTTTGGCAGCATACGTTTTTCCAGAAATTTGTCCAGTTCATCCTGGTTGTATAATTTGTAGGCATAGAGGGGTACCTGGGTGGCTCAGTTGGTTAAGCGTCCAACTTCGGCTCAGGTCACGATCTCATGGTTTGTGAGTTCAAAGCCCCGCATAGGGCTCTGTGCTGACAGTTCAGAGCCTGGAGCCTGCTTTGGATTCTGTGTCTCCCTCTCTCTCAGCCCCTTCCCTGCTCATGCTCTGTCTCTCTCTCTCTCTCCCTCAGAAATAAAATAAACATTAAAAAAAAATTTGTAGTCATAGAGTTATTCACTGTATTCTTTTAGTATCCTTTTAACATGCATGGGATCTGTAGTGGTGTCTTCTCTTTGATTTCTGATATTAGTAATTTCTCTCTCTCTCTCTTTTTTATTCTTAGCTTATCAATTTTACTAATCTTTTCAAAAAATCCGATTTTGGTTTTGTAGATTTCCTCTATTGATTTCCTTTTTTGCAATTTATTAATTTCTGCTTTAATTCTTACTCTTTTTTTTTCTCCTGTTTACTTTGAATTTAATTTGCTTTCCTTTTTCCTAAAGTAGAAACCTGGAAATTTATTTTTGAAATTTATTTCTAGCATATGCATTCAGTGCTCTAATTTCCCACTGAGCACTACTTTTGCTGCATCCTAAAAATTTTCATAAGTTGTGTTTTCATTTTCATTTAGTTCAAAGTTTTTAATTTTTCTTATGATTTTTTCCTTGACCCATGTGTTATTTCAAATTGTGTTATTTAATCTGAATGTATTTTAGGACTTTTCATTCATCTTTGTTATTGGTTTCCAAGTTAATACTACCGTCTATGAGCACATAATGTCTGATTTCTATGCTTTTGTATTTGTTAAGGTTTGGTTTATGGCTCAGAAGGTGGTTTATTTTAGTCAATTTCTTTTTTAAAAAAATTTTTAATGTTTATTTATTTTTTAGAGAGAGAGAGAGAAGAGAAGACAAGACAAGACAAGAGTAGAGAGAGAGGGAGACACAGAATCTGAAGCATGGTCCAGGCTCTGAGCTGTCAGCACAGAGCCTGACACAGGGCTTGAACTCACAAACCATGAGATAATGACCTGAGCCCAAGTCGGATGCTTAATCACATTTTGGTCAATGTCCTATGTGAACTTGAGAAGAATGTGTTTTCTGCTGTTTTTCAATGAGTCTATATATGTAGTTACATCCAGCTGACTGATGGTGTTGTTGAGTTCAACTATGTCCTTACTCATTTTCTGCCTGTTTCATCTGTTCATTTCTGATAGTGAGGTGTTGAAATGTCCAACTATTATAGTGGATTTATCTATTTCTCCTTGCAGTTTTATCAGGTTTTTTTGCCTCATGTTATTTGCTGCTCTGTTCTTAGGCTTATACATGTTAGGGACTGTTATGTTTTCTTGGAGAATTCACCCTTTTATCATTATATAGTGTCCTTCTTTATCCATAATAACATATCTTCTCTGAAGTCTGCTCTGTCCTTACCTTTTTATAGCATATTTCATATTGTCTAAACATGATAAACTACTGCCTGGAGTGACATTTACTAGGCTAATGAAAGTAGGGCACTTAACACAGTAACAGGTGTGTTATAAACATGCAACAAACACTCACCATTATTATCAATAAAGTTCCTGTGATGATATCAGTACTTAAGAAGTGCTGTTACAATATATTTTAGGTCATAGAAACATTTTCACAAAATTCTTATCAATTCCTTAGATATTTATTGGGCTTTTTCTTTTAGTTATGCATCATTCTAAGTACTGAAGATATAGCAGTAAACAAAATAGGCAAACTCCTTGTCTGCGTGGAATATGCATTCCAGTGTGAAGACATAAAACATATAAAAATAAGTAAAAATATAATGCCATATAAAGATAAGTGCTATGACATAAAGCAAGACAAGGGTCTATTACAAGATAGTAATGAAGGCTGCTATTTTATTTAAAAAAAATTTTTTTAACGTTTATTTATTTTTGAGACAGAGAGAGACAGAGCATGAAGAGGGGAGGGGCAGAGAGAGAGGGAGACACAGAATCTGAAACAGGCTCCAGGCTCTGAGCTGTCAACACAGAGCCCGACGCGGGGCTCGAACTCACAGACCATAAGTTCAAAGTCGAGCCAAAGTCGGACGCTTAACCGACCAAGCCACCCAGGCGCCCCTGAAGGCTGCTATTTTAGATGGTCAGAGATGCCTCTAGGTAGATAAATTATTAAGTCGGAGTAGAGACTAAATGAAAGGAAGAAATGAACCATCTGAGAGAAGTGAATATCAGAGGAAAAAACAGTTGTGAAGTCTTCAAACATCCTTGCTTTTTGAGACACAGCAAGAAGGTCAGTATTAATGGAACAAAATAATGAGTGAGGAGAATAGTAAGGGGATGATATTGGAGAGGAAACTAGGAGCTAAGTTGGGTAAGGCTTTGGACTTATTCTTGGTAAATTGGGAATTTATTGAGGGATTTTGATCAAGCAAGTGACCTGAATTGCCATATATTCTGGCCATTGTATGATACACATATTAAGGGCAAAAGCAGTAGCTATTGTAATAGCCCTGGTTCGTTATGATAGTGACCTAGGCAAAGAATACAGAATAGGAGTCATTGAGAAGTGTCAGATTCTATACACACTTTGAAGTTATAACTGTTGATTCTGAGATCTGAGAGAAGCCAAGGATGACTGCAATTTTTATGATTTGAGTAACGGAGTGAATGATGTCACATTTTCTCAGATGAGGAACATAGGGGCAAATGAAACTTTTTGAGGAAAGTTTTGTCTTGATTAGTTAGTTTCAGAGAGCTATTTGAAATTCATTAACTAGTAAGTTAGATACAACTAGGGTGAGCACATAATTGATCATTTCAGCCATGACAGTTTTGAGAGTGAAAGAGACTACTAACTAGTTGGGTGCTAAGACAACAGATGTAAACTTGAGCTGTCCCAGGGTTATGTGGTCACCCTAGATATGAGAATCTAGAGTTTAATGGAAAGATTAAGCCTAAAGATGTAAGTGTGGAAGTCATCAAGTTATAGAGTGGTTAGCAATGGGACCAGATGAGATCACATTGGGAGTTAGTATATATAAAAATGAAAACAAGTCAGGAGACCAAGAACTGAACTCTGGCTACAAAGTTTAGGGATTGAGAATAAATTTATAAAAAAGAAATAAGGATGATTGTGAAAGAGATCTGAGACAGAGTACCACATTATATAGGATTAGCACATGGTGAAATTAAATCTAGAATAAAAATCTGTCTTTTAAATTACTTACATTACTATAAGTAATTACTATAAGATAAACAAGAACAATATATTTGGAGCAAGAAGTCTCAAGTTTATTTTGTGTTTTACTTGATTTAAAATTTTTAATCAAAGTACATATTTGATTAAAAAAATACTACTATATGATTATATAAATGAGAATCCCCCTTCTCTACTACTTTGTATGACTTAAGCTTGCTCCGAAAGGCAATTATTTTCACCTTTTTCTCTGGCCATTCTATTTCTAAATAAGAAGTGTGATGTGAATAATTATAGTATCTATCTCTTAGAGATGTTGGAAATATTAAACCATAAGAACTACATGTGTCAGTTGTTATTGTTACTTTTATCTTTAATTCACTGTTATGGAGGAAGAGGACTTGGTGTTGACATTTTCCCTACACATGTCTCTTCTCTCTATCCTTTCAATGTTTTATATTGTGTTTTGAAGTAAATCCATATTTAGTGTTATGATTAGCACAACCCTAAATATACATATATAAGCCACATATTATATCATTATCACTCTTTTTTTCTGTATACCATTTTATTTTTTCTAAACGTAATAATTACCTCAATTTTTGTTTGCTTTGGTTTTCTCTTTCTCTCCAAATTGCAAACTCCTCTCAGTACAACCAAAGACAACAGATATTTACTCATCTGTTAATAAACAAATGTTTAAATTTTAGTGCAGTCAAATTTATAGTTTCTTCCTCCAATAGTACTTTGATGGTTTTCAAAAAGGCATCCTACCCTACCCCCACCCCCATATCATAAGGAAAATGTCCTATAGTTTTTATTAACATTTAAAAAATTTTGCTGCTTACTTTTATGTCTATAACTCATATAGAATTGACATTTTGGTTTCATAGTAGATAAAGATCAATTTCTCTTTTACACGAAAATGCAATTATACCAACATCATTCATTGCACAACACTGTTTCCCTACTGATTTACATGTAGGGAAATCATGTATGGCTGGTTGCCATAAATCAAACTTTCACATAGGTGTGTCTGTTTCTCAGCTCTCTAGACTCTAATCTGATAGAGTATACAAGATAACACATCATTTTCATTTGTTTTCTTTGGTATATATCACACTTCCTCCCGCTACCTAATCAAGCCTTCTAGCTCTTGCTTCAAACTGGGCTAATTGCTCTTCAGGCCTTATATATCTTTACCATACACCTTGGAATTATTTTTTCTCTCTTATGCCGGATTCCTTGTTTATAAGACCCATGTTTTGTTTTGTTGTGTGTTTTTTTCTCTTGTTTTCCTCCTTCCTTATGGTGAAGCATATCCTACATTAGTTTTCTGAGAAAAGCTGTATAGAGAGGGTGCATTTCAGATCTTGTGTATCTGAAAATATTTTTATATCTATTCTCTCACTTGATTAATAATTTAGCTGGATATGTAATTCTAGGATGGATATTATTTTTCTTTCAAAATATATTTTTCTAGTTTCTACTATTACACTTAAGATTTCAAATGCCTTTTTGATTCCTGAACAGTTCAACTTGAAAACTCACTTCCTTCAATTTTCCACCACCCTATGCTGTCTCTGTTTTCTTTTTCTGGAACATTAATTAGTTTATTTCTGAATATCCTTAATGGAATAGCTATTAAAAGAAATCTTCTCTCTCTGATTTTCTTTCTTTTTGTCTTTTGCTCTAGGTTCTGGGAGATTTCCTATACTATACTTTAAAAACTTACATTGAAATTTTACAATTATACTACCACATTTAAAATTTTTAGGGGCACCTGGATGGCTTAGTTAAGTGTTCGACTTCGGTTCTGTCATGATCTCACAATTCACAGGTTCAAGCCCCACGTCAGACCCTGTGCTGACAGCTCAGAGCCTGGATCCTGCTTCAGATTCTGTGTCTCCCTCTCTCTCTGCCCCTCTCTGCTCAGGCTCTGTCTCTCTCACTCTCTCAAAACTAAATAAAAACATTAAAAAATGAAAAAAATTAAATAGTTCCTTCTTATTATGTAAATATTTTAAAACATTTTTGTGGCATCTCATCCTTGTTTCATAAGTGCAATATCTTCTCTTATCTGAGGATCTTAATTAACTTTTGAAAGAAAAATTTTCTTCTGCTCTCACAGCATCTTTACTTCCTTATTTTGGTGAATCTTCTTCAAGTCGGATGTTGTCCTTAAATATTGAGTTGTGTAGGCTGTCCATTTATATTTAAGAATGAGACATTAAAAAGATTATTGGAAACTATGTGGACTGGTGCATCTACTGGTGAGTTTCATTGTAGGGCTGTCAGGCGGATACCTAATTCTTTCATTGACGAACACCCAAATGTCTGTGTCTGTGATTCTTTTCCCTTGTGTTGATCACTTTCTTTAGAATTTTCAATTTTCATGCCTTGAGAATATAAGGACACTCATGCTCCTACTATGTAGTATATTAACTTTTAATTAATCTCCCTGTTTTTGCTGTGGCATTTCTTCTTTGAATTTAGCTCTTTTGTCTTTAGCTCAGAGGGCAACAGAGAAATGCCTTGTTTTGCAGGGTTGTGAAAGGGGTTGGGAATCTATTCGATTTTAAACCCAGTTTTTCTGAGTTATGCTGAACCCACACACTCCAAAACACCTGGTGTTTGCAGGAGTTGCTGCAACATAGATTATCATCCTTCCTTAGGTTTTCTCAGATTAGCTGCATTAGGCTCTCCCATTACTTCTTGGGGGAGTAATTAGCGCTCCCCCATTACTTCTCAGCTCTAAGTTTGTTTCCTTTTTAAAAATTTATTTTAAACTTCTTCCATAAGGTTTTGAACTCAAGGATGCATTTCATATTTTAGTTCTGTAGCCTAGTAATGTATCAGCCTGAAATTATTATGGCTTCTCTTTTCAGTAAACTGGAATATGATTGTGAACTATGTAATTCCCTGCTACATCCAATCACCTACTATTGATGAGGGAGCATAAGGCAAGCTGAGGGCAAAGTACAGGCTAATAGCAGCACCCCGCCCCCCACTTCTAAGTGGGGTAGATATGATATTCCTCAGACACTCTTGGCTGCCTAAGAACAAAGGAAAACAAAGGCTGCCAGAAAACAAATGGCTGACTGATAGAGATCACAGTAATGCAGGATAGGGGTCTCCTTCAGTTTATGGATAACTTAGTAAACTACAAGAAAAAAGCAATCCTTTCCATAGCCTAATCTCCAAAAATACATAGATTCCATTTCCTGGAGCCCTAAAATCACCCTCATCAAGATGTAGGTGTGTTTAAGTGCTTGCCATGGTGATGTGGGAAACAAAGGCAAATGAAAAATTAAATTCCCTTACTTCCTACAGCCCATCAACAAGTCTTTGAAAACAGGCAGAGTGACCTTTCTCTAGGAGCTCAGTTGCCTCGATGATGACACTTTGCTAGGGGCAAAAGGGAATCTTGGCTTAGCATTATCCTGCCCTGTCAGGATCTTGTTAGTCTCCTTAAACACATAAAAATTCCTTTGCAAACCTTCTTTGTCTTTAACCCCCAAGTATATGTTGGCAATTATACTCTAAGCATATGGCCTCTGATATATATCTGAAGGGTCTCATGACTGAGACCCTGTTTATTACTAAACAGTAATAAAATGTCATTTTCCTAGCAACAGCTAGCCCCCCAAGTTCCTAGAAACCTTGCTTTCAAAATTCCCTAGTGACAAGAAAAAAAAAGCCTTAGAGACTTACACTGTCCCTGACCCCCTCCCAACCTGAAAATATATAGTCTTCAAAACACAGTGCAGCTCTTTCTGCTCACATGTCCTGTCCCCGTGCTTTAATAAAATCACCTTTTTTGCACCTGAAAATATATAGTCTTCAAAACACAGTGCAGCTCTTTCTGCTCACATGTCCTGTCCCCGTGCTTTAATAAAATCACCTTTTTTGCACCAAAGACGTCTTCAAGAATTCTTTCTTGGCCATTGGCTCCAAACCCCACCATCACTTCAAAACCTAATCACTATTCAGAATTGCTACGAGTAATTTAGACACTATGAGAACTGAACATCCTCATGAACTTTGTATGTATTTTATGAGTGAGAATGAGCTTAGTTTTCTTTGTATATTATGTCAATGTGTTTTTATAGGTAAAAAACTTTTTAACTTTATTTAATTTTCATTGATAATAGAAAAATGTTCTTGACACACATTTACCATCAAAGCAAAAACTTTTAACACCGTAAGGATTTGACTGCTTGGTAAATGGACTGGATATACCTTATTCTTAGGGAGATCTTAACATGGTTAAATAATAATAGCTTTTAAATAAAAAATAACTATGTATTTGGCTGTAGAAAATGTTACAAATGTGCTTTCAAGAATTAAAAAAAACCCTTATTTGTTAGATTTAACAAAATGTGCAGTTGAAAAACTACAGTTTTTACCAAGGGAAATGAATGGAATATGTTATGTATTAAATCATTCCAAAAGACTGCGTACTTGAGAACTTCAAAGATCAGTTTGGCACTCTACCATGGTTGATTTAGGATGGAAGAATGTTTTCTCATTCTGGCATACTTGCTTTCATTATTCTTCTGTATCTCTCCATATAAGTCTATTGAACTGCAAAGAGCAAGTTAAAAAAAAAAGTAATCAGCGTAATAAAGCAACATAGACTTCCCAATTCATTTAGATTTGCTTCCACTGTTGTAGGATCAGATTTTACTGTTTGAAAACGTTCAAAGTTCAAGTTTGACCAGTTCAAAATACATTAACATTGTGTCAGTAGGTTTGCCTTTTTCGTATTCCTTTTGGCAAAGCTACTGATGATAGTAACTGTTTTAATTCTGAAATTCACATTTACTATAGATATTGGTAAATGAAATTAAATTCAACTCAACAGAATTCGATTTATTGATTAGTTGTATTCATGTTACAAACTCAACCTGCTCAAAGGATAAAAGACAGGAATAAAGGAAACTTTACTCTTTGAGTGGCAATGCCAGACATTCAGTCTCTTGTGGTTCTTCTTGGAAGAGGGACCTTCCCATTTTTTATATATTTAGATCTGAGTGGGTGTTTATATTCCTTGTACCAATCATAGACTTCAGTGCCCAGAAGCAAAATAGTTCCTGATAGGGACTATTTGCTGGCCATTTGCTGGCCTCTGGGAGTTTAGGTTTCTGGATTACCTCAGATTATCAATATTCAATCTCTTGGTAGTCTTGACTGCTGAACACAATCCTAAATATAAACCAAGTAAAAATCCCACTAAGAAGTCAAAATTACATTCTCAAAATACCAAATCTCACATTTTTATTCTAAGAGCTCTCATTCAGGGATTATATCAATGAACTTGCTTTAGACACGATCTTAGTATGTTTTGTTGTACAGTGTTTCAACTTCCTGATGGTTGATGAGATGAGAAGTGTGAAGTAGTAGAAAAACTTTCAGAGATTGAAGTGGTAAGTGATGGCTAATAGTTTGTTAGTGAAGGGAGAAAAAAATCATGTAAATTAGCAGAAAAATTATAAAAGTAAAGAAGTTTGGGGCAACAAAATGAAAGAGTAAGCATATCTGTATATCTAAAGCGTTGTTGCATATCTTTTTAGAAAAACAGTGTTAATTCATGCTTAAATGAGAAGTGATAATTATTGGGGCATTGCTGTGAGTTAGCTAGAGTCCATAGGGTCAAAAGAATACTGTCTTTTTTTTTTTTTTTTTTACCTCTAGTTACTTCCGTTATTCGATACAAGAAATGCACACTAAACAAACTGGGTGCTTGTTATTTCCTGGCCATATCATATTCTTTTATGCTTTCATGGGTTTGTTCTTTCTGAATTCTTTGTTTAGAGCTGGTCCATTTGCTGAACTCCTGCACATCTCTTGGAGACCAGCGTAAACAATTTTCTTTGGCACACTGAATCCTCACTCTCCTCTGGCAGAATGTATATCTATAATTAAAGTTCAGAACAAGCAAAAAAAAAATACACTTACACATTGATACACGTATATATGTGTTATGGTCAACTAATGAAACTGCATTTTTATAGGTCCATATAAAATCAAATATTAGCAATTTCATACAGTTTTTTGCCTTTTGGCCATCCTGATTTTGGAATATAAGTGCCAAAGCTTCATAAATAAATGAACAAAATAGACCTGTATTTGCTAACTTGGATATATGTTTTATTAATGCCTATATTATATAGGAATTTCATAATTGAAACAGGAAAGTGATCATCACTGGTAGACACTACACCAGATGACATATACTCTAACTTGAAATGCCACCACTTAGAAAGCAAACATTGTTTGAATACTTAAAAAGATCAAGGAAGGCATATCTTTAAATAGACTATGAGGAATAAAATATAGAAGTGAAAAATATATGCATATAATCTTATTATAAATCAATAACTTCCATTAGATAATTTATGCTTCTCTTTCTTTTATTATGTTATAAATTCCCTGAGGGAAAATATTATTTTTTCACTTTTGTAGGATCTTTCAATGAAAATAATGAACTTCCAATGTTAGAAAATAGTGCTGAGATTGTCATTACAATGATTATGGCATTTATATTGGAGCAACTTATTTAGGCAATATTTACCAAGAGATGTAAAGATTTTTTTAAAAAAAACCTCTCTCACCCGTAATTTCACTTCTTCTTCTAACAAAGTTACCTGATATATGGAGAAAATACAAATGCTTGAATATGTTTATACCACAGTTACTTAAAAACAGTAATATACTGGAAGCAATATAAAAGTTCAGTGACAGCAATATTTTAATATATTATCTCTGTAATAATTTATCTCTTCATTAATATGTCACACAGTGACAAAAATGATGGTTGTGAATATTGTGGAATAGTAACAGAAAAATGATAAAGAAAAAAGATGAGGTATAAATTTTATGATGCTTTAGATTAACACATGTGCATATTTTTAAAAGACCTGAAGAGCATACATAGATACAGTTTTTGTTGCTTTCTTTGGGTTTGAAGCAACTGCTTTTTACAAAATACCATGTGTATTTTGTAAAAAAAAGTGTTTTAAATAATTTTTAGAATTAAAATATATATAATTAAGAAGAGCAGATCTAAATTCTGTGAATGTAAAACTAGTGAAATAAAATGTGGTTTATTGCATTTCTATTATAAATTTCTCTCCCCCTCCCCGCCCCAGTCCTTGCAGTGATCTGTATAAATGAGCACTGTCTGTCTTCTTACTAGACTTTCTTTTTCTTCTTAGCGCTTACCATCTCTGACAATTACTATTATTTTAAAAACTGTAGTTGTTAGAGCATTTTTAGGCTCACAGTGAAATTAAGAGGAAGTTACAAATTTCCTGTATAGTCCCTATCCCCATGTAAGCATTTCTCCCATTATCAACATCCCCCATCTGAGTTGTACATTTGCTACAACTGATGAACGCACATCATGAACATTGACACATCATAATTGTCCAAAGTCTGTGGTTTACATTACTGTTTATTCTTGGTGTTGTAGATTCTATGGCTTTGGAAAAATAAATGTGTAATGACATATATCCATCATTATGGTATCACACAGAGTATTTTCACTGCCCTAAAAATCCTGTGCTTCTACTAGTCATTCCTCTCCACACTTTCTTCCTGGAAATCACTGATCTTTTTACTGTCTGCATAGTTTTGCCTTTTCCAGAAGGTCATATAGTTGGAATCTTATGGTGTGTGGCTCAGTTTCTTCATGTACTTTTTATGAATAATAAGAATTTGTCACAATGTTAATCCTCATGAATTTCTTCCTGGAATAATCTTGTTTACTTTATCTCTTTTCCAGTGTCATTTGATGGACAAATATGGTTATAAAAAAGGAATATTTTAGCTTTTTTGTTTGAGAGTTCTTGAAATACAAAACAATTGCTCTCAATATACATTAACCAATATCCTCTCTTTATAAAATATTATTTGTAATTTTCCTTTTAGCATAATGAGATAAAATGCATAGGTAATATAGCCAGCCTACTTGTATAATTTAAAAGTTATCAATAAAATTCTCTGGGTTCAACTTTAATATAAAGAGAAACAGAAAGATTCTAATTTATAATAAAATAACATGCATTTTAATTGAAAATATTTGGGCATAACTGCACAGGAAGTGATAATGAAATATTGATATTTCTGATATTAAAATAGATATATTTAGAATATATAAGATCACAGGTCCATCTGTATAGGAAGTACAACAAAGTGAAATAACAAAGATAAAAATACACACTAAATGAAAACTGTTACAATAAGTATTACATACTTATTTGTATATGATAAGAAAAAAAGGGAAATGATCTTCAATGAATTATTGGTAGCATACCAAGACTCACTACAAACTATAGAACTAACGTAAATAAGAAGGTATGATATTCCTGAAACTAGGTTAAGCCTTAATTATGAAGGTAGTATCAAAATCATTCTTGATAACATTCCTTCCAACTTGAACTCCCACTCAAGAGGCATACATTTAGTCACTACGCTTAAAAGATTATGGAGGACATAGCCTTTGATACCCAAGTAGAAATAGAGGATATATTGGAAGGATAAGCAGCAACCATTAGAAGTTACATAGTGAACCTCTGGGACAGTAAACAATAAGCAACTCAATATATATATTTCTAATTATTGTAAATTTTATAAACAAATACATAGGGTAGCTATAATGTCAAATATTTACAAGCCGTATTTGCTAATGAAATTCAAAATACCCCTGTATTTCATGTGCTATGCCAATTTAATATTAAAATATTAAGAGATCTCAAGTCTACTTTGATATGTATATGCAATTGTATATGCCAATTTAATATTACATTATTAATATTAAATTATTAATATTAAAATATTAAAATAATTAAAATTAAATTATTAATATTAAAATATTAAGAGATCTCAAGTCTACTTTGATATGTATATGCAATTGTTTCATTGTTTGCATTAACTGCACCACTGCTTTGAAATCTTCAGTATCTAGATAATTCCAGTAGGGTGTGGTTGTGTGTATATGTGGGTCCCTGGGCAACACTTTCAGCATTTTCAGTGTAAACATTTCCTGAAAGAATTAAGTTGAAATATGCATAAGTAATCAATCATGTTGGCTCTTTGGTTAGAAATGTATGGCAACTTTCCCCATTTTGCGAAATATTCCATTTAACAACATGACTAATCCTCAATAAGGTCTTACGATTTGACTTTGATGGATAACATGAAGGACAAAAGTCCCCAAATGTGGAATTCTTTTCATAAAAACCTTACCACAATCCAAAAAGAGTGGTGAAAATAGTTTTTTTTTTGTGTGTGTGTGTGTTGAAAGGCATGTATTTCTAAACTCTAAGGAAAATATTCACAGATATTGTACTTCAGAGCACCCACTTGATATAGAAAAATTCAGTTTATAATTTTTCAGATAGCACACAACATGAGAAGATTTCGGAAAACCTAGTTTTTTCTGAACTGGGATGTAGCATTGCTAGACAAACACTTGTCTCCCTAGAACATGTTGCATGGAGGCAGGGTACACTGGCAAATATATATATATATATATATATATATATATATATATATATATATATATATATATAATTGCTTGTAGTAGTAGTAGAAGTAGTAGTAGAAAAAGAAGAAGAAGAAGAAGAAGAAGAAGAAGAAGAAGAAGAAGAAGAAAGAATGGAGTTATGAATGAGAACTGTCTTCATTAGAAGAACTCACTTCATTAGAAGTGAGATGTGGGGAAGAATTATAACACAGAACAAAACATTGTATTCAAAGGCTAGAGGAAAGTTCTTGACTGGGAGGGCTCCTTTAATCACCCCCACACATTTATTGAGATATAATTAACATATAGTATTGTATAAATTTAAGATGTATAAGGTGTTGATTTGATTTCATATACATATATTGCAAAATGATTGTTATCATAGCATTGACTAACACCTCCATAATGTCATATAATTGCCATTTCTTTCTTTTTATGGTGAGAACATTTAAGATCTACCCTAAGGGTGATTTCTTGAACCATCATTTACTCATGAAGCAATTCCTACCATGATTTTTCCTTGGCTCAGAATTTTTCTGGTATACATTTCAACTTCATAAATGTTGCTAAATGAATTATACAAATTACAGTATTATTACTGTATTATTTGTAGGGAGTGTATCAAAGCTATTCCATTGTAGGACAAAAAAGTAATTTTCACTGAAGGATGTGGGCAGCAGATTTGAACATAGTTTATAAATCGGCACCCTTCTTAGGTGCATAATTGCCTACAGGTTTTTACCTTTTACATCGAGATCTATACAACCCAGAGATTATGGGAGGCCATGGGGGAAGTGGCTGCCTGCAGTTGAAATAGTCTTCAGTGTTAGTTATACCAAATTTCCACAGCTTGTAGCTAATGAAGTTACAGACTATAATCTGATTGACATAGATCCCTGTTTCCTATATAGCTAACATATGTTTTCTACAGGAACATATTAACATGATTGATAATTCCTTCAGATATTATATGGAGAAACATCTGTTGATTTGATTACACATAGGGACATGCACAGGTATTAGAATGGTTAATTTGGAATAGATCACTTGTTTTTCAACTTATTTATGCGGAATTAATATACATAAATCCTCTATATGTGAAGTTATTGTACCAAAAATATCTAGAAGAGGCAGACAGAATCAACTCCAGTTTTTTCTATGTGTGTTGTACACATAGGCAACTCAATTCTGATTGAATAGCTTTTTCCTTTGTGTGTAAAGGAGCTATTATGATAGAGTATAAATAGTGGATACCTAAGTTGCATTTTTGGTTTTTACTGAGCCAGAAGAAAACTGTTAATGTTATTAAATGATTGGTAAGTATTGTCAAAGGATTTGGAATTTTTAAATATGGAGGAAGGCTTGAGAAAAGATGTCAACAATATTTATTTAATCTATGGAATTATTTATTTAACAAAATTGTGAATAGGGAAAGTTTATTCTTAGAGAAAAAAACCTATTGCCTTAATTCTCCCTTTAGAGCTCCTTGCTCTCCCTCTGCCCATTTCAATGAATCAATTCTTTCTTATTTTCTGGATAGTCACCATCATCAAAATCTGTACTCAATGTATACTAAGGTGAGACACATTCATAATGGTATAAAGTTTGCTTCTTTCCAGAATAAGCCCGTGTTAATAAGTGTAACCAAAATTTTTTGTGGGTTTCTTCTATGAGCTGCAGAATATGGAGTAGTTGAAGCCAGAAATTCTAAAAGACTGTCCATGGATCCAACGTCCTAAGCAATTTTCTAAGAGCATTCCATGGTCAAATGTTTGGAAATATTGTCCCTTTATTGGAATTCAAAATTCATCTTAGAATACAGATTGTGAGAAGATTTGTGAAAAAATTTCTTTAATTCTGTTTAACACAGCATTTGACAATTGTATTTGACCATGAAAGCCAACTATTATTTGTTTGTTTCTGTATCACCTATTGATATTTATCAGACTCATTGGGTCATGGGATGCATTACTAGAAATGCTGCTTAGGGATGTGGTCCATTGTCTCTGAACTCATGCTGCCTGACAAGTTTGTCACTTTGACATTAATGGGATAGAAAACTGTGACCAATGATTTTTTTCCACAGAGGACAGAAAAAAATTTAGATTTACTAGTTTACCAGTAAGAAGACTTTTCTGACATTGGACGTAAGTTAAACTTTGAGCTCCTGATCTGGAGAAGCTTTGAAGACTTTAGAATAAAAGCATTTTTGATCTTTTTGGGCTAATGTGAAGTGCAAGATATGGTGTTGTTCTCATTGAATAAGGCCCAATAGACATGCATGAGAAGTTTCAAAGTTTATTGCAAAGAGAACTTATTTCACTGGACTTTATTCATGTACTCAGATAAGTACTATCTTCCCCCTCTGCATTATTTTCACCACAGCATTTACTATCATCTGATATATATTTTACTTATTTAATTTATTGTCATGCCTCCCTTAACCGGAATATAATCTTCATAATGGCAAGGGAAATTTCTTTTATTCATTGTTGTGTATCCAGCATTTAGAGTAGTGCCTGACACATAGAAGGTAAAAAAAATAATGCTAGCTATATTTGTTAACTGGATGAAGTAGTCCTGAATTAGATATATATCTATATTTAAAGGTTTTATCACCACACAGGTAATAGATATATTGATGACAATAGATGAAATCATCTAGGGAAGCTATATGGAATGAAAAGGTAAAAATTTTGAGGCTCACCAACATTTACAGGGAACAGAGGAGGAAAAGTCCATATGGGCACTGAGAAAGAGAAATGAGGAGATACATGGAGAATGAAAAGAAAATGGTAGCTTCAAAATAATTGACAAGACCATCAAGAAAGAAATTGTACTAAGACTACAGAGAAATTGGGTATGAGAAACATCTCTTCTCTAAAGAGTCCTACTTAAAAAAAATTTTTTTTATATTTATTTATTTTTGAGAGAGAGAGCGAGAGAGCGAGCATGAGTGGGGGAGGGGCAGAGAGAGGGTGACAGAATCTGCAGCAGGCTCCAGGCTCTGAGCTGTCAGCACAGAGCCCAAGGCGGGGCTCAAACTCATGAACTATGATATCATGACCTGAGCCGAAGTTGGTGGCTCAACCCACCTAGCCACCCAGGCGCCCCAAGAGTCTTACTTTTAATTATCAGATTTTCTAAGATGTACGTTATACCTAATTTCATACAATTTGTACTGGTGAAGATTTTTCTGCAGCTTTTACAACATAGTAATTATAAAGAACTTCTGATAGTCATGTTATAGTGTAACTTTTAAAAATATATAAAATGTTCTTGATTTTGGAAAACAACATGTGATCGAGCTTACCTTTGGTGGGTGACTTTGGAAGTGAGAGAATTAAATTTTGGCATCTTTCTAGTTCTAGAGTAAGTGTGGGGGGTATATGAAAAATGGAGCTGTAGTCTCAACTCCGTGTAATCTCAAATCATGTGATATTCTCCTAGGGCCAATTCAGATCATGTTTCTGGTACCCACTGTCATTTCCCTCGTCTTGTAAGGTGGACCCTATATGTAATGGTGACACGCGTCTGTTTTTAATAATGCAATGGGAGTTGAATTCTCTTGCTCACATGTGTAAGGCATGTCAAACCTATTTGAGGAGACTTTTAGACCCATTGGTACTAAATTTGTAATATATTAATGAATTGGGGTATTCTGAATTTATTATGGATATTTTTTTTCTGGATAATCTTTATACATCTATATTTCCTTAGTAGGTGGAATAGAGGCAGTGAAATTATTTATGCTTGCACTATATATAAATAATTATTTAAATAATCTCTACACTCAGTGTGGGGCTTAAACTCACAACCTTGAGATCAAGAGCCACATCCTCTTCCAACTGAGCCAGCCAGGTGCCCCAATCTTGGCCCTATATTTAGATTGAAAGTGTGGTAGTCCTTAAAGTTCAGTATGGAGGTTTCTAGGAACATATATTTCTGGTAATCTCTAAAAATATTCAGTCATTGTCTTTATAACCAATGGCAGCATGCTTGTTTTAGGAGCTGACTTCTACCCTTTTCCTAATGATTGAATTCAGTGAAATTCTAGCTTACTACTTTGTACTTCAGAATTATAGATGAGAAAAGAAAGATTGGGAGTCTATAAAACCAACCACTTTTGGTTCTGTGTACTATTTCTCTGTAACTATATAAATGTTTATATCAATTATACTTAATTTAATTAGTGTCAGTTAATCTAATTACAGAATTCATAGTGATTTTTTTTAAAAAGAAAACTCAGAATATGACACGAAAATATAAATCCATCCTGCTATTATACTTTACAAAGAGTAGGCTGGACTTTAATTTTGTAAAAGGAAAATGCCTTTGCCTAAAAGAGATATTTTTATTGATTGTGGATATTTTAATGTGAAATTTGGCACAATCATCATCTTGGTATAGTGGAAAGAGTTATACACTCAATTAGAATTCCTAGATTCTAACCTCTGTTCTGTCATTTATTATGTGTTTTCCCATTGACAATATCTGGGTCTCCATTTATATGATTTTTCTTATTCCTCTATATCTTTAGTATCTTATGATTATGAATTATCTTGATTGAATAAAAAGGAAACACATGTCCAAATTTGGATTATGTGTACATTCGGACAGTCAGTTGAAATTGCTTCAGGTTTTTAAGAAGGATGAATAGGAGATTTTACTTTTCTTTTAATTCCAAAGAACCCTCATGGAATAAAAGATGGTCAACTCCTGTGGCAGGGAATGTAAATTTTGTTCCACCAACAGTCCAATTCTCCTGACATGTGTTTTGCTTTTGCTGTTGAGGGGCCTTTTGAAGTTTCTTGGAAGGAAGTCTCATGCTATATGGAGAGACAAGCCAGGGCAAGCAAAGTTAGTAAGAGGAATGTGGCACACACGCTTAAGGCTGCTAGTGCTGTTTGTCATTTGTTGCAAAAAGACAGTGCTCGCTTTGGCAGCACGCATACTAAACTTTCTTGCAAGACTGGTGAAGCTTTAGTTGCTGGGAAGTGGAGCCCAGAGTTCATCTGTTCATGGAAACATCATGCCTAGACTAGAGAATTGCTGTCACTTCAGCTATTACTTCATTTTGTGTGCTTTAAAAACACAGACTGTTCTTAATCATTTTTTACAGTCATTTTTATGATTGTGATCTGTGTTGGAGAACCCTGGGGAAAATAATAAGAATAATCTGAATTCTAGATTTTTGGGTACAGTTGTAAGTTTGTAGGTGTCTTTTGTTTGATAGCTTTTTAAAAAATTACTTAATTCAAAAGAAGATCAAGAGAAAACAGTGTTTCAAAAACATTTGCAGTTCGTGATATATGAGTCAGAAATGAGTAAGGCTAGGGATAGGTCTGTTTGATGTGCAAAACTCTATTTTAACATTACTTGAAAAAAACCCACTCTTTGATGTAGGATATCAGGGAGTCTCACTAAATGTTTTCTGTTGAAATAGATAAGACAATTATAGGCTCTGGGCTCTGGTTCTTAGGCTAGTTTGTGTGTGAGTATAAACATGTCCTTTATCTTTTGAAACTTTTTAGAGAATACTTTCCAGATATGGTTTTTATTCATTTTAGACACTGAAAATATTAAATGTCTAATTTTTACTCAGAGCTGTGAGAGCAGCCATGAAGAAGAAAAGTGAACTATTGAGTAAAGTTGCCTTGAAGGAATTCAGAGTCTAATTGGGAGGCAATATTAACACAGATTAAGCAAAGAGTCAACTCTACAAAATAGTGTTAAATTATGGACTATAGGAATTCTAGAATAGGAAAATACACAGAGGTCTCTACTAAAATTTCCTTTTAATTTATTTCCATTGTTGGAACATGCAACATCTCATATAGCTAAATTTTTCAAATGATTGAAATATAGTGCTTTGAGATTTTAATTTAAATTATATTGATGAGGTTTTTAAAAGTTTATTTATTTATAATAAATAAAGAGAGAAAAGAGAGAGCATATGTGCAAATGGGGAGGGGCAAAGAGAGAGGAGAGAGAGAATCCCAAGCAGGTTCCTCACTGTCAGCACAGAGCTCGATCTCACAAAATGTGAGAACATGACCTGAGCTGAAATCAAGAGTCAGACACTCAACCTCTGGAGCCACCCAGGCATGCCAGTGAGGTTTTAGTAAAACATACAACATAATCTTTTTCTAAATAAAAATGTTTCTTTATATTAGCATCATCATTAGGAACATAGGTTCCTTGAGCTAGAAATAAACTTAGAGACAATCTGGTCTAATCCCTTCATTAGATAGTTGTGGAAACTGAATCTCAGAGAATGTTCCAAGGGAGAACAGAGGCTAGAATCTAAGCTTTACCAACTCTTGGGATTTTATTATTGTATTATATTGTACTTTTGATATTTTCTTTTGGGGTCTCTGATGTATGTAAGACTAATTTTTCCTCCAGGTAAGTGATTCTAGACTGTTATGCTTTTTACATTTTTTCTCTTCGTGTTTTGTTGTTTTTCACCATCATCAGCCCAACAGAAGTAATGTTTTAAGACTGTAATATGCCTGCTTTAAATGGGGAAATGGCTTCTAGCTGTCTCCAAAATAAAGCTAGTAAGTACTATGACCAAAGATGGTACCTTTTAATCCATGGATTTAGGGGGAAGTTTGGGCATGTGGCTTCCTGTTTTCCTCTCCATTCCGACTTCCGCCTTCATCCTGGGTGACTTTATTAGCCATACTAATGATGGTTCCAAACTCTGGATTCCCATTGCTACTAGTGTGTACTCCATCACTTTGACCACTTTCTTGGCATTATCCTCAACAATTTTAACCTATTTTGCTTTACTTTTCTGTAGTAAGCAACTCTCAATTAGTCCACCTGTCTCTTTTTTTTTTTTTAACGTTTATTCATTTTTGAGAGACAGAGACAGACAGAGCATGAGTGGGGGAGGGGCAGAGAGGGAGGAAGACACAGAATCTGAAGCAGGCTCCAGGCTCGGAGCTGTCAGCACAGAGACCGACCATGGGGCTTGAACTCACGAACCATGAGATCATGACCTGAGCTGAAGTTGGATGCTTAACCGACTGAGCCACCCAGGCGCCCCTCCACCTGTCTCTTTTAAGTCTCTATGAGAAAGTTATTGGTGCTGCCTTAGATTCAAAGTCTTCGAACTCATATGGCATTTTAATACTACCAGGAATTCTTCTATATTTTCCTAGACAACTCTTTCTCTTATTTTCCACAACTTTCAAAATTCTCCCCCTTCCAAACATGTTTTTCCTCTTACTTTTGCTCTTGCTCTCAATGGGTGGTCCTGCCTCACACAAAAAAGAAGGCTTCAACTAAGAGCACCCTTAGTTTCCTGCCACCAACCCTGAAATCTGGTAGCATTTGCACCCTTGTTTCCTTTTTTCCCTTTGGTTACTGTGCATAGTGTGAGCTAGGGATCTAATTTTATTTGAATTTTTCCATGTGAATAAATAATTATTCCACTACCTTGTATCAGTTAAGTCACTTTCCTCCTTCCTTCCTTCCTTCCTTCCTTCCTTCCTTCCTTCCTTCCTTCCTCCCCTCCTTCCTTCCCTCCTTCCTTCCTTCCTCCCCTCCTTCCTTCTTGCCTCCCTTCCTCCCCTCCTTCCTTCTTGCCTCCCTTCCTCCTTCCTCCCTTCCTTCCTTCCTTCCTTCCTCCCCTCCTTCCTCATTCCCTTCCTTCCTTCCTTTCTTTTAATGTCATTAGTAGATATTTTTTTCCTTTTAGGCCTGATCTGTTTCTGAGTTCTCTATCTGGTTAATCAGTCTATTTTTTCTCACGGTATTCATTATCACATAGTTTAATTACTACAGCTTTTTTGTAAGTCTTGATATCTAGAAGGGCCTGAGCCTCTACACTATTCTTCAAAATGAAGAGAGTTCATTGCAGCATTCTTCGATGTAAATTTTAGAATCATATTGGTAAGTTACCTAAAAATAAGTTTTTGGGATCTTTATTGTAATAGCACTGAATTTACATATTAACTTGGGAGAGAGTTGACATCTTTATGATATTGAATATTCTAGTCTGTAAATATGGTATATCTCTCTATTTAGTTAGGTCTTTTTTTTAAAATCTTCTCTAATAACACTGTATGTTTTTCTCCACACAAGTTTTTATAAAATTTTAAGGCTTTTTCTTGAGTGTCTTATAGGTTTTGAGGCTATTTTGAATAAAAATTTTCCTACCAAAATGACCTTTCAAAAATATATATCTGCTCAAAGCAAGATACTGCCTAAAATCCTTCAATGGATTCTTATTGTTCTTAGTATTAATATTTAGACTCTAATAAGACATACATGTTTCTCATAAACTGGCTCTTGTTTTTCTTCTTATCCTCAGCTTTCATGCCAGCCTTATCATTTCCTTTAAATTCCAGCCACATAATTTTTTTGCCCTTAGTTCCTCATGCCTCCTGAATCACTGACAAGTACTGTCAACTCTATATCCGAAAATTTGTGTTGCAAATCCAATCACATTTTGTCATTTCCACTGCTTCCATTCTAAACCAAGCAAACATTATCTCTGCCTTGGCTGATTATAATATCCTTTAATTTATTTTCTTATTTTCATTCTCACCTCTCTATAATCCATTTCCAACATAATAGCCATCCTTTGAAAAATATAAATCAGATTATATATATCCTCTGCTGAAAACCCTCTTTATTGTAGATCTCACTTGGTCATACATTCCAGCCCTGGCCCATTCTTTGTTCCTCAAACAAATCAAGGCCTTGTAGTTTTTGACTATTTCTTCTGCCTCAAATGTATTTTGACCCACCAAACTGTAAACACTAGAAGAGCAGAGGCCTTTTCTGTCTTGCCCATGGCTCTATTCCCAGCCTTCTAAGGGTTCAATAAATATTTTTGAAAAAATAAATGACTGCATTCCTTTTTGATTCCTCAAATGCATTGGGTTCTTTTTAGCTCATCTCATTATTTCTCTTTGCCTAAAACAACATCTTTCTCTGTTTCTCCCCTCACAATCTTTCCCACCTTAGCCTAGAAACATTATCATCTAAATATTAGTTTAGTTTCATTCCTTGGACAGCTTTCCAGGATCTCTATCTTGCTATCTTCGTCATGGAGTGATGGGAATGGGAGTTACTGTTCTGTATCTCTGGATACCCTGCGGTATTCTGTTATATCATTATCTCTTTTGCTGGACTATAAACCCCATGTGGCAGAGGCTGCTTTTTCCCCATGGTATTTGCAGCATGTAGCACTGTATCTTGCTCATGATATAATTATTCAACAAGTGTTTGATGAATTAACAAAAGAGTAAATGAATGACTAAATCTGATTTCAGTTCCCAGAGGCCCTTTTATTTTTATTTCTGTCTGTTATCTATCTTACAGAATAATATTAGTATTTGAAAACTAACCTCTAGAGAGCAGATTGCTCTATTTCATTTCCAGTATCTTTTATCTAGGAATCCCAGAGAAGCTTAGAAATAATATCTGAACAATGTCAATTTTTCTGACTTTGTAGTTTAACTATCCCTAATAAAGACAGATAAGAGAGTGTTGTTGATGGGGAAAAAATAATACTTCTATAGAATTCTATGGAATTTTGAATGGGTATTTCTACAGATGCTGAGAGAAAAAAAATAATTTTTTTAGGATATGAAAATAGGTAGCCTAGGGTGGATTTTTTAAATGGAAATCCCCAGAATCTTAGAGAGTAATTAACCCATTTATTGCTTTCTACTGCTTTTGTTAAGGACTGTGTGAACACAATTTGGGAGATATTTAACTTGAACATAAATTATTGTATCTTCCTTTACCAATACTCTGAATCCCGCTCCCTGCTATTTCAGAGGGTCATTGATTTGTGGATCATTATTTCTGTTTCCCTACCTTAAACATCTTTGTGTCTATAAGTTCCTCCTCCCAGATCATAGGCATACTCAAAGTGCTCCCTTCTAAAACCAAATTCCATATCTGCAAATCCTACTCTGTTTTTCCTGCTCTTCTTTGCCTTCAATCTAGCTCTTTCTTTTATTTCTTTCTTCCAAGTCATTATACATTTTATTTATTTTTCTTGCCCTATTGTGTTAGCTAAGATTTCCAGTATGATGTTGGAGTGGTGAGAAGAGATATTCTTGCCTTGTTTCTGATCATAGCAGGAAAACATCTCATCAGTAAGTATGATGTCATCTGTAGGATTTTATAAATGTTCTTTATCAAATTGAGGAAGTTCCCCTTTAATCCTAGTTTGATATGAGTTTTTATCAAGAGTGTTGGATTTTGTCAAATTATTTTTCTGCATCTATTGCTAGAATTACATTATATTTTTCTTCTTTAACCTGTTGATATGATGGATTACATCTGTTGATTTTCAAATGTTGACACAGCCTTGCATACTATACTTGGGATAAATCCCATGTGGCCATGGTGTAATTTTTTTTAATATATGTTTTTGGATTTGATTTGCTAATATTTTGTTGAAGCTTTTTGCATTTATGTTCGGGAGAGATATTGGTTAGTAGTTTACCTTTCCTGTAATGTCTTTACTCTTGGTATTGGGGTAGTGCTGGCCTCATAGAATGAGTTAGGGAGTATTCCCTCTGCTTCTATTTTTTGGAAGAGATTGTAGAGAATTGGTGTAACTTTCTTATTAAATGTTTGGTAGAATTCATCTGTGAGCCCATCAGGGCCTAATGCTTTTTGTTTTGAAATGTTATTAATTATTGATTCAATTTCTTTAATAGATATGGGCCTATTGAGATTGTCTATTTATCTCTGTGTAAGTTTTGGTAGATTTTTGGGGCACCTGGGTGGCTCAGTTGTTAAGCGTCTGACTTCACTCAGGTCATGATCTCACAGCACGTGAGTATGAGCCCGCTTAGGGCTCTGGGCTGACAGTTCAAAGCCTGGACCCTGCTTCAGCCTGTGTCTCCCTTTTCTCTGCCCCTCCCTGGATTGTGCTCTTTTTCCCTCAAAAATAAATAAACATTAAAACAAATTTATAAAAAAATTTTTGGTAGATTTTTTTTCAGGGATTAATCTCTTTCATCTTGGTTATTAAATTTGTGGGTATAAAGTTGTGCATACTGTTCCTTTATTATTCTTTTAATGTCCATAAGATCTGTCATTATGTCCCCTCTTTCTGATGTTAGTAATTTGTGTTTTCTCTGTTTCTGTTAGTTAACCTGACTAGAGGTTCATCAATTTTATTAGTCTTTCCAAAGAAGTCACTTTTAGTTTTGTTGACCTCCATTGGTTTCTGTTTTCAATCTCATTGATTTCTGCTCTAATTTTTATTATATATTTTCTTCTGCTTACTTTGTATTTAATTAGCTCTTCTTTTTCTAGCTCATTAATGTAGAAGTTTATATTATTGATTTTGGATTTTTCTTCTTTTTAATATATGCATTAAATGCTATAAATATCCCTCCAGTCTCTGTTTTTGCTACATCCCACAAATGTTGATAAGTTGTATTTGCATTTAAATTTAATTCAAAATTTTGTTAAATGTCTCCTGAGACTGCTTATTTGACCACTGTATAGTTTTTTTTTTTAATTTATTCTAGATATATATAGAGAGACCATGAGGGAGAGAGAGAAACTTAAGCAGACCCCACATTCAGCATGGAGCCTGATGCAGGGCTCAACCCCCACAACCCTGGGATCATGACCTGAGAAAAAATCAAGAGTTGGATGCTCAACCAATTGAGCCACTCAGGAGCCCCAACCCATGTGTTATTTAGAAGTGTGTTGTTTAATCTCCAAGTATTTTGGGATTATCCAACTATCTATATTGACTTGTAGTCTAATTACATTGTGGTCTGAAAGCAAACTTTGGATAACTCCCATTCTTTTAAATTTGTTTCACTAAAACTCATTGTGTTTATGACCCAGAATGTGGCTTGTCTTGGTTCCCCTGCTTATTCTGCTATTGTTGGGTGTCACTTAGATGTCAATTACATCCAGATGATTGATGTTGCTTTTTAGTTCAGCTGTCTTTACAGAATTTTTGCCTGCTGGATCTGTCAGTTACTGAGAGTGTTGAAGTCTCCACCTAGAAAGTAGATTAATCTTTCTCCTTGAAATTTTATCAGTTTTTATTGATACTGTTTTGTTAGACCATATATATTAAGGATTGTTAATTTTCTTAGGGAATTGACCCTGTTATCATTATGTAATTCCTCTCTGTATCCATATAATTTGCCTTGATCTGAGTCTTTTTTTCTACCATTTATATAGATACTCCAGCTTTCTTTGACTAGTCTTATCATGGTATATATCTCCTCATTCCTTTAGTTTTAATTTATCTGTTGCTTAAAATTTAAAGTAGGCTTCTGGGGTGCCTAGGTGGTTCAGTGGTTAAACATCCCAGTGGTTAAGTATGGAGCCCTGCATCAGGCTCTGTGCTGACAGTAGGGAGCCTGCTTGGGATTCTCCTCCCCCGTTCGGCCCCTCCCCCAACTCATACTTTCTTACTCTCTTTCTGTCTCTCAAAATAAATAAATAAATAAATAAATAAATAAATAAATAAATAAACATTAAAAAAATAAAGTTGCCTGGGGTGCCTGGGTGACTCAGCCAGTTGAGTGTCTGACTCTTGATTTTGGCCCAGGTCATGATCTCATGGTTCATGAGACTGAGCCCTGCATTGGGCTCTGTGCTGACAGAAGGATTCTCTCTCTTTGTCCCTTCTTTGTGCTTTCTCTTTCTCTCTCTCAAAATAAATACATAAACATTAAAAAAAAATAATAAAGTAAGCTTCTTATAGACAACATATAACTGGATCTTTCCTTCTTACTCACTCTGATAATCTGTCTTTTAATTGGTATATTTAGATCATTGACATTTAAAGTGAGTATTGATACAGTTGGAATAATCTCTACCATATTTTTTACTGTTTTGTATTTGTTGCATTGGTTTTTGATTCTTTTTTTTTCTTTCACTCTTTTTCTTCATTCTCTGGTTTTAATTGAGCATTTCGTATGATTTATTTAATCTCCTCTGTTAGCATATCAAGTTTACTTTAAAAAAATTTTTTTGAGTGGTTGCTCTCAAGTTTTCAATATACATTACAACTAATCTCAGTTCACTTCCAAATAATACTCTATTGCTTCATGGGTAGTGCAAGTAACTTATGATGGAGCATTTTCAATTCCTCCTTCCCATCCCTTATAATATTACTGTCCCTGATTTCACTTATCAAAAAGTTGTAAGCACTGAATATATTGTTGCTGTTATTTTGAAAAAAAAAAAAACCTACTATCGGATCAATTAAAAATAAAGATTTTATTTTGTCTTCATTTACTCCTTTTTGAAGATTCTACTTTTCTTTACATAGGTCTAAGTTTCTGACTTATCTCACTTTTTTTTTTCTTTTTGAAGAATGTCTTTTGCAAGATAGATCTACTGGTGAAAAAAAATATTTCAATTTTTATTTGAGAAAGTCTTTATTCCTCCTTCACTTTTAAAGAAATTTCACTGAACAGAAAATTTATGTTAGTGTTTTTTCTTTCAACAGTTTAAATATTTCACTTCACTCTTTTCTTATTCGTATGAAGAAAAATATGATGTAATTTTATCCCTCAGCTGATTTAAACAGTTTCTCATTGTCTTTGATTTTCTGCAGTTTGAATGTAATATACCAAAATGTAGGTTTTGTGTTTGGTTGGTTTTGGTTTGGGACTTTTGTTTTGTTTCGTTTGTATTTTGGTTGGTCTTTATCTTTCTTTGTGTTATCTGAGCTTCCTGAATCTGTGATTTATGTCTGCCATTAATTTTTTAAAATTCTCAGCCATTATTACTTCAAACATTCCCTCTATTCCTTTCTTTTTTTTCTTCTTCTGATATTCCAATTATGTATATATTGTACCATTAGTAATTGTCCCACACTTATTTGATATTGTGTTCCAATTTTTAAAATTTTTTTCTCTTGGATTTTCAGTTTTAGAAGTTGCTGTTAACATTTTTTTTTCAAGCACACGGGTTCTTGGTTGAGTGTGTGTATTGATGAGCTAGCTAGCTTATCAAAGTCATTCTTCATTTGCATTATGGTGTTTTTGATTTTTAGCATTTCCCTTTAATTCATTTTTGGAGTTTTCATCTCTCTGCTTACAGTATCTATCCAATGTTGCATGTTACCTGCTTTTTATGGTAGAGTCCCTAGCATGCCAATTGTAATTGTTTTAAATTTCTAATCTGATAATCTCAACATCTCTATCATATCCAAATCTGATTCTGATGCTTGCTCTGTCACTTCAAACCGTGTTTTTTTGTCTTTTAGTAGGCCTTGTAATTTTTGTGAAAACTGGACATGATGTACCAGGTAAAAGGAGCTGAAGTAAATAGGCCTTTAGTGTGAAGTTTTCTGCTTATCTGCCTAGGAGTTATGCTGTGTTTATTGCTTGCTATAGCTGTAGGTGTCAGGGGCTAAAATTTCCTCTAATATCCTTGTTGTTTTCCCTGTTACCTTTGGGTTCTCCTTCAATAAGGTGCTGTTCTCCATCATAATCCCCTGTTATTATACAGGAGCCTTAACATAAGGTAGTGGGGTGTGAAGGGACAGGGATTGTTTTTATACTTAATGATTAGGCCCTTGCCTCCAGGCTATGACCTAAGCAAGTGCTCGTCAGTTTTGTTTTGTTTTTTTTTTTCCTACCCTTAAGTGAAATAACAAGGCTAGACAGGACTGAAGTTGAGTAATTCCCTTCCCCTAGGTCAATTAGGCTCTGATAAAATCCCAGTCTGTTAGGCTTTGGTAGACAGAAGAAGAGAGAGAGAAAGAATGTGGGAATATAAAACAGCTAAATCCTCATCTTTCATTACAGGAAACTGAGAGGTAATATCTGAAACTGTCAAGTGAAGAAAAAGGTATATAAGTCTGTTATTTAGAAATATAGAGACAAATACCAGAAGAAACAGCTAAAGACAACTGAAATTGGTTTCTTTTGGAGGGATTGGGGACAGTTTGAAAGGGTGTACAAGAGGCTTCCTTTTTTCAGTAGAAACATCATAGTAATTACTTTTCAAATCAACTTTCTTGATAAAAGTGTAAATACATTTTAAAAGATAATTAAAGAGTGTATGGTTAACCTCTGAGTTTTTGCCCAGTTTTGTCTGTGTCTCTGGCTGTGGAGCTTGTGTGATAGTTGATTATTGGCTGGCGTTGGTTTAGTACTCTGCCAATGAAATGCAAGGAGGTAATGTGAAGCGAGTAGACGCCCAAGTTAATTGTGGCGTCGCCATCTGCTTTATGTACGCCATGACAGACACTCGGGATTTTAGTGTTGACTCCCCCCATGGCTGGTAGCACTGCACACAGAGGGCCCTCAGCTGGCAGCCCCCCATATGGAAACACCCAGTCAAACCGCTTCATTTTCTGGGGCCTCAGTTTCTTCACCTTTTTACTTCACAGAGATGATCTGGAAAACCCACCTCAGACACTTCCACAGAACGCTGTGGTTTAAACGGGGATAAAAAGACACTATTATCTGTATGGCTGGCTCCATCCAGGTGTGAAGTGAAGTCTCTGAAGACTTTCCTTGGAGTAGCATGTGTCCAGATGCTCTTGGGTGGGTGGTGGGATTATACGGAGGAGGGGGACAAGAAAGGAGTGAAGGAAACTGATCTCCCTTCCACATCCTGGTGTGAAGTTTGAGGAGCCCATCGAACTCAATGCATGAAAATTGCTTTCAATTATTAACTAAGAAAATAACATCCTGCTCTTGTAAGCATAAAAACCTAACTAAACTACCACTACATAACTCTAATCTGGAGTTTAGGCCTGAAGTCTCTTCTAGGTTAGATGGACCAGCATGTTCAATCAAATTGTCAAATTGCCACTTTCCTCAAAAGCATTGGATTTTCCCAAAGGGGCAGTTAAGTCACTACCAGGAAGGTCGGAGTGCACATCCTCAATAAGGTCTATTTCTGCCGAGCACAGAAAATTAAAAGTTGAATGAGATCCACAGCTAAGAGATAGCAAGTTAGGTCAAATCAGAAATGTGGAAAGTAACTATAATTCATGTAGCTGAGCTTCATCACTCATCTGTTGAATAAAGAGGCAACTAACTGAACTGTCAAAATGAGCATAAGATGCAGCTGCTCTACTGGCCTCAGATAAGGGAACCGAGGGCTTTTCAGAGCTCAGTCTTCTTGTTTGTGGATACAGGAGCACACAACTGTGAGCCTTTTTCTTGAAATCAAAAAACGAAAGTGACTAATATTTTATTTTCAATTAGCAAATGATTAGTATAAATTTTGAACCTAAGTATAACTTTTCGTATTGTAAAAACATATTTGAAAAAAGCATATAAGCAAAGAGAAGAAAATCACTAACAAAATATGTCTTTTCAGACGTTTTTCTACTCATAAACCAACTTTTATCAAGATATACACATGATTATACAGTATTTATTAATTTTTACCTAGTTTTTTCACTTTTGAATGTCAATTCTGTTCTCTAAGAACAAACTTAAAGTGCCGTAAATGAGACACATGCCCAGAATCATCAATATATTTATGACGTTATTTGCCTTGTAAGCTTCAGAGGGATTTTTCATTAAAAAAAATTCTGTTTTTTTACTTTTTAGAAGGGACCATAGCATTAGCCAAACCTAATACAGAATTTCTTTGTGGTTTGTAATAAAGCTAAGCTAGGGGTAAGCATAACCTTTTAACCCATCATTTTATTTTATTTTTTATTTTTTATTTTAGAAAGAGAAAGAGTGTGCAAGCAGGCAAAGGGGCAGAAGGAGAGAGAGAGAATCTTTTTTTTAAATGTTTATGTATTTTTGAGAGAGAGAGAGAGAGAGAGAGAGAGGGAGAGAGAGACACTGAGCATGAGTGGGGGAAGGGCATAGAGAGAGGGAGACACAGAATCTGAAGCAGGCTCCAGGCTCTGAGCTGTCAGCACAGAGCCCAGTGTGGGGCTCAAACTTACTAACCGTGAGATCATGGCCTAAGCTGAAGTTGGACACTTAACCAACTGAGCCACCCAGGTGCTCCTGAGAGAGAGAATCTTAAGCAAGCCTCATGCTCAGTGCGGAGCCCAATGTGGGGCTTTATCCCAGGATGCTGGGATCATGACCTTAGCTGATATCAAGAGTCAGACACTCAACTGACTGAACCACCCAGGTGTCCCTAATCTATCATTTTTTTTAATTTTATTTTTTATTTTTTAAAATTTATATCCAAATTAGTTAGCATATAGCCTAATCTATCATTTTAAATGTTACAAATTTTCTGAATCATTTGTGATATTTAATTTATGTAAATATGATACAAATAGCCTATTATTTACCCAAATTACAAACCTGATAAAGTCTCTTTAGTGGAGTCAATTGAGTAATACTATTTTTAATCTGAAATTAAGTTTTACATGTGAATATATTATTAAAAACTTAAAAGATGTTGCTTTCTAGACTCCTAACTTATGTTTTACTCTGAGTAATATAGATGTCAGCACTAGATGACTGTGTTCTCCAAACACCTATTTCCTAAATATTAGAGACTCTTGATTGAACATTGTTTTTGTTTGAAGTAAAGAGAAATAACCAGGGCAATGTGTTCTGGAATACAAAAAAGCACATATGAAAATTCTGCCTTTTCTGTTTATACAGCTTTCCTTGTAAACCAACTTTAGCTTTGAGGCGTGATGTAGATGGGGTTAGTGTGTGTGTGCGTGCGTGCGTGTGTGTGTGTGTGTGTGTCTGAATGAAAAAAAATAGCTCTTACGTGATACTCTTCTCTAGTTTTCTACTGTTTTCTTTCTCTTTTAAAAATAGGAGCCTTGCTCATTAAAAGGAAGTTATTCTTTTATCTTTTTCACTCCAATTACCTCTCCCCTTTGCAGTGATGAATCAGGATCATATTCATTCATTCATTCAGCAAATATAGATTGAGGACTATGTGCCAGGTGATTCAATGCTTTCTTTGAAATTCAGTGATCTTAGAAGAAAAGGAAAAGCAGACAAATAGAAAGACATCATTTCAATGCCTACTTTCCTGAGGAGGAAAACAAACAAAAGATTCTTTTATGTGAAAAAATAGTCAAGAAATTGATTATGTGAAAAAATATCTTTATTTTATATTAGTAGCAGCAAGAAGTAGTTCAAATAAATACTTCTTAAGTTAATTGACATTCCAGACTATAAAAACAGTAGGATATATAATACATCAATGCCCTTCAGTCAGTATTGCAAACAAAGTTTTGTGTCTGGAATTGTTTATTAATATTAAATATATAAAGGACATGTGTTTGTTTTTACCCAGTTCTTTAAACATTAATATTTTTTAAAAATTTATTCAATAAATTTGATATGTAGTGTTGTATAAATTTAAGGTATACAGCATGTTACTTTGGTACATTCATATATGATTGCCAATGTAGTGATATTTATCAGATTACATAATATAGTACAATATTAATGTTTATATTCATTAGTCTGTGCATTAGTTCTCTATGGCTTGTTTAATACTAGTTTGTATCTTTAATCACCATCTTACCACTCTTACCTCCCCCATCCCCATCCCCTGGTAACCACCATTTTAATCTTGTTTTTTTACAGTGTTTAACTTTTTTTAAGATTCCACATGTAAGTGATATCATACAGTACTTGTCTTTGTCTCTTAGTATTTTTTAAAAAGGTTTATCCCTCAGGATGTATTAAGATGTCATGCATTCCCATACTCTACTGAAATGCTGCATTGATTTCAGTTGATAAGTTCTGTGACATTTGTCCTAATTCTCAATATTATTAAAAACAAAAGAATAGTGAAGTCAGCAAGTTATCTGAAAAGATTGCAACTCACAGCACACAATTTCTTTGGATAGTTTTGAATTTCACAACATGGGAACATAGGTCCAGAGGGAGCTGGAAAAGATATTAGCCAACAAATGATAGGACATTGTATTTTGGCTCTATGTCGATTTCAAATCATAATGGTAAAAAAGGAAAAAAATGAGATTCATTTCATATATATTAATGTGAGATGTCACGGACACGTGTAATTTTATTTTAAATAACAAATTCCTTTTGCATACTAATGTCTTACCAGAGCTTTTCTCAGAAATGTGAATCATTGCTGGTAGTTCCCTAATGTGAGCGGGGGCGGGGGTGGGGAGTTTCCAAGTCTCAGCCTACCTGCAGGGAAGTCAGTAACCATGTGGTGTTAATAAAACCGGATCCTCCAGTCCTGCCATTGACTGACTGTTGGAAGAGTGATGGATAGCAAGTGGGCAGAGGTCTGTTTGCCTTGTGTTAGTACAGCAGGATAAGGATATATGTTCTGGCACTGCTTCTTTCCCTGAATGTCCTGCCAAGGCATTTCTGTCTGAATCCACTCAGACCAAAGATACTATGTTAGAGAGAGATTTGTTTTCAAAACTAGATTAATCATTGACCTTTTGACTGAATTTCAGCTCTCTGAATTTCAGAGCTCACAGCTCTGACTGTGGTAGAGAAGCTGTTGAGAGAGTCCTGTGTGGAGGGATTGCCTTTGAGTCTCCTTTCCACCTTTATCTTCACCTTTGGTCATCTAGTTCTATGAAATCTATTTACCTCTCTGAGAATCAAACAGAATTATACATGGCATTCAGATAAAAATGAAATATTAGCTTTATTATTGCTAAGGCTAGATTAGAAAATGAAGCTTAAATCTGTGGTCAAAATGAGGCTTCCCACAACTTTACCCCAAGTCTGGATCTCAGAGTTTACCTGGGAAACCACTGCAGAGCATAACTGTGCAGCAGGATGCAGAGGAAATGGTAGCCTGCTCACACCCCCCAAAGGAGACCTGGGAACAATGATATATAAAAAGATAGGGGCCTACTGACCTACCTCACAAAGGAAGGAAATCCTGCCATTTGCAGCAACATTGACTGACCTTGAGGGCATTATGCTAAGCAAGATGAGTCAGATGGAGAAGGACAAATACTGTCTGATCTCACTTATGTGTGGAATCTAAAAACAGAGAGTAAATAGAATGATGATTATCAGGGATTGGCAGGTGGGAGAACTGGAGAGATGTTGTTAAAAGGTCCAAACTTGCAACCAAAAGGGAAGTTCTGGAGATCCAAGTGCAGCATAGTGATTATAGTCAACAACCCGGTATTATATACTTTATCGTTGTGAAAAGACTAGATCTTAAATGTTCTCATCCCCAAAAGGAAATGATAATTACGTGATATGATACAGATGTTAGCTAAAGCTACTAAGATGGTAATCATATTGCAATTTATGTGTATCAGATTAACATACTATACAATTTAAACTTACTCAATATTATATGTCTTTATATCTCAGTAAAAAAAAAAAAAAAAAAAGACCCAGGGCTCTGACATGGTGTGTTTATTGTGTGGAGGACTCAGGTGGGAAGAGGTCAATGAACTTTTCTATGTGTAAGCCTGTCCCCCAGACTCACTGCTTTTCTTCAATATCACCAAGTGGAAGCCACCTTCCCTGTGTGTGTGTGTGTGTGTGTGTGTGGTGTTTTAGTTTTATGGGTTATTGGTGGACAATGTGGACAGAAGGGGAAAAAATTATACTTCTGTGTTTTATTCTCCCTAATCATCGACTTAGTAGGCTTTCAAAATACCTACATTGAATTTATGACCATCCTGAATGTACTTAATATTACCCATGAGAATAAATGTTCTCTTATAAACTTGATCATGTCACCTCTCAGTTGCAATTTCCTGACTGGTTTTCCATAGTTGCTTGGATAGAATCACAAATCTTTGCTATCTTGCCATGGTATTCTAGGCTCCTTAATATTAGGTCCATGATAAACTATTCAGTATCATTTTTTATCACACTCTCTGGGTCAACTTTTGCCTCAAGCTTATCAAACTCTTTGAAATATCTCAAACATCCATATTTTTCCAACCTCTTTGCCTTCACTTTTGCTGTTCCCTTTCCCACAAATGCCTTCCCTGACTTTCTTTACCTGCATAGATCTTACTGAATCTTCAAAACTCAGCTAGGTATAAACTAGCTTTTATCAGACACCTTCCCTGAATTATTGAGCCATATCCACTCTCAAGTTGAATCTTTCATATCTGCATATTCAAATTGAATGCAGTGTCTGGCACAAAGACAGCAATCAATAAATATTGACAGCATCTCTCACATTGTTTCCTTCCTTAAACAGAGCCATGGTTTTGAAATTTGTTAAACTTTCAGCTATGCATTACAATAAGAACTGCATTGATTTTGATAGAAATAGACAAGCAGATTATTTATAAAAATCTTGGTAGGTTTCAGATATTGAAAGAATAATTTTCTCACTAAATAATTGTTTTGCTTTTCTGTTATTATTCATTCAGGATACAAGGAAGCTGCTTTTAATAAATGTGTTCTAGTGTTTGTGAAATAGTCCTCAAAATAGTAATAAAATTGTTATGTTTTGTTATTCAAATGCTGAGATGTTTGTTTTTGACAATTCTCAAACTCTCATGAAGTCAAACATGCACTCTGGCCCAAGTGGTTTGGATGGTGGGATCATGAACTGGATTTTTTTTACTGATTTAGTTACGTGTTGCACCAGGCAGTAAAAATGAGAGAATCATCATATAGGAAGTAGAGAATATGTTATGTTAAATTATTCTGCAAGGCATCCTTAAACCTTTTTGAGAATATGTCAAATATTTAACACAAAGTTGTGCAGCCTGTGAGAGAGAGTTAAGAGCTAATTTATCATGTTTAGGTTGAAGTAGAGAGTAACTGCCTGTTTAGCCTTGTGACCAAAGGTTAAGTCCCCTTGGGTGAAGGGTCTCAATGATTGGGGGATAACTTGACTTGATTATTTATGTGCTCAATTTTGTCCAATCAGATAAAAATATTTGCATGGTGTTTATTATAATATGATTATCTGGGGACTGAAAAATGTGGTATGAATTATAAATGCTGGATTTCCAATTTTTAATAAAACGTTCACTGTTTCACAGTGTTTTCCAAACTTACAAAGAGCTTTTATATTCATTAGAAAATAAGTTTATTCATCTATCCTTTAATAAACTTAATAAACTGAATGCCTATTATGTGGTAGGCATTGTTTTATGCATGAGAAAAATCATGGACATGTAAAAAAATTCTGTTTTTTGGTAATTTTTTTAAGGCAGCTCTATGCCCAACATGAGGCCTGAACTCACCGCCCCAAGATCAAGTGTTGCACACTCCACTGACTGAGTCAGCCAGGCGCCCCGGTTTTTGGTAATTTCAAATTTGATTTATTTTATAGTTTGATATGCAAACTTAGAGAAAAGTTGCCAGAACAATAGAGGGAACTATGGATATTTTTATTTATTTATTAAAAAAATTTTTTTATGTTAATTTATTTTTGAGAGAGAGAGAGAGAGAGAGAGAGAGAGAGAGAAATACAGAGTGTGAGTAGGGGAGGGGCAGAGAGAGAGGGAGACACAGAATTGGAAGCAGGCTCCAGGCTCTGAGCTGTCAGCACAGAGCCCGAAGCGGGGCTTGAACTCACAGACCTTGAGATCATGACCTGAGCCGAAGTCGGATGCTCAACCGACTGAGCCACCCAGGTGCCCCAAACCATGGGTATTTTTAAATTCATGTTCACCATTGTTCACATTTGCCTCATTTGGCTTTGCTATAATTTATTTTTATATTTACATGTATATATATGTATATAAGTTTTATAAGATAAATTGTTATGTATTTATTAAATTTATAATTAAATTTATATACATGACACTTTACTATATAAATATTATTTATATTATATTTGTATTTACATATATATTTATAAACACATATATGAATATTTATATATGTTTGTATTTTGTTTTCTGAACCACTTAAGTATAAGTTGGAGATATTATAGTGATATTGTGCCCTTTTGCAATAATTTTTCAGTGTGTACTTGCTAAACAGATTTTCTTACATTATCTTGTATAATTATGAAATCAGCTAACTTAATAGTGATGTAATACTATTACTCAATTCAGAATTTATATTCAAATTCCATCAATTGTTGCAATATTTCTTTTATAGTATTTTTCCCGATATAGGACCCAACCAACAATTGATTAGTAATGGATCAATCCAAATAGGTGCTGCATTTAGTCTTTAGTCAGTTTTTATCTAGAACAATTTATCAGCCTTCTTTGACTATCTTGACTAATGTTTTGAAGAGTATGGATTAGTTTTTTGTAGAATGACTCTCAGTTTGGGTTTATCTGATAGTTTCTCATGATTACATTGAATCTATCTTTTTTTGGCAGAAATACCACTGTAATGATGTCCTTGTCAGTGCATTGTATCAGGAATTATGTGACGTGAATTTGTTCCAATACTACTGATCATTAAGATGTTGTCCACCAGGTGTCTCTATAGTTTTCTTTTTGGTTTAATATGTATTTGTGGGGAGATTGAACCATGCTGTTTTTAAAAACTTCATCTACTAGTTTTATTAGTATCTATTGATGATTTTCTTTCTTCTAAATTTATTACAGTACCATCCTACTCTAAGGGAGAGCTTTTCCTTTTCCCTCAGTTGTTTATTCATTGTCCCGAAGTTTATTTATGGTTAGTAGGAGCCGCTCCAAGCTGGTAGCTGTGTTCTTTTGCATTGTTTGCGTAATATTTGAGTACTTTTTTGTACCACAAGATATTCTAGGCTCAATGTGGGCTTTTCTTGCCCCAGCCCTTGAATCAGCATTTTCTCCAAGAAGCCCTTCTGTGTTTTAGCGTAGAATGCTAGTTATGTTCATCACTACTGTTCTATTATTGCTTCTTGCCTCTCTCAACAGACAGAAGTAGGGAGTGTGTGTGTGTGTGTGTGTGTGTGTGTGTGTGTGTGTAAATGCAGCTATGCCTATATTAATGTCCATGCCCATGTCTATATCTACTTATTGAAAACTATGTGTTCATAGTGATACCTCTAACTTCAATCCAGTATCACAGGGTACATTTTAAATTTCACCATTTTCTTAGTTGTTACTCCCTTTGTAGTGGTTAACTTCTTTTCTTAATGTTTATTATTTATTTTTGTGAAAGAGAGTGAGAGTTGGGGTGGGGCAGAGAGAGAGGGAGACACAGAATCTGAGGCAGGTTCTAGGCTCTGAGCTGTCAGCAGCACAGAGCCCGATGCTGGGCTAGAACCCACAAATCACGAAACCATGACCTGAGCTGAAGTCGGATGCTCAACTGACTGAACCACCCAGGCGCTCCTGTGGTGGTTAACTTTATGTGTCAATTTGACTAGGGTATGGTACCCAGATGTTTGGTCAAACACCAGTCTAGAGGATGCTGTGAAGTTGTTTTTCAGATGTGATTAACATTTAAAACTTAGTAGACTTTGAGTAAAGCAGATACCCTCTGTAATGTATGTAGGCTCCATATGATCAATTGAAGGCCTTAAGAAAAAGATTGAGGTTCCCCAAGGAAGAGGGAATTCTGCCTCCAGAATGCCTTCAGACTCTAAACTGCAACATCAATTCTTCCCCTGAGTCTCTAGCCTGTCAGCCTGTCCTGCAGATTTCAGACTTGCTAGTCCCAGAATTATGAGTCAATTCCTTCAAATCTCTTTCTCTCTCTCTCCACACACACACACACACACACACACACACACACACACGCACGCACACATGCCACATACACACTATTGATTCTGTTTCTTCCCTTCTAGCCTAGAATACCTAGAAAATAGTTCCTGAATTGCTAAACCACACTACTGTGAAAGAGTAATCTCCTAACTAGAGTTCAATATTTGTTTACATATATTTTTGAAGGTAACAGTAAAAGGTATAAATACATAAAAGTTACAAGTTTTACATAAAAGGGAGCTTTTCCTACTCTCTTACATAAAAGATATCAAGGTTATACCTTTTTTCTTGCATAAGATGTATAACTCTTGAGTGCACCCAAGTATAAATTTAGGCAAATGTACACGCCAAAGTGAAACATATACACCTGCCAAAGTACAGAACATTTCTGTCACTCAGAAATTTCCTTCAAGCTCGTTTTCAGTCAATACCTTTTTCCTCTCATGCAACTTTTTCCCTTTGATTTTATTCACCAAAGATTAATTTTACCTACTCTAGAATTTCAAATATATGTATTCTTTTACATTCAACTTCATTAGCACAGTACAATATCTGTAAGTTTTACTCATGTTTTGTAATCAGTAATTAGTTCTGTTTTATTGCTGAAGTGTATTCCATCTTGTGAACATAGTATAATTTGTTTATCTATTCTCCTATTAATGGACATTTGAGTTTTTTTTCACTTTAGGGCTATAATGATGAAACTATAAATATTTGTGTACAAGTCTTCATGTGGACATATGTTTTCATTTGTTTTGAGTAAATATCTAGGAGTGGATGTGGTAAGATATTTAACTTTAGGGGTAAATATTTAACTTTGTAGGACAATGAGAAACACTTCTACAGAGCAGTGTAGCATTTACATTCTTATCAGCAATGCAGGAGAGTTCTGATTAATCTGCTATGCATCACTTGCTCTTTTCAGTTTATTTAGTTTTAGCCATTATAATGAATATAAAATTGTATCTTTTTTAAAAAAAGTTTATTTATTTATTTTGAGAGAGAGAGTGCACACAAGCAGGGGATGGGCAGAGACGTAGGGAGAGAGAGAGAATCCCAAGCAGACTCCATACTGCCAGTGCAGAATCCGACGTGGAGCTTGAACCCACAAACTGTGAGAACATAACCTGAACCAAAGCCAAAAGCCGGATGCTTAACCAACTGAGCCATGCAGGCACCCCTAAAATTGTATCTTATTGTGGCTTTAATTTGAATATCCTATTGATTAACGATGTTGAGCACTTTCTAATGTGATTTTTGGCTTTTATATCTTCCTTTGTCAAGTGTTGGTTCATATTTGTTCATTTAAAAATTCAGTTGTTTGTCTTTTTTATTATTGGGTGGTAGGATTTTTTAATATATTCTGGACACAGGTTCTTTATAAGATATCTTGTGGATATTTTCTCTTGTGTGGTTGGCTGTTCCTTTCTTACAATGTCTTTTACTGAGCAGGTATCTTAACATTGGGGAAGACCAACATGTCAATATCTTCCTTGGCTATTGTTTTCTGTGTCCAGTTCTAAATCTTTCCCTACTCTCAAGTAGTAAAGTTATTCTCCCATATTTCCTTCTAAGAACTTTATGAACAGTACGGTTTTCACTTCAATCTATGATTTATCTCAAATTGATTGCTTTATGTGGTGTCAGTAAGGGTTTTCTGTCTAATTGATCAAAAAGATTTTCCTTTTGGGGTGCCTGGGTGGCTCAGTCGGTTGGGTGACCAACTTCAGCTCAGGTCATGATCTCACAGTCCCTGAGTTAGAGCCCCACGCCAGGCTTTGCGCTGACAAGGAGACTGCTTCAGATTCTGTCTCCTTCTCTCTCTGCCCCTCCCCCACTCGCACTCTCTCTCAAAAGTAAAATAAAGACATTAAAAAAAAAAAAGATTCTCCTTTTCCATTTCTCCATTTAATTGCTTTAGCCTTTGATATGCCCCGATTCGAGAGACCCCCTGAAAACAAACCACCAGAGTCCAGAGTCAAAGCCAAGCGGCAAGGGTCGTTTATTGCAGGTTCTAACCCGGTCCTCCGCGCACTCGTTGCCGGTGACGCTAAGAGGCCCCGAGCAAGGATCTTACAGCTTCTTTTATAGACAGGCACAAACAAGTTAGGGATTTTTTTTGAGGTTACAGAGCTGTTATTGGTTGACATTTAAATTTGAACCCTCCGCAGAACTTGTTTGGTTCCCGCCTTTATTTCAAACCACTCAGCAGAACTTGATTGGTTCCCGCCTTTAGGTCAGACTACAACCGGGCACGCCCTGGCTGGTTTCGGGAGCAGCGGGGGGAGGGGAAAGATCTTTTCTTTTCAGTTGTGAGTACACCTGGTAATTTTTCTCTTAGCCTCTCACCTTTTTGTCAAAAATCCATTGACTATATAAGTATGGGTCTTTTTCTGGACTTTATTCTCAATTTGTCTATCCTTGTATCAATACCAAAGTAATTTGATTATTGTAGGTTTGTAATAAGTCTTGAGGTCAGGGAATGCAACTCTTCCAAATTTGTTCTTTTACAACATTGTTTTGCCTGTGCATTTTTATATAAATTTTGGGAGAAGCTTCTCTTTTTATAAAAAATCTTGCTTGGGTATTGAATATATAAATCAATTGGAGAAGAATCGACATTCTAACAATATTATGCACTTTTATCAATGAACAAAGTATACCTCTCCTTTTTTTTTAGGTCTTTAGTTTCTTTCAGAAATGCTTTGTAGGTTTTTTTTTAGAGGTCTTATGTGTATTTTGTTAAATTTATTTCCAAATGTATTATATTTTTGATCACGTGGTAATAAATTTTTAAAATAATTTCGTTTTTCAAATGTATGTTGTTGGCATATGGTGATAGACATATTTTGTATGTAACCTTGTATCTTGCAATCTTTCTAATGCACATATTAGTTTTAGTGGTTGCTTTTTAAACTCGTATTTGTATTGTCATGTCATCTTCAAATTGAGGCAGTTTTCTTCCCAATCTTTATGCCTTTAAACTTGTTGGCATAATGTTATTCATAATACTCACTTAATACATTTGTAACATCTATAGAGCTGTAGGGATAACCTCTTTTTCTTTCCTGATACTGGTAATGTGTATTTCTCTTTTTTCATTATTAGCCCTTCAAAGCACTTATATCTTTTTGGAATCAACATTTGTCTTTGTGAATTTTTTCCCATAGTTTGTCTGTTTTCTGTTTAATTGATTCGTTTCTTCCTTTGCTTTATTTGGATTTAATTTGCTTGTTGTTTTCTATCTTCTGGATAGAATACATATAATACCCAAATAAATAAGTAAAATATATTGTATAGTAGATGGTGATAATGTCTAAAGAGAAGAATAAAGCAGGAAAAAGGGGATAGAGACTAAGTGTATGGTAATTTTAGGTAGTGGGCCAATAGAAGGTCTAGATTTGAAGGCGGTGAGGGAGCATATGGAGAGGATATCTTGGAGAATGTTTAAAGCAAAGAGAATAGTGGTGAAATCACCCCAGACTGAAGTGGGCCTAGAATGTTCATGGAACAATAAGGAGCACCATGCAGCTGTGATAGAGTGAGCGAGAGGGAAACCAGTAGGGGATAAGGTCAGAGAGTTAATGGATGCCAGATTCATGTAGGTGAAATACCCTTCTCAGTTTGCTTAGAAGATTCCCGGTTCGTGTCTGTTGTCCTAGTGCAGTTATCAATAATACCTTTTAAAAACTTTACTTTTAGGCCATTATAGGGTGTGGCTTTTATGCTGACCGCCATGAGGAGACATGAAAGAGTGGTTTCTCATCAGAGGAATGACATTATTTGATTTATATTCTAACAAGATCAATCTGGCTGCTGTGTTATAAAGAGAATAGAGGCATACTTCTGTTTTTTGTTTTTGTTTTTCTCAGAGAAAAAGGAAGCAAGGCCATCAAATGAGTGTGAGGATAGGGAGCAAAATTTGGGGGGTTTGAGGAAAAAGGAGAGGAGTGGCTAGAAATTGAGATTTGGTAGGTCAGGAAACATTGGTAGTGACAAATTCTAAACTATGATCATGAGAGTGAGTGGGTGAAGCTGTGTGAAGGATGAGGTGATTGGAGGAGAAAGGGGATCAAGGTACTGAGAGCCAGAGCTTTGGAACTAAGTACATCTATATTCAGACAAATGTAATTAGAATCATGTTAGAAGATTAATATGGTAAAAGTAATGGTAATTTATATAAATATCTTCCAATGTAGATTATAATTTCAAATGTGATTTTCTGATATACTCTTCTAATGATATTTGCAAATAAATAGAAGAGAATTAAAGAGTCTTGAGTTACAAATGAAGGGTCAAAGGATGCAGTATCATACAGGATCAGTATTTGTGTCAGCACAAATAGAATTACTCAGTAAAATGCCTCCTCTGTAATTAAAATTAAGCTGTACTGGTTCATTATTGTTCCATCTTTTGTTAAAACTCTGGCAGAAGAATCAAAAGAGGTATTGGGTTTAGTTTTCCAGGGTAATTGCACATTATGATTTAGTTTCCAGGCAATTTGTTCTGAAAATTTGGAAAAAATAAGCATAGCATTAATAAATGTGGTGGGATCTGGGAAAACATGACCATGGTGAAGAGAAACCTCATCCTTTATAATTCACTGAATCACCGTGTGCAGGAACACTGTGTGTTCTTCATGGCCTTATGTTGTTACTGTCATAAACAACCTTATGAGATGGGTGCCTTTATCTTCGTTTCAGGTAATAAATTAAGAGATACGTTAAAGTGACTTGCCCAAGGTCCTCCACCACTTCTGTCTGTTTCTTAATTTATTACCTTATTTAATCAGCAAGTATTCATTATTCAGTATATGGCCATGCTAAACACTAGAGTGGGCAAAAAAAGACACAGCCCCTGCCCTCATGTAGGTTATAGTCTGTCAGGAAAAAATATATTTATGAAACATTCAAATATTACAAAATGATACATCCATCTATTATATTCATGATATCAGAGAAGAAGGTTTTGACAAATTAATTGATTTACTTAGCTCTTATCTATGAATTTGCTAATATCCTCTCTGCATTCCAAAGCACTGCTGTTAGCAGTGGTGTAAACTGTCTATAAATCTTCATGGCATTTGGAGACTGTGATCTTTTGTTTTGAGGACATAGTGGAAGAGATGTGGAAAAATGTTCCACATTTGAGTATCAGTCATGAGTATCAATCACGAAATAGATTTTTTAAAGTGATTATATATATATATATTTATAATATATATATTTTAACGTTTATTTATTTATTTTTGAGAGAGAGACAGACAGAGCATGATTGGGGGAGGAGCAGAGAGAGAGGGAGACACAGAATCCGAAGCAAGCTCCAGGCTCTGAGCTGTCAGCACAGGGGCCGATGTGGGGCTTGAACCCACAAACTGTGAGATCATGACCTGAGCTGAAGTTGGACGCTTAATCAACTGAGACACCCAGGCACCACACGAAATAGATTTTTAAGGAAATGAGTTCCACTGTGTCAAGGTTATGTTCCTATTCTAGTGACCGAAGCTCCCATGTGTTTCTTAATATGTTTTTTTTTAATTTAAGTTTATTTATTTTGAATGAGAGAGAGAGAGAGAGAGAGAGAGAGAGAAAGCAGACAAGTGAGCATGAATGGGGGAGGGGCAGAGAGGAGAGAGAGAATTCCAAGCAGGCTTAGTGAGCTGTCAGCACAAAGCCCAATGTGGAACTCGAATTCATGAACCATGAGATCATGACCTGAGCCAAAATCAAGAGCTGGTTGCTTAACCGACTGAGCCACCACTGTGGCACCCAACTAATATGTTTTATATGTGCACACACATATTGTGCATGTGTGTGTGTGTGTGTATGTGTGTGTGTATGTGTGTGTGTGTTTGTGATATAGGAAAATGTCTAGAGTGAGGGGCCCAGCAGAGGGCCCACTTCTGGGTCTAAGGGTAAACTGAGAAAATATGACGGAAGAGGTATGTAGGATCGGACCTTTTGTAACCACACCCAAAGTTTTGGTTTTCATCATAAAAGCAGTGGAAAGCTATTGACATTTGTTAGCATCACTCTTATTGCACTGTGGAAAAGAAACTACAGCAGGAATAAAAGTGATTTATAAGGAAACTAGTTCTTAAACTATTCTAAGAGAAAATGGTGACTTGGGTCAGGGGATTGGTGATACAGATGCAGAAAAGTCTATTGACCTAATATTTAGGAGGTAAAATAGACTCGCTAATAGACTGAGAAGATAAGGGAATAGAAGGAACCCATGACCACTGTGCAACTGGGTAGACAGTGGTGCCATTTCTGAGATGGGAAATGCTACAATAGATTAAACTTTGGGGGAGGAAATTATGATTTTAACCTTTAAAATGGTGATTTTGAGGTGATTTTGAGAAAATTGAATGGAGATGCCAAATAGTCAACTGGTTATAAGAGTCTGAATTTCAAAGGAGAGATGGTAGTGGGAAATGTAAATGTAAATCATTCCTGTGCAGGTGGTGATTGAAGTAATGGAAATGGGTGAGCTCGCCTGAAGAGAAGGTACAGAGTTCAAAGAGAATTTAGCACTGAGTCTTAGCACTGATATTTCAAAGCCCAGCACTTTTCACTAACCCCGACACTGCAAATTCTAGTCTAAATTGCCATAATCTCTCACCTGGCTTACAGCCTTAACCTCTTTATTGCTCTGGAAGTGGCAGTGGAGAACCAGTGGGATTTTAGTTGTCTTAGACTGAGTGGCTTAAAGAACAAATATTTTTTTTCTCAAAATTTAGAAGGCTGAGAAGTTCAAGATCAAGGTACGGGCTGATTAAGTTCTTGCTGAGGACCTGAATCAGATGCCCAACTCTTGCTCTGTCCTCACATGGCAGAGACAGAGGATGAAAGCATTCTTGTGTCTCTGTTTATGAGGGCACTGACCCCATTCATGATGGCTCCATCCTCATGACCTAACTGTTTCCCAAATCTACCTTCAAATATTATCAAATTTGGCTTTGACAGATGAACTTTGGAGACATAAATATTCAGTCCATAATACCAGCATTCCCTCTGCACCCTGAGGTACTTGGTTTGAGCCATCACTTGAAAGGCTCAAGAGAAGTGGGTATCTTCAGACAAGTTAATGCTAGCGTGGAGAAGGGAAAGCTAGGAAGAGACTGAGTACTCAAAGGAGTTTTCTGATTATACAAAGGAAATTCCTGAATGCCCAGTGACAGGATTTGTAAGGTGGAGCAGATACGATTTGAATTTTTCTTATTAATCAATGAAAACAAGAATGAGAAAATGTGGCAATTTAGTATCATCAGTCTCTCTGAAGAAAGATATTGGACTTAGCGCCCAGGTAACATTTTTCCAATGGTGAGTTTGAATGTATTTTTTGTACATTCTACACATTGGTGTTCCAAAGTCACCAAGCATTTATTGAGTAGGTCTTTATGTTAGTAGCTATCAAACATCAGTGTACATAAGAAACATCTGGAGGACTTATTATTATTATTATTATTATTATTATTATTAAGGCTACACTTATTAAAAGTGTAGGTTTCCATGATCCACCCAAAAGTTTCTGTTTTGGAGTATGGGGAGGTCTATGAATCTGCACTTGGGCAGTTGACACAAGGGCAGGTGCCTGTTGAGGCAGGCACTATGCTATGTCTGGTGGTGCACATAGAAATAAGAAATGTCCTCAGTCTCAAAGCACTTAAATCATTTCAATACAATGTGGTAACAAAATCTTTCCAGCATTTCATATGGCCCCAAGCAGAATATTTTTAAATGTTTTTTAATATTTATTTATTTTTGAAAGAGAGACAGAGTGCAAGTGGGGGAGGGACAGAAAAAGAGGGAGACACAGAATCTGAAGCAGGCTCCAGGCTCTGAGCTATCAGCACAGAGCCCGATACGGGGCTTGAACCCACAAACCTTGAGATCATGACCTGAGCTGAAGTCGAACACTAAGCCGACTGAGTCACCCAGTTGCCTCAGAATATTGATTGTAAATTAAATATAATTAAAATACAGTGTATTTAATACAAATGCTTTTTTGCACCTGTGTAAACGTTGCTGCTAGACCATTATTTTAAATGATTCTATCATTATTTTCAGTTGTTACTATATTATGCAGATGTGGGATTAAATCAACATCTGATTTTTGGAGTTTTTGGATGTTAGCATTAAATGAATTTGACATTCCACATCTGGTGACTTCCATTATTGTGCCTGTTAAAAGAGAGTAATTTGTGATCTGTATTTTCTTTCTGGTGGGTTTCTGATTATTATCTTCAATATTCAATATTCTTAAAAATTATTATTTTAAATATTCAAACATTTTGAGAAGTCTCATTCAGACCTAGTAAGACATAAGGTTGATGAAGACACAAAGTAGGTTAAAATTGTATATTTGATTTTCTTCTCCAGTAAGTTAATTAGTTACTTTACCACCTGAAATCTAGGTCAGGCTCATTCTGAAGGAATTGTCTCCACATGTTGATGGAAGAAATTTTTTTTTATTTCATGATTCACCCAGATTGGAAAATGATAGGATGAGAAATTTCAGACTAAATGTGGGTTTAAATGTTATCATTTAAAATTCCCTGGAAAAAAACAACTCTGTTTATTAAATACAAATGATTATGTCATCATTAAGGAAACAATTTCCTTACGGGAAGAAAAAAATCTATTTCTAGTTCTGAAGAACTCTTCATTTTGAAGTGCCTCTAGAGAGGACCCAGCGACCTGATGAAAGTTGGACAAAGTGAAGTTTGGTAGTGAGTGAGTGTGGGTGATAGAGAAAAATGTCCAAACATCTGGATAAATGTATCCAGGAAATGAGAGAACCAGTAAAACAAAATGATAGCAATTCTACCAGTTTAAAAGAGGGAAGTCAAAAGAGACAGCAAATGTTTAAAAACGGATTCACTTCATTTTGATGAAAATTATTGTATTGCTTTCAGATATAGTTGGCTTTATTCTCATTGGCAGACTGTTCCAAGGACTAGAGGAGAACATGGGAGCTATTGTAGGAAGAGCTGGGGCCCGCCTCTGGTGGCATGGGAGTCTGCAGCCTAGTGAGCTGTGGATGACCACTCTGACATTCAAGAACACACCTTATGTAGATAATCTGGAGGTGGTTACAGCATGAACCAATAACTCATAGTCACAACTGAAATTCAATGCAATATGTTTCTAAGTAAAGCATATTTAATAAATTAGCATTATTGAGTTGTCAATCTTTTACTATTTAATTGACAAGTTCACACTACTTAATGTGGAATGTCATGGGTCTTAGACATAATGAACACCAGTCCTCTCTCCTCTATTCCCAGTATCTGGTTCTAAGAGCCATTAGCCAATGAGCATAGGTCCATTACTGCCCCTGCTTTTAAGCTCCCCAGTTGAGCATGTTACTTGCTTTCAAGGAGTCAGTGAAAATGACATAACAAGTCTGTGGGCATTAACTACTATCCCACAATATTATTGTTAACCTGGTTGTCTCCTTATTTTTACTTTAAGGGAAGTTTTGCATCCTTTAGATAATTGTATGGCAGAAACTTCTGATTAATTTTTTAGGTCTGGGATACCTAAAATAAATGCTAGATTATCGCAATTAATTTTAGGCTGCATTTTCATCAAAATAAGATGATCTCTTTGAGAATTGGGAAGCTACATAATTTTTCAACTCTATTTTAATCATTTTCATAGTGCAATTTACTGTTTCAAAATAGTGCAGATTACAAAATGTCAAACATATGTGCAAAGGTAAGTACAAAAAGATATTCCAAATAACATGGGGTATCTGACATATTGAATTTTTTTTTATCCCATGGTTTTTCTCCAGTAGAGTTTGAAATCTAGTCTTGTGTATAAATATACATAAGCAAACTTTATATATTCATATTATTTAGTATATGTTACAGTGGAAAATATATTGACAGTTAATACATATTATGCAGTTAAATAGTTATACAACCTTGCACAAGTTAACTTAACTTTTCTGCCAGAAGAAATTTTTTTAAATCTGTCAGTTATTTAGATATTTCTTCAAATTGTTTGATATTGCTTGTACTGGGCTCTTCAATGTGGCAAAGATTTTGGAATTACAAGTTTCGAATGGATTTTGAGAGGTTTTTGAATAGAGTAAAATTAAGTTACATAAAAAATAACCCTTTTATGAGATTATTCTAATGGAAACTAAGACTGAGAGAGATTAATATCTGTCAATTACACACTGACAGTCTGAGACTTTTATCCGTTTATTTCTGAATCAAAATGCTGTATTCTTTTCTATTTCCATGGAGCTCTCAAGAATTTTATGAGCAGTTAAGTATTCAGTTACTCATAATATGTTGCTTATGTGACTTCAGACAAATAAAAAACCATCTTGTTTTATAGGGAATGGCATTGTTGATTATTAAGTCTCCATTCCAGTCACTCTCTGTGTATTGATCTCCTTCTAATAGTAGCTTGCCATGGAGGGGAAAAAGAACATGGGTTTTGAGGAAGACAGATTTTGGTTTGGAACCTTTCAAACATTATTTACTCTGGTAAATGCAAATAAAATGAACCTTCCAAAGCTTTTGTGAAAATTATAGACAGAGTTTGTATAATTGTTGCATCCAGCACCTTATTTGCCTCCTTCTACCACTGGTTTCCATCCTAGGGTCCTTTCCAGAAACTCATTCCCCCTTATGAAGCCTGAATTTCTCCACCTGAGGCAAAAAGAAATCTATTGATCCTCAAGGGAGTGTTATAGGGTGTAAATTTTTGTGCTTTCAAGAATATTCACATTTAAAAAAAGAACAATTGGTAATGGTGGAATACCAGGAACCAGGAAGATGAAGAAAACTAATAGGCCAGTTTTTCCTTTTTAATGTTTTCCAAATAACACTAAGCCAGCAACCAAGTCATCCACTAGTGCACAAGTCACTTGTCCTTGGAGTGTAATGATTCTGATTGGGAAAGCAGAAAGTTAATAGCACTATAGCTTCAATTTAAGGAAACTAGAAGTTTAAATTACCTTTCAAATTGACTGAATCAAATGCCCACAAATAACAGCTATATAGGAGTTACTTCTTTAAGTTACTTTCTATATTCTTAGAAAATATTTTGAGTCTATAATTCACCAGCCTTCCAAACCTTACAAGAATATAGAATGAGAAAAATAAATTACATTTCTTCCCCATCTTCGAGTGTTGGTGTTCTCTGTGAGGCTTGCTGGTTGATGGCTTTGCCAGGGCTCCATTTCTGATTAATACTAGGCTGTTATTCTCAAATGTCAGAATTTATATTGGATGCAAAGCTCTGTGTAGCACACAGGCTTGAAATCCTTCAAGTTTTTTTTCACTTTTTCTACAAACACTTGGTGTCCTTTGTGTATTTGACGACATGGCTTACTGTTCTTAAAGAGGAGGTTAGTGGTTCGCAGCTGCAGAGTGGAATTTAAGAGTTTGGTAGAGTGAAATTTAAGAGTTTGGTATATACTTGGGTTCTAGGGCTGCAAATATACTGCCTTTATCTCATCCAAACATTGAATGAAGTGGTCATTTTATGAAAGAAAACAAATCCAGAAACCAGAATACACTCTAAGACTCAAGAATGTACAAAATAAGATTTTAGATGACAGTTATCTATTGAAAAATACACAAGTTACAATTTTTTTCCAAAAATGTTTTCGAATATATTTTTTTGCAGAACTTCTACCAGGAATTGTATGCATATTACACATATTCCCGTTATGTGACGGGAATATACACAATGGATTGGAAAGCCAAGACCAATGGCAATGATCGTGAAAACTTGCTTCAGGTCAGACAGAGTGGGCTTACTTACTTAAGAAACTTGTAGTTTTGTTGAAAGGTTTGTTTACAAAATCTTCTTACTATAGTTCACTGAGTTAGATGGTTGCTAGGTAGTCTAATCTGGGAAGCTCTAAAGTTATACCTTTACACATAACTCTCAGTAGAAATCATAGAATCCTTTCCTCCCCCTAATTAGAGTCAAGTGCTCTATCTTATCTTAGTTATGTTTTCTGGTTAATAGAATATTAGAAATGATATCAAGGGGCAGCATAACTGTGGTTTATGGCCTTTGGAGTCAGGCAGCCTAAGACTGTACCCCAGCTCTGTCTCTGATAAGCTGTCCCACCATGAGTAATTTGTTTGATCTTGCTGAGCTCAGTTTGCTCATCTGCAAAATAGAGGTAATAGTATTTTGAGCCTCTCAGCATTTTTGTGAGAAATAAATGAGACATTGCATGTAAAGCATGTAGTGAATGGAACATATTAGTTAAGTAAATAATCATAGTGGTGAGGATGATGATCTAAATTAATATATCAATATTGTAGACTATTTTCAAGTTTGTGGGAGCCATATGTCACTGCATATTCTTTTCTCCCAAGACATAGAATTGGCTTAGAATGATATAGTGAATTATTTTAAACAAAGGTGACACATCGTAAATATATCATTATCATTTTTTCATATTTTTGTATTTATAATAAAGGTTCAAATCCAGACTTTTATGTATAACTTTTTAATATTCAATCTTTTAAGACTCCAGGATTTAGTAAGTGGCATACATCATTCCTCTCTCAGTATAGAGGAAGTTAAAAGTTTTAGGAAGTTAGAATGTAAAGAAATAATGTGAAGGCTTACATGAATATTTTTTTTTCTCTTTTCTTTTTCATTTTTTTTGTAACAAAATTAAACTTACTTAGTTAACAGGTTCAATTTAAAGAAGTAAATAGAAGGGGAACAATGAAATAATTACCCTTGAAAACAGAATCAGCTTTGCTTGTTCAGATTTCCAAATTGCCTTAGCTCCTTTAGCAGCTCTAAAGAAGTAAACAATACCATTTACTTCTGCCAATCAAGAAAGCACTTATCTCCACTTTCCTTGTGTCAAAGAGCCTTGATTAAACAACTAAGATCCTATTTAAGATTTGAATCAGAGACCCGTGGAAGGAGAAAGTCTGTCCATAGACCTGAGCCTGCCATGTTTCAGTATGTGCCAGACATTTGGTTTTGGTTGAATGAATTGGCGAGTGGGGGTCTAGATTTTCTAAAAAAATTAATTATTGCACTGATTTGGTAAAAGTGGTTGAGATAATTTGGGGCAGAGATTAGGCTATATGCTGACCATCTGTGATTTATGTGATAAGCCAATCCCTCCAGCATTTCTCAGGAAATTGACTATTAAAACATGTAATGAGTAAATGATTGCCAAATGACTAAATTTTGGTAAATAGTGCTTATTTATGCAAATTGTTATTGCAATTAAGATGTAAATTCTTTCTAGTGTAATTCATAGTTCTTTTAAAAATACTTTATCTTAATATTCTATTTTTCCTTTTGATAGCAGAAAAATTATTTCCTTTACATGGATAATATAATACGTTGGGTAGATAGGGTTTACCTAGGCTGTAATTTGGTTTCTTAAAACCAAGAAGTATATATTTTCATAACTGTGATTATCAGTTAGCATTTTCTTTAATCCACATATTGAATGTTCTGTGAAACAAATGATAAAGCCATAGTTTCACAGTTTATAAGTCTATGACAAATATGGAAAATGTTTATTTTCAATCTTCAAGCAGGGTGAGATCTCCAGTCAAAGTCTTTGTTTCTCCCTTTTCTTTGTCCTTTATTCAGACTCAAAACAATGGGATGGTCTTACTCTTCCTCCCTCTCCCCTTATACTCAGCAACCTGAGCCTGTTGAGAGATGATTCATCTTATTTCTGTGCTTTTCTTTCACTCCACAATATGTGAATGTCTCATCTGATGCAATCACGTCCTGTCAGTCTTGCCTCCACGTTGTACCCACAGCTAGCCGACTAAACTTCCCAGGCACCAGTGCACACCTACCTGTGCTCAAGGGTCCTGCGGACTTCCTATTTCCTGGCGAAAACTTTCATATTCAGACTCACAAATATTACCACTTATACTTGTCTTCTCCTTTAATGATACTTACACAGCCCCCTGCTCCTGCCAGAGTGGTTGCCTGTGCTCCAGTTCTTGCTCTGTGCTTCACTCCCATGACATCATCCCCACCCTGCCTCTCAGGATGTTGACATCCTCCCACCATTCTGGATCCAGTTTAAGGTTATCTCTTCCTAGAAAACTTCCTAGACTTCCCCACGATTTATCTTTCCTGTTCCCTTTCTTTTCTAAGTCCCAGAAATCTTATTGTGTCTGTCACTAGATAAGTAACTAGCTTTTGAGAGGGAAGGTGGCAGACAGAGAACTAACCTCTCCTGAGCATCTGTCATGAAGCATTATGATGCAGCCTTACATATGTGTCAGCTCATTGTCACCACCTCTGAAAGTAGGGGCTCAGGGAGGTCAAGTGATTTTTATATAAACATTTAGCTGAAGTGGTTTGTTCAGAGTTTAAAATCAAGTCATCTGACCTCAAAATTGAAATTCTTTTTTTTAAATCATCTTAGCCTATCACTCCAAATATAGTAAATGAAGGAGAGGGTCTTTCATTTGAAATTTCTATTCATCGTTCGTTGGTCAATACATATCTAGCGGGCCCTTATTATGTGGTAGACACTGTTGTATAAGCTTTGGGGGGGGGGTATTCAGATGGTGATGATGGCAGTGGTAGTAGTTGTTAACATATCTGTAGGAGTTGTGTGCCAGGCACAGTTCTAAATAATCTATATATTATATCTAATTTCTTCTTGGCAATGATTCCATGAGGAAGGTTCTAGCACTGTTCTTTTTATACTTGAGGAAACAGGTATAGAGAAGGTAAGGGGCTTCTTCAACAACACGTAGTAATGAGCAGCACTGGATTTGATTTAGGAGCACTGGCTCTTAAGCACAGTACTGGCCTGATCCTCAAACAAAGAAGACCTAATCCTTGTCTTCAAGATGACAGGACTAGTATGTTGTATCAGTTTATTCTTATTTCTATCCATGAATAGTTAAGTGGGGCAATGAGTAAGATATATAAATGTTTTATTATTTACGTATTTTATTCTATAAGATTTGGATTAAGGACTTTCTTCATTCTTTTGAATACCTTAAATAAATGATAATTTATTTTTATTTTTATTATTTTTTTAATATTTATTTTTGTGTGTGAGAGAGAGAGAGAGCATGAGTGAGGGAGGGGCAGAGAGAGAGGGAGACACAGAATCTGAAACAGGCTCCAGGCTCTAAGCTGTCAACACAGAGCCCGAGGTGGGGCTCGAACTCACGAACTGTGAGATCATGACCTGAGCCAAAGTCAGACGCTTGACTGACTGAGCCACCCAGGTGCCCCTATGAGAATTTATTTTTTTTTAATTTTTACTTAATTTTGAGAGCAAGTGAGCACAAGTGGGGGAGGGGCAGAAAGAGAGGGAGAAAGAAAGGGAGGAGGATCCCAAGCAGGCTCCACAACATCAGCACGGAGGCTGACATAGGGCTCCATTCATGAGGTCATGACCTGAGCCGAAATCAGGAGTCTGAAGCATAACTGACTGAACCACCCAGGCAGCCCTTAAATAAATGGTAATTTAAATAGGTAGCATTTCCCTCAGTCTTTAAAAAGTCAAACTACAGATCTAAATTTCAGATGTAAACCATCCCTAAGATATCATTTGTCCCATGGCCATGACAAAGCTTGAGTAAACATTTACTCGTTGACTAACATTAACTTTACTCAAGTTGGCAAAATCAACAAATAATGTCAGAAAGCTATTTTGTCATCTAATTTGGATTAGATCAATGATATTCTTGAAGGCTTTTTTGAGTATGAATATATATTCTCCAAATTGTTTGCTTGTATTATCCAATCCCAACTAATGCAAAGGTTGACTAAAAAAACAGTTAGTAAAATGCTGTAAAATAATAAGTGCTACATTTAACAAAGTTTGTAGAGGACACGTGCCCTGTGAGTTCTTTCTCTCATGACTTGACAGCTATCGTAAAAGAAGAGCAGAGGATTTCCTTACTTCTGTCTGTAGGGATGTCTGCCTACACATGGACAACATGGCAGCCTACAGCTGAACTCCCAAGGTATTTCTGGCTTCACGCAGATACTGTGAAAACTGTGTAAAAGGTCCTCTTATCTTTCCAAATGGCTTCAAAACCTCTTTTCCATCTCAAACGGTATCTATATCTACTTAGAGTCTCTGACTCATATGTTAGGGCGAACTTTTCTTTTTATACTCATCCTTATGGTAATAACAAAAAACATTTCCAGGAGAAAAATGAATATTTTTGTGTGTGCATTGGCTTGTGTTTAAATGTTTATTTATTTTTGAGAGAGAGAGAGAGAGGAAGACAGAGTGTGAGCAGGGGAGGGGCAGAGAGAGGGAGACCCAGAATCCGAAGCAGGCTTCAGGCTCTGAGCTGTCAGCCCAGAGCCCATTGCGGGGCTTGAACCCACGAACTGTGAGATCATGACCTGAGCTGAAGTTGGACACTTAACCGATTGAGCCAGCCAGGCGCTACTGCATTGGCTTGTATTTAAAGTCTATGTTATTTCCTGGATTCTAGACTTATGGTACATTTTGAAGGATAAGCCGGCTGGGCTTTGTTTAGACTTGAGCTGTTGAGCAAAATGCAGCACTGTTGGTAGATGATCATCCCTATCCATTTTCTTCTAGAAAGAACAGTCCTATCAGAAGTACCATTTTCATTTTCACATCTACTCTCAGGCTCAGTAAATGAAGAAGGCAAGGAACATTTATTAAGCATAAGTACCTGCCATAAACTACACCAGCCCTTGATGAACACATCATCTTGATGATGACTTTATTTAATAATTCATAGGACCTAATGAGATTGGCATGTTATTGTATTCATTTTATAGAGACACAAAATGAGAGTTAAAGTCAGCCTCAAAGCAGCATATTTGGGGTGCCACAACCCTAATCCGAATTAACTTTAACAAAAAAAAAAAGAGAGAGAGAGAGAGAGAGAGAGAGTTTGGGCCAGTGGTACCTGGTGAGGGTGGAGATGGGACCTACAACAAGCACAAATTGATTCAGTGTCATGGATGTTTTCTCTCTTGCTCCTGGTTCCATTTGCCTCCTTCTCCCTCTCTGGCATGTATCTCAGTTACGTTTTCTTCTGTGAGTTGCCCTCACTTTTTTTCATTTGTTTGTCTGTTTTCAACTAGACATGGGCCTTCTTTATAAAAGGCAATTGATAAGGAGGCTGTGTTGCCATTAACTATGTGAGACATTTGTAGAGAGCCCTGTGTTCTCTTAGGAGGAGCCTCAACGGTAAGTTGAATGGCTTGAAACTGAGATGACCTTCTCACTGTCCTTCTTAGATGCCCACCCAGGGACCATTCACACCCTTCTCTCTCATCTCATTTTGCCTTTACATATCTCCCCTAATAATTCCTAATTTATCTGTACCTTTAGGAACCAATGCCAGCTAAGAGAGATAAACTATAATTGTCTGCCTGAGTTTCACCATTTGAAATAAAAAAGCTAAGCTCTAAAAGTGAAAGGGAAAACAAAATTGCAAATACAAAACGTTACCATCAAAGAGCTTGCAAATCATTCCCCCACACATCTGTAATGGGGAAAAGGTGAAAGGATGAAGATACGTCAGAAAACTGAGCTTCAATTTAAATGTACTGCTTATTTCTAAGGGGCATTGCCATTGTTCTTTGATAAGTGTAAGTGAGAAATTCTAAGATTATTTCAAGTGGAGAAGGTGGCAACCAATTAGCACCTCAATAGTCACCTGCTAATACCTTCTCTTACTCTTGCAGCCTGGGCAGGTGGCTCTTTTAAGTTTAGCCACTCCAGGAGAAAGGGCATTTCTCTTGAATGTCTGAAAAAGACCACTTCAAGGAAAGGGCTCTTATTCACTTGCTTGGGTTACATGCCTGTTTCTGGACCTATTGTTGCAATTAGGGTCATAAGATACTGTGATTGGTCAGGCCCGGTCAGGATAGGGGTTCCTCCTGGTGGGCTGTGTGCATGAGTATCTGTGTATGTGGCTTTATTTTACATCAAAATGTTTGTATATAAAATTAAGGCTGAAGATAAATATTTTGAACTTTTTCTACTGACTCTTTAAAAAATAGTTTTGGCAGGGACGCTTGGGTGGCTCAGTCGGTTGGGCGTCCGCCTTCAGCTCAGGTCGTGATCTCATGATTTGTGGGTTCGAGCCCCACGTCGGGCACCGTGCTGACAGCTCAGAGCCTGGAGCCTGTTTAAGATTCTGTGTCTCCTCTCTCTCTCCCCCTCCCCTGCTCACTCTCTCTCTCAAAAATAAACACTAAAAAAATTTTTTTTAAATACTTTTGATGAATTTTAGTGATAATGGATAGCTATCACAAAGTATCTAAAGATAGTTATAAATTTGTTACAAAAATGAGTATTTAATTCTAGAAACTGTACCTTATTGCTCAAGGGGATTTTTTTTTTTAAATCAATGTTTATTTATTTTTGGGACAGAGAGAGACAGAGCATGAACGGGGGAGGGGCAGAGAGAGAGGGAGACACAGAATCGGAAACAGGCTCCAGGCTCTGAGCCATCAGCCCAGAGCCCGACGCGGGGCTCGAACTCACGGACCGCGAGATCATGACCTGGCTGAAGTCGGACGCCTAACCGACTGTGCCACCCAGGCGCCCCGCTCAAGGGGATTTTTAGAGTCAAGGAGATGCCTTCGCCAGCAAATGTGCCTTGAGATGTAGCATAGATCCTGACAGGAAAAAATAAAAACTCAAAAATTTTCCTGAGGGATAATCCTACTCCAGTTTATAGGAAGAAAATGTTATTCTGTGGATCCAATAGAGTCATTATACAGATATTTTCACATATGCTAATTTTTCCATTGACATTTAATTTTTAGTTTAACAGGACAAACTGAAACATTTTTTTTTTGAGGAAAGGAGAGTTATTTCAGATTATAATTACTACTATTATTCATATTTCTGGTGTGTAATGTGTTTTAAAAATAAAAGCCTTTTCCTAAGAATTGTTGCTCAGAGTATGTAACTGAGCATGAGAAGAGAAAGAAGGTTCTGGACAGCATCCTAGACCCTCCTATGTACCTTGAAAATAGGATTTGGCAGTTTCTTAAGTTTTTGTAAAACATAATTCTTGTTTCAATTCATGTTGTAAATGAGCAATTTGGTATGTTTTGAGGTGATCTCAGTAAGAAGAGTGCAGCGTGACCTTCAGGTGCAGAAAAGTAGTAGGTAAGTAAAGCGACTAAAGCTTTCTACCACTTTTTGTTGAGGCGGGGTATTTTTCCATGAAAAATGGTTCTTCAGCCATGGTCAGAGGCTGCTAGCAAAACAGACTCTGAAAACCTAGACCGATCTGGAGAAATCATTAACCTGCTATGATTGTGGTCAGACTGAAGACAAACTGAGAGCATTGCTTTGTCCAAAATATGTATCTGGGCTGTCTGATGTATACTGCCAAGGGAGGTGTTGTTCCTTTGGAGCTAGGTTTTAGAATGGGCTTTGATTCTAAACTATAAACGTGCATAAGAAAAGCCAAGATGGACTCTTCGACTTAGTTCTGTGGGATCTCATCTGGTTCTATTACTTTACTTCCTTAGTAGACTTATTTCTAAAATAAATTCATTCATTTAATAGATCTTTCCTGAGTATTTACACCAAATCTAAGCATGGGGATGTTAAAAGATGAATAAGAGTGCCATGGATGCTGTATAATTCACACAGTACTTTCAGGCTCTTCTCACAGAACTTATGTTCCAGTGTAGAGCAACAGAAAACAAACAAATGATCCCTGTGCAAATGTGACAGAGATTTCAAGGGGTGATACATGATTGGGATTAAAATTAAGTAATGTAAGAGAATTGAGAGTGGCCTGAGTCAGTCCTGTCTTAGATAGGGTGATCTGACAAGGTGAGACTGAATTTAGTGAAAAGAGCCACATTAACACCTGGATAAAGAGCATGCTAGCCAGAGGGGAGAGCAAGTACAGCAGCCACGAGGCAGGACCATTTTTTGGTAGATTTGAAAAGGAGCAGGGAAGCCAGCATGACTGTAGGCGAAACCACAGGCAGCATGGGAGAAGAAGAGATTTGAGAAGTAGTTGGTGAGTTTGGGTAGGGCTTTGTAGTCTGAGGTATGGGTTTAGAGTGAGATGGAAAGGTATGGGAGAAGAGAGCTTGATCAGAACATGATCTGACTTAGGTTCTGCAAGGATCCCTGTAGGGTGGGATGGGGCTGGGGAAAGTCGAATCAACCTCTGGAAGCTGTTGCAGCAGTCCCATGGAGGACAATTTAACTTGGGTTAGGATTAGTGCTGGAGTGGGAAGAAGAGGTTGGATTCAAAATGTATTTTGAGGGTAGAGCAAGGTGATTTGTTGATTGATGAGTTGGTTATAGGATGTGAAAGAAGAAGTCAAGGATGACCTTAAGACTTTCATCTAAGCTGTGGAATTATCACTTGCTAATATGAATAAGACTGAAGAGAGGTAGGCATTTGGGAGATGATTAGAAACCAACAGCTCAGTTTTGGATACACTGTTTGTTCACACTCTTTTACATACACACACACACTTAAGCAGAAGTGTTTGCATAGATAGTTGAACACATAAGTTTGAAGTTCAGGGAATAGGTCCACCTGGAATGGGAATTGTTAGTATATGGACGGTATTTAGGCCATGGGACTAGATTAGGGACCCAGAGGGTGAACTTTGCATGACCTTCAGATGCTATAGACTATGATTAAAAGTATGGTAAGAACACAGTCTCACACTACCTTTAAGTTATTTATATCAAATTAAAGATTCATCTATTCCTATTCATTCATTTGTTTATTCATCCACTATCATTTTTTTGATAAATATATACTTGGTACCCAGCCAAGCACAATACCAAGGACACATTGAGTAAAAACACTGACACATTTGACTTGGACAATTCTACACTGTAAAATTCCTCTCCACTCCAAAGTATCAAAACCATTATGATACCAATGATTAGCTTGTAATAGATATTTCACTTTTTTTTAAATTTTTTTTAATGTTTATTTATTTTTGAGACAGAGAGAGACAGAGCATGAATGGGGGAGGGGCAGAGAGAGAGAGGGAGACACAGAATCGGAAGCAGGCTCCAGGCTCTGAGCCATCAGCCCAGAGCCTGACGCGGGGCTCGAACTCACGAACCGTGAGATCGTGACCTGAGCTGAAGTCGGACGCTCAACCGACTGAGCCACCCAGGCGCCCCTAGATATTTCACTTTTAATTCCTATTTCTTTTATTAACCTATTTGTTCCTGAAGAATAAGGATAAATACCATGTTGTTAGAATTGTCTGATATGTGGCTATAAATGCTTGCTTTGGTTATATAATGGATGTAGTCCTAATATCTTGAGTGGAAATAAGATTTTTAAAATTCACATTTTAAATCTCTGAAAAGAGTTTAGTTTTTTAAAAAATTATCCTGGTACTTTCAAATCTTAGAAAATAGCATATATGTGTTTTGGTCTCCCAATAGAATGCTGAATTTGGAATCCTTGGCTGTCTTTAGTAAAAAAATTCAGGGGGAAAAAATGAATTTGTTTTAGTATAGGCCAGGAGTGTGAAAATAAGTTAACTGCACATTTTCCATATAGTTTGTAAAATATGGTTTCATGACTCATGAGACAAGGTAAGCTTTAGTAAATCCACTGGGTTGAATAAACATGAGTTTCTAGAAGAGGTGATTGCAGAAATGGAGAAGGAGGTAACACAAAAGAAATGTGAATGATGATGTTTATTTATAGTGTAAAAACCTGCCATGGTCTGATTGGGGTTAACCCAGAGCCTGATCTTTTCTTAGGAAATGAAGGCTGTTTCCCAAGGGATACCCAAGCTTAGGGCCAGAGTCTTTCTAGCCAGACTTTTTTTTTTTTTCCTGGCTCACACAGGCTTCCATCCACTTCAGTCCAGAAAGTGAAACATTAATGACTCTTCACGTAAAAAGTTATAAAATTACTGGAAAGAGAAATTGGACAGATGCTCTGGCCCTTTTCAGATATTTACAAAACTAAAGTCCAGCTAAGACTTCACCAGCAATAGGTCCAACTCAATAGGTCAGAAACCACTTCCATATAATTTCAGCTATAGGCTGTGTATCCCTAACTTTCGGTGATTTTAATCAGTTCAGGCACCAATCAGTCATTTCAGTGAGGGGAGAGACACAAAGCACACACGCAAATACACAAACAAAAATGGTCAAGGTAGTTTTTTATTTGTTTGATTAACTTCTGTGGAGAAGTTATATATATATATATATATATATATATATATATATATATATATATATATATAGGTTATATATATATATATATATAGGCTTGTACATTTTTTAAGTTTACCTGTTTACTATAAGAGGTTACATGTCTGCCCCTGTGGGCTCTGCTGTAAGAATGAGGTATCCAGCCTTTCTCTTATCCAGATGATTTTGCACCATTCTGCTGGAACGATTATCCCAGCATGTTGTCAAAGCTAAGAAACACAAGCTAAGAAATCTTTAGTGCCTCCCCATGTCTACATAATAAAGCTATACTTTTTTAGCCTGGCATTCAAAACCCTTTACAAGGTGGCGTCTGAGTACCTTTTATTTATTTAACAATTTAGTTTTTAAGCTGCTGCTATATGCTCAGCATTGTTCTTGGAGCTGAGTATAGAGCAATGTACTAGAGTGTCATGTCCTCATGGGACCTTATAATCTACTGTGAAAAGCCTGGTATTAAGCAAATGGTCACACAAATAATTACTTACAAAGTGAAAACAAGAACATGCAATGAAAACTGAAAGGGGCCCTTGGATTTGGCAATTAGGTCATTGACATCAGTCTCTTATGCTGTTTCAGGAACAGAAGACCAGTTTTATTTAGGAGCAAGAAGGAATATCTAGAAAACATATAGGCTTTGGAGGGAGAAGTATGAACTTTGCACCAATCCTTTGCTGATCTGTGGCTGGATTCTGGCTCTTCCCTTACAAATGTGCTTTGATACAGTCTATGTTTTTCTGTCATTGTTTAGCAGTTACACGGAAAAATATTTCTACTCCACAAATGTTTACAACATGGGACAAAAATAAATCTAAAGTTCCGCTGCTCAAGCTGGGTGGGGTGGGATTGTTATCTCCCCAGCAATCACCAGTTCCTAGAACTTGAACCCCAGCATCTTCCCATGCTGTAGCATGCCTTTTGCCAGAACACAGGGTGTATACTTTCTTAAGTCAGTATACATTAAGTACCTTTGCTCATTTAAAGGAATACTTTTGACTTACTCTGATACAACTGATCAGTTAGCTATAAGATGTATGCTTCCACATAGAATATGTTTGAAAATTTCTGGTTCTTTAACATGATTATCGATGTCATCTTCCCAGTCTAGCAATGTAGAATCTATAAATCTGTTGGGGGACAGTTGGATGTTATAGTCCCTGTTCTTACTCTGCTGTGAGGTAACTCCTTTGGGGCTTTTATCCTAGTTAATGCCATTATGACCTTAAGGGACATGAGATCCAACCCCGTTGAAGCTCTGGACTAACTGGATAGTACCCAGGCGAGACCAGGCTAGAACATTAAAATAAAACATTATTAAATGCTTAGGGCCAACAAAAAGGAAGTAACCAGAGAGCAATGTGAACCTAGACAAAATGATTTATAAGACAGATTCTGTTCATCCCTACTTGTCATTTCATGGAGTGATGATCCTGTGTCATGTAGGCACCTACCTTGCTCTGGAGGGCAGGGAGTGCCTGTGATCCTTGATGCTACAAGTTTATTGAACAAATCGGATTTTTTTTAAAAAAAATTACTTTAATTTTAAAAAATTTGTTTAATGTTTATTTTTGAGAGAGAGACAGAGAGACAGAGAGAGAGAGACAAAGACAGAGCGCAAGCAGGGGAGGGACAGAGAGAGAAGGAGACACAGAATCCAAAGCAGGCTCCAGGTTTGGAGCTGTCAGCACAGAGCCCGACGCAGGGCTTGGTCTCAGGAGCCATGAGATCATGACCTGAGCTGAAGTCCAATACTTAATGGACTGAGCCACCCAGGCACCCCAAATAAGTTGGATTCTATATGCAAGAATACAGCAACATGTGTCTCACCACTCACACTAAATTCACTTTGTCAAATAGCTCTTATACTGCATCTGAGTCTTGACCAAGTGCTTTGATGTTTCTAGTTATTGTTAAACAAAAAAAGGTCCATTTATTTCAGTGTAATCACATTGTCTTGCACGGTGATTCAGTTTCAAGATTTTCTCTTCCCCCAGCTTAGGCACATTTCAGGCTTAGAAGACTGCATTTGAAGGGGATGAGTAGAGTCAGCGTCTTTTCTGTTTTCCACCTTTTGCTCTACTCATTCTCCATCATCCTTATGGCATGTGGCTCTTCTGCGTTTAGAGCAGGAGAAGGAGACATAGATGAAGAAAGGTCTTACTTGATGAAGTGAATCTGGTATTGATGCCCTCTGGATGTTGCTGATTCACAGTGATGATTTTGGTGTTGTTGCTATGGAATCTTTTATGATTCTTTGGATCCCCTCTCAGTTCCTTTGACATGGTAGGTACTTTCTCTTGTTAATTGTGTACAGTCTTCCTCCAAGTCCCTAGATTCTGATGGATGGGTCTTATGATGCCTGCTGCATCCTCTTGTGCCTCCAAGCCCTCCTCTAGCACAGTCCTGTTCTGGATGAATCAGCCCAGCTTCTTTCTCTGGAGTCTACGGCCAACCCAGGGAAATTCACACAGAATTTAACAGCACAAGCCATTTCTAATTTAGCCACCTCTTCCTGCTTTAATGCCCCAGGGTAATTGGCTAAACTAAAGCCTTTCATTTTAGGAAAGAAACCAATATCAGCCCTTTGTCTCTTAAATTCAGAGAATGCATATCAGGCTATCCAAAGTTGTTCTGTTCCAAGGCTTGAGAGAAGAGGGAGGCATCCCATTTCTCCTCCCTTGGAAGAGGGAAAAAAATACACAACATCCTGACAAATATCTGCAAAGAAATTCTTACTACTGCCATACTCAAACCCTTTAAAGTCTCTCTAAATTTATCTGCTTTATTCATTTAGCCTGGAGGTGGCTGATGGGCTGAGGATAGAAGAACTCGCTTGATAATCTTTTAGGCCTCCCTACATAGGCAGCCCAACTCTTTAAGATATGAAGGTATTTGGTGTTTTTTGCTTTTTGTTTTTTTAGTTTGTTATTTTGGGAGAGGGAGAGAGAAAGTGCAAGTGGAGAAGGGGCAGAGAGAGGGAGAGACAGAGTCCTGAGCAGGACTCTGTGCTATCAGCTCAGAGCCCAGCGTGGGGCTTGAACTCACGAAGGAACCATGAGATCATGACCTGAGCAGAGATCAAGAGCAGACACCTAACTGACTGAGCCACCCAGGGGCCCCATGAAGGTATTTGGTGTTTATTTTTTAACTTCTGTTACTGAACCCTCAACTGAAACTCTGAGAAAACAGAAAATGATACATTTAACATCCTGTCTTATTTTCCAGGTGTATTTAACATGACTCTAGGTTACTTAAAATCCAAATTCAAGTCTTGGGAGGCCCTAGAAGAGATGGAATGCCCCTGTCTTGCCTATATACAGCCTGTCTTTGAAGTTCTGATAGTTGGTATATGGATCTGCTTATTATCCACGGAATACATCAGAAATGCCTTCTGGTCTGGGAGGCTCCAGTGCTTTTCTATGTTGGTCTTTTAAGATTTCAATAGGACAGAGGTATCAGAGTACAATACAGTAAAGCTCATAGGTGTGAAAAAGCATAATAGCAGCTAGTTCCCTTATTAGAATAATTCTTATCAAGAAAAAAAAAGTGATTCTTCTCTTGCCTGTTGACTTGTTCACATTCATGATGTTTGGCTATGATTAAGGCTTTGTGGTACATTGTCTCAGAATACCATGAACAAAGTTAACTGGTCCACAAGGGGATTGCAGCTGGCCTCATAATTCTCAACCAAACTGAGCCAGGCAGAAACAGCCAGAAACAGAAATATAAGGGGATATATTGTCTTTAGTTAATGATTGGATTCAAAACAAAAAAATTTTTTCTTTAAATCTAATTTGTTTTTCACAAATTACCAATATTTTAAAAAGAACAGTTTTCCTTAAAAGATTAATGTTTTTGGAGATGTTTTTCAAGACAGTGAGCATGGAAAGTACTTTTGTGGAGAAAATAGTTTCATTTTCCATAGGATTTAACCAGTATTTTGCATTCCAAATAAACGAAGTAAATAATCCTTCTACTGTTTGTACACAAATTTCCCAAGATATGATTTTTCCACTGCCACTTTTAAACATTGAGCAACTGCCATGTTGTGATAATATTTTGGGAAATTTTGACCCTAAGTCTTGAAATTTCTAAAATTAATTATAATTGTTCTACTGGTCAAAGTATATGTCTCTAAATTCTGGAAACAGAAAATAATGTATTTTCCCAATGTCCATAAGCATGAATTTAACTGAGAAATTTTATGTTGCAATGCTTCAAGAAATATTTGCTAACAATAAATGTTCATTTGTCTTATTTGGAGGAAAAAAAAAACTCAGACAGATTCCACTGTTACTGTAAAGTTTGGCTTTGTTTTTTCTGCCTTTCTCATCCCAGTGACTCCCACAGTGGAGTCACAGTGCCCCTCTCCTGCAAGCTCAGCCTTAGCTGAATTCTCAAGTCATTCCAACCGTGTGATGGAGCCTGGAGAGAGGTCTCTAGTGGTGTCCAGGAGACTTAAATTTTGGTTCTAACTTATTCAATATTATCACCAATGACCCAAGTGAAGCTATGCCTATGAAATAATTAGATGACATAGAAATAGGAATGTAGCAAAGTTAGACTGAGATAATTAGACAAAACTTTAAAGGAATAGAGATCTTGGTTTGTAAGGAGGGGAGAGGTGGAACAGTTTATATGAAATCGACTTAGTACAATTAATACACTTAATATTAATGGCTTATAGGAGGTTTTCATTATATTCTATCATCTATCTATCTATCTATCTATCTATCTATCTAATTTATCTATCTGCTTGAAATGGCTTTTATTTTATCCAATACTAGCCCCAAGTGTGTTGATCAACTTTTTCCCCCTGCTGAATGGTAGGTCTCATAAGAGCGTCTTGGGCACCGGCACAGATGTGTAAAAGTGAATTACTCATTTGGAGAAAGCCAAGTAGGAAGGGTCAAGGAGGTTCTCTTTCAGGAGGTGTTGAGAGGTGTTACATAAATGAGACAAAGATGGTCTCTGTGTATTGGCCCCTAGGTTGTTTATTTCTTCCTGCAGGCTAAGACCTGTTAACTCAAAAGCCTGCTGCTGCCAAACTTAAAAACTTCCACATCCAATTATTTTAAAAATAGCCCATACAAGCAGATTTTTACCTGTTCAGAGCCAGCTTATTTTGTCCACCTTGCAAAACCTCATCCCACACCACTGCTAGCCATAGCCCCAGAGCGGCTGCAGCCCTTTGGAATTCTCTGGTCCAGAGACTCCCACCTTGTGAGCAAATGCCACCTAGACATAGGCTTTCTATATGACTCCTTTCTTCCTAGGGAGTTGCCTGCCTTCCTCCCCTTCTGCATAGGGGTTCAAGCATCATAGCATCATCGAAGATTGCTACTGTGAGAGATTTCCCCCACATACAAGTGTCAACCAATAAATCTTTGTGTGTCACTGTCTCTCACAGTCATTTCTTTTTTTCTGGATCAGCCACCAAATCTTCCAAACCTCTGAAGGTAAGGTTGGAGAAGAAACAGAAGTTGGCTTGACTTGCAGGTTACACTGGTATGTTGAGGTATTTTCCATAGATTGCAAGCAAGAGAAGAACATGGTCTGCTTTCTATTTTACAAAGTTCATTCTGGCTGTGCTGTGAATAATAATATGTTGAAGGAGGCAGGAATGGAGGCAGAGATACTGGATGTCATAATCTGGTAAAGTAATGCTAGAGACCAGAGCTAAGGAGAAGCAGTACATAGGGTTTAGTGGCCCCCTGGAGGTTGGAGGTGGGTGGGTAAAAGAGAATGAAGAGTCAAAGTGACTCCAAAATTTCTGGCTTGCATATCTAAAAACTGGTACTGTCACTAACCTGAAGAGACGTTAAGAGAAAGAGTAGATGAGTGAGAAGGATGATAATAAGCTTAGGGTAAGGTGGTTTTTGTAGGAGGAGGAGAGTTGACTCTTTTTTTTTTAACTCCATGTCTTCTGAATGGTAAGTGTGTACAATTATGAGCTGCTTGTTTTTTGTGTGTTTGCTTTGTTTTACTTTTTTGTTTTTTTGAGAGGTAGAGTGAGTAAGAGTGTACATGTGCTAGCATGCATGCATGTGAGAGACAGCAGGGGAGGGACAGAGAGAGAATCCTAGGCGGGTTCCTTGCCCAGCATGGGAGCCCGTTATGGGGCTCAGTCTCTCTCATGAACCCTGAGATCATGACCTGAGCTAAAATCAAGAGTCAGACGCTTAACCGACTGAGCCACCCAGGTGGCCTCTCAGAAGAGTGAGCACAGTACATGTTGAGAGGACTGAACACAGAAACTTAAGATATACTAGGATTTAAGAGCCTGCTGAAGAAGATCAAGAGTCCACAAATAAAGCTGGGAAGGAAGGATGTGAGAGGTAGAGGGAAACTCAGAATACAGTGCTGTTGCAGAAGCTAATGGTGGAATATTTCAAAAAGGAGAAAAAATCAACAACAGGTCAAACACCACAGAATTTAAATCACAGAAAGACTGGAAATTATCCATGTAATTTTGGCAGCCCTGAGGATATCTGAATTTTTTTGAGAGCAATAGAATTTGTATCTCTGATTAATTCCCTAAGAAATAGACATTCCATGATTACATTCATGAATAATGGTGACAGTGTGAATAATTATTAATATATTGGGTAACTGAAATGGTTACATCAACCATGTGAAGTAAATATCACATGGAGATAAGTTAATAGAAATGTATCATTTACTGCATCTGAGAAGAAAACAGCACTCAAGTGTTGCTTCATCTGAACTTTGCATTTGGCCTAGTAAGTTTAAACCCCCTAGAAGATACTAGGCAATACAGCAATGTGGAAAATATGGGCTACTTTCTTTCACATTAACATATGTGCCTAATTATGATTATTGTCATAAAATGTGTTTGAAAGAAGAATTTTCCAGAAGAGTTCATAAGATTTTACGTCAGTACCCATATTTGTTGCTATAGATATTTTATTTGTTTTAGTCAAGTTATTTTCAACTTTTACATTTAAGCAGTAAAATTTGCAGTAATGATTTTTCTTCTTAATTCCCATACTATATCAAAATATTTACATATAGTCATATTATGTCAAATGATATTATAGTATGTTTTTTCCCCAGATTGCAGCATGCAGATACCATCCCCAAATAGTACCTTATCATTATGTTTCCAATTGTTTTCTTTCACCCAGAGTTTTGGTTACAGTAAATATTTCTCTTGCACTTGAAAAAGTGCTCTGGATTGTATGTGTATATTAGTTGCAAACCACTTCTAAGTTCTTACCTTTCTTGGAGGAGGAGAAATGGAATAAGCCTGAAAAATCAAACCACCTAAGTAATTAAGAAGGGATTCATAGTTATGCACTGTGACTATAGTAAATTATTATCAGTCCCTGCCTAGAATATCCTTTCTAGTCTTTATCCCCATTCCTTGCTCTTTAACTTAAAAAATGTTATGTCTTCTTTAAAGAGTACAACCATTTCTGTTTTCTCTGTAATGTCTGTCCTGCCTCCCATAGGCAAGTTTGTTTGCCTTCTTCTTGTGTTCCTGTATTAATTAGTACACTCACCACATTGCTTTTGCTGATGTCTGTTTGCATATTTGTATGTTTCTCTGAACTCTGAGCACTTTGAGTATCTTTTCAAAATGTATGTCAACATCTGCCAAAAGTTAAAAAAAAACCAACCTAATTATTTTAAATAAAATCTTTTGGTCTTAATTGCCTTTGAAAGTCGTCCTATACAGTGACACTTACAAATGGCAAGGAATAAAACTAAAGTTTTAAATTCCAATGTAGCAGATGGACTGAGTTATGTATGAGTTAAGGGTGCAGTTTATAACCTTCATTCTAAATCTAAAGAAAAATCCACACTTAATGTTTCCTTTAATTATGGTTTTGGTAACACATTTCTAGAAGTACTTTTTAGTGGGTTTCTGTATTCGATTATGCATGTGGAAACTAATAAAAGCTGAACTATTACTTTAAAATATTTTTATAGGTACTTTTTTGGCAGTGAATGAACAAGATATTGGAATCACATTTACAACTTGTCTAATGCTGTTTAGCCTATGACATTTTGTTGTTGGTGCGCCAATGTAGCTATATTTACATAAATGTAGCTTACTTGATTAGAAATAATTTCAGATGTTACCTTCTTACTAGTAGGTGTCAGGACTTGACTACAGAGAATTCTTTCACTCAGAACCTGAAGGGATAGTATACTCTATCATGGTTACAGTAGAGTCAATACGCATTTTTTTGTTGTTAAAAGTAAACAAAAGGCACTCTGTAAATGTATTCAGGTTTCTAGGAGTGAGAGAATTCTGGAGGAATGATTTGCCATCAAACTTTTAAAAATTTAAGCTATACAGAATTGCTAAATATATGCTCAGAAAAGGTAATGATCTTGGCCAATATGCTTTACATTTTGCAAACTTATATGTAGCAAACCAGTGCAATTATAATTTTCTGTTAACTCAATCAGTGCAATCTGTCTTCAAAATAAGAACTTTATTCATTTATTCTCAGCATGTGTGGAGATCCATCACATACATTTCCCTTGCTTTAAGCCCTATGATTAGTAGCAAAAGACTTTGGATTGTAACAATATAGGAATATATGTAAGTTATGAAGCATAAAAAAGAACACATTCACAATTTACATTTTTAAAGGCACATGGAATGCACTCACCAATTCAATATGGATGAGGTTTGGGTTACAAAGTGAATCTTTTAGGGACGCCTGAGTGTCTCATTTGGTTAAGAGGCTGACAATTGATTTCAGCTCAGGTCATGATCTCATGTTTGTGGTTTGAGCCTGTGTTGGGTTCTGCACTCACAGCATGCAGACTGCTTGGGATTCTGTCCCTCCCTCCCTGCCCTTCCCTTGCTCACACTCTCTCTCTCTCTCAAAATCAATAAACATTAAAAAAAATAAAGTGAATCTTTTAATCTTTTCAAGTCAACGCCTAAGATATATTTATTATAAGTGTGTGAGATAAATTCTTTCTTTTGGGTACATTCTAGTAAGATACCTGATAAGGTATTTGATTCTGATGGGGGAAACAACAATTTAAACAAGAAAAGAGGATGAAGCTACAAATTGAATTGAACTTAAAAAAAAAGTGAGGGGTAAATAGTAAGTGATTCTTTCTTGCCTTAGCGAGAAAACAGCACCTCATTGTTGGCTGTGGTTGAATGCTTTCTTCTTAGGTGCCTGTATTGTGGAGACCTGGCTTTCAAGCCAGACCTTGTTTGGTGCTTAGGATGTGAATGGGCGTCAGGTACCTCCTATATTTGGTACCAAAAGAGGTTCCTCATAAGGTTTTTAAGGTGAAAACACAAGTATCTTCTATGAAGAAACTAATACTAAGAACTGTCCTTTATGCTCAGATTATTATCTTTGTAGTGTTTGGTATATATATATATATATATATATATATATATATATATATATATATAAAATATATAATGAGATATCACCTCACATCTGTCAGAGTGACTAAGAACACAAGAAACAGTAACTGTTGGTGAAGATGTGGAGAGAAGGAACCCTTGTGCACTGTAGATGGGAACGCCATTTTCTGAAGGTTCAGTAGCATTCAACATAGGTGCTTACCCCCTTTTCCTAAGTACACTTTCTTCACTTGAACACCACACTCACTACCTCACATGCTCCTTCTGCCTCCTTGGTTAGCTTCTCTTTTCCAACTTCTAATGGCAGACCCTCTCAGGGCTTAGTTCTTGGACCCCTTCTCCATCTTAATTTCTTTCTTTGGTGATTTCATCCAGACTTAAGACATTAAATGCCACCTGTATTCCAATGACTGTCTCCCTGACAGAGCCATTGGACATAAACTATTCCACCCATCTCAACTGAGGGAAATTCTATACTTAAATTTCCTCCAGCCCTGAAACTCTTAGAGTCATTCCTATGTCCTCTCTTTTTCTCATACCTTATATCCAGTCTCTCAGGAAATGCCATTGCCTGTAACTTCAAAATAAATCCAGACTCCACCACCTCTCACACGTCCACTGATTCCACCTTGATTTAGGCCACCATCAGATCTCACTTGGATTACTACAAAAGCTCCTAACTAATCTCCTGCTTCTATTCTTTTCCTACTGCAGTCTATTCTCAATAAAGCAACCAGATGGATTCTTTTACAACGTAAATCATATCAGACTTTTCAAAAGTCTCCAGAGGCTTCCAGTTTTACTAGAGAAATAATCAAATTTTCCTTATGGTGTCCTGCTGCCTCTCTTATCTCATTGTCTTAGTCATTTTATGTTGGCCTCTTTGTTTTCCTCTAACACATCAGGCATGTGCCCACCTCAGGGCCTTTACACAGACTCTTTTTGTTTGCCTGGAATAATTTAATCTCATTTCTTTTCAAGTCCTTTTTCACTCCCTTTTTTGCAAAAAAAGTAACTCTGATGACCCAATTTAAGATTACAATCTGCATTCCACATCGCTACCTCCTCTGCATTTCTGTCTCCTTTCTCTGCTTTATGTTTTAAATGTCTTTCCATTTCATGCAGCAGTTTCTACCATACTCTCTAATTTACGTATTACATTTATTTTTTATTGGCACATACTAGAGACTTAGAAAATATTTGGTCAATGCACATGGAAAGAATATCTATACTGATCAGCATTCTTAAAGACAACAAGGTTCACTCTAGATAATTTGAGGAGAATTAGTAGCTGGTTCTCTATTTTTGGTACAACCGTAATTTAAAAAAAAAAAGTAGAAAATGACTTTTTTGTAATTCCACACCGTAAAATTTTCTAGCTAAGAGAGCAACTGCTGCCATTACCCTGCCCCATGATCAGAAAGCAAACAAATAAGGAAACTGTTGGCACTGTTTGAGCCCAAGGAGAGCTAAACCCTTCTGTCACCATTCTTGCCAGAATATCTTGTCTCTTTCCTCATGACTGTCACTGTGGAAATGCCCACTTGGCCAAAACCTAGGTCTCAAGCACAGCCATAGCAGAAGGGCCATCTGATAAATGTAGCTTTTGTCTTTCCAGCCTTTCATCTTTGACCTTTTCAGGAAGTAATACTCCAAGGAAGTGAGTGGGTGTGCAGTAAGCCAATTACATTACATATGATAACCCACACGTGGCTACTCAACATCAGTAGGGTCATTAACTCCCACATTTAAACCTCCAAATAACAATAGCAATGTTCTTTCCCTCCCCATAAGGCAACTTCCTCACAAAAGCACAAATGTACAGACCTTCTCCTCAATGTAGGAAATTCAAGATTTCATCAAACATTGCAACCATTTCTGAATGATCAGCTCTCTCCAAATTTAGTCTCATTACACTCTCATCATCCTATAAATATATATCCTATGATTATTATGATAAAGTGCTAGTAAAAACAGAGGGAAAGGAGGGAAATTTTTAATATATATAACTAAATATGTGACAGACTGGAAAGGAAAAAATAGCTTAATCTTTAGTGTTACAGCTGATCACAAGGCCATATAACTTGTAACTTTCTTCTTCTACTACATATTTCATGTTCCCTTGGCTCCTAGACAGCACTAGAAAGGACTCTCAAAGGATACATATATGTATATATTATAAAATATAAATATATATATAAATATATAATATATATTATAAAATATTATACATATATAATATCAACTCTATCATATTGGTTGTAAATATTTTTTTCATTTGTTCTTTTCTCTCTTGACTTTTTACTTCTAAGATTTAAATTATTAGTGAACAATATCTTGTATCTCTCTTTGTTTTTTTATACATTATTTTATACAACAGTTTTACATTTGGCACCTTTTACTAATATAGTTTTTCTTTTTCTACCCCCAGTTTATAGTATTTCTTAATGATATAATTTTTAAATCTTTTAATCTATCTGGAATATATTTTGGGATCTGATCATGCTCTAACATATATTCTATTTCTATTCCAACACTTCTACTATATCTATTAGGTCAGTATCACTGGTTTAGATTTTTATTCATTTATAGGTTTAGATTTGTATTCATTCATTCATTCAATTAAAAATATTATACATGTTAATTGTGGATGTTAGGTAATAAAGGTAATGAGAAGATATCTTTATTATTACATGCTAGTGATGGAAATGGCTAATAAGTAAGCAAGTAAAACACTTCTAAAAAGTAGATCAGTATGTCAGAGGAAATATGTGGGATGCAGTGATCTTTAAAAAGAAAAAAAAGATAATACAGAGAACATTCTTTTTTTTTTTAGTAACCAAGGTCTTTTATTTTTTTACAGCATTTTTAAGAATTTTTTTTTCAATATATGAAGTTTATTGTCAAATTGGTTTCCATACAACACCCAGTGCTCATCCCAAAAGGTGCCCTCCTCCATACCCATCACCCACCCTCCTCTCCCTCCCACCCTCCATCAACCCTCAGTTTAGAGAACATTCTTTTAATAGTAAGTTTAGGGAAGATCTTTTATGAGAATGGCACATTTAAGCTGAGAATCTAAGTATAAAAAGGCAGCCACAATGAAGGAGCCAGATGAGGACAGCCTATTCTTCATGTCCTACGAGAAAAAGACTGAGCAAAATTTCAGTGTGATGAGACCCCCCCCCCCCCACTAGAGGGCTAGAGGTTTAGGATATTAAGATAGAGTTAGAATATGTAGAGCCTTGTAGGCCACAGAAATTTTGGATCTGATCCTAAGTACAATAAAAAGGAAAGGTGTCCTTTTGGCTATTATTTAGAGAATTCATAGGAGAGCAAAGTTGGAAGTAGGGAGTCTCATTAGAAATTGACAGTTATTAGTGCTGTCTACCACATACAAGGGATGGTTACACTTCTTGGCCCTCTTGTGGTTTGGAGAGACCATGTAACATTGTAGTCATCGAGTCATGGAAAGAATAACCATGTAAATCCCAGGCTGAAGCATTTAATTGCCAGTGTGAGAGCATCCAGTGTTCTCATTCATTCTGTCTATACAACGACTGGCAATGTTAGATGCGATGCCTGATCCATTTGTCTGGGACACAGAGTCCTGAGATATGCAGCAGAATCTTGGCCTATTTATAATGGACAAAAATGTGCCCCCGGTAAATCTTTATTGTTACAAGCCACTGAGATTTTGGGACCATTATTTTTTTTTCCAGCTTTATTGAGGTATAATTGACAAATAAAATAGTAAGATATTTAAAGCATACAACATGATGATTTGATATACATATGCATTGTGATAGGATTCTCAGGGCCTTTATTATAGCATAACCTAGTCCATCCTGGCTGAATACAAGTGGCCATTACAATAGTCTAATTAGAAATGGTTGAGACTTGAGCAAAATACTAGCAGTGAAGTAGAGAAGTTGACAGATTTAGCATTTGTTTCTGACTAATGGGTAATGCTTAGCAGTAAAATGTATGAGGCGAGAAAGGGAGGTATCAAAGAAAAATCCCATTTCTAACTTTAATTCATAGTGCCATTTACTGAGCTAGAGAGGGATAGACTTAGGCCGAGTATGACAGAGGGAAAGAAAGCAAAAAATTCTGTTTGGACAAGTTAAGCTTGAAATTTTCACATGTAACTGTCGGACAAGCAGCTGGATATGTGATTTTGGACCTGAGATCAAAAGTGACAGTGGTGTTTATAAAATTTGGAGATGTCTGAATATACATGATGTTCAGAGCTATTGAAATGAATAAGATTGCTCAGATGAAGGTTAGGAAGACACCCCAGAGCCAAGCCCTTAGGAACTCCAGCATTTAGCATTTGGTAGAAGAGAAGATGCAGGCAAAGGAGATTATGAAGGCAAGACTAGTGATTAGAAAATAAATACCAGGAAATTTAGTGTCCCTGAATGGAAGAGAGGAGATCTTCAAAAACAAGGTGGGAGGTGGTGCATCATTGATTGTGTTGAATGCCTTGAGAAGTCAAGTAAGATGAGGAATAAGGAATGCTCACTGGGCAAGCCACTGTAACCCTTGACAAGAACGTTTTTGAAGTAATGAGCATAGCGGCCAGACAGGAGTGGGTGAAAAGTAAATGCATGACCAGGAAGTAGAGACAATAGGAGGAGAGAAACATGAAGGGGGCAGATAGAGGGCAAGTTCTTGGAGGAGTCTGTGGGGAAAGAAAAGTTTTATTACGGCTGCTCTATAGTTTCAATAGGAAATAAAAAATATATTAGTTTTTTTTAAAGTATATTAGTATAATGATGGAAATGATCCAATCAAGATTGATATTTTGATATCTAGTAATTTAAGTATTCCTTCAATTCTTTTTCAAAAATGACTTCAGCCACATATCTTTTTCATCTTCTTTTACGTTCATTTGTGGGCTTTCTTTTAACCTTTGTTAATTCATTTTTTTGGCAAACCATGGCTAAGTCCAGAACTTCCCTTGGGTTTTTAATAATTGAACTCTTTCTGACCTGTTTAAAATTTTTGGCCATGAACTTGAATTGCCTTTTTTTTTTCATGTCAGTAGGCTTATCTGAGATACAGAGCTATGTGAAATTTTTTGTATTCTTAATATTCCATAAATTATAGTAAAACATTCATTTGCCATTACTTTCTTTAATAATTTGAAAGCAAAATGGAAAACATGAAACAAAAACTCTTTCAATACTTAAAAACATTTTAATATGAAATCAAACGTTGGTCAGGTTTTTATTAAAAATATATTTTTATATATCTATGTGCATACCTATGTGTGTTTATCTTTAATTCCAGGAGTGAAATAGAGAGGTGAGTAATGCAGTTGAAAAAATACATTATCCTACATGGAGAGCCAGCCTAACTCAATTAGCAATTGCAGACAAATAAAATTAAATGATACTTTGAAATTCTAATTCCAGAAAAGGAGAATGATCAAAATTATCTTAATGAATGATTATAATTTTCACTTTCAAAATTATATTTCCAATTGGTCCTAAGAAATACTTTTGAATATTTTTTTCTACATGACTATTTGCCAGATCTAATAGTATATTTATTGCACTTTACTTTCAAAACTTCTCTTGTTTCCAAAGTAAGAACTCAGATGGTAACCATATTTTGTGAATTAAACTCGGTAGAGTTTATTTTCTTAAACAGTTGGTAGGAAAATAAAGGAACTGAACTTGGCCTTGTTTTAATATTTATTTTAATATGGAAAATCTCAGGAATGTACATTAAAGAAACTGTAAATATTTCATATATAAAAATCAATTACTTTTACTGCATATATATATGGTATTTATAATATTATAAATTTTGTTATGTTAGAGATGCTGAGTATCATAATGTTTATTTGCCCAATTTGCTAATTCTAGGAATGTATGTATTTTAAACACTTAATGAGAAGAGTGCCATCTCTACTTTTGATTACAGATTTAATCTCCACAAGAGAATTAGTCTCAAGAATCAATAATCCGAATAACCTATCAAACACTAACATGTGAGAAAATGTATATAGGAAAGTAAATGCCTTTCACAGAATTCCCAAGGAAACATAGAGCCTTTATATAAATGTCCAAATGGACATCAGAGAGATTACTTTTCCCTCTCTCTAATGCTGCCCATGACTCCCTTCCCATGGAATTTGAAGAACACAGACCTGAAGTCGGGGATCTGTTCCCAGCTCTTCTGACGACTTGCTTTTGCACCTTCCAGATACTTGCCTTGTCTGTGCTTTAGATCCCCATATATTAGTGAGGAGAGGGATGAATGCAAATAACTTAAATCTAGGTAAAAAATACATTTATTGGAAGGCTAAACGGTCACTTCATAGAACCCAAAGTAAAATGCGGTAAGAACTGAGGAACTAAAACCAGGAAATTAAACGGTTGGGAACTAAGGTATTTACTTTCCGCTTTTCTCTCCCTGTAGCCAAATGTCTGATCCTTGCTTCTTTTCTGTTTGATCTTTCTTCTCTCTCCCTCCATCTTGGCTCCACTAGTCAGTTTAGAAGCACATGGCCCAAACATCGGCATGCTTACTCAGATATCCTTATAAACCCCATACCCACAATGAAATGAACACATCTCTGCAACACCAATTCAAATTCCTGGGAGAGAAAATGGCCTAACTTAGGTCGTGTTTCTCCCTTTGGTCCCACCAATTGTAAGCAACGAACAGGAGGAAATAGAGTTACGCGGAACAGAGTATATTCAGCAGGGACTGAGGGAAGGCTCTCTGAGCCAGTTTTTTGCTAAAAAAGTAATATGGGTTGCAAAGAAATTGATTGGTGAAGGAAAAGTTTTGCACCTTTAGGATTCTTCTCCAGAACATTTAAAGATCTGTAAGTATAGGGGCGCCTGGGTGGCGCAGTCGGCTCAGGTCACGATCTCCCGGTCCGTGAGTTCGAGCCCCGCGTCGGGCTCTGGGCTGATGGCTCGGAGCCTGGAGCCTGTTTCCGATTCTGTGTCTCCCTCTCTCTCTGCCCCTCCCCCGTTCATGCTCTGTCTCTCTCTGTCTCAAAAATAAATAAACGTTAAAAAAATAATAAAAATAAAGATCTGTAAGTATAAATGGAAATTACGTGCAACAGCGATTTCAAGATATATTTAAGTGTTTTAAATGCTGTATGTAGGTATCAATAATTTATTCTCTGGCTTGTTTGAGCTCCTCCCTGTACTTAATTTTTATTTTATTTTTACTTTTATTCAAGTAAAATTAACATACGGTGTTTTACTAATTTCAGGTGCACAATATAGTGATTCAACAGTTCTATACATTACTCAGCGCTCATCACGGATGAGTGTACTTTTAATCCCCTGCACCTATTTCACCCATCCTTCCACCTACCTCCCCTCTGGTAACCATCAGCCTTTCCTCAATAGTTAAGTGTCTATGTCTTCATTTGTCTCTTTTTTATTTTTTTGTTTGTTTTGATTTTAAAGTTCCACATATGAGTGAAATCATATGATATTTATCTATCTCTGACTGATTTCACTTAACATTATACCCTCTAGAGCCAACCATGTTGCTGTGAATGACAAGATTTCATTCTTTTCATGACTGAGTAATCTTCCATTGAGTATATAAACCACCTCTTCTTTATCCATTAATCTTTAATCCATTAATCATTAATCCATTAATCACCAATGAACACTTGGGTGGCTTCCATAATTTCGCTGTTAGAAATAATGCTGCAAAAAACACAGGGGTGCATATATTTTTTTGAATCAGTGTTTTCATACTCTTTGGGTAAATACCCAGTAGTAAGTACAATACTAGATCACATGATAATTCTATTTTTAATTTTATTTATTTATTTATTTATTTATTTAAAAAAATTTTTTTTCAACGTTTATTTATTTTTGGGACAGAGAGAGACAGAGCATGAATGGGGGAGGGCCAGAGAGAGAGGGAGACACAGAATCGGAAACAGGCTCCAGGCTCTGAGCCATCAGCCCAGAGCCCGACACGGGGCTCGAACTCACGGACCGCGAGATCGTGACCTGGCTGAAGTCGGACGCTTAACCGACTGCGCCACCCAGGCGCCCCTCTATTTTTAATTTTTTGAGGAAACTCCATGCTGTTTTCCACAGTGGGGTCACCAGTTTGCATTTTACCAACAGTGCACAACTTATTGTTTCTTATGTTTCTGATTTTACCCATTCTGATTTAAAAATTATCTGAGGGTTATAAAGCTATTTAAAATAATGAAAGATGAAAATGTTGGTGGAAAGCTTTATATTTGTTTTTGTTTTGTTTTGTTTTTAATGCTGAAACAGATTTTTAATGGTATTATGGAGAACTTTATATTTGAACTCAGATTTAACAGAACTTCATTCTAGTAGCTGGCATGTTGCACAGCTCTCATAATCCAAAAATGGGAAGCTTAGAAATTTGTTAAGTATATTTATATTTTTAATCTGGCCTTGAGATTAGAGGGAAATTTTTATGTGGATGTTTTCATACAGGACAAAATGAGTGATGTATCTGAAAATATTTTTACAATAATTAGAGATGGTTTATGTGAAAACTGAAGGTATAATATGAGCTCAAGCACAGCATGTTCTGTATTTGTGGTTTTATGGATATCTGGCATAATGTAGGAATAAAGTTTGGAGACTTTAAGGGTACAGTGCTGTTATAACGATCAGATATTTAGGTCATGTATTTACCACAAGTGGAGTCAGTGATTTGAGATGGAAGTTTCTGGTAAGAAGCTACCGCAGGTAAACTAGAGATTCATGTTGGTTGTGTAGAAGGCAGAGATGATATTCTGATGTGGAAATTTTAGACCTGTTTTCTTATCTTTATAGAGAGGTATTCCATCTCTTCAGGAAGGTGGACCAGAAGAATTCCTGCAACCACATACTATTTCCCCCAGTTGCAGTTTCGAGCCTTATAAGTGGTTAAAAAAAAAGAGGCACAATGTTTACATCTAAGTAATGTCGAAATGCCTGTATCTACCATAGCAGAAAGTTAATATGGCTCCTGCAACACATTTATTTCCTGCTCTGTGTAGAACTGCAGAATTGCAAAGGCGTCCTCTAAATTACTACTGTGTTAACATTTGAACAACAGATGGCTTTCTATATAGCTACCATAGTGAATCTGTTAAAAACCACCACCACCACCACCACGATAATTATGGCATAATTTGATACTAGATGTTTTTCCAGACAAGAGTTAACATAAACATCTCACATTAATTAATCACTTTCTAAGTCCTTTACCTAAGTGAAAAACTTTATACAGACTATATAATTAGATTCGTACAGCAACGAGATTATTTTGTTACTCCATTTTACAGAGGAGGTGAATAAAAACTTGCCTAATGTCTTACAAATTATAATTACAGGCCAGATACTTTAACTCTGGAGCCTAAATTCTTAGTCACTTAACTGTTTTACTTCCTGTGTCACCTACCTTTTGGATGGTTCTGGGACATGAAATTTCAAATACTGGTAACATTTTTATTTTCCTATTTGCTATAGCTGAAGAATGCATGAAAAACTGGTCTATTTAATGCTAAATAGATTAGGTACATATTAAAATGTGGTGTGTGTATGTGGAGGTGGTGGGGATGTGTTGTGGAATGTTTGGGGCAGGACATAGAGGAGGAAGAAGCAGAAACTACAATTTATCCTTGTATTACTTTCTCTTAAAATAGAAATTAACTCTAAAAATTAATCTTAAAATATATGAATATCTATGAAATTGAGGGTGCCAATCAGTGAAAATCTGTTGCTTTTTGGAATTTATTTATTTATGTATTGATTTATGTATGTATGTATTTATTTTATTTTTTGTATTATCAACAGGCTGTGAAGAGAAGTATTTGTATTACTGCACAGGGAAGCAAAGAGTATAATAATTATGAGGGTGGACCCCTGAAATCAGATTTCCTAGGGTCAAATCTTGGTTCTGCCAATATCTTAGCCCCTCTAAACCTTGGTTTCATCTTTTCTTCCCAGATCAAAGATGATGAAGAGTAAATGAAGTAATGCACATGAGGGATTTATCACAGCATCAGTCATGTTTAGCTTTTATCATAGTGAGGAATTTTGATTTAATATCGGGAAGTTATTTCTGGTGACTTTTAAAAAGTCAACTTGTTAGGAAGGGTGGTTTTGGAGTCATTTTTGCAGGATTTATTTAAAACCCAAATGCACTCCATAGTCTGAAATGACTGATGTGTGATTTTACCTGGACTTGGATGCGTATATCAGATGAGCTTCTGAGGTCGTCTTTAACTCTTGGGTCTGTTTCTCTTTTTCAAGTTACCTCTTTCATCCATTTTTGTTGTTTTCTCTTCAAAATATGATTGTGTAGGGGCACCTGGGTGGCTCAGTTGGATAATCGTCTGACTCTTGATTTTTGCTCTGGACATGATCTCACTCACAGGTGGGATTCAGCCGCGTGCTGGGCTCTTTGCTAATAGAAGATCCTTTCTCTCCTCTCTTGAGATTCTTTCTCTCCTCTCTCTCTGCCCCTCCCCCTACTTGCACTCTCTCTCAAAATAAATAAACATTAAAAAAATGTGATTGTGTAATTCATTCCACTTCTATTAGCTAAAAAGAATATTTATTAATGCACATTCTCATAGACTTCTTTTGACCAGTTTCAGTTTGGGCTACACAAAATAGTCAAGCAAAAAAAGAAACACGGTCCTTTTTAAACAAAATAGTATATTCAAATAATTTTAAATAAATTTAAATAAAATTTAAATTATAAATAATAGGAAATTGTAAAAAAAAAAAGCTAGGTAAAAAATGACTGGCCATTGCATTTCATTATTCTCTTGTATCTTTATTCACTCACTAACTCATGCATTCATTTACTCCTAGACACAATGATCACAAATTTACCCAGTGAATTTGTGTATGCTATCCTCGCTGCCAGGGAGGATGAAGATCTACACAGCCCATGATTCTTACCCTGGGGGAGCTTGGACAAACTTTGAACATGAAACCATCATGACAATACAAAGGTAAATAAAAATTTGAAAATAATGGAGATGTTTTAAGATAGCATATGATATTTTTCATTTTTCTGTCATACGAATAAACATAAGAATAACCACAACTCATTTAGCTCAGCCAGACTTAGGTCAACTCCCCTCTTGCTTCGTAAACACATGGAACTCTTTATGACACAGATTTAATTTGATAAAATAATTCATAAAAGGCCTAATCCTGCTTCTCTCAAACTAAAGTCATTATACATAAGCTGTTAGGATGAATTAATTAGGGGCAAAGGCCAGAATACTAGTTAAAATCAAAAGTGGAAACACATATGTAGAGACTATATGAACTCTGATTTGAAGCTTATTAAGGTTTTCTCTCCTATGAGTGGTCACACTGGGTAATTTTTGATAAAACTTGTTATCTCCATGAAATATGAGAAAATAAAAAGTCATAAATGCATAGGAACATAAAATTGTTAATTTTTAAAATTCATTCACTAGGCTAAATGCGTGCTACCATAGGCTAAGTCTGGTGTCAGGTACTACTAAAAAATATAAAGGTGATATATTCCTCATCCTCAAGGAAATAATACTAACCTATACATATACACAAAAAAACAATTATGCGTCTTAAATAGAACAAGGGAATGATCAACTTTTGGGGAGACTGATACAGTATTTCACAGAGAATGTGATATGCTGTAGAATGTGATACACGCTCCTTGACAGAGCGTTTCAGGATTGTATTGTTTTTGTCCATGTTTGAGCCTCATCAGTCCCTCCTTTAATGAGTTAACAACATGGTCTACGGTGTTTATGTTGTTCATGGGTGGGATCAATACATTAACTTTAGAAATCATTAAATAATAAACATGCATGGTAAAAGTTCAAGGGTTACCAATTTAAAAAAAAGAGAGAGAGAAAGAACAAATTGTGTATCTTCTAAAAGGAAAAAAAAATAGAATAAGAAGAAAACAAAGAAAAAAACTTGGTTAATCCTGGAAAGAAAGAACAAAAAGGGAGAGAAAAAGTGGTAACAGAAAGCAAGCAAGAAGATGGTAGAACTTATTTAATCAAAATATACGTATATGGATTAAATTCCACAATTAAAAGACAAAAATTAACAGATAAAACAAAGTGCAAACTTTTGTCATATGATATTGTTAAGAAACATATTTAAAACAAAAATAACTGAAAAGTTGGGATGTAAGAAATGCAAAAAATTTTCTTGGAAATAAGTAAATGAACTAAATCTGATAAGATACATAGAGATGCATGACCTAATGACAAACATTTTAATTTATCAGAAGCATAGCAATTCTAATCATATGCTCTCAAGAGAACATTTTCAAAATGTATTAATTAAAAATTATCAGAAATGTCTGGGAAAAGTAAAAAGAGGAGTGTTAATAATGTATTGACAAAACAATAAGGAAATAAACATATATCTTTCCTTATGGTTTTCCATGGAAGCAAAAACATTCCTTGACCCAAAGATTTAATACACAATTAAATTTTTATTTATGGGTAAATTCAACAGAAGGACATCTTCAGGCATGGGTGGCATAAAACAACTCACGTTATACATATTAAGCGATGAGTAGATTCAACATCTCAAGGATTGGAGGTTTGCAAAGTTAAAGGACTTAGATGTGAACATTGAAACCAGTTGAATACAGAGATATGCTTAACTAGTAGTTAAAGAATATTCAAAGCTCTCAATACAAATGGTAAATCTTTGATGGATGAGTAACATCTAACACACAAAAAATTTTAGTTGAAAATTCCAGATTGTATTAGTAAGTATTGTACAGTAAGAATAGTCCTGATTATTAGGGTTCAATCAAAGAAGCAAAGCCAGCAAGAAACAGTCTATCTATCTATCTATCTATCTATCTATCTATCTATCATCTATCTATCTATCTATCTATCTATCTGTCTGTCTGTCTATATTAAGTGTTTTAACCTCATGCAATTTTTGGAGGTGCTTAAACAGTCTCTGCAACACTTGTCTTCTTGTCTGATGCTGGAGTTTGATGTTATTAGCGCAGGCATTTGGGAAACAAAGATTGATGTAAAGAGAAAGAGCCAGAACAGGCTGGAACAGAAATGCCAAGGAAATTAAACGGGGAAAAGGTTAGAATTATCAAGTGTTCTGGGACAATTGGACATCTATTTGAAGAAAAAAAAAACAACTTAGACTCATGCCTCACACCATAAATAAAAAATAACTCATGATGAATTATAGGGCTATATGTAAGAGCTAAAACTTCTAGGATGATCACATAGGAGAAAATCTTTATGGCCCTAGATTAAGTACAAAGTTAGAAATGACCAAAAGCAGACAAAAAATTATAAATTATATATCATAAAAATTAAAAATTTTTGTGCTTCCGGAAACACTCCAGATATAGACTGAAGAAAATATTTTCAAATTATGTATGTGATAAAGGACTTGCATCTGAAATATATAAATAACTCTTACCACTTGATCATAGTAAGACAAACAACCTAACTTAAAAAATGAGCAAAAGACTTGAACAGACCCTTCATCATTGTATTTCAAATGCCCATCAACTCACGAATGTATAAACAAAATGTAATATATCCATATAATTAAAAAAAACACAAAATACTGTTGTGTATTCTACAACATACATGAACTTCAAAACCACTGTGCTAGATGAAAGATGTCAGATCCAAATGACTATATAATGTGTGATGCCATTTATATGACATATTCAGAAAATGCCCATTTAGAAATATTGTAAGACTGGACTATGCTGATAGATGCACAATCCTGTAAATTTACTGAAAATGAATCGTAACTTGTAATTGGTGAATTTTGTCGAATACAACTTATACTTCAGTAGAGCTGGGTTTTTTTTTTTTTAAAAAGAACAGCCTGGAGTGCACAAACATGAAGTAGGGCCACAAGGATGGACTTAAATGTGTTAGTTTTGTGCCTCTGAACTTGATGGTGTGGGTGTCCTACAGAAATCAGGGCCTGTCATCACAGATCTAAACACACACACCTTGCTACATTTGTTCTTTGTTTTGAGCAGCACTACAATGAAATATATTTAGGAGAATCTTTAAACACTACAGCCAGAAGATTTCCAAGAAACTTAAGAGTTAAAAACCAAATAAAATATAGTCCATTAGCAAAACAGAATGCAAAGAAAATATCAAGGAAAACAGAAAATGTCTTAAACAGGGAAAAATTCTTATGATATAATTTTAAATATAAAGATATATTAATATCTTATAAAATATATCAGAATATGGTTTTTGTTGAAATTTCTATGACAGGATTATGAGTTTTATTTCTTCATTACACTTTCATTTCATACATTTAAAATTTTTTTTAAAAGTGAGGTATAATTGACATATAACATTATATTGGTTTCAGTATAATGATTTGATATTTGTGTATGTTGTAAAATGATCACTGCAATAAGTCTGATATATATCACCACACAAGGTAACAAGTTTTTTCTTTATACATTTTTATAATAAGCAAATAATATCAGGAAGATGATATTTTATGATTTCATAAAATACCTGGTCTTTAACTCCAACCAAATAATTAGATTAAGAGTGTTGATTAAATAAGAAAATTATATTTTGCTTAAATGTTAATACTTTCCTTACAATATGAAAACAATAAGTGACAAATACAATTAATATAGAGATGTACAATTGAATACTTGTATTTTTAGTTAGTTGTGGCATAACCACTCTAGCCCTTCCCAAGAAGTGAAATACATTTGATAGATCATAACAGCATTGTTTGTGGGCACATGATCAATGGAGAATACAAGTCAAACAAAACTTTCTAAGTAGTCCTGCTTTATTTCCCTTTTTCCAAAAATACATTTTGTAATAGTTTATTTCTACTTCAATGGAACATAAGAATCACATCTTCAGAAAAAGAGAAGAAATATGTTAAATGGTTGAGAAAGCAATTATGTTACACGAAGAGAATTGAATTCTCAACAGATTTTTGAGCGTCTTTTAGGTTGGCCTTTTATAATCAGTTTTTGAGGATATTTTCAGGAAGATGGATGTGAGGCCTTGCTTTGGTGCTACAGGGCTAATGCAACTCTCTATGCTCTGGGGTGAGGGGCTGGGTGAATCCAGGAGTCAAGCAGGAAGATATTGGTTGCTCATGGGCTGATTGATCCTTTCTTACCCATCTCTGCCCCTTAAGGAACAGAAGGGAGTAACGTGTCTTAACTATTCTCAGAATCTCTTTGCAGAATGCCCAGATACTACAATTTCTCAGGCCTCTAGACAGATGCTGTGTCACACTGCTGAGGAGCATGATGTTGAACTTCCTGCTACCTAAGGCATAATCAGCATGTCAGCAGCTTTAATTTTCTGTTTTCCTTCTGAACATTTGGCATAAACATGAGAATAAACCACAATGTCACTTTGTACAGCAACAATGACCTCACTCTCAACTTGTGTGTATAATCATGCAAATGTAACTCTTACAATACACATATTTTAAAAACCCAAATGAGTCTCATGTGATCTGGTCCTGCTTCCCATGAAGCAAGTCATTGAAGATGTGTGCTTAGGGACACATGGGAGAATGTGTTTTTCCAAGTCCTTAAGAGTTGAGTCAAAGTATTCTTAATTAGATGAACAAAATAAAAACATTAGATATAGCATTGAGTGGTAAGTCTATGTGAGCATATGATAATCTTCTTTTGATAAATGTCCCCCTTTGGGCCTCAACAGTGTCTCCGAGCAGTTTTGTCCCTCGTGTGGCATCTCATACAGAGCTATGTTTTAGGCTCCTACCAGTGCCTTGTGCATATTCCACCTAAGTAATGAGTACTTACTTAACTCACAGATGTGGCCCTCACAACCTTCAAAACTTCACACTTTATTTTAGACACATCTAATACAGCATATTTGTTTATAGCTTTCCTTTGACTTCACTTTGCAGTTTGGAGAGTGAATTTGAGCATCACCTCTGTGGAAAGATTAGATTAGCGTTTATACCCCTCTCACAGTGACGTTCCATATTTCTATGGCTTGATACTTAACTCATCAGTCCCTGAAAATAATTTCAATTGTTTCTTCCTTTTTTCTTTAGCTTTGCTTGATTTGTCAGTAAATAATTAAGAAATCAGTGTTGTGCTAATTCAATTATATATCATAGACAGCCAAAATAATAGCGGTTTAAGGAGAAGTTAGGATTCAGAGTTCAGTACAGGCAAGATGTCTCAGTAGCTAACTGGGACTCAGGCTACTTTGAGATCTCCACGATGTCATTCCTAGGGAAAGATCTTCACCCTCCTGGTCTAAATTGTACCTCCAGCTACCACATCCATGTTTTAAGTAGGATGGGGGAAAGGGAGAAGAAGTGGCCTGGACTTGCCTTTATAGTATGTCTCAGAATGTAGTTACATCATTTCTTCTAACATTTCATTGATCAGAACTTCCCACAGGGTCATGGCTAGCTGCAAAGAAGGCTGGAAAAGTCTTTCCCCTGGTACTTATGCCTGTACCCTCATCCCTTCCCCCTGCTCACAGAGGATTTCTATTATTGTTGAAAGTTAGAATGCTTATTAAAATATACATAGCACACTCAGATACTACACACACACACACACACACACACACACACACACACACACCAGTTTTCCAGAATATGTCACCATTTTACACTCTTTAGCAGAGTAGGAAGGTATATTTTCCAGATGTCAACTAAAATTTAATTCAATAGAAATGAATTACATGCCTATTTGGAACTGCAGCTTACCTAATGTTGTACATCAACCTTTGCCATAGATTGCTATGAGGTTGTCAATTACACCGTGTGGTATGAGCAGGTTAATCTCCGTGATTCTCCATTTCCTCACCTGAAAATAACATATAACTTACTGAGGTAGTATCGTATTTAAATGATATAATTTATATATATATATTTCTTAAAACAGTGTTGGGCACATAACAAATTCTCAATGAAGTTAGTTTCAATTAAAAAATTCTCAAGTACTCTGAAAAAAATAAAATAAAATAAAATAAAATAAAATAAAATAAAATAAAATAAAATAAAAATGAGTCCCAGTCCCCTCACTAAATGACTTTATGGACATTAAGTCAGCTTAGCATAGAGAAGAAAGAGTGAAAGTAAGAAGCAGAGAAGAAACTTGTAATTCTGACCTAATTGCATGAACTTGAGCAAGTTACTTCTGTTGTATCTGATTTTTTCATTTGACAGATGGCATCAATTATAATATATGTCAGAGCTTCTTGACAGGGCATCTGGGTGGCTCAGTTGGTTGAGAGTCTGACTGTTAATTTTGGCTTAGATCATGATCCCAGGGTTGTGGGATCCTGAGCGTCGAGCCTGCTTGGGATTTTCTCTCTCTCCCTGCCTCTGCTCCTCTCCCCTGCTCATGCTCATTCTCTCTCTCTCTCAAATAAAAATATTAAAAAGTCCACTGTTATAATAATAATAACATATGTCAGAGCTTCTTGAATATTACCTTTGAAAACTGAGGAGCACTACTTTAGGGGGGGTAATGATGTAGTATCTGCTATTAACAAGTATTAATTCACACGAAAATTGTGCTGAAATCTTTATACATACTATTTCACTTAACCTGTTTAGGAATTCCATAACATGGGTATTATTCTGGTGATTCCCCAAGGAACTCATTCTGATTCCCCCAGGATGAGAAAAAAGAGACTTAAAGTTCCAAGATCACAGCACAGTTTGTTGGAGGAACTAAGCGTTCAGACCCAAGTGTATTTGTTTCTAAAGCTAATATTGTAAAATAAAGTTTATGGTCTTTCTAACAATGGAATGGTTGAGTGCATGGGGAGAATGTTCTGGGAACAATGGATGGTTTAAGTTAACCAGATGACAGAATAGAGTGGAGTAGTGAAAGTCAAGACTGGTGGTTAGGCTGGAAACACTGTTTGGAGAGCTTTAAATGTAACAGTGAAGATTCAAAATGTTATTGAGAAAGAAATTTTAAAAATATGGAGGATGTTTATGAATATACTAACTACAGCTTAGAAAGAGTAGAAGAGTTTGGATTAAGGAATGGAGAAGGAAAAACAGGAGATGGCTAAGAGGCTATTTTAGCATTCTGGGATGGAGTACAATTGGGCCACTGATTACGGGAATACTACTTAGTGAGTCTTGTCTAGAAATGTTAAAGTTCTCACATATTATTTATTAAGCAGTGTGTTCAAGAAGAAATTGTTAATATGTCATTTTAAGGCAACCCTCTCATATTATCAGGAAGGCACCAAAGTTATACTACAACCAGAATTCTGGGTTTGCAGAGTTCTTCATGTGCTAGGCCTTTGCCATATTCTCCCTTCTTGTGGCTTATCTCTTGTTTCTTCTTGCTTGCTTCAAATCTATCTTGTATATTGACACCTTCAGTTTTCCTGGCCTTCGACCTCTGTGTTGTAAAATGTAAGTATTCTTATTCATATTTGGTGAGGCCAACAGATCAAGTGAAGGTTTTCATTTGAAAGACAGTTTATTACTCACAATTCATAAGAGGAGGGGACACATCACACCAGACAGGGACACATGGGGGATCCACCAGGATTGGTCAGGAGGCAGAAAGACCAAGGGGAAAATGTAGGAAAGAGCCTTTATTGTGGTTTCTGCAGAAAGTAATGGGCAAGACAGGTAAAGAAGATTTGGATTGGCTAGTTTGAATAATTTCAGTGGGCTCTGGGGTGTAGGAGCTATTCTTAGTGTTACCAGACAAGGACCTGTTCCCAAATATGCAGCAATTCAAACACTGACACCAGTGTCTTTTGTGGCAGAGAAAAAGGTTTTATTGCAGGGCACCAAGCAAGAAGACAGTAGAAAAATTTTCAAATTCACCTGTCTGAGGGTTGGGTCGGTGTATTTAAGGGTAAGGGATAAGGCTGAATGGAGTAGGATAATTAGATATAGGGACAAAGGGAGGAATGAGCATGTACATTTAGGAATCATGCCTCTTCATAGGATATGTGTTCAGAAAATGGTGGCATAGGAATGATGATGGGGGACAGATCTCCAGGTGGGTCATCACAGATGTTACTTTTGTTCACTCTTGGTCCCTTCTGCACAGCTGCAAGAATTCTTGCCATTTTGCTCCAATCTTAGTCTCATTGGTGGTCAGTCAGCTTCTGCAAAAAAGGCTCATAAGCCAATCAAGTAGCTAGTTTCGTTAGGCTAGATTGGTAGAACATTTGTTAATGTAAAACATTAACGTGCGTTGGTTTCAATTAGTTTTCTGTTTCCTGGCTCTGGGATAATTGGGGCAGGAGAATAGTGGCCCAGAGTATGAGAGAGTTTTGGTGTGGCCTCTAGATTGATTGGTATACATAGGGAAGATGTACTTGCAGTCCAGTTCTTTACTATCCCTAGGAATTGGCTGGCCCCAGGAGGGGCACTGTAGAGGAGAAAAAATTAATTCTTTCTCTACCTCTCTAGGTTCTTGTTTGAGACCCTTCTGTAATAAAGGACAAGTTAACAGGATAAAAAACAAACATTTGATAACATGCATGCCTCCTGTATACATAGGAGGTACGTAGGAAAATGGAGTAATACCCAAATGGCTCAGGTCACCACTTTAAATATCATCTCCAGCTAAAAACAAAAGATGTTGGGATGAGGGAAGCCGGTTATGGGAGGTTATCAGGCAAAACACAGTAAAGAAGGGTATAGTTGCTATGCAGATTTAAGTCAGGTGTCTTCTCCATTCATGAGCCTCTAGAGTTACAGGCATTCTCCTCTTCCTGATACAGAGAGAAAGACACCCTTACAAATGGAGATTTCCCTTGTAAATGTAAATGTCTTTTACATAAGGGTAATTTCCACTGGTTTTCAGAGATTTTCTTGTGTTCTCTGTTTCTTAAAAATAATCAGCTTAAAATAATCTTTATGCCAAAGAGGTATAACCCTAACCCCTAAGCCTAACCCTAATTTTGGGATGGCATATTTATTGTGTTTCCCTCAAGCCTCAAATGTCAAAGTATCAAATATAGAAACTAGGAAATGTTGCTGCTACACTCTCACCCACTACTTTTTTTCCTAACTCATAATTGACCCTTTTATTCTTGACTCAGCAAAGACAGACTTACTAACAAGTACTTTTTAAGATTTCTGTCTTAGTCCAAAGCATTTCTTAATGGGCAAGAGGAGGTGGGGTAAAATAGATCCAGTGAGCAAGGTCTCAAATCAATGTAATGGCTAAATACTTGGCTTTTTATAATGATCAAGACTATGAGAAATACAGCTTAGGTATATTTTAAATGGTGTGTCATAATCTGTATGTGACATTAACTCATTTGTAGGTAATGATGTGGTCAACACAGGCAAAGGGAAAAATTAAATTTCCTTGCTACTGCCGTGATTATGGCACTTTGCTAAGGGAAAAAGGCAATCTTACTACATTATCCTGACCTCCAGGATCCGGTAAGTGTACATACAAAAATTCCTTTGGAAAATTCCTTCATCTCCACCCCCCAAATGGATGTTAGCAATTATCCTCCAAGCATTTGGACCACTAAAATACATCTGAAGGGTCTCATGACTAAGGTTTTATAGACAGTAATAAATGACCTTTTCTTAACAATAGCTAGCCCCCTCAAGGTCCTGGAAACCTTGCTTCCAAAATTCCTTAGAGACTTACACTGTCCCCAACCCTTTCCCAACTTGAAAATGTATAATCAGTCACCCCTCACAACCTCAGTGCCACTCTTTCTGCCATGGCAGTCCTGTCCCCGTGCTTTAATAAAACCACTTTTTGCACCAGACACATCTTAAGAATTCTTTCTTGGCCATCAGTTCTGAGTCCCAGCATTTCCACATCAGTTAACATATGGAATCAATGTATGTTCTATACAATCATTTATGCAGTGAGGATTCAGTCTATTTTCTGTATTGACACCATCTATGCGACTCTGGGTAAGTCCCTTTGCTTCCATGGCTTTCGTTTTTCTCTTTTGTAAAGAAAGGATTGGATTAGGTGACCTCTAAAGTTCTTCTAGCTTTATCATTCTTCTATGTTAACACTGAAAAATAAAATCATGGAATACATACAGTATACTACCTATAGGGATTTCTTCTAATTTTAAATTGATATGCCAACTAGACGGACTTTTAGTTTTTAGCTCAAGTATTCTATTATACCCCTCATCCTTCCCTTCAAAAGAAGTGCAATGTTAGGGAATTTATTACACATAACAAAACATGTGTTTATGGTTCAGTATGAGAGAACCCACTGTCCTCCCCACCCCCAATATTGGATAAAAAACAGCAGCTTAATCAGTGATTATGAATTCTGAGCTCAGCTTTCCATTTACAAACAGTGAGGCTGAAAGCTATAAACATTCTGACTTCTGCCTGGGGAGAGTTGAATGTTCCAGGAAATGTACATTGCACTGGAAAATCCAGGATTAGTTTTCAATTCCGTAACATGCTGTTTCCACAATTACTCCTCAAGTTAGCAGAATGTCCTCAGGATTTTGGATAGTACTGTGTCCTGGCAGGACTCAGGAAGCTTCGCTTCCTCAGAGCTGGACACATTGAGCTAAAGCTCTCAGGGAGTTAGAACTTTATTTAACATTACCCTCCCTCACTTTTTTTAAGCTTTTTTTTTGGTTGAAATAAGGTGGTCAAAACAGTCTATTGACTTGTGAAATCTTCAAAGATGTATCTTTTTTAAAAAAACACTTCAGGGGTGCCTGGGTGGCTCAGTTGGCTGAGCGCCTGATTTTGGCTCAGGTCATGACATGATCTCATGGTTTGTGATTTTGAGCCCCGTTTCGCGCTGTCTGCTATCAGCATAGAGCCAGTTCCATTCAGATTCTCTGTTTCCCTCTCTCTCTGCCTCTCCCCTGCTCGCACATACATTCTCTCTCTCTCTCTCTCTCTCTCTCTCTCAAATCACTCTGTACATATATTTACATCATGAGGAGAGTCAGGGCTGCTTATTCATACTGCCTGAGTAGCAATCTTTAAATTCATATTATAATTTTAATGGTCAAACAGGAGGAAAAGTAGTTGAGTTTATGGATGGTGGTGATAAGGAGAAGTAGAAGGAGGGGATACAAAGAAGGCCTGGTTGAATTCTCAAGGCACACCTATTTGGTAATGTTTTCTTAACTTGAATTACATACAGGAAAGCTCAATAATATTATTTCTTTACTCATAAATTGTTAATAGAGTGTCATGAAGGTTAAGTGTTCCGAACGCAAATTATCAGACTTTGAATTGGTAGATATTTCTTTATAAACACTCTAGTGCCTGTATTTCTCAATACTTCTAAGGCAAAGACAATGTTCTTTCTCAAGAAACGTTGAGATTTCTTGAAGGTAGAGAATAAATATGCCATCTTCTTGGAACAACAGTTTTTACTTGAAGATTATTTTTATATTGTTAAAAAGAAAACTGGAGGCCCAAAGTGGAGTCACTTGTTCCAGGTCAGCAAAACAAGATTTAGTTGTAGTTTTAACCTCTCCAGGAGTAGAATTTTAAGCCAGTCAATATGGAATTTTCTAGTTAGCAGCAATGAGATTACCTGTCATATGGGCCCACTCTATGCCCTGCCCTCAACCCCAAAGGAAGAAAAAACCTTCCATTTTGCACAACTCCTCAGAGCTCCCATCTACTTGCTGGATTGGATGTTGCCTGATTCATGAGTTACTTGGTAAAGCCAATTAGATCTTCACATTTACTTGGTTGAATTTTTTTTAACAATATTAAAATAAAATTTGTGAAAATAAAATGTCTATATTCAAAATAAAACATAAAACTTGAATAAAATTTCCAGTGGTGAGAGGCTGTTTCTAGTTATACTCCCTCACACCCTGAGGATAAGTACTGAACATCCTCTGAATAGTTTAAATGTCACAGATCTAGATCATCCCTTTCACTTCAGAATTTAGGTTATTGTACCATAGATGTTAAGTTGCCATGGCAACCCAGATCTGCAAACTGCAATGCTGTTCATTCATTTGTCCGATAAATGTTTAGTATTCATTCACTATGTCCAAGGCATTCTCCCTTGGTCTGCTGTCAGAGAGTCTCTACCTTCGTGGTCCCATGATAATGGAAACCATGCTCCAGACCTTACAATGTCTCACTTTCACATCCAGAATAAGAAACAAAAATTTATCTTCCACAAATAACAAGGGGCTGCATGTCATTTGTTCTTACTGGATCGTGCACTTATTACAAAACCAATCTCTCTTTCTGGAGAATTATAATGCTTTGATTTGCTTATGCCAGGTGAAATGCTGCAACGCTTCCTGAAAGGAGGGAACCTATTTAAAGCACATGGTCAGAAAACAGGGGATGGATTGGTTTCTATAAAGAAAAATGACTTATGATTGTGAAAGGAAAAGTGACTAGATACTGGATGGCAAAATAACACGTGTGCAGTAATAATACTCCTGTGACCAAAATAATGACAATGATTTTTTTTTTAATTTGAAGAGCTTAGTTTTTTATAATACTATGGCAGAGGTTGTAATTTGGCAGCCTTTGGGTCAAATTTAGTCAGAATAGTGTTCTTAAAAAGCATGTCGGAAAGGCTTTAGCAGTGATATGCTTCCATAGTTCACTCTTTTTTGGCTTTGATACCACTAGGGACTTCGTTCATACACACTACTTACGACGTCTGACTCCATATAAGGGATACTTTAGGGACTTTTCAAGATCATAATTAACTAACAATAATTTTAAGAATGGTTATTATCCAACAAAAAGAAATATGATGCTCTCTGTGCCTAAGTGATTTGCTAATGACCTTTCCCTTCCCCCATGACTTTTTATGTCTCATGGGTCAATTCTGTTTTGAAGTTTACAAAACCTTTAGCATTGGGCCTATGGGAAGGACTCAAATTTCATACCAGAACATTTTCTCATTGCCCATATATTACTCTTTGTAATTTTGACAACTTCCCCAGCAGCCCAGCAGTCTGTCTTTTTTTGCCACATCCCATTAATCTTGAGTAAACACAGACTGTTCCTGGTATAGCTCACAAGTGGGGTCCTTCTCCAAGCAATACTGTTTGGTGTCTCACAGAAGGTCATCCCAGTAGGATGTCAAGCCCACGTGAGCAGGGTCTTTCTTTTGTGCACCATTCTTTCTTCAGCTCCTACAACAGTACCAGGCATAAAGCAAGTACTCAATATTTATTGAGATGACTTCATGAGCAACATGTACCCAGTGTATGACACCACAGTCAAGAGTATGGAGATAGTTTTTCTTCTTTCTTTTCTTCTTCATATGAACACTTGCCAGTGTTGTCTTTCTTGCTCATTTTCCTCTCCTGCTGGCATGAGTCTCAGAACTGACTTTTGTCCTTGTTCCACAGCACTGATTTCTATTATAGATTTGGGCCAGGTTGGGTTAGTCTGGGGAGCTAAGTGTCATCAAAAAGAACTGTGTTCATGTGTAAGGATACTGTACCACACTGCAGTCACAACCTTTATTGCAAAACTCTGATATTGAGAGGTAGGTGCGCTAAAACAAGACCAGATGAAGTGGTCTCTTACACATATTGACAGTTGCCTATGTGTTGAATAATTTTACCATATGTTAAAAAGGATGTATGTTTATAAAGCTGGGCTTTATATCTTGGAAGCTGGACTTTAGATGAAGACTTTATTCTTTCAGATATTTCATTCCTATCTGCATAGTCCCAGTGTAGATTTTGGGATTCAGAAGTTTATACCATTCTATCTTGGACATCGTGGCTGGTCTCTCTGCTCTGTACCCTGATGGTGCTATCTTCGTTTTGTGACTCTTACATCAGTAACTCTATTCAATGTAACTAAGTCATTCTATATTTGGTAGTTCTATAATTCCAAGCCTACATCTGACATTTTTATTTATTTTTATTTTTAATTAATTAATATTTTTACAATTGACAGTTTTAATGCAACACTTATTTACTCTGGCTGTGGTGATAAGCAGAATTGGTAATAAGCTTCTTCCTTTCTTATGTTCAAGAAATATGAAAAGGACTTAATATAATAGTTGACTTAGACTGTAATCAAAAATACTTTGAAGGAGTTCCACAAGGTTAAGTGGCAGAAGAAATTCAAACTGGCCTTTCTGATTTTCTACTATAATTATATGGTTAGAGTAGGATATTCATGTATACTTTTAATACTATGTGTCTGTCACTCAATTTTATTTTGACAATTAACACAAAGTTATTGCTCATGGAAAATACATTTCCTTCTAAAGTTACTCTAATGCTTTTATATTTTAGTAGTAACTTTGAAAACAAAGAGGACATATCTTTTAGTTTGTTCATAACCACAATATCTAAGTAATGATATTTTAAGGGAAACAAAGACAAAGAAAATTGACCACAAAATTGAATACAGAATTCCTTTCTGATAAAACAAAGCCACTTTTTTGGATTAGTGGAAAAGTAAATAACAAAACAGTTTGTATCTCTGGTTATTATATTCTTTTAACTTGAAAATGGAGTGACTTTCTGCTCCAATAAGAGCACTAGCACTGGTGTAGAGGTTCTTGCTCTGTTAGCTGTACAGTGACTCATACTCTACAGAAACCAAGAAGAAAGGCACTGTTTACATCAATTATGTGTGGATTTAAAATATGGTATAAAATAACTTTCAAGAAACATATTTGATAAATGAATATAACAGATGTTCATAAAACTGACTTTTTAATGTACTTTCAAAGTAGAACACGTTTTTATTCCTTTCTAAAAAACAAAGTTCCTCCTCCAAGTTGAAGCTTCAATTAGGTATTTACAAGGGGGAGATATGATCCAGCTTTCTGAGTAACATGATTCTAAATCCAAAACATAGAAATAGATATGACCACCAATTAACAATTGACTGAACTCCCACTAAATGCAAAGAAATGACCTAGATTTCTGGACATCTTATGCAGTTTATTATTTCAAAGGGAGTTGTTACCCTCTAGTTGAAAATGTTTATTAAAAAAAAGTAAGAAGAAAGAGAAAGGAAGAAAGAAAGAAAGAAAGAAAGAAAGAAAGAAAGAAAGTCAGTCACTTCCATAATGAGCTACCTCTAATTTCAGAATCTGAGTTTGCTTTCAGATTAATCATGTGTTCTGCCAGCAGTGGCTTGGGTGGGGAGTAAGGAAGGGCTGTGGGTTATGGAAACTGTGGAAATTGTGGGAAGCAAAATGCACAGGAAGGCAAGACAGAGTTCCACAAAATTAGAGATGGCAATGACATGGGTTGGTAAAACAAGGGTGATCCCTCCTGGCATGTATGTTTTCTTCCACCATGCCTTGGTCTGGGCTTTGTCCTCTCAACATTCCCACACAGCCTTACATGTCTGTCCCTTACTTTAAGAAAATGCCTGACTCAAGGGAAATTCTAGATGAGCCTTGATGTTCCAAGTACATTGCTATTACTTTTTGTCCCACCATCCTTCATTTCATGTTGAATATTTCCTCTGCATGCAAATGTGGTTAAGAAGTCAGATACCAACTAAGCACTAAATGCATGGGGGCTGCAAACGCTGCTGTATTCAGGGCGGGTTTTAAGTAATGCTTTTTCAACTTGGTATGTAAAGACATATAACAAATTTGAAAAAAAAAAGTGAAAAATTTTGCCAATTCTCTCATTGTTTTGAAATATCTAAATGTATTTCATGTTATAGCCCAAATACCTGTATGGTGGGCTATTTTTGTCTCTTGTATTTTTTAGAGTTCAGTATATATAGGTTCAAACTCACAAATGCCTCTAAGCCTTTGCTTTAATCATTTAGTGTAGAACAGATATTCTCCAATTTCATCATTCATATCCAAACAATGTAAGCCCTTCTAAGTGCTGATTACTTTTTTTTTAAATATTGAACCATATATCACTTGCTGAACTTGACCTGGGTTTAAGTTTATCCTAAGATAGAAACTAGGTCCTCAAGGGTTAGTATCTTTCAGTTGTTGATATATATGCCCCAAATTTGATTGTGGACCCAGAAACTTAGATAAATTTGGATGTTAGCAGTGGGAAAAAACTGAGTTAACACTTATTCAACATTCTCAGCATAACCAAGGAGGAAATACCTTGGTTCTCTTAGGGGAGTTTCTTGACTTCCTTTCCTAATTCACAGAGTTATGAGTCAAAGCATAGAAGAATATTCTAACTTGGTTCCATGTGTGACCCTTGCTCATGTCCCCAGCTTTCTCTTCACTGAAATTAGGATATCATTTTAAAATTATGTTTGTTGGAGATCATTTTTATTTCACCAAGAGTTGCATATAAGCCCCTCTATTTTAGCTCTGTCATCTGTATTTTTTTCTCAATATTATTGCTTTATGATAATGCTCAATAGCATGGAAATTGCTATTTGATTGGAGGCATAGTGGTTTTTTTGTGATTGGCAGAAACTATAGCTGTATACAGCACACAGCTCAGGCCACATTTCCTCCTAAAAACTTTGGCCTTCACAGAGAGCTATATTCTTTTGGTGTGCTTAATACAGAGGTCAAAAAAAAAAAGAGAGAGAGAAAGAGAGAAAGGAACATTTCCGTATGAACACACAAAAGTGTTAATACGTAGCCCATCACTTAACATAGTACTAATATAATAGTTTAAGCAGAGCATTAATAAGTCAACAGATTCTAGAAGAACAGAGAAATAAGAGATACTTTCAATTGAGAAGTCTTGATTGAAAGAGAGAATTTTTAACTGGATCTTGAAAAATAAATAGCATTTCACCAGAAAGAGAAGGAATAGAAGGGGACAGTGCATAAAAATATATGGCTTTAAAATATATATGTGGTTATAATGGGAGAGGAAGGTTAGGCCAAATTTTGGAAGGCTTTGACTGCCGTTGTACCACATTTCATACTTAAACGATGGAAAAAAACTTTAAGATTTTGTTAGGTAAGTGACATATTTTTGTTTTGTTTTTAGTTAGCTCATCAGGTCTGAAACAGATGGCATATTCCAATCAGGTAATTCGATAATAGTTTAATAAAGGGATTCTACAAAAGATGTTTGCAAATGTATGGAAATCAAAGAAATACAGCCACTAGACCTTGAAACTGTGGCTGGAGGCAGGGCTTTACCGTCTACAACTCTAAATAATAAAATTTGGAGAGAGAAGTATGTAAAGAGGGCCACCTGATAGAATCAAAGACATCGGGGCAATAAATAACCTGGATTCACTTTGCTTTTACCCTTTGAACTCCTACCAGCATTTCTCATTGGGAAGATAAACCAAAACCAATGGGAAGCTAAAGGACAAGAATTCTTTTTGATGTATTCCAGATACCTCAGCTTTCAGGGGGACAGATCAATGTGGATAAGGATACAGGGTAGATTTGAAGGGACAAATGGGAGAGACCCAGTACAGTTGCAATTTGGGAAATAGTTTGGGATGGCAAGAGAATAAGCAGGGCAGTCAAACAAATAAAGGAAATTCTTGTAGCAGTTCAGACAAAGCTACCAAGGGTCTGAAACAGATCAGCATTAATGACAATGGAAGGGAAGAGAGGCTAGTTGGCATATAGAGGTGGAATTGTCAAGACTTAGTAATGTTTTGGATGTAAAGGGTAAAAGAGAAGAAGAAAACAAAAGCAGGTTACAGAAGAAAGAATTGATGTTTTTAGGGACAGTAACAAGTTTACGCTTTGGAGAGTAGTAATTTAATTTCTTAAGTTTCTATTGATTATGTAATTTTGCATTGAGCTCTAAGGTAAGCAATACTGAGGATATAAAATTGACATGGAACATACTGTTGCTCTCTAGAGACTTACAATCTTATTGAAATTGCTGGAACATAACGCAGGCAATATAAATAATACAAAGCTAAATGGAATATTTTTAAATGATAAAATATTTGCCCTGGAGAATTCCATTGTTAGTCAGAAGGAAGAGACTAGTTTCACTTGAAGATGTTACAAAATATGTATCAGGATCTCCAGCTCACAGTTCATTAGAATGTAAGGCCACCTCAAGAAATACTGCTAACATTTCTTTTGTATGGCAGTGGTTTCTTTTCCTTACAAAATTGGAAAAAGGTAAACTGAAGCATGAGTTAACAGTAGGACTGTGATGAGTGAAAGTGTGAAGGAAAAATTTGGACAGAGGAATAGACATAGGGAGAACTTCATAGGAAGATTGGAGTTTTGCAACCAGCCAAGGAACTACTAGTAGCTAGAAGAAAAGCCTGGAACAGATCCTTAGAGCCTTCGGAGGGAGCTGCCTCTGACTATACCATGATCTCAGACTTCTAATGTTCAGGATTGTGAGACGTTACATTTCTGTTTAAGATACTCTGTAGTACTTTGTTGGGCTGTCTGTGTGGCTCAGTCAGTTGGGTGTCTGACTCTTGATTTTGACTCAGGTCATGATCTCATGGTGGGATGGAGTCCAGCATCGGGCTCTGCACTGGCAGCACAGAGCCTGCTTAGCATTCTCTGTCACCCTCTCTCCCTGCCCTTCCCCTGCTTGCTCTCTCTCTCACTCTCTCTCAAAAATAAATAAACATTTTTTAAAAAAGATATTCTGTAGTATTTTGTTAACAGCATTCCTCAAAAACTAATATGCCATCTTATCTACACCTAGGGTTTCAACTACTATCGTAAACCTACAGTTTTCTGGGGAAGAGATTTCCAAACTGTGTGCCCCCAAACACTGGTCCCTGGAGAGGCTCCACAAAGAAGGATGTTAAGGGCAAACACCTGGAGTTTTAGAAGACACTGTAAAAAACTTGTTTCTTGAGAGTCCTGCAGTCAGCGAAGAGTCAGAATTCCTCCCATATGTGACCATATAACACTTTCTGATTATAACATGTTTTGAGAAATTCATTCTGGCCATATGTATAGTGCAATGAACTGCAGGCTTTCAAAGTGTTACTGTTGCTTGATTAGTAAACCTCCAATACAAAGCAATTGATGTCATAAATCTATGTTTTAAATGAATTTTTTAAATTTGGGGCAATTTTAACACCTTTTGTTATAACTTCTAATGCTCTTCCTCAAACCCATTTTGCTAATTGCTGTTCTAGAGACATCTTAAAACTGACTTCAAATGGTATGCTGTATTGTGTGTGTGTTCTAAAATACATGATTACATATTTTGGATCACTAAATGCATAATAACTTTTACTTAAAGTGCGGTTAGTCTAAATCTATTTCTGTAAATAAATTGGAGAGTTGCAATAATTTAGGATGAACACACGAGCCTGATAATTGAAGTTCTCCACTTAATTATTTTGTAAATACCGCTTTAAAAATAAGCATGTTATATGAGGATGAACCCCAAGTGTCAACTTTTCCTATCTACAGGATAGCACCAACCTCTCGCTAGTCTTTATCCATCATAATTCTGAATATCAATAGGTTAGAACACCATAGTTTCTTCTTGGAAACATTTCCTTTTGTCTTCAATAAGGGGAAGTTTTCTCTGATCAGCATCTTAGAAGTCATTCAGTTCCACTTAGAGTTAATTGGTGATCATTTCATTTTATGCTTATTTTAGATAGTTATATTTTTCTGTCTTATTTTCATTGTTTGGAGGGGGGTTGTTATGTTGATGGGAGATTGTTGTTATATTCTATTTGCTAAACTTACTGCTAATTTGCTCTTCTGCCCTATGCTGTTTGTATGGCATCTGAATCAACTGCTTTACAAATGTTTCTTCAGCCACATAGATGCAACTTTGGAACAGAATAAATTGGCAGACAAGACCACATAGACACTGAGAGTGTAGAGCAATAATAATCAGTCCTTAAGTCAACCAGGGTTTGCTCCTTTAGGGCATACTTTTTGCATTGTGTCACAAGAATAATTTGTGAGAAATGTTTGTACCAGGAATGTAGGGAAACACCCATAGCTTTGAATACTTTGTACTTCTTATGAAGGCTTAGCTTGTGAAGTTGGCAGATTTGGGTTTTACTGAAAGAAAATAGCTAATTACCACACCATTCTTTTCCTAGATGAGTAAAGTGGCTTTAAAAGAAGTTTAGCATTGCCTCACACATAGCAAAAGAAAGCCAACAAGGACAGAAGATAATTTCCAACTCTAAATGACCCTGTGGGTCCCATGTCTATAAATATGGATGTCTCAAAGCCAAGAAAAATAAGTATCATATAAAACTCTTGGCCTTTTGTGCATTAGTACTATTGACTATTATTAGGGAAGAAAGAGCATAGCAAACTAAGCTTGTGGTAAACTTAGTTTACTTTATCATTAAAGATTTTGACTCTAAGGCCTAGTATTTTCTTAACCAAACATCTTTAGACTACATAGTCCTTCCTAATCATTATGTTCTGCCCACAGTGAGGTTGCTTTTCCTCTTCCCGATCTAGACATCATTCACAGTCTATAGGATATAAGAGGCATATGCCTGAGTATTTATCATTCTGCACCATTAGCACAGAGGCCACTTTAAGAATTTTGTACTACCTGAAGGGTTAATTTTGTGTGTCCGGAGTTCCCTGAGTCTGTTAAATTCTTTAATCAGCTCTTTGCCTGCTTTGCTACTGTGGCAAACTTTTAAACTGAAATAATTTCCAAGCCAGTTGGTCAGGGTCTTGGCAGTGTTTGAAGGTCAAAATGCTTTTCAGAGATTGTCCCATAGAGTTGCCAAAAGTTTGGGCTGCATGTGGTGGATGAGAAAGCAAGAACCTCATTTTTCCTATGAATTCTTGTCACAATCTTTGTTGGTAAGGATGAATTTAGCATTTTCTTCTCCTTGCTAATCTAGCTTTTCTCAGAGAAATATGCAGTACCCTGTTATAATGCAGCTGCTAGGCAGATTACCTAGGTTTGTGTTTTTGTTTTTGTTTTTGTAGAGGACAGTGAGTAATCTGAATGGATTTTACAAGGGATGTGTGTTTAGGGGTGTGTGTGTGTGTGTGTGTGTCAGTGTGTCTGTTTGTTGCCTGTGGATATTTGATGGAATGAATGAAGGAGGGAGGGAGAGAGAAGGAGACAGAGTGAGAGGGAAAAAGTGGTACCTTCAGTAGGAAGTTGAAATGGGGTGAAAGAGCAGAGATGCATAAAGGAGATACTTGGGAAGTTTGTTCATGCACAATATATTCCCCTTCTCTATTTCCCCAAGCAATAGTGTAGAAACTTGTGTTTCTTCATTTCCCCTGGTTTTTCATTTTGAAAATTTAAAAAATGGAACACCTGTAAACCCTTTACATAGATCCATTTATTTTTTGTGATTTTGCCACATTTGCTTTTCTCCCTCCACACACAAATTGTCATTTGGTGAATCATTTGAAAGTAAATTGTGCACATCATGGCACCTCAATTCCAGATACTTTAGCATATGACTTCTAAGGATAAAGATTCTCCTATGCAGCCATTATTGAACATAGAGATTTTAACAATAATTCAATAATATAAAACACCATCATCTCATATTCAAATTTCTCCAATGGCCTCGAAAAATTTTTAGAGCTAGTTCTTTTTTAATTTTTTAAAAAAATCCAAGATCCATTCAAGATTCCTCTCTTGTATTTGAATGGTTATGTCTCTTTAGTGTCTTTCCACCTGGAACAGTGTTCTGCTCACCCTCCATTTTTTCCTCTGACATTGACTTTTTGAGGCATTCAGGCAAGTTGTCATACAAAATGGTTCACGTTCTGGGTTTGTCTGACTGTTTCCTCATGATTAGATTAATGTTGAGCATTTTGGGGGAGAATTCTAGATGATATTATGTAATTTTTATTGTATCACATAATTACCAGATGTCCAACTGTCATTTGGTTAAGTTGCTAAATGCCAGATCTCCATTGTAAAACCATATTCTCTCCTTTCTAATCGTAAGAAATTTGTGGGGCGATAGCCTGACTCCGTGTAAAAATTCTGTTTTCGAGAAAGACAGATACCATATGTTTTCACTCTTATGTGGATCCTGAGAAACTTAACAGAAACCCATGGAGGAGGGGAAGGAAAAAAAAAAGAGGTTAGAGTGGGAGAGAGCCAAAGCATAAGAGACTCTTAAAAACTGAGAACAAACTGAGGGTTGATGGGGGGTGGGAGGGAGGGGAGGGTGGGTGATGGGTATTGAGGAGCGCACCTTTTGGGATGAGCACTGGGTGTTGTATGGAAACCAATTTGACAATAAATTTCATATATTGAAAAAAAATTAAAAAAATAAAAGCAGAGAGAAAAAAAAATACTGTTTTCAACAATCTTTCACTCAATAGTCTTACCTCTTTGATGAGTCAATTATTATACTGGAGGTTTAAAAATACATTTTTAAAAAATTCTGTCACTTTTCCCACATTTATTAGAGTTTCTTCTCTCTCTCTCACTCTCTGTTTTAGCTATCTCTACTGACTCATGGCTTCCCTGTGTTATTACCTATAACTTTTATTGTTATTCTTTTTTGATTGAAGTATAATTAACATACAGTGTTACATTAGTTTTAGGTATACAATATAATGATTTAATAATTCTATACATTACCGAGTACTCATCGAGGTAAGTGTACTCTTAATTTTCTTTATTTCTATTACCATCTTAATCGTTTTACAGTATAATAGTGTTAATTATGTCAACGTTGTGCAACAGATCAGTAGAGCTTTTTCATCTGGCAAAAGTGAAACAACACCCATTGAACTCCTCTTTTTCCTCTACTCTCAGCCCCTAGTTAGTGCCATTCTACTTTCTGCTTTTAAGAGGTTAACTACTTAGATATCTCATAAGTGGAATCATGCAGTATTTATATTTTGTGACTGGCTCTTTTTCGCTTAGCATAGTATCCTCAAAGTTCACCAATGTAGTAGCATATGACAAGATTGTCTTCTTTTGGGGGCTGAATAATATTCCATTGCATTAATATACCACATTTCCCATGTCCATTCGTCCTTCAGTGGACACCTAGGTCACTAGATGAGGGGATGGGCTAAATAGGTGATGAGCATTAAAAAGGGCACTTGTTGGGATAAGCAATGGGTGTTATACGGAAGTGATGAATCACTGGGTTCTACTCCTGAAACAAATACTATACTGCATGTTAACTAACTTGAATTTAAATAAATAAATAAATAAATAAATAAATAAATAAATAAATAAATGTAAAGAAATAATGACACACACACACACACACACACACACACACATACACACACACACAAATAACCAGTTGACTTCAAGTTAAAGTGAGATCATTCTGGGAGGGTCTGATCTAATCAGGTGAGCTCATTAAAAGAAGTCTCATGCTTTTCATGAATTCGGAGGTTTGAACTAGCAGCCTCTTTGTTTCTCTGTCAATTTTTCTCTATCTCTTGTTCTTTTTTGCTGTCTTTGAAGAAACAAGTTTCCGTGAATTCTACAGTTATAAGAAAATTAATTCTGCCAACATTCTGAGGGATCTTGGAAGTGGGTTGTTCTCTAGTCAAACCTCAAGATGAGAGTACGGCATAGCTGACACCTTGATTTCAGTCTTGTGAAACCCTGAGTAGATAAGCCAGTTAAGTTTTACTTAGATTCCTGACGCACTTAATAAATGTGTTATTTTAAGTCAAAAGTGTGTGATATTTTGTAAAGCAGCAATAGATAAAGAATACAAATGTTGAATACATATGCAGCAAATATTAAAAACCCCTAAATATATAACTCAATAACTTACAGAATTGTGAGAATAGATTAGTCAAAAATTGATGTGAAGAGTTTGAGATACTTCTCTCAGAAAATGATGAACAAAGCAAATTTAAATATAAACAGAGATAAAAGGCTTAAATATGATTAATAATCTAATATATATTTAGGTTATAGTATTATCTGAACCCATGAGACCAGATGAATTTCACAATTTAGATTTTTTTGTTATAAAGAAAAATGATATAAAACATATGCTATATATTACCCCTGGAGGGATCTAGCACAAGACTCCATGATCAAATCTTAGTATTTCTATAGCTAAAAAAAAAAAAAAAAAAAAAAAAAGACACTAAGTACCTGCCTATCAGTTAGGGTAGGTTTTTGTCAACGAATCTATTCAGCAAATCTAATCTATTCTATTAGATTTTTCCAACAAATAAGTTTAAAAAATTTTAACTATGGAGACTTTTGGGTTTTAGAATTGCAAATAAAGGATTATAGTCTTGTATTTTATATGTAACTTTACATCCCCAAATATGAGAATCCATATTCTTTTTGAGCATGCAGATGACGTTTACAAATATTAGCCTTGTGTTGGGCTTTTTAAAAATCTTCAATATATTCTAAGGAAATAGTACCAAATAGACCATGTCTTCTTATCTTGGTGAAATAAGATTTGAAACTAGTCACAATAGGATAGCTTCAAAACAAAAAAAAGAAAACGTCACATGTCTGGAAATAAACTATTAAATACCTTTCAATAGAATATAAAATTACAAGATATTTATGGAATGCAGTATAGCAATACATTAAGCGGTTATTATCTCAAATGCATTGATAAGAATATAAATATATTGAAAAATAAACTAAGAATGCACTACAAAGCCAGAAGAAAGTGCAGCAGAGAAAGAAAAAAAAAGAAGAGAGACACACAAATGATGGCTGAGCAAACAAAGTAGTGCCTGCTTAGCTGAGTGGTGGATGGAAAATCAATACTGCCATATGGTATGTATGGAAGCAGTGAGAAGAGGAAGTCCTAAGAGTTCTCATCACAAGGGAAAGAAAACATTTCTTTTCTTTTTTTTGTTTCTGTTTTTTTGTATGTATATGAGATGATGGATGTTTAACTAAACCTACTGTGGCAATCATTTCTCAATACGTGTAAGTCAAATCATTATGTTGTATCCCTTAAATTGTATACTGTGCTGTAGGTCAGTTATAGCTCAATAAAACTGGGGAAAAAAGATTGAAAAATGAAGAAGAAAATCACCTTCCCAAGCAGCGCATCTGACAGTATGCCAGCAGGAGTACCACCTGCTTCTGGCAATGGACAGTCACCTCCGTTTTGGGGCAGGGGAATGCAGCCTGCTTCCATTTATTTGGGTGTGAGGTAGAAGACCAACTCCTCACTTAGCCTGCTGGGTCTGCAATGGGCGGAGGCACGGAAGAGGGTTTTTCAGTGGTGTCTGGCCGAAGTACAGCAGGTGTTGCTGAAATTGTTAGGCTACCCTTTCTTCAGTCCCTTGGCTACTGGAAACAGGCTTTTCTTGGAGCTCACTTTGTCTGTCTGTTGCTTGCTCTGGCTTGGAGGCTTCTACAGCACCTCTTCTGAGATGCAAAGAGGCAGCAAGGAAACTCAGGGAACCCACATACCTCTGTGATGTTCCTCAAGGTCCAAGGTCCCTAATTTGTCAGATTTTTGTAATCTTCCTTTCAGGGTCTTCCTGTACTTTTTGGTTGAGTTATATCCAGGGATTCTAGTTGTAACAGGGAGGATGTAGGAGGAATGAGGCTACTTCATCTTGGTAGAACTGAGAGTTTTCCAAGCACTGTAATTTTTGTTTTTGGGGAAAGTGGAAGGTCACCTCATTCCCTCTCTCTCTCTCTCTCTCTTTCTCTCTCTCTCTCTCTCTTTTGTGGTACATATTGTTAGAGAATAGGTTTTCAAATCATGCTACTCTGTTGACACTTTAGTGAGAGATTTCAACAGTGTTACTTCTAGTCTCTGTTTTCTCCAGGATCCAGGAATGCTTCCAATGAGAGAGGGGCTGTTTTGGAAACAGGCACATGTTATGCCATAGTCAGAATTACCCCTGTGCCCTCTGGTTCATTCTTACCTTGGAGTGAATTCTCTCAGGAGGCTTGTCAGCCCTCATCCAGTAAGACTTTGATTTTCCTAGCCCCAAATTTCTTAACCTCTGCACTATTGATATCTTGGACCAGATCATTCTTTGTTGGCTTTCCTGAGCATTGTAGGGTATTTAACAACATTCCTAGCCTCTACTCATTAGATGCCAGTAACAATCCTCCCCACTCCTACAGTTGTAACAAGCAAAAAGTCTTCAAACATTGAAAATGCCTTTTGCGGGGTAAAATTATTATTCTGCAAATAATAAAATCTCACCCTTATCATTGTTTTGAATGTACGTTCTTACTGATTTGGGTAGAGATGGGAGGTGATTATTTAGAAGAGCCTATCTATACTTTTGTTGAAGAGTGCTCCACAGGCACTGTGTCACTATGCCTGTGACCAAGTTTTTTATAAAAATAATTGTGCAGAACAGAAGGAATGGCTTTAGTAGTGTTATGAGTTGGTACCCAAAAGCATATCCATAGATCATTCTCTGGGGCGGTATATACTTTCCTTGGGAAATCTATGCAGCCTGGGAGTTACTGAAAATAAATTGTCTCTTCCATTAAGGGCAGACCTAATTGAAGAAGAAATTTGAAGAAAATAGCAGGAAGATTTTATGTCCTTTATTGTTTTTATTGAGTTCCTCTCTCTATGCCCCAGATGGAAAGAGATTTGTATCCAATACTGTGGCTTTATTTCTGGGAGCCCCAGAGGCCTTTCTATTAGTCTCTCCTGCCTTGCTATTTTCTTTGTAAGTTAAATATATATTTTAATATTTGGGAAGACTTTTATGGAATTTCACTTTATCCTCCAAAGAGTTCTATGCATTCCATATTCCAAATCATAGTGCCTAAATTGAATAAAAAATAATATGCCTATATTGAATATAAAACCATAAACACAACTCGTTTTAAAATTCCATGCCTAAATTCATTTCTAAGATGAAATAAAATGTTAAAGCACAATTTTTACATCCTGTAGCCTAGAATAAAACACAGATGACACTTGAGCCTATCTCTCTGGACCCAATGTTAGCAGTTAGGGCAATATTTTATTTCAGCATAGACTGTAACCTTAAATTGTCACCTGAGAGGTGCTTGGGGATAAGCTTGACCAGCAGGAAGCACACCCTGGGAATCTAGATCCAATCATGAGGTAGAGGAGAGACTTAGGCACAAAATGAGACCTAAGTGATGAGCGATAGCTCCATCTGGCAGGACAAATAACAACTCCAGAGCATATGACAAGGCATGTTAGGGAATAATCCAGGTAGCAGGTTTTATGATATTTCTAAGCAGGCAGGCAGCAGAAGATGGTGCTGAGGCTCCAAAATAAAGGTCCCTATAAGGAATTGTCACATAGCAAATACAGGGTTTATGAACTGGGATCTAGTTCTTAGTTGGATTAGAAGATGGAAGTAGTAAGGTCTCAGAGGAGTGGGGAAGATTGTAAGGCAAGAAATCTTACCCAGAGAAACCAATAGATACAGCCTATGAGTGGAAACCAAGTGAGGTGTTATTTCAGAAGCAAGGTAGAAGTCCTATTACGAAAATTGTGTGTTGAAGTAAGCCTATGGCTGACTCATGTGAATCATTGAACTAGGATTTCTTAACTTCCCTATATCATATTCAAGACTGGATTGATGTCAGGTCCTGGATGAGTACTGAGTCTGCAGGCGAGGGTCATACTACTGCTAACCTTGGAGGGAGAATTCTGTGAGAGTTGTCAATGTAAAATTGCACCGGACAAGCTGAACTGGTAATAAAAATGTTATTAAAGACTGTTGCAAAAAGAGATAGAGACTGAACTCAACTCCATCAAAACAAAAGGCAGGAAAGTTTTTAAGCACTAGAGTGAGCTAGTGAAAAAGTACTGAAGGATGTCAGCGGGGACCTTGGTCTATGTGATTAGGCTGTCTGTATTTGTTATTCGGTGTTTATTGAAGTTAGGCTACAACCCTTTCACAGAGACTAGGAGACATAGGCCCTGTCATTCTTTAAATCAACAACAACAACAACATTACTTTTTAAGACCACTTTTAGATAAACAGTAAACTTGAGAGGATGTTACAAGATTTTTCAAGGAATCTTTGCCCCTACTAATGCATAGCTTCCCTATTATTGACATCCCCCATGAGAGTTGCACATTTGTTACAACTGACGGAATTACATTGACAAATCAATCTTCTGAAGTTCATAGTTTACACTACAGTTCACTCTTGGCTTTTTACATTCTATGGGTTTGGACATGATTCCATTATTATTTGGCATCAGACAGTATTTTCACTTTCCTAAAAATCTTCTGTGCTCTACCCATTCATCCCTTTTATATATTCAAACCCTAGCAACCACTGTTATTTTTACTGTCTCCATAAGTTTACACTTTCCAGAATGTCATGTAGTTAGAATCATACAGTATATAGCCTTTCAGATAGGCTTTTTTTCACTTAGTAATATGCATTTAAAGCTCTTCTGTGTCTTTTCATGGTTTGATAGCTCATTTATTTTTAGTGTTGAATAATATCCCATTGTCTGGGCATATTTTTTAATTTATACATTAACTTATTGAAGGACATCTTGGTTGCTTCCAAGTTTTGGCAATTATGAATAAAGCTGCTATGAATCTCCTTGTGCAGGTTTTTGGGTGGACATAAGTTTTTCATGCCTTTGGGTAAATACCAGGGAATGTGACAGCTGGATTTTGTGGTAACAATATGTTTAGTATTGTAATAAACTGGAAAACTGTCTTCCAGAGTGGCTGTACCATTTTGCATTCCTACCGGCAATGTATGAAAGTTCCCGTTGCTTTACATCCTCACCAACATTTGATGTCAGTGTTCTGGATTTAGGTCATTCTAATAGGTATTTTAGAAGTACCTAATTGTTGTTTTGATTTGCGTTTCCTAGATGATATAGGATGTGGAGAATCTTTTAGTTTGCTTATTTATCATTTGTATATCTTCTTTGGTGAGATGTCTGTTAATGTCTTTGGTACATTTTAAAATCAGATTGTTTTCTTATTGTTGACTTTAAGAGTTGTATACTTTGGATGACAGTCTTTTATCAGTTGTGTTTTGTAAATATTTCTCTCAGTCTGTGGCTTGTCTCCTAATTTTCTTGACATTGTCTTTTGCAAAGAAAAAGTTTTTCATTTTAATAAAGTCCAACTTACCAATTATTTCTTTCATGACATGGTGTTGTGTCTAAAAAGTCATCTCCATACTCAAGGTCATCTACTAGGAGTTTGATAGCTTTGCATTTTATAGTTAGGTCTATGATCCATTTTAATTAATTTTTAATTTTTATGCAAAGTATAAGTCCTGTATCTAGACTCGTTTTTTGTGTGTGGATGTCTGATGTTCCGGCACCATTTGTTGAAGAGACTGCCTTTGCTCCAATATATTGCCTTTGCTCGTTTGTCAAAGATCACCTGGATATATTTATATGGACCTATTTCTGGGCTCTCTATTCTGCTCCACTCGTCTGTTTGTATATTCTCTCACCAATACTATACTGTCTTGATTGATTTAGCTTTATAGTAAGTCTTGATGTCTGGTAGTGTCACTCTTACAGTTTGTTCTTTTCCATCAGCATTGCATTGGCTATCCTGGGTCTTCTTCCTCTCCATATAAACTTTAGAATTAATTTATCAATATCCAGAAAATAAATTGCTGAGAATTTGATTGGGATTGCATTGAATCTATAGATCAAATTTGGAGGAGCTGATATCTTTACAATACTGAGTCTATCAATGAACATAGTCCTTTTTATATCTTCTTTGATTTCATTCATTAGAATTTTGTAGTTTTCCTCATACTGCTGGAAGCCGAGCTATCCCAGCCTGAGTGGCAGGGCCCCGGCTGTGGATGGATTGGTGACTGCAGGGCGGCCCGCCGACAGTGAAGCTTCTTGTACTCCCGCTTTTAGGTAATTTGGCCTTGTTAAAGTACCTGGGGTATTGTCCGTTGGGGAATTGCCCTCGGCAGGCCCCCTGGGAAAAGAACCATTAGGGACGAAAATAAGGTTCCAAGAAATTGTGCGGCCTTATGTTTAGGCCTTGCCATCCCCTATGGAGACTCCTCTACTTACAGGAAGGATAGCCTCATACGTTTGCCAGCAGAGAGGGCCTGTAAAGGAGAGACATATGGATTTGAAAGCCCCACTCTGGCAACTAAGGAGTGTATCTCTGGGCACAGGTGACTTCAACCCCTAGGCCCACCTGGCCCCCCGGAGGCATTCCAGATGATGACTGAACCTAGTCAGTTCATTGGTTCCTAGGTGCGTTGTCTCTCTAAGAATGTATGAGGCATGGGTTTCTAAGGCTTTTTCAGCCCCTTTCTGGCACCTCGGACCGAGGCAAACACATTGTTCTTCTGGCCTCATGTGGTTAGGAGGTCATGTCCCTGAAACTGTTCCACTTGAGGTGTTGAGAAATGGAGGGCCTTTCACGAGAACAGCAAAGCAAATGCTTTGTAGATTATAGGTTAACGCAGATGCATAATGGAATAATGTAAGAAATTAATCAGTAATCAAAGGGTATGCAGGAAAATTAGGGGAAAATCACCATGTTATTTCTTAAAGGTTGTTTACACATAGGAACATTTTCAAAATTAGGTAATGTTAGAAAAACGTAGATGACGTATGTTACAAGGAAACCACTAGCATATATAATGCCACGTTTACTACAATAAATCGGCCAATTCAGCACACTGCTGTTGTCTGTGTCCATTTTTATTTTAGTTTTAGTTTTTTATTTTAGTTTTTTGTTTTCTAGTTTTTTATTTTAGTTTTGTTTTATTTTCACCGACGCCGTTCTTCCTTTGGGAACCCCTGGTTGCTGGAGCTGGTCTCTGGCACTCATACAGAGTGTGTTCATATTTTATTAGATCTGTACCTAAGTATTTTATTTTCATTTCTTTACTCTTTTTGAGGGCTAACGTGAATGGAATTGTGTTTTTAATTTCAAATTCCACTTGTTCATTGCTAGTATATAGGCTACTCAATTTTGTATATTACAACCTTGCTGTGATCACTTATTAGTTCCAATAATTCTGTGTGTGTGTGTGTGTGTGTGTGTGTGTGTGTGTGACCTTTTGATTTTCTACATAGAATATCATGACATCTGCAAACAAAGACAGTTTTATTTCCTCCTTCCCAATGTGTGTACTTTTTTTTCCCCTTTCTTTACTGCATTAGCTAGAACTTTTAGTATGATGTTGAAAAGGAGTGGTGAGAGAGGATATTTTGCCTTGTACCTCATCTTTAGCAGGGCCACTTTAAATTTCTTACCATTATCTGATGTTAGCTGTAGGGTTTAGATATTCTTTATCAAGTTGAGAAAGTTCCCTTCTATTTTCAGTTTCCTGAGAGTTTTTATCATGAATGGATGTTGGATTTTATAAAATGCTTTTTCTGTATCTATTGATGTGATATTGTGATTTTTTATTTTGTAGCATGTTGATGTGCCTGGATTATATTAATTGGTTTTCAAATGTTGAATCAGCCTTACATACTTGGGATAAATGCCACTAGGTTGTGATGTATAATTCTTTTCATATATTGTTGGATTTAACTTGCTAATATTTTGTTGAGGATTACATCTATATTCACAACAGATATTAGTCTGTAGTTTTTCCTTGTAACCTCTTTGTCTTATTTTGGTATTATAATCTTTTGTCCTATTTTGGTATTATACTGGCCTCTTGGGATGGGCTAGAAAATATCTGTTATGCTTCTAACCTCTCAGAGAGATTACAGAAAGTTGGTACAATTTCTTCCTTAAATATTTGGTAGACTTTGCCAGTAAACCTATCTGGCCTAGTGTTTTTGTTTTGGTAGATTTTTAATTATTGATCCAATATGTCATAGATATTGGCCTGTTCAGATTGCCTATTCTTATGTGAGTTTCGACAGCTTGCGTCTTTCAAGGTATTGGTCTGTATCATGTGGGTAATCAAATTTGTGGACATATCATTATTCAGTTTTCTTTTATTATCCTTTTAAGGCCTGTGGGATTTTAAATGATGATCCTTCTTTTGTTTCTGATATTAATAATTTGTCTTTTTTTCTTTATAGCCTTGCTAGAGATTTATCGATTATATTGATCTTTACAAGGAAACAGCTTTTGGTTCTATTGATTTACTCTATGGGTCTCCTGTTTTCATTTTCATTGATTTCTGATCTAATTTTTATTCTTTCTTTTCTTCTGTTTACTTTGAGTTTAATTTGTGCTTCTTTTCCAAAGGTGGAAATTTAGGTTGCTGATTTTAGATATTTTTTTCTAATATAGTTATTTAATGCTATAAATTTCTAAGAACTGCTTTCATTGGTTCCCACAAATTTTGGTAAGTTGTGTTTTAATTTTCATTTAGTTAAAAATATTTTAAAATTTCTTTTGAAATTCCTTCTTTGACTCATGTGCTATTTAGAAGTGTATTGTTTAATCTCCTTAAATTTGGTATTTTCCAGTTATCTTTCTGTTCTTGATATCTAGTGATTCCATTGTGGTATGAAAGAACACACTGTATGATTTCTATTCTTTTAAAACTGCAGAGGTGAGTTTTATGGCCCAGAATGTCATCTATCTTGGTGGAAATTCCATGTGGGCTTGAGAAATATGTGTATATTTGCCTATTGTTGGGTGAAATAGTCTATAGATGTGCATTATATCTAGTTTATTGATGGGAATTTTTGTGTTCAACTAAGTCCTTCCTGTTTTCTGTCTGCTAGGTCTGCCCATTTCTGGTAGACTAGTGTTTAAGTCTCCAATTATGATAATGGATGCATCTATTTCTCCCTGTAGTTCTACCAGTTTTTGTCCCAGGTAGTCTGATGCTCTGTTGTTAGGTACATATACATTAAGGGTCATTGTGTCCTCTTGGAGAATTGACCCCTTTATCATTATGTAATGCCCTTCTTTATCTCTGATCACTTTTCTTGCTTTGAAATCAACTCTATCTACTCCAGCTTTCTTTTGATTTCTTGTTAACATTATATATTTTTCTTCATTCATTGGCTTATCATCTTTGTGTGTCTTTATATTTAATGTGGGTTTCTTATAGATAGCATAGAGTTGGGTCTTGTTTTTTGATCCACCCTGACAATCTTTTCTAGTCAGTGTGTTTAGAACATTGACAGTCAATATGATTATTGATATATTTGCATTAATGTCTTCCTTGTTTGTTCTCTTTTCTAAATTTTGCCCTGTTTTTTGTTCCTATGTTTGTCTTCTACTCTTTCTTACTTCTGTGGTTTTAACTGAACATTTTATATGATTTCATTTTCTCACATTTCTTAGCATATCAGTTATACTTATTTTTAAACTTTTTAGTGATTTCCCTAGAGTTGGAAATATACATTTACCATGAATCCAAGTCTGCTTTCAAATAACATTATACCACTTCATGGGTAGTGTGATTACCTTATAGTAACAAATAATCCTATTTCCTCTGTCTTGTCCCTGGTATTATTGTTGTCATTCATTTCAGTTATGTATAAGCATACATTATCAAATACATTTTGCTATTATTATTTTGAATGGACTATTTTTTGTTAGATCAGTTAAGAATAAGAAAAATTATAGTTTTTGTTTTATCTTCATTTATTCCTTCTTCAATGCTCTTCCTTCCTTTATGTTTGCATATACTTGTTTCTTACCTGTGTCATTTTTTTTGCTTTGTTTTCTCTTAAAACCCTTTCTAACATTTCTTGTATGGCAGTTCTACTGGCAACAAATATTCTTTAATTTTTGTTTGAAAGTCCTTGTTTCTCTTCACTTTTGAAGGGTAATTTCTTAGGGTTCAAATTCTAGTATTTTTTGTTCTCAACACTTTAAATATTTACCTCCACTTTCTTGTTTGCATAGTTTCTCAGAAGTCACATGTAATTTTTGTCTTTGTTCCTTTATCAGTAAAGTGTTTTTTCCTATGGCTTCCTTCAGGGTTATCTTTGATTTTCTGTACTTTGAAAATGATATGCCTAGGTGTGTTCTTTTTGCATTTATTCTGCTTGGTATTATTTGAGCTTTTTGGATCTGTGGTTGGTGTCTGACATAATTTTGGAACATTCTCTATCATTATTGTTTCAAATTTTCTTCGGTTCCTTTCTCTCTTCTCCTTCTGGTATTCCCATTATGCATTTGTATACTCTATGTAGTTGTCCCATAGTCCTTGGATATTCTGTTCTGGTTTTTTTGTTTGTTTGTTTCAGTTTTCATTATCTTTCTTTTCTGTTTTGGAGGTTTCTTTTGAGATGTCCTCAAGCTTAGAAATTCTTTCTTCAGCTGTGTCCAGTCTACTAAATAGCTCATCAAAGGCATTCTTTATTTCTGTTACGGTGTTTTTGATTTCTAGCATTTCTTTTTGATTCTTCTTAAGATTCCCATCTCTCTGCTTACATTGCTCATCTGTTTTGTGTTGAGGAGGAAGAATTTCCTCTGCCCTTCAAGGCCCTTCTAGTTGGACTAAATATGAAATTGACATGAGACAGATAAACAGAAGAAAATTAAGTTTACTAGCATACATACAGAGAATCCACACAGACACAGAAAGGAGAAGCACCACTAACAGGAAGGTGAGTGGAGATGTTCAGAAAACAAAAGTTTCCTATTATACAGTTAAGATTTTTACTTAAAGAGGGATTTCTGTTAATAGCTCTCTTCTTGGTAGAGATAGGCAGTTGAGGAGGAGTTGAAGAGCTTTCCTAAATCTGCTGTGGCTTGATTGCTTTTAACTCAAAATGTTTATGCCAAAGTGAACCATCTTGAGGTGGCCTATCCTTAGCCCCTACACTTGCATGCTGTCTACTGTATTCATTAGAGCCCTTAGCATAATGACTATAGTTGTTTAAATCCCTGGTTTGATAATTCCAATATTGTTGCCATGTCTAGTTCTGATTCTTATTTTGTCTCTTCAAATTGTCTTTTTTGCCATTTGGTGTGTCTTATAATTTTTCTTGATAGCTTATTAACATGATGTACCAGGCAAAAGGAATTGTTGTAAAACTTTGAACTTCACAAATGTTTCTGTCTTTTTCTCCATGTTTAGTTGGGATAGGATGGCTAGAATGGGCTGGAATAGGCTATTTACTTCCCCTAGGTCAGTTAAGCTATTGATCATATCCAAATAGGTTAGCCTCCCGGTTAATGAGGTTTTTCCTAAGGTTAGTCCTTGTTAAGACGAACAGAGTGCTCTGGAGTATTCCTAAATGGTTCCTTTCCCTCTCCCCATGCAAGAAGTATGAGGATTAAGCTCCTTACACATGGAACTGGTCCTGGAAGTCTCCCTAACTTTATCACTGATTACACATCAAAGGAATGACGCCCATGTTCTTTAGAAAGGGTTGTAAAACTGGCAAGATACTGGAAGGAGATTTACATATCAAAGAGACAGAAAAAATTCACAATTGCAAGTTTTCTAAAGTTAATGCTCTAACAAAAAGGGAAACCAGGACTTACAGTCATGAAGTCTATTTAAAGTTTAGTCAAAGTGATGGGGCGCCTGGGTGGCTCAGTCGGTTGAATGTCCGACTTCAGCTCAGGTCACAGTCTCGTGGTCCGCGAGTTCGAGCCCTGCGCCGGGCTCTGGGCTGATGGCTCAGAGCTTGGAGCCTGCTTCTGATTTTGTGTCTCCCTCTCTCTCTGACCCTCCCCCGTTCATGCTGTGTCTCTCTCTGTCTCAAAAATAAATAAACGTTAAAAAATTTTTTTTTAAAAATAAAGTTTAGTCAAAGTGAAAGGAACTTGAAGACTGTTGTTCAGAGCAACAGGATGGAGTGGGGAGGGGAGATGATACTATTTATTATATACTGAATATGATTTCTATAAAGTAGATGTTCTTCTTTTTTTAATAGAAAAAGCAATTTTTTAGAGAAATTAACTTTTAGAGAGATTAAGAATCTTAAGTTACACAGCTAGTAGGAGATGCCAACAGTATTTGAATCCACATATCTCTGACATTTGCTGTACCAAGTGAATCATACCTTAAATCTTTTGAACTTCAAAGCCATCTGCTTTGTTTTCTCATCTAATTACAATGGAAATTTCTGCGTATATATTATATACATGTTATATATATTATATATATGGATATGGCTACTATGTACATATATTTCAACTTTTATTACTTTTCTTTTAACAACCCTGGCAGTCTCCTATTCACACTTACTTGTGGTATACACTGATTATTTATGAACACTTACAAAATCTGCCTTTATCCAGGAAAATCTAAAATATGTTATTAACATATGGCAATGTGTCATAGGATCATCCAGGATGTTTGGAGAAGATTTGAGTTTTTTCAACCCATAGATCTTAAAAAGGAGACTGTAACTTCAATTGGAAAATAAAATACTGTGTTAATATAAATATGTGTCTCATTATAAGACTATTGTAGACATTCAGTGATGATTGCTCACAGCAGTGCCATGCTGTGAATTCACTTAATAACATGGATTTCAAGCAAGAAATCTAATTACACCTACAGGCATTATGGCTAAAATAGTACTGACATATGTAGTTCTTTCTCCAACATCACTCTTGCATTTCAGGGGGAAAATGAAAAAAAAATGCAGCCAACATTAAGAAAATTTCCTACAAGTGTTCTAGAATAAACTGTTTACACATTTTCATTTTGCCCTTCCACAGTTGTTTAAACAGAAATAGAGTGGGAGAAAAGAAAAGAACTTCACCATAATCACATGTCAAGTCTAATTTATATCATGATGTCACCTAGTTTGACCAAAAATATCATAACCAGACATGGTTGTCATTGTCTAAATATGCTATTCCTGATGATGGCCCAAATTGTAAATAAAACAAAAACATTATATTTCTAAAAATAATTTATTTTCAAATAATTTCAGTAACTAAGAAGGACATATGTATTGACATTTTAATTAGTGATAAATAACCAAAGTCATTTTCACCTAATTTTAGGTAAACGATCCTATAACATACCTTTTTTAAAAGTGCCTTTTTAGTTCTAAATTAACATTTATATTTATTTTTGTCTTAGATGTTTCTACTCACTCACATGGGTTCTCTTTATCCCTGAAAGGAAATTCTTCACGTCATCTGTTGTGTTAGCTCATAATGTTTTTACGAAATAATTGTAGTTGTGATATTTTTAAATCATCATACTCCATTCTTATATATTTCCTTTTGATGAAGAACATTAGGGGTGTGGTATGGCCTATAGCTTTTTCCATTCTTTGATCTAGTAAATTAATAGCTTACATACTTGTAAACTGTGGCAAAGACCCTTGCTAAAGAGCTGCCAAATCTCCAGACCCAAATCAGATGCCATGTGAGCAGGACACAAGGGGAGGGAGGAAAGCAGAGAGAATCCGAGCCACGGAAAATGCACAGAAGCCAATAGAGAGGCTAGCTGTTGAGTCATTAGGGACACTTACAATGAATGTAGTAATGAAATAGGCTTAATGTCCAAAGCTCAGAGGATTAGTTCATATTCAAATCTAGTTTCCCTTTTCTATAAAACACAGACCATCGCATTTTTTTTTAATGTTTATTTATTATTTTTGAGAGAGACAGAGACAGAATGCAAGTGGGTTAGGGGCAGAGAGAGAGAGGGAGACACAGAATCAGAAGCAGGCTCCAGGCTCTGAGCTGTCAGCACAGAGCCTGATGCGGGGCTCAAACTCATGAGCTGTGAGATCATGACCTGAGCTGAAGCCAGACGCTCAACCAACTGAGCCACCCAGGTGCCCCAGACCATTGCATTTTAAAAACAGAGTCTATTATAATGATGCTGATATTATTCACAACAACAACAACAACAACAACAACAAAAAAGAAACACAGAGAGAGAAGAGATTATAGTCTTATCTGTCCACAGCAACAGCTTGTCCATAAAATAAAGTTATGATAGAGTGCCTGTAAGGTCACTTCTGCATGTCAGTTTTTATAATTCTTTAAGTCTGTAATGATAAAAACTTATATTTATATATAAATCTGAATTTAACAAAAACATTTGTATGTTCATGTTAGAAGCAGATGTGTAAACTTAGAATCTGAGCCCCAGTATTTTGTATATTGTTTCTTCTCACTCTATTTGTTTCATCCCCAATTTCCCTTCTTTGACTCTTTCTTTTCTGAGTCTTTCCAAGTATAGAAAAACTCTTCCATTTGCTTGTCAGGCCTGGCATGCAAGATCACTGTACTCAAGAAATTCTGTTACTGCCCTTTTTTTGGAAGGAACTCAAGAGTCAAGGCTTTGATGAATATGTGGAAGGCTGCTTCTTTATAGTTTTGCTTGACGTATGATTGAGGAATGATTTTAAATATGAATGTTACACATATCAATGAGGCTGAATGGGAACTTTTCATTGTTCACAGTTAAATGCACAAACAATCTTACATCATTTTTTACAAAAATAAAAGAGAACAGAAATCAGGGAAGTACAGTGTTTGTAAAGAATGGAATACTCAATTTTGTACTGTTTAAAATAAATACTTTGGTATTTTTATTTTGCTTTATTCAATTTATGTCTAGGTTTTACTGATTTTAGTATTTGGTATTCAGATACCACGTGAAGTCCAAAATTAAGCCTGGAACAATTCTGCATCATTGGTTTGACTGAAAGTCACATACACGTTGAACATTTGCTTGAGACTCATTGCCTTTACAGTATATATTTCTTCTTTTCATTATTATTAACATTATAAACAGTCTTTTTTCAGAGGTCTTATTCTTTCCTAAAATAGAAAACTGTACACATTGTATTTTTATCATGACTTTGTCATCTCAGCTTGGCTCAATTCATTTCTTTATGATTTTTGAATCACCTCTCTCTACTAATTTTTCAGAATTTGAACAACTTCTCTTTCCATTTATAAATTAGAATAGTGTATAAGTCAACATCACCTTTATCCATGTAATAAATTTAAAAGGATAACTTTGGTTTAGAATGGGAATACTTTCTCTCGCTCTCTTGTTTGCCATAGCGAGTTAGTTACCTTCTATATTTCTCTTGTGTCCATCTAACTCCCACACTCCATTCTTCCTGCCTCTAACACACTCCCTTTGCTTCTTGTTTAGGTTATTGCAGTAAATATCCAAACTATAGCTCACTTCAGTTTTCTCTTCCAATTCATTCAAGACATAACTGCCTGATTAATGTTCCTGAAGCCTCTGGCTAACCAGAAAGCAATCAATGGCTCACTATTTCTAAATAGATAAAAGTGATACAACTTTTCTTGACAAATATTTATTTAAAAATTTTTTGTCTCACTTTCCTCCTAATTGTTCTGAATTAGTATTAAGTCAGGTTAATTATACTAATTAATTGTAATATCTGTACATTTTATGTATTTTTCTATCTCCATTTCTTTGTTTAAGTTCTTCTTGTCACCTGGCAAATCTCTCCTTTCCCATGTCGATTTTCCCAAATCATAACTATAATTGGGAAACAGATCACATAGGGTCTCTGAGGCTGGCTAAGGTCTTTCAATTTTCTGCTCTTCTATAATGACTTTAACTATATGCTCTTATTGATAGTACTTTCTAAATTGTATATTAATCATGTGTACACTAGGACCTTCTTCTGGGAGACCATAGCTTCTTGGTAATAGATTTAAAGCTCCTCATTTCATATTTGGGATTGAGAAATACTTATTCTGTTATCTCCTAAAGTGCCTAAATACTCAATAAATATCTGATAAATATCTACTCTTTGAGCAGAAGGATGAATAAATAAATGAAGAAGAGAATTTGGAAATGGGCATTTAAGTATGTTTTAAGGTAATGGTCTTGCTTTTTTCTTCTGAAGCAGTTATAAGATTGTTACTATTTGTAGAGAAGGAGAATGGGAGAAAGAAGTTTAGGTGACATGGACATTTTTAAGAACAGATGTAGCTTGTGGTTACATTATATTCAATAAAAGAATAACAGTAAATGCTATTTTCCATTGTGGTAAAGAAAAATTGGAAGCTAAAGTGGTTCAGGTCAACTTGGTTTCTAAATTTTTTTCCAGTAACATTTTTCTGTGAAGGCTGAGAATTTGAGGCTCAGAATCCTGTAAGTTTAACTAAAAATCTGTTATTAACCATACCAAAAAGAAGTCTTTGATTTACTTAGTTTTGTTTATTTATTTTGGGAGAGAGAGAAAGAGAGAGAGAGACAGCATGCATGAGTGCGGGAGGGGTAGAAAGGGAGGGGAGGGGGAGAAAGAGAATCCCAAGCAGGCTCTATCCTGTGAACACAGAGCCTGACACAGAGCTCGATCCCACGAACCATGAGGTCATGACCTGAGTTGAGATTAAGAGTAGGACACTTGACTGACTGAGCCACCCAAGGCACTGTAAAACAGTCTTTTTAAAGACTTGAAATAACTGTAAGTAGATAATATGGGGGAATATAGCCAGAGACCAAAAGAATGTAAAATTAAAAAAATACCTCATAATCATCAAATAGACATTGGCTACTGAATTTGACAGAGTGTGAATTTATATGATTGTCCGCTCTCTATATACTTAGAAAAAGGTTAGGAGATATAGTGAGCTGTTCATTCAGGTAGGCAGTTAAGTTCAATCAGGTTAAGCTGCATTAGAAGGGCAAGCTCTGAATGGGAAGGGTGAATGATCTCTTGGGAGAATCAAAGTGCCATTTGATAGTGGTCACTTCAGCAGCACATTTACAAAGTGCTATTTGATAAGAAGTGTCTCACTTTTTCCACCTACAGGTAATATATTCTATTTCACTTGATTTCTCTTACGGATCTGTGCCTATGTGAGACTTCAAGGAAGTGATTATTAATGAACAGAGAAGGAGGTTACCTTGGTCATTCATTTTAAGGAAATAATTTGGTGAGTCTAACTCTTCTGTCATGCAGGAGAGTACCTTTCAGGTATTTTCACATTAGTATCTCACCTCCTTAAAATACCACAGGGTCTGATTGCAAAATGACTTGCATTCATGCAAATGCTTAAATGGCTATGTCATCTTGAGAGCCAGAATCTATGAACTATAAATTACAAATTTCACATTTATTGACCAATGTGTGCCAGGAACTGTGTCATACTATTGCATACATATTAACTCAATCGATCCTTACATAATTCTGTTTTTTATTTCCCATTTTATGAGCAAGGAAACTCAAAAAGGATGGAAAATAACGTAGAAATGACAATATTGTTACTATTATCAATAATGCACAATATTTATATGGCGCTTCACCATTCATATTTTCATTTGGATTTTTGGATTAATCCTGTGATATAGGCAAGGCAGGAATCTTGCAAATGATGAAAATGAGTCATTGTCCAAGTTCACCCAACACATATGTAACTGAACATACAAACAAACACAGGTGTTTTGGTTGTTCATTATTCACATCTGATTATTCAAGTGGTTAAACCCAAATGAAATAGAAGTGAGGAGCAAAGTTTGAGGAAGAAAACGTGGATAAAAGAATCCCTACCATGAATAAAACTTTCCTCTGAATTATGCTTCTTTTGAAAGGATGCTTGTGTTTGCTCACTGGTCTTCATCAAAAAGTGCAAGTCAGGTCACTGCTTAAGCTGTCTGCTTTGGGTCTGTGTGTTGTACTCTGAGAGGGACACAAGACACAAATTATCAGGAGGAGAGGAGCCAGCTTAGTGAAAAAGACTTGAATCTCTACCATATCTGAGAATGTTAGAATCACCAGGAATGTTTCAGCCTGAGGAATAAAAAGTTTTGTTGGGAAGAATCAGAATCATGTGGATGAAGTAGATTCAGTCTTTAAGCCCTTCGGGAAAGTCCAGAACAGATGGTTAAAATTACAGAGAATGAATTTTCTTTTAACTCAGAGAGTAACTAAAATACTTTAATTTCTCAGATGAGGAGACTTTATTTTAAGGTATCAAGAGAAGGCTAATCTTTATTAACAACACAAGATCAAGCAATAATTTCACTGGGTGTTTTAACTACGACTACTGAAGCAGTGCTAACTGTCTAATGTAGAAATCTATCTGCACTTACAAGTGAGAATCTGAGGTTCAGAGAGGTTAAGTAGTTAACTCAAACACAGCTAGCAACTAGCTACAAGAGTTTTTGTACTAGTTGTGAGATTGGACTAGATGACCTTTCAACAGTAAGACACTGTTACTCTTTAAGATGCTGTCTCATTTGAATGCTTCATGAAGAATCAACCTAAAAGTCACTCAGCAGTCTGACAAATAAATAGAACACTACTGACAATGAAATAAGGGCCCCTCATAAACCAACAGCTGAGATCGGTGTGCGTTCAAGAAATTAATAAGAATAAAGTGATCACCACCTTCTGCCTCATTTCCCCAAACATGAAGTGACAGAAGGTACAGACTTGGTTGGCAAGGGCCACTTGTGAATCATGGAACTAGCTTTTGAGTGGGAGAGAGATTCAATTTATGGTTTAGTAAATAAACAACGGACAAGGAGAAATACATAGTTAGAAAATAAGAAAAAAGGAAAAGTTAGAAAAATTTCTCAGGTGTGTACAGTTGATATTTGGTTTCTGATAGTTCTTTATACATAGAAAGGGCTAAATAGCAGGAGAATGAGCCCTGCATCATTCAAGAAACCATAAATTTTATTCCTCATAAAATGTGGTAAAATGTCTAATCCTGATTTTACATTATGTTACTGACGGTGGTCCAGCACCTAGCCTCTCCCCCAGGCCCATTTCCACCCCTTATTCCTTGTGTATACCAGGAATAGAACCCAGTAGGTAGCACGGGAGCAACGATTTTAGAGATTTCAACATTAAGGTCCAGATGGTTTAGCAAAAGTTTAAGTCATTCCTTAGAACAATAAAAACATAAGATTATCAGGACTGTGTGTGTGTGACTCACAGACATCTGAAGCCTGGCTTATGAAAACTGGCTGTTCATGGGAAGAATTAGCACATAGCTTCGACTGCTTATACTATCGACCCAAAATAACAGTATCTTAAACAAAGTAGTGTTTCATTTCCCTGTCATGTAAAAGTTGGAGGAGAGCAATTCCTTCAGTTGCCAGAGACCCAGGACATTTCATCATGCAGCTACACTAGGTCTATGGTGTTGTTCTCACCCTTCTGGTTTTCCATGGCTCCTTTCCACATCCGCTTTTCAGATAGCAAGGTGGACGAAGGGGGAGGGTTATGACATGTCCCTCCACTTCAAGCTGCAGACATCCCCTTAGCCAGAACATAGTCACACGCCATATCTACCTGAAAGACAGACAGAAATACAGTCTTTATTTTAAGTGGTAATATGATCCAGATAAAAGTTACTATGAAAGGAAAGAATGGATTAATGAGGTAAATAAGTGTCTCTATGGAAACTTGGCCACCCATGCCTAAACATAGTTTCTCTCTGTATCTCTCTCTCTTTATAGCACTTTAATTTTCAATAAAACCACATTCTAGTCATTTTCTAAAAAGTACTCATTAGTATTCTTCCTCTACAGACATTCTCAGTGTTTTATTTGGCCAGTTTATTAAGGCAGCCTTTGCGGCAGGCCATATGGGTGTGTTTAGCTGCAATGAGCTGGTCATTTTAGTAAAGGAAATGTCTGTGCAATGAAAGGACATTTCTGAGAAAGCCAAGTATGGCTAGAAATGACAAATGCTCTCTTTTACATACTACATTAGCTGTGGTGATTTTGGCAGGGAGGGGAAGGGGACAGGTGGGTGAAATCTGATACTCTAATTAGGGAACTGATGAAGTATTGTAAATTTTAAATCATGCCCCTAAATAGGCAAAAGGAACAGACTTTTCAAGATGCAATTGTACGTGAATCACAATCTTAATGGTAGCTGATAATGATTAGACTAGCTGAAGAATTATTATGAGACAGAATGGACAATCTAAAAATACTAAGAAGCACCCAGTATTATCTGGGGCAAAAAAAAACCCCTGAAAACCAAGGCAATAATAAAAATGAGGAAACGCAAGCGGTTCACCAAGGAGTTGAAATTTGGCAAGAATGCCATAGTATTCTCCAGAAACTTCAACCCAATAAAGTCCATCCTGTACATCTCCTTTTTTTTTTTTTTAATGTTTATTTTTGAGAAAGAGACAGAGTGTGAGTGGGGGGTGGGGGGCAGGCAGAGAGAGAGGGAGACCCAGAATCAGAAGCAGGTCCCAGACTCTGAGCTATCAGTACAGAGCCCTATGTGGGGCTCGAACCCACAAACTATGAGATCATGACCTGAACTGAAGTCAGATGCTTAACCAACTGAGCCACCCAGGTGCCTGCATCCTGTACATTTCACATTATTTTTATGTTTTTGTATTTTAACCTTAGAAAATAAGAATGTTAATATGCTAAGCGACTGTTCATTCTGAGTTCAGCCAGCCTTTGGCAATTATATTAGCATCATTTTCAGGAGAGTTACATTTCAGGATGATATTATCAGAGGTTGGAGCTTACTTGAGCACGTCTTCACTCCTCTATGTCTCTGAACATTTAGAAAGAACTCTTTTTCTTGCCAGTGAAAGCACCTGAGAAAATAAAACCCTTCGATTTTTATATGGCTTCTTCCAAATGTTTTGCTGCAGATGACATTTTATTAAACTTGGATTCACTAAAAAGGAATTTTATAAATACACAAAGATGGCTTTCATTCTGCTTGTATCCATATGTATACATTGCACACATATGTGCAGATGCGATGCAAAGGAGAAATTTGCTAATTATTGAGTAATTGCACATAAACTTTGCTGAATATACATAAAAATGTTGGCTTTGCAGATTGTCAGGTGAATTGGGTTTTGTCTGAATTATAGTAAACAATTGAATATATTGTCACACCTGAAGAAAACCATCAGAATTTTCTCTTTGAAAGTTGGCAGTTTCAAAGAACTAGGATGAGAACTGTTTTTGTCTCCAGTTATGTGTATTTCAAATAAACTCTTAGGTAAATAATTTCTGATGAGATTTTCAAATAATTTCCCCATAAATAATGACAGAAGCTATTTATTTCAATTCTATTTCTCTCCAACTCTGTGTTTATGTGTATAATGGAATTTTTGTTTTTCAAGTTCTACAAGGCATAAGTCCTTATCATTAGCATTTTAATGTTTATATATCTTTTTGGTCAAATTTTTATGATTGTGGTCATGGTTTTTTAATTAGAGCAGTAGTCTAATTTGAAAACAAATGGAAAATGTATTGTAATCTATTTCTGGAAGCATTCAGCTGGAAAAAAACAAGAGAGAAGATTCCAAGCTTTTGATTAGCATCTTTAAAATATAAGGACATCATTTCCCTCAGGGAAACAGTGAAACCAACTGATGGTAAAAGTCACTTAAAAAGCAAACAAAAAACAAAGCAAAAGAAAGAAAGAAAAAAGAAAACTTCAACAGAGAACTTTCACAAACATTTATGCTGTAAAAATCAACTTTGAAAAGTGTGATTTAACGGTTGATTTCTCTTTAAAAAATGAACCAAAACAGTGTGATATGACTTATAAGTAAAATCAATTAAATTTTTGAGTTTTATGTCTTTAGAATTTGAGACTAAGAGAGTGAGACAGTAAGTGAGCACAACCCATGGGAAAGCACATCCTCGTTGTAGGTTTCATGTTTTTCCTTCAGCAGTGTGAAAAGAATATTTCTCTCAAAAGATTCTGATTAACTAGCATGCTTTAAGAACAGATCTTTCTGTATACTAAATTCAGAGTTACTAAGTCAATCACTCCCAGTGCTAGAAGCAGTGAAAGCAAGCAAGGAATAAGCAGGCTCATTGATCGGCTTACTCCCTGTTCTTCCCCTTAGCCCTCTGAAATCACTGTTGCATGCAAACCAAAACTTAAAAAAAGAATGAAAACTTTCCTGTGAGAGTCAGCTATAGTGCTGCTGAAGAAATGCCCCATCCTCACCTCCCCACCTCTGGTGGTGGCCTCTGCTCCCAGTGCTCCTTCCGGAAGAACAGCTCTCCTGATACACTAGGTAGAGGACAGTCATGTTCAGCAAACACGAATTGTTTCCTGTTACAAATATGCACATCCCTATATGTCTTTGACATTGAAATGCTGTTTCTTTGATCAAAATTGCCTAATTTTACCTTTTCCTTTTGAAGCCTAAGTCCTTGAATTTTGAAAGGGATTTTGTGAATCTGTAAGATACTTTACTTGTGAGCTGCCTGCTTGTTTACTAAAGCCCCCTCTGACTGTAGAATAATGCAGCAAAAATACGTACTGTGGAACACTACCAGAGACAGTGCAGCCAGAGAGAGATCTGCCGGTATGTGGGGAGGGACCCACCTGGTTCAAGGAACCTGTATGTGTGGAAGGTGACACTAAATCATACAGAACTTCATTCCAAATGTATTGACAATTATTGTAATTTAAATGAGAAAGAGAATGCAAGCCTGTAAAGTGAGATAGCAAATATTTGGTGGTCTTGTTAGCAGAATTGTTGGCAAAGTCTGTGCTTTAGCTCTTTGAAGGCAGTTGCTCAACAATTGAGTTTCTAAACTCAAAGTTGCTGATGATCTGTTCTGGCAACAGTCTCCCTGAGAATAGCTCCTTTGCAGCTGATCACCTTTAGCCAGAAGCAGCCTTATGTGCTTCACGTGTACTATGTGGGGAGAAATGTTGGTAAACACAGCCATGAGGTAAGATAGACTATCTCAGTCAAAAAAGAAGCAGGGTCACTTATTAGAAATATCTGAGCTGCAAAGACCAGCAGAAGATCAAAAGATAGCCTACCACTTTGGTGTCCTAAGAATAAAATGAAAGCTACACACACACACTCACACACACACCTCTTTATCCTTCTCATCAGAAAAAATTGTTATATTGGAGATTAATACAAATAGGGAAGAATAAGCAGACCTTTGATAAGACCTCCAATCCTCTCATTGCCAAATGACTGAAGCATGAAATAATGGAAAGTTGGGAATAAATAAAATTACGAATAAAAAACCTAAAAATTTGCCTTCCACTTCATTGGCCAATAGTACCCATAGAACACTTAACATCTGAAAAAAACTTTTTAACCCAAAAGCCTATTTTATCTTTGAAAATGGAAAAATAAAAGGTGTTGTCATTTAATTGGTAATTCAGTACCAAAGCCTTGGTCATTATCTAAAGATGGAGTTCTTCGTTCAATTTAAACGTCCCCTTTGAGATAGATGTTTTGGCAATTGCTTCTAGACTTTTCATTTTGAATCAGCTGGACAAAAGTTTTCTATACCCTATTTGTCTAATTAGATGTAATGAAATTTCTCTAGATTATTTTTGGTTTATTTTTGTGGTGAAGATATGACATTAATATTTCGGAGCTAGAAGGAAAATCCACGTTTGGTTTTTAATGGCTGATTTAAAGACAGAAAGGGTCCTATGTGGGCAGAATCTAATCCTAGTCCAAACAGACCTTTCCACTCAGATGGTTTGGAAGTTAGGCTGTAGTAAGTACTGTCTGAGTCAGAGGTTTCTCCTAATCCTACTACTTCCTATCCTACATCAGGGGCTGTCACCAATCGCGTATAGATGTGGGAAAGAACATGAGTGATATAGCCAGGATAAAATCTAAGACAGCAGTGAGCAACTTTATTTTTTCACATTGCCCACTAACCTTACTCCACACTCCTCAAAAAACATCATCTGACCACTTTTTAAAATTCAAAATGAATAAAAAATATTTGAGTCCCATAGGTTCCTACATCTTAGATTGCCTTCATTGAACAGACAGATTTCAATGGAGAAAATTGGCACTGACTTAAGGCGATAAAATTATATATCAGGCCACCTTTAAGAATTAGTAGCAGGGAGGCAATATTCCATTATTTATCTTGTAAATGTATTTGTCTTTTAAAAAATTTATTAGTGAGTTTACACTCTTATTTCACCTTCAGATTAGGAAGTTGAAGCTTAGAAAGATGAAGTGGCCATGACTCACATGAAGAGCTTCCCCAAAGAGGTAGAAGTTAGAATTAGAATGTGTTCTACTAATGGCAGCATTAACACAATTGTGTCTGTCGCTGTGCCTGGGCACTGATGACACATTCCTGGTTGAGCTATTGTTTCTCTCATTTAAACTGAATTTGTTGATGGGGCTGCCCACCCTTCTCAAGGTGGTTTCATGTCCTTTAAGTTTTAGCTTAGCAGGCCAGTGCCATTAGCATCCTAGAAGGCTGGGCATACTGAGGCATTCTTGCTGCTCTGAGAAGTTGCCCTTTGGGGGGGCTGACTAGGATAGAGCCCTGGGGTCAAGCCTGCTATGGACCTCACCCAGATTCCTGTCCCATAAGCAGTGTCACAATGTTTATGGCCCATGGGATGATCTGTTCCTTAAATCTCTCATTTTATCTCCTAGGCTGAGAAATCACTATGAGGCTTTTTCCCCCCTTGATCTTTAAGGATGAAATCATTTTGGATTAGATCACAGGCTGTACAGTGGAGTTGGAAGTCTGTATGTGGCATGTGTAGATAAAATTCCTTTTGAGATGAAGTTTGCTTTTTACTCCCTTCCACCTTTTCCAGTACAAATATTAGTTATTTTACTTATGTTCTTTAATATCTTACATTCATACATTGTTTTATAATTGTTATTTTCCACATAACCTTGTCTTTTAAACACACTAATATTATGTGACAAATATAATCTCTTTTACAGATGAGAGACCACAGACTGTAAGCCCCTCCAGGGTAGGTGCCTCATCTGTCTTGTACACCGCTGTGTCTGGTCTGCATAGCCTACCGTGTTGTATGTGCTAAATTATTATTTGTCGACTGAATGAGGAAATGAGGGATGACTTGCTCAGGATTCCACAGTTGACAAGGAGTAGTATGGCTTTTTATCACTGACACCTGGTTATTTAACTTTTGCTCCAACATATTCAGTGATGAGAAATTCATTACCTTTCCAAGTAGCTGTGGTGCATTTTATTTTATTTTGGTTTAGTTCAGTTTGTTTTGATTCCATTTTTTTGCCTGTTTGCTTTTGCCTGCACAGCTACCTAGGGTCTCTCTTCTACTTAGAGTGATTCTGCTGATGTCAGTCGTGGTTGCTGTGATTTTATGGATAGGCATGTGACCCAGGGTAGGTCTTGCACAGCATCCATCCCCTATTGTCTATAGTGATTGGTCTAAGAAGTAACTACTTTGGGAGCCAAGCGGACCCACTGTACGCTCTTATAACTCACAAATGGAAGATGGGAGAAAGAGGTCTGCTTTCTTCTCTCTGTAATTCAAGTCCTGACAAGGGTGGTTCTTCCAGCGGCTCTCTTGGTTCTTCTGTTTCAAGAACTCACTTAAGAAAGAAACCAAACAAAAAAGAGATGAAAGCTTGGAAATGGAGAGCATGATGACACTGCTTGAACCTCTGAATGCGGTATGCTCAAACATTTCTTGAGTGTGTGGTCAATAAGTCCCCCTTTTTTTCTTCCTTTTTTTTGGTTTGTTTGTTTTCCCACTTGTGAGCGAAAGAGAACTAATATGGCAACCTATCCCATAATGATACAGTTTTGACTTTTAGAACATTTTTCTCTATATGGAGCCTAGATGTCCTTGTTGGAGACAGGCAGAACAAACGGGACTTTTCTTTCAAAAAAACAATGTTTTTAACACTTAGAGAAAGTTACTCTCTGTTTCTCCTGGCATTTGCCTCAATTTCTCTTCCTCAGGCTCTCTGTTCAGTCCCTTCAACTTTTCTTCATGTGATATAGTTTTCCATACCACCTATTTTCTAGTCTTTCAGTGTATTTTCATTTGCCCATAGATGTCTTAGCATGAGGGAGAATTACACACTGGTCAGAGCAACATAGAGCAGGATGATAATTTTTTGTTTGTGTGTTTGCTTTATGCATTGTATTCTTTCACTGTTCCTGATGGTATCACTGGTCTTTTTGTTGTTTGTTTAATATCATGGTACATAATTGTCTCTTAATAGAAGTATCAGCAATTAAAACTCCCAAGAATGATACATTTGCTAATAAAGCATATCTCCCATAATTTTCAATAATTTTTCTTTCTTTTTAACTGATTTTACATTTATTTCAACTAAAAGGATTTAGTCAGGTATGGTCCATCTTTTCTATTCATCGATATCTATTGTAAGTCTATCAGGAAATGTATTTGCTATTTCCTTTGACTTTATATTTTCATAAAGCTATGTTTAAAGATGGTGGGTTTTTTATTTTTATTTTTGTTATATCATTAAAGAAGTTAAAAACTTCTGTAGTTTAGTAGTTTTCTTAAATGAATGTAAAATCCAATAGGTTTATTTGTGAATTTTCACTTTTGTAGATCTTTATTCACCTTGAAGTTCTAACAACTATTAGTGTAAAAATGTGATTTCCATTCAGTTCTTATCTGAAAAACTAGAAAAAAAACACAACAAAATAGCTTCTTTGCTTTATTTGCCAAATATTTTGCACAGTGCTTATTTTGTATTTTTCCCATGTTAAGTGTAAGAAGAGACTTGTCGACACATTATAAATAAGCAATTAATGCAGAAAAATGAGCCACTTCTAATGCCAGAATTTCTCCAGGAAATAAAGAAGAGATGAGATCAGTGCTCTAAAGATTCTACAAGTGTCTTTATGTATTTTTTTCTTCCTTTCTCTGCAGGATAAAATAAAATTTGAGAACAAACTAGATACTTGAAATACATGCACACTACCTTAGTTATTTCAGTTTTTCATACAAAAAATATGTTTGCCTTGGATTACATTATTAACCTCCATATTGTAGTCATGATCTTTTTCATTTTTAAAAGAAGGAAAAGGTAAAAAAATGAAAAAAAGACATTCTGAGTTGTGTGTGTGTGTGTATGCGCGTGTGCACATAAAGAAAGAGAACATCAATAACAGAAGCACAAACACCGCAAGGCCATTAACTACAGTAGTAGCTTTTATTTTAAAGCTGTCCTCTTTGGGGCACCTTGGTGTCTCATTTGGTTGGGCATCCCACTCTTGATTTCAGCTGAGGTCATGATCCCAGGGTTGTGGGATTGAGCCTCCTGTCATAGTCTATGCTAAGCATGGAGCCTGCTTGGGATTCTCTCTCTCTCTCTCTCTCTCTCTCTCTCTCTCTCTCTCTCTGCCCCTCCCCCACTCACACTGTCTCTGTCTCTCTCAAGTAAAATAAAATACAACTTAAAAATAAAAATAAATAAAAATAAAAGGTTCAGTCCGTGTAGGTCACAGGTGACACTTACCCCATACCAGAAACTCTCCTTCATTAAGTATTTGTATTTTCTCCAAACTGTTACTCCCATCACACCACCACTGGTGTTTTTCATTATCTTCATTTTGGCAAGTCTGTGTCTGTCCTCACAAGTTTTTTCTTCAGAACCTCAGATCCTTTACCATTTCCTATATGGAGTAACTTCCCCACTGCCTTTTGTTTCGGCAGACAATCCTTTTCATCACAATTGGCTTATTATTTTGGCTTAGAAATCTTCCTTCTAAAGAAATACAAGGTTTCTCCTGAAAAGAATTTTGTTTTCTTTTTCTATTTCATTGTAGATTCTTTTCATCACATAACAATATTAAATATTCTCTTGTTTTGTTTTTAATTCTGCAGTTGAGGGTAATTGTAAGAATGGAAAAAGCAAGACCTGTAACCTATTTCTCCAAACTCATTAGCTTTATTATTCTGGAAATAAACTTCAAGAATTTTAAGTAATTTACCTGTGTGGGGCCACCTATGGCAATAACTCATCAAGAATTTGTATCTAGACTTTGCTTCTATATGGAAAATTGTATCTGAAACTATTTTCTGAGTATAAAGGTTAAAAATAAGTGCTAGCCCAGGATTCTGCTTAAGGAACATCTGTTCTAATCTACGATTTTACCACAATCACTCTCTTGAAAAGGGAGGAAGAAAACAATAAACTGGCAGGATTTCTGTTTAATTGACATTTAATTGAAACGATATCCTTGAGAAGAAAATTCACTTAAAGCCTTTGTGCATGGTATGCTTATAAGCAGACAGTCTCTAAGATTACAAACTGTAAGAAACAGGAGGAGACTTTGAAGTGCAGAGCAACTTCTAAAGTTCTTCAGCATATTCCCTGGTGGAATTTTCGTTTTGTATCATGTTTTTCCAAGTCTTCCTCCAGATGTTACAGAGTAGTGTTTTACTTTAGGGAAATAGGGCTTGGAGTATGATGATTTAGACATCTTGTGAACAGACATCAAGGTCAAAAAATGGAGACATGAGCTCAGTTTTACAAAAATGTCTTATAGTATCTTATTAAGGAATGTTGGAATCATTCAAGTAGCTTCTTCTACCCAATTTCTACACTCTCCACATATCCTCTTTACAGTCCTACCTAACCTTTGGCCTAATGCCCATGTTAAGGAAAGCAGACCAGTAGTTAAAACTTATTCAATCTTTCAAGAGGCTTATAAACACTGGTTAATTAGTGAAAGAATCAAAAGAACAAACACTCTCACAATAATCATACAGATAACAGAGTGCCTAAAAATCTTTTTTAAAATAGTGAAATATACAGTCTTAGAAGACGTAGAGGACGGTTGTTAATTATATATTGGAGACTGGAAACTATGCCTCAGGTCTCCATGCATTTTTTTGTGGAGGATAGACAGCTGTCAGGTTTCAAATCATTCAAGACAGAGATCTAATAAAAGGTATGGAGAATTTGAAGGAAAATAAATAGACAAATTTGGCTGAAGACAGTGCTGTGCTAGTAGATGTTGGAGTGTTAGTGTAAATTTAAGTTTAATGCATATTAGCTGGAAATTAACATCCTTTGCCCTTTCCCATTCGAACAGTATAATTAATTAGTATAATTGTCTTAATATCCAGGTAACATTTAACCAGCCTATGTTAATTTAGCTATAGTAGTAAAATCCGCCCCTGGAAGCCAAAAAGAAAATCAAAAGGATCCAGAACATTGATTTTCAACTTCAACCATATATAATTTATTAAAATATTTAAGCAGGAGATTTTAGTTATATTTAAGTGGGAAAAGGAAAGGAGTAAGAGAGAGTCCCTATTCTTTGAGTGCTGCTCTTTTCCAGCTACTATCCCAGTTAGAATGACCACATTAACTCATTACTATCATCAGAAACAGCATTAATGGGGCAGTCAGTTAAGCTTCCGACTTTGGCTCAGGTCATGGTCTCACAGTCTGCAAGTTCCAGCCCCGTGTCAGGCTTTGTGCTGACAACTCAGAGCCTGGAGGCTGCTTCGGCTTCTGTGTCTCCCTCTCTCTCTGCCCCTCCTCTGCTCACACTGTCTCTTTCTCTCTCTTAAAAAAATAACATTAAAAAAAATTAAAAAGAAGCAGCATTAACAAAAATGAATGAGTCCTTAACTGATGTGCTTACTTTTGGCTTGCCAAGACACCACTGATAGGGAGAACAGTCAACTCACTGTTTATTATAAAACTACAAACAAGCACTAGCATACAGCTTTGATATATTGGTATACACTTTGAATCTGTGGCTGTAGGATTTAGAGAAGACAGTTTTAGATGTATTTATGTGCTAACTCTCAAGTGTTTTCAATGAGTGCTCTGAATGCCCTGTGTTTCTCATTTAGATGGATGCCTTCTTAGGTGCTCAAAGGCTTTTAAAAGCTTTCTCTCTCTCCCTCTCCCTCTCCCTCTCTCTCTGAACAGGGTAAGCTGAAAGAGGCATTTGGTAGAGTTTTTGCCCTGGCAGGAGAAACCAGAGATTTCAACAAATAAAGACATGCATTTATGACTGGACTGATTATTATTTTTTCTCTGAAATGACTGAGAGCCCAGTTCTCATTAATTAGTAGGTGATGAAAGAGAGAGAGAAAGGGAAAGAGAGTTCTATCGGTGAAATTCTTAGGTTTAAACTAAAATAAGCCCAAAAATGATGAGGCAAAAAGAAGGTATATGCATGGAAGCAAAAAAAAAAAAACAAATGAAACTCTTGTCAAAAACAAAGAACAAAAGGGGTGCCTGGGTGGCTCAGTCGGTTAAAGGTCTGACTTCGGCTCAGGTCATGATCTCACGGTTAGTGAGTTCAAGCCCCGCGTCGGGCTCTGTGCTGACAGCTCAGAGCCTGGAGCCTGTTTCAGATTCTGTGTCTCCCTCTCTCTCTCTGACCCTCCCCCATTTATGCTCTGTCTCTCTCTGTCTCAAAAATAAATAAACATTAAAAAAAAATTAAAAAATAATAAAAAACCAGAAGTCTGGCATCTCTGAAAACATTTTAATCAGCTGAGAACAGACTGATCATTAGGATCAAATTACTATCTTCATTCACATTATCCTGATAATTTAAACCCAAAATGGATAGGGTTTATGTTTAAAAAAGAAATAGAAATATTTTGTGGAACTTGGTCTGCCAACACTAGCTCATTTGTTTGTTAATTAATTAGTTAATTAAATTATGCAACAAATATTTATTGAGCATCTCCTTATGCAAGGCAGTGTTCTAGGCAGCAAAGACAGAAGGATGGAAATGATAAATAAGATATATAAGGCCCTTATGGAATTTATATTTTACTGCAAGATTTTTCTATCTTTACAAGAAAATTGTCCCACATAGCTTTAAAAAGTAGTTATAGTCTACATTTTGTATTTCTTTCGTCTTTCGATAATTTCTCCCTCTTTTGCCAATTTTGTAGACCTTGTAAATATTTTAAAGATAGAGAAAAAGTGATTTTTAAGTGAAGTACTAACATTTAGGACCTTTGACTTTTTGTACTTAAGGTACAATCACTTTTCGTCCAGAAGAGAAACACTTCATTCCTGTGGCCGTAGTGTGAGAAGAGAGATGATTCATTTTCAGAAGTACCAAATAAAAGCTGTGTGTCTGATTGACTATTTGTTTACAACCTATCGGAAAATGTATAAAACCCCTCCCCCACCGACAATGGCGTCCCAAACCCTTAGACACGTCACTTCCTGGTTCTTCCCCTCTCGGTTTCAAGGGCTTAGTTTCCCAAGCTTTGCAATGAGCATGCGCCAAAGAATTGAAGCCTCCGCCGTCAGGTGAAGGAACGTACGTTTGTTCCAGTCAGACTACTTTTTGCCTTACAGGGGCAGCGGCCACGCCAGGGTAAGGCTGTAACCTCTGTAGTTCTCAGCCAGTGAGGAATCAGGAGCGGGGACTTGCATGCTAGGAAACAAATTCTCTGCTGTAACCATCCCGAGTGTGCCTGTCCGTCAGTCACTTGGTCCTGCAAGAATCATTAAAGCTTCACTCACTGTGCTCCTCCTCTCCCTGGCCCTCCTTTGATTGGGTCGGCTGGCTTGGTTCTCACACTGGTTTACTGCTAAAATTCTTTTACATGTTCAGCAGCATTTGGTGTGAAGTGTGTGTGTGCCTTCCTTGGTCTGCAGTACTTCTCTCCCTAGGAAGTCCTGTGCAGGCCGAAATTTCTGCCTCCTTAAATAGGTAGCTGGATCTGAGCTGTATTTCTAGCCCGAAGTTGCCCCTCCCGTTGCCATTAAGTCTTTCTAAATCTTTCCCCAATCCTGGGGAAACTCGAAGAGGGAGGGGAATGTTGGCTCTAAATGATTGTTTCTGTAATTTTGCAATTAAATATATTAATCTAATACCTGCTGTTTTTCTTCATGGTATTCACACTGGATCAGATCACAGTTTACATTTTCCATCAGCAACTTTGAATTTTTCCTTGTACTTGAAGGAGGTAGTGTTTATGCTCTACTCAAATCATGTGGAGAGCAAGGATTAAAATAGACCGCTGCTCAAGCCAGGAACAAGTTGCAAATTAGAGGCAGTATAATATAGTTAGACTGTGGACCATGGGACCTATTATCTTAGTTTAAATCCCAATTGATCTCGGACACACAGTTTGCTCATTTGTCAGTGGGAATAATAATACTACGTACTTCACAGGATTGTTACGAAAGTGAAATTAGTTGTCACATGTGAATCGCTTAGAGAATTGCTTGGCATGGGGCAAGCCCTATTAGTAAGGCAGGATTATAGTCTGAATTAGGTGGATGGCAGTCCTGAGCTAAGACAAAAGTTTAAGTTATTATAGAAGAGTTAAAGTTGGGAACTGACTTCTTGGTTATCTCTGATCACTTTCATCAATGACAAATATTCAGTATGACACCAAATAGAAAACTAACTTTAATTAAAAATGTGATCTCATATAAATAAATGGAATATTGAATGTCCATTTGGGCTAGGAATTCTATAATTGATATTTTAAGTTTCCTCTTCTGTGAACTGCTTTTTCAAATCCTTAGTAAAGTTTCTATTCTATGTTCTCTTTTTATCACTGGCTTATAGGATTTCTTGGTATACTCTGCATATTATGGGAGACCCTCCACATTTCTGACCTAATTTTTCCACGTGGTGAGGTGTCCACAGAGTTGACATTCTTGGTCAAGTGCAGGACACTTAATCCAGGTCTGCTCTGTGCTATATAGCAAGGTCCCTGTCCTTATGGGAGAGACCCATATTTGCCCAGCTCTGCCAGCACCAGGTGGGTAATTCTAATTCAGAATAAAGTATTAAAAAGTATTTAAAAACTCATGTGACTGCAGATCTAAAAACATGTATCCTTTATTATTCTGGATCATGATAAAAAAATAGATGGGGACTATGGTCTTTCTTGAGAGTTAATGACCATTATAGGGATATGGACAGGCTAGGGAAATCACTGAGGACTGGGTAATACCCCAGGGATTTTAAGCACAGGAACCATTACTACAGCAAGACCTAAAAGGAGAGAGATAGACAGTAGATGTAGAAAGAATGCCTGGTAGGAGCTATGTAGATGCAGGGGACAAAGTGCTATTTATTATACTAACTTTGCAAGGTAATGCCAGTTTAGATATACTCTAGTATATTCCAACCTGAAATCTGAAATGCTAGTCACCATTCTTCCATCAATTATCAGGGAAAGAAAGGGAGGAAAAAATCAAGTAGTTAGAGAGCAGAAAGTTGTTTTAGATCTGCTTCTGTAACTATTTATGAGGCTTAAGTTGAGACTTCTACTTCTTCCATCACCACGTTCCCCTTACTGTCTGTCAACACCTTGGCCAGGTGGAATTCTTAATCTAATGTGTCCCAAACCTTCAATTATGCTAGATTTAAATGTTTGGTGATCCTATATTCATTGTGTTGGCCAGTCTTTCATTGACTGTGATCATTGGTCAAGTGAGTATTAAGGGATATTGCAACAAATTTCCTGTGTTTCAGAGATAGTCTTTTTTTTTTTTCCTGAACACAATTTCTTATTTGCGATTGGGATCAGTTAACCCAACCAGTACATTGATCCCTTTCTTTGCTGTTTGGAAGACAACTTACAGAGGCATGAAAAGCCCCAAATGACTAAAGCATCCAGTTTAACAGATGCATGCCTATATTTTCACAGTTCTTTCTGGGCACCAGGACCTCCAAACCACAGATTCAAGTCCATGTGAAAAGAAGAAAATATTGGTTTACTCCTTGGTTCCCAGACCAGTGGCTATGGGGAGTTGACATATATATAGGCTATAGGTCTAAGGTATATATTGCATTTTCTAGGATAGCACTAACCTCAATGACTTTTATTTTTCAATTTGTTACATGATTGAGTCTTCAAAAGGTATCTACTGTTCAGTGAGTCATTTTCTTCTGGGAGATGGGACTTGTGGTTAAGATTAGTGAATCCAATGAGCATGAGTCCATTGTCTCACCTCCTTCACTCTGTGTCTTTATTCAGAGGTGATTGTTGTGTGGAGTAACTTAGCAATGGATGGATAAGATATTCTGTAAATCCTGCTGGTAAGGAAGGGAAATCTGGCTTAAAATATCTGTATATTCCCGGGAGGATAAATTGCTGTTTGTAATATAATAGAACTGAGCCATTATAATCAAACTGCCACTAGGTGATCAACCATTCCCCCCAGAGGTAGTTACTCAGCATTAGCCTGTTTCTTAGAAGATTGGGCACTCAGCAGCAGTAGTAGCCAAATCAGCTTTGAGGAGAGAAAGTGTAATATGGCTCAACAATATGTTGAGCCCATGCATAATCCAATCCCTGCTACCAAAGCTCTTTATACATGAACTCATTGAGGAAAAGAAGCTTCCATAGCATGATTCATGATATACATCATCTTCTCATCATAATAGACAATCTCCTTTGCAGTGAACATAGGAACTTCATACTCTGCATGCATTTAGAAGGATATACTATATAACTTTTATCACCAATTTTTTAATCTTGTGCTTTCCAAGTCTCTGACCCTGAAACAGGATTGGTCTGTACCTCAGACTATGTTTGCTTCCACACAAAGTGTACAACCAGATGTTGGATCCTGGAGTTCTTCCCATAGGAAATACTTCCTTCATTAATATCTTTTAGAGGTACCATTTGAGGGCTGTAATATTGTATCATTCACTTTTGAGTAGTTCTTGCATTTGAGTAGTTCTAGCAAACCCATTGCTAAGTAGGCCCATTCTTTTTCCATCTTTTTAAAATGGAGCTTCCAGTGAGATGGTATAGATATTCTGAGGAATTGGTGAAAAAGCAGTACAAATAGGTATTATGGGAGTCTGAGCTAGCTGCTTGTGAAGTCTGAGCTAGGTGCTAGTGATTTCTGAATCTTCTAGGATTCAGTCTTAAATATATTGTTTCCATTTTATAATGGAATTCTGCTGTGCATGTCCAATTTTGTGATTCAATAGATTATAGAACACCTTGTTCAGGATGGGCAGTCTGTGTTGCATGTCATAGAGTCAGGTGTTTAGTTCTTACTAAGGCTCAGCAGCAAGCCTTTCAAGTAGAGAATATTGTAAGTGAAAGAAGGCATGACTTTATTCCAAAACATTGGGGTATATGTTACTATTTTTCATTGAAATTTGCCAAAGATTCCATGTATCATGTCTGTTGATCATAAACTTTTCCAAAACCATTGGGTCTGCCAGTTATAACCTTGCCCCTTACACAGTTCATAGACAAATAATACTCAATATGTCCTCCCATGCATCGTACTAAGTAATGTAACTAGAACACTTGTTATTTCTTGCTCACCAGGATCAATTAGTTAAATGTCATCAATGTTACAGTTTTATGTAATGCTTTATGGAATATTGTAGGGATCAAAGTACTTCTAGATTATATTATGATGGAAAGCAGGGACACTGATATAACCTTGAGGAAAAGCATTAAAGATTTACTCTTATCCTTGCCACAGGATGGCAAATTTTTCAAAATTATCAGATTATCTTTTCTGGTAAAGACAGGAGTTGGATGGAGGAAGGCTTTTCTAAGTCAATATCTTCATACCATGAGATAGGACTTTGTTGATATGCTCTAGTAAAGATACCACAACTGTCATCATGACCTGATTATCTTTGGTGAAATCTGTATGAGGCTATTCTCTAAGAGCCCTGTTCCTCTTGCATAGGCCAAAAAGGGCTCCCAAAATGGCCAAATGGCCCTTCCCATGTGGGTCATGGGACGAGTATGCAAGTCTTTCAGTTACTAAATGTTTTATTTCCACTATATATTCTCAGACTAGGAAAATAACCTTCTGTGAGACAGATTCAAGCTAAAATTCTGTCATCTACCCTTCTTCTATGCACTGTGACAGGATGAGTGTGAAAGTTTGGAAGCTTTCCTTCCATTTCTATTTTTGGAACAGCTTGAGAAGGATAAGTATTAACTGTGCTTTAAATGTCTGGAAGAATTCCCCTGGGAAGCCATCTGGCCCAGGACTCTTATTGGGAGATTTTTGATAACTCTTTCAAGTTCTTCACTGGTTATGGGTCTGTTCAAATTTTCTATTTCTTCCCATTTGAGTTTTGGTAGTGTGTGGGTGTTTAGGAATTTGTCCATTTCTTCGAGGTTTTCCAGTTTGATGGCATATAATTTTTCATAGTATTCTCTAATAATTGTTTGTATTTCTGTGGTGTTGGTTGTGATCTCTCCTCTTTCATTTGTGATTTTATCTATTTGGGTTCTCTTTTCTTGAGAAGTCTTGCTAGGGGTTTATCAATTTTTTTTTTCTTTTCAGAAAACCAGCTCTTAGATTCATCGATCTATTCTACTGTTTTTCCAGATTCTATATTGTTTATTTCTGCTCTAATCTTTATTATTTCTCTTCTTCAGCTGGATTTGGACTTTCTTTGTTGTTCTACTTCTAGTTCCTTTACGTGTGTGTTCAGGTTTTGTATTTGAGATTTTTCTTATTTCTTGCAATAGGCCTGGATTGCAATGTATTTTCCTCTTAGGACTGCCTTTGCTGTACCTGAAAGGGTTTGGACTGTCGTGTTTTCATTTTCATTTGTTTCCATATATTTTTTAATTTCTTTTTTGATTTCCTGGTTGACCCATTCATTCTTTAGTAGGACGTTCTTTAACCTCCATGCATTTGGAGGTTTTTCAAATTTTTCTTGTGGTTTATCTCAAGTTTCATAGCATTGTATCTGAAATATGCATGGTATGATCTCAATTCTTTCATATTTATTGAAGGTTGTTTTGTGACCCAGTATGTGATCTATTTTGGAGAATGTTCCATGTGCACTCTAGAAGAATGTGTATTCTGCTGCTTTTGGATGGAAAGTTCTGAATATATCTGTCAAGTCAATCTGGTCCAGTGTATCATTCAAGGCCATTGTTTCTTTATTGATTTTCTGCCTAGATGACCTGTCCATTGTTGTAAGTAGAGTATTAAAGTCCCCTGCAATTACCATATTCTTATCCATAAGATTGCTTATATTTGTGATGAATTGATTTACATATTTGTATTTCCAAGTTGGGGGCATAAACATTTATAATTGTTAGCTCTTGATGGAGAGACCCCATAATTATGATATAATGCCCTTCCTCAACTCTTGTTATGGCCTTTAGTTTATAATATAGTTTGTCTGATATAAGTATGGCTACTCCAGCTTTCTTTTGATTTCTAGTACTGTGATAGATAGTTCTCCATCCCCTCACTTTCAATCTGAAGGTGTCCTCAGGTGTAAAATGAGTGTCTTATAGACAGCATATGGACGGATTTTGGGTTTTTTTTAAATCCACTCTGATACCCTATGTCTCCTGATTGGAGAATTTACATTCAGAGTTATTCCTGAAAGATATGAATTTAGTGTCATTGTGTTACCTGTAGGTTTCATGCCTGTGGTGATGTCTCTGGTCCTTTGTAGTCTTTGCAGCATTCCATTCATACAGTCCTCCTTAGGATCTCTTGCAGGGCTGCTTGAGTGGTCATGAACTCCTTCAGTTTTTGTTTGTCTGGGAAAGGCTTTATCTCTCCTTCTATTCTGAATGACAGCCTTGCTGGATAAAAGATTCTTGGATGCATATTTTTCCTGTTCAGCACATTGAATATTTTCTGCCACTTGTCTGGCTTGCCAAGTTTCAGTGGACAGGTCTGCTACTACCCTTATGCGCTTACCCTTGTATGTTAAGGCCCATTTGTCCCTAGCTGCTTTCAGAATTCTCTTTATCTTTGTATTTTGCCAGTTTTACTCTGATATGCCATGGAGAAGACCTATTCTTGTTAAATCTGAAAGGAGTTCTCTGTGCCTCCTGGATTTGGATGTCTGCTTCCTTCCCCAGATGAAGGAAGTTCTCAGCTATAATTTGTTCAAGTAGACCTTCTGCCACTTTCTCTTCCTCTAAAACTCCTATGATATGGATATTATTATTGAATCACTTAGTTCTCTAATTCTCCCCCGCCATGGTCTAGTATTTTCTCATCTCTCTTTTTTTCAGCTTCATCTTTTTCCATAATTTTATATTCTATTTTGCTTATTCTCCCCTATGCTTTTTCCATCCTTGTTGTCACAGCCTCTAGTTTATTTTGCACCTCAATTACACAATTTCTTAATTTGTCGCGATTATTTCTTAGTTCCTTGATCTCTGAGCAATAGATTCTCTGCTGTCTTCTATGCTTTTTTCAAGCTCAGCTATTAATATTATGACTATTATCCTAAATTCTTGATCAGATATATTGTTTATATCTGTTTTGAGCAATTCTGTAGCTGTCATTTCTTCCTGTCTTTTGAGGAGAATCGTTCTGTTTCATCATTTTGGCTAGTTTTCTGTCCCTTGTGTATTTTAGTAGCTTGTTATGTGTCTGCACCTGCGAGCACTGCTATGCTAAAAAAGGATCATACCCTGTCCAGGACCTGGCCCTTCAGGAGGTGTTTTTGGAATGTGTTGGGTGCTCTCTGTTGTTGTGACTCTAGTTGCTTTATCTCTCTACTCATAGTGGTGGTTTGGACTTTCCACCAAGTGTGCTTTGATTTGTTCATTGAAGTAACCCTGAAAAATGTTCTAAGGGGGGGGTTGGTGGAAGAAGATTTATCCCATACAAAGAGAGAAATGACAGGGGAAAAGAAAAAAAAATTGCATAGAGAAACTATACAGCTTAATCCAGAGAGAGAGGAAAATAAAGAAGGAGATTCAGAAAAGGTATAAAAAGAATAGATTAAAAATGTCTGCTTAAACAAACCAACAACCAGAATAACCAGAGGATGAAAAGGAAGAAATAAAAAATATTATATATATTTATAAATATATTATAAATATTTTTATAAATATTTTATATATATTTTATATATATATAATAAGAATTGACCAAGAATCAAATCAGAAAATGCAAACCCACAGGACTTATACCTGTGACTTGGAACCCATGGCTGCACTGGTCTGGAGTAGGGGCTGTCTGGTTTGGTCAGTGTCAATCTTGCTCTGGTTGATAACTCAGTTACCAGATATGGAGAGGGAATAGTTTGGTGTAGGAGGTCCTGCCTCCAATCTAGCCCTAACTTGTTGGTGATGGGGAGAAAAATGGTGACACCCCAGTCTCTCCTCCCTGGTTGGGGTGACCCAAACCATTCTGTTCAGGCCATCCTCACAATGACACATGGGTCCAAGTGGGCCGGTTTGTCCCACTCTACAGTCTCCTGCACCTCCCAGGCACTTGGCTGGGATTTAAGCCCCAATGTCTTAACGGATACCACCCCAGATCCGCATGCCCTAGATCCAGGGTAGTGCCACTCTGTTTAGCCAGCCAGTAAAGGGCCTTTGGCTTGTGGGTGTCTGCAGGGTCTTTTGTCCTTGGAGTGGCTATATGCATTCTTCCCACAACACTCAAGGGAGGAGTTGCTCTCTCCAACTCTGCATCTGAGCTTGTGACTGAGCCCAGGGCTGGCTCCTCTCCTCCCCAGGTGCGTGAACAGGGCAGCAGGCCCCAGTCCAAAGAAAGCCCCACAACTCTGGAACGAGTTACAAATTGGTTCTTTCTCCGTTTTTTTCTGTTCCCTGGTCCACGGTTTTTCTCATGTCCAAATACAGTCCTACACTTCCACAGCCTCTCTTTCTCTTCCTTTTGTCTCTCCACAGAAGGGGATCCCTCCCCTCTGTGCCTGTTCCATCTGTTTTGTCTCTCCCAATTCACAGTCATGCACCTATGGCCTGCCAAGTTGTCCCTGTGAGCCCCTGGAGATGTTTCTGTCCCTCTGTAGCCTGTATTCCTGGAATTCCAAGTCTTCTGGCCTCACTATGGCTGTACTTGATTGACAAGGGAACTTGGGGTCCCCCTACTTCTCTACCATGTTGACACGTGCCACTTGCTCTTTTATAACCACATCCATTTCTTTTCTCTCTCTCTTCTTCCTGTTTGTTCTGTCCTTAAATTCTGGGAACCACTAATTTTTTTCTCTATTCCTATAATTTTGTCTTTCAAGAAGGCTATACAAATGGAGTCGTATCACATGTGGCTATTTGTTACTGTCTGTTTCACTCAGGATAATTCTCTGGAGATCCATTCATGGTGTTGCATGGATCAATAGTTTGTTCTTATTTCTTGCTGACCATTGGTGAATATTCCATGGCATGGATGTACCATATTTGCTTAAATACTCACTGTTGAGGGGTGCCTGGGTGGCTCAGTGAGTTAAGTGTCCAACTTCAGCTCAGGTCGTTATCTCGCAGTTCATGGGTTCAAGCCCCACGTAAGGCTCTGTGCTGACAGCTCAGAGCCTGGAGTCTGGTTCAGATTCTCTGTCTCCCTCTCTCTCTCTGACCCTCCCCTGCTTGCACTCTAGCTTTCTCTTTCAAAAAATAAACATTTAAAAAATTTTAAATACTCACTGTTGAAGGACACCAGATTATTTCTGGTTTTTCAGTATTGTGAATAAAAGTGCTATGAACATTCATGTACATGTTTTTGTGTGAGCATAACTTTTTATTTCTCTAGAGTGGCAAGCCAGATGGCAATTTTTAGATTGTATGGTAGTTGCATACTAAATCTTTAAGCAACTGTCAAATGGTTTTCCAGAGTGGCTTTATTATTATATATCTCACCATCAATGTATGAATGATCCAGTCTTTCTTCAATCCTGTCAGCCTTTGATGTTTCACTATTTTTTATTTTAGCCATTCTGCTAGGTGTATGGTGATACCTCATTGAGGTCTTAATTTACATTTCCCTGATGGCTAATGATGTTGAATATCTTTTTATGTACTTACTTGCCATCTGTGTATCTTCTTTGGTCAAGTGTCTCTTCAGAAATTGTTTTGCCTATTTTCCAATTCGATTATTTGTCTTTTCACTTTTGAGATTTGAGACTTCTTTATGTATTTCAGATACTAGTCCTTTGTCAGATACATGGCTTTCAAATATTTTCTCTCTGTGGTTTCTCTTTTTACCTTCTTAACAGGGTCTTTCTTGGAGCAAAAGTTTTAAATTTTCGTAATGATTAATTTCTCAATTTTTCCTCATATGGACCATGCTTTTGTTGTCACGTCTAAAAACCTTTTTTTATAGAATTGTTGAATCACTGTGTTGTACACCTGACATTGTATGTACATTGTACATACATTGTATGTCCACTATACTTCAATATAATGAATAATAATAATAATAATGATAACCTTCGTCTAGTCCTAGATCCAAAAGATTTTTCTGCATAGTTTTTTTCCTAGAATTTTTATAGCTTTACATTAATTTCATCATCAGTTTTGAGTTAATTTTACATGAAACAGGAGATTTAGGTCCAGGTTCACTTTCTTGCCTATGGATATCTAATTACCCCAGGACCATCTATTGAAAGACTATCTTTCTTCTATTAAATTGTTTCTGAGCATTTGTCAAAAATCAGTTGGGCATATTTTTGAGGATCTATTTCTAGGTTCTCTGTGTTGATTCATTGATCTGTGTATCCATTCTCCACCAATAATACAACACATTCTTAATTATTATGGTTATATAATGTCTTGAAATTGAGTACACAGATACTTCTCACTTTATTCTACCTTTTCAAAATTATTTAGATATTCCAGTTTCTTGACCTTTCCACATAAATTTTAGAATAATCTTGCCTATATGTACAGAAAATCTTGTGGTGAATTTGATAAGAATTGCATTAAGCATTAACTAAAGAGAATTGACATCTTTACTATGTTGAATTTTGTAATCTATGAACAGAATATATCTCTCTATTTATTTACATATTCCTTGATTTTTTCATCAACATTGTAGTTTTTAAGTCCTATACATGTTTTGTTAGATTTACAACTATTTTATAATTTTCTAATTTTGTATCTGAGTTATTCATTTTAGCTTTCTATAATGTTATGACAAATCACCCCTATTTTCCAGTATGTAGACATAGCTATAACATCTTAGAAATAAAACTTCTTGAGTCTTAAAAATAAAAAGTCTAAAAAATAAGACATCCCACCCCTGCTTTTTTTATTTAAAGAAATTTATTTTAATGTTTATTTATTTTTGAGAGAGAGAGAGAGAAAGAAAGAGACAGAGTGTGACTGGGGGAGGGGGAGAGAGAGAGGGAGATACAGAATGAGAAGCAGGCTCCAGGCTCTGAACTGTCAACACAGAGCCTGACACAGGGCTCAAACTCACGAACTACGAGATCATGACCTGAGCTGTAGTCAGACACTAAACCAACTGAGCCACCCAAGTGTTCCTCCGTACCCCTATATTTTAACGTGGGTAGCTGGCACACATTTCCAAAGCATCTGAACAGTATTTGAACACTGTATTATTGTCTTATTATTTATCATAGTGTTCTCTCCTGTTATCATTTAGGAAAAACACCTTTATTTAATGTTTATTAAAATGGGGTTATTAAACTGATTTGTTTTCTTTATTTTAAAGTATGTAACAAAATTATGATTTAAGAAAATTTCTGTATGAATCATACATTTCCCCCCCAAATTTTATTAGCAAATTTAAAATATTTCCCACATCTTTGAGACTGGGAAATGACTAACAGCTAACATTTCTAAATTAGGGCCTCTATCCTGAATCTAAATAGAAATTTGAATGTTTGCTACTTCAGGCATTTTTTTTTGCTGACTAAAGAGCATGTGAAAATCGTATTAAGCAATCTTGCTAAATTAATTCATTCCACTGAGAATACTATTTATCTTTTAAGAACAAAAATTTGCTGAGGCGCCTGGGTGGCCCAGTTGGTTAAGTGTCTACCTTGGCTCAAGTCATGATCTCAGGGTTCATGAGTTTGGGCCCCGCGTCAGGCTCTGTGCTGACAGCTCAGATCCTGGATCCTGCTTCTGATTCTGTGTCTCCCTCCCCTCAGCTCCTCTTTTGCTCACACTCTGTCTCTCTCTCAAAAATAAATAAAGATTTTAAAAAAATTTTAAAAAAAGAACAAAAAATTGCTGTTAATTATTATTCACTTTTTCTTTTATTCTTTTGGGATGTTATAGTCAGAAGTTGAACACACAGAGGAAGTTCTATTTGTTGTGAATTTCATTATCTGTTTCAAAGTTCAAATTGTCTTTTAAGTGGTGTCCTGGATATGTTAATGCAGACAAAATGCTCCCTAACAGTTGGATTTTTACTAATTAAACATCAAAACAACAACAGAAGTCCTGCCCATTCTTGGAGTACCTTATGGTTTCTCTTGGTATGTTTAAGGATAGATAAGGTATAACATTAAGCTTTCCTCTTCATTTTTAGCAAAAATATTTCCAATAACATAGACATATTACACATGTCCTGAATTTTTCTGATTCCTTAAAAGTTGATGAAATCAAACTTTTCTGGCATATTGGAAATGAAAGAGTGAAATTTGCAAAAAAAAAAAAAAAAGAAATTTGCAGAATTAATTACTGGAAAGGTCTTTTTATTTAGTTCATTAAGGCAAGGTTGATATATTTAAACCTGAAAAACAGTGGTAAATTGCCAGTGGTAAATTGCTTGACTGCTAAAAAAAATTTCTAATCCAAGAATATGGGTTACTAACCATTGGTATTATAATAATTTTGACTTATTTTTCTTGCTCTGAAAAAAATAAGCACAATTTATACTAAAACTTTAGATCAGAATAACTGGTTTATTCCATGAGAATACAAACAAAGGGAAGAGGAAAGGAACAAATACATTTTTATTTTAAGTAGATTGATTAGGGAACAGCAAATCAGACAGACTTGTCATTTACTGAATGTGAATTTGAGCAATTTAACAGTGTTCCTGTGTGTAAAATGCACTAACAATACTTTCACAAAGGTTGTTGAGATGACTAATCAAGGCAGTGTATTTGGCTATTAGAGTATGCTCATTTTATCTGGTATGATTGCTATTTCCATGTAAACTTAATGAGTAGCTGAGTTTCTTTTTTTTTCCTCCTTCTGGTGACTTATACTACAGTAAAAAAATTAGTAAATTCCTTGTATGTTTTCTCTTGCTCAGTCAAAACACATTGTAATTAGTGTGATTAAAAAAACTAATATAAGTGTAATCTCTTAAAGCTGATCTGAAGAAAAGTGAAGAATTTCTAAGATCTTAAAAAATCCCATTTTTTATTTTAGGGAAAATTGATTTCTGAAATTTGGATAAATATAAAAAGGCCATAAAACCTATGGCCCAGAAATCCTTTATTTTACTTTTGTGTATCTTAAAAAAAATTTTTTTAAGTTTATTTGTCTCAAGAGAGAGAGTGTGAACAGGGAGGGGAGGGACAGAGATAGAGGGAGAAAGAGAATTCGAAGCAGGCTCTGTGCTCTCAGTGCAGAACCCAACGCAGGGCTCAATCTCATGAACCATGAGATTATGACCTGAGCAGAAATCGAAAGTTGGAGGCTTAACTGACTGAGCCACCCAGGTGCCCCTACTTTTGTGTATCTTTATGTTAGGGTTACCTGTGCCTAATAAAATGTGCGCTTATAAAACTTTGATCAAATGCCATCCGAGCATATAACTCTATTTGTGGCTCCAGATTCTGGTCTGCTCCAGTACCACTGTGTTCCTGCCAATCAAAGAACATGACTCCAGAAAAGAGCAGAGGAGCCGCATCCTAGTGTTTGCAGTTGTGCATATAGGGTCAGATTCAAATCAGCAAACACCGTCAATGGAAATGAATTGATACACCAAATTTCTTGCACCACATTTTCATCTATTTGTAAATTAAAGTTTGTTCTAACCAACTAAGAAAAGTCACCAAGTGTTAGCTATCATTAAAGGTGACAGCCTACACTGACAATATTTATATTTTACTAATAGTTTTCACACACACCCCCATGCTCAAGTCCAATTGAGTGAGTCAGTGTTCCCTCATGTACTCCCACCTCCAAGCCCCTACACATGCTGTGACTTTTGTCCAGAATGCCCTTCTCCACCCCATTCCCACCAAGCCTATCCTTCCCTGTCTCAGCCACCTCTACCCCCTTCTAAAATTGTACACAACATTTCTCCGTTTAAATCTGACCTATTCTTCAAAGACCAATTCAAGTATTACTTCCTTTGCAAAGCTTTTCTTGAATCCTACTTGCCACAAACATTTCTTCTTTCTCGGAATTTCTGTGTCTCATACCTTGCTGACATTGGCTTCACTGGGACAGGAGGGTTTAGGGAGGAAGAGTGGTAGATAATCTGGGCGAGTGATATGATAGAGAGGTTTGAAAAGAGTGTGCTACAAGGATGGCAGAAATATAGTTTAGCTATTTCATGCAACTTTGCTTAAGGCTTAGGTGCAAAGTTCCATGGAAAACCATAGACCCTGTAGCCCCTGACACCTATGGAGTACATGCTCTACTGCTACACTGTTTCTAAAGACACTAAATTAATAGTGTTACCTGCATGTTTATCTGACAAGTATGATGATATAGCACAAGTATGAGGTTGGTCACACGTATTTATGATGGATTAACAAATAATGTTAATAATGTATCTAATTCAAGAAAATTATGTTACTCTAATAAAGTCATTTGTTAACTGGAAAAAAAAAGATTCTGGTTTGCTTTGAGCCTTTAAGAAGTTATTTCATTAAATAAATGTAAACATTTTAAAAAGTGATGAGAGTAAATTTTCCTTTAAAGAGAACACCATAGTCTCTGAAGAGGAAAAGGGAAGGATTAGATTTCTAGCCCACTGGCCTTTGTTTTTGCATTAGGGTGGGACTGCCAAGATCTGAAGAAGTAGTATTTAAGTGTTTTAGTTTCTGTTAACATTGTAATGAAAATAGAATACCATTTGATGACATGAAACACCTCTTTGTACACCTTGTTTTCCAGATATATTTACCTAATCTCACCCCTTGCCAGGATAGAGCAGTAAGCATGGAAATTTTGTCCTGCTTCTCATTTCTCGTGTTCCTTTGTATTTGTTGTACCTCTTTCAGTTTTGCACGTTCCACACAGTTGGCATTTGGCAGCCAGAGATACTTGGGAAGAATTCCTTCAAATTCTTTGCTTTTATACATCCGTTTGACACACAGAGCAGAGAGCCCATAGCTTCATGTGACCAAATCAAGATGTCTAAATCTCCTTTCTTTTTTGTTAATAGCTTCTCTCACTGGCCCACTGGCCATCTATTGTGATGGAAAACTTTATTTATATACGTAGTTTTGTATTGACTTTAAGATCCATTGAGACTTTCTTTGCTGAATATTTCAACTTCACATAAAGGATTCTGTTTTGCACTATAATTGTCTCTTCCCTGAAATAATTTGAATCACCATGAAAGTAAAGATGGTATCTTACTATTATTATCCTGGCGTGCCTAGCACTACTGCTGAATGTGTAGTTGGTTCTCAGTAAATTAAAATTTAATTGAGGGAAGACATGCTGTCTTGGCGGGATCTTCACTTATCAAGACCTAAACTATGCTGCCTATGGAGTTATATGCAGCAAAGCACGTATCCAGTGCACAGGCTGTTGCAAGCAGAAGGCGGAGAGAGGGGTAATCCAATAATCTCACATGGAAAAAATCCAATAGCACTGACTTGAGTGCACATAAATATTCCTGTAGAGAGATGACAAGTAGGGAGGATTTCATTTGTGCTTACAGAAAACTTCTCCAAGATTAGCATATGCAAAGACACCCATAGCCCACCAACTATAGGAAATCTAGGACCGATTTTTTGGTTTAAAATTATATATTAAAGGTATGTGCAACTTATGAATGCATCGGTGACATTTCCTTCTTTTCATTTAACCCAGTTGGTCTTCATTTCAGTGTCTTTTAATTAGCTTACAAGGAATAGTGACATTCTATTTCTTACTCATTCTGTGAGGAGCAAGGACAGGATGAGAAAATTTACCCAGATTTCAGACTAAGTTACACAAGTCTCTGTGTGACACATTAGCAAACTCTGAGGATAAGTCTGGGAAACTTGAGGGAAAAAATCTTTTGGGAGAAAGATATCTTAGGTACACAAAATTTTAGATAAAGTAAGCAGATGAGCTAAGAAGTGGTTTTTTTTTTTCCATAAAAAATAAGAGATAAGGAATAACTTCCTATACCAAGCTTAAGCTTTGGAGGAAGAAAGTAGTGGCTTAAATAGGAATGAATGATGCACACAGCACTCTTTACTTTTGTGGAAAATCCACTGACTTGATCTGGAGGTATGTGTATATTTAAAAATATATGTTTCTTTCCCCAATCCCTGTTTTTCTTCTTTAAAATTTCTAATTTGCCATTCTTGTTTCAAATCAAATAGGTATGCTTCTGTTTCATCCTTCCCAGTCATGTTCCCTTTCTTCTCATTGTTCTTAGGTTTGTTTTATTTTTTAATTTTTTAATGTTTATTTTATCTTTTGAGAGATACAGAGACAGAGCACAAGCGGGGGATGGGCAGAGAGAGAGGGAGACTGAAGCAGGTTCGAAGCTCCGAGCTGTCAGCACAGAGCCCGACGCAGGGCTTGAACTCACAAACTGTGAGATCATGACCTCAACCAGAATCCCAGTCGGCTTAACCGACTGAGGCGCCCCCCATTGTTCTCAGTTTTTTATTGTGTTTCTTCCTCTTGTAATTCTCAAACTAACCAGGAAATCTCAGATCATGGCAGAAGGAGACATCTAGAAAATGGTGGTGGTTTGTGATGAGGGATAGAAGCAGAAAAATGTTCACCTTTAGCCCGGAAGGCTGACATCTAGTCTGCATAGATCACATACGTACTGGTTCCTACATTCTTAAAAGGTCTCATGACTGCCTTTACATCTCAGCGATAGTTAATATCGAGCTGGATAAAGAGCTCCAGAGAAATCCTGTGAAAGTAATTTTATGAGTAGAAATTCGAAGAAAACATTTACGATGTAATACTCCCTGCAGGTCCCCTCCTTGAACACAGCATAGAACTGCCAGGTTCATACAACAGAAGTGCGGCTCTTCCTGACCCGGGTCCTGTCCCTGTGCTATAATAAAAGCCCCTTTTTGCACCAAAAACGTCTCAAGAATTCTTTCTTGACCATTCGCTTGCAACCCCACATCAGTTTGAACAGTCCCCAAAATAAAGAATCAGAAGCTTAACTTATCAGGATCTTTATGCTCAGTAAGATAATTTGGTTCTTATTGCTGGAAAGGAACTACAAACTTTGGAGTCCTCAACCATGTCTGTGTTGCAGAAAGCCTAACAGTATTTGTTGTTTGTTCTGTTCAATGGAAGCAATCCAAGTAAAGACACGACTTGGTCTTGCTCTCTGGGAAACTTGTGAATCACCATATTTACGGATAATGCGGAAACTTCAGATTAACATGAAATCCAACATATGAGTGCTGGATATATGAACCAAGATGAGAGTGGGCAGCTAGGAAGAGCTAGAAGATATGTTTAGCAGCACATGATTATATAGTATGTCAACCACACAATTCCAGTGACTGTAGGTAAACTCAAGAGCATAGATGATAGTGAAATATAGTTAAAAAAAATTAGAAAATGGTGGCTTTGAGTATTTATCTTTGTTTTCAATGTAATTGATTTCATTTTAAGTTTATATAATTTATTTTTACTAATTCTAGGATTAGCAGCTAGCTTTTTAAATTCCTGTTGGCTCTCACGAGCTGTCATGAGCCAATTCCAGCATGCTTTTATTCCTGTCTACTTTCTGGCTTTCACTGGTTATGGTAGATTAATGGTGTACCTACATTTAACATGGTCAAAACTTTTAAACTACGTAACTTAAGTGCTACATGGAAGAGGCATACTGGGGCCTAATTATATTAGGAATATAATATTTTTCAATAAAAGGAAAAAGATCTCTGTGTAAACAAATTTAGAGTAACACATTAGCTACAGTTGGACCCACAAATCAGGACATTGTTTAGTATATAATATATTAGGAGCAGTAGAAGCACAAATTCTGTAATATCGCACATGAGCTATTGAAGTCTCTGTCAACTAAAAATAAAAATTAAATAACATCTGACTAACAGCTACTTTTCATACAGTTATTAAACTTTTAAGAATACGTTCTGTATTTCAAGGACTCTTCTGGGTGGTGGTTTATGAAGATTGTGTGAGTGTAGCAGGAGCAGTAGGAAAGATTTAACAAGCAGTTGTACTATTATAAGTCCTTTGATGGAGGAATATAGGTGCTGTAGGAACACAGGGGTCTTGATGGAGAAGAGTCCTGACGCCTATATCACCACCACCACAGACTCAGCCTCCTGCTAATTCCGGCAGAAAGCCTAGAGTAAGACAAGAAAGGCTAGAGTCAGACAAGAAGAGTGTCAGATTATAAGCAAGGGAAATGAGAGCACTTCACACACACACAGCTCTAGTTGAGACTGGTTATAAAATGCTTTCCGATAATAGATCTGAGCAGGCCTCCTACGACATGTCTGTGGATAGTCATCTAGAGTCAGTTGTGGTCATATAATCTGTGAGCAAAGTTGTGGTATGAATATAGCACTCCTTGCTTTCAAATGGATAATGAGTGAGAAAACACACCCACAAGCACAGTTATTTCGGGAGAGGCTGGATAAGGATGCACTAGACAGTAGTGCAGCTCTTGTGTGGTTGGGGGTATACCTTTTGTTTATTTTATTCAAGAAGGTTACAGAGGAAACGTATTTTCTGAGTCCTTACGTATCTGAAATTTTGTCGCTATCTTAGGTAAACTCCAGTCTGGCTGGGTCATCCAAATCACATGCATTCAAAACCTTATGTTTGTGCTAAAGCTTTTTCTGTTGTTACCTGAATTTTGAAAAGCTGCTTGTGGAGATCTTGAGTTTTGTTTATTTAAAATTTTTTAATGTTGATTTGTTTTTGAGAGAGACAGAGACAGAGCGTGAACAGGGGAGGGGCAGAGAGAAGGAGACACAGAATCTGAAACAGGCTCCAGGCTCTGAGCTGTCAGCCCAGAGCCCGACGTGGGGCTCGAACCCACAAACTGTGAGATCATGACCTGAGCCGAAGTCAGGCACTTAACTGACGGAGCCACCCAGGTGTCCCTTGAGTTTTGTTCTTTAAGAGATCTTCACATTTTTTGCATATTCAGTTTCTGCATAGATGCATGAAGGTATATGTTTAATCTTATTAGATAGGCTATTTTTCCACGATGTATCTAGAGGTTCTTTTTCATTGTCCTTCCCCCTCAGAATATATAAAACATCTATATCTACATGCTCAGATAATTTTTTTAAAAATTCAGCAATGTTTTCTTCATTATATCTTTGGTTATTAATTTTGGTTCGCTTACTCTCAGGAGCACCTGCCATTCTTAATTTGCTCTCCTGTTCTCCATCCTCCATTTATGTTATAGTGGTAAGCTTTTTCTTTTTCCTGTAAACTCTGGTTCATCTTTTTATATTTGTTGTCTGTATCATAATTTCATTTCTTCAAAAAGACAATTCTGTTCTAATTCAGTATAAATTTTGATTCTGTTATACAACAGTTTCCTTGAAATCCTTAATCTGTTTTATTATTATTTCTATTCAACTGCCCAAAGTGGCCATTCATTTAAAAAGTTTTTCCAACTTACATTGTCTTTGTCATTGATCTGCATTTTACTTTTTTTTTGTAAAGTTTATTTATTTATTTTAAGAGAGAGACCGAGTGAGGAAGGGGGGGCAGAGAAAGAGGGAGAGAGCATCCCGAAGCAGGCCCCGTGCTGTCAGCACAGAGCCAGACCCTGGGCTAGATCTCATGAACAATGAGATCATGACCTGACCCTTGAAACCAAGAGTCAGACGCTTAACCGACTGAGCCACCCAGGCATCCCTGATCTGCATTTTGAATTGTCTTCAAATTTTAGTCCAAATCCAACCATCTCCTGTTTGTTAAATTAATCTAATTTAATTGTTTGAAAGTTGGAACTATATGTGGATGTTTAAGAAAGTATAGATTTTAAACATTTAAAAATAAATTCTTAGTGAAAATATCTGTATACTAATTCTGTACTTACCCGATTCTTAGTGTAGTCTTTTCCTTTTTTGGATGCAGACAAATTGTTAAACCAAGCACCTTCCCAAATTAGAAGCACAAAATACCATTCAGATAAGTCAATTTACACTGTGTTCTGCTAAGTTGGTTGGATTTTCTCACACTAAGTAAAATCTATTGTTTACAGATGTGGGGAAATAGCTTGTACTTTTGAAACTCACTAGACATGCAATTTATTTTGATTTAGACTCAACCTGAACACTCTGGTATGTTAACTTTGTTTCTTACTATTTTTTTTTCTCTTTTAAGGGAAAAACTTGACAATTTGGTTGAACTGAAACTCTTGACCATTTAGAAGTTGTTAGAACTGTATAAAAATAACCAGAGTTGATGAATACTGTGATTCAATGTGAAAATATTTTTATCTAGATCTCATCCTTTAAAAGTTGGCTCATATGCTTTTTTTCCCTTAATTTATTAAGTACACTTTCATCTCCCTTCTTTTGTATCCAGAGCACATCTAATTGCTCCTCCATTTTTGTTTCCTCCCCTCCTGACTCAAAGGACAAGGAATCGGAGCTTGAGAGGCATGCTAACCTTTCCTGTCTTTCTGGGGGCATAAAGAGCATGGACTTTATCAGACAGACTTGGATTCAGGTCCTGCTCCACAATTTATAATGTGTATAGCCTGGGCAAATTAGTTAACCTTCCTCAGCCACAATTCTCTCATAATGAGAGTTAATGGTTTACCTTAAGGATTTATTGAGATGCCTCTGTAAAGTGGGAAGGTCCATGACTGACAATGATGGCCACAAAGCAAACATGTGGTAGTTGTGCCCTTTTCTGTTGCCATTAGGAATTCATCCCTTCACACAGTTTCTCTTCAAAAGCTTTGATAATTCCATCTCCACTTTTCTTTTCTTCCTTTGAACATATCTAAATCTCTCCTGTGAAAAAAAAAGGCTCTATGATTTGTTTTCCCAAATGCTTATCCTATTTTTTAAGTTTATTTATTTATCTTGAGAAAGAGAGAGAGAGAGAGAGAGAGAGAGAGAGAGCGCGCGAGGGACAGACAGAGAGAGAGTGAGAGAATCCCAAGCAGGCTCCATGCTGTCAACACAGAGCCCAACGCAGGGCTCTATCCTACAAACTGTGAAATCATGACCTGAGCTGAAATCAAGGGTCAGATACTTAACTGACTGAGCCACCAGGGTGCCCTTATCTTGTTTTTTATTTCATTCTAAGAGGCTTTGTTTCCCCCATGAAGTTTATACCTGCTCTCTTCCCTTAGAATTTAACCTTTTTACTGGCTCAGTGACTGTGTATTGTATCTTATTGCTGTTATAACAAAATGTCACAAACAGTGGCTTACAGCAACATAAATGTATCCTCTTACAGTTCTGGAATTCAGAAGTCTAAAACTCAGTTGCCAGGCCTGTGTCCTTCTGGAGACTCTAGGGATGAATCCTTTCCTTTCCTTTTCATCTTCTAGAGACTGCCTGCATTCTTTGGCCTGTGACCTTGAATCCCTGTGACCTCTGCTTCTAACATCACATATTGTCTCTCACTCTGATCCTCTTGGCTTCCTCTTACAAGGATCTGTATGATGTCATTGACACCGGGGTAATCTAGGAAACTCTCCCCATCTCAGAACCCTTAATTTATACTTGCAGAGTCCCTTTGGCTGTGTATGATAACACAGTCACAGAGTGTGGGGATTAGTGTGTGGACCTCTTTGGGGACTATTATTTAGTCTTTCTCAGTCTGTTTTCTGCATGTCTTTTCTGGCCTTCTTATAGGAATGTTGCTAACTATTACTTAATTCTTGGAAATCTCATGTCTCTTGCCCTGTGTGTGATAGCACCTCTCCTCCCAGGTTCTCCTGTCTCTGATGCTGCTTTTCTGACTCTTTTTCACTCAAATCTTTGTTTCATGCATTTCCAGATTTAATGTCACATAATATTTGTTAAATAGCTCCTCCATGCACAGACTTCCAGTAGCCTTCCATAATTACGAAACTTTGCTAAATTAATTTTACACATTCCACAAGCTTTTAGTGAGCACTTGCTATGTCCCAGGTTCTCTGTTTTCTGTGATAAAGATGCAGAGATTCATGGAATACAGACTGTCTTTAAGAAGCTAATGTTCAGGTGCCTGGGTGGCTCAGTCGGTTAAGTATCCGACCCTGGATTTCAGCTCAGGTCATAATCTCATGGTTAGGGAGTTTGAGCCCCACATCTGAGGATTCTCTCTCTCCTTTTTTCTCTGTCTCTCCCTGACTTGTGCTTTCTTTCACTCTCAAAATAAACAAACTTAAAAAAACAAAAAGAAGCAGCTAATGACCTGATCAAAATAACAAATAATTGCAAAGCTACTAAAAATTTGAAAATTGAATATGGAAATGAAAATATACACACAGTTTTATGGACACCCTTGAGATCAATCATCCAACTTAGCCTGAGGGTGTTAAGGCTGACTTCTTGGAGAAGCTAATACTTAAACTGGTCTTTAACAGAAAAATACAAATTAAGCATTGGGAAGAAAATAACAAGAACAAAGGTCTAAAGCCTACATTGGTATTAATTGTTCAAGGGATGCCAGGTTGATTAATATTAAAATGAAAAGTCATAGGAAAGAGCAATTCAAAATAAAACTGGAACTTGAAGGTAAGTAAGAAGGAATGATTGGAGGGGTAAGAGGAGAGAGTAAACTTGATGAAAAACTGCCTTATACTGGGTGACAATGTGAAAGCAAAGTGATTAGAGCACCTCATTAAGAAGGTCAGATATTGGGGTGCCTGGGTGGCGCAGTCGGTTAAGCGTCCGACTTCAGCCAGGTCACGATCTCGCGGTCCGGGAGTTCGAGCCCCGCGTCAGGCTCTGGGCTGATGGCTCAGAGCCTAGAGCCTGGTTCCGATTCTGTGTCTCCCTCTCTCTCTGTCCCTCCCCCGTTCATGCTCTGTCTCTCTCTGTCCCAAAAATAAATAAAAAACGTTGAAAAAAAAAAAAAGAAGGTCAGATAGTATAAACAAATCAAGTGTATAATGCCACCTTCAATGTAGGTGAAATTTCATCTCCTTTTTTCCTTACTGGGGGGCCAAGAGTTAAGAAGAGTCCATATTACCAATGTGTGTCGCTGGACAAGTGGAGCAGAAGTTAAGAATGAGAGTAAAGGAATAGAGTTAAGGATGGATTGTTATATAAGAACCTTGCATTTGAAAGAAAAGTATGAGAAAGAACTAACATCATGGAGAAATACAAGGGCCAGGAGGATATTCATTAATATGACATAGAAATGAGAATGTTTAGAGGCTTTGGAAAAGATGCTAATAGAGGGATGCCTGGGTGGCTCAGTTGGTTCAGTGTCTGACTTGTGATTTTTGGCTCAGGTCATGATCTCACTGTGAGTTTGAGCCCCACATCGGGCTCTGGGCTGACAGAGCACAGCCTGCTTGGATCTCTCTCTCCCTCTCTCTCTCTCTCTCTCTCTCTCTCTCTGCCTCTCCCCAACTCAAGCTCTCTCTCTTTCTCTCTCAAAATAAATAAACTTTATAAATATATAAATAAATATTTCTTGAGTGTATCCCTCCTCTTTACTTACTCCCACTGTCACTTAGTTGAGAACCTCATCTCCCCTTCTAGAACATAACTCAAAAAAAAAAAAAAAAGAACATAACTCAAGAGGCAAAGCTTGAATTATCTTTTTCTAGTCCATTCTCCATATTGCTTCCAGAATTATTTCTGAAAGGAAGCATATATTCTTATATTTATTCACTAAAATAGCTTTTCTGGGGGGAAATCCATTATGTGCTAAAATCAATCTTAGTAATACAATGCTGATCAATATAGACACAACCTTTACTTTCACTGGAATTTACAACCTAGAGGAAGCAAGAAGTGTGCATTAAAAAGATACGATTTATAATTATTTATAATTGATACAAAATTAATTAATGTTTTTGAGCCTTCATTCTGCTGGTTCTGTGTCTAACTTAACTCTTCTTTGTCACTAGGGTTAAGAACTCTGCATCAGTCTATACAGGCTGCAGGGCTGGTTATTGCCCCTCTGATGCTTCCATGCAATTCTGACCCATACTCAACCCCTTCTTCTCTTTTGTTGTTTGTTCTGTGTGCAGTATATATATATATATATATATATATATATATATATATATATATTACAAATTAACAAAGATGAATGTCTCAAAGTATGCTCAAATTCATCTGTAATTATAGTAAATCATTTACTGTGGGAGTACTACCAGGGGAACCAAGAATAATTTAGGAGCCAGACTTCTAAGCCAGCTTCCAAGAGAATGTAATGTTTAAGTAGATCCCATCCATCTTCTTTGCTTAAAATCTTTCAATGTCCAGTCGTCATGTAGGCTAAAGGATGAATTCTACAGCTTTGGAGTTTATAGCTCACAGGAGGCTTTGAAGTCTGTCCCCTTCTTCTCCTTTCTGCATAAACACTATGTGTCTTCTATGCTGAAATGTTGTGGTTTTATCAAGGTTACAGCATTTTCTGTCTCTTCTTCTTGTTCCCTTCTTTCATCACATCTTCCCATATACATCTTTGTCAAACTGCATTATTGCCACTCTTCTTTCAAACTACTCAATGACAAAAATTTTGTGTATGAAAAAGTCTTTTTATCATCCGGCTCATTGCAAAATTGTCCATTCCTGTGTCAGTTCAGTGATACTGTATACACAGCTCTATTTTAGGCTACAGATTGTGTTTTTGTATATTCTGCTTAGCTGTGTATTTGGTTTGTAGTAGGCATCTGAAAAGGTGTGAACATTTAGTGTTAACTTCAAGAATACTTATATTTATGAATAAGTAAAAAAAGGTTTCCTCCTCTCTCTCTCTAATCATTTGATTGATTTACTTTATTTGGTTTCATGGGCCTTCCCAATTAGAGACATGCTTGTTTTTTGTTTGTTAAGGCAGTATTATAACAAGTGGAGATGTTCTACAGATGAACACAGAAGAAACAGCTCCTGTGAATAAAATGTTTTTCTGTCTAACATTTAGGATTTGGGGTTTGGGATTAGAAATTGCCAGATTTTCAAAGTAGAGCAGTATTTATTTTGGAGCCTAAACATCTTTAGGACTACAAAAATGGAGTTAGTTGGATATTGATATGGACTCTAACTCTGGCTGAAATCGAACAGTTGTCTGGCTTGTATGATAAGCCATATCTAGAGGGGAATCAGGATAACAAGCCATCCATCTGCTTTGACAAGACTAAATCTCTCCTAACACTTTCTGTGCAGCAGGCTGTAGACTTTCTGGATCTGGTAGCGCTGAAGTTCAGTTTGTTCAAACCACTTCCCGCTGAAAAGCAGGATGAGTAAACTAAATTGCTTTTCAGATCATCCATGGTGATTTTATTTGGAGAAATTTTAGGGGTGTCTGGGTGGCTCAATCGGTTAAACATCCAGCTCTTGATGTCGGCTCAAGTCATGATCTCATGGTTTGTGAACTCGAGCCCCATGTCGGGCTCTGCATTGACAGCATAGAGCCTGCTTGGGATTCTCTTTCTCCCTCTCTGCCCCTCCCAGCTCTCTCTCTCTCTGTCTCTCTCAAAATAAATAAATAAACTTTAAAAAGAGTAAAAAGAAATTCAGATTTATATATGGTTATAACATTGTTCAACACCTGCACCTTCACTCATTTCATAAGTGGCATCCCAAAGGAAGAGTGACAGTAGGACCATCACTTATGAAACTAGACTATTTCAGTGTTGCTTTGAAGAATTCCCTGTACTAACCTTTCATTCCATAAGCATATATCAAGCAAATTTATGTGCTACTCTTTACGATTTTTCAAAATGTGCACACATGCACACACACATGTGTGTTAATTCTACTATATATAAATATAGCTAAGTATATCTTAATTTTATATATATATATACATATATATACATATATACATGCATATAATTAACTCTTCTCAGGATGATATACACTTGAAAGGTTTGTCATGAATACAAGTTTATATGAATTTATATTTTAATTTTTTTTTTCAACGTTTATTTATTTTTGGGACAGAGAGAGACAGAGCATGAATGGGGGAGGGGCAGAGAGAGAGGGAGACACAGAATCGGAACCAGGCTCCAGGCTCTGAGCCATCAGCCCAGAGCCTGACGCGGGGCTCGAACTCCCGGACCACGAAATCGTGACTTGGCTGAAGTCGGACGCTTAACCGACTGCGCCACCCAGGCGCCCCATGAATTTATATTTTAAACAGTTCTTGTAAAATGGCCATTTTCCTTCAAATTTTTGTCCATATTTTTCTTTCTTTTTTTTTTTTTTCTTAACTGTGCCACGTGGCTGATTAAGAAATGGTACTAGGAGTAGGAGAAATGTCAAGTCTAGCATTTTATTGTTGTTCCCTTGTGCCTGCCACACTAGGAGTATCTGTTAAAGTCTCTTTCCATTTAGAGGCCTTGTTTAGTTAAGAAAAAGTAATGACACCCATAAGCCATCTACATGCAGCCCACCTAAACAGTAATACATTTCAACACAAGTGAGTGATGGTCCTACTGTCACTCTTCCCATGGGATGCCTCTTCACATATGAACTGAGTGAAGGTGCCGGTGTTGAACAATGTTAAAACCATATATAAATCTGGATTTTTATTACCTTTTTTTTAGTTTATTTATTTATTTTGAGAGAGAGAGAGAGAGAGCAGAGGAAGGGGGAGAGAGAGAGAAAGAGAATCCCAAGCAGGCTCTATGCTGTCGATGCAGAGCTCGACATGGGGCTTGAGTTCACAAACCATGAGATCATGACTTGAGCCGAGATCAAGAGCTGGACACTTAACCGACTGAGCCACCCAGACACCCCTAAAACTTCTTTTAAATCAAAAATTCCCACAAGTTTTCAGAAATCTTTTCTGTATTCCTAATAGATGTCACACATTTCGGGATATATTCTTTGCAATTTTGAGACCATTTCTTTGCAAAATAATTTTGAAATTTGAAACATATTATCCAAATATTGATAAGCCAATAGAAATTTCAAAAATGCAAGCATGCCTATAAGAGCCACAGCACCCAAAGGAGATGGATTTAACTTAGGAGTTTTGAATCTTTTGCATATCCCCAAGGAAATCCTGCAAATCCCCAGGTGCTTTACTGTTAATACTGTATATTGTAAACCACAAGTATTTCATTTCAAATATGAAATTACATTGTAGTGTTTAATATTCTTTTTCAAACTATGTTTCTCTCTGCCTCTCAACTCACTTTCCCTAATTCTGATTGCACTTCATTCTGAGGATTGTGCTGCCTTAAACCCTACCTCAAGATTCATTCTCTAATGTAGTAGTTCTCAACTGGGGCCGATTTTTACCCTTCTGGGGTCATCTGGCAATGTCTGGAGATATTTTTGGTTGCCACTATGGAGAGGAAGTTGGCATCTGGTTGGTAGAGGCCTAGAATGCTGCTAAGCATCCTACAATGCACAGGATAGTTTTCACAACAAAGAATTTTCTGGTCCAAATGTCAAAAGTACCAAAGTTGAAAAACTCTAATGGGATATTTGCTGGTTTTGAGATTTACAAAAGGGTGGAAACCGAGCAAGGTATCTATGAGAGAGGGCTAAACATTTTACCTAGAGTTGAGGGTACTAACGCAGTGATCTCGACCAATGCTTCTGAAAGTTTAATGTACACAGGGATTTTGTTAAGATGCAGGTTTCAATTCAGTATCCCTGAGATGAGTCCTGACCTTCTGCATTTCTAACAAGCTCCTAAGTGATGCTGATGTTTCTGGTTTGGGGCCTATATTTTGAGTAGCAAGGAGCTAGATAATTCAGTATGGGTCCTTAGGAAGATGCCTGCGAAAAATGACTACAAGAGAGGAATAATTCCATTATGTATCAATTAGAGGTCTGGAATGTCTGTAAGAACTATCTCTCTGTCTATCTATCTATCATCTATCGATCACAAGAATATCACAATAAACTTAACATTATTTAACTTACTTAAATAAAATTTTATTTATTTAAACATAACCTTTATTATCAAAGTTATGCACAAGATTTTACAAAGCCACTAGTTCTAGACAGGAATTTTGATGAAGAAGAATAATCTCTTGACTTCTTCCTGCTCCCGTTTCCTACTCTACAGATAACCAGTTTCTACTAGTCTAGTGTATTCTTTTGGCACTTGAATCCTATTACTAAGTTACTTTCTGATACTGTTACCTGCTGACTTTTTTGATTTGAGATACTTACTGATTCCATACAACAGAAAATAGGGTCAAACTCTTACGGCCCAGACTTTCTTCTCCTCACATGTGTATACTTTCTTTCAGCCCTGTTCTCTGAAGGAATCTTTTATTAGATTGGTATTTATAGTTTGTTATTCTATGGGTTATGAATATATACTCATAATTCATAGTTAATCTACTGACCATGATTACTTTTCTTGAACAAAATTTATGTTTCATGGAGTTATTGTCTCTTCTTAGTTTGGTATTACCCATAAACAATTAATCTGCAAATTCTCTGATGGAAGTGTGAGTCTCTTCTTATCTGTAGGCACATGAGGCCTTTGATCTATTTCATACTTTTCAAGAAGAGATTCCATCTGGAGCGCCTATTTTTCTGCTTCAGTGTTCTCCAGATTTCCTGAAAGTCTATTATTCTAGATCTTCTTTCATCAACACCTGACCAACATCCCTGACCTCTCTGTACTTCTCCCCGTCTCCTAATTCCATGTCTTCCTTTTCCTTAGCTAATTGCCTTATATGATATAACATATTATCTAGAGACTTCCTGACAAGGGGTACATGGAAGTAAAATATTTTGAGCATTAGTATGCTCCAAAATGTCATTATTTTTCTCTGGCAATTGTTGGATGATTTGACAGGGTATAGCTTTTTAGGGGTTGAAAGCGAACTGTAGTTAATGAAAGCACTGATCCGTTATCTTTCAGATCTTGATAATCTTATCAGGAGGCTCAAATCTGTGCTTTCATGTCCCAAGTCTTTCCGGGCTTTGGTGACACATTCAGTCTGTTCTAGACTTTCCTGACTGATGGTGTTCAGCATATTCTCTGATAGGCTAAGCAGGTCACTACTATCCCAAGAGCTTTGCAACTTCCAACTGTTGCTGATAGCTCCTCTTCTCTACTCCTTTGTCCTCATGCCTCTTCCAAAAAAGTATACATCTGCAAGGACAAGATGGATTCAAGAAACCATATAGAAACAATAAAGATAAAAGAAATTGAGATTTTCAGGAAGTAAAGGATCTGCCCTGAGCCTAGTCTGAGACTTTGGTGCAGTAAGTCTGCCAAGTTCCCCAACAGGAGATAAACTAGCATTCTTTAAATACCTACACTCCGCATTCTTCATGTATGTAATGTCATTTAATCTCTTTAAGAATTTCAAGGTAAGATATGGGAGAGATTCATCAAGTTACCTTAAGAAATAAAGTGTCAGATTTTAGATGGAGATCTTTTTCCCTGAAGGACTAGAATAAAAGATCCTCAATATAAATAGAAATGCAGTGCTGGGAACACAAAGATGAAGTCCTAACTCTGCTGATCCATGACTCACCAATGTATGTTCTGACCAACGCAGCAGGCATTATTGTGACCTTCATCCATTGTTCCAACTGATGGAGAGCTTTTTAACAACAGGTATTTCTTTGTCCACAGCTTGATAGACTAGATATGGACTTCTTGAACGAGCACAGACTCTTTTTTAGAAAAATCCTCATTGAATGTTTACTTTTCCTTTACTGTAGTAATATTTTTTTTGTGGTACCAGTAGTGATGAGTTTAGGGAATGTGTCCATTGGATAACGTGTTATTACTTTCCCCTGCTCCATCCAAATCACTGTATATAGACCTAAATTCCCATTAGTTGCCACCAGTCATGTAAGTGATGTTTCCAGGAGGAAATTTTTATGAATAGGGAAAGTAAAATCACAAAATGTAAGATCATCAGAAGAGCAAGGCAACAAAAAACCATATCCTCATTTTGGAGTAAAGATGATGTTTGAGGAATAGGGTAACAAAAATTCTTCATTATGGGTGGAGAAGTTTGGAGAAAGTGCATTTGTTGTGTAAAGTATTTTAAAAACCAATGAACCGTGAGGTGGGCCAACCATGGACTGTCATCAGACACTCATGGTCATCTGGTATACACTTGTGGCTGGCTAAGATGTGTTTCATTGCTGAGTGAGACACTCCAGGGTTTATGTCCAACATGTGATTCTTGCTTCCTTTCAGGTTTCAAGTTCTGTCCCACAATTTTCCAGTGATTCTACAAGGAGCAAAGTCCATAAGCAAAAGGTTTGAGCTAAAAACATAACCATCAGCAAATATTTAAGATGTTTTTATTTTGTGTTGTTTTTTTTATTATTTTCCTGCCTGGTATGCTAGGGAGAAAAAAAAACTTGAAAAATTCTATATCTTCAAGTTATTAAGAAGATATTTGTGATTTTCATTCTCAGTGTATTATTTAGCCAGGTATATCCCTATTTTCTTTCTTTTATTTTGCAATGTTCACTATGATGTTAGTATGGAAAATAAAATATGACTCATATTGGTTATAAAGATAGATTACATGTGTACAAAGAATTCTGACCTCAAATTAGGAAGTTGAAAATTTCCTAAAATCTGCTCTAGCAAACATTACTGGAAACATTTGTATGATTTTTTTTAAACCTCTCAAATACATGATTAATTCATGTATATTAGTAGAAAATGAGAAAAAAATGGATTTTGTCCAAACCACCTATAAGATACTATTGCCATCTTGACTCTTGTATACAAAAATGGTGGCAGAATCAGAAAATATGGAGACTAAAAATTATATATTAAACAAGGAACTTATTAAAGTTATAAAAATGACATTATAATCTTAATTAAGCCAAAAATGATATTCTAGTTTCCAGTTGCAGATGCAAGTAGCCATTTCACAATTTACCTTGGGCTGATTGACTAATCTCAATAAAAACTTAAGTGATTCAGAAATGTAACTGTCTAGAAAGTAAAACTTCAAGAGCCCTGTCCTCAATACCTCAAGTCCCAGAGTGACAATGGGAGTCCCAATGGACACCTTGGAGAATTTAGCCCCTCCTTCAACTTTAATTTACCCTGCGGTTACAGTCTACTACTAAGATACTAATTTTTGAAAAAGAAGATGAGACTAAGAGTATGAATAAATAAGTAAATGAGTAAATTACTAGAGAATCTTGGGGACCAAGAGTAAACCACTTGATCACCAAAAAAACCCAAAAAACAAAAAACAGCAATAAGAATATCCACTTCACAATTTGTACTAGCATCAGTATCACCAAGGACTAATTAGTTCAGAATCCTTGAGAAGAGAACACATTCCTTGAAAAGTAAATAAATATTCTGATGGGTTCTTGCCTTAGAATCGTTAAAGGATTTTGTGTTGCAAAAAAAAAAAAAATGTTGAATTAGTAGTAGTCCTTCTACAATGATATTTGTCTCTCTCTTTTTTTTTTTTTTTTTGAGAGAGAGACAGCCAGCATGAGACAGGTAGAGAGAGGGTAGAGGTTGAGAGAGAGAGAGAGAGAGAGAGAGAGAGAGAGAATCTTAAGCGTGGGAATCTCAAGCATGGCTTGATCCCATGACCCTGGGATCATGACTGAGCTGAAATCAAGAGTCAGATGCTGAACCGACTGAGCCACCCAGGCACCTGATATTTGTCTCATTAATATCCAATTCTGTCTCTACTGTTCTTTCATTGACTCTAAGAAGATGAAATCATGATAAATACAATATTTTGAAAAACATTTTATGTGGAAATTATATGAAATACATGAAGTACAAACAAAGCATATAACTCAGGATACAAGTTCATACATATAAGACATGAGAAGGTGGCAATTTCATAAGGATGCCTGGATGATGGTGATTATAAGCCAACATTGGTTATATGATGCATCCTGATTCCAGAGATGTTAAAATGTGAAGAATATGTGCATATTAGAATTGATGAAATATGACATTTCTCTTTTTGTGTTGGGTTACAGTTTAAATTTTCTATTGAAAATCATGTTTTTATTTTAATGTCTACTGTTTTTACAGATTTATTGAGCTATAACTTACATACCATAAAATTTACCCATTTAAAGTATATTGATTCAACAGTTTGGGGTACATTTACAGACTCGTGCAACCATCACTATAATCTAATTTTAGAACATATTAATCAGTTCTCAAAAATCCTTGTACCTCTTAGCCTCTTTCCTCATTCCCCTGATTCTCCTTCATCCATTTAATAAGTATTCTTATTTAAATATCTTAATTTATTTCTTTATCTATACATTTTATGTTTTATTTTTATTCTTGTTTTATAGCTTGTTTAAATTAAAAATATATATATTCTTTTAGCTGTTAGAAGATCATAAATTCTGAATGATATTTTCTTTTTTTTTTTAATTTTTTTTTTCAACGTTTATTTATTTTTTTGGGACAGAGAGAGACAGAGCATGAATGGGGGAGGGGCAGAGAGAGAGGGAGACACAGAATCGGAAACAGGCTCCAGGCTCTGAGCCATCAGCCCAGAGCCCGCGGGGCTCGAACTCCCTGACCGCGAGATCGTGACCTGGCTGAAGTCGGACGCTTAACCGACTGCGCCACCCAGGCGCCCCTGAATGATATTTTCTTTCCATTTGAGATAAGTGAATTTTCTCATTGTTGATTTTATTGGCTTTCTTTGTTAACAGTTTTTATCATGTATTTTAGGATCTGGGTATGTGTAGACCTATCTTTATGAAAGGTGGTTCTTCCCTTCCCTCTTTCTCTTTGAGCTCATGCTTATCCCTCTGTTGGTCTTAGAACTAATTCTTACATTGCCAGATTCATCCTGCATCTGGAAGTGATTTTGATAGTATTGTAGACCCAGACACCAAACCAGTGGGTAGGTTGACTCAGCCCTTGTCATGAAGACACTTCCGCTTTGTCTAGCTCAGACATGTAGACTGATTCGTGTCATAGTCGTAAGAACAATCTGGCCTCTTTGCTTAGCCCCTGCCTTTTGGAGAAGGGAATCTTATTCAGATCCTAGTATCAAATACTGGGCCTGATTCTGACTATAGTTTTAGTTGTGTTATACCAAAGAAAATGAAATTCTGGTAGATTCTGCTTTAAGACCTGGAATTGAGGGGCACCTGGTTGGCTCAGTTGGTTAAGCGCCAACTTCGGCTCAGGTCATGATCTTGCAGTTCGTGAGTTTGGGCCCGGTGTAGGGCTCTGTGCTGACAGCTCAGAGCCTGAAGACTGCTTCTGATCCTGTGTCTCCCCTCTCTCTGCCCCTCCCCCACTCATGCTTGCTCGCTCTCTTTCTCTCTCTCTCTCTCTCAAAAATAAACATTAAAAAAAATTTTTTTTAAAGACATGGAATTGAGCTTAGTACCCTAAGCTGTAACTTTGCCTACCACCTTAAATTTCCATCTCATTCTGGTCATGATAATATTTAATACTTTTCAGTGCATTTGTACCTTTTTGTGTTTTTAAGTGTTTATTAATACTATGTATGTTATCTTTCAAATACTGTGTGTATGTGTGGGGAGAGAGGGTTATCTGTATCTGGAGCCTCAAAGCAAGATATGAAACATCATCTGTACTCTAAACCAGAAAAGTTTTTAAGATGTCAAATGAACCTTGAGCTACAGGCTCCTCTCTGATTGCCTCTGGAATGTTTTAGATCTGCTACCCTGCTGATATGTTTGAGGATCCATGTCTTTATTTTTATAATGCAAATATTTTTTTAGCTTTATTAAAGCATAATTGACAAATAAAATTCTAAGGTATTTAAGTGTAACCATGAAGTTTTGATATACATATTGTGAAAGGATTTCTCACATCTAGTTAATTAACACATCCAACACTATACACACACACACACATAATTTGTATTACTATAATATAGTTTGTATTAATAATATATATATATACATATATATATATATTTGGTAGGAATATTTCAGTTCTACTTCTTTAGGAACTATCAATTATACAATACAGTATTCTATCAGCTAATCATCATGTTCTATGCTAGATACTCAGACTTCATTCACCTTATAGCTTAAATTTTGTGCCCTTTTGCCAGCCTCTTCATATTTCCCCTATCTGTAGCCTCTAGCAGTCACTTTTCTACTCTCTTTTTCTATAAGTTTGGTTTTTGTTTATTTGTTTGTTTTTTTAGATTCCACATAGAAGTATTCCCTGCAGTATTCCCTGTCTGGCTTATTTCACTTAACATAATGCCCTCAAGATCCATCCATGTTGTCACAAATGTCAGGATTATCTTCTTTGTCATGGCTGAATAACATTCCACTATATATATAGACACCACAACTTCTTTATCCTTTCATCTGTTGACAGACACTTATATTGTGTCCATATCTTGGCTATCATGAATAATGCTGCAATGAACATATGAGTGCAGAAAGCTGATGCCCTGTTTTCGTTTCATTTGGATACATGCCAAAAGTGGGATTGTTGATCACATAGTAGTTCTATTTTTAATTTTTTGATGAACCTCCATTCTGTTTTCCATACTGGCTGTACTAATTTACATTCCCATCAACAATGCACAGGAGTTCCCTTGTCTCCACTTCCTTGTCAATACTTTTTATTTCTTGTCTTTTTGATGATAGCCATGCTAACAGGTGTGAGATAAAAATCTCCTTGTGGTCTTGACTTACATTCTCTGATGATTAGCGATGTTAGTACCATCACATGCACCTGCTGGCTATCTGCCTGTCATCTTAAGGTAAAATGTCTAGTCAGTTTCTCTGTCCATTTTTAATCTGAGGGTTTGTTTCTTTGCTATTGATTGCATGAGTTCTTAAATAAAGTTTTTTTAACATTTATTCATTTTTGAGAGACAGAGAGAGACAGAACGTGAGAGGGGGAGGAGCAGAGAGAAAGAGAGGCACAGAATCTGAAGCAGGCTCTAGGCTCTGAGCTGTCAGCACCCAGCCTGATGCAGGGATCGAACTCATGAACCACAAGCTCATGACCTGAGCTGAAGTCGGATGCTTAACCGACTGAGCCACCCAGGTACCCCGATTGTATGAGTTCTTTATATATTTTGGATATTAATACTTATCGGATATGTGATTTGCAAATAATTTCTCCCATTTGGTAGCTTGCCTTTTAATTTTGTTGATAGTTTCCTTTTCTGTGCAGAATTTTTTTAGTTTAAAGTGGTCCCATTTGTTTACTTTTACTTTTGTTGCCTTTGCTTTTGGTGTCAAATCCAAAAAAAATCATTGCTAAGACTGGTGTCAAGGGGCTTACCCTCTATGTTTTCTTCTAGGATTTTTATGGTAGCAGGTCTTTACATTTAAGTCTTTACTCCATTTTGAGTTAATTTTTGTGTATGGTATAGTATAGTGGTACAGTTTTGTTCTTTATTATGTGGTTGTCCATTTCTTGAAGAGACTATTCTTCTCCTATTGTATATTCTAGGCTCCTTTGTCATATATTAATTAATTATATGCATGAGTTTATCTCTGGGCTCTCTAATCAGTTTCTTTGATTTATGTATCTGTTTTTATGCCAATACCATACTTCTTTGATTACTATAGTGTTATAATATTGTTGGAAATGAGGAAGTGTGATGTCTCTTTCTTTTTTCTTATTTCTCAAGATCACTTTGGATATTCACGGTATTTTTTGGGTTTCATTCAAATTTTAGGACTTTTTTTCTATTTCTGTGAAAAAAAATCCATTGAAATTTTGATAAAGTTTGCATTGAATCTATATATTTTTCTGAGTAGTGTGAACATTTTAACAATATCAATTCTTTCAATCTATGATGATGGAATACCCTTCCATGTTTTTGTGTATTTTCAATTTCTTTCACTAGTATCTGATAGTTTTCAGTGTACAGGTCTTTTACTTCCTTGGTTACATTTATTCCTAGGTGTTTTATTCTTCTTGATGAAATTAGAAATGGGATTATTTTCTTAATTTCTATTTCTGATAGTTCAGTACTAATACATAGAAATGCAACTGATATTTTTTACTGATTTTTTTATCCTACAATTTTACTGAATTCATTTATTAGTTTGAACTGGGTTTTTTGTTGTTGTTGTTTTGTTTTTGTTTTTGTTTTTTTGGTAGAGTCTAGGGTTTTCTACATATAATACCATGGCATCTAAAAATAAAGATAATTTTACTTCTTTCTTTCTGATTTGGGTGCCTTTTATTTAGTTTTCCTGCTTAATTGCTCTAGTTAGGACTTCCAGTACTATATTGAGTAAAAATGTCAAGAGTGGATATCCTTGTCTGGTTTCTGATTTTAGAAAAAAAGCTTTATGTTTTTACCATTGAGTATGATGTTAGATATGGGCTTGTAATATATGACCATTATTATGTTAAGATACATACTCTCTACACCTGCTTCATTAAACTTTTATTATAGATAGATGTTGGATTTTATCAAATGCTTTTCCTGTGTATATGAGATGATCATAGCATTTTTATCCCTTATTTTGTGAATGTGGTATGTCACACTGATTGATTTGCAGATATTGAACCATTTTTGCATCCCTGTAAGAAATCCCATTTGATCATGATATATGATCCTTTCAGTGTACTGTTGAATTCTGTTGGCATATATTTTGTTGAAAATTTTTGCGTTTATATTCATCGGGAATATTGGGCTTTAATTTTCTTGTAGTATCATTGTCTTGTTTTTGGTATCAGGGTAATTCTGACCTTGTAAAATGAATTTGGAAGTGTTCCTGCTCTACTTTTTGTTAGAGGAGTTTAAGAAGGATTGATATCAATTCCTTAAATGTTTGATGTAATTCACCAGTGAAGTCATCTGGTCCTGGGCTTTATTTTGGGGGGGTGGGGGGGGGTGGGAGGGGCGAGGGGTTGATTACTGGCTCAATCTTCTTACTAGTAATTGGTTTCTTCAGATTTCCTATTTCTTCATGTTTCAGTCTTAGAGATTTTATGTTCTAGGAATTTGTCCATTTCTTTTGGATTCTCCAATTTGTTGGTGTATAATTGTTCATAGTAGTTTCTTATAATCCTTTGCATTTGTGTGCTATCACTAGTAATGTCTTTCGTTTGTATCTTATTTGTGTCTTCTCTCTCTCTCTTATCTGTTTCTCTCTTTGCAGTAAGAGTGGCTAAAAATTTGTCCTTTTTGTTCATCTTTTCAGAAAACTAGGTCTTCATTTCATTGACCTTTTCTATTGTCTTTATAGTCTCTATTTCATTTATTTCCACTCTAATCTTTGTTATTTTCTTTATTCTACTAACTTTGGGCTTTGTTCATTTTTAGTTCCCTGAAATGTAAATTAGGTTGTTTGAGAACTTCCTCTTTCTTTCTTTCTTTCTTTCTTTCTTTCTTTCTTTCTTTCTTTCTGTAGGTGTTCATTGTGTTGAACTTCCCTCTTCGAATGTTTTTGCTGCATCCCATAAGCTTTGATAAATTGTATTTCCATTTTTATTTGCCTCAAGACATTTTATTTCTTCTGTGATTTCTTCTTTGGAACATTCATTGTTCAGGAACATATTGTTTAACATTTACATATTTTTGAATTTTCCAGTTTTTTTCTGTGCATTTATTTCTTGCTTAATGCCATTGTGGTTCGGAAAGGTGTTTGACATGATTTCAGTCTTCTTAAAATGTGTTTGATATGCCCCGATTCGAGAGACCCCCCGAAAACAAACCACCAGAGTCCAGAGTCAAAGCCAAGCGGCAAAGGTCGTTTATTGCAGGTTCGAACCCGGTCCTCCGCGCACTCGTTGCGGGTGACACTAAGAAGCCCCGAGCAAGGATCTTACAGTTTCTTTTATAGACAGGCACAAACAAGTTAGGGATTTTTTGAGGTTACAGAGCTGTTATTGGTTGACATTTAAATTTGAACGCTCCGCAGAACTTGTTTGGTTCCCGCCTTTATTTCAAACCACTCAGCAGAAGTTGATTGGTTCCCGCCTTTAGGTCAGACTACAACCGGGCACGCCCTGGCTGGTTTCGGGAATGGCTGGGGGGGGGGGGGGGGGGGTGTCTTTTCTTTGCAGTTGTGAGTACACCTGGTAATTTTTCTCTTAGTCTCTCATGTTAAGACTTGTTTTGTGGCCTAACATCTGATCTGTCCTGGAGAATGCTCTATGTGAGTTTGAGAAAAATATGTATTCTACTGCTTTTGGATGAAATGTTCCGTAAATGTCTGTTAAGATAATCTGGTCTAATGTATAGTTTAAGTCCTATTTTTCTTATCAATTTTCTGTCACAATGATCTATCCGTTGTTGAGAGTGGGTTATTAAAATCCCATATTATTCTTGCATTGCAATCTATTTTTCTCTTCAGGTCTGTTAATATTTGGTTCATACTCATGTAGAAATGTTAAGGTTCAAAGCCAACAGTCAGGAAAGAATTCTTAAGACATCTTTTGTCCCCAAAGGTGTTTTTATTAAAGTAAGGGGACAGGACCCATGGGCAGAAAGAGCTGCATTGGGGTTATGAGGAATGACTGGTTACATAAGATATTCTACTCTGTGGAGGGGAGGGTGATGTCAGGGTTCCCAGAAAATTGAGTCTATAGGTTTCTGGAGATTGTTTTTTTTTCTTGTAAATCATTATAACAATTGTGAGGTAATTGAGACTCAGGTCCTGCATGACTGTGATCTCTATCAGTTAACCATTTGTTGTTTCCTTTCCTTTGTTCTTGGGCAGCCAGGAGTGCCTGAGGAATGTCACACGTACCCCACCTGGGTGAGGGGGGAGGTTGATTGCTAGTTTGTGCTTTGTCCTTAGCTTGCCTTTGTTTCCCACATCAATATATTTAGCTGCTTCTATGTTAGGTTCATAAGTATTTACAAATAATTATCTTGGAGGCACCTGGGTAACTCAGTTTTGTTGAGCATCCAACTCTTGATTTCAGTTTCAGCTTAGGTCTTGCTTGATCCCATGGCCTTTCTCTCTCCCTCTCCCTCTGCCCCTCCCCTCTCATGCTTTCTTTCTTTCTTTCCCTCCCTCTCTCTCTCTCAAAACAAACAAACAAACAAAACCAAATAATATATCCTGTTGTTGGACTGACTTTTTAAACATTTAATAATGGCCTTCTTTATCTGTTATTACAGTCTGTGGCTTTAAGTCTATTTTGTTTGATGTAAATATGACTACCTCTGCTCTCTGTTGGTTTCCATTTTCTTGGAATATCTTTTCCATCCTTTAACTTTCAGTCATGTGTCTTAAAGCTGTAGTCTTTTGTAGACCACAAATAGTTGATCTCCTTTTTTATACATTCAGCCATAGGTTGGGGGAATGTTTCTTTGTTGCTACAGTCCTGTGGGACTTTTGAATGTAATTCCCTTGGGCCATCTTAGCCAAGAGACCCAAGAACCATTCCTTTTGTGGCAGCCATAAAAGCTAAGCCACCAGATGTGTGTATGAGGTCTTTCCAAGGAGATACTAGCAACTTGGAGTGGGTTAGAGGGAGATGGCAAAGCAGGTGTCCACAGGCTACCTTCTCTCCTGGGAGGGTCACAGTCAGCCTCTAGATGTGTGCTATATTAGAAGCCAGACCCCCAGACAGCAGCTTTTAAAGTATGTACAAAAACCTTTTTCAGGGAAAGAATGGGAGATGGGCATTATTGTTTGTTCCCTTGTCCCTGAGCCTGAGGGGGATAGCTGGTCAAGAACTGTTTTTTTTGCTTGTTTGCCCCAGTCCTGCGGGATTTGCAAATGCAAACCCTGTTGACTGTTAGAGCCAGGGGTAGGCTGGTGCCTTGGGCAATAGCTGCAAAACCTGGGGTGCCAGAAGTGTGTACAAGTTCCTTCCAAGGAGATATTGGTTACTTAGAGTGAGTTTTAGTGAAAAGGTAGAGGTGGTGTTTGCTGGCTTCCTTGTCTCCAGGAAGGATCATAGCCCGCAGATTATTGTTAAATTAGAAACCTGACCCTTGGGCAGTAGCTTCTAAACTATGCAAAAAGGCCTCCTTCAGGGAAATGCTGGGAGATAGGCATTTTTTTGGTCTGCTTCCTCTATGCTGAGTGCTGGGAGAATAGTCTCAGTAAACCTTTAAGAACTATGTAGTTACTTGTTCTAGTATAGTGTATCTTGTGGACCTAGACCCATTGGCTTTCAGAGCTAGGTGTTTTGTGAGGGGGGTGACAGCAGCTGGGGGTGGGGATGGGGGCTTATCCTTCAGGTGGGCATCTTAAAAGTTGGAGCTCTAAATGTGGGGTCCAAAACCTTGGCTCCATAGAGAGAAGCTGGTGTGATTGGCAGTTTCTTTCCAATTGTATGGGGTTTTGCAGGGTTTGTGGCAGGACCCTGTCTCAGCCTTTTCTACCCATTTTGATGTGGGTGAGGGTATTTTCTCATTCATCTGATGTGTACAATCCACTTAGCTAGTTTCTGGATTTCTTTCAGAGGGAATGGCTCTGTATGTTGCTGTATATGATAGCTCTGATTCAGTAGATCTATGGGAGGAGGTGAGTTTAGGAGGCATTCATGTTACCATCTTGGACCAGAACTGTCTCTTTAAATTTTTTTTAGGTCTAGGTTTTTATTTTGTTTCAGAGTGTTGAGAAATAAAGATCTGGTAAAGCTTTTTATGTGGGCCTGGAAGGCATGATGTGTAAAAAAATGAATGTGTCAGTAGTACGTAGGATGGAGGCTGAATATAGAATCAGATTTGCGTAGATATTGTTCTAGTGACATGAATTACTAAGGATCTGGAAAAGATTAGTAGCAATGAAATAATAAAGCTGAATATCAAGAAAAGTGAAGTTATTGGCTATCCTAGTAATGAGTTTTTGGGGTGATGGCGGGGTGGTCCGGAGCCGATGGCCAATAAAGAATTCTTGAAGACATCTTCAGTGCAAAAAGGTGATTTTATTAAAGCACAGCGGGGGTGGGTGGGTGGGGGGGGGCAGGACCTGTGGGCAGAAAGAGCTGCACTGGGGATGGGAAGAGTGGCTCCTTTTATACTATGAAATTGGGGAGGTAAAGTCAAATGGGAGGCCTCCACAGGGACTTTGATATGCTAGGGAGGACTCCTAAGATACCTGAGGCCTTCCTATTGTCAAGCTAAGGTTCTTTTTCCGTCTAGCAAAGCATTAACATTAAGACAGCAGGGAGTTCCTCTAGAAAAGTTCTACTCTGCCTTCCTCAATTATCTGTCAATGGGATGCAGGTTATAAGGAAATTTAGTTTTACCTGCCATTTCCTTCTTGCCACCTCTATGGAGAGGTGATATTGGGACGCCAGGAAACTGAGTCTATGGGTTTCTGGAGGTTAGGCTATTGATAAATTTGCCTTTTTCTTGTAGTTTACTAAGATATTTTCAACTGATGGAGACTCCTGTCCTGTATGACTATGATCTCTATCAGCCATTTGTTTCCTTTCCTTTCCTTTGTCCTTGGGCAGCCAGGAGTGCCTGAGGAATATCACACACATCTCACCAAGTGGGGGAGGGTGCTAACTTATATTTTGCCCCTCAGCCTGCCTCAATCTCCCTCATTACTGGGGTTGAAAATTACGGTAATGGCCTTTTAATTGATGTCTATTTCCTAGTTTCTCTACTATTTCTCTCATCTCTCTTAGGCTACAATAGTCTAATTTCACTTAGGACACGCAAAATCTAATTCAATATTTCTGAAGCCCAGTATATATCAGAGAATATGTTCAGCATTTCATGTATAGTTGTTCATGAAGAGGCTTGTGCAATGGGGAATACAGCATGGAATTGGGGCAAAAATCATCTTAAAGTGACTGAATCCAGATCAAATTCTCGAGGGCTGGCAAGCGTCAGCATCTTCAGTTCTCTGGCTATGGTTGGCCCAGAATTGGTGAGGTCAAAGGAGTTTAGATCCTGCAAAGAGAACTTAGGACTGTGCTTCAGGTTATCTTCATTTTCAAATATGATTAGGCCATCTCCTGGCCTGATAGTGGGTGTTGTTCTTACATTCTTTCAGGAAATGGCCAGGGGGCTAAAAGGACTTTTCTTTTGTCTGGAAAGCAATGTCTGTCTTTCTTTATCCAGAGAGCACTAACTCTTTCTGCTTACAAGGTGTCTAATTTAATGCTTACAACAGTCCTGAGATGGAAGGCATTGTCTCAAATCAAAGATGAAGGAACTCAGCCCATAGAAGATTATTAAGATTAAGGAAATGGACAAATGGATTCAGAATTGAAACCAGGTAGTCAGGTTTTAATGTCTAATTCATTTCATTATTCCATGAGGCTTTTAAAAACTATTTTTTTAAACACAACTTCTTTCCAACAATCTAACCATTTTGAGATAGGGAAATTGAAGGACTCCATTAAAATCTGCTTTTCATCTCCTTTCCTGCTCTGTTCTTGCTTGGACCTGCACTCCCACTTTACATGTGCCTCATAATGCGAATAGTATATGTCTTCCTTGTTAGGTGACAAGGAATTAATGATTTCTTTAGAATAGATAACATCTAAGGAAGGACCAAGTGATTATGACCAGACAAAGCCATCATGTGCTCATTCCAGATCACTGGAGCTGGACATCACTATGCCAAAACCACCCGGCTTTCCTTTCCAGGTCCCCCAACCACTCTGTCTGTATCTTCACTCTCTTTATACCTTCAAAAAACTCTACTCTCACCTCTTGCTGACTTCTGTTTGATTTGTATGCTGTGCTATTTGATTTCTATCCTGTGCCTATCCAGGAACCCTCTTGGCTGGACCTGTGGAACCTTCTGTGGGTCCTCAGACTGGGCCTGCCTATATCAATATGATCCAGCAATTCCACTTCTGGGTATTAATCTGAAGGAAAGAAAAACACTAACTTAAAAAGATACCTGCAACCCTCATGTTCATTGCATCATTATTTACAGTAGCCAAGACCTAGAAGCAACCCTAAGAGTCCATTGATAGATGAATAGATCAAAGAAAATGTGATATAGGGCACCTGGCTGGCTCAGTTGGTTTCTGCTCAGATCATGATCTCACTGTTCATGAGTACAAGCCCCAAATTGGGCTCTGCACTCACAGTGGGATTCACTCCCTGTTTCACTACCTTCCCCTTCAAAAATAAATAAACAGTAAAAGAAAAGAAAATATGATATAAATAAATAAATACACATACACAAACACAATCACACTATTGAATATTATTCAGTCATAAAAAAGAAGGAAATCCTGCCATTTGTGACAATATGAGTAGACCTTGAGGGAATCATGTTTTGTGAAATAAGTCAGACAGAGAAAGACAAATACCTTATGATCTCACTATATATGGAATTAAAAAAAAGAACTCATAGATACAAAGAGAAGACTATAGATTGGTAATTGCCAAAGGAGAGGATTGGGAGAAGGCAAAATGGGTGAAAGGTGAAAGAGCAATATGTAAACTTTCAGTTATAAAATAAATAAGTCGTGGGAATGTAATATACAACATGGTGACTATAGTTCATAATATTGTATTGCATGTTTGAAAGTTGTTAAAGGAATGACTTTGAAAATTCCTGATGAGGGACCATAAGGCAAACTGAGGGCCAAGCCTAAACTAGCACAATCCCCGTGTGTGATATTCCTCAGGTACTCCCAGCTGCCCAAGAACTAAGAAAAGAACCAAAACAAGTGGTTAAACTGATAGAGTCTTCCTGCAGTTTACAAATATCTCATCAACAGCCTAATGGAACTCCCTACCATCTTAATAATGCTTTGCTAGAGGGAAAAACAACCTCAGCCGTGGCAATACCTAGGCCTTCACTAATCTGTAAATCCTTTTTAGCTTATGGAAATCTCTTTAAGAAACTTTCTCTTGACTTTACCTCCCCCAGCTCCACAGTATATAAGCAGTCACTCTGCACAACCCCAGGGCACCTCTTCCTGCCCACAGATCCTGTCCCTGTGCTTTAATATAATTACCTTTTTGCACCAAAGATGACTTCATAAATTCTTTCTTGGCCATCAGCTCTGAAACCCCACCATCACCCTAAAACCCATCAGTTCCCATTACAAGGAAAAAAAATTTATAACTATGTATGGTGATAGATGTTAAATAGACTTATTGTGGTGATCATTTTGCAATATATACAAATATTGAATCATTCTGTTGTATGTACCTCTAAAACTAATATCATGTTATACGGCAATTATACCTCAATTGAAATAAAAAAGAAAAAAACCTAAAATATATTCCCTATTTGGTCAAATTATGCTGTTGTAGATAAACTATAACCATGGCCTTTACCAAGTTACTCTCTAATCTCTGTGGCAGCCCTCATAGGTGTAAGAACACCAATCACTGAGGTGTTAGAGCATTTCATACCTGGGAAGTTTCACTTCTTTCACAGAGGTGTAGGTTGACCTTGTCCTGGGAATTGGTTTTAGAATGTTTGGTGGTTGTTTTTTTGTTTTTGTTTTTGTTTTTCAAGAGAACAGGGCCATGAGCCAAAGATGCTAAGCTTTGTTCATTATTAAACAAAAGTTGGAACTCAACTCTCTTCACACAAACTTTACATAGGACATATCGTTTCTCCCTTTAGCTATGTTGTTTCCTTATGGGGAATATCCTTTTTATGAGTACATTTTTCTTATAACTTATCCTGATAATGGTAGCTAAATAGCTCTTTCTCATTCTTGCCTATTCTAGCTGATGTTGCTGACGAATTTAGCATTTAATTATAAACTCTCGCTTATATTTAGTAGATTTTCCATATTTTCTTGTTTCCCACCTAGACTGTCATACACTTTAACATTTTAGCAAACAGTTCATGATTTTTGACAAATATATATATACTCCAATCAAGATAACATATATACTACAAATCAAGATATTTAATGGCCTGAAAAACTTCCTGTTCTCTTATTTAGTTTACTCCCCCCATCTCCATTTCTCCATTTATAGGCAAGCACTAAACTGCTTTTTGTCACTGTAAAATAGTTTGCATTCTTTAAAAAAATTTTTTTTAATGTTTACTTATTTAAAAAAAATTTTTTTTAACGTTTATTTATTATTGAGAGACAGAGAGACACAGAGCATGAGCAGGGGAGGGTCAGAGAGAGGGGGAGACACAGAATCTGAAGCAGGTTCCAGGCTCTGAGCTGTCAGCACGGAGCCTGACATGGGGCTTGAACTCATAAACCGCAAGGTCATGACCTGAGCCAAAGTCGGACGCTTAACATACTGAACGACCCAGGTACCCCGATTAGTTTGCATTCTTAAGAAGAACAACATAAATATACTCTTATTAAAAACACAACTTCTTAGGGTGCCTGGGTGGCTCAGGTGGTTGGGTGTCTGACTCTTGATTTTGGCTCAGGTCATGATCTCACGGTCTTGAGATTGAGCCCCATGACGGGCTCTGGGCTGAGCATGGAGCCTGTTTAGGATTCCGTCCCTCTCCTTCTGCTCCTTTCCTGCTCCAGCGTGGAACTGCTTGTGCTCTCCCTCTCTCTCAAAAAAATAATTTAAGAAAAGACTTCTTCCACTTAGCATAATGGGTTTTTTTTTTTTTAATGTTTATTTATTTTTGAGAGAGAGGGAGCTCGAGCAGTGGAGGGGCAGAGAGAAAGGGAGACAGAGGATCTGAAGCAGGTTCTGCACTGTCAGTGCAGAACCCAATGTGGGGGCTCAAACTCATGAACTGTGAGATCATGACCTGAACCGAAGTCAGACGCTTAACTGGCTGAGTCACCCAGGCGCCCCTTAGCATAATGTTTTGAGATTTATTTTTACTGCTGCATATATCAATAATTTGTTTCTTTTATTAATGGATAGTGTTCTGTTGTATGGGTATACCACATTTTATCCACTAATTTGCTGATAGATATTAGATTATTTTTGATTATCAAAAATCAGATTCCTATGAATATTTATGTACATATCTTTGTGTGGACATATGTTTTCATTCCTTTTGAGTAATTACCTAAGAAGGAAATAGTTGAGTTGTATGGTAGCTGTATCTTTAACTCTTTAAGAAACTGCCAATGTTCTGGTCATTTTGCCATTTTACATTCTCACTAGCAGTATATGAAAGTTCCAAATGTTTCATTCATGCATTTGTTGTTAATCTTTTAAATTTTGGCTATTCTAATGGTGAGTAGTCCCCCTACTCATTGTCATTTTAATTTTCATATCCCTGATGGCTAATGATGTTAAGCATTTTTTCATGTGCTTATTGGCTGTTTATATATCTTTAGTGAAGTGTCTGTTCAAATCTTTTGCTTATTTGTTTATTGGATTGCTTATTTTCTTATTGAGTTTGAAACTTCTAAATATATTCTAACTGTAGGTCCTTTGTTTTAAATGTGTTTGCAAATGTTTCTTGGAAATTTGTGGATTTTCTTTTTAATCTCTTTCAAATCTCTTAATTTTCATAAGGTTCAATTTACTATTATTTTTTCCTTTATTAATCATAGTTTGGGTTTTTTACACATATATATCATAATTTTTCTTTCATGTTTTCTTTTAGCAATGGTTACAGTCTTATTTGTTTAAAAGGTTATTTTTTTTCTGTTGAATTAACTATACTATTGTCAAAAATTAGTTGTCTATATTTATGTTATTGAGTGAATAGTCTCTTAAGTTTGACCTTGATGATTTCATCTTTATCATTATGAAATATATGCACTTATCACTGATATTTTTTATTCTTATATTTTCTTTGCTTTTCATATATTAATATAGCCACTGCAGTTCTTCTTGTTGACATTTGTATTTTGTAACTGATTGCATCCCTGTATTTTGACCTACTTCTGTGCACATATACACAAAACTGGTGTTTATATTATACTTAGTTTGTTTTTATATTACAATTATAGAAATAGGAAATATCATAGGAAAAGATAGGTAGGATTCAGTGGGCAGAAAGGGAAGGATTAGGACCTGAGATCCCTGGGTGGGGAAAAACCCATATTTTGGAACAATGCTGGAAGGTTCTGAGCACAGCAAACCCTCTCGGGCTAAAGATTCCTCATAAGAATGCAACAGGCACCACCTACTCCCCCTCAGGTTCCCCTCAGGAATTTGACTAAAGACCTGACTAAAAATAAGAAGTAAACCATAAAACATATGGAGATATATGTCCAGAGAAAGGTCTGGACATAGACCACCCCTCATACAATGGAAACACAAGCCAATCAGGAATGGACAACCCAGCACCTATCAAGCCAATAAGGGTAGAACCTGAGAAGGAACAAGGGGGAAGGAAAGGGGAAGGGCTGACCAGAACCTTATAAAACAAAGGCTCTTGCTTATAGTCCATGGGGCATTCACTTTCGAATGTCCCCTCTCTGTAAAGAGAGCTTTCATACTGTTCTTACTTTCTAATCTCATACTCTAATAAACCTTTGCCTGCTGCTCATTTTGTGTCTGTTTCTTCATTCTTCGAAGGGGCAAGACAATGAGTCCCAGGTATTGAGGTAAAAAATCCTGCAACACAAATACTTGGATCTTGCTTTCATATCACCATAGACATTTGTAGGATTTACAGTTTGCATCTTTAACTTATCACTATATACCTCCATGTGAGAATATGTTAATTACATTTGAATAAAAAAGAGTATACATGTTTACTATAAGAATCTTTTAATAGTATGCTTCTGTTTCGCCCTCTTATCCTTCATATTTTTGTTATGTATTTTACTTCTTTATATCTTGTGAGCAACAAAATGTAGTATTTTTGGTTTTCATTAAGCCATCTGTTATATTTCAAAGAATTATAAAATGAGAAAATAAGTCTATGACACTTATAAATTTATTTATTATTTTTAGCACTTTTAATTTTTTTTTTCGAGGTCCAAATTTCTATCAGGAGTCGTTTTCCTTTTGCCTGTAAAGCTGCATTTATGATTTATTGTAGTGTTAGTGCTCTGGCAACAAATATCCTAGCTTTCATTTGCCTGAAAAATCTCTATTTTATCTTTATTTTTGAGGAATATTTTTTTGGCTACACAATTCTAGTTTTCAGTTTTCTTTTTTTTCCCTTCTGATTTACATAATTTCTAACAGAAAATTTGTAGTGATTCTTAATTCTAATCACTCTTTGAAACAGTATGATTTTTATCCTTCTGATTTTAGCACTCTATTATTACCACTGGTTTCTAGCAGTTTGATTGTGCTATGTCCTGGTGTGAATAATTTTGTGTATTCCAGTTGAGCTTCATTGGGCTATCGGATCTGTCGGTTTATAGTTTTCAAAATATTTAGAAAATTACTGTTATTATTACTTACTCAAATACTTTTCTGTCCTCTTCTCCCCCACACCGATACACGAACAAATCTTATGAGATGCCACTTACGTGGATGTTAGACCACTTGATATTTTCCAGTTGGTCACTGAGGCTCTGTCCAATTTTTTCTGTCCTTGTTTCAGTTTTGTTAGTTTCTCTTGTTATGCCTTCAACTTCACTAATCTTTTCTTTCTTCTGCATTGTTTAATCTACCTTTTATTCCATTCTGGAATCCTCTATTATTGATATTTGGTTTTCATTCTTTCATTTTAAAATATTTTCCATTTTTTCATAGAATGTATTTTTTCTTTTAAAACTTCAAGTATATGCTGCTAATCCTTTACTTTCAGTTTGGGATCTGGTTCTACTGACTGATTATTTTTCTGGTGAAAAATTGCCTTTTCCTGTTTCTTACTATGTCTACCAAGTTTTGATTTGGTGCTGTATAATTTGTTTGGCATACAGCTCCTTAGTCATAATGTTCCTGATTACAATTATGACTGGCAGAAAAACCACGTCAATATTTTTATTTTAATATTGTACATTCACCTAACAATCATTTATTTGACATCTACAATATGTAAGACACTAAGCTAGAATCAGCTAGTCCTTGATGGAGTCCCTCATTACTACTTACCATACATACATACAATATTGGTAGTCTTGGTGAATACATTCCAAGAGAAATATGGAGACAATACTGACAGATTTATAGCAAAACAGAATATACTCTGATAATACACTTTCTGAAAGGAAATGCTTTTTAGGCTTTCAAATAGTTATAGCAGGTAGAGAGCTATAGGATAGATTATGCCTGAAGAAAATGTTTATTCTTTTTACTATTTCTGCACAGTGGATTTTTACATTTCTTGCAAATTTGTTTTGTTTATATGTTTGCAAACAAGCAAAATAACCTTGCTGATACCACACAGAAAATGTCTATAAAACAATGGAATATATACATTTATTTTTAATAATAGAAATATAAATTATTTTGGTTATAAAAATGTTTTGGGGAATTCTTCACTGCTAAAGAAGAACCAGAAATGAAATATTTCCAAATATTTGAGGGGACATAAAGCTACCTATGACAGCATATTTAGGCTGTATGTGTTTGCTATTGTTGTGTTGTAAGGGTTGGGGATGGAGGAGGCTAATTTATTATGTCCCCTTTTTTCAGGTTTCAAATAAGTTGAGACTAGACCATGAAGTCAGATTGGGATAAGAATATAGCTTTAGCAATGATAAAACTTGATTGGAGAATGTGGGGTGGACTGGTAGTGAGAATTGGTATGCACTATGGCCTGTCTTGTCACAGACAGTAGAGCAGCTAGAGAGTTTCTGGTACCACTGCAGGCTGGGGAAGCCCTTCCACTGTGAGCTAATCAAATGCAGGGGAGTGGGTGAGGAGGGAAAGGCAAGTTTCTTGTAGAACCAAGGGGCATGGTCAAGTATTAATGTGTTCATTTTCCGATCTTATGTCATACTTCTTTTGTGGGAAGAAATGAATAACTGGTGGGAAGATAAAAGCTTCTTCCCAAAAGCTTCATCAAGACAGTGGAAGACTGAGGGGAGTAGAAGCGAGTGTTTTCCCTTACAATGGCCATTTTGTTAAAGCCAATAGGCCGACCTTAGGTTCTGCTTGTTTATTGTGGACCGCAGTGTGTTGTGATCTATAGAGAAAGACAAATGACTATTCACAAAAAGTATAGTGAAAATGTCCTGGACAACTCAAGTTAGTAACTTAGGCTTTAATGATTAAAAGCTTGAATATTTCATGTGGTTCGAGTTTTCTAAAAAAATCAAATTACAAGGATAGTTGCTTGATTATTTGCTGTATTTCCCTAAATCAATAAAATAAACAAGAGTGAAATTTTTTCTACAATGTTTATAATTAAGACTTATTATTTCTTTCTTTTTTAAAATTCTGTTTTAACTTTATTTATTTATTTTTGAGAGAGAGACAGAGACAGTGAGCAGGGGAGGGGCACAGAGAGAGGGAGAGAGAATCCTAAGCAGATTCCATGCCATCAGTTGTGCGCCAGATGTGGGGCTTGAACTCACGAACTGTGAGGTCATGACCTGAGCCGAAACCAAGAGTCAGAGGCTTAATGGATTGAGCCACCCAGGCGCACCAAGACTTATTTCTAATTGTAAACTTAAAGTCACATTATTATTTTAATATATCTGTATTCAGTTTATATTTAATTATATATTAATTTATGTATATATTTATATTGTATTATTCTTTATTTTATTTTATTTATTTATTTTTTTAACTTATTTATTTTTGAGACAGAGAGAGACAGAGCATGAACAGGGGAGGGGCCGAGAGAGAGGGAGACACAGAATCGGAAGCAGGCTCCAGGCTCTGAGCCATCAGCCCAGAGCCCAACGCGGGGTGGAACTCACGGACGGTGAGATCGTGACCTGAGCTGAAGTCGGACGCTTAACCCACTGAGCCACCCAGGCGCCCCTATTATTTATTTTATAATTGGTCTATGGGAAAGAAAGAAATATTATTAATTTAAAACCTAGTAACAGCTCAAGATTAAAAAACAATTAATTGACATGGCTTAGAGATTGATGGTCACATTCCTCAAGAGATAACATGAACTATTTAGAGTTCAGAGGACTATAGGTCAAAGACTTAAAATAACATTGAAACCCATTTTCATTGCAGGAATAAAAGAGGAAAGTCATGAGTGTAGTAAAGATCTAAATCTCTGAACCAGATCTTTTTTCTGTAACATGGTTCTGGAGATATATATATATATATATATATATATATATATATATATATATATATATATCTGAGAGATTGAAGAAAAAGTGTATACACTTTTTCTTCAATCTCTCAGCCTTTGGTTTAAATGATTCTAAATTGCCACAGTGCCCAGATCTGTGCCTCAATAAAATGAACTTATCAAAAAAACTCTCTGAAAAATTTTTCCAATAAGTTAATTGATTATAGGCTCTCCAGATCTGATATTGCCAACACTTACTAGTCTACCATGAATCATATATATGGCTAATGGAAAAGGACTATAGTATGGGTGATAGTTTCCACATTCAATGATTTTAATTATAGTTACATTATGACTACAGAGCACATTACCTTCAAAATTAACTTTCTCCAAAGCTTCTTCAATCATCTTCAAACTCCATAACATTTCTTCATTATGTATCTTAGTAGTACACAATCAGTATTTGTATATTGTTTTGATCTTTCTTAACATCACAAAGAAGAAAAATCGCAACCATGTGCCTTTCTTTCCCCAGTTAGGTAACATTTGAGAGCAGAGGTTACTTTTTCTTCCTGTTTTGAATCCCTTATAACAATCTAGTCCAGAAATAGAAATTAGTGTGATGAAGTTCTTTGTCATGTTCGATACCAACCTAAATCTGTGGGCAGATTTATTTGGTATGTTGATTTCCATGTGATGAACGTTCTTAGGGTATATCCAAGTATTGAATATATCAAATCCTTTTGGCAAGTACACATTATATATACTTAATATAGAGTCATGATTTGCAAACCACTGTGCTAGGCATTGGGGAGTAATAAATAAAGATTAATATAAAGATGGTACTCTCTGCCTTTAAAGTGAGATTAATTGAAAAGGGGTTGGGGGTATGGTAAAGCATACAGACTGAGAAGCAGTCTTATTTAATTTACCTTAAATAAGAACAAGGCTAGTCCTTGCACTGGAGAACCAGCAATGGTCCAGGCCAATTCCATTGCCCCAGGATATCTATAGCAGCACCTATTTTTTCTACCATTATTATTCCAATCTTTTAGGACATTAAAAATTTTCCTCTTTATAAAATCCTTTTTTAGAGCATAAATAGTCTTTGAAGGATCACATTTAAATTATTGCTAGCTAATTGTAGTGATCTGGCAAAATTTTGGAAAGAATTAATTAGATGCTCAGAATAAAAATGGAGACCAAAACAGATTTTCAGTGGAGTTCTCAAGGACACTAACAGAACAGGTAAAAGTGCCAATTCATTTGTGATGTATTTCAGTGTTCTGTGAGGAAGAAAATGACAACAACCAAAAATAAATGATGGTGTTACCGTATAAAGAGAATAATTAAAATGCTGTTTTAGAGGTATCGTTTTTATCAAGGAGAGATGTTTGTTTGCAATATGCCATAAAGTGAAAAAAGGATTTTTTTTGAAGTGCTACAATATGAATATTTACTTTGTTGAAATACATATATAACATATGAATAGAAAAAATTGAAAATATATAGACCAAAAAATGTGTTAACCCTGAACAGTTGGATGAATTTATGGTAAATGTTTTCATATTTTTCTTCCAATATTTGGAGCAAGTATTACTCTGTACTTTTTCTACCATTTTTAACTTTTTAATTGATATACAATAAAGGTATATAAATGTGTGCAAATCATAAATCAACAACTTGATGCCTTTTCACAAGTCGAGTATGCCAGTGAACACAGTACCCAAATCAAGAAACAGAACATTATCAAATATCTCAAGAGTAGCCTATTTCCTTCCACCTCCTTCCATTTACTGCCTTGTAATAATTTTCTTAAAGCTATTAACTTCAATCTTGGGTAGAGGTCTGTATGAACATATGGTATTATGTTAACGCACATACAACTTGCCAAATTCTTTTTGTGGTTAATACATGTTGGGTACACAAAGTTTCAGATGTTTAACTGAATCAGTATTTGTGAATGTACTTTTAGACCCAAACTACATCATACAAATGCAAGTAATTATTATTTTATACTTCTCTGACCTGAGAAGCAAAGACACAAACTGACTTGCTTATAATTTTCCTTCCCATTTTTTTAGTTAACTAATATTTATTTCACACAATTTGAGGTTGATCATGTAGGTAACAGATCTAATGGAATACAATTCAAGGCTCCTTATGTGATGCCTTTTTCCTATTCCAACACAAGGACTGGAGATTTGGCCATTTTTGTCAAAGTGGATGACTAGTTTGGAAAGATTACAGTTTAGATTGGATGCTCTTTCCTTAAAGAATCTGTGCTTGTCAGCTTCCCAAACTGGTCAAATCAGTGACCAAATCCCCATGAGACTGCACACATGTAAATGATATTTGTAAAGTCTCTCAGAGTTAATGAATGTGAAATTTATAGCAGCCTCTCAGTTGGGGAACTAGCCTTCTGGATGGATGTCAGTTTTAACCCAGTAATTACCTCTCCGGATTTCTCTCAATTCCTCTAAGACCAGAGTATTTTCACAACTCGAAGACATCCATCTATTATTTGAAATCATGATTCTCAAATTTTGAATTAATAAAGTATAACCAAAGTAAATTATGCTAATTTTGAAAATGTATTAAATTATCATATATGGTAAACATGAAAGGAAGCTAGTTATGAGAATATTTAAGATATTGACCAATAGCTAAATAAGTGTATCCTTTTACTTCTTTCTTTAGTAACAGTTTATATTAACTGACAAATTGTGAGGCCAGCTTGTATCAAAGAAGAATGCTTCTACAAAACGTAGGAGGTTTTGAAAAGAATGAAATAGTTCTGTATATACCAATAGGGAAGATCTTTACAATATATCACTATTTAAAAAAAAAAAAGATTGGCATAGGAAATAGTTTTAATATGCTACCTTTGATGTATAGAATGAATAAATAGATGAGTAGATAGATATGCTCATATTTCCACAGTATAGTTTTTGAAGGCAACATAGAAAATTGGAGAGAATGGTTAGGGGTAGGAAGGAAATGTTCTTTTTAAAAATAGGATAATCTGGGGGCACCTCGGTGGCCCAGTCAATTAAGCGTCCAACTTTGGCTCAGGTCATGATCTTGCTGTTCGTGAGTTCGACTCCCACGTCAGGCTCTGTGCTAACAGCTCAGAGCCTGGAGCCTGCTTCAGATTCTGTGTCTTCCTCTCTCTCTGCCCCTCTCCCACTCACACTCTGTCTCTATCTCAAAAATAAATAAACATAAAAAAATATATATGATAATCTATATTTTGTATTTCATTCCATATGTATTTATTATCTCTTACTGAAACATATTTCGAAAAAAAGAACACAAAATACTCTGGACTGTAGAATTTAGGACCCTAAGAACAAAACCAGACCTATAAACCCTTTATTCCAATATTTAAACCTTGCTTCCTAATGAAGTTGTCTTCTTTCTGTTTTGTCACACTGTCACTCAAGGCTACAGGTCTTTCATAAGTAATTTTTCTTGGTTTCTTCCTTAGTGTTTTTTCAAATAAACATGTTAATTAGTGTCTGTGACCAATCATGCATGGTAAGAATGATAGAATCAAGTATATGTAAAGGCAATGGATTCAGTTAATGAAGGTATTTGGACTCACAATAGGTTTTTGTAGTGTTCCAGTTGATGTCAGAGATGGTCACTAAATCAATCACCCAGTTAGTTTATACTCTTCTCACAGATACTGTATTGCACAAAGAGGTGGTCAGTATTTCCATGGTTTATAGACTTTGCTATTATTATTACATGGGGTAAACTTTGGTATTATTTCTAAAGCTTTGTGTTCTGTTTTGTAAGAGTCACTGATTTAAATGATCAAACATACTTTTAACAAACATTTTATTTATTTATTTTTGATCTATTTACGTGTGACCCAAATAAGATTCAGTAGAAGATAAAAACCCAAACCAAATATTAAAATTTAAAAGATCAGTAAGGTGAAATTCAACCAGATCAGGTGTTTATTTGAATCTTAAAAAAAAACCCTACTTTTGAACAGCTGGTCCCATATAATACAGTCTCTATTTTAACAAATCCACTCTTTCAACTTCATGATTTTCTCTTCTCCTTGCCATGTTCCAAAGGTTATAGTCAATTAGTTTCAACTCAAGTGAATATTCTGAAGAATTGACTTTTATATTTTGTATACACTCTTCAAATTTATGCCAAATTGTTCATCTTTCCTGCTCTCTCACTCACTTACTCTTGTGAACTTATTTTTCTACCTTCATTAAGACCCTTTTTAAAAAATCTAGTTTCTCATGCAGGTCTTAGTTTTATATTAATTCCATAGAGTATTAACTGTGCTTCTCTAGCTCTGTCAGCTCTCATACCCACAAATTTTCTCTTGTTCCTGCTATCCTGATTCCTAAAATTACATAGTAAGCCTTCTTTGTATCTCCTTCTCGTGGTTTTGAGCTGATTAAGAAAATCACAGTATCTTTAGGATCATTACCAGTATAAATATGTGGTCTAAATTGGAAAGTGATTACCAACAGATGAGGGTATATATATGAGGCATCCTTACAGGTATCTTGAAAGCTAGTGTGGCATATTTAACAGCATGTAATTCAATATTCAGGGCACTAAAAAAATCACAAATTTTATCACCTTGTCTTGGTAATACAAACCATAGAGTCAACTTCAACAAAATTTTGAAGCTAATTTCTTAACTCTGGGTGAGAAGCATTTAATTGTGACAAGTGTTTCCATAAAAACAAGAAAAAAATGGATAAATTACATAGATCATATTCCACAGAGAGCTTTAGAAAGAATGAGTACTAGATGAGATAATGTTCCAGAGAATAGAGAACGTTTTTGTTCCTCCAACCCTAGGGACATTTGCTGATTCTTTGGGAAAGCTAATGATTGGGCCTGATCTTGACAGAAAATTTTTGTTGGGGAGAGGAAGCCAAAGTAGCACTTTTAGTAGTCATGCTAAGCTACAGTGACAATTTGGAAAGTTGAGACATATTCAGGGGGCATTTGATGACTGAGGCTCAATAGAAGGCTGGGGAGCTAGAATCGGCCTTCCAAAAGACCGATTTCATTCCAAGAGAATGAAATCTCTCTGGCATAGTTTAAGAAGCCAAGCCTTCAAGTGGGAAGAGGCCAACTTAATCTCACTGTCAATCTCCCCCTCAAGACATCTGCCAGAGTTTGAAGCCATATTGGCAAGAAGTTGGAAAGCTTGGCTAGAAATCTTTAATATTCAGTTAATGTTAAATTCAAATATTAATATCTGTTTTTAATCTTTAATATTTTTAATAATGTACAGAATTTCAAGACTGATGAGACAGATACCTTCTAGGTGATTTCAATCTAAATCCAGGACACATATGCTAGAAAAACAGAGTTGACCCAGGAGTAGATAGATTCAAACTAAATCTCTAAAGATAAACAGAACAAGCTTATTTTTATTCTTAATTGATATAGTCAGCAACTTAGATAATTTTCCTGACAGAGAAAAGGGCAACACTCTGGTGGAAGATATCATCTGTAATCTCAGGTTCTTTTGTACATGGTATTTATTCTGTGAGCAAATATTTGTGACAATCATAAAATTACAAAAAATATGACCACAAATGAAAATTTTAAAAATAACTGACAACAAAGTCACAGTTAATCCAGATGTTGTAGTTAGCAGTCAATGACCTTGAAATAACTTGATTACTGTTTTCAAGAAAATAGACAAAAAGTTGCACAAAGTAGATGAAAGTATACAAATAACATCAGAAAATTATAGAATGAATCACATTGATATTCTACACTTGAAAAAATGTGATATCTAAAATTAACAAGTCAATCGATGAGTTTACCAGCAGATTAGATGTATTAGAAAACAAGATTTGTAAAGTGAAAAAAGCACAATAGAACATAGCTGAACTGAAACAGAGAATAAAAAGCATGGAAACCACTGAACAGAGCAGAAGTGTTTGACATCCTAGAATAATGTAACATACATTAATTGAAGTCTCAGAAAAAGAGATAATAAGAAATGATATTGAAGAGTTATCAGCCAAGAAATTTTTAAAAGAAATTTTAAATGAAAGACACAATACAGCTGTGTTCAAAGGCCCAGATAACCCAGAGCTAACAAAAAGATACCACATAATCAAATTGCTGAAAACCAAAGACAGAGAAGATCTTAAGGGCAGTCAGGAAAAAAAACAAAACAAAACAAAACAAACAAAAACAAAAGAAGACACATTAGTATCAAAGGAGCAAAAACTACTAACTTCTCACCAGAAGTGTTGAAAACCGGAAGATAATATGACATAGTTGCTGAAAGAACATAATCACCATTATTATTCCATACTCTGTCAAGATATCTTTCAGAAAAGTGACATAAAGCATTTTCAGGAAGAGAGAACATGCCATATCCAGCCTGAACCAAAGTCAAAAACTAAAGGTTTTGTTTTTTTTTTTTTTTTCAGGCAGAAAATTAAAAAGTTAAAAACTCAAACGAGCAGGGGGGAGTAAAGAACAAGAGAGTAAGTATGTTGTAAACGTAAATGAATATTGACTTTACTATGCCAAAATTATGTGTGCAGTTAAAATGCCTGACAATGCTAATGCAGAAGTTCAAAGTATAGGAGAATAGAGCTGAAAGGTTCTAAAATTTGAGCAGTATTAAGGAATTGGAAGCTTCTTGTCATTATCCCTGCGATTATTCTAAATTTCTGTTATTCTCTTATAACACTCTGACCAATGCCTTTCCCTTTAAACCCATGATAATAGATGAATTTACTTTCTATCATAAAGAATATTCTGACCTTTTCATTTTGGTAGTTACTCACAAATAATAGACTATTAAAAATACTTATTTTTCTCTAGAAATGGAATATGGAAGTGATACATTCTTTATACTGAAGTAACTTCTGTTCCTCTGCGTTGTAAGCTCTTACTGGGTTCTGTTTCTTTATTGTGTGTTAAAGCCAGACGTTCCCAAAACTTTTTGCTGACTTTTTTGACATAGTTCCTAGACTTCACATTTTTTTTTTCCTTCACTTGTTTGTTATCAAAGCACTGATGACTGATTAGATATAGTCTTTCATATGTTCTCTGGGTTTGGCTTACATAGGCTACTTCATAGCCTCTGAAAATTGGAAGCAATTAATATATAAGCTTGCACAGATGGTAATCAAGTGATGTTTCGGTTGTCTTGAATCCCAAAGGGAAGATCTCAGAATGTAATGGCTTTTTTAAATAATGGCTCATGAAACTATGTGGATGTTCAAAAGCTATGTGGTTATTTTTTCGAGAATGAAAAGAGATCCAGACTTGAGTCTAGATATTTCTTATGCATATAGAAAAAATATAGTTTGGAAATGTTTTACAGAGCTTATTCCTGGTAATGGAAATAAACGTTCTCTTCTTTAGTGCCTTTTCCTCTTTTTTTTTTTTTTCCCCACTCTCCACTTGCACTTTTAGTGCCAGTGACACATAAAGCTGGATTAGGCTTGATTTTTAATATATAATTCCAATTATCAATTTTACTTCATTATTTTAAGTGTCATAGGCAAAGATTTAGAGGAATTTTGATCAGAAAAAAGTATTTTTTAAAAATCAGGGTGTCGGATAATGTAGTTTCGCAAATTTTGCATTTGCCTCACTTGTCCAAATGAAGATCTTGCCTGTCCCAGATGAGCCTGACCATAAATAAAATCATGTCAAAAGCTGAATATCCATAAACAAGAGAAACCAAAGAACACCACATATCTAAAACAAGTCTTTAAAAATGCATACCCGTGTAGAGAAAATGGTTTCAGGAAAATTATTTTCTAAATTTAATTTTAATAATTTTCATTTTCTTTAATTCCCTTCCAGTATTAAAAAAAAAACCCTGATTTCTATAACTATATTTCTTGGTGTGCAAAGTACATTCTCAGAGGGAAGCTTCATTTGTTTATAAAATAATGTAATCTCATTGTGGTGGCAAATTTTGAATTCTCGGTCTTGACTGTAACCAAGATGGCACAGCTGCTTCGAGGACGATCAGGAGTTAGATTCCTCAGTTCATTTCTCATTTCGCCATGAACCTGGCTTAGAGATAGGATGAGAACTGAGTATGTGCTGCCGGAATAAGGTGAGGAGCAGGCGTAGGTATTATGGATGCGGAAGGAGACATGGGCAAACAAACAAGATGGCCTCAAGGATGTGCGGGGATCAGAGATGGATTCATCAGATGTGTCCGAAGTGAGAAGGCAGGAGACCTAAAAATCAACTGACTTCACTTTAATAAATGCAGCTCTAGTGGTGCCTGGGTGGCTCCGTCAGTTAAGTGTTTGACTTTGGCTCAGGTCATGATCTCGCGGTTCCTGGGTTTGAGCCACACGTGGGTTCTGTGCTGAGAGCTCAGAGCCTGGAGCCTGCTTCAGATTACGTGTCTCCCCTTCTCTCTCTGCCCCTCCCTAGTTTGTGCCATTTGTCTGTCTCTCTCTCTCTCAACAAATAAACTTAAAAAAAAATTGCAGCTCTAGAATTACATTGTCTAAGACACACTGAAACTTGTGTTTTACTGTGGTTTATTCTAAGTTTTCCTATAGCAAAATGGCATGTCCTTTTAGAAGCCAACTACTCAGCCCGTATATCTTTATGATTAAATAATTCTGAACATGGTAATCAGGCTCTGAATGTTTAGGATCTGTAACTACTCAGAAGTTCACAAAATAAGGAGTAGAATATACCCGTTCTTTTCCCCTTGCATGGCAATCTGAGTGTAAAAAGCAAATTCTGAGTATATTTGCGGCCGGCAGACTGTTCTGTTACCTGTAGTACACTTCAGAGAACAGAAGGTATGAATAGAGAACTTGAGTAGGGAGACAGAAGTGAACAGAATATATATTTTTGAAGGTGTAATCCATTTTGAAAAAGTATACATAAGACATACATGTGCCAGGATATTCTTGTTGTTCTTTTGCCGTAGTATTTAAGGCTTGAAGAGCCTTTAAACATTTTGTTTTGTTTTAACACTAACACCAAAGAATACGCCACATCAAAACTTGCAAGGATCGTTTTGCTTGGATTAGCCAAACAATAAAAAATAAAAGTTTTCTTCAAAAAATATGCAGCCCATTTTGAAGAAAATATGGTTATTATTACTGGTACTTTTTTATTTTCCTCCAATCTTCTATCTGGTTCAAGTAGTGAATTTAAAATTTCTGTTTGGTAAGCTAATTGCAAATGTGCCAGAATTTGACATCTGCAATTCTTAGTATATGCTATGTTAAGAAAAACAAAGTGTTCTTTTAATTAGGTATGATTTCAGACCCATAAACAAAACAGTGAAGTAATTTTTTCCTTTTGCTTCCTAAGAATGGATGTTCATCCAGATCAGTAGTTCTCAAAAAGTTCTTATATTGGAATTAAGATTCATTTGGAGAATGTCTATAAATTGTAAATCCTTCTTTTCTCCACCTGATACCCTTTCGAGCTCCCGTCCAGCTATATTGCTATACCCTATGTTACAAACAATTGCCAGGCATTATGCTTTGTCCAGGTGCCACGAGATTCATGAACCTTTGCTCTTGCCTTCAGGGATCTTCTGGTTTCGTCCAATTCTGACAAGAAAACCAATCATATGATACAATGAGATGAATGCTATGATTTATAAAACGTGCTTTATGGAATCAGAATCTAAAATAAACAGATTAAGGAAAGCTTGCCAGAAGAGGTGACATTTGAGTTAAGAGTTGAAAGACAAGTAAATGTAAAAGGAGTTCTTATGTGAAAGGCTGTGTGTATTTACAGGTATGATTTGAGTATTGGGATTATTGCAGAGGACACTCTGAGCAAATGTGTATTCTAAGCTTATGCAAAAGTATGAAGGAGGAAGAATATATCGAATAAATAAATCATTGTAGTTTGGGTAAATGGTGCATGATGAGTGAAGTGAGAGATGTTCAGTAGGTAGGGGCTGATTTAATGGTTTAAAGTAAGGAGTTCAGCCTTTATCCCGAAAGCTTTAGCTTTTACCTTAAGAGATGATGAGACATTTTTAAGATTTTGAAAGGTTTCTGATAATAAAGAAGCAAGGCTAGAGACAGTGAGAGGTTACTGTAGTAATCCAGATGAAAAATTACAGTAGAAAAATTGTCATAAAAGGGATAATGAAGAAAAGGTGACAGAAAGAAACTATTGAATCCATATTTACCTCAACTGGATGTATATTAGATTTTAAAAGGTCTTTTAGATACATTTTTAAGTGGTCTATCTTCCAGAACATTTTCATTAACGGGTTGTAACTCAAAACATCTTGTTTCATATAATACTTAAAATTTACATTAACTTCTTTTTACTGAATGATTTTAGTAACAAAATTTATAATGAAAGCTTTTGCTTAACCAATCTCTTCCCTTGATTTCTCAGCCTTCTTCAAGTACCGCCTCATTTTCTTTGGCCTCCAAAGACAAATTTGTCAAAATGTATCTATTTCTGCTGCTTTCATTCTCTTACTTTTCATCTTCTTGTCATTGACATTTGGCTTTTGTTCCCACCCCTTGCCAGGACCCACAGTGACATTTCTGTTGGAATATTCAAGGGGTGCATTTCTGTCATCCTTCTTCTTTTTGCCCCACTATTGACCAACACACCCATCCACTCTGTTCTTGAGACCCTTGCTTCCCTTGAGAGTTATGATCTTGGTTTCCCCCCTACATTTGTTGTCGCTGTGTCTTAGTCTCCTTTCCTAGCTCCTCCTATTCTGTCTGATCTCCGGCTACTGAAGTTCTTCAGGATATATATCCTGCCTTTCTTTTCTTCCTCTTGTCCCCTAATCAAATTCATTTTATAAATTCAAAAAACATCAATGTGTCAATGCATACACAATTTATATCAACTCTAGTTAGAGCATCTTCTCTGAATTTTTCTATGTCAAAAAACCTATTAGATATATCCATTTGTATGTTTATAGAGATCCCAAGAGTAATCAAGTCCAAAATTTATCTCTTGATTTTTCTGTTCATCTCCTTTCTCCCAAACTTTCCTATTTTATTAAATGACTTACCCATCAAGCCAATTACTTGAGCCAGGAACCTGGGAATTAGCCTTGATTTTTTTCTCTTCCTCTACCTTCCACCATCCACATGTCATTTCTACCTTCAAAATATGTATCAAAATCATCATCTTCTTTTCATCCTCATTGCCACTACCTTTGTTCAGGCCACCAGGATTTCTCACCCAGGTTATCTCAGTAGCCTTCTATCTGGTTCTCATTTTTCTTTTATAGTGAACAGTACACCAGATGTTCTACCACTATCCAATCAAGGAAAGCTTTACAGAGTCTTTCACCTCCTTTCTGCTTTTATAAGCAAATGGTAATCCCTGTCTTTATAAACAGAAAATAATACCTATCCTAACCTCTCCTTTTATTTATACCTGTAAATTGGAAGAAATGTTCTTTATCTGTCTTCATTTCTGCCTTCATAAACATCACCATATATTCTTTCACAGTTGGATGGAGTACATGTAAATATGTTAGCACAAAATTGAATATCTAAAGATTAATTTTTATAACTCTTATTATAACAGTGATGCATATTAGTTTTTAAAAATTATGAAGCATAAAAAGTGTTTACCAGTAAAGAGAATCACTTTTAAGATATTGCTAAAAGTTGTATTTTTTCCTATGCATACATATTTTACTCAATTGGATCCATTCTGTATGTTCTTTGTAGTAACCTGTTGTATAACATTATTCTATTGTTCTTTGATCATTCTGTCAGATTCTTTAATGAGAGCGTATTAAAACCTTTTCTGCCTGAATATCATTCTCATAACCATAATTTAACATTTCTTCTAACTGAACTGAACTGAAAATTTTAATAAGTATGTAGTGTGCTTTTCTATTTCTTTTAAATAAATTACTGTAAGTTGAATTACTGGGCCAAAAGATTGGCATGTTTGTAATTTTAAATGACACTTAGAAAAACTGGCTCTATTTCTGCTTTTACCAGCATAATGTAAAGGCACCCAGATGAACTGTCAGGTAAGGTGAGGGGAAATAACTAAAACCACATCGTATAGAGAACAATACTAAAGTTATGATTATAAAACATTTTGTAACTTCTCTGATATGGATAACTTTTCTGTTAGTAGCCAATCATCAGAGAGTTGTTAACTGTTATGGTACATATGTAGTGGCCATAAGCCCAAAAGTTTCAGCGATAAGTATCAGGGGAAATGTCTAAAATTCACGAGAAATAATAGTATTCTAATAAGCAGACACTAGCTTGAGTAACTCTCAGCTTGTGACTTAATAAAGACTCTGAAAATTTGCCTTTGGTTAATAAGTTAAATCTATGTTTTGGTGATGAATATTAAAATAAATTCCAACAAGTATTTTCCCAAATAGGACAGATCATTTTCCCTCTATATTATGATATACTTCATTAAAATAGTTTATAGCTAGAAGTATCAGAGTAGTTTATAGCAGATTTTTAGATCACCCAGGTATAAATAACACCTAGATATGGAAAGGACTAATAAGGCCTTGATGATTTCTTATAAGTGATGTGTATCTTCATATGTTTCTTACATTTTGAACAGTGACTAATGTTTTATTTAAACTATCAAATTTTGTTTTAAAAGTTATAAGAATCACAAATTAGAAGGAAAGTTTTCACAGCTCTCATTTCCTTACCCAGACAAGGACACCTGTTCAGAAAAAGCAGTGAAGTCAGGTAAAGGGGACATCAGGTAAAGAGGCTGTTACGCATAGGATGGGTGCAACATATATAGTAACAAATGAGGAGATAACAACAGAAACATCCAGCACCTTTCATCTCCCACTTTGAGAGAATGTCCGAACTATGATTAGTTCTTTCAGTGCCCAGAAACTCAATTTTACCTAACCATACATGTTAAAATGGTATCACACTGTTAAGATCCCATGTTGTTCGTCCAAACCTCACTCTCTCTACAAAGCATAGACTCCCCTGGTTACTCTCCTATGTTATCTTGCACTTTCCATGCTGACTTTATCACACAAGTCCCCAACATGTTACACATTGTTGTACATTATGGTAGTTTTTCTTGGGAGAGATCTGGGTCTTCACAAAGTTATATGTATCCTTATTACTACATTCTCCTTCCCACAGTGACTGGTCCAAAGAGTGGACACATAACTCAGGAAAATCAGTTGGTCTCCTTTGTAGGCACTGAAATATACAACCATTCTTTCTTCTGGGCTTTCTGGACTGGGATAATCAGTAACCATGTTTCATACTGTGGGAACACCCAGAGACAAAAAACAAAAACAAAACATCCAGGAAGAGTTAGATTTTATTTGCACTGAGTTTCCAGTTCCAGTTTCTAAGGTTCTGGTCTACAGCTTTATTTTTGAAACTTAGGAGCTATTTTATTATATTTACCAGTATATAAACAAAAATACTTATTGTTTTGGTTCAGTTTATTATGTGTTGACTTTCTATTGTTTATAAGCTAATGACTCCTGAAAAATAAACACATGAATAAAAAAACTAAGAAGTTTGGGTTTAAAAAAGTAATGTGTAATATTCGATTAGATAATGTGAGAGCGTGACATTTAACTTAAAAATTTTAGCTCTCATTTGTAGGGATTCATAATATTGAGAGAAATGGCATACTGCATTAAATTTAGTATCATTCTGAATTCTGTGTCCATATATTTGTATATGCTCTGTGCACAGGCCTGACAAGTATTCATTATTATGCTTATGAATATATAATGATTTCAGTATTTTTAGAATAAAATTCTATAAGTTTATGAATTTTCAGGAGCTTATATTTGTCCTTGGGTCTGTGTTAGTGAGATCAGCATCATAATGGGGCTATCACTTTTGCCAAATGCAATTGTTCATTAACAACACACTATTAAAAACCAAATAATTTCTCAAAACCACAAAATGGTAAAAATATGTAGTGATTTCAAAGTAATATCTCTGTGTGAAATGTTCTTGCTGAAGGAAAGAAAAAGGACATGTGGAGTTCCCAGAACTATGTTCAACCTGACATTGATTATGGGCTTGTGAGCTTTACCAATATGAAAATGAGCAGGAAGCTGAGTTTTTGTACATAAGAAGGACTAGTATACCCAGAATCTAATGATGGTTGGCTAATATAAAAAGACTTTGAAGGAGAACTTAAATAAAACTTGTAACTCTTAGACATTTTCCTGTGACCAATAATGACCAACAGATGTATACAGATGAACAACAGCTTGAGAAGATCTTGAGACCACTTTTTCCCTACAAATGCCTTGTGAACAGCCTTACTGTTGAGGAATGACTGTTAAAAATGGAGAGAAAGTGGACTGATTCACAGCTGGAAACACTACAACTTTGATTTAGGAGAAGTTGCTGAAAGGTATTCAATAAAATTTTGAACAAACAAAAAGTATTTATTTCTCTTTTTTTCCCAAAAGTATTTATTTCAATCATCATTAAGTATAATCTATGTAAAACTCACCTGATTAGGAGCCATAGGAATTTTCAGAAGACTAAAAAAGTGGCACTTTCTCTAAAATCTAACACTTTGTAGGAAAAATGACCATGAATATATAGCTTTATGTTTGCTGAATGAATTACCATAGGAGAAATTAAGATTGGCTATAATGTGTGACAAAAGAGAGGTTCCACTAAAGCAGTATGTGAGATCAGAAGAGGAAAGGAGGGTTGACTAGACAAATCAAGATGGGTGCCATGGACAAGGTGTTAGAAATGTGGTAAACATCATAATAGGCACGTCTAGGAGGTCAGGAGTAATACAGTCAGTTGGTGTATTCAGGATTTGTCAAATGAGTGTAAGATTAGGTTAATGTTGATAGGCATCCTGTATGCCTCAAAAGAAATTTAGGCTTTCTTCTCTAGTTAAGTGAAAGTGTTCAAAGTTGCTGAGCAATGGAGTGATGCTATCAGAGTTGGATTTTAGGAATAAAAATGAGTTGAGTTTTTACACAGGAAATAGGACCAAGAAAGAGACCCTAGAAGAATGGTGCCCAGTTGGGAAAATATTGCTATAGTCCAGAAAATAAATCATAAGGATCCAAAGGATAGTAATGCGACTCAAGGCCAGATTCAGGGAAAACTGAGAAAAGAGATTCAGCAAACTTGAGCACAGGGTTCAAAATTAGTCTCCACATTAAAATAGCCTAGAAGTCTGGGAAAAGAGAAGCAAACAAAAACTATGGCTCAAGTGCTTGAAATTCAGGGATTGAATTTAGGAGAAATTAAATTGCGTTCTCTTAGAGCAAGATGAATTAGTTAATTTCAATATTTTTAAAAATGAAATGATGTCTTGCTTTGCCATATAAAGAAAAATATAGATTTTTATGATAAAGTTTTAGCCTAATAAACAGTTTCTGAAGTTTAATCAAATTAAGTTCGAGCTCCTTTTCAGAAATAATTCATTCAGCACTTGTTAAAATTCCTTTAATTGAGCTGGATACTTAATTTATACATTGTTTATTGATCCTACTTCTGTTCATTTTTTTTTTTAATTCACATGGAATATTTCTTTTTGAAAAAATCATTCATTGAGTTTATTCTTGGATTGCTTGATAGGATATAAATGAATTATCTAAATTATTGATGTCACTATTCCCCCCATGTTTTTTCTTTCATACAATTAGGAAGAACAAATGTCCTGATTCAAGTACTGTCATTTCAAGCCTGGATATTATTTTAATGATGACTTTGTATGTAGGTATCATTTGTAATTAGGCATAATGCCTTTCTAGGTTTTTTGAATAAGCTAATTCTAAAAATGGAATATTTCTTTAGAAGTAATATACATTCATTGCCTGGAATAGCAGGTATGTATGTTCTTGAAACATATACAATAGAGTTCTAATGTTATCAATAAGCTTCCTTTATTGAAGCAGCCAGCTCCTCCTTGCACAAGGCATTAGCGCCTCACTAGTTTTCTGCTGATTCCTCCAGATGACCTGTCTTCAGTGTCTCAATTTCACTTTGCTTTTATTTCTTCTTCTTTTCTTTTTAATTTATTTATTTAAATTCAAGTGAGTTATCATACAGTGTATGATGCAGAGTATCATACAGTGTAGCATTGGTAGAACCCAGTGATTCATCACTTATGTATAATACCAGTGCTCCTCCCAACAAGTGCCCTCCTTAATGCCCATTATCCATTTAGCCCATCCCCTCACCTCCCTCCCTTCCAGCAGCCATCAGTTTGTTCTCTGTATTTAAGAGTTTCTTATGGTTTGCCTCCCTCTCTGTTTTATATTGTTTTTCCTTCCCTTCCCCTATTTTCATCGTTGTTTCTTAAATTTCACATATGAGTGAAATTATATGATATTTGTCTCTCTGACTTATTTTGCTTAGCATAATACACTCTAGTTCCATCCACGTTGTTGCAAATACAAGATTTCATACATGGGATATTTCTTTTCTTTCCAAATTAAGTGTTCTTGTCAATTACTTGAAGCTTGTAATTATGGAATTGTTCTATTTATCTTTCATTGAATTCCATAATTACTCTTTATTTTTCATATTATTCTGTGTTTCCATAGCTTTTTGTGAGACTTCATAAAAGTTTAGATGTATTAGTTTATTGCATTATTTCTGAAATAGCTTTATTCAAACAGCCTTATTCACATATGGTCTAGTTTTCCAAGTGTTGTTTTTGGAAGTTAGGTTAGTTAGAAAATTACCAGTCTTTTCTCACCATACTGTAGAAATTTCATCAATGAATATTTATCAGATGTTATATAAAACCTTTCAAAGACCCCACAGAAGACAATGAGCCTATATTTAAGAAAAATGGATATACTTAAAATTTTAAGAGCTATTATTTTCAGTGTTTTTTTGATGAAAAGAAATATCTGTTCGGATAAGTGCAAAAGAAATCTCAAAAAATAAAATTCAACTACTATTTCCTTTTGACAATTTCTTATTAGTTTATGTTTGAGACGTGTGCACATTATATCACAATGACACTAGCTCTAAGATATTTTATCTTGAATTCCTTTTCTGTTACTTATGATAGATCTGGTGCATCTCTTCAACATTTTCCCATCTGGCTGTTCTTATGATGAGCAATTTCCAGAAAATATATAGATCATAACAAATCTTAAAAGCAAGACCCCAATGGATCAAACTGTTTCAAGTTAACAACATTCTAGAACAAAATTCAAGAACATTCACAGGAATACAAAATATGCAGTACCCAACAAGACAAAATTTACAATCTGGCAACCAACCAAAGATTACCAGGTGTGAAAAGAAACATGAATATATGCTGAATAATGAGAAGAATAATCAGTTCATTAAACTGACCCAGAACTGACACAATTGTTAGAGGATATTGAAGCAGTTACTATAATTATATTTCATATGTTCAAAAAGTTATGGAGAGACATGCAAGATGCAAAAATATCAAAATAGGATTTCTAGAGGTGAAAACTACAACATCTGAAATGAAAAATGCAGTATGGATTCAGGAGCAAATTATATTACAGAAGAAACGGTTAATGAATATGAAGGCACAAAAATAGAAACTTTCTAAAAAGAAAGGCACACAAATAAAATAATAATTAAAAAAAAAAAAGAACAACAGTGAGCTGTGTGACACTTTAAAAGCAGTTTAATATATATGTAATCCCAGAAGGGAGGAAACAGAACAATCCTTGGTGACTGAGAAAAGTCAAATTTGGTAAAAATTCTAAACCCACAGATCCAAGAAACTCAACACTTCAAGGAACAAGAAACATGAGAAAAACCACACCAATGCACATCATAATTACATTTTTCAAAACCAGTGATAAAAAGAAAATCTTAGAGCAGTGATAAAGAAGGAAAAAAGGTCGTATATAAAGCAAATAAAAAACAAGACGAGAAGAAAAATTGCAGTGAAATAACATCTTTACAATAGTGTAAATAAAAACTGTCAACCTAGAATTGCATATCCAGCAATATTTTTCAAAAACAAAGATGACATAATGATCTTTCGCAGGCAGAAAAATTTAAACTATTGCCAGCATATTTGCACAAAAGAAATGTTAAGAAAAATGATACCAGATGGAAATATGGATCTACCAAAGGAACAAAGAGCACAAGAAATAGTCACTACATGTGTAAATAGATAATATTTTTCTTATTCCAATTTATTAAAAAGATAAATCACTTTAAAAAATGTTTATGTATTTTGAGAAAGAGAGAGAGAGAGCAGGGGAGGGGTAGAGAGAAAATCCCATGAGGCTGCACACTCATCACAGAGCCAGACACGGGGGTCTTTCTCACAAACCATGAGATTATGACCTGAGCTGAATTCAAGAGTCGGTTGCTTAACTGACTGAGCCACCCAGACGCCTCAAAAGATAACTGATTTTTAAAGCATATTTAGAAAGAAAATTATAAAGTACTTTGAAGTGAATGAAAATTAAAATATATAAAAAATCTTTGAGATAATACTGAACAATTCTTGGTGGAGGAATTTATACCACTACACTCTGGTAGTAGAGAAAAGAAAGTTCTTAAATCAATGACTTCAGCTTCTACTTGAGAAACTAGAAAATAAAAATAAAATTAAAATTAAACAAAGCAAAAGAAAGAATAATAAGAAGTGAAAATCAATGAATTAGAAAACAGAAACAGTATAGAAAATCAATGAAAACCAATAAAATTGATTGATGGCTAGCTGGATTGGTTAGGAAGAAGAGAAGACAAAAATTACCAAAATCAGGCACGAGAGAGGTGTGACATCACTAAAGATATTTAAGTGATAATAATGGAATATTTTGAACAACACTATACCAACAAATTTGAAAATTGTTTGAGATGGACAAGTTCCTTGAAAGATACAAAGTACTAATCCCATTCAAGAGGAAATAGGTAATCCAAATAGCCCTATTGAATTGTACCTAAAAATCATTCTTCAAAAACAATTCTAAGCATAGATGTCCTCACTGGTGAATTCTACCAAACATTTAAGGAGAAAAAAAAATTATCAGTTCTATAGACACTCTCTAAAAACTGAAGAGAAGAGAATTCTTTCCAACTCATCTTGTGAAATTTGCATTACCATGATACCAAACTCAGTCAAAAAAAATTACAATAAAAGATAACAATAGATGAGTGTCCTTCATGAACATACATGTAAAAATTATTTTTTTTATTATTTTTGATTTGAGAGAGAGAGAGAGCACAAGGGGGAAGGCGGGTGAAGGGACAGAGGGAGAGACAATATCACACGGGCTTTGTGCTCAGTGCAGAGCCTGACATGGGGCTCAATCCCATGACCCTGGGATCATGACCTGAGCCGAAATCAAGAATTGGCTGAGCCAACCAGGTGCCCCACGTGTAAAAATTCTTAACAAAACTTTCACAAACTGAACATATTATGGCTAAGTAGAATTCATCCCAGAATGAATGAGATAAATGGGATGAGGATTTAACATTCAAAAATAAATCCATGTAATTCACTATATTAACAAACTAAAAAAAAAATGATCATATTAGTAGATGCAGAAAGAGCATTTGATAAAAATCCAACATTCATTTCTTATAAAAATTCTCAGCAAAGTTAGAATAGTAGGTGCTTTCTTCAACCTGGTAACGGTTATCTATGAAAAAGCAGTGTTGCTAACATGAAATTAAACACTATGCTTAAGGTTAGATGACTAGATGAATGTTTTCCCTTTAAGATCATGAAGAAAAAGAATGGCCTCTCTTGACACTTCTCTGCAACATTATGCTACTGTTCAACATCAACCAATGAAATTAGGCAAGATTAAATAACAAAAACACCCAAACTGCAAAAGAAGTAAAATTGTCTTCATCTGTAGAAAACATGATTGTCAGTGTAGAAAATTTGATGTAATCTATAAAAAGTTACTGGAACTACTAAGTGAGTTTAACAAGTTTTCTGAATACTAGGCAATACACAGAAAATAAACAGCAATTGAAATAAAAACAATGTCATTGGTAATACCATAAAAAATATTAAGTACATAACAAAAATTTACAAAAGAGGTGCAAGACCTGGACCCTCAAAATAATAAAACATTAGTAAGGTAATTTAATAAAGAGCTATATGAACTAAGAGATGTATTTTGTTCATGATTTGAAAACCCAGTGTTGTAAAGATTTTAATTATACTCAAGTTGATCCATATATTCAACACAATCTCAATTCAAAGTCCAGCAGATACCTTAATTTTTTTGTAGGAATTGCCAAGCTGATTTAAAAATTCATGTGGAAATGCAAATAATTTGAAATACCCTCTCAACTTTGAAAAAGATGAGCAGATTTGGAAGACTAACCCTACCTGATTTAATGACTTATTTAAAAATTACACTAATCTAGTCAGTCTGGTGTTTCAATTAAAATAGACAAACAGATGAAGGGAACAGAACACAAGAAGAAAAACAGAAATAGACTCATAATATATGGAGTTTTGACAAAGATGTAAAGACATATCAATACACAAAGGAAAGTCTTTTCAGAAAATGGTGCTGGCTTAATTGGCTATCTATAGAGGGAAAAAACCAACTTTGATTCATACCTGCACCTTAAACAAAAATGAATTAAAAATGAACTATATACCTCAATGTAAAACCTAAATCTAATAAAACTTCTAAAAGAATATAGATCAGAAATGTTTGTGAACTTTGGTCAATGAAAGATTTCTTAGATATGACAACCAAAGCATAATCTATAAAAGAAAAAACATAAATACAACTTTGTTATCTTCAAAAACACTGCCGATAGAATGAAAATATAGGTAACATATTAGGAGAAAATGTTTACACCTTATGTAGCTAATAAAGCTATATAATCTATCTGTCTGTCTGTCTATCTATCTATCTATCTATCTATCTATCTATCTCTACATATACATAAGATATAAGAAATTCTCAAAACTCAATAATAATTTTTAAAAACACCAACCCAATTAAAAATTGGCAAAAGATTTGAACAGACACTTCAAAGAATATATACAATGTGAAATAAGCACATGAAAAACATACATCAGGGAAATGCAAATTAATACCACAATAAGACTACACTACACACCTATTAGAATAGCTAAAATTAAGAAGATTGTATCAAGTGTTGACAAGAAAAATTGGAACTCCCATATACTTCCGGTGGGAATTTAAAATAGTAGAACTGCTTTGGAGTATTGTTTGGCAGTTTCCTAAAACAAAGTCTAGAAAATGCCATTATCTAGAGTGACACAGAGTAGATCAGTAGTTGCTTGGAGACTGTGGTCTCAGCAGAAATCTCTATAAAGCAATATTTCTCAAAGTTAGGGCTTTGGACCTTATGCATTAGGATCAATTAGGAAGCCTTATTTGGAACTGCAGTCTTAAATTCAGTGTGCTCAAACTTATATGCTACTTATGCAGAGGACAGTTAGAAAAAGGTGAAATCAGGTAATATAGAGTCAGCACAATTAGGAAAATAAATGTGTTTGCTATATGCAAGTTTGTACTTGTTGAATAATGGAATTGTGGTAAGTTGATTGATGGCCTGATTTAAGAGTACAAGGTAAAAATAGTTACATAAATTAGTTGAGCCTCATTTTTTTCATATAAAACTGGAGGTGATAAAACTTCAGAATTTTTATTTATTAAAAACATTTTTTTACATTTATTTTTGAGAGACAGGGAGACAGAGAGTGAGTGGGGGAGGGGTAGTGGGGGGGGTACACAGAATCTGAACCTGGCTCCAGCCTCTGAGCTGTCACGCGGGGCTCGAACTCACGAACCGTGAGATCATGACCTGAGCTGAAGTTCGATGCTTTACCGACTGAGCCACCTGGGTGCCCCAACTTCAGAATTTTTAAAGGATGAAATATTGTGTGTAAAAGTACATACTACTCTGCCTTTTGAGTTTACATAAAGTGTTTGGATAGGATTAATATTTATATTATTTATTTATTATTAAATCCTTATTTTGGAGTTTAAAATTATTTTCATATATTTTAAATCTTATTTTTATTTGTATTATTGTTATAGTTTATTAATAATTATTTACATTTTATCTTTAAATATATTTGCATGTGTCATTTGAAAGACTCTGTCCTTTACCAAAGAGATATGCTAGATTTTTGTGCCAATACCATGCTGTCTTGATGATTACAGCTTTGTAGTAGAGGCTAAAGTCTGGGATTGTGATGCCTCCTGCTTTGGTCTTCTTCTTCAAAATTACTTTGGCTATTCGGGGCCTTTTGTGGTTCCATATGAATTTTAGGATTGCTTGTTCTAGCTTCACGAAGAATGCTGGTGCAATTTTGATTGGGATTGCATTGAATGTGTAGATGGCTTTGGGTAGTATTGACATTTTGACAATATTTATTCTTCCAATCCATGAGCAGGGAATGTCTTTCCATTTCTTTATATCCTCTTCAATTTCCTTCATAAGCTTTCTATAGTTTTCAGCATACAGATCTTTTACATCTTTGGTTAGATTTATTCCTAGGTATTTTATGCTTCTTGGTGCCATTGTGAATGGCATCAGTTTCTTTATTTGTCTTTCTGTTGCTTCATTGTTAGTGTATAAGAATGCAACTGATTTCTGTACATTGATTTTGTATCCTGCCACTTTGCTGAATTCATGTATCAGTTCTAGCAGACTTTTGGTGGAGTCTATCGGATTTTCCATGTATAATATCATGTCGTCTGCAAAAAGCGAAAGCTTGACTTCATCTTCGCCAATTTTGATGCCTTTGATTTCCTTTTGTTGTCTGATTGCTGGTGCTAGAACTTCCAACACTATGTTAAACAACAGCGGTGAGAGTGGGCATCCCTGTCGTGTTCCTGATCTCAGGGAAAAAGCTCTCAGTTTTTCCCCATTGAGGATGATGTTAGCTGTGGGCTATTCATAAATGGCTTTTATGATCTTTAAGTATGTTCCTTCTATCCCGACTTTCTCAAGGGTTTTTATTAAGAAAGGGTGCTGGATTTTGTCAAAGGCCTTTTCTGCATCGATTGACAGGATCATATGGTTCTTATCTTTTCTTTTATTAATGTGATGTATCACGTTGATTGATTTGCGAATGTTGAACCAGCCCTGCATCCCAGGAATGAATCCCACTTGATCATGGTGAATAATTCTTTTTATATGCTGTTGAATTTGATTTGCTAGTATCTTATTGAGAATTTTTGCATCCATATTCATCAGGGATATTGGCCCGTAGTTCTCTTTTTTTACTGGGTCTCTGTCTGGTTTAGGAATCAAAGTAATACTGGCTTCATAGAATGAGTCTGGAAGTTTTCCTTCCCTTTCTATTTCTTGGAATAGCTTGAGAAGGATAGGTATTATCTCTGCTTTAGACGTCTGGTAGAACTCCCAGGACCAGAAGCCATCTGGTCCTGGACTCTTATTTGTTGGGAGATTTTTGATAACCGATTCAATTTCTTCGCTGGTTATGGGTCTGTTCAAGCTTTCTATTTCCTCCTGATTGAGTTTTGGAAGAGTGTGGGTGTTTAGGAAATTGTCCATTTCTTCCAGGTTGTCCAATTTGTTGGCATATAATTTTTCATAGTATTCCCTGATAATTGTTTGTATCTCTGAGGGATTGGTTGTAATAATTCCATTTTCATTCATGATTTTATCTATTTGGGTCATCTCCCTTTTCTTTTTGAGAAGCCTGGCTAGAGGTTTGTCAATTTTGTTTATTTTTTCAAAAACCCAACTCTTGGTTTCGTTGATCTGCTCTACAGTTTTTTTAGATTCTATATTGTTTATTTCTGCTCTGATATTTATTATTTCTCTTCTTCTGCTGGGTTTAGGCTGCCTTTGCTGTTCTGCTTCTATTTCCTTTAGGTGTGCTGTTAGATTTTGTATTTGGGATTTTTCTTGTTTCTTGAGATAGGCCTGGATTGCGATGTATTTTCCTCTCAGGACTGCCTTCACTGCATCCCAAAGCGTTTGGATTGTTGTATTTTCATTTTCGTTTGTTTCCATATATTTTTTTAATTTCTTCTCTAATTGCCTGGTTGACCCACTCATTCTTTAGTAGGGTGTTCTTTAACCTCCATGCTTTTGGAGGTTTTCCAGACTTTTTCCTGTGGTTGATTTCAAGCTTCATAGCATTGTGGTCTGAAAGTATGCATGGTATAATTTCAATTCTTGTATACTTATGAAGGGCTGTTTTGTGACCCAGTATATGATCTATCTTGGAGAATGTTCCATGTGCACTCGAGAAGAAAGTATATTCTGTTGCTTTGGGATGCAGAGTTCTAAATATATCTGTCAAGTCCATCTGATCCAATGTGTCATTCAGGGCCCTTGTTTCTTTATTGACCATGTGTCTAGATGATCTATCCATTTCTGTAAGTGGAGTGTTAAAGTCCCCTGCAATTACCACATTCTTGTCAATAAGGTTGCTTATGTTTATGAGTAATTGTTTTATATATTTGGGGCTCTGGTATTCGGCGCATAGACATTTATAATTGTTAGCTCTTCCTGGTGGATAGACCCTGTAATTATTATATAATGCCCTTCTTCATCTCTTGTTACAGCCTTTAATTTAAAGTCTAGTTTGTCTGATATAAGTATGGCTACTCCAGCTTTCTTTTGGCTTCCAGTAGCATGATAAATAGTTCTCCATCCCCTCACTCTCAATCTAAAGGTGTCCTCAGATCTAAAATGAGTCTCTTGTAGACAGCAAATAGATGGGTCTTGTTTTTTTATCCAATCTGATACCCTATGTCTTTTGGTTGGCGCATTTAATCCATTTACATTCAGTGTTATTATAGAAAGATACGGGTTTAGAGTCATTGTGATGTCTGTATGATTTATGCTTGTAGTGATGTCTCTGGTACTTTGTCTCACAGGATCCCCCTTAGGATCTCTTGTAAGGCTGGTTTAGTGGTGACAAATTCCTTCAGTTTTTGTTTGTTTGGGAAGACCTTTATCTCTCCTTCTATTCTAAGTGACAGACTTGCTGGATAAAGGATTCTCGGCTGCATATTTTTCCTGTTCAGCAAATTAAAGATCTCATGCCAATCCTTTCTGGCCTGCCAAGTTTCAAAAGAGAGATCAGTCACGAGTCTTATAGGTCTCCCTTTATATGTGAGGGCACATTTACCCCTTGCTGCTTTCAGAATTTTCTCTTTATCCTTGTATTTTGCCAGTTTCACTATGATATGTCGTGCAGATCGATTCAAGTTACGTCTGAAGGGAGTTCTCTGTGCCTCTTGGATTTCAATGCCTTTTTCCTTCCCCAGTTCAGGGAAGTTCTCAGCTATTATTTCTTCAAGTATCCCTTCAGCACCTTTCCCTCTCTCTTCCTCCTCTGGGATACCTATTATGTGTATATTATTTCTTTTTAGTGTATCACTTAGTTCTCTAATTTTCCCCTCATACTCCTGGATTTTTTTATCTCTCTTTTTCTCAGCTTCCTCTTTTTCCATAACTTTATCTTCTAGTTCACCTATTCTCTCCTCTGCCTCTTCAATCCGAGCCGTTGTGGTTTCCATTTTGTTTTGCATTTCGTTTAAAGCGTTTTTCAGCTCCTTGTGACTGCTCCTTAGTCCCTTGATCTCTGTAGCAAGAGATTCTCTCCTGTCCTCTATACTGTTTTCAAGCCCAGCGATTAATTTTATGACTATTATTCTAAATTCACTTTCTGTTATATTATTTAAATCCTTTTTGATCAGTTCATTAGCTGTTGTTATTTCCTGGAGATTCTTCTGAGGGGAATTCTTCCGTTTGGTCATTTTGGATCGTCCCTGGGGTGGTGAGGACCTGCAGGGCACTTCCCCTGTGCTGTGGTGTATAACTGGAGCTGGTGGGCGGAGCCGCAGTCAGACCTGATGTCTGCCCCCAGCCCACCGCTGGGGCCACACTCCCACTGGTGTGTGCCTTCTCTTCCCCTCTCCTAGGGGTGGGATTCACTGTGGGGTGGCGTGGCCATCTGGGCTACTTGCACACTGCCAGGCTTGTGGTGCTGGGGATCTGGCATATTAGCCGGGGTGGGTCGGCAAGGTGCGCGGGGGCAGGAGGGGCAGGCTTAGCTCGCTTCTCCTTAGGTGATCCACTTCAGGAGGGGCCCTGTGGCAGCGGGAGGGAGTCAGATCCGCTGCCGGAGGTTTGGCTCTGTAGAAGCACAGAGTTGGGTGTTTGCGCAGAGCGAGCAAGTTCCCTGGCAGGAACTGGTTCCCTTTGGGATTTTGGCTGGGGGATGGGCGGGGGAGATGGCGCTGGCGAGCGCCTTGGTTCCCCAACAAACTGAGCTCTGTCGTCCCCGGGCTCAGCAACTCTCCCTCCCTTTGTCCTCCAGCCTTCCCGCTTTACGAGCAGAGTTGTTAACTTATGACCTCCCAGATGCTAAGTCCCGCTTGCTCTCGGAACACACTCCATCCGTCCGGCCCCTCCGCTTTTGCAAGCCAGACTCGGGGGCTCTGCTTGGCCGGCGGGCCGCCCCTCCGCCCTGGCTCCCTCCTGCCAGTCCGTGGAGCGCGCACAGTCTCGCCGCCCTTCCTACCCTCTTCCGTGCGCCTCTCATCTGCGCTTGGCTCCGGAGACTCCGTTCTGCTAGTCTTCTGGTGGTTTTCTGGGTTATTTAGGCAGGTGTAGGTGGAATCTAAGTGATCAGCAGGACGTGCGGTGAGCCCAGCGTCCTCCTATGCCGCCATCTTACCCCTTCTGTCGAGATATGCTAGATTTTTGTATGTGTACTAACCAAAACTGATTTCTTTTCTCTTCTTTGGTTCAATAATAATAATGGAAAAAAGGGCAGGGCTTTAAAGTTAGCAGTCTTTAAAAAGACCTTAACGTCATTCCTATTGTTGTGGATTACCATGTTCAAAGTACAACTTGGGAACACTTGTCTCATCATCAAATGAAAACCCCGAAGGCAGCTAAATGAATGAGCCAACCTTCTATTTACTCTATGCAATAACTTGTGATCTTCTAGAGGATCATGAACAACATGCTGTCTGTTTGGAATACTCGTCTTTGTTGATGATGGTTCAGTATATTCTACCAGTACTGTCTTATATAACCATCCCTCTGAATCATTTTGGGACCACCATGGCCACGCTCTGTCCAGTTGAGATTGTAGTCCCAAGATTCTCTGCATGAATACAGAGTTAGTAGGGCATTTTGCTTCCTGGCAGAGGTTCTAAATGCTATACATAAATCTCACCACTATCCTGGACTAGAAAGCATTCTGGAAAACCAAGGCTCTTGAGCACTTCTTCCATGTCACTGCCATATCTTTATATTTTACTTCCTCATCCCAATTGCTTCCCCAAAAAACCAATGCTTTCACCTACCCGCCCCCCCCACCCCCGCCAAAATTTAGATCCTTTAATTGTATGTTAGTAGTGAGGCTCTCATCCAAGCTGGACATCTGTGATCAAGACTGGTATCTTGAGTTTGCCCTTCCTCAGTTTTATGTGTATAATACAATTTTATTACATAGTCACCAGTTTCTCATGAGTATGGATTCTGTTCCCTGATTGCTCTCATTCACAAGATGACACTTGTTGAGATCTAAGTAGATCAACTGATATCTTTATCATTCTCTGCAAACAAATATTTTTCTTTTACTATGCAATGGATTCCAGTGTTACTTCAGTCTTAGTTAAGGGAATCTCTGTGACTTTTCCTATATCTAGCAAAATCCTAGGAAACATTAATGTATTTGTGTCTGTGTAGAACTGTTTATTCTTCTACTATAGCTCATAGTGAGTTATGAATTATTGGTGATTTGTTTCTTTACTCTTTGAAGACAGTAACTGTCTGGTTCACAACCTGGCATGGTTCTGGGGTTCTATTAGGTATTCAGTTGATGCTTAATGATTGCTTCATTGAGTAATGATTCTTTATATAACATAATAGTTTAAAAAATTCAAGAAACACTAAATTCATTCAATTTCCTTTATTGAGTATTTGTAATAAAAAAAGAGGTATAAAGTCTTGTTCCTAAGTCCAAACCACTTATTAATTTAAACCTTGAGTTTTCCGATTACCCAATTTGAAGTCATTCTTTTTATAACTGAAAAAATTGTTTTATTGAAAATTTGAGATAAAAATATGTATTGAAAAAAGCATATGGCAAACATTTCAAGAGTACAAAATTAGTTGTAGAAATAACATAATTTACTGGTAATCCCACATTGTATTAGAAATGTGTGAAGTTTTTTGACATAAAAGTTTTGTTTGCTTGTTTTTTTAGTACTGAGCACCCAGTTTTATAGCTTAGCTTCCCATGGAGAGGTACCTGCTCGCATACATTTTATCTATCTCTTAGATTCAAGGCTTAATCTTCTCAATGGAATGGGAGACTTGAATTTTGATAACTCAGGTGACAAGAATCTTCTTTGATGGATTCCAAAGTTAGCTAGAATTTTTAATGTCAGTATGTAAGAGCCCGTATGTAAGGTGTTCTATTTCCTTCAGTTCCTATCCCACAGCAGACTAACCCCCACAATTTCCTTCATGTTTCTTATTCAGAGAAAAAAAAGATGAAATTTGTATTCGGAATTTTTCTGTGTTTGCTTTTTTTGTGCTGGTGTTTCTTTTCCTGAAGTCAGTGTGGCTCTCATAATTTTCGCTTAGCATCAGGTTATTGATTTAGGGTGGTATAAATTTTGCTGTCTGGTTGCTGGATTTTCACTGAGAACGACCTTCTCTGGATCGTCTTCTAGATCCTGATAGGAAGAAAGAAGAACACATAGATTGTAAATGTGATGAAACTTTAGAATTTAACAATATGATATCCTATGCATGACTATATCTATAAAGACCATCATTTCTTTCTGTATTAAACATTAGATTCTGTTTTCTTAATATCCTGTTTATGGTGATGAAATCAAGGTTATCTTTCGATTAAAAGTGTATGAGAATAATAATTTGAAGTTTGATTTTAGTTCTTTAGAAAACTTGGATGAATAGGATGTTTAGAAGAAATCCCTGATAAAACCTTCAATTAAAAAGTATTTGTATAATTGATTCTTTAATTTCAATTGTCTATGTTGGGTTGGTTTAAAATCAGATATACCTATAATGCATTTACAATCCTTGAAATTTCTTTTGACTATTAATATATAATTATTTTAGAAAGTCCAATTTGGAATTCGTTTGAAGTTCCACATGGAAAATCTGTCATTGTTTAATCTATTAGAATGCAAGAGAACCTGAGTGAAAGATTAGAAAATGCATATAAATATAGTTATGAAGAAAACTGTAGTGCATGGGTAATATATGCATGTGTATAATCTACACATTATATCAAAATTTTGTAGAAAGTTATATTAATAACTTTCTATATGTGTATAGTTTTATTTTTTTAATGTTTATTTTTGAGAGAGAGACAGAGCGTGAGTGGGGGAGGGGCAGAGAGAGAGGGAGACACAGAATCTGAAGCAGGCTCCAGGCTCAGAGCTGTCAGCACAGAGCCTGATGTGGAGCGGGAACCCACTAATGTTTACTAACGTTTAATTTTACTAATGTTTCAAACTGTAGCCTGATCTCTAACATTTTTAGAGAGTTCAGGTTCACCAGCAACCAACTTTTGCTTGGCTCATATTCAAGGATTTCTTTTCAACTTAACTCTACTTGAATCTACTTTAGTGGTTCCAAAAATCTAGCACTTTACTTGAGTATGATTGCCTTTCCTTTAACATTTGTTATCCTTACATCTTACTGATAGTGTAGAACATGAATAAGTTATTTTCTGATTTTTATCAGCAAAATACTTTGCCTCAAAATTTGCTAACTTGTCTCCCTGAAAGACAACAAGATCCAATAAAATATATTAAAACATTACCCTTTGGATGTATCTCCTATGCACAGTACTATCAATACATTTACCTTGAACTCTTTTGTTGGCTTGTATCTTCCTCACAGGTGTGTCTAAAATTAAATAGTTGTAGTTAGAAATACTTTCAAGTTATGGCTAACATAGACAGGAGACCATAATTAAAGAAAAGTATAAAGTTTAAAATAAGCATCACTTAAACGTGTAGTTTTTTTTGGAATCATGAGACTTTTTCATTGGCTACAGACAGGCATTTGTTGTCCACTGATGAGAAGGAATGTTCACTGTTTGCAAAACATTGTTTCATTATGGCATTTGGAGCCCCATACAATGTGTCATTTTTCCGTAGAGTAAGTGACTTATATGACTTTTTCACCTTTTTTATAAAAAGCATTGCTTTATGATGAAGGAATATTTAATATTATATACAGTGTAACAGAAGTGTCTTCCCAGAGATATTGAGTCATTTTTCCAGTCATTCCTATTTGTGATGTATCAGACTTCTGCCTCTGAAATTCTCATTGTAAATTAATTCACAATTACCTTATAGAACACCAGGGCAGCAAGATAGCATTGGCCTAATAACTCTAGAAATATAATATTAACCAACTTAGGAAATGTGTGCCAACATACTCCCAAGTTTAATTCCAATCCTGTAAGACCATTTATAAAATTAACTAGTTAAAAATAATAAAAGCTTTCATATTTAAGATTTTAAAGTGTTTCGTAACTATACAGTTTTTTTGTTGTTATAGTTGCATAATACTTCCCAATTCCTTGTTTTTCTTTAACTCCTCAACAAGACCCCCTGGTAGGCCCAAATTCACATTTTCACTCTGCTATTGGATGCTTAAGATCAAGGTTAAATGTCGTTTCTACAGTGACTTCATTTTTCTGCTTACCTTGTAAAATTTTTTTCTATACATTTCTTGCTTTTATATATTATTTATACCCAATAATCAGGTCAAAATCTTTCTATTTTATATATATATATATTTTTTTCAATTCTCTGAAATTCCATTAAAAAGTAAAGCAAGAAACTGTCACCAACAGTTAAGTAAGAAACATTTTAAAAATGTTTGAATAATTTTGTTTCTACATGGCACATTTCCAACATGGTTTATTTCCCACGGAATATAAGATGTGTAATCACTTATGATACGTTGTTAATAGAGTAAAATACAGAACTGTAGAAAACCTCATTAGATTCGATATTGAGTCTAAGTTTTTTTGAGATAGAAAAGTCTGGATTATGGACTATGGTCCAATTGATATATTTCCATTAACTTCAGGTTTATTTGGTAACAAAATAAGGGCTTATAAAATATAGTCAAGAAGAGATGGATCCAGTCTTTAATTAGTGAATAAGACCATTGTTTGTAATGGACTTGTTAAACTCCAAATAACAGTTACTGTATAATTTAAAGCAAGCTCACAGAAGTATTCGCAGCATTACGTTTCAAAACAAGTACTTACACTCAGATTTTCTTTCATATACTTGGCAGCATCCAATTAAGTAATTAATTTGTTACTAGTTTGCTATGATAATATTAAAATAAAAGTATTAATTGTTTGCAAAAAAAAATCTTTAGGAGAAAGTCTAATAAAGTGTAGAAAACCAGATTTGTTCCCAGTGGCTTTCTGCTATCTCAATATGAATGAAAGTGGGATCAAGTCATATGCTTGGAGAAGCAAAATGTGGGAGAATAAACCAATCATGTGAATGATCCCACATGAAGGCCCCTCCCTACCATGTTTTATGAAACACGCAAAGTGCTTCAGTCCAATTATTTATAGGATTTTTGCATATTTACCACGGGTATGGCTCTCAGAAATTTAAATTAGGTGTAAAATATTACTTCATTACATTTATACTATATAAGTGTATTGTGTTAATATAGTTGGCCATGATATTTACAGTAGCTAGCGTTACTGGGAGCTTGTGTTTACTGAGCATTATTCCAAGTGCTTTTCATACATTAACTCATTTATATGTAAGTGACATTACTATCCTCATTTTCAGATGAAGAATCAACTTAAGTTAGTTTGAGTTGGAGCCTAGATCAAAAGCCAGACCTGCAAGCTGATCCCTTTTCTCTACACAGGCTTTACATGTTATATTGGCAGATTTGTCAAAACCATCCAAAATGACTTGTTTTTTGTTCCTTCCTCTATAGCTTGATATTCTCCCTTAATTACTTTGGTAGTTTTAGTAAATGTAATTTTATCTAAGATAAGTGTGAAACTTCTATGCATTTCATGAGAACATTTTTTAGTTGGGGGCTTGGATGTACTTCAATGATAAATCACAATATTGAAACCAAAAGGGCCACTGAGCCATGTTACTAGTCATGACTAGAATAATTGAGGAATATACTCAATTCATCAAAATGTACTACATGTATCACTATAAGCAGTCTAGATAGAAAACTCCAAGCTTTCATATGAAGACTACAGTTTGGATAGAGATCAATTATCTATACTATGAAAGTACAAAAGCAAGCCTTGCGTGATGTACTCTTTATTCACAGCAGCTTCTTTGGAAATAGGTATCTCAGGATCTGGACATTTATAACTCAGTGATGACGCATTGGTTTTACAGGGCTAGGAAAAAAAAATACTAGCATGTCTAGTTAGTTTCCAGATACTAGTAACTATGCTGTCTTTCTTATGAGAAGAAAAGCCTTAGAAATGTTTTTTAAAATTTGTGATGTGGCATTGTGGAAATTAATGCTTTATAGATATGTAGAGAAACCAAATATTGAGAACTAAAGGAATCAACCTCTGGGATAAAAGAAACAGGAGTTAAAGAAAGATTTCCTTAACTAAAATTAGAATATCATATTCTTGTAGCAGGTATATTTTCTTTTGCCTGAAGTTATTGTTATGTACTTAGTTCGCTGTCTATAATCGACTTGTTAACTGGGGGTTGTTAAAGGTGAAGAAAACATACTTACCTGAAGTTTAAGACTAAATAAAGCAAAGCAATGTATATATAGGTGCAGCTACTAATTGATTCATTCTCTAAAAAGCACTGCCATTCTACAAAGCTGCTTACTATGGCAAGGACTTAACCAAAAAAAAAAAAGAATTCAATTTAACCTTCATAATATCTTCACCACTTCCCTCAAATCCTTGTTTTCCTAGCTGACAGTTAAACATTTGTGGGTAGATGAGTAAATTCTGTATTAGATCATACAGAAAACCTTGATTCTATTACGGCTTTGGCTGTGTCACACTCTCCCTACAGTCTGAACGGAAATCTTGTATTTTTCAGACACATATTTTTCTATTGAGGGGAAATTTAATCATTGGTTAAATAAAAATTATTTATTTTTACTATCGCTGAAGGGTCTCAACACTATACATAAGAGATTTTACCTATATAAAATAAAGAATAAAGAAACAATTGCTTAAAATATGTGTGGTCCCAAAAGAATTTACATCTTCTTGGACATAGTGATAACAAATTAAGCAGAAAAACCATCTTGGACAATACTTTGGAGAAACACCAAGTTTCAGTTGTGTTTCTCAGATATTTCAAGAAGTATTTTTGATTTTTGTGAATAATTTATATGCTTCTTTAAAACAATTTGTCATCTAAATACTTTTGTTTTTAATAAAATGAACTAGAAATTCATTTATTCAAATGCCAATTACCCAAATAATATTTCATTAGTATTTACTATTTCTTTGAATAATTACCATTTAGAGTTTGCATAAGATTTTGAATTCTTTTTTTCTCCTTTGCTTTTAAAAGTAGGTCCTTTTAATGCCATAGACAGAGAACATTCATACTTTAAAGATTAATTTCATATGCAAAATAATTTACATCTCCAGGTATAGATTATCACTCAAACTGTTAGAAGAAACAGATATTCATTCTCAAGAATGTAGTTTGGAAAAGAAAATTGCTAAATGCACTGTTTTGTTTTTATTTCTAGATCTATGCACTTAAAAAATCTATAAACATGCTTTTTATTATTGTTGTGGGGGCAGTGAATACGTTTTTTTAAATATAAAAAGTATGTCAATTTAGACTTCTTTAAACAACTACCAATTTAAAAAGTATTTTTCTTTCATATACTTAAAATATCCTTACAATTATCTGTATCAAAGAAAAAAAATATTCATTGCTCCCCAAGTTTATACCATACAACTTTTTAAAGACCGTTTCAACTAGTAATCATTTCTTCATTATTATTATTTAAACTTCTATTGAACTGATCAGTCTCTTAAGACAACGTATGATGTTGTCTTTTTCAACCTTATGAAAAGAAAAACCTGAATGTTCAGTCTTTAAAAAGTTGAAGAATTCAGTCACCAGAACCTGTTAGGTGGGTTAGTGGTTTTCCTTTTACTAACCTCCCTGAAGCAGTCTTTTAATTTCTTCATCTTCAAATAAATGACCATCACCTCCTTCAATGAATTTGGTGACCTTGGTGACCTCTGAGAGGATACATGTTTATAGCAGAAATTGGTTTATGTAATAGAAACACAGGAGACTTGATGTGATACATAATGGCATCTGGCAAACAATGAATTCCAGACCAACACTTGGTTCTTTTTCTATCTTTAGTGTTGGTTTTTGATAAGTCAGTTTTCTTATAAGGCTATTGAACAATATATCACAAAACAATCAATACAACCCAATGTCATTTGGATTTCATTCTCTATCTTTGGGCTTTTTATCACATGCTGGCATGGAACTTGAATGAAAGAATGAGATAGAGTAGAAAACCTGTAAAAGGGCTCAAAGATTATCTTAGACTGAAACAGGTAGCTCAGGTCAAGTCACATTTTAATTTTTCTACACCTTCTTGCAATATTTATTGCTGACCTTCCTGCAATAATTTCTTCAGTGTTTCTTCTGTTTCTCCACCACCAGTGGAAATCCTAGTGTATTTTATTTCAGGACCTGAAAGAAAGAAAATTTTTTTTTTTTAAAAAAGGTCTAAAACAGCGATGGGCAAACTTCCTACGGAAAGGGCCAGATAGGAAGTATTTTAGACTTTGTAAGGCCATACGGCTCGTGGTGCAGCTATTCACATTGCCATTGTAGTGTGAAAATAGTTACACACGTTATATGAAGGACTGATCACACTGGGTTCCAAACAGAACTTTACATAAGTAGGTGGCCCAAGCCATAGTTGCTGACTGCGCATTTAAACAAATACTTAAAACATGGCTGAATTCAGAATTTTAGGCTAATTCATTGGTGGGAGACTGACACACGTTTGCTAAACTGATCAGCTGCCTTATACAAACTTGTGTATATTTCAGTATGTAGATGTGTAATAAACCTTAAGCTAAATGGAAAAATCAAAGGAGGGAATCATTTTTCTTCTAGGATTTACTAACTCATTACAAATAGCAAGGGGAAAATGTTATGTCACATGTATGAATATGTATGATAAAAACACATGCTTACAGATTAGTCCACAAATTCCAATTCAGAGAAAAACACAGATTAAATAGTTAGGATAATATTATTGCTGTCGAAAATGATGTATCTTCAGTAACCACCATGAAAATGACTTAGTCAATTTCTCTAGTGATTCTTATAGAGACAGAGCTTTTTTTAAGATTTACTATGGTTTTATCTTTATAATTCAAGCATAGTTCCATGTATGGAATCAAAGATTACCTGTAATGATTCGTTCTTCTCTTGTCTCTTTTTCGGTTATTTCCACAGGCACTCCATCAATGATTTTAGTGTATTTTTTAATAATTGGCTCTAAAAGTAGGGGAAGAAAAATGCATATGGTATATCCCCTTATGATGCCTAAACTGCCAAATGTAGACATTTTCATTATTAAATATATTTCTCAAAGCCATACCATTTAGAATTCAAACATAATCATTTGGGGGACATATCTTAAATAGGTTTAGATCAACAAATGTCTAAAAAGCGTAGTAGTTATGTCCTGAATCTTGGGTGAGGGAGAGAGCTAACTCTCCATGCCATACTTATTTTCTGACAATGGAGTGAGTGTTTAGTAAGAATCCAGGGAATTATCCATCATTAGAGTGGGAACCCTGCTGGAGACTCCCCGCAGTGACTGATTAGTCAACCTTATACAATGGTCATTTTTTCTTCTAAATCCAATAGATCACTTTGTATTGACATTATTATTATCATTATATTTCATAATCATCACTTGCATATGCATGATATGCATATGTTGGACCTGGTGGCTTAATGGTTAAATTAACTCCAATTTGTTACATTGGCTTAATTTCATTAAAGGTAAATTGTATTTTATTTGTAAGTGAGAAAAATATTCCCACAATTTATATAAAAATAAAGCCAAGAGAAAACATCAGATGTTCAATATATTTAACCAACACTATTTCAAAATGATCACAGTGATCCTAACTAGGCTTTAGGAAATACACATAACGCACCTCCATGGATCACTTCAGTTACTGTTTCACCTTCTTTAATCAGTCTGAGCTCAGGTTCACCTTCAATTTTGACCTTTGTTATTGTGGGTCCTGAGGTATTGTTTTAGGAGACAAATTATCATGTTAAGGCAGTTCTTTAACTTTGACAGAACAGGAAATTTGTTTTAACACTTGGTGTTATTCAAACATCAAAGTGGTTTCAGGTTCCATGAAATCAATTTTAAACATTTCCCATTGTCTTCAAATTAAGCAGTATTTATGAGACCAAATGACTCAGTCTATTGGTGTGCTACTACAATTACTTTCATGATTCATGTTTTAGCATTTAGCATAAGTTCATCCATTCATTTGCAGTTGTGAAGTAGAATCACAGAAGGTATTATATGTCGCTGTACTTTGTGAATTATACAGTATGTACAAATTTAAGTTGCTCTAATGATAAGTAATTTAGATCTTACTTTACTATGCTGATATCATCTATAACTTTCATTAAATTTTTAAATTTAATTTTTAATTACTCAATACTGTACACTTTTTATCAAATGTGCATGAGACTGAACATTTAAAAAAACCTCAACCTTTGGTACATATATTTAAGACACCAAATTTCAGATTTTCTGGGAAAATGAATTTGAGTACTTACCTTATATATGAAAATTATTTATTGATTAATAATTACTAATTATTTTAATAATTAATATACTAATTAATAATAAAACAGTCCTTCAAATGCAGAAGTTAAACAAATGTTGCATTTGACTTACAAAATGATTTTGCTCCCAGAGAAAATCATTTTGAATGTTAGAAAGCTGATTACTGCATTAGTTGACCAAGACTATTTTATAGAGAAGAAAAGTAAAGTTCAGTACATTTAACTCATACTGTAACACCCTTCAGCAGTTGAATGTCACTATATTTGCTTATCCTTGAGAGGCTTTATTTGTCCAGAAATTTTCAATGTTACACCATTACCCAGAGTTAGTCTAAAACAATCTAAAATAATGAAGGTAATTGTTCATTCAAATAATAAATGAATGATATCATAATATTTGATCTGTGGGACCAAGGGATATTGAGTATCAAGTGTAAGTCCAGGTTTTTAAGGTGTAGAAATTTCAAAAGGAAAATACACCTAAGGAATTTAAGAACAGAAATGAGTTAATAAAACATCCAAATCAACACTTCTTTTGGAAAAGCCTAAACTGAAATTTCAGAAACACCCTCTATCATGATGCTCTATGAAGGTAGGGATTTTTATCAAATCTTTTTTTTTTTTTCACATTTACTGCCAGCACTTAGGAGAATGCCTAGCACTATAATAAGATTCTCAGTAAGTGTTTGTTGAAATGAATTTCAGTTGATTTATTCTTAATTCTGTAATTGGTTAAGTACCCTTTATAAGAAATACTTTAAATTGTATTTTGGAGTCTAGTATATACTCAGTAAGAATTCAGGAGTCCTTAATGAACCTGCAAAAGTTCAGTGATAGGGAAATGCCAGTAGCAATGTTAGAGCTGGACAATTGTGAATGGCTGTCAAGATAATTACGTGTTTCCTTCAGTATGTTACACAGACATAAAACTTCTGAATCTTTGAACTTAAAAATTTTTAATACGTCGGTGACATGACCCCATTTGTCATCCTTGTTCCCTTTCTAGGAAGAACCCAGGTAGAGTTGATGCTCCACTGGGTGCCTAATTCAAGAAAGATTAATACAATAGAATCCCACTGGCAAAAATCGGGAAGATAAATGGGTTGAAGAAGCTTGAAAGAAAAGATAGGAATCTTTGGAAATAAAAACACATGTGAATGATTTTGATTATAGAAGCTGTGTACAAGTGATTCTATAAATTTTTAGGGAATCTAGTTTTAAAAAGAGTATAAGAATGTTAAAATCAAATGTATTACCAAGCATTATTTGATAATTTTCATTAAGATGATCAAGAAAAATTTCTCAACAAAAATTTAAGTGATTTAATTTCTTAAGACACCAAATTCTCATCAAAATATAAAAGAAATCAAATGACCATAGGTGTAGTATTTTTTTAGTAAGCACAGATTTCAAAGCCTACATCAATTATCAAATTTAGGTCTCAAGAATAAAAATATAGATAATTAATTATCTAGGAAATAAACTTTTCTATGTATGTTTCCAATATTTAAATGTAAATCATGGCCTGCCTTTAAAGGAACAGACAAAAATATTCAAGAAATTGCCATCTCAATTTACAGAATGAGAAGAAATATCAAAAATAATCAAAGTTATATCAAATAATCAAAAATAATTAAAGTAATAGTTTTTTTGACATTCAATTGAGAACATGATTTATTCTCTTTTTTGAAGATTGTTTCTATCCTTCTTAAGAATAAAGGAGAAATCCTGGTCTTTTCACTGTGGTAAGTCACCACATTAAGATGCTTAGACATAAAAATAAAATGTTCTTACGGTCTGACCCTTGGTAATAATTAAAATGCATGAAATAAAGGTGGCATCAAAAATGTTGGAGTTGGCTAACAGACAGTGACGGTAGAAAGAAAACTATTTAATATTGTAGTCTGAAATACCAGAAGGAAAATAAATATACCAATTGATGTATATTATATATGTGTATATAAGAATATGTGTATTCTCAATATGTAAGTTCAGGACTGCAATTAAGAATACTTATTTCTTTTTGACTTAATGCACCAGCTGCTTATTCCTTCATCTGTTTCTGGTGGTCTGATTTAAAAATATATCATATGCGGTTATTATTTTAAAAGCTTTCATCAATGTACAGCTTCAGTGCTCTCTTAGATGGTTGAATGAAAAATGCCTGTATTTTTGGAAGAGCTTCTTATAACAAGATATCCGTGTGGGGAGATTGGAGATAAAGCTACAAAATAGTACACTGAAGGAGTCTAATTGTGGTATAAAATAAAGCTCGGATTTATTTGTTTATTTGTTTACTTATGTATTTATCTGGGTTCTAGTGCTAATGCGATGGCCAATTAGGTTGAAATGAAATCAAGTACAAGCAAATGTACTGAAAGTATTAGGAATGCACCATCTACTCTGCTAACTAATTTGCATTCCGCATTCTGCAATCACATGAGCATGCCATTGATATAGAAATATTTAGCATGTTAGTTTCAAAAAGAATGTAGATACATTCATAGAAATCAGTCTATTACTTGGATTTTTTTCCACAAAGAAGGAACCATGTATAACAGTTGATTTTACCTTCAGTTTTGATAATAGGCTGAAGACTGCCTTCAATCACTTTAATTTTTGGTTCCACAACTTTGGTTATAATTTTAGTTGCTGCAAGTATAGAAAGTGGAACAGAAATGATGTTTACATAAAAACAACCTGAATAAAATTGTCCTCCCTCTCTTTTAATCTTTGCTGGGTACTGAGGTATAAGGGGTGGTAATGTGTTCAGGCAGTCAGGTCCAGTAAATATTCACGGTACATTATCTATCGTCTTCTCATGTCCAGATGGTGTACTCTGAAGTCCAGACACATGGATTTGTTCCAGTGAAATATATACACACTAAGTGAGGAATTCTATCTAGAGACCTGTAATTTTGAACTGCAACACTAAAGCTCTTTACCTTCTTTAGTACTTCTTGAAAATATTGGCTGCATAGCAACAGAAGACAAATAAACATGATTAATTTCATGCGATTCATAATATCTTCAATTGCATTGTTGGGTTTTTTTTCTCATAAGAAAAAATGAAAGACAAAGACAAAATATTTTTCATGCATTTGATAACAGTGATATAGAGAGGAAAATATGAAAAAATAGTTCAAAATAATTAAAAGTAAAAATAAATTTCAACCAGCCAAATATGAGCTCTATGCAACAAATATGATATGATCAGTATTTAAATTATAGGCTAAAATGTTTAGTTTTCAGCCTTAATATCATCATCATTTTTTTAAAACTTAGAAGTATGTATTTGAAATGTGCCATCCATCCAACTCCAACTCGGAAAATAATATGCAAAATATATTTAAAATAGCAGCAAACTATTTGGTTGCCTTTTTTTTTTTTTTTTTTGTACAGATTAACTGGAAATGTGCCTCTGGAGCCATACAACCAGAGCTACTGGCTTTTGTCATTTCTACTTAGAAACCTTAAAAGATGGCTCCATTAGGGGTGCCTGGGTGGCTCAGTCAGTTAAGCTTCTGACTTCAGCTCAGGTCATGATCTCACAGCTTGTGGGTTCAAGTCCGGTGTTGGGCTCTGTGCTGACAGCTCAGAGCCTGGAACCTACTTCAGATTCTGTGTCTCCCTCTCTCTCTAACCCCCTCCACCCCAACTCACTCTCTGTCTGTCTCTCTCTTTCTCTCAAAAATAAATAAACATTAGGGGCGCCTGGGTGGCTCAGTCAGTTGAGCAGCTGACTTCGGCTCAGGTCATGATCTCACAGCTCGTGAGTTTGAGCCCCGCGTCCGGCTCTGTGCTGACAGCTCAGAGCCTGGAGCCTGCTTCGGATTCTGTGTCTCCCTCTCTCTCTGTTCCTCCCCTGCTCATTCTCTGTCTCTCAAAAATACATAAACATTAAAAATAAATTTTAAAAATAAATAAACATTAAAAATGTTTTTTTTTTTTTTTTTTTAATGACGGCTCCATTAGATAGTGGGCCACACTAAAGCTAACTGCAATTATAACAGATTGTGTTGACACATTAGAGATGAGATGTTAGCACAATTTGGGTTTCTGTCACATTCTCACCTTTGGTTTCTGAAATGTTTAGCTGTGTCAACTTTTAAAAATTCCTATGAGTTCCAGACCTTAATTGTGACTATGTTTCAGTCATATCAAATTTTATATCTTGAAATCTTAAATTATGAAGCTCTAAAATATATCAAATCTATGCATCTAATTACTGATCCCACAAGTGGTCTTGCCACAGGAAACCTTTCCATGAAAACTAAATCCACAGAGGTCTCTGCTGCTACTATCAAAATGGGTTAATTACTTTTAGCATAAATTTTCAAGTGGGACTCAAAGTATGGGATGTTGCTATAGGTTGGTAGCTTTGTTTCAATCTTGCTTGACTGAAGACTTAAATAGTTTTGACAAGTCCTGGGCTGAGGATCAAATACTGATTTTATTCTGCTGTACCTCAAATGTTATGTATTTGGCAACATATACTAAAGAGAATTTTTTCCCCATACAATTGAAAACTATGATATTTTGGGGATAAGAATAATATATAGCAAGGAAATCAAAGAAATTTTAGAGACAAGTCAATAAAGGAACATAAAAATGGAATCTTAGTTTTAATTATTCTCCACCTCTATTTGAGGGACACTTCTAAATAGCAGCATTCCCATGTGGGGAGGAGTTAAAGAAACATCTGGCATCAGAATGCAAATCTCTGAGCAGTTTCAAGAGCTTTGAGTAGGTAGACAAGGTGTATTCGACTTACATATTTTCGTAAATCGTAACGTATTTTCTGTGAGTGAGGATCCAATTTTAAGAGAGGAAAATAAAGGAATTATAAGCTTGTGGCTCACTCTAAGCAAAATACTGCATTGGCACATGTAGAAAGTAGTGGACCTTTAATGGATAAAGTAGGAAAGGTAAAGAAATGTAGTATAGTTATACATCTTTAGTGAGAAAGATGACATAACATTTCTGATGAATAGAGCCCATAATGATTCTTTAACTTGTTACAGAATATATACAAGATTGTATACTTCCATACTGGAATTTATACCAGGTTGAATCATAGCTATTCCAGCTCCATCCTCAAACAGTGCTGAGCTGGCCTGATACTGGATTTGCATGTGTTATTATTACATCATTGAAATCAGCAGACATTTTGTTTTGCTCCTCACATTTTCTTTATTCTTTTTCCATATCTAGTGTAAATCTTAAGGAATTTTTTTTATTAAATAACAGAATGATCACAGTATAAAATGGAGTTATTTTCTAGCCAGGGTAAATGTGGGAATTGAAGTAATCCTTTAACTACTGGTGCATTTTGAGTGTTTAATTGTAGAGCCAAAACAAAATGAAAAGAATTTCTGCTCTGAAAGCTACAACAAAGGAAAGAAAAAAGACAAATGACGAAAAAAGCACATTGGAAAAAGAATACTACACGTTAACAGTTATGAGAATGAAATGCCCTTTACCATTGTTAAGTAGTAGAGGTTTAATTTTGATAATCTGGTAAAGTCAGGGATAAAAGAACCTTGGAATCTAGGAACTTAGGTTTATTGCCTGGCAAAGACCAATTTTTGGATTTGGATTTCTCCCCATCCACTTTTGGATGGGGAGAGTTTTTGAACTGCCAATTCATAAACATTAGGATTCTTTGGCACACCCCTCCCACCGTGCCCTTAGAAAGCTGATGGCTTGAGGGTGGAATGAACTACAAATCCTTCAGCAGTGTTACTTCTGTGTCCATACATCTGAATTTTCAGATAGCTCTGGAATGCCTTTTGGCTGTCTCTCCTCTTCGTATGTTTGTATGTCTTTTTTTTTTCCATGCTAGCAATTATATTTTACTGCTATTCCCATATCCTATCATTCTTGTTTCTCAGATGAATGGGAAAGTGGTCCATAGAGGCTGAATGGTAATGGCTCTGGCTGAGAGGTCTCATCCAGACCTTAAGCCTGTGTCAAGTGGGATGAAATTTGCCATTGTTTGGAATTCTAAATACCAGATTATCAATAATTTCCAAGTACAAAGTCAATATTGTGTTTTCTTTTTTTTACATCTTGTCACTTGTATATGACAAATATTCATTATGTACTTACTGTAGACAGTCATGGGGATTTCTTTGAAGGTGCTACCACGAACAAACTGAAAATAAATACACTTGTATTTAGTAACATGAAATTAGTAGTTTTATTAACAAAATTATGGCACCACTTTCTTACTAAAGTGAAAATAGTGAAGGTATCATTACATTTAATAGAAATGAAGTCTTCATATAAACCATTTTACAATCTCCTGCTATTGGGTCAGATGGCATAAAAATTATTGAAGGTGTTACTCAAGAGTCTTAAAAATTATGGAATAGTTAATCCAAAGTTAAATGTTTATTAAATAATATTTCATATGTTTTCTGATACTTTGACTTTATAAGGATAAAGGGGGAAAATACTTTTTTGCCTTTAACTACTGTGATTAGTGATAATTTTTTTACAAGTACATACTTTCTCTTTCCCTTATATTCTGTAGCAAAGGCATTTGGTGATAGAAAGATTATAGTATTTTTTATCTGCATTTCTTTTCTTTCCAACTGGACTGTATTTTTTAAATAAAGGGACATCTCTGATTCAGCTTAACATTTCCCATTATAGTTAATACAGTGCTTGAGCCCAAGTAGGTTTCAGAGATATTTGTAGCATAAAACCATAAAGAAATTATCTCATTTACTCACGGGTGAGCCAGTGGCACATAATCAACAAAGAGCGGTCCAAGTCCAGGGTACATCTAAGCTACTCATGTATACATTTCTAGTCTTTTATGTAAAACCTGCAATATCTGTTTAGGAACAAATCCAATAATGTTCTGTACCTTAATCTGGATGTATTTGATCAGTTTATTAAGGATTTCCAGTAGCTGATCATTTCCAACAGGTGTGTCTATGAAGAGGAATATTAAATTAATATTGATAAGAGCATTTGAAATACAAATATACGCTTCTATTGAAAAAGATGTAGCCCACTAGTGAGTTCAGTAATTACCAACCTGCTGGGTAGAGGAGTTTATCTACAACATGAATGACACCATTCGTTGTCATGATGTCAGATTCTTTTGATTTCACTTCATTCACCAGAAGTGTATCATTTACCTATCAAAACAGGGGATAACATCAGTGAGAAATTTAATGAAAAATTAACATGAAGATAATTGAACAATAAGTGAATGCTATCATAAATTCATTCTAGAGAACTCACTCCTTTCAGATAGATTTTGCTTCCTTGTGTGGTCTTCAGAATGTTAGTAACACCAGGTTCGAATCCCTTTCCAATGAAAACTCCTGGTGTCAGGTGATAAAGGATGATGTTTTGAAGGGCATTTTTGTCTCCTGGAGGGAAATATATATATTTATTTATAACGTGTCATATTTTTCGATAATTTGATACTAGAAAAACTAAGGATAAAAATATTTCTTTGTCTTTAGTTTTTCCACACTGTGATTTCCCATCATTTCATTGTTCCTTCAAGTTGCTATCAACGAATGCCATGTCAAAACAGTCACTTCAGTCTGTTCAATCAAAATATTAGCCAACTTACTGGGAGGAAAAAAATCAAATTATTTTTGGAATTGTAATTGTTTCTTTCCTTGTCACCTAGTTGTGTGGACTCGAATAGAAACAGCATAAGTGAACATCTAGGTCAACAACATGACGGCAAGCAACTGCTAATGTAATGTAATTACCAATGTAATTAAGAACATTAATGAGTGACTTTCCGTATATTCCATGTGGAATTAAAGGAAACTAATGCTAGGCATGAATATTAAAGTGGGGACATTTTTGAGGCTGACTTCTGTGCAGGAATGCTTGAGGAAGAAATGAGATCCTGAACACAAAGGACAAATATCTGGTATCCACTTTTACTCACGAATCAGAATTTCTTTTTCTTCATTTGTCATTCCCTTAAAGGCATCATTGGTTGGGACAAATAAGGTCCAGTCTCCAGGTTGTGTCAGGAGCTCTTTCAGGTCTGCGGCTTCAAGTAGGCTGAGGAAAATGCTAAGCAGGAAAGATATGTATATTTATTCTGTTAGATTTAGATTTAGGTATGCTCACCCACAATGCATGGAATAAAATAGCATCCATATATTCTGGAAAGCATGAGAAAGTGTTCATACATTTTCATAGTTCAGATGCAGTTCACCTGTTAAGAAAGTTTAATCAGGGGGAAATTATTTAAATATACATATGGTTTTTAAAATTTCCTAAACTCGGGGAGTGCCTGAGTGGCTCAGTCAGTTAAGCGTCCAACTTTGGTTCAGGTCATGATCTGACAGTTCGTGGGTTTGAGCCCCATGTCAGGTCTGTGCTGACAGTGCAGAGCCTGGAATCTGCTTCGAGTTCTGTGTCTCCCTCTCTCTCTCCCCCTCCCCTATTCATGTTCTCTTTCTCTCTCCCTCTCTCTCTCTCAAAAATAAATAAACATTAAAAAAATTTTTGTTTAATTTCCTAAACGTGGTTTTTATCCTATAAAACTTAATAAGGTCACACTTTATAACAAAAAAGCATGTAGTTTTCATTTAAAATTCTACAAACTAGTTTTGGGCTAGTATATAATATCATTTTTTAAAATTAAATATTTAATGTTTATTAATAAAATACTTATTAATGAAATATTTATTATTTTAATTATTAATAATTATTAATGATTTTAACATTTAAAAACTTGGGGCGCCTGGGTGGCTCAGTTGGTTAAGCGGACAACTTCGGCTCAGGTCATGATCTCGCGGTCCGTGAGTTTGAGCCCCGCATTGGGCTCTGGGCTGACAGCTCAGAGCCTGGAGCCTGTTTCAGATTCTGTGTCTCCCTCTCTCTGACCCTCCCCTGTTCATGCTCTGTCTCTCTGTCTCAAAAATAAATAAACGTTAAAAAAAATTAAAAAAAAATTTAAAAACTTAAATACAAAAAAAATTTGCAAGGAATAAGTCAATCTATTAAATTGTTTCACTCACCAAATCATATTATGGTGAACTAGGAAGTAAAATAGTGTTAACATATTTCAGTTTTGAAAACATTTGCATGGACTTCTTACTGTAAATTCTACGTTCAGTATTATTGAATACTGAATGCCTTTTGGAATACTATGAAACAAAACTATGTTAATAATTCTTGCTCTCTCTCTCTCTCTCTCTCTCTCTCGTGTGTGTGTGTGTGTGTGTGTGTGTGTGTGTGTGTGTGTGTGTGTAAATGAAATTAATAGGCTTACCTAAAGCGTTTATCTTGTTTTAGTTTTTCATGGAGGGATTTCTCTGCTGGTTTGATGATCTCTCGGAATATGTGAATGGCACCATTTCTTCCTTGTTTGCTTCCTCTCACCATGCATGAATTTTCAATGCAGACAGCCTAGCAAAAAAAAGAAAGACACAGCTGTACATTTCCTTAATCGAGATGTCCTAAGTGGAAGTAGTTGCATAGTTGAGTTTCTGGAATGACTCTTCTAAGAGGTCTTCTGACCTCTGTGACTGGAAGAAACAGCATCTCAGTTCTGTTTTTATGGTCTGGCACAATCTGATCTCACACTTCTTATTCGGTCAGTTACTAGCTAGGCTACTCTATGTATCATCATCAAGAAATAACAAAAATTCACCAGGAAATAGTTTCATCAGGAAGTCACAAAAATTCCATAGAATTCCATGCCTACATCTTTCATCATTCTTCTCCAGGTTCTAACCATTCTTCCACACCCCCTTTAAGAAACTTTTGCCCTTTAACTCTTTAGGACCTTCTTTATTCCTGACTTCAGTGCCTTTTGTGATCTTCACAAATATTTATTATATTTTCCTGACTGCGAGTCCCTATCAATTTATTTGGTAGTGTTTTTGAACAAATATATGTATATGCAGCCCATTTTCTGCAGCCTGTAAAATATGTGTCATGGAATTGTGGAGCCATAGTGAGCAGCTGCTGTGCGCCCTATCAGGTAATGCTTGACTTCCTATGAAACCTTTGAGCTGTAGATGCATTTGTTACCTGGACAGAAATTGAACAGCACTTCTAGTTGAATTGTAATCTTCATTAGTAATACTTTCTAGAAATTTTCCCTCAGAAAAAATATGTCAGAGCCATTTTATAGACATCAGAGATCTTTATGTGTCTATAAAAAGTTACCTTGTAAACTGCACAAGACTTCATAAATCAAAAGCTTGCTTTAGAGAACTTTTAGTGATTTCTAGAATTGAAATAATAAATGCCTTAGAACATAAAGTTATTTGTAATGAAACAAACTCAAATTATATGATTTATTATTACATTGCACTGTTTGTGTCCTTTCTTCACAGTCTTTTCATACATTACTCAGTTCCCTGATCCTCCTCTGAATATTTACTATTATAAAACCACATTAATAAAGTTCTAGAAACATTCATTATAATACCATTCTTAGACAAGGACATGTCATTTGACATTTAGGCCAATGTGGATGTCTTATATTTTCCTGATTTACTTACTGTTCGATAGACAAAGACTCTGAGCTGTTTGCCTCCAATGGTTTCAAGTTTTTGTCCATTGTAAAGCTCATTAAGCCCAACTTTTACTTTCAGTATGTGATTCTGCAGAATTAATTTAAGAAGCCGCTGATCCATGCTCAGAGTATCATCTATAAATAAATTCACGAGGACAAGGATTAATTAGAAAGCATTAAAATTCCTCCTGGTAAGAGAAAATCATGAAAATGGGAAATCCCTAATACTATCCATATTGTGGATTCTGCGCTTAAAACGTATATGAGTCAACTAACTGCTCAAGGCTATGAATTCTATGCACCAGTTAGGAACTCTGTGAGATATTCCATCAAATGAACATCATTTGATGATAACATTGATTTGATAACATCATTCAGAGGAGTCCAAACGATGGACTCCACCTCTGTAAGGGCTACATAGTGTTGTGTGGTCATTGGCGAAAGGTAAGCTCTAATATTGGCCAAGATTTTTTCTGAGAATTTGATATACATTAATCACATGAAAGACTATGGATGAATCATTTATAAATTTATATTTACCTCTGAAGAGAAAATCAAAATACATACACTCTCTTAAATGTGGGTTAATGTCAACACATGTGGATATAGTTATTACAAAGAGGAATAATAGTATTTCTAGGAATTTGAATTTTTTGTTAATAACACTATGTACCACAATTTAGCATTTCAAAAAATATTTTAAAAATAATGCTTGCTTTTTAACTACTCAATTTTGCCTTATAATTTAAATACATCTTTATGAAATCACTTTTCTGGAAAAAGTGGCAGGTTGCATTAATCTAAACACCATCCTTGATTAGCAGCTCTTAGATAAAATACTTATAATAATAGTTTACATCATAATATGAAAGTGATAATAAATAGTCTCTTGCTTTTATTTATTTATAATTTGACACCTCACATCAAATTTTGAGATGGAAAATATACTTATTTTTTCTTAAATATTATGTTGGTGTTAAATAAACAAATCAGATTTATTTTTCTTAAGGTCTATTAATACATACCTTATGTGTGCTGGAAACATGATTAGAGTCATAGAATAACTGAACATCCTTTATCAAAAACTTTCACTCCCTGTAGGCTATTATCTATTCTAATGAAACGTTTTGAAATGAAGGACATTTTAACAGAGACGACGTAGTGCTAATGATGTGTAGTCAATAAAGTAATAACCAGCACCTTGTAGAATGTCTATTATTCCTTAATGCAGACAATCATGGTGAAGGAAAACGGTGCGTGAAGGTTGGTGGGGGGTGGTGGGAGAGTAGGAATGACAGTATCCAGTACATACCTGAAAACGCATTATTCACAGGGGCCAGCAAAGTATATTCTCCATCTGGCCGCAAAGCAGATGCCAAGCCTAGTTGGGCCACAAGGTCTGTGAAAGTGGTTTGCTGATTTCCAGCCAGCTCAATAACTTGTTTAGCTGTAAAGGAAACCGTCACCATCCCAACAATGTCATCATTGTTATTATCATCATTCTGAAGTCAGTAAATCAATTCTTGGCTGTTTTCTATAAGCTATGTACTGCAATCACAATGTGATAAGATGGTCTGCCCTTCCTTAGTAATAGTTCCAGATTCCCTTTTTTGGGGTTGATACAGAAAATTTCAAAAAGAAAATATCTTTCTGGCTTCTTACTTTTCATTGTCTTTAATTCTCTATTCCTCATCTTCCTCCTCTCTCTGCTGTTGCGAATGCCATAGTTCTTTCATTTATCCAAAGCTGACCATTTGGTTATATCTTTCCCTCTGTTTTCAGGAAAAACCATGGTACTTTGAGACCCTTGATAAATTATTAAGTGTTAGAAACTCTGGAAAGCTGATGTTCCATGCATGGAATGCCTGTGATTAACAAGCTACCTATTTTAGTACTCAGTTCACTATTTTGTATCTGTGCTTCACATACCATTCCTTATACTACACATTCATTTTTCATAGACTTATTCTTGAGGCATCATAATTGGTAAACAGTAGTAGGTAGAAGAATATGAAACTGTTGCTCACCAGAATCAGGAATTAGGACCTGATCAATCAAATGGATAACACCATTATTTGTCACGATATCTTTTTTGTTCACCATTTTGATTCCATTTACTGTTATACTGTCACCGTCACATCCTATCTCAATGGTGTTGCCTTCCAGAGTCTCAAAGACTGCTCCTCCCATAATTGCCTCAGAACACTGGAGGGTGTTCAAAAGGTGGTACTTCATGAGGGCTGGAGAATAAATTAAAAACAGCAAGTTTTTAGATCAAGAGAAACTGCACTTAACCCTTAAGAGATGTGTTTCACTGTGGAACTAATTATTCCTAAAAAATAAAATACATATAAGACCTAAGTATTGGCTGAAGATTTTTAAATTCTGTTTATGTTCTAGGAAAGCTTCTTCCATTAACTATACAATAGAAATAGCTCAGCTCAGTAGGAAGAAGAGGTCAGTTGTGTGAAATGATTTGTGTAGCACTAGAAAATGTGTTAGAGAAACTTTTCACTGTCATAAGAAAGTAATTTCTGATGTGAAAAAAAGAAGAGTTGCTCCTTTCAAAAGGCCTGTATTTATTTGTGATAACTGTTCCTAAGTGCCCAAGCAACCTCTTGCCTTAGCCACTCATAACAGAATGTCTACATATAATTTGTAAAGACATTAGTAGCGGGAGATTAGTAGGGTAAGACAAATCATTCCCTAAAGAAAACATCTGGAGAGTAGACAAAATGAAGATGATTTCTTGGAAGATACCTGAAGGAATTTTAATGCCTCAACTGTATTCTATCCATATCTGCATCATCCAAGTTTTTCATTTTAAATCAGTCAAAATATATTTTGGGAGAGGCTAAGTTAAATGTACTACTCACAATGTAAAATCTATTTGAAAATAGAAAGGGAGATTAGAAAGAAGGCAAATTCTGTGTATCAAATAAGTAATGGCCAAAGAGAACCATGAAGTTTTCTCAACTCAATGATATCTTTTAGCATAAATTTAAAATGAAAAGCATCACATAATACATATATGATATTAAAATTTGATGATCTAATATTTATTTTCAACAATGGCTAAATCCTTTTTAATGCCTGCTATTTATTTACTTGAAAGCAGTACAAAAGGAATGTGATCTTTAGGATATTCTTATCTTTTAAATTCATTATTTAATTACTCTGCCTACTCTTTCAAGGGCTTTGTTTTCTTTTAAGATTTTGAGAGTCCACCTTATGAACAAAAGTGTTTCTTTGCCTTTGCTTATAAAAGCTGATAATCTTGGCATGACTCAATCTTTTTTTTTTTTTTTTTCTCTTTTCTTCTTGGAATTCTGGGAGGGTTCTCAAAGAGGAGGACATTTTTAGTACCTTCAGAAGCCACTTTATCTCCCATGATCCTTTCTAGGACACCTCGTGGAAGCTTCTCAAAAGCCTCATTGGTGGGAGCAAAGAGAGTGAAGTGACCATCTCTTCCAAGGGCCTCCAGAATATCAGATGTGATAGCAGCTGCCTGAAACACAAACATGCTTTTTAGAGGCTTGCACACTGCAAATCCAAAGGCAAATGACAACACACTTCACCTAGGCTGATGCAAGGAGCTGATTCTATAGAAAACTATAGAAGTTTGTTCTTGCTAGATCTTTAAAACATTTTTTGACACAACCAACTATGTCCTTTCCAACTTTTTTTGTAATAATGGGAATTCTGCCCATGCTTGTTTGACTGTAGCAATATCCAGCAGTACATGTAACTGAGATGGACACATACTAAATACACCAAATACACTATGGGCACATAACTAACCATTCTTTATCTGTCGTGTCCAAATAAATATGATGATGTCATAGGAGATGATTTCTTCCGTGTAAAATAAAAGTCTTTTCATTTCAAGAAACACATTTGTTATATTTCTGCCAGAGTTTTAAAATAGCATTTTATGGTTAGACGCTGAGAGAGAAAGATGTTTCAATGGTCCAAGGCAATCTGCTGTTATTTCTTATACTTACTCTAAAAGATGAGAGTTCATCTTCTGCTTCAATGAAGTCTTGAATTGAGGTACCAATTTGCGTAAGGACACGATCAATGACATGTACAACACCATTTGTTGCAATCTGGTTCCCATGGATGATTCGAGCGCAGTTAACAGTGACAACCTATAATTATTTGGGAAAATCCAAGTGCAGAAATCAGAGCCGTCCATTGACCACTGAGACTGCAAGGCCATTATTTTTCATTTCTGCTAGTAAATGTAACATGAAGGAACCAACATTCTAAATGTAAATGTTGAGGATGAAGACATATATTGTTCTAAAAAAGAAACTAAGAGGAAATAGGACCAGTTGAAAACCCTATCCAGTTACACTCAACAAATCTAGAAACTAAGGCAAAAGAAGCATTTTTTTTCATTTGAGTTATTGCTTTTTTTCCTTCTCTTCCCTTTATAGACATAGTCATAAACTATTTCAAATGCAGATCAATGAGTTACATTAAAAAAAGTCTATCAGTCCTAAAATAAGTTCTGAGAGAAATAATTATTGAACAAATATAATCAGTTCTACTGCAGCGATTTCCTAATTATTGCCTCACTGTTGACCCTTTTCATCCCTGGAAATTTGTTGAAAGAGCCCTATGACTCTGCTGGAAGTTTCCCACAAAGACTCTTCTCTAAATACACAAGAACATAAATCAGTACAGTAGGTAGAGGATGAATAAAGGAATACTTATTCTGTGATTATTCTTTGTAAACTCTTATTTACTATTTTTTCTTAGGTTGTTATTTTTAAAACACATCAACTAGTAAAATCTCCTTTATTAAGAACATCTAAGTCTGCTATCAGTCAACTGTGAATTTAATTTCTTCCTCACAATCACTCTCTAGTAGAAATCAGCCACTGAATTAGAAATTTACATGCTATAAATGTGGGGAAAAGGCATAATATAGTACTTACAGTCACTAACATTTTACTGTTTCTGTGAACATTATAAAAAGGTATAGAAAAAATTAAGGGTGCTATTACTCAGAAATGTACTTTTTATTAAGGAAACTTACCCCATTAGGATAATGGTTAATGAAAAGTCCCAAATTGTTATACATTGAGGGAATAATCATGCCATTTTTTAAGTCCTTGGTCAACATTCTGTTATTAACCATGTGGCTATGTAAAGCATTCAATAATTCAACATTTACATTGCTCTCCAAACCTCTACGGATATCCTAGGAAAAATTGAAATAGTAGAAGTTTATTTTATTGAGGTTCATCATTAAAATACTTATAATCACACTATTTCTTACTCTCTTGTTACTTTCTTATTGCATTTCCCAGATGATCAAATCAAATCAACATAATTAAAATTATATTATTTCAATTGATTAAGTAATTTTGTAAATTCAGGTACTGAGTTAAGGCTCCTGAATCTGATAGAGTGCTTGGACATTTATAGTGACAAAAAATTTTTTTAAATAAAGATATTGATGGGGAGACAAACTTGATGTAAATTAAAGGCTTAGAGCAATATGAAATTATCAGACATTTGAAATATTTTAAATGGTAAACAAAACAAAACAAAAATGGCATTATATTTTTGTACAACATTTAAATTTTAATGAGGATGTTATGTTTATTTCATATCAAATTCAAGAATTCAACCATACTGTACCTTTTTTTTAATCCAATATATATCCTATATATGTGTAACATATGTATATCCTATATTACATGATACTGTATATGGCTCTATGGGAAAGTCTCTATCTTTAAGGTACTTATGATATAGGGGCAGTTAAAAATAAACATAGTAAGGGGCGCCTGCCTCAGTTGGTTAAGCGTCTGACTTCAGCTCAGGTCATGATCTCATGGTTAGTGGGTTCGAGCCCCACATTGGGCTCTGCGCTGACAGCTCAGAGCCTGGAGCCCGCTTATGATTCTGTGTCTCCCTCTCTCTCTGCCCCTCCCCCACTCACACTCTGTCTCCCTCTGTCTCTTGAAAATAAATAAATGTTAAAAAAAAATAAACATAGTAATATAAAGAATAGAAGGAGAAAAAAATGCTGCTAGGGGTCAAATGAGGAAGAGCAGCTATTCAAGGTTTGGTAATAGATCTTGAAGGGTAGACAGGGTAAGAATGGTGGTGATCATTCTAAGTCCAGTTGCTGACACAGGGTAAAAGTTGGGAGAGCAGATGTTGTCCAGTTTGGTTAGCACATACTTTTATCTTTCTTAGATAATATTAAGAAAGAATTTTAGAAAAGTATGTGGGACAATAATGTGGAAGACTTTAATGCCTGACTAAAGTATAAACTAAACTGGCAACAAAGGGCCACCGAAGATTTTGTGGCATTGGAATATAATGTTTAAACTGGGCTTTAGGAAGGTTAATATAGTGATAATGCATAGCATAAAGGAGGTATCAATTAGGAGGATGAAACTTGAGATATAGGTAACTAATAATAGTTTGTAAGAATTAGAACAGAAATAAGATGACTAACAATTTTCAAGCCTGAATACTAAGATTGATACTCCCAATTATGGGGGGGAGACTGGGGGAAGCCAGAAGAAAAGCAAATGTTTATGTGAAGAAAGAAAATAGCATTCTCTTAGATACCTTTGTGTTTAAAGATGCAGCAGTGTATCTAAGGGGAGATATTAAAATGGACATTAGAAATACTCTCCTGGGTTTCCAAGGAGAGCAACTACAGAAACAGATTTCATGGTTATACACGCTAAAGTCATCGTTGAAGTCATCAGAAGTATATATAAAGAACAGAGTCTAATTCCTAGTAGAGACTTTAATAAGACCCATTCTTAAGGAAGGAAGAAGAGGAGTCAGCAAAAAGAACCAGAAAGGTGGTTAAGAGATGAGGTCAAAGACAACCAGAAGAGAGAGTTCCATATCGCAAGCAATTAAACATACAGTTAATGTAGCAAGATAATATCTAGAGGAATCTGCCTAAGTTTTACTAAATATTTGACTCGAGTGGTAATTATCAATTCAACTTCATATCAAATAGAAAGTAGAAATATATTTCCATACTAATTTTACAGATTAGAAATTTAGTGTATTATAAAGCAGATTATGCACAAAAATGTGAAAATCAAATGCATTATTTACAATATTTCATTTAAATATTCCTACACATATATACATATATCAATGTCTGAGCAGCCATATATATTTACATATAATTAAAAGTAATTAATTGCATCTCTAGAATATGCCTTTATAATAAATTTTAAATTCCACTAGGCTTCTTAACTTACTGTTCTATTCGATATGTCATCTCAAACTCAATAAATCGCTTCCCATCAAAAAAGAAAGAGGATAGGAGTAAAATAGAATAATGACAAACACCAGTTCAGTCCACTCTTGGTTTTCCCTTTCTTAATTGGTCTATGAACCTACTGGGTAAGTTATTCCACTTATGGATGTATTAAAATACTTTACTCCTTACATTTAGTAACTCATCCTCTTATGTATCCTCATGTATCTATTATAAAAAGATATAAAATTTCTATTAATTTCCAAGTTAATAAATCCATTCAAATGCAATAACTACAATAAAAATAATTATATTAATAAAAATAGTGAATTACAGAATCCAAGTTGTCCCAAGCCTCATTACTCGGTGCAAAATAAGTAAATGATCCCTTTCCTTCAATCTCTTCCCTCAGTCTTGAGACATCAGAATAGCGTTGTGTTGTGGTGGCTCCCACGATGCCCAGAGTGCCGTAAACATGGTCAATAGGCATAACTGAAATAATCAAGAAATCAAGGTCTTAGAATAATATTTCAAGAATATTATTTCACAATCATTTGAACTTTATACTAAGTTCCTCAATACATTTAACTGAAAATTTTAGCAATAAAATTCTCTGCATGAATGATCAGTTTTATACAAAGATTGTCACTGGAGTGCTAGATGATAAAACACCACTGAAAACTATTATTTCATATATCTTTCATGTTGAGGGAAAATGAATTTTAAATTATCATCTTGGTATAACACTCTATGTAGGTTTGACTCCTCTTATGTCAATAATAGTTCAATTATAAGTATCAATAAATATTTCTGATTCACTGAACAGAAGAATATGCTCTTCACTTCTCACTAAAAGAATGGCCAAAGGTAATATTTTCTTTTATGTTGGCTTAAGGCTCTTAAATGGTATAATATTGTTAGGTATTGGGTTATTAATTTTTACAGATTTGGATTTCTAAAAGAAATACGTAGACCTGCTTCTTTTCAGCATAATTTCAGGAAGGAAATAGATGGAAGTATCTAACACTTCCAGAGTATTTTTCCTGAACTTCAGAAGAAATATTAATATATGAATATCAACCTGAAAGTTGGTACAGCCTATTTATTCATTTTTTGACCCTATCTTATTTGAATAATACCATAGGAGAAGTGGTTATTACATTTGTGAATACATCAAGACTGGGTGACACAATTAATAATCAAATTATAAAATCAGAATTTAAAAGACCCCAAAAGGATGAGGAAAATGAGTCAAGATTAACAAGTTAAATGTAACAGAGTTCCATGTATATCTTTACGCCCAAGCTGAAAATATAAATCCTAGAAAAAGAGCTGACTTGATAGTATTCATAGTCAGGCCAGACTCGAAGTTGAAAAACAAATCCTAGAGAAATACCCAACTCGATAGAAAGAACTGTAATCAATTTTTAACTGATCATGAATTCATTAGGAGCTGATGATAGCATGTGGTTACCAATGATAGTAACCAAAGTTCAGGGGCCCCCAAAAGTGAAGAATTTGTCTTGATGATATTCTCTCAGATGCTGGGACCCACATAGATTGCAGACACCAGTCTGGGATCAGATTCAGAAAAAAGATGACTGGACTAGAGGCTTTTTATGTGTTGGTGTCCATGATGGTGACAGCTCCAAAGTTTATGTTATATTAGAAGAACTGGGGATGCTTAGCCCAGAGAAGAGTCTGTTGGGGAAAGGAGGATAGTGGAGGAAGTATGTGATGATTGGTATTAAATATATGAACGTTTTTTCAAAGTTGTTTCAAAGAGGAAATAGATTAACTTTTTTCTCCAGTTGGCAGTTATAGGAAACCAGCTTTCAATATGAGGGATGTTATAAGATCAGAGCTGTTCAATTAGAGATTATGCCTTTCCAACTAGTCCACTCCATGTTTGTAAACAAATTCAAAGACAAGGATTTTGTAGAGAGGATTTTCATTCTTGAAGGAAAATTGAACTAATTTGAAGTTACGACCAAGCTCCTATTGTTTGGTCTAACATTCAATGCATGAGCAGTAGGTTTTAATACTTTATCACCATGACAAATTCATGATTAACACAAAGATATTGGTGGTTTATCTTGGATTTATTATGGTGCTAAATGCACACACACATACACACAAACGCACATGCACTCATACACAAAATTGGGTTCTCTACAGGCTAAGCTACCTCAAATCTCTTTCTTCACACAAGACAAGCTCCTCATTTATTTCAGTAATTGAAATTTTACCTGCTGGGCAGCCTTTCATTCCTTCCATTCTCATATAACCAGGGCAACATTCATATAACACTGTCCTGTAGGTCAGAAGAAAATTAATATTAAAATGGGGAACTACATAGAATTCATTTTGTTATAATCTTAGCAGAAACATACCACTTACTGTGATGATTTTTGAGACTCTAGAATTGTTTATTTCCTGATATCAAGTTATTTACATTACTTTGATTTCTCTATACAACGTCATGGCATTATAGAAAAGTTCCAGGATCTTGAGGCAGAAAAATGGGGTTTATGGTTCCCAGTTCTATACTTGGTGGATGTGTGACTTTGAGCAAGTAATTTAACAAATTCAAGTGTCAGTTTCTCCAACTATTTAACATGGATATAGTATCCCTGACACCTACTCACAAGCTAGTTGTGAGTCTCGAATAAAATGATGCGTTGGGAATCATTTCGTAAACTATAAATGGTCAGAAATGTTTATTAGTATAAGGTTATTAGAAACTAGAAACATCAGGAAATATATTAACCCCTTTCAATTAATGAAAGCTATTCTGCTAACTAAAATAATGCTATTTTACATTTGAATTGCCAGTAATTAGTTTTATCATACTAAATACAGTCCTTAATTTATTTAGTCCAATGTATTGTATTGTTTTCAAAGACAATACAATATTCAAGAAAATGCTATTCTGTTCATAGTTAACAAAGTCTATTAAATTATATAAGGCATAATTAAGGCAACAAACCAGAAAATTCAGCAAAGATGTATCCAAATCAACTTTGTATAAATTACTATATTTTGTGGGAAAATAGTAACCTGAAATCATCTACCTAATTTCTTTTATTTTTTTACTTTATTAAAAATATTATCCTGATCTTCATTTTATCAAATTCCATTTGACATTTTCTGGTGTTCTTCAGATTCTAGCATAGGTAATATATTTTAAAAAATATTTTTATTTATTATTATTTTTGAGAGAGAGTGAGAAACAGAGCACGAGTGGGGGAGGAGCAGAGAGAGAGAGAGAGAGAGAGAGAGAATCGGAAGCAGGCTCCAGGCTCTGTGAGCTGTGAGCTGTGAGCACCGAGCGGACATGGGGCTTGAACTCACGAACCGTGAGATTATGAACTGAGCCAAAGTCAGACACTCAACTGACTGAGCCACCCAGGCACCCAGTAATATTTTTAATTAAAATTTTACATAATTCTCTGTTTCCTCTCAATAGAAATATGAAGGTGAATGCACAAAACAAAAATTGGAAATGGGGGAATATTATCACTGAAGAGGAGATATAGACCATTTTGTAATTTTTAATTGATAAATTCCATGTCATGCAATTTAAAATAATTACTTATAAGCTGGTTACCTTGCAATTTAGTAATTAAGCATGCATTAACTAGTTCAGATATTTTATTTTGGCTTTTTTCTAGTTGTGATAATTGTACTCAAGAAGTATGAGTAAATGAAAGAATATATTTAAGAGAAAGGTCATGTTTTCTTAGAATGATAGAAATTACAATAAAAGAAAAAAGGAGAATATTAATGATATAAGAAATTATCTTATATAGCTTAAAAAGTAAATAAGCTTTTCAAATTGAAGCCAGGTCCATTAAGTGATTATCCATGATTTGTGGCCCTGTTTGTCATCTTAGAATCCTATTTCTCAGGGGTGCCTGGGTGGCTCAGTTGGTTAAGCGTCAGACTTCAGCTCAGGTCACGATCTCGCGGTTCGTGAGTTCGAGCCCCGCATCGGGCTCTGGGCTGATGGCTCAGAGCCTGGAGCCTGTTTCAGATTCTGTGTCTCCCTCTCTCTCTCGGCCCCTCCCCCGTTCATGCTCTGTCTCTCTCTGTCCCAAAAATAAATAAATGTTAAAAAAAAATAAAAAAAAAGAATCCTATTTCTCTATTTTCTTGATGTCAATTTAAAAAGTACAATGTAACATTATTTATTCATACCCATATATGCAGTAAAATATGAAACACGAATGAAAGAAATGTTTCTGGCATGGAATATTAACTTAAAGATAGTTGACAGATAAGACATGGACAAATTTAAGTGGGGAATGCCAATTTCAAATTGTTCTTCAATTTCAAAATAATTTCAAGAATAGTTGGTATTAGAAACATATGGAAACTATATGGGAACCTTAGGCAATTCCTAGCATGGCCTCTGAAATAATTTATTCACTAACATCCCCATATAAATAAATTTGAATACTTGGATGCCAAAGGACTGATTCAGAATGTTTCCAGGTTAGCTTTAGCATATATTATACATGATTAAAAAACTGAGACACATATTTATTGGTCCAATATTGATAGTACAGGACTTGACGTAAAATAGTGAATAGAAGAGGAAATTGTTAAAGTAACAAAAATTTCTATAACACTTGCTAATATGAACCAAAGATTAGCCTTACCATAGACAGTTCACCAGATGGAACAAAATTCCAAAATAATCAGTTGCAATTTAAACTGATAGTTGAACAATATGGTTATGTGAGTTGATATTTTAAAAACAAAAAAGTAGGTTTTTTCAGGAGATCATTTATTCTATACAAAAATCTCTCACATGGTTGGTAGAATGAAACAAGAGTAAAAAAGAATCATAACTGTGCACATCTCTGAAAGTGGAAAATCTATCCTCATTTTCTGAATAGTATCTAAAAATCTCATGAAAATGGAAGCTGAAAGGAAGACTACAAAACACTATATTATTCAGCCAATATATATTTTGGAAAATATCTTAAACTTAGGAAATTCATGTTTATCATTAGACCTGCCCAATTATTTCCTTCAAATCTGCAAAGCAACTGTTCAATGAGAAGACAAGCATTTCTGTCAACTGATACAAAGAGTCCTAAAGATGCTTCTGGAAATTTTAGCAGCTGCAAGCAGATGGCAAAACAGACATTCCTCTTGTCAATGTTATTGATTTATTTGATTATTTGAAACTAGCAGCTAGCATTTATATTTATTTCAGAGCACAAATGTAAATGTGGTTGTGAAAATGAAGCTACTTGGGGGAAAAAAGCTAATATAGTATAACAAAGGAGACACTGTTATGTTTCTGATAAAAAGCCAGGCTTCGAAACAGGATTTTCTTTTTTTTTTTTAATGGAGAGCAAGAAAGAATGTTGGCATGACCTTTGCACAAGCCTTGGCATCTCTAACCATGTTTAGATGGTTAAAGTAAGATTACATCATACTTTCCTAACTTTCAGGAAGAATGCAGTAAAGATATCCCCTGAATATTTCAGACAGCAGGTCCTTTCTTATGTAGTTGGTGTGCATTCCAAATATGCCTCATGGTAACCAAGAATGTGAACAAAGGAAGGAGAATCCAGAGTTTTGGAGTTCCCAGCTGGGGCCCAGCCTGCATTATGGCCAAGATCATTGCAATCACTGACTTGCATTGTAATTGTGTGAATGACTCACAAATCTAGCAGATGTCTGCAAACAAGTAGGAATTAGATCCAGGCCAAAAAGTAACTCTATCAAATCAGTTGAAACTCTATTAAGCAAATGAATAGGAAGAGGCAGCAAACTCCTGTGGTGTCCTAGACTTAGTTACATGGGGAAGTAGAGTCCAGCTAAGGTTATGTACATTGAATATGTGATTTTTATCTGGAAATAAAGATAATCTTATGTATTTTAGGTAGGGATCTGGTTACAACCCCTTTTCCCACCCACATATATCCATTTGTTAAAGTACTTTACACTTAAGGACAATCGATATTGTGAGTTACTTAGCGATTTCACAATCATCAAATCATTCTACCCACCCCCCACCCCCAGAAACTCTGTAAGTATAAAATCGACATTCACAGGTAAAGAAACAAAGGCTCCAAGAAGTTAAGTGATGCCATTTTTAGTATTTGTACCAATACTATTAAGTTAGGAAGAAGTTTTTAACAATCCCCCAACCTTCCACCTAAAGTTTAATGATTATCTACTAAGCAGGTTCTCATTCAGATATTTAATTCTCAAGGCATCCTTCATCAAGAGTGGAGTCCAAGTTAATAGGAAGCACTCTTTTCTTGATCGGGAATGGTATCACTAATCTTTGTGATACAGCAACTTGCTCTTTCTATGACTCAGCTCCTTCCTTTTAAAATGAAGAATCAGACCACTCGAGTAACTCTCAACTTGTATATATGCTCAGGATTGTATTTTCCTACCAAGGTTTATTGATAGATTAAACCACTATGCATGTTTATCAAGTAATAAAAAATATTTTCTTCTAAGTAAAGAGTGATTGTCTTTTTGGCTATGGAAATAGTAAATACAATGATGGGCTTTATCACCTTTGTGGACCTCTGGGGATCTGGCAGTTTGGGATGGAATAATTGGATTAAATGAAGAGACGAAACTTAAGTTCTTTCCAACTTCAAGTGTTGATGAAAACTTTTAGGTAAACTGGAGTAATTCAGATAATTTCCAAGTGATTGTAGGGAAACATTAATTAGTGCTTCAAAAATCCTGATATTTTAGATCAGTTTGTTTTTCTGGCCCACTTTTTTTTTTTTAATATAAAATGAGGAAACTGGGGAAACCGTTTTTATAAAGTGAGGCATAGAGGTTAAGTGTCTTGCCTACAAAAGAGGGCCAAACCAGGGTAGAAATGCCATAGTCTCCCACTGATTCCATACCAAATTACATGGCAATGTGGTTGCCATCGACCTCTTTTGGACCTCTGTGACACATAGATTCAAGGCTCATGAGAGGTGCACTAGCAGAGGGAGAAATCCAGGGAGAATTCCTTTATTCACCTTTATGATATATATATTTTTTTGTTTTTAAAGGTTTCAATTTGGGAGAATATTTTCAAGAAAAATGGTGCATGTGTCCAAGGAAAGGCGTAGTGTTGCTTTGGGGACTGGGACATTAAGGAAAAGATGAGACTTACGTTTTCTTTCCACAGATGGCACCTTGGTACCAGTTCCTACAAGTGCTGAAGTATTTCTTTTTGGTGCCTAAAATCTGTTGAAGGGCACAGACATTTGGGCTGGAAGACAGAGGGAAGGAAAGAGAGTTAGTGTCCTAATGACAACCAGTGTTTCATACCTTCAGGTCAGATGATTCAGAAAAAAAGTTAACATGTGGACTCAATTTTCAAAGATGTGATTCTAGTCTTGCAAAAATCTACTTCTTGATTCAATCATACTGAATCATTAGAAAAACTAAATTCTATGGGAGAGAAAAAAGAGAGAGGAAATTATACATCCTTGAGAGGAGAACACCAGCATTTCAAAAGTTAATTTAGTAGGAATATTCAAGCAGCATTAAGTTCAACTTAGTTTTGTTGTCATGTGTGTCTTATTATTTCTAGTAGTAAGATAATCTACTGACCCTTCCTAAATCAAACATGTGCTCATTTGGGATTCTAATCTGGAACAATGGACTCTGGAACAGTGAGGAATCAGAAAGCAAAGAGACAAGTTTTCCTATGTCAAAAAGCACCGCATTCTGTCATTTTCTAGGTGAGTAATCACAGAAGTAAGTAAGTATTAAAATTAACTTGAATAATATGGCTGCACAAAGGAAAATCTATGTCTTTGAGTGGAAATAGATCAGAACATCCTGTGCCAGAATTTTAAGTGTTTTTCTCTCTTAAAGAGATGGAAGTTTTATTTGCACTGTAAAGCAAAGGAACATTTGAGCATTGTGAAAATCTCTCTGAGACATTAGAAGAGTGCCAAGATCCATTTCAAAAAAAAAATTATAAATGGTTGGTTAAGTTACTAAATTATGCCTGGTAACTTTAAAAATGCTAAGTTGTAGTTGGATTGATTCTAAGAAATATGTTACTTTTGCAAATTTTACAGAATGCAGAATTTAAAAGCATTCTTAAATGCTTTAAAATATTCAAAGAACTAGTTCTATTACTCATTATTTTATTTTCATACATAATTTAAATGAAAATTTCCTTAACATTATGTGAGATATTTCAAAGATAACTTACTTAATGAGAACCCTAACCATATATATTTTTAATTTTGGAAACCTCATTTCAGGTTTTTGGAAGGAAATAAAAATACAAATAAATAAAATAATAAATAAATGTCCTGTTAAATGTTGTCAATTAGATTAAAATTATGTAATGCTTCATAAAAAGCAATTACATGAAAATTACCTTGACAGAAATTTTTAAAGTTGAAAACACATTTATAAATCACAGAATACTCATTTTTATTGTTTCTTTTTAGTAAATAGAAAAAAAAAACCTGAGGCATATATAAGGAACTTTATGTATACTTACACATAAAACAAGCTAAGAAAAAAAAATTATAAAACTGAACTACTGACTTACCCCTGATCCCGGCCCCTGATTCGGCTATGAGCCAAGATCTTGTCATAATGGCCATTGGCATTTGCAGAGTTAACAACAACCAGCAAGAGTAGAGAAAATATGGGTAAGAAAGGAATCATCTTTAGTCTCTCCGTTACAGTTAGTCCACGAAGAGAACTGGCAGTGGGCTTTGGAGAGCTCAGAGTTTATATACATGTCAGAGTTGTGGGAGGGAGCACTGTATAACCTGGGAATCTGAGCTCTCTCCAAAAAACATCAGCAACTTCAATTTGGCAGCTAAAATGCACTTTTGTTATATTTACTGAACACATCAAGCATCTTTTACTTCTCATTCTGAAGAAGATATCTATTTTTATTTTTAAATAACTTATATTTCCCCTTAATAGCTGACTCCTTGCATGTTCATATTTCAGTTTTATTCTTTTGTAAATTGGAGGGGTTTATGGAAAATGCTTTTGTCTGGGTTTTAAGGAATATTCTGCCATTCATCCCTTTCAGAGTATATGTCCCTGTGCTCAATGAGATCATTGTTTGATCTTATCACATTTAGTTCACATCAGAACTGAAAGGTTATTATTTTTCACCAGGAACAAATGTAGATGTAAGTTTGATAATTTTAAGGCAGTAATGGCTGTTGATCAAAAACAGATGTTGGATAGATTTAAAACTTGTACAAAATATGAAATAAGAATTCTGATTGCTGACGAAACACGGAGAAGAGACTACATTTTCCTTGCAATCCTACTAAACTGCGAGATACCTCCCACTTCGCTTATTTTTTAAAAGATCAAGGAATAGATCGAGTTAACATAAATCTACTTCTGGCTTTGTTTTCCTAACTCTTGAAACGAAGCAGAAAAGAAAAACATTTGTGCTTTATTGTTTCTTCGTTACATACTTCACACGATGATGAACTTGTCTAGGTCGCGCCTCTGATAGCCACTGGATGAAAGCAACCCCTGTTGGAAACAAATATTACTAATCTAGCTGTAATAGATTAAACACATATAAGAAACAAACGTATTGCCAGAATTATTCTTCTGATTTTACCGAGAGTAACTGAAGTCTCTTAATGTTACACGATGCGATTCCTATCCAAGAGAATATGCGTTCTCATCCCTCCACACATGATACGTCAAATGTTCAGAACCCTGGATAAAAGAAACCTAAATGTCAGATGTCAGCAATAAGCTGAAATGATAACCTACAATAAGACTCCTTGAATAAGTAAGTTTCACACTCTCCTAAAGTAAAAGTGTAATTCCAGTACGTCTTGTTGCAAAATTTTCCCTCTGTGATAGCACATCAGTATTGTTTCCCACAGGCAATATGGAGAAATTTTGTACTAACCATGTTTTCCCATTGGAAGGGCTTTTGGGGGAGGTTGGTTGGGCCTGAGAGGATTCCAGGTATCAGGAGAGTTACATTAAGCTTGCTATAGAATTTTGCTTTGAGGCACTAAAATAATTCTGTAACTGGCTGCTAGTTTACTAAGAAAGCATACAATTAGACAATACATTCTGAAATATGATGCAGAGACCTGTTTGAAAATCTTGGTATGAAGGTATAGAAAATGAAACAGCAATTCAAAAGGAGACCTGGAGAAAAGAGGGCATCAAAACATAAATTAAATTCTGTCCCTGGCCCCTTGTGGGAAGAAAATTAATCTAACATTTATATTTCTCTGAGTGAAATTATTTTAACTTCATCTCTATGTTACTGGTTTGCTTTATATAATAGGTTTCTATTATTCTTTTGTTGTGTAAATTGGTATGTGGTCAGTAATTATTTATTGAGTAGGATCGGAAGACTGTTTTATGGAAATAAGGTCTTCTTAATGCCAGTAAATTAGCTGCTGGAATATTGTTGGTAACACAGTTATATAAAAATCTTCAATTCTAGACTGGTTCGACATTATAATGTAGATTACTCATCTTCTAAGGCATAATAATGGAATTTTGGAATTATAGAAGGGTAAGTCAAACTTGTAAACAAATCTCTCCAACATCACCATTATAAGTAGTCATTCATTCTTTACTGGGATGCTCACTGCTGTTAATGCAACCCTTTTCCTCTTAGACAGCTGTAACCATTTATAAGCTTTTCTGTAATGAAGCTGAAATCCGCTTAAATCCAATGGGGTTCGATTGGAGAGGAAGGAGTGAGGTATTGGGAGAAAGAGTTATAGACTTGGATAATATGTATCAGGGGTAAAAGAGCTCTTTAAACACAGTCCAGAATGATGACAGACTTGATTATGAGTACGGGGTGCAGGCAAAATAAAAAATTTCCTGTCACGTTACCTCCTTTCTTAGTAGTGCCTGTGGTACATTGAAAAAATATTGATAATTTTTAAGAACAGTTTTGACCTACTTGTTCCTTGTTACCATTTTTTTATTCATTCCTAGTTTTATCCATTGGAATAAATGGCTTCCATTCACCTGGATTCCTTCTGTGGTCTAAATGGACAAAGAATTGCATTCATATTTCAAAAAAGGACTGCACCTTTCTGACTGGAGACACAGGTTTACTTTTTATAAAACATGTGATATATGCTCATACACTAAAAAGTTTCTTAAATCTTTCTTTTCAGAGTTTCAAGTAACAGAGTCTTAATCCATCCTGGGCATCATACGGGAACTTGTATAAGTCCCATGGAAGTCAACAAATGCTACCCCTCAGCAAATATTTACACTCAGGATAAGTAATACCATCAAGGACAATCTTGAAAATGAGGGCCAGACTGCACATAAACTACATGTAAATTTAGAGGGTGGAGAGGGTTCCAAAAGAAGGAAAACCTTAGTGTAAATATAAAAACATGAGAGTACTGCAACTGAAAAAGCCAAGCTCAGCTTGGGAGTGTGATACTATATGATATTATGGAGTAGTAGAAAGTCAAGCAACTGTGTTAGCCAGGATCCTAGCTTCTGGTAGACAAATTGAACCGTAGTCCCTATCTGACAGTGCTGGGTAGGCTGAGGGAAGGAAAACAGTTTCAGAGAATGGGAGAAAAGATAGTCTAAGGTGTGGAAAAGAGAAAAATCTCTCTTGTCTGAGCGTTCAGCAGGGCCAATGTCTCTCTCATTCTTTCTCTCCACACAGGGCCCTTATTCTTTTGCTTCATGAAAGGATCCTGCCTCTGGGTTGGCTACGCAATTTTATTAGTAGTTTGTAGGAGGGCTGAAATCTTGGCAATTGAATCTAATTTCCAGGGTTGTAAAGTCTGACCTGGAAATGTAAGTCATTAAGGAAAAGGAAGTGGCTTATTATGCAACCAAAGAAAAATAATGTGTCTGAAAGATAGAGCCATTTGTTTCTAGCTATCAGGTTGCTAATTTATGGGCAGTTTTCAAATTATCCAGTGGATCTTTGCAGCAAGCCTTGTAGCCTCTGGAGACTGTGAAATCATAGTGATAGTATGCCTACTCTTGCTAGCATGTAACCAATATGGCCCACACACTGTAGGGTTGAGATTGCCTATGGATTCAACAAGCCTAGAGTAGATTTTTTAGAAGACATTTCCTTGGTTTGGAATCATCCAGAGTAGTTATTTGCCTCAAATTATGTATAAACTCCTGCTTTTTAACATATGTTCTGTGGGATATTAAAAACATTTCTTGGAGCACCACATTGCTTTCTCTCTGGCCTATTCATAATAATTATAAAACATGGTAAGGCCTTAAAGCTAATGTCACACATTCTTGGGGGCAGCATGACTCAGTGTCCAAATGCTTGGTTAGTGAAGGTCTTAGCCTTTTTTGGTACCTGGGTTTGCAGCCGTATAAACTGAAGTTCTGACAAAGACCCAGTGATCTTTGTTGCCTTTGAGTAAGAGACAGTCAACAGTAAAAACAAATTCAAATTACGCAAAAATTAAATTTTTCTTAGCTTTAAATATTAGCTAAAATATAGCTAAAAGAAAATTGAATGTCAGTGCCTGACTTAAAGTAAGTCAGAATGGCAACGTATAAGCTCAGATACTTGTGGCTGACACACTGTAAAGCCTGTAAGTGGAACTTCCCAAGCCATACTCCCAATATATTTCCAATGGATTAATCTCCTCTGCTTCCATAGATCTTCCAGGCATGGTCTGGCTTACCATATTTAAGGTAATGAAATCATATTCAGAGAAAAAGATGACTAATTTGGCCCCAAAGTAAATGATGTCTCTTTAATGTTCATTCTTTTGGAAGCATACAGAAGGTTTTCTGTGATAAATGTGGGTAGTATGCCTTCTTTCTTAGTTAAATTTAGATGCTGTTTTCCTTTAAAAGCTTATCAAGTAACAGATCTCACTTTAAAACTTAGTAATTAATGTAACTGTTGTCCCTCATTGAACTGAGCACTTCTGAAATTTTTAAACTGGGTACTTGTTATCAGTATTTCTTATTAACAGTGTTTACTTGTATTTCTCTGGAGACATCTAGTGGAGAAAGTACAGTATGTGTTTCTAGAAGCACAGATACTATTACATTTTGATTTAAAGAATAATTTATATGAAATTGATATGAAAAAATCTTAAACATTTTATGTACATTTCAAAATGCCAAGTAACTGAAGATTAATAATGATCTCTTAAATAAAAGATTTTAGAGCTGATTTAGATTAATCACATTAATGATGCCAAATCTAGATTAAAAAGTGAAAAATCTAGGGGGACAAAACATAAGAGACTCTTAAATACAGAGAGCAAACTAAGGGTTGCTGGAGGGGTTTTGGGTGGGGGGATGGGCTAAATAGGCAAGGGGCATTAAGGAAGACACTTGCTGGGATGAGCACTGGGTGTTACATGTAGGGGATGAATCACTGGATTTTACTCCTGAATCATTCTTGCACTACATGCTAACTAACTTGGATGTAAATTTAAAAAAAAAAAAAAAGGAAAGAAAGAAAAAGAAAAATCTAGGGTGCTTGGGTGGCTCAGTCAGTTAAGTGTCCGACTTCGGCTCAGGTCATGATTTCACGGTTCATGGGTTCAGGCCTCATGTTGGGCTCTGTGCTGACAGCTCAGAGCCTGGAGCCTGCTTTGAATTCTGTGTCTTCCTCTCTCTCTCTCTGCCCCTTCCCCACTCATGCTCTGTCTCTCTCTGTCTCTCAAAAATAAATAAATGTTAAAAAAATTTTTAAGTTAAAAATCTAGTCTTTTTTTTTTATGTGACTGAACAATGAATTGCTTTACTTTTTATCTGAGATTTTTGTTGTTGTTCTACACTGACATAGACTATTGACAAGAATAAGAAATTGTGACAGATTTTTCAACTTCACATAAATAATCGGAAATAATAGTCTGTTTTACTCACTGGTTCCCTTCACATTTACAAACGCTTTCTTTCTCATCTCTGGCATCCTTGATACTGTTAACATTGTGCCTTTCATCTTTTCTCTCATTTATATCTGGACAAGTTTGTTTCAGAGACTGCTAAGACCCTAGTCATCACATCTGTCTCCCGCTCACAAATAACTTCTAATATTCTTTCATATCAGACTGTAAGATGAAGGGGTGCATAATTACTGCAATCAGGAGAAATCTGTAGATGGCCAGAGCTTGTAGTAGGAGAGTTTCATCAGCCCATCTGGCATATTTAGTCTGATTAAAGAATGATTCAAATTATGATCACTTTATAATTAATAATCACCCATTTATCACCTTCTTGGGCCTCTTCTCTCTGAAATAGAAATATTTTCAGGTCCCACACTCAGATGGCCATCTGCTGATATCCCCTCTGTTTATTTGTCCATGTCAACATTGACCTCAAATTCGCTTCATCTTCTATTTCCAGTGTTTGTAATACGTGGTATATATTCTCTCTCTCTCAACTTCTGGAAAGCTTCTTGTACTTCTTCTGGGGGGCGGGGGGAACAGAAATTTTACTTCTCATTTTCTAACCATACTGTGTCTGGTGTCCTCAAAGACACTGAATATATTGTGTTCTAAAGCAAACTGTTTCTCTGCTTTTCCAGATATTAATCTTACATGATCAATTTCCAATTGCAGCAACTCAGTATTGTTACTGATAGAGATGCTTTCTTCTTAACTCTCCCCATATATCATGAAGTTTCCTGCTTTCCTTATGCAATTTTCTCAAAAATGCCAATTCTTCTCTAAATGCGTGGATCTGATGAAGGTTTTTATTCACTATAATTTTCTTATACGCAAACCGATCTGGGATGCTGTGGGGGAACAAAAATGGAAAAAAGCTCTATTTGTTTTATGGTAACAAATATGCAACGTTCTTTATATTTTTATTCTTTTTCCCAGTGATACCCATACTTGTGGAAAAAATGGAATTAGACAAATCTCAGGACTCAAGTTATGTGTATATGCCTGACCTGCACAGAGGTTTGGTTTCCCAGTATATAATGAACAACATTATTAGTTTCCCAGTATATAATGAGCAACAAGAAAGAAGGTGACATTATTAGAAAAAGTTCTGGGAAGGAAAATTATTCAAGTAGATGCAGAGATTAATTCTATGGTTCTTATTCGGGGGGAAAAAAAGCCTATAGTAGTGAAAGCTTTGGGCTTTACAGGAGAAAAAAAATCTTTGATTCTTTAAGTCTGCCTTTAAGTTTCATAGACACAAACACAGACAATTGTACATTTTTTGCCATTAGCAAATCTTTCAGTTAAACAGCTGAACTCTCAAGTATGCAGAGATTGGTTAAAATCATAATAACAATGACAGATGCTGTTTACAGTGGATATTGTCATATGCATTTGCACTGTTTGGAATTCATACCAAGGAAAATGTGGCAGGAAAACCCTTATTTAGGGTGGAAGCTGGTAGTCCCAATACAGCAAGAGATTTTAATAGCCAAACAGTGTAAAGCCAGAGAGCTTGAAAATTAATAATTCTTCAGTCTGAAAGAGGATTTGGGGAACTTCAATTTTGGAACATATTATGCCCAATTTTCTGTTGTATTTAAACATCTATCGGCACGTATTTTTACCATACAGCAGCTTTCTCTCCAGTTTTTTTCTCCCAGCCCTCTTAACAAGATTAATAGCCAGAGGGTGGTTGAGAAAAGCAAGCAAATCATTTGCCCATGTCGACCCATGATTTGGATAATTCTGCTTTGACAAAACCCGGGTGAAGGGAGGGAGCTCAGTTCATTCCTCTGGGTGTTCTAGTTATCTATTTCTGCCTGACACATCACTCCAGAGTTAGTGGCATAAAATAGCAATCTACTTGCTGCACTTAGGTTTCAGTGGGTCAGGGATTCTAACAGCGCACACTGGGGATTGCTTATAAGCCATTGTGCTCCACGATGTCTGTGGCTTCAGCTGGAAGCTGAAGGGTAACTGGAAGACCTGGCTCAGCTGGGACTATCAGGGGAGCATTTCCATGTGTTCTCACCAACATGGTGGCCTCAGAGTACTTGGACTTCGTACATGACAGCTCAACTATCCATTTAAAAAGCAGAAGATGCATAGCCTTTATTTAAATGTCTGTTTAGTTTTGAGGTGGGGGGGATGCACACAAGCAGGGCAGGGGTTAGAGAGAGGGAGACAGAGGATCCAAAGCAGGCTGTCAGCAGGCTCTGCTGTCAGCAGAGCAGAGAGCCCTATGTGGGGCTTGAACTCATGAACTGTGAGATCATGACCTGAGCTGAAGTCAGACACTTAACGGACTGAGCCACCCAGGCACCCCCGCATGGGCTTTTCTGAGCTGTCCTCAAAGCACACATACAGATCTTCTCCCAAGTTTGCTAATGGTTGAAGCTGTTACAAGTGAGCCCAAATATAAAAGGAGAGCATATAGAATCCACCCCTCAAATGTGGGAGGATCCAAATGTTTGTAGCCATGAGAGAATGGCATTTAGGCTCTTGAGACTCCTCATAGACCCAGAAATGCCTACGGTCTTCTAACTTGGGGTTAAATTGGGTAAGGTATATGGATATAATATATATCTAATAGTTACTTTCTTTTCATAAATCATCACAGAATCACAATGTTGTTAGTGCATCATCTTTTTGTGTTACTGGATTACATTCCTCTTGGGATTTTGCAGTTTGCCTTAAATACAACATAAAACACCTATCCATCAGGCAGGGAATGCATTGAGCTTTTTGAAAGGAAAGAGGTGTAAATAATGGAGAAAATTTAGAAAATATTTTGAAAATCAGGTACAGAGTTCTGAACTGGATGAGCATCATATTGCAAATTTAAACGTCTGACCTCTACTGGTTGCAACTAATTTTTGCAACTGTAAATCAGTAGGCTTTTTTTTTTTTTTTTTTTTTGAGATGAGTCCTCACAAAGTACTTTACGCTGTTGGATGCTATTACAAATGATAGATTTTTTTTCCATTTCAATTTTCAATTGTCCACCGTCAGTGTTTTTTTCCCATTTTTTCTTCTGGGATTTTTACTTGTCCGGTTTTATGGTTAGGTGTTTTAATCCATTTCAAGTTAATTTTTGTGAATTAATTTTTCAAGTTAATTTTTGTAACATAGGGATCCAGTTTCATTTTATTTTGCAGGTGAATATCCAGTTTTCCCAACATCATTTATTGAAGAAACTATCCTTTACCCACTTAGTATTCTTGGTTTCCTTGTCAGATATTAGTTGCCCATATATATGTGGGTTTATTTCTGGGCTTTCAATTCATGTGAGTCTATGTGTATGTTTTTATGCCAATACTGTACTGTTTGTTTTGTAATATACTTTGAAATCAGAAAGTATGATGCCTCCAGCTTTGTTCTTTCACAAGATTACTTTGGGTATTCAGGATCTTTTGTGGTTTCATAGAAATTTTAAGATTATTTTTTCTATTTCTGTAAAAAATGCCCTTGGAATCTTGATTGAGATTGCATTAAATCTATAGGTGGCTTTGGGTATTGTTGATTTTTATTCTGAGCTTTACAAAAGATAAGTCTGAATATTTTGGATGCTTGTCTTATTGTGTTCAGATTTGCCCTTACAGAGATGACAGCGGTTTTTTTGGGGGGGGTGGAGGGGTGGTGATTAGCATCGATTTATTAATATTATTATTGTTATTATTTTAATTTATTTTTTAAATTTTCATCCAAGTTAGTTAGCATATAGTGCAACAATGATTTCAGGAGTAAATTCCTCAATGCCCCTTATCCATTTAGCTCCTCCCACAACCCCTCCAGTAACCCTCTGTTTGTTCTCCATATTTAAGAGTCTCTTATGTTTTGTCTCCCTCCCTGTTTTTACACTATTTTTGCTTCTCTTCCCTTATGTTCATCTGTTTTGTGTCTTAAAGTCCTCATATGAGTGAAGTCATATGATATTTGTCTTTCTCTGACTAATTTCGCTTAGCATAATACCCTCTAGTTCCATCCATGGAGTTGCAAATGGCAAGATTTCATTTTTTTTGATTGCCAAGTAATACTCCATTGTGTGTGTGTGTGTGTATGTGTGTGTATATATATATATATATATATATATATATATATATATATATACATACATATATCTTCTTTATCCATTCATCCATCGATGGACATTTGGGCTCTTTCCATACTTTGGCTATTGGTGATAGTGCTGCTATAAACATGGGGGTGCATATGTCTCTGTGAAACAGCACATCTGTATCCCTTGGATACATGCCTAGTAGTGCAATTGCTGGGTTGTAGGGTAGTTCTATTTTTAATTTTTTAAGGAAACTCCATACTGTTTTCCAGAGTGGCTGCACCAGTTGCATTCCCAACAGCAGTGCAAAAGAGAGCCTCTTTCTCTGCATCCTCGCCAACAGAGATGACAACCTCTAACACAACATGGCATTTTCTCCAAGGGCTCTCAAAACTTCAGTCTGCTGAATAATCTTATACCAGAATTAGGGCTCTTTTGCTAAAGTGAATTCGTGGACAACGCAACCTGTATTTATACCAATTAAATTTTCTGATCACTACATTTCCAATTAAGTGTCTTGTTGCTAACTTTGTGCTAGTGGTCAGGAACATACTCGGAACATCTATATTTTATTTAAGTAGTATATACGTGATCATGTAGCTTAAAAATATGATACATTCCAAAATAAAAATACACTTGTTTTTATTTTGCTTTTAGCACCATTAGAAGTTCTTGATTTCTACTCGTCCAGATTATTAATTTCATTATAATAGTTCTTCATTAATGTGTTAGTAAAACAAAAATAAGTGATTTATTTTTCTTTCAAAGCTTCAAGAAGTATTTTCTTCATAGCTTATTCAGATATAACTAACCTAATTCCTTTGAGATTTTATTGACAAAATAACAAATCCAGGATGTAGCAGATGAAAATATTTTTGATAAACTGTTAGTGACTAAAGCCTTTTCTAAAATTTTTTTTAACGTTTTCATTCATTTTCTGAGAGACAGAGAGAGACAGGGTATGAGCGGGGGACAGGCAGAGAGAGAGGGAGACACAGAATCTGAAGCAGGCTCCAAGCTCCAGCTGTCAGTGCAAAGCCCAGTGCAGGGCTCGAACCCATGAACCGTGAAATCATGACCTGAGCCAAAGGCAAATGCTCAACCAACTGAGCCACACAGGAACCTTAGTAATTAAAGTCTTAAAAGTTGACTTTTAACTTATCTATATATCCAATTTTAAATCTTAGAAAAAATGTAAAGATTTTATACTTATTTAGGAAAGAAAATATTTTGGCTAATTTGGACTCTAAAGTACTGTTATATAAAATGTCTAAATCAGTTTGGTTGACCCTTACCTACATATTAAAATGACCTGAAGAACTTTAAAAAATATAGAAAGCCAGACCATCACCCCACGAAAAAAAAAATAAATCAGCACTTCCCTGAGAAACAATAATAAGCAGCCAGGTTCGAGAACCACTGATTTCGGTGACTCTGACACAAAGTATATCAAATGGATTTTGTTGTTATTCTTTTTAAGTTATTCAAATAAATACTTTATGCTTCTAGTAAATTGAGCATGTAAAAATCCTTTGAATAGATAAAATATTTAGAACTGAATATAAAGATTGTGGGTTTTGATTAGTCCAAAATAAAGCGATTCCATTAATTGAATCTTAGGATCACTTTTGATTCAAATAGTGTTCTATACGTTCACACAGTTGAACATGTGAAGATGGGATGGATGGTGTTTGGAGTGAGCCTGGAGACTGCAGTGACCCTAATTGTCCAATCTGATGGCTGAGCTTACTTCTCTTACTGGCCATGTTCTCAGAGACCAGCAGAGACCCTCTTTCTTCCCTTCCAAATTCTTCATCCTTCTAAGGTCCTCCACCATTTGATGAAGCCTGAAATTCTATTGTATGGAAGTCTTTATTTTTAAAAAAAGCTTTTTACTGTTTATTTATTTTTGAGAGAGAGACAGAGTGTGAGTGGGGGAGGGACAGAGAGAGAGGGAGACACAGAATCTGAAGCAGGCTCCAGGCTCTGAGCTGTCAGCACAGAGCCCGACGCGGGGCTCCAACCCATGAAAGCAAGATCATGACCTAAGCCGAAGTCGGATGCTCAACCAACTGAGCCACCCAGGTGCCCCAAGAAGTCTTTATTTCTTAAAGAATTTGATCTGGTAAGGTACGCTTCTGAGAAGCAGAAGTAACTTATCAGTTACTTTTTTTTAATTTAATTTTTTTATTTTTCAAAATTTACATCCAAATTAGTTAGCATATAGTGAAACAATGATTTCAGGAGTAGATTCCTTAATGCCCATTACCCATTTAGCCCATCCCCCCTCCCACAACCCCTCCAGCAACCCTCAGTTTGTTCTCCATTTTTAGGAGTCTCTTATGTTTTGTCCTCCCCCCACCCTGTTTTTATATTATTTTTGTTTCCCTTCCCTTATGTTCATCTGTTTTTTCTCTTAAAGTCCTCATATGAGTGAAGTCATATGATTTTTGTTTTTCTCTGACTGACTAATTTCACTTAGCATAATACCCTCCGGTTCCATCCACATAGTTGCAAATGGCAGGATTTCATTCTTTTTGATTGCTGAATAATACTCCATTGTATATATATACCACATCTTCTTTATCCATTCATCCATCGATGGACATTTGGGCTCTTTCCATACTTTGCTATTGCTGATAGTGCTGCTATAAACATGGGGGTGCATGTGTCCCTTTGAAACAGCACACCTGTATCCCGTGGATAAATGCCTAGTAGTGCAATTGCTGGGTTGTAGGGTAGTTCTATTTTTAGTTTTTTAAGGAAACTCCATACTGTTTTCCAGAGTGGCTGCACCAGCTTGCATTCCCACCAACAATGCAAAAGAGATCCTCTTTCTCCGCATCCTCGCCAACATCTGTTGTTGCCTGAGTTGTTAATGTTAGCCATTCTGACAGGTGTAAGGTGGTATCTCATTGTGGTTTTGATTTGTATTTCCCTGCTGATGAGTGATATTGAGCATTTTTTCATGTGTTGGTTGGCCATCTGGATGTCTTCTTTGGAGAAGTGTCTATTCATGTCTGTTGCCCATTTCTTCACTGGATTATTTGTTTTTTGGGTGTTGAGTTTGATAAGTTCTTTGTAGATTTTGGATACTAACCCTTTATCTGATAGGTCATTTGCAAATATCTTCTCCCATTCCATCAGTTGCCTTTTAGTTTTGCTGATTGTTTCCTTGGCTGTGCAGAAGCTTTTTATTTTGATGAGGTCCCAGTAGTTCATTTTTGCTTTTGTTTCCCTTGCCTCCAGAGACGTGTTGAGTAAAAAGTTGCTGCGGCCAAGATCAAAGAAGTTTTTGCCTGCTTTCTCCTTGAGGATTTTGAAGGCTTCCTGTCTTACATTGAGGTCTTTCATCCATTTTGAGTTTATTTTTGTGTATGGTGTAAGAAGGTGGTCCAGGTTCGTTCTTCTGCATGTCGCTGTCCAGTTTTCCCCAGCACCACTTGCTGAAGAGACAGACTGTCTTTATTCCATTGGATATTCTTTCCTGCTTTGTCAAAGATTAGTTGGCCATACGTTTCTGGGTCCATTTCTGGGTTCTGTATTCTGTTCCATTGATCTGAGTGTCTGTTCTTGTGCCAGTACCATACTGTCTTGATGATTACAACTTTGTAGTACAGCTTGAAGTCTGGGATTGTGATGCCTCCTGCTTTGGTTTTCTTTTTCAAGATTGCTTTGGCTATTCAGGGTCTTTTCTGGTTCCATACAAATTTTAGAATTATTTGTTCTAGCTCTGTGAAGAATGCTGGTGTTACTTTGATAGGGATTACATTGAATATGTAGATTGCTTTGGGTAGTATCGACATTTTAACAATATTTGTTCTTCCTATCCAGGAGCATGGAATCTTTTTCCATTTTTTTGTGTCTTATTCAATTTCTTTCATAAGCTTTCTATAGTTTTCAGTGTATAGATTTTTCACCTCTTTGGTTAGATTTATTCCTAGGTATTTTATGTTTTTTTGTGCAACTGTAAATAGGGTCGATTCCTTGATTTCTCTTTCCGTCGCTTCATTGTTGGTGTACAGGAATTCAACTGATTTCTGTGCATTGATTTTATAGCCTGCAACTTTGCTGAATTCATGAATCCATTCTAGCAGTTTTTTGGTGGAATCTCTTGGGTTTTCCATATAGAGTATCATGTCATCTGCGAAGAGAGAGTTTGACCTCCTCCTGGCTGGTTTGAATGCCTTTTATTTCTTTGTGTTGTCTGATTGCAGAGGCTAAGACTTCCAATACTATGTTGAATAACAGTGGCAAAAGTGGACATCCCATCTTGTTCCTGACCTTAGGAGGAGAGCTCTCAGTTTTTCCCCATTGAGGATGATATTAGCATTGGGTCGTTCATATATGGCTTTTATGATCTCGAGGTATGCTCCTTTTATTCCTACTTTCTTGAGGGTTTTTATCAAGAAAGGATGATGTATTTTGTCAAACGCTTTCTCTGCATCTATTGAGAGGATCATATGGTTCTTGTCCTTTCTTTTATTGATGTGATGAATCACATTAATTGTTTTGTGGATATTGAACCAGCCATGCATCCCAGATATAAATCCCACTTGGTCGTGGTGAATAATTTCTTTAATGTATTGTTGGATACGGTTGGCCAATATCTTGTTGAGGATTTTTGCATCCATGTTCATCAGGGAAATTGGTCTATAGTTCTCCTTTTTTTTTTTTTTTTAAACTGAGTTGAATCCTCAGCAGCTTTTTTTTTTTTAAGTTTATTTATTTTTGAGACAGAGAGAGACAGAGCATGAATAGGGGAGGGGCAGAGAGAGAGGGAGACACAGAATCGGAATCAGGCTCCAGGCTCTGAGCCATCAGCCCAGAGCCCGATGCGGGGCTCGAACTCACTGACTACGAGATCGTGACCTGAGCTGAAGTCGGATGCTTAACTGACTGAGCCACCCAGGCGCCCCTATAGTTCTCCTTTTTAGTGGGGTCTGTCTGGTTTTGGAAGCAAGGTAATGCTGGCTTCATAGAAAGAGTTTGGAAGTTTTCCTTCCATTTCTATTTTTTGGAACACCTTAAATGTGTTAACTCTTCCTTAAATGTTTGGTAGAATTCCTCTGGAAAGCCATCTGGCCCTGGACTCTGGTTTTTTGGCAGATTTTTGATTACTAATTCAATTTCTTTACTGGTTATGGGTCTGTTCAAATTTTCTATTTCTTCCTGTTTCAGTTTTGGCAGTGTATATGTTTCCAGGAATTTGTCCATTTCTTCCAGATTACCCATTTTATTGGCATACAATTGCTCATAATATTCTCTTATTGTTTTTATTTCTGTTGTGTTGGTTGTGATCTCTCCTCTTTCATTCTTGATTTTATTTATTTGGGTCCTTTCCTTTTTCTTTTTGATCAAACTAGCTAGTGGTTTATCAATTTTGTTAATTCTTTCAAAGAACAAGCTTCTGGTTTCATTGATGTGTTCTACTGTTTTTTTTTTTTTTTTTGGTTTCGATAGCATTAATTTCTGCTCTAATCTTTGTTATTTTCTGTCTTCTGCTGGTTCTGGGGTTTTATTTGCTCTTCTTTTTCCAGCTCCTTAAGGCATAAGGTTAGCTTGTGTACCTGAGATCTTTCTTCCTTCTTTAGGAAGGCCTGGATTGCTATATACTTTCCTCTTATGACCTCCTTTGCTGCGTCCCAGAGGTTTTGGGTTTGTGGTGTTATCATTTTCATTGACTTCCATATACTTTTTAATTTCCTCTTTAACTGCTTGGTTAGCCCATTCATTCTTTAGTAGGATGTTCTCTTTAGTCTCCAAGTATTTATTACCTTTCCAAATTTTTTCTTGTGGTTGATTTCGAGTTTCATAGCGTTGTGGTCTGAAAATATGCATGGTATGATCTCGATCTTTTTGTACTTACTTAGGGCTGATTTGTGTCCCGGTATTTGGTCTATTCTGGAGAACGTCCCATGTGCACTGGAGAAGAATGTATATTCTGCTGCTTTAGGATGAAATGTTCTGAATATATCTGTTAAGTCCATCTGGTCCAGTGTGTCCTTCAAAGCCATTGTTTCCTTGTTGATTTTTTGAGTAGATGATCTGTCCATTGCTGTGGGTGGGGTTTTGAAGTCTCCTACTATTATGGTATTACTATCGATGAGTTTCTTTATGTTTGTGATTAATTGATGTATATATTTGGGTGCTTCCACATTTGGCGCATAAATGTTTACAATTGTTAGGTCTTCTTGGTGGATAGACCCCTTGATTATGATATAATGCCCTTCTACATTTCTTGATACAGTCTTTATTTTAGAGTCTAGATTGTCTGATATAAGTATGGCTACTCTGGCTTTCTTTTGTTGACCATTAGCATGATAGGTGGTTCTCCATCCCCTTACTTTCAATCTGAAGGTGTCTTGAGGTCTAAAGTGGGTCTCTTGTAAACAGAATATAGATGGATCTTGTTTTCTTATCCATTCTGTTACCCTATGTCTTTTGATTGGAGCATTGAGTCCATTGACGTTTAGAGTGAGTACTGAAAGATGAGTTTATTGCCATTATGATGTTTGTAGAGTTGGAGTTTCTGGTGGTATTCTCTGGTCCTTTCTAATCCTTTGTTGCTTTTGGTATTTATTTATTTATTTATTTATTTATTTATTTATTTATTTATTTATATTTTCATCTTTTCTCCCCTCAGAAATTTCCCCTTAAAATTTCTTGCAGGGTGGTTTAGTGGTCACAAACTCCTTTAATTTTTGTTTGTCTGGAAGACTTTTTATCTCTCCTTCTATTTTGAAGGACAGCCTTGCTGGATCAAGAACTCTTGGCCGCATATTTTCCTGATTCAGCACCCTGAATATATCCTGCCACTCCTTTGTGGCTGCCAAGTGTCTGTGGATCGGTCTGCTGCAAGCCTGATCTGTCTTCCCTTGTAGGTTAGGGACTTTTTTTTCCCTTGCTGCTTTCATGATTCTCTCCTTGCCTGAGTATTTTGTGAATTTGACTATGATATGCCTTGTTGATGGTCGGGTTTTGTTGAATCTAATGGGGGTCCTTTGTGCTTCCTGGATTTTGATGTCTGTGTCTTTCCCCAGGTTAGGAAAGTTTTCCACTATGATTTGCTCACATAACCTTTCTACCCCTCTTTCTCTCTCTTCCTCTTTTGGTATCCCTATGATTCTGATTTTGTTCGTCTTTCATGAGTCACTGATTTCTCTAATTCTTAAATTGTGCTCTTTTGCCTTAATTTCCCTCTTTTTTTCTGCTTCATTATTCTCGATAAGTTTGTCCTCTATATCGCTGATTCTCTGTTCTGCCTTGTCCATCCTTGTCGCTGCTGCATCCATCCGTGATTGCAGCTCAGTTATAGCATTTTTAATTTCATTCTGGCTATTTTTTACTTCTTCTATCTGTGCAGAAAAGGATTCTAATCTATTTTCGACTCCAGCTTTTATTCTTATTATCATGATTCTAAACTCTGTTTCAGACATCTTGTTGTATCTGTGTTGGTTAAATCCCTGTCTGTCATTTCTTCGTGTTCTTTCTTTTGGGGTGAATTCCTCCATTTTGTCATTTTGAAGGGAGAGAAGGAATTAATGAGGTAGAAAAATTGAAATTAAAAAATTAAAATTAAAAAAATATTAAAATTAAAAATTAAACACACACACACACACACACACACACAAATCGATGATGCTAGATCCTAGGTGTGTTTTGGTCTGTGTGTTGAAAGTGGTTTGACATATTAGAAAAAAAGGGGGGGAGAGGAAATCGTTTGAGAATTTGACAAAATGAATACACTGAAGTAGACTAAAAGGAGATGATGGGGGTAAAATAGAATTTGAAAAAATATACACAAAAGTAAAGAATATAGTAGAAAAAATTAAAGAAAATTATTTTTAATAAAAATTAAATATAAATATGAAGTTTTCATTTTATGTATTTAAGAAAAAAGAAAAGAAACAAAAAAGAGAAAAAAAAAGAAATCTTTTGAAAATTTGAAAAAGTGAATACACTGTAGTAGACTAAAATAAAATAATGGAAATAAAATAAAATTTGAAAAAATTTACATAAAAGCAAAAAGTATAGTAGTAAAAGTTAAATAAAAAAGAAATTGAAAGTAAAAATGAAGTGTTTTCTCTTTCTGCATTCAAGAAAAAGAAAAGAAACGAAAAAGAAAAAAATAAAAAGGAAGAAAATAGGAAATTGTTTGAAAATTTGAAAATGTGAATACACTGAAGTAGACTAAAATAAAATGATGGAAGTAAAGTAGAATTTGAAAAAATTTACACAAAAGTAAAAAATACAGTAATAAAAATTAAAGAAAGATATTTTTAATAAAAATTAAAAATAAAAATGAATTTTTTCTCTTTCTGTGTTGAAGAAAAAGAATTGTAAAAGAGAAAAAGAAAAACGAAAAAAAAAGAAAGAAAATTGAATAGATGAACCTGCTAACAGATTGAAGTAGGAATGAAATTGTTTGTTTTCCCCTAGAAGTCAGTCTATGTAGCTCTTTCTAGTCCATAAATTAAGCCAGTGGTGAGACTTGTGTTCTTGAGAGTGAAGTTGGCCCAGTTGGGTGGGGCTCAGTGTAACAGCTGTGCTCTCCACTAGATGGCGCTGCTAGCCTACTGGGGTGGAGTGTTGGGGTGCTCCTAGGTTCATATGCGCATGCGCGGGCGAGATGAAAATGGCGGCTCCCACCTACCCAGTGTGTTCTTCTGGATTAGCGATCGCGCACCTGTCCTCTGTCTTCAACTCTTGTCCACTCCCCGCTTTTTCACGCTCTATGACCAGGCCCCAGGCAATACCTCTCTCCCAACTTTTGTCTCAGATGCGGCTGTTTTCTCTGGCCCCTTACTTCTGAAGGACTGCGGCTTTGACCTGTTCCGCCCCTCTGCGGGAGGGTCTCACCAAGCAATAACCGAATGTCGGCTGCACCCAGGAAGGCCCGCTGGACCCTGCTGCTGCCGGTGCCCTGAGACTGCGGCCAGGTGCCAGCCCGCCCAGAAAAAGTTCGCGAGACAGTGTAGCAGCAGCGTTTCAGGGATTATGGGCACCAGGCTTCACCCTCAACGACCTTGCCTCAGCACCAGTGAATGTGGCTGACTTCTGGGGTCTGCTGCAACCAGGTGGCTTCAACAGTCTCTACCAAATGTCCTTCCAGCAGTGGAACTGCTTTTCCCTGTGTGGCCCGAGAACCTCCTGGACCCCACTCTGTTCCTGGGGATTCGCCCTTCCCACCAGAGCACCGCCAGGTATGAGCTGCAGAGTTGCAGCATTTGTGTTCCCCTTGTTTACAGTCTTAATGGAATTTAAACGCTCTACTTTCTCCTTTCTCCCTTTTTAGTTTAGTCCCTGCGGCTGTTTCCAATTTTCCACTTTCTCTCCAGCTGCTTTTGGGGAAGGGTGCTTTTCCCATATTCTCTCCGCCTCCCCAGTCTCGGTCCTTTCTCCACCCACAAAAGTGGTTCCCTACTTTTTGCGGCTTCTCGCTCCCTAAGTTTAGCTCTCTGCGCCACATACCTGCTGAATTCTGTGGTTCAGGTTGTGCAGATTGTTGTGTTAATCCTCCGATCGGTTTTCTAGGTGTGTAGGATGGTTTAGTGTTGGTCTGGCTGTATTTCATGGACGCGAGACGCACAAAAAACTTCCATGTTGTTCTGCCATCTTGGCCCCTACCCCCATCAGTTACTTATTTTTTAAGGTAAAAATGAGTCTATGATATTTCTGTTTGAACTCAGATTCTGAGAAGAAAAATTTGGAAAAATTCTAAGTAAATTTATGAAGCTGGTACATATCTGTCACTTAACAGAAGTTATTTTCTCTTTATTTCTCTTCTTTCCTTCCTCTCTATAACCTTTGTATTGGATCATTCTTTCACAGAAACTTCTGTATTAGTGTTAACATTTAAAGGGAGATTTGAATATTAATAGAAATAAAAAGGCTTAGGGTAAAGAAATTAAAACTTAATGACTTGAGGCAAAGAGAGAGACCATGCTGTATATTTTGGGAGGTGAGATGGCCTGGATTGAACCCTTGATCACTCAGTCATCAGCTGAGAACACTGGGAAAGTCTCTTACATCCCTATTCCTCGATCTCCTTAGCTGAGTAATCAGCTAATATCTGTTCTTTGAACCTCTCAGTGATGTTTTACTAGTTATTTTTAAAGAAGGAGGAAGATTTTAAGTAAATGTCCAAATAGAGTAAGTTCTTTGCCGTTTCAAATTTGAGAAGTGTGAATCACTCAAAATTGCCAACACTATATTTATGTCAGGAGCGGCCCTCAAACACTCAGGATGCCTACTCAGGAAACCTTGACAGGCATGGTGATGAACCTCAAGAAACAATAGCACCAGAAACAGCAGTGAAAATACCCAGAGTAAATTTTTTGTTGAAGACAGAGTGAACTGGGTGTAAAAGTGCTTTTTAAAATGTGAAGTGGGTGAAAGAAGATTTGGAGTTTTAGGATTAAGACACCTCTGGGGAAGGAACATATGTGGAGGTAGCTTCTCAGTCTATTCAGGAAATCAACTCTGGGGAGATACAGAGAGAACCCAGCTCTCTTCTAGTAAGAGAGAAAAGGCATGCTGAATGAGCAAAGGCAAAGTACTTGCTGAATAATTTTTACTGTGAGGGTTGTATGGTTAGGTCACAGTGACACTGAGATGCTAAACTGACAAGACTTCAAAATAGAGCATATCCAAATTAAAGAGAAAATATATATATATATACACACATAGGAATATTATTCAAATGTATCAGTGCAATAACTCTCCACATCTGTCTGTAAATAAATGTAAATTGATTTTTAAAAATCCCTTTTGAGCATTTTGTCTAGACAGGTTTAAGGAATTTTGTTGTTGCACTGTTTGGTTTTTGATTTTTTTGATTTTTGTCTGCCAGCAGACAGGGATGGTTGCCAGTGCTTTGAAAGTAAGGAGTATCTGACACCTGCCTGGTGTGTGTGAAAAAGCAACTATGCTTTGTGTCCCTTATCAACATGTGAAATACACAATCTAAAAAGGAGTTTCTGATTATTTTGCATGGTGACATTGAGGGTAAAGCTTTATATAACCTCCTCATGAGATTGCATTAAATTGTAGCTTAGGTGTTGAGCTTGAGGTCTTTGCAGGTCTTACCTGTATGCCATGTGGTATATCAAGAGAAGACTAATCCTATGAGCATGTCAAGATCAGTGCTGCTATTTCTGTTGGGGATCACGTTACCATAGTAATATCTTCCCTGTGGCTTATAAAAGACTTATTTTGATTAAGTGCTACTTTTATTTTATTCAAAATGAAATAGAGATAAAATTATAATTTTTTTCTTTTCGTTTTTGCCTTCAGCCTTAATAGTAATTTCACGTAGAAGAACAAAGGTAATCAATGCATCTCTCTCTTTTTTTTTAATGTTTATTTATTTCTGGGACAGAGAGAGACAGAGCATGAATGGGGGAGGGGCAGAGAGAGAGGGAGACACAGAATCAGAAGCAGGCTCCAGGCTCTGAGCTGTCAGAACAGAGCCTGATGCGAGGCTCTAAGTCACAAACTGTGAGATCATGACCTGAACTGAAGTTGGTCGCTCAACTGACTGAGCCACCCAGGCACCCCAATGTATATCTCTGTTTAGCAACTTTCTTTTACTTACTTTGTGCTGGTTCCTCAGACCAACATCATCATATGAATGACTATGCGAATGAGTTAGTACCTGTGTATATTTTATTTTTCCTTTGGATTTGTGACTGCCCTGAGGCACTACTCAAATTTGGTCTGGATGTCAAGACTAGTGATACCACACACCCACCAGGAAGGTATAAAGAAATGCATTACTTATGTAATAAGGCTTTCTCTGGGAAGCAGGGTAGACTCTGGAGAAGGTTCAAAAGTAGTTTGGGAGAGTTGGAAGGAAGACCTGCCTTTGACTTTTATTGGAGTTAGGCTGTGGGGCCAGAATGAGTGGTTTCATACCAGATCCTGGGTTTGCTTGGCTTGAATTTCCTACCAGCACCAAGGGACAGAGTGTTGTGGGCTCTCTTACTGGCTTGTCTGCATGGGAGTCAAGAGGAGAAAAGGGGGGGGTGAGGCTTGAAAGCTGTTAGTGAGCAAACACCAAAAATGAAGTCATTTACAGTCTCTTCAGTGTATCTTTATTATCTAAGCAGACAGTAAAGACATGAGTGGAAATTGTGTGTGAATATAATTATCAATAAAAGAAAATGGCAGTTTGCGCTTCTTAAAGATTACATGTGTTTCTGGGATGGATGCTCTGGAACTATCATAGGGACACTTTTCTGTACCAACAGTGAAGACAGGTGAGGCACAGCCTAATGAGCCTAATGTTAAATGGTGGTCCCTACTTTTCTAACTCCTCCTTTGTTTTTCGTCATGGAATTGGTGGATTGAAGATTATGATTTTCATGAAACATTACCGGAGCAGGGAAGTTTAAGCCTCCTTCCTTGTTCTGTTTTATTTTTTTTTTCCCCCAAACTCTCCCCACATGGCATTCCTCTTATTCCCATAGAAACTCAATGATTGTTAATATATGTGTGTGGTAGGAAAAAGCGTACAAGGTTTTATTTTTTATGTGCATACTATAAATTTATACCATCATATTTTGCTATAGAGATGCATATTTTTTACTGAGTACTGTGTTTTAAAAAATCATTCCATGTGGTTTTATGTAGATTTAGTTTGTTACTTCTGACTGCTGTGTAATATTTAATATTATGCTTATGGAACATTGTAGATATCCATTCCCTTAGTACAGACCTCTAGAAATCTCTTCATTAACCTATGCTCTTTTTATAATGCCCTAAGCTAACATTCTCTCCTCAGTAACATAAAAACATGTTTTCTTCTCAGGGGATGTGTGTGTGTGTGTGTGTGTGTGTGTGTGTGTGTGTGTGAGAGAGAGAGAGAGAGAGAGAGAGAGAGAGACAGACAGACAGACAGACAGTCAAGGATTCTGGCATCTTTCAACCTCTCTCTCGCTTTTGTGGCATCTATAAATCGAGTTCAGGCAAGGTAGCCAGCCATCAGCCTATGCTTGTTTACTACACTTTTGTACCTCAAAGAACTTTCCAACACTTGACTTCATTTGATTCTTATTATTAGTAAGTCAAATGCTATGATTAACTCCATCTTATTGCTAAGGCAACTAGCTTTTGGTGAAGACAAGTTGCAATAAGACCTAAATGATGGATTTCGAGTAATTCTAAGTCTTTTGATTTTTTTACACTGATTTAGGTTAGTCAGAATGAGCTACTACCAACCAAATTATGATAAATGGACCCCAGATTGTGGTAAACTTTTTAGTGCTGGTGCTTAGTATTACCCAGAAGAAAAAATTCTTACAGGGAGATGAAATATTACAAATTATTACAGGATAAGAACTCATTCATAAACTTCCTGAATTGGACTTGCCTATCATACTACAACCTAGTCTCTAAGCATAGTTTAATTCTAGCTATGAGGTATTAGCCTGCTGTAAGTTCACAAAGGTTCTGAGCGACCCCAATTGTATCTCATACAGTGTGAGAGATTTATATAGGAAGCTCTAAAATACAGCATTTAGTCAGTGTTATACGCCACTCAGTATAAGATTTAAGATGCAGGCTTAGGAATTCGGGAACATGGATTTCAGTGTTGCTTCCGTCTCTAACTTGCTGTGTAAACTTGTGAGTATAATTTCACTTCATCAGACCGCAGTTAAAATTAGAGTGTTAGAGTAGATGATTTTAAAGCGTTCCTCCAAGTTGAAATTCTGTAGCTACAGTATATTGTTAATTTAAATAAGATAACAACTCTTAAATATTCCTCTGAATAATGAATTTAAAAAAATCTATAGCTTCATGCATTTTGGTACAAGATATAAGGTTCAATGATTCTCTACTGTTTTGACAGATAATTTTTATAAAATTTACACATTTTAAGAGTATATAAATTAGAATACTACTATACAACAATGTGCTAGGTAAGATAGTCAATTTTTAGGGGCGCCCAGGTGGCTCAGTTGGTTAGATGCCCGAGTCTTGGTTTTGGCTTAGGTCATGATCTCGTGGTTGGTGGGAATCAAGCCCCGCATCAGGCTCAGTGCTGATTGTGTGGGGCCTGCTTGGGATTCTCTCTCTCTCCCTTTCTCTCTGCCCCTCCCATGTGCTCGCTCGCTCCCTCTCTCTCTCTCTGTGTGTCTCAAAATAAATAAATAAAAAAAATTTTTTAAAAAGGATGACAAAAGTTTTAGAAACAATATGTTACTTCTACATGGGTGAAAGCAACAATTTCTGATATTCAGAGAATGGTATACAAACTACACGCTCAAGGATAGTTTTATCATAACAGAAAACAAACAGAAAGTTAATAGGTACACAATCACAAAAGTCTCCATCCTGGAAATGAAAGAAAAAAACGAGCGGTACCGATTCACCACTTATTAGGTAAGATTCTTTGAAGTCCTGTGATGACTCGGACCAGTGTGTCTGTACTGCAGCCGCACAGGAACAAAGATCATCCGCTGCTTCATACATTTCTGGGATTCCTTTCACTAGCGACATTCTCAGTGTTAGACCCTGGATTCCCATTAGCAAGCCCAGACAGAGGAGAGCAAGACTGAGAGGCTTAAAGCATGCAGTATGGAAAAGAAAAGTGGTAGACGGTTTCTTTCTAACAGTATAGAGTAGGTGACTTTTTTCTGTAACACTCAAGCAGCTAGTACATGAAACAGAAAGAATTTGAATTCTGGCACAGTTCTACTGGTTGTGGGAGGTGTCGGCAGCTTTTTAAGCTTTACGACCCTCAGTTTCATCATCTCTACAATGGAAATGATAGCACATATTATTTGGAAAGATTTAGAGTAAATATTTTTAAGAGATCTGTAGTGCCTGCATCACATTTTGTGGTTTTTCTAATTATACTTAGTATTAATATCTCATAGGGAGTTTCATGGTACTAATAAACAGAGAGAATGGAAAACTCTCTTAAGTTCACAACGGTAAGCTTATCCAACACTTGAGTTTGTTGCCACTGCCTAACTTTTCTCTGCTGGGAAGAACTACCTTTAACAGTTTCCTGTGAACTGGGGGCCAGGCCGTGGTTACTCCTTGCCTTTGACACAGACATACATGCGTCAGTGTGCAAACTCACACCAAACATACGTCCAAAGGTCCGACCCAGCTTGAAGTCACCTTGTGCCACTCTCTCTGACTGCAGTTCACAATTCTCCCTGCCATACTCACAAGCAAACCGTTGGGGACCTGGGCACATCCCATTGTGTGTCTTCTGCAAAACGATTCCCTCAGACATGTCACCTGCTTCTTGACAGTGAGTGAAAGGTTGAAAATAAAGAGATTGCTATTACCATAACCTATGTTAGAAGAATTAGAATTAAGGGGTGCCTGGGTGGCTCAGTGGGTTAAGCGTCTGACTTTAGCGGCTCAGGTCATGACCTCATGGTTTATGAGTTTGAGCCCTGCATTGGGTTCTCTGCTGTCAGCACAGAGCCTGCTTTGGATCTCCTGCCCCCTCTCTCTCTGCCCCTCCACCGCTCATGCTCTCTTTTTCTCTCTCAAAAATAAACAAACATTAAGAAAAGTTAAAAAAAAAAAAAGAATTAAAACTGAAACAATTGTTATTATTTCTCTGCTGAGTCAGGTCAAGAGAGTATTCTAATATGAGCAAAATCTCACTGATCTTGAGAACTGATCATCCAGCAGATGACAGGATATAGGACAAGCACAGAGAGGAATAGACACAGAACCTTTGTGTCCTCATTTGTTCTCTCCCGACCGGTCAATAGCCAACTCTGTTCAATAGCTAAAGTTATCCCACACAGGGTGAGGGAAGAATGTGATATTTATTTTATTTTAGAGTCAGGCAAAGACTGGGTATAAAAATTTTCATAGAAATCTTAAAAATATGGTAAAATACTACAAACAAAAGCAGCATTTGTTACCTTTGGTCTCATAACAAGTGTATTCAGTAAATTTTGGAAAACATCATGTTATGACAATAGAACCTGTCTGGAGTGTATGTTGATGTGATTGTTTCTGTATCTCTTTTTGTCTGCACATAAAACTGATTTTGACTTCTATAGCTTGTGACTTTTCATCTCCTACTATTATATGCCATCACTTACTCAATAATCAGATCAGAGAAGCTTTTACCAGAGTCTACAATGACTATGTTGGTGATGACATCAATCCACAAAATGGCACGAAACATCAGAAAAGGGAACAGATGTGAGAAGTTAGAGTCGGCACAGCCCATTAAAATCGCTCTGCCTTTATTAACTGAAAATGCAGGAATTCAAATGCATCTTAAGTGAAAAATGCACCTTATGTCACACCACACTCTATTTTTCATCGCGTAGCTCACTCCTGGGCTTGAGGGGCTAATTTCAGATTGTGTTCGAGACTCCCATGGGGACTCCAGCTGCATATGTTATAGAGGCAGAAATCAAAGGGAAAAAGGTCTTCTTGTGTTTGTACAGTGGTTCTCTGACAGATTTTCTGATGTCAGAGAAAACAATGACCTGTGTGGGTGATTATATGTGTAAGGGGGAGTAGCTTATTAATCATTATTCCTTCACATTTTAGTTTTTAGTATAATATTAATATGTAAATGTAAACAATGTAGCCCCAGCTAACCAAAGCACGGGGATTTGTGAAAAAGAAGGAATACCATATCTCTCATTTACCATGACTGTAAGAACCAGCCCAAATACAGTTTTCTGAAAATCAGTTTGAGTTCCAAAATAAACTGAATATACTCTGCCTTTATTTTCTCTTGATGTCAAAGATGGTGACATAATCAGAAGAGCCTTTAAAATACCCTAGTTCAAATCCTGACTCTTCTACCTGTTAGCTAGGAATCACTTGAAAAAAAATCACAAAAACTGTATGATCATCAATATTAAGTGATATGGGAATGGAGTTTATCACATCTAATTCTTGTGAAAGTCTGACCTAAAATGTCTATCCCAAGAAATGCTAATTTTTCTTCTGTCTTCTTTCTCTTCCTTCCTTCCCTCTCCCCATCTTCCTTTTTTCCCTCTGCCTTTTTTCCCCTCTTTGAAGTGAGATGTACATGTAAAATCCATCTTATTCCACAAGCCTGTCAGTTGACACACGGAAACATACTAAACTTTTCTCTCTTTTTCCTTCACCTATAAAGCTTTTATTTACACAGTTTATCAGTTACATCAAATAAAATACATGTGAAAGTCCCCTCGTGTAAGTAAATATTCAAAAAATAGCTTTCTTTCCTTCATTTGTTAAATTTTCTGTAAACTTTGTGATTTTAGAAAACCATTGAGTTTATATACATTTTACTATTCCTACTTCTTTGACTTATTGAGAGAGAAATTTGGGATGGTACATGACCTTGGGAATGTAAAGGAATATTTAAAAACTCTATTCAAAAATACTTATTAGGTATGCCCTAATACCCAAGCACTGTTCTCAAAAACTAGAAACATAAGCATGAACAACCTGGACAAAGCCCCTTCTTTATGGAATAGCATTTTAGAGAGGAAGAGGCAGAAAAACAAAACAAAAGAGATGCAATGAATAAACAAGTTTCTGGCTAAGAACCAATTTAGGTAGTCTAGTGATTTTTGAAAACCATCATAAAAATAGAAAGCTAGAAAGTAACTGATTTAACCTCCTATAAAAATTGCAATGGGTTTATTAACCTCTTTTGAAGAACTTTGTATCATTATTTTAACCAATCTCTTTTTCCTTTCCTGGTTTTCAGCAATAATTCTCAATTTTCAAAAATGTTGATTTCAGTGAAAGCCTTCATTCAACAAATAAATAAACCTACTGCTATTTAGGACTTCTGGTTAGACTCTTAATGTCTAACTGAACCTATTACACACCTGCTAACCTGGGCTAAGTTTCTCTTGGAAACACAATTAATCAAAGATGAGGCTGATTTATCCTAGAAAGGTTAATAAAGTAAGTAATGCTTTCACGTTCTTTCCAGATCCACCAGGAACTTGGGAAATCAATTATTTTAGGAAATCTTGCAACACAGCACAGCCACCCTGTTTTATATCTTTGTTATATTGTTAACTACCCTTAATGTTATTCTCCCTAGTCATTGATTCTCTCCCATGATTTCTTTTCGAAACCCGTTTATTTTAAACTCAGGGGCAGTTATTCTTTTTACTTATTTTGTGTTGAATAAATGAGTTTTAAATAATCTCCCACTACTTTGAAAATAATTTTCATCAATTTTCCCTTCCTGAATCCTTGATGCTCACCCAAGGAAACCACCTCCCCAGGTAGCCCATCCTATGGATGTAATTCATTCTTCGCTCCCATATAATTTGAGAGCAGGAAGTTGGAAGTCCAAATCTGTTTCAATTTTTAATGCATCATTCAGAATATTGCTCCTCTACCAAGGGAATCTCATGGGAACTTGCTGTAACCCACTCTGTTCTCCATTCTTATTCCCAGAGAAATTCCATCTTTATGATTTGACTTCTTGAAGCTCTTGACAATGTAAACCACTTTCTCCTGAAAATTCTTCCCTTTCTTACATTTCCTGAATTTCCACCATCTTTCTGGTGATGACTGTTTAGGTTGTTTGGTCATTTCCTTTGATTCTGCTCATCCCTTGCACTATTCATCAATCCAGGCCAGAGATGTGAGTATGCTTCTCGACTTCTCCATCTTTGTGATCACCAGCTTGAGTTGGTCTTTAAAGTCAGACTGTAGGAGGGGCGCCTGGGTGGAGCAGTCGGTTAAGCGTCAGACTTCAGCAAGGTCATGATCTCGCGGTCCGTGAGTTCGAGTACCGCGTCGGGCTCTGGGCTGATGGCTCAGAGCCTGGAGCCTGTTTCCGATTCTGTGTCTCCCTCTCTCTCTGCCCCTCCCCCGTTCATGCTCTGTCTCTCTCTGTCCCAAAAATGAATAAACGTTGAAAAAAAAAAAAGTCAGACTGTAGGATGTGTCCAATGTATTTGCATATGCATTATGTTTTATTTATTTCTTTTTTAAAGCTCACTTATTCATTTTGGGAGAGAGAGAGAACATGAGCATGTGTATGAGTGGAGGAAGGGCAGGGAGAGAGGGAGAGAGACAATCCCTAGCAGGCTCTACACTATCGGCACAGAGCCCAATGGGGGGCTTGAACTTACAAACCGTGAGATCATGATCCAAGCCAAGATCAAGAGTTGGACACTTGGCTGACTGAGCCATCCAGGTGCCCCATATTATGTTTTATTTCTGTAAGTTTCAGAATCTGATCTAAGCCAAAGTGGATAGCACATCTGTGATCCTTTTGCTTTTTTGTTGTTTAGTCAGTATGCCTAGAGAGGTAGCCATGTGTGCACCTTGGGAAAGATGATCTATTTGTCCCCTAGGAGATCTCACAAGTTGGCCTCACTTTAATTAATAGGCTTTAAGTCAGTGTCTGGTCTTTTTGCCTGCAGGCTCTGACAACTTTGTAGCATGCTCTCATCTCTCACAGACTCAAGTTACTTAAGTTGAACTGAAGTTCAAGACTTGCTTTCTGTAATCAAGATGCCCGCTTCCTTGTTGCATGGTTGTACTGTCACAAAAACTGGAACACATGATTCAACAGTAGCAGTGCATTTGCTCTGTGAATAAAGCTGTAATGTGGGATCTCACTAGAATGAGAAAGTCAAATTTTAGGCATAGTGTCAGAGGCACGAGCTAACATACCTTCATTCACTTACCTTCACACTGGGTCAGCTTTATCCATGGAACCTGAATGATCCAAATCCACGGGCTAAGATTCCTTCTTTTCCAGGACACTATGAAAATGCCAAAATTGGCTGCTCTGACACTTCTTTATCTTTTGTCTACAGCATTTCTCCAGGTTATGGCTGTCACCCCCATTCTGACAGGCTCCTTTGTTTAGCCACATTAATACATTAGATTGGCCTGAGGTTTATTCTGCTTCCTTAGGTGATCTGCATAGGTTTTCTTTGATCCAAGCTAGATAAGAGGAACTTACATACCTCTTAATCCTAAATTCTTTTGAATTCCTTGGTGTTATTCTCATGCAATACAAAGAAAATAGTTCCTTACCTTTGACAAAATGATTTTCATTTCTTTTTCTATTTTATTTTATCCTAATGATAACTGAGCTCCTTGGTCTAGTGGTAGATAGGTACTTTCTTATTTTACAAATGAGCAAATAAAGACATCAGGATAAAACTGAAAATTGAACTTCTGGCTACCACGTCTAAAGCAGAGGATTCTGGCCAACAGATTTGGATTAGGGTGGCTTTGGCTATTTTCATTCATTAAACATGATTATAAACACATTCCCACTGAGTTTAATGCCACATAGACATATATCTATACATAGATAGATAGATAGATAGATAGATAGATAGATATAAATATCTCTATATCTATCTATAGATATAAAGTATCCATAGATATAAACCAGATATAAATATCTATGGGTAGATATAGATAGTTATATATGTCAGAATATTTATATCCATGATAATTGGCCTATTTTATTTCCTCAAAACATTTTTTCACATTTAAATTAACTTTGATAGAGACAGAAAGAGCGTATGAAGGCCGATGAGTAAAGCATTGTTATTGTCAGGAGCATCAATTCTAATCCTTCTTCTACTAAGAATTGTGGATGTAAAGTTGTACTTGTTATTTTCTTCCTTCTTTTTCTTTTTTTCTCATCCATAGTGGAATATTAATCTTCAGATATTATGGACCTAGTTTTCTGATAGCCACTTATTCTCTTTTCCTCTCACTTTTTCGACTAACATAACCAATTAGTCTGGTTATGACTAGAGTAGATAGGTATATTCTTCCTTTTGTCCTCTATAATAAGATTAATGGAATATCTTTATTCTATACACTGATAAAATTTGTGGGCATACTTTCTGTATTAGTCAGAAACACATTACTAAGCATGGAAAAATTGCACATACGTGTTTTATAAGTATATAAGAGTACATATTTTATATATAAATATAACTTCTTATTGATCAAAGCCTTATAATTAGATATTCATAAATGAGATATCCTATAATGGTTAGTGTATATTAGCATCAACAGATTACAGTGTATACATACATAAAATTCAGTTCGGTTTAAAAGCTCCTTCTTAAGAAGGAGCGATGGGAAGTTTGTGCTCACATTATGGTGTGCTGGGATGGGTAATAGGGCTGGGTTTAGGGGTAAGTACAAACGTGTTATTAACACATATAACCACGATGCAACCTAAACTGACAAAAGTCATATAGATCCTGCATAGGGTAATTAAAATGAGACCATTAAGTAGAAAACTGAACAAAAATGGAGAATTCTAACCTCAGATACATAATTATTCTTGACCTTTGTATGGACCACCTTCAAAACAATTTGAGCAGTTCAATGGCTTTATCAGCAGAGAAGATTGGATCCTCAGGGATTACATCATTATTTAGCAAAAGTTTCTAAGGTAACAGGAGAGAAATTTTACTTTATTCAGTTTTTTTAATTGACGTAATATAGCATTGACAAGTTTCTTTTTATGTATTTGTGTATCAACTTCCAACTTTTGAGAATCTTAAAAGATAATTACGTTTTCATTAACAATGTCATCGAAAAAGAATAAAGCACTTGGGAATAAATTTAATAAATGAAGTGCAAAACGTATACTCTGGAAACTGTAAAACATTGTTGAAAGAAATTAAAGAAGATTTAAATAAATGGGAGGGGTGCCTGGGTGGCTCAGGACGTTAAGCGTCTGACTTCGGCTCAGGTCATGATCTCATAGCTCGTGGGTTGAATACCCACGTTGGGGTCAGAGCCTGGAGCCTGCTTCAGATTCTGTGACTCCAGCTCTCTCTATACCCCTCCCCTGCTCACTCTCTGTCTCTGTCTCTCAAAAAAAAAAAAAAACATTAAACAAACAAACAAACAAGAAAGCATCCCATGTTCATAAATCAGAAGATATGACAATACTCTCTGAACTGACGTATAGATTCAATGAAATTGCTATTAGAATCCTAGGTAATTCCTTTTTGAAATTGAAAAGTTGATGCTGAAATTCATATGCATTTGCAAAGGACTCAGAATAGCCAAAACAATGTTGAAAAAGAAGAATAAAGTAAGAAGAGTCATATTCTCTGATTCCAAAACTACTACAAAGCAATAATAATCAAGGCAGTGTGGTAATAGTAGAAAGAGAAATATATAACTCAATGAAAAGGAATTGAGAGTCAAGAAATAAGTCCACAAATATATCTTTGGTCAACTGACATTTGACAAGGGTGCCAAGACCTTCCAATGGGGAAAGAATTGTCTTTTCAATAAACCACGTAGAGGCAAGTGGATTGTCACTTGCAAAAGAATGAAGTTGAACCTTTACTTCATTGCATATTCAAAAACTAAATCAAAATGGATTAAAGACCTAAATATGAAAGCTAGATTATAAAACTTTCACAAGAAAACATTTGGCTAAATATTCATGACATCGAAAAAGCATTCTTAGATATGACAGTAAAAGCATAAGTAACAAAAGAGGAATAGATTAAATTAGACTTCATCAAAATTAAAAACTTTTGTGCTTCACAAAATACCATGAAGAATCCACAGACAGGGAGACAAATCGCAACTGATATATATGATAAGGGATTTGCATCAATGATACATAAAGAACCCTTAAAATGTAATAATAAAACATAAATAACCCAATTAAGAATGGGCAAAGGATCCGAAGCGATATTTCTCCAAGGAAATTATACAAGTGGCCAATAAGCACATGAAAAGATTCTCAACACCATTAGTTATCAGGGAAGTGCAAATCAAAACCACATGAGATATCACTTCACACCTGCTAGGATGGCCAGAATAAAAAATTCAGAAAAAAAGTGTTAGTGAGGATATGGAGAGATTGGGATTCTCATATGCTGCTGGTGGGAATGTAAAATGGGGCAGTAGCCGTGGAAAACAGTCTGGCAGTTCTTCAAATGATTAAACACAGATTCACCATATGACCAGTAATTCCACTCCTAGGTATTTACTCAAGAGAAATGAAAATGTATGTCCACAGAAAACCTTGAATCTGAAAGTTTATGGCAGCATTATTCACAATAGCTGAAAGGTGGACACAAACCAAATATCCACCAACAGACAAATGGATAAACAAAATATGGTGTTTACATACCGTGGGCTTTTACTTGGTCATACAAAGAAAGGAAGTGCTGATACGTGTTACAACATGGATGAACCTCGAAAATATGCCAACTGAAAGAAGTCACAAAATACCACATATATGATCCAATTCATATGAAAATCCAGACTAGGAAATCGATAGTGATAGAAAGGATATTAGTGGTTTCATGGGACTGGAGGGGGTGAGGTGAGAGGATCGAATGGTGATGGCTAAAGGTTACAGGGCTTCTTTTTTAAGAGGATGAAAACATTCTAAAATTGACTGTGGTGATGTTTGCACATATCTGTGAATGTACTAAAAACCATTGGATTTTACACGTCAAATGAGTGAATTGTATGATGGAGTATATTTCAATGAACTATTAGAAAATATAATTACTTTTCAGAAGACTAAGAATGGCTAGAAGATTCATTATGATTGAATATAAAATATATTCAGCTTTTTAAAAGCAAATATAAAACATAATTATATTGACTTGTTTGCTTTAGAAAAATTTATTACTCATTTATTATCTGCAGATTGAAGGTTAGGCTATTTAAAACCATTGAGCAAAATCCTAAAAAGCTTCATTTTCAAAATTGAAAGGATTCACTTTTCCTTAATTTTGTAGTACAAATGTGATGATTTCCACATCTGTTCCCATCTATACTTGAAGAGAACTTGGTTATGACAAACTCCTACATGAAATTCTGTAATGATTCTTAGTTGTGCCCAGGATAAAGACCAACTTCTGAACTGTTGCTCATCTAGGAATTGACATAGATATCTCTTGTTCTCTGGACACACACTGGGTTTAAGTGCCCCTCCTAGATGCTGCCACAGGGACATCACACTTACCACACTGAATTATTATTTCATAAAATTTACCTTTTTTACATTCGGTGATTTTTTGTTTTATTATTTTATTCTCAGCATGTATCACGCCTATCACAAAATATGTGCTTCATCAATGCTTGTGAATGAAGGAATAATTGTTGCAAAAGGCAACTTATCAGGTGGCTGGATAAAAAATATGAAGATGCTAATTGATCAATGCATCACCAATTAAATTTATTCTAGGCATGACATTAAAAACTGTGTCTTCTCTGCATTTCTTACTACATTTCTACCTCGAAGAAAAATAAAATACATGCCTCATTCAACAAAACAGTCTTTTTTCAATGGTTTGATGGATGATGAAGAAAAAGAAATCCAGTCTACAAACCCTGACTGTCAACCATCAACTGTATGGAGAACAATACTATTTCTAAGCTCTCACAATGCAAAACATAAGTGAAGTTTTCCAGTCTTGACTTTGTGAACTCCTCTAAAAAGTATACTTCATCTTTTTATCCCTGTGTTTACTCTAGGGCCCGGTCTCTAATGGGGCTTGGTTGGTGGTGGGAGGGAATGAATGATAGAAAGTGAAAGTAAAATGAAAGATCTAGATTGTCTTATGAATTCAGTTACAATTTCCAATTTGGTGCTTTGTAAAATGGTGACTCTGAATTTTATTGGGGAAGAATTCTGATTGTATTGATTAAGCAATTCAGTTGACTGCTGTATTTGCATCAGAGAATCAAAATATTGTGATATTATCATGATAACTTGGCCAAAATCTTAGTCCCTAGTTTTTGTAGGTATTAGTGATAATTTATCTTTCTAATGCAAAGCTCAGAAATGATTTTAATTTACATGGGAATTTTATGCAGCTGTCTTTATCATTCAGTCCTCTTTTTCTGTGCACCAAATTACTTTATGGTTCATATATATTCTTGTATAGTTAATTTCATTATTCTAGCTTTATTGTTTACATCAATGACTTACATTACTTTGATACCCAAATTACATTTATTATTATTATTATTTTGCTATTTTGCACCATTAAAGCCAAAAGGGAGCATTTAAACAAATGGTCATTTTAATGATACCTACATACTAGCTTCAAATGTAGTGATTACTCTTCAGAAAATGGAAGATGAGATCATATTTCAGCAATCTTAGGCTTTTTAAAATAGCAATTGGATTTCATGAAGAAGGGTGCATTTGACATTTTTTTTTTCTATTTCTGGGTTTTAGCCTCCTCATAGCAGTTTTTATTCTTTATTGCTTCTCCATCTGACTCAGGAAGTTGGGAGAAATGTATGGAATTTAAATATTATTTGAGTTTTTTTTTTTCCCCAAGCTTCAGAAGATCCTTGCTATGGTTTCTGGGTGACAAAGTCCGTGTTATCTCCTAAAAAAGATTTATCTTCCTTGTCACTCAGTTTCACTACTACCTGTATGTTTCCTTGTCAACAGTCCTCCTCCTCATCTCTCTCAAGATGACTTTTCCTCTGTAGATCTGTATATACGCTAAAGGACTTGGAAGAAAAGATCGGAAAAAAATAATACAGTTAAATATAAAACATAATATAAAATATTATTGCATAAAGCTTTTAGAAGAAAAAAAAGAGAAAATCTTTATGATCTATGCCTAGATAAAGAATGCTTAGAATTACCATAAAACATAAAGTTGAAAAGTTGGACTTAATCAATTATTTAAAAATTTTGCTCTGCAGAAAGCCCAAAGGATTAAGAGGATGAAAAGATGAGAGAAATTATTTGCAAAACATGTATCTGGCCAAAGACTAGTGTCTAGATAATAATAATTTAAAAAAAACCTCTCAAGCTCAACATTAACAAATACACATATAAATAGCCTAAATAGAAAATGTACAAAAGACGAACAGAAATTTCATCAAGATACCATACAGATGGCAAATAAGCACAAGAAAAGGTGTTCAATAGCACTGGCCATCAAGGAAATGCAAATTAAAACCACAGTGAGATATCATTACACAGTGGATCAAATAAAAATTGGTGACAACACCAAATGCTAGCAAAAATACAGAGGAATTGACTCACTCATACATTGTTGGTGAGTATGTAAAGCGGTACACCCACACTGGGACACAGGTTGGCTGTCATTTTTTTTTTAAATTTTTTTTAACGTTTATTTATTTTTGAGACAGAGAGAGACAGAGCATGAACGGGGGAGGGGCAGAGAGAGAGGGAGACACAGAACCGGAAGCAGGCTCCAGGCTCTGAGCCATCAGCCCAGAGCCCGACGCAGGGCTCGAACTCACGGACCGCGAGATCATGACCTGGCTGAAGTCGGACGTTTAACCGACTGAGCCACCCAGGCGCCCGGGCTGTCATTTTTATAAAATACGGCATGCAACTACCATACTGCCCAACTCTTACAGTCCTGGTCACAGAAAAACCTGTATATGAACGTTTATCACAGCGTAATTTGCAATGACCAAAGATGGGAAACAATAAAAAAAAATCCTTCAATGGGTCTAATGTTAACTTACGCTACATTTATATCATGCATAGGACTACATTGCATAGGACTCTGCAATATATAATGAACAAACTGTTGATAGATGTAACAACTTGGATGAATCTTCAGAGAGTTATAGTGAGTGAAAAACACTAATCCCCAATGTTACATACTGTATGATTCTACTTATATAGCAACCTTAAAATGACACAATTATAAAAATATAGGACAAACTAGTGGTTTTTCAGGAATTTGCGACTGGGGAGTATTAAGAGATGCATGTGGGTTAAAGGGAGGGCAGTATCAGGGATACTTGTGGCAATAGAAATGTTCTGTATCTTGACTATTGTATAGAACTCAGTACACACACAAGCCCACCCACACAAGTATAAGGAAAACTGCAGAAATCTGAATAAGATAGGTGGATTCTATGTCAATATTCTGCAATGTTGTACTCTGGTTTTGGAAGATGTTTCCATTGGGGGAAAGATGGGTAAATGGTACGTGAGATGCCCTTGTATTATTTCTTCCACTGCATATGAATTTATAATGAGGTAAAAATTAAAAAAAAACTTAATTAAAAAAACAGAAGAAATAACCATTCACTTAACATTTTATAATGCCTTTATTTCTCCTACATTTCTACTTTCCTGCTTGTTTGGTACTTCTAACTTTAGAAAGGTGATATAACATAGTCCAGTATTTTAGAGATAGATAGGACATTTCCATCAAGAAGTCTCAAATATCAGCAGATGAGGTCTAAACAAGTGAAATGCCCAGTTTGCAGTCACTCAATAGCAGCAGTGAAAAGATACCAGTTTCCTGCCTTCCCTCAGACCACCAGGGCATTTTACATTCTGAATGCTGAAGCAACATGTTGTTATTTCATGGGAATAAATTAAACCTCTAAGTATATTGATGCCCTGAAAGGAAGTCAATGCAGATAACCTCTTATTCCCAGAGTGGGAAACACTGGCTTGTTATCTGCAGGCTCAGGAAAAGAAAATCTTTATGAAAAAACGTATTAGGTAAAAGAATTAGACCTAAGGGGAACCATAAAAAAACAGATCAATTAGAATTAGTTAAAAGTGTGGATTAAAGAAAATTCTTTAAAGTAATAAAATTTTGGTCCAATTATGATCCAAGCCTAGAGGAATTTGCTAATGTTGGGAAAGAGAAATATTAAGTGTTAAATAGCTAAAGAAATCCAGAATGGCTGAGGTCTAGTGTGTATGAGAAAATGATGCTGGTCCCATAAAGTGGGGCCACTTTATGAAGGTCATACAATGGCAACTTTACTTAATCACAAGAAAAATAGCTCTGCAAGATAGTGAACAGAGGAGAGAAATGAGCATATTTGCCTTTCAGAAACACCTTGTTGTCTCTCCACACAACCTCATGTTTGATTCAATGAGTAGTTCTTCTACAGCTGTCTTAACAATACTGTATAAATCTATTTCAATAGGTAAAAACAATGAATGAAGAAAATTTTTTGAATGGGTTCAAATAGCTCTGCTATTTTAAATAGCTCTAGAAAAAGTCTTCCATGATGCTCTGGTAGTTAAAAAACAAGCAAGTCATTAAATTATAGGTATAGTATAAATTCCATTTTTGATAAAAACAATAAAAAACCATAACCTATACATATATTTACATATTTATTTATATTATAAATTTATATTAATATATTATTATATGTATAAATTTTAACATATATTAATATATTTGCAAAGGCAAGAAAAAACATGTAAAACAACAAATTAATAGCAGTGATTCCATTAGAAGATTAGGAATCAAGGAGAGACAGCAAATTTTAGTTGAACAAAAGCAATATTTTTTGAGTGGTTGAATACATTTTACCTGTGAAATTCAAATGGTGGATATACATGAACTGAGTGAAGCCAGTAGAGATGCTTCAGAGCATCACTGTCCAATAGAAATGTACTGCAAATTACAAATGTGAGTCACAGATGTATTTTTAATACTTTCTAGTAGCTACATTAAAAAGTAAAAAGAAGCATGAAACTATTTTCGTTCATATATTTTATCCCAATGCATCCAAAATACTATCATTTCAACACGTAACCAATGTAAATATTAATGAGATATTTTACATTGTTCTCATATTAAGTCTTTGAAATCCAGTGTGTATTTTATACTCATAGACCCATTTCAGGTGCTTAGTCGCCTTACATCAATAGTAGCTACCATATTGGACAGTGCAGCTCTAGAGGAAACTGATGGTTTTGCTCCTGGTAAATTTCACTGGCAGAGACAACGTCACTCTTTGTCAACTCACTGGGAGCATGACCATATTTGGCCCTGGCCTCATGATCTCAATCTTGGGTCACCTTCATATTTTCCAGCTCTATCATTTTTCAGTTGGGAAGGTTTAATTTTATTTTATACATTTTATTGTTGCTAATGTATATATAGCATTATCACAAAATCTACAGTAGAAGTGAAAATGGCAAAGTGTATTTTTTAGAAAATGGTAAGAAACCAGTTTTTTTTTTTTTAATCCATAAACAAAATTTTGTTGGGAGAAAAGAGTAATATATTCCAAATTTTGGCTGTGGAAAGTTTGAACAACTACAAAAATTTTCTACTGAAGGAGAGGGCAAAGAAGAAAAAATTCCACAAAAATAAAAATTCATTACCCAAAACATTTAGAACCTGATATCTCATCTGAATATCTAGATGAAGAGTTTTTCTTTAAGCTCCAACTCGACCACTTAATAGCAGGGTAAATCTGAATAACTGCCATAAACCCTTAAGTGCCCTTAACCTTTGTTTTTCCAGTGACCTATGGAGAACTTATTTAATAATGTTCCAGTTTTTAAAAAGTCATGCGATAACACTATATAAACAAAGTTCATTGTAATTTATTGTGAAATAATTAAGATAATATATTTGAAGTTGAATTTAAAGAGACTTCCAGAGATTAACTTTTAAATGTAAATTACTGGGAGGTCTGAACTTTGGAAAATATAAGCCAAGGAAAAAAATGTAATAAGTTAAACAGAATAAATAATTTTCAAAATGGTGAAATATATTCATAAATTTGGCTTTTTAAAAATTTGAGTCATTGTAAACCTATTGACAGAGACACATGGATGGTTTTTGCTCAGTTGATTTTTAGGGATACAGTCTGAACTGTATAAATTGTTCTGCAAACACATGTACAAAAACTAAGAATGGGCAAAAGCCATGGAACTGGACAATCATTCGCTCAACTAAATCCCAGAATTAGTAAGGATTAGTGAATATTAGAAGAGTGCATCTTTATATCACTGGTGACCCATATTCCTTCTACACTGGCTGGAAAATTGACTGCTTCTTGGAGAATAACATGGCAAGTTTCTTTCTTTATACCCTAACAGTTACCCAAGGTATTTGTTAGGATTTGTGTGTTCGATTACTAAGGTATGTCCGTATCACTAAAGTTGCTATCTAGGTCAAGGCAAGAAAGTGGGTATGCTTTTGCAGTAGTTTAATTGCCAGCCAATAAATAAAATATCTAATTTAAGAAAATTTGATATACAAATATCCAACTTATGAAACAGTTACATTTTAGAGCATGATTATCACTTTGAAAAATAATTCATCATTTTACAAAATATTTCACTACCATGTTTTCTTTTTTTACGTAACCAGTTCCCTACTGCAGTTAATACAGATTTATTAACACAGATATTTTCAGGAAAACATCTATCACAAATAAAGAGGTCCATCTTCATAGCATTTTTTTCTTGGAAATGGGTTTTCCAAAATACATGATAAGTGAAGTGCTGTGAGTATAACCTAGTTCTATTAGAGTTAACTGAATTTTCTAGACACTCTTCCACTTAACCCTGGCTATGAATAAATAAGTGAAGGTAAGCAACTAATAGCAAGGTCAACAGGACACAAAACATAAGAAACATTATTTATACAAGGTATGATATGAAACCTCTCTTTTGTGTTTAGGAGTTTATGTTCATAGAAATATGAATGGAAATGAAAAGAAAACCCCAAATTACTCATTTAGAGACTTCAAAAAATATCCTTCTATTTGAAATCCTGCTGTTTTATGTTTTCTCATTCTTTCCCTACTGTTCATCTTCATTAATGCTACCTAACATCACTGCATATTCAGAATAATGTTCACTTCTAGGACATATTGTACTAACAGTATTCAATATTTTGTTTAAACTCATAGATGCATCATCTGTCAGTGACATCTGACAGAGGGTTGTTAAAAACCATCATTTTTGGAACACTGCAAAGTGTGGTGTTACTGGCTCCAAGTAAGTCCCTCTGTTGTCACCATGTTTACCTTTAAAACATCAGCACCCTAACCCTTGATATAAATAAACTCCTGGGAAAATTTTGCTTCGTTTTGTTTTTATTGTTGTTGGTGTCATTTGAAGAAACAGAGGACATTTGAAATTAAATTCTGGTAAAGTATGTATAATGGTGATGTATACGATTTTTACTTTGTAAGAAACAACATTAACAACAGAAGCAGAACAGAATCATTGGAACATACTCCAAATACTGAGAACAGGTCTATGTTTCTCTACAGAATATATGTCTGTCTGACTTAGAACAGTTTGGGTGTTTCACTATCCCCAGGGCTTATTGTGAGTTCTAACACACTCGTTCTAACATAAATGAATGTGCTTGAGGCAATGAGAACATTCATTAGCCTTTTTGTGCTTCTCCAAACCTACCAGGCCCATTCCTATATCTCTTGGACAAAACCAGATTTGGGAAAGAGCAGTAAACTCAGTGCCTCCGGGTTGTGGCTTATTTGGAAACTAAAATCTAATATTCCAGGTTGAATTCTGATGTCCCATACCTAATATGTTTTTTTAAACTTACTAACTTCTATAATATAATTGAGTCTAATGAATCCAATATATCTTTAATTATATGCATTCCTCTTACTTTACGAGAGGAACACATTTATGGAGTAAACTTCACACTCATTCTCTCTCAAAATGCACCATTTCAGAAGCAGCAATCAATAGTAAGCCCGATAGGTGCACATTTTTTGCTTGGTCTGTTTATGTTCGGAGAGGCAGTACATGTAGTGGTTAAAGGCTTGGCCCTGAAGGACCCATCATAGCTCCATCACTAACTGTGAACCTTCGTTAGTGCTTGTCTCAGTTTCTTCAAATATAAAGTGGGCTAAGAACAGTAGCTACTTCACACACCATTGTTGTAAGTAGTACATATGTGTAAATACACGTGTTGTATATAGAACGGTGGCTGGCATTGTTATTGCTGTTACTCCTTTATTTTTGATGTATGGTAATCAGAAACTGGGGTGTTTTTCCAAAAATTTTTTCATGTTTATTTATTACTGAGAAACAGAGAGACAGAGCATGAACAGAGGGGAGGGGCAGAGAGAGGAGGAGATACGGAATCTGAAACAGGTGCCAGGCTCTGAGCTGTCAGCACAGAGCCTGACACGGGGCTTGAACTCACAAACCGCGAGATTATGACCTGAGCCGAAGTCGGACGCTTAACCAACTTAGCCACCCAGCCGCCCCCAGACACTGGGTTTTGTAATAGTATGCAGTTTTGGGTCAATGTTAAATTATGTACCATTTGTCTAGTCTGTGGAGGTAATTTCTGAAGTAAAATGAACTCATCGTTTTTCTATTGATTTGAAATAAATGCTTACTGCATGTGGTGAAGGAACTTCTATTTCTATGGTGGCTTATATAGTCACAAGTTACATAATTTAAACTTTAAGAAGTTGCCAGTGCCTTTTCATATCAGGTGAAAACATTTTCTTTTTAGTGGTTCAGTGAATGAATATAAGATAAATTACTTTGAAAACAACAGAAGAAACAAGTAATTAAGAATGTTGTTCCTATGGGGAAAACTTAATATCTATATCTACTGCTAAAATTAATAATGATTTTCGGAAATCTTAATTTTAAAGAAATATGTACCAGTCACTGGAGGAAAGAAGAGGAAACCATTAGGTTTCCGTATTTTTCTTGAATTGGCAATAATATTGCACTGATTGAAATAGAATTTAACTTTGCTTAGATTTAGAGTTTAGAATGAATTTATGGATCCTATGAGAATGTAACATCTTGCTTTGTTTAAGGAGCATTACCTACTCTAATTTATTGTTATTCTTTTCTAGCACTGAGAAGTTTTGCCACATTTTGAAATTCTATTATTCATAAAGCCTCATATTTATACTGACTAGCAACTGAACCTGAAAAAGGTCATTTAAAAAAACCTGAAATAAAACTTTCTTCATGACAAAGTCTCATTAAAAATCATCAGTCACCAATAGTTAAGACAAACATTTATTTTACTTACTGAAATGAAAAAGTGGGCATCCTAGAACTCCAAAGTACACCTGCTTTTCATTTTAGGAGGGGGTTTGATCACGACTCCATGAAAAGAAGGCTTGCTTGCTTTAATCTGTGCTGTATTTACATGTTCAGAAATAATTCGGTAATATTTGTGTTTTAAAGCCAAATCGTAGGGCTGCCCGAAAAGTCCTTGATGTGTAACCATCTCTAGAGATCCCCCCAAATTATGAAAAGCTCTAATATTTCAGCTGCATTGTTTTTCTGCATATAAAAATACCTACTATAGGAGTCAACTACCACATGAAATAAGTTGCATTTGTTTTAGTTGAAAAAGAGAGCTAAAAATTTCCTGTGGATTATTGCAATAGTACAAGAATACAAGGTGCGTTTATTTATTAACCAAAAAAAAAAAAAAGGTAAAACAAATTGTGAAAGCAAAAGCTGGCTATGAAACCAGGGTTTTTGATAGCCTTTGCCTTATTTAAACAGGTTACAAGTTAATATGCGACAGTTGATAAATGCTATGAGGTGGAAGTTAGCATTTGCTAATATACTTTAAACATCTCCCCCTACCCAGGGCACTATGGAAAATATGTATATGTATGATCAACGCTCCCTCCTTCAAGTATCACAATCTTGTGGTCACATAATCTTCGTGGGTGGCTGTGTCCGTGAGGTTTCCATCGTAGTCTATACTGGAGTCCTCTTCCTTTGTGTGCTTCTCCTTTGGTATTATTGGAACAGTGTCCTCCACCACCACCTTCTCCGACTTGAAGGAACACACTCTCTTGCCCACCTGTAAACCCAGGGTGTCCGTATTCCTTTCTCGATGGTCTACTAAGATACACTGTTCACTGAGACCAGGGATGTTCAAGTCACCCCGCGAAGCTAACCCTCGGGATTCCAGTTGAATATTCCTCTCCAGTGGTCTTTCGGCCTGCTGACGAGCAACTTCTTCTGAAACAGAGAAGATTTGGTTTGCATTTTGCTCAGCAGCGTTTTGTTTTGACCGTCTGTGAAATAACCCAAAGTTTTTGATATCGGTCACAAAGTTCACTTTTCTCTGCTTCTCTCTTGGGGGCTCTTGCACCACTAGGGCGGAGCCATTGCTGATGTTGTGTCTTTCGGAGGCAATCGCTGCCGATCGCGGGTGAATCAGGGTGGTTAAATCGAAAAGGCTGAAGTTCTTTTTCTTGTCTTTGCTACTGCCTTCGTTGTCACTCTTTTCATCCGAGTCCGCAGAGTTGGAGGACTCCTTTGTGGCCTGAGCCGACTGGACGGTTGAGAGCTTGCTTCCTCTTAGTAACCCCAGGACTTCAAAGCGGAAACTAGAAATGTCTTGCTTTAGTTCCTAAGTGAGATGTGAAATGAAGAAATTTAGTTTGTGACTTAAACAAACATGAGGGCTCATGGTGAGCACATTTCATATATGGCTCTGATGTGTTTTCAATCATTTTTTTTTAAAGTTTACTTATTTATTTTTGAGAGAGAGAGAGAAAGAATGAGCAGGGAAAGGACAGAGAGAGAGAGGGAGGGCGAGAATCCCAAGCAAGCTCCGTGGTGTCAGAGCAGAGCCCAGCAAGGGGCTCAATTCCATGAACCCTGTGAGATCACCACCTGAGCTGAAATCAAGAGTCCCAGGCTTAACCAACTGAGCTATCCAGGCACTCCTACTTGTTTTTAAGAGCCAGGATTCCATTTTTGCTGTGGTTCTGTTGAGAACTGCCTGTTCTGTCCCTGGCACTGGAGTCATTTTGATGCCTGCTAATTTCCCTGTCGGCAGTTATGTAGTAACAAGGAGACCTCCTGGGGTTGACGCAAAAGGAAACAAGAGTATATTGGATTTGTGGGACTATAGTTTCAAATGCTTCCTTTCTAAAATATTCACCTGCCTTCAGGTCACCTCTCATTCTCTCAGGGATGCATTTTTAAAAGGGTTCTCATGTTAGCATATCTTTCTGTCCAAAGGGATATCTAAAACAAAATAATTAAAGTGGTGTGTACTGTTCCAAGAGTTGGCAGTTACCTTCAATTGTTTACTACCTTGGGGTTGCATTTACCTCAGCACCTGGGGCAGCTACTAAATCTTGAGAATTGCTTCAGATCAGACAGCATTTCTCAGATACATCCTCTACTCTTATCTTTTTGGACACTGAATTCTCAGTCCTACTCTTTTTGGATAACTGAGTTCTCAGCCCTAACCTGATGGTGGCCTTCCTGGTGGCTTCGTGCCTCCAACCTATCTCCTAAAGCACCAGGAATCATTTAACTACAAAGTGTGGATGTTGTGACTGTGAAGAACATTTGGGATCCTTTCAATCTGTGCTTTGCATTTTGCAATTCATCTGTCTTCTTACCTAGCCAGCTGTTCATCTTTATTCTCTTGTCAAACCTGACATTCTCAGCTAAAGGATCTTCTTCAGGGTTTTTTTATTTGTTTGTTTTTGCCTATAAGACCCTATTGACTTCACTCATTCTTTCAAAACCTCTAAGAACTCAGGCAGAGTAACAAAAACATTTTATACATGTGACTTGAGCATATATATTTCATGTATTCCACCTATCTCCTCTGATGGAATAAAAAACACAAAAAACCTCAGGGAGAAAGACTAAGTTTGTAAGTTACAATTAAGCACAAACCTTCAATTTCCTGCTACCAAAGCTGTGCATAGGACAGAGAAGGTTTTTGTTGTTGTTTTTAACATGTTGGTTACTACATGTTTCATGCTTAGAAATCAGACTGGAATTTCAAAAACTAAAGCTCACTCATTTGAATGTTGCTAGGATCAGCAAGTTAAAATGCCACAAGGCACTAGGATTTTCTCTGTCTCCAAGTCCCCTCCACATTTCAGATTTAATGTGCTTTAAATTTTTTTTAATGCTTATTTAGTTTTGAGAGAGGGAGACACATAGTGCGAGCAGGGGAGGGGCAGAGAGTGAGGGAGACACAGAATCTGAAGCAGGCTCCAGGCTCCGAGCTGTCAGCACAGAGCCCAAGGGCAGGGCTCGAACCTATAGACCGCAAGATCATGACCTGAGCTGAAGTCAGCTGCTTAACCAACTGAGCCATCTAGGTGCCCCAGATTTAATGTGCTTTAGAATAATGTATTTTGAAAGGAGATTTCACTGCTTAAAAAAAAAAAGAAGCCTTGAATTTAAGAGTAAGAAGGCACACAGGCTTGCTGAAACTCATGGCCAAGTTGCCAGTTCTGATAGTAAATGTGCTGCATCTGGTTCCCTGCTCTGCAGAACCTGCCCCTCCCTGGTGATGAGGATGCAAATGGTTACCTTAAAGTTCTCTTCAGTCAGACCTTCTTCAGTTTTGGCATCTCTGATCATTGCGGCAACATACCTCTTCACCAGGTTCCGCATAACCTCCTGAGGCATGTCGAAACAACAGAACTGACATTCAGTGCATAAATAGGAATTCTCTCTTGAGTCCATTCTAAGGATGGGACAGTACTTCATTTTAATGCAAATTTCAAGATAGAATAGAATAACTTACTTGATACTGGTGATGTCTTCTCAAATTATCAGCAGCTCGCCTCTGAAAAGGAAAAAGGCATTTACTTTTCAGTGTGATATATTACCATTTTGGAAAATAATTGATTGTTCCTTTTTAAAAAAATTAATTTATTTGTTTTGAGAGAAAGAGAGAGAGCAGGGGAGGGGCAGAGAGTGAGGAAGAGAGAGAATCCCAAGCCCCACACTGTCAGCGCTAAGTCTGACACGGGGCTCGATCTCATGAACCATGAGATCATGACCTGAGCCAAGATGAAGAGTCAGTCGCTTAACCGACTGAGCCACCCAGGCACCCAATTCATTGTTCTTTTAATCGAGAATATATTTTTCCTCACTTCTCCAGAATGAACATTTTACTAGACAATGAACAATAGCTAGAGAGTGCTTCACATGAATCAAAAAGAATGAATGACACAAAACAACAAAGTGCAAGGTTATAATCCCTATGGCAGTTAACATATAGACCAAGTCAACAATGATGGGAAGGTTGTTCTTTTAAATATTTTAAATGTTTACTTATTTATTTTTGAGGGGGTGGGGAGGCAGAGAGAGCTGGACACACAGAATCTAAAGCAGGATCCAGGCTCTGAACTATCAGCACAGAGCCCAACATGGGCTGGAACCCATGAACCGTGAGATCATGACCTGAGCCGAAGTCAGATGCTTAACCAACTGAGCCACCCAGGCACCCGGGGAATGTTCTTTTAACAGAAGGTGATAGAAAATTAGATAATCATAGCTGATACTACCCCAGATCACTTGCAATAATTCCAAGAGATACAGATGAGACATATCAAATACAAAATAAATATCAAATACAAATAAAAATTCAATAGAATAAAAAGCTTACATTATAATAATATATGGAAGTCTTCATAAATATCAACATAGCAAGTCTGAGAATTTAGCCATTACATGCAACATGTAATCAGAAACAATGTCAGACCACTACACCCCCAACACTAATTTCAATCAAATGTACATTAAGAAGGGACTGCTGCTTTAATTAGATAGTTAGATTTAAGAAAAAGTGGAAAATTCTGTTCAAACATCGGGTTCATAAATTCATCATTTTAAAAAGTAAATATGAGTCCCAGCTATCATTATAACAATATCAGAATGGTTTGGGGATGCAGCTGGGTTTAGCACAGAGCAGTGGTGCTGGAGTGCAGAATGGAGAGAGATGATGCCCAATGACTAAAAAAAAAAAAAAAAGTCCATTATAAATTGAATAAAATAATAAATGACACTAATTGCATATTTGCAGATTTCACAAATATTTTAAAGATACCAGAAAAAAGCTATCAAAATTGTATTTTATGCATGTTGAATAATCAATATTTATTATTAAGGAAACCGAACAAACTTATCTAAAATAAAAATATTTGTGTAATAAAGGAATGAATTTGGTAGATTGTAAGAAAGCAAAGACATAACATATCTAGGGTTTAAACAAATCTTTTTATCTTGTTCCTTACTAAATACTTAATCATAGGCTGATAAAATAGAATTTTATAAAGAGTTAGGAATACATCACTGTGAAACGATATTAGGAAAAAATCAAACAATGCAAAAGAAACTTTTTTTTCTCTTTAGGGGAATAGGAGGAAATGGCATTTTCCCTGGCCAGGAGAATAGATTTGTTTTTCATGATTATTAGTGACTTTTAGGAGCAGTTGAGACAATGTTTAACTTCTTAAAAGCCACTAATTTATTTAAATACCATTCATTTTCAAATGAATCTTAAACAAGTTTTCAATATGATTATGGTATTCCTTAAAGACTGGGAAGTTTGAAATTCACTACGAAATTAGGATATCTTGGAAAAAAGCAGCATGAGAAGGAATTTTATGACAGGGCCACAAGATGGAGGTATATTACTACCATTGAGACATAGTTTAGCTGAAATCCAAGACAAAAAGGACTTCTATAAGGAAAGGAGCCATCCAGATCTCCTTAAGTTTACCTCAAGTGGACACAAATACTAAAGCAAGATATACGCCAAGTTCTTTAACACTCTCACTGTAGATATTGTACAGGAGATCTGCATTCCATGATTTTAGTAGATAGAAACTCTGAATTTAGTATATAATTTAGTCAACTCAATTTTGATTATTTTGAGTTTCTATTGTATTTTGCTATTCTGTTTTGGTCAAAAAAGTCAATAAAAAGTAGGCAGCAGATGGCAATCTGAAGTCATGATTTAACTTTAAATTTCCTTAATGAAAAATTAAAGAGTGACAGAATCAGAAAATTATGAGTAATAAGAGAAAATGATCACAATGCATCGTAGTATTCAAAAGAATACAAACTGTCTTTCCTTCAACAGAACCTAATTCATAAACAGATCTCAAAATTTTAATACAAATATAAGAAGATCAAATATTACACTTCATTTATTTATTTACGTATTTATTTTTTGTGAGAGATCGAGCTCACCGCACATGTGGGGAAGAGAGGCAGACGGAAGGAGAGAATCTTAAGCGCAGTGCAGAGCCTAATGCAAGACTCGATTCCATGACCCTGGGATCAAAGATTACACTTTAAAAACTAATTCCAGGTTTATTTTTTTTTAGGGAAAAGGTTTTTAAAAAGCAAAATAATCTCGCAGAAAGAGAGTACATAGAAAAAGTTTTCTATGATGAATTTTAGGAACTATTCAATATCCATAGCCCATATCTGTATAAGTTAAAACAGTTAATTGTTTCTGCTCCACTTTTCTTCAACACCTACGTTGTAATACAAGTCAGTTGAACTTCAGTATCCTAGGAAAATAAGAATGGATGAAGCTAAACATCTTCTGAATATCGAAACAAATGAATGCAATACATTCGCCAATGATGACCACTACATAATGCAGCTCAGATCTCTCTCATGTCTCTCTGATTGTCTATCTATCTATCTACTTATTTATTTACTTTAAAATGTTTATTTAATTATTTTTGAGAGAGAGAGAGCACGAGTAGGGAGGGGCAGAGAGAGAAGAGACAGAGAATCCCAAGCAGGCTCTGTCCTGGTAGCACAGAGTCGGATGCAGAGCTGGAACTCACGAACCGTGAGGTTGTGACCTGAGCTGAAATCAAGAGTTGGATTAACTGACTGAGCCACACAGGCACCCCTCTCATGTCTATTTAATCTCTCCTTTTCTGGCTAGCACCACAGACATTGTAGACTATCACTATTATGCCTCCCTGTTTCTACTTTCTTACTTTCTGGCAGCTGGTGGAGTATCACTTTAAGAACATGTACTCAGGGATCACACTTGGGTTTAAAGGTGACTGAACCTAAATAAGGAATTTATCTCTGAGGTCCTCTCCCATCCCCATATTTTTATTCTCTAAGGTAAAGATAAACTCACTGGATGGTTTTGAAGATTAAATTAGATAAGAGATTTAAGACATCTATCACTGACTAATGTTAAATAGTTCCCATCCTTTTTCCATTTTTTCCCCTTTCAAATTAATAATATGATTTAACACAGTTTTTAAAAAATATTCTTGATTCACAAAATTTGTGGACAATTTGACACATATCAGGATTACCCCAGAGGAAGTAAAAGAGGATGTAATTGTTTCTTTTTGTGTGATTTGCATGACATTTCATGCTTGAGGAGCATTTTATTTAGGTAAAGAGTTGAATGCTTTTAACCTAGGCAGTAGAGGTTTGAAAGTAAGAAATTTGCATTTAAGTAATAGGGTGAGGAGATAGTTTTAGTAAATATGGATAGATGTGACACAAGTTCTGTATGCAGTAATTTTTGTTTTATTAAGACTCTTTTTTTTAGAGCAATTTAAGCTTCACAGAAAAATTGGCACGTTATAATTGATTAATCTACACTGATACATTATAATCACCTAAAGTCTGTGGTTTGCATTACTGTTTACTCTTGGTGTTGTAAATTTTACAGGTTTGGACAAATGTATAATGACATATATCTATCATTATAATTTCATACAGAGTATTTTAACTATCCTAAAAATCTTCTATTCTTTGACTGTTTATCCCTCCCTCCCCTGATCCCACCACTTCAGCTTTGTAACCATGAATCTTTTTACTATCTCCATAATTTTGCTTCTTCCAGAATATAATATAGTTAGAATCATACTGTATATAGCTTCTTCAGGTTGGCTGTTTCATTTGGTAATACTTAAGGTTTCTCTAAGTCCTTGCATGCCTTGATAGGTCATTTCTTTTATTACTGAATAAATAATATTCAAGTGTCTGGATATACCATAGCTTCTTTATCCATTCACCTACTGAGGGAAATCTTGGCTGCTTCCAAGTTTGGGCAATTATGAATAAAGTTGCTATAAACATTCTTGTGCAAATTTGGTGTGAACATACCAAATTTTCTTTTTTTTTAAATAAAAAAAATTAATTTTGTTTTTGGTAGGCAGAAGAGAGAGAGATAGAGAGAGAGATGGAGAATGAGTGGCGAAGGGGTAGAGAGAGAGGGAGACACAGAACCTGAAGCAGGCTCCAGGCTCTGAGCTGTCAGCACAGAGCCGGATGAGGGGCTTGAACCACGAACATGGGATCATGACCTGAGCCGAAGTGGGTGCTTAATTGACTGAGCCACCGAGGTGCCCCTGGAAATAAGTTTTCACTTATTTCACTCATTTCACTCCTTTGTCAAGGAGTGAGACTGCTGGATTGTATGGTAAGAATATGTTTAGTTTTGTAAGAAACCATCAAACTATCTTCCAAAGTAACCTACCCTTTTGCATTCCCACCAGCAATGAATGAGAGTTCCTGTTGCTTCGCATCCTTACTAGCATTTGCTGTTGTCGGTTGTCTAGTTTTTAGGCAATCCAATAGGTGTGAAGCACTGGTCAGTCATCTTTTTTGAGGTTCTGAAAGTTTCATGAACATCTCTGCATAATATTGGATTTTTGCTGTGACCTCCATGAATTTTCCTTTGTGGGTTTCTATTTCATGAATCTTAGCTTCTAGGGCCAATTTAAGATCTATTTATTAAGTGGTTGCAGGTACGTGGAAGAGGCTGCAGAAACCAGAGATAAATAAAACACACCTTTTGCCCTTAAACGGCTTGTTGTCTACTAGGTGGATGCCAAGAATCTCTAGAGATGAAGGTAGAATACAAGTACCAACGTGGGGGTGGGGGTGGCGTCTTCATGTTATTTGAGTCCAGGGAAGGAACAAGTAATATTGGGCAAAGCGGCGTTCAAACAGGGAAGGGGATTTCAGACTGGATGAGAAAGAATCATGGAACTTTAACAGTCAGATGCACAGACATTCAGGAGTGCAGAAAACTGGAATACAGCGAGCAAATATGCTAGTGCTGGTGCTGGTGGGTGAGAGACACGGGAAGGCAACTTCCACCAGGACAGCGGCAGTGTGCTCTGATAATAGGAATATATGGATTAGATTATGTTGGAGAGTTAGCAGGGGTTTTTTATGCAGCGTTTTAGAAGGCACGGCGAATTCAGTGGTTGGTAGCACCTGGCTTTTTGACTACTTGAGTGACTTGTGAAGAAAGTTGAACTTCCATTATAATTACCTGGCAGCAGTATGTTTTTCTAAATTTTTTTAATGTTTAACTACTTTTGAGAGAGACAGAGACAGAGTGTGAGTGGGCGAAGGGAAGAGAGAGGGAGACACAGAATCGGAAGCAGACTCCAAGGCTCTGAGCTGTCAGCATGGAGCCCCACTCGGGGCTCGAGCCCACGAATTGTGAGATCATGACCTGAGCCACAGTTGGATGCCTAACCGGCTGAGCCACTCAGGCACCCCCCTGGCAGCAATATGAAGTAGGAAAGATGAGTAGGAGAGAATCAGTAGATATTAGTGGGGATGCTATTACCAGAATGTAACTGAAGAGTAACTGGGTGTGAGCTAAAATGGTTCGCAGTGTGAATGGGAAGGAGGGGGCAGCAAGAATCACAAGGAGATAGAGAATGTTGAAAGGGAACAGAAGCCAGGGGGGTTGGCAGCTGGGGTGGGAGCATGATGACAAAGATTTTTAGCCTAGTTGCTGAGATGTTGGTGCTATTAAAAAATGCCAGTGGGGTCTCCTGGGTGGCTCAGTCGGTTAAGCATCAGACTTTTGGTTTCCGCTTAGGTCCTGATCTCATGATCTCATGGTTTGTGAGTTTGAGCTCTGCATTGGACTTCACGCTGACATTGTAGAGCCTGCTTGGGATTCTCTCTCCCTCTCTCCCTCTCTCTCTTCCCCCCCCCCCCCCCCCGCTTATGCTCTCTCATTCTCTTAAAATAAACTTAAAAAAATAAATTTCAATACCTGACAATTAACACATAGGATTAAGAACAGACGTATTATTTCTTAGAACCAAAGAGCTTGTCTAGTCTCATGGCCTCATTTATAAGTAAGGAGACCAAGGCCCACAGAGTCGAGAGAGTGACTAAATACCACGGTGCTGGCTCTAGAATCCCCAGCTAGAACTCATTCTCTACACTCTGCTCTCCATCAACTAGACACTAAGAGACATTTCAACACATCTGCTATGTATTCTATAGTTTTGCCTCCCTCTCCCAATACATCTTAACTTGAGGGTCAGCACCATTAACACACTGGATCCATATTTACTCGAACAAAAATCAGTAACCACAGAATGCATGGTATATGTTGTATTAGTTTCTTAGGGCTGCCATACAAAGTGTCACAATCTGTGTGGCTTAAGCCAACAGAAATTGATGATCTCACCATTCTGGAGGCAAGAAGTCACAAGTCAAGAGGGAAATGTTCCCTCTGAGGCAGGGTAGAAGAAAGGAAGTTTCTTCTTCCCAGCTTTTCATGGTGACTATCAATCCTTAATGCTCGTTGGTTTGCAGCTGGATAATCCCAATCTCTGCCTCTGTCTTCACAAGGTGTTTTCTGCCTGTGTCTCTGTGTCTTCACATGGTCATGTTCTTATAAGGACTCTACTGCAATATGACCTCCTCTTAACCTGACTAATTACATCAGCAATGACACTATTTCCAAATAAAGTCGCATTCTGAGGAAGTGGAGTTTAGTACTTCAACGTATCTGTTTTTGCCGGGGGGGGGGGGGTACACAATTCAACACATAATATATGTACTCTTTGCAATAAACATAATGAATATTTGGGCAATTAGTGGTATTATTAAATACTATACAGTAGAATTATCATCAATAATACCTAGCATGTTTGCTAGGTTTTTGTTGGGTAAAGATCAGCTGAGTTTCAAAGGAATTTACTCTCACAGGGGAAGGTATCACATCTTATAATGATCACTGGAGATGACGGAGAACAGAACTGACCAATCTGTGTTCATAAAAACAATGCAGTATGTTGGAGAACGATGTACATTTTAAGTTAGCGGTTTTCTCTGCAAATTATGTCAGGAATCTAGTGCCACTTACAGGATGTACCTTGGCAGGGTGGCTTTCCACGTGGGTGCCCAAGGCACACCTGTGCGCCACATCAGCGTAACTCACAGTTTGCGGGTTCCTCTTGATTTGTTAGGACAAGATAAAGGTGGGATGTGGATCACAGAACTAATGATAAAGGAAAAGACCAAAGAAACCGCTGTTGCTGTGAGGGCACCCCTCATGTCCATAGACGTGTCAGGTCAGGTTGCCTTAGAGCAGGAAGGGTTTTGCAGTCGTGAAAGAAAGGGCTCTGGGGAAATCAACTGTGACATTTTCTCGCTCTTTATCTCTAGTTCTCTCCACATCCATGTGGAGTGTCAGGCTCACTTCGTGTAGCTGGTTCCCTGCAGTCAATTGTCAGTACTGCTCTCTCTCATTTCCACCCTGGTTTTGGTGTATCACTGATTTCAAGCCCATGAATTATGCCTTTTATTCTTTGCTCTGCTTGGTGAATCCCTTAGGGGACGCAGCATGCTGTGGTCTTTTCCTTTTAAAAATGAGTAAAAAGACAAGGGGCTATTCTAAGATGTGATCCCTTTTTAAAAATTACATTTTGGCTCATTTACAGAGGGAGCTACATATTATTCTCTATAAGCACACTTTCTATGCATATGAAAATAAACATTATAACATGCTTGAATGTCACCTTGTGAAACCAAATATTCAGAGTTTTACTCTTGAAGTACCAAGAATATCAAGCAATTCATTCCTCTACATCCCTACCTGGGAAAGAAAACTTAATTAATGGGCCCCACCAGCAGATTTTACAGCAGTTAATTAGGGGTTGAGAGAGACTCATGGATGAATGCTATCTGATCTGTAAGATTTGTAGTTAGGACTACTAAAAGTCATGAAGACTAAGGGGCAATACCTTCTGATAAAAATACAGTCTGAAAAGCATGTACTATTAGCATTTGTCCTCCAGTGATGTAGCTGCTGCTAATCCATTCACTGTTTTCTAATTCTTTGGCAGTGACATAACTGAGTGTATTTCTGTGGCAACTGGTCAAGCATGAGTATTCCGTCTGTGGTCCTAGAGCTGAGTGATGCTAAATGACCCTAACAGACATGGTGTTTCATGTTTTCCTCACTATGTTGTGCTCAAGAGAAAACCAGAAAGTGGAAAACATAAATCCAAGCAAGTTAAAATCACTCTTTATAATTCTGTCAAAAGGCTTCACATGTCTTAGTCTGACATCTTGACCTATTAACGTAAGCATTCCATTTTAGAAACCTGGTCTATGGCATTGAAATGTTTCATATTAATTAAACACTTTGGCTGTGACATCTTTTTACTTTAATTAAATGATCTGGACCCCTTCAGCAATGAGGACAAAAGTTGCTTTTGTTTTTGTTTAAAAAGCTGTGCTAGATACCAATGCTTTCCCTAACAGGAGTTTCTCGTTCTCCTCCCCCTCCTCCTCCTCCCCCTCCTCCTCCTCCCCCTCCTCCTCCTCCCCCTCCTCCTCCTCCCCCTCCCCCTCCTCCTCCTCCCCCTCCCCCTCCTCCTCCTCCCCCTCCCCCTCCCCCTCCTCCTCCTCCCCCTCCCCCACCTCCCCCTCCCCCTCCCCCTCCCCTCCTCCTCCTCCTCCTCCTCCCCCTCCTCCTCCTCCTCCTCCTCCTCCTCCCCCTCCTCCTCTTCCTCCTCCTCCCTCTTTTTCTTTTAATCTGTTTTAATGTTTATTTATTCTCTAGAGAGAGAGAGAGACGGAGCACAAGTGGGGGAAGGGCAGAGAGAGAGGAAGATACAGAATCCAAAGCAGGCTCCAGGCTCTGAGGTGTTAGCACAGAGCCCGAGGCGGGGCTCGAACTCACGAACTGTGACATCATGGCCTGAGCTGAAGTCAGTAGTTTAACTGACTGAGCCACCCAGGCACCCCTCTTTAACAGGAGTTTCTAATTAAAGTTACAAGGAAATGCTTATTAAAATAGAGATTCCTGATGATTTTAGCCCTCACAAAAGTCTAAGAACTGGTGTTTTAATATGGAGAAGGGTATTTGCTGATAAAATGGGGTTAAGCTAAAAATTAGGTAAGGAGTAATACGAAAAACCAAAAGCTACAGCATGTTTCACATTTTATTGACTCCTCAATAGGCTGCCCCCTTTGGTAGGATTTCATAATTTCCCAGAGACAAGCCATTTTTCAATAATGGGTTTTCTTCCTCCAATAAAGGTTTTGCTCAATAAAGTTATTTCTGCTTCATTTATGTTTCCTGCAAAGAGCATTCCAAATGAAAGGTTAATTTATTTGGAACTCCCAATCACCCATAAGAGGAAGTCCAAAGTTAAAAAAAAGAAGTTAATGAGTTTTCAGCACTAGTTCTATCATTATTACCCGGAAACCATAACTACTAGATAAGATCACGGATGATGGGCTCCTGGAGAGTGGCCAGTACAGCTATGCTGAAGAGTGCTTGCTTTCAGGCTCTGCCTGGGCATGTGAAGGGAATGAGCACCAGTGTGACATTCAGGCAGCTGCTAGGTGACAAGAGTAGGTAAGTGAGTCACATGTTGGGAAGGTTAGAGAAAATGCCTCAAAGAATGTGTAAGCTCTGCCACCAGTTGAGCTTCAGATTTCTGTCTCAAAAATGTGGCCTAAATATAAGCAAGTTGAGATGCAAACAGAAGGTGAGCCAGGCTGGGAAACAAGGACTTTGAGATACAGGAATCTTGGAAGCCGAAGACAGTGACAGCATTCAAAAGCTGTTGAGAAAAATGAAAATGGAAAGATGAATACGCAACATAGAAGGTATCATTGTATTATCATTACAGTTTTCAGGGAAGCAAGAGAGTGACTGAAAGCACACTGGTTTGGGAAACAAAAGATCCAGGTTTCCCCCCCCCGACTGTTACCAAGGGACCCTAAAACGCCTGGCAAGGTAAATAAGTTCTCTCTGAAAGGAAATGGTTGAGCTAAATGATTTCTAAGGTCCTTTTGAAGTGTAATTGATATTGATATTCTAACCCATGCCTTGGTTATACAGAGTGACTGTCATCGATACGTCAACGTCACCTTTTAATTAATGGAAATGTGTATATCTTCTTGTCCTTGTTTGTCTGTACTAATGAACTGTCAGGGGTATTAACCAAATTGAAATGAATTCACAACAAAATCAATTACTTTTTGACACTATTTTCTCATTTAACTCTTCTATTAATGTTGCCCAACCTTCTTAATTTACTTTTCCTTTTTCTTATATTTTTCTTCATAAGTGATACATATTATTTATTTCCATCTAAAATCTAAATGTATAAAACTGAACTATAAGTATGCAGACCAAAATATTATGTCCTTCCTGTTCTGGAAATGCAGTCTAGATAAAGAATACATTTATGGCATTGAGTTTGATTAGGCTAGTGCTTGCCCAAAGCCTTAGCTTGGTGAAGAAGAGGCAGGATTGAGAGTGGGATGACAGTGGGAAAGAGAGACATGACTCACAATATTTATTTAGTTTGTATAAATTCCCAAAGCATAAAAATATCCCATTACCAAAGGTTTGTAAGATCTACATGGCTAAGGAAAAAGGAATGTCTTGGGGTCATGCCATTAATTGTGAATTCTCTTTCTGTGCATCAACTTGGATCAAAATAGTCAAATTTAGAGACAGAGACATAAAAAGAAATTTGTGTTTTTTTGAGACCAGTAATGTATAGAAAGGAACGTATTTTAACTTACACCATTTACCCTCTCCTTCTGAAAGGTGTGAATCACGGCTTTAATAGGAAATCCCAAATGAATGTTAAGCTCCTCTTTGCATCTAAGAAATGATGGCAACATATTCCTAACAATGCGTCAACCAACAGTGGGAGGATTCTACGGGGTGTTGGGGGGGACTTGGAAGTCAGGTTCTTAGAGTGGTTTTCTATTATTTTGGTGGCAGCACAGATGGATCTCTTAAAATATTAGAGCAGAGCCCCATATCTTGTTACAAGTTTTGTGGCATCTTAAAACCCAAGATTCTTTCTGCAATTGCCTAAAATTAAACTATTAAAATCAAATTTCTTTTGTGTGTGAACTTTATCTTGGGGCCCAGAAACTCTTTTTAAATCTAAATACTCCTGGGGTGCCTGGGTGGCTCAGTCGGTTGGACATTCGACTCGGCTCAGGTCATGATCTCGTGGTTGACAAGTTCAAGCCACGCATCAGGCTCTGTGCTGTCAGCTCGGAGCCCGGAGCCTGCTTCGGATTCTGCGTCCCCCTCTCTCTCTGCTCCTCCCCTGACCCTGCTCTGTCTCTCACTGTCTCAAAAATAAAATGAACATTAAAAAATTTTTTTAAAAATCTAAATACTCCTATGACAGATAGCATAAGACTATATTATTCATATATTTCTAGGGATTGATTAAATAAATTTCTGAAGAATTTAAGAATAAGATGTGAAAAAGGACAAGTATATTTTGATGTGGAAGAGAATAAGCCAGAGTTTGGCTTCCCTGAAACCCTTTTCTGTTTATCTCAAGGAAAACATTATTTCTTATAATGTTGTCATAGCATTTTGCATGTAACATATTGTAATGTTAAATATATAACACGTTCTATAGTAATATGTTCTCATATTTGTATGTCCCATGTTAGAAATGATGAGCTCGAGGATGGAAACCATGCCTTTATACCTACTCCTACCCCCAATCCCTAGCTCAGTTACTGGCTGGCACATAGAATGTGTGCAATAATTGCTTATTAAATCTCAGGCATTATGTTTATTTTATACCCTTTGTTAAATAATTTAAACCTATTTTATAGCAGAAACATCTGTTAAAATTTTTTACTCAAACATCTGGAGTAAAATAATTTCACTCTTTCTAAGGTCAGTGTTAAAATCTAACAGTATGAGTATTGCAGCCTAAGTCTTCATCATAATTTGACTTTGGTTTCTAAGATCAGATATATGCACAAACTTTAGTCCTCCAAGTTTCTGGAGTAGGAATTTATAAAAAAGAACGTAACTATTTCCCTCTCTGCTATATGCTGTATATGTTCTTGCCAGTCAATTTCATCCTTAAAATTAGAAATGTGACTGGGGAGCCTGGGTGGCTCAGTGTGTTGAGCATCTGACTTTGGCTTGGGTCATGATCTGATGGTTTGTGGGTTCGAGCCCCGCGTTGGGCTCTGTGATAACAGCTCAGATCCTGGAGGCTGCTTCGGATCCTGTGCCTCCCTCTCTCTGCCCCTCCACCACTCACGCTCTCTCAAAAATGAGTAAATGTTAAAAAAAAATTAAAAATGTGACTAACATGACAGCAAAATCAAGGCCACTATCAGTGGAGGAAGCCCCATTTGATGCTGAGAGAAATGCTTATTGGGCAATGAAGTTAATGAGTGGGAAGGATCACTTAGGGCATAAGTAACAGAAACCTTTTTAAACAAAATTAAAAACAAATTTAAAAATGTTAGTAACTAGTATTACTTGGTGATTCTAATGTAAAGGCATATTAAAATACTTCCAAAGCAATTTCTCTGAGCAAGTCAAAACAACTAATGAACGTTAGAGTATGGATTCTCAAAACGTCACTATGAGAACTTTGAAAATTAAGTGTGAAAGAAATGAGGAATAACTTGTCCCATGTCAGTGGTTTTGCCGGAACAAAGTCCTTAGTCCCCATCTCTTCTGATGGAATCAGTTGAACTCTTGCTTTCCAGTATGAAAGGAACTTCCAAAGGAAGTTTAATCTGATACTGTTAACAGGAGCATGGCTCCGAATAGTCCTAACATTTTTTAAAAACACAACTTCTTGGTATTTAAAATGATTACGTGTAGAAGCAAAATGTTGAGCAACTCAACATATTCTGAAGTCCCTGTGCTGGAACATGGTGCAGCATTTTTAAGTTTATAATCCCCGTTTAATCATTTAGTCGAGATGTTTTTGTCAAGCATCATATGCTGTGCGTCAGAGCCTATGTTCGGCACTAAGAATATGAGAGACTGAAACATCCCCCTTCCCTTATAATCCAGAGAGAGTAGACAAGAGCAAGTAAGGCCACAAACAACCAGCGATTGCAATTCTGAAAAGAGCAGAAATTAGGGTACCAAGAGACAATGTGTTAGCTCCCCAAGCCTCGGCCGCTGGGTCCAGGAGAGGCCTGTGTCAGGTGGGGCTCCTACTAAAGTAACAGTGACTGCCCTCACTGGAGGAAATGGGTTTGGAGGAAAAATTCTTAGTTACTCAGACAGTGTCTTAGATGTGGTAGCTGTGCAAACAAAAGGACACCAAACACATCCAGGAAAAACAAAAGGCTAAAAATGCAAAACCATCCAACAAGAAATACAAATATATTTAAATACACAATAAAAAAAAAAGACTAATACTAACATGCTGTGTTCTTACCCCTATTGTTCCAAAACTTTCAGGCTTTCTTCTCATCTTTTTCTTGCACAGGTGTGTCCATATCCATTTGATCAGGTACCAGAGAGACTTGGGGCTCGGGATGACATTGAAGGGAGTGGGCAGAGTACCTCCTTCTTCGAAATAACTCATCCAAAGCTTTGTTCGAGCAAACTTCCATTCTATATCTGCATGGTCCTGAATGGGAGAATATGACAACTACTGACAGGTTTCTTAATTACGAAGGTGAGATAAACCTCACAGGGAGCCTGTAACCTGACTTGGAGCAGCTCTTGTAATATTAATTAAATTGCTTATAGAAACAAGACTGACTCCTCGAGGTAGTCATCTAAACATTTCAGATGATGGTTTACCCTGGTAAAGAGTCACAGCAGTCTTGTCAGTTTTTATCCTTCCTTCTTCCATGAAACAGACGTCTAAAAGAATTCCATGTTAAAGAGCCTGCAGTGATCAGTTACGACTTGAAGACGAATTTTCATTTCCTGCACTGCAGGCTTACATTAGCCCAAGTGCACTAGATTCTGACCACAAATAGACCTTCATATCTTCCCCAAGGCCTTGAATCCCGGTCTAGGTCAGTGTCACCTTCATGGATGCTCATGGCTTAGCCTTCTGGTGTTTCCAGGAAAAGTCTTAGTTGGTGTGTTTCTATGTGAATTATTCTTGTCCGCCTTTAGGCAACAGGCACAAATTTGGAGAGAAGCTCCTCTAACAAATGTAGAATGGGGCCTCTGACATGGCACCAAACCCTGACATAGCCTTGTCCAAATGGCACCAGACAGGACTGTGGTTAGTGGCTGTTTGCAACCCTTCATAATTTATTAATCATTCCACTTTATTAACCTCCTAGAAAAAATCAGAACATTTGTGGCAATTAGAGATAGGGCAGCCAGTCCCCTCTTAAATTAGCCACAAATCTGATTGAAGCAGAAAATCTGGGAAGTAGGAGGTGGTAGAAACTAGGCATATCAAAATAGTTCATTTTAACCCATTGATATTGTAAGGAAGAACTCAGATTTTAGAGTGGGAGAATCACATTAGACCATGCTTCATTCTAATATTCTTAAATGGTTGTGTGCTAATGAATGCATGTGTTGCATATACATTTCTACCCTGAGCAATAGAGATTTTCATCTAGACACTGGACAGATTGTGCTTTCAACAGGAATCAGCATATCCAGAAACTGTGTGGCATTCACTGTGTGCTTTGCAGATGTTTGACTGGAGGGACTGATCAATAGACAGAAGCACAGAAGCTCCGGTTTCACCCCCCTATCCTCTCCTCTTCCTCTCCTCAAGTTCTCTTTCTGTTTCTTTCTAAACAAGCTTATAGATCCTGCATTAATGAAGAAAAGTATATATTGTTTGCTGTAGTCGTGGAGGATGGGAGTCAAGAGAATTAGCTTAAGCTAATAAAAAGATAGTCACTTTGATAAAGAGTTGGCCTGTGAGTAGATTCTGCTCCTTCTGATTCTTAAGGAGTCACAAATTAAGGATTATGCTAACCTCATTATGTTCTCTTATTGCTATCACAAAGCAGACTTCCTGGGGCGCCTATGTGGCTCAGTTGGTTAAGCGTGCAATTCTTGGTTTTGGCTCAGGTCATGATCTCATGTTTCTTGAGTTCAGGCCCTGAATCTGGCTCTGTACTGACAGTGCGGAGCCTGCTTGGGATTCTGTCTCTCTCTCTCTCTCTCTCTGCCTTTCCCCCGCTGGCTCTCTATCTCACAAAAATAAATAAATAAACTTAAAAAAAAAAAAAAAGGTAAACTCTTTCTTTGTTCTTGGTTTGGGATTCTGAGAGGGTCTACAACAAATTCTATGGTAGAAAAACTAGAAGTGAAATGTTATATATTGGTGATGACCAAAACCACCTCTGTTATCCAAGTGAAAATCAAATAGTTGGCATGTTCTTGCTCCAAGGAGGCATTATGCACAGGATTATGGGAGCTACACCTGTCTCAGGTTATCAATGCCTGCTCTCTTCTTAAGTAGTTTTAGAGTTTAAGCTAAGCAAAAACAGAGCTTCGAAGATCATTCTCACCTCTTTAAAAATCATCTAGAAAGATAAACCCTAAAAGCAGTAAAAACAAAAAAGTCATACTATCCTTAAGTAATATTGTCTTCTTGATGAAATCAATCCGTTTGATATTTTATAGGATATAAATTGTATATACAGCTTCTCTGTATATAGCTTGATAATTAGAGTCTTTCTAATTTTTTTTAGAAGGGTGGTCTGAAAAATAGAATCTACGTTTTGCAAATATACTGACCAGAATAATACAGAACTTCTAAGGAAATACATAGGGACTATCTTAAAAAATCCTCACTTGCAAGATGCTTAAGTGAAGCCCCATAATTTGGATATTCACCTGCAAATCCTAAGACCTAGGTATACCCAGCACTAATACTTTATTTATGAATCAGAAAATAAAAGTCATCTATTTTTATGTTTTATGTAGTTTTTCATCTGTGACAGGTATCTTGCCCCACAGAGACAGTTTCAGTAAAATTCAGAATGCTGTTTCTCAAAGTAACAATAATAACACTCTGGCGGTTTAGAGATAGATTCAAAGATGCAATATAATGGTAGTTATTTAAGGAGAAAATTATGGTTATAAATTATCCTTATAAAATGCTATTTGACTCAGGTATAAATATGAAAGACTTAAGTGTATTTCATTCCAATATGGGTTTGTTTAGTTGCTATTGCTAATGGCCACCGGCATGTATGTAAGTTCAACAGGATAAAGAACTTTGTCTTTCTCATTCATTGTTGTATTTCTAGTTCCTAGAATAGTACTTGGTAATAGAGTAAGTTCTCAATAAGAATTTGCTGAATGAATGAATGAAAAGTAAACTAAATTGTTTAGATTCTAGAGTTTCAAATAAACATATATGGTATTGTGTGCTCTGCTGTAGAATTCAGGGTTACCCATACCTTGCTTTTTCTGGATTTAAGAAACCAAAAATACTGTAGATTTTCCCCTCAAACTCTCCTCTAGGCTAGCTTTTGTATCTTGCCAGGCTGGCATAAGTTTGTTTATACCAAGATTGTAGGTTAAATGGACAGAGAAAAATGCAAAGTCCAAAGGGCTCTATACAGAGATGAGCCACTTGTACGTAATTCATACTTCCCTTGTGCTTTCGTAGCCAATGACTGCCTAGCAAGACAGATTTACTTTATTTTATAATCATCCATAATATGACAAAACTAGATTAGTTTGTAGCTAAATATGGTATAATACTGTTTAGAAACTTCCAATTAACCATTTATATTATAATTCTGTTCTGTCCCATCAATAGCCTATTACAGGCTGTATTCCTTATGATAAATAAGATAGAGTGTGGCTAGGAACAACACATTCTAGGGGGGGGAATATTGAATTAAAATAAAGTTATTCAACTTACAGCAATGAGTTGGTACGAATTATTCATCATAGCTATTAACATGTTGAGTAGGACCACCAGAGAGATGACATTGTATGTCCCAAACATCGTGGCACCAACAAACTCCGTGAATTCATGCTGTGCTTTGACATTGGTCACATATAAATTGATGAGCCCAAATATTGACCAAAATAGGGACTGGAGTGTCTCAAATAACCTGTAATAAAGATAAAATGACACTAATAGCTATATTAATAGAACAATTATACAATAAGGTATAACAATAGAACTTGATTCCTATTATGTATATTTGCTTAATTAAAAAAATAAACTTAATAAAAAGTATTGAAGAATTACTAAATTAAATTTAATAAAAATTAAAGTTGTTTCCATCATATAGTATAAGTAGTATACTTAATTTTCCTAGTTTTACCTAATTTTCCCAAGAGCTTTGAAAGCTGTTTAGTTTCCTAGAGCAGGGACAACAAATCTGACCCTCAGACTGTTTCTGTATGGCTCCTGAGTTAAGAATGGCTTTTGCTTTTCAAATGACTGGGAAAAAGAAATTCAGAAGAGCTACTTTGTGTCATGTGAAAATTTTATAAATTCACATTTCAGTGTCCAAGGATCAATAAAGTTTTATTGATACACAGCCATGCTCATTTATTGATGGATTGTCTATGTTTGTTTTTGTGTTGAAATGGCACAGGTGAGTAGTTGCAATAGAGAACATATGGCCCACATAGTTAAAATATTTGCTATCTTTTTCATAGAAAGCTTGCTAACCAGTGTCTTAGGGCATTAAGTGATGCCAATAAATGATCAATAAATGATATATCCTCAAGCTGAGTCTTTGAACTCTGATTTTGCTTTTCAGTTGTAGAAGGATTGAAAATAATGTTATCACTGGATTTCCACAATTATAATTAAAATTGGGTATAGTGAATCCTGTAAGATGTCAAGTGTCAGCATGCTCAGATAATAAAATGTGCTATTTTTTTCTATTTCAGGGAACATTTAATTCATCCCTGTCAATGAATGAACTCTAAGTAAGGTTTCCTTAACTTAGTCCAAGAAGCAGGATAAGATGAAGAGTGTCTGAACCTAAATGAGGGAGTGTTGGTTTCAGTAGGATGGTTGTAACATCTTAATATAATGTAATAAAAGATAATGGAACTTTTAAGCTCTTTGACAAATGGCTAAAATAAGACCCTAGTCATATTATGTTGTAAAAATGAAAGCAAAAACTAGTCTCATATCTGGCCTGGTGACTAAGAAGATAGGATGTCAGGGGTCAAGTGACCCAAGGAAAGCCAATTCATATGAGGCCAGGGGTTAACGGCCTGGATTGACATGAAAAAGGTAACCCTACACGATCAGATTTCCTCTCTATGAAAATTTGTCTTAGCAATATTAACAGAATGAGGTAGTTGCCAAAGGGGGCTGAAATGACAGAAGTTATGATGGAGACTCAGGGCCACTGGAATTATGCAAAACCAAAGGTTTGAGACAGCACAAACTAAGGGACAAAGAACTGAAGATAAATAAATAAGCCATGTAATAATTAAACACTGAAGAAAATATGCACAGAGTAGGTGACTCATGTTAGCACCGGTTTTCGCAGTCAATGATCTTGTGGTCCAGTTCTTTGTCATCTCCTGCCCTTCCTGAAGCCTTGCATTCTGCCCTTGCTAAGATCAACCCTTGTTCAGAGGATCAAAGGGCTATAACTCTGTACATGGCTCTTGGACCAAATCCCTGCACTTGCAACCATCCATGAGTTTCTGGTCTGTGTAACTAGGAGAATCTAAGGATATCCTAATTGACATTCAGGGTTTCTTATCTCAAATTTATTTGCTTTTTTTTTCTTAAAAGTAAATAATTTCACTTTTTTAATTTATATAATTAAGTTTTAATTATAGGATATGAAATGTAATTATGTATTGATTTATTTTGCTATAGCTATTCAACAATGGAGCAAATTATCATAAAATGATAAGGAGACTGATCTGATCCATCTCAGTCAGACTTTGTCTTGCCAGCAGGGATGTGCATGTGAGGAGGTGGCCATGTATTCTTCAAGGGCAACCTACATGTCAGGTGCCAACACTATCAGGGCAAGTTTAATCTAATTCATTGGCCCTAGGCAAAAGCTACTGTTAAGTAATTCTTTGAAAACTTCCTCAGGAAGTACGTAAATTTGACCCAAGGCCATAAGTTCCTTATTTTTAGTAACTTTAAGGACAGTTTCTAAAATTAATTACTGTGTCATTTGGGCTCAATGTGAAATAACTTTGTCCTTTCTTTCTAAATGGTGTATATTCTCACTGTGAATATACAAATGTAATTCAGATGGTTTTCCCCTGACATCAGTAGCAGTTCAGAGACAGAACTAGAAATTACATAATGTAAGTGCTATAATAAATTATATAAAATGCCACATAAATCCCATATCAGTTGCTTTTTTAAATGTTCAGATAGAAACAGTGATGTAGAATAAATGGATGGTTATGGTTGAATAATACTGATTTGCTTCTGTCTAAATAAGAAATACTAATTATTAGAGAATATTAGCAAACCCTTTGGCAAAACATTTATTTAGATTTTTAATTAGACTTTGAAAAGAAGAAGATTAAAAATAAGACATTTTGTGATTAATTCTGGATTTAGTCCCTGTTTTTCTTTTCTTCAGTGAAATGAATCAGAAGTGAGATTTGCAGAATAGTTCCACTTATCCAAAATATATACACTTGACCTCAGTTGTAGCAATTTCTTACTTGACACATCCCCAAAGGCAAGGGAATTAAAAGCAAAAATGAACTACTGGGACCTTATGAAGGTAAAAAGCTTCTGCACAGCAAAGGAAACAACCAACAAAACTAAAAGGCAATCAACGGAATGGGAAAAGATATTTGCAAATGACATATTGGACAAAGGGTAGTATCCAAAATCTATAGAGTTCACCAAACTCCACACCCAAAAAACAAATAACCCAGTGAAGAAATGGGCAGAAAACATGAATAGACACTTCTCTAAAGAAGACATCCGGTGGCCAACAGGCACATGAAAAGATGCTCAACGTTGCTCCTCATCAGGGAAATACAAATCAAAACCACACTCAGGTATCACCTCACGCCAGTCAGAGTGGCCAAAATGAACAAATCAGGAGACTATAGATGCTGGAGAGGATGTGGAGAAATGGGAACCCTCTTGCACTGTTGGTGGGAGTGCAAACTGGTACAGCCACTCTGGAAAACAGTGTGGAGGTTCCACAAAAAATTAAAAATAGACCTACCCTATGACCCAGCAATAGCACTGCTAGGAATTTACCCAAGGGATACAGGAGTACTGATTCATAGGGGCACTTGTACCCCAATGTTTATAGCAGCACTCTCAACAATAGCCAAATTATGGAAAGAGCCTAAATGTCCATCAACTGATGAATGGATAAAGAAATTGTGGTTTCTATACATAATGAAGTACTACGTGGCAATGAGAAAGAATGAGATATGGCCCTTTGTAGCAACGTGGATGGAACTGGAGAGTGTGATGCTAAGTGAAATAAGCCATACAGAGAAAGATACTGTATGTTTTCACCCTTATGTGGATTCTGAGAAACTTAACAGAAACCCATGGGGGAGGGGAAGGAAAAAAAAAAGAGGTTTGAGTGGGAGAGAGCCAAAGCATAAGAGACTCTTAAAAACTGAGAACAAACTGAGGGTTGATGGGGGGTGAGAGGGAGGGGAGGGTGGGTGATGGGTATTGAGGAGGGCACCTTTTGGGATGAGCACTGGGTGTTGTATGGAAACCAACTTGACAATAAATTTCATATATTGAAAAAAATATATACACTTATAGATTAATTAAGCCATAGTATCAAGACCTTGGTGTTTCTTATTTATATTTTTGTGTAATTATTCTTTTATTATATGGATTTAAAAAAAAGAATCTAAGTTAACATTTTAAAGCCACTGCTTCTAGAAATGTTCCCACAATTAGTGATTCCCAAGACTATTGATGGCAAGATTCCCCACTGATTGAAAAGTCATTAGCTGCATTACCTCTCAGACTTCCTTTATATAACAACTATTTTACTAATTCTTTGGTGAGATAAGAACAGAAAGGTTTGGAATGTAATGCCACACTTAATAAAATAATACTTAGCATAATATCCTAGTTGACTAAAGCCTGGCAATTTCTATGGTTGATGCTATAACACTGCTTTCCTAAAGATAACATTTTTGCCTCTTGCTCTTTAAAGGTATTTCTCAATTGCTACTTTAAAAATTAGCTCGTTCTCCAGTTAGATACTTACAACTAGAGAGAAAGAACAAGTAAAAAGGTAATGTACTCCACAGTTGAGGTTTCCCTCTATCCTTTGAAATAAAAACAATGAGGAAACATAAATTAATATAAGACCATCTGAATATTTTAGTCTTCATTTATAAGGAATAATGTAATATTAAAACAAATAATGTATGGGCTCAGTTGCCCAGTTCCAATTTTGAGGAATATATATGAAAGGAGTTTTTTTTAATGAGACAATATCTGTCCCAAACCCATTCCTCTCTCCTCATAGGAGAGTCCCTTAACAAGAGACTATTAATTTCAAATTGTATGTAGAATAATTTCAGTGACTAAATAACACTTAATGACACTTTCTTTAGTATCATATAGTTCTTCCCATGTTAAAGAGAAGACAGCCAGGAAGCTTGAAAAGAGCAGAAAAAAGTGTCCATTTGTTGGTGGGGAAATGAACAGAGAGACATAGAAGACACAGACTAGTTTGTCCAAAGGGCAGCTGAACTTATAGATCTTGGGAAGAGAGATCTGTGCTGGTGATAGGAACATAGGAGTCCTCATCCCTCAGACATATAGGGCTACATCCATAAGCACAGATGAGTTTTCACAAAGGTTCTGTAATATGGTCTGAGGATGGTCACTAAGGAAAGATCTTTATTTATTTATTATTTAAATTTCTTTTTAACGTTTATTCATTTTTGAGAGACAGAGCATGAGCAGGGAAGGGGCATAGACAGAAAGGGAGATGCAGAATCCGAAGCAGGCTCCAGCCTCTGAGCGGTCAGCACAGAGCCTGACATGGGGCTCGAACTCATAGACCACGAGATCATGACCTGAGCCAAAGTCAGATGCTTAACTGACTGAGCCACCCAAGCGCCCCAGCAAGATGACTATTTAAAAGCAGTGACTGCGATATAATTCTCAGAGAACAATGAAAAAATTAGAGGAGTAAGAGATGAAGTGTAAAGACATAGTGGTGTTGAAATTAAAGAGGGCAAGATTTCAAAAGCAAAAGTGTTAACAGGGTCACACGATGCAGAAACATTAAATAAACTTTAAAGAGACAAGTGTTCCTTGACCATGGGGATATGGAGGCTCTAGGCATTTTCTAGAGTAGTGTTAGTGGACTGATGGAAGCAGCAGCCAAACTGCAGTTGGATGAAGAACGAATAAGAAGAAAACAAGGTGTCTTGTTCAGGCTTCCTTGAAGGGTTATTTGGCTAAAGGGAAGGAGAGAGACAGGAGTGGAAACTAATGGGAAATACAGGGCTCAGAGTCTCAGCATACATTTGCACCCTGAATGGAAGGAGTAATAGAGAGGAACCGTGTGAGATAGGCAGGAGATCTCCTGATAATGATAAACAGATGTAACATAGCTAGCATTTTTTAAAATCTGATTCTATGGCAGGCACTGTATTAGGTACTCTACATGAAGTATTAGGTTTCTTAATCCTCAAATGGAATAAGATCTCTGAAATAGTGGATAGTAAAAAAAAAACAAACATGTTGAAATTTATGGAGTATTATAAATTATAAAAAGAAGTGTATAGAAAGAAGTTATAAAAAGAAAATTGAAGACCAACCAAAGAAAAGAAATAAGATATAGAACAGGAGCCCCGAGGGTATTGCTAGACATCCTCTCACAATGACTGACACCAGTTATGTTGAAATAGAGTCATCAGAGACAGGTCCCTTATACCTGCCTAGGATATTCTCTACATTCTAGTGCATTCTAATACTAAGAGTTATTGCTGTAATTTTTAGTTGTTGAATAATCTGTTGCTTGTAAGTTTACATTCTATTATCTGGAGAAAAAAATTCAGGTGGAATACCTGATTTACTTGGGCTGAATGATTAGGACCTATAATATTTGAGATATGCAATTATCTGTTGCTTTTCATGATAATAAAGGACACCATTTACACTAAAATAATACACAATCCAAGCAGTTCAATACCTTTGCTTCAAGAATACTAGACATTTTGCCTCAGACTTCCATAGCAATGGAACTTCTTGGACAGATCTTAAAATTAGTTCATAATATGTAAAATCATTTACCATGAAAGCGGTAATAGGTCAGTGTGATTCTTGGGAACTTAGGGATCATAAATCAGATGTCTGAGAAGGGGCTGGATCATGGAACAAAAGCTGTTCCCTGAATTAAACACAACCTGGGAGGTCAGTCAGTTCTAGGTGCTGTGTGGAAGTTCCTCCTGGAAGACAAAGCTTGGAATCAGAAGGTTATGGCAACCTAGGGAGATGGGGCAGTCTTGGCAAGCAGTTTGCATTGGGGCACGTGGTACGAAGTAACAATGGAGTTGTGAAAGCCATGGTGAGCAGAAGGGCTCTCCAGAAGAAATCCAGAGACAGACAGCAGACAGTATCCAAGACGTTTGTTAGAGGCTGAATTTTGGTCCTTGAAGGAGGTTGGTGGGATCTGATTGTTGTAACTCCCTACTCTCAGTTGCCAGGAGCAAATTACCAAGTCATGGGGCACAGCAGAGTGGGGAAAGATCTCAGATGTAAAAATTGAGACACAATTCAGGGCCATGCTAGTCACAAGGACATTGCTACAAGGGGTTTCATTGAATCCCTCGCCTCCAGGGTCAGAAAAAGGCATGAGGAAGATGAAAAGGCTGAATAAACTGGTCAGCCTGGGCAGCTGCTGTCAAAGAGCAGAAGAATCAAGGCTGGGAGCAAGGGAAGCTGGGATGACCTTTTGTTTTCTCTGTGACTCATGGTTTGTGTCAAATCTATTTCAGAAAGGATCTGAGGAAGTTAAGGCTGAGATTAAACTTTTATGTGCAAAGAAGCAGATGTTGATTAATTAAAATGGAGTTTTAATATTGGGATCAAAGACAAAACAGATACAGAATTGAATCAACAAGAATATTTTAGCCATCAGGGACTTAGTTTATATGAAGTTGTTGAGTTCTTTTCCTACTTGAGAAATGACTACTCTCTTATTTTACATAAAATTCTATAATGGCCTGTGAATAGGGTCTGATCTATAGTCCCGTATGAAGTAACCATGTATTCGCTGGTAGTTCCTGTGTAGAGGGAAAGGACCTAGGTGTCTTCATTCCCCTGCTAATGAACTCTTTGGCACAGTTGTGTGGTGGTCATAGTGGGAAGGAAATGGGCACAGGCATGGAGAGGTGTATTCTGTAAGGACTGTGTGAGCATCAGACATGGGGGCATGGGTCTGTGCTATCAGCAAACCTGCCTGAGATCAGCAAGAGGTTGACACTGAATGAGGCGTGTGGCTCATCAGGCGTCAAGGCACAGAGAGTTCTGTGTGCATAAGGATGGCAGCCCAGGTTAGCCTGGGGTTCCTATTTTTGATCATTTCTACATGCTCACATTTTTTATGTAGGGAATTAGAGAGTGAAAGAACAAGCAAAGGGACTTTCATATCTGGAAAACACAGAGGAAAGCTCGAAAAGTACTTGGATTTTCTCACAAGATTGGTTTTACTTATATTCTGTCTTTTAATGTGCTTGTAAGATGCCACTAGGGCAGAGGTTTCCTCTTATTACACATTTTAAAACCAAATATACAGCTTTCCTTTATATGAGGTCACTTAAAAGGCCATTTTACTAAGACTTAAAATAAATGTAATGGTTATATATATATATATATATATATATATATATATACACATATATATTTAATGCCAGAGGGATCCATTTGTATTCAAAACCATGTTAATTCTGTTTTCTGTATTAAGCACAATTTCCTTTGCAACCACTTGTCATGGTTCAAATTCATAATGTAATACACTCTACATTCCGCACAGCGTTACCAATAAAAGCGTCTGTTCGACTTACGTTGAAAATGCATTGTTCTGCTTTTCACATCGTATGCCTTTACAGCTTAACCCTTTTGTTTCTTCATAATAGAAATACAATTGATTTAGGCCATTTGCAAATGCTAGCAACACAAGGCAGTATATGAATAGGAACTTCAAAATGTCCAGGAGCATTCTTCCCAGAGATATTTGCAGAGGCCCCAGGTGAGAATTTGCAGTAAACAGTGAGATCAGGCGCAGGGAACTGAAGATGTTTGCGATGGCAAATAAAGCTTCAGCCACTAGAGTGGGATGCCACATGTCCCAAGATTCTCGTGGATTCAGAGCACTGTACTGGAGAGAAAAGAAAAAGTAAAACAAACTCATATGTATATGACTATGTCAAGTTCAGGCCAGAATGCTTTTTCAGGTAGATCTAGCATCGTGGCCTATTGCCCTTCACAGCGGCTGATATCCTCCACGATGGTGGCAGCAATATTCATCTACACAAAAATAAGAGTTTATTAAAGCAACTTATAATTTATAAGCTTTAATCAAAGTGACCTTGCTGGCCTGTCCTTGTCATTTGTATGTTTGTTTATAAGTGAATTGCATCTGGCCTCGACCTTTCCGATGGAACTTTCAAAAAAGAAAAGGAACATGTTACATAGAAAAAAAATCTGATTTTATATGAGGAAGAGCAGCAGCACGATAACAAAGAAAGATACATTATAAAGGAAAACTACAAATTTTGAACAAAATTATCAAGGGCTTTACTTTCTGTATTTACACACTTGCATAGTCTAGATGCATGCATGCAGGATACAAATTCCATATAAGTGAGTGCAAGTACTGGTCCATTGCCCTGGAAATAGGAATGACCACTCTGGGTATAAATGTTGGTGCTTTGTATCTGTTGTATCATAAAGCATATAAAACCCAACTTGGAAGCCATCCTGGAAGTCAATGAATTGTTAATTTTGTTATATTTAATATGTAGGACATGTGATTTTTTTGAAGATTCCTTAATTAGATAAAATATGTGATCTAAGAAAGAATATTTGCTACATTAAACTTTGACCAGCAATTATTTAAAAAGTAAGACTTAGTCAGTTGACATGTCAGCTTTAAATTATCTTGACATTGAGCTGCATGAAAAGCAAGATGAGTTTTATCCCTTGTATTATTGAGGTAAATTTATATCCTTGAAAAAAAAAGGCCAAATATTCTCTTTGAAATACTGTGTTACAAAAATCTATAAACTTGTGTAGGAATCAAACAATAAATTGAGTCATCTTCTTCATACACATCCCTAAAAAATATGTCCAAACAACATGATCTTTTTCCTAATAATCATGTTAGCAAAAACAGTTCTACTCCTGTATGAGTCCCATTGGAATATCAGAATATTTCTATTCTTTTTATATTGCATTTTATACCAAAGACCTTTACAAATGTTAATTAATTCTCTTGAAACCAATAGATAGTATTCTTTTAATCTCCCCGGGGACAAAATACATCACAAGCTCCTGATTTTGTTCAACACTCAGACTCTTGCTTGAATGACAATTTAAAACAATCCAATTTGAGCTAAAGGGAAATTATTTTCTATTTTTAAATGCTGATAACTGTTCTTGAACATTCTCAACTTCAGCATAAAATAGCTAATCATTGAAGACACATGAAGAATTAAAAACTTAATATTTTTTATTCATTATCACACATATCAGAGTGAGGGTTTATGGTATCAGCCACTACCTAATTCTCTTCTCTTGGTTGTCCCATATATGATGCCACCTCTGCCGTCAAAGACTAAAACCACCTTCACCTTCTTTGTCTTGCTTCTCCCGAAAGACACATGTTTAAATAGAGAACATCCCCCAGCCCCCCATTGATAGCTAATTCTATATTTCTCTTTCTCTTTAAGCTAATATGGCTTAGGACTATATCTCAAAATGTACAAAATGTGACATAGTAAGCATTCTTAAGGATGTGATCTTTTTACTTGGAATTCCTCATAACGTTTAACACAATATCCTGTACGGCTCAAACATTTTCTCCCAACGAGTACTTACTGTCCCGTGAGGATGGGAGGGACACCTGATAATAAAAATGCTCTAAGAGATTAACACAAAGTGCTGTGGGAATATAGAGAAAGTGATAAATTCTGTCTGGGGCTGATGGGGCCAGCAATGAATAGAGACTATATGTTGTTCAAGCTTTAAGGGTCCTTTGATGTTATGGCATCTACTGGAGACGCTGTTCCTCGTTCTAGATTTCACAGGCAGTTGGAGGCAGTCTTCTTAGCAAATTGTCTCAGCTGGGACTTGCAAAATCATGCGAAAGGTTTTCCATTTTACAAATCATGAGATGCTAGATTCTACCCCAGTATAATTACCCAAGTCTGCTTCAAAGTCTAGCACTTCTGGTAATTGTTGGGAAACAATGCTATGTGAATCTGTTCACATTTATGCATGGTCAGGGCTTCCTGAGCAAAACATTGCATGGCTGTTAAAAGATGTCTGAATGGCAAATAAGCCTTGGAAGTTAAATATAGAGACTTTCTGAGAGATTTGGAAACATCTCCCCTGGAGCCATCTGCTTAGATTCTAAGGATAATAAAACTAGGGACCTTTGCCTCCCCTGAGAGAATTTGTTTACTTTAGAAAGTTAAGGTCTTTCTCTTTCTGGGGGGGGGGGGGGCGGTGGGGGAAGATGGGCAGCTGGCACAGCTGTACTCTATAAGCTCTGAGATTCATAATTTCCCAGTTCCCCTCCTGTGGTACAAACTCCTGCATGTGAAGGGTGCATCTGGCTCTCATCTGTCGCCCTGTGGGGAATTGGAGCATGGGGGACCAATGTTAAGATTGTTATGTAAGTAAACAATTTGTCTGTTCTCTGATCCAGAAAACTTGCTTCCTGTCAGGATTAAATAGAGATATAAACATTTAGTAATTAGCTCTTGATTTCATTCTTTTAAGTTCTGCTTTTTAATTTCTCTCCTGTCATTCACGCATACATTTAGCTCTGGTTTCTACATATAGGCATTGTTTTACAAGGAGATATTTAAAATTCTTTCAAACCATGGCATCCTTTGAACTTGTAGAGAAAAATTAGGATTCTTCAATGTTAAATGTATTTTTCCACACCCTATGATTAGGAATTAAAAGCTTAACTTGAATTTAAAATTTCTCTTTGGCTCTGTTTTCTAAAACGTAGTCACAAAATCTATATTCACGTTTTTAGCCCTCCATGTTTGCCTCTGGCCATTTGTGAGGCCTCTTCCCAGTGTCCCTAGCAGATCCTTCTTTCTCACTTGCTCCTTAAATAACTGAGTTTGCTTTGCAAGCCTCTTCTCTTCTCATTCTATCTACTCTCCCTGGATGTTTTCAGTGATCTCAACTGTCCGTTATGTGCTGATGACTCCCAGTCCTACATCTCCGCCTGGATGTCTCCCCTTACAGTCATATTTTATATTCTACCGCCTTGTTGACTTTTCCACACGGTTATCTCACAGGCATCTCAAGCACACAGGTCAGAATTGGAATTCGTGCTCTGTTGCTCCTCAAGCTCTCTCTCCATTTACGTTCTCTGATCTTAATGAGGGGTGGCAAATCTCCCAAAGCAGAATTTGAGGTTGAGCCTAGATTCTTCCTCTCCCAACTCACAGGCTCTAAACTAAAATCTCATATATACCGCTCACTTCTCTTCGCTGGTACCCTCACTGTCTTAAAGAAGTTCCTCTATTTCTCACAGAAATTATTATAATAGCCTCCTAACTGCTCTCCCTGCCTTGTATCTTATTTCTACTTTGGCCCATTTCCTCCAGAATTGTGTTTTAAAAGGGCCAGTCAGACCACCTCATATCTTGCTTAATGTTCTTTCTTCAATGATTCTGCAATGTCCTTGAGATGAAATTCCAGTTTTTTAACATGTCATATGAAGCCTCTGGAATCTGGGTCCTGACTCTCTTTTGAGATTGATCTGCCATTTGTTCTCAGTTTGGTACTTAATGCTCTGGCTCAAACCTTTGGTACTGGTCACTCCCCAGATTTCCCTCACATTCTCATCAAAATTCCTTTCTATGAACATCAGGCCCTATGTCCAGAGCGGATTTAAATTCCAATTATTATGATTCTTCATCTGCTATTTATTCATTAAATATATGCTGAGTGCCTACGCTGTGCCAGACACCATCAAATAAAATGCAATTTATGGTGAGCAAATAAAATGCAGTTTATGTCACATGAGCTTACAATATAGTGAAGAAAGCAGACATTAAATAAGAAAAGCTAATCCTTCCCTTGACAGGTACTCTTTGACGGGGATGAATGGACGCTAGGATCCTGCTGACCAGAGCTGGTGGTTCCATGTGATAGAATAATCCTTGAAAGAGAAAGATCAAGTCTGTTAATTATACTTGAATTTAAAAAAATAATTAATTTAAAAAAAGGAAAGAGAAAAATCAAGAGCTACTCTACACATTGAAGTCCTTCTAGGACCATCAATTCCTGGTTTCCTTTTTCTCTCAAGTACTTGCTTTTTAGTATAAATGTACCGTAGTGTTGTTTTGTTTGAAACCTTCATTTTTACTCAGATTTTTTTAAGAGACTAGCTCCTTTGCAGACCTATATAACAGAATATTCAACCTTGGATCACTGTCAGTTTTCCATGTAGGGAGCTTTGTCTAATGCATTTTCAGAACCAAACATCTAATAGAGTGCTTTATATATGACAGGAGGTCAAAAAGCATTCTAGGGTGAAGAATCATAGACGCATTCATGGTTGTTAGAAAAGATGAATCATTGGTAGAAATGTGAGTATCTTAATATAGCTAGAATATGGAGAATTTGGGTATAGTGATGAATCTAAGAGGAAGTTGGAGCCAGGTCGTGAACACCTTAGCAGAATGTTTAGAGGAAGATGAACTGAATCATAATACTGGGTTCTTTATATATATGTAGTCTTTGATGCATACTTATAAAACTCAAGTAATCTATAAAAAGTGAATAAAAAATTAAATTGATACAAAATGAAAATATTTGTCATATGAGAGTAAACAAAATGTATATACTGGTTTTAATTTCGATTTATAAGGAGAAAACCTTTCCTTGGTTTAGATAATGAAGTTGGTTAGATAATGAAGTAATGAAAGACAATAAGAAGGCATATGATTTTCTTCTGTAACAGATAATACTAGATTAAACAATTAGGATTTAAATCTCTACAGAGCTCTGTGCCATAAAACTAAAGAATATTTAGAAAATTCCATAATTTGGACAGTATACTGTAGTTACAGCATTTGTGAAATAAAAACAATATTTGCCTCTTTTCTAGCTCATAAGAATAGATCAATGAGATATATACTTAGAACTATTTAGAAGAATAGTACTATGAAAAATTCCATCATGACTGTTAAAATAAATGCTCTTATCTATAATAAATTTAATTTTTGAAAATATTACTTCTATTACACAGTGGAATAGGCATAGGAATTTAGTCATTTCTGCCAAATGACTGAAGATAAATATGAGTGAGACAAGTTGTTCATAGAAAAAAGGACTGGGAAATATTTAGGACAAAACCAGTTCTAATGAAGATAAAGTAACATTTTTTTAAGAGTGCCCAGGCATCAACAAACTCTGGATTAACTAGTATTTCATACAGTGAGAAGTGGAAGTGGGTGACAAACCTTCTTCAAGAATTAAGAGCAAATAAAAAATAAATAAATAAAAGCTTACAATCAATCCATGAGCCATGAAATGTTCAAGAATCAAGGTATTTAAGGAAGCACCACATAGCCTTGCATGTAAGGAGGAGAATACTGAAGTCACATACTTTTCTACTGTCTATGTCTCTACAATGCAATGCTGTTGCATTGTACACAAAAGTTAAAACAACTACTGAGTGCTTATATTAAGCTCTGTTCCATGACATTAAACGTGTTTATTAATGTAATCCTCACATTCTATGGGATTTGATTATTAGTGTCATTTTATATATAAGAAAATTGAGGTATAGATTAAGTAACTTGCTCCAAATCACACAGGTAGGAAGTGGTATCAGTGATACTCAGATCAAGTATGGATCAGAACTCAAATCATGGCCTTAGTTAGCAGGACCCTTTGGTGTGTGTGTGTGTGTGTGTGTGTGTGTGTGTGTGTGTGTGTGTGTGTGTGTATGTGTGTGTTAAAATTCCCTCTAGATGAATGAATCACAAAATGATAAGCCAATTAAGCAAGTGTGGCCCTTCTGCCAGACCTATTCTAAAAGTTTCTCCTCCTCGATAGACCAGTTACAGAAAGGTTTCCCTTTTTGTGGACTAATAGTTTTTTTGGTCTGGATCCATGGCTTGCACAAAAAGACCTAGGGTTGGATTTTTGCTCCCATTTATGCACCTTCAGACTAGAGGTAGAACCTCTACAATATTACAGATAACCTTGTTATAACTCCTTGGTAATCTTGCCTGCATCATAATAGGCAAACTATTCACTAGGAACCAGCATCAGGTGATTCCATCTACCTCATATTTCATAATTAATAAATCATCTATTTTATGGCTCTTATCTCCTAATTTTTGTTGAATACCAGCTCTCTATCAGCTTCCCCTATGTTCATTTCTCTACTTCAGGCATCCATTATCATTTGACTCATTCTCTGCTTAAATCTCATTCATGGCTCCTCTTTATTTAACAGAGCACAGCCCAAATTCTATAGCAGGATGTGAAAAGTCCTTCTTATCCTAGCCTTGCTCCCATTTATTGGATCATTTCTCTTAGATACTGATCTCCTTTATACACTCAGACTTTTTTGCACATTGTATTTTTTCTCTCCGGAATGCTAATGCACTTTCATGAACCCAATGGATACTTTCTGGCTCTGTCTTCCAGGACACTTCCAGTAGAGTTGAGTTCCTTCCTCGATGCTACCATAGCCCCTGCTGTAGACCTTATCAAATGGGAAATTCTTATTTACATGCATTTCTCTTTCCACAACCTGACTGTGGACTGCTTAAGCAGGAGGTGTACCCCAGGTATCTTTGCATTCTCAGCAAACAGATGAAGACCTGGTCTCTTAGTATGCTCCCAGAAATTCTTATTGATTAATTCACATAATAGCTATTTGCCTTATAAATAGCACAGTCTATTTTTGTGCACAAATATAGCACCTTTTCCTAAAATAGTAACTTATAAATTATTTAAAATTAGCATGAAAATTGAATGATAAAAGAAAGGAAAGGTAAGTCAACAAGTGAGCATTACAGACTCCCAAAGTAAGTGCTCTTTTGATTATTATCATCATTTAACAGGTGGTCACATTGAGACCTTCATTTAGTAATTTGCCCCAAATCACACAGGTTTCATGTGGTAAAGGCGAGTGTGAATCCAGAGCTCAATCTTTTTTTCAACTAACATAAAGGAAGAGACATAATAAAGACATTTAAAAAGGTAAGTCTAATGGACTCATAGTATATGAAGAAGAGGGAGGATACTGGAGTAAAAGAGAAGAAAAATTAATAATGCAGGCTTATTCTATAACAGGCACTTAAATTATGTCAACTCATTTACTTCTCATACCAACAGCACAAAGTAGAAATTGTTAGTCTCCTTATTTTATAGATGAGGCAAGGGAGGTGAAGAAATAGGTCCAAGTTCACATAACTAGTAAGTGTTGGAGGAAGGAAGTGAGCCCAGAAAATACTACCCATCAAACTCTATCCATGCAACTCAAGTTTTAGTTACACAAACTAATCATTCAGAAAGAACATTTTGTACTTTACACATACAATCACAGCTGGACTCCTATGACCGCAATGCATAAACAAATTATATTTCTGGAAGATTCCATGTTATTTACATCATTGTCAGCTGAGGTAATTTCTGTGCACTTTTCCATCTCCTTTTCTCCTTCTTCATCACATGAGGTGAGTGATGCTTGAATTTTAAGCATAAGTTTTTCCTTGGTGTAGTATTAGGAACAATGTTTATATTTTAATATTAAAATACATGTTGCACATGAAGAATTTACAACTTTTTAAGAAAATTCAAATCCCATATCTAAAACTGAGACAAAAAAATCCACAAGTACCCATTAATTTATGTAGTTGTACCTACTATATACCAGAGTTCTTATATATGAAAATGTATATGTACCATATATAAACACCATCAAATGTAACATGTAAAAGTATTCCGTATCTTAGTACAAATATTGCATATAAGAAATACATGAAAGAAGTTCCATTTGGGATCAATCTCATACTTGTCTTAGCTGTTGAATAGAATTATACAGTCCAGTGTCATTCCAATCATCTTCCTTAGACCAGTTACATCAGCATCATCTGATGAGTTTGCTACAAATGCAAATTTAGGACCCTCTCTAATACTCTTAAATTTAGAATCTCGGGGGATGGAGAAAAGGAATCTGGGTTTTAGAAAGCTTTCCAGGTGATGTTTTTGCACTGGAAAGTTTTAGAAGAAATGCTATAGTTCTATATACCAGAGTTTTATATCCATATTGGGCCACAAAAAAACAGATATATTATTTTTTAGTGGAGAGATGGCCAAAACAACTTTATAGACATACTTAAGGATCATTACAAAGAAAATAGAAATTGGACAGATATTCACTGAACAACAGACTGCCCATCTCATACATAGATGCATAACCTCCTTGGTTAAGACAGTACCTTCTGCTCTCTTAAGGTCTTCAAGGGCATTAACCTAAAGTAGATAGGAAAAATTACCAAGTTATGATTCTATTATTAAAATATAGCTTGATTTCCATGAAATTGGTAGGCATGAAATTTGGTGAGTGGCAACATTTTAATTGAACAAATTCTGGAAACTAAGGCCTTTCCAACTATGGGCATTTTTGACCCTGACAGAGCTGAACACTATACAAGGGAGACTCAGGCCACTATTTTAGGAACTAGACTAAATGAATGAGTTCACCTACACGTTAGGATTTCTAGGTCAGATCACTAAATTGCATGAATTATTCATGTAAAGCCCAATTAGACACTCTTTATTTTTTGCTAGTACACTAATCATTTTGAAACAAATTTTTAAAAAAGGAGAGACAAAGAAAGAGGGAAAAAGAAAGGCAAGAAGGAGATAATACTTTGATTTGAAAAATATCCCCCAAAGTACAAAATAATCCCATTTGTCATTGCAGAACAAAATGTTTTACAGAAATTATGTGGTTTGGAAAAGATTGATATTGCACAGAATCTGGGGGAGTGATGGGTGTATGAGACTTCAGGCGCTGTCATGTTGAATGGGATGAGGAAAAGGAAATTATATTCTGTTCTAATTATATCAAACTATATTAGTTTGAACTGAAATAATAATTTCAATGCTTTGAATGAGTAATATTTTGATTGGTCTAGGTAATGTTATCGGTTAGTTATAACTGATAAAAATAGATTCTGGTTGCCAAAATTTAAACAGTGTTTGAGGTAGACTGTTATGAGAAATGGAAAGGATTCAAAACCAGAGCAACTATTGTGAGTAATTTTGAGGCATCATTCAAATAAGATGCAACAAAATTGGGTGACAACTTCAAATTGTTTGTGAAATTTATTTCAAAACTATAATTGGGTATTAATAATGTATTTTATACCTATCTATCATCACAGAAAGATAACGCTCTAGGTAACATTATTAGTAAAATTAATAGCAATCAAAGGTAGGGAAGTATTTATCAGAACTTTATGCTTTACCAAAAATATAAATGATAGTTACCTTTACAAATGCAACGATTTTCAAAGAGATTGTTGCCAAATATAAGGAATTCATCACAAAATCCATTAGATTCCACCAATCATGGATGTAATCTTGAAGTCCACCATCCCACATTTGTTTAATTTCTCCCCATATAAAACCTGCAATTACAGAGAGATTCATTGTAAGTGTGATTTTCAATCAGCTTACTAACAACAGAGGCAACTTAAAAATTATAGAATATTGGAGCGGCAAGCGACTTTAATGTTCACTACATGAAGCATTTATTTTTAAAGACAGTAATATTCAGCCTCAGCCAGACTGTAAAATTTTGAGGACACTGAGCTAATTAATTGGAGAGAATGCTTTTAGGGTAGGTTCACTTTCTTTTATTCATCTGATATACTTGTAAGAATGTCCAATTTTTGAATCAACTGCAATTTCTCTGTAACTATCCATTTTTCTCATGGAAAATATCATAGCATTTACTTGTAAACAAATACTAAAAGCAATGTTTCCTTTGAAGTTGAGATGACTCAGAGTCATGAAAAAGTGTCGCTGGTGAACATAACTGTCTTAATTCCATTAAGCAGGATATTTTGTTTTGCCTTTGTAAGCAATCGGTACCTTTGGAGATCTGATTTCAGTTCTGGACAAAAGATGGTTATAACATGCATGATACTTCATTATAAAACCTTATATCTAGCAATAGCTTTGAGACTGCCTCCATAGAAAATAAAAATCCCTTTCCTTTATAATGGTCATATTTTTAATAAGAAATGTTTTATTTTCAAATTCTAGGAAGTACACATAAAATATCACTATGTATCATTCTATTTCCATAATCTTGTTAAAACTTTATAAATCTAGTTTTGGGGCCCAATGATGAAAGAGAGAGATATCAAAGGGAGTAGAATCAGGAAATATTAAAAGGATAAATATGATTTCATAACTACATTAATGCAAGCAAACAATACGACTCTATTAAGATAATGAGTCTGGAATGTCACATGTGTAGCACAATGTCTCACATCTGTCTTGCACAAAAAGGCAGAAAAAGTCAGGTTAACTATAAAATCATAACTTTTCATGAACCTATCAGAGAGACAAGAAACCAGAGAGAGTCCCGATGTGAACATTAGCTCACCCATGGCAGAGTGCAGGGGTAAGAGACAAAGTCACCATATCCCAGAGTAAGAAGATTTCAGAAAAACTTTTAAACGAACTTCTGAAGGTTGAGTCTGAGCTTGCACAGAGGACAGAACCCCTGGGACTCAGATACAAGGGAGTCTCCCTACTTGCATGTTTTTTTTTTTTTTTTTTTTTTTTGCATAGAGCAGGCTCCTCTCCCCTAAGAACAAAACATATAAGCCCCATGGAAGAAGCAGGAAACAGGATTTCCTAGGGTTTGCACCAGTATCATTAGAGGTTTCCTACCACAGGGCAAAGGTCAGGAAAGTCTGCACATGACCTGCAAAGTGTCACTGCCATAGGTAGTAAGGTATGGATTATTGAGAACCTGCATTGCCAATGCCCAGGCATAGTCCTACCTAACTCTGCCCTAGACCAGGACAACATAGAATCTACCTGTTTCACATCACCAGGCAACAATCACAAGCTAATAACTACTGGAGGAGTGGTGAGAGCATGAATAGAGTACCCCTCAGAGGCATAGGTGCACAGGGGAGGCCAAAAGATGTGGGTGAAGCAGGAATTCTGAGAATAGTCCTCCTAAGTCAGTCAAAGCCACTATAACAAAGTATCACAGACTGGATGTTTTATAACAAAAATTTATTTCTCATAGTTCTGGAGGCTGCAAGTTTATGATCTTGGTATCAGCATGGTCAAGCTTTGGTGAGAACCCTCTTCCATGTTCTAGGTGCACATATCTCTCTCTATCCTTACGTGGCAGCAAGAGAGCAAGCTAGCTCTCTGGCCTCTTTTTTCTCTTTAAAGTTTTTATTTATTTATTTTGAGAGGAGAGAGGGGCAGAGAGAGGAGGAGGAGAGAGAGAATCCCAAGCAGTCTCCATGCTTGTCAGCACTGACCTGATCAGGGCTCCAACTCATAAACCTGTGAGATCATGACCTGAGCTGAAACCAAGAGTAGGACACTTAACCTACTGAGCCACCCAGGCTCCCTTTTGGCCTCTTTTTATAAGCATATTTATCTCCTTCATGAGGACCCTCATGACCTAATTGCATTCCAAAGGCCCCACCTCCAAATGCAATCACATGGGGGTTAGGTTTTCAATATATGAATTTGGAGGGGACACAGACATGTAGTCCATAATATGACCCAAAGCAGAGTGAATGGTGCTCTGAAACTGATTGTGGCAACAAAACCCAAACCTGCCTCAGCTCCTGACTATAATGCCTCAAATTCCTGCCTTATGTTCCAGCAGAATAAAATGGCATGTCCATTTTCAGGCATCAATACTATGTACCTTTGTCTAGCCTCTACACAGGCAGAATAAATCCCCTCCCCAGATACACACATGCACACCTTATACATCGTATCCAAACTGTTTTAAAAAAGATAAAGAAAAAATATTGAAGGCATCAGGAGTGGGGGTGTGGTGGAAATAAAAGACACATTGCATTCAAAGGAAGAAATAGAAAACTGACATCAAACTTGTTGTCTGACACCATGTAAGACAGAGTAACATTATTATAGTGCTGAAAGAATAAAAATTAAAAGTGTACCCAGAACGTTCCACATGGCACAAATAGTTCTAATAAATGAAGGCAATTGAAAGACCTTTTTTCAGACAACCAAAAACTCAGACACGTTATTGCCATGAGACCTATGCTGTAAGAAATGCTGAAGGGATATGTTTTAGGCAGAAGGTTTATGATACTGACCAAAAATTAAGTTTATAAAAAGAAATGAAAACATATATCCAGGAATGGTTAAAAAAATAAATATAAAATATATTTTTTTCTGGGGCACCTGGATGGCTCAGTTGGTTGAGCTTCTGACTTTTGGTTTCGGCTCAGGTCATAATCTCATGGTTTGTGAGTTTGAGCCTTGCGTCAGAGCCTGTTTGGGATTCTCTCTCTCTCTCTCTCTCTCTCTCTCTCTCTCTTTTTCTGCCCCCCACAAATAAATAAATAAAGTTAAAAAAAAGATATTTTTTTCTTTTTGAATTGCTCTAACATATCATTGATGGCCTAAAGCAAAAACACTAGCAATGTTTTGTGGCTTATAACATATATAACATATGTAAAAGTAAAATGTATGATGACATTAGCACAGAGGATGAGAGAGAGGAATTAGAAATATACTATCATAAGGTTCTTACACCACATGTAAAACAAATATTATTTGAAGTTAGATTATGATAAATTAAAATTTTACATTGTAAATACTAGGGCATTCTCTCAAAATATTTTTACTTATTTATTAGAAAAAATTTTTTTAAGATTTTTTAAAGCAATCTTTATACCCAATGTGGGGCTTGAACTCAAAATCTTGAGATCAAGAGTCTCATGTTCCATTAACTGAGCCAGCTAGGTACCCCAAAATATGTTTAAAGGTACAAATGAAGAGCCAGAAAGATAAATAAACATAAAATTATTAAAAACACTCAATTTGACAACAGGCAGAAAAAAAATAGAGCCAATAAGAAAAAGTGGGGTAGATTTCAAATCCATCAATATTAATAATTACATTGAATAAAGCATATGGTCTAAACACACCAATGAGAAGACAGAGATTGTCATATATAAAAATGTAAAACACAGCTGTATGAAATTTATCAACAAGTTAAAAGCAAAAGAATAGTAAAGACACTATGAAATACTAATAAAAAGAAAACTAAGAAAAAGAAGCTCGGTTGGCTATATTAATATGACTAAATATATTTCAGAAGAAAAAATGTTACCAGGTCCTGAGAGGGCTATAACTAACATAAGGATGAAAAAGTCAACTCACTGAAAAGACACAACAATACTAAATATGAATGCAGCTAATAAAATAACCTTATAATGCAAGATGCCATAATCAGAGTTGAAACAAAAAAAGAGAGAAAGGTACAAATATAGTTAGATAGAGACCTTAGTATTCCCTTCTGTAGAACCAGTAGGCAGAAGTTTGGTAGGAATTTAGAAATTCTGAACAACACTGTCAACAACCTGACAGCAGCAATACATGCTTTTTTCATATGCATGTGTAGTGTTTACCAAGAGATACTATATCATGGACTATATTAACATATAGAAAAATATTTATACAAGTTAAAATCATACAAAAGGTGTTCTATGACAATAGACAACAAATCAGTAATGAAATGTATTTGGAAAATCTCCAAATATTTTGCAATTGAACAACATACTTCTAATAACCCTTGGTCACAAAGGAATTTGCAGAATAATTAGAAAACATTTTGAAATGATTGAAAATAAAAATACATCAAAAAGGTCTGTGATGCAGCTTATAAAGTATATAGAGTGAAATTTATAGGTTTAAAGGCTTTAAACCTATAAAGAATAAAGGTCTCAGTTATTTTGGCTTTCATTATGACACTATGAAAAAAAAAGCAAATTAAGCCCAAAAGAAGCAGAAGAAAATAAACAAGATAAGAGCAGAAGTCAAATTTTAAAACATAAAACTTGAGAAAAATCCATGAAGATGGAAGATAGTTCTCTGAAATGGTCAGCACAATTGATAAAACTCTAGCCAGAATGGTCAAGAAAAAAATGGAGAAGATATAAATGATCAATGTCAGAAATAGAAGAAGTGGCATCACTACAGATCTTATGACATTTTAAGGATAACAAGTGAATAAAAGGAACAACTTGATGCCCATAAATGTCACAACATAAAATGAATTGAATATTTTTCCGGAAAGACACAAACTTCCAGTCACACTCAAGAGCACATAGAGTAAAACTAAAACAAAAACAAAAAATTAGTACACAGAGTAACCTGAATTGTCCTATTCCTATTAAAGTATCATGAATTCATAGTTAAAAACCTTCCAACAAAGAAAAATTCAGGTCCAGTTTCTTTATGGTGAATTCTACCAAACTTAAGGAAGAAATAAGAAGAATGCTAAAAACACAGGTAACAAACACTTAAAATAGAAAAGGAAGAAACATCTAAGAGGTTAGTATTACTCTGATAAAAAAAGTCTGGCAAAAAGAACAACTACACACTAATAACCTTTATGAATATGCACAAATATCCTCAACAAATATTAGTAAATTAAATGGAGTAATATATGCAACTGATAATAAGTCATGCTGTTTTTCCCAGAATGCAAGACTGTTTCAACATTTAAGGGCCAATCAGTGTTATTTATGCCATCAACAGATTATTGGGGAAAAAAGATCTCATTAGATGCAGTAAATGCATTTGACAAAATTCAACATCCATTCAGGATAAAAGCTTTCAGCAAAGTATGAATAGAAGGGTAATTTCTTGATTTGATAAAGGACATCTACAGAAGTATCCAACTACAGTCATGATTATGTGTAGAGGGCCAGAGAATAAATAAGTAAGTTAGACTTTGCAGTAAATGAGTGGGTGTGTGTGACTGTGTAGTGTCAAAGGGTCATATTTATCCTGCTGGGCCATAGTTTGCCCGCCCTTATCCAGTATCTTGACTGTGGTGGTCTTACGTGATTGTGTGCTTTATATCTCTGTGCCCTGAAAAACAACAACAACAACAAAATGCACTACAACTTAAAAGCAACAAAAATGATGAGAGATTGATGTTGACAATTGGAAATAGGGATAGATTAAAATTAAATAAATATAATAAATACATACTATATAGTATATAGTGATTATAAATAAACATAATACAATATCAACTGTGATATATTGCTGATAGGTATGTTTGCAAAGTCTTATAATAAAACTGTGGAAGAAATAAAAGTGAATTAGACATAATGGTCTATCATCACTTAGTGAAAACTAGCGATGGCTATTTAACATTATTTTTAAAATTTTATTTAAAATTTCAAAGCACATTTAAATTGATAACCCAAGAAAGGACTAATTTCAGTCAAATTGATTATAGTGTGCATTTTAAAAGGTTTTACTAAAATTCAGCTAGTTAACATACAGCATAATATTAGTTTCAGGTGTACAATATAGTGATTCAACACTTACATACATCACCTGGTGCTCATCGTAACAAGTGCACTCCTTAGTTCCCATCACCCATTTCACCCATCCTCCTACCCACCTCCCCTCTGATAACCATCAGTTTGTTCCCTGTGGTTAAGAGTCTGTTCTAACTATAGACCCTTAACTGTAATGTGCATTTTGTTTATTTGTTTATTTATTTATTTAAGAGAGGGTGCAAGTGAGCAAGGGGCAGAGAGAGAGAGAGAGAGAGAATGAATCCCAGGAGGAGCAGAGAGATTGGGAGAGAGAAGTGGGGCTCACCAGATGCTGGGCTCATGAGCTCACCCTACCCTCATGACCTGAGCTGAAGTCAGATGCTTAAAGACCGAGCCACCCAGGCGCCCTATAGTGTGCATTTTAAAGCCCTCTGTAGACCACTGCTTTATTCTAGATTTTACATCCTATATTACTCTTTGAGGTCTCTTTCACATAAAATCTCTCTTGAGAGTTCAGATAAGATTGGGGCATAACTGCAGAGATGGTAATGTTCGCTGCCTCCACATTGAAGAACGAAACGCATCAGACCTGAGTAAGATACAATGCATGCTCTGATGTTGGTAGGGAACTTACAATTTATATCATCCAAGGAGGAAAAATGCTAGGTACACTGGAAACAACCCTCCTCCCCCCCAACCTCCCCAGTCCACATCTATGATGCTTTCTCCTACTGAGCCTGGGGACAGTCTCAGAATCAATCACAACTTACATAGGAAAGGTAAGACCAAAACAAGCTACCTAAGTAGTGCTTCACTACCAGTTAATAAAGAAAACAGAACTCAATCTCCTTAGTACTCTTAGACGTTTTCTTATTTTTGAAATTTCAAAATGTGGTTTATTTGTTATGTTTTATTTGCAACTCTACCAATATCCAGAGATGAGAATACGTGTGCACTGCAGTTATTAATTGAACAAATGCATTTCAAGTTAACTTTAATCAGAAGGCACAGAGATAACACTTCGACTATACCAGGTGAGTGAAGTGCCAAGCTCAGTCCAACTGGTAATCAGCTTTGTAATCTGAGATAACAGTCTCATCTCTCTAGATGGTTGTCACCTCATTTCAAAAAAAGAGAGGTTTGGATTATACGCAATCATACGAGAAGTATAGTTCTACTCCTGTGGTATAAATAGCCAGACATTACTTTTTCCTGTCTGGATCATTAAATTTTACTAAAATCAGTCATCACAATAGCTACCATGAAGATTAAAAACTGTCTTGTACCAGAGGACACAGACTTGCTTTGGTCTTCCCCAAAATGCACAAACTAAATCTTTGATATGAAAATTATAGAAACTTTCTTGCCCAACGTAAGGGAGAATTCTCCAGAAATCAGAGTTGCTCCAAAACTGGAATGGATTACCCTGTGCATTGAAGATTCCAATCCAGGGCCTGGAATGTCTTCCATCACTCAGGCTCCAGAGAAATTCTAGAAGTAACTACAAACCTGTTCTATCTGATCTCTAAAGGGCATTCCAATTCTATGAGTTCGTGAAATCTGTTGTTTTCAAATTTGTATATATTATAAAATCAAATGTATTTTTCAAGTTTGTACCTATTATAAAATGAAATGTATTTTAAATACCTGCTAGCCAACCAGTGTGTTTATATCTTATTTCCCTTTATTGATAAATTGATAGCTCTCTTCTTGCTTCTACCAAACTGAAAAGCCAAATATGATAATTAACCGCCACCGAAACAGCTAACTGCAAGTATTTTGTGGGTAATTATGTAGGGGAATAAAGACACTAGGGTTAATGGCTTCAGAGGAAAATGGGGAAGTAGTTATAAAGAATTAGTTATGAGCTCAGTACAAAGCAACATTTTAACTTAGAGCTTCTTAGTACCTCAGCAGACTCTGTCACATTAGATGGGTTCAAGGAGATGGCACTTTCATTGGAAGCTTGGACTAGATGACCGCTAAGGGTTTTTAAGAAGGGTAACAGCAAACACAATTTGGAGATATTATAGTTCCTTTGGAGTTCAAAGAGTATACATTTAATCTGACTCTTTGGATCACACACACAAAAAAATTCTATCACTTTTAGCCTTTGCAAATCACAGCTGTGTGGAGAAAGCAGAGATCCTGATGAAATTGAGGGCTCACACCATCATTTTTTAACCTGAGCTGTGAATACAACTGTCAGTCAGTGCTTGTTGGCTAATGGATTTTGGGAGCTTGTGTTTTTAGAGCACCAGAATGGAGTATCACTTCATATAGCTCTAGTCACCACATACCTGTTTGATAACTATATATTTCTATTTCTTATGAGCACCATGGTGAAAATACAAGTTTCCTCTGTTCCGGCAATGGTTCACTGAAATTTTTGAAGAAAGCAGGCTTTAGAGAAGCTAGAGGGGGCTATTAACTGGCTGATATATGCATCCAGACAAACTATTCGTGGTAACTAGTCCGAAGAGAACAAAGCTTCAGGAAGCTTCCATCACAAAATGTTTGTCCTGTTCCCACAATGGGAACATTTCAAAATTTCTCTCTGCTGTTTATAAACAGATGACGTGATTTCTCAGAGTCACGGTGGAGGTCTAATTACAAGCATGTATGTCAAGACTGTGGGGACCAGTAGAGGAAAGATCATAGTGCAAATGAGTCAGAGAACTTCCTTTGAAAGATATTTATGGATGCCTGGAAGTTTTTCCTATTTTTTTTTCTACCTTTCCCATAACAGTTTTCATCAGGGGCTACTCGAGTGTTCAATTATATCTTATCGTGTGAAGCCAGCTGTGGGGATGAGATGAGGTCGGGAGACCTCAGACGCCACATTTAACAGCCCTGATTTCAGGTGAGAAATATGTAATTCTGTGAACAGACCTCTCGTCTCGCCTTCTCTTGCTGTCAGTATTTACACAAAGATTAAATAACCCCAAACAAAGAGCGGGTCGCCTTTTCACCTATGGCCACCTCAAAGAGCTTGTTAATGGAAACCCAGGAGCTAGTTGAGGGATCTGACCTTGCAAGTCTCTTAATAGGACACTGAGTTTTACACTGTGGCACCAAATCAATGTAGATAAAAAGAACAAAAAGAATTCCTCCCTGCTGTATTTTCCCCCAAATCAGGGAACAAAAAAGTAGTCTCTAGTCAAAATTTTGCTTTTGCTTGGAGAAATCTAAATGTAGTTATTTTGCTCCATGGAGGATCACATTATGCTGGACCCAAAAAAGGCACTCAGTTAGGAGGCAGCTTCTATTGTCTCAGTGTTACACTTAAAACCCAAACAAAGATGAAGACAAGAGTCCCAACGATTCACTTTCTGAAGAGAGCTTACAGAAAATTGTAGCCACCCCCGCCCTTCTAGGGCTACCTAAGAGGTAGAAGGACCATATCTGTTACCAACCACTTGGGCCTCTCTACCCCCATGGTCTATACAGAGGGAACATTAGGAACAGGTAGTGAGAAAGCCGTGAAGTCAGGGTAATAGAGTTTTTGTGCTAATTAGGAATACCAGAGGGAGAGATAAAGGTGATTGCTTACCAGCAGTACCACCTCCCTAAGTCAAGTGAGGGAGATGCTGAGGAAATCCCTCATAAATATGGGGGATTTCGGGGCGCCTGGGTGGCTCAGTCGGTTAAGTGGCCGACTTCAGCTCAGGTCATGATCTCACGGTCCGTGAGTTCGAGCCCCGCGTCGGGCTCTGTGCTTACAGCTTAGAGCCTGGAGCCTGTTTCGGATTCTGTGTCTCCCGCTCTCTGACCCTCCCCCGTTCATGCTCTGTCTCTCTCTGTCTCAAAAATAAATAAACGTTGAAAAAAAATTAAAAAAATAAATAAATAAATATGGAGGATTTCTACAACAAGGAAAAACTGGCATCTCAATCTCTCCTGGAGTGTCTACTCAGGCAATGGACTTGCTCATCTCTCCCTGGGTCTGGATCACCAGGGAAAATAAGAAACCAGTGTGTTTTGGCAGTCCGCAACTGGCCGCAGCCTGACCTCCTGTCATTAGCTGTGGCAAAGTTTTGGGATGCCCTTGGGGAGTGAGTGCTTACCACAGGAAGAAGCTGGGCTTTAGCAATCTTGCCCTCCTGTCCTTGCCAGGGTCCTAGGACCCCAGAAGGAGTCAACTACAGGTTACAAGGAGTTGAGGGACTGGAAGATATCAGGCAGAGTTGAATTGGGGATCCAGAGGACGATGCAGCGTGGAGGCACCCAAGGCCTTCTATGGAACACACATGCACACATCAGGAGAGCCATCGGTCAAGGACTGTCATATAGGCTACACAGTATTAGCCAGTGATGCATAAAACCAAGAGGAAAGAACTGTGACGAGGGGCCCAGTGAGGTAACGAAGACTTGTAACTTTTCCTGTCATCCCGCTTCCCTACAGCCACCAAGGAGGAGAACATAAACAGTTTATGCCCTTCTTTCCATTGCAGTGTTGGGGTTGAAGGATGAGCAAAAGATGGACAATCCAGGTCCTCTGAGCGCTGGGTAAGGCCTTTGTCAGGAAGAGGAAAGCTTAAAATAACTCAAGGTTTCAGGAACTTGATATCTACTAGACATATCATTAAGGTACAGGAAAAGATATTTGGTATAGGGCAGTTGGGCAGAGTGATCAGAAAAAGTAAAAAACATTTCATGTTTAGATTCTAGGGAGCTGAGACTCCTTAATTAAGCTTTTACATGAATACAGATTTGTATGAAATTGTGCTTCCAGAATTGTTTCTCAATCTTTAATGTTTAAAGACCTCTGGAATTTCTCTTTTTTTAATTTTTGAAAATTTTTAATGTTTATTATTTATTTTTGAGGGAGAGAGAGAGACAGAGTGTGACCAGGGGAGGGGCAGAAAGAGAGGGAGACACAGAATCTGAAGCAGGCTCCAGGCTCTGAGTTATCAGCACAGAGTCTGATCCTGGGGTTCAAACTCATGAACCGTGAGATAATGACCTAAGCCAAAGTTGGACGCTTAACCAACAGAGCTACCCAGGCACCCCAAGACCTCTGGAATTTCTGAATTAATGAACCAAGGGGAGAATTAAAAATGTAAGTTTTTTGTAGAAATTCACAATTGTTATGACTTTAGTCAGTTGGCCATGCTTCAAGAAACACTGACTTAAAGGGGCAGTAAAACATGCAAAAGAATGAACCTGGACTACTTTCTTTCACCATACATAAAAATGAACTCAAAATGGATTAAGGACCTAAATGTGAGACCTAAAACCATAAAAATCCTAGAAAAGAGCACAGGTAGTAATTTATCTGACATTGGCCATAACATTTTCCTAGAGATGTCTCCTGAGGCAAGGGAAACAAAAGCAAAAATAAACTATTGAGACTACATCCAAATAAAAAGCTTCTGCACAGCAGAGGAAACAACAAAACTAAAAGCAAACTACTGAATGAGAGAAGATATTTTCAAGTGATATATCTGATAAACGGTTAGCATCAAAAATATATAAAGAATTTATATAGTCCAACACCCCAAAAAACAAATAATCCAGCTAAAAAATGGGCAGAAGACATGAACAGATGTTTCTCCAAAGAAAACATCCAGATGGCCAACAGACATGAGATGTTCAACATCACTCATCATCAGGGAAATTCAAATTGAAACCACAATGAGATTATCACCTCACACCAGTCAGAATGGCTAAAATAAAAAACAAACAAAAAGCAAAACAAAGATAAGAAATAATAGGCGTTGGCAAAAACGTGGAGAGAAGGAACCCTTGTGCACTCTTGGTGGGAATGCAAACTGGTGCAGCCACTGTGGAAAATAGTATGGAGGTTCCTTAAAAATTAAATATAGAATTACCATATGATCTAGTAATTCCCTTACTGGGTACCCAAAGCATATGAAAACACTAATTTGAAAGGATATATGCATCTCCTATGTTTATTGAAGCACTATTTACAGTAGCCAAATTATGGAAGCAGCCCATGTCCATTGATAGATGAATGGATAAAGAAGATGTGGGGTGTGTGTGTGTGTGTGCTGTAATATTACCCATAAAAAAGAATGAAATCTTGCCATTTACACAACATGGATGGATTTAGAGGGTATAATGCTAAGTGAAAAATTCAGTCAGAGAAAGACAAATACCTTCGGGTTTCACTCATATGTGGAATTTAAGAAACAAAACAAATGAGCAAAGGAGTCCTGAATTCTTGGGCTGCTTTTGCCTCCTTGAATTCTATTCCTCACATTTTGAGGGCAGTATTCACGGTGGATAAAAGTTGTAGTTCTGGAATTACACCAACTGGAATTTGAATCAAGTGCCTGCTGTTTATTAGCTCCTGATCCTGGGCAAGTGACCCAACTTCTCTCAGCCTATTTCCTCTCTATGAAATGAGATACTAACAAGATTTGTTATTAAATGAAGTGACATTACTACAAGTTCAAATGAGGATACACATTTCAGTCATTTAGCACAGTGCCATATCTTCTTGGTTTCTACTATTATTACCGCTATCAGTACTACTGCTATTGTGATTCTGAACTAATGAAAACCACTTTTCATTAGTTCATCCCCGCCCCCCAGTCTTTTACTCTGACCCTCCATCATTTGGTATCTACTCCTATCTCTGTATTTTTTGCCCTCTTCCCTTGAACTATCTGAATCATGTTGCCAAATATTTTCTCTAACAGTATTGATTTCACTTTTGGGCTACAAGATATGTATAGCATTGTCAGTACCTAAAACACTTAATTTTCTTTCTGATAAAGAAGTCATCTGGCCAGCAGTAGTATGTGCACAGCAATTTTAAATTACACAAATATTTCATTGTTTGAAATCTGATAATCTTGATAAGTCTTGGTAAAGGTGATCTTCAACTTTTTCCCCCACACATAAAAAGGAAAATGATGATTACATGTCATAGTCCAATGATTATTTGGCTTTCTTGAAAATTAAAATGTCTCTTTAAATGAATAGGTGGATGTTTTGCACCTGTCTTTGGGTGTCTATGTGTGTCTGCAGCCATTTTGCTGAGGTGGTTGGAGCACCTTGCCAAGGGAGAGAGTCAGGAGACTGTAGACTATAGAATATCTTTGGGGGGCTGTTTGAGAAGATGGGTAATTCATGGGTGAGACTGAGAGTATGAGTACCTGAAACCATACAATCTTGATGCCTGTTAGACAAAGATGTAGAAATTGTCCCAAGAAAGGAATATACTTATATAGAATTGTCTCTCTGAGTCTTTATCTAGAGGAGAATGTGATCACAAGTTTTCTTTTTACATTTGCAATTTGGAAGCACTTATTGAAATGTTCAGATTTGTTAATATCAACGCTTTAAAAGGTAAAAATGTGAAATAAATCATGGAAATGAGAGGCCAATTTTGTTAGAGAAAAATTGTCAAATAAGTATGTGTTATAGGCAAGATGTATAACCCGGATATTATGAGCAATTCTTAGTATATGCCTAGGAATCCACTAGAAGCTATTTTTAACAGAGCTCAGATTTCTTCCTATGATACATCTTTTCCTCAGTTCACCCTTCTCCTTATCATGCTCAGCGTGCATAGATTTATATACTACATAATTATGGCATATTCTTAGGCACACACATAATATCAAGTCACTTCAGTATCCATTTTTCCTTTCTCATGGAGAACAAAGTATTTCCTGCTTCATTAATGTGATAGCCTCCATTAACACCTACTTTTATGAAAAATGTTACCCATATCATAATTTCTTTTTGCTAAGCTGATAACGTAAGTCTACATCTCGATATTTCACATATATATTTATAACTGTACACTTTTTTTTTGCAGGGAATAAGCTACGATACAAATTTGATTGTTACAGTTGAATTATGATGGATTCAATAGGACAATCAAAACCGGTTTTTGGGAAGGCCTTAAAAATTAGCATTCAAAAGTTGGTTTTTTCCCCATTTTACTTCCTATTACCTTCAGAAAGAAAATGACATCCATTTGAGAAAAAAACTGCTGCTATAATTTAAATAAATTCTCATTATATATAAAGATAACATGCTATATTTAGTTTGCATGTAAATTTTATGTAAAAGGGAACTTCTGATATGAATATTCATTCTCATATCCCTGGTATTCTATGTTAAAAATCAAAACTTTGAATAAATTAAGAGTGTCAAGGTCATGGCCCATCAGAATGTAGAAGTGACCAGATCTCTAATCTGGCCCATGGCTCCTTTGAATCCATCATTCAGTCTTTCCAATAACACTTTCTCTCAGACACTTGAAAGGTATAGGTCTGTCATCAGGCCCTTATGCTAGAACTATCATTTTTCACTTTTTACTCTAGTTTAAATGGGTAATGTGACACTCTGAGTGCATTGGTGTCTATGTGTCTAGAATCTGCCTATCTATTGAGATAGTTCTAACTGTATTATCTGTGATTAGTTTTCTCTTTTGGTTAGGACTGTATCTCCAGATGACCACATCCTAAGTTTGATCGCTGCATGAGGCCTTTAGATTTCTTTGCTTATATGCTAAAGCTTATCCTGATAGCAGACATCCACAAGAGTGTTGTTTGATGGGAGAAAGAAGGGTCAGTAACCTTCCATACAAGAAAGTCTGAAGGAAAAATCATTCAAAGGTACAGCTTATCAATGATTCCGCAGTGGAAGAATACCAGGGTTATTGCAGACTGTTTTCTCAAGATATAAAACTCAGTAGACTTCAATTTAAATAGTCAATGTGATGTTGAACTTCCAGAGGAAAGATATTGAAATAACAGGGAAAAATTATTCTACCCCTGTACAAAATCGCAAGATATCTGGATCTGTCAGACCAAATAAGTTTGTATTGTAGAAACACAGCAAAGTATATGAAAGAACAGAAATTCCAAAGCAAAAACATACTTCTTAAGGAGTTAAAGGGATCAGTTTGAGAGATTATACTCTGCAGTTAGAAAACTTTTCTACTCAGGAAAAGTTAAAATTTATGGTATGAATATATAAAACAAATCAAAAGTCTTTTTGTCAGGATTATACAAAGGGAGGTATAAAAGTTATCATTTCTTATAAATTATATCATAGGTCTGGGGAATAGCCCCTGAAAACGGAAGGAAAGTAAAGCGAGGAGGAAGGAAAAAGCCTTTCTTTACACAAAAAGTAGCCCACAGAGTGACGTGGGTTGAAAATCTAAGTTGGTTCAAGAAGACTTGAGAAAAACCCATGCACAGACCCTCAATCTATCACTGGGAAAACTAACGTGATGAGAAACATATTTGTAAGCCATACTCTTCTCTGTAAGTCATTCAGTCTTGTTATTATAAACCTAGAACCTCACAGCGGAGGGACTGTGAAATGTTTAGCCACTGACTTTTTACCAGACAGCAGTATTAATAAGGAAGACAAGATAGAAGTCTCATTAATACAGTTATCAAATCAGACCAGGCCTTTTTGTCTATATCCCACCTTTGGTCAAAGGTTATAGCATTCCTACCCTGTTGTCTTTAGTCTCTTCCCCACCTACCCTGGCTTAAAAAAACAATACAAAACAAAACATCTTTTTCTGCCCTAATAATGACAGCTCCCCAGCACAGGGCAATAGGACTCAATGGGACTTTGAATCTTTCATTTTTTTTTTTTTTTTAATGAAGGTACTGGAAATCCTGAGAGCTTGTGACCACTCATAATTTAATAGTTTCTTAGTGACAGAACCTGGTCATGTATTCAAATACAGTGCTTTTTCTACAAGAGCCCAATAACATAGTGAATATAGCCTTTAATCATGGATGTATCAAAACACTTAGAACTCAGTCTGAGATATGAGACACTCAGAATTCACTAGCCTTGACAGGCCTATCTGATATTGAAAATTCTTTCTCTATGCCCAGGTATTTAAGCAGGAGGATCGTTCATATATATTTTTTTTCTAGAAAATCTCTTTGCATCCTAAAAATTCCCAAGTAAATTAATTGCCTAAGTCAGGATAGCTTAAGAAAATGTTGCCTGTAGAAGATATTTCCCCAGGCTGGAATTTTAGTTATCACAATTAAATTTGTACCTTATTTAACCATTCAGCTGAGGATTGGATATGATTTCTAGCCAGCTTTCACGGAAAATTCTATTACAAGTTTTGCAAGAAGGAGGCAGCCAATGACTCTTTTAATTGCACAAGTTACTAAAGGCTTGAAGCTTGTATTTTTCAATATTATTTACTGTTTTCTGACATGTAACATATCTCATTGTTTATTATCTATTTCCTCTAGTATAATTTAAGCTTCATAGGGGCAAGGAATTCCTTCTCTTTTTTTTTTGTTTTATTTTTATTTTTTTACTTTTGTATCACTATTGCCCTGCACTGCACTTACTATACAGAACGTAGTCTATATATTTTCATTAAGTGCATAAAGGAAAGTCTAGAAATACTATCTGTGCTTATACCGCATTGTAGCTATGGCATTTTTCAAAACTAAATATTCTATATTTCATTTGGAATATCAATTTTTAGACATTCTATATAAGTTCCCCATAATGGGAAATTTAACCTCCAAAATGCTTCTTTAAGAATTGTTTACAAGAAATTTTCTATGAAGAAATATCTATAAAGAACATATTCCTAATGTAAGATATTTAATTTAAAAGGGAATGGGCAGGGTAATTTTATATTGAATATCAACTACAATGTCATAATTATTTTATTAACCTTTCTCCTAATTTAAGCAAGATCACACTTTATGCATGCCATATTAATGAGAATGTACTCTGTTTTAAAGTTCACCTAAGAAGGTGTTTTTTCCAACATTTGTAAAACATATCAAATCTTGTTCCTATGAACTTTTCTTATTGTCAGTACTTAGAGTAGTTATAATGTTTAAAATCAAAGAGTACCTCTATCTCAGATTCAGATATAGTCCTGTTTTCTTTCCTGCCTTTTCCACATTTTACAATTTCTCCAGTAATTTTGACAGTTAAGCCAAACTGATCTTCTGAGACTGTGAATCATGAAATTTTCACATATTTTCTAATTACTAAATGATGAGATGGATATGATACCAGAGAGGTTTAAAATGATGAGCTAAATTGAGAAAATATGATTTTTAGCAAACCACAGTAGGTTAGAGGAAAGAGTAATTAAAATGTGAATTTTAACTATGGCTACGATAAGAGAGTAAAACCAAGTTTTTACCAGCTACTTTAAGCTTTTCTACCTTGATTTCTACAGATCCCAAAACATTTTTCTTTCTATGGAAAGAACAGAGAGAGATTGGAGGATGTCCTAGAGTTTAATTTTCTATTATTTTGGTTGAATATATAATTTCAAAGATAAAGTTAAATGGATTGGTTTTAAAGAATGGTTATAGTTACTTTATGTACAGAATTACTAATTCTGCAGAGTGATTTGTAATTTGTCTTTTGGAAGGTGTATCAATTAAGAAAACTACAATGATCAGTTACGTATGGCCAATGAGATATGACGAAAGTCTTTATAAGACAAGCTTACAAACAAAAACCCAGAAAATCATTCATGAGGCATGATGTCATTAAAATCTGAAATCTTAAAACCTACAGTTACATTTCATAGGCTGCACTTGGGAGCAAGTTCCCCAAAACTTGCAAAAGTGTTTATTTAGTTTGGGGATTAGGCCTTGGAGCTCAAATGGTCAAACCTGTTTTCAACATTCCTGTGTCCCAAACTTTAACGAATATTCTTTTCTGGGCAACAAAATTCCATGGCAGCAACACGTTTTTATTATATTTTCTATAGTAACACATTTACCCAGGACCCACGGTAATATCATCCACTCGACGATGGTTGGTGGTGGACCTTGCCTGTTCAAGTCTGACCTGTCGATGTGCTGAGAGGCAAGCAGCAGCAGGAACAAAAAAGTCAAATAGGACGCTGTATGGCAGATGAACTTGATAAAGGGCTTTCTGATGAACAGTCCCAGTGGGCTTTTAGGAGCTATAAGATAGCACACAGAGAAGACGGGAAAAAGGAGTCCTATTATGAAACACGTCACCATCTTCACTGCCCAGTGTCGTCTCCTCCAGCCCGGGAACTCATCATACCAGCGAGATGCAAGCAGTTGTTGACAGTTGGGCTGAGCAACAAACTACACAGAAAGGAAAGGAAAAGCAAGAGTCAGTGTCACATATGGTGGATTCAGTTCATCAGTAAGACCACAGATTTATCTTTAAAGCCAGAAGTTCTGCTTTAAATAATTTTATGTTGGGTGCCTGGCTGGCTCAGTTGGTAGAGCAAATGATTCTTGATTGTGGGGTTGTGAGTTTGAGCCCCACCTTGGGGGCAGAGATCACTTAAAAAGAAAATTTCTTAAAAATTAATAATTTTATATTTAAATAATCATTAAGTCCTTTAACTCATTCTGTGAATAAAGCCTCTTTATGTAATATTTTATACCCAAGGCATAGTGCTATGGGCTTAGTCAGATGTGACAGAAATCATGGTTGTACAGATGTAAAAATACAGATGGAGAACAAGAATAGTCATAGGACACACTGATGAGTGAGCAAAGTTGTGTACAAAGGCATACACACACACACACACACACACATATGTACATATATATATGATATATATATATATGGCGCAAGAAAAGATGTCAATAGTGCTTGTTTCTTAGTTTACTGGTTGTTTTCTGGTTATGACATTATACTAGATTTCATTTTTATATTTGTGTATACTTTTAACATTTTCTATGATAAATACTTACTATCTTTTTATCATCAGAAAAAGTAATTATACTTTTAATTGGGTTGAGACATTAAGAAAAACATACATGAAAGCATATTAGGATTACCAGAATGTAAATCATCGTAGCTGAATTTGGTGGAAATAAAACCTATACTTGCCTAAGTATAATCAATTACCATATACGAAACATTTCACAAACAGCATTGTTTTATCTTGCCAACATTTTGGGGATATAGCATAGACCTTACTCTCTTTTAAGGATGAGGATACAGGGTGTTATAAGAGGTCAGTAAATTTATTTAAGGGTACATATCTAGTAAGTGATAAAACATTTGAGTAACTGGTCCGGGATTTTTTTTTTTTTTTTCTGCACACTACATTTCTCACTGGGACTGACGGCTAGGCATTAATATAAATTCAGAGGGAATTATTTCTTCCAGATGGAATGGTCCAAGAATGCTGCCCAGTGGATCTGGCTTTGAAGGGGCAGATTTGTATAAGCAGAGAGGAGAAGGGGAAGGCAATTAAAGGCAAGGTATGGGGAGGGAGAGAACACACTCTGGCAAGAAGTGTTTAAGGGATGCCCCGTGGGCACTGTTGACTGAAGGAGAAGCTTTAGTGTCTTGTAAGGGACTTGGAGAAGTTCCTTTGATATTCTTTTTCGTCTTCGGTTTTAGCCTGTATAGATCTCCTTGAGACAAGACTTGCCCTTACTCTTTTTTGGTGGTAAGCAAGCAAAAAATCCCTGGGTTCACATAATCCCATGATTATCACAAACTAAAAGCTCTTTGAGAGTGAAAGCAGAGAAAGGATGATTGACTAAAAGAGAAATTCAGTAGTTGAGATGTGCAAACATATCAACTGGACATGAAATGATTTTTCATGCAACTGTTTCTCATCACCTTGTCTTGGATACTCTACTCATCAAAGGGCACAGAGGGCAAAAAATATGTAATAAATCAAATTTATAATAATGTGCTTAGTAAATATAGATAAAATAGAACTGTGTTTCATCAAGACTTAGATCATGAGGGCTGTCTTCATTACTTTGAAAGTAATTAGTAAAATCAAATTTTATAACCCAAAGAATAGCTTTTCTTAACATAGTCCTTGCCTATTATTCTGGTCAAAGTCAGGCATCTGGAAGTCAAAATAGAGTTCTTGCTGATATATATGCAGAGTAATGGCAAAGAATGGTAAGTCGTTAACAAGCCCTGTCCTTTTTAAAAGTTGTCCCTCCAGCACATACAGGATCCTTCCCACCAGGGTTCTATAAACAAATCAGTCTTTCATCTTCTTTCTATTTTTTTTTCATATAAAACATTTCTCATACTATTAGAATTCAGCACAACTGAAAGACCTTAATAAAAGGGAGTTAAACTTCCAGAAAATGCAAGATTTAACAAGCAGTTGCTAGAATATTTCATTAATCCTCACACACTGAAGAAACACTATAAGGGACTAAGTATGAATGATATATTTAATACATGCAGGAAAAGTGAAAGAAAGGTACGTACTTTGTTCAAGATGATCTGGGTGAATACTAGGACTTATAACCTCTGCCCTTCTTGGCCAAAATCTCATTACAGCATGGGACACCCCAGGACAATTGAGCAAATAGCTTTATTAGGAACATTTAAGGTTTTCTCAGATAAATGTTTCTGTTGCCTAATACACATGTATAGACTGTGTTAAATTATCAAGAAGAAGCAAACTATTTAGTCTATTTAGTCCTTCTAGGAACACCTGCATTGCCAAGCAGTAGGTTAGCCTTCGTTCTTACTAATACTTTTTTTTCTTAAAAGGTTTTTTTTAAAATTATTGTAAACTATACATCTGTGCTTAATTAATGAACAGTGTACACAATTTTCTTCTAGACACAGACACAATGAAACTTATACAGACCTAAAGAATAGAAATAGGATTATAAGAAGAGCAGGGGTGAGTGTACATAATATACAAGTTTCCCGAAATTTGGATATTATTTGACTACAAATTTGTTCTAATCATAGGATTAAAATAAACCAAAAAGTATTCCTAAGAATCACTGTAAATCTGAATGCCCTCACAATGGTTTTACATCCTCCTTCTACTACACCTGTTCACTACATGTCTACACCCGCATTTTCCATGAAAAAAAAAGTGGGTTTCATGGTGAAATTAGTTACCAAAATAAGAATTAAAAGAATTAAACTTCTATACTACAGGGTTTTGTAGAGTCTTTAATTGCTAAAGTGGATTAAAACATTCCATTCTCTCATTCCTTCCTCTTTCCATTTTTCTTTTTTTCTTTCCTTCATGCTCTACTCTGTACTTCATCTCTTGTCTCCTCCTTCCTTTCTTTCTCTCATCCCCAACCCCCAGCCTCTTGGTTTATTTGGCTTATTTAGAGAGACACAGCTTTACCCCAACTCCCTCTGAAAGACATCCTCAGAGAGGGCCATCCTATCTCTCACACCTGCCACTGGCCCATTCCAGCAAAGCCCTTTCCAGATGGGCCTTCACATTGCCTGCAGCATGCCGGGAGCCCAGAGCCTCTGCCTCTTCTGCTTCATCTTTCTACTGCACATTGAGTCACAGGAACACCCTTCCCAGGACTGGGGGAAGTAGGGTATCTCTTCAGGCAACACTCTTTTCTCCCTACAGCTATTGTAGTCTAGCACGACTACAGCCATCCCATTAAAATTCATATTAAAACATTAGGAACATTCAAATTCACATTGGTGCCATGCATTTATAAAAGACACTAGAAGAAAAAAAGGAAAAACTTCCTATCCCTCTCTTTCAGTAACCTTTAAAAGAATTTCAAAAGCCCGTTCTCATGATTATTTATCAAATCCTTGAGTCATGGAATTTGATATATTGAAGAAACTGTAAAGATTACTGAAATCTAATTTTTACAAATAAAGAGAAATCTGGTATGAATGATTTTAAAACAACTACTCAAAATACTACAGCAATCAACAAATCAACACCATAAAGGAAGCAAACAAAAATGATGAAAGAGGATAAAGACTTACTTTTACCACAAAGTAAAAAGAAACAAACAAACAAACAAACAAACAAACAAAAAATACCCCAAACTCAAAACCAGGCAGACCAAGAAGCCTCACTACTACATGGGCAGGTATTAAATATTAATTGGATATGAATGTAATAAACAGAAGAGAGTTCCAAAATTAATGAAGCCCTAGTAATTAAAATGACTATAGATTTACTTGGTATTTGTCTCAGTGTTTGTATTTTATCTCTTCAGTTTTGAAGTACTTTTTATAGCTTAAAAATTTGTATCCAAAGTTCAGACTGCAGTCATATTCTCTATAAGAGCAAAATCGAGATTCTGGGAACAGCCAACCTGGCTACTTTATGCATCTTGAGTAAGCGGGGTAGTTAACATGAGAGTTGAGAATTTACTTGAGTCTCAAGAGAATTGAAACTTTTGAGGTGAATGTATTATAGTGATTTACATACAGACAATCTGATTTCTTTGCTTAAAAAGGACCACAGTTTCCTCTGGGTCTTACTGTTTATTTCTGAGCAATTAAAAAATAATCTATATCCTTTGGGGTTTTATTTCCTCTGCCCAGGAATGCTTTTCAGCAGCTCATTTTGTAATGTTGATAGCAAGGTTTAAGGATTATTGGTAGGCAAGGAGCTTTAGGGAATTATTTTGTCCATAACTAAAAACCACTTCTTCAACTTCAATCCCAAATTTCCTTCATAGTTCCCAAGGCCCTTTAACCACGTGAGTCTCTCCCTGTTTCTTAGAGATAGCTTTAGCTGTGTTCCTCATTAAAACAATGCTGGTCTCCTGGAGCACAGTCATACTATGTAACTGCTCAGACGCTGCTACTTTATTAATCAAACATCATTTTCACCTTGTCCTCCCTACTTTAATTAAACCAATAGCATCATCTATGAGTTGGACATTGGCTAGATAAGTGGGGAGAGGACCCAGATCTGTTAAGAACCAGATATATCTGTCTTCTAGGAACTCAACATACGTTGGGGACTGATCATGTGACCAGTCCTCCAGTTTTTCTAATATTTTCTATTTTTCTATTTTTTGCTTTCCTCACTTAAGGTCAGTCTTCTTACTGAGGTTATAAACAGGCAAATTTAGTTCAGTGAAGATGCCTTAGCTGTCATATGCACAGAAGTCACACATCTGGCACATATTCTATGGTCCAGATTAGTGTAATTTAACAGGACATTATATGATGTGCTAAAAAAGAGGTAGAGTATAGGAGGGATTGTGCCCAACATGAAGTAATCTGAGAAAACTGAAGACAGGAACAGGATTTGCTAGTTAATTCTGAAGTAACAGGTAGAATTTTGATAGGCACAGCAGTAGGTGGATGTGTTTTAATTTAGATTTAGAGACTATCTTAAAAGCTTCAGGATGGAGACAGGTATGTTCAGATGAGCTATCCCTTGAGCTAGAAGGTCAGCATCAATGGTGAATATACCAGTGACACAGTGTGAAGGGAAACTGCAGTCATATTTTGAGACATCGGTGAAAATGTTTATTGAGGCAATGCTTGAGTCTAGATCCTTGCTGCTCAGTGTGGGCTGAGGCCAGTGGCACTGGTTTCAACTGGAAGCTCATCAGCTATGCAAAATATTAGGTCCCACTCAGGACTTGCTGAATAAGATCGACATTTGACAGTGTGCTTCCTATGAATGTTAACATTTGATAAACATTGGCTTAAAGGATTTTATGTCTAACGAAGTTTTATTTAGCTCTGTTGTATCTGTTAAATGCTTCCAGAGTAGCTTTAATTCAATGTAAATATACATTTGAACACTTACGAATCTCAAGAGCAAATCTGTTTGTGAGGGAGTAGGGGTACTCGGGTGTGTGGTGTGTATTTGTGTGCAGGAGTTTGCTTTCAGCTAAATCCAGCTATGAGTCGTATGAGAACTTGGGTGAGGGGAACCAGCCACAGAGTGGGGCATTCTCAAAATTGAGTAAGCAACAGGGTTGCCTGGAGGCTTGGTACAAACCATGTTCCTGAGCCCCACCTCAGTATTTCTGATTCAGTAAGTTCAAGGTGAAGCCCTGAACTTTGCATTTCTGCCAAGTTGCCATGTGATGCTGCTGTTGGGGATGCAGAGACAAATGATAAGAACCACTGTTTTACAGAACAACACTTTTTAAATAATATAGGATAGTCTTCCAGTTTTTCCAACTTTTTCTATTTTTCTAATTTTTTCTTTCCTTACCTAAATCAATCCTCTTTATTGAGGTTATGAACAGGCAAATTTAGTTCATGAAGATGCCTTTGCTGTCAGATGCATAGAAGTTACACATCTAGCACATAATCTGTGGTACAGATTGGTGTAATATCTAATTACAAGAACAAACACAAAAATGTTAAGAGTCATCCCCATCAAGTCACTGAACTGTAGTGCAGACAGAACAGCTGAACACAGTGCAGTGGTAGCCAGAGGATAACAGCTGACTAATTCACCATATAAATGCCTGGAAAGACCTAGACCAGCATGAAACAGACTGGGATGCAATGAATAGGAGAGACATGAGTAGATTTAAGAACCTGGATCAGAAAAGGAGAAAAAAAATTCTCATACCTAGTTTCTGACAGATCTTTACCCTACGCATCACCATCATGACCTTACAGTAAAATGACAAATCATATTGTCTCTATATAATATATTTGGATGTTGTAGATATTAAGAAGATACAAGCCTTGGAACAGCCCACTGGGATATGAATCCTGATCTGCTGTTTCCTGATTGTGCGAATGTTAATAAATTATTAAATTTTCAATGTGATTTTTCCCTGATATGTGGGGATAATAGAAACACTTACCATATAAGGTTATTATAAAATTAATTGAACTAGTACATGAAGAATACAGCAGTTCCTAGATGATACTTATGTTCAATAAGTGCTAGGCATTACTATTATTGTATATACACGCATATATTTACATGCACAAGAATATGTGTATACACACATATGTCCATATACATACACAGTTACATAGTCGTCTTTTTAAAAAAAATGTTTATTTATCTTGAGAGAGAGAGAGAATAAGAGTGAGCAGGGGAGGGGCTGAGAGGGAGGTAAAGACAGAATCCTAAGCAGGTTCCACATTGTCAGCGTGGAGCCTGACACGGGGCTTGACCTCACAAACTGTGAGATCATGACCTGAGCTGAAATTGAGTTGGACACTCAACTGACTGAGCCACCTGGGTGCCCCACAGTTATCCATGGTTTTATACTAAAATATATAATACTTATTCATTTTCTGAATTTTACAGAGTATTGCTATTATGTCAGTTGATATATATATTTACATATTATATAACCTCATTTTAATTAATGGAATGTCACAAAATAGGGGATTAGTTCTAAAAGATTCTATAGGGAACTTACTTTAAGGAGATGGCAATAATTATTCAAGCATAAGGTAATACCAATACGGTAAATAGTTGACTGAGTTTTTATTAGACTCATTAAAAGGTAAAAAATCAGTGAAGATTCAATCATATCTGAGAAGGAATTGGCAAAAAAGCTTGAGATAAGCCAAGAAGACTGATTAGAGTCTGTTCTCTGCAAACTTATTGGCCAACAAACCCCTTGACTCTGTCAAGTTCAAAGAATCTCCCATCTAGTCATCAAATCACCTGATTACTCTCCTTGGACTTAAATGTCAAATTCATATTTGCAAATTGGGACTCAAGGAGTAGCTCAAAGCACATTTCTAGGGCATCAGTTCTGATGTCTCCACATCCAGAAGGGAAGATGACAACTGAACTCCATCTGATCGTGTTGGCGAGGCAGGGGCAGGATTTAACTTCTTACATCATTTCTGGGCCTAAATTCAAAATTGGTTTGGCAACTGAGCTGGGATATGAGTGGGCAGTAATGGGAAGTTGAAAATGCAGAGGCAAAAGGAATAAGGTAGGAGGTGATAAAGCCAATGTTGAATACATTAAATTATTGAACATGGCAAATAAACAAAACCCAATATAGGTAATGGGAAGGTAGAGTTAATACATATTGTTCTCTGAAAATCACAAAGGGCAGCATTTGGTAGAAATTCCCTATCTATTCATCAATACCTCTCTTCAAGATATATGTGAAAGACTGTTTTAAACTGTCATGGAAGGTAGATGAAAAACTGCCAGTTATTTCTAGGTGGCTACCTAGAAGTTTTCTTAAAAAATGAAGAGAGGCGTGGAGGTAGACAATTATACAGTTTTGAAGAAACCACCATTTGACTCTGGCTCATGTAGGGGAATAGGATGTGAGAACGGTAGATGGAAAATGGAAGCAGGTTTGGTCCTGATCCCAGCCAGCCAGTTCCCACCTCTGGGCCAGTTCCCACCTCTGATGAGCCACCAACAGTTTCCGCTCTGAGAAGCAGCACAAAGGGTGCTCCACTTTTACTCAGAATCTCCCAGGGAGACTTTTACTGAGGACCAAAATCTGCTCCCCTCTCTTCCATTGGAACAAGAATCCAGAAGGGAAAAAAGAGACACAATGGGAATGAATACTAGTTATCCTTATGAGATGAAACAGTATGGTTCCTTTTTTCCTCCTTCCCTTCCCTTTTAATGTAACATCAAACATATATTTCTGAGAAAATTAAATTGTACAAGACCCTGCACAATAGGGTGTTCTTTATACCTTCTTTTCAGAAACAACGGTTGACACCATAGAACACAGTCCCTCCTCTACTCTGCCAATTTATACTCATAAATGATATAAGTGTAGAGTTATATTTGTTTCAAATGTGTTAGATCCTATAAACAGATAAGTTTTTCACTCTAGTCTCAAGGTCAAGAATAAAGTCATTTCCTTTATGCTCACTAATCTCTTTTCCTGCCACTGAGCTCCTTTCTGCCTCCCTGACAACAGCTCCTCAGACTATCTCGGCTAACACATTTCCTGGGCTAAAAATAACACTCAGTTGTTAATTATCTGTTTATTGAGGTTGGAATGAATTTAACTAGTCTACAATGGGGAAAGGAAGGCTATGTGTTTTGGAAACAGCAGAGCCCACACAGTAACTGACCAGCCGGCACTTTCTGCTCCAACGTGTAGGACAACAGAGGGGAGAACTGAACAGAAACAGCACATAAAAGCGCCAGAGAAGAAAACAGTTTCATGTGCCTCAGCCAGTCTCTGACATTACTCTCTAAAGCTGAGAAGAATATGGATAAAGTGTTTGTTCCAGAGGAATTATTCCTTGGTGTCCTTTTTCATTCCTTCTCCCTCTCTCTCCTCCCTCATCTCATTGTCACCCACGTGTGTTTGTCTGCAAAGTTCCTTTCATGCTGCCCTCCTCTCCATCCCCTCTGCCCTATCTCTAACCTAGTTCTTCATTTCTCTCAATGATTATTAACTAATGGGCTTCCCTCTCTCTCTCTCTTTTGAAATGACTGAAATTATGTTCTTAAAAGTGAGATTATCATTTTCTGGATTTCTATTTCCCATGAGTACAAGCGTTGCTCGTTCACATCCTGGTCTGGGTAGCCTTATGGTAACTCTCTGAGTTAATGCACATCTCAATCAGTACAGATAGATCATGAAGCATGTGTGAAGAATGCCCTGAAAACAAGGAATAAACTGTTATATAAGAGGAAATTAGTTACTGAAAACTTAGACCTGTAACCATCGTTAGGAATTCTTCAAAGGAACTCAACCTGCAACCCAAAGGAAATGAGGGCACATAAGAATGTTACTGATTTTTCTAACCCAGGGTACTTCTAGCCTTGTGAATATTAAAAGTTTTTGCATATAAACTAGATCTTCAGGTGATTCCTAAGGCTTAATTAAAATAGAGTTGCTCATTGTATTAGTTTCCTAGGACTGCCATAACAAAGTACCACAAACTGGTTGGCTTAAAGCAATAGAATTTATTAGCTCACAGTCTAGAGGCTTAAAGTCCAAAATCAGCATGTTAAGAAGAAAGCTGTACTCCCTCTAAGACTTTGGGTGGAATCCTTCCTTGTCTTTTCCTACCCCCTAGAAGTGGCCTTGGTATTCCTTGCCTTGCAGTTGGATTATTCCAATCTCTGTCTCTCTCGTCACATAGCTGTGTGCCTCACTCCACATCCTCTGCTCTGTTCTTATAAAGACATGAGTCCTATTGGATTAAAGGCCCATCTTACTCCAATATGACCTCATCTTAACTAATTTCATCTGCTAGAACTCTTTTCTGAAAATGATCAAATTCTTAGGTACTTGGGGTTAGTATCCTAACACATCATTTTTTTTGAGGGGGGACATAATTTAGACTATAATATTCCCAGTTCCTCATTTTCTCAGAGTTGCCTATCATATAGCTTTTGGTTCTATAGTTTATATAAAAATGGCTCTTTTAAGTTCTCCAAATACTTTTCAAATCCATAAATAATATTTCAGAACTCTGTCTTCCACTCTATGTTCAATTTGCCTCCCTCTCCTTTTTTTCTACTTCTTTATTTTCTCACCATGATTGATAATAAATGACAACGACTAATAAGGAATTAAGAAGAGTAATTATCAATAACATTATGACGTGAGGGAACTCTACATGCAGGCAGCCAGCTGTCCTTATGATGCAAGTTTAAGATTGTCTGTAAACAAAAAGATAAAACCATCTCCTGTAACAGTCTGCTACTCTAATTAAACTTTCTACCTAAGGGCTTTCTGGTGATGTGTGTATTTTAACTGGCATAAAATATTACGATGCTTAGGCAAGCAAGGCATTAAGCATATACACAAGAGTTACCTAGTTGAGATAGTCACACAATGGGATAAAAAAAAAAACAACAAAAAAAAAACCAAAAACCAAAAACCAGAGCTTTGGTGGCTGGAAAAATGAGAGACATGAAATGTTGATCTGGATCAGTACTATACCCCTAGTGAAGAACTCTAAGGACTCAGGGAGAAACATATAGATGCTGATTATTTGAGAGAAGACATCTGAGATTAGGTATAAAATAGAACTCTCCAACATAAGAAAAACTTTACCTAAGTTTTGCCTGGTTTGATCATATTCCTAATGTTAAATTACCAGCAATTTTTTTCTATTAGAAAATTGCCATTTGAAAGTCACAGAGATATGTGTAACTCAATGAGTTCATAATCAATTATTTGGGGCTATAACATTGCTTATCCACCTGCATGCACAGCATTGATGAACCCCTCTCTGTCTGCTGGTGGCCTAAGTTAAGATTTGGGGAGCTCCTGGCATCAAAAAACTATGTTGTTTATCTCCAGTTCCTTGTGACCATATGCAATTCAACTATCCAGGTACAATAACAAGAAAACAAACAATCTAATTAAAAAAAAAGCCCTGAGATTTGAACAAACACCATCAAAAGATATACTGGTGGCAAATAAGGACATGAAAGATGCTTCACACCTCTGTAATCAGGGAAATGCAAAATAAAACCACAGCAAAATAACACTACACACCTATTAGAATGGCTAAAATAAAAAAGATACACCACGATATGGGTTGGTAGGAATTTGGAGAAACTGGAACTCTCTTATGTTAACCATCAAAATGTAACCAGCTTTGGAAAACAATTTCAATTTAAAAAAATTTGAACCTACGTTTACCATGTGATGAACTCATTCCAATCTCAGGCATTTATCCAAAAGAAAAGAAGGCATCTGTCCATACAAAGACTTGCATACAAATGTCATAGTAGTTTCGTTTGTAATAGCCAAAAACAAAAACGGTTCAAATATCCATGGACTCCTGGATGGATAAACAAAATGTGGCATGACCATACTATGGAAGAATACTCAGCAATAAAAAGGAAGGAACCATTGTTGTGCACACACAGTTGAATCTCAAAATAAGTATGTCGAATGAAAAGCTGGAGGAAAAAAAAAGCACATATGGTATAATTGCATGTATATAAACTCTAGAAAATGCAAACTAATTTACAGTGACAGAAAATTGATCAGCAGTTGCCCGAGATGAGGCAGAGAAAAATTATAAAAGGGCAAAAGGCAACTTGTGGGGTAACAGATATTTTCACACAATATGTACCCATGTAATAAAAACTTGTCCAAGTATTCACTTTAAGCATTTGCAGTTTCTTGCATGTCAATTTTACCTCAGCGAAGTTGTTTAAAATGTCTGTCCCTATTTTGCTGAGGCCACAAGCACATTCAGAATGATCCACCTCCCAGCTGTTACTAGGCCTATCAAGCCGGCTTCTTTCTCTTGTAATTATCTCCTTGGTTCGTTTCAATACCACTCCTTCATTCAGATTGTCATAATATATTATCATAACATCAGATGTCATTATTTCAGGCTTAAACTAGGAAAATTAGCCCGTTTTCTGCCCATGGCTATCAGCCTCTGAGCGCTCCTTCTAACCTTTGCACCAGACTGCTGAGAAGATCCTCACGAATAGCAAATGGAACTGTGTCTCCTTCTCTTTTAATACTCTGCACTGCTATTTCACAGTCTCCCGGAAAAAACCCTATGGCCCCTGTCCCCTTTCCCTCAGCTTGCATAGTTATACTTCAGACATACAAACCATTCATGCTCTGACGGGGTCTGGATCTTCCTGATGATTGTAGGCTTGCATATGCTGTTGCTTTGTCTGGGATTGTGTATCTCCCATTTCTTCATAGTGAAGGTTGGTCCGCCAACCCAGCTGCTAATTCTCCTGGCCACTCCTACAGTCAATTGCCCTTTTTTTCACTCAGTTCTGATATTGTACCTTGAACAGTCATTTACGGTTGCACTTATTCCCTTTATCTCCTGCATTTTACTTATGGGTTGTAGTGAGATACCTGAGAAGGGGCTGTTAATTTTCATCACATAATCTCTAGCCCCAGTACTAGATGTGAGATGTCAATGAATGTCTACTCAATGGAATTAAATGCTGAACATGGCTCAAGGCTTAGGGGTCCATCTAATCAGGCACTAACCACTCATGTAAGTTCCAAAAAAAGGCTTGGCTGAAGGCATGAACCTCAAAATTAAGGAGGAGGATCCTTTACACTCTGGAGCTTTTTTCCAGGAGTTAAACAAAGTTAGCAGCTTCTCCTTCTTCATGTAACATGAACTAGTCCGGGGAACTTCTTAGGGGATCCACTGTGTTGCTTGATTGTAGGGTGAGAAGGTTGCTTTAGTCCAGATTAAATGTCAAGTTTAGCAGCTATTGAAGATTTTCCTTGGAAAATTCATTCTTACAAGGAACATAGAGGCAGCGGATTTCAAATTCATTTTAAAGAAATGTGGCTCAATTCCAAGAGAATCAATTGAAAGAGGGGCAAGTTCTGGATGTAGCAACCATGGTCTTCAGCACTCTTTAATGCTCTTGAGACTGTTTTAAAAGAGGATAATAACGATCTTCTTTCCCTACCTTGCTCTTTTGTGTAATTGGAGACATGCATCTCTGATGAAGAATGTTAAAAAAAAAAAAAAAGATTGGGGCACCTGGGTGGCTCAGTGGGTTGAGCATCTGACTTTAGCTCAGGTCATGATCTCGCTATTCGTGAGTTCAAGCCCCGCATCGGGCTCTGTGTTCACAGCTCAGAGCCTGGAGCCTGCTTTAGAATCTATGTCTCCCTCTCTCTTGGCCCCTTTCCTGTTCTCACTCTGTCTGTCTCTCAAAAATAAACAAATGTTAAAAAAACTAAAATGAAAAGATAAACCAATCTCAAGAAATTGTTTCCTTGTATATAAAACTATTGATGATGTACAAACTTTGGGAAGAAAATACCAATTTTGGACTCTGGTACAAGAAAACATTAAAGTTAAAAATGCATGCCAATGAACTATAAATGTTTTTAAAAACATTTATTAACATTTATTCATCTTTGAGAGACAGAGAGAGACAGAGCATGAGCGGGGAAGGGGCAGAGAGAGAGGGAGACACAGAATCCGAAGCAGGCTCCAGGCTCTGAGCTGTCAGCACAGAGCCCTATGTGGGGCTTGAGCTCATGAACTGCGAAATCATGTCCTGATCAGAAGTTGGACGCTCAACTGACTGAGCCACCCAGGCGCCTCTAGAAATATTTTTTAAATCACTTTTGGTTTCTACACAGTGGATAAGTATTGTTCACTATTCATAAAATTGAAACACTCTAAAAGTAGTTTCAAAGTTTTGCTCTCTTATGTGATTATGAACATACATTACACCACATATATTGATAGGTTCAAGCAAATTGTATTTTTAATTCTCAATAATCAGTGTCACTCAGTTCCAAAAGGCAAATACATCCCCAAATTCCATTTCATCCAGTTATAAGCTTCTGTAATATAATCTGCATATTAGGGATTGTCTCTAAAAGATTTTCAGTACTTTATTTATTATTTTTTTTATTAACTATATTCCCTATGCTGTACATTGTATCCCATGTCTTACTTCTTTATAACTGGAAATCTGTACCTTTTAATCCCCTTTTTCTATTTTGCCCATTCCCCCACTCCTTCCCCTCTGGCAACCACCAGGTTGTTCTCTGTATTTATAAGTCTGTTTCTATTTTGTCTTGTTTGTTCATTTGTTTTGTTTTATAGATCCCACATATAAGTGAAATCATATGGAATTTGTCTTTCTCTGCTTGACATTTCACAAGTAGTAATCGTTAAATATCACAAAATGTGAACATAGTGTTTAGGAGTTAGTTATGCGTGCATAATCTGACTATAAAATTCAAGGCAAATTTTGTAATAAGCCTAGCTTGTAGAAGGGATTCAGTGTCAATTAAGTTTCCTATGTCAGCACCAGTATCCATTCCAACCTTCCCTCCACCAAGACAGTATGATTCGGGCAGTCCTATGGACAGTAATCCAATAATTCTCAATCCTGCTCCCCTGGAATATCCAAAATTACATATCTGCTTTCCTAGCAGCAGAACCAGACTGCCCCTCTAGAGCTGCTTACATTAAACTGGGAATGGGCTGGTTATGAAATGAAAGAATTCATACAAAATTACAGCTAATTGGATTCACCTTAATCTTTCATTTGCGTTTAGGAAATGATAAAAGATAACGAATGGCAGCAATTTAGGTCCCAGGGCTGAAAGAACTGTGCCTTCCCACCCTGGCTTCTCCCCACTAGTCCTGTCTCTCCTCTGAGTTTCCTGATCTATACGGACTCAGGGAGGAGAAAGGGCAAGCAGTCGTCATGTCCTCAGCCTTTAATGCTGGCGCCCTCTCTATCCTAAAATAGGGATGTGATTTCTTAATTCAGACAGACAAGAGGCTTCCACACTTGATAGTAAATAGAGTCACAATCTTAGTAATAATAAAGATAATGATAATCACACACACTGGCTCTTTATTTTTGGTATCTAGACTTTCAGTAGAAATAAATAAAAGCTATGAGGAGGTTTGCAAATGCTCACGAATTTCTTTCTAAATTCTTCTCTAGTGGTAGAAAGTCCATTTGATAACAAGCAGAACCTATCTGTTTCACATCATCTGGACATATTATTGCCAACTGTGAGTAACTATTTAACCACCTCCAAACATTTATAATGCAATTTTGGTGCATAATACGTATAAGAAATGTAGTCAAAATATTTACTTATATTTCTGTCACAGTAATTTTACTTTGCCCAAAACATTGCTGAAAGCTGAAGACAGTTTGAACTTTTTTCCTCTTACTAAATTCAGTTAAGACCATGATACATATTCTGGACACTTCTGTAGGTACCTCATTGTCTAATTCCAGAGGAATTCAAAAGTCACCACTGGAATTCAAAAAGGGAATATTTTCATACCTAGTCCCAGGATTTAAGAGCAGTAAGGTTATATAAAACATATAATATTTAATTTGAAAGTCCTAATTTTCAGCATACCATTTATTTAGTTAGTTGAAAGTGAAAAAGCAGAGTCCAAAGGGTGGCAAAGAAACTTCCTTTTTCTTTCTCCTTGTAAATAAATGGCATCCAAGTGATATCTACCTTCTCAGCTTGCTGAAGAAAGGATTCTCATGTAGCAAAGGGCTAGAGAAGCCTTTCTGATGTAAGTTCTTGAAATTGATATATTCTCAATATTTCATTTTTATCGCAATGATCTTCTGTTGTGTCTGCACAAGTTACAAGTCTGCCCAGAGAAGGAGATGTCTTCCAACCAGAACTAAGGGCAAGACAAAATTTTCCATCCCGGGATATTGTGGAGGCAGGAATCACTGGGCAGGGAGACACAGGGAGCCTCTTTTGAGGTAGTTTTTCACAGTGTCACTGAAATATTGACCTCAAAAGGTAGCTAAACTTTTAAATATTGAGAACATTATTTGGGTTGAGGATTTGGAACATTCACTCATTATCTAAAAGATGATAATACCTTCGGGTACTAAATGTCAGCATTCAGATACTGCCCAATACTTAGATTTGAAAGGAATCCAAAACATCATAAGCATCAGTCAATTCCACCAGAGAGATGTCAATAATGACAAAGTACATATCATCTTGTCCTTGTGAAATTATAGAATTAATGCATAACAAGAACATTATCGATAATCAGTAATCACTGTGGAATTGCTAGTTAAATGAGGAAGGCAAAACTTTGTATGTGAAGCAACTAGAGAATGGAAATTATATCTTCTGTCACCCTTCACCTTTCTTCCCTTCATGCAGACATTCTCATCGCCATAGTCCTCTGTCCCAAACATGCTACCTCCTCACTCGGCCACTCCAATAACCATGCCATCTTTTTCTGCTCTGGCCAGGCTTCCTCCTGAAAAAGCCTTCCAGAAACACCCTTCACAGTGGTGGGTTTTCTCTATGTGTACATATAGCAGCATCAATTATATTCCATAATATTATCGTTAACTCTTTTTTAAAAAATATTTGTTTATTTTTGGGAGAGTGCAAGCAGGGGAGGGTTAGAGAGAGGAGGACAGATGATCCTAAGTGGCTCTGCGCTGACAGGCTGACAGCAGCAAGCTGGACACGGAGCTCAAGCTCATGAACTGCAAGATCATGACCTAAGCTGAAGTCGGATGCTCAACTGACTGAGCTACCCAGGTGTCCCTATAGTTAACTCTTCATTGATACATTATCTCTGTATATCCCCTTACCTATTTGACATTATTTATCTCAGTAACTATACTGTTTTGCAGAGTTTCTGGTATGAAGAAGATTCTGGAGAAATATTTTTAGAATGAATTAGTAAATATATAAATAGCCACAGTAGAAAGACAAAATTTACCTACTGTTTTCAAAATTGTGCCTAGGTTATTTTATGGCTTTAATACTGCTGTTTAGCATAGAAGAAGAGGCTGAGTCTAAACATATGGCTGAGGGCTAAAAAAAGAAGAACAAACAATAAAATATCCTTTCTAAAAGAAGTCAAAGATATATAGCACACTATATAACTGGCTTTATTAGTCTGTCCTATGAACTTGGAAGAAAATTATGTTCTCAGTAAATCAACTTGATGGTGATATAAGAAAAAAGAACTATTTACTTTAACTTTCTTGCAGATTTAAGTACTGATTTCTGACTCTTGCTGGATTATTAGATGTCTACTCTCCTGGTTTATATAAACACTGAGATAAAACACTGATCCCCAGTTTATGTATAAGACCTGAAGTAGCAACAAAATAAGTATTGACTGTGACTGTGTTAACAGGCAATGCTTGAAGAATAAATAACCAAAAAATTCATAAAATTTTTTGGGGGAGTGGGCTATTTAAGTTTTAGAAGTAGTTATTTAGTTTATGTTTTTCAGGTTTTTGAGAGGGTAAGTTACTAGCTCCACCCCCAAGAAAAAGTAGTTCATATAACTTTCTCATTCCTATTTTTCAACTGTGGTGGAATTAATTTGTAGCTTTGGTATGGAAATTATTTGTTTTCACGGCAAAGTAAAGGACACACTTAGAAATATAAATATCAGATTAATGTTTCCTGTTTTAATATACTATTAAATGTATATAGGGGCATCTGGGTGGCTGAGTCAGTTGAACCTCCAACTCTTGATTTCGGCTCAGGTCATGATATCACGGTTGTGGGATCGAGCCTGGAGTCGGGTCTCTATGCTGGGCATAGAGTCTGCTTAAGATTCTCTGTCTCTGTCTCTCTCTGTAGATCTCTCTTTCTCTCACATGCTCCCTCTGCCCCTCCCCACTCACTCATGCTCTCTCTCTGTAAAAAAAAAAAATCTCTGTCTCTCTGTCTCTCTCTTTCTGTACACACACACACACACACTTTCTAGCTACCAATCATGTTATTTATCCCTTCTCCTATTAGAAAAATCTCAGCTGATGACTAATCTCCTTCATGGTCTTGAATTGCTCTTACCTCTAAGGTTGAGAACTGTGAGACTGAAGATATCTGGCCATGGGTTCTATTAGTTATACATTTTCAACTCACAAGGGAATTATCAGCACATTCAGACTGCTATAACAGAATATCATAGATAGGGGGTCTTATAAACAACAAATATTTATTGCTCCCAGTTCTGGAAGCTGAGAAGCCACTTCTGGGCTCATAAACAGTCTTCTGACTGTAAGCTAACAGGGTCGAAAGAGTGAGGGATTTCTCTGGGGCCTCTTTTATCAGGGCACTAATCCCATTCACTAATCCCATCCTTGACCTAATCACCTAGGAAAGACCTCACCTCCAAACATCATCAGTTTGAGGATTAGGTTTCAACATATGAATTGTAGGGGTGGAGTGGAGTACAAAAGTTTAGTCTATAGCAGGAACAAAGTAAAGAAGACAAACATTTTTTTAAAAAGAAAGGTAGACCATGACTTAAAAAAAAATTTTTTTTAATGTTTATTTATCTTTGAGAAAGAGAAACAGAGCACAACCAGGGGAGGGGCAGAGAGAGAGACAGGGGTGACAGAGAATCCGAAGCAGGCTCCAGGCTCTGAGGTGTAAGCACAGAGCCCAACGTGGGGCTCAAACCTACGACCTGTGAGATCATGACCTGAGCCGACTGAGTGAGCCCCCCAGTGCTCCTAGACCATGACTGTTATATCAAGATAATATATTGAGAAGTAAATTTACTGTGTCTATACAATGCTGTGAAATATGTGATTAGCTATTCTCCCTTACACCAGGAAAGATTGGTTTGATGTTTTAAGATGAGATTTCATTTAAAAATCCTCTTCACACAGGGGCTCCTGGGTGGCCCAGTCGGTTTAGCATCCACTTCAGCTCAGGTCACAGTCTCACGGTTCATGAGTTCGAGCCCTGAATCAGGCTCTGTGCTGACAGCTTGGAGCCTAGAGCCTCCTTCAGATTCTGTGTCTCCCTCTGTCTCTGCTCCTCTCTCATTCATGCTCTGTCTCTGTCTCTCCCTCTCAAAAATAAACATTTAAAAAAATTTTTAAAAAATCCTCTTCACACAATAACCACAAAACCAAATCCACTGTGAATGTGTGAATTCTCATGTCAATGTCACATTGAATCAGTTTAGATAAAATAACACTATAATTCTTTGTTAAGAGATACGGGTTTTTCTCCTAGAGGTTATTGCTGCCCGTTTTGCAAATCTGCTTTTGTTTGCATTGTGCAAATTCACAACTAAAGATAATTTTAATACCCTTTTAATATTTTTTAAAATTTATTTTAGAAAGAACATGAATGGCAGGAGGTAGGCAGAGAGAGATTGAGAGCAAGAGAGAGAACCCTAAGCATGCTCAGCACGACTCAGCGCTCGATGACTGGGATTATGACCTGAGCAGAAATCAAGAGTTGGATGCTTAACCAACTAAGCCACCCAGTTGCCCCTGAATATCTTTTTAAATGAATGGTCATAGTAATAGCTATTTCCAAAGGAAGAACCTCTTTGCAGCGCATTCGTAGGGCTTACTGTGCAGGGAATTGTACTTTGAAAATGTAGGTGTGATAAAAATGTGTCCGTGACAATCTAATTATGACTTTATTTGAGTTGAAATAATGGATTAATTGGTTATGGAATAAACAAATCTCTGATTCTAGCTTAAAAATTCCTAAATTCTATAACCTTTAAGGTTTTTTTCTTCCCCCCCTGAGGCTTAAGTTCCTAAAATTTATGGATCACCCAAATGTCGACAGAGTCCACATTGATTATTTTTCCTACCATTCAAGATATGAGTCTGACAGTAAGATGTAACTGACACATTTAAGAGAGAAATTGGTAGTTTATGAAGAGTAGCTTCTTTAATACAGTAGCTTTCTGTATTTCTTTGCATTTGTTTCACATTAAATGCTCAACTTGTTTAGCTTGCCCAGTGAGTGTAGACATCAACTTTCCTCAGTGTAATGCGGTGCTGTCCCATGAAATAGAATGGAAACATATGTACAACTTTAGATTTTCTAATAGACACATTTTTAAAAAGAGAAAAAAAAAACAGGTGAAATTAATCTTAATAATAGATTTAATTTAATAAAACATCTGGAATTTTATTTTGAGATGAAAGCAATATAAAATTAATAAGTTTTTTTCATTCTTTTTTCTTTTTCCTTTTTGTTTTTGGAACCAAGACTTTTTTTTTTAGTTTATTTATTTTGAGAGAAAGAGAAGGAGAGGGAGAGGGAGAGGGATAGGAAGAGAAAGTGGAGAGAGAGAGCATCCCAAGCAGGGTCTCGAACCCATGAATTGTGAGATCATGACCTGGTCCAAAATCAAGAGTCAGAGGCTAACCAACTGAACCACCCAGGTACACCTGGACCAAGACTTTTAAATCTGGTATGTATTTGACATTTAGGCAATACTTGAAATTTTAAAAGAAATCTCTAAGAATGTCACTGAGTACTGATTACAGAGAATAGTAATTTTGTTGTTTCGGTGGCTGTTAATAAAAGTCTATTTTAGAGGAGAGTGACTGTACTTATTTCCCTGGCTGCTCTTCTCTCCAAAGGGTGACAAACAGGCAGTCACTTACATTTAATGATTCTTGCACATCTTCCTCCCCCCCACCATCCCTAATGCTACAGTGTAGAAGGTTTGCACCTCTCTCTCCCCTATGGTGTCCCTTCCTTATAGAGCCAAAACAACATTAAATAATGGGAATCTGTAAGCTCTGTTCTTAGGATGTATTTTGGAAGCAGATAGTGTTGCCCTAGGCAGTGGACAGGCAATGGCCTGCTCCTACACATTTCTCATTGCTGCCTGATCAATAAGCAACCCACTGGTGTTAATAGCTCCTATTTTAAATGTAAATAACACTGCAATAATTCAGTATATCTGTCAATGACAACTTTATAGGTAATATTTTTGAACAGGAAATCAGATTACTTTCCTCCTTGCTAAGATGATCTTTAAGAACAGGAGAGGGCTGTTTGGTTTTAATTTGGGAGCATTTCCTCAGTGGATTGACCTGAGAAAATTTCTGCCAAAAGAGGAACTCATGACAAAAGAGACATGCCCTGGAGGAGGCATGTCTAAAGATGGGCGACAGACCAAAATGGATGAGAGGGGGCAAAGAGATATGGCCTGCATATTAGCAAACAGCTCAATGCCTGGAATCTTAAAATTGTAAATGCTTGGCTCATTACTTATCTGCTTTTATGTCTCAAAGGAGAGAGAAATAGGTGATATTTGCTTCTAACGCTTAAGATGCACGTGATCGAACAGCTGAATTATCAACATAGGCTCACACATGATTCATCTCTCAGACATACAAAGATTTGTCTTCCTTAGAAAGTTAGAAGTGGAAGATACTTCAAAAATCATCAAGGCTCACCTTTTCATTTACAAGCAGGAAATTGAGGTCCATGGAGGTCAGATGAATTTTCCAGAGCCACAAAACTAGTTAGTGGCAGAGGCAGATTTAGTTCCCTATCAGATGTGGTGCTGACTGGGACTGTGGGGTAAGGGGCCGGAGCTCAGGACTGAAGTCAGCCCCTTATAATGAAGTCAAAGTTGCATGGCTATAATCCCAACCCAGTAATTACAGTTTTGGGGTATGTCAGTACCACTACCATTGCCTTGTACCATTCTGCATTCTTTTATGTAGACCATGAAAGACATGAAATCAATAATACTCGTGTAACCAAGCTCTAAAAATTGGATGAAATAAAAGCTAAATATTCAGTTCCAAAGGGCTTCGCGGTCAAGAGGGCTTTTCTTTTCTTTCTTCTGATCTTATGAGTGCCTGAGATTATTGTAGACTCTGTATATCATGATCTATATAACAAATAACTGTGAAGGAACTAGTCCCCTCCAAAGAGAAAGAAGTATTTATTTCTGCTGCCTATCCTCTGTTACTTAGCGTTTTCTAAAGGGAATTACAAGAACGTCTCAAGCTTAAATGATTGAGAGAGAAGAGTAATTTTACATGGGGTGAGAGATAGTAGCTTGGACATATATGAGGGGAAAGGGGGGGAAGAAAAAAGAGAAAGAGAAAGAGAGAAAGAAAGAAAAAGAAAGAAAGAAAGGAAGAAAGAAGGAAGGAAGGAAGGAAGGAAGGAAGGAAGGAAGGAAGGAAGGAAGGAAAGAAAGAAAGAAAGAAAGAAAGAAAGAAAGAAAGAAAGAAAGAAAGAAAGAAAGAAAGAAAGAAAGAAAGAAAGAAAAAGAACCCCTTGGGTTGTTTGTTTTGCAGTTCAGTTTAGCTTTTCTCGAACTTCCCAGACAAGGCAGAAATTCTAGAGGGTCAAGTAGAGGACTGATCCTCAGGGCTGTGGAACAATTTCCCCTCTAAAGGAGACAAATGCTCAGGACATGGGAAGATGAGCGCAGGCATCATATTTAATGAGAATCTGTGCATTCCTCGGTGCTATCTCACCTCTTCTGCAGGGTGTGACCGGGGTTCAGTCCTCCGGGCCCCTTTCCCTCTCTCCACATCTGCAAGCAAGCGCTAAGAGAAGGGTTTCCCCACTTCTATTTCCTGCTCTGCTCCCATTGCTCTGACCCGAGCTGCTGTCATTTCCTGTCTGAAATTCTTTAGTTTTTTGCCCCACTCTATTCTAAACCCAACACCTAAAGTGATCTTTCCAAAATGCAACTCTACTCACGACACTTCCTCTGCTTAAAGCCGTTTAAAAGCTTCTTGCAGTGTTTAGGAGGAATACAACTTCTTAATGAGGATGTGTGCGACCTGGCCGCTGCTCACCACTTTCCTGAGTTTCTTGTACCTCTAGCCTTTTGTTCTCTGTGCTCTAGTCCAGCTCCCTCACCACAGAATCACCCTGCAGGGTGCCCCTTTGTCTGCAATATTATCCATACCTTTCTCCCCCTCCATACATTCACACTCCTTCCCTCTTTATCTCCCATTCCTTAGTCAGTCTGCCTGGAACATCTAGGCTAGTGTAGATTGCCTGTGGGCATTGTTATATAGCTTCTGATATTCTCCTTCATTAACCTTTACAAAGACTGCACAAATACACTTATTTGGATAATTTTTTTAATGTTGTTCTCCCCTAATAGACTACTAGTTACATAAGGGCAGAAACTATACTTGTCATATTCATCTCTGCATTCTCAATGCCTACTAATGTCTGGCACATGTAGGTTCACAAATAATATTTGTTTAATGAATGAGAAATAAATGTATGTTTGGATACATCAATAAATGGATGAAAGCAATGTGATTCTTTTCTCTTTTCCTCTAAAATAGTTTTCAGTGCCCCATGGAATTTGCAGGAGTCTCATGGTCTGAACTTGTCTATGCCTCACTCCCAGACTTGGCCATGATTTCCTGGGATCTTCACCTGTCTATGCCTGGACAGTATAATATAAGCCACCTGACGTTGCCAAAGCTGACGTGGCATTGCCATTTGCAGGCTAGACACTCATATTGCCTGTGCCAATAAGTAGACCTATAAGGAAACCAACAAGTACTCCTTTTAGCTTGGGTTAAGTAGTAACAGATAACACCAGAATCTTCTGGTTCACAGAAAGAATAATCTGGTGTTCTATAAAGGATCTAGGCTACAGAGCCAGAAAGACCTGTCTGTACGATGAAGATTATAAAAATAGCTGCCCTTTTTTTAAAAGAATAAAATGAAACAAAATACGAAAAGTAATTATCACAGTACCAAGCACAAAAATGTTATTAATTCTTTCTTCCTTCCCATCTTCCTTCCCAATGCACATTTCTGCATCGAGGCATTACATAGCTCAAAGCAATTTACAAATATTTCTCCATTCACTTGCAACTTGATAGTGAAAATGGGCTAGGTTCAACCATGAATTGGTGACTCTGGGCATTGCATCTGACCTTATAAGAAATTATTATTCATTGGATCACAACATCATAGGCAGTTTTGTCACACAAGACACCTGTGAAATGTGCCAGTTGAAATGTGATCTTGGTAATCATCCAGAATTGGCAATATGAAAACCTGTCTCTTCCTCCCTTCTCCTGTTAACCGTGTGTGGAGGTTTGACAGTGGCCAGAATTGAGTTCCTGGCCAGGAACTATCCCTGCCAACCTAGGAGAGACACAGTAAGATGACTCTGAGAAGCCATGGTAATGTGACTCAGTTTCCCACTCCTCAGGAGCCAAGGGCATGCCTAAGGTTTCCTATTAATTTTTTACATACAGGCTTTTGGCACGTCCTTAAGAGCCTCTTGACTTAGTAAATCTTGGCTAGATTTAAATATGCTGTTTTAAGAGTTTGTGTGTATTTTAAAGACTAGGAGGAACATGTAAACTTTCCTTTTTCTCTTTCAGCTGCAAATCAAAAGCAGAGAAAAAATGTCGTTAAGCATATTTGAATTTTTTTTTCCAGGAGAAAGTACCTTCTGTGGTTGTTGTGACTTCTGCACAGTGTCTCAGATGGGGTCATGCTTGGGCTAACACTTTATCCTCATATTTTAAGGAGATATTAAAGAAATATAAGCATTACAAGTAAGAAGACGAACAAGTTCATTAAAGAATGGGTACTTCCTAGAAAAGAGATAAAGAACTAAAAAAAGTTTGAATTGGCCAATGTATTAAATAGTGACCTTCTAAGGAATGTAGAGGTACATCTCTATCTTACCACTAAAAATTCCCAGTGAAGCCTGTACTTACTAAATTTAAATTGTTTTCAATTAAACTTTGAGTCATAAAGTTACAAATCAATAGACTTTAAAACTGTTCATTTAAACTTACACTTCTATTTCATACCAACATTTTACGAACAAGAGTTTCTTTGCCGTACATTTGCCAATAAGGGCTATTTCATGAAAAGACCGCTGGCTTTGGGTTTCTAGCCAAGTTTTGTATAGGAAAACTTGTAAACAGAGTTATTCTTTTTTCAAAATAAAGCTGAACTCTGAGCCTACATAGCATACTAAGAAAGTGGTTGATGCTAACTCAGAATCTCAAAGCATACTGAGGAAGTGGTTAATATTGTACATATGTGGTGGGGGTGGGGGCAGAGGGGATGGTTTACTCTGAGGACTTATAAGACCTTAGTGGTGAAATATGAATGCTGATTCTTAAATATTTTTGACATAAAATCTCGAATAAACAGATCTTAAAAAAACACAATCTTTCTACTTAAGGGCTATTTTTAATCACTGCAAGTCTCAACAAGCATGATATTTTTAAACTAGGAAGCTGGAAAAAAATTTTATTTTTAAATTGTCCTCTGCAAGTTTATTTTCCTCATAGCAGCTTCTCTTGGGTACATCTAAGTTGAGTTTTTTTTTTTTTCTAGGTTCATATAGAAGACTATGGTGAGACAGAAGTTTGGTGTGGGGAGTGGTAAAATATCACAGGCTGACTATGTATTTATATGCACATGCCCAGTAGTTTAACTCTCTGATGTGGAGACTTATAGAGATGCTATCCTAACATACATGGGTAGAAAACAAAAACATCAAAACTGAGGCTTCCCAGGAGACACTAGCTCATTCCCATGACATTTCATATTCCCAATATTTTACAGGAAGCTACAAGAGAGAGAGACAGGTTCAAGATCAGTTTTCAAAACTGATAATAGAACTTACTTGAAGTGAATTTAGAGATTTCAGATGGCTTATGCTGGAGTCTTTCACAAAAAAATAAGCAACTAATAGATAAAGATATCAGAAGATAGTTTAGATCAGAATACTACTTTTGTTTTACAATCTGAAAGCATTTAAATCTACATTTTAACTACCACTGGTTCGTTAATATCATATTGAAAGATGGTAAAATATTTCAGACTTAAGATAATGCCCATAATAATGAAAAATATTGCAGTGACACTAATATAGAGGCTCACAAATGCTTAAAGGAAGGGTTTGTAAACACATGATTAGTGTTTTTAAAAAAATGGTTAGCATCCTGTATTTTGTTGGCACTTTTCTGCTGGTGATTGTTTTCGAATAACATCATTTCAGTGAGAGAAGAATTACAATGGGAAAGCTAACTAATGACCTCATCTTGATTAATTCAAAAATATCTTCAGCCATCAATCAGGATCTAGGTCACATTTTATATTCTCAGATTTTGCAATGAATGAAAAAGAAAAACTACTTTAGTGTAGTTTACTCCCTGTCTGGGGACACAGGTAACAAAATAAAACAAAACAAAAACAACACATGATATATAAGTATGTGAAATAGTTAATAAAATAGTGAGAATTGTTTACAAACTTTGAGAACATCATGAAGATATAGGCTGTAATCAGAGTGAAATTGAGAGCCACTGGAAAGTGTTAGATAGGGTACAGTGAACAATGACGTTATGTGTTTTATGCTTCAGTTCAGAAGCAGGGACAAACCCAAGAGGTATTATGAACATAGGTGTAGCAAAAGTTGGTCATCAGACATGAGGCATAATGGAGAGAAAATGCTCCTGTTTGTGATATTGATATTGACTGAGTTAGGACAGACTGCTTTTAGGAAGCAACACAGATTTAATTTTAACATTGTAGTTGACTTTGTAGAGATTGCTGGTATGTGGGAACAGGGATGGAAACTATGCTTTATCTTGCATGCCAACACAAGTTTTTAGTAATCGGGGTGTGGATCATGTACAGAACAGGAGTATGAGGCCAAGTTAGAATTCAGAGGAAAAATTTATCTTGTGTAATGCCTCTGATTTCTGTAGTTGAGTTTCAATTCTGGTGTAGCTGAACATTTTCTTTCTAAACTGTTATGAGCTGAATTTTGTTGTCTCAAGATCGATATGCTAACCCCAAGTACCTCAAAATGTGATTGTGTTTGGAGATAGGGTTTTTAAAGAGGTAATGAAGTTAAAATGACAGATACATATAAGTGTCAGTAAAGCTAATTCTTTGTACTTGTAATGTCATGCAACTTTTAGTCAAGAGTGGATTTATTTTTCCATTTTCCACTTGAACACCTATTTCCCACATTGCTAATGAGAGTTTTACTTGGGTACATTATACTTCATTTTCAATTCTTTAGGGATATATATTTAATATACAGAGACACAGCTCAGGAAATTTATGCAACCAACAATTGGTGGAGTCTAATCTTTAAATGCATGGATTTGTCAGTGATTTACACAGTGAACACATGGGCTCATGTAAAAATATTTACCACTGTCTGGCAAAATATTTATTATGAATACCTGGGAGAATTTGAAGAAAAGTACTGTGAAGAGACACATCCCCCACAAAGAGCTGCTTCCTCCTAACCTCACAGATAAAACACAAAGGCTTCCAAGAGCCACACTATGAATAGCTCTATTCCATTAAAGAAGGAAGAAGTCTTCTTCACATATAGTCTGCACCTTTCCGTTTTTCATAACTTCTTATATAGAAAATAGTTCACTGCTAAATAAGAATGGAAAAAACTTCTAGTTTCTATATGGATTTTTCTCCAAATATCTTAAAAAGTTTAGCAAAGGTACTAGTAAATTTAGAATTGTTGCTATTATCTATCTACTTATCTAAGTATTTTTAAGTTTTTAAACTTTTAAACTTATACAGTAAGTCATTTCTTGAAATGCAAAAGACTGTTAATGAAAATCCCCTTAGGGACTTTGTTAAGTGACATTCAAAACATAGAATTCAATATGATTGTTTAAGTCTGGGGCTTTCAAAGAGGGGATCTTGGGGTTTATGCTACGCTATTTTTATCAGAGTATTGCAAAGGAGTTTCTGTCCATTGTGCTTGATCTTACTGGGTATCCCTGACCATTATAAAGCTTTCCAGAATGACAACCAATCATATAGGTGGATTTTTGAACCCTGCAAACCCTGTAATTTTACCTTTGAAAATGTTACTAAAGGTTCAAAGATTGTTCAACTTTAACTTCAAACTGATTCATTTATAAATAACATAGAAGAAATATTTTCCAATTAATTTTATTTGAATAAATTTTAATTTCCTCATCTCATACTTCAATCTCCTATTATAAGAGCAGTGCAATTTGTGGACTACTTTAATTTATGACTCTTCAGGCAGAAAGTCCTATTCAAGAATCAGTATTATCATATTAACACTCATTTGAATATTATGGCAGAAGATTATGAATTATTCTCTTTGATAGATCAAATTGGATGTAACCAGAAGACTTAAATTTGCTTGTCCACTGACTTAAGTAATGGTAGACATCCAGTACTTAAGGTACTCATTAGGTATTTGGTAGATCCATTTAACCCAGCATATTACCAATCTCTCTATTTTTTTAAGTTTATTAATTTATTGTTGAGAGAGAGAGAGGCAGCAAGCAAGCATGAGCCAGGGAGGGGAAATGAGAGAGAGGGAGATAGAGAATCCCAAGCAGACTTTGTCCTGTCAGCACAGACCTCAACACAGGGCTCAAACTCACAAACCATGAGATCGCGACCTGAGCTGAAATTAAGAGTTAGATGCTTAACCCACTGAGCCACTCAGGTACCCCTATAATACCATATAATAAGAATAATTTTTTTATATATAAAATTCTTAGATATGTTTAGAGTTCTAATTTTTTAGACCTACCCAATACATTGTTTTCAACAATGTTCTCATAGACAAGATGACCCATTTTTTCCAATCAGTACACATGAAAATATGGGAGTAGTATTCACATTTCAAAATATGATAGCCTTTATTTATACATAGCAATAAATGCATGAATTTAAGACCAAGTAACAACTACTTCTTTTGATTTTATTTTTATTCATTCTGATATTAGATACTAAATGAACATTTGCTATGTGACATTAATTATTACATGAGGAACAGGGAGTAACATGAATAAGACAAAATTCCTGCACTTAAAAATAGCATACTGAGGGAACAGAAATGCAGATAAGTAAATATGAGATGTCTTGGTGTGAAATAAAGATTTGTAAGAGTACAAAGGAGGGATAGTTAATAGAGGGCTAGGGAGGAAGGGCTGACTGAATCTTGATGGGATTATTTCACTTAGCATAATGTCCTCCAAATTTTTCCTTGTTGTTGCAAATGGCAGGGTTTCCTCCTCTTTTTTATGGCTGAATGATATTCCATTATGTATATATCAGATTTCATCTATCTATTCATCTGTTGACAGTTATTTCCATACCTTGGCTATTGTGAATAAAGCAATGAACATGGGTATGCAGGTATTTCTTTCAGATACTGAGTTCGTTTCTTTTGAATATATGCCTCAACATGGGATTACAGGATCATATGATAATTGTATTTTTAATTTTTTGAAGGACTTTCATAGTGTTTTCCATAATGGCTGTAAAGCCAGACACAGAAAGACCAATAAATATTATATGATCTGACTTGTATGTGGAATCTAGTAGAGTTGAACTCAGAGAGGCAAGGAGTGTAATGGTGACTTCCAGGGGCTATGGGGGTGAAGAAATGGGAGGATTTAAGGCAAAGGGTACAATAATAATACCGTAAGGCATACTTGAAATTTGCTAAGAGAGTACATTTTAAGTGTTTCCACCACATATACACAAAATGTAATAATGTGGTATGAGAAATGCATTAATAGCTTGATAGTGGTAATTATTTCACAAATTATATCAAGTTATCATGTTGGATACTTCAAATGTATACAATTTTAATGTCTTAGTTATATCTCAATAAAGCTGGAAGGATAATCCTAACGAAATAATACTTGATAGGATTTGTGATACCTTAGTACTATATGAGTCCCATCAAAAAAGGGTGGAAGATCTCTCTCTCTTTACACATATACAGAGATAAAATAGGAGAACATCTTCATAATCTTGCTTTTGGAAGCCTTTCTAAACAAGACAGATATTTGAAAATACATAGGTATATGTCTGAAAGATTTGAGTGCAGCAAAATGTAAAATGTTATACACCAAAAGAACAAACACAAGAATATCTGCAATACACAAGCAGAAGATTGATATTAATAATATATAAAGTATATTTACAAGTCAATAAAGAAGAAACACTTGATCCAATAGAAAAATGGATAAAGAATATAATTGTGTGGAGTATTATTCAGCCATCAAAAAGAATTAAATCTTGCCATTTGTGATGACAGGGATGGAGCTAGACATGTATTATGCTAAGCAAATGAGTCAGTCAGAAGGACAAATACCATATAATTTCATTCATATGTGGAATTTAAGAAAAAAAAAACAGATGAACATAGGGGAAGGGGAGAAAAAGAGAAGGAGGCAAGCCATAAGAGACGCTTAACTATAGAGAACAAACTGAGGGCTAATGGAGGGGAAGTGGGTGGGTGATGGGATGAGTGGTGACGGGGATTAAGGAGAGCACTTGTGATGGGCACTGTGTGTTACATGTAAGTGATGAATCACTAAACTCTACTCCTAAAACCAATATTACTATGTTAACTAACTAGAATTGAAATAAAAATTTGAAGTAACAAAAAAGAATATGATCATGCATGACAAGCCCAAAATATACAAGGCTATTGAATATATAAGACTATTATCAATTATGCTAATATACTGAAGGTAAATTAAAACAATTAAATATTTCCTCTTATTAGATTTATAAAATTCAAAAAGAATAATATATCTAGGGGTTGGCAGGTGTGAAAGGAAATAGATACTCTTATCCACTATTGGGGTGGGGGTATAAATCATTGTATTTTTAATAGGGAAAAATTGATCTATAAAATTTTATAAAATATCTATTTTGATGGTACTATTCCTCCTCAAAAAATCTATCCTACAAACATATCTGGCTCATCAGTACAAAGATATTTTACAAAAAAGTTCTCTGAAGCCTTATTTGTAGTAACGAAAGATTTGGAAAACTGAAATGTCTGCCAATCAAGGATTGAATGCAAAAAAATAATGATTAATATATTATTTATTAATTTCATACAGAAATTGATAATAATGAAGGAAATCTATAATTGTAATATTTTAAATGTCTTCAAGACATACTAAAGAAAGGGAAAAATAATCACAAAGAATTACATACAGAATAATTCCATTTGTATGCATTTAAAAATAAAAACCTGACCATTTAAAACCATAAATATATATACCCGTATGTGTCTAGGTGTGTGCGTTCTGTGTACATGTGGGTGGGGTTGTGTGAGGACAAATATCTAGGGGTATTTCCTGTAATATATTCAGCAATCATTCCTAACTCTGGGGAAGGAATTTGGAATAGTAAAAAGAGACTGTAATTATTTTCACTCTGCTTTAAACCATTTAAATTTTGTACATTGAGTATATACTTAGGTATTTATTTTTGTAATTCGTACATATATATATGTATATATGATGAGGAAGATGATTTTTTTATTACATTAAGCTCTAGGAAAGAAGGAGCAGCAAACATTTCCTGAAACTGGGAAAACCTAAATTAATTCTTAAAAAGAAGTGAAATTAAATAATAAAAAAAATAGGGGAGCAGGATAATTTCTGGTTACAAAAGTAAAGATTTTAATTTTGGAAAGAAAAGGAGATACAAAGAGAAAAACAGAAAGCAAATTTTTCAAAATAAAGTATAATTATAAGTTTTTTTTTTACATTTTTCTTCATTTCTTTCTTTGGAATAGAGACTAGGTATCATTTAAATAAGCATGAATAAGTTAGTAAAGGAATGGAGAAAGGGATTCCCAAGAGAGGAGATTCATGTATAAATTTGCAATTAAGTATCATAATGCTTTAGGAAAAGAGGCAATTTTATGGCCTATGCCAAATGGGTTTTAGAGAATTTTATATACCACATGTAAGGTGGTATATATAAGACAATCATCTGCTCTAATTAGTCACTGGTTTTATTAACCACACAGTTTATTCTGCCAAAGGACAGGTCTATAGAAATTCCATTTCAGCATCACAGATCAGTTGTTACCTAAAGTGCTGAAATGGAATGACTTCCCTTTTATAATAATATGAACATGAAATATTTCTTTGTTAAGTCTAGATACAGATCTCCACAGCTTACAATGGCTATAAATTTATTTCAGCCATTGATGTATATTTATTTAATATAAAACGACATGTCTATAACTAAACAAGAATAGTATAGAGTGTTGGCTATGCTCATGTGATTTTAGGGATTTTTACTGAGTTTTTTCATGTAGACTATGAAAAAAATTATATAAAATATCAGCATTGCAATAGGTAACCAAGCTAAAGGCACACAAACTTTAGTTAACTTTGAACGTACAATAGCAACTAATCTATATTTAAATTCTTTCAGGCTGTATTAGTGAATATTAATGTTATAATTGGGAAAATAGTCTTGGGCCTTATTTTATGAAATAGTGTGTTTCCTAATTAACCTCTTTTGGGGGGCTTCCAGTGACTTTGTGTCTTAAAAATCTGACAGTAATACATCTAATACTAAAACCAGAATGAAAAAGAACAGAAAGTTCCTAAGCTACACTCTGGCAGGAACGTCACTTATCCTGAGATGATGGCGACATTCCACAATAGTCCAGGGCAGTGTGTTCAATGGTTGGTAACAGCCTGTGTGGAATCCTGGCTCCGAAGCTGGGTAGTGCCCTGACGTGGGCAAGGGCACACTTCACCTTCGTGAGACTCAGCTTCCATTCTCTTAAATAGCGTGATAAGAATAACAGCACCTATGGCTATTGTGACAATTAAAGAAATTCCAGTCTGTAAAGGGCTTAACATGACCCTCAGCACCTACTGAGTACGAGTAACATAGTCTTCTTTGTTTTTATTTTTTACATCTATAATCAGAATTATTTCAGAACTGCTTGAGTTGCTGGTAGCATTGTTGTGAGGATAGAATAATGGCCCAGATGTTCCTGAGAAGGTCTTTTCTGACTTTCTGGAAAGGCCCCAATTTCAACCTGAAGCTTTACTTTTTTCAGATAAAATTAATTTGCAAATGCCTGGAGCATAGGAAGCATTCAATACATACTACTTGTTGGCTAAATTCTTGGAAGGTTGACCTGGTGAGTGTCTGTATGAGTGAGTGACCTCTGGAGGTGATTTTTTAAAAATTTATTTATTTATTTTGAGAGAGAGAGAGAGAGAGAGAGAAAGTGTGAGCAGGGGAGGGGCAGAGAGAGGGGGAGAGACAATCCTAAGCACGTTCCACGCTATCAGCGTAGAGCCCGACTTGGACTCAAACTCATGACACTGAGATCATGACCTGAGATGAAAGTAGGAGTCCGATGCTTAACCAACTGACTGAACCACCCAGGCATCCCCGGAGGGGATTTTAGCAGGAGAAGCAGGCTCCCTTTAAGGGACCGATCTTCTAACTAGAAGTTATTTAAGGAAAAGAGAGTGAAAATGATGAGGTTAAGGACTGCAAAAATTCATTTTTTCCTTTGTAATTTAATTTACAACTCATCCTGACAAGGGAACTACACAAAAGAACAACAGTCCCTGCTTTTCTCTTAATTTGAATTCTGCTCTGTGTCGTTGGGGTCCTGTCCTGTTACATAGAGTTGGATGGAAATCTGATGTCTCATAGATTTGTCCTAAAATAATTATGTGAACTCAAATATGTAAATAAAGAATTTTTGAAGAAAATTTGAAATAGCCAGCAGACTTTATATACCCAGTCACCTTTATTTATTTGAGTATAGCTGAACACACAATGTTACATTAGTTTCAGGGGTACAACAAAGTGATTCAACTTCTCTATACATGATGCTATGCTCTCCACAAGTGTAGTTACCATCTGTCACCATACAACACTATTACAGTATCATTGGCGATATTCCTTACCCTGTGTCTTTTATTCCTCTGACTTATTCATTCCATAATTGGAAGCCTGTATCTCCCACTCCCTGTCACCCATTTTGCCCATCCCCCATCTCCCATCCCTCTTCCCTCTGGCAATCGTCAGTTTGTTCTCTGTATTTCTGGGTCTGGTTCTGCTTTAAAGCTACAACAGAAATACAAGGAAACATAAGAAAGATAAATGAGTGTTCTTATATAAAATTTAAAATGTAAAATTCATTTTTATTAATTAGCATAAAGAATAAATAGTGAAGAATAACTAATCTTCTGTTTCATAAAATATTCCCGTATACATATGTATTTTAGAAATCAATTAGAACTTTTAGAGGAAACTATAATAAAACAGAAACAATATAGGGGGTGGCAATTCTAGTTTTTTTTTCATTACTACTCACAGTAAACAAAAATGTCAAATTCCATAACCTAAATTTGAACCTTCTCTATTCCATACTTGTTAACATCTAGAAAGATTTCAGTAATGAAAAAAACATTCTCAAATTATAATAATTACAACATATTATGTCTGTAGAAGGGACTCTCCAGTTGCCAGTTAAAATATCCTTGGTTGGGGAAAAGCTGTGTAGGTACAGAAGCCGAATAAAACAAAACCAAAACTATCTCTTGTGTATACAAAGCTTATTATGAGTTACAGGATACAAGATAAGTGTATTTCCTTTAAGAACAACTGTCACTAAAAGATAAGGATTCAAGATTTGGGGAAGGAGATGTTAGTGGAGAACGAGGTGGGTAGTCTGTTCGTTACTGGTACACAAGTTATAGTCTGAAGCATTATTTAGTAAGGCATTTATTAAAAAGGCTGACTTTTTAAAAATACTTTCATTTTTTAGATCAGTTTTAGGTTCACAGCAAAATGAGGAGAAGGTACAGACATTTCTTAATGTATTCCCTACCCCCACATGCATAGTTTCCCCCATTATGAATGTTTCCCACCAGAGCACCACATTTGTTACAACTGATGAGCCCGTATTGACAAATCATAACACCAGAAGTCTGTAGTTTATCTTAGAGCTCACTCTTGGTGTTGTACATTCTATGGGTTTGCACAAATGTATAATGACATGTATCCATCATTATGGTATCACACAGAGTATTGTCACTGCCCTAAAAATCTTCTATGCTCTGCTTTTACATCCCTTCTCTCCGCTAAGCCTTGGCAACCACTGCTCTTTTTACTGTCTCCCTTATTTTGCCTTTTTCAGAATATCATATAGTTGGAATTACATAGTATGAAGTCTTTTTGGATTGGCTTGTTTCACTTAGTTATATCATTTAAGATTCCTCTATGTCTTTTTTCATGACTTGTTCATTTCTTTTTATCACTGTATAAATTCAATTGTCTGTTATATGTACCACAGTTTACTTTTCCATTTACCTACTGAAGGACATCCTGTTGTTTATTAGTTTCAGGAGGTTTTTTTGTTTTGTTTTGTTTTGTTTTTGGTTATTTTTTTCTCAGATTTTCTGCATAGATAATTATATAATCTGCAAAGACAGTTTTATTTCTTCCTTCCCAATCTGCATACCATTTATTTTCTTCTCTTGTCTTACTGTATTAGCTATAATTTCCAGCATAATGTTGACAAGGAGTGCTTAAAAGGGACATCCTTGCTTGATCTTAGTGGAGAAGCTTCAATTTTCTCAGCATTATATATGATGTTACAGCAGGTTATTTATAGATATTCGTTATGAAGTCAAGAAAAATCCTCTCCATTCCTAGTTAACTGAGTTTTTATCATGAATTGATGTTGGATTTTGTCAAATGCTTTTTCCATGTCTATTGAAATGATCATGCAACTTTATTTTTTACATCTTTACATATAATGGGTTACCTTAATTGGTTTTGAATGTTTAACCAGGTTTATATACCTGGGATAAATCCTGCTCAGTTGCAGTCTATATAACTCTTTTGATAGGTTATTGGGTTTGATTTGCTAATATTTTGTTGAGGAAAAAGGTTGCTTTCAAGAATATAATTAGAATTCAATTTTCATCATAATTCTTAAGAGTTTGCCTTGATTATTTGATTTACTTATAAGATTTTTGTCTTAAAGATTAATATTTGAGTTTTCTGGTTTTCAGGGTCTTGCATCATTGGTATAAGACTATTTTTTTAAGTTAGTTGATTTTTTCAAGAACTTCATTCCCTCAAACCTATTCCCTTATGTTTATCATATATTTCCTTTCAGTGTTACCATATTTAAAATAAATAATAACATTAGTCTCATAAGGTCTCAGTCAAAATTATATAAGAAAGTTGTGAATAATGCTTACACTATAATGAACATACATATATTCTATGGAATTTGTATAATATCTATTAATACATTCAAAGTAGTTTGGTAGTGCTGCCATTAAAAAAAAGTACCATAGGCTGGATTTCTGAAACCACAGAAACTTATTTTATCACAGTTCTGAAGGCTAGAAGTCCAAGATCAAGGTGTGGGCAGATTTGTTTTCTTCTATGACCGTTCTTCTTGGCTTACAGATGGCGACCTCCTCACTCTGTCCTCGCCTGGCTTTTCCTCTGTATGTGTGCATATGGTATCCTTCTCTGTATGTGCAAATTCCCTCTTCTTATAAGGACACCAGTCACATTAGATTAGTGTCTGCTTTACTGGCCTCATTTTAACTTAATTACCTCTTGAAGGCCATATGTCCCAGTAGAGTCACATTTTGAGATACTGGAAGTTAGGGCTTCAGCATTATGAATTTTGGAAGAGGGGGGCATAAATCATCCCATAAAAACATTCCACCTAATTGCTGTAGACATTATTGAAATTGCCTTCCAAATAATATTAAAGTAATAGGATTTGGGTGATGCATTGGATCTTCTGTACCTTCTATAGATGACAAATGTGGGACTGACATAACATGATAAAGGTAACATGTTAAAAGTAAAATAACTTACTGATACCACCCAGAGTTAGTGTTTTTACAGATTTATTATTGTTACTTCCCTGACTGAAAATTTATCACCAGGTGAATGAGAAAAAAAAAAAGTTCAAATTCTTTCGGAAAGCCAGGAACTGCCAATACCACAAATATTATCTCATATGCTGAATATTGCTCTCTACAACTGCCCCCCTCCACTACTTTTCTCTGAGTATCTCAAAATTATTTGCTTATGAAGGCCTTTCTAACAATTTTTGATTGCCTATTGTGAAAGCAGTTCAAACCACAGCAATTTCAACATATTTTGCATGAAAATTTAGTGGAGCATTTCTTGAGGTATTAGAGCAAAAAAAAAGCATCATCAATGTTCTTTCACTGCTTAACTAGGTAATTTGGTTCAGTGCAAGTAATGAAGTGTAGTTAATATGGTTAGTTAAAAAAAAATCTCTTGCTGTAGTTTTCTTATAATTAAATCATTCTCTAAATGCTAAGCAGCATTTCTCCCATTTGTTTCTATGTCGATAATTTATAATATATTAAATGCCTGGTTAAATTAATTAAAATATTAATATTTCCTATGAAGTCTATAGAAATTGCTTCACCTCATTTAGATTAATTATACTTTAATTTTCAAAAGTATTAAACATTTCCATAACATGGTATCTTATCTATTTGTACACACACACACACACATACACACACACATACACACACTCATCTGAAATACAAGTAATTTGTTAGGCAACCTTGATCCATCTGAAACCTAAGAAAGTAAAAAATGGTCTCAGAGAAGTTGATAAATGTCACAGTATTCAGGCATTAAATCTTTTGCATGATACTTATAAAGGGGTCCTCAGGCCTTTTCTCAGATAAGTTTGCCTTTATTTTCTCACACTTCTACCTGGAGTAGTTATGGGATTGATTGATCCCAAATTGAGTATGACAGGTAAATATAAAAGTGCAGCTGCATTAACTCTAACAAGAACTGATCATTGAAAGCTTAAGGGTGAGGAGAAAGACTTCAAAACTATGAAAAAGATAGATGTCTTTTATCATTTCATAGGGGCTAAAAAAGCTATGAATATCGGTGTTTAAAAAACCTTAAGCTTACAACTAGACCATGGAGTGTGATAACTGAGGTTCATTCCAAAGCTCTGAATTATAAAGAAAGGGTTAATTACATATTTTATATTTTTAGCCAATGGTTTTCACACAAATTGATTACACTGTAAGCAAAAAAGTGTTGTTGCTTAAAATTCAACTGTTTGGAACATTATTTGCATTACTTTTAGGTCTCTTCATTCTCCAATATTCTTAGATAACCGTTTTTCTTGCCTATTCATTCACCGTCCTTTTCAAAATGGTTTGCCAAGATTCTAAGACACTCAATCTGCACAGTCACCATATAGAAGCTAGATTACTGGCCTTATCACAAAGGCCACTGCTGTTTACATTGTCCTGGGATATTGATCATTTTACCTTGACAGAAAAAGCTGCAAAACTCAAATCTCTGCCTGTAGAGCCAGAGTCCCAGTCAGAACTGTGTCAGCAACCAGTGGCCCATGAAGAACAATAAAATAGTAAGTAAAACCGGAATGGAAAAAGATGAGAAAGTACATAGGAAGGACAAAAAATAAAATGGTTCGATACAATAATATCTCAGTTATATTTTAATAGCCATTACAGCTTCCTGGCACCTAAGCTGTAATCATATGATCAATGCTATGTAAATAATATATATAGCCATTTGTTGGAACAGAAATGAGTCAAAGTGAATAAGAGATAGAGATGGAAATTAATCGATGTTGTTAAAAGTACTTTATTTTATTTTATGTTATGTTAAATATTTAGTCAAAATAATTAAAAGCAAAATCATACAAAATAATTGTATTTTTGATAGGCTTGTCTAAATATTATTTAATACTATATCCCTTCCACCTCAAGGGAGCTGTTTACTTTCTTTTGTCCTTCCCTATGGTATTTACCAGTGCCATAAACACAAGGGACAGAAAACAAAAATTACACACAAGACTTTGTTCCTTTCTCCTCACCAATGATCAAGTCATTCTGTAGCACAGACTGGGTGGCTTAAACAAGAAACATTTATTTCTCATGGTTCTGAAGGTTGGGAAGTCTAATGTACCACAGATAAGGTGTCTGGTGAGAACCTCATATTCTTTCTGTATTCTCACACGGTGGAAAGAGGACGAGGGAGTTCTCTGGAGCATCTTTTATAAGGGCACTAACCCCATTCCTGAGGGATCCCCTCTCATGCCTAATCACCTGCCAAAGGCCCCGCCTCCCAATACCATCACATTGGGGTTAGGTTTCAAAACGTGAATTTTTTGAGCGAACATAAACATACAGTCCATACAGTGGACCGGGGATTTGGACAGGGCTGGGTTGGTTGATTCTTTTGTTCTACGTGGTAAAAACAGAAGTTACTCAGCAGGACTCAGCTAGAAAACGGCTGGGTGTGCATGTGGGTACGGAGAGGGGGATGGTCAAAGCTGGCTTTTCTTACAACTCTTGTCACTGCAGTGAAGGGTTGGAAGGCTGGTCTCCACTATGACTATCAGTAAGCATAATTATGTGACTACTCATTGCCTGTCCAGTGTGGTGGCCTTAGGACAGACTTCTTACATGGCATCTCAGGTTTCCCACAGAGCTTACATAGAAGCTGCAAGGCTCCTGACAACTGAGCCTTGGGAGTTACAAAAAGTCACTTCTGTTGCATTCTGTTGGTCAGGCAAGTAGCCAAGGCAGGCTCTGAGCAGAGAGAAGGGTAATTAGAAGGCACCTCAATTTGCAGCCATCTCTCATCTACCACATCAAGCTTTGGAGATGATGGATATAAAATAATCAAGGATGGCTCAGGTTTCTAGCATGACTAACTGGGAGTGCCTCCTACTTATCAGAGATGACATAGGAGGACCAGGCTTAAAGAGAAAGATAATGACTTCATCTTTGGATAATAAGAGTTTGAGAAAATAATAAAGGTAATATTGATTTATATAGTTAAATCACAATTAAATAGCACAGGATTTTATAAAATTCATATGCCTTTGGGACCTAATCTTTGTGTTTTTTTCTCTCATCTTCTATCACACCCCTGACTTGTGATCCTTTTACTCAGCACTCCTCTGTTCCAAGCACTGGGCTTCCAGTGCTAATCAGGTCAGAAAAGATGATACGTAGACAGGGGAGGGAGGCAGATAAAAAAATAATTAAACACACAAATGAATAAAATGATTTCAGATTTTGTTAAGGGCTAAGAAGGTAATAGCATTGTGATATGAAAGGAAATAACTAAGGGTGTGGGGGGAGGAAGAGGGTAGTAATTAGATTGGGTGTTCTGGAAGTCTTCACTGAGGTGATAATATGAGCTGAGACATCACAAAGAAGCCATCCACACACACCAGGTAGAGGGAAAGGCTGGAGAGAGGCCATGGGGTGGCAATGAGGACAGAGGACAATGAAGACACTCTCTTTGCTCTCTTTCTTGCCTCCATGATCTGCACACATGATCTGTAATGTCTTGTTTTGACTTCTTTGCTTGGGTGACTCCTATTTTTCTACTGACACTCAGTTAAGGCACTTTCTTTTCCAGGAAGCATTCAGTGGAGTTAGGAACCAATTTCCAGGGCTTTAGGAAGGCAGCTCCACCATAGCTTCTGTGACCCACACTGAGACAGCCATTCATTTATCTTCCATCCTTACCTAATAATCTGGTAGTTATTTTGAGGGCAAGACTTTTGTCTTTGATTTCAGCATCGCCAGCGAGTAGCAAACAGTAAGGGCTCTCTTCAATGAGTAAGTGATGACCAAATAAGGAAGGGAGAAAGGGAGGGAGGGGCAGAAATGAAGAAAACATCAGGAGTGTTCTTACAAGAGGAGGTAACATATGAAGTGTTAGTGAGATCTGGCTACGGTGATAGTTTTAGTTCATGGTCAGCATTTGCTGCATGGTTAAGTACTGCAATGCATACACATGGACTTTATTTTATTATCTAAGTAAGAGTAAAATTCCAGATTCTAGGAAACTTCTAGAAGAAATCTAAACTTAGCCTAGGGCTTGCTGTCACCTCCGTTTTTGGCACAGAATAGAAACTCTGTAAACATTTGTGGAATTAATGGTACCTGGAGGGAGAAAGAGCATCTCTTGGCCAGGGCCCCTGACCCTCCTCTGCTAGCTTCCTTGTGGGTTTACTGCCAACAAGATTTCTACCCTCCGCCCCACCCCCACCCCCACAAGCTGCCCACCAGGTAAAGAGGAGAATGTGGCCAAAGAGCTTCCAGGCTGCATGTCCCAGAGCCTCCGGGAAAAAGTTCCTGAACTTAGAGAATGCCATGGAGAAAAACAATAGTGTCTACCATTTAAAACTGAAGGAGTCCTGTGGTCAAAGGGAAAGCAGGCCTTTTTACAAACATTCAGGAAGCAGACAGCCTGGGAGCTTGAGTCAAGATGAAGGTAAAAAGAAAACCATGGAGGAAGAAGGCCTTAGTTTTTTGCTGTGGCTGCAGAGGGCAGGCCACTGTGTTCTCCTAAAGCTGAAGGAAAAAAGGAAACGGAAAGTTACAGAAAGCTCAAGAAAATAATCCTATGTGACTGTTTCACCAGTTCTGTACTACCTAGAAGCAATCTGTAAACTTAACACAGCTTCAGAATCATGAATCACCAAATTACAGCACAGGCATCCCAGAGGGTTTTACTGTACATTGCTGATTCCAAGAATTCAAACAAACAAACAAACAAACAAACAAAATAACCTCTATTTAGAAAAGTTGTGACTGTTCCTCATATGGTCAAAGCAAGGGTAAGGATAAGCTAAAAAGTTTCCTCTCTGATGCATAATTTATAAGGGACCTTGAGCAGAAGTTTGTATCTCAAAGCCATCAACATTTCTTGTGAACAGTGTTTCTGTTTTATAGATTTCCAAGACAATCTACTGGGTTTTTGTAGTTTTCTGGGAAATAATGTTGGTTGGAATAAGCTGTTAAGTGGGTAATTTCAAAAACTGGTAACTCTTAGTTTTGCTTAGTGATTAGAGACAGAGAAAATATGAGCAGTGATAATGACCCAGGAAAAATAACCCTGAGATGTAAATGTGAATTTTGTGCAAAAGAAACAAAAGAAATGGATCTCCATTTAAAAGATCCCATCTCAATAATGGAAAACAGGTGACCTTACTGCTACCCTTGCCTGTCAATCATCATGGAGATGGAAGGACCAGTTTCATACAGAAGAGTAATTCATTTGAATACTGAGAGAAGGTGTCTGATACACAGTGGATTTTTCAAAGCTATTATCATTAAATTTATGTTTTTAGTTTATATCTGTGGCAAATGAAAGCTACATTGAAAGTGTTGCTAATCCTGAGGATATTTGCATTTTTGTCAGGTGAATAGAAGAATATACCTCTTTGAAAATAAATTGCTCAACCCTTTCCTTTTTGTACTTATTTAAAGCAGGATCAAATAAAAGCTATATTTTATATCTAATTTAAAGTTAAGACTAGCTATTTTACATTTCATAAGATATTCATCTGTCACTTGCTCATGAATGCAGTTTAAAAGGATAAATTTATACAATGTTTTGGACATATACAATTTAATATTTAATTGTGGGAAAAGCCTAATCATTTTCAGATTCGAATTAGAAGAAAGTGGTTGCATATCATTAAATGAGTTGCAAAAAAGAAACAAAACCCTTGAACCTTTGAATTCCAAGCTCTAAAAACCTAGTGTTAAATTAAATGCCTAGTGACCTGTCATAGTTCTGTCAGCCAGGCTGGTGAGTCCTGAACAGGCATTTGCTTCAGCCATGACACAGAAGCAGGTCCAAGAATGTTTGGTCCCTACTGGGCTGAGGCACGGGAGGGAGTCTGTGAGCCATGTTGTCTCCGCTTGGCAACAGCAGGTGTGAACATATACATGAGAACAGAGAGGCAGAGGCCTAGAAATCGGTCAGTGAGCTTGCTCAGGAGAACAGTGGGAAAGAGAATTCAGCTGGAGGAATGCTGCTTTTTATCACTTTCACAAGTCTCATAGTTATTTGTAGCACTCAGTGTAGCCTTATGCATTCAAATCCTACTGTATGCCTCACTTTTTTAATGAGTGCTATGATTCAGTTCCTGATTCTGAGGTGCAGCAGGATAGTGATTCCAATGCCTAACATATATTGAAAAACGCAAGCCGGAAGAACAAATTCAAATCAAACCCGTATACAATATGAGTTACTTCTGAAAGTCTATAATGGAAGCATTAGAATATGGACAACCTTAAGGGTTGGAATAAAATTTATACATTATATATTTTTGATGAGAGTGTATGGTTTAATATAAATGGGTCAGTGTACTGACTATACCGATAGACTGTAAGAAGGATAAACTTATCTTTGACATATAACAATGTAATGGGAGCCACGAAGCTTAGATGACTATTCGTTACAAATATTAAAATGTTTAATGACGAAGCCTACCCTTTTTGCTGCATAGTATACAACAGGATGATGCATAGCATTTTCCTGTATGTGTTTGGTCTTTCATATTGGGGGCCTATGAGGGGATAAAAACAGTGACAATGATAGTGATAGTAATAATTAATAATAATAGATAGCTACCCTTTCCTGGGTAAATATACCAGGAAGTATGCTAAAGTCTGGGCTTGCATTATCTTGAAAAACGAAACAGAAACAAAGTACAAGAAACAAAACACCTTTCCTAGTGCTGTAGGCATTGTACTGGAGGAAGTAAAACTAAAGGCAAGTTCAGTTGGAGAAATAAAATGTGAAAACAAGAAGCAAAGCAACATGCACAATAAAGCTACCATAACAAGAGAAAGCAATAATTAATTTTGACTTGAGAATAGATGAAGGGAAGCCTTCCCACGGAAAGTGGTATTTGGAAAGAGATCTGAAGGACATAAATGTTTTCAAAACAGTTCAAAAACAGTGAAGAGAGAAAAAGGAGAGGAACATGGTAAATAAAATCAAATTGAATTCAAATAAATCAGTATATGTTAAATAAGTAAACCAAACAGTGGCAAAGGTATTTTCAAGTTTACTTATACAAATGAGTCTCAAAGTTATTTCAGTAGGGGAATGTCAGTTATGAGGAAAGCATCATATGCAGTACCTTCTCATTTTTCTCCCTAGCATTACTCTCTTTGCCATTCTCCTACAGTAGTTATTTGATGTCCATGAGACAGTGTCTCTATAGGATGAGGTGTTTTTCCCTCCAAGTCATCCATACTTTGATGTGGAATTTACCAGGCACAAGGAAGTTATGAAAACTATATTTTAGACACCATAAACTTGAACCAGACTGAAAAAGGAGGCAAACACAAGATTAAAAAACAACCAATTGTTAATAATAATAATAATAATAATAATAAGTGATCAGCTCCTCTGCCTACTTTGTAGCAAAAGCAAAGCTTTGCATGGCTGCAAGCCAGCCATCCAAATCTGCTGTAGGAGACAGCCATTGTTGGCCAGCGCCATCCCAAGGTTTTGATACAAAAGCCAGGGAGCAACATTGTCATTGATTTCTCTGTAATTTTCTTGTCAGTGATGGGCAGTGATGTACCCTTGAGGATTGGCAGTTTCCAAAAAAAAGTACATACTTAGAGTGCTATTTTTCCTTAACTACTACTGGCATCTGACTATGGATCTCCAGAGGGAGTTTCTCTTGTAGATTTCAGGTAGAGAGAGGGCATGGGTAGTATGTTTTATTCATTTTTAATATGAAATCCATACAGTAGCTAGTCCAAATTTGAACATTTATTGCTCCTTTTCAAATAAAATTTGAATTAAAAAATTTTTGGCACTATAAACTTACCATTAAAGAGTTTATAGAATAACAAAACAAAACTTATGATATACAGTTAAGTCGGGTTGTAGGCAGTTTTAAGAATACAAATTTCCTGGGGCGCCTGGGTGGCTCAGTCGGTTGGGTGTCCGTTTTGGCTCAGGTCATGATCTCGCGGCTTGTGAGTTTGAGCCCTGCGTTGAGCTCTGTGCTGACAGCTCAGAGCCTGGAGCCTGCTTCGGATTCTGTGTCTTTCTCTCTCTCTCTGCCCCTCCCCCGCTCACACTCTGTCTCTCTGTCTCTCAAAAATAAACATTAAAAAAAATTTTTTAAAAGAATACAAATTCCTTTGTTTCTGCTCCATTTATTATTTAACTGCTCCTCCCATTGACCAACCTTCTTTTATTTTTGTTTTTGTTTTTTGCATGAATCTCTTCTTTTACATATATATGTGTGTGTGTGTGTGTGTATGTATATATACATATATATATACATATATATATACGTATATATGTGTGTATATATATATATATATATATATATATACAATTTATTGTCAAGTTGGCTAACATACAGTGTATGCAGTGTGTTCTTGGCTTGGGGAGTAGATTCCAGTGATTCATCACTTACATACAAATCCCAGTGCTCATCCCAACAAGTGCCTTCCTCAATAACCATCACCCATTTTCCCCGTCCCCGCCTTGTTCCCTCACCCCCATCAACCCTCAGTTTGCTCTCTGTATTTAAGAGTCTCTTATATGCCCAATCCTCTTTTGATGCCCTCCCCTTCACATCCCTTTCTCTCCCACCCAGGGGATCCCCTGGTTGTGTTAGGACTATATTCTCTGTGATTCCCCTGTCCCCAAACCTACCCCATAGGTCTCCTTTCTGACAGTAGGTTTGGTTCTTGATTCCACATCAAGCAGTTTTGAATAAATCAAGAAACATAAAATCATAAATCTTGAGGGCTTTAAAGACCTTTGATTCTGGAATGTTTGGAATCAACTGAGTTCACCGTGCTATGGATGGCATCTGATTGACATGAATCTCTTCACATTTCTCTCATTGCTCCATAACAAGATAAACAAAAGATAAGAAGGACTGTTGAAGTGTTGATTTTTCTCCTGACTCTTTAGCAACTCTATTAGTTAATTTATAAGACAGAACCCAGATTAGTACCAAACTTTAAAGTTAATGTTGCAAAGCTGTTTCATACTTTCACAAAAAGGAAAATTAAGTTGAAAAAAAAATATGCTGTTGACTATGTACAGATTATTTTTTTCACTTTAATTTGAGAGAGTGATAAAAAGATTGAGTTGTAATGCTTTCACACAAAATAATGTATTTCACTGCTTTCTATTATTATTCATCATCTAGGCTTCTTTAATTTGGACTAGTTACTTCACAATGTGTTCAGTCATGTACAACTGAAACTAGGTAAGGTCTTTACTGTGAAAATATGTAAGGAATGCAACAAGCTCTCCACACACATGCACTTATCTTACAAATATTAGGAAAGAACAATGACAACATACAAGTGATTTTTAACTGCCATAAATTCTGTATCTGCAAAAATCATACCAGGAACCAAGAGACTAGTTCCTTGTTGAAGACATGTCTTCAATCATGCTCGCCTTTATCTAATACACAGGAAGAGAATCTGTTCCAAGGAGGTGGATGCTTGGCTCTGTTTTTTTCCAGCTTCCTTTGACACTATTCATTTTGATAAGTCACATTGGAATGGGGTTCTGGCTTCTAGTCCCAGTGAAGGGGACTTTCCCTGCTTTTTCCTCAGAGTGAGACGAAAGAGATTATTTTTTGAAGGAAAAAAAAAGTGGGTTAAGGAAGATAGGAAAAGGATTTCTGCCCTCTTTGAAGAAATCAAGTGCTTTATCACAATGCAAAAATTAAAAAAAATCTTAATGTTGAAATGCTTGGCTAAATTATGAAGAAGCTGAGTCATGAAATAAACTCATGTGCTCAACTGAACTAGGCTAGGACCTCCACTTTGATCAGATTTACCCCATGTTCATGGGGATGACGTCTAGGTGAAGGCAATAGTGTGTGATGGTTAGAGTGGCTTGCATAGTTAAGACCTGGATTTGCACCCAGACCCCAACATTTAACAGTGTTAACAATGCACATCATTCAACACTCAAATTCCTCACAGGAAAAAAAAATCATACTTTATAGGTTTGTTTTGGAGGTTTCAGTGTAATAAACCATGTTAACAACTGTAAAAGGTGAAATGAAATAGAGTCACTTAGGTCAAGAGGTTTTAAAAGGGACCTGGGAGGCCATTAAAGAGGTAGGCTTTATGCATGTACTCACGAGGGTAGAACTGTTAACTTTTGAACTGGGCCAAAGCGCAAATATTCCAAGGACTCTGCAGGGGAAATCTGCAACTTGCTATCATAATGGACTTTTGCTTAGTGATGGCCATAGCAACCAATTATGTTTAGTCAAGATTAGTTCTCTGCCATCAGCACCTATCAAACAACTTATCCAAGCATTCCTTTCTGTCTTTAAAAACCATTGACTTTTGTTCCCTGGTTCCCTAGAATGCAATTTGGGTTGTTACTCAAATCTGTGCTCCCCAGATTGCAATTCTGAGATCTCAAATCAATCCTTTTATTTTATTTCAGTTCTGCCTCTTTTCTTGGCCGACACAACTTAACCCAGTTCTTAACATATATTGATTTTGAATTGCTGGCCACTAGATTATGTTTATTCTACTAGTATATAGTCAATACAATTATAGCATCATTACTCCAGTATTCATAGAAACAATAAAATCCTCTCTATGCCTATAAAAATATCCGTGATATGCAATTAACGCAGGCCTTTCTTTTTGGATGATATTACAGAAATACCAGAACAAGTCTGCAATCAAGTCCCAGCAACATGAATTGTTTCAGTATTTGAATTCATAAGAAGGCTGTTATTAGGTAATTAGGTAACAATGCAATTTAGTCAGACAAAGAAATATGCAGGGAACCTTCCAGAATTAAGAGATTCTGAAACTTCATTCAGGTGCATTCATTTTGAACACCTTCTATCTGTCAGAACTGAAGTATGACTAGTAAATAAGATAAATGTGTTCCTGGCACTCACACCTGGAGGAGAAGAGAGAAATGATCAGGGTTGATCAGGGTAAAAATGCAATGGAAAATAGAATGTGTGGAATGAGGGCATTTATCCAAGAGATTCTATGGAGGGGGATTGCTTCAAGGAATCTCCCTGTGGGAGGGAGGACCTGAGATGAGCTTGAAAAAGTGAATAGAACTTAGCTATGTGAAGATTAATAAGAAGGCATTCCAAAATCGTAAGAGACAGACCAAAGACAAACCTCGAATGTCTTTAGACTAAAACGAGGAAAACTTGTGATGAAAAGACACAAGGCAAGACACTTATGCCAAAGCACAGTTTCATTTAAGATACACGATCTTAACAGAACACCTTACATCAAATCTTCTGAAGTCAATGATTTATGAATAATTAAGGAATATGTTTCATAAAATACAACCTATGATTTCAAAGAGTTTATATGAAAGTAAAACCTTATTCTTGATTTTATAATGCTATTAGTCATCCAGTGTTACTTTGCTTTGGAAAAACTGTTCAATCCAAGGGAAATGTGCTCTTTGAAACTGAATGAAAGATAGTCTAGAACAACTCTGTAAGAATTTTGTTTTAATTTTTTTCTCCATTGTAATTTGGAAAGAGGAAAAGAGAAAATGCAAATGCGGTCTTTTAAAAATGTATCTTTTAAAAGATATTACTAATTCTTATTTTCTTGTCACATGTTACGAGTTTTTAGCCGCCCTTCATCCTGTTGTATCATTAGGGTTGATCAGCCTCCAATTCCACAACTTCATATTAGCAAAAGGTATAAACATCTTGAAAGAAGTCTTAAGAAATCATCAAACTCTTTCTATAGCTTTGCTTCTGACATCTCTAAGGACTTAATTTGTCACTTTTTGTTTAATAGGCTTTGAAGTTAAGCATGTGTTGTGTATTTCTGAAATATACAAAAGAGCCTAGGCAAAAAAACAACAAACATGTTTACTAGGAATGAACATTTTTAGTGGTGCAGAAACAAAACTGAGAACAGTATATATTGAACATTTTATTGTCTCCCTGTAATAGGCTATAAGCTCTAGGGCACAACCACACCCCAATGGAGTCCCAAGTGCCCTGAGCATTGCCTGCCGTGTGTTCCTTAAAAATCCAGCGGCACCTGGGTGTCTCAGTCCATTAAGCGTCCAACTCTTAATTTTGGCTCTTAAGGTCACAGGTCATGATCTGGTTCATGAGATTGGCCCCGCTTCAGGCTCTGTGCTTATAGCATAAAGCCTGCTTGGGATTCTCTCTCTCCCTCTCTCTCTGCCCCTCCCTGGCTCATGCATATGCATGTGAATGCTCTTTCTCTCAAAATAAAGAAACGTTAAAAAATATGTTCAAAGAGTTAATGACCGAATGAATGAATGAATGAACAGAATGCATAAAAATGATTTGTGAGTAAAAATATACTCAGATGTTAATATGTTAGAAATTCAGATTAAAATTTTTTGTCTTAGACAGCTTTTTGACAGGAATTGGGCAGCTTAGCTTCATTTGATGAAATGTCATGTAGTATTTAATTATGAGGGTCTGGTAAAAGACTCTATGAGTATTTTGTTCCAGTGCTTTCACAAAAGTCATTGTGGCTAAAGACAAAGTTAAATAAGTTATGATATCAGGACCAAATCAGTGAAGGCATAAAACAAAGGTAAGTTGGTTCACTAACTGCAGAGGGAACAAAAACACAACAGGTTTTGGGTAGAAACAAAAACAAGCAGCCAGCTGCTACTGTGTTCTTTCTTTCATTTCATGGATTTCACATCCTGGGAATTTTATTCCACTCACCATGGGTTCTAATACATGTTGTTACTTTCAGGTATCGTATTTAGTACCTCAAAATCTTTAATCAGGGGAAGTTTTTCATCAGTTTCTTATAGTTGTATATTAAATCTATTCTAGTTCCTTTAAGATATCAAGTCTCTGAGTCCTAAACACAAGAACCGAAAAAAAAAAAATTAGCTGATACTGTTGGCATGTCTCAAACTAGCGTGTGTGATTTTGGAATCAGAGGGACTGCACACAAAAGAAGCTACTTCCTTCATTGATAGGGGAAAAGATCATTTTAATTAGTTTCTGGCTCCCATGACAACAGGCCAAAGAACTACAGGAAAAACTCGAGGAAGCAAATTCAGGTATCTTGAACCTTAAATATTTAGTAAGTAGCAGTAGATAAAACAGCCAAGGCTAATGTGAGATAATCAGGGCTAACTTCAAAAGAAATTGAATACGTTTTTTATTCAGAAGCCTCTTTTTCTTTTTCATCTTGCATTATATAGTTTTCTCCAACTATTTTTCTAGAATAGATAATTACTATAATTCAAGCATGAACAGAGAACCAACATTTTCTGAAGACAGAAGTAAATAGTTTTTTTGAGAACTCATTTAATTCAGTGATAGAAACAAAAACAATTATGCTGCGTGATGAATAGAATAGATCTGGGGTTTCTTTACTTAATATTCACTCCATGGAAATTTCATGAGAAATTTATAACTCTTTTGCTGTTAACTTCTTTAACCTCTTATTCCTGACAAATAAAGGAAATAAGCCAGATGTAAGAGAAGTCTTAGTACTTTCATCTGCTGTTGAACTAAGGGCTTTTCTTTTCTTAATAACTTCTAATCATGTATTTTATTAATATAAATAATGTACTTATAATTTGCTAAATACTTATAACTTACTAAGAGCCTTCACACGCATCCCCACGTTTTATACTTCCTACAAATCTTTGAGGAAAATATTTGGTATATATAAATAAATATAGATAAATATTATAAATGTTAAGTCCATTAAGCAGATGAGAAAATCCAATCTCAAAGAGATCTGAAAAATAACAAGACCCTCTAAAGTAACAAGACTTACAAATGGCAGAACCAGAACTTTTAGTGAGAGGAGTATAAAATTCATTAGTTTGCCCATTATACCACAGTAAATGTGTACATTTTAACACATAACGCCAAATACCATCACCAGTTATTAAGCCATTTCTTGCCATTCTTCCATGTGTTTTATAATTACTAATCTGGTGAACAACAAATATCATCCACTTACGGTTAAGTAGAAAGTGCTCGAAAACCCAAACTTAATTTTAGAGTACCTGTTTACTTCACCGTTATTACGTCCTATGGCGTTTTGATAAAAAAGTCTGGCCAACACTCACCTCTTTTTGCCGGTACTTTATAGCCAATTTTAGTCTTGCGAGATCATTTCCGCTTTGTTCTTCTATGAGACTACTGTCATCTCTGTAATTAAGAATGATTTCCAGTTCTCTGGAGCTCCTTGTCTGATCCAGTAGGTCCTTAGCGAACTGTTTGCACTGTCGGGACAGCTCTTCATACTCTGACTTGAATTCGTTCTCCACCTTACTCAGTTCCTGAAGCTCCCAACTTAACTGAAAGGCTGTGAGGAAAGGGTCTTCACTTGACAGTGCGATGAGAGAGGGGCTGGCCAAGGCCTTGTAGATGTTGAGTCTTGAGCGTGAATGGCGGAGGCTATCCACATCTGAACTGGAGACGCATTCGACACAGTTACAGCGGACCTCGTGGGGTCTGGGCACCGAAACTCCTTTCTGAACTAAAAGCTTTATTATCTCATAATTATTTGTATGGGCTGCCAAAATGATTGGTGTAATGTCTGGAGTGAATTCAGAGAACTGCTTATCAAGGAGTATGGGCGGCACCTAGAAAAAAGAAGAAAGCAGAGGTGATGAATATTTATTCATTTGTTCAAGCCTGTGAATTTCAAACAGCACGCTATAGCAACGCTGAACAAAGTTCACAAATCTTTTGCCAGGCTTTTTTTTTGCAGGAGAGAGATGTATTTTTTTTTTTTCTGCCAGAAGACAAGAGAAAATTAGAGAGAAAAACTTTTCAATATAACGACACATTATTCTTTTTTTTTTTTTAATTTTTTTAAACGTTTATTTAGCTTTGAGAGAGATCCAGACAGAATGAGAGTCAGTTGGGTGCAGAGAGAGAGGGAGACACAGAATCTGAAGCAGGCTCCAGGCTCTGAGCTGTCAGCACAGAGCCTGACGTGGGGCTCGAACTCACGAGCTGTGAGATCATGACCTGAGCCGAAGTTGGACACTCAAGCGACTGAGCCACCCAGGCACCCCTAATGACACATTATTATCATATTTGTTTAATCTGAATTATGACATTTTATGAAATCTTAAAATAAGGGGGTTATGGGAACTTTTTACTTGATGAAAGACTTTCTTGCTTCCAAGTTATTTCCTGACTGGCAATCTTTGCTTTCCTTTCCTGGAGGTATGGACTCCCTAAATAATGAAGAAATACACTGAAAAATAGTTAATGATTTGTTTTAAACCCAAGCTTTTCTTGTGCAACAGAAGTCTTTTAGTTCTGCAGTATTTTTTTTCTTTGTATATTTGTTTGTTTATCTACTGAATTCGTAAAATCAAGCCTCTGATTACAGGTGGCAGTAGAACTTAAGAAGGCCAGCCTCAGGCTTTCTGTTTTTATCTATCGCTCTATAGTATATTTTCCAGAGGGCAACAGGTGCTCCATTGCAAACATCATCATTTTACCAGAAGCAAATGGTTCCCAATGAATCAGGTCACCAGTGTGTTTACGTGCAATTTCCTTTGGGTTTTACTCTAGGAATGGTAGTGACAAAAATAATAGAATAGGCACGATTTAGTCAACATCCGTTAGGTACATTAACCCTCACTATTTATCATTCACATGTTATAGATGTGATTCCTCAGTGAGGAAGACCTACTATATGATCCCAGGTCCACCTGTCTGACATCTCACCCTCTATGTATTACCCTACACCACACCACCTTCCAATTTTTGGTTTAACATTTCTTCCTCTGGGCACAGAGTGATGGAAGGATCTATGAAAATAAATGCTATATAAGGATAAGTTAAACAGGCATGGCAGAAAAAACGATGACTAAAATATGCTGTAAAATATGAAGGAAACCATAGAAGGATCAAAAGCAAAACAACTGTGGGGAGAAAAGCAAAACTCATGTGACACTTTAATTATACTACTTTTAAACAGAAGTATACTCTTTATATGAGAATAATTAAACCTGTATGCTTCTAATTTATCTGACCATTTAGAATATCTATTTGTTTTGGGGCACCTGAGTGGCTCAGTCAGTTAAGCATCTGACTTCAGCTTAGGTCATGGTCTCACCATTCATGAGTTTGAGCCCCACGTGGGGCTCTGTGCTGATGTGTGCTGACAGCTGGGGGCCTGGAGCCTGCTTCACACTCTGTGTCTCCCTCTCTCTCTGCCCCTCTGCTGCTCATGCTCTCTCTCTCTCTCTCAAAAATAAATAAACATTAAACAAACTTTAGAATATTTGTTTTATAAGAAACACCATATAAAAATTAACGAGATGTAGTTGTCTATTTAAAAGGTTATTTAAAATGTATGCAATCAGTTGATAAATATAGTACATACTAGTTTTAAAATGTGATTATAAATACAAAGGAACAATACTGTTGAGATAGCATTATATATTAAAGTGGGGTCAATACATACTTCATTACTTTTTAAGTGAACAGTTTTCACCTTAAATATGAAGTTAATTAAAAATTTATATATTTATTACAAAGAGAAAAATGTCATTACTCAGAACTGAACAAGAAGTGATCTTTTACTAACCAAAACTTTTTTTTTCTAAGGCAGACACAAGGGAAAACAAAACAATGAAAGTAAATAAGTTCCTATATTAAATGCATATTTTTTATAGTTTTTAAAAAAATATTTATTTTTGAGAGAGAGAGACACAGGGCACAAGCAGGGGAGGGGGCAGAGAGAGGGAGACACAGAATCTGAAGCAGGCTCCAGGCTCTGAGCTGTCAGCACAGAGATCAATGTGGGGCTCAAACTCATGAACAGTGAGATAATGACCTGAGCCTAAGTTGGATGCTTAACCGACTGAGCCACCCAGGAGCCCCTTAAATGTATATTTAAGTGATAGATGCAACTTGAAGTGGGTTCTGAATTCAATGTAATTTCATTCTAGATTTCTCTAGGTTTCAAAAGCTGTCAACGATTTTAATTTATTAACCATAAAATTCAACTTTGAAAAATATTTCAAGAAATTTTGTGAAAAAATAAATATGACCATACTAAAAAGTATTCATATTTCAAAGTGTATTTATTTTTAGAGAGAGAGAGAATGCGCACAAGTGGGTGAGGGGCAGAAAGAGAGGGGGAGAGAGAGAGACTCCCAGGCAGGCTCCGTGCTGTCAGCATGGGCGGTGCCCAATGTAGGGCTTGAGTCCATCACCATGAGATCATGACCTGAGCCAAAACCAAGAGTTGGACACTTAACTGACTGAGTGCCCAGGCACCCCAAAGGCGTTCATATTTTACAAGAAATGTCCTAGTATTAGAGATACAGTAAAATAACTGATAAAATATGTGAAAATATACCAAGAATAAATATTCTGTTGATGAGTTTTAATATTCAGTAAATCATTGTGAAATTTTAGTTTCCTAAATATACAGGCATCTTTAATTTTGTCTTTTATAAGGGGATTCATCTTTGAAAATAATTTTTGAGGGAAACTGTTTTATAAGACCGCAAATATAATAATAATTTATTGGTCCATAAAGAACTTTTTTTAATTGTGTCATTTTAATTGTCTTAGAGTTTCCTCTTACTCTAAAATGTATTCTAAATTCAACAATAAATTATATGCTGTCTTTACCATTAATTTCTTGATGCCCAGCTGGTCAGAGAACACTAGCCATCGGGGACAGTTTGATCTTAAATGTCCCCACTGTAGGAGTGTGTGGGGCCTCTGACCAGCTGGCCAAGCAGGCGCACATCAGTGTTTATACATGTCCCAAAGGAAAGGCTCTGGGCTTCTCTTATTCATTAAGGAAAGTAGTAATAAAACAAAAACACTGTTAAAAAATTGCCTGTTACTTGAGTAGTAATTACATGCCTGCTTCAATGATTCCATGGTGTTTGAAAATTGGGAGTTTTCTTACCTTATCATCACTTCTACATTTACTAAGTCGTATTCCTCTGTATGTAAAAATATTCCCCTCCTCCTTTTTATTATTGCGTATCACTATGGACCATGGATTCTTCCATTATTTTTTAACATGTTGTGATGCATTGCAATAATTATTAATTTTGAACTTATTGAGGTATAAGATACATTCATTAAAATGCACAAATGTTAATGTGATGCTTGATATATTTGAAATGTGTATGCACCTGTGTAACACAACACAGAGAAAAATCCAGAAAAGTGACTGCACTTCATGAATCTTCCTCCTGTCACCTCCTAGTCATTTTATTTATTTATTTATTTATTTATTTATTTATTTTGAGAGACAAAGTACAGGTGGGGGAGGGGCAGAGAAAGAGGATCCCAATCCCAAGCAGACTCCCCACTGCCAGAGCAGAGCCTGACGTGGAGCCTGAACCCACAAACCATGAGACCAACGGCGAGATTATGACCTGAGCTGAAACCAAGAGTCAGATGCTTATCTGACTGAGCCACCCAGGTGCCCCCATTACATTTTGTGATCACAAATCTAACTGCTATCACTATGGATTACTTGTACATACTTTTCACTTTATATAAATGAATCATAAAGTATGTCCTGTTACATCTAGCTTTCTTTGTGAAACATCAGCTCTTTGAAATACATCAATATTGTTAGTAATCATTTTTGTAATTTCAAGTCTGCATAATGTTTTCATTTATGAAGATAGGACAATTTATTTAACATTCTCTTCTTGATAACATTTGTGTGATTTCCAGTTTCTATTTGTGGCCAGGAATATTGCTCCTATGCACATTTTTTGTCCGTGTCTGCTAATACATATCTAGGAATGTAATTTCTGGGTCAAATAGTTTTCTTAAGCAGTTATAGAAATTTTCCTATCACAAATTATACCGGGTATTGCCAATTATCCACCTATAAGTCTATATATCTCCCTATTTGTTTATGCCATTCCTTATGTCAAGAAATCATTTTGAATTCTTTTATTTATTATTTATTATCAAGGATGGGTGTTGAATTTGCCTAAGGCCTTTTCCACCTCTATGGAGATGATTATATAATTGTTCCCCTTACTCCTAAAAATATGGTAAATTAAATGAATGAATTTCTTTACATTGAAACATTCTGCTTTCCTGAAATAAATCCCATTTGGTCAAATGTGTAATATTTTTAGTAAGACTAAAATTTTTATTTACATTTTTTGTGTCCATGTTCAGAAGTGAGATTGATTTATAATCTTTACTATGCTGTCTTCAACAAATTTCTGTTTGAATACTGTGCTTGCTTCATAAAAAAGCATATGAGTTCTCTCTTCCTTTGGGAGACAGGGAGATGTGCCACTCAGACCTTTCTTCGAGAGGATTTACTGCCTGCCGGTAAAAAGTGTGGTCTGTTAACAGGCCCCAGCTGTCCACCCCTTCAGGTCCTCCTCAGTTTCGGAGCCCAGGACAATGACTGCACAAGTAAGCTAGACAAGAGCCGAGCTCTTTCCACACAACCTGGGAGACCTCGAGTAGATAAGTTTCCTCTGAGCTCCCCTTTACACTGGCAGGGATTTTTGTCAGTTCTGCATCATTGTCTAATAGCCTCCCTTTCTCAATCCTGCTTCCTCCCCTTTTATTTTCAGAATGTCATTTTGCAATAAATCTTTTGCAGTCATCTAATTTTATCTGCTTCTTGAAGAATCCAAGATGTGATTGATCCGTTTTCCACACCGTGGGGGAAAAATAAGTAGCACTGAAATCATCTGATATTTGAATGTTCAAAACTGTCCTATGAAACCCATCAAGAATGCTCTTCTTTTATGGGATAGTTACTCGATATCGTTTCCTATTTATTGCATACCAATTAGCTGGCTTTTCTATCAATAATGGGGTCAGTTTGTATAAACTGTATTTTCCTGGGAAGTTATTCAGTTCATCTGAGTTCTTTTGGAAAAGACAGCTATACAAATGCAAGAATTTAGGAAATGCTAGGCTCACAGTGTCCTTCCTGAGGAATCTACTATGGGATGAGATGATGGGGTACATAGAAAAGGATGAACGGTGGGCATTAAATGTATGTAACAGTTCATCAAAGATCAATACAAAGTTAGGAAAATGTACATTTTTAAATGTTCTTAAAAGGAAAAAAAAAACCGAGAGAGACTGATGGAGAGAAAGGAAGGTATGGAGCAAAAGGGTTTATGCTTAACCAGCTAATAGACCAGAAGCCTTAGTGAAGCAAAAGAGGGACACAAAGGTTTTCTAAAAGGTATTAATATAAAATACAAACTATACTAAATAACAAGAAAATACAGGTTTTGATGACCTTCAAGTCTTCCCCTCCACTATGGCAAAGATACATTTTCCAAAATATTAATCTCTCGGACAATTCCCTTTCTTAAAATGTCACCATGGCTTATAACTACTGGGATTCAATAATTCACTCATACATCAATCAACAAATATTTATTGACTGTGTTGTCTGGCGCTGTATTAGGCTCTGAGAAATTAGGAAACGAAGCTGAAACAGTCCACACCCTCAAAAAGATGACTGTCATACTTGCCACATTGCCATGTCTCTCAACAAACTGAAAAATGTTTACTAATTCATTATAAATCCACCACCATAATAGCTAACATGTGGAATATTCAGAATAATAAGAAACAAGTGTTTGCAACATCACTTCAGATACAAGTTTTCATTGTCCTGAAAATATTCTTTTTGTTAAACTTTTTAAAAGTGTTTTTATTTTGGACAGAGAGAGAGAGAGAGAGAGAGAGACAGAGCATGAGTGGGGGAGGGGCAGTGAGAGAGGGAGACACAGAATCCAAAGCAGGCTCCAGGCTCTGAGCTGTCAGCACAGAGCCCAGTGCAGGGCTCGAACTCACGAACCGTGAGATCATGACCTGAGCCGAAGTCGGTCGCTTAACCGATTGAGCCAACAGGTGCCCCTATTCTGGAAATTTTCCAAGTATTTGCCAAAATCTCAGGGTAGTGTTTCTGTCTTACATTCTCTATAATGGACCAGTAGAGTTAGAATAAACTATTAACTGTGAAAATATGCTATAAACATAAGAATTATTTGGTAACTTTCATTCAGTATTAACAAGAATTTAGTGTTCTGCAACATTTTACATTCCTTAACAAGTAGCAAATACACTGGAAGCTGAAAAATGTGGAATAAGTAGTTCTTTTAGAAATGTTAGAATATTTGGGCTACTATTCTTTTTTTCTAACTTAGCAAAATGCCTGACAGATAGTATGTGCTCTATGCCATGATACCGTTTGCAAAGGGTGATGTCATAGAATCAGATGTCTGAGCTTTCCATTGAGCAAATGAATCAAGTGCAGATGGCAAAGGAACCGACCACAGAAGGTGAGAAACAATGAAAGGTAAAAGAGGCCCTTCAGTGTTTTGCTCTTGCAGCTTGGACATTTATCAGTTGGTTCAACTTTGCTATGAATTAAATACTCAGAAATTTTAGAAAGTCTAAAATATAAGGCATTGGATCTCAGAAACCCTTAGAAAATCCAGAAAATGGGCTGGCTCCCTCTTTTCCATGCTTCACTTTCAAACCAATCTATGTGGTTCCGACCTCTCTCCTTTGCTTTATACATTATCTTCAAGATGCAACTCTTCCTCTTCCTTCTTGGGGTTCTAATGTTGCAAGTGAAGAGCGTACTTCCCAACATTAAAATAAATAAATAGGTCACTGTAGGTGCTAGGTAGCTATTACCTAAAAATGATTTTGATAGAAACATAGTTAAAAAAATTTTTTTTTACTTTTCCATTTGGCATAGTTAAGGACAGATGTGCATATCATGAGCATAATACTGTAGATGAAAAATCACACTATGCTTGACTTACTTTGGCTAAAGTAAAATCTATAGACATAAAAGCGTTACACCCAGGCAAATATATATGCATAAAAATTTATACTCAGATCACTAATAAACAAACAATACATAACATAAAAATTAAAGTTTTTCAAATGTTTGTTTTTGAGAAAGAGAGAGAGAGAGAAAGAGAGAGAGAGAGAGAGAGAAAGAGAAAGAGAGAGAGAATGAGCAGGGGAGGAGTAGAGAAAGGGATACAGAGGAACCGAAGGAGGCTCTGTGCTGACAGCAGACAGCCCGGTGAGGGTCTCAAACTCAACGAACCGCGAGATCATGACTGTTGGACACTTAAACAACTGAGCCACCCAGGCACCCACCATTTTTTAAAATATAAATTCAAGTGACTTAATGGCATATTTGACCCAGTAATCTACAACTATAAGTAGAACAGGCAATTAAAAGAGGCTCCTGAAACCAAGTAAATGTTTTTTTTTTTTTTATATTGCATAACTGTAAGATTGCTCTGGCCTTTCTTCTGTTTAAGCTTTATGAATGAATATTTGTTCAATGCTTTTTGGTCATCCTTACCATACCATTAGCTACATTATTTACCGAATCATTTATGGCACATAACATTAAAAGTGACAAATACATAAGGAAACTATTAACTCATAAATGGATTGCTTTTCTCAAATTTATCCAAATTCTTCACCCTGAAGTGATTCAGCACCAGTCCAAGGCATATAGTTTAAAATCTAGAGTGTGATATTCTACCCAAATATAGATATGTCTCTTTGTCACTAAAATAGATACTTTTGAACTATTAATACTGACATATACATTTCTAGGAGGGAAATTTATCCTAGAGTAACATCCATTCCAATTTAAGAGTATTTATTCCCTTAAATTAAGCATTATTAAAGTGGGTTGCATAAATTGAGTAAAAGAAATTTACTTATATAATATTATTTGGTGTATCCTAAATTACTAAGACTAAATATATCCACGTTCTAAATTGGATATATGCTTACTTAGTTATCTTGTGAATGTTTCTTAATATCTCTGCTATATGAAAAAGAATATCCCCTGTAACATGAAATTTCTATGATTCAGTCAATTTTTAAAAATTCCAGTTGATGGCACTTTAATAGAAAATGTATGAGGCCTTTTTAAAAGTGCTTCAATAAAAACTTGTTGAATTCTTTAGTTTCATCTTCCTTTGGAATCAATATTTTTTATCTAAAGTGTCAAAACCTACATTTTTTAAAACTCAAGATTATGAATATTAAATTTATCTTTTTCATATGCTCAGTCTAACTCAAATCAACAGAAGGGAGTTTCAACTTAGAGTTATGTTTAAAAATTCATTAAATGTCAATTATTTAGAATTTGAAATTTTCACACACACATACACACACACACACAAACCAAGTAGTTGTCAAATGAATGAATAAATGAATGAATGAAGAGATGGATGGATGAACAAATGAATGGTTAGGTTACGATCTTATCTAAACAAAGTCAACTTTATTTTAGGCCCATATTGATGCCTGGAAAGACTAAACAGAATTCAAAATTCTGTTCAGAAAAAATAACTCCCTTCGCTCCTGGTCTCAGCACAGGACCAGATAATGATTTATCGGTATGTTCACAGCTGATCGATAAGAGCAAAGATTCTTGTGCTTTCCACTACTTCTGAGCAGCTGAAAATTTAAAGACATTAATAGTTTGATCTGACATCTAAAGAAACCTTAATCCAGAAAATAGTTATAAAAAACAGCTTAAAAGGAATCAGGCACTATTATATACATATGGTTCTAAATCAAAGTTTCTTAAATTTTCGTGTACCAGAGTCCTTTGAAAATATGGAGCATCCTGTGGATGCTTATTCAGAAAGAATACTTCTAAACATAAATGCATAATATTATACAGTAAAAAGTATTTAAATATATTTAAAATCTATTTAAAAACTAATATGTGATGTAGTAACACATATTCTTTTCTATTAATGTGCTATATACAAAGACCTATTGGCAGGTAATTAGACTAATTTTGAAATAATCAGCATGTAAATATATCAAGTATATGTTAAAATGGTAATATGAGTGGAAAATATCTATGATTTCTACTATTGACAAAGACACAGAATTTCTAGCAAAACTAACTTTTTGGCCTATGTTCATAATCGAAGTAAATTATATATTCTACTTAGAAGTTAGTAAAAATAAAGATGTATTTTTTTCTCTCCTCGTTCACAGATATCCTTGAGTTTTATCTATTGCATCTTTAAGTTAAGAAGCTCTTCAAGTCTGACTTAATTAGAATTGGAAAGCTCAAATGAGAATTTTAACTGGAAAGCACTAACCAGAGAGTTGTTTTTAAGGAAAGGTAATTAGAGAATTTGAAGGACTTTTTGGAAAGAAAAGAAAGAAAGCATTATTTTTGAAATAAAAAAATTACACTTTTCATCTTAATTTCAAGATAGAATGTTATATGGTTACAAATGTCCTATAATGTCAAGTGGAACAAATAGATCACGACACACACACGTGCATGTGCGCACACATACATACACACAAAGATGTTTACTTCATGAAGGAAAATCCTGGTGATTTGAGGAGAAATCCAGAAGACTTAACGTGTAAGTAAATGATATTTAAGGGGAAAAGAGGGAACAGATAGAGAAAAAAATGACCAAAAATGAGCACAAATATCAAGGGAAATTTTCCTATTCTAAGGAAATGTTGAGTCTGGACACTGAGAGGGCTCATCAGGTCTTTGGTTGAAACAATGAAAACAATGACACGCAATTAGACACATCCTGCTGATATCTCAGACTTCCAAGTTTTGTTTTTTTTTTTAAGAGAAAGAATGTAAAATGATCGGTCTATAAAAATGAGTAGGTGACAATGGAGATTCAACTAATATCAAACTTCTTATCTTTTCTTATTAAAATCTGCAAGGGGGGGCGCCTGGGTGGGGCAGTCGGTTAAGCGTCCGACTTCAACCAGGTCACGATCTCGCGGTCCGTGAGTTCGAGCCCCGCGTCAGGCTCTGGGCTGATGGCTCAGAGCCTGGAGCCTGTTTCCGATTCTGTGTCTCCCTCTCTCTCTGCCCCTCCCCCGTTCATGCTCTGTCTCTCTCTGTCCCAAAAATAAATAAACGTTGAAAAAAAAATTAAAAAAAATAAAATAAAATCTGCAAGGGGCTCCTGGGTTGCTCTGTCCGTTAAGTGACCAACTTCAGCTCAGGTCATGATCTCACAGTTTGTGAGTTCGAGCCCCGCACCGGACTCTGTGCTGACAGCTCAGAGCCTGGAGCCTGCTTCACATTCTGTGTCTCCTCCTCTCTCTGCCCTTCAACTTGTTCTCTCTCTCTCTCTCTCTCTCTCTCTCTCTCAAAAATAACTACACATTAAAAAAATAAAATCTACAAGACATATCATTGTATCGATTACATAATTTTTGGTAAAAGATTGTGACTCAAGAACACCGCATCCAGCCAAGTTATCATCACTCTCCTGTTTGGATAAAAGACGCATGTTGTTATACTAGAATTCAGAAGGTACATCACTCATATATCTTATAGGAGCAACTTTTCCAGAAAGTATTGTAACCAAATATTAAGTGATTCACCTCCAGTAGGTAGGAAGAAATAGTTTGAGCAATGAGTCTTGCAATACTGGAGTTAATTCAAATGTCTATTTGTATGGTGCCTGGGGTTTGGTAATATAGTTAATAAGTAAGATACTTGAAGCAGAAGAGACAGAAAGAGACTATCCAAAAACAGTTTGGAATTCAGTTTTAAACTATTTCATTGTAACCTAGGAATTGGTGGGTAGGATTTGAGGTTGGAGAATAAAAAACAAAATAGCACTTTATTTTCCTTAGTCTCCTATAAACAACATAGGTCTTCCTTAATTTAGTTTATGTGTGTGTGGGACTCTTTTAATTAGGTGCAACTGGCCTGTTCATAATATCATATTAATATTATTATCATGAATAATAATAGTATTAGTTTTGCCTTCCTATTATTTTATACTTGTTTATTTTCTTGGTTTCAGTTCTTTTATTTTTTGAAAAAATTCTAATGTTATTTAATTAATTAATTAATTTTAAGTAGGCTCTACTCCTATCGTGGGGCTTGAACTCACAGCCTTGAGATCAAGAGTTGCGTGCTCTACCAACTCAGCCAGCCAGGAACCTCTACTTTTATATTTTAAATAAGAAATAAATACACCAAGAATTTAGGGGTTAACAAAGTAAGAAATCCTCTTCCAAAAAAAATCCCCAAAGTCAAAAGGAAAATGAAGATACAGTTAAAAATTCTCTAGAAAGGAGACAACCACAATAATTATTAGCAAGTTGAATCCAACAGGTTATGAAAAGAATAAAACCGTGTAAAAATAGTGTTTATTTCAGGAATGTAAATACTTTTGATTATCATTATATTTTTCACTATAATTCATTACTCTGTGTGTGTGTGTGTGTGTGTGTGTGTGTGTATAATTGCATGGACTCTGGAATCAGAGTGCCTGGGTTTACAAAGAGGTTTTACCTTGCACTAGCTATGTGGCCTTGGCCAAGTTACTGCATCTCTCTGTGCTTCACTTTTTTATCTGTATAATGGGCCAATAAAGTAGCTACTGTAGCACTGTTCTGAGAGATAGCAGGTTTTTGTGGTAAAGCATTTAGAACAGTGCATGGCCCTTGGCGGGAGCTTAATATGCATCTACCTGGATTGTCCATCCCTGAATCGGAACATAGGCTCCATGAGGGCAGGGACTGCGCAGGTTTTTCCAGAATGGCACATGAATAATAAAGAATGGCACATGAGCTAATAAATACTTACTGAATGAGTGAATGAACCTAGGAGTGGTGTAATGAAGTGTCTGCACAACTTTCAGTATTTTTTAAATGCGATGATACTGTACATGAAAGGGTGTTTGATAAGGATCCATCGCTGTTCCTAACTATGATAAAAAGTATTTACCAAAAACCAAGAGAGAACTTCCTGATAAAGAGTGAAAGTTTTATTAAAGGTCTATTAAAATTAAAAATAAATGAAATGTTTATTTTACCATTATTATTCAACATTTTGGAGTTTCTACCTAATGCAATAAGATTAGGAAATAAAATATTAGTAAAAATACTAAAACACAAATTTATCTCCATTTGGAATATTACATGATCATATATTTTGAAAAACTAAGAGACTCTAACAAGCATTAATAGCTTAATACAAGATTCACATACAAAAATCCGTATTTTCTCTATATTAGCAATGTAAGTTATAAATAGAACTGATTACATGAAGAATGAAAAAGTGGTCATTATTAAAGAGACACAATATACAAATTTATGAACAAAAACTGAATAAAAATTAATAAAACTTATAAGAAGAAATAATTAAATGGTATAGAGCACAAAATAAGATCCAAAATATAGGGAAATATTATGTTTCTGGATAGATAGACCTAATATGTTAATTAGGGCAATTGTCTCAAAATGAATACATACATTTAATGGCATTTCACTTAGGATATTTTTTATTTGTGCTATTTTATATATAACTTGATAAAATTATTTTATTATTTAATATGGAAGAATATGTATCCAATAATTACAATACTTATGAATTGGAGATTATGACACAAGAATATAGCAAGAAATATAAATTAGTTGAATAGAATTTTGAACAAAATTACTTCTTACTATGTATAGGAACTTCATATGTGAAAAAGTAGAATTTCTATTCAGTTGGAAAAAGTTGTTCATATATTACATGGCAGTGTAACAATTCTCTAACCAAATAAACAAAATTGTTCCCTATCTCATTTCATAACAATAAATTTCAGATGGAGTAAATATTTAAATGTAAAAAGAAAAAATGACACATTTAAAAAATATAGTTGTAGGGGCGCCTGGGTGGTGCAGTCGGTTAAGCGTCCGACTTCGGCCAGGTCGCGATCTCACGGTCCGTGAGTTCGAGCCCCACGTCGGGCTCTGGGCTGATGGCTCAGAGCCTGGAGCCTGTTTCCGATTCTGTGTCTCCCTCTCTCTCTGCCCCTCCCCCGTTCATGCTCTGTCTCTCTCTGTCCCAAAAATAAATAAACGTTGAAAAAAAAATTAAAAAAAAAATAAATAAAAAATAAAAATAAAAAATATAGTTGTATAGCCCCAGGGTTGGGGAGAACTCTTGAAGCAAGATTGGAAACACAGAAGAGTATACATTTTATTACACAATTTTTTAAGTGTATTTATTTATTTTAAGAGAGACAGAGAGAGTGGGGGGGGGGGTGGGGAGCAGAGAGAGAGAATCCCAAGCAGGCTTTGCACTGTCAGCATGGAGCCCAATGTGGGGCCTGAAATCACAAACCGTGAGATCATGTCCTGAGCCAAAACCAAGAGTAGGATGCTTAACCGACTAAGCCACCCAGGAGCCTGTTATTACACAACTCTTAAGTAGAATGGCCAAAGATACCATAAATAAAGTCATAAAATAAACCACAGTAAAACAAATTTGCTACATATGAAGCATATTCAATCTTCATATTATACAAAGAGAATCTATAAATTGAAAATAAAGTTACAAACAACCCAATGAACAAATGTACATTATAAACAAGTATTTCACAGAAGAAAATCAAAAGGTCAGAAACACTGGACAATTGTTCTCATTAACAGTCCAGGAAAGGCAAATTAAAACAATAATGAAGTACTTTTTCGTGCATCATACTGCCAAATTTAAGGAACTATGGCTACAGGCTCCCTCATTCATTGAAAGCTAGAAGAATATGAACGATAACAGCCTTGCTGGAAAGTATCTGGTGTTTACATAAATTCTGAGAACCACAGTCTCACTTGGAGGGACCTTTCCTACAGAGAAAGAATTACCATGAGAGTATTGCTTTATATTTATTTCATCATTGTTTGTCATTACCTGAACGTTTTCCAAACGAGAACAGGTTGAACAAATTGTGGCATATCCCTGTATGAAATATTACAATACCTTGGACATCTGAACTAGAATTAGTACTCTATGTACTAATTGTGGAGCGATTGCCCTGAGGTTTCATTTTGTCCTGCTGGAGAGCTGCCTCATAGTAATTTACATAAAGCCTCCTTATTTAGGTTCTTTAAACGTTAGTTGAGAATCTACTCTATATCAGACACTGTCCTTGGTATCACCTACTTATATCTTAACTACTTTTTGATAAACAAAGATATCCGTAGTTAGACCCAACTTTGTGTATTAAAATCTACTTTATACTCCACCCTCGCATGCAGCCTATGATCTAATTATTCCAATGTCACCTATGATCTAATCATTCCAACGTCAAATGTTCCATTTGTGGTTTTCTTGTTGGCTCCTATTCCCTCCCACTTACCAAATTCTGCCAAACATTCAAAACCCAACTTAGGACTCATCATGTCTTTTTTGCCCTTTTGCAAAACTGAACTGTCTTTAACCTGCCATTTTCTCTTTGCTTGGAGGCGGGGTAAAGGGAAGGTATTACAATTAATTTTTTACAAGAAGAGGGAAAGAGCCATTTTCAAAAAATGAGTTTGTAAGAAAAATAAGGAAGGGGTGCATATTACACCATTTCTGATTCTCTCATCTCCTTGAAGGGCTTGAAACTACTTACAACTTTACCTGAGCTCGGTTAGTGATATGTCCAGTATAAATAATGCAATATCAATAATTATCTTTACTTTTTTAGAGTTAATATTCATTTTACATTTTATTGGCTATATATTTTTACTATGGGCCTATTTAAAGTATACTTTAAATTAAAAATACCAGCAAATAGATATAGTTTGTATTGATTTGAGTAAGGGCATGAAGCACACAGTAAATATAATTCTACAATAACTTGGATGACAGATTTATTTAGAACCATGATACATACTTGGACCAAATGAACAAAGATATGGCAAAAATCATTTAGCTCATTGACACTATTAATAAAAATATGCTTGGAGTCTGATTATAGTGAGACAGGCAATAACTAACATGTATATAACTAACGAGCAATAACTTATCATGTGCCTTATCCTGGGCTAGAAGCTTTTCATACCTCATCTTAGTCGTTTTTGGAAGTGGCTGTTATTATTATCCACTTTTTACAAAAAAGGACAACAGGCCTTCAAGACATTAAATAGATTGCTCATGGTCACAAGGAAACCCAGGCAGCTTGACTCCAAGTTCTAAATTTGTAATCGATAGATTATCTGTCTGGTATGTAAGGCAGCTGTGAGATTCTGAAAATTGCTTAGGCATCAAGAGTAAGAAGATGTGCATTAAATCCAGCCTCAACCAGTTTTAGCTGTGTGCAAATGACAAAGTGGGCTAACTTCTCTGCTTTCCCTTTTCCCATGTTGAAATGTGGACATTTATTCAAGATATCTCTCATCTACAATAAGAACCGGAGACATATATATCAAAGCGTTTTCAAAGTTAACTCTCAGAGGATTGTGGTGCAGATGAAAAGTGAAAGCACCTTGAAACTATAAATCAAGGAATAACAGGAAGGGACCAGTGTTATGTGACAAGCCTAAGACTGTTCAGAGAAAGAGCAGATAACGGTCTTGTTCGGTTTTGCCACGTACATTTGCTTCTCCGCACATAAAAGCAGTCCCAATTATAGTGCTTGATTCATCAGAAAGGTAAAGTAGTCCTTTCCTAGCGGGACGGTTTTGCATGTGTAGACATCAAAGTTTAGTACATGCACTTTCTGTTACTGTAAACTTAAGCTGGGTATCTCCGAAGATGGCATGTGATCCCTTTTGTGCACTGCTACAGATAAATCATAAATAACTAATTAGTGTTATTTGCCTCTTTGATGAAAAACTGGAAAATCTGCTTCAACTCCTAAGGAGCCATCAAACAAATGGCAAGTGTAAATCACCACCACCTTGGGCTAGGTTTAATCGCTAGAGTAAGTAGGGAGTTATCATTACTAACTTCTCGATAGTTTAGTTCATAAACACCGTTTTTTAAAAAATTTTTCACATAGTGAGACAGTCATATATTTCCTTCTCCTTTGCTTGTTAAGGCAGTATGGGTTTTTCTAATACATTGGTGAAGATTTTTGCATTTATAATGTTTTTGATGGGACGTAATATTCCTTTCTCATGCTGCCTTCTTCTGGTTTTGATGCCAAAGTTATAGGAGTCTCATAGAATTAGAAATGTTTTTGAAAGATTGGAATAAGATATTCTTTGAGTGGTAGAACTCACCTGTTTTCTTGCATCATTCTTTCTTAAATATATTAACCTTTTTTTGTCTGTCATATTAACTTCAAATATGTTTCCAAATTTCAGTTTTTGTGTGAATTTTTACTATAAAAATGTTACCTGTTAGTTTCATATCGCTAATCAAATCTAGAATTTCAGTGTAGCCCAAGTACTAATTCATCCAAATAGGTCACCAATCTATGAGAATATATACATGCACACTGGGGTTTGTAAAGGCTACCTGTCTGCTTTACTTGAAAGCTCAGAAAATCTTGTCCACATGCAAACTCCTAGCCCTCATAAGAGATTTAATACTCACACTATATTTTAAATTAATTGCAATATTACTTATTTCGTCCATGTGGAATTCAGTTGTTATTTTATGTGTGTTTATCCCTTGATAGATTTTAAGTCTATTAAATATCACTGTGATGACTGTACAGGATTTTAATTAAAAATACACTGTAATTTACTTTATTGCATCCCTTTTGAATACATGGAAGAATGAGGGATTAAATACGAATATCGGTCTTCTTTGGTTCTGCTTTTGCTAAACATCGCTTAATTGCTTTCCAAGAGGATTCAGTTTCAGCAAAAATAAAAAGTGCTTGTCTCACTGGTATCAATGGAGTATAAAATATAGAAGACTACATAACTGCCTTACTGCCCTTTGCTGATTTATCATTTAGTGTTTAAATTATTTTTTATTATTTTGATCACATTTTGTAAGTTCTACTTTTCTATATATTTTTTTATTTTATGGTTTTATTCAAAATACACCAAGGAATACATACTATTAAATTATTACAGAGATAACTGTGAAATAAAACAAATCTTTCAGAGGTTACAAATCACACCAAGGTTAGTTTTCATTTTTTCTGTTTTATATTTTTCTTCCTTAGTTTTGTTTAAAGTGTGCTGCACATGAATGTCAAGTCCTGTGATTTTAGGTTCCAATGAAAGCTCCGTGGAGTAAAATATGTCTTAGTTTCTGTTAAATTTAAACAAACATTATCAAGCTTGCCTGTAATTGTCAAGTGGCCTGGGGCTCTTAGGACCAAGGACCATGGCTCTTGGGAATATAGCAGTAGATGATGCCCTCCAGGTTGGATGGGGGGTGGTGACAGGAATGTAGGACCAAAGGACTTGAATCTTCATATCTTAATCCACTTTGACTGATGAATATTAAATACAGGGAAAGCGAGGGGCGCCAGGGTGGCTCAGTCAGTTGGTTGTCTGACTTCAGCTCAGATGCCTTGGGCTCAAGTCTGATCTCACAGTTCCTGGGTTCAAGCTCCACCACTGGCTCTGTGCTGCCAGCTCAGAGCCTGGAACCCGCTTCAGATTCTGTGTCTCCTTCTCTCTCTCTGACTCTCCCCCACTCACACTCTGTCTCACTCTCTCTCTCTCAAAAATAAATAAACATTAAAAAAAAAAAGTTAAATAGAAGGAAAGTGGAAGTACAGGAGTAAGGTCTCACCAATCTAATATGGCAATATACCATTGTACGTTATTAATACTTAAATTTGTTTGAAGAATTTATGCTACAAGCAGAAAATTCACTCTCAGAGGCTCTTCTCAGTCACAGCACCTATTAAACAGGAAAGATCATAAAAAATGCCACATGGGTCCTTTTTTGGCAAGTGAGCCATGCAGCAGAATTACGTGGATCATGTGTCTTGGTGAAAACCATGCTGGTCCAAAATGCCAGAATGGCAACCAAAATGGTTCCCGTAAATGAGGAGAAGCAAAGTGGACACGGAGCCAACAGCTGAAGCTAAGAAGACATGAGAGGCTGGAAGTTAGCGGGGCCTTGCAGGGTCCTAGGTCTGAATGCCTGGCAGTTGCGATTGGTTACAACTGGGCGTGTGGCTGGACGCATTGCCTTAAAAGGGGCAGAGGAGATAAGGCTGAGGAGCCAGGTGCCCTTGGCTCCTGCACCGTCAGTGTGATGGCCTCCAGCACATCACCAGCTTCACTTTTAGAGTTAAGGGCACTGCCTGTTGACTCACAGGATCCCGTGACCTTAACATGAAGGTGCTTTGACAGAGTTGGTATGATTTACAATGTAAGGAGGAGAAAATAAGCTTTACTTCTATAATATTTAAAAATTAAGATAAAGATAATTACTACAATTGTTTTAATTTTTCAGTTAATAATGGGAAGTTAAACTGAAGAATACTAAGTGCAATTTTAGATTTAATTTATGAATACTAAAAGAATTGGCCTATCGAGTGGGTGTAAGGTTCCTAAATTTTATGTCCCTTTCATTCATTTTTAGAATAGCAAAATTGAATACTCCCAAGAAACAACTCTATATTTATACCTAAGCTGCCCATGTATTTAATAATTTCCTTCCATTGGCTGCCTTTTGTTGTGGTGGTGTCACAAGTATTATGATCTTTGAGACAAGCATTGACTTTTTCCTGTTACAATAGCTATACATCCTTATTGCTTAAAGATTTTTAAAATGTCAAAAGTACTTATTTCAAAAGTACAAAAGAAGTACTTTGTCAAAAAGTACAAAGAAATACTTTTTTGTCAAAAGTACAAAAGAAGAAAACAAAAACGCACCCTAAATCACACTGACCAGAGATATATGTTGTCCATACATATACATATACATATATGTGTGTGTGTGTGCGCGCACATGTGTGTATGCACGTACACATACACAGATATATATAGGAAAGAAAATATATATATTATGGAATATATGTATTCCAGAAAATTGGAAGTTGTCTCTCTCTCTGTATATGTATGTATATATGTATATATATATTTATATATATATTCTAGAATATTATGGCATTTATATATTCTAGAAGTGTACTTTAAAATTTTTTAACAATTACAGGCTTTTAGGGAAATATTGCAATCACTGGAAGTAAATCTGCATGCTTTACATGTAACTTTGACTTTTTGACTTCTCAGGATGTGGTGAGGCTCCTCAGAATGCTATACATCATTTAAAATCCTACAGAGCACTGTGGTGAAATAGAGACCAAATTAAAAAAAATCCTCCCAGCAAATTTCCTAACAAAGATATTAATAATCTTGTTTTCATTCTGAAAATGATCTGAGTATTTTACATTAATTAAGGCTTGCAGCTCTTTGATGTTCCATTTTATCTTGCCAGATTGTTCTCTGGTTAGTTTATTTTCATGAGTGATGATGGAGATTTTTAATCTGCCATAGTCATCAATCTACCATCAATTTGACAAACTGTTACTTAATACCAATGATGTACATAGTATTATGTAGCCGGTAGAAGAAAATAAGACCAGGATTTTATTTGGTTGGGACAGTAGTTTATCCCCAAGAAACACACTGGTATTTATAAATTTGAGAAGAAAAGTGAAGTACCAAGACCATCCCCATACAACAACAAAATGAAAAGTGACTTTGTTGTAAAAGACTCAAATGCAACATCAACAGCCAGTATGAGTTTTTATACGTATATAGCAGTTATCACATGATGAAACAAATTAGAAAAAAAGCTTCACTAAAAAGAATTAGCAAATTAAATTGGAACACAACATGCTTTATCAATATCACACAATCTATTTGTATAGCTAAGCATCTAGGTAGGATAAGGCCATAAAACCCTAGTCTTTCAAGATTAAAAATAAAGCTATAAAACTAAGCAGTGCTACCAAAATAACTTGTTTTTTAAAACTTCTTCTCTGAGATTGCATAAAAATAACTAAATTAACACCTGGGAAAAATCTGGAAATTGACAGTGTGAAGCTAATGAGAGAAGTCATGTCATCCATGTGGGCAGGGCTGTCTAGGTGAGAGAAAGTGATGGATGTCCTTCCTCCTCTGAATGGAGTGATGTCTTTATTCCACTCACAACTAAAGAAAATACCACTTAGATTTTTGACTGGGTGTTGAAAAAGGCACATGTAAAGGGAAAGAATCATTTCTTTTCTTTCCTCCACTGAGTTCCTTTAGCAATGAACTTGGATCTTGAGATGTAAGAAAGACCTTCAGTAATTTATGAGTTCTGTAGCAACCTAAGAGAATTCTTAACCTCTATTTTAAATGTGTCAAAAATAGATGTATATTAGGATACATGGAGGGACAGCATTTTACTAGAAGAAGAAAACAGTGGGGATTAATTCCTCATTTCTCATGCCTCAGGTGAAATATACAGAAGGAGCTAAAGTCAAAACAGACCCCCACTACAGAGCCAGTTACAGTATGAAAAATGACCTTCTCCTGCTTTCGGATCAGATTTTCTGTAACAAATGGAATGTATTAGCATCACAGTCATCTAAAAATATCATTTTTGTCATTTTGCTATAAAGTAAAAAAATAATCCAAAAAGTATACATCATACTGGTTTTTAAATGTTTGTTTGCTTTTTTTTTTTGGTAAGTTTTAATCTGAATTAGGTGACCTATAAAAGATGCAATTGTACCAGGTAATAAAATCAGGTAAAAATCAACTAATTTCATGGAAACTTATAATTTTATAGTTTCTTAACAAAAGCTCTGCTAATACTGCAGAGTGCAGAAACTGTAGTCTACTGAAAAAATAAAAAAAATAAAGTATGTAACTAATTTTTAAGTTCATATCAGATGTTTAAAACTATTACATATATTTTTAACGGCCTCAAATATTCACCAGATGGCAGTCTTTTCCTTAAATGTGGCCAAAAACAAATTTGATCTGCTTTATTTCATCTATTAAAAGAGACAAGTGACTTAGGTGAGCAGATAGCCTGCATTTATCTGACAATGTTAAATTTTAGTGCCTTCTGAAAACATACCCCTTAAAATATCCCTAAGGAAATCTGTTTATTCTTCTAAGGGATCACCTCCGATCATTTTCCTCTATCATAATTTTTTTCCTTTCCTTTTTCCTTATTCAGAGCGAAACTACATTTTATTTGATATATAATAACTTATTTATATTTATTTAGACTTAATTGTGGTTTTATAAGCGTGGTCCTTTTCCTCTCTCCTGACTTCTAGACCTCTCTGAAATAAGGGTCAAACTTCTTGGCTCGACCCAACCTCTCCTAGCTTCACAGCCCTCCTAACCATTATGGGGATATCCAGGAAGTCTTTCCCAAGAAATTTCATTACCAGAATTTAATAAGTTTGACTCCAGTGATCTACATCAGCATCTTTGAAACCTCATCATAACCTAGATATAGGATACAATGTGAATCTTTAGACATTGGTCAAATTGGCATGTTTGGTTCTTGAATGATGATGCTTCTTGGGCATGATGATGATGATAATGATATTACCTCAAATGTAAATACATTAGGCAGTTCATGTGAAGTATTTCCAATTTCTAATTCTCATAATAATTGTGAGAGGTACCCATTACCATTTTTTGCTTCATGTTAAAAACTCACCCTTGGGTCACACAAGCAGGAAAGGATGGAGGGAGGTAGGACTTGAATTCTTCTCCATCTGATTCCAAACCATGGAATATTTCCTCTTATGCAAAACAAGCCTTAAAACATTTATTTATATTTGCATGTGTTTCCTTATTCCACAAAATATTTCAGGTAGAATTAAAGTGATGTGTATGACAAATATTTCTATTTGTTTCTAAACAAAACCTGAATTTTAAGCCTGGCTTAAGAACAGATATTCTCAGTAATTTTTGGCAAGTTTCCTGAACTCTACGCTTCATTTTTCTCATACCTGTACCAGGTGATGTTTCCAGGAGTCAGTTTGTGTATGTGTGTATAGGTGGTGGGGGTGAGGATTATATCAGAATGCCCCTTAATTCCCCCTAATTTCAAAGGCAGCCTAGATCACGGTTAAGTAGAACATGGTATGGTAATGAAAAATTCAGCCTAAACAGGTGCTTCTAGGACATTTGACTTAATGAATACTACCTGCAAGTCAGGCATTAAGTTTAGGCTGAAAAGTACTAAATGGAATATACTTAAAGTGTACTTTTCTAAGACTGGTAATTTAAAGTCAGGCCAGAAGAAGCAAAGGTCCTCAGATAATAAAGGATTAATAGGTTCTGATATTCTAGAATAAAGTTTACAAGAGAGGTATGAGTTAGCAACATTTAATATGTACTTAACTTATCAAATAAAATTTTTAAAAATTTAAGCATTTCATAGGTAGAACTAATAGTTGTGTCTGCACAAAGCAAAAATATTTTATTTTGATTCCATTTAGAGTGAAGAGTATATCATACACAAAAAAATTCATCTCATATGACAATGTGTTTTAGACTTCCCCAAATCCACTGAGTATTTATACGCTTTACTTTGGAAATACAATGGTACTAGTTCCTTCTTTCATTAATGTTAAGTTTCTTCAATATTTGTGTCTTGCAAAGTCTCAAATGGGTATTTCTTCAACGTTAGGGGCACTATTCCTTTACTTTCCCAAAACTGCAGATGTAAAAGCAATTCAAAAATCCATATTGTACAGAAAACAAAATAGATGAGGATGCATATTATGTATTATTTACTTTTTATTTATCTCAAAGTGGCAGTTGATTGCTGAATTAGATTTCTTTAGGTCAAGGGTTTCTTTGTGATCATATACTTTTTAAAGTTTTTTACTTTGTGATCATATTTTAATAATATTTTGGTCACCGTAGGCAGCCAAGCAAACCTTAAAAATAACAGCCCTCCAGGAGAAAATACGTGATTGCTTTATTGAAACTTTGCTCACCCAAACCATTCTGCTAACTTTATTCTGTCTTTTCATCTTGAATTGTTCTCCTGTTGCTCTGCTGTGGGGAAATAGGTTCTACTTACAGAAATGGGTTAGAAAAAATTTAGGGAAGAAAGCCGCCACCACGGGGTGAAAGCACTCGAGGTGTGCTAGCGAGATATTGTAATGGGATCACGAGTAACTTGTTATATCACCTTCAGGAAATTACTTTCCATATGACATCAATATACAATTGTACGTCTATCACAAACTTCACTTGTCCCCCAGACCCTTTGCTTCTCACGTACACAAGTCAATGATTACTGTCTGATTGTTTTCTCCACGTTCACATATGTACGACCATTTTCTTCACATTCACCATGTGGGTAATATCTTGTAAGCTCAATAAATATAAATATGGAGACGAAACCCCTGTTCAGGGCTCTTGTCTCCTCCTGGACAGTAGCCTCCCTCGTATTCAATTCTATGTCTGCTCTCTTGCTGGACAAGAGAGAACTCCAGACTCAGTCTGTGACACTCTGCTACAGCGGAGTTGAAGAAGGAGCAGAAGCCAGTGATTCTACATCAAGAAGAATATGGTGATTCTATATTCCCTGGGCTTAGCACAAATAATAAATACCATAGGGTGAACTATACCAGATAACCTTTAGAATATCTTTCAAACCTAAACAACTATCTATGATTTTAAGAAAAACAGTTCCATTTTCCATTAGTTTTATTATAAAGGTGTGTGTGTGTGTGTGTGTGCGTGTGTGTGTATACACACACACACGCACACACACTGCTGGGTATTGTGAAATTCACCAAGAAGGGAAAAGTGATACATATTTTCAACATAATATTTTAGGCAGCAGAATGAATATTTTAAGCAGCAGAATGAATATTTTAAGCAGCTATCATGGTAGCAAACGAGAGGGACATTTTGTTCCATCAGGGTTTCACAATTTGTCTCACACATGAATGGGGAAAAGGATTTGTGTTGTCTGCAAAATAACTACCTCCAGTCTGGGAGGCGGGGTCCATCTCTGCACACTCCACCATCAGGTTCAGAGACAAGCTCGTCTCTGAGCCCTCAACCTCTGTGTCCAGCCACACACAGGGTGAAGCTGTGATGGGTGCTACTTGACTAGTCATCTTCTACACTCCTGTGAATATGCCCCTCTCACCTCTTCCCAGACATTTCTCAGTGCGCTCGCACTACTCCCTCATTACTGCCAATCATTTTTAAGGTATTTGTGTGTGTGTGTGTGTGTGTGTGTGTGTGTGTGTGTGTCAGAGAGAGAGAGAGAGAGAGAGAGAGAGAGAACAAGGGGGGAGGGCCAGAGAGAGAGAAGGAGACAGAGAATCCCCAGCAGGCTCCGCACTGTCAGTGCCTAGCCCAAGGCAAGGCTCGAACTCAAGAAACTTGAGATCATGACCAGAGCCAAAGTCTGACACTTAACTGACTGAGCCACCCAGGCAACCTCACTGCAGATCTTTTCCTGTGATAATTTAGGGGGAATTGAGGACATCATATAACCAGTTTTGTTAAATCATTAACTTCAAAGCATTTAAAATTGGATTAGGACCCCGGTATGAAGGAATTTCTGGATGCTTCTCTGGAGTCAGGACATAGAGAGATCTTTCTATGTTGCTCAAAGATCAAGTTGTACTCCTAGATTACACCATGTTCTAATGGGCTGGCTGAGCTTGCTGGATATCTGATGGCCAAAGTAACGAGGCACTTTGGCACAGAAAGAGTAAAGACCATGAAAACAGAAAAACCAACTCTCAGATCTCCCTTGGGAAAATTATTCAACTTCTCTGAGCTTCAATTTCCTGATATACAAGACAACAATGTAAAATGGTCTTAAGAGAATGCCTGGTACATTGAAATGCCCAATTACTGTTAACAATTTGTATGGTTATTCTTTGATCTACAACCACCATAGTAAAATGTAATAGAAATTTACAATGCATCTGAACCTATTTGCTTTCTCAAATTACATATTGGTTTTGAGGAAAATTATCCAACACACTGCTAACTGAGGATTCGCTGACATTTTGAGCAGGGGGTAATACACATAACATAAAGTCTAAATAAATGCATCATTATTTCTAATTTATACTTTATTCATCATGGTATTATTGTATTCAAAAGTCACACTTATATTTGATGATACTAAAATTGCTTCACAAGTAAGCCTGTATCTCCAAATCAAACAAATCTATCTACTTCCCCTAGGAAAATCCAGATACCAAGGAGGAATGGCATAATTAGGTTACACATGAGGGGTGAGGTTCCTGCAAAGTTAAATCCACTCCACTCATTCATGATCTCATTTAAGGGGGAAAAAGCTGTGGATTTAGTTGGTAAATTTGCAATTATGAATTTTTCTTATCTTGCAAAAACCACCCATTCCTTCTGGTTGGTTTGAGCATTCTCTCCGAAGGCTATATTCTGTAAACTGGCTCTCATAGGCTCCAGGCTCACAGTTTAGATTTATTGTCAAGTGTTTCTAATACATGATTCAAACAACAGTGACTTGGAACATTGATATATCTAGAAGTTAATTGATCTAGAAAATTACTGCAGAAAGAAAAAATTGTAGTAATGAAAATGAGAGTACTCTTTCTTCCTAACTGCTTGAAAAATTGGTCCTTAAACATTTAAAATTCCACACTACTTAAATCCTCATTTTATTGTGCTTCAGATATTACAGCAATAAAATTTTACTTACCTTGCATCTTACCAGTGAATAAGTAAATATAGTCGGTTGGAAAAGGAGGTATTTTTAAAACAGCTATGAGAAGTTCTAATCATATTTTTTTTATAATTCCCAATTATATTGACACCTTATCTATTTGGTTAATTATAATTGTTAAATGACTCACTGTTATTCCTTAGTGATTAATTTTTCAAATCACTATAATTAATTAAAGTCAATGAATATATGACTTACTGAGACATCATGTTATTATTTTTAGATTTAATCACAACATTTTTAATGGATTTGAGGGGGGGGGGGTTAATAAAAGTGGCTCCAAAGAAAGCTTTTCACCAAAACTCACATTTGAAAGATCAATTTCAATCTCTCTTATTTTTTTAAATAAGTTCTGAATTTTTAAAATGTTATTTTTGTTAATTTTTTGAGGGACAGAAACAGAGTACGAGTGGGAGAGGGGCTGGGAGTGAGGGACACACAGAATTGGAAGCAGACTCCAGGCCATGAGCTGTCAGCACAGAGCCCAGTGCAGGGCTTGAACCCATGAACCACAAGACAATGAACTGAGCTGAAGTCAGACGCTTAACTGACTGAGCCACCCAGGTGCCCCTCAGTCCTCTCTTAATTTTAACATAAACTCACTCTTCATACCAGCACTAACCCTTCACAATGCATTTGCTTTGGGGAATATGTAGTCTCTTCAATGAACATACATATTTTTAATTAAATTAAATGTAATAAGCATAAAATGATCTAATGGTACCAAGGTGGAGGGACTTACTGAGCTCTCTTAATGCTAGGTACTTCAGTGTGTTAACTAATGTTTCCAATTACTTGCTGAGTAAGGACTATAATCCTCCTTTTACGTATGAGAAAGTCAAGGCCCTAAAACCTAAAGGATCTGCCTGAGATTATAAAACAGGATTTATATCCAACTCTTTCTCTCTCTTGATTCTCTTCACTATATTTCACTCCTCTGTCCGAAACCAGAGAATAAGGGCTCCATTTTGTGTACCTTTACGGTGGAATGGAAATGTCTCAATGCTTGGAGTTTTGTTTAATTGTTTGAGGTTTTTTTTTTCCCCCACTTGATTTTTAGAAAAAGGCTAAAAGCCCTTTACTCTTGTGGGTTCCAAACATATTTAATGATGATGATGATGATTTGACTTTCATAGTAAGCGTGGTATGCTGAAAAGGAAGAGTAGGGGCATGTGGCTCAAAGGGATTATTTATAATTGGCTGGTCCTCGAGAAGAATAAAATGTCAATGTAACTATGGAAGTTAAATGGTGCATTATTTTATGAGTCAGAATGACCAGTTAGCTTATGCTACATTGTCATATTAACAGTACACCATAGTCTGTCTTTTAAAAATTCTTCCATTTGGGACAGAATTATTCATATCTCTCATGATTGCCATTTGCCAGCTGACTAAACACAATCTATGCTCCATGTTAGATTAGCTTTCAAACTCCCTGCTGTGGAATAATAAGACTCAATTTAATTTTTAGACTTCCAAAGTGCTTGTTAATAAAAATACTTTATATTGGTTACTACTTTACATCATAAAAAGACTTCAAATTGGTTACTACTTTACATATTAGGGGATAAATTTCAGCTTTTTCTTTCTAATGGTAGATTCAGACAATATTGTAGACAACCTTTCTGTTGACAGTCTAGATCAGAATAGAAAGTAAAATTGATGAGTTATCTACTATGTCACACAACAGGGTAATAAGTATTTTTGAGGGAGAACGTCTTTAATACTTTACTGTATTTCTCTCTTGCCCGTTTTCCTCTCAATCTTGCTCTCCCTGAATTTTGATCATTCCTAAGATTACAGTTACGTTTATATGTAGGTTCACTTGCTGTCAATATCCAAGCTGTAATAAAAACAAATAGGAAGGGTAACCTCAATTGGTTAACTACCAAGGAAGGTAAATGTGTTCATTCTGTAAGGGGCAGCTCTGAAGACTAGGGCATAGAGTGTCTTAGCGTACATCTTCCTTTATCAGGCATCAACTGAAGTTCATGGGACTGCAAGAAGGCAAATTACTTATTCTAAAGCCCAATGAGGAAAACAAAATTAATGCAAGAGTTCAAAGTCAACTTTTCAGGGTATCTATAGTCCTGAGGGAGAAAGCAAATGGTTTCTATCTGAGAATTTTAGATTTCTTTTAAGAATAAAGTTCTCTGCCCAGTAGCCAGAGATATACTTATTAGTACTGATATCAACTGAAAAAACTATTCTTTATTTTTAGTCAGCGGGGCATATTTTGGGTTGGATGTATATTTGCATGACATACTACTGCCAATATCCTATTTCAGACCCTGATTTTCAGATCGCATAATAGGCACTGTTTCTAAAGTCACAAGTTGTATTAGCAAATCTACTGAAACTATTTTTAAAAAGTTCCTGTACATGCACTGAAGTAGAAAGTCAAAGAGTGAACTGAATTAAATTCTCCTTTGCTCTCTCTGAGTAGGGTTTCGATGATTGCATTTTTCAAATGAAAAAAAAAAGTCATGCACTCTAGAGGGTAAATTGCTAATGCTTAATTTCATCTTCGTTGCATATGTTGTGTCATTAACATATATACTTGTTAACAAGAAGGCAGATTATGGCATAATACAGTAATAACCGTATATTATGCTGTTATTATATGTTACCTTATAAAATACCTTTATGCAATTTGAACACCACCAGACTTTAAGAAGCAAGTAAATAAATACTATGATTCTAATTAACAGCCAAGAAAACCAATGTGCGGAATGATTGGGAGATCTGTCCTCTTAGAGAGTGGTGAATGGGGCTGGAAGTCAGCATCTCTATCCCTCAGCCCTGCTCCTTCCCAGCACTTTATAGCTGCTAATGACTTTGTTATTCCTTAGTATTTATTGAGCATCCAAATGAGAAATGATATTATAATATTCAAGATAGAGACACAGCCTGAGTATAGAGATCTAGAGACTCTTGTAAATTTATCTAACTCATATCCCAAACTAGGATAATTAATGATGTAAATGATTCCCATTCAAATTGTTGTAGTGCCTATAACTGGGAAGCATATAGTTATCTTTCATGACTCCTGAGTTCCAGCACTGATATTTCCTGCTTTTGTGATCTGGAACATGTCAATTTTACCTTTTTATTCCTTCATTTCTCCATCTATAAAGGGGGATAACAATAGCACCTACCTTCATACAAAACTCTTACCACAGTTCTGGGCATAGTGACAGGCTTGATGAATATTGTCTAGCATTATTACTGTTTTTATAATTATTATTTTTATTTTCACCATCATCATTCAGACTATCTCAAAGTTCATTGCCAGCTATGAACCTGGCATAGGTACACATGGGTATGTACTATGGGTACATACTGGGAACGTCTTTCCCTCTTTTGTAAAATGAAGTGATTGGGTTAGATAATCTCCAAGATCTCCCAAAGTTATAAAATCTGATATTCTTTTTAGTAGAGCTCTAAAACAAATTTCTTCAACTGAAGTACTCCAGGCTTAACTGTTGAACTAATCAGTAATGTTTAGGAAATTTTTTTTTCCCAAAGAAGGGAAAAATATAATAAACATATTAGTGAACCTGGGAGACTCTCATATATTAAATATCACGTAATCATTAGTATTTAAGGACATTAATTTAAATCTCCTGAAACCCAGTTTGGCACAGTAGAGTTCAATACCTAACATACGATATACAACCACAGGCATTTTCTAACTTTCCACTTCCTCTAAGTAAGTGGTTCTTACAGTGCTGTCTCCAGACCAGCAGCATTACTATCACCTGAGTACTTGTTGGAAATATAAGTTCCAGGGTCTCATTCCAGACCTGCTGGATCAGAGACTCTTGGGGTGGAATCCAGCAGTCTGTGTTTTATTAAACCCTTGCAGTGATTCTAATGATGCTGAATACTGAGAACCACTTTGTAAGTGAAGAATGGAAGAGAAAGCTCTGTTTCTGATAAACGTTTACTGAAGCAGTTGAAAGTGTAATTGAATGTGGCCTTGAATCTGGCCTTAGATGACGTCAAAGAGAAAGGTCTGCTAGAAATAATTAAAAGTCAAGTAACCAATCAATTGGCTCAAAATGGGGCTAAAAAGTCACTCTCAATTATTCCCTGCAGAGAAGTAAGGTACTCAGAAGGTTAAAGAAAAGTCCAATAAAATTACCAGAGAATATCAGAGTAATTGTAGCAAGGGAGCAGTCTACATGAGAACACATAACGTTCCGTCTTCTTGCTTAGTGTAGAGAACCACACATTCTCTATGCTGTCTACTAGATGAAAGAAATTAAGTATTACTCTTTATACTTTGTGATAATAAAATAAAAACAAAACATTAGAACTCAATACCCTGATTAATGTTGGTCTACATTAAATGTGGAAGGAAATATTTAATGATCTGTGTCCATCTATTTATCTAGCACAACTGAAACATCTTCATTAGATGCTGCATTGAGACAATCTTTTAACAGGCTAATAACCACAAGCATTTAAACAATTTATAAAGGCAAGAAGAGAAAATCAATGTCAGAGCGATAGGAAAAGAGATGACTTTATTTGTCTCAATGTCCTCACTATCATCTATGTATCAACCCTAGACCACTTTCTTAAGTCCAAAATTTCAAATTGCCTCCTAGATGTCAATTTCAAGAAAATAAAAACCGAGTATATCCAATCAGGTTCCATAGACTATGTCCCATAGTCTCTATCCCAGTGAATGCTGTTAACTTTTCCCAGGTATATATCCTTGAACACCCTTCCTCCTTCTTCTTCAGGCCCTTCTCCTGCCCCCTTATGCCCTCTACCCACTAATAGTTTGTATTTACCAAATCCAGTCAGTAGAATTCATCATTACCTGAGGATTTATTTCTCCTTCATCTTTTCCATTGTGATGATCTTTTTTTCATATCCCCGTGATATTTTCCTGTTTCTTTTCACAACTAGATCTTAAGACTCCAAAGAACGGGGACAATGTCTGCTCCCTAGCGCCCAAGACAACAACACCAGGCAGAGTAGGCGTATGCAAATTATAAATTGTTCCCTGGTGAATGTACACAAACTAATCTGAAAATCTCATGGCCCCTATGACTTCAGGATGCCATCACACACAGCATCTTGTTCCAGAGAAAGAAATTAATCTGTGAAAAACTTACAAAAGAAGAATATATTTCCTAATCCACACCTGTCACATTTTAAGTTCTTAAGTGTTCTAATAATCACATTTGTATAATTTTTATATTATATCCTCTTTCTTGACCCATTTTAGGACAAATTCATCTTTTTTTTTTGCCTAGTTGGATACTATTGTTTTCAATAGTATTAATATTTGGCTTTAGGGACCTCAACAGAATTAATGGCAATGTGTTCCAGAGTCTTCGGGGGGATAACCATGAGACTAGAAATTAGACAGATTATAATGATACACAAAATGGCTTACAACAATCATAAGAATCATCTAAGCAATTACAATTTATAAGAGAAAGGATTCCTGTCAAGAACATATTTGCTGCATACAACACACTGATTTATGGAGGCTATTATTCCAAAAGATGTTGGCTGTACCTAAGTGATGTAGTATCTAAGTAAATCACAGATAAACAGCCAAGCTCTAAAGGGATTTACTATCCCCAGCCCCCCAGCCTGGACAACATCTTTTGCGTGCTACATTGTATACATTTTATGTTCTCACAACCTCACTTTCATTGTACAATGTACCAGGAACTCTAGGGGTAGGTTGGATTTGCTCTTTCAAAATTACAAAGTTCAAACAAAAAGATACATTTTTTTTTGTTTATTCTCAGTGCCTTCACCCAGGAGGAATTCTAGAATGTACAAATAGAAAAGGAAAATTCTTGGCCAGCAAACAGATACAAGAGAAATCTTCCAGAAACACATGGCCTGGGATATTTCTGACTCCTGGCACACTGCAAACCTTTACTGCCTTTTGTTAATAATCAGGGTTCAGATCAAGTGCCTGGAAGGAGCCAGGACCTACTTGTGAGACTAGTTTAGCTCAGAAGTTGAATATCTTCCAACAAACACTCTCATAATAGCAGATATCTTCTCCAGACACCAAATTACTCTGGCCAGAACAAATGTCATTTGCTAAAGAGACACTGAAATGTATGGCCAGTGTTCTCTAAAAAACAGCACTAAGGTTATTTAGTAATAAATGTAAAGAATGCATTTAAGGACAATTTTGTTCAATAGATTTGTTGCAATTTACAATGATCCAAAAAAAAAAAAGTTAAACCATTAAAAAAAAAAAAAGATCCAGACCACCGTCGTGACACCTCTCTTATGGTCGCCTATATAGACCAAAAACAAGAGGGTGTACAATATAAGGCCATTGTTATTAGAAACGATAGGCTATGATTGCAGAAGGAATTTCAAAATCACAGGGTGACTGAAGAAGTAGCATCTGAACTTACACAGATGAAAACAGACTTCTACTCACTCCTAGTTGTGTCCTGCACTCTCTTAGTGGTAAAAACCTGGGATATAACATATATCTTTAGGTGTTACCATTACCTGCCCACTTCTGTCCAGGTGAAAGGACAGACGAAACAAGTGAATTTTCTACCAGTAAAATGTTAGCAGTATGATGGAAAGGGAACACACAAACAATTGGATATAAAACAGACAACAAAAAGCCAGTAACCCAACAAGCCGAGAAGTATTGTCCTTGTGGAGTGTGGCTTTATGAAGCTTAGGTTCAGCCGAGGGGAAGTGGTGGGCATGCATAAAAATGGACCATAGAACACAGCGAGACCTTTTTCCAGCCATGAAGTTTTCTACAAATAATGGCGAGCATCCTGATAAAAGTCCTCCAGGAGAGCAGATATAACAGTAGCCACAGCAGAATTTGCTTTAAAAGAATGTAACATCTCCTAACAGTCTATCATTGGCAGAGCTTGTGCATTATCCAATACGGCAGAAATCGCTAGAGTGTAATAACACGTTTTAAGATTTTACTTTAAAAGACACATTTTGAGTCACTACAGTTTGTGCAATGTCTTTGCAATTAGTCTATTAGACTTGATGCAGGGAAGTGAAGAGTTCAGTGTGAGAGGAAAAAGGATCAAACAGACAATTCAGATACAGGGCAGTGACAAAGGGAAGAATCTAGACAGAGAAAAAGCAGATTTCTTGTTTCTGTCCATGATTTCTTCACTTCCTTAGCTGTTAAAACAAACAAACAAACAAAAACAAAACCCAAACAACAAAAAAACAGGAAGATAGGGAAAAAAACACCCCACAAATTGTATGTAGAATTGTGTGCCTTTTTAGTTTATTTTCTACTGATGACACTAAGATATAGCTACACTTTGGCATTGGTAAATTTAATACAGTTAAGCCTATAGTCAGAGTTTAGTTATTTTCTAACAATCCTTTTTTTTTTAATTTGCCTCAATTTAAAAGAATCCACTAGAGTTTGCTAATGCACAGTATCAAAATTAAGTGATAGAATTCACTTTCGCAGTAAGATGCAGAGTCCCAGAACAGGCAAACAAATTAAACAGGAAAAGAGCAAAAAGAATTCAGCCGGTTGCTGTAGAAAGTTGAAAAATGAAAGAGGAAAAATAGCCACACACACAGAGTGAGCCCCAACAGCATTCTAGGCTGAGCATTACATAGAAATGTTTCCAGTGTAAGGGAAGCCAACACAGGCCATTTTGTTTTGCTTTTGTTCTCACTCAAGGTCTGATTTGCCAAGCAGGGGGTGCAGGTGCTGGTGACTGTTGGTGGGTAGTAAGTGTGTATCTACCAGTAATTGTCTATCACAATAGTTCTGACTTCAATTCTTGTAATTCTTAAAATCTGGGGAGAATTTTAACATCCACAGAAACCTTCTGCAAGTAAAATATATTAAAAATGGTGCTTTTAAACATACCTGTTTTTCTCCACTGGGCTTTTTGTGATTCAGTAACAGCTCAACAGCTCCAACAACTTCTTTCCTAATAGCGTGTAATAGAGCATCTCCAACATAGACATTAAAGCTTAAAAGTAGTTCGATGAGCTCCAAGTTCTCATTTTCAATTGCAATGAGGAGAGCAGTTCTTCCAAGAGGATCAATGCAATTAATATTGATTTTAAAATAAATTTCAGCTTCCTCCAGGGATTTCTTGACACTTGCATAATCTCCCTTTTCCACAGCATTTAAGTAGGCTTTCTCTGATGGTGAGAGTTCGGATTCCGCTCGGACTATCCTTAGAGGGATGCGATCTCTGTAGGGGGCATTCACATTTCTTTTGTAATAGAACTGAGCCATGTTTCATGCCATGCTATTTCCTTGTCTCTGAAAGTGCAAACAGAACCCCCAAAAACACAAGGATTAGTGCTAATACCCTTTTTAATCAGTATGTGTCACACTTAACAACTAACTGTAATGCCAATAACAACAATTATACCATCATTCTGTAATCGATTTTTTTCCTCCTTAAACAATGCAAATAGGCTTAATAATTATTCAGTTATCTAGAAATGCAAGTTACAAAGTCCTAGTCTAAAAGGAATAAAAAATTGGAAAAGTTACTTTAAAAGTGGCATCTGTCAGAGGAGGTACCTGTAATTTTTGGAAATTATTTACAAAATTTATCGTAAATATATACAGTTTTTAACAGAGAACCCTGAAACTTAAAGGTTGTATCTTTGAGGTCCTAAAAAGGAACCAGGGATATTCAAATGTATCATTCACTATCAATTTTGCTAAACATATAGATGCTATTGAAATTATGAAATATCACTATCTTAGTAAAATGCTTTTCATGTGTAATGTATCTATTCTTAATGTCATTAAGTACTGACATCAAAGTTAATATGAATTGATGATATCAATATCAATGAAATATACTGAGCCTGATGAGTATAACTGTTTATCCCCTTTGTAAGTGAATTCACTTGAGGGGAATGAATGTGTATTGATGACATTAATGATCAAGGTGAGTCTAAGCAATTTCCCAAACGAAGAATTTAGAAATGTTCATGTAGAGAAAGTTTATTATGAAAATGCTATTTTCTTAATTCTATTACCTTGATATCATGAAACAATAAACCACAAGACAGAAATATTTTCATTATATAATGTATTATTTGGAAGTTATAGTAAAGATACAGTTGAAGATGAAGGAATTATTTTAAATAAATAAAAGATCATCTTAAGATAGATTAACAAGAACGAAGTCACTAGCAATTATATTGATTTAGTATTATCCTACTGATACAAACTTGCAGAAAAATCTATTATGTTTTTAAAAATTTTTATTGCTACTAGCTCCTGATTTCATATTTATGATCTGAACTATTTTATTATTCTATGTCATTTATATTCAACCTACATGTTTATTTACATACATTTACTATTAAATTAAAATTAATGGAGGATTCTGGGTAGCTGAACATGCATAGTCATCTTAATTGATCTTTTTAGACCTAATCATTTTATGAGTAAATTAACCTGATTTGAATAATACTTTAAAGGTAGATTAAACATGTATTGAATGAGCAAATGTGATTACCTTTAATGGAATGTTTTCAATTTGGGAAATTATGCATCATTTGCATGCTACCTCAATTTAATAGGAATTTCCGTTATCAAGTAGTTAAGTTTCACTTTTTGATGTTTCAGATTATTAATCACAATTTCTCAAATATTGAGGTTCATCATATAATACACACAACTTTTATTTCCTAATTTGTTCCTTTCTGACATTAGGTTTAGTATCTTATTAAGGCCCTTTCATAGATGAAGCAAATGTAAGAATCTCATAAGCCAAAATATTTTTCTCAAATATTTCACATTTTATTAGCCTTGGTGTTTTAAATGTATAATGACCAACTACACAGCATACTATACACTCATTTCTGCAATTTCAGACAGGGGGTATTGTGAGTTCTTTAAATGGTAATGTTAATTTTTCAGAGGAAAATTTTCAACTGTATTACTTTTAGGTGTGCAAATTATAATCAAGCTTCAAGCTTGGTATTTGGAGGTCCTCCAGTATTTGGAGATGTTTTAACTCACTAGAATCATGGGATAGAATTTATAAATTTATATTATGGGATAACAAGGACAATTTAATATTCTAGCATAAATAAAACTACAATAAATCAAGATTATTACGATCCTACATATCTCATTATAACTTTCTGATCCCAAATGCCAGCACTTCCCTCCCAATCCATGTTAGCATCAGTAAGAGTGTGTGGAATCAATGTCAATGGTTTTCACATTGTAATTTTACCAGGACTACAACATAAATGCTTCATAATGATAATAAGTGGCACTAATATTCCATTTCAATGCTCACTTTGTTTATTTGCTCACTTTGTTCTTACTCCAGACTCTTGGAAAAATACATAAACATTCCTTTTTAGAGCTGCATTCAAGCTTTGCCACCGATAGTTGTTTTGCTTAAGACTAATGTTTCAAAGTAACTTACCGAAAGTACAGGTTAAAAGAAGAGATGAAAATACACACACACACACACACACACACACACACTTTGCAGAACTTTGTCTGAATTGTTACTCAGTCAAGATTAAAAATCACCCTAGAGAATGGAATATTTTTATTTTATTTTATTGCATTTACTCTATTTTGTTAGTGATGATATCAAATAATTAGATAGTGGAGGGGCCTGGGTGGCTTAACAGCGAATGACTCTTGATTTGGACTCAGGTCATCTCAAGGTTTGTGCGATCGAACCCTGCATCAGGCTCTGTGCTGACAGCATAGAGCTTGTTTGGGATTCTCTCTCTCTGCCCCTTTCTCAAAATAAATAAATAAACATTACCAAAAAGAATTAGATAGTAAATAGCATTTGACTTCTCGCTTTTAACGCACAGGATGGGGAGTGTTGGTGGTTTAGTGGTGAGCATAACTACCTCCCAAAGCTCAGGATGTCAGTGACAATGAAGAGACTGGTGAACAACAGAGAAGGTACTGGAGAAGTTGGGGGAGAGGAGAACAGATAATGAGAAATTAGATTTATTAAAATCTATTTCATTTAATCCAGATAACTGCCATAAATGTAAACTCCATAAGGACGGGTTAAGACATGATACTGCCCTGAAAGGAAGACATATTCTAGTGAATGAACACTGTGTTCAAAATGTGAACTAGGTATGAGACGTTACATTCGGTTACCTGTTTCTCCATCCGTAAAGGGGGCAAACAACACTATCAAAGGAATGAGTAAGAAGAATCAGTGTCGGCGCTGAAAAAGATCTATTAACAGTATTGTCGTCTTTTAGTTTCTTGGGTTTGAAACAAATATAAGACCTCACATTGAGAAAGACAGATGGAATTTAAATATATTAAAATTTTAAATACATTCAAGAAATGAAATTTAATGATTTACAATGAATTGCAAAACACACACACATAAAACAATTCTGGTTAAGACTTTAGAAGAGTGAGGAAGATTATATAACTTTTCATTACGTAGACTTTAGACAAGTCTTGGATTATTTGAGTTGCAGGGATACTAATAAAAGGACAAAAATCAAGTTTAACTTTTGGAAACTGTGATAGACGGATGTAACAGTGAGTGTAAGGTGCTGATAAGGCTGATGGAGTTCCTGAATTGACACATTTATCAGCAACTATGGAATTGCTACTGGATAGAAAGTCTGTAAAAGAACAGAAGGCTCAGTACAGCAAAGATCCTGACCTAAAGTGTGTGAATCAATGCCTGTTCCTGGTCTTGAACTTTCAGAACGAACTTTCTGGAAAGGAGAAGATGTTTTCCCCCATTAAATCACAGAACTGAACAGATTCTTTGATTTCAATGCCCCCTGTAGAACACACAATCTAGAAGTGAAATGAATGTTTCATTGTTATGTTTCAAAGACTCAGAAGAGAGATGGGAAGTGATGGGAAAAAAACCCTCAAATTCTGCAATGTGAATTTTTAATTAACTGAAATTTTATTTTCTGTAAATGCATTGGGAATTAAAACCATCAAAAAGGTAGACTGTCATCAATCCCAAGAGAAATTAAAAAAAAATTGTCACTAGATATGAGAACCACAATTACCTAAGCAACATAATGATATACAGAAAAATAAAAGTTCCAATATTTACATGGATCAGAAAGCATATTCCCTGGAGGATGGACTTAGTTGCTTGGTGGAAAGAACAGTGCGCTCCCAAACAACACAAGGGAAAGAAAATATGCAGAATACAGAAATCTCCACTCTTGAGCAGAAATCATTAAAGTTAAAAGAAAAGTTCCATATATATATATATATATATATATATATATATATATATATAATATTTTTTAATTATATATATTATATATGTATATATGCATATACACACGTAAATATGCATATATATATGTATATACATATATATATGTAGTTTTTTATTTCCTAGGTTACTGTCAAAGCATTCATGTTTATAGGTTGACTTCATCACACCATGAGAAATCTGACTACCATTTTTTGTTAGGGTACTACTACATATATTTAAGTTGCTTTTGTACTTTTTCTGGACTCTGGTATGAAATAACATTTTCTCAGATAATTTGCTGACATTTGATCCAATTCAGATTTTTATTTTTGGCTATTGGTATAGTACATTATCTCTATAATCTTTGATATAATACACACTCCACATAAACACCAAATGCTCTAATCTTTGGTACCACTTTGAATTCCAGACCTGTTCCTACTGTCTTCAGGCAAGATACCACGTGAACATTTCAGTAGCTGTAAGTCTTGTACCAAAAGTGCCACATAATTCACTGAAATGTTTTGTGACTTAGCCTGACCAAAACCCAAGTGACTCTTGTTTTGATGTTGTAAAAGCACACTGACTACCAAATTCTTCTGAAAGGTTTTAAGGATATTTCTGTGAATTTCAAGAAGTTCATGCTATATTACCTTATGAAAAGAAAAACACTTTACTAACTAAATATTACAACATCCTAAGATTTTAAAGGAGGAAGTTGGGATTATGCTTATGTTTAAAATGGAAGCCCCTTATGATTTAACAAGTACCAAACTTAAAACTAAACCCTAAATATTCCTATTTAAAAACAAAACAAAACAAAACAAAAACAAAACAGTACCTAGGAGAATGCATTTGCAGGGCAAAAAAAAAGTTATTTATCTTGATTTTTATCTCATGGGATTTAGAAAACATGTTTTAGAAAGTATATATAGCTGTCAGAGTTTGAATTTCCACCCTGAGAGTTAGAATGTGCATTGATATATTCCTGTTTTTCCCTCCAATTTCAGAGGAAAGGATGCTCTCTCTCTCTTTGCTCAGGCTGCGAATCCCGCTGCCTGAGGAGTTTTCAGTCATTGCCACTTCTCTAAAACTTACATCAGCCCCTTCCTTCTTTCAGACCTTAAACTTTTCTCTGCATACTGAACTCAGATATATACAGGTACCTAATTTTCAGAAAGGTATTTTTTAAAGTAGGTGTAAATGTTTTCTCTGTATTTATTTGTTAATTTTTTTTCATTTTATTTATTTGAGAGAGAGAGAGAGAGCACAAGTGGGGGAGAGGAGCAGAGGGAGAGAGAGAGGGAATCCCAGACAGGCTCCACACTCGGCGTGGAGTCTAATACGGGACTCGATCGGACAACCCTGGGATCATGACCTCAGCCGAAATCAAAGATGCTTGACAGACTGAACCAAGAGGCGCCCCTTTCACACAGTTATTTTAAAATTCTAATTATCTTTGGCAATTATCTCTCTCTCATCTCTGATTTTCTTTATTTTATAAAGTTTAACCTTATCTCTCATTTACTCATTTACTCTCTCTAAGATAGTACTTATTGCCATCATGGAATAAATATTTTCCTTAAAGTCAATCATGTCCTGCTAATTGGCAGATTCATTTTGATGCTTTTTAGGCCACATGATACTTGGCTTTCCAGCAGCCTTTCTAAATAAGATGTGCCTCCCCTTGAGTTCTCTGATGCTCTTCTGTAATGTTCTACCTTCTGCCTACACGTGATCTCTCTCCGTAGTCCCCCGGCTTGTTTTCCTTCCATCTAAAGCCTAAATGTTTGTTAATACCAGGGTTCTGCCCATGGCTCTTTTCTCCATTTGTCACTCTCATTAGCAATTTTCATCTGTTACTCATTATTCAAAATGTTCCATAAAATCCATATATGTTTTTAAAGTATGCTGTTATGTTTTCAGTATGTTCTAAAATCCATGTTCCCAGGCCATACCTCTCTAAATGTCTAGACACATGCTGTCCAGTATGGTAGCCAGTAGTCACATGTGACTATTTAAATGTAAAGTAACTAACATTAAATCATGTTAAGGATCATTTCTTAAATCTTACTGGCCATATTTCAACTGCAGTATAGCATTTCCTGTGTGTAATGCTGACTGACTTTATCTCCTCGTTATTATTGGCTACACCAATATCCTTCCAAATCATCTCACTGATATTATTCTTGCATCCTCTCTAGCCTCCACAATGTCAGAGACCTAATCATGCTAAAATGTAAATCTGATCAAGTCACTCTCTTATTTATAACTCATAAATGACTGATAATCGTTCACAGGAAAACATACTAACTTATTACAGAATATTGGACTCTCATGATCTGGTTTCTAAATGCCTTCTTGTATGTATTTCCCAAGACTGCTCTTGGAAAACCGTATTTCACATTGACAAACTACTTGGCTACTAAAGCTCTAGGCATTTTCTCATACTGTTCTTTACAACAGGAATACCTTTCCTTCCCTTGAGCGTCTGGTAACTCCTGCCAAGTTTTAAAGACTCCTGTGAAGTATCATAGCCTTGAGGACTTTTCTTCCCTTCCTCCTAAAGAGGGGTTATATGGCGTTTTTTATGGGTCTTTATAAACTCTGTGGACCTCTTAGATTTAGAACTTTTCTTATTTACTGTATAGAAGACATCCATATGTCAAACATTGGCAATACCATGGTGAATGAAAGCCAAAATCTTTGTACTCATAGAGCTTATGATCCGTGGAAGAGGATCCACAGAAATTTAAAAAAGCAAAGGTGCAAACTGAATAATTACAATTTTGTTAAGGTTATAATGGAAATAAATGGTGAGAGGCTATGGAGAAGCATGGCACAGGGGAAGAAGAGATGGAGAGTTGCATGAGGTAGGGTGGTCAAGGGTGGCCTCTCTGTGACATGAAAGATGATGAAATGCTAGCTAGATAAAATGTGAACAGTGCAGAGAAAACCATTACACTAAAAGGATCTGAAAGTGAGAAGACGGTGAGGCAGGAGGAACATTTTAGTGTGTGGAAGAGGCCAGCTTGACTGGAGTATAGTGAGTAAAGGAGAGAATGGAGGAGGTGACTCTGCAGCCCACAGTGTGGGGTATGAATTTTGGAAAGCATTCTAAGCATAATAAGTTACTGAAGGGCTTTGAGCTGGGGAGTGACTTGATCCAATTTCTGTTTTTAAAGGTCACTCTGGCTGCTAATTGATTTGGAATTGTTCAAGAGTGGAAACTAAAAGATCATCTGCTAGTAAACCAAGTGAGTACCATCAAGAGTCTATCAGGAAAGAGTATATATTAACCTCTATGATTAAGAATGTGAAACTCTCGGACTCTGATCGTGGTATAATGCTGATGGGGAATTAAGTGTCTGCCCATATTTTATTGAGTTTACTCATATTATTACATTATTGAATATATTTTGAGTAATGTTACTCTAGCCGTCTTTCCCATATCTATATTTTTTCCCATAATTTTATAGAATTTGAAGTTTTTCAGGAATACACCTGCCATTGGGTAACAGGGTTGCATATATACATATTGCTGTTACTACATCAGAAACATTTGTACTTCTTTCATTGTGTCAAAGATGTTGATACTTGGCGTTTGACAATGAAAGTGTCACATGGTAAAAAAAAAAGAAGCATTAAGAAGAAATGTGGGGAGAAACTATGCATGTTGCAAATACATAGTATGCACATTTCAACAAAGAAAGACTAACCTAGTTTCAAAAATGACTTATTCAGCAGCAAAATGCATTCAAAGTACCCCACCACACTCAGATCCTGTAATCCACAGCTGACCTTCAGTTTCTGAAATTGTGTGTGTGTGTACGTGTGTGTACGCGCGTGTGTGTGTGTGTGTACGCGCACATGTGCGTCTATGTACTGTCAGGGTGGTAATTGTTGTCTTTAGCCCAAGACAAAAAGAAATGTATCTTTTAGTGATAGCAAAAATAATATAAAATGCTTAAATTTGGATGCACATATAAAATTTTTGATAAATATATGACCCCTTTATTTTAAAAAATACCACTTACATTACTTCAAGAGGTAAGAAAGGATACTGTGTGGCTTAGGGGTTACTGCTGGTAGTGGCTGTGGTGGGATGTGTGTGTATGTGTGTGGGGGGGGGGAAGAAAGAGAGAGAGAGAGGTAATTGAACTTGTATTGAAAGTTATTGTTGTAGTAATATATCAATAGGGAAGCATGACAGATCAGTGCAGGAAATAGAAAAATAATAAATAATGTTGACACAACTGGTTAGAAGTTTTAGAAATAATTATTTTGGAACACCATGAACATAGATTCTAAATGAATTTAAAAGTGAAATATTGAAACAAATGAAATTTCAATGGCGAAGAGTTTTCTAAGCAAAAAGCATTCGAGAAATGACTATGAAAAAGACTTATGCATACAGAGAATTAAAAAAACTTAGTATCCAAACATAATACACAAAATTAAAAGGCAAAACAAGGGAAATTATTCAAAATAAATATGACTGAGAAGAGCTTATTAATAGAAAAGAAAAACACTAAGATTCAAAGAATAAAAAGACCAGCCTCCTCAGAGAAAAAGAAATCCAAGTGGAAAATATCATTTGAAAATGCATTCTACTTTTCTGACCTCTAAAATGGAGAAGTTTACCAGCATGATAAAAGATATCGCCTGCAAAATGTGATCAGATTAAATACAAAAGAATAGCCAATACCAGAAAGGATTCGGTGAAAATACTTCTAAGTTGCTGGTGATAGTTTAAACTGAAAAGGAATTGGAAATATGTGTGCCCATCTTTGGAAGGATTCAAACCCTTCACCCTAGGAGTATCTCTTCCAGGAATTCACCCTGGAGTTATATTTTACAAGGCAGGCAATAGTTACAAGGCATACATAAATAAGTATTTTTATTTATGCACACAAAAGAAAAATAACTGTTATCTATTGTTGGAAACAACTGGAGAGACTCAAAAGTCAATAATTGTCAGCTAGTTCAATTAAAAGCTGAATATTCATTTAATAAAAAATGTGTAGCTATTAAAATAACATGTTTTAAAGGTTAATGTCACACAAAATAATCATATTATGATAAGTGCTAATCATGGATAACATTTTCAACACAAGATTAGCACCTGCAACAATGATAAAACTTATAAGAAGGAGATAACTATACTCACAATTAAGAAAGGTTACCTATGTGGGGTCGGGGGGATGCCTGGGTGGCTCGGTTGGTTAAGTGTCTGACTCTTGATTTCAGCTCAGGTCATGATCTCATGGTTTGTGAGTTCAAGCCCTATCTTGGGAACTGTGTTGACAGTGTGGAGTCTGTTTGGGATTCTCACTCTCCCTCTCTCTCTGCCCCTTGCCAGTCATGTTCTCTCTCAAAATAAACAAATAAACTAAGGAAGGAAGGAAGGAAGGAAGGAAGGAAGGAAGGAAGGAAGGAAGGAAGGAAGGAGGGAGGGAGGGAGAGAGGGAGGGAGGGAGGAAAGAAAGGAAGGAAGGAAGGAAGGAAGGAAGGAAGGAAGGAAGGAAGGAAGAAAGAAAGAAAGAAAGAAAGAAAGAAAGAAAGAAAGAAAGAAAGAAAAGAGAAAAAGAGAGAAAGAAAGGTTACCTATGGGTAATAGGTGGTTTTTGTTCTGATTTACATTTTCTAGGTTTTTGATAAAGATGATACAATGATTTTAGTTTTTAAAACAGTCAAAGCAGAATACAATGTTCCTCTTTATTGATTTTTATAATATGCCAGAGAATATTGTTTTAACATTACCATGGGAGCTCTTAGCATTTGGGGGGATAAAAGTAGATGCCCCTGTAACCTCTGAGATACATACACACACACACACACACACACATATATATATATATAAATAATTTATGGCATATAATTTATGATATACAAAATATGATATATAATATATATACCATATATATATATATATATATATATATATGTATGGGGTGCCTGGGTGGTGGTATATATATATATACCTGCGTGGTTATATATATATATATATATATATATATATATATACACACACATATACATATATATACACACACACATACATTTATATATATTTTTAATATTTATATATTTTTATATATTTATATATATTTATATGCTTATATATATAAATATATACTTACATATATTTTTATATATATGGTGGTATATTTATATATCTGGGTGGGTGTGTATATATATATATAATTTTTGTGTGTTTAGAGGCTGAATCCACAAATGTTTCCAAATCCATTGTTTTCTATATTCCTAAAACAACCTGTCCTTTTCCTATAAAAAGGAAAGGATAGGCTTTTTTTCCCCCCATTTCCAGTTACTGGAGATAGCATGGTGAGGCTATTATCAAGGTTCCAACTTATAAATCCTGAAGCTAATTTATTTTTATTAGTCCACTGCAGTTTCAGGCAAAGGATCACCTTCGGTGAAGCAGTGTCCTCTCTATCTGAGTGCACAGTCTTTAAAGGAAAATACATGAAGTGGGTGGGAGTGACAGAGGACAATCTGATCAATTGTTTCAATCCTAAAGACAAATTAGTTCACTAGGGTGCATCAGTGTCACATCTGCCTGATGACAGCTGGAAATCTTTACTCCTTCATGTGTTGGTTCAAGTACTCAAAGATTTATTACGGCTTCTTCTGTAGCAGATCAAGACTATTTTGCAGGCTGAGGATATAAAGTGAAATAAAACACAGTCCCCGATGGGTGAATTTTTTGTAGTATGTAAGTTATGTCTCAATAGAGCATTGAAAATAACAGCAAGAAATCCCAGACCTCAGGGAGAATGCTGTTAGGTGGAGAAGGAGCGTTGTCCATAACTGATAGTAAATATCATATGGTAATCCATACATTATAGATTTATATACTGTTTCCTTGGGATTTACAAGAGAAAGCCATTAGCTGTAGGCGTGCCATGGAGGGTGTAAAAATGGTTGCGAGAGGAGATGGACTTTTACCTAAATATCTGAGTAGCTATTTCCCTAGTGACTATATAGAAGCAAAGAATTCTGGGAAGAGGAGGCAAAGCGTTTAAAGGAATGGAGATGAAAAAAAGCTCCTCATTCTGTACTAGTCTCCACTCCTAGAATAAGTGGCCATACTTTTACACAATGGCTTTCCTGTTATGTCTTTTAGAATTTGTTATCCCAATTTTGTTCTAAATCATTTAGTGACCCTTATTGTTTCCTACCAAACACTGTTCCTGTTAGTGATTGTATAAATTTGGGCATGTGAAAGAATGATAGAAAGTCACAGAAAAAGATAATTAAGTTTCTGTGGCTCAGAAAAGTTTAAAAACTTCTGCCAGTTCACACCGCCAGTAAGTATTGCATCCAGAAGATGCATCAAAGGGATGAGCAATGAAAATACTAATGGTTTCAATGGGAAATCAGAGCCAGACTTGGCTCTCATTCTTCTATCTCACATTCCCAATCAACTTTTGGTCTAGGCAGGTAGGAGCCAGAGTTCTACTAGGGCTGCTTCTGAATGAAGCTGGTCCCTTCGTGTCCCTAGGGACTTTGTTCTTGCCTTGTTGTTTAGATCTCCACAGATTAAGATTTTACTGGAAACCCCAGTCCCTTGAAACAACAAAACAGTAATGCAACAGAAACAACAGCACTTACTGAACACAGTATGTACCAAGCACCGTCCTTTTACATATATGAACTCAATTAATTCTTGGGAAAACCCCCTGCAGTAAACATTACTAGTGCCCCTTGGGATGGATATTGGGACCAAATAACATGATAAAATCACAAGGGCTTGATACATGTGTTCCTGATCCTATACTCATTTTTCCTTATCCTGTGTTACACGTTTTGCCTTTACTCTGTTACTGAATGTCCATTCAGTTTCTCACCAACTGGGTTTTTATCATGCGCCTCAATTCTCTACTGATTGCATTACCCGTGTAGTAAGTGGATCTTGTAATTCTGAACCTCAGTTTCTTCATTACTATTACTTTCAGAAAGTTCTTTTGAGTCCTTACCAACACTACTGGACCTTCCTTAAATGCTAGCCAGTCTCTCAGACCTTACGCTTCTTTGCAAATTGAGTCTTAGCTGTGATATTGATCTGTAGTCAAGGTAATGAAATCCTATTTGTCACACCTCCATTGGCTCTTCACCTGCTAAGGAATATTTCCAGGTTCATAGATTCATAGATCCCTAATCTCTTCCTTCCCACTTTCTCGTCTCTGCCTCTCAGTTAACCTGGTTCAGTTCACCATGGATGCAACCAAGAAAAGGTAGCATTATTTAGTCCTTTGCTCATTGTTAGAAGGTGCAGGAGGGTCAAAAATGTATCCTCCACCCTGAGAAGGTACTTTAATATAGAAAATCAAAGCAAACTACCTCATACCTTTTACACAGAGTTTTATTCAAGGTAACTTACCTACAGGGGCAATGGGTGAGCGGAAGATCCAGGGCCCTGCGTATGTAGGTATTCCCCCACCCCTAGTCTCCCCCAAGTCCAGACCTTAATCCCCAGCTTTTATGGAGTGAGGAGCGTGATGGTGAGGTCACAAGGTTGTTATCTAAAGTGGGGCCCTCTGTGCACCAGTGTGGAGAACAAGATGGAGGGCCAAAGATGGAATCAGTGTTAATAGCACTGCTACATTCATGTGAGATGTAGCAATGGTAAATAACTGAGGGTTTCACTCTCAATGTTAAATTGAGCCCAGAAGGTTAAAGCTCAGTAGGATTGTGCGGCATGCTAACTCTTACTTCCTTCACTGTATGGAGAGTAGTTCAAATTGAGTATTTAACATTCTAAAAGCACTCTACAGTTAACAGAAAAGTAGAAGGTGTAAATATTGTAAAATGCAATCTCTTCCTTTTGTCTTGAGCTTTAAAATCTTTTACTCAATCTTTTCATGGCCTTAGAATTAACTGAGTTTATTTCTACACTGAACTCAAACATCAGTTATGCAAATCAAAGGCAAATTAGGTTTTTTTTAAACTACATTGCTTAGAATACTCTTCATAAAGGTTCATTATGCACAAGGAATTTAGCATCTCTTAAATACCTCCAACAAGTATAGTAATTACCATAGCAACTTAAAAGATTAAATTTATTTGGCAAAGCAGTTTTTCCGGTTATTTGGTTATTGTCCAAATTTGTGATAGATTTGCTGTCCGGAGAATTTTGTTATTCTATGCAGTTATTAATCCTATGACATTATGATCATTTTAATGATATAAAGCTGTATTATGATTTCTAAATACTCCTCCTAGAAGTTTATTTCTTTAGTATATTGGAATACTTAAGACTACACTTAAACCTGCTTTCTTTTTTAACGTTTATTTATTTTGGTGGGGGAGGGGCAGAGAGAGAGGGAGGGAGAGAATCCCAAGCAGGCTCCGTGCTGTCGGCACACAGCCGGACACAAGGCTTGATCCCATGAACTGTGAGATCATGACCTGACTGCTTAACTGACTGAGTCACCCAGGCACCCCTTAAAGGTGCTTTTATTAGCAGGCATGTTAACAATTTCTTTTAAATTCAATTAGCTCTGTGCTTTGGATGTTTAACAGATATGATAGGATTATTGACATAAATGGCACAGCGTATTTTCTATCAAGTCTTCATTTAGCTTTCACTAAATAAAACAAGTTTTCTTTAAGTCAGTTCTCCTGTTATTCCAAAGGTTGGCATAAACTAATCACAAGTATTGATTAAGAAATGAGAACAAGCTATCAACTATTTCATCAAATCCCCCATTCCACTCTGGCTCCATTACAAACAGCTCTTGGGGCGCCTGGGTGGCTCAGTCAGTTAAGCATCTGACTTCAGCTCAGTCATGATCTCAGGTTCGTGGGTCCAAGCCCCGCATCAGGCTGTGTGCTGACAGCTCAGAGCCTGGAGCCTGCTTCTGACTCTCTATCTCCTTCTCTCTCTGCCCCTCCCCCACCCATACTCTGTCTCTGTCTCTCAAAAATAAATAAAACATTAGAAAAACAAAAGTAAAAAAAAAACAAACAAAAGAAAAAAAGAAAAGAAAAACAAACAGCTCTTAAATCTCTGCTAATTTTTTCTGCTTCTTGGGGAAGCAGAAATTTGAGGAAATTTGAGATCTACTCTGATTCTGATAGATATGATCCCACACCCCTTCTGGTAAAACAGTTAGTTTTGTAATCAGTTGCTGATTTATTAAACTTACCATGAAAGTGAAGATGGGGGGTAAATATTTTAGATGTGAATTTTCCATTTCCCACTCCAAATTAGAATTCAAAAGTGTCATGATATTAAAAACTTTGTAGGCTCTCTGTATGCACTGGTGGAACATTTAGATGAGAAGTGAAAAATATTTCCATCAATCAAATATTTTTGCCTACATAGTATCAGAAATTGGAATATCTATAAATATTTGCTTTTCTTACTTTGAGCCAGATGTTGGACACATTACAGTTACAGCTCTCTGCCGCTGAAACCTTCTGTCACTTACTCTCAGATTGGCCACTTCTCCCAGAGACTTAGTCTCTATCAGTCGAGGCAGAGAATGACGCCCATGCAGGGTTGTTAGTATACAAATGTATAGTACGATGTAAAAAAGCGTCTGATACACAGGTATTGATGGTGATTATATTTAGTTTCACTGAATTTTCACCTGGAAAATTGCTAGATGTGAGCTCATGAAAAAAAAATTGTCCTTTTTTTTTTTTGTTTAAATTGAGCTTAAATTTTCCTAAATTAAGACAAAGGTAAATGGCACATTTATTCCATGAGATACATAATAGAAATGCAATGATCTGTCTATAGTCTTATTTTTTAATGCAAGAAATATTTATTAATTTTATAAAATTAGTTCTCAGACTAGTAGAGAGATATTGATTAGCTAGGTTCAGAGTTTACGAGAGAACCAATTTCTAATAATCTACCATCATCCCATGCATTTAATATTTACCTGTCAGCTTCAGTTTTATAAGGTTGGGAAAGAATAACTGTGTCTCATAAAATTAATGAGGATATGAATGAATTACTTTTACTTGAGGTATTCTCCAAGATGCAACATACTTAGCTAGGTAGATGGGTTTAAGAGCTGTTAAGATAAAATATATACATTTGTAAACAAATTAATTTTTACCAATTATTTAATTTTTAATAAAAACGGAACTAACAGAACACCAAATAAGAGTAATTTTCATATTATGAACCAGTGTAAATGAGAAAGTTATGATACAATATTTGATACTTTAAACTTTGTGGCATAAATTAATATGAATTTCATAAATCTATATTTTGAATCAATAGTCCCACAAGAAGAGTATTTCTCTTCTATATAAAGGCTTGATTTTTTAAGCTAAAAATCAGTCAAATCTTTTAAAGAAAATAAAATTTTCAATATTTCAAATTTATGAAGAGTAATCTACTAATAAATCATATATACAATAGTAAGCAATTGATTTCACACACTGCAACTGATCAAGCATTTCACCATCTTTCTTTTGACAGGAAATATTTGGAAGAACATTTGTCTAAGCTTAAAGTCAGTCCAAATCTTATCTGTGCTGTAAGGAGGGAATATGCTCCAAATGTAAACATATTTATTGTTACTACGGAATATAACAAAATTTTTTCTAAAACTGTTTTTACTAGATAAGGAAGATACCTCCATAATGGCAATATTTTAAAAATTGGGTGTTCTCCCTTTAGCAGAAGATCTATGTAAGCTACCTTGAAAGATAGTATAAAATTGTTCACAAAATAGCCAGAATAAATGAAAAGATCATAGTAGATAGATATTCCACTACATCATCCTTCATTCCACTCTAGTTGAACGACAACTGGGAAACATAGTTGTGCAGATCCTTTACACTGGATTTATAAGACATTCACTTACATTTATAAAATTAAAGTATGGCTTAATTATGGCCTCTGGTAAGTTAAGAAAAAGAAGACATGAATCTTTTATTCCTATATCCCATTATTGAATACAATAATAAAGTCAGATACTTAGAACAATTAGTTATTTATTCTCTCATTTATTCATCCATGGAAACTTTATTGAACCTCTACTATCTTTGGGCACTAAACTGAGAATTAAAAAACATAAAGACATGACTGAATGGAAGAAGATATTTGCAAATAACATATCTGATAAGAGGCTAGTATCCAAAATATATAAAGAACTTATTCAACTCAACACCAAAAAAATGCCATAAATAATCCAATTAAAAATGGGCAGAAGGGGTCCTTGGGTGGCTCAGTTGGTTAAGCATCTGACTTTGGCTCAGGTAATTATCTTGCACTCTTTGTGAGTTCAAGCCCTGTGTCTCAGGCTCTGTGCTGACAGCTCAGAGCCTGGAGGCTGCTTTATATTCTGTGTCTCCCTCTCTCTCTGCCCCTTCCTCCCTACCTCTCAAAAGTAAATAAACATTAAAAATAATTTTTTTAATGGGCAGAAGACATGAACAGATATGTTTCCAAAGAAGACATCCATATGGCCAATAGACATATGAAAAATGCTCAACATCATTGATCATCAGGGAAATGCAAATAACCACAGTTATCACCTCACATCTCCCAGAATGGCCAAAATCAAAATCACAAAAAACAAGTGTTGACAAGGATGTGAAGAAAAAGGAACACTTGTGCACTGTTGGTGGGAATGCAAAGTGGTGCAGTCACTGTTAAAAACAGTATGGAGGTCCCTGAAAAAGTTAAAAATAGAATTACCATATGATCCAATAATTCCACTACTGGCTATTTACCCAAAGAATATGAAAACACTAATTCAACAAGACATATGCACCCCTGTGTTTATTATAGCGTTATTTACAACAGCCAAATTATAAAAGCAGCCCGAATGTCCACTGATAGACAAACGGATAAAGAATAGTAACACACAGACACACAGACACACACACACCCTGGAATATTACTCATATTACTCAATAATAAAAGAATGAAATCTTGCCATTTGTAACAATATCAATGGAGCTACAGAGTATAATGTTAAGTAAAATATGAGAAAGACAAATACCATATGATTTCACTCAAATGTGTAATTTAAGAAGCAAAACAAATGAACAAAGGTAGAGAGAAACTATAGAGAACAAACTGATGGTTACCAGAAGGTAGGTGGGGGGATGGGTGAAACAGATGAAGAGAATTAAGAGTGCACTTACCATGAAGAGGACTGAGTAATGTATGGAATTATTGAATCACTATATTGTACACCTGAAACTAATATAACACTGTGTGGTCACTAAACCAAAATTAAAATTAAAAAATACACATGTACATATGAAAATATGGTTCTTCCTTTTAGGAAGCTCATATTTTTAGATGATGAGAAAGCTACATAAATTATCAGGTATAATACGATGAGTGCAAAAATATATTTAGAAAGACTTACAGATACTTGGAAAGCATCATATAAAGGCAATATTTGTGATTTTTTTAAGTTTATTTATTTAGTTTGAGAGAGAGAGAGAGAGAGGGAGAGTGAGAGAGAGGGCAGGGGAGGGGAAGAGAGAGAGGTAGATAATGACCTGAAGCGAAATCAAGAGACGGACACTTAAATGACTGAGCCAGTGAGGCACCCCAGAAAGGTAATATTTGGACTACATTTTGAAGGATAAAAAATGTGTCAGGTACGGGACAAAAAAGTTCATTTTTGGAAGATGGAAACAGTGCAAGGATGGAATCATAAAAACCCCACGTATACTTAGAGGAAGTAATTTGGCTAGATGGAGTTCTGGAATGACATATAAATCAAAGAAGATAATTCTATGGCAATGTAATTTTTTATTATAAAGTACATTAATTAATTCATTTAAAAAGCTATTGAATGCCTAATCTATGCTAGGAACTGGATTTAAAACACTCCCACTATTTTCTTTTTAATTTTGAAATAATTTTAGATTTACAGGAATTGCAAAGACGGTACAGAGAGTTCCTCCAATGTTAATGTCTTACATGAGCATGATCTTCTACCAAAAATAAGAAATTGATGTTGGCAAAATACTGTTAACTTGTTGACAGACTCGATTATGATTTTACCTTTTTTCCCCCTCTCATATCTTATTTTCTTCTGGGATCCATCTCGTACACTGCACTTAGTCACCATGTCTCCCTAATCCCATCTGTATCAGTCTCTCCATTTTTCCTCGACTTTCATGACCTTGACACTTTTGAAGATTACTGGTCAGGTGTTTTGTAGAATGTCCCTCAATTTGAGTTTGTCTGCTTTTCCTCACGATTAAACTGATATTACAGAACATGGGGAAAAGATGCCACAGAAGTGATGTGGCCATCTCATGGTGTCACTGCACAATGTGAACACGACTTATTACTAACAATGTTAACCTTGATCACTCCATGAGGTCATGGCTGCCAACTTTCTACACTCTTCTATTTGATAGAAGTGAATCAATAGTCCGACTCATGTTCAAGGTGAAGGGAATTAAGCTTCACCTGCCGGGAGGATTATTAAAGAGTTTTTGGACATATGTTAAAACCACTATGACAATTAATAATATCTTGGGGAGATACTTTGAGGTAATGAAAATATCCTTTTCCCCCTTGAAGTCTTGCCTACTGATTTATTTCAGCATCCATCTGCAGATTCTGCCTGTGGCAATTATGAGTATGGCACTCTAATGGTGATTTTCTATTTCTCTCATTCCTTCCATATTTACTACTTGGAATTCTACTTTAAGGAAAGTTTATCCTTTCTACCCTTTTTTATTCATTCATTCAATTATTTATTTATATTGTCATGGATTTGTGGATATTTATTTTATTTTTGAGTTATAATACTATTGCCTATTTCTCTTGTTGCTCAAACTGTTTTAGCTTTGACCATGGGAAGTTCTGTCAGGCACCTGTGTTCTCTTGACATGCCTTTACTGTTTTAACTTATTCATTTGTTGAACACTTCCTTACTTTCTGACATGACACAATGCTCCAGGCTCATTTGTATTTTTCTTGTCCCAATCCTGGATATACCATTTTTCAAAAGTGCCCCAGATCCTTTTACTGGAGCGTGGTGTTTAAACATTACTCTCTGGATGCTAGGTGTGAATGCCGTTCCTAGGGTATCAGTGAGGTTCATTCTGGTCTTTCCCTTTACTTATTTTAACTTCTTTTTCTGACAATAAGAAACCTGGCTCTCAGGGCTCCTGGGTGGCTCAGTCTGTTAAGCGTCACACTCTTGATATTGACTCAGGTCATGATCTCACAGTTCGTGGGATTGAGCCCTGCGAAGGGCTCTGTGCTGACAGCATGGGGCCTGCTTGGGATCTTTCTCCCCCCTCTTTTTCTCCCTTCCCAGGTCATGATCTCACATGTTTTCTCTCTCAAAATAAACAATAAATATTAAAAAAAGAAACCTGGCTCAATATTTCTACAAAATATTAACTTATTCATTGAACCTCAGTCCACACATAAAATAGTGTCAGTATACTAGACCATACCCCTGTGAGAAAAATATTACCAACCAGAGCACAGAGTTTTTGCATGATTCTTTGTGTCTGAGCCTTGTAATAGCTAGACAAAACATCATTTTCCAATGTTATTTAGGTTATTTCCATTCTTCCCCATCACTCCTTTTTTTTTTTAATTTCCACAATTCAAAGGAGATCGAGCATTAACAAATTATTGTGTGAGACAAAAGATGTAAAGTTCATGCTAGATCCCTTAAAGCAAAGGGAAGAACCCTTGCTTGTGTTAATAATGGTGAAGAAACATCCCCTAACTTAAACATGACATGTCAATATTATTGAGTATCCTGATGTATGGAAACCAATTAATATTTGTCATAAAGTAAACATCATTAAATTGGCATTGGTAAAATAAAACATTTATGCATTCAAAGAGTATTACTGAGACTTTAATATATATTTGGCAATGAGCTAGTGAAGTTTAAGAAGATATGATGTAGTCCTTCCTTAAAAGAAGTATCTGTATACGAGTCAGTGCTGTTCTAAGGACACACATAAAAAGAAGTGGCTGTGAGGTGCCATGCAGTAGTCATGGAGTACTTATTAAATCTGTAACCTGTTACAGCCTAAAGAGACCTTTAAGTGTGTAATATAGAAAGCAGTGTCAACAATTTTCACACACTGGGGTTCTGTTTTCAGGGTGGATTCTTTGGAAATCATTCTCATCCTGCCAAAGATCAGAAACCACTAAAATCTTCTCAACAAATGTCAGAGGAAAATAATGGTCACAATATTCACACAGCAAACAGATAAAGAGACCAAGAATCTGGGAAACATAGAAGTTAAGTATTTTGTAGAAAATGTACTGGGAGCTCCAACATTACGCACCTCTGTTCAATAACAGTGGCTACAGGAATATAATTGTTCAACTTGGTTATCCCCAACTCAACTTCATCAACTTGGTTTTCACCACCTGAATTTCAAGCATCCCCTATTCTTGCAAGAATTTCCAGACCCTCCATACTCCCAGTAATGGCAGGTTCAGGAAGATTTTTCATTTCCATTCCCTGCTGCTGGACTCTCATACTTCTCTTAGCAAATAGATTCTCTAGACATTTAAAACTTCCATTGTATTCCTTGATTTTCTATCTTTTTCTCCCAACATACCTTAATACATTCTCCTTAACAGCAGGGACTGCTTTGCTGATCCCTTTATTCCCACTACGTATCCTATAACTATCAGCTTTGTTTTGTCAAGCAAATGAATCAATACTGTGCACTTGAGCTATAGCCAAGAGCAGGTGGAGATGAAGTATGCTTACAATTTGCATCAGAAAATCTCTAGACAAAGAAGAGACTATTCTAAAGCAGAACTGTGTGGAACACTAAGGTGGATAAACAAATGATGATAAGTAAATTGTCAAAAGCAAATCTAAACTTCAGAAGAAATATTGTATTTGTTACATGTATTAAAGACTTCCCCAGTTTTTTGGTAAAAGTAATTGAATGTTTAAAAAAACTACATATTTTATATTTTTATAGTTTTAAATATACAAATATGCTTATTACATATATAACCTCATGCAATTCTTTTTCCAAAATATGAATGGTAATTCTCAACTCATCGTTTAAAAAAATCCAAACAAAAGAATCTCCTTCTTGCTGTATTAGGTGGACCCTCTCAGAAAATGATCATCAATTTGTAGAGCCCAACATGGGCCAAACATATAAGTAGTTCCTCTTTACAAAGTCATATCTCACAAAGGCCTTTGCATCTCAGGAGCACATTATTATAGTATGCATCTAAGGTGCATATTATAGGAGCACATAAGAGGGAGAGATTAATATTTTTCCTTGTGAGGCTTACAAGAGCTTCATGGAAAAGGGCTAAGTGTGATTTTGACAAATAGAAAAATGTGGGAAAGAAATTATGTACATAAAAAAAAGCTCTGCCATTTTATTGACAATTCATTTTTTTCATTCAGTACCTGTGTACTCCACAGTTAGTAGGTGAGACTATACAAAGTGCTGAGAATACTGGTGTAAGTCAGTCAGATCTGGCCACTGCCTTTCTGGAACATGTATCTCATGATGGGGAGATAGAACCAATTTAACAAGATAACCATGATGCTCATCAGGAAGTGCAGACCAATAAAACGGGTGACATGATACTTAGCATCTGTGTGACTACTTTAGTCCCATTACTGTGCTGGGGGAAGTTTACTGGGCTCTGAATGACGTGAGGAGTGTGCCTTGGGAAGATGAAAGGGAACAACAGCAGCTGTAGACGGAGGAAGTAAAGCCCGGCTCCAAGGCTGGAAGGAGCTTGGCTTGTTCCTTCTGGGTTCAGACTGAAGGTCAGTGTTGTGGGAACACTGGGAGGATGATCTGAGATGTGTGCAGGAAGGCATTACCAAGGCCACCAAGATAGACATCTTGTTAACAATGGACTTCAAGATCTTCCAGCTAATTGAGAACTGTGATCTAGAACCACAAAATCAGAGCAGATACAGAATTGTCTGGAAGGTAAAATACAGATAGTAAGATTCTTGATGGTCTGGATATTTAAGAAATCCTTTAGGTACTAGGAAGTAAGGGCTGTACTGGAGCAGGGAACTGATTAGAAACTTCCAGAGAAGAACTACAGTAAAGAAAAAAAAAAAAAAGCTGACATTCATTGGGTACTTGGTATGTTCTAGCCATCTGCCTTGTGATTAATACCCACCGTGCCATTTAATTCTCACAACTCTAAGAGGAAGAAATATTGTTATTGTACTTTATAGAAGCACAGAGAGATTAAGTAGTTCCCTCAGGTTGCATGACTAGTAAGTGGTTAGAACCAGGGTATGAGCCCAGGTAGTCTGGCTCCACACCTCTACACTTTACTCCTGCATTGTTTAGCTTTCTAATACAAATTGAAAATAACTGTGAAAAATGAATATCTGTTCATATACATATATGCATATATATGTATATATATATGCATATATATATATATAGTTGATTTAGAAAAGGTCATCACCTGTATTAAGAAATATTTTCAACTAAAATACTTTTATGCTTTACTTATAGGTTACAACTCATTTTTAGATTTCTTCAAATTTCATTTTACGCATCTATAATAACAATGAAATGCCTGAGGACTTTAAAAAGCACATGACGTAATATTTGGTGATTTGAAAAGAACTATAATAGGCAAAGTGAATAACAAATGCAGACATAATTCTAATATATACATAATGTTTTGTTCTTTCAAAATGCTTTCACATATATGAATTCTCCTAACAATCCCAGGAGAAATGATATCCATTTTTAAGAGGTGAGGAAACAAGTTTGGGAGTTAATGTGTTCAAATGACTTCACACATAAAGACACAAAAGATAATTAAGATATATCTGTAAGGGCATGCCTTAACAACTAAGACCTGTGTCAACAAACTGTAAGTGAAAAATTAATTACATAAAATTCTTTTTTAAATTTAATTTAATTTTTATTTTATTTTTATTTATTTATTTTAATGTTTATTTCTGAGAGAGAGAGAGAGAGAGAGAGAGAGAGAGAGAGAGAGAGAGAGCGCGGATGAGCAGGAGAAGGGCAGAGAGAGGGAGACACAGAATCAGAATCAGGGTCCAGGCTCCTAGCTGTCAGCACAGAGCCCAATGTGGGGATAAAAAATTTTAATTTTATTTTTAACTTTATCTTGGAGAGAGAGAGAGAGAGAGATAAAGAAAGAGAGAGAGAGAATGAACTGGGGAGAGAGGCAGAGGGAAAGAAAGAATCTTAAGCAGGTTCCATGCTTAGCATGGAACCTGACAGGGGCTCGAGCCTACAACCCTGGAATCATAACCTAAGCCAAAATCCAGAGGTGGACATTCAACCAACTGAGCCACCCACGTTCCCCTATATATAATTCTTAATTGTCAAAAATGCCTTGATAATCTCTAACTGTTGATATTTTATTTTTATATGGCATAGATTATTTTAAATATATCATAAATAGATCACAGAGTTTCAGACCTGGAAAGTCATATACTGATCTTCTTATCCAACTCCCTTAGGGAATACTCATGTGTGAAAGAATTCAGATTTCTAGCATAGCTGCTACTGAAAACATTTTATACAATTTTTATTATATGAGCTAATGAATACTGATTAGCACTTGTCCCATAGGCAGAAAATAATTGTCTTGGGGTCTGTATAACTCAATATTATAAACTCTAGCAATGCAAACATGCTATAAGCCACCTATTTCCATCAATGGCAAATTACACATTCACTTATACGATGAATTAAACATTCCTTTACAGCTGCTACCATGTTTTATATACACTTTGTCTCCTTTCAGTAAAACCTAGTGGAGAATTCTTGAGTTGAAGTTATTTATTGATTGGTTGACTGATTGATTGACTGACTTCACAGCCAACACAGACCCCAATGTGGGGCTTGAATTCACAACCCTGAGATCCAGACCTGAGCTGAGATGAACAGTCTGTCGCTTAACTGACTGAGCCACTCAGGTGCCACTTTTTCCATTTAATAAGGATCCCTGTGTATAGAACACCACCAGCAGAAACAAGGTTCACTGACTGGTTGGAAAGGGACTTTTCTCTTGGTAGTATCTGACCCTGAGGTTTTGTTCCTTTGAAGGGTATGTTTTGTACTAGTTTGGAAGATTATGGTATTTTAGCTGGGACTCTGGATAACAGTAAAGAAAGTAGTCTGGATACTACTAAATACATCCAAAATTCTGAAACCCATAGCTTAAAATTTGCTGTCAAGGTTTTGCATTTTATATTTTATAATGAACATCTGATAACAAGTCAGAAGAGCCAACCTAATGTCAATTCAAATGCCCAAAGAATGAATCTTTCCATCAGTCCCTATGTCCCTATGTGTAAAGTTCTTCTTGGTGTCCTTAACTGTGACAGATGCCACTGTTTAATTATTGAGAAATAGAAACATTATTTTTTTCTTGAAATCAAATTGAATGTACTTCTAAGTAAAATTGGGAAGAATCAGAAATGTCATTGAAACAAGGGTAAAGTAAGAATAAGATAAAACCAGAGAAAGAGCAAACGTAAACAGTGGAAATACGGAAGGGAAGTTTTGTAGAAAGACTCATGCCTTTATTGAGTTCGATGAGTTCAGTTATAACTGATGGAAATTTATCTGCACAAAAGTCCTTCTAAATAGAAAATATGGAAGGATTCTGGGAAGGTACCAGAGGACTCAATCATACACTGCTTGATATCAAACCATTAAGAATATGGAAACTCAGAGTTAACGAGTGTGCTTTTTCCTACACCTTCATCTCTGTACCGTAGGAATGTTTTACACAGTGTGATCTCCATATGTTAACTTCGATTTTAAAATAAATCAAAGGATAGCCTCACGACATTACTGTATAGAACAAAGTATTTATTGTGCTTAATTAAAGACAAAAGAAAAAATAAAATAAAACTGGGGGGAGGGGTTTTGTCATTGTTCCTAGAGATCTACTGGTGCTGCACCAAACCTGTATTGATACCAAAGGAGCTCAGATATCCATTTGCAAACATGTAGACTGGGCATTTAGAACACATATAATGAATAATTCCCTAAGCTACTGCAATGACATCTATACAACTGAAATATTCTTCCCCGCATCTCTATTAACATCTCAAGTCAGTGTACCTAACCTATGAAAGCTCTTGTGTGTGTGGATAAAAAGAGGATGACTTTAGGCTGAGTGGTCTTCAGAGTCAAAGTGTGAGGTCGACAAGATTAATCATACTCATTGCTTTTTTCCGATTTTACCTGATTAATCAGAGAGGGGCGGGGTAGTGTATGTTCTCCCACCAGTATGGAGTCTAAACATAAATGCCTGTGACTGCCTCTCACTCACTGCTCCATCAGGCTCTGGCCCCTTGGCCCCAGGCCCTTGGACTGCACCCTGCTAGCCTCTTCTGGCCCTGCAACATCAGGTGGAGCCAACACACTATTCTTATTCTTCAAGAGTACTAAAGTTTAAAATTTCCATTCCCAAAGAACCGTCTAATCCAAACTCCAACCTTAATAACATCCATGAAGAAAACTGCAGAAAATTGTTTAAATTGGTTTATAGAAAAAATGATTTCTGGGGCACCTTATAAATTCAGGTTCTCTCTGAGAAAATTACAATGATTACATGTGCCAACTTCTTTCCCTGCCCTTTGTCCATATTTGATTAAGACTTCGAACTCAGCCATACACACTTCTCTCTCCATCTCCCTCGCTCTCTCTCTATACAGAGGTTGTTAATATGCTACAACAACTTCTCACTGGCTTCAAAACCCTTCCTTCCTGATTCCCATCAGTGCTCATACGTCTATAACTGCACAGCAATGTTACTGGCTCTTATGTAAACATTCCATTTGAGCATTTAGATTGGACACTGGCCAAAGCAAACAGTTCCCTAAAGTATGGATCTTTAAAAGGGTCACACTTACTTTTCAGCAAAATAACAACAACAACAACAACAATAAAAGTATTATTGCTCTAACTAGTTGAATATCAAGAACCCCACCTAATTATTCCTGTGTCATAATTATAATACATTTTAGTATCTTTTAAAAGAAAAACAAATGCATATAACACAATGTAAAACATTGCAAATTACCTGAGGACAAGACACCTGGGTCCCTCTTTCTCTGTCACACCCATCTTGCTACAGAAAAGGTTCTCTCTGAACCCACTATAAGTATAAAGGGATTAAATCAACTTACGGTAGCCCAAACCATGCCCGTTGCATTGCCATATCCAAAGAGAAATGCAAAGAGAGTTAAAAGTTTCTCCATCTTTCTAAGATAAATTATAAGCCCATTGCTCTCCTTTGTGTCCATTTTGTTTCTGAAATAAATGACCAACTGTTTTAAAACAGAAAAAAAGCACCTAGAGTAAGGTGACTCATTAAAGGCTTAAAAAGTCCTTTAAAAATCATATTTGAGATCTTCAATTAAATGATATAAATTTAAGTTTCAAATTTTTTAATTGCACATGTGCTTTTTACTTATTTTCAGAAGAAGACTCACACCTTTTTGGTCATAGGAGATGTCGTGGATCCTCTCATTACTGACCCCTTTCAGGCTGACGGGTGCTAAAAGACCTTGTTCCTCTCACATTTATCTCCTTTCTTCTTCTACTACTTACTTATAAGAACATTTCAAAGACTCTGTTCTCTTTCTTCAGAAGACAAAGGAAGAAATGAACATACCAATGAAGGAAATGATGTTCTATGAATTCAAAGCTGTGCTTCCAAATGATTATCTCGACGTTATGCTGAAAAGGTTCACCAAAACACCAAAAGTCCATGACCCTTTAAGAGATCTTTAATGAAACTGAAATGAAAATAAAAACATGGGCAGGCCCGTCTCAGTAATTACAGTAGTATTTGCTTTGTGAATCTTTGGGAGTGGGGGAAATGGCACCTGGTGCAATGGCTCTTGTAGGGAAAAGAAGCATGCCGCACATGACCAGTTGCATAACTCTAGGGAGCTCATTCTCATCGTAGGAAAGAGTTTGGGGGAAGGACTTTGGTGGCACTGTAATGAACCACCCATATCCCTCTTCAGTGAAGTCTTCGTTGCCTCATTTGCTAACAATTAAAGTGCAGAGGGGCATTTGGGTGGCTCAGTGGGTTTCCAACTCTTGATTTTGGTTCAGGTCATGGTCTCACAGTTTGTGAGCAAGCTTAGCGTGGAGCCTGCTTGGGAAACTGTCTCTCTCTCTCTCTCTCTCTCAAAATAAACAAATAAACTGGAAAAAAAAACAATGCAAAGACTATAAGATTAGACATAAAATACCAAACTATATGCTGCTGTTAAGAATATGCAATTTATCATAAAAGCCATTTATGAAAAGCCCACAGCTAACATCATCCTCAATGGGGAAAAACTGAGAGCTTTTCCCCTGAGATCAGGAACACAACAGGGATGCCCACTCTCACCGCTGTTGTTTAACATAGTGTTGGAAGTTCTAGCATCAGCAATCAGACAGCAAAAGGAAACCAAAGGCATCAAAATTGGCAAAGATGAAGTCAAGCTTTCGCTTTTTGCAGATGACATGATATTATACATGGAAAATCCGATAGACTCCACCAAAAGTCTGCTAGCACTGATACATGAATTCAGCAAAGTGGCAGGATACAAAATCAATGTACAGAAATCAGTTGCATTCTTATACACTAACAATGAAGCAATAGAAAGACAAATAAAGAAACTGATGCCATTCACAATGGCACCAAGAAGCATAAAATACCTAGGAATAAATCTAACCAAAGATGTAAAAGATCTGTATGCTGAAAACTATAGAAAGCTTATGAAGGTAATTGAAGAGGATATAAAGAAATGGAAAGACATTCCCTGCTCATGGATTGGAAGAATAAATATTGTCAAAATGTCAATACTACCCAAAGCTATCTACACATTCAATGCAATCCCAATCAAAATTGCACCAGCATTCTTCTCGAAACTAGAACAAGCAATTCTAAAATTCATATGGAACCACAAAAGGCCCCAAATAGCCAAAGTAATTTTGAAGAAGAAGACCAAAGCAGGAGCCATCACAATCCCAGACTTTAGCCTCTACTACAAAGCTGTAATCATCAAGACAGCATGGTATTGGCACAAAAACAGACACATAGACCAATGGAATAGAATAGAAACCCCAGAACTAGACCCACAAACGTATGGCCAACTCATCTTTGACAAAGCAGAAAAGAACATCCAATGGAAAAAAGACAGTCTCTTTAACAAATGGTGCTGGGAGAACTGGACAGCAACATGCAGAAGGTTGAAACTAGACCACTTTCTCACACCATTCACAAAAATAAACTCAAAATGGATAAAGGACCTGAATGTGAGACAGGAAACCATCAAAACCCTAGAGGAGAAAGCAGGAAAAGACCTCTCTGACCTCAGCCGTAGCAATCTCTTACTCGACACATCCCCAAAGGCAAGGGAATTAAAAGCAAAAATGAATTACTGGGACCTTATGAAGATAAAAAGCTTCTGCACAGCAAAGGAAACAACCAACAAAACTAAAAGGCAACCAACGGAATGGGAAAAGATATTTGTAAATGACATATCGGACAAAGGGCTAGTATCCAAAATCTATAAAGAGCTCACCAAACTCCACACCCGAAAAACAAATAACCCAGTGAAGAAATGGGCAGAAAACATGAATAGACACTTCTCTAAAGAAGACATTCGGATGGCCAACAGGCACATGAAAAGATGCTCAACGTCGCTCCTCATCAAGGAAATACAAATCAAAACCACACTCAGATATCACCTCACGCCAGTCAGAGTGGCCAAAATGAACAAATCAGGAGACCATAGATGCTGGCGAGGATGTGGAGAAACGGGAACCCTCTTGCACTGTGGGTGGGAATGCAAATTGGTGCAGCCGCTCTGGAAAGCAGTGTGGAGGTTCCTCAGAAAATTAAAAATAGACCTACCCTATGACCCAGCAATAGCACTGCTAGGAATTTACCCAAGGGATACAGGAGTACTGATGCATAGGGGCACTTGCACCCCAATGTTTATAGCAGCACTCTCAACAATAGCCAAATTATGGAAAGAGCCTAAATGTCCATCAACTGATGAATGGATAAATAAATTGTGGTTTATATACACAATGGAGTACTACATGGCAATGAGAAAGAATGAAATATGGCCCTTTGTAGCAACGTGGATGGAACTGGAGAGTGTGATGCTAAGTGAAATAAGCCATACAGAGAAAGACAGATACCATATGTTTTCACTCTTATGTGGATCCTGAGAAACTTACCAGAAACCCATGGAGGAGGGGAAGGAAAAAAAAAAAAAAAAGAGGTTAGAGTGGGAGAGAGCCAAAGCATAAGAGACTCTTAAAAACTGAGAACAAACTGAGGGTTGATGGGGGTGGTAGGGAGGCGAGGGTGGGTGATGGTTATTGAGGAGGGCACCTTTTGGGATGAGCACTGGCTGTTGTATGGAAACCAATTTGACAATAAATTTCATATATTGAAAAAATTAAAATAAAATATAATAGATTTGCATAAAAAAAGAATATGCAATTTAAATATAAAGACAGCCACCAGTTTAATGTAAAAGGAGAATAAAAGGTATACCATGCTGCTTTGCATCTGTTGTTTTCCACTCAAGCCTTAAAAAAACTTTTCTTTAGAATTGTTTTGATTTTAGGTATTTTTCCTCATTTTTCCTAGTTTTCCTGACTCTTTTTTCAACAGTGTCTGTTCCTGCTCTTTACAACTTCCCCCCTTCTTGGTTTCATTTTGTGTTTAATTTCTTAATCTTGTCAACTCACAGTTCTTTCATTTTTTTTTTCTTGTCCCATCATCTCCTCCCCACGTGCCTTTGCTATGGTTTGTGCTATTGCTTCATAGGAATTATTTTTAAACTCAGAGTAAAATGTCAGTTGCTTCTGCTCCTTATCATACATTTTTAGCATGCTGTCTTCATCTCTTAACTTTATTTTCTTACCCCTACTCATTATTTTCCCGCAACAACTTGTACAGCTTCTGTACTGCTTTTTTTTATGCTTATCCACTTATTTTGAGAGAGAGAGAGAAAGAGAGAAAGCACACACATGTGTGCTAGTGGGGGAGGGGCAGAGAGAGAGGGAGAGAGAATACCAAGCACAGAGCCTAACGAGGGTCCAGATCCCATGAACGCAACCGTGAGATCATGACCTGAGCTGAAATCAAAAGCGCTAGCTCAACCAACTGAGCCACCCAGGAGTCCCTATACTGGTTCAGTTTTAACTCATCGGACATTGTGAGTTTTGCTGGGATAAGCTATACGTATGGCATTTGCCTAATAGAAGTACCAGAGCAACATTCATACCATCTGGACATTTAGTTGATTTAGTTGGTAATGTCTTTATAGCCAGTGACGATGAGCAGCTGAGAGATTTTCAAAGTGAAAAGGTTTTCTCTTCCTCCTCTGCCAAAGAGACAATGCTTCTTATGAGTAGTTCTTTCTTTATTCTTTCCCCTGGTTCTGGGAGATCACCTGACACTTTTAGGGGTAACTGTCAACCCATATTCATTGTTAGAAACGAGATATTTTCATCCTTTCAAGGTTTAGTGCCTCAACTGTAAGAAGAGTGTTTGGGCTGCATCTTTACAAGATTTGTTGTCGCCTTCTTTCAATGGCGTTCTGCTTGGTCTCCATGCTTCCCATAATCCTTTATTCCATCAGCTTTCTGGGGTTAACTATTTTCTAATTTTAACAAAACTTGAGGTTGTAATTTTAAAATTTTTCTTATTTCTTTGTACTTTATCGAGGAAGAATAGGCTATCTCTAAATAGGAAATCCCCACAAAGCACTAAATAGTTACTGTAGATTATCCTTAAATATAATTTTCTATAATTGAGCTCCTGAATCATAGTATCTTAATATTTTTCATTCAGTAGGATACTATTTATCTTCATGTTACGTCTACATTTCCCTCATAAATTCAGTACATTTAGATAAAATAGATAAATGTTTTTTAATAACAATTTTCAAAAAAATCAGAGTATCAACTTGAACTTTTTACAACTCAAAATACTCAGGTGAAGAGGACGCCTGAATTTTTAACCTCATATTTGGACTTAAATAATATTTTCATGAATTCATGCTTAGCATAAAATCAATTATTGAACAAAAAAAAATTTAAAGGCACAATTGCCTGATAGCCATAACTTACAAAGATGGTAATTTGAAGAAAAGGCTTTAAATGAGTAAGATATGAAATTAACATTAGAAAATAAGCATGACTGAGTATTGGAAATCAGAGCTACGCTGCTGGAATAATTGAATGTGACTTAAAGAGCTATACTGCCATTTCCCAGCAGGTAAAAGGAGTTCAGCACAACAGAGTTGAGGGATAGTTAATGAAAAAGTCAATACATTTCATGCTTCTACCCAAGGTGTTACTTTTCAAAAATCCAGTTACACCTAAAGGATTTATAAACTTGAACAGTATTATCACCAATACTGTAATATTAGTCTGTATTACATAAATACTAGCACAGTTTTCACCTAAAAGAAAAAAAAATGATTCATATATGTTCTACATTGTTACCTGATTTTCAAAGATTCTGAGTACAATACTGATAAGATAATTAATTTTTTCACTCTTATCCATTCTTCCAAATTCTGTTCCCAATCCTAAGTTATGTGTTGTTTTTGAATACTTTAAGTCAGGTTTATTCTAACTTGGTTTTGACTGTTTTAAATGTTGTTATTTAAGGAAAGTTATTACTTAATATATTGATAAAATAAAAACTTTACCCACTGAGTTTTTTTAATAGAATTATGCTACTGGTAGAGAGTTAAAAACAATCAAGCCATTTCAAGGAAATTATTTTCTACAAACTCTAAACCACAAAAACTGTCACGCTGAAATAGGTTATATTCCTCGTCAGTTCCTAATTAAATTCTAAGACATTCAAGAATGTGTTCTTGTCATATTTCTTGTGTTTGCCTCGGAGCCCTCTCTTTGACATAGTTTCCATAATAGCATCATTAGATAAATACAAAGTGACTGAGGATACACTTTTGTCTCTCTACCACATCTGGATCAATCCTGGATAAATCCTACTTTCTGATTTTTTTTTTTACCTTTATATCCTATATAGTGATTGCTGCTAGAGGAAAAAAACAACACAAAAGAAAATCTGCATGCAAATATTTGGCACTACGAAACCCATCTTCTAGTGACAATTATCTTCTCAAAGTTGTTAGTTGACAATACTTTTACTTGTTTTGGTCAGCCAACTTTCCATTCTCTTTGGTGTTTCTTGTAAGTTTTTAATTTTTTACTTATTGCCTCCTATGAATTACCACTCCTTTCTTCTCAGGAAGCAAAATGCTTTACCTATGTTCTTGTCCTAAACAAAATTCTTTACTTATGTTCTTGTCCTAAATCTTGTTGCAATACTGACCTTTTCTTGCTCTTACATCTTGGCGATGGTGTGCAAACTCCACGGGTTTCTTATATGCTGTCACACCTCTTTCCTCTATGTCTTGCTAGCTATTGACAACACCCAAGATACTGGCAGGACTTGTACAGAAAGGAAGATGGTTACAGTGATTATAGCCAGTGATTAGAGCACAATTCACTGGACAGTTTGATATGACACTAACATGGAAAGCCAAAAGAAAATGGAAGATAAATGTTTGTACCCTAGCTGCTCTCAAACTTATTTTTCAAATCAACACACAGGATGGATGGCATTCATATGTGTAGCATATCCCTACGCACAATTCCCAGGACAATGATTTATTTATTAGGAGTGAAATTATTAGAGTGAATATAAATATGCTCTTATGTTTAATTGTACCTTTTATGAACTCTGCTACTTTATATTTAATAATGCATTATTTGCACCAAACTTCATATCTGATCACACAGGAATGCTACAACATTGAGATGGAGAATCATTGGTCCAGATCAGTGGTCCTCAGTGTGTGCTCAGAAGCATCGACATCACCCAGGAACTTGTTAGAGATGCAAATTTCCACACTTTACCCCAGACCCACTGAGCCAGAAACTCTGGGGCATAACCTAGCAACTTAAAGTGCTCTGATCTAGACGCTAGACAAAAAATTTTAAGAAGAAAACAATGAATTGTAAAGTCACACTGGCAGAGTTAAAGCCCTTGGATAGTCTAAATAAAAACTGTCTTGCGCTTAGTAATTACTCAGATACATGTCAGTTGAATGAAATAATTCAGATGCTTTGTTACATATTTTTTATAGCAAAAAATTTAGAGTTTTTTTCTATTTGAAAAGTATCAAAATGATTCAGTTGTATGCAGTTTAACTATTCTGTGCCCTGACACAAATTAATATATAGACAATGGACAATATCCACTTTTCTCTGTGCCACATATTAAGTATATGTCTTTATTCTTGTATAGGGAGAAGCACTGAGAAGTTATGAATACATACAATAAGATTAATATTCCAGACTTGCACATACTTGCTGCAAGGCCCTGAGACTTAAAGTCTCAGTGCCCTCACCCATGTATAGTGATCAAAAAGACTCCCCATTTATAGAAGAAGAGACAGAAGCTTAAATTTAATCACTTATCCCAAATTGACACAGCTAGTTAGTGACAGAACTGAGGTATCTGGTAGGTCTGATACCTGCTCTTAGCCACTGTCAAGATCTTGACAGACTTTCTCTCATAAGGCTCAAGTGACAATTAAATTAGGTAATATGCAAAAATTAAATTAGGTAAACGCTCAATGCATTGAGCACATAATATGTGTTCAGTGAATATTAACCACTGGTAGTATTGGTATTATTGTTATTACTACTAGGCCAATACCCAGAATTCCCAAGGATTGCCACCAGCAGGATGCTTTGCTACCTTATAGCTCTACATGCTCTCTTCTGGAGCCTTCATGTGCTTTCTTTTCCATGACTCTCTCCCTTTAGAAGCATCCTTGCTCCACTGCAAAACAGTGGGGAGGACTTCAGCAGAAGCATGGGTTCCTGGTTTTCAGAACTTTACTCTGATCACATCTCGCTCTCTTCTTTAAAGCTTGCATGATATGGTTAGGGTCAAGGGCATTACTTGTTTCATAATGCAAGCATATCGAGTGTTAACCTAATCTTTAACCGTTAGAAAGAGAGCATGAGTTCAATGAAAACGTTACAATCACTTGATTAGAAGCAACCTGTGAGCATAATTCAATATCCATAATGAAGGTTCAGCAATAAATTATTAGCTATGATCCTGTACTTGATGGGAGCAGAGCATTATTTTATAGCCAGCATTGTGATAAGTAATTTTATGTATATCTTGCCAACTGGACCGTAAACTGGACATTTTTATCCTCAGTTTACAGATGAGAAACCAGAGGATCAGAGATATTAAGTAATGTACACAAGGCTATCCAGCTAGTGAATGCGAGGGTCAAGATACCAACTGGGGTCTATGTAACATCAAATACGAGGCTTTTAATCACTTCCTTCCACACGGCTCAGGTGGTTTAGCACAATTTAAATGACAGGCATTGTGAAAGCGTGTCATCATGGTATCATTTTTCTCAAATGCTGTTAACCATAATATTCCATCAACCAGAACATTCCATCCTCCTAGGGTAATTTACTGTAAAATCAATCACATTTGAATCTGAAATATGATCTTTTTATTAGTTAGATCATTAATAATTAATTCTCAGACAAATTTTACCTTAAGCAGAATTTTTGCAAGCAGAAAATAATACGCATTTTCTTTTGTCTTGAGGTTTTTGTTTGACTCTACAACCTTGTCGACAGGTTATGTCAGTGAAAATTCTGGGAAGATAAATCAAATCAAACAGTGGTTGATTCCAGAAGAAACCACATCGATTATTTAATTCCGCTTTTTTCATTGTTACTGTTGTCAGGTATCTGGTACTACAGGAAAAAAATATTTCTAGCTGCTTTAGACAATAGACTTAGAAAGTCAGTGCTTCAAATGAAGAGGTTGATTAACAATTAGGAATCTCTAAGGCACAAAGATATCAGAAGTGTTTACTTAAAAATGTTTAGGTTTTTCCTAAAAAAATTAAAACTAAAACTGCCATAGGATGCAGAAATCTGACTTCTGGGCATATATCTAAAGGAAATGAACTGAGTATATCAAAGAACACCGCACTCTTATGTTCATTGCAGCATTATTCAGTCAACCTATAGAAACCATCGAAGTGTTCATCAGTGGATGAATGGATAAAGAACATGTGCTATATTGATTCAACGGGCTATTATTCATCCATGAGAAAGAAGGAAATTCTGACATTTGAGAAAACATGAATGGATCTTGAGGGTGTTATGCCAAGTGAAATAAGCCAGATAGAGAAAGACAAATACTGTATGGTCTCACATATGTGTGGAATCTAAAAACAGAGTCAAACTCATAAAAATCAGGAGTGGAAAAGTGGTTTCCAGGGCTTGTGGGGTGGAAGAGAGGGAAATAGAGAGAGATTGGTATAATGATATGTACTTTCAGCTATAAGATGAATAAGGTTTGAGGATCTAATGTATAACATGGTGAATATAGTTGATGAAAGTGTACTGTGTAATTAAATTTGCTGAAAGAGTAGAGGATAAATATTCTCATCAGAACAAAACAAAACAAAATAGAAAAGATAAATATGTATGATGGTGGATATGTTAATTCTACATGGAAGGGATCTTTCCACAATGTATACACATATCAAATCACCATTGTGTACATTCCAAATATCTTACACTTTTATTTGTCACTTATATCTCAATAAGGCTGAAAAAATTTAGACCGTTGCAATTATAAATTTGACTGGTATATGAAAATGAATGCTTACAAGGGTAAACTTTGTAGGACAAATATTTTAATGTGATTCTTTAGACACTTTTATTTTGAGGTCCTACTATGAATGATAAGAGCCTAGTTCACTTACACCATCTCTTCTCATCCTTTTCTACTTCTTCTTTCTAATGATCTAATGATGACAATTATCTTATTATCTGCTTGAATCATATGAATTGCTGTGTGAAAAAATGATCAAATATAGGTAGTTTCATATGGCCTAAACTATTGTATATTTTAGAGTACTATTAGTCAAATAATATTCATAAACTTATATTTAACATTCTCTTCTCATTTTAACTTCCCCCTTCTGACTTCAGTGATCTGTAAATTTACTTACGCATTTTCAACTTGATGACATTCCTAGTAGGTCCCATCACCAAAGGTGATTTTCTATCTTTTGTCTAAAGTTTGACTTTACACAGAGAAAGACAAATGCCATATGATTAGATGAACATCTGGGAAGGGCGGGGAAGAGAGAGAGAGGGAAACAAACCATGAGAGACTCTTAACGGTAGAGAACAAACTGAGGGTTCATAGAGGGAGGTGGGTGGGGGATGGACTAGAGGGGCAATGGGTATTAAGGAGGGCACCTGTGATGAGCACTGGGTGTTGTAAGTAAGTGATGAATCACTGAATTCTACTCCTGAAATCAATATTGTACTGTGTTAACTAAAATTTAAATAAAAATTAAAAAATAAATAGTTTGACTCTAGTGTTAGAAACCAGTAAGGTTAATTTGCATAATAATAGCCATATGAATACTGATCATTATAGAGTGAAGTATTGGACCACCAGGAATCTCCCCTACAAAATCCAGATTCGTTCCTAGTGAAAAATTTTTTTTGGTACTCAAGTAAATAATTCATCTTGAATCTAAAATTCAAGACAGACCTACCTAATATTAATCACCACATAAGCAAAATTTTGTATCACTGGTTTGAGGTAAGGCATTACAAATACTTCAAAAATGATACAGAATAAAATGTAAAAAGTTGAAATTGTGCTCAATTGTATATAATAACAGACAAATTATGACAAATAGAGGGTCATAATAAGCAAGTGTATATTTAATCAAGAATATGCAAGAAAAAAATTTATCTTATGCTAAACCTGTATGTAAACAGAAATACAAATAGTCTAGCCATGAGCAGATAGATAGGGAAAGGAACACTGAGATAACCATCTATGGAACACTATAACTAGAAGCAAGTGATGGAGACAATAAACTGTTTTGCTTTGCTATGAGACTTTGGGAAATTCCTGGTTTTCTCTATGCCTTATTTTTTTTTTCCTTTTTGGGAATAAATGTTGTAAGAAAGAAAAAAAGGTGATATGTTGGATTTCATCAAAATTAAAACATTTGCAGCAGGGAATTGATCCCATTTGCAACTGCACCAAAAATAATTAGATACCTAGGAATAAACCTAACCAAAGAGGTAAAAGATATGTACTCTGAAAACTACAGAACACTTATGAAAGAAATGGAAGAGGACACAAAGAAATGGAAAAGCATTACATGCTCACGGATTGGAAAAACAACCATTGTTAAAATGTCTATACGACCCAAAGCAATCTACATATTCAATGCGATTCGTATCAAAATACCAACAGCAGTTTTCACAGAGCTAGAACAAACAATCCTAAAATTTGTATAGAACCACAAAAGACCCCTAATAGCCAAAGCTATCCTCTAAAAGAAAAACAAAACTGGAGGCATCATGATTCTAGATTGCAAGCTATATTATAAAGCTCTGGTCATCAATATAGTACGGTACTTGCACAAAAACAGACACATAGATCAATGGAACAGAATAGAAAACCCACAACTATACAGTCAACTAATATTTGACAAAGCAGGAAAGAATATCCAATGGAAAAAAGACAGTCTCTTCAACAAATGGTGTTGGAATACTTGACAGCAACATGCAGAAGAATGAAACTGCACCATGTTCTTACACCATACACAAAAACAATTCAAAATGGATGAAAGACCTAAATTTGGAACAGGAAATCATCAAAATCCTAAAGGAGAACACAGGCAGCAACCTCTTTGACCTTGCAGGAGCAACTTCTTATGAGACTTGTCTCCAGAGGCAAGGGAAACAAAAGCAAAAATGAACTATTAGGACTTCATCAAAATAAAAAGCTTCTGCACAGTGAAGGAAACAATCAACAAGACTAAAAGGCAACCGACGGAATGGGAGAAGATGTTTGCAAATGACATATCAGATAAAGGGTTAGTATCCAAAATCTGTAAAGAACTTATCAGACTCAACACCCAAAAAACAAATAACCCAGTGAAGAAATGGGCAGAAGATATGAATAGACACTTTTACAAAGAGGACTCCCAGATGGCCAACAGACACATGAAAAGATGCTCAACATCACTCATCATCAGGGAAATACATATCAAAACCATGAAGAGATATCACCTCACACTTGTCAGAATGACTAAAATTAACAACACAAGAAACAACAGATGTTGGCAAGGATGTGGAAAAAGGGGAACCCTCTTGAACTGCTGGTAGGAATGCAAACTGGTGCAGGCACTCTGGGGAAGAGTATGAAGGGTCCTCAAAAAGTTAAAAATAGAACCTACAATCTAGCAATTGCACTACTAGGTATTTACCGACAGGATACAAAAATGCTGAATTGAAGGGGCACATGCACTCCAACGTTTACAGCAGCACTACCAACAAGAGTCAAACTATGGAAAGGCCCAAATGTTAATACTGATGAAGGAAGAAGAGGATGTGATAGATAGGTAGATAGATAGATAGATAGATAGATAGATAGACAGATAGATAGATAGATAGAGGATATAGATATAGACATAGACATAGATATAGATATAGATATAGATGATATACCATGGAATATATCTTGCCATTTGCAACAACATGGATGGAGCTAGAATGTATTATGCTAGGCAAAATAAGTCAGTCAGAGAAAGACAAATACCATATGATTTTGCTCATATGTGGAATTTAAGAAACAAAATAGACATAAGGGAGGGGAGAAAAAGAGAAAGAGAAACAAACCATGAGAGACTCTTAAAGACAGAGGACAAACTGAGGATTGATGGAGGGAGGTGGGTAGAGGATGGGCTACAGGGGTGAAGAGTACTAAGGAGGGCACTTGTTATGATGAGCACTGGGTGTTGTATGTAAATGATGAATCACTGAACTGTATACCTGAAACCAATTTTGCGCCATATATTAACCAACTAGAATTTAAATAAAAAATTGAAAAGAAAAAAAATTAGAACATTTGCAAAGCAAATGTCAAGAAGATGACATGACAAGTTACAGACTTAAACAAAATACTGGCAAAGCATATCTGAAAAATGACTAGCATTTAAATATACACAGAACTCTCAAAGTTCAACACTGAAAACAAAAACCAAAAGAAAAAACATCAGGTAATATGAAAAAGACGTGGAGAGATACTCCACCGAAAACAACATACAGATGCAAGTAAGCACATAAGAAGAGGTTTAACATCATTAGTCACTAGAGAAATTCAAATTAATACCGCAATGAGAAGTCACTACCAGAGGAATGACTGAAACAAAAAATAGTAATGGCACCAAGGTAAGGATGCAACTTTATCCTATGTTTCCACACCCTTATCTGGTAAGGATATGGAAAAACTAGATCATTCATACCTTGTTGGTAAGAATGTAAAGTGGTACAGTCACTCTAAAAAATAGTTTAGCAGTTTTTTTAAAAACTAAACATGCAACTAACACATGACTCAACAATTACATTCTGGACACATTTCCTAGATAAATGAACACTTATATTCACGCAAAAATGTATACACGAAAGTTTCCAGCAGCATTATTGGTAATGACAAAAATGGACACAACCCAGATGTCCTGCAGTGGGTGGTGGATGGTTAAAATTGTGTGGTTCATCCACACTGTGGAATACTACCCATCAATAAAAAAGAACAAACTATTGATACACACAACAACTTGTATGAAGCTCAAGGGCATTATCTTGAGTGAAAGAATCCAATCTCAAAAAGTCAAATATTGTATGATTTCAATTATATTACATTTTCAAGAGACAAATTATAGTGATGGAAAAAAAAATGAATGGTTTCTAGGGGTTAGAGATGGTGTCTGTAAAAAAAAAAAGTAAAAATATAAATCAAGAAGCAGACCTTATAACAATATTTAAAATATCCTTGAAAAAGAGAAGGAAGATAAAAATTTGGTGATTCTTCCTGAAATTGACATTGATAAATAAGGGAAAGAAATGAAAATGAAGGAATGAGGACACTGTGTTTCTTTAGGCATTGTGCAATTGGATTTAAAACCAGTCCTTAAAAATCAGTACCTTAGCAAGTACTATAAAACCTTAAAAGCCTTGAAAACATGGCGTCATGTGTAGTAAGACCAAAAAACAAGAAAAACTAGAAGCTGCTTAGTAATTTACAGGGGTATACTGAGAAAATGCCTGAGATTTCAAACTTGCTTTACAGTGTAATTGTTGAAAGAGTTGGTTTTGGAATTTGTTGGGTTTGGGTTTAATTCAAGGCTATATCACATACTAATTACGTGACTTGGAAAGGCTGTTTTACCCATTCTAAGTCTTGAGTTTCTGTATCTGTAGAATGGAGATCATGAAAGTTCTTATGAGGCTAATAAAATAAGACAATGTAAGTAAACCAATCAGCCCAGGGCCTGCCATAGACTAATTACTCATTAAATGTTAACCCATGTTAATTTGCTATTATTTTCAGAAGAAAGTTGTAAAACTTCATTCTAGCCACTAGGAGAGCATCTTACACCTCCCACACTCTTACCTGGTTGAAATCTCAGAATCATTAAAAGCCAGCTAGCCACTTAACATGATAATTGTGTATTTTGGAGATTCCATTGTGACATTAAGCTCCAATGCAGAATCACAAGAGATGAGAAAAAGATGCAAATAAAAATTATATGAGGTGTGTGGCTCTTCAGGAAACACTCAAGAAAATTGAACCCAGTAGGGTTAAAATCTCATCGACTTAAGGACTCAAAGAGGAGTTCAGTATTGAGGGTTTGACATTAGGTAGTTACAAAATTATGTCTTGAAATTGATGTTTACAAAGAAAAATATGTACAGTATACATTTTTTGGTTCTCAAAAACTTAAATGGAAAATCTTTAATGTACAAACTGTAAATCTTTAATTTATACACAGCAGAATCTATGGACAATTATGGTATATAAAGATAATAGATAATTTCTTCCTTGTCCACACCATTCTTGTTGCCTATAGAACACATGGTCTTAGTAGAGGGCATGTCAAGAGGTAGATGGGCCTTGAGAGCACCACTAAAAATACATTAAGCATTGTAGGCCCCTCCAACATCACACCTTAACCCCTATCCCATCATTTGGGGAAAAACAGATCCAGTTAAGAGATGATTGAAAGGTTACTGAAGTCATTTCCAAAATAGCCTTCAAACAGATCAAGGAGGACTGTTGAGAAGGTGTTGTTAGTCAGTAGTACAAATAAGAGAAAAGTGGAATGATGATTTTCTAGCAAATCTATGCTATGTGTGGAGAAGAGGACATACTCAAGTCAAGAAGAATTAAGAACTAGAGTATTTGCTTCTTATAGGTCTGTGACATAGAAATGAGATGTTCTTCTGAGTCAAGTTTGTGAGACCCCCAACATCTGCTCTTTCCTTAAGGACTGTCTTGAGCTATAGACCCAAAGTCCTCCAAATGGCACCCTAAAACTTTTGGGGGAAGCTTGGTTACTTCCCTCTAGAAGTAAGTAATATCCCCCAGGATCTTGTCTGAAGTCTCACTGCTGTCCACTGCCTGGGTTTCCACGGTTATGTGAAATCCATGGGCTTCCTGGCAAGGAGACTGGGTGTGCATCTGTGCAGGCTCAGTAGTTCAGTGGAAAAGTGCAGTGGAAAAGTGAGATCCCAGATCATTATATCTTTCAGCTTGTCCATGTTGTCATTCCAATGGTAAGAAAATCATGTTTCATTCACACTAAGGAACACTAAGGGGAAAAAAAGGAATAAGCATTGATACCCATAACAACTTGGATGAATCTGAGGGTTGGTGGCCAAGATGCTCCACTGGAAGATATGCCTGGCTTTAAGGTGGGTTCTCCCAAAGCTCAAAGACAGTGTATCTGCTGTTGACCATAAGATGAACTCCTTTCAATGGTGGAAGATGTAGTGTTGAGGACCACGGCATGAGATTTAGGGTTGAGGGACGAATTAGGAATGTCAGCCCAAAGGACAAATGCAGACCTCCCTTCTGAGACACAACTGACCAGTACTGAGTCCAGAATTTGGTCTAACTTCTCACTATTTTCTGAGCAAACCATTATGCAGGCCATCCATTAGGGGCTCCTCCTTATATTTAAAGCCAATATTAAAGTAGAAGAGGCTGTGAAAAAAAGACTTAGATTTTCCAGCCCCCCAAAATTGAGCACTGACAACTTTTGTCAGCCCAGAGCTGACACCATGTTGTGTTGGTATCCAATCGTGGTCAAGTCTATAATGAGAATTCAGCATTCCCTCATCTACTCCGTCTCTTTATCACAGATTAAAATTACAATGATGTTTAAAAAAAGACAAATGATGCACATCTCAGGGTAAGCAAGGTCTGATTTGGAGCAAATGAAAACAACTAGCAGATATATGAATCATATGCTGCAATGATATTGGTGATAAAATCAGATATAATGTCTCATAAGCAGGTTTGGATGATGTCAAGTTATATGATCTGATGTAATATAGTAACCTAGGACATCTGCAGAAACCAGGCTTAGGTAATTTTAACAGTAACAGTTATAACTATAACACAAACACCAGTGAGCAATAGCATTTTTATAATGGACTTCAAGTGGAAGAAATGAACATTACTTAAAAAAACCACAGGCCTTAAAAAAAATCTCACCTCAGTGCGAAGAGGTCAAATTGCTACTGTATTATAGTGCCTCTACTTTTAGTTCAGTTAATAATGTGTTTATCATTCAGTAAGAAAGAGCTATTAACTGGAATTTGATTATAATTGATTTTGTGCCAGATCAATTTATTTAGAATTTATTTTATTTTATTAAAAACATTGTTTTTAATATTTTATTTATTTTTGATAGACAGAGACAGAGCACAAGTGGGGGAGGGGCAGAGAGAGAAGGAGACACAGAATCCGAAGCAGGCTCCAAGCTGTCAGCACAGAGCCCGACGCGGGGCTCAAAGTCACAAACTGCGAGATCATGACCTGAGTGGATGTCGGACACTCAACCGACTGAGCCACCCAGGCGCCCCTAGAATTTCTTTAGATGGTTGTTTAGTTGCTAATGTCAAAGACTTGCTAATTCTGTAAGGATAATATTACTTCTGCATAAATAAATAAATAAATAAATAAATAAATAAATAAATAAATAAAATAGGCCAAAAACTCCAGAACTCTTTTGCAGTTGCTGATTCAATCCCTATATGGGTAAAATTATACATCTATACTATGCTGTGAGTATAGTTTCTTTCTTTTAAACATTTTGACTAAACTTTTCACCAGTGAAGTCAAAATATAAAAGACTTGTGTCTCTAAGTGTGATGGGATGGCAAGTAGTGGATTAGCATTTCTTCTGATACCATTTAGAAAAGCTAGGTAAATACAAACAAACAAATAAACAAACCTCTGTCTGCAGGCCTAACTAGGACTTGAGGAGCCAAGATCCCAGAGCAAGAGAAACCATAGAGAGGTGAGTTGACCTTCCACAAACCATATTTCCCCTCAAAGCATTTGCCAAGGCAGCCAGAGTACAAGGTGCCTATGTCCCGGCAAAAAGGAAGACAGATGGAAGCGAGCGTCATGTTCGGTAACTCTTCTCAAGGCATTCATTCAAATGTTAAGCGTCGTAAGAAAATAAGTACTACATTTATCTGAAAGCTGCTGAAAATTAGAGCAAAGTACTCATCAATTTCACAAAAATTCAAAGGCAAAATTCATATTTTGGAACCTGAAATCAGAAGTAGTTTTATTAAATAGCCAAGGTTCTCAGACCCTGGGGCCCTATAACACATTGTTGGGGTCAAACAGGGACTCATAGAGTCTTGCAAAGTCTGAACATTAGCCGCTAATCTGCTCAGCTTGTGATTTAAGATGTCTATTCTAATCCTAGGTGCCTGCCAGAGGTTAGGGTATATCCTCTTTGAGAGAGACAAAGCTTTGGATGGCAAAGTTTCTATAATTTTTTTCTATAATTTTTGAGACACATTTTCCACTTCTATATAAAAAAACTGTGAAGCATCCTAGTAAAAAATTAAGAGAAACAGACCAACACATAGCCTTGTTATTGGCATTATTAGCCTCAGAATTTAAAATAAATGTGTTCTTTAACAATATTCAGGAGTGATATAGAAAAATGGAAAGTTTTTTGAGGGATCTAAAATCTGTAAAAAAAGAATCAAAATACTGAAAGTGAAAAATGCAATAATTGAAATTAATAATTTAATTAATGAGTTTAACAACAGATAGGAGATAATAAAAACAAAAAAGAGGATTCGTGGATAGGAAAATAAGGCTATACAAAATACCTAGTTTATAGCACAGAAAGCAAAAATGGATGGAAAACACATTATAAGAAGAACTAAAAGACTGCTAGCTAGATGACAGAGTAAAAAGGTAAAACCGTGTAATTGGAAGCCTTAAGGGAGAAGAAAGGAAAGTGCAAAACTATATCTGAAGTGATAATGACTAAGAATTTTCCAGTACTGATGAAAGATATAAAGCCATTTAAGAGAAATGCTCCAAATGTCAAGCAGTGGAAATCCAAAGAGTTCGTGTAAGTACATTATTGTAAAACTACAAAAACAGAAGACTAAGTGAAAACTTAAAAGCAGTGAAAATAAAGAACACTGTTCTCAGCAGAACGCCAATCAGACTGATGGCTGACTTCTCAACAGAAACGATGGAAGTCAAAAGTCAATTGGGTGGCATATTTAAAATACCAAAAGAAAATAATTTCCAGTCTAGAATACTCTGACAAATGAAAATAGCTTTAAAAGTGAGGTGAAAATGAAAACGCGTTCAACCAAACAAAAACTGAAAAAATTCACTGCCACCATATCCATGCTAAACATGCTAATGAGAACTCGTGGTTGCTGTAGAAGAATGGGATCATAAGAAGGAACAGAGGGCATCTAAAAGTGGCAGGTATGGTGTATGCAATTACAAAAAGAAAAAGGAAAAGTAAAATATAAAATAAAACAGATTTATAATTGTTCTTCAAAAGAATAGAAAATTAAATTTATCCAGATCAGCCTGTCCAGCCTGTAAATGCATGTGTCTCAGTATGTGTAAAATTTTATTTTTTTTTAAATAAATACACCATCCCTCAAATTTATTTCAACATGCTCTAGGGTAAGAAATAAAGAGAGTATTAGTTCATCAAAAGTCAGGTAAATATTTTGTAGTGCTTGGCCTTACATTTCAAATAATTTACAAATGTTTTCAAAGTACTGCTAAAAAAATTTAGGAAAATAAACTAAAAGTATTTGTCACAGGAATTAAAATTAAAATCCTATATATATATTTTAAATAAATGATTAGCTACTGGGGCACCTGGGTGGCTCAGTTGGTTAAACGTTCAAGTACTGATTTCCACTCAGGTCATGGTCTCACCGTTTGTAAGATTGAGCCCCAAATGGGCTCTGCACTGACTGTGTGGAGCCTGCTTGCAATTCTCTGTCTCCCTGTCTCTCTTCCCCTCCTGCTGGTGCTCTCTCTCTCTTTCTCCAAATAAATAAAAAATTTAAAAAAATGATTAGCTATGATTAATAAATCAGTAACATGTCTTAAGTATTTTGCTGTTTTAGACAAGACATTTGAAAATATTCATATAGTAAATATTTTTAATATTTATTCTTATGATTATAGTGAGCATTCCTCTTAATGTAAAACACAAAAATGGCTAAAAATACCCAGCACCACCTATGTAATGATTTTCTCCTTAAAACAGAGCAGAGAATACAATTACTCACTTTTATTAAACACAAGAGATTAAATCCCACCCCTATGGATCAAGGGAGAATGTGACAATATGAAATCTTCCTTCAAATCTTTTGCTTGAATCTCTCTTGATATTAAATTTTCTTAAGTATATTAGGAAGAAACTTCTATCTCTAACTTAAATAAAAAGAAAAAAACTATTAATGGCATTTTTTCATAAGTCATAATTCAACCACGAACAAGGATCTTACCACAATTTTGTAAATGTTCAGAAAAATAAATGTACATTGTACTTGCCAACTACATATGGAGGCACCCTGGTCTGTTTGAGGCAGCAGGGAATGTGAATTTATATGTAGTAACTCCTGTTACAAGCCTCCTGTCCATGAGGGTGCAGTCTCAAACAAGATGCCTGTCTGTGGGGAGAGGGTTGATGGAGGGCAAACAGTAAGTATTATTGAATGTTGCACTGTAATTGAACCAAATGGTATATGAAACCTTTTGAGGTACTTGTATACCCATTTCATTTTGATTAAAATAATAAAAATAAATTCTGGTAGACCCTAAAACACTTCTAAAATGCATTGAGTACCCATGTGTTTTATGAGATGCTGAAGATTCTCTTGAATTATGTTAAATATTTCACACACAATTCTTGTATATTTTTATAGATGAGATTTTACTTTGAATCTTAAGACCAGGAGCACTGTAAGGATGTAGTTCTGCTTTCAAATAACTTCCTTTAAGTAAACTGAAATGAATCAAAATTATATGGTTCAAATCGATCTACATTATTCAACAATGGGTTTTTTCAAATACTCAATTTGTTTACATTTTCTTAATCAGATTGACCTCTGCCTCTATATTTACTTCATAAATATCTATGTTATAAAAAAAAAATCAGAGGTTAAAAAAATGAAATCAGAGGCTAAAGTATCATGGCATGAAACAGGTCTGCATTTTGTTCCCCAAAATTATTACTATTAACTATTAATCTAAAAAGGGGCATTTTCCAATATTTAATTGTACCCAATCTTTCAATCACAGAGTGTAACAACTAGTAAGAAAGTATGTAAGTATATGAGAAAGTTTTGCTTTGAATTCTGCTTTTGTTGGTTCACTGCTAAGTACAACAGAATAGAAATAAGCTTTTATTCTTCAGGGTGAAGTTGTTGATATTTTATATGTTGGAAAAATTTCTTTATCATAAGCACTACTATAATGAAATGTTTTTTCATTAAACCTTCTTTTATTCATGAAAGGGCAAAATCATTTGCTGGTTCACTTTGTCCAAGAACGTGCTGGAGTGGTAAATGAAAATATGCCGTTCAGCTTTCTAAGTAGCTTGCACATTACAAATCAAAATGTTAAGCTGTGAGGTTAAAATGAACTAGATAAGCAAATAAGTCTTTTCCCTTTGCCAACACTTTCTTTTTATTCAGCACATACATAGAGGCATATCTTATTTTTTAAGATACAAAGCTATTTAACATCCTACAGAACAATAATAACCCTGAAATTTGAGTGTTCTTTAGAAATATTTCTTTCTCCTTCATTGTAGAGGTTCTCAGAGGCTTAGAGGTAGGCATTCTGATTATTTCACATGATGACTCTCAGAAAGCAAAAATTCTGGCAAAGAGTGGGTAGTCCTAGGAATGTAGGTCACAAGAAAATGTTTTTAAAAAAGATTAATGTAGCTAGTTCAGTCCCTTTCTCTGTTCCAAATATTTAAAACCATGTAAAAGATGGTCTCTTTCTCAGTTTTTAATACATTCTCAGTATAGACAGAGGAGCTTGCTAGGAAACACCAACAGTGGATACTGAGAACTTCTAGATGACTCTAGAATGGATCCGCTATTTCAAGAATATCCTGAGTCAAGATCTTTTATGTATCAAGGTAAAAGGTAGGGCTGAGGATCCAACTAACTATATCCCTACCTCTAAAACAGGCTTCTCCTCTTAGGTTTGCTTCATTGACTCCAAAGGGGATTGGGTAATATGTATGGCCATAAATCCATCAAGACTTTGGAAAACAACTGATCTCATAAATTACATAGTTTTTGAATAGTAATTTAGTAGTACCTACATACAACAGGAAAGCACCATCTTAAATAGTGCCAGTCTTTAACATAAATTTATACGTGGAAATTTAACATAGATTCATAGCTGAAAGACCCAGGTCCCATTCTTAAAGGAAACAGTAGTTTGAGGCAGGGAGGATGTATTTGAATTTCTTCCAAAGTGACCCAGTATTTTGGTTTTTTTTTTTTTTTAATTTTTAATTTCAAATATAGATTAAATTTGTTTCAGTATGATTTGTAGTTCCTGAGTGAGTCCTTTATTCCCACAAGAAAAGGTCAGGAGACAATAAAACAGCACAATGTCTCTAAGATAATATGGGACACTGGAATATGATAATGAAGTTCATGAGAATCCTTGGTTTGAGATCTTAAAGAAAAAGGAAAATATCTGTCTCTGTATTTTCAGCATCTTGAATAGTGATTTTCATGCAGTAAATAAGCCCTCAATAAAACATCCTATATTTGTGTATATATAATTTTACATATGTATATAGTATATTATAAAAAATCATTTAGTAAGGTTTGAAAGTCTTGCTTTAAAAAAGACTTTTGAATTAGATGACCTAGGTCATACATTACACATCTCACCATTCTAAAGGGACACTGCTATTGGCAAACAAGTTCTCTTGTTTTTTATGGGCTACTCTGTACTCTGCTAACAAACTATATCTCACTATCTCTGATAATTGCTGTACGGGCATTATCTTAAGAGTTATCACCCAGAAGCAGTCCCTCACTCTTTTTGTTACTTACATAGATCTCTCTCTCTCTCTCTCACTCTCTCTCCCTCCCTATTTAAATAATTTAAATTTTATAATTTATATTTAATTAATGAATTAAACACAGATTTTTAATGCTGGTATATGCTTAAATGCAGATATAGACATGTATCACTCTAGATGCAATTAAACAAGACCCAAAAACTATGCTTGTCACAGTACAACTATCACAGAAGAGAATTCACTTCCGTGTAGTCTTCGATGTGGTCTTCAGGATATGCAGCTTCATCCCACCCAGCGTGAATGTGATCTCTACAGAAAATGATACCTATGCTGTCACAAATGATGGGGATGATCATAGATAAAGCACAATGGATTCTCCATTCTTCACTCAATGTAGGTATCATGCCTGCCCTCTCATCCCTCCATTGTGGTTTTGGGGATTCATAATGGTGTGTAACCAGTTACTAGAAAGAGCACCATATTGAAATACAGAGGTTGAACATAGCTGCTGGCAACAGACCAATCATCCATGCATTCATTGACTCTGTTCATCCATATACTGAACACTAATTATACTAATTCAGTGAAAATGAAAATTACAATGCATTATGCTATGGACTATAATCCTGGTAGGCACAGGATTCTAACTTATATAGTTGTGTAGTTTCCCGACTATCATTTAGAGGTAAAATACAAGAAAAATGTATCAGAGTATCTGAACACTTTTCATAAACCTTGATTTGTAACAATCTTATTCTCAGTGAAGTAGAATGAAAAGATACACACACACACACACACACACACACACACACACACACACACACAGCAAGAAGCTCCTGCCACTCACAATTGGGCATCACGCACTTATCAAGTTTTTGACGTGAAGTCTCAACTTGATTTGCCTAATATAATCACCCCAGAGAAGTCTCTGGCTTTCTTTAGTTCAGTAGGTATTCCTGAGAAATACTTTCAACTTCAACCATACTTCCTACAGCATCATGGAACAAAAACTTTCCCTTAAGAATTGTGGTACAGTGCCACTTTAAACTAAAACACACTAATATAATGGGTTACATAAATCCTGTGAAAATGAGCATTATGGAGTAACTATTTGACCCGGAACTTATATCCACTGAATAACAGTGAATTTGTTTTTTTGTAACATAGGTATAATATGGTACTCCATGTATCAGACAAGTGCAATGTCATTATTATAACTGGCATCATTCGATAAACAAATATGCTCAAAATATGAGCCAACTATGGTATTATGAAACTGTGAAATAAGTTAATTATGCTCAATTACAAAAGCATTATACTTATGACCACCAAATTCAATGAAAAACACACATTTTTTGAGCATCTTCTGAGTTTCTTAAAGAAGTTTACTGTCTACTTCAGGAGACAGACCTCTACCCACCTGCAAGTCAGAATATAGCAAGAACTTTGCTTGTATTTATACTGGCAACACCTGGAGACAGGAAGGAAACTTTCAAGGAGACAGTAATAGTGAACTAGACTCGAGTGCTTGGAAAACATTTTGACAGGAGACACTAAGGGAAAATTTATTATATACAGAGGGAGTTTTGCCAGAAAATGGAAAGATGAAGAGTTTATTCATCTCAATATTCAATTATTCACTAATACTCAACAAATACCTATTGAATGGATACCACTTCAAAGTCAATTTTTGTAATAGTATTACATATATTCAAGATAGGCCTTTAGACATCATCACATAGGTTTTTACTGCAGGTATATCTTTGAAAAAAAAATGTGGCAAATTTCTTAAAATGTGTTACCAGCTGATAGATGTCTTCTGGGATGTATAAATGAGAGCTCCTCTGATTAAATACAAAGGGGTGATAAAAACAAGGAAGCAATTAAAATTTCAGAAAAAAATTAAGACAAAAACACTTGTCTAGAAATTTCATGCAGCATCGGTAAAATGCAATATAAACCTAACATGTCTTAACATGACTGTATTTTCTATAAACAAAGATGTTTTATTAGCCTAGAGATGTTTTAAAGCTTTGAATGAGAACTTTTTATTTAGAAATTGTAATCTAAGGACCCTTTAAAGAAAAAAATTATCACTTTAAAATTTATCCATTAAAATAACCCTTTTATTCTTTCCATATATCATATTTATATTCAAGAATAAGAAAGGAAATAATTTTGAGAATACCTGCTTGATGTGAGTGGCTCATCTCGTGCTCTGCTTCAAAACTGTTAGAGCAACTCATAATGGGGGTGTTTATGTCCCAATATTAAAACATTTGAAAACTTAAAGAACAAATTAGTCGTAAGAATACCGTGAAGTTATGAATCTTGTTAAGAGATTGCTAATTTTATTTTAAAAACCATAAGAATTAAGTTAAAAGAGTGTCACTTTTAGAATCAGGTAGACAAGGATTCAAATCCTGACTCTGTCATGAAGCAGCTTTGTGATTTTTTTTTAGAGATTTAGTCTTCTCAACTTCTTCAAAAGGTGGTAATAATACTTCAGCTTTAAGGTAGATGTAAAGATAAACATGAGAAAAAGTTTTTTTTTTTTGTTTTTTGAGTTCCTAGAATAGTGCCTGTCATACATTAAGTACCCATAAATACTGGCCCTCTCTCTTTTTCCTCCTTACCTTTGTTTGTAATAGTTCCCATTTTCTGTCTTAAGTAAGTTTTAAATTTTGATGAAATGTGTTCAAGGAAATTGCTTATGTTGACTTTTCCAACATATTTAAAAAAATAATAGTAAACTACAGGCAGAATATAATGAATGCATATCTGATTTATTTCATTGCACTTGTCATTTCTCCAAAAGAGTGCAGTGTGCTAGATAAAGCTATCCAGGCATATTTTTAAATTAACGTTTTAATTAACATTTCTAATTGTATGTGTAAAAGTTTGCCCATGTGTCATCGTCAGCTCCTCAAGAAGCCATTACTCTATGACACTGCTGTATTTTCAAAGGAAACATGTTTTAAAAGGAGACAAAACATACCCTAATATTAATGGGATGTCATCTATAGTTTAGTTACAAGAGCAGATCAAGTACTGAAACAGTTATCTCTTTTTTCGTATCCTATTTAAATGAAACTGAACTTTCAGAAGAATCACTGAGATTTTTAAAAATTTTAAACAGATCACTTCATTTCCCAGAGAGTTTGGAGAACAACGTAGTTTTAAATTGGTACATTTTCAAAGCGTGTGTGTTTAATTTTCATTTTTGCCAACGAATGGCTTCTTTTTCTAAATGTATTTTTTCATCATAGAGTGGTTTTGGCAGTACTAATGTTCACAGGGATCAGGTCTATATTTGTGCTGATTAAAAAGATAGAGCCATGATATTATATCCCTGATCAAAATATTCTCAAATCTCTCAACATAGTGAGATCTCACTGCATCTGGGAGGATTAGAAGTCAAAATCATAAGGACAGGAAAGAGTTCTGAAGCAATCTTTCATCACCACTAGAAAGAAGCAACTGGCCACCGGAAGCAGGGTTGAACTCACCAGTTTTAATGTGAATTTGGGGTGGGGAAGTGATGGGCACAAGTTAGGTGAAAACACAAGGTTTTCATTTTGAGCTGTCTCCTCAATCTCATTTTCAATGACAACTAATATGTTTATGGAAGGTTTTCCATAGGTATTAAGAAAGCAAAGAGCATTGGCTTCAATTTAGTCTAGACAATACAGTGCAGAAAGTAAGGATGCACATTAGAATCCAATCTCATAAAACGTTTGGCAATAATGATTTTGGGAAAGAAAAATGCAATCGTTTATTAAATTTCTCATCATCTAGCTTGTCTGAAAAAGTGAAAGACTCAGCGTTTCCTAAGAAAATACTCAGTCCACAGTTTTACTGTCCTAGCTATACTGTTCAGCAATTTTTGTATATCTATCCTCATTTACAAAATCTTTTATGTCTTTGAGCACTGATATTCACAATTTTAACTACTGAACAAATGTGTGCATATCTTCACTTTTGTTACAAAATATGAATTAATTAGAAAAGGTAGATTATTTCAGTTTTTAGCTGCTAAATGTAATGTTGATAATCTGAATTGCCACAAAGTATCCTGGCGGTTAAACATGCAGTTATAAAAATATGCCAGTATTCTCAACAACATATTTATAAAAATATTTTTAATGCGGTGGGGTTAATCAGCATATTCTAAAGGCTATGATTATACTTCAATAGAAATTTATCATGCTTATAATAGGCTTTAAGTTTAAAAGTTTAAAATGTGTGTCCAGGACAAGATATACAAGATATTTGAATTTTTCCTAATCAGAAAGAATAATAGAAATGTTTTTGATATTTCCTATTTATGTAAGGTATGAGTTAATTAAGGTTATCTTATACGAAAAGTTGTTTGGTCTCTTACCATTTCAATAATCAAAGTGGCCATAAAATTCATGTAGAACTTTAATTTTCGCTTAGTTTTTTCTGTGCATTTTAATCTAACCTTCTGGGAATAACTTCAACAGAAAAATAAAACATAAAAATTACAAAATTGTAAAACTTATAAATAATGGAAATCTAATTTACCTTTTATAAATCCTTGAGAACAACCATTAAGCAAGTAAATGGAAACTTATTTTTCAAACTCAGAGATTTTTGGAAACATTGTTAACGTTCAAAAGGTTTTACTAAAGAGACGTTTCTTCTGTAGAGCTTACTTTCTGCTTTGATGAATGCTCGTGTGTCTTTAAGTTCTTAAGAGGAAGAACTTTCCTAATCTGCAATTACAAATCTCACACTGCCTTATTTGAACTATCTATTGATGTAATGATATATTTATTATATTTAGTCACTCCAATATTAAGCACCTCTTATGTATCAGTCTCATCAACCTGTTAGCGTTTCTCTTTGAAGGTAACTTTCTTGGCATAAATCTTTCAGCTCTTCACTCCACAACAGCAAGTTTGGCAGAAGAGCTGAGCTCTGATCAGAGCTCTATTGAAAGACTCTCCACGTCTATGGTTTCTTATTCATAGGCAATGTACGTGCTTTCTTTTTTTCTACCTGCACTAACATTTACTAATACAAATCATCTGCATAAAATACTTTGATAAAGTGCATTTAACTGATGTGCTCATTTGCCTTAACTGCATTAATTCACAAATATAGTTTTTAAAGTGCTTCTTTAACAATGTCTTACCTGAATTTTGATTCTAATATCTAAGTATTAGTTATCCCTGTATCTTGAATCTTTGTCATAAATACTTAAGGGGAAACGTTTCCTGGTATGCTGTCCAGGTGAATAGAAGTAGGTATTGCAATGTCAGTTTAAACAGCAAACCATAACACACAGAGATGTTGCTTTCAATGTTTTAACATATCCACCCACACTTTCTTACTCTCATTGTCTAATTCACAGTTTTATTATTTTTTTTAAACCCTCTGGTTAACCATTTTTCTTAAAGAATTTGTAGTATGTTCTGTTGTGATTACTATGATCGAAAGGCCAGAAATTATGAGACCAGAAAGATTTTTTTTTTCAGTTTACAAGTCTGTTCTAAATTTATTTTTAATAAAACAAGTAAGCCTTGCTCTGCCTCCTCCCACTCCTGTGGCTTGGTGCTTACTCGGTAAGCAGTAAGCAACCTGCTGCATTTATAGCTGTGGAATTTAACTGGGAAGGGTCTCCCTAAGAAACCACGTGAACAAGGATGCATCATAGTGGATGCAACATAGTGAATACAGACAGAGCTCCTTTCTTTCAGTGTCTCCCAAACCCTTCATCCCTTGCTAGTATTCTCTAGTTTCTAGTCACAAAAGGCAGCTGAGTTCACAGCTGGAACAACAAGTTGTGCTACGAATCTCAGTGATTTACCCAAGTAGCAAACAGGGTCATTGGCTTAATTGGAATTTCAGTTGCCAAGCGAAATAGGAATCCTTAGCCTTGGTCCAGCCACACTGGTAAAAGTGTTTCTGTTTCTTGATAGGGAATGAAAATGACGCAGAGTGTAATTGATCGACAGGATATTGATCACTTTCCTTTCTACATCCCCCCCAGTTTGGGTGCCAGCGAGTCTAGGGCTCACTTCTATACGCCCAGGGGCCACCAAGATCTCCATTTTCCCCAAACGCATAAAAGGCTAAAAACAGCCTTCCTCCCCAGCACCATGGCGTGGCTGCAGCCGCTTTGTTTACCATATAAGTCACATCAGGGGTTCACTCCTCGTCTTCTCCCCTGCTTTAAAGCTGGGTGCAGGGAGAGGCAGAGTAGCATCCCCAAACTCCCGCTCAGCCCAGGTCAACCACAGAAAGCTTCACAAACCCGGTCTGGAGCCTTAAAGAGAAACCACGCAGCGGGAGCCTTTTGAACTCATAACCCCCCTCCCAGGGATGTCCGCCTCCCAAGAGGGAGCCGGCTTCCCAGGCAGCTTGAGAAACTTAACTGAGATCCCAGAAAGGAGGAGAGGTGCAGCTCCGGTCAAATGGAGCTCTGAGGCGACACCCTCTTTACCTGCAAAGTTGGCGGTCTTCTGGCTGAAGAGCGATCGATCCAAGGACATGCGGTGCGGGTGCTATGCCCAGGGAGAGCACGCCCGGCCAAATCCAATGGGATTTCCTTAGTCGCTGCCGAGTTTTGGAGCATTCCAAGGAAAACGCACGAAGCTAGAGCCCACGCAGCTGGCACCGAACTGGGCGGAGTGAGGATGCTCTGAGAGCGGTGCCATGGGAGGCGGGGGAGGGGCGGCCCCGGAGGGGGAGGTGAGCTCCAGGGGAGGAGAACTTCGCCCACCCCCGCCCCCACCGATCCCTGGGGACGAAGTTAGCGTTCCCACGGCTGACGGCGGACGAGCCCCGAGGAAGATAACCCCGCCCTCCGTCCCGGGCGGTTGCCTGACTCAGGGTCCGCACAGACCCTGCTCGGTAGGGACAGCCGGTGAAGATGCGCGTCCCACGCACCGCTCCGTGTGGCCGTGGAGGGGACCCGCGCGCGGGCGGGCGCTGACGCTGGGTCCCGGCTCCGCTGCCCACCTCCCCCACCAAGCCACCCGAACGACCGCCGCCTCCCTGGGCCAACTCCTTGAGGTCAGCCAGGGCAGGCGGACTCCCCAGAAGCCAGCCGTCATCCAGAGAAGCCGGTGGCCAGAAGCCGCCTGAGGTCCTGGGTGCGGGCCAGACACACCTCCAGGCTTTGGGCGGGCTCTGCAGGGCTGCCGGACTCCAATTCGCGCCAGGACCCGGCTTCTGGACGCTCGGCTCCCAAGCCGGTAAACCAGCACCCCGGCGGCAGGTCGCCAGACTTGAGGAAAGTAACCCCCACTCCCACCCCCACCCGGGAACTCTCAAAGCTTCTCCCACTCCGGCTCCTCTGGGCTCCCGGCACCCCCACTCCCGTCCTCAAGGTGTCAGACTTCCCCTGCAAGAGCAGGAGGATGCAGCTTGCGACTAGTGTCAACGATCCAGACAGTCGCAAGGAATAAATGACGAGGCGCAGCGTTGCATCCACCCCCACCCAGCTCGGGCTTTCCAACAGGCATAGGAGATCAGTAAGTTTCCAAATACTGAATAAAACCCCAAACACGTACCAGCCCAGGAGCGCGAGGTTCGGTGGCTTCAGGTGGAGAGAGTGTGAGCGCGCGCGCGCGCGCGCGCGCGTGTGTGTGTGTGTGTGTGTGTGTGTGTGTGTGTGTGTGTGTGATGCTCGCATCAGCGCACTGAGGTTTCAGGATGTAAGTTATCTCCTGGCCAATCTCTTTGGTGTTCACGCACTAAAATAAGACCAAAGCGCTGCGAGGAAATGCCATATACTGGCGAAGTTGGCAGTAACTTACTTGCTGTAAATGCGACGTGGTGATTCCCAGCTTGTGACTCACGGAGCCTTGGTTGGTCACTGCCCCGTGACTCGAGAGTCCATTTGTAAGATCAGTTCAAGAGTGGCGTCCGCGCGGAATCTTCGCTGAGGGTTGTCCCCTTGAGACCCTCGGTTTCTACTGGACTTCCTTTATTTTCCGAGAGCCCTGGGGCGAGCTGTTGGTCCCCGACCTCATCTCAGCAGCTGCCTGCTCCATCCTCGGGCTGTGCAACAGATGAGTGGCAACCTTTTCTTCCCGTCCCAACCACGCGATGTGACACCTTCTGGGAGTCGGTGCTGGGCAGACTGAGAGGAGCACCAGTTTCTTCCCGAGGAATATTCCCCAAGGGAGCCGGGGGTAGGCGGCAAGCCGGCACTCACAGGCAGACTCCAACGCGCAAAATTAAATTTCCCTTCTTGGTTATCCCTTTTTCCCCCTCCTTTCCTTTGTAGGTCACCTGAGTTGAGTTTTTTGGGAAGATTTACAGGAGTAAAGAGGATATCGCTAGAGATCACCCACTGGTGTCATGTTCATGCTGCTTTTGTGGTTTTCTTTTAAATCACTTTTCTTATTTCTAAATTTCTCTTTAGTTTACTACTCTTCTCCTGGGTTGATCTCAAGCTCAGACCCGACTCCTAAATTTTTAGGAGCACTACTGCTAGATTATCCCCCTCCAAAAATACCAAAGTACACTGAGGCAAACCAGGTTCCTTTAAGATCTCTCCAGAAAACAAAGACAGGAACAACAACAAACAACAAAAATTCCCTTCCTTCCCTGAATCTCTTTTGACTCTCAAACACAAAAATACATTAGCATCTTCAATTTTTTTTTTTTTTTAGTTTTCTTAATGTTAAATGATGGCTTTTATAACATGTTCGAGAACACATCTGTCTGTAGACGTGGTAATGAATTTTACAATAAATACAAGTCTGCTTTCTATTTAACAATGGAGGGGGCAATATATATGAAAGTAAGTCTGTTTTATACAATGCAACTGTAAATAGTTTTGTATTTTTTCAAGGAATAACTCATCTTCCTATTCATCATCAGTAATTAAAATGTTTTAGTGCCTAAGAAAATAAAAGTGAAGCTAACATTTATTGATGTAATGTTTTATCTTGGCCAGATATTCTGCATATTCTATTTGAGTGTGTCTTTAAAAATAAACCCCTAATAGAATTACACATACTGGGATAAGTATATGTCTTTAACATATGTTTTAAAATATATTTAAAAGAAAGCGGACCAGTGAGAAGACACAGCTATTGATTAGAAATTAAGAACTTTACTTTGCAATCTTACCATCTGTACGAAATAGTATACCCCTTCCTGCCTCTCTTAGGATATGTTTTTTATAACAAATGCCATCTCTGCCATGGTGTTGGTGACATTTTGTCTATTTCCTTAATTTGTTTTTTCCATACGTAATGTGCCTGTGAGTCTACAATAAATACAAAACAGAAAAGAACAGTGAGGAAAGCCATCTGAATGGGCTGTGTTTCCATGGGAAGAAGAATGTTCTATTGATCCCGGAACTTCATTTTCAACAGTTTCAGGTGATTATTGATTGCTAACCTCATGCCTCCTACTGAAATGATTAGCAATTATGGGGAAATTATTTGAAATCTATTTAAACAACACAGTGAGCTGCATATACTACAGTCATCAGCAATAGAAGAAGGAAGGTTTGTTTGTGGTTTTTGTTTACATTTTCAAAATACGAATTTGGCATCATTCCACAAACCTGCAAATGCAATTCACTTAAAATGCAATTCATCGAAGCCAAAGAAATTTACAAAAAATGTTATACACTTACTGGAAATTTCTTTTTAGTACCTTAGTCAGAAAAACAAGAAAGCATTCTTGTTTTGACATTAGCAAGAGACAAGTGACCCAAGAAATGATAACAGTAAAAGAATTCTCTCCAGTGCCAGTTCATAGCTTAAATACATCATGGAACTAGAATTTCAATTGTATTAGAAACTCAACTTTCAACTTAATTTCTGAAATTATACTTCCACTTAGAAGCTTATATGTAGCGTGTGAAGCATTTTTTTTCCAGAGCAGCTATATCTCAGACTCAGAGGCAATCACAGAGGCAGGTATTTGGAAAATGAAGTTCTGCACATGTATCTCAATCATGATTTTATGTGGTGGTACTTTGTATATAATGATGCTATCATCAGATACATGATAATGGATTTTTCTTATCTTAGGCAAATTTGGGAAATAGGTGAGCATCGTCTTTGGAGCCCATGTAAGCTATCTTCAACCTGTAGGACCAGGACTTCCCCCTGTTCTGCATGAGGGCTTACCCAAAGGCCCTCACTAAAGGGCTTGAGGTCTGTCACCTTGCCTTGTTCATAGTGGCTCCTGCTCCAAGTTTTGGGATCCCTTGTTTGCCATCAGTTGTACCTAGGCTTTGATCTAATCCACATGGACCATGCTATCAACACAACTTTTTACCTGCCTTTAAATTTTTAAAAATCTTTTCTAAGTTACTAAGTTTTCTTTAAAAATTACTTAATAATTCAGTATACATTTCTATGAAATACTTTATTCTCAAGTCTTGTAAATGTGGTTTGTTTTTATAGTATTATCCCCTGTTGTAAGACTTTGTTGGAAAGACTTTGCACACACATTTTTGTCTAAACATCACATTTTGTCCTCCGAGTAGATTCTTAGAAATAGAACTAGCACATCCAAGTGCAAGAATATTTTAAAACTCATGATACATATTACATATGTTTTATTGAGCCCTTGTTAACACAGGGTATACATAATCTTCTTTTCCCTCACTTCTTTCTGTATTTTTATTAACTTGCTATTTTTGAAAAGTGGCATCTCAGTCTAATGAGTTGTATTATTAGAAAATGTGACTTTTATATACTTTTTAATGCGTTTGTATTTGTTTCTTTTCTTGTGAGTTTATATACTTTTCAATATGTGTAGGGTTCGATACTTGTAGGGTTTTGTTTTTTTTTTGCTGTTTTCTCCATTTGATTTGTAAAAGGTCTTAATATAATAAGAACATTAATATAACATTTACAGTAGATATTGCTTATTTTTTATTTATTGTTAAAATGTTGGGTAGTGCTGTTTGTTTTAAAAAAGGTTTAATTCTTATATACTTTAAACTACCACATTTTCCCTGAATAGTTTATTTTAGTACTTTAATATTTTAAAGCCTTTCCCCCTTTTATGTTCACCAATTTTTTAAGCATTTGTTTTAACAATTTCATTCTTTTTTTGAAATATTTATTTAATTTTACACAAGCAGGGCAGGGGCAGAGAGAGGCGGTCAGAAGATCTGAAGCAGGCTCTGTGCTGATAGGCTCACAGCAGCGATCCTGATGTGGGGCTGGAACCCACGAACCACGAGATAACGACCTAAGCTGAAGTCCTCAACTGACTGAGCCACCCAGGTGCCCCTTCATAATTTCATTTCATTTCTTATAGGGGCGCCTGGGTGGCTCAGTCAGTTAAGCGTCCAACTTCAGCTCAGGTCATGATCTCATGTTTGGTGAGTTTAAGCTACACGTGGGGCTCTGTACTGACAGCTTAGAGCCTGAAGCCTGATTGGGATTCTGTGTCTCCCTCTCTCTTTGCCCCTCCCCTGCTTGCACTCTGTCTCCTTCTCAACAATAAATAAACATTAAAAAATTAAAAAATAATTTCATTTCTTATACAATTACTTAGTTATTAATTTTATGGATTCTATAGAGTAATGGCACCTATGTCTGAAATCCCAATCTTAACATTCATTCAACAAATATTTATGGAGTCTATCTTAAGTGTACTAGGTGCTTAGTATACATCTGTGAACAAAACAGATGAGATCCTGTTCTTGCAGAGCTTCTGCTTTAGGGAAGACAAACCGAAAGTAGTAAGTATATTAAATAAGTAAATTACATACAATATTTGAGAGTGATTCAAAGGACAGGGTGTGGGGATTAGAAGAGCCAGTGGGAGCAGACAGTGATGGTGGGTTGCAGTTTTAGACAAGTGTCAGTAATATGGAGACATCGAAGACCTGAATGTTAGGGACCTGGCTATGGGATTAATTGGAGGAGCAGTTCCAGGTAGAGGTAATGTGATCTGATTTGTGTTTCAGATGATTATTCTGGTTGCTTCATTGGGAACAGACTGTGGCGAAGCAAGGGGGAAGGCAGGGAGACCACTGAGGAGCCTATTGAAACAAACCAGGGAATGTGGTATGGACCAACTTAGAGCCAGAGGAAATTTCCAAAATGTTTGTATGCAAGCCGTGAGTAAGAAGAATTCAGGATAGCCATAAGATTTTTGGCTTGAGTAGCTAGATGACTCTGAGTAAATCATGTTCTGAGAAGAAGATGATAGAGGATGGGATATGTTTTTAAGGGGGAAGGTTAGGAATTTGCTTGTAGAAAGTCTGAGATCGTTGCTGGAACACTTATAAGCTGTGTGACCTTGGACAATGTTACTTAACATCTATCTTTTCTTGTTTGTGAAAGAGTGAAGTAATCATGCCTACCTCATAGGCTTGTTGTGAGGACCAAAGCACTTTTGTATGTAAAGCACTTAGAGCAGTGATCAACACACAGTATACAATATGTACGTTTTGTCTACTAACAGTATCACATTTAATTATAACATACCTGGGAATTATTTTCGCATGTATTATTAAATGAAGAGGTAACTGTTTCTGTTTTGCAAAATAGGGAACCAGAACTATTTATTATAACTAGCAGATCATGAATTAATGCTTCCTTCCTCACTGATTATGTCACCTTTATTATAAAAAAAATATTTTGCCAATGCCTCTTTCTGAGCTATCTATTCTTTTCCACTGACACCTCCATTTTCATGAATTAGCCCCAAATCACCATTTGTCTCCTTCCCTATCCTTTTGGGAGTTGGTGATTTGCTAATTCCCACAGCTGGCCCGCTGGCGTTGGGCATCGCCTCCGTCTGTTCTAATGCCCAGATACAGCTAGGGAGGGCCGTGATAAGGCTGACAGGAACCAGTATCCGTACGGTGCTTGTAATAGGGATAAGCACATACTCATGCTCAGTAAATATGAACTGCTGTCAGCACTCTCAGTGCCCATCAGTGAATGAGGCTCAGGAATAACCGTTTACCTTCTTACCCCCAGCCAGGAGCCACGTCGCACATAGTACACTGCGGACTCTGAGCCCAAGCCCGCCCTGCTTACCCCAGCACTTCTGCGCTCTGACCTGGAAACACTTCACAGCACGCAGTTCAACTTTATAAACTACTGTTCCACAAATGCCTTCTTAATTAGGTTCTAGACATTGCCGTCTCTTGCTAGATCTAGAATGGAAGTAAGTACCACAGAGGGAACCGAGAGACATTTTGGCCTCTCAAGGAACAAGTGGTGGAATAGCATAGGATCACTTCCCTAATGGATACCAAATGTATACACTAATGTATAAATGGGCACTAATTTCGTAAAAGGAAGCAGATGCTGAGAAGGGACTAAGGGGCCTTCCTACCTTCAGGAGGATAGGCTTGCATAATTCCTTAAGCAGAGCACTAACAGGACAGCAATTTTGTTGCATAATCCATGTTCTATTATTTTTTAATTTAGTACAGATCCTTCCACATTCTGGTGATAGGGCAACAGTCCTACGTAATTTTAACATTGTTATAAAATCTCTGTTCTGAGACGTGAATTTGGGGGATGTTAAGAGAAGTTGTAAAAGGGCTGCTAGCTAGATGCTATCTTAAGCTGGACCATTTTACCTAATCTTTAAAATCAGACTATTCTTGAAAAAGGCAGTAAAAAGAGCACATAGTTATTGATTAGAGACAGGTCTTCTTAACAACTGTATGCCTTGAGTTATGTGGGTCGTCACTGTTTTCCTATAAGGATTATAAGTTCCTGAGAAAATAAGTGAATGTTAAATGAAAAGGTTCTTATCTACCGTTCAGTATCAAATGAAATAATATGTCAGGAAATAATACTTAGGCTATGGCTTATGCCTAACCCATTGAAGGAACCCAATTACTGTTGAGTGATCAGCCTTTAGCTTCTAGTCGAGCGGTAAGACTATATTAACAGGGGTGCCTGGGTGGCTCAGTCAGTTAAGCATCCAACTCTTGATTTTGGTTCAGGTCATGATCTCACGGTTTGTGACTTTGCGCTGAGATTGTGGAGCCTGCTTGGGATTCTCTCTTTCCCTCTCTCTCTGCCCCTCCCCTGCTTGTGATCTGTCTATTAAAATAAATAAATAAACATTGAAAAAAAAAAGAATCCATCAACAGATCAAATGACTTTTAGAAGTCGGTGAAATGGACAATATGGTACAATGGGCAAGGACACATATTCTCCAGCTCAACTGCCAAGGTTGGAATTCAAGCTCTGCCATTTACTGGTTGGTATGACTTTGGGCATACCACCTAACTCCTTTACTTCAGTTTATTTGAAAAATTGGACGAGTGCCTTCTCCATCTCTTTAAATAATTGTAAATTAATAAATATAAATTACTTACTGTACTACCATTATAAGGGTTACATGTTTATTTTTTACTTTCAATAGAAATATGTCCATATTCTGATTTTTTTTACAGAGTATGAAGCTGCTTCTTGAAATGTTAATAAAAATGTGGTCTATTCAAGAAAGTTGAGGCCGATTTTGATGAAATTCTCACAATGCGTCAGGAGAGAACAAAGTAGAGTAGAGGTTTGCAATTTAGCTGTGAATTTAAGCAGAGAAAAGAGCAAATTCAAGGAACTCAGAAATGCAAGAGCAATTCAGTCCTGGATTGTCTGGATTGTCTGTCCTTCCAAATCCACTGGACAAACTGGCCCCCACTGTGAAGGAAACAGTACCAGGCAAATTACATCATTGGGGGAGTGCTGAGTTCTTAATTTTTAGAAAAATAACTTCAAGGTTTCAACACACAGATACACCTTTGTCCTTAGAGGTAAGAAACTTGGGTTTCTAAATATCTTAGCTTTTATGAGTTCTTTGTGATGTAAGGTTTTAAATTATTTCATTTTTTTTCAAGTGCTCATTATTGTATGATGTCTAAAATGCATAGGCTTTAGAGTCAGAATACCTGGATTTAAATCCTGCCTTTACCCTTCCCTAACAAAGTGATCTTGGGCCAGAAAAACTTAACCATTCTGTAACTCTGGTTCTTTTTTTGTTTTTTAATATTTAAAACAATTTTTTAAACATTTATTTATTATTGAGAGACAGAGAGAGATAGAGCACGAGCATGGGAGGGACAGAGAGAGGAAGAGACACAGAATCTGAAGCAAGCTCCAGGCTCTGAGCTGTCAGCACAGAGTCCGATGCAAGGCTTGAACCCATAAACTGTGAAACCATGACCTGAGCCGAAGTCGGACTCTTAACTGGCTGAGCCACCCAGGCGCCCCAACTTTGGTTCTTCATTTGGCAAATGGACAGAATAATAATGGACATAATAATTTCTTTCTACAATTGTTATGAACATAAATTGTGGTGACATTTGTAAAGCACAAAATAGGAGTTCAATAGATGTACTAAATTTTATTCTTCTTTTCAATGCAAGAAACTTACTTTAAGAGCTTCTGAAAAGAACAATACACAGCATAATATGTAAGCCCTAAAACTATAGTTTTCATGTGAGTGCAAATTAAGTGAAGAAAACCAGTGAAAAAATAATCAACTTTACTTATAAGAGGACACAAATATTCCTCTATACACGTGATAAATATGTGGAGTTTATTCTCACTGCTTAAAAGCAATTGCCAAAGATTTGTTATTGAAGCCAACCCTGGCTTCTGACCTGGTAATACGTGTGTCTATCAAACCTGCTGCCCATGATGGAATCTGGGTCTCTCTATTTGTTTAATTCTTTCTCATCCAAAAGCAATGGAATTCTTCTTTGACAAGTATATATGCCATCAAAGAAGTACACCCCCTTCCTAATTGTCCAATGATGGGACTGACTTCTCTATGCTATCATTTTGAAAGAACACAAATTGCTTTTGTTGAGTTACTCATGACCCTTTATAATTTCACTTCTTTGTGGAGTAATCAGCTTATTACAGTTTTCCATAGACATTCTTGGTTTTAGCCCCGAAAGTCCTGCACCCTTCAAAGTCCTCAGTCCTAGGCAAATCAGGATGGTTGGGTACCTGACTTCTTTGTTGACAACCACAATCTAAAACAACTTCTTTTCAGGGGCGGCTCAGTTGGTTAAGAGTCTGACTTCGGTTCAGGTCATGATCTCACAGTTTGTGAGTTCAAACCCTGCATCAGGCTCTGTGCTGACAGCTTGGAGCCTGGAGCCTGCTTCTGATTCTGTGTCTCCTTAAATAAACATTAAAAAAAATTCTTTTCACGGTGCATGGGTAGCTCAGTCAGTTGAACGTTCAGCTGTTGATTTCAGCTTAGGTCATAATCCCAGGGTCGTGGTATGAAGCCCTGCATCAGGCTCTGGGCTGAACATGGAGCCTGTTTAAGATTCTCTCTTGGAGCACCTGGGTGACTCAGTCGGTTGAGTGTCCAACTCTTGGTTTCAGCTCAGGTCATGATCTTGTGGTTTCATGAGTTTTGAACACATATTCCTAGAAATAATTACTACTATCTTTCCTGTCTTTCTCTGTCTTTTTTTTTTTTTTTTTTTTTTTTTTTGCTGATGACTCTAACTGGTGAGTGATGTCCATGATCTTCATTGACTGGGATTATCTAAGATTAATTTGCATTTCCTAAATATTATTTTTTATTTCATTAATCAAAATGAGGTCATTAAGAGAACTCCCAATCTCACCAACTGCATTGTATGAAAAGCTACTCGAAGACTCTGAAAGGGGTTATTATTCCTTTTCTGACATTGCATATTGAAGGATACACATGAAAATAAAATGGATTCAATTGCATTACATAGTACATGTAGTCATGCTGAAAACGATATTAAATGCCAAAGTAGCTATTTTCTTGTGTCTTCAGTTTTTTCTGATTGCACCAGTCTTCATATTTCATTTGGAAGAAAATACAGTAGTTATTAGTTCTGGCTAAGGGAGATGGAGAGGGGAGAGGAAGAGGAAGGAAGGGGAGAGGAGAGACTTAAAGGAAAGAGGGAAGGGAGGGAGGAAGGGAGAGGAAAAGGAAGGAAAGACCTGGCCTCTAGACATCTTAGAAATAGTTTACCCCTGCCCAGTGAGTCAAGCTCTCTCAAACTCTTTGGAAAATGTAACGGATAAAAACATTCTCATTTCTCACTGCATTGATGCATTTTATTATTACTTGACTATGTAATAGTGATTCCATATCAGTGGTGTCACTTTTCTGCCAGAGGTCCCTTGAGATGAATTCAAGTTGGCTATTGTAAATGTGTCCTCTGCCATGTCTTGTCACAGCTTGGTGTCAGCTGTGACGTGCTCATTGTCCAGACATACATCTTTGATGCACCAAAATGTAATCAAGCACCTCAGTTTCTCTAAAAAGAGAAATGTCATGCTGGTGTCTTGCTTGTTCCTTTTGGGGTATCTTTTCCTTTTATGAGAAAATATAAACTTGATCTACATGAATTGAAAGACAGGGTTTTGCTGGTTTTGTTTGCAAGGGGGTTGGACATGTGTGTGAATAGCCATAGAACTTGGTCTTCATCAGAAGGAAAAGCCGTGTCCTTCCCAAGACAAATTTAATGCTACCTACAAATTATGCGTCAACATGTTACAATTATTTTTATTTTTGAAATGTTTTAAATTTTAGGAAAATAGCTGATTTTCTAAAGAATTTAAGTACCTATTAGGTACTGCAAAATATGCTTGTTTTATTTTGTTTTGAAGTTTATTTATTTATTCTGAGAGAGAAAGAGAGTGCGAGTGGGGAAGGGGCAGAGAGAGGAGGAGAGAGAGAATCCCAAGCAGGATCCCTGCTGTCAGCCCAGAGCTTGATACCCGGGGTTTGGTTTCAGGAACGGAGAACGAGAGATCAAGGGTCAGACACTTAATCGACGGAGCCAGCCAGGCACCCCAATAACTGTAAAATGTATTTGTAAAGATAACAAGGCCTTAATATTTATGTAAAGTCAGGTAGCATAAACAGAGTTTTTTTATGCCACATATGGTAAACCTGAGTGGTCCTGGCAAAATGTGATAAACCTTAAGTTTCTTGTCTACAACTTGCAAATAACAGCATCTTACGTGATAATGTCACAAAATGTTAATTATGTGAGTGAAACATTCCTGCAAAATATAGAGAACTAATTTATCTATTTTCCATTTAAATAATTTTATATCTTATTTAAGCACATGAATTTTGTCCTGTACCAACTTTTATTTCAAGGTTATTAACCACATGTAGTAGAACAAGCTTCAAAGGCTTTTATAATAAAATGCCCATGTATAGGACGAAGCTTGTTTTTTAGAAGTAGTAAATATAGTATACTTTTATATATTTATAGTATTTTTATAGTATTACTTTCATAGCATTTATATTTTTATAGTATTACTATTACTTTTATAGTATTTATGTATTTTATATTATATATAGTATAGTATTTTATAGTATTATATACTTTTATAGTATTACAATTTCATTCCTATTCATGAAAGAAAGAGGAGGCATACAATTTGTACTCAAGGACTTAGAGTAAAAATTCAGAAACATCTGTTTAATGAATTAGGTGATGGAAGAGAGTGGGTGATTAAAATAATAATAGCTTATGTAAAGATCAAGGCTATAAAGCTGTGAAATGAAGAGAAGGTAACATGCACCTCCTTTTGGAGCCTTCCTTTTCTCATGTGGAGAACGTGTGCTTCATTAAGTCACAGACCTCCGTTAGAAGTGAGGCTATGAACGACACGCGTCAGCAGCTCCAACTAGAACGACGATATGTAAATGTGACATTAGTGCCCAGCATAGCAGCTCTGCTGCACGATCACTCCTTTGTTACTGACTTTGTGCGGGGCAGGTAACACACGTACCAAGTTCCAGAATCTCTTTAGATGGTTTTGATGACTTTCAGTGCCTCTTCCCAGTGTGACCTAAAACTTCTTACTTTGTTAGCTCTGAGCTGCCTTTTCACAAATAAATTAAAAATACAGAAATGAACACTCTGAAAATGCATTTGATATTTAAGATTTGTTAAAATGTTGTGCATCACGCTTTCAGTTGTCTTTTCCTGCACTAGAATCACAATTTTTGAAGAATTCTTTGGAAATGTGTGTGTGTGTGTGTGTGTGTGTGTGTGTGTATGCACATCTAGGATTACTGAGTCAGATTATGGAATGTAAGAATGAAAATATTTTTATTTTTCACACTAAATGTTAAAATGTTCTTGGGGCACCTGGGTGGCTCAGTCAGTTAAGCATCCAACTTCAGCTCGGGTCATGATTTTACGGTTGGTGAGTTTGAGCCCCGCATTGGCCTCTGTGCTGACAGCTCAGAGCCTGGAGCCCATTTCAGATTCTGTGTCTCCCTCTCTCTCTACCCCTCCCCCGTTCGTGCTCTGTCTCTCTCTGTCACTAAAATAAACATTAAAAAAATTTAAATGTTCTTGCAAGTGGAAACTGATAAAGAACAGTGCTGTAAGTGAAAAGTAATACCAAGAGAAGGGAGATGGTTATTGAATCATTTACCACAAATTATACCCCAAAAGGCAAGAAAAAAAATGGTCAAGAGCAAATAAATTCAGCTTTAAGGATTAAACTGATTTTGATTCAACAGATAAGTAATTTTATGTTGTTCTTTGCCATTGTTTATAAAGGGACACTATTTGGGGCAGACACATATTTGTGTATCTCCCTCTCACAAGACAGTTCTTGAGTGATGGGTCTCAGTTTTATCATGTAAGTTCAGTTCATTGAGGCTGATTACTCATTAATTTTCAAGGTTGAAAATGAAAAAATGTTAATGGCAAACAGATAATGTTTCTTCTAGCTAACTAGCGCTGAAAGGAAACAGTGAAATGGCCAGAGAACAGACACAATAGGCCTATAGATGGTGCTGTGGAGAAAATTTAAAAGTCTTAACACCTTTATGTCCAGACACCACAGTTGGTAGAAATTATTGAACGATAAAAATTTGTATCATCTAGGAAAAGCCCTAAGGCGTTTAACTCCATTTCTAGGTTTTCTAGGGGAGGGACTGAGAAAAAAAAATTTCCTAAGATCATAAAATAGAACTAGCTCGCCCAGAAACCAATGCTCTCAAATGGAGAAAAAGCGGCTGGCAAATGAGTGGAAGGGCCATGTGACCAAAACTAGCAACAGCAGGTTATGTTGGTTAGCTCCTAGTGTAAAATACTAGACACAAATCTAATTAATAAAAAAGAAATGTGGAAATTGCTGAGGTACAGAAAACATTTCCACAGTCCAGGTGGATTCCTTGGATCATATCGACTAGAATTTATTTGAAATAGAAACAAGGAAAATGAAAGAAATAAATTATGCTCATTGGGACAGTTGTTTTTTCCTTTGGTGGGGAAAGTGCAAACAGAGGAGGGGCGGAGAGAGGGGAACAGAGGATCTGAAGTGGGCTCTTTGCTGACAGGCTGCCAGCAGTGAGCCCAATGTGGGGTTCAAACTCACAAACCATGAGATCATGACCTGAGCCGATGTTGGACGCTCAACTGAGCCACACAAGTGCCCCTGCTCACTGGGACAATTGCAAGTTGCTCCCTCCATCCCTGCTTTGCCCACCAGCTTCAAATGACTTTGACAAATGTTTTAAGAGAGACGTGTGAGCTATAGAGAATAATATGTGCAACTTAATAAACAATTAAGTGATACCAATTTCCTTGTTCCTTTCTCTTATTATGTAATAATTCTTTTATTATATTATCAATTATCAAATTATCAAATTCCCATTTATGCTAAATAATATATATCTGATTTTTGTATTAGCATGCTGATTCATAAGTGCAAGAGATTGTTATGAAAGAAACAATTCTACCAACTTTTGTCCTATTCTTTAATAAAACACTAGCCTTGCTTTTCTCATATGGTTTGCAAACTTTGTTTTCTTCCAAAACTGTTATGCTCTATTTTATCCTTCTTTCGAATGAGCCCTTTTCAGAATAGAAAGCATTACATAATAAAATATAACAAATTAGTACTCTTTCTAGGTTCTTCAACGTACATGTTTGTTCCCACTAAGCAATCAGATAACTGTAAATATTTTTCTTGGAATCTAAAATATTCATTCCAACAAATGTCTACCATGTCGTCCATAATGGCATAGACTATCTCTCAATTGGTTCTTTGTCGGTATAAAGCACAGTATAAAGCACAAGAGATCTTAAAGTGCTTCAAATGTCACAGAAAAAAGAAAATGAGAGGTGAACATTTGATAAGCAGAAAAAATATTCAGAGACAGGAAAAAGGACAGAGGGCACAGTGGAAACAATGGTGTGAATGAGATGACAAGAAAGAAAAATGGCAAATACAATCATTACTCAAACCTCTATAAATGGAAAGGCATACCATTCTCCACTCACCCACTTCCACTCCATCTCTTACTACAATTTACCAAATGTTCCCTTTTTATAGGTGGAATTTCTACTTATGATAAATAAACTTACAATCTGGACACAGGTTATGGAATATAAAGGGAAAGCTAGAACCCAGTGCTGAAAAGATTTTCTCACTTAGAATCTCCGTAAAAGAGGGGCCACCTGGTGGCTCGGCTGGTTGTGTGTCTCTTGATTTGGGCTCAGGTTGTGATCTCACGGTTCATGAGATTGAGCCCAAATGGACCTCTTGCTGACAGTGCAGAGCCTGCCTGGGATTCTCTCTCTACTACTCTCTCTGCTCCTCCCCTGCTCGTTCTCTTTCTCTATCAAATAAATAAACATTTCAAAACAAAATCTCAGCCAAAGAGATTTTTTCCAAGTAGGATGCCATTCAATACATGTCTTTACTGTATTTTCTAGATAATTGCTATCAATTTGATTGTACACGTAAAACAAAAACAGTCTGTTGGGCTTAGGAAACCATATCTAATAATACTTTTTTAAAAACATGAATTCTGTCTTTAGCTCTGATGATTGAATTAAAATTAAGGTCTGAGGTTAACAATTGTCTTTTTTCTGCCATCTCAACTTAACTTTCTCTTACAGTGAAAGCCACTCTTCCCTCCTCTAACCTCTAGAAACTCACTGAACCCCCCTCCCCCTAACTATCATCGTAGAAAAGGCCAGATATCCTCTGGTCTTAATGATTGGACTGAAAGATGGGCCCTTGACAGAGGCTGGACAAATTATTCACTGGGATTTATTTGTGATAAAAAGTGAAGCCCTCCCTGTCCTCTGAAGCTTCTGAGATAAGATAATTTAAGCTTAGCACTACCTATAGTTGTATTTCCTATTTTGTGGAGAAAGCAATGACTCTTCAGAATAAATGTTCTCCATAATCTCAGCAGAAGAGATTGCAGGACAGCAAACAGAGAGGTGGAGAGAGATGGGGATGTTGCATATAATGACAGAGATAAAAATGAACATAAAGAAAGAGATCTAGAGGCAGCAACTGAGTTTCTGAAACCGGTTGAGCCTGAGAGAAGACCTATATCTGCCCATTCTCTTTAGGTGACACAATACCCCTTTGTTGGTTGGTTTAATGGAGTCGTTTTCTTCTGTTAAACTCCAAATATTGAATTGGGGTCCTGTTGGTTAAAAAAAAAAAAGAGTCCTGCTTAACAAAAGGACAAAGGTGTGATAATAGAAAGAATGTAAGGACTTGAAAGTCTATTAGAATATCAGTCTACAACTTTTTGGCTGTGAGACATTAGAAAAGGGATTTATTCTATTTTAATGTCAGTCCATGTACTAGTAAAATGTGGATGCTAAGCTTTGTCTCAAAGAATTGCTGGAAAAATCAAATGTGATTTGAAGAGTGGATGGAATATCTAATTGTTCTGCACTGAATTGGAAGGTCTGCCCAGATGGATTATATTAGAAAACTGAGCTAGAAATGGAGTACAGTGGAGAACAAAGAAAGAGTGGATTGATTTCCAAGACGCTATAGGCCACCTTAGTGAAAATGCTCCATGCTCTGATGTATGGTTACTCTTTGTACTAGGAAGTCCTCTTGACCTTGCCCGGAGTAACTATCTTCACAATTTTCCCCCCAGAAATGGATCCCTGTCTCCGATAATCAATCCCCAAACCCTTCTTCTTCTTCTTCTTCTTCTTTTAAAAATCTTGCCCAGATTTTTATTTCATTTTATTTTTTAAGGTGTATTTCTTTATTTTGAGAGAGAAAGAAAGAGAGCATGGGGAGGGGCAGAGAGAGAGGGAGAGAGAGAGAATCCCATGCCAGCTCCATGTTGTAAGGACAGAGCCCGATGAGGGACTTGATCTTATGAATCCTGGGCCAATATCGTGACCCGAGCAGAAATCGGGAGTCTGAGGCTTTACCAACTGAGCCACCCAGACAACCCTTGCCCAGCTTTTTAAACCAACAAGTCTACGAGACCATCTCTGCAACTATTTTATTGTTTGTGACAGGCTTTGCAGCTCTATATCTTCTTTAGGGAAATGAGTACTTGAGACCCACTTTAATGACTTTTATGAATTTTGGCTTCTCTTTTATTTTCTTTTGTATTCTGATGTACACCATTTAGTGATTTTTAATGTAGAACATAAAAACTGTCTTCTGTTCTATTTCAGTAAGGCTTTGTTGTTGTTGTTGTTGTTGTTGTTACTGTTACCAATGTTTCCTGTGTGCTTCTGGATATATGCCATAAACCACATTTTAGTCTGTTTTATGAACCCAGAGAAAATGACACCTGTGACACATAGGAATGGCATCTTACCTGTCATATTATTTCATTGTTAATGGTTTAATGACTGCAATAAAGCAGAGCTGAGCGATCACATCGTGTCCTCTGAGTAGCCTGTGCTTCAGCCTGGCACTTCTTCCTGTTTATTGGCTCTAACGCTTTTGAGAAGAGGTGTTTGCTTTGTTTTTCGTTTTTTGTTTTTATATCATTGTGTGAGAATGGCAAAGAATAGTAGGAGAAAATGGCTGGGACAAGGTTACTAATGGATGTACCTGCCATCAGGTGATCTCTTCTGGATTGAGATGTTTTGCCTCTTTTCAACATTTGCCTTTCAGCACCCCTGAGCCCCAAAGTACAATACCAATAGATACAGTATAAAACAAAATGTGATTGAAGCATGCTGAAATGATCCTAAGTTTCCATTTCTAGAATGAATCATTCTGGATGAGTTCTTGACTGAAGTATTTTGCATTGCATCTCTTTCTCAAATGCTACTTGTTTGTGAAATCTTTACATAAGGAAAACTTACCAGAGAAGCAGGAAACTTTAAAAAGCTACATAGGTAGAATTCTGATGAATTAGAAAATGTCTACACTGGGGAATAACAAATGAATTTTCTATACTCTAGAGTGAGTCACTTGTTGAATAGAATACTGTCTAAGGCAAGGTTTCCATAGGCAAAAACAGTGTACCTCAAAAGGTACCAATAAAATGCTGAAATAGGTGATTTGTAGCTTACAATCAATTTCTGAAACTGGAAAACCATCAATAGCAAGTCACTGTGGACTTGTTTGTCATAAGTTTTAAATAACATCACTGTGCTGCTAATCCTTCTATAGTATATTCTATGATGATATTGATGATGATGGTGATGGTGATGATGATGATAGTTTTCTCTAATGGTATAATTACATAAATTATCTTAGTTTTAAATTGCTTGTCTGCAAATGGTATTATGTCCTATTTTTCTCCCTTAGTACCAAGCACAGAATACAAAGAAAAACTTAAATACAGGTCTAGGTGGGGATAAAAATGGCTCTTACTAACTTTGATGAGGAAACTATGACATAGAGAAGAGTTCACTGTCTCAAAGTCACCCTACTTTTTAGTAATGAAATCTGGGGCTCTTAACATCTAATCAAGTGCTTATTATCTGAAAATTGTCAATAAGTAATGCTAATCTCAGGGGTCTTTATACCTGGAAAGAAAAAGAAGAAGAAGAAAAGATAAAAGGAGCCCTCTTTCTCCTATGACTTGCTGAATAATCCAGGCTGTCAAATTTATGCAAACTCACACTCCAGATTAGAATATTAAGGAAAGTCATTTTTATAAAACAAGATGTTTATTTCAGATTAGGGACACGTGGGTCACACTACTGGAAGTACTTTCTCAACAAAACAGCTTTGCCCCTTCTTCGTAGAAGACGATGCATACATCTGGAATGGCTCAGGAGAATTTATCAATGTTTACTATTTTGTACAGATTGTACACATATTATCTGCTTTAAGCTACAAAGAGCCCTGCAGGATTGATCGTCCCATTCCCGCCTTACGGGCCATTCAGATAATTGAGGCTCAGAGAATTTAGGAAACAGTTTGAAGTCACAGAGGAGCACAGCAGAACCAGGCAGATCTGCCCAAGCAGATTATCTGATTCCCAAGCTTCTGCGTGTCCATTCCTCTGAACTACCTCCATACAGAAGAGTGGATCTAACCTTGTCCATGTATTAGAATCATGTGGGGAGCTAAAAAACATTATTCTTCTTATTTTTTAAAGCACTCCCGACAAGACCCCACCTACGACCGATTAAGTTGAAATCTCTTGGTGGAGCCTGAGGATGCTAGCATGCACCCAGGTTTGTGGGCTTTTGTTCTGGAAGATAATCAGTAGAATCACTGGCTCATGAAAGGGAATGAGCCATGAGAGCAATTCCTCATTGCTATAGCAGTCTTGGTGGGGAGGGGGGGGCATAGTATTTATCATCCAAATCAGGGCACATGAGCGAGTGCAAAGAAAGTGGTATTAATAAAAAGCAGGGACAACTAATATAAACCAGGTTGTCTTGAGCTAACAGATCGGTATTTTTACCTTCTCCATGATCTCAGACTGAGTCCCAGGATATTGCAAGTCTAACAGCAAGGACTGCTTTATTTAACGCTGCCTATGATGGAGTGTGGCACAAAGGATACACTTGATATTTGCAAGATGAATACATTCAAGGCTGTTTTCCCCTATTTTACAGAATATCATTTTCTCACTTAAAATAATGGCTGAAATCATGTAAAGTAGATTTAAAAAATAGCCATTATTTTCTGAAAACAAAAACAAAGAGCTTACATACTATTTCCATTATGGAAAAGCTTTCTGGACAGGTGTTATCCCAATGTCCTCCTTCACTCTGTTCTATTTAGTAGAATATGTCATTTACTGTGGGAATTGTCAGAATCATCTTCCCCCTTATTTTATATAGATCTGAGTTTTTGGCTGTGATAAATAAACCTATGGATACTTCATGTATTTGAATAGCAACATAATTACATTTACACTCAAAAAAAAGATAGGGGTAGTTTTGTACAAATGACAATCCTAGACAGAATACATAGGAGATAAGGAGACAAATTTTGGTTGGATAATGGACTAAACCTTATTACCCAAAGCAACAGGCCATATCTAATCGCCATATCTCTGGATGGCAATTCAAAAGAACACACGCGGCAGTAATGTGACCAACATAATGGTCTTGAGATTATTTAAATCACCATAAGTAAGCTTCATAACTTAAGATACAGAGCAAACTATTTATTTTGAATAAAAGCTCAGAACTTTTAAATGGCAAGGACTTATTGTGCACTAACGTACACTTAAAAGAAGCCCCAGAGGATGCAATCTTTTGAGCCTTTTTAAATCCTCCTGTTTATAGTTTATACTGCTAAATTAACATAGAAGCAAGTGAGCTTTTCCTATGTGCCACACAGAATAATAGATTACAGAAGCCTTCCAGAATATATAGCTCTATGAAAAGCTCTCAAAGATACATTTAATTCAAGTTCTCTTTCCAATCATAAAAGTTGATTAATTCTTGATTGAAAACATAACACTAGACAAAGTAATGTTAAGTAAAATGTTTTTTGTTCTGAGGTTTATTAAACAGTGTAATTGTATCAACCTTTTCCTAAGAAAATATTTTATACGATTGTATTGTACTAGAGTATTCAAAACACTAACCCGTGGGTATATATTACAGGAAAACAAGATAAATATAAAAAGACTTATTTTAAAAGAGAAATGTAAATTATTTGTGTACATTCTAAATTAAGAGCAGAAACTGAGAAATAACTTTTAAAAATATGATTCTGGTCCTCCACTAACTTCTGCTTTCATTTGTCTTTACTTTTCTTTTCCTTCTTGATGCTCCCTGTAGTTTCTGAAGGTTTAGCCCTCAAATCTCCTCACTCTTAGGGGAATAACAGGTTTCATTTCTCACCACCAAGCAGATGGTTCCCAAATCTGTGCTTTAATTCGTCTTTCTTGCCACAGCTTCTCCTTTGATCTATAATTTCACATTCCCAAATGAAACTCTCACTGGGTTGTTCCTCGCTAATGTCAAACAATGATTCTACAAATGAATCCATCATGAAAGTTAGAGATAAACACACAGCTTTTGGTGATCTTGTCCGATATATTTTACACAACGTTCAATTCCCTTTTGTAGAATTAACAAACGTGGTCATTCAACATCCTCACTATTTATCTTCGCTATTTTGCATGGACTCCTTAACCCCACAGCCTCAATTTTTTGGCCCCCGAGCCGTGTTTTCTCTCCTACAAACATCCGTTAGACGCCTGCTCCCAGAGCATGCACTGGGACATTCCAGTTACTCCTCTGTAATGGCAGCCTTGGATTCGCTGATTATGGGAATCGGATTTCCATTGTTGTTGTGGCCTCTGTTTCTCTGCTATCTGCTATCTCCTGTAACCACAGCAACAAAAACATGACTTTCTCTGCCCCAATTCCAAAATTTAATTTCCCATGAAGCATCCAAAGAGAAGTAAGACATTGTTTAAGTTTGGAAATTTGCATTTGGACTGGGGAAATGATTATCAACCTACTTTTTTTGCCCTATTTCTATTTACTGTGTAGAAAGCCATCAGATTTTTTTCCCCTTAAGAGATAAGGACTACGTTATTCTAATGCATCTAAGTGTTATTTTAAACTAGTTTTTACTTTATTATTTTGAGTGACTTAATGCAAAGAAAGAAATCTAGATTTAGCCATGTCCTAGTAGGGATAAAAAATAAAATGGAAAGTGGAATAATGCTACCACCCACTGTGGGCCAGAGGGAGAAGGTTTTAAAATTATTCAATCTTAAATTTTTATAGATAGCTTCATATGCCATTATCAAGTAATACAAGTAGGCCTGCCAAGACAAAAATATAAGTTGTACCACTGAATACTTTATGCACTAATAAAGTCTGACACCACATGGGCGTTAAGTAGTTAAATATTAAAACCCCATTCTAGTACACCTCAAGAGGCAGCAAGCAAAGTGAACATTTCTGCAGAGGTAGAAAGACTTTCAGATATGACTTACCCTGGAAGTTATCCTTCTCCAAAATGAAGGCAGTCTATGTAAACTCATTTCCAATGCACTGAAACAAGGAGGGATTCCTGGGAAATAAGTCATGGCAGCAGGGAATTAGTAGATGAAAGAGACAGAAATCCCTGTTTCTAAAAATACATTGATTTGTCCAGTACCTAATTAAGAACATGGACAGCTAAAGCTATCCAACTATACGTAGTTGATGAAGATATTTATAAAATAATTATATGCCTACCCCTTTGTATACTTTGCCAGATTGCACTTTCCATGAAAGTCATTCTTGTTCGCCACACATGTATAGCAAGAATTTATCATAGTGACTGGTACATATTAGGCACTAAATAACTGTAAGGAGGTACTGAGAATTTTCTACAAGTAATGTAAAAGCCCTGACAAGAAGAAAGGACAACGCAGGGCATGGATGAATCAGAAGGTGACTAGCAGATAATGTAGAAGCAAGTGAAAAAAAAAATAATAATAGCAAGCTATCATATAATGCTCACTATATGCTGGGTGAGATTGTATATAAATTTATTTAGTTCTCTTAGTAAGTGTCTGTAGTAGGAACTATTACATCAGGGAAAAATTAAAGGTATAGAAATTAAAAATGAGTAAATAATTATTTTAGCTTGCACAGGATATGATTGTTGAACTAGAAATAATTAAGAAATTAAGTTATGAAGAATTATTTTAAAAGAGAATTCAGTGAATTAATAAGGTACACAATTGATATATGATTAATAGCATTCATATATAAAATAATATCTATATAGAATCTATAATGAAGGACAAGACCCCATTTGGAATATTAACAGAAAAGGTAAAATATATAGGAAAATTATGAAGAAATTAGCAAAGCTTATGGAAAGACAATTGTAAGATATTAAAGAGGGAAAACGAGAAGCTACATAAGTAGATATGTATAAATAATTTTGTGAGATGTGCATAAAGAATCTCTGAAAGGCTAAATGATAAACTCTCCAAGAACACTTAAGAACCAAAAGCAGGTGTTCTATCTGTTGGAGTCGGGGGTAGTGTGGGAACTGGACCCACTGGGTCAAGGATTGGCGGAAGACTCATTATTTTCTCTTTAAATACTTTTTGTTTTTTTAATCCATGAATGGATCACTCATTCTAAACTCAGGAAAGACGTTTACCCAGGGGCACCTGGGTGGCTCAGTCAGTTAAGCATTCGGCTCTTGATTTCATCTCAGGTCATGATCTCATGGTTCATGAGTCTGAGCCCGGCATCGGCCTCTGTGCTGACAGTGGGGAACCTGCTTGGGATTCTCTCTCCCCGCCTCTCTCAACCCCTACCTTGCTTGTGTTGTCTTTCAAAATAAATAAATTTTTAAAAAAGAAGGAAGTTTACCCAAATCCCAAGTATCTATTTTATCTTAAGAGAACAGAATTCTCCATATACATAGCACCTAAAAAATGCCCAAAAGTTTTGCCAATCTCACACTCTTTTAAATGCATAAACTGTAATGAATATTTTGGGTGAATTATTATAGGCAATAGGTTTCTACCATGGGCAGACAACAAATAAATCACTCATAGTAAATTTTTCAGGCATGTGGGCCTGTATATCACTGCAATGCTGTGACTCGAGTTCAAATTCACTTTCATCATGAGATGAAGCAAAATGAGAAATTGAAAAGAGCAGGGAAATCATCTGAAGATCAGCTTTGAAGGTCTTGCTTCGGAAAACATGATTTTTTAAAAAAAAGTTTTCCGGGGATTTCAGCAGGAACTTGTAAATATATCTCTGTAAGTCTCCTGTCATCAGGTGGAAGATATTGAGTATGTTAACTTCTTTAGTTATGGCAACTTCATGACCAGACACCACACAAATGCACTGAATGCTAAGCATTGTATTTTTGACTGGAGTTTGCACAGAAATATTAAAATGACCCCACTAGGAAACAACCCAGCAGAACCGAACTCTGAGGCTCACAGTGCAACTCCCCTGGCACTCTAGGGAAGGAAGTGGGTGTTAGGGGATTTAGTACATGACTTTAGGGCACTTGGTACATGACTTACAACGTGGCAGCATGCTCCAGTCAGTAGGTCATTGAAAACCTAAAGAGTGATCCTTCCTCAGCCAATTTTAAGGAGGCATGTCGTTTGCATGTGAATGAGTGTTTTATTATGTTAGGTGACTGCCGCAAGTTGAGGCTGGTTCATTCTGAAGTCTAGGAAACACATGTATTCCTTTAAAAATTTACCTTCTAATAATCTTAAAAAAAATTTAAAAGGGTGTCTGGAAGGCTCAGTCAGTTAAGTGTCTGACTCTTGACCCCAGCTCAGGTCATGGTCTCACAGTGTGTGGGTTCAAGCCCCACATTGGGCTCTGTGCTGACAGCATGGCGTCTGTTTAAGATTCTCTCTCTCCCTCTCTCTCTCTCTGCCCCTCTCCAGCTTTCTCTCTCTCAAAATAAATAAATTAAAAAAAAAAGAAATTATTTTTTCTCATACAATCATATTGTTACTGGGCAAATCTGAGAAATAATAACATAGCACAAATATTAGAGAAACATAACATAAGAAAATTCAAAAGGCGGTGATGCACAAGGGTTCTAGATGTGCTCGCATTTAAGTCTGGGTTGCTTTGCCCACTCGATGAGTGCTTTTTTGACAATTTACTTAACCTTTGTGTGACTAGGTTTGTTCATTTCTAAAATGCATCTCCAGTGACTATCTCATGGTGTTCTTGAGAGAATAAAATGTATTAATGAATGAGTGAGTGCTTCAAGTAGTCTCTGGTACATAGAGTAGTTTAAATAAATGTTAATAATTATTCTTATTATATTTCACCTCTTAAACTGAAAACAGTTAATCATCCGGTTAGTCATTTTTTTCTATCTTAAAAATCAGTGTAGATTACTGTGTATTAGTGATCAAGATGACTGAAATAAAAAGGGCATACGATACAATATGGAGCTCTGTTCTAAACTGTGGTGCCTGTGGCAGGGAGGCATGGGATGTGATCCACTGAGTTACAGAAAGAAACCATTCAAATAGGAATTCTATTAAATAAGAAAATAAAATTTCAAGAATAAGAAAAATAATATTTCAATATTAATCTAATGCATATCTTGAAAAATAGTGACTACAAATGGAGATGTTACAGATTGGTGTGAACATTTTGGAAGTTTCAAAATAACTGACGTAAAAGAATAAAGCAATAAAATAAGAAGCAATTTTTTAGAATGGGCTGAGCAGGCAGTACGCTGGACCTCTGGTAGAGTTCTGCCATTTATTTACTCTGTAATTCTAGGCCAGCGGTACTAAAACGTAATCTTGCATTGTAGGCATTAGCATCACCAGGTAACTTCTTAGAAATGCAGATTCTGGAGCCCCCCCCCCCACCCAGACCTGAATCAAAAATTCTGAATGTGAAGTTCAGCAGTCTATTTCAACGCCTTCTAGGTGGTCCTCATTCAGGCTGAAGTTTAGGACAATCCTCTCAGGCAATCCTTTTCATTGGGTTCATTCCCTGAACTGTAAAATCAAGAGGTTGAACTGCTCTTTCCTTTATTCCTTCCTTTATTCCTTCAGTCCAGGAAATCATGGCCCCCAAATCATTTTCATCAGTATTTTAGTTTAGTTATGCCTTAGTAAATGTCTTCATCAGAATTTGTCATCTTAAAGAGTAGCTTCAACAATTCATAGTATTTCTGCTGTCTGAAACATCTCATGAAATGCAGAGTGTGAATTAATTTCTTCCAGATAATCCAATTTTTGTCATCCAAGTAATTGTTTCTGTGTGAAAAATTGCTTGCAAAACTATTTGAGAGAAAATGTAGGAACGTTGAGAAATAAGGTTTCAACATGGCAAGGAATTATTTTTAAAAATTATACCAGAATCATAAAATTTGATTTTGATTTGACTAATCCAAGTGTGAATAATTTGCTCCGAAAGAAATTTTAATTCTTTATTATTGCGCAAATGAGAAGTGTGTAAGAAAATAAGACACACACAAATAATTTGGTTGATTTCAGGAAAATTATATCCAAGGAATTTATATAGAAGGAGTCTATAAAATGACTTTTGATGCTGACACTATGCAGACCAGTCTGACTAATCAATGGAAAATTTCACAAATGCCCCATGACCTTTAACATTTTTTATCAACACATTCAAAACTTTCTCATAATCAGTCATAAGTGTATCAAGAAATTAAAGAAGAATACTATTTTTAATACATTCTAATTCAATGCTTTAATAATACTGAGAACTGCAGTGTTTTATTTATTCATAAGACCTTATTGAAGAGACCTGCTTCTGGCAATATTCAGGAGACATACTTTTTTTTGTTCCTCTGATGAAGAACAACTAAAAACCATGGATACCATAGTTAAACAAACATAAGAAGACTGAAAATGGAGAGAAGAAGGTAGATTTCCCAGGGACCCAAAGGCCTGAGGAACAACAGGGTGGTAGGTTCTGCAGTTTCTCCTTGCCTCAAATATCCCAGACTTAGAGCTGAAGAAGCCAGCAACCAAGAATGGTCAATGGATACAGACCCAGAAAGCCCCTCCAAACCCTGCTGTCTCTACTTAAGGAGCAGGAAAGGGCAACCTAGCAGCACACAAACAAGTATCTCCACTTCAAATACGTGCTAGAGGAGAAACTGCAGTCCTTTCTCACAGTGTCGGCAGAGGCTGAATGGGGAGATCGACTTCCACCCCGTGGAAGCTCTCGGGAAGCACCCCAGTCACCCTCTGCACCCCCAGGGTACTATCAAGAAGCCTGAGTGTGGAGCCAGGACTTTGATCCCTGCCAGGCGGTAATGAACACCCCCACCAACCACCGTGCAGTGTCAGTGGGTATCGTGTGGGTAAGCCTGGACTTCTCCTCTCTCCTGTCAGTAACGGGGTACCACTGGGATGGGGTGAGATGTGGCCTCATGTCAGATTAGGATTTTCACCAACACTCAGTAATAATGAGGCCTTTCCAACTCTCCAGCATCAGTAGAGGCTATCTCAGGAGGAATAATGGGGCGCTTCCTACACCCTTCAGCCAGAAAAGTACCAGAGGAAGCCTAAGGGCGAAACAGAGCTCACACTTCTGCTCATTATCACTGAAAAGTCCCTCCTGCTCGGAGTCCAGAGAGTTAGAATGGAGACCCCTAACTTCCCTTGCCAATGCAGTGTCACAAAATTCAGCTAAAATAGAAGGTTTAAATTGAATCCTGAGCCTCATAATGTTGTATTCAAAATGTTTAGGTTTGAACTGAAAATCATGTCTCATACTTAGAACCAGGAAAATGCAACATGAATGAAAAGAGACAATCAACAGACATCAACGCTGAAATGACAAACATGTTAGAATTACTTAAATAGATTATAAACAAGCCTTCATAAAAATGCTTCAGAGGGTAATTATGAACGTGCTTGAAATAAATGGGAAAACAGACAGATTCAGCAAAGAAATAGAAAATAAAAAGAAGAACCAAATGGAAATGTTAAAACTGAAAAAATACAGTAGCTGAAATTTCAAAGGTCAGTGGATGATCTCAACAGCAGCACGGAGGGGCAGAGGAAAGAATGCATAAACTTTCTTGAGGTAGAAAAAGAGAAGTAACCCAATGTGAATAACAGAGAAAAGAGAGTGAAAATGAATGGAATCTCAGGGACCTGTGAGACTATCCGTAAAGATGTGACATTTGTGTCATCCAAGTCCGGGAAGCAGAAAAGGAAGAAGTCAGGTCCTCAAGTTCACTTGAAGAAATAATGGATAGAAATCTCCCAAATTTTTCAACACCCCCGCCCCCAAAACAAAACAAAACAAAACCAAACCTACAAATTCAAGACCCATTAATAAATCTCAAACAGGATAAACCCAAAGAAATTCTGTAAATATCTATGGAGCATATTTGCCAAGCACGGATAAAGTAAGGCCACTGCCCCACATTGATCACTTCTAGTGTTATTAGATATATAGACATGGAAACACATACTTTTAATCAGTATGATAGTTGTTATGGTGAATGTCTGTGCAGTTCACCGCGCGACAGCAGAGGGAGTAACCTTGGATAAGATGACTCAAGCTGAGTCTCCAAGTTCAAAAGCACCCAAAAGAAAGGATCTGGGGAAGGGGGAGAAGAGGAATGTATTGGCAGAGGAAAAAGCATGCACAAAGACAAAAAGGCTTGAAATATGGTGTGAGTGTATTTTGATGCTATTACATTGCAACTTGTAAAGTGGTGGGTGGGAGCTAAGACTCTAGAAATAGTGTGTGAGACCCTATGTCAAATCTTCTGTGGAAGATTTAAAATTAAGTAATGACAGGGGCACCTGGGCGGCTCAGTTAGTTAAGCATCTGACTTTGGCTCTGGTCGTGATCTCAAGGTTTGTGGGTCCAAGCCCTGTGTTGGGGTCCGTGCTGACAGCTCAGAGCCTGGAGCCTGCTTCGGATTCTGTGTCTCTCTCTCACTCTGCCCCTCTTCCACTCATGCTCTCTCTCTCAAGAATAAGTAAACATTAAAAAAAAAATAAGTAACGATAGTTCCCTGTTCCCTTTGAGGAATTTGGTAAGGTGCTCATAACCTGCCATTGTATTATCTGAGGAACAGAAGAGTACTGTTCTTCTACAAAGCATCACGCTGACTAACCTCCTACGGTCACAGTAATCAAGGCTTCAGACTAAGACATTAAATGTCCTTGCTAAAGGTCCTTCAGTTTTTTATGCAGATGGTAAAACAATAATTCACCATCTGTCATTAATATTAGGGTACTACTCTTATCTCCTTTCTTAGCATGTGCAATGTGTAAACATCCTATGGAAGCATCACAAAAGCAAGCTTTGTTGTAGGAAAATCAGAGTATTGGGGTAATACAGGGACGTCTGTGTAGAAATTGATATTGATGAGGAAGAAGTTCTGGGAGAATAAAACACCTGGGTCAAAATACATAGCTTTTCGTGGATTAGCTGAAATGTGGGTTAAACAGAACAGTACAAGTATAGAAGTTAGCATGAAGTTTCGTTTATGAAGCCTGAAAAATAAGCCCTTTTAAGAGATGTAATAATGAACAATTTGCTCCCTTTCTCTCAACAATTCTACCCTATTCTAAGCCACCTGATCTGATCTTTGCTGCTGAGCCCAGGAAATCTTCATGTATCTGCACTTTGCTCTTTCCCAGACTCCTAAGGAACAAATTAATACTGTAGCTAAAACCAAATCATCAATTAGAATTCATCGTGGACATCTATTTCACATGAGCTCGGATGGAATCATACCTTTTAGCGCAAAAGACACTAACAGTTAAATCTGCAGGCATAGGCCTCTAAGCACACAGCTCTGAAATTCAATTAAATCAATATTTTGAGCTCTGGTTGTAACATTTAAGTTACTGCTATACTCAACTTCATACCAGGCACTATTCTAGACCTAGAGACACATGTTCATGAGGTCCTCGCTTTCGCTAAACTTATTTTCTCAAGGAGATGGACAGAAATATGCAAGTGAACACAGGCTTAAACTTCTTTCATGCAATTATAAGCGTTATGAAGAAAACTGTAATAGGCCATGAAATAGGAGGCTCCTGAGCTGGGCAGAACACAGTACGGAAGGCCTTTCTGAGGAAGTGGATTTGAGCTTGTGTAATGAGTAGGGCACAGGCATTGTACTCCGGGAAGAGGAAGAGTACGAATGAGCCAGGAGAAATGCCCTGTGCCTGGCAAACTCTTGGAACATTTGAGAAATAGAAAGCACAATGCATGAGAAAGAGAAAGGTAGGAGATGAAGTGGAAGGCGTACGTAGGGAGAGTGCTATCCTGGTTAGTCATTTCTTATTGTCAACAATTGAGCATAAAGACGTAAGGTAATCATTTATTTAATTTACAGTTAATTAAAAAAGAGGAGGATGGCCAGGGCAGCTCTTGGCTGGACTTCAGATTACAGAAAATTTCTGGACTTGCAGCAGCAATTGGCATCAAAAGCAGGTGTCAGAAGCATCAGTTAGGATGAACAAGAGGAAGTTTTGGGTGGAGTAATCTACTCTCTTTATCTTTTTCTGAGATGTCTCTACAATGTGTTTGGACCGAGAAGCAAGGAAATTTCTCTGCTTATGGAAGCATTTAGAATCTCAGCATCTACGCTAAGATTTTGTGTGTAATGAGAATGTTTCTTTCTAAACCTTGGAAATAGTCCTCATGGGCTACCGCAGTTACATCATGTCATTCCCGGTTCCTATCGAATTTCACTTTCTATAATCTCTGGAACCTGAATCGGGCAGTAACAGGACTTAGGCAAGAAATGGTTACAACCTGGAATACGTCCAGAATCAAGTAAGACTCCAGATTTTGCAAATAAGAAAATTTCTCAACAACTTGGTAGAACAGAGCAACAAGATAATACATGACAAGCAGAAGGAGGGGCTGGAGAGCGATTGAACGTCCCAGAGATACTGTGTTTAAGGAGAACATACCTATTCATGGAGTTTCAGGTTCCAGGTCAGAATTCTGACATCTGGAAGAACTCAAAGAGGAAGACTGGAAGACTAGCCGGGCAAGGCAATGCCATAACAGAAGTGTGCCATGACTGTTGATCCAAATGGGAACTCTGAGAGAAGCACCCTAGGGCAAACTATAATTGACTTAGAGAACAAACATATCGTGCCTTTTTAGGGCTTTCAAAAATTTGCACATCATTTGGAAAGGTCATTCTGTTAAAAGGAGAATATAAGACTAGTTGTGAACCTGTCTTGATGATCATTTTTCTCATACGAGTAAGGAGAAATAAACACAGAGATTATACATTCATGCTGGGCAGGTAGAGTGACTGTACTTTCTTGTATTGGAGCTAGAAAGGTATGAAAATGTTAGAGAGATGGGCTAACCCTGGCACAAAAAAATACAGCTTTAAAAAGTTGGACTGTAAAATACAAGCTAATGGCCAGGCTCTAAATAATATCACTTAACAAGAAGGAAAACAGAGAAACAAACATGAAAATTCCCCATCATAAAACTCAAGAGAAGCATTTTGTGTTAGATAGATAGATATAGATGAGAGAGAGAGAGAGAGAGAGAGAGAGAGAGAGAGAGAGAGAGAAAGAGAGAGAGAGAAAGTAGGTAAGTAAATCCAATATAGCAGCACAAGGAGAGATCTGATGAGCACACATTCCAAAAAATTTGTATGATAATACAGAGGGATAATTTTATTAACTCCACAAAACATGACGGTGCTCAAAGCATTTAATGGTCAATTTTAATTATATTAAAAGGAAGAACAAATTAACATATATCACAAAAGATGATAAAGCAGGCTAAAACTAAGGACCCATTTTAGTCAATTGATCAGATAACAGAGCAGATCAGAGAATACAGATCAGGCTGTGTTCTATATTTTAGGCATGGTACTTGACATTTAGGCTTGTCACTGTTTGTAGAAACGATCCACATAAATTGTTTTCATTTGTATTTAAAACAAAACAAAACAAACACACAAACTGTTCATACTAGCTGGTAGAATCTTAGAACAAGCAAAGAAGTTGGAAATGCACAGGTCCTATTTTTTTCAATATTGTTCTTAAAGAAAATGACTTGCAAACGGTAAATATTAGAACAAAGCCAAATATTTGGGAATTGAGAGATTTTGGATAAATTAGCATTCGGTAAATGATCCCTGGTGCAAACATTTTAACTTTATCTCTAAAATACTCGTGAAGATAGAAGGAGGTACTCACCCCATCATCAATAACTATGAACTCATTAAAAGAATAAGAATCTTGGAAAATTTTCTACAGAGAGAGAGAGAGAGAGAGAGAGAGAGAGAGAGAACGGAAGGAAGGCATGGTATGAGACTGAAAAGTGACAGAGAGGAAGCAAATTTCCCAGACCAAAAAAGTCTTTACAAAACTACTTTAGCTGTAATCTATTATCAGTCCACTTATTTCACAGATGTCAAGTCTGTATTAACCACATAAGTGTGTCTTCATTTCTTGATATTAAAAATTCTTAGTGTTATCTTGTTGGTTTAGAGAATGCTGTCTGAAATTCATCATTCCTGACACATCATTACAGAGGAAAATATTATGGTTACTGTGGTGGGCTGAATAACAACCCCCAAATAGGACCATGTCTTAATCCCCGGAACCTGTGAATATTACCTTATATGGCAAAAAGGACTTGATAGCTGTGATGAAATGAAAGATTTGGGGATAGGGAGATTATCCCGGCTTATCCAGATGAGCCCAGTATAATCACAAGGCTCCTTATAAGAGGGATGCACAGAGTCAAAGTAAGAGGAGAGATACTGCAATGACAGAATCAGAGACTGGAGTGATGTGCTTTGAGGATAGAAGGGGCCACAATCAAGGAATGCAGGCACCCACTAGAAGCTGAAAAAGTCAGGAAGTGGATTCTCTCCTCAAAGCCTCCAGAAGGATCCAGCCTTGCTGTCACCCCAACTCCGACCCAGTGAGACTGATTTCGGACTCCTGATCATGAGAACTATAGAGTAGGTTTTTATAAATGTGTGTTGTCACTAAGTTTGTGGTAATATTTACAGCAGCAGTAGGAAATTAATATGATCGGGGAGCCTGGGTGGCTCAGTAGGTTAAGCGTCCCACATCTTGGTTTCAACTCAGGTCATGATCTCACAGTTCATGGGATTGAGCCCCGTGTCGGGCTACTCGCTATTAGAGCAGGACCTGCTTGGGATTCTCTCTCTCTCTCTGCCCTTCCCCAGCTCTCTCTCTCCCAAAATAAATAAATAAACTTAAAAAAAAAGAAATTAATACGGTTGGTATTGCCCAATGTTATAAATATATAGATATGGCTATGAAAATGTGAGTAGTGGTTATTTCTGGGCTATGTGAAAATTCTTCAGGCCTTTTGATGTGTTTTCAGAAGTTCTTCAGTTAACTTGTATTGCCTTAGGAATTAGGATAAATACAATAAGTTTTATTAAACAACAGACGCATATAGGTTGAATTTGTGTTATTTTTATTTCCAGGTAAAGTTTAGAAACAAAGGTAGTTTCAGCCTTTACTTCCAGGTTTCCACTGGTAAAAATGTTATTATGGTCATTTTTTGGTTTGCTTATTAGTTTTTAAAAGTTCTTCTATAGGGACGCCTTGGTGGTTCAGTCAGTTAAGCATCCGACTTTGGCTCAGGTCATGATCTCACTGCTCCTGGATTTGAGCCCTGCTTTGGGGTCTGTGCTAACAGCTCAGAGCCTGAAGCCTGCTTTGGATTCTGTGTGTGTGTCTCTCTCTGCCCCTTCCCTGCTTGTGCTCTCTCTCTCTCTCTTTCTCTCAATCAATAAATATTTTTTAAAAAGTCTTAAAATTTCTTCAATATATTAATAATTATATCAGCTCTTTATATGTTTAAATATATCACTACTGTTAATTCATGCAAAGTTGTTTTGGTGTTTTGTTTGTTTTGTTTTGTTATTTGTTTTTCAGTTATAGATCCCTCCCCTGGGGCAGAGCATGGCTTTAAAGAAAGGCATTAATTGCTTCTTTTCTAGTTACACTAATTCTAATTTCGCAGCTTCCTGTCTCTCCCTGAGGACCTCTTTTGATGTCAATACATACTTCTTGTGATTCTTGCTCCTGTCATTATTAAAGTTTCTGGGTTAAATTTTATATTCTCTCCTGATGATCATTCCCAGATTCTCCTAGATTTTATCCATATTCTTAGCTTATTATCTTACCATGAGTTTTCATGTCTTCCCATGATTTTATGGAAAAATTGATAATTATAATCACTTTTCCAGGTGCTTCTGGGCCAATACCATTCTTTCGGAAAGTTACTTCAGTGATTTCTTCTCAGCTTCCATAAAAATGACTTTACCGCTGATTTTACAATTCAATACCAACAATCTTATGATTTCCTAAGAGTTGCTTTCCTGAATCTGTGTAGCAACTACGAAAATATTTCCACATATTTCTGTTTAAGTGAAGAATTCATTGTGAATTTTTATCTCTATTTCTTTAATCATATAAGAAAAATATACAGAGATGTGATGTTTATTCTTAAATTATCATTGTGTGTGTGTGTGTTTAGTTTTCATTCTTATAATTAGAAAAAAATTGGAATTGGGTTTCTTGAGTAATTATTCCTGATCTATGTTTTCAGATTCTCTCACTCAGGTGGGAATTGAATAAAAAAAGCAAACTTCAAAAACTAATTGAATAGGGCATAATAAGATCCAATTAATTTTCTCAGAAAATAATTTTTCTATGAACTGCTCTGCTTTAGATATTATGACTCTTCCTCAAATCCAAGATTAGCATCTTGGTGTTTTATATAGACAGTTACATCAAATTAATTTGTTTTGAATTGATACATGAAATGGTTTATAAGTGGAAAAGAAACTTAACAATTATAGTAGCATTTGTTTTTGAAAATGTGAGAAATAAATCTGCATCCAAATAAAAATAAAAATGCTCCACATCATTCATTTGTCTCCCTTTCTTCAATTCTGGATGGTTAAATTATTTTGTTGGAATGGAATAGTTTATGGGTTTTTTAAAAAAAATTTTAATGTTTTATTTATTTTTGAGGGAGAGAGAGAGAGAGAGAGAGAGAGAGAGAGAGAGAGACTGCAAGTGGGGGAGGGGCAGAGAGAGAGGGAGACTGAATCGGAAGCAGGCTCCAGGCTCTGAGCTGTCAACACAGAGCCCGACGCGGGGCTGGAACCCACTGGTGGTGAGATCATGACCTGAGCTGAAGTCGGACGTTTAACCCGCCGAGTCTCCCAGGTGCCCCTGGAATGGAATAGCTTAAATGACAAAGGTACATGAAAATACTTTATTGAAAGTTGCTCTTCATATTTGCTATTGCAACGTTACCCAGTCTCATAACTCCTGACTCCTTTATCTGCTCTATTTTTAAATAGACTTCTCATATTCTAATAATACACAACATGATACTTATTTACTATGGTAAAATGTAAGAATATTATGACTATATCTCCAAACATTGTGCTAGACTAAAACTCAACATTTGTATGGTTTTGTTGAGTCATACATCCTTGTGTCTGGTGTATAATAGAACCTCAATTAATGCGAGATGAATAAATGAGTGGGTATGTACTACTGAGAGCCAAACGATGTTATAGACACTGAGAATAGAGCAATGAACAAAATAGACAACATCTTTTCTTGTGCGGTTGACATTCTAGGACTGAGGTCAACAGTGCCCTAGATAGTCCTCAACAACAAAAGAAACTTTGGATCTTTTAATGTTAATGTAAGGAGAGAAAACAGGACGATACACTAATAACTGTGTTAGTTTTAAAATTCAGAGAAGAACTCACTGTGGTGTTGATCTTTAAAGCTGTTCCATGAATGATAAAGAGCAGAGTGTCTTGGAAGCACATTTTGAACAGTAGACACGGCAAGTGCAAAGGCCTTTGACAAAAAGCAAGAATGGGGTGATGAAAGCATGCTAGAAGGGTTGGGATAAGGTATCAAGAAAGACCTATGAGTAAGCAGACACCAGAAGGATAATATCAGGAGTGAGTGAGAGAAACATTTCAGATAAAGAAACCAGCCTAAAGGAAAAAGAGACAAGTAGTGTATTTGGAACATAGCATATTTAAGGATATGGCCCCAAAATGACACTGGGTAATTAAGTAATGGTCAGATGCTGAAAACATTCTACTTCATGTTAAAGTTTGGACTTTATTCTGAGGAAAGTGTGAAGATATTGAAGGACTTCAAGCAAGGTTAAAAAAATCATAAGAAAGACTTCTGCTTCAGAAGACAGAGATAGCCCAACAAGGCTGAACACTTTCAGAAAATACTCTATTAAAGTCAAAACCACAGGAGAAAAAAAAAATGGTTCCATCACCAACCCTGACAACAAAGGCTAAGTAAGAACTAGGATTTCTACCCTAGCCAGAAGATAAAAAGCAGTGTAATCCCCAGCTGTGGTGGAGGCAAAAGCATCATGGCTTTCACCAACTGGAAGAGGTAGTGAGAAGAACCCCCCCAAACGCCAGAAGGGATCCTTCCAACTCTCATATTCCCTGGTTCTTTCCTATGTTGGGGAGAGAACATTTTCCCCTGCCTGTCTTGCTTCTTCTAGCTAGTCTAAGAATTAAATTGGAATGAGACAAATTAACAGGAGAAAATCAAATTCAATTGCGTACATACAGGGAATTCACATAGACATGAGATTCCAAAGACAGTCAGGTAAATGAAGTATATATATCACCCTGAACCAAGAAGGAGGTTGGGGTCTGGGACTTCAAAAGCATGGGAAACAATGTACAGGAAGATGAAAAAGAGTAAATGTTTGGTGAACAGATGTTTTCTGGGCCATACAGAAACAATGGGGTATGAGGAGGAATTTTAACACACAGATTTTGCTAAGTTCCTCCTCATCCACCATACCTAGTTCATATTATAATATTGTTATCTATGGTGATTGTTCTTTTCCTGGAGCAAGTCCTCTCTCTGAATCCTTTTAGGCAGTTAGGGGAAAGGTCAAAACTTTTTCCTGAGTCTTTGAAGCCTTGATTATTTTTAGCTTAAAATAATCTGCATGCCAACGTGGCATATCTTGGGTGGCCTACCATTGGCTCCTAACCTGCAAACTAACCAGTTCACAGTCTAAGCCATACCTACTTCAAGTCCACTAATCTCCTCCTTGTCTTCCATCATAATCTGCACAACTTTTGATAATATTCTTAGGTTTAAACTTTTTCATACCCTGCTACAAATAAGGTTATTTCCTTTGAGAACAGATTAGGAGATATTGGTTTTATGGCCTGCTTCTCCAAGGCAAAAGCCCTAAGCAGGGCTCTGGAGTTGGGTGGGGCGGGGGGGAGGGGGGCGTTGGGACAATGGCAATCTTCTTTATGAGTGACACCTCTACTCTGGGAGCTCAATGTAGGGATGGGCAGCAGCCAGATGTCTTGTGGGTCGTCTCTGCTGGTGTCAAACCATCACAAGCTGGGGCGTCGGTAATTGGGGCCCAGCATTCTCAGTATGCTGTAATCAAGGCAGAGCCTCCCTTTCACAAGTGTGGGCTGTGTGGAAGAAGAGAGCCCCCATCTTGGGCTGCACTAGCCAGGGCAATGGATGGCTAGGGGCAAGATGAAGATCCACGGGACTCCTCCCCAGAAGGTAACTGTCAGAATGGGAGATGGGGGGGGGGGCAGGACAAGAGCCGGGTTCTTGGCGTAGCAGTGGAGTCTCTGCCTTGTTGAGCCGGGAGGGGGAAGGAGGATCTTGGTTCAAATACCAAACTTTTTTTTCTTAAGTTTATTTATTTATTTTGAGAGGAGCTGGAGCATGTAAGGGAAGGAACAGAGGAGGGGTAGAGAGAGAGGGAGAAAGAGAGAATCCCAATCCCAACCACAAAGGGCTATATCCCAGAATTTAGGAACCTGTGAGATTTTGACCTGAGTAGAAACCAAGAGTCAGACGTTTACCCCAATGAGCCACCCAGGTGCCCCCAAATAGCAGACTCCTGCTTTTCTTACACACTCCTAGGTTATCTTGAATAGAGTTTTCTTCATTTCTTGTTTCTCCTTAGAACAAACATTTTCAGAGTCTTCAAGTGGTTGTTCTTAAAATAATCTTCATCAATTTCACTGGGCAGCAAGTCCATGGGAGTTCCTCACATTTCATCACTCACTGTCTTGCTATAAAACTCATCACCAATGCATTAATTCTTATAACTGTATGTGAATCCACAAGTATCTCAAAATAAAAGGCTTATTTAAAAAAATCAAAGGATAACATACAAGCAGTTATGCAGTATAATTATCCAGTCCATTTCTCTGTTTCTAAGAAGGCTTTAAGTAGACAAGCAAACTAATTTTCCCCTTCTAGAGTCTCAGAAAAGAAAAAAAATCTCTTTCCATTTTTTGCAATATGTTTATATACTGCAAATAGCTATCTGGTAGGATGAATAGAGTTGGTATCATAGTTTATTGATGATGGGCTAGAGGAGAGAGTTAAAATATATATTTGCTGACCCTTGAACAATACAAGGGTTGCAGACAATGACACCTGCTGTCCAAACTCCATGTGTAACTTTAGACTGTCCCCAAATTAACTGTATAATAGCCTGCTATTGACCAGAAGACTTACTGATAACGTAAGAAGTCAATTAACATATTTTGTATATGTGCTATATACTATATATTTACAATGCAGTGAACTAAAGAAAATGTTAAGAAAATCATAAAGAGAAAATATAGTACTAAACCACATTTATCGAAAAAAATCCGTGTATAAGTGAATGAACCCACACTGTTCAAACCCATGTAGTTCAAGGTCAAGTGTATTCACTGAACACCCAGAAATTAGAATTCTCATCAATTGTTTGTCAAGTGAATTACTAAATGTCCAACTAAAGAACAGAATAAGTCAGGTTAGTAGTGATGATGTTGCTTCTCGGTTTTTCTTCACTGCCACTTCTTATTCCTCCTAATCGCTCACACTGCCCCATTTAAAACTCATTTAAAATGTCACCAGCAGGGCATTGTGCCAAGGTCACAGGCACATTCAGTAGGGACACTGCTGAAAAGGTTATCATGGTCTGGCAATAGTAGAAGTGCTATTTTGTAGATTTTTATTCAGTGCCTCTGTGTGCCTATGACAATCTGTTTTTCAAGGACTCATTTCTTTTCTTTCTTTCTTTCTTTCTTTCTTTCTTTCTTTCTTTCTTTCTTTCTTTCTTTTCTTTCTTCTTTCTTCTTTCTTCTTTCTTTTTGTCTTTTGGTCAGAGAGTTGAAGGCTTAGAAAGGTGAAGAAAAGTGCAAAGTGGCACATCAGACCGTGTGAGCACAGCCTGGCACCTGGGGCAAGCAGGAGGAGCCCAGCTGTGGTCTGGACAGGAGCCTCTGGGACTTGCTAACTGTTGCCTAATCAAAATGTAGAAGCCTGGGGTGCCTGGGTGGCTCCGTCCCTTAAGCATCGGCTCAGGTCATGATCTCTGAGTTTGTGGGTTTGACCCCCCCCCCCCCCGCCCCCACCGCGTCGGGCTCTGTGCTGACAGCTCAGAGCCTGGAGCCTGCTGCAGATTCTGTGTCTCTCCCTCTCTGCCCCTTCCCCGTTCGCACTCTATCTCTGTCTCCATCTCTCTCAAAAATAAATACGCATTAAAAAAATTTAAAAATTAAAAAAAAATGTAAAAGCCTCTGCAAGGCCTCTTGTCTTTAATTCTTTTTTTTTTTTTTTTTTTTTCCTTTTGGGCCAGGCCAAATTTACCTGTTGAAATAAAATATCAGCAGGCTTAGAAATTACACCACATCTCACGTGTGGATGGCATGGGGAGAAGGCAAACTGAATCAAAAAGGGCTAAGTCATTTCTAACCCAGAAGAGAAAGCTGGTTTGGAAATGCAGACCACCAACACTGAATAATTTCATCTCACTATAAATAGCACATTAACTGAGAAGGCGAATCAGCCAGGCAATGACTGAAAAATGTTTTCAGAGTGCTTGTTTTACCTCTTTTTTGGAAATATGTCCTTTGCGATGAACTAAATGAATTACTGGTGGCATAAAGAGATTCCTTGGTCATTATATTTGTTTGGTAAAGAAGATCAAGTTGTAAATGTAGGTAAAAGCACATTTTTTTTTTGTCCTGGGACTCAAATGAACTCCACTGCATATCTACACCAAACAACGTAAATAATCCTCACATCTGATTTTATTCTCCAAAGACAAAGCCTAAATAAATAGCAATGGTTTCAACCAAAACAGTAACACTCCTCTTATCTAGAAGAATTGTATTAAAAACATTGCCTATTTTAAAATTGGCTAGTAGAAAGAAAGAAAAAAATGAATACTTTAATTTATGCATGGGGAAACCCTCAGGTTTTCATTCACAGTTTTCTGAACTATAGATTTAATATAAAAAATTTAAAACAGTATTCTCTCTCACAGCTGCTTAGGAGTCAATGGAAATTAGAATACCATTGGGGCAAATATACTGAGAGCAGCAGTGATAGCCAACAGGCCAGGCTTTCGTCTTACATAACATTTGATTTCTTCTTTTAACTACTGATTAAATATGTGTCCTCCCTGACAGGCTCCAAGATCACAAGACAGGGATCCAATCACATTCACTGATGAATCCACAGTTTTAAAAACACTGCCCAAAACATGTTAGCATTTGAAGATTTTTCCAATGAAGGAAACAACATTTGGAGGGTAAAGACACAGACTGTCATCTTTCCCTTCGTTTTCTAGAGTCAACAACATCATGGAAAGATGTGCTGGAGTCCACATGGGGCAGAGTACCAGCTTTGCAACTTGGAGGCCAGTTATAAACCCAGTGTCGTAGTCATCAGAGCTACTCACAAATATTCCGCTTCTTCTCCCGGCGGGGAATATGGGAAGCTTGAACTTTCTCACTTCCTTTCCAGATATGATTGTTTTCACTAATGAAATGTGAACAGAAGTATCATGCCACACTCCTGAGCGCCTGTGCACAATTCTTCACGTTACCTGCCATAGGTATCCCGGAAGCCTGCATCCAGTTCGAGCCTCCATCGGCCAAGGTCCCTGAGCGGCTAGGAAGGGGAGAGCTTCTCAACCCCAGGAAACGTAAATACTTTTAAAAGTTACTGCCTGCTTTCAACTGTACAATCGAAAACACAATCACTTCCTCTGCATTTTTCTCAACATTAAAAATTAATGGGAAATCAGTTAAAACAATACAGAAAAGCCAATAAGTAGCATGCTGAATGTGTAAGACAAGGTCTGTCTGCAAAATTTCTCTGGACAACAGCCAGAGTGCTTATTTGGCACTGTGGACGACGGGCTAGACTGTCAAAAAGAAACACTGACTTTCTGCAACTAGATCCATTTACTGTCCAGTTTCACACCTTGCCTTACATTTTCTTACAAGTATTGTCACAAACCTTAAACTTCAGTGTATTAGTGAAGTTCCTAGGGACTCTCTATAGCTAATAAACATAAAAAATACTTTATATATGAAACATTCAAGAATAAAAAAATGCCTGTAACATAACAACATAAGATATCCTTTTAAAATAAGACAAACTAGGGGCGCCTGGGTGGCTCAGTCAGTTGAGTGTCTGTTGATTTCCGCTCAGGTCATGATCACATGGTTTGTGGGTTCGAGTCCCATGTTGGTCTCTGTGCTGGAAGTGCGGAGCCTGCTGGGGATTCTCTCTCTCTCTCTCTCTCTCTTTCTCTTTCTGCTCCTCACTGTTGCTCTCTCTCTCTCTCAAAAATAAACAAACATTTAAAAATATAAAATAAGATGGACTATAGGATTTAATATTCTTATTTATCCCCAGAATATTCTGCAAAGCTGAAAGACACAGATGAGTATAAATGTAATTACCAATTGGGCGTCTGGGTGGCTCAGTCGGTTGAGCGTCCAACTTCGGCTCAGGTCATGGTCTCGCAGTTTGTGAGTTCAAGCCCCGCGTCGGGCTCTGTGCTAACAGCTCAGAGCCTAGAGCCTGCTTTGGATTCTGTGTCTCCCTCTCTCTCTCTCCCCCTCCCCTGTTCATGCTGTCTCTCTCTGTCTCTCAAAATAAATAAATGTTTTAAAAAATTTTTTTAATGTAATTACCGATTAAAAACCTATTTAAAAATACCTATAGTAGTAAAACAATAATTTAAAGACTTTTTCTTCAACATGAATAATCCAATTCTTAATACCTGATTCATTTGTATGTTTCAATAACAGTGAGAAAAATGATTAGATTTAGGTTCTTTACGTACAGGTGATTTGGAAGAAATACATCTAGTCACTTTTTTCTACTTTTTCTCTTTTTTTCTCCCCTAAATTCCCAAGAGCTGTAATATCCATATACTCAGTAACAATCATTACAATAGCAACAATACACACATCCCTTCAAACACATGACACCAGGAATGGTAACAGCTCACATTTATTTTGAACTTCAGTTGCATCAACTTCTTTATGTTCCATAACAACCTGCTGAGGTAAGATCTATTGTTATTTATTTTTTTAAATAAGAGACTGGGTCACAAAGTGTCTTGAATGAAGACCTTGGAGCACTATGGATTTTCTTTGTCCCTTTGACTTTCCCTCACACTTTAGACTTTCCTTTCCTTTCCTTTCCTTTCCTTTCCTTTCCTTTCCTTTCCTTTCCTTTCCTTTCCTTTCCTTTCCTTTCCTTTCCTTTCCTTTCCTTTCCCGCTATGCTAGCTCCTGATCATCTGCTCCCACACAAAACAACAATGAAATGAAGAGCCTAGAGTCTGGGGTCAGCACCCCTGCATCACATTCTGCCAGGATCAGCTATCCTTATTCTAAAATGGGAAACAGATTGGGGCATCTGGGTGGCCCCGTCAGTTAGGCCTCTGACTCTTGATTTCAGCTCAGGTCATGGTGTCACGGTTCATGAGCCCGAGACCCACGTGGGGCTCTGCGTCAGGCTCTGTGCTGATAGTGCAGAGCCTGCCTGGGATTCTCTCTCTCGCTCTCCCTCTTTCTCAAAATAAATAAGTAAACTTAAAAAAAATTTAAAATGGGAAACAAATAGGGCCTTTGTGAGAATTAAATGAGATAATATAGGCTAAGCACTTAGCTCCATGATTGCCACATAGCAATTTCTCAAGAAATTGTATCAATTATTATAAATTCATGCTTCTCAGCCACGAAGAATATTTAGAATGTGATGAAGCCATGCTTATTGTTCCTATAGAAACCATTGCTATGTAATTACAACGAACTGCATTTCTGTGCACTTGTTCTTTGTACTTCTGTGTACTTTGTACTTCTGTGTACTATTTAAGTGATTTGCCAAAGCAGTGGTTCAAACGGTATTCATACTGAAGGCTACGCTAGACCCACTCATATTTTACCACAAAGGTCTAAAGTCACAGAGTGTGCATTCCTTCATCCACGATGCACAAATTAATTCAGTTCACTACAAGTTGACTTTGTTGTCGAGTTGAGGGGCCCTGCTGTTGGAGGCAGATCCCTCAGTTCTAATCCCAGCACTGCCACCGTCTGTACCTTGGTCTTCTCATTTCTAAAATGAAGATACCCGAAATTCCCAATTCGTAGGCTTATTTTGAGGCTTGAGCCAAGCATTACTATGTAAAACGGGTTTCAAATAGTACCTGACAAATAGTAACTTTCAGATATGACTTGCTATTATTAGTCTGTCTATATGTATTAGATATCGACTATGAGCTAATATGCTAGACCTCAGATTCAAAGAAAAAATGTTGTAATCTATATATAACATTTAATTCTCAAAGAATTTAGGGGAGTTAAATATGCTAATATAAAACCAGAAAACCAGGTGGTAAGTATAATAGAAGAAGATGTGAAATATCAAAAGGAGGCAGAATAGGGCACTGCAGTGATAGAATAGTTAGGAAAAACATTAATATTATTTCTATTTTTTGCAGCGGGAAATGACAACTTAGGAAGGTGGCATGGTCACTCAGCTATGGCGTGATGGAGGAGACACCTGAATCTAAACTTCTAGCTGTGGACCCAGTGCCTCCATTATATTATATGTATCTAGTTACTGTTCTCCATTTCTCCTTTTCTCACTCATACATTCTTCTGTCTGACAAGCCAGGAAAAAAAAATATTGGAAGAGCATCTTCTCATCTTGCCACCAAAGGAACCAGTCTATCTATGTTTGCAATCATACATTCTAGCAACAATTCGTACTCCTAAGGAAGACCAGCTCCTCAACTTGGGCATCTGACCATGTTTTAACTATCCATTTATTTTGCTCCTAAAATTTTTTCCTTACCCCCTATTCTTCTTCTTCTTCTTCTTCTTCTTCTTCTTCTTCTTCTTCTTTTTGGATTGTTCCTGTTTTCATACTAATATGTCATAAATCACATCCCCTCCAGTTTCTGTCCCATTTTATACCAAAATTTCTTGAAATAGTTTATAATCACTCTGTCCATTTCCTCACCTACCATTCTCTCTTGAGCCCATTTAAAAATACAGCATTTTCTCACTACTCCAATGAAACTGCTTGTTAATGTCACTTATGAACTCCATATGGCCAAATCCAATAGTTATATTTCAGTCTTTAGCTTGTGCACCTGAGTTGAATAAATCCATAGATGAATAAAAAGTCAAAAGCCCTAAAGGCTACCAGAGGAAACTATTGATCATAGAAACCTTGGTTTATGAAACTTTATGACCAAGAAGAACACCATCTTGATGAGTCTTAGTACATCTTTAAAGGGGAATGTAGAAAGGGGTATTCTTACGGTTTGGGGATTGAGGTTAGTCACAGGGTCTTTATAGCGTGGAAACTGGTAAGTGTGGTGTAGGTTTGGAAGGTCAGAGCCAGCTGAGTTGCAGGGAGGTGGGCAGAAAGAAGGGAAAGACAGTGGTCTTATCTTGGTAACACAGAGGTCCATTCAGAGTTTATCTCTGGTCTTTAGAAAACACGAATCTCAAAGAATAGCTGTTAAAATTTCTGAGGTTAGATGGTTTTGTAGCATGTTATATTTTGGTACAGGTTATCTGTTTTGAGAATCACAGTATGCTTTATTTTGCAATTTGGTGCTTCTATTTAATTTCTCAAAAGGATTCTTAGCTCTTTCCTGCACAAGAGACCTGGAACAGTTGTTCTGGCTACGCAAGTACTTAGCCCCTTAAGAATGTTTCGATTCTCATCCTGACACTTAAACTCACGTTACCGTCATGCCAATCTATGTATTTCTCCTTCTAAGAATCAATATTTTTAGGTGTATTTTCAAACATACATCCATATGGATTTATAACGTGCATCTTCGCTTATATAAATAGCATCCTATCTGAAGTGGAGACCTTGTCATGCCCTGAGTTAACAATTGTGACTTTAACTATTGCAAGCTTCCTCTTGCCTCAGCCTCCTGGAACATTCCTAAAATCCTAAAAGTAACAAAAAGATCACTGAGAGTGGAAGCGAAGTTAATAATGTTCTTTAGTTTGTATAATTTAGCCTATGGGAAAGACTTTGGCCAATTGGTGATTATATCACCTCAGTTGTCTTATTTTCTGTCCCAGAGAGGGATAGAAACTAAAGACTGGAAATGATGGTAGGTACTATTAGGTGCTGGTACTCTGTCAACAATGTGCAGTGATTACTGAATATCTATCAGCAGAGAAAGAGAGAAGAAAGAAAAAAACTGAAAGACTAACAAAAATACATTTGCCTTTTTAATATGCATTGCATATTTTATGACTCCTAAGAAGGCTGCATGCAAGATAATTCAATATTTTCCTGATGGTTCAGAGTTATCATTATTATCAACTATTTTACTTGTAAATACACAAATGCCCTCAAATCTGGCTGAAAGTGTTTTATTTTACCTCAAATAACTACCTTCTAAAGGTCTCTCTGTACTGTGAGGTAGTATAATAACAAACAAAACTCATAGAAATATGGAATTTATTTTAGAAAGATTTTAATAAAAATAAATATAATTTCAAAACAAATATCTGGGCTTTAAAAATTATACATTGGGGTGCCTAGGTGGCTCAGTCAGTTAAGCGTTTGACTCTTGATTTCAGCTCAGGTAATGATCTCACAATTCCCATAGGATTAAGTCCTGCATTGGGCTCCATGCTGACAGCAGGGAGCCTGCTAGGGATTCATTCTCTCTCTCTCTCTCTCTCTCTCTCTCTCTCATTCTCTCTCCCCGCCCCTCCTCCCTCAAAATAAAGTCAGCCCTCAACACAAGGGTTTGTAAGGAAAATAATCAAAATTATACATTGATAACATGGAAAATTTGCTGGGGATAAAGACTTCATTTGTCAGTGGTGCCCGAGAGCTGATTCTTTGCTCTGTCTGAGCGTTTGAATGCATTCTGCAGAAAAAAACCGAGAACGGAGAATCAGGTTATCAGCATGTATTGTGATCTATCTTGGTCAAGAGCCAGTAGGGCTGTTACCATCTTCCAGTAGTCTGAGCATCATTACACAGTTCCTACAAATAGATAGCTATTATTTTCATGCAATTCTAATTGCAGCACTTGCCATAATAAGCAAGGCAGGCCAAGAATACGGTCAACAGAAGTGCTAATCAGATGATTACTATAACCACTGTATATTAAGAGTTTTAAAAGCTGTTGTGCAGCTTAACAAACGTGGCTGGCATAATCTTTTTTGTCGGTGGCAAGTTGTATTCGCGAAATAATGTGACGGGAAGAGCTACACACATCTTTGTGCTTTAACTTTTGCTACGGTGGTGCTTTGTTTAAAGGTTCTGTATTTACGCAGGTGCTTCATGGTATCCTTCCTCTCTGTGCCTGATGAAAATATCGACACTTTGAATTAAGTAAGATTTCCCACTTTCTTTTTCAACATGGCACAGGCATGCCTTGAGAACAACTGCCTGTGTTGTCTTTGTTCATGTTATTTTATGACTTACAGTTATACGAATTTGGCCAATACAATATTGAATTCATGTTTTGCTGTGGTAACTTTTCTACCTTGTCCATACAGCATGTTTTGATTCTTCATCTTTGTGTTTTATCAAGCTGTCATTATCTGTAGTTACAGGACACTTTATTTTTATTTGTTTATTTTTGTTTTTTAGGACACTTTATTTTTTATCATCTGAATATTCTCAAGTATTGGCCTGATCCCTTTTACTAGTATACCTTCAGAAATACAAGTCTGGACAAAATAGCGCTAATTCAAAATTATAAACATCCTTGTGTTTTATAATTAATAACTACATTAATAAAACATTAATAAACATTACAATCCATCCTTTAGAAGTAAATTAGGCACGTTAAGAGAAACATCAGTGAAATGAAAGAAATGACGTAGTCTTACGTTATATATTAAAGCAGTGCTTTATTTAAGAATCTCTGGGACAGGAAAAAAAATTACATCTGTGAAAATGTGAGTTTACAGTTCTGTTTATACCCATTTATAAAACAGGCTATTTTGAAATTGGCTTTTTAAAAACTTTCTGGGCAAAATGAACAGTCATTCTGTGTATAGTCAATTGAACAGATCTGTGGCTTGTCCAACTCAGCATTTACGATGACAAATCTAATGACCCTCCTTCAGGGACGGTTGTTAGACAAAGACTGCCGTATATTAAGTAAAATCTTACTGGGAAACCAGATTAGTGTCTGCAACTAGAGTTCATCTAAATATCTCAGTGTACATCACAAATGTGAGAGACATTTTCTTTGAATGCACACGAGCTAGAGATTCAGAAATCCTTCATGCGGCCCAACGTACACCCTGGGATGTATGCCCAAACCTAAAAGACCTCAAGGAGTGAGAATGAAAATCAAAGAGCAGACCTAAAAGGATGTAGTAGACAGTGTCTTGCCTTGTTTTCTCTTCATAGAAATTCACGTCGGCTTCCAGTGGGAGACAGCCCAGGCCCATTACCTTGTGCTTGACGTTTGGCTTCAGAGCCAGTAAATACAACTGTCTTCCAACTTCCCTCAGTTTGCCTGACCTTAAATATCTCAACCACCCCCCTATAAAAAGTTACCGAAACAATCGCAAGGACAAAGAACGCATCCTAAAAAGGTGTCTTGGATTCTTCCACTACTCTCCATCCCTACCGCTTCCCTAGCATCAGTCAAATGTCTTTATTTAATGGTACCTCTAAACAGCTATCTGCAGTGCAAATGAATGCCTGCAGTGTTGACACGGAGGCAGGGGAATATCCTGAGGGGCTTTGGGCTTATCACATGTCGTACTTTTCAGAAAATACGTTGTACGCCCTTCTCTTTTTCAAACAGTTTCACACAGAACTCCGTTCTATGAAACAGACCAAAGCAGATCATCCCTGGTAGAATCCCAGACATCAGCTTTGAAAACCTTGGAGGAATTGCTTGTCCCGAAGGCACTGGCAAAGCCATCGGGCCGTGCAAAGGAGGTGATACGGTGTAGGGATGAGGGGAACGGCCTCTGGAGCTGGATTGCCTGGTTTTAAGGCTGAGCGCTGCCTTTTTCCATCTGTGTGAGGCCACTTAAGTCGCTTGACTTCTATGTCTTGGCGTTCTCATCTGTAACAGAGTTAGAAGAATTAAATGAGTTTATACAAATGTTTTAAAAAGTCTCCCTTAATTCATTCATTTTAATGCCCTTTGAAATGAGCAGCATGAACCATGCACTATCACACGACTAGGTTTTATTGCATAGGATTTTGTACTTTCTAACCGGATTGTGACCTCTAAATCGACTATACGTTGGTTGGCAATATCCTAGAGAGATTGATCACCACAGGGATGCCAGATCTGGCCTTGCGTGTTCTGTGTATATTCCTGTGTGATCTTTTCCCAAGTGGAATACACCACGCTGTATTCATTCTTAAAGACTGACAAGCATTTTAAAATAACTATAAAAATATTTCTAATTTAGGACCAGTTTCTCGATTTGCTTTTCTTTGACTTTCTCTACCTATTAATTAATTAACACCTAGGCTAATATAGATTCATACTATCTAAAAAAAAATTCCCAAGGCATTTTCAATGGCCTCCAGTAATCATTGTGCAATTTTCACTCAGTATGAAATAGAGTTCAGCCAAGTAATAGTCCTTTATCCGCGAAGCCTGTTTTCTGCCGCTGTATATGGAGTTTGAATAAAGCCATCATGAATCAAAGAGGATCAAAATTAAGGATAATAGTACAGGTTTTAATTGGGTTTTTGGTGTGTATGTGTGTGTGCGCGCACGCATGTGTGTGTGTGAGAGAACTTATGAGCCATGTATTCAGACCTAACATGAAACCAGCCAGGTACAGCAGGAGAGATGAAAACGGCGATGCCCATCGCACAGAAATGTCTACTTGTCATCACTAATTATGTGCTTCATGTTGGAAGTTTCGTTTATTCCTAGCTGACAACTTTGGCTACTTGGGATCTGTCTGTCCTGGCTTATGGTGTAGATTTTTAATTTTGACAACAATCCAGCGGATGGCAGGGTAGAAAGTTTCTGATATATGAAAGAGAAATAGGACATTTAATAGCATTTATTTCTGGGGGAAATTACAAGAATTTGCATTGAGTTGGAGAAAATGGCTGCAAAACAGGAAAAGCACACTGTGCTACAGAGAGCAAAAAGCACATTTAGTCCTTACACATTCATTACCCACTGAGCTCAGACGGAACACAGCTCTTTCCCCAGAACCACCTCCATGATTAGGGCTTTAGAAGGTGGTGGCACGGCAAAATAAAAAGCTGATTGGGAAAATTGCTAGTTGGTAGAATACACGTTCTAAGGTTTATTGCTCATACTGAGCTTACATAATACCATCATTACCTCTGACTACATCTGCGTGTGTTTAGTTAGAAAAGGTCATGTAATTTCTGAATCTTCTCAAAAAAAAAAAAAACCCCACAAAAACTGGCTAAAAGGATAAGATGGACAAATTTCTGAATTTGTGTCAATATCTTTTGAAAACTGCATGCTTTCAGTTACTTTAATATGTGCATTCTCAGCTCAAAGCAAACATTTCCCGTTTCATTCTGCTTAAAAGGATATCTCATGTTGGAAATAAGCAAACAAAAACAAAACACTGCAGAAAGGCATTAGGTTTTAAATGGTTATTTTATAGAATAATGGTTATTTTTCTGATTGCAAAAGTGATATATGTTCGTTGTATAATACATAGAAAAAAGAGTGAACATGAGAAAATAAAAATAGCCATTAATCTACCATTAATATTTAAAGCCGATTTCTATCTTCCCATATGTGCGTGTGTGTGTGTGTGTGTGACGACGGGATATGAGAATTAGTATTTCTATGTCCTTTTATTTTACTTACATTATACAGTAAAACTTTCCCACATTATATATATATGTATATATGTATCATATGTATATATGTATTTCATTATCCATTATATTTATGGCATATTATGATTTACTTAGCCTTTTACTGCAATTAAAGGCATTTACGTGAAAATTTTAAAACAGTATTATGACTATTGGTACACAACTCTCTAATACATAATTTATTTTTCTAAGATAAATTCCTGAAAGTGTCAATGCACTATCAAAGTGAATGAGCATATGTAAGTCTTTCAATAACTTGCCGCTGCATTTCAGATATATTGATCAGTTTATACTACCACCAACAATGCAGGCCACAAGTTTTACCATGTCAGCCAACTATTATTGTAAAGTAAATATGTATTTTTTATGGCAAATATTTATTTGCCAATTCGAATTAACGAACACTAACATCATCTCGGGGTTTTTTGTTTTTTGTTTTGTTTTGGTCATCCCGTTTTAGTTTTTAATTTTTTTTAATGTTTATTTTTAGAGAGAGAAACAGAGACAGAGCATGAGCAGGGGAGGGACAGAGAGAGAGGGAGACATAGAATCCGAAGCAGGCTCCAGGCTCCGAGCTGTCAGCACAGAGCCCGACGCAGGGCTCGAACTCACGGACTGTGAGATCATGACCTGAGCTGAAGCTGGACGCTTAACCAACTGAGCCGCCCAGGCCCCCTCCCTCATCTCATTTTAATTAACATTTAATTTATGTCTTCTTCTTTATCTCTCAAGCTAAGGTAACATGAAGAATGGAATGGTTCCAGGCAGTCTTGCAGAGAGTCCCGTTGAATCTTTCTTGGCACAAGTAAGATCTTTAGTAACTACTGCTGACCGTGACGTGAGGCTGCTGAACCAGCGGGGACTGGGCATACAGTGGTGATGTTGCATGGCTTTAAGGGTGGTAGGCCCCAGCTCAATGTGCCTCTGTTCACACAAAATTTTGTTCCCACAAAATTATATTCGGAGAACTTGTAAAGTGATTGCAGATTTCTTAATCAAGTGACATTTCAAGTATCTCAAAGTAGTGCCCGAAGTAAAAGAATGAACCCTTTAAAATTTTTTTAGGAAGTAAGTCTAAGAAAAAAAATCTTAACGTTACACTGAATCATCTAATGCAAGTCCTTCAAGAACATTATGATCAACCCTTTAAGGATGGCATTTTAATCAGTTTCATTGTATAATGAGGAAAATTACATCTTTAAGTAACTTGCCCCACATCACAAAGCTACTGGGCGCTGTGTTATCACTCTTTCTCTCTCTCTGGATACACACGTACACACACACACACACACACACACACACACACCCCTCTCATACAGACATATATAGCACATATACATATGCATATATATTAACTCAAATACGTGTACAAATATATGTATATCATTGAATTGAGTGTTTGATGAGTTTGGATGTGTATGTGTGTGTGTGTTTGTGTACTAATTTTGTGTGTGTATGTTTAATAGAGAACAGTATTTCAGAACTTCAGAAAAGTTCCAACGTTCATTAAAGACTGGATATAATAAAGACTCACGGCTTTTTGATTCTGTCCAATTTTCTAAGTTATCTGTGACTCACCTTCAAGATGAACTTTCTGGCCCTTTATTAATTGCAGGATAAATATATCCAGATCAAAGATGATGTGTCCTAGTGTCTCCTTGCATGTGGGAGAGTATACCCAGTAGATATTTATGCCCGGGGTCTGTCCAGTTCAGCCTCATTGTCAGTAGATGCAGACAGTTCCATTTGCATAATGAACTCTCTGAATGATCTTTAAAGCCTCGGCCAGCAAAGATTAGAGAATAACTGCAAGGATTATTGCTACATCTCCTTCAATGGGCTCTCAGACGCTGTCCACTCTGAGTTGAATTGCTCACCCCTAATTTGAGGGCTAACTGAGGGTTAGCGGTTTGCTAAGACTTCCTAAGTGCCTGAGCATTGGTTATCTCACTGACTTCTGGAGAGTAGGTGGCAGGAAGTCAAGCCAGGCTAAGTGAGTAAAGAAGGGGTCTCCCATTAAACGCAACAAATTCAACTGCAACGTTTAATAAGTATTCATTCAGCACCCAAGGTTACAAAAATTGGGCCAAGGTGTTTGGAAAGGAAAAATTGTTATAGATTGACTAAAGTACTCTTTTTTCATTGCTATTAGAACTCTCTTCGCAGTACAAATTTAATGACCCCAACGGGCATTTAAATAAGGTAACTACTGAGACAGACTTAAAGGTAAATGAAATCCATTGTTTAAGAGATATTTCAAATTATAATCAAGTAACATGTGAACACAAACATAGAGCTAAAATGCAAAGTTACAGCTTTTCTCCCTTAGAGAAAACTTCTTTGACTATTTCTATTTTAGTACTCTTGATTGTAAACCCAAAAGCCCCAAGTAATGTATTTAAACCACTAATTCTTGATTTATAATTCTTTAGCTGTCTTTATTATTTACTGTGAAAAATATTCACATGATCCCCTACAGGCATCTCTTCTCCCAATGTCTTTTTAAAATGTACATAATCTTGGGGCGCCTGGGTGGCTCAGTCGGTTAAGCATTCAACTTTTGATTTTGACTCAGGTCATGATCTCGCGGTTCAGGGGATTGAGCCCTGCCTCAGGATGCACCGAACCTGCTTGCGATAATCTCTCTCCCTCTCTCTCTGCCCCTCTCCTGTGCTCTCTCTCTCAAAATAAATAAATAAGCTTAGAAAAATAAATATGCATAGTCTCTTGATTATTATGTATAAATTTTTAAATAACCTGAATACTTAATGTGATTTAAGAACTTTAGATAGTATCTCAACTTCCTCCTGTAAAAGAAGAAATGTGGTCCATCCTAATCCCTGCCGGTCAGCCTGCGGTCTGCCGGGCTTCGCCTGTGGACCGGCACGCTCTAGAAGCTTCACCCAGAGAAGTGAGTGAATCTTCAGCAGGTTTGTGTCAGGGTGGCATCTCGTCACTCAGTGGGGGTGGGGGTGGGGGTGGGAGAGAAGAAATGATTTTCTACTTCCATCTACCTCTTCTTTCTCGACACACCATCGCTCAACTTTTCACACCTGTACTCCCAATGTCATGAACTCAAAGTTTATAACATTTATATAGTTTTTTTAGGTTTTTAAAAAGTACTTTCACAACCAGGAGCATATTTGCCATCTCCCTTGTGAAGGGACATTTGGCAATGAATGAGACATGTGAATGGTGTCCCAAGGGCATCCATTGGGTAGAGGCCAGGGATGCTGCTAAATATCTGACCATGAACAGGACTGTCCACCACAGCAAAGAATGATTGGGCCCAAATGTTAGTAGCTCTAAGTTTGGGAAACCATGGACTCTGTAGGCTTATTCCGAAAAATGGAAACCAAAAAAGACAATTTCGAAAATATCATACCACAGAATCCACTGAAGAGCCAGGTAATAGTTTCTGTGTCATCCAAAGGAGAATCTTAAAAGCACCAAGGTTGAATGATATCCATTTTCTTCAACTTCATTATTCAGTAGAAATCATGCCACATTGCTTCTTACTTGGATCAGGATTTTTTTGGTATATTTTTGTTATTCCTGGAATTTCTAATGTCTTATTTTAATCTCATGAAAGAAGAAATACATGTTTTTTGTTTTGCTTTGTTTTTGTTTTTGTTTTTATTACACCGCTAGGATCATGCAGCTCCTCTGAAAATGTCAGTTTTGTGCAGACTGCTTTTCATGACTGTCGTGTAGCTGTCATATAGGGATTTTGTTTCCCCTGTCTCTTTCATGCCCCTCCCCAATCATTTTGGATTTGGCATCTTCACGCGTTAGATTTCTTTTTCATTTTGCCAATATATGTTCTCATGTAATTATGTCAAGAATGATGTAGGAGATAAAAAAGTTTGAATACCTTCACACTTAATGGTTTAGCAAAGCTATAGATCCTCAGTTTCACAGCCATGTAGCTCAAAGCTTTGGGGATGTTATTTTACTGTCATTGAGTATCCAGTGATCCTGAAAAGAAGCTTCATGTCCGTCTCACTCTAAATCCTTTGGGAGATACACTCCCAAAACTTTTGGAGCTTCTCATAAGCCTTGGTTGAACTTGTTCATTTAGGTTATTTTGGGGTTAAATTCACATAAAAAGGTGTTTGTATTTTTCACGTAAAACAAAATATGAAGACGGGAGCTTCTGATTTGAAGGTTCTCAGCCAGTGTTTCTGAGACCTCTAGGTCTAACCTTACGGTTGTCAGATCACTGCAGCAACCTTAAGCATCATGACCTCCTGACAACACAAGAAAGCATGAACTTCTCCTCCTCCTCTTCTTCCTCTTCCTGCTCCTTCTCTTTTTTTTTTCTGTCGTCTTCTTCCATTTCTTAGTCTTCCTGTCTCTCCTTCTCCTCCTGTCTCTCTCTTTCTCTTAACCAGAAAGACATTCCCTTTCTCAAAATCCCCCTTAGCCACCTTCCCCCCTTCAGTTCATTGGCCACAATTGGCAAGCATCTTTACTCGGTCACTGATCAAGTAGACAGTGTGTGCTTGTCTCCTGTCATTGGGAGAGTATGGACCTTGCCTTATGTAATTTTCTCAATAATTCAGATTCCTCTGAGTAAAAAGGAACAGACTATTGGGTAAATAAATGACAATATCTGTCGTATTTTGAAATTTCATCAGTAACAGCATGCATGGACTGTTTTTTTAATTTAATAATTTAATTTAATTTAACTTAATTTAATTTCATGATTCCTTTTAATCTAAAGAGTCATTTTTATTAGCTTTGGGAAATTTTGGTCTACCGTGAAGTTCCCCATAATTTCTTTCTCCCCTTCCTCAGGAACTACTAACAGAGAGGTGCTGGCCCTCCTGGACTGGTGCCTTTTGACTTTTATTGTTTTTTTCTCAAATTATGTTTCTTTTGTAAACCATTTTCTTAAAAAGTTCTAAATTCAGTTCCATAAAGTCCCTACATTTCTCCTTTTTCAATGTAAGTTGTTTTTATGTTAGTGCAAGATCTTGAATCTGTCATGAAAGACTAATTAAGATTTTAAAGTTTTATTTTCTTCTGAAATTATTATTCTTTGTTATAGGGTCATATGTTTTGATTGACTAGCTCTTAGTCATGTTTGTTCATGTTGAAGATTTATCTCATATCTTTGGAAACACTGAAATGTGGATTCCATGGCTGCGTTCTCTCCCTACCCTCTCTGCACCCCCCATGACCCTGGCCCAGAATTCCTGGCTTCTTCTGCCCTGAATTGAGAACATATATTACAAGCCCTAAGCATGACGGCAGGAAAGAACATCCAGCAGACAGTACTTCTGTACCACCACCGGAGCCAGAAGGGGGGGGAGGGGACATCCTATCCTGAGGTACCAAAACCTACTCTGAAAGTTTTATCCAATTCCAAAATGTCACTGTGGTTCTGAAGAGAATTTCTTAACTTTAGACCAAAAATAAAAATTTATATATTGTACATGGTATATTTGTTGGTTTGGGGAATGTTTAAAGGTTGTGAAAGATAATTCATTCAATCAGTTCCCATTTCTGCCTTACTCCCAACCTTGGCTCTTCATACTTGTTGAATCTAAGCGCCAGACTACAAAACATGGCTCCAATCTCCACTCATGACTTCTCTCCATGTTATGATTGTTACTTTCTCCACTACTATAATGTATAAATCATACCACAGTAGCCTTCTGTCTTCCTGAAATTCATCTCAATCTTGGTCCATTCGTGACCTCTTTCCCCATTCACATTTTAAAAAATTAAAGTATATAGTCTTGTACTCTCTAGTTAACATTTCAATGATTACTGAGAACTGGGAAGACTGCTGGTTTTCTGCAGTATTGAGAAGGAAGTAAAATCAAGTTTTATTTTATTGAGTGAATATTCTGCTCAAGTGTACATCTTCCAATGCTTACGTGGTCATACACGATCATCAATAGCCTCCATTTCTATTCCTTGCTCATATATCAAGTCCACATAAATCTAATCCTCACAACATTTTCTTCACTGCATTTTGTAATATACTTACATTGTTTACACCAAGGCGGCATCTTTTTTTTTAACATTTATTTATATTTTGAAAGACAGAGACAGAGCATGAGCAGGGAAGGAGCAGAGAGAGAGGGAGAAACAGAATCTGAAGCAGAGTCCAGGCTCTGAGATATCAGCACAGAGCCCAACGTGGGGCTCGAATTCAAGAACTGTGAGATCATGACCTGAGTCAAAGTTGGACGCTTAACAGACTGAGCCACCCAAGCGCCCAGCCAAGGCTACATCTTTTAGCACAGTCATGGCACGTGCTATAAGCTCAGGGAACATTATCCATACTAATGGATTAATGAAGTCACATCAATCCCAAAATATTCCAGAAGATGGGCTAGTGTTAATAGTTGCTAAAAAGCAAAACAACTTGTGAAATATTATCATGAATGTTTTTTGCAATTTGTGTGCTTTACAACTAGCAATTACTAGTATTGGTTCCCCTTCGGCCTTCTGATTATTTGTCCATATTGCACCACAGGCCTTGATTGAGCAATCTCTCTTTGTCTTTAACCTAATACAAGCTACCTGTCTCCTAATTCGGCAAAACGTCCCCAACATTTTCCTTTTTGGGATTTCCATCACCCACTATATTAAATTCTCAACGCTTCTAGGAGAATTAAGGTGGTTCACAGTAATATTTATACCATTCAAAGAAGCGTTTTATAGGGGCGCCTGGGTGGCTCAGTCGGTTGGGCGGCCGACTTCGGCAAAGGTCATGATCTCATGGTCCGGGAGTTCGAGCCCCGCGTCGGGCTCTGTGCTGACAGCCTGGAGCCTGTTTCAGATTCTGTGTCTCCCTCTCTCTGACCCTCCCCCGTTCATGCTCTGTCTCTCTTTGTCTCAAAAATAAATAAACGTTAAAAAAAAATTTTAACAAAAAACCCCAAGGGTTTTATAGTCAAATATTTGTATAGTTCAAACAAAGACTTTGTTTTTTTCTCTACTCTGCCACTTGCTAATTGTGTGACTCTGGGAGATCAGGAAACCTCTCCAGCCTCAGTTCCCTTTCTCTGTAAAATGTGGATAAGCAACAGCACGTTATAGTACGCCATGTGCGGTGGGAGAACTGAGACGTTGGATGCAAAACACTCAGCAATTTCTTCTATATGGTTAGTGCTGAAAAAAGTTAGAAAATTATATAGCAAATAATAAGACAGCACAAAAAGAGGAAATTACAGTCATAACGTCTCTGGCACCAATGAGAAAAAAATTGGAGATTTAAAAGCAAGCTGGAAACATCAAGCGTCCAAATGAAATAGACACTCCCAAATTAACGATGCAATATCTGTACGTGGTAAAAATTGTGTATTCAATAAATGAGGGTACATAGTATTAGTATAGACAGTAAATGCATATCATTGGGTGAAAGTATTATCTTTGGTAAATGAGAGTAGTCATTTGCAGATGTGAACTCACTGGATTAAAAAAGCAAAATACAATTTGTATCTGCTTCCATCTGAGCCATTTCTGGTCAGTTTTATTTTTTATCTCCAGGGAACTCCTTGGGAAAACTCACACAGTATCTACGGGAGAAAGAATGCCAGTCAACAGTCCTCAAAATCTTGATTGCATATTTCAGCAGTAAAAACTTTTCAGGACCTCTCTATTTTTGTATATGTATGTTTATTTATGAAGTTTTTATATGTAATACTAAATACTGTTCTAAAACTGTTCTAAAATTTACAAAGCCACAACATAAGGAAGTAATGAGCAAACATTATTATATACCCTCTTATATTTCAAAGCATCATTTTATATGTAAATTCCATAACTGAAAAGGGGAAAAAAAAACCCAGATTCTCAGGGCAGACAAATTCCGATGAAGTGTTCGAACAGCCAAGGAGGCCGGTTTGGCTTTCTCGAGCATCAAGTTGTATCTAATTCTGACTGTTAGAACTTGAGCCACTGAAGACTGAAGTTTATTGGAATTACAGGCAGAGGTAATCTTTTCAAATCCATTTCATCCCTTGCCTAAAGTGGTACTTGTCAAATAATTAATTACATCAGAAGTTAAAAGACAACATAGTGGAAAATAATAGTGCTTTTGAAAATTTTCATGTCATGCGCTCATAGAAATGAGGTTATTTGTATAGCGCATAGGAGTAAATGGCCAAGGCTCCTTGCAGCCCGAAGTAACTGGTCATAGGTGTCTGTCTCCCCTTGGCTGTTCTGGTGATCTGAGGGCTGAGGTGCTAGGCATAGCTGGAACTGATTTCTGGGATACCAGTGGAGACACGCTGCCTGAGACCACAGATTGCTTCCGTGAGGAAGTGATTTCTGAGTTGTGTTTTGAAAGATGTGAGTCAAAAAATGGTTCTTAGTACTTTGACATTTTCACGTACTGTGCAACCACAGCGTTTTTAGACCTGATTATTTTGTATCTTTCTAATCCCCCTCTCCAGACTGGATGTATTCTAGAAGAGTTTGAGCCGTGTAGCCTTCCTGACACCACATCTTCTCAACTACTTTGCAAACGACTGCCAGATTTGTTCTCAAGCACTGCTTTCTTCAAGTCTCCTCATTATTTCAAAACCTCATTGACTGTATCTCGGTGCATCAAATGCAAGTACGTAAGACTAGCTTTGACTGTTCCTTGTAACATGGGTCTATCGCCATACACACTTTTGTTTCTCAGACTTTTCATGCCTTCGTATAGGTAACCATCCATTCATTTATGCACCACACATGTATGAATGTCACATATGCACCTGCTGTTGTGCTAGGCATTAAGGATTTATGAATTAATAAGACCCGCCCTTGCTAAACTAGCAGCCAAGTGTGGGAAAATAGAAAGATTATTACATACAGCGTGATAAATGTTCTAGTCGAGTTACAAATAAAGTACAGCAGCAAGGGATTGTTCTTTATTGGCCACTGCTCTTGTGTAAATAAGGCGATGATACAGAGGGCTTTAGTGGTGTTGTATTATTGAAGTGTTTTCACGTTCCTTAAAATGTTGCCAGCGGAAGGGTTTTATTTCAGAAATGAATCTGCTCTGATAGTTTGTTTACAGGAAAAATGTGGCAGACAGTGTGATGCAGTGGAACAGGCTCTAAAGGGTCGAATTTTAAAATGTGATTTACTGACTATGTGGTATAGAATGAATCATTTACTACTTTAGGCCTCCGTTGTCTCATTTACAAAATAAGGACTTGGCCCAAGTAATCTCTAGTGACCATTTCAATTCTGGATTAAAACGTATGGTTGTTTATTTGGCCACTATGGATTCTGCCCTCTCAGATGTCCAGATAAGAATATTTGTAATCCGCTCCAGACAGATGGGAACTGGGATCGTCGGGTAAGAGTGGTTCTGAAACACACTTGGGCTGGGCTTCTTAACCTCATGTGTAAGGGCATCAGCTAGATATTATAGGAAATATAATATCTATATATTTATATCTATATATCTATAGCAAAGTGTCAAAGGTGCCCCTCCTTCTTCAGGTGTGGACACAGGGGGTAACAGTCTGGAGGACAAGGGGAGCAAAGTGGGCCCTGAGGTGCAAGCCCCCTAGCAGACCCTGATGATTTTCTTCAGGCTCCTGGCCAGATAAAAAGTGGCTCTCTGCTGGGGCAACTTTAAAAGGAGGATGCTCAAATGGAATTGGGATGAGTTGTATTTGTTCTTTTCTTAAAGCAGACGCTTTAAAGCTCTTGGATATTCCACACCTGACTGAGTCTGACCTCCTGTCATTTCACTCCTTAAATCCTCTTAAAGGCCTCAACATTTTGTGTATTTTACCCATACCTTTCAAAAATAACTTGCATTTCCTTACGAATGTTTTAAAGGCTTTTTTTTATGATTACAGTATGATTCCATAGCTAGAGTTCAGCTCTTTTACCACAATCTTTGCATGAAATGTATGTAAGTTTGACATTTATCTTGCACATGGACAATTAATATTAAAGAAAACTGGTGGCTCAAACCCCCCATATTTGTTGTCAAGGTGTCAGAAATTCCTTTGTCTGTAGAACTTATTCAGATTAGTTGTCTAGGTCCCAAATGCCAAGACTCTAAAATAATAAGAAAGAAGAAGAAGAAGAAGAAGAACACTGGATACAGCTTTAAAGAAAAAATGAGGTCTAAAGTTAAGAGGAATGCCACACATTCACTCTCTCCATCTTTTCTCTGAATGGTTCTGCTCTGCATTACAAAATGGGTGGACTAGTATGGAGAGAGGAAGAAATTGACGTGGGAAGGAATTATCCAAGATTTCACATATGGAGAAGGGGTTTATTTTCTTTATATAAATTTTCATAAAATGTACTTTGTTTTCCAAAAAACTTTTTGTAAAGTTTATGGTCAATGCTATTTTTGTGGGATCACTTGTCAGAATTCATGTAATGAAATATTTTCTCAGCATTTTGCAAACTAGACTGTCTTCTGGGACTTTGATTCTTTGGTTGAAAAAAAGTAATGAACGTCTATGACATTAATGTTCCCATCTAACAATGACATATTTTCATCTTGCATTTTATCCATAGATAATCAAAGGAACTATATATTTATCAAATCCTCTACTGTTTAAAGTGAGTGTGTAAATTTCTTCTACATTTTCAGCATCTGCTAAACATCAAGACTTTTTTCTTGGGAAAGAAAGTTGACACGGGTGGGAGAATATCAAAGAGGAATAACGGGGAGAAACAATATAGTCACCATTTATTTGTGATAGCCCCATGATTTCTTTATGTATCCTTCTCACAATGGCATGCTCAGAGCCTTGTACAGTGCTGCTAGGCACACATAGATACATACTTAAAGATGCTTACTAGCCTACATGTCATGAATCAACTTCCATGGTGTTCCTCCTTCTGTTCTTGTCATTTTGCTTTCTCTGGTCAACCTATCTAAGAAAACTGTGCTTAAGAAGTGATATTTCTGCCCAGCATGTACCCATACCTGTATTTGTTCCCTTGATTATTATGAAATGAAAAGTCATGACAGCAGGCAATTTTCTCGGTTGGTTCATCACTGTAATTCTAGAAAGCTACCTTAGGAATACCAAAGAAGACATTCTGTAAGTACTCTCTAAGTAAATGAACAAGTGAACAGATAGATGTAGTTTGAAAGGAAAGGAAAGGAATGAATAGATGGACAAAACATGAAGATTAAAATTTCATAATAATGGATAACTCATTGTAGAGAGAGGGTGAGATGGAGTTCAAGCTATGTCCAAAAATTACTAGATGATTGAAAGACCGAGCTTGTCAGTAACTGAAAGCAGATGTAGAGAAGAAGGTAGGAGAGAGGGCAGAGAAAGTGTTCATTTTGAAAACCTGCCTAGCTGTCTTGTTGGAGACATCTATCAGATTGCAGAAAGGCAACTGGGAAGACTAGGGAAGAAATATGACTAGAAAAGTAAAGTGAAATATTATTATCACAGAATTCATAGTTTAAATTTTCATATACATTATTCCTTCTGCCAGGAATGATCACTTTTTCTTCATCTATCTTGACAAGTGCTGTATTTTTTCTTCATGGTCCAGATCAACAGTGACCTCATTTGGCAAGTCTCATTGACAGAAGGATCTTTCACCATTTCTCCCTGGGTACCATCATTATATTTTTCCTCGAAGACAGTAATACACTTATGGCACAGCATCGCAAACCATAAGCTATATCCCTGTCTGTTCTAACTCCCATGTCCATACTTACTTAGCTATCCCTGAGGGCAAGAAACATATGTATCATTAAATGATAGTGATAAAACTTTAATAATAGTAATGAGCACTTTAAATCTGAATTAATAAAAGTAGTAAATGGAATCAATCAATAAGAGAGTGCAGAGAAGCTGATACTAGAACATTGGGGAAAGCTATATTAAAATGGATGAAGAAAAGGAATTTATGATTGACGAAGAGAGAACAGTAAAGATCGAGATGGAGCAGAGGGGTGGGAAACGAAGCAAGGGATGTATTTGCTACCTTAGGGAAGGAAATTTGAAGAACAAGGTGTTATTAAGGTCAAAACATAGACAAGACCCATGGGTTCCTAGTGGCTCAGGGCACTGGTGACCTATAAGACAATCATTTGGTGGAGTAAAGGGGATAGAAACAAGACTGAAGAGAGAATGAGAGACACACAATACTGAGCACAGGATGCAGTCGGTCTTTCCAAAAAACTTGATGACATGATGAACAGAGAGGTGATGATAATTCTAACAGCTGCAGGATCCTTAACAATGTCATATTCTTAATTTACTTATAATTTTAATATGGAGCTACTATGCACTTTATTAAGTTTTTCTTTATTTATTTATTTTGAGAGAGAACGAGAGAGAGCACAAGTGGGGAAGGAACAGAGAAAGAGGGAAAGAGAGAATTCCAAGCAGGCTCTGCACTATCAGCACAGAGCTCTCGGTGGGGCTCGAACTCACCGACTGTGAGATCCTTACCTGAGCCAAAATCAAGAGTTGGATGCTTAACTGACTGAGTCACTCAGGTGCTCCAAGATACTATGTATTAGAAGATATCCAATTTAAAAGAAGCCAAAACTGCAAGAGAAAGAGGCACTTAATGGAGTGGTATCTCGGAGAATGTAGGAGAGGGGAAGGATATGAACAAAGCAGGAGGATTTGATTGGCTTTGGAAAAGAGGGGAGATAACTCTTGAAACGGGAGGAAAGAAGAAATAGTGAAAGTAAAGGATGTTGTTTTGTTTGTTTGTTTCTGCTGCCAGGAAAAATTAAGTGCACTGCATAGAGTAAAAAGTTTTTTTAATCAATGTTATTAAATAGGTACAAAAGCAATAATTTTATCTGTGTCAAAAAGATTGCCAGTTAGATGTGAACTGAAACATACACATAATAGTCTTCCTGTGATGTAATTGAAATACAGTAGAAATTTTAATGACATTTACAAAATCTTTTAGAAGCTCAGAATACCCCTTTTGAGCATTTGATTATCTTAGCATTTTAATATTATAATTACAGCATGTCAGTACTCTAAAATGTAATTATCAAAGCTCAGAGAAAACTGATTCTTGTGCATCCATAATTTCATACAATATAATTTTAGAGCTTGAGCTATTTTTGTTTTATCATTTTAGTCATAGAAACATAGTTGAAAGTCTAGGGACTTGTAGTTTTCATTTTTTGATAGGCTTTTAAAAATAATCTTTGCTTTAGAAGTGGCCTTGTCACTGAATACATGTTTATCTGAAATAAATCAAATCTCTTCTGGTAGAATAAAATGGTTCATGCAGTTTTCAAAAACATATCATGACAGCAAAACTATATCCTCAAAAGAACATGTTTTGTAAAACTCTTTCATGCAAGCCATTTTACCCTACAAGAATTAGGACATTGTTAATTATATTGATTGATGGATGATTTAGTAATTTCATTCGAGTATATACTTAAATGTCATCTCAAAATGGCCTTTTCCAACTACCTTATTTTAAATACCCCCTCAACAAAATGTAACTCCTTGACATCTGGGGCTTTGCCTTGTTCATCCCTGGAGCCCAGAAAGAAGGTCTTTCTTGTTGAATCAACAACTGTTTTAGGTGATGTATGTATATGCTTAAGACAGTGATGTCAGCATTGATTAAAACAGTGCTGGTTCCCAAAATATCTGGTATCAGAATCACCCGGAGAGACTTTTAAATATTAAGTTTTCCAATCTTCATTTGTTGGAGACACTATTTTGATGGGTTTGAAGTAGAATTTAGGATTTTAAAAATACTACCTTACGTGTTTTGCATGATAAGTTAGAATGGGAATGGCACTCAACTCTCATTCCTTTTTTATTAAAAATTTCATAACCTATGTCTCTTTCCTTCTTCCTTCTCTCCTTCTCCCTTCCTTCCTTCCTTCTTTCCTTCCTTCCTTCCTTCCTTCCTTCCTTCCTTCCTTCTTTCCTTCCTCTGACATGTATTATTAAGCACAGTAAATATTAAACATTGTAGATACCAAAATGAAGTAACGAATCATCCTTGCCCTTAAAATGCATAATGCTAAACAATGGAAAGTTTTTACTCTTTGAGAGGGCAAACACTTATCACAAAGAGTAAAAGATAAGCAAATAATGAGTGAAGAAGCTGGTTAATACAACTTGTGTATGCACGAGTGTGTCTAAAAAATGAGGTGTGAATGAAATAATGAAGCTAATCTTCTTATGAAAGTTATGACAGACCCAGGAGACAATCCAAAAGAGACACTGTAAATACATTGTGAGAAAGAGCATAGTTTTTTGGAATAACTGTAGAAAAAAGAATCCCCAAATGGCTTGAGCTAGTCTCCTACATAAAAACACTGATTCCTTATTCAAACAACCTCTTCGCATTTAGTAGAAACGTATATAGTGGTAAGGTTCTTTGGCCAACTAAGTCCAACTAGTTCATTAGCTGCTTGAAAGAGGTAGGCCCCCAGATCCTACCCACTGTAACCAAATTTCTCATCGCATTACATTCAAGACACTGAAGAAAGATGGCAGGAACCTGTTACTTTTACTTGTGACTCTGGCTTGAAAGACAATTCCTCTCTCCTTCCTGTGACTTCCCTGCAGAATACTTCTCAACACACTTCTCACCACGATCTTTGTAAGTTAATGCAGAGTTTACAGCAAGGAGGGGATCTCGGCACAAAAAATGCAGCAGAGGGAAGGCATCCTTTCTCCTGCCCCGCTCATTACCTTTCCTTCTTTGTAGGTCTCCTCCCTCTGCACCAATACAGTTAGCTCAAAAGCAAGGCAAAAAGAGGGACCTAGGACTCAAGACGGTGGCTGGAATTGCTCTCTGCTGATAAAAGAGAAGGGGATGACTATGTAAGGAAGCATGGGTAATCCACTTTGATAGCGGATGGTACTGTTAACAACAAAGAGAATTCGAGAGCCACCCACGTTTGGCAAACCGCATTTGGGTGTATAAGTTCAGGTGTGCATACATACAACAAGCTTCGTTATTGTAATACCTCGCAGTAGCACTGAGAATGATAAAAGATTTTCCATTTATTTAAATGGTTTAATTTATTTTATTTTTAAAAAGGCGTTTAGTTTAACACAGCTGCTGTGTTAGTTTGATGTCAGATCTGCTTACCACAGATTAAAATGGAATAACAGGAAATTCCAGAAGCATTTGCTTTTCAAAGAATGTCAACTAAGGCACACATAGATATTGATATCAAAGTGGAAGACAGGATTAAATTTTACCCTATCTCTATGCTTGTCTAGTGGGTCCTTCATCTTAGCATTTGCTATACTGAATTGATCTGAGTCTGTTGGACCATCTACAAGACTAAGATTTTTGAGGGATTTCTAGTGTTCTGATAAACCTGTTCTGGAGTGTGAGAACACTGATTTGTATCATATTCCTATTTTATTGGTGTAAATACGCCCACCATCACTGATTTCAAGTTACCAAAGTTTTTTTTTTTAAACGTTTATTTTTGAGAGAGAGACAGAGACAGAGTGCAAGGGTGGAAGGGACACAAAGAGATGGAGACACAGAATCCGAAGCAGGTTCCAGGCTCTGAGCTGTCAGCACAGAGCCCCACGCAGAGCTCGAACCAATGAACCATGAGATCGTAACCTGAGCTGAAGTTGGACGCTTACCTGACTGAGCCACCCAGGTGCCCCTCAGGTTGCCAAAAGTTTAACAAACTTCCCAAATCAGTTTTTGGTTCCAGCGCATGACTGGCTGGGACAGTCTTTGCCCCACTGCCACATAACACATGGCCAAGCACAGCCTGCTGTAGATTAAGTATCTGCTGGATTCTAGTTGGGAGAGTTTTAAAATAATTCTTACGAGAACGTCGGCTTTTCCGATTCCTTCATTGTTTTACTCCAGGGCATGCCACCCTTTATGGAAGCAATTTTACTTTTCTCCAGCCAATGCCAACCCCTCTCATACCCCATGAGAGACGAAAAATAGAGGTTCAGCAAGATAGTGTCTTACGTACTCTCACACAAAGTTCATGAACTTCAATTTCAGAATGTAGTAATATTTCAAAAGCTGCTTTGAGGGCTCAAGTAGGCTTGTCTTATGTCATTAAATGGATAGTAGTTAATCATATAATTATTTCAGGATTATTTCAGGATTCCTTGTAAGATTTTTTAATAGCGTGCAAATCGATGAGAAGAATGTCTGCCTTTTTGTTACCAAAGAGGACAAAGAATATTGAGAGTGACTTAAATATGCTAGAGCTTGTTTAATTTTATATCTGTTGCCACCTATTTTATAAATTAAAACGGAGTCAGCTAAAACCTAAATTGAACAAGTTAGGCAATTGCAGCAGCAGAAGATTAGATCCTTGTTTGACTAATTTCAAGGTCTTTGCTTGTATGGTGAAAAGCTACAAAGCGGAGCTATGTGTGGGAGCTGGGTAGGGGTCTAAACATAGCCTTCGCATGCCCCTGTCTTCTGAAAAGGATGCTGTTCCCTGCTCAGTTCTGGGCTTCCGACTGGGTCAACCCTTTGAATTTAAAAAGTCAAAAGAGAAGGCTGAAATAATCCATATGAGGAAGAAAATTCCCAGTCTTGGAAATGAGAACCAGTGTGGCAGCAACCAGGTGCTGTTTTAAGAAACTCAGAGGAAGAAGACAGAGGATGAGATCATGCTCTGATAAATACCACCTCAGGAGAGAAAAAAAAGACTTAGAGGATTTTTAATGGAGTTTTGCTAGATTTGGCAACTGTAATTCTCCCTTTGCTGCTGATTTACATTTTATGTATTTCCCTAACTGAAGCTTGCCTAAACATAACCCCACTTTATTCTAGTGGTTCCTAATCAGAAAAAGGAAGAAAGGAGGAAAGGAAGGAAGGAAGGAAGGAAGGAAGGAAGGAAGGAAAAGAAAGAGAAAGAAAGAAAGAAAGAAAGAGAAAAAAGAAAGAAAAGGAGAAAGAAAGAAAAAGGGAGGGAGTAGGAAAGATATCAATGTTTGAGGTCAGCTATTTCTATGATTTCGTCCTTTTTTTAAACATAAAGGTTGTTACAGATTTTTTTTTTAGTCAAGTCATAAATACAAAGGAAGGATTTTCATGAGACTTCAAAAACATAGTACTTTGGCAATTTTACTAGAGTTATATATTTCATGTATAATTAAAAAGTAAAATATACACAGCTTTCCCTTCTTCCCTGAACAGCAGTGGTATTTTCCAGTTAAGGCAAAAATAATAATAATAATAGAGTGGCGAATTAACTAAAAACTGTAGAGTGGCTTCAACAAATAGACGTTTAAGTTTTGTACCTGTAATAGTACTGGGAAGATTTATTAGCTGGTGGTTGAGTTGAGGGGGGGGGGGGGGGGGAGTGGTCCTATTTCATGAGTTCTTTAGAGATCCAGGGAGATAGAGGCTCTTCTCCCTTCAACAAATAGCTTCTGTGTTGGTCGCTGCTTGGGTTATTCTTTTTTTTTTTTTTCAACGTTTATTTATTTTTTTGGGACAGAGAGAGACAGAGCATGAACGGGGGAGGGGCAGAGAGAGAGGGAGACACAGAATCGGAAACAGGCTCCAGGTTCTGAACCATCAGCCCAGAGCCCGATGCGGGGCTCGAACTCACGGACCGCGAGATCGTGACCTGGCTGAAGTCGGACGCTTAACCGACTGCGCCACCCAGGCGCCCCTCTGCTTGGGTTATTCTTGAGGTAATCTTCATGCTAACCAGTTAGAAGTAAACATGAGCATGAAAGAGTATTAAAGTAGAGATTTATATGGACTTGCAACTACATGCCGTAATTTCTATTTCTCCCATATCCTCTTGGTTAAAATCAGTCACTGGCTTGACCTGGCCAGACAAAATTTTTGAAATGCTCTACCTGACTGGGCAATCCGTAAGCAGCAACAACTCCACCCAGTGGAAAGACAAATACAAATTTCTGGTGGGCAGCTAGCTCTCTCGACCATGCTTTACCTCTTTGCTCGCCAAATTTTTATACACAACTTTTTCCCCACACGTACAACGTAGTTGTCCCCCTTCCCCAAAGGAGATGACCCAAATTCCCGTGTAGTTGCTGTATCCTGCCGAAAGTCCGTGATCTCTCCATACGGTTAAGTGATCTACAATTTAAAGATGAATCAATGTGCCTCTGTTATGTTCATTATACACAAGTGGGGATGCAACAGGGTATCAACAAATAAATAATCCCACTGATGAATGGGAGCTAAAGAGTAGTCACAGATGAGAACCTGTTGGGAGTCAGAGATAAAACCATTACTACCACTATTACTTCTAGACAGTCGTGAAACCCGTGCTAAGGACAGTAGAGGAAAGTAGGAATGGGTGCTGAGTGCTAACCCATCCCACCTGCTACAATCAATGAGACTACTGTAACTGGAGTACAGTGACAGAGAAAGGATGTTAGAAAATGAGGTTGGAAAATGCTAAGGATTTAGATTTTCAGTGTGATGGGAAACCATGGAGGGGTAGGAGAGTACTCTCCTTCTATGATTTATATTTTAAGAGGGTCACTCTGTTGCAATCCGGATAACAGACGCCAGAGGAGCAGGAGTGAAAGGAATGAGCATAGCTAGTGGGCTTCTGGAATAGTCTGGGGTTTGGACCATTAGTGGCTGGGATTGAATGGTAGCAATCACAATAAGACTTGATTAGATTAAAAAGTTACTTTGAAGATAAAACCAACATTGTATCTTTCTTCACTCATTCTCTTCAGGATTTGGGCACAAATAAGTCAAATTACACTATAACCTAAGTACCCTAAGCTCTTGTCTATGTGAGTTCACAAAATACTCCTCCTCTACTTTCAGATTTCTAGAGACCCCAGGAGTGTCCATGCTCACAAATAAATCAATTCCAACCAAGTGTTTGCACTGTTCTTCCATTCCCTTTCATAGGTGTTCATACCAAGAGCACTCACTAATGGGCATTCTGTATACTCAACTTCATCTCAGACTTCACTTCCAGAGCCCAAAAGGACACACAACACAGTTAAGCAAAAGGGAATCGAAAAGTCAGACCTCATAAAATTTAGATACCCGACAGCTCTCAGAAGAAAGGATAAAATTGATCTGGTAAAATTTTTAAGCTGGAGTGGTTTGTCACTGGTGCTTTTTCTGAGTCTTAATTCTTTGCCCTTCTCACCCCAAACAGCTTTTCAGTATCAAAACTGATAAAATAAAACAAAAATCCCAAATCAGAGTGAAACAGTTCCAAAATAAAATATCATTCTCTTTCCTCTGAACATAGATTTCTCCAGTGTAGGTATTAGAAAAGATAAATATAGGTACTTTCATTAGTTTGTAAACATTTGAGGTATACATCTCCCCAGAGACAACGTAATGATTCACTAAAGTTCATTACAATGCTGTATATTATAATATTTTACTTCTATTATTATTATTAATTCTATCTTATTACTGCTTTTAATAGGTGCTGCAAATATAGCTGAATTTTTACCTTCATCTCAAATACCTGTCCTGTTCCCTGGGCCTTCTGAGTATTGAAAAACCCCTGCAGGGTTTTTGCCCAGCCTCCTGTCATACCATACAGGGGGTCACCCATCACTTTCATCTCCTAATGAATGCACTTGGGATCAACTTTCTGGAGTGCTTGCTTCGGCAGCACATATACTAAAACAATTTCCTGGAAATGGTTATTCGTTTCTTTCCTTGTCAGAAATAGTCAATACTTCAGTAGGTTCTTGCTTCTTTCCAAAAGCTCAATTTGAGTCATCTTTCAAATACAGATAGAACTTGTTATCACAGCACGTAATATCTTTACAGTGCAAGGAGTAGCTGGCCACTTTGCCCCTCCTGTTGTGACTGAAAGGTTATATTTTGAAAATGAACAGAAAAACAACAACAACAACAGCAACACAACAACAATAAACTTGAGTCCTGTCATCCTGGTTCAGGATAAACCTAGAAGACAGAGGAGTTTGAAAGTATATTTATTTATCTGGAAGTACCTATATTTCAACAAAGTCTTACCACAAAGAATCTTTGTTATTTTGGCTGAGTTCTCGGTACTATTGTGGATTAGACTTGTTGGAGATTTTATGAAGGGTATCTCTTTCTCTCCTATACTTGCTAGGACAAGTTAGTTATCTTTTTTCTCTTTCAGTCAGATGACTCTGGAATTGAGATTCCAGCAAGCAGAGGGAAGACATTTACGAACAGGGAAACTATCCTATTACCCAGTCAACCAATTATATATGGAGTGCATAGGATGTGTGAGAGTCTAGGTAGATGAAAGTCTTTCCTGTACATAATCTTGCCATAGGAAGAGAAAAAGAAGAGAAAGAAAAAAACAAGAATCAGGTGAACAAGAATATGTTCTGAGGCTCTCTGATATTCCTGGACCCCTGTAACAGAGAAGAACTGACATATCTGAATCGCCTGGGTCCAGCTATCTTGGGCATCATCAGTAAAATAGATAATTCACCTTCAGATATTGGGAACTGGGACTATACAGACAAAGGGATACTGATACATATAATAAATTATACTGATTTATTAAAATTTGCTGCTGTTTATGGTTTATGCATATCACCAAATAAATCAGCTTAATCATGTTCTAAGTGGTACTTGCAGAATTCATTCCTTCACACACCAGACGTGGTGAAAGTCTCACTCTGGGTTAGATACTATTCCAAGCAAAGGTTAGAGATACTCCTTTTAAGAAGTCATGCAGATCTTTGGTATCATGAAGTTTAGTGGTTAACTACTAAATCTTAAAAATAAATTAAGAATGGGGCCTGGGTGGCTCAGTTGGTTAAGCATCCTACTCTTGACTTCAGCTCAGGTCATGATCTCATGGTTGTGAGCAGGAGTCCCGAGTCAGGCTCCATGCTGAGCATGGAGGTTGGGATCCCCTTTCTCCCTCTCTTTCTGCCCCTCGACTGCTCATGGTCTCTCTCTCTCTTGCCCTCCCCCAAATTAATTAATTAATTATATAATTCAATGCAGTTCTTTCTGAATCTTTTATAGCCTTTATCATCTACATTAAGGCATTTACAGTATGGTAGACTTAAAGCTAAGAACTTACGAAAGAGAACATTTAGACCTTAATTTTACCTCTAAGTCCTTATCCTACAGTTTTCCATATTCATAGCAATGTGAATTTAAAAGTCATATTCATATTCATATTCATAGCAATGTGAATTTAAAAGACTTATGAAAAGCATAATTGTTTAAAAATTATAAGACATTAAATGGCATTCAGATAAGAGGTACTAGTTCTAATAAAGATTTTTAAAAAATAATAGGATACGCAAAACCCAGGTTTTATGTACATACCTCATGCCATATGAGGTATTTACAAAATAAAAATGGGACAATGGCATGGGCATTGAAGATCAATAGGCCACCTTCTCAATTTCATTTGATGGAATTACCATTGAAATGTACAAGTATAATCTGATTATGGCCTAGAAAATTCTGACATTGAGACTTACAACATAAATCAAATAGATTTTCTGGCCTTGTTTTATTCTTTAGTCCATTTCAATTCTATTCTGAAACTCCTTATCGACAAAGAAACTTTGGCTAATAGTTGATATTTTGACTAAAAGTGCATGAATCTGGCTTTAGGAAGGCCACCTTCATCACACAGATAGGGTAGAAATCTTCCACATTGAAAGTAAAATTTTATAGTATGATTAAACTTGTTCATTTCTTTAAACAATGGAAATAAAAACATATTTCATTGTTTTTAAACATTAAACAGTGTGAAGTTTCTAGTTCGCCTTCAGATTGTGGATCATTTTAAGATGGTCTCAAATCACGTCTGCTTTTATTGCCTTTCGTTTATAGCGTTTGAATCTTTAGTGTTTAAGGGGGACTCAATAATTGTTAAGGTCATATTTAAAAGAAAATTGAAGCTTTTCTTGACAATACTTCAAAGTCTCTATTCATTTAACACTAGAAATAACTCAGTAAGCTTCTCAGGGTGACTTATTTGGGAATAGAATTAATGGGAATCCAATAATACAAAATGATTACATAGACCAGAAGAACCAGAATGAAAATGGAAAAACCTTTATGTAATTGCTTATCTTAATTTTATCTTTCTCCCTCTCCAAGAGTTTTATGGTCCTTTCCTAATCTGAAATAATTTCCCCTGAGGCCCTTGAATGTAATGAGTTTTAACTTAGTAACTGATAATTATAAACTACTCAGCCTCACTTTTTATTTTTTTATTGAATTATTGCTGCTTTCAGGCCATTTGATACAATTTTCATTTCTATCCATAAGTTGCTTTATTTATAGCAAAAGCAACTAATAGCATGGAGTGGCTTACAAAGGCTTATTGACCTTGAAACTTCCCATCATTTGTTAATTACATCTTTCCACTTTGCAGAAAGTGGACATATGCAATTCTGTGTGATTACATGGGATAAGTCACAGCTCTGTTATATATCCTACCCAAGTTGATGTTGACAGTCTAATTTTCTTGAGCTCTTATCATATGTCAGATGCTGTGTGAAGTACCTTTCATATGTTGCTCCCTAGTGTTACAAATGCAATGAGGTCATATTCGTACAGTACCCATTTTGTATATGTAGTAACTGAGAGCCAGGACAATTAAGTAATTCATTTAAGGACACACATTTATTAATCAATATGGATTAAAAATGTGGATTTGAGCAGGCATGCTTGATTCCAGAGCCATTGTGCTACCATTATGGTATGCTGCCCTGCATCTAACTAAAACTATTTAGTTGTAACCAAACTCAGTTGTATACAAAGAAGTTAATTCCATTCTGAATTTGCTATTGTTTTGATGGTCCAACCGTTAGCAACATTAAACTTCCTATCAGCATCCTCTCAAAAAATAATAAAATAAATAACAGTGAGAACTTCAATCAAAAACTTGTTTATGATTTAACCCATAGAGTATAGTATTATTAGGTTTATGTAATAATTGTGAAGGTAATTCACCAAGTATGGAGCATATTTAATAGTAGCGATCTCTTTCCTGGCCTCTTCTCTGTATCCTGGGAGTTGTATTCTTATATCTTCTGTGTTTTCATATGTATTTTGGGGTCTAGCAGTCAATAAATAATAAAAGTTATACCCCATGCTGATCTGGCTTGGCCCCCATGAACTTCTCTGGGATTCTATCCCTGCACTATTCTTGCAGAAATAAGGATTTCAACAGAGATTTTTGGTAAAGCAATGTGTATATTGTTTTGCTTCTGGGAGTGAGATTTAGAACATGAGGGAATGATCAAAACAATCAAATGTAGAGGTAACAATAGAAATAAATAGGAATGCACTATCAGTGTGGGTTAAGATTCTAATCTGCCAGGGGAAAGGGTATTAAAGTGGGGGAATATCTCCATGGGGACCAGTTTAGAATATCCTTTTGGTCTTTTTTTTTTTTTTAATCAAATTGCATTTCTAAAAATTCTTCTCATCTCATTCTTACCCTGCCTCTTCTCACACATAGATTCTCATATCACCAAGATGCCCAGCTCCCACCCTGGGTAGAGTATTTTCCCCAGCAGGAAATCATGCCATATAATTAGAAGTGTTTTTGATGGGACTACCTATCAGGTGAAAGGGGCAAATACTAAGCCATTATAAAAAATCATCCACAGATTATCAAGCCTGAGGGACAGAGTTGCTGAATTGAATGTTAAGGGCACCGACTAGAGTGACAGTGTTATGGGTAAGCACACAGATTTTATATGGACTTGGGTGAGTCACAAAATCTGTAAGTCTCTGTTTCCTTATCTAGGAGATGAGTAATTATAACAACATCAAGCTCATAAGGACATTGTAAGGTGTAAGTAAGGTTATTGTCAAGAGCATTAGGCACAACATTGGGCACACTCTAAGTACTAAATGAATGATGTATTACTGCAGGGAGCACTGATTGGCCCAGAAGAGAATGACACGGAGCCCTCTTTCCTCTAAACCTCCCCTTGTGTGGCTTTCTTTCATGAGGTATGCAGTAATAGAGAATTTAAACAGGGCAAAACATTTAACCTGGATATATAATCTGCATTTTGAATATTTGGGATTACTCTTCCTCTGTTCCTATTACTCCGTTGAGCCTGATTGTATTCAGTCTGAGGAAGAGGGAAGGGGGAGATACTCACTGCTCAGAAGAGTGGATAATGTAATATGTGTACAGTGAGGCTATGCCAAGTAAAGTGGGCTCATTTCTAAAAACAGACATCTGAAACCTCTATGAAAGCAATGAAATGAGTTCCAATGATAAAGTTACAGAAGTGGCAGGTGGTAGGGTTCTTTCTGAACAGCTGTTTTAGAATCCTGGATAGGTTATTTTGGCAACTCTGATGGTAGTTTCACCCATCTTTACTTAAATTCTATTTCCAAATATGTAAATGTGTAAGGAGATAAACTGAATTCAAGTTTATATTTAATTACCTTGTATTATTTCCTTACAAAAGGAGACATTTGTAAGATCCAGGGGAAGCAACTTACGCATTTTCCAGTAGAATTATTTCCATGCTGTTGTGTCTTAGTTTAATGCGCTAATACACTTTCCTTCTAAAGATGTCATTCTAGATATCTCCTGGATGCACATAGCTAATGATGCTGGATTTCCATTCAGTTTGTATACTTAACCATGAGGGCAAATATTACCAAAAGATATGTCCAAATATGTTTATTTCACCATTATTTTTAATAGCCCAAACTGGAAAATATCCAAATGCCCATCAACATTATTATGAAAAATAACATGAAATATTCATAAATGAACACCTAAACATCAATAAACTAGCTACAGTTGCATTCATCCACATGAATGATTCTCACCTATTATTGAGCAAAAGAAACCAAAAACAAACCAACAAAAGACTGCATTATTCCAGTTGTAAAAATCTCTCAAAACTGGCAAGACTATACTGTTACACTTAGGAATGCTTGCAGAAGAGGAAAAATATAAAGAAAGAAAAGAAAGTAATTACCATAAAAATAATATAATGGTTAGCTTTGTGTAGGAAAATCTATGTAGGGGCTTTTTGGGGTCCTAGAAATATTTCACTCTTTCAACTTTCTGTGATTACATAGTATGTTGCTTTTGCTAAATCATGAAGCTATGCATTTTTGTCTATTTTGTCTATTTATCTATTCAATTTTATTATGGAATCTTTTTCCACCTTTTACTTTTTTTTTTTTTCACTGTATATTTTATTTTTGAGAGAGAGGGAGAAAGAGCAAGAGTGGGGGAGGGTAGAGAGAGAAAGAGACACAGAATCTGAAGCAGGCTCCAGGCTCTGAGCTGTCAGCACAGAGCCTGATGTAGGGCTTGAACCCATGGATCATGAGATCATGACCTGAGCCGAAGTTGGATGCTTAACCGACTGAGCCACCAAGGCACCCCTCTTTCCGTCTTTAGAGGGGTTTTCAAAAGTTTCCTGGATTTTGTGTTCATTCCTCCAAAGAAGTGACTTTATTCTTATCCTTGAGATATTGGCCCTGGTATATCCTTATAAAACGAAGGCCAAAAAAATTTATATTTCTTGCTGAGAAACACAAGTCCGAGGTATCTTTGGACTCAACAACGTTCTCTAGTCTAGTAACCAGTAAACTGCTTCATACCTTTCTAGTGTCATCTTTAAATCAATGAACTTCTGGTACATATTTCTCTTTTATACATCTCTAGCTTGGCTTTCAAAACTTTGATCTTCTTGAAAACCACCTTCAAGTACTCCTTAATTACTACTAAAGTTTATTCTTTTTAATTTCCAGAGATAAAACGTATTCTGAGCCAAAATTCTCAGTTCATTTAAAGCAGGGGGCAGCAAACTTTTTGTATAAAGAAACAGAGTAAAATTTTAGACTTTGTATATAATTATTCAACTCCAACACTGTAGTGTGAAAGTAGCCACAGAAAATACATAACTGAATAAAAGCCACGTTCCAATAAAACTTTATTTACAAAAGCAAACAGTGGGCCTCAATTGGCCTGCAAGCTGTATACAGTTTTTGATCCCTAATTTTGAAAACATCCTGAAATTTTCCTTTCTTAATACTTCTGTCTGGTTCTATGTAAGCATAATTCCTTAAAATAAGGTTTCATTGTCATAAGCTTTTTTAATGTATATTTTGGACCTTCAGACTCAGCATAATTGCATTCAGGCTTCTTTCTGTCATCTACCAAAATGGGGGTTCTACCTTCTGATTTCATTAGGGCATATTAAACTTATATAACAGAGTTTCCCCAAAACAGTGACTAACAGAATCTTGAAACTCATTACACTTTCTCATAAAAGTCTGAGTTGAGTGTTTGAGGAGGGTAGACATCACACTGTCCTTCAGAAACCCATGCAAGCTCTGGGTGTTACCTCACTGGTGGTGTCAGAGGATGCTGTGGTAGTTTCCATTCCAGCCAGGAGAGAAGGTGAAAGAGTGTATGGGGTAGGCACACTCACGCTCTTACCTTGTACCAGGGATGGCACATATCCTTCATGCTCATGTTCCATGGGAGATAGCTTAGTCACACAACCACCATCAACTGTAGTGTGTCCACGTTCCCAACTATAAATGAAAAATTAGACGACCGATTTCAGTGGGCAGTAGCAATCCCTGCCATCTCCAATGTTAGAACTGTCCCTATTTCCTTTTGTGTGACAATAAAGCCTACCACATTTTTTACGGGATAAAATTGTAACCTGGACCTTTAAAATTGATAGGCACGACTAGCACTTGGTGAAGGGAAGGGAATCGGAAAAGATATAACAGCTAGGAGCACGAGTTAGGCTAGCCTGACCCTCACATATCCTTATGATGTAAAGGCCAGAAAGACTTATATTTCTGGCTGAGAAACACAATAGAAGGGCAACTCTACTCCGTTTGGCAACAACTGGACCACCAACATTGGAAAACTGTTCTAAGGTAGATATTAATGTGAAATTTAAAAAAAACACACAAACATATACAGTTTGAAACTAAATGCATAAGTCCATCTAACACTGGCCCCATCAAAAACTCCAGGCGTGTAAATTTGATCCCCAAATGCTCTGTAATCTCTAATTAATCAGTTGTCAGGGACGCGCTCAGTCATTAAGGCCAGTGTTCAGAGAAAGAGCTCGGTGTGGAGCAGAGTCTAAGCACGTTGGAAGTTACCGAAACACGGCATCTCTGTGCATCGAAGCATAATGACCTTCAGAGAATAATGACCGTGGCTTCACTTACTCCCTCTGCATCTCTTTTGGTCACTTCTGATCCACAGCCTTATAGAGAAGCACACTCCTGTAACTAAAGTCTCAGTCTAACCAAGCTGAAAGGTACAAATCCTCACAGATGTGAACATGCCTAGCAGATTTTTTAAAATAAAGAAAGGAGATATTTGCATTTTTTTCTCTACACTTTAACTGCTTCCTTTCTAACCTAGGAGAAGTTTTATAAGCCTGTTTTACAAGATTTTTAGAAGACGTGGATTACAGTTGTCATTCTATCACTAACAGGATCAGCATCCTTAGAGAGATGCTTAGTTTATCTGTAAGGTAAAAAAACTTATTTGAAAAATGAGGGGGTGGGAATGATTGATTTTTAGGATTTCATCTTGCTCTTTGCTTCTAATCATACATGTGAAGTGGTTTTTTTTTTCTTTTGAGGGAGATTTTCACAGAGCTCAATTCTTAATAATAGAAACCTAGCGATTTTTTCTAAATGTTATTCCATTTAGAAAGTCTCTCCCATCATAAACACAATATAATTCTACTTTCAAAAGCAAGGAGTCATGTTCAAATACAACTTTGATCTGCCTTCCCATTAGATATACATAATAGAGTAATTGAAAAAAAAAGACAGAAATGTAGTACATTATTGGGCGTCAATTAAATTTCAGAGCTGGAATGAGTACACAGGGAAATAGGCAACCACAGTTTAATGCATTTAAAATTGCGGACGTTGTTAGTGTTGTACATTAACAAAGCATAAATGAACTGTCTCATGCCATTAGCTTTTAAAAACCACTTCAAATGCATTTATACTCAAAATCCAAATACATGATTTTAAACAAGAAATCGTGTCTGTTTTGTGGCTTTTAATATGAACTAATATGAATATATCCTCTGCATCTCATTTTCACATTGCAAAAAATGGCATAGTGTATATAAAAACACTCAATATACATATTATCATTTTGCTTCAACCAAAATTGGAAAAAAACTGTGTACTTATGGATTTGACTATTTTTTCTAAGTTGAATATTAGAGTACTAATTTAGATCTTCTTGAATCATATCTTCTACGTTAACCTTTTTTTTTTTTTAATTAACAAGTACAAAAATAGAGTTTACGTTGGATTGCACTCCCTTGACCATCTTTTTCTGATCATTTTTTCCGTGTTTGAATTAGTCAAGCCATGACATGGTTCTAAGCTGAGGTCTTTGTATCCCAAACTTTTTATTCTAAACTACCTGAAGCTTATGTTAACAAATTCACATTGCCTTGGCCCTACCTCTGCTGTTCTTTATGATCTTCTGTTCGGATAGAACCTGATCATCTGAACTGTGAACAAGCTTCTGAAATGATGCTGATACACACCCAAAATTGTGAACCTGCTACTCGAATATTTCCAAGTACAGCTGTATTTGACTAAATAATGATGAAAAACACTTTATTATATGTAAGTGATGAATCACTGGGTTCTACTCCTGAAGCCAAGACTATGTTAACTCACTTGAGAAGATAAATAGATAGGTAGATAGATAGATAGATGATAGATAGATGATAGATAGGTAGATAAAATGAAAAAAAAAACACACTTTAAATACACACCTTCCCAATTTCCAATTCCGTTGTCCCTATCAGTCTCTCTCCTTATAATGCTTGATCGGTTTGGCCTCTCACTAGTTCTTTCCTGGGCTGTCATGGAAATCTTCCTAATTACCCTGTTACTTTCCTCCCCCCTCCATTTCTCCCCATACGCTCATCTGTCATTATACCAGTGTCCATTTTTCTCAAATGTAAGTCTCCATCACATGATACTTTTCAAAATCAAGCCCCAAATCTATCTAGATCTCTATGGTTCTTTATGCCAATGGAAAATCTATTGATAAAGTGTTCATCCCTATGGTTCCTTTGTGACTCCATAATCACCCAGATCAAAAGGACTTCTGGACTGTAAGTTTAAGAAAAGTATGGCCACATTGTTAATTCTAGCTGCTTTGTCCTTCAGAGCCACCATCCATAAGTTAACTCCTACTCTTTCCAACGAAGTAACTCCTTTTTCTGTGGCACTGTACTTTGCTTTTGCTACTTTCTTCCACCTTTGGGCCTACAAGATACCCTGGCCTCTGGCCTGTAATACTTAACTCCTCTTTGTTGGGCTTCTCCTCACACATAAGCATGGCTAATTCCTATCAACCAGATTTTACTCCTTCCAAAAAGCCTGAGGGGTCATGCACCCCTAAATGCCCAGCAGCAGCTAATACTTCCCCTATTGACAACAGATGCCCTATTTTATAATTGCCAAATCACCTGCTAGTTTGAACTTCTAAACTGGTGATTTTCAGTGCACTTGGGTGGCTCAGTTGTTTGGGCCTCCCACTCTTGATCTCGGCTCACATTATGATCTCACGATGCATGGGATCAAAACCTGCGGTGGGTTGTGCACCGACAGTGCGGAGCCTGCTTAGGATTCTCTCTCTCCCCCTCTGCTACTCAAACGCTCTCTCTTTCTCTCTCCCTCAAAATAAATAAACAAGTATTTACAAAAACAAACTGGTGATTTTCACTTTTTCAGCACTGTTGACATTTTAAGCTTGATTCTTAGAGATTCTTAAGATGATTGTTAGAGACAGCAGAGGGGTAGCTGTCTCAAGCCTTTATCCACTAGATGCTGGCAGCACTCCCCTCCATCTCCAGTTGTGACATTCAGATAAGTTGTCACTTACTGCCAAATGTCCCTGGGGAGAAAAATTGACCCTGGTTGGGAATCACTGTTCTAGATAAGTAGATGTCAATCTTGGTTGCTAATTAGAATTTCCTGGGGAATTAAGAAAAAAAAAATCTATGTCTGGCTGTTACTCAAGAGATTCTGTTTTAATTAGTTTGGTTTGAGATGAAACTTAATCAGAATTCAAAATAAAGAATTTAAAAAAAGGGGATAAAAAGTTGACACTCAGCTTATATTAGTCACAAAAGGAAGGGCTCTATCGTACTTATGGAATATTACCAGCGTGTAATAAAACCTAACACTTTTTTTTGGCAGTTACTAGATAGTTTGAAATGATGAACTGCATGAATAAATGAATTCAGCTATCTGTGCTTCTTTATATTATTAGATATGATTCTACATTTTGTTGTAGTTCTCTATTTACTTGTTTATCTCTGCATAATGCATTCCTTGAAGGAATTTCCATTCTAACATAGTACTTGGTGTATACTTGACAATCAATAAGCACTTTTGAGAGGATGCAGTAGGAAATGAATAAACAGCTAAAGGAACAGCTTTTCATACCTACCTCATTCTTGTTGTGCCAGAATGGTACAACAGTTTACAGTTTTCGGTTATCATTAAATTCTGCCAATCCACCTGCCATTCTCACTTTTTTCTCAAGCAAAAATCTTCTGAGGCTCTTAGAGAAGAAATGTTGAAGCTCAAACACTGATTCCCCACCCTTTCTGTAGCTGGGTATAGCTATGAGAATATATCTGGCCAGTGATGTAAGAAGAAATCATTGAATGGGATTTCTGGAGAAGTTCATTAAAAGGGGGAAAGAAAATGACACATCTCTTTCTATCTTTCCGTTCTTCATTTCATCCTCCCTAATACAGATGGTTGAAGCTCCAAATTCTATCTTGCACTACAAGGTGACTCATATAATGAAAGCCATTTGCCCAAGGTCAGGAGCAAAAAACATAAAAATCATGTGTTAACATACCAGCCCTAAACTGTACACCTTTGCATCCTTAGATTTAATTGAGAGAAAATAAAATTCAGTCTTGTTTCTGATCTTTGTTACTAGCAGCTTAAATACACTTAACCACTGCAATAGTCAATAGAGCATATTCTGTTGAAAATCCTATTTTCTCTCTCTCTCCCTCATTATACTATGTACATTTCAAAGGAAGAAGGCATATATTTTATTTATGTCTCATTGTATCATAATATGTGCAAGGATGGATGTATCATCCTACAGTTTGGGTGTATGCATTTTGATCTGGCCTCTTATATTAAATTAGTGTGTTCCTTTATGAAAATCGTGTCTAGAGAGTTCTTTCAGAATTCCAGAATGTGCCCTCAAATACACGTCTAAACAATGTTCACCTGCTTCTAATGGGAGTTTTCTTGCTGGGAACTTGCTGTTCATGTAAAAATGCTTCCTTTCAGAGACTGCATTAAGGATTGTAAGCTACAAATATAAAAAATGACTGGCATGCTTGCTGTGAAGTAGTTGTTTTTAGAAAAATAAATCTTTTCCTTCCAGCAAGATTCAGCTATCTAAATTTACCCAAATGGAATGGAAATTGCCCTCTTAACTAATTACACACTTGGAAATGTTCACTTAGGGCTAATTGTCTATTGGCAATTACCTCCCCATCCACCATCTTTAAGAGGTGAGGAAGTGATTGTGCAAAACCCTTTTGAATATTTCAATGGAGAAATTGTAAAAATACTGTAAGCTTTTGCTGAGAGAGATCTCTGAAATATTTATAGGCCTCAAATTTCTCCCTAATTGCTTTAAGATATGCATTTATTAACATGATCCCTCATTTCCTTTCCTCTCAGCAAACCAAAATAAAAAAAAAAAAGTAATAAGAAGCTTTGTCAATTTATTTTCTTGTAAAATACCTTGCATTTTTCAACAACTGAAAAGAAAGCTAGACTCACCTGTATTCCTTCCACGTGTTTGTGTCTTATTTTCTCTCATGTAAGGCAAATGGGAAAAATATTACCCTACTGGGGAAAAATAAGAAACGTTTTGAGTTGAGAAAAATTTATGATGGCAGATCCATCACAAATACAGAAGTAATCATCTGAAAGGGACATTACTTAGTCTATAGAATGGTGACATGGATGGAGGCTACATTCCCACATTATAGTCATTGTCAAAAAAACAAAAGTAATGGAATATATTTAAACCCAGCTGTTTTAAACTAAATGAAAAGCAATTAATCCTGCAGCAGCTCTAAAATATCTGAAATATAATTTTGTTATTGATTTAGTGAAACTATAGTAGAGACATTGCTCTAACGTTTATGCTTTCATTTTCTTACCGATCCTTGGAGTGTATTTACAAGGTTGGATAGAGTTGTTTGCCATTGGTGTGGATATTACATTCTATTAGAGAAGTGCTTACCAGGCATTTCAGTTTATTGAAACAACATGGTCCTTGCTTTGGAAAATTATATACATTGTATTCTCTTTTTTTAAATGACTATAATTAATACTTTCTTGAATAGCTTCCCCCCCCCCCACCCCAATGTTATGCCCAACGTGGGATAACACGTTGTCCTAGAAGGTACAAGTAGAGGAAGAAGAGACGTGGCAAGGAGGGAATACAGATAGTGGGGAATTTAGAGACCAATGACTAAAAGTATTTTAAGAAAGGAGTTGTCAATACTATAAAAAACTGCTAGGAAGTCAGGCAAAACAGGGAATAAATAGTGGACATGGGTTCCAGCGTTGGATGGGTAATTGATAGCATGACGATGTACGTTGTAGTCCAGACTGGGACACCTTTAAGAATGGAACTTTAACATCAAGCTATGATGTAGAATATTGTTATCTCTACCCTTAAAATTAAAATAAGTCTCACTTTTCTCTAGAAGAAAAGTAATTATTTTCCCACTAACATTTTATTTTATAATTTGCATATTTTAAGTATCTTATTAAAAGTACCAAATATGAATAATTGCAATTCTCAACATTATATTGTGAAATGATAGCATACATATGCTTTAAGATACCATGCTATAAGGGGCCCAACATTTAGTGCATGTTCATCAGTCAAAAACTCAAAATTACATTTGTTGTTCTCACCATATTTCCTTTCTACACATTTTATTTTAAACATCAGAAAAAAGTGAATATTATATTTAAGCTTAAATCTGATTTATAAGTTGTGGTACTGTCTAAATTCATGCATATACATATTCATATACCTACACACATATGATTTGAATACATGTATATGGGGCGTCTGGGTGGCTCAGTCAATTGAGTGGTCTACTCTTGATTTCTGCTCAGGTCATGATCTCACGGTCGTGAGATCAAGCCTCATATTGGGCTCTGTACTGGGTGTGGAGCCTGCTTAAGAGTCTCTCCTTTTCCTTCTGCATCTCCCCTGTTTGTGCTCTCTTTCAAAACAAAACAGAATGAAACGAAACAAAACGAAACAAAACCAAACAAAACCTATCCCTATCCCTATATCCATTATGTGGACTCCAGCTACTGTGCAGTGCCCTTTCATTTCAACTTAAAGAGCTTGCTTTATTAGTTTTTAGAATGGGTCTGCTAGGAGCGTTTAATTTTTCCTGCATTTTTTAAAATGATTATTTTTGAGAAAAAGAGCATGAATGGGGGAGGGGCAGAGAGACAGGGGTCTGAGGTGGACTCTGTGCTGACAGCAGAGAGCTGGATGTGGGGCTCGAACTCATGAATGCTGAGATCACGACCTGAGCCCAAGTCGGATGCTTAACCAATTGAGCCACCCAGGTGCCCCTCTCCTTCATTTTTGAAGGATGGTTTTATCAGATAGATAATTCTTATCTGACAGGTTTTTTTTTCTCTTGGCACTTTGGATAGGTTATGTCACTGATGTTTGGCCTCCGTGAACTCTAAGAGAATCACTACTCTCATGCTGCCTTCAAGATTCTTTGACTTTAAAAGTGTGATTATAATGTTTCTCAGGATGGATCTCTTTGAGTGTATCCATCTGGAGTTGGTTGAGCTTCTGGGAAGTGTCGATTAACATTTCCTGACAATGTGGGAGTTTGCAGCCATTACTTCTTCAAGTATTCTAACTGTCCCGTTATCTCCCTCCTTTTGGGGCTCCTCTGATGTGTATCTTGGTATGCTTGATGTCAGCCTTCCATAGGTCTCTCAGGCTCATTTCATTTTTATTCTTTCTTTTCTTTTTTGTTGTTTATCAAGACTATCTAAGTTCAGCTAATCTACTTTCAAGTTCATCGATTCCTTCTGCAACCTTCTCAGTCTGTTACTGAGAGCTTCCAGTAAATTTTTCATTGCAGCTATTTCATTTTTGAACTCCAGGATTTCTATTTGTTCCTTTTTTAAAAAAAAATTAATGTTTATTTATTTTTGAGACAGAGGGAGACAGAGTGCAAGTCGGGGAGGGGCAGAGAGAGAGGGAGACACAGAATCTGAAACAGGCTCCAGGCTCTGAGCTGTCAGCACAGAGCCTGATGCGGGGCTCGAACCCGCGAGCCGTGAGATCATGACCTCAGCCAAAGTCAGACGCTCAAAACGACTAAGCCATCCAGGCACCCCTCTATTTGTTACTTTTTAAAAAAGTAAGTATGATAGGAGAAGATAAGATTCAGTGGGCAGAGAGGGAAAGATTAGGGCCTGAGATCCCTGGGTGGGGGAAAAGCACCTATTTTGGAACAATGCTGGGAGTGTTTGACCATAGCAAGCCCCCTCAGGCATAAGATTCCTCTTAAGAATGTAACAGACCCCACCTACTCCCTGTCTGGTTTCCCCTCAGGAATTTGTCAAAAGACCCAAGTATGGGCATAGACCACTCCTCATACAATGGAAACGAGCCAATCAGGAATGGACAACCCAACACCTATCAAGCCAATAAGGGTAGAACCTGAGAAGGAACAAGGGGGAAGTAAAGGGGAAGGGCTGACCAGAGCCTTATAAAACAAAGGCTCTTGCTTATGGTCCATGGCACATTCACTTTCGTATGTCCCCTCTCTGTAAAGAGAGCTTTCCTACTATTCTTCCTTTCTAATCCTATACTCTTATATAATGCCTGCTGCTCATTTTATTTTGTGTCTACCTTTTCATTCTTCAGAGTGGCCAGACAACGAGCCCCGGGTATTGAGGTAAAAAACCCTGCAACATAATTTTTATGTTTTCTTTCTTTCTTTTCTTTTCTTTTTTTTTTTTTCAGTTAGATACACTGATCTGCTTTCTTTGAGTTCTTTAGACATGCTTTCCTTTAAGTCTTGGAACATATTTAAAATATCTTATTTAAAGTATTTATTTAGTAAACCCAGTATCTGTTCTTCCTCTGATATGGTTTCTAGTGATTGTATGGGCTGTAATTTCTTTGTGTTTTTTTGTTTTGTTTTGTTTTGTTTTTTTGTTTGTTTGAAAATTGCACAGTTTCTTATCATAATGTGGCAACTCTAGAAATCATATTCTCTCTCCTTCTCAGGGTTATCTGTTGCTGTTTGTTGTCATTGTTGCTGCATGTACGTTCAGCAACTTTTCTCAACTAATTTTGTGAAGTCTTCCTTCTTTGTCTCCTGTGGCCACTGGAATCTCTTTTCATTAGCTTAGTGGTCAGCTGATTATTGGATGGGGATACCCTGAAATGTCTGGAAAGAGAACATCCCTGTCTGCAGAGAAGCTCTATGTGGACCTTGGAGCACACTTCAAAACCCAGTCTGGCAGTTTACATCTCTGCCTTACCATTTCTTTTCTTCTGCTTTCCCCGAGTGTCTAGGTTAGCAAGAGGGAGCTCAAGGCCTTCTCAGGTCTTTCCCGAGGCTATCTACAATCCTGCTCCTATGTGCATGGACTTCTAGATTCCCAAGAATATGTCAAAGCTTTTCGAAATCCTTATTTCCCAAAGAATCTCTTGCCTCCAGCCTTTCTTCCTAATCTTTTAAGTCAGTTCTTTGTTTTCCCCAACTGCTATCCATTGCTTCAGGGCACAGTGGCTAAAATATTTGTTGTTTTTTCTTTTTGATAAATGACTCACCCCACCCATGTCCCATGGAAGCTTTAGCACGAGCAAGTTCTAAGGTACTATAAAGACAAGCTTTTCTAGCTGGCCTTCCTGGGAGTCATCAGACAGATGGACTAAGGACAGTTCTTTGCAAATAAGCCCATTCTGGTCACTTTAATCCTGGTAATGGGATGGTGAGCTATTATTTTCGAGGCTGCTGCTGAGCTGGGGGTCTGGGGCTGGAGCCTGGGTAAATTAGAATGCCACACAGCTTGCTGTTCTTTCTGAGATCCAGCTGTTGTTGTACTACAAACAGTTCCTGAGTTGTTGCAAGCTTTTGACAAATTTCCAGAGTTCCAAAAAATAGACCTGTTTTACCAATTTATAAGTTTATAAATTTACACTGCTTCATATTTTATACAAAATCTGATATTATCACTCTTCGATTTTAAACATTCTTGCTAATGTTTAGTAGAATTTCATTTAATTTGCAGATCCTTATGGACAATTTGAGTACCCATTGCTCTAGTTTTTTTTTTTTTTTTCAAATATGTTGCCCATTTATCTACTGAACGTCTTTTTAAAATGTTGATTTGTGAGATCCAATCACTAATTGGTTATATACAATCCAGGTATCTTCTCTCAACACCTTTGGCCCTCTCCTTCTCCCCCCACCCCCTCTTCCTCCTCCTCCTCCTCCTCCTTCTTCTTCTTCTTCCTCTTCCTTTTCCTCTTCCTCTTCTTCTTCCTCTCTTCCCCCTCCTCCTCCTTGTCCTCCCCCTCCTCCTCCTCCTTCATCTTCTTCAATATCTTTTGATTAGCAGAAGGTCTTACATTTATTGTAGCTAAATTTAACATTTTTTACCTTTGTGTTTATCTCCGTATTTTCTGTCTAAAGACTTTTTGCCCACCTTTCAAGATCATTGGAATATCATTTAGGAGGAATTATTAAAACTAGTGCATATTCATTAATACAGTAATTCCACTTCTGAATACATATCCAAAATACATTATCCACAGTGTAAACTAGCTGTTTATCGAAGTTCAACAGTTATTTTCATAAAAATATAAACAGTCCTGATACTCTAATAATAGTAGAATGCATAAAAGCAAAAAATTTAAGCTATGGTGGACTACACACAGACAAATCTAAACAAGCTACAACTACACTCACCAATATGAATGAATCATAAAAACGTTTTTATTTAACCAAACATGTCAGATACAAACTGTACACAGTCTGTGAATCCAAATTATATAAAGTTCAAAAGAAGACAAAACTATGTTGGAGTTAGGATAAGCAAGAGAGTGATTAAATTTGTTGAGAGGAAACTTTGATTAGAAGATAAATTGGTGTTTCTGTGGTGTTGGGATTGTTCTATTTCTTGACCTTGGTCATGGTTACATGTTTACATAGACGTACCCACTTAGTGGAAATGTAGCGAACCATTCACTTGTAATTTGTGTTTTAGTATGTATATTAAACTTCAGTAAATAATTTTAATTTAACTGGGGATGACATTGCACAAAAACCATTAGAAAAAATAGATGTTATAGATTAAAAGACAATTAAAATGTATACCATGCTTTCAGAAAATAATTATTTATTAACAAAGTGTTTTTTATCCGTTTACTGAGAGTGACTAGTTGATCTTCCAGTCTGATTTTCTTGTGTGATCTTTGCCCTGGGAAATTATTTTATTCAACAGATTGTCTAGTTACTGACACAGTGTCCCAAACAGTACCCTAAGAGGTTTTGTTGGGAAGGAAATTTTGGTAAAAACCACATACAGAATGAAAGGATACATTTTGTATAACCTACTCTAGAGTTGATGTCTTCTCCTCTACCTTTTATTTTTTACTTTTTTTAAATTGGGATATAATTGATATATAACATTGTATTAGTTTAGGTGTACAACATAATGGTTCAATATTTGTCTAGCATTTTGCAAGCTGATTGCCTACACTAAGTCGCGTTAATATCCATCACCATACACAGTTAACAAAACTTTTTTTCTTGTGATGAAATTTTTAAGATTTATTTTCTTAGCAACTTTTAAATATGCAATACAGTATTATTAACTATAGTCACCATGGTGTACATTTTGTCCCCATGACTTGTTTATTTTATAATTAGAAGTTTGTACCTTTTGACCCCCTTCATCCATTTTTCCTATTTTCGGCCAGCACTTTTGGTAACCACCAATCTATTCCCTGTATCTTGTTTTTTGTTTTGTTTTGTTTTTAGATTCCATATATAAGTGAGATCATATGGTATTTGTCTTTCTCTGTCTGACCAATTTCACTTAGCATAAAGCCCTCAAGGTCCATCCATACTATCACAAATGGCAAGATTTCCATTTTTTTTTTTTTTGGCTGAGCAATATTCCACTGTACTTATATATCACAATTTTTCTATCCATCCATCCATTGATGACACTTAGATTGTTTCCATATCTTGGCTATTATAAAATAATGCTGAAATGAACATGGGTGTGTATATTTTTTCAAACTAATGTTTTTGTTTTCTTTGCATAGATACCCAGAAGTGAAATTGATGGATCATATGGTCATTCTATTTTGACATTTTGAGAAAACTCCATACTTTTTTTTTCATAGTGGCTGCATCAATTTATATTCTTACCAATGATACACAGTTTCCTTTTTTCCATATCCTTGCCAACACTTGTTATCTCTTGCCTTTTTCATGATAGCCATTCTGAAAGGTATGCGGTGATATCTCATTGTGGTTTTGATTTGCATTTTCCTTATGATTAATGATGTTGAGTACCTTTTCATTTAGCCATTAGTCATCTGTATGTCTTCTTTGGAAACTATCTATTCAAATCCTCTTCTCATGGTTCAGTGAGAACATTTGTGATTTTTTTTGCTATTGAGTTGTAGGAGTTCCTTATATATTTTGAATATTGATCTCTTATCAGATACATAATTTATAAATTTTTTATCCCACTTGGTAGGTTGTTTTTTTTAGTTTGTTGAAGGCTTCCTCTGTTGAGCAGAAGCTTTTTCATTTGATATAGTCCCACTGGTTTATTTTTACTTTTATTGCCTTTACTTTTGGTGTCAAATCCAAATAATCATCACCAAGAGTTTGTCAAGGAGATTACTGTTTATGTTTTCTTCTAGTAATTTTGTAGTTTCAGGTCTTACAGTCAAGTCTTCAATCTGTTTTGAGTTTAATTTTATATAGGGTATAAGGAAGGGGTCCAGTTTCATTCTTTTGCATGTGGCTGTCCAATATTCCCAACATCATTAATTGAAGAAACTGTCCATTACCCATTACATATTCTTGACTCCTTTGTCATAAATTAATTGAACACACATGAGTGGATTTATTTCTGGGCTCTATATGTGTTCCATTGATCTATATGTCTGTTATGCAAATGCCCTACTGTGGGGGTTACCATAGCTTTGTACTATACTTTGAAATCAAGAGTTGTGTTGTTTCTAGCTTTGTTCTTTTTTCTCAAGATTGTTTTGGCTCTTCAGGTCCTCTAACTTTTAAATCACCAGAGACTCGGGAATCTATTCTTCCTTCTTACCATATTAGTTCTGATATTTTGTAAGTCCTAATTTACAACATACACAAAATTTCCTAAGACTTTGTGATTAATGTTCATGTTATTTATCCTAGCAGGTATTCACACAGTAACAAATTTTATTGTCTTCCCTGTCTACTAAAAAAGCACCCATATTTTCATTTCACAAAGAGCTTAAAACATTTTATATTATGTGTGTCTTAATTACTAAGAGTTTTGTCTCTGTTTCATGTGCATATTCGGTGGTCTGTGACTAAGCAGTTATAACAATACAACTGGGGAAAAGTTTATGATTAAAAGATGCTTGGAGACAGAAATATTTATATTTGTATTATTATAATATATTAGGTATTAGGTACAAATAATCTGCAGGGATATGTCAGCCAAGAACTTGTTGGGCAAAGCGTGTCTAGGAAACCAAGATTATGAAACACTTGTAAAAAATGACTTCAGTCTGAGTTGGCTCTTTTCCCCTAAAAAAACCTTTAAAACCCTCTTAGAGAGATAGTTGCAGGATCTGGTATGTTGATTTGGTCACTATAACCTTAGCTAAGAAAAATTACAGTGAAGATCCCATATGTAGACTATAGATGGCAAGAATACATGGTTTAGTTGCCTATTTTTTTGTTTTTAGAAACTCTGACAGTAGCTGAATGATGCTAAATTTATCATTTTAAAAGATGTAAACACTTTTTTAATAAATCATGCCTGATAGTTGGTATCTAATAAAATATCTTCCTTCTAATAGATAGAATTCCTGAAATGACTCAGTTTTGTTCTATCATGGCAAGATAAACAACTTATTTTGCCAAAAAACTGAGTCCTTTAAAAATGTATGGGTTCTTCTTTTATTTATATTTTATATATTTTTTTTGTTATTTTTTTAAATGTTTCATTTATTTTTGAGGGACAGAGAGCATAAGCAGGGTGGTGCAGAGAGAGAGAGAGGGAGACAGAGAATCCAAAGCAGCCTCTGCACTGTCAGCACAGAGGCCAACGTGGGGCTCAAACTCATGAACCATGAGATCATGACCTGAGCTGAAGTTGGATGCCCAGCCCACTGAGCCACCCAGGTGCCCAGGGTTCTTCTTTTAAATTGCACTAACATTTACCAGAAAACAAATTGTGTTTGTTGAAGAGGTTTAGTCATCAATTTGGAATGTGCTAAATATTGGCAATAAAAAGATGTATAAAACGTGGATGGCTGAGTTTTTGGAAATAAGCACAAAAATTATTACAAAATACCATAATAAAAGTTACTATCTGAGGTATACAAAAAAACAATATGATGGAAGAACAAGACTAAACAATAAATGCAGTTACTTTCCAGATATTCCCAAAGCATTAGTTTGGGTCAAATATATTCTCATTTTTCCACCTTATAAAATAACCTTTAATTTTGTTCTGTAAATAATTATACTTAGTTATTTTATTTGTAATGAGTTAAACTGGTTAGATTTTCATCTTACTTTGTCTTTGTTAATTCTTTAACTGTGGCTGAAAACTGAAAACTTGTCTTGATAGAAGTAAAAGCAAGATTAAAAAAAAAGAAAGACAAGCCGAGCATTAACTGCAGTATTAGGTGTGACCTTATGAATAAGTTGCTAGATCCAGAAATGGGAATGTGAGCATTGAATGAAAGAAAAAGAACAATTAAGTCAAACAAATTTACTGAACAACTGAAACAGTTCTAATTACTGTGCATTCTATCGAAAAAGAACAAAATACATGAACCCAAGTTGAATTGCATTCTGCTTGAATTGCTTTGGCAGGGACAGACCTTTAGTAGTTAACTCAGGTTGGGGTTCTGGACAGGTCAGCTGTGTCTATCTGTAGTAGTGAGGCTTTGTAGCTTTATTTTGGCTAGGCGACTTCTTGTGTTCTGAAGCTTGAGGGTGCCGCTGGCTGGGCTCCATGGTAGGGTTTGTCTGATAATTGGGCTATTTGGTCAAGCAAGGCCACTGCATGCACTTTGAGGTCAAGATGGTAGGGTGCTACTGACGGGGTGGATCTATTGGCCTGGCTCCGTTTTGTTTTGTTTGTTTTAACGTTTCATTTATTTTTGAGAGAGAGAGGGAGACAGAGCATGAGCGGGGGAGGAACAGACAGAGAGGGTGACACAGAATCTGAAGCAGGCTCCAGGCTCTGAGCTGTCAGCACAGAGCCTGACACGGGGCTTGAACCCAGGAACCCAAGAACCGTGAGATCATGACCTGAGTGGAAGTTGGACGCTTAACCCACTGAGCCATCCAGGCGCCCCTGGGCTCTGCTTTTAAACAGAGCCACAGAGTGGGCTCCCTGATCAGGTGAAGTTGCTGGCTGTTCTTTGCAAGCAGGTGGGGCCACTAGCTACCTTCTGCCGTCGCCAGTGGTCTGGCAAGTTGACAGGCTGTGTTACCTGGCAGGGAGATACCACTGGTTGCTCTCCATGATTCATCAGGGCTATGGTCCAAGATCTACAGTCACACTTGTTTGAGTGGAGTCTCAGACTGTGCTCCCTAACCTAATGGTGCTACTGGCCAGATTCTCTGTTCTGGCCGGCTCCACAAAGGGTTTTACGATTGGATGGGACCTTAGGCTATGCTTTGTGGTTGGGTCGGGCTGCAAAACTATGCCCCGAAGTAAGGGCTGCAGCTGGGTTTCATGATCGGGTGGGCCCCTGGCTGTGCTCTGCTCTTGGGCAAGTTCATTGGCGGGCTTCCTGGTCAGGAGGGGGTTCCAGCTGTTATCCTACAGTTCCTGAGGCTAAAGGCCTTCTTCACAGTCGGGTGGCGTCCCTGTGCAGGGTCTGTTTTTGAGTCTGCAAGCTGTGCTCAGTGATGGGTAGGAGTAACTGGGTAGGCTTTCTGCTTGGATGAGGCTGCAAGCCAAGTGTTCAATAATCCTGTGAGGTGGTAGGCTGGGTGTCCCTACTGTAGAGGGTTGTAGGCTGGTATCCACGACTGCCAGAGTCACTGTCAGCTCTCTGGCTAAGTGAGGCCAGAGGCTGTTCTGACCAGTTGGTCATGGCTGCTGGATTTTCTCCCAGACCATGTGGGGCTATAAAATGTGTTCATTGGCTGCCTACATTCTCTGATCAGGTCTCCTGATCAGCAGTTGGGTGGGGTCTGCCCGAACGTGCTTCTGTGCTGAAGCAGGGCTAGAACAGCCTCCGTGGCTACTATGGCCCATCGGCTGGGGACCTGAATCAGGAAGAACTGCCAACTAAGCTCTTTGGCCAGTTGGATCTACAGATTTGGATCTGCAGATGGTAGGGCCTCTGGCTGAGATCTACTTGGGTGACGCTGCAATTGCGGCTATAGAATGAGCTATGCAGCTGCCCAGGTTCTCTGGCCAGGCTTCCTGTTTGGACAGGACTAGAGGCTAAACTCAGCAGTTAGGCAGGACTTTAAATTTTCTTCCCTGCCTTGGCAGGGACCGATGAAGTTAAAGCAGCTTTTATAACCATGCTCCATAAAGTAAAGGTAAACTCCATTCCAGTGATCAGAAAAAATAGAAATTTTGACAGGGAAAAAGAAACATGTGAAATAAACAGAACTGAAGAAGCAATATTTGAAAAAAAAAAATCATTGGACTTTTAACAAAATGAAAATAAGAGAAAAATAAGTCTGCTAATTTGAACATAGATCTACAGAAATTATGTATTCTGAAGAACAGAAAGAACAAGAAAGAAATGTCAGAGATTTATGCGATGATATTAAAATGTGTCATATTTGTATCATTGGAAGCCTAAAAGTGGAAGGGCTAGAGATGTGTTCAAAAAAATCATTTGAGGAAATAATAACCAAAGCTTCTGAGAGTTGAAGCTCAGCAAATCCCAAATATGATGATATCAGAGAAAACCTGGCACGCCTGGGTGGCTCAGTCGGTTAAGTGTCTGACTTCAACTCAGGACATGATCTTACAGTTCCTGTGTTCAAGACCCACATAGGGCTCTTTGCTGTTGGAGCAAAGCCCCCTTGGGATCCTCTGTCTCCCTCTCTCTCTGCCCCTCCCCTGCTCTCACGTGTGTGCATGCTCTCTCTCTCTCTCAAGAATAAAAAATCATCAAAAGAAAAAAAAAAAGAAAACATTGTCCAGGTACATCATCATCAACACTAATAACTTGAAAGCAGCCAGAAAAAATAAATGATGCCTTATGTATAGGAAAATGATCATTCCAAATAGACTGATATTAAGTATGTACATTATAAACCCTAAAGCAACCACCAAAAATAACACAAAGATAAAATGTTAAAAAAAATCTAGTAGGTAAATTTAAAATGGAATACTAAAAATGTTCAAATAATGCAAAAGCACACATGACAGAAGGAACAATTTTTTTTTTTACAATAACAGAGGAGACAAGGATTTTAAAAATGATAGAATTTAACAACTGTTAACAATTTAACAATATAAAGAATTTTATCTAATGCCAGTGGCTTAAAAATACCAATGCAAAGACATAGGTTGTCGTATTTAGTACCAAGGAACTAACTACATGCTATACTTTAAATATGTAATATAGCTAGGATAATCGTAAAAGTTTGTAAAGGATGCAATATGCATACATTGATTAAAAGACAAGCAGAAAGACTATATTAATGAGAAAAAGCAGATTTTTACAACAAGTACTATTTTGTAAGATAAAGAGGAACATTATATAATGACAAGAGAAGAAGCTATAACGATGCAAATATGTGTGCACTTAATAACAGAGCTTCCAAGTAAATGAAACAAAAAAATGATGGATTAGAAAGGAGAAATAGGCAAATTTACAATTATAATTGGAGACTTCAACATTTATTTTCTGTAATTAATAGAACAAGTAGATAGAAAATCAGCGAGGGTATAGAATTACTAAATGATGTTATTAAATTACATGGCACAATTAATATTTATAGAATTCCCCATCAGCAATAACAGAACACACATTCTTTTCAAATGCACAAGGATAATTTTCTAAGATACTCTATTTTCTGGCCTAAAAACAAATTATCAAATGTAAAAGAATAGAAATCATTAAAAATATGTTCTCTAATTATAAAGGAATTAAACTATAATTGAACCCCTCCCAAAAAAGCTAGAAAGTCTTCAAATATTTGCAAATTTGAAAAAGCCCCACATTTCTGCGACATCCCTATTCAAAAGAAGAAATCACAAAAGAAAACAGAAAATGTTTTGAATTAAACAAATATAATGCAACTCATAAACATTTGTGGAATGCTGCTAAAGTAGTGGAAAAAAGTAACAGAGGGCAAAAATGTAGAGGCAGAGAAAAGTATTAGTATTAGTAGTAAAGTTTAAAGCACTACATGTTTATATTGGAAAAGAAGAAAAACCTCAAAATAATCTAAGCTTCTACCTTAAGACACTAGAAATAGAAAGGCAAATTAAATATGTAGCAAGTAAGAGGAAGCTGAAATCCACGAAGTTGAAAACACAAAAGTAATGAGTAAAATTGAGGAAGTCAAGATTATTCTTTGGATAGACTAATAAAGGTTTTGTTTTGTTTTTTTTAATGTTTATTTTTGAGAGAGAGAGAGTACAAGCCAGGGAGGGGCAGAAAGAGAGGGGGACAGAGAATCTGAAGCAGGCTCTGTGTTGACAGTAGAGAGCCCTATGTGGGGCTCGAACTCATGAACGGCGATATCACAACCTGAGCTGAAGTCAGACGCTCAACCATCTGAGTCACCCAGGCGCCGCAAAATTTGGTTTTTTTAGTTTGACAAGTCTGTATGTTAAGCTATGCTCACAAGTGTAGCTACCACTTGCCACCTTACAAGACTATTACAATATCACTGACTATATTGCCTATGCTGTATCTTTCATCCCCATGACTTATTAAACCTATAGTTAGCCAGACCAAGAAAAAAATGGAAAGAAGAAACAAATTATCAATATCCAGAATACAAGATGTATTTACAAAACACTATAGATAGACATTAAAGGTTAATGATGGAATACAATGAACAACTGTATGCCCAGTAATTTGACAGCTTAGATGAAATGTAATGATTCTTGAATAATAAACTACTAAATAGTTCGTGATTAAATACTTGAGTACCACAACTGCTCAAAAAGAAATAGATAACCTAAATAGGTAGTTATCAATTAAACAAATTAAGTTCATATTAAAAATAGTAAACAGGGCATCTGGGTGGCTCAGTAAGTTAAGACTCTGACTTTGGCTCAGGTCATGATCTCGCAGCCCATGAGCTCAAGCCCCACATCGGGCTGTGTGCTTACAGCTTTGGATTCTGTGCGTGTGTCTCTCTCTCTGCTCTTCCTCCACTCATGCTCTGTCTCTCTTTCAAAAATAAATAAACATTAAAGATATTTTAAAAAATGAAAATATTAAACAATAAAACTTTTGACAAAGATGGTTTTATTAGAAAATCCCACAAAACATTTAAGGAAGAAACAATGTCAATTCTATGTAATCTTTTCCATCAAATGAGAAGAGCAGCCACTTCCCAACTTAACATCAAAACCAGTAAAGGGCATTACAAGAAAAGAAGTCAACAGAGCAATATCCTTCATGGATAGATGCAAAAAGAGATGCAAAAATACTCAACTGCATATGAGTAAATTGATCCAGGAACATATTTAATGAAAAACAAAAGGACCAAATTGAGTTTATTCTGGAATGCAATGCCAGCTTGAAATTTGGGATACAATATAATGTAATTTACCTAACTAATCAGTTAAAGGAGAATACTCATAAGACAATCTAGATCAGTGTAAATATACAAAGGATTTGACAAAATTAAAAGTCCATTCATAATAAAACCCTCAACTGGCTACATATACATGGGCACTTCCTTAATATGATAAAGGTAATCTACAAAAAATAAAAACTATGGCTAATATCATACTTAATGTTGGAAAACTGAATGCTTTCCACCTATTTTTGGAAACAAGGTCAGGATTTCTACTCTTACTGCTTTTACTCAATATTGTACTAAATAAATCCTTGCCAGTACAGTAATCCAGGAAAAAGAAATAGAAATTATGCATGTTTGGAAGATACTTGTTACACAGCAATAGATAACTAATTCAGTGGGTTTCATAATTTGCAAGGGTATATAGTAAATACTTTGTAGCTAGGGATTTCTATCATAAAACAATGGGTTGTTATCCTTGAGTGATTTTATGTGAGGAGTAAAATGATCACTTTGCTTTACACAAAGGTACTGGGTGCTGTGTCCAATGGAGTTGGGTGGTGGGAGAGAGAAAGGTAAAACACACACACACAGAATTCATTTATAAGGCTTATGTTCCAAATCCAAATGGGAGAAGAAGGAATTACAGCCTAAACTAAGACAGTTGTAGTAAAGACAGAAAATGCAGAGAGGAATTGAATAAGCCATGTTGTTTAATTGGATGTAGGGGTGAAGGAGACAGATAACACAGTTATCCAGTGATAACTCCAGGATCTTGAGCAATTGAGTAATTTTTCTCAAGATAGGGAACCCTGATAGAAAAGCTGGCTTAAGGGTAGGAGAGATGATGGATTCAGGTTTGCACATATGTAGCAGAAACAGCTTATTATCTACTAAAGATCTGTTCTTCTCTTTTGGCCTACTAACTGAATCCCAATTCTTAGCTGAGCATTTTGCCTTTTGGAATAAAGACTAGATACTTCAATTTTACTTGGATCAGATGTAGCCATGTGACTAGCTTTTGGCCAATGAGATGACATCCCAAGGGTTGAACAGTAGAGCTAGTTAAAAAAGGAAGAGGCATTCCAGCTTTATCCCTTTTGGTTGTCTGAAATGAGGCCATTGTGACTGAAGTTCCAGCTAGTGCTAGTATGATTGTGGGGAAAGGAAGAAGAAGCCTGGATTCCTGATAAATCCAGAACTTCCACACCAGTTTGGAACCATGTAACCCTAGATTTATTTTTCATTGCAGAAAGTTAAATGTTCATGTGTTTTAGATATTGTTCTTTTGGGTTTTCTTCTATATGAATTTAAAATGGATCCTAGGGGCGCCTGGGTGGCTCAGTCGGTTAAGCGTCCGACTTCAGCTCAGGTCACGATCTCGCGGTCCCTGAGTTCGAGCCCTGCGTCGGGCTCTAAGCTGATGGCTCAGAGCCTGGAGCCTGCTTCCCATTCTGTGTGTCCCTCTCTCTGACCCTCCCCCGTTCATGCTCTGTCTCTCTCTGTCTCAAAAATAAATAAACTTAAAAAAAAATTAAAAATAAATAAATAAATAAATAAATAAATAAATAAAATGGATCCTAACTAATAAAGCACATGATTCAAATATAAAGTCCTCATCTCTATATAGACTATGGGTTTGAAGAGAGAACATTGTTTCCAAATACAAATAATGGCAAAAAATTCAATCTTTAACGTGGGAAGAAGCACTATAGTAATATCTGGGAAAACATGGAAAAGTCTCTTATATCCAGATATCTGCCACTTATAATATCCTTTCCAGAAATAGTTGCCAATACTCCCAAACATTTCTCAAACTCACTATTTATTTGCAAACAAATTTTCTCCCAAAATGGTTCATGGGTTTTTGTCTCTTCTGTGTCTTCTGTCTCCACCATCCCAAAATCTCATACGAATTCTTTTTCTCTGGTTAGATTTTCTGTTACACAATGTAAAATAATCTTTAGTCCAACTTTGGTTCTTTCTTGTTCTTGCTCTCTTTATTTTAATTAGACTGAAAGAATTCCTAAGACAAAAGCAAGCTGATTCAGATTCTTCTTTAGAACTACACGATGGAAGAGTTAGAGTAATATGTGGAATATGCTTATATTAATATTTCTGGACTTTATTCAGACAGATTGAGAGTAGGATACTTTTGAGCCATCTAAGTAAAGATGTTTAGTGGACACTTCTATATAAGAGTCTGAAGCTCAGAGTGGAATTTTAGGGTAGATATATGAATTTGGGATTTGTTAATATAGTCACAGTAATTGAAACCATGGTGATTGATGTGATTTCTTAAGTTAGGAATGTGAAGTCAAAAAAAAAAAAAAAAAAAAAATGCCTGAGACCAGAGATGCCTGGGTGGCTTAATTGGTTAAGCGTCCAACTTCAGCTCAGGTCATGATCTCGCAGTTCATGAGTTGAGTCCCGCATCGGGCCTGGAGCCTGCTTTGGATTCTGTGCCTCCCTCTGTCTCGGCCCCTCCCCAACTCACGCTCTCTCTCTCCCTCTCTCTCTCTCAAAAATAAATAAACATTAAAAAAAAAAAAGTGCCTGAGACCAAATGCTGAGTTAAATGTTCTTCATTTAATTCCTGAGCAGAGGTCAATGAACTGGCAAAGGAATTGAGAAATCTCAGGATATGTATCTGTTCCAAATTAGTTTCCACTTATGCAGACCAGTTCAGAAAATGGTTTCCACTGGCTATATTGCTGGACTGGTGAATATGAATTTCCCAAGATGGCAAAAGGAGATATACCTAACAGTCGATGTATTGAATGATTATGAGCTTATGGTGATTTTGTGGGCAGAATGTTGCATGGAATTGGTAGATTTCAGTTCACCATCTGAAAGAGCAGTTGAATGAAGTGAATCACATAACATAATTCATGTTGATCCAATTAAGCCTCCTTCCTGATTGAAAAAGGTTAGGCTCAGTTCTGAAGGGCTAGGTTCTGAAGGTAAAGGCTAGCATCTCAAAGGACTTGCGTAGTGCAGCTGTAACACAGGTTTTATTCAGGGTCTAAAATTCAAACGTAACGCTGCCTGCTATGGAAATTTTATTAAAGCCATTCTGATAGTCTCGAACTATTAACATATTTGGAAGATAAACTTCCATATATTGACTTATTTTGCCAATGTTTCTCATATAATGAGAACTTAAAAAGAAAAAATCCTGATATCTGCAAGCTTATCATTTTGCTTTGTTTTCACATAAAATCATTTACAACAAAATGCTACCATTATTTTTTACTTCTTACTTATTTAGATTCCAAGTAAATAGAAATTTTTCCAGCAAAATCTGAGCAAATCAGTTGTTTCCATCTGTTTAAGTTTACTTAGGTCATCTAAACGTCTTCTTCCTAAAAGATTAGAAATATGAATAAGGCATAAAACATTTAGATATTCAGATATACCTCTTTGAAAATTATTCTTTTCTCCTATTTATAATGTCTAATTTTCAGTAATAAATTGCAACACGTGCTTAATTATTTTGTAATTGTTTATTTAAATCATTGAATATTTATTAACAAGTAAATTTTGACTAGGAAGTACACTTGATTTTCTTATAAAAGAAAAACTGGAAGAGTAACATTTATTTCTTTCCTTCTTGCTCAGAAGCTACTACAATGAATCACTATTATCTACTTGTAGTTGAGCACTGCCTCATCACTCTCTTTGATGCATGACTTCCCTCATTTTAAGGAGCTCTTTTAAATGCTTCTTTACATCAAAAATTTATTTATATTAAGGTTTTTAAAAGGGCTACAGTTTTAGCCTCATCTTAACTGAAGTTTTAACCATCTGAATTATATCAGTTTTCAGTGACCATTATCTATTTTAATGAAATACTCTTCTGTCTCAAATATTAGCCTTCATTTATAACTAGGAATGCACAACTAGGGGAAAAAATTCCCCTTTTCCATCCTATGGTACATTCTTAGTTTATGTAGATAAAATTTCAAGAATTGAAAAATTAAAATATCTCTTTTGTATAGTAGTACAAATTATTTTTTAAATAAAAAAAATAAACACAGTAACACGTTGTAAGGATAATTATACCATTCAAAAATTGATTGGGAAAAATAACTTCTGAAACATCATTCAGAGCATATGTCTATTTCCCCCCTCTGATTCCCATTTCAAAAGGAGCAAAGTTTGAGATCCTGATTCTGAGTGGCAATTTAACTCTGCTACTTATTAGTTGGGTGATCTTGAGCAAAATATTTCATTTTTTTTCATGCATCACCTTCATCATCTGTGAAGTGAGAATGTAATAGGGCCTGATTCACAACGTAGTTATGATGTTTACATGAATTGATAACTGTAAGCACTGAAAATACTGTTCGACACAAAGGAAATGCTATATATATATATATTTTTTTTTTTTTTTAAATAAAATGTACTATCAGTTATTTCCAAACACCTACCTTCAGATAAGCTTTGGTCCATTTTGAAGTTTAGTCCACTTTACGGCCAAAAGGAGACACAGTAAAATACAGGGAGACTTATAAAAAACAAAATTCATTCACTTGATAGAATTCTTCTTTATTGTGAAATGATATGTTTGTTTATACTATTTTGGTTTATACTATATATCCTTTTTACAAAATATTAAACCAGTAGATGATCATTATTGTCGTTATAGTCACTATGTATGCATTTAATATCTAGAGAAAAAGCATTGTTACAAATTTTTTTTATTTTTATTAAAATTTTTTTTTTGTTCACCTTTATTTATTTTTGAGACACAGAGAGAGACAGAGCATGAGCAGGGGAGGGGCAGAGAGAGGGAGGGAGAGAGAGGGAGAGAGGGAGAGAGGGAGAGAGAGAGGGAGACACAGAATCCGAAGCAGGCTTCAGGCTCCAAGCTGTCAGCACAGAGCCTGATGGGGGGCTCAAACCATAAACCATGAGATCATGACCTGAGCCGAAGTTGGATGTTCAACCGACTGAGACACCCAGGTGCCCCAGCAGTATTACAAAATTTAAACTACTTTAGCCAAAGTGTTTGGAATTGTATTATTCCATGAACTGAAAAGTTCGTAAACCACTGACTCAGAAAATGTACCCCAATCTATATTTCTCTAGGGCTATTCATTTGCAAAGTAGCTAGGATGTAGTAGAAATACTCTGTGTATAAAATGAGAAGACCTGAATTAAAATCCATTTCTGTTTATCACTTCTTTGTCACAATAAGCCAACAGCTTTTCTTAATTCACATTTTCTTATCTTAAAAACAGTTAAAATGGTATTTCTGCTTTCAAAGTGTAACTAGTACAAAACTTGACCTTGTAACAAAAACACCTATAAAATTGTACAAAACACATGAGTCAACTATTTTCAGGCATTGGCTAAGAGGTGCTTTGGGTCAGTGATCCCTGAGGAATGAAAAACAAATGGTGTGAGCCTCAAGATTGCCCAAGAATTGACCTGCTTCCAGGGAAATGGAGGCAAACCTAAGTAAAAGTCTTGCTTAGCTAAGGAGACCAGTTTGGGTTTGCAAGGTATTGAGGCAGCAGGAATTTGTAGGATAAAATAAATATCCGCTAAAGAGGAACTGTTGAGGGGAAGGTTACCTATAAGTGCACATGAATTTAATTCTTCCTTGGCCAATGGATAGGCTGAAAAATCAACAGGCAAAGCTCTTTGGTTCCTAGCAGAGAAGGGGTCCTGTGGGGAGAACACTGAATATTGAGAGGCCAGGAGAGCTGGGGGACACGAGTTACAGTTCACCAGAGTAGAAAGTAATTATTCAGCACACTGGCCATCAGTTGAGACCCTTAAAAGACCATTTTTTAAATGTTTGTTTATTTTTGAGGGAGACAGACAGAGAGAGAGTGAGCGAGCAAACAGGTGAGGGTCAGAGAGAGAGGGGGACAGAAGATCTGAAGTGGGCTCTCTGATGACAGCAGAGAGCCTGATGTGGGGCTCAAACTCACGAACCGTGAGATCATGACCTGAACCAAAATTGGACGCTTAATTGACTGAGCCACCCAGGTGCTCCAAGACCTTATTTTTAGTAAAGACCACATCCAAGAGTAAGGGCAGAGCCATAGGACTAAGTTCAAAAAATAAAACAGGTATGCATTAACAACAAACGAATCCAAGTCTGACAGGGCCAAAATTATTCACCAGCAGTTTATCTGTCAAAACAATATTCAACACGTTTTAACAAATTTGGCATTATCCAGATGCCCTACAGCTATTATATGCAACGTCCAGCTTACAGTACGGCGTTACTAAATGTGCAAAGGCAAACACATATGTGTCAAAAGAAAACGCAGTATATAGTATTAAACTCTTGTATACTTCAATATTGTAATTCACACGAGAAAAATATAAAACAAAAGCTGCTATATTGGATATTTTCAAGGACTTAAATATGTGGTGATAATATATGAAGAGATGGGAGAAATCATGAAAATGTGAAAAATTCAAAATGTAAGATAAGATTATATAAAAGATACATAAAATGTACTGGGAGAGCTTAATAGATTGTGAATGGGAGAAGAAAAATTCAGTGAACATGAAATTGCATTGTTGGAAATTCTTTGATTCAACGAACAGATAGAAAAAGCAAATTTAAAAATAAGCTTCATAACTCCTGAGACAGTCTTGTTTAATATGGAGGTGTAGTTAGAAACACAAAAAGGAAAAGACAGTGATTAGTTGCAATACATATTTGATTAATAATAGCCACTCCTTTTTTATATTAAGGAGTTCAGCCAACTTTAAACCTCAAGGATAAATATAGAAAAAAATAAAAACAAGGGCATCATTTGAAAGTGCTGATGACCAAACATAAATAGAAAAATGTTAAAGCTGCAAAGTCAAAAAAAAAAAGACTCATTACATATAATAGAATAGCAATAAGGACTGTATTTTTACTATTAGAAACAAAGATAAAGACCAGACGACAATAGAGAAACAAACATCTTTAAAAGTGCTAAAATGACAAAAAAAAAAAAAAAGGATAAGCTATCAACCCAAAATTATATTAAAAAACAGAAGTGTTCATTAACAATGGTGAAATAAAATTTCAGATAACATAACCAAAAAGAATTCACAACCAGCGGACTCGCACTATGAGACATACTAATAGATGCTATTTAGTTTGAAGGGACTAATATATTGAAACGGATGAAAAGATCTAGAAACTGTAAATATGTGGAAAATATACATACAAATAAATAAGTGTATACATATATACACACATCATTAATTCTCTCATTTTTAAAAAAGCATTGGGGTGCCTGGGTGGCTCCGTTGGTTAAGCGACTGACTTCAACTCAGGTCATAATCACATGGTCGTGAGTTCGAGCCCTGTGTTGAGCTCTGTGCTGACAGCTTGGAGCCTGGAGCCTGCTTCAGATTCTGTGTCTCCCGTCTCTCCCTGAGACCCCTCCTCTGCTCATGTTCTCTCTCTCTCTCTCTCTCTCTCAAAAATAAATAAACATTGGGGCGCCTGGGTGGCGCAGTCGGTTAAGCGTCCGACTTCAGCCAGGTCACGATCTCGCGGTCCGTGAGTTCGAGCCCCGCGTCAGGCTCTGGGCTGAGAGCCGATGGCTCGGAGCCCGGAGCCTGTTTCTGATTCTGTGTCTCCCTCTCTCTCTGCCCCTCCCCCCGTTCATGCTCTGTCTCTCTCTGTCCCAAAAATAAATAAACGTTGAAAAAAAAAAATTAAAAAAAAAAAGGGGGGGCGCCTGGGTGGCGCAGTCGGTTGAGCGTCCGACTTCAGCCAGGTCACGATCTCGCGGTCGGTGAGTTCGAGCCCCGCGTCAGGCTCTGCACCCAACTCCTCTTTTGAGGTTATTATAATTTTGATAAGAAACTGGATAAAGATAGTATCAGAAAGGAAAACTGAAGATCATTATCATCAATCAAAAAAAACACAACAGTCCTAAATGTAGTACTTGTGTAACTAGCGCAGCGAACAAGCAAGAATCATAGGACGTACTCATAAAACATCTTCATTTTGTTTCCCACTCTGCCTTTAAAATGTGTGTGAAGAAGTGGATTGCTTCCCCCCTCCCGGATGAAAACTCAGGCATACTCAGGATTTTTCTGATTATTCCTAGGCAATTAAAAAACCCCAAGTCAGGGGCGCCTGGGTGGTGCAGTCGGTTGAGCGTCCAACTTCAGCCAGGTCACGATCTCTCGGTCCGTGAGTTCGAGCCCCGCGTCAGGCTCTGGGCTGATGGCTCAGAGCCTGGAGCCTGTTTCCGATTCTGTGTCTCCCTCCCCCGATCATGCTCTGTCTCTGTCTGTCCCAAAAATAAATAAACGTTGAAAAAAAAAATTTTTTAAATAAATAAATAAATAAACATTAATAAAATAAAAAAAGAAAAAAAAGCACTACACTATTTAAAACAAAATAGGTAGTATTACATATAGTTTTATATATCTATTAATATATACCGTTGTACACAGTTTCTTACATTCTTTATCTTGAATAGGTATTGAATTTTGTCAAATGATGTAATGGCATCAATTAATGTAATTATGTATTTCTTTAAAATTTTTTTAGGTTTATTTATTTTGAGAGAGAGAGAGAGAGAGAGACAGCATGAGTGGGGGAGGGGCAGAGAGAGAGGGAGAGAAAGAATCCCAAGCCCGATGCAGAGCTCAAACCCACGAAGCCGCGACATCATGATCTGAGCTGAAGTCAAGAGTCAGACATTTAACTGTCGGAGCCACCCAGGCACCCCAATTATGCATTTGTTTTAGACAGTAAATATGGCAGATTATAGTAATTGACTTTCAAAATTGATCCCGCCCTCCGTTTTTAGAATAATTTTCACTTTGTCATGGTGTATTTTTCTTTTTGTATATTATTTGAATCTATATTTTAATATTTTGTTGAGGATTTTTGCATGCATAGTCACAAGGAGTCTTTATTTTGCAGCCATGTTCATGAGAGTCTTTAGTTTTGTTACTTTTGTGCTAATGTCTTTCTTTTTGACAGTATTCAAAAACTGGCTTCATAAAATGAGTTGAGATGTTTTCTCTTTTTATGTTTTTCTGGAAAAGGTTTTGTAAAATTTTGGAGAACTCACCCATGAAAACATCTGGACCCAGAACTTTGTTTTCAGAAACTTTTTTTTAGCATGAATTCAATTTCTTTGATTATGAATTCAATTTTTGACCATGAATTCAGTAGTTACAGGCATATTCAGATTGCCTATGTCATCCTGGGTGAGGTTTTCTTTTCTTTTTTTCTTTTTTTTTTTTTCTTCCAGTTTTTGGATTTTGAGAAATCAGTCTATATCATTTAAGTTCTAGAATTCAACTTTAAGAAAATAAATAATCCCTTTACAAAATAGGAAAAGAGACTTGTACAGATTACTTGCCAGAGGATATACAGATGGCAATAACGTTATGAAAAGATATTCAAGGGGCACCTGGGTGTCTCAGTTAGTTGAGCGTCGGACTTCGGCTCAGGTCATGATCTCACGGTTTGTGGGTTCAGGCCCTGCATCAGGCTGTGTGCAGGCAGCTCAGAGCCTGGGAGCCTGCTTCGGTTTCTGTGCCTCCCTCTCTCTCTGCCCTCCCCTACTTGTGCTCTGTCTCTGTCTCTTAAAAATGAGTAAATATTAAAAAATTTTGAAAAGATATTCAACATCATTAGCCATTAGAGAAATGCTAATTAAAATCATGATGAGCTAACATTACACAGATATTAGAATGGCTATATTTTTTAAAACAAAAATACTCTAAAAAGTCAATATCATAAGGTCACATACTGTATTGTTCCATTTATTTAATATTCTCAAAATGAATGACAAAAGCATAGTGATGAACAGATCAGAATTTACCAAGGCTTTAGGTTGGGGAGAAAGTAAGTCTAAGCAGAGATAACTGTGTGTGTGGGCGGTGTGTGTGTGGGGGGGTTCTTTGAGATTATGAAGCAATTTGTTTCTCTCTCTCTCTCTCTCTCTCTCTATCATCTATCTACTATCTGTCCATACATCCACCTATCATAAGTTTTCTAGAGCTGTATATCAAATAAGAAGATTACTTGTTTCAATATTGTACTGTGGTAATGTAAGAGGCTATCATTGAGGGAAGCTAGAGTCGGAGTAAATGGGGCTCAATGAAGTATTTTTGAACTTCATATGAATCTAATATTTAGAAGAGTCACTTAGAAATATAAAGCATACATAATAGATGAAAATTTGATAAGTTCTGGTACTACATAATAGATGAAACAAACAAACAAATAAATAAATGGCACATGGCCATGCTAAATGCTCCTCAAAGTCTATAGTTTACAAAATAGGTCGAATCAGAGGAACCCTTTTGTGTAAACAAAAGTTTATCATAAAAATGAAATGAAGAATGAAAGAAACATCAGAACACTTTCCTTTTGGCCTCAAGAAAAGGGAAAACTAGCAAGCTATGGATGGGAAAAAGAACCTCAGGCAGTCTCTAGAAGCTGAGAGAGACCCTCTGTCAACATCCACCAAAACACAGGAACCCTCTGCCAACAACTTGAATGGGGTCAGAAAAAGATCTAGGTTACAGAAGCTTAGATCTCTGTTATAATTACCTTGAAGTCAACTGATTAGTAACATCCTTACTGATGTGATAGCCCATCACATACCCAGGCCTCTCCAACACTCGAGGGGACGGCATTATAAATGAGTGTGTACACCGACTTCTTTTTCATGTAGAAGAGATACCATACAGTTAATGTTTTTCTCTTTCTGACTTGTTTTATTTTGCATAATGTCCTCAGGTGGTATATCCATCCATCCATCTGTCCACCCATCCATATTATCACAAATGACAGAATTTCCTTATTTTTTAAGGCTGAGTAATACACACACACACACACACACACACACACACACACGTATGCATATATATATATATACACATATATATATATACATATATATATATACACACATAGAGAGAGAGAGAGAGACACAGAGAGACACAGATAGAGACAGAGAGAGAGGAAAAAATCCAGTGGATTTTTTTTTTTTGGTCTGGCATGTAACATAAAATGTTACAAATATTAGGGCTAAATGGTAGTGAACAATTTTTACTGTAGGGGACATCTGCTTCACAGAGGCTTCTGTGCAGGAAGCATGGTCTTGGGCTCTCCCAAATCAGGAAACCCATGCAGATATTGAGGGATCCTCCACAATTTGTTCAAAATATACACACATTTTCAATTTCAGTGAACACCAAATTTCATTCCAGATAAATTTCAACAATCCTCACTCCTATCCAGAATAGATGAGAGTATACTTTTCCCAGTAAAGAACTGAAAATCATCAATTTTTAAACTATTGCCCATGTGACAAAATTGAAAATTATCATCGAATGTTGCAATTTGAAGTTTTCTGGTTACTTATGAAGATTAACATCTTTAAATTTATTTTAAAATATTGAGCTTTCTAGTAATAAATTAGGCATATTTCTGTATTTATTTTTGTTTTGTAATTTTAGGGGCTATTTTCATTCTAGGAATGTTAAGTCTTAATAGTATGAATATTTTTGAAATCTATTTGATTCTTGCTGATCTCATCCAGTGTATTTTCTTTCCTTTAGTTTTGTGTGATCTTAAAATTTGAGAGTGTGCACAGTATTTGTTGAAAAAAACCAAATCAATGATTAGAATGTGTTTATATGACATAGCCTAAGAGCGAAAAGATTCTACACTTCAGAGATACCAGGGGCTCAGTATCCACAGGTGATTATACCAATTGTAAATCCACCACTAGAACTAACATTTCTTTCTTTTTTTTTTTTTTTTTTTTTTCTGAAAGAGAGCACCAACAGGGGAGGGGCAGAGAGAGAGGGAGAGAGAGAGAATCCTGAGCAGGCTCCATACTGTCAGCACAGAGACCGGTGCAGGGCTCAAACCCATGAACCATGAGATCATGACCTGAGCCAAAATCAAGAGTCAGACACTTAACTGGCTGAGCCACCCAGTCCCGCTCCTAGGACTAACATTTCTTATAGTCCAGTTGACTGATATAAAACATATTGAATATCTCCTTGTAAAGTTACAAATACACCTTTGCTGTACTACCATTAGGTTGATTAGAAACTACCCCTGAAGGAAGTCAGGGTCTTTTTTTAGCCATATTCACATTTATTATCTCACTTAAGTGCTATGAGCCTTCCTCCAGCATTCTACTTTTATATTCTGTGGTCAGTCAACAGTATTTGTGGAACAACTACTTTTATTCTGGGCCCTGTTCTAAGTGTTGGAGATACAGCAGTGAACAAGGGGAGGCAGTCTACTTTCCTGGGATTTACATTCTATGGGATGAACCTGGTGAAAAGCAAAAAAATGGATGAATATATCATAGTTCAGATAGGTATAAGTACTATGAAGAATGATAAAGAAAAGAAGAGCCGAAGAGATGTGTGTGTGGCTACACAGAGGACAGAGTAGCCAGGGAGAGCCAGCTGAGAAGGTGAGTTTTGGACAGAGACCCGAATCAAGTGTGGGGTGAGTCTTTGGAGGGAAGGCACTTGTAGGCAGAAAGAGTGGTGAGTGATAAGGTGCCAAGGCAGGGCCATGGATCCATGTGGAAGTTGGGTGGCTGCGGGATAAATTAAGGGATGGTTCTGGAACATAGGTAAGTGGCACTCTAGGTTTCCCAGGGCCTTATAGCCATGGTAAAGACTTGTTTATACTCTGGCTGACTTAGGCAGCCATTGAAGGTTTTGAGAAATGAGTGACATAATTTAACATATTTCAAAGGATTGCTTCCCTGCTTTGTAGAGAAGATACTATGGAGGAAGGGAAGTGATAGAAGTACAGGGATGGTTTAGGAGACTACTCCACCAGTCCAGACAAAATATGGCTGGGGCGCAGAGTGATTATATAATTCTAATAGTTTAATTGAGAGGGCATAGTTTTCAGAAGCCAGTTGATTTCAGAAACACTCGTATTTCTATTTGGGCATATTGTGAAAATGCAAAGATTCTAGAAACACAATGAGTGGGCACCATGCTCAGTGCTACCAATTAGCTGTGTAGTCATGAAAAACTTAATTTCTTTGTCTCGGTTTCTCCATGTCCAAAATAGATTACTGTAAGAACTAAGCTATTTATCTAAAGTAGTTCAGATAGTACCAAACATACAGAAAGTGCTATGTAAATGTTAAATTATTGCTATGTTCATTTCAGATAAGGCTCACAACAAAATTTCTAGAGAAATCGTTATGGCCAGATTGAATGGCTATTGATCTGTTACATTCTTACAAAAATATTTTTAGTTTTGTTCATCAGGGGACATTTACCAATGTCTAGAGACACTTTTAATTGTCATGATTTGGGAGTTGCTCCCTCCCCTCACTCTCCCTGCCTCCCCCCACTTCCTGCTAGATCATGCTTCTCACATCAAGTGGGTGGGGGCTTGGGATGCCAGCAAGTGTTCTAAAATGCACAGGACCACCCTCCACAAAAAAGACCTATCTATTCTAAAATGTCAGTAGTGCTATCCCCAAGTAAACCTGATGTAAATTCTGGAAACAGATTAGCAAAAGCATTCAAACTTTTATGTTTCCTCAAAAGGATTTCAGCTGGAAAGCTTTCACACTGTTCTACTTTTCTTCTTTTCTCCATGTGACAAGCACAAATACATCACTTTCTTCCTTTTCTTTATTCTTTAAATTTTTCTGTCTCTGAGAAGCTTATCCCCAATTACTGTAGTTTTTAAGATCACAACAGATTTCCTATTTTTAGTAAGTAAACTTGGCACCAGAATTAGAGAAAGTGCTTGGAACTTGAGTTCCTGCTACTTGAAGACTTTTCCATGGTATATTAGTATGTCCCAGTCTTTCTGATAAACCTTGAACTTTGTCATGGGGTTTGTTTCAGGTGCTTGTATACAGTCCTATTTAGAGTACATTTTAATGGACTATACCAGATAATTCATTTCATTTTGTATGCCTTTTACTTTCAGAGAAAACTTGGATTACACAGTTGAATTTGTAGGAGAATGGACATAAACCTGGATCAATATCAGACAGGTACCTTGAACAACACTGTAACCTGAAATGCACGTGAGGCAGCCTACCTGCCCTACTATGGTGCTCAAGGATGTTTTCTCAGTAAAGGACATGAAAAAGAGTCGGAACCCTCTTCCTGGGGCTGCTTTAATTACTTCTCCTTTTTTCTTAGTTATAGCGATATATGTTTTTAAGACTCTCATAGTTATCAGATTGTTTGCAAACATTAGTTACCTGTTGGTGTCATCTGTGTATTATCTATGGACCTAGGTTACTGGCAATCTCAGAATACTAAGGTTTAGGAAACTCTTTGCTTCCTATTTAGGTAGTGACTTTCAGTTTGCTCTTTTATTTCTTAAAAGGGGAGCATTCTAACATAAAACTATGAAACGATCCAGCTGGGTTGGCCTTATGCTGTGGGGTAGTTTTTTACTAGAACTTTCATTATGAGCTTCAAGGACAAATAGCTGTCAGTGGTGGGCTGGGTCTGGCTCTAAACTCTTGGCAAGAGCTGACTGTGTACATTCCTTCCTCTCTTAGTGATGTCCTATGGACAGCTTATAACTGGATGCGGTAGGAGAATTTACACCATTGACATTGACACATGCTACAGAACTGGACTTTCTCCTCCAGGGCACCTGCTGTTAGTCTTATCCTCCAAGGGGTCCAACTTGTTCTTATTTTATTAGAAACCAGCATAAGGGCTACACAAGTTTCCCCATGGTTTCAGGGCAAGAGTGTCTGGGAACAGTTTAGTCAAGCTTGGAGTTATAGTTAGTTTTAACGTGGGTCCTCCTATTTTCCAGGAGGACCATATTTCTTCCAGCTCATAAGACCCAACTGAGATCCTAGGACAGTCAAGGTGAATTAAGCAATTTTTTTTTTTTTTTTTTTTTTTTTTTTTAGTTTCCCTCATCTTTCAAGATACTGCTAACTTTTCCAGCACTATTTATTCATGTCTTCCTTGCTAAGTGGTTTTCATCAGCTAGGTGTTTCTGGCAGGTTGATATCCATCGATACATCTCAGAGTAAATATTGTATTTACCCATTTTACTTGTTTTGGGACCTTTGAAAAATAATGATGGGGTGATTTTGTTACTGCTGTCAGCATTTACTGAAATAGCTGGGCTGCAGTTTGAATTTGGAGTTACCAATTTTTCAATAATTATATGTTAGTATTTAATTCTGTAGATTTCAAAAACAAAGACTTGAAATTTTATGTCATATCTGCTATTGAATGTATCTTTGAAAGGATCTTTCCTCTGGATTTCTGCTCTGCATTGTTCTCATCTGTTCTATCAGCTAGGCTATAATTTATGGTAGATGATTTCATTCAAGGGTATATGTCTTCTGCCAGCATGTTTGGTGACAAGAGGGTTATTTCATAAACAAAGCAGTTCGTATTCCAAATACATGTTTTACAGCATAGCATTGATGTGAAACCATTTGGAACTCATGTATTACAAGCTATATAAGACTATTTAGGACTCATGGATCAGTTAGGCTGGTGGCCAGGTAGAGATTCTCAAATTCTAGTGCCATCCCCCAATCCCATATTTTGATGCTGCTTTCATTAGGAAACTATTTTGGGTTTTCAGATCTTAGTGAAATGCATGTTTATACATAAATCACATAAATGTGAAAACAACACTATGAAATCAGAACAGATAACATAATGATTCCCCAAGTTCCTAAGCATGAGTCTGCCTTCTTATCATTTGAATTTTCTCTATAGATATCTCCTTTATAAAAACCCATAGTAACAACATTTAGGTGCTTCTCATTCAGTAACATCTTGTTCTTAACTGGAGGCTTCAAGAGGTTTGATTTTTTACCTTTTACTCTGTATTCTATACTTCCAGTGCCTCAATCGTATCAACTCCCTGTGGTTGCCTCTGCCCACAGTGGCATAGCTGGCATTAAGAACTTGTCCTCTTCCTACGAAAGGCCCCACTTGTCTCTGGGCAATAGCTGACAGCAGGCTGCTCAGGTCTTCCAAGGTGGGGGCCACAATGAGGCTGCTGTCACTGCGATGTTTGTGTCTATACAATGGGCAAGCTAACTTTTCTTCATTATAACATGAATATCCCTTTATGTCACTTAAACTCTTCATAAACTTTGTCCTTTTAAAAAATTTATTTATTTATTTTGCAAGAGACAGAGAGAGCGAGCAGGGGAGGGGCAGAGAGAGAGAGAGAAAGAGAACCCCAAGTAGGCTCCACACTGTGAGCTTGGACCCCAATGCGGGGCTCAAACCCACGAACTTCAACATCATGATCATCTCTCCCATACTATATGCTTTTTTATGATTTTTTGAAAAAGAGTATTAGGAATTTTGTCTAAAGTTGTTTTATATGGTTGTTACGTTGTGGCTTAATAAATGATGACAAATTATGATAGATCATGCTGACATAATATTTATCTGACTTGGATTTTTTCTTTTTCTTTTAAAATATTTTAATTACCCCAAAAGCATAAGAAATAAAGCATAAGAGCTGGACATTTAACTGACTGAGCCACCCAGGTGCCCCAAACTTTGTCCTTTATAACACTTTAAAGCATTTGTAAATACAGAGTAATAAATGTTCAATGCAAACAACTTGGCAGAAGTAGAAAAACAAAGAAAAATTGATACACAAAACCCTCTACTCTTAACACTTTGGTGCATATATTTCCAGTATTTTCCCATGTCACGTTTTTTCATATCTTTTATTTTTCACTTACTCTATAATGAACATTTTCCATGTGCTTGTGTACTTTTCTCACTATCATTAATTCTTTAAAGGTTTTTATTTTAATTCCAGTGTAGTTAGCATACAGTGTTCTATTAGGATCCGGTGTACAGTATAGTGATTCAACAATTCTATACACTCCTCGGTGCTCACCGTGGTAAGTGTATTCTCGCTATGATTATTTTTAATGTCTGACTAGTAGCGTAGTACCAATTAAATATTTTACCATAACTTTATCAATGATCATGTGTTGGAATTTGATTTTTTTTTTTAAATAAAACTGTGATGATTATCCTGGTACCTATACTTGTTTAGAAAGTTGCCTTGAAATTATATTGCTGAGCTGGATGAAAACTATTAAAATTTAGAGACATTTAAGATATTTTTCCAAATTGTACTCTACACGGGGTGTTGGAATATACACTCCTCAGTGATACACAAAGGTGCCAACTTCCACCCACGTTGGCTACTCAATAGAATACTCGAAGAATGATAGTTCTTCATGAATTGCTTCCCACAAAGAAGAAACTTAAATTTTTCCACTATGGTTGCAATAAAATACTGGCACATAATTCTCTCTGCATTTAGGTTGGAAGCCTAGGGACATGGTGCTTTTATTTTAACAAGGAGAGCAGGGCGAATGTTTCCAAGAAATGGCTTTCTTGCTAAGTATGCAAAGATCCTCACATTTTGGTGTGTGTGTGTGTGTGTGTGTGTGTGTGTGTTTCCCTCCCATACTATGTGCTTTTTTATGATTTTTTTGAAAAATAGTACTGGGGGGCACCTGGGTGGCCCAGTCGGTTAAGTGTCTGACTTCAGCTCAGGCCATGATTTCACAGTCTGTGAGTTCGAGCTCCACATCGGGCTCTGTGCTGACAGCTCAGAGCCTGGAGCCTGCTTCAGATTCTGTGTCTCCCTCTTGCTCTGCCCCTTCCCTGTTCATACTCTGCCACTCTCTGTCTCGAAAATAAATAAAAACATTAAAAAAAAAAAAGAAAAAAAGAAAAATAGTATTAGGAATTTTGGCTAATGTTGTTTTATATAGTTGTTAACTTGTGGCTTAATAAATGATGACAAATTATGATGGATCATGCTGATGTCATATTTATCTGACTTGGGGTTTTTTTTATTTTAAAATATTTTAATTACCCCAAAAGCATAAGGAATAAAATGTTAGTATATTATGAAATGTGATTGTTAGTACAGTAATAACAGAGTGATGTTTACAAAAGGTTAACCATAAAAATTAATTAAAATTGCTACATATGAAAGTATTTAAGGAGAAATATTTTTAAGTAACATCATGACATTCAAAAAGTGCATATTCAACATTCCTATGGGTTTAGATATCTAAATATCTTCAGATATGGATTGTTAGTAACTGCCATTTACTATTCAGAAAAATCTATTTTCTCTATACTCCTATGGTCTATTTCTGGTTAAGAGCAACGTTTTGCATTTTCTAATATTTTTAATTATGTCAGATAAAAAGCGCATATGATAATCCACAAGACTTCACTTTTATCACCAAAACCTACATGCTGAAAACAATTCATCACAGCTTATACAGAGTTTACAATTCAGTTTATATGTATGAAAAGAACTTACTACCTTCCTCACTCAGCTTTTCCTTTGAGAACACTGTTAACCCAATTCCTAATAAGGAAACTGCTTTGCACATTTACTGGGAAAAAGGCATGGGTTTCCTTGGCAACTGGAGCCATGTGCAATCTCTCAGAACAGCTCCTCCTACACTCAAGTTTCCTAGGTAGCAGGCTGCATATATTTTATAAAGACAATGGGATAATGGGAGAGAGATCACCCTGTTCAACCCTGCATGTGAAAGCTTCAATGGGAAAGGTGCATTTGCTATAATAACTGGCAATTTGAGAGAAAATATTAATTGTATAATGAGGTTGCTTCCTCTGCCTAATTCAGAACTAACAGTTTAATTCAAGGTCCAAAATATACTTAAGTGTTCATCAAGATTTTTTACGGGTGAAATTAACCGCCTCCCATCTTCATTACCCCCACCACTCCACCAAATCAGTTCACACAATTTTGCAGCTAAGGACAAAGGTAGGTTGCAGGTGAGCACTTTCATGGTAGTGATTCCTTCAGTCTCCCAGAACTCTGTCACTGAAGCAGAAAACCTAATCTTTATCTTACACGAATGGAAAGAAACTCAATTTATCCTGAAATTGACTGCAAAGTGTCACAGAAGTTTAAAACCTCTAAATAGATTTTGTCTATAGGTCTAGAAAATATTAGGAAATAAATCATGAATGGCCTAAAGGAAATAGGTATTTACAATAAAATGAAAGAAAAGAAAAAAGAAAACATTGAGGGGTGCCTGGGTGGCTCAGAGGGTTAAGCATCTAACTCTTGAATCTCAGCTATGGTCTTGATCTCAGGGTTGCGAGTTCAAGCCCTCCATGCCACAGTGAGGCATACTTGAAAGAAAAAAAAATAAAGAAAACATTAAGAAAATTGATGATATACAGTCTGTGCTATATTAGGATGATTTTCTGGGTGAAGGGGTGGGTAGAAAAATTTAAGTAAATTCATTTATATCATGCAGATTCTTCTGTTTTTTTAACATAAAAACATTTGGAAGAAATCAAATTAAAGAGCAGATGTACATTAAGTGTAGACAGAGCCAATGTAAAATTTTCTGGCTAATTAGGAATCTTTACAAGTCAAATATTGTTTTAAAAATTATTTTTGAAACCTTTTAAAATTCTTAATTTCATATAATAGAAACTCCTATTCTCTGACATGCAACTCCTATTCTCTCACAATGCAATTAAGTATAATTATCCATTGAGTTACACACAAAGAAAAATATAATTTATATGTAATTAATCAGCTCTGGAGCATTGTGAATTTTAAATTATGTGCAACTAGAGGAGTACAGATTACATTGTTTAAACCTGTTTTGTGGAATACTTAGTAGAGTATCTTTACAACTAGCACCTAAAGGGAAGATTATTACAATGCACTCATTTTAATACCTTTCTTGCAAGAGGCACTATTCTATATATGTTTATATTTTGACCAAATATTGGGACAAATTTTTTAGTAAAAGTTTGGGACATAAACATTTTTATATTGCCTTCTAAAATATGTTATATTTAATGTCTCTTTTTCTCCCTAACACACACACACACACACACACACACACACACACACACACACAAACACCCTGTGCTTTTATACCCCTATTTATGTGATTCCAAGCAGTGGGGATTGCAGGGTATGAGAATCAATCTTGGAAAGTGATTGTGAGATTGCAATAATGGGTTATAAATAATTTACGACAATAAGAGCACAGATTTCTTATAGTTTGAATTGCTAGTTTACTGCAATATAGGACGTGACTAAATACTCCATCTGTAGGTTTATTTGCCTTACCATGCAGATTTGCTAAGAGTGTGTTCAACAGCATCCTTCTTAATTCTCGTTCTCATTCAAGTGTGCCTTTTTCTCCCTTGGAATGCTAAACCCAACTTTTCCTCTTCCATTTGCAAAATGTAATATATTTTGCAATATATTGCAAATATATTTGCAAAATATATTGCAAATATATTGCAAAATATATTGCAAATATATTGCAATGTATTGCAAATATATTGCAAATATATTGAAAAAATATAATTTTTAATATATTGCAAAACTGCAATAATAACAGTAAGAATAGACATTTACTTAGTTATTTAATTATCTAGTTAATTTTGATTTTAGTATTTATAGGTAATAAGTGTTTTACTGGCATTAGAGGGTCAAATAACGATCATTAATATCTGTTACTTGATTATTTTGTTACACTTTTAGTCCTATTTCTTTTTTTTTAAACATTTATTCATTTTTGAGAGACAGAATGCGAGTGGGGGAGGAGCAGAGAGAGAGGCAGACACAGAATCCAAAGCAGGCTCCGGGCTCTGAGTTGTCAGCACCGAGCCTGATGCAGGGTTCGAATTCACAAACCGCGAGATCATGACCTAAGCCAAAGTCAGACACTTGACTGGCTGAGCCACCCAGCTGCCCCACTTTCAGTCTTATTTCTAATTTAATTTTATCAGGCAATTCTGTTTACACTTTTTTTGTTTATTTGTTTGTTTAACTGTCATTTAAAGCTCAACTTCTGGCTGTTTCTAAGATTTTTTTTTTTTTTTTTTTTAGATTAAGGAGATCTTTCCCATTACTCTGGTAGTGTACCATAAACATGTATGAAAACATTGGAAGCATACTCAAATGAATACATCAAGAAGAGAAAAATTACCGGCATCTCTCTGGTTTGGTGATATAGAAGCAACACTTATTCTGATGAGTTACAAAACTATCCATCATTTATAACTAATAACTAGTTGCCAAGCAGCGTAGTGATTCCAAAGAAAGAATGTCAGAGCAATTTGTGTATATGTCCTACCATAGTTGAATGTTATCTTGTGATGAATAACACTAAAATCGAGGCCATATTTGATAGGCAAATTTAACTTAGTACCCTTTTAATTTTAGTTATTTGGCTCATATATTACATACTACATTTAAGAAAAGATGTTTGAACTGAACAAAAGATATTAATTTAGTTTGACAAAGGAGTTAACTTTTATGGGATGTCGCAGACAGAATCTCTTAGTTGGGTAGATTATGTAGATATTGCCTCTAAGCTCTTTTCCATCTCTAAGATACTCTAATTCTCATGTTGCAATCTTGTGACATAGGGCACTATTAAAGTCTTTGCATGGTGCTGAACTTTGTCCTTTTAAAATCACGTTGGCTCCATTAGCCACAGATAGGAACTTTATACCCCTTTTCCGCAGAAAGGTTAATCTTTACCTAAAACTGGAAGAGTAATATTCTTTAATGAGTTAAAGCTATTGTGTAATTAAGATGAATCTAACTATTTTGGAAATAGCACATATTCCTTGCAAGAAGGGGCAAGTTAAAATTTACCAATAAAAATATATCCATTTGTAAATTACACAAACACACGACTGAAGAAATAGTGTCACGAAAACCATTTTCAATTTGAAGGCTTATTGAGTGCATAAAGTAAATATTTTATTCATCTTTATGAGACTATTAAAAAACAGTATCTGAATGAATATCTGAATGACTATGAGGAATTTTCAATTTTGACATTCATTAAGTATATAAATATTTCCATGTAAACATAGATCTCATCTTCCAAAAAATGTGCTTCTGAAGACATATACACAAATATCTCCTCTGTGCTCTGTAAGATGGTGTGTGAAGGGTAAGATAACCAATCACCTTTTATTTTGCCAAACATTAACCTGCTTATTTTTCAATGTACTATTCAATGTATTAAGCCATATGTAATCAACTCTAATTAAACAATGAAAGCTTTCTTATTTGATTTGCTATTTGCCTAGTAAAACATCGTAAGAAAATGCAAAATGGGTCTGTGAAAAATACTATGAAGTATCCTTTCTTCACAGAGCATGTGAAATAAACTATCTGGTGAAGCAAGCTGATCCTGTCGCAGTATTAAGAAAATAATAGTTGCATATAGCAGTTTTAAATATTTCTCTAGTTTTGCTATATCAAATTCAATGCATTTGATAAATACAAATAGATGTAACTATTATTAATATAACTGACTGACCAACTAATATAATGATATAATTATGTCATTATAATATAACTGATATAATGAACAACCATTAATTGACCACCCAGTCCAAGCATTAGTATGTAATTAACGATTAGTATTATGTATTGCTGCTTTCTGTCTCTCTCCCTACCCCTCTTTATATTTTATTGCATATATTTTTTTTCAAAAAAATAAGTTGCTTAGTTTTTCTTATTAAATTAGTGAATAAAAGATACTGTAGGTAGTCTTGTGGGACTCTTCTCAACATGATGCTTCCAAGCCCTGTCCATGTTGCTCTGTGCAACTGTATTTCATTAATTTCTCTGCTGTATAACGTTTTATTGTGCTAATATACCACAATTTATGAATATGAATCGTCTCTAGCTCTTTTTTTTTTCCCTAATAAAGGCTGTATTGGCGAGAACAGGTTTTTGCACCAACAGGGAAAACTTTCGGTGTAAATCTGTGAATGGATTTAATGGGAAGGCGGCACGCAAATATTTAGCTTAATGAGATAGTGCCAGATTATTTTCCAACATGGTTGTCCTAATTTACATTCTCACTAGACACATGAGATCATGGTTGCATTATTTGACTTCTTAATTTTGGAGACCTGGGATGTATACAGGTTGCTCCTCATGTTTGTTTTGATTTCTTTTTTTTTTTTTTTTCAACCTTTATTTATTTTTGGGACAGAGAGAGACAGAGCATGAACGGGGGAGGGGCAGAGAGAGAGGGAGACACAGAATCGGAAACAGGCTCCAGGCTCTGAGCCATCAGCCCAGAGCCTGACGCGGGGCTCGAACTCACAGACCGCGAGATCGTGACCTGGCTGAAGTCAGACGCTTAACCGACTGCGCCACCCAGGCGCCCCTTGTTTTGATTTCTATATCCTGGATTAACCCCGATTATCAGCAGCTTCTGTATGCTCATTGGTCTTTCGTGTCTCTTCTTGTGTCACCTGTTTGGCCTACTTTTTTATTGGGCTATTGTTCATACTAATTTCTTTATTGATTTTTTGGGAGTTCTTTATACTCTGCATGCTAAAATTTTGCCATACATACATACATATGTACATACTCTTACATACTCTTGGTTTGTGGATTGTGATGTCTTTCAGTGAACAGGAGTTGGAAAATTTTATTTTGGTCACTTTTTATCAATATTTAGACTGGTCTTTGAGTACCGGTTTTAGTACAAACAGGCCGGAGTTTATTTCTTGCGTCAGGCTAATCACTTTGGGCTTCCAGACTACAGGCAAATAAGGAAGTTTATGAGTTTGCATGCATTAACCAAACAGTGCCTACTTCTAAATCTTCCGGTCAGGATCCTGACACAAGGAAATGAAGAAACCATCGCACAAACAAGCAATATTTGCTTCTCAGTGAATGGCTGCAGGCCAACTCAGAGCTGCCTATGTGCTTACAATCTTGTAATTCTGAGAGACTGATTTATGTTCAGTAGTTGGCATGTCACCTCCATGTAGGTGACTTTTTGGAGTGTGGCCTTTGCACCTTCATGTCAAAACCACACTTACTAATGGAATCTCCGCCGTGAATTTCACGGTGTTCCGAATAAGGCTGTTTGGTGCAGAGTGGCTATAATTTGTCCCAAGACCCTGGCTTCATTCCTGAGCATCACAATTTTTACAGAAATGAATTTTTATTTCATCCATAAAAATATTCTTTAATTCAAATGCTCAGTCAACAATACAATGGGGCCTGGTGTCTGGGTCCACATTTCACTTACTGCAGGTACACGTTCTGATATTGAAGCCCATGGATATTCATTCTCTGAATCACACCTTTTTAAGCTGTTCAAGGCTGAAGTTTAGATACAGTACAAAAGAATTTACATCAAGTTATTGTCGCCAGAAATTTGGCTTGCCAAAAGGAGAGAAAGAAAGGGCATGGGGGAGAGGTATAATGCCCTAATTCTTTCAACACAGCCTCCATCAAGCACTCTTTCTGTGCTCCATACATCTCCACTAAGTTGCCAAAATGTTGGGACAAGGCCAGGGGTCAGCAAAATGTCTCCCTCCCCTTTTTTTTATTACATCAATTTCACTTCATTTATTTCCTACATTAATTTATTGCATATTAATTCACAAGAATTTCCCTTCCTTTGCTTAAAAAAACACATTTAAAACATTTGTCTTTTTTTGTACTACCCCTTCTTAAAGTCAATTTGACAATAAATTATATTTTAAAAAGCTACACGAATGAGTTTGTAGTAGTGAATGCTATAGATTATTGAAGTTCTATTTTACATTCATCACTAACATAAAACCATGAGCCACTTTCCCTCGGGGTAGGGAAGTAGTGCTTTGTTACCTTTCCCGTCGCATACAATGTTCCTTTTTTAACAAGGTTTTGTACCTGGTCCCTGCTCCACCAGGCACTTCCACTCCTGTGCCATTAGAAGCCTCCGGAAGAGACTGAAGATGCCAGGAACTGCAGCAAAGTGAACTTTTTCACCATCAACCATCTTTTTCCTTTCTGTCTGTCTGTCTGTCTGTCTCTCTCTCTCCTGAGTCTTGTACGATGCTTTCATAGAAAACTCTCTGGCCCCCTTTGGCAAGCCTCACCCGGAGTTAGCCTTTATATAGAAACGCCTCAGGTGTCTTGGGACAAAAGATCAAATATTAGAGGGTTACTAAGTGCTGAAGTGGATTTAATGTGTCAGTTAGTACCCGAATGGAAAACTTCAAGTAGACCCCGAAGCCTACAGGCCGGGTAACTGTGAATAGAAGACCTTCGACTGACCCAGTTAGCCAGGCACAAGATCTCAGCTGTACCTTCTGCCTAATTCCCAGCCTCCAATCAGCTTTCATTTTTGCTGATTATATTGCATCATTATTTTTCATTTTTACCTTTTACCTTCTATTTTTACTTCTAATAGCCTAGTTTAAGTCATACCTAGTTTTTGATTAGATTTTACTAATTATTAGCTTGTAACAGTACCTTACGGTATTAGTTTTTGATTAAATTTTACTAATTATTGTCTTGTAGTAATACCTTATGGTATTATAATAATATGATATGATATTATATAATATATGATATAATATAATATAATATAATATAATATAATATATAATATAATCATATGGCCTATCTCTTCCAGGCACTGTTTCCTTTAATCCAGCCTACAATCTATAGCCAGGTTGGTTTCGCTGGCTCTAATCATGGCATTTACCTGTGCTTACAAACCTTCAAATACTACCTACACTTTTCTAAATAATTCCCTAATGTTTCATTCTGATGACGAGATTGAAAGGACTGTGATTTCTCTGTAGAATGACAAGTTGGAGTGCTCCAAAAATGTAAACTGAAATTGAGCGTCTGAAGTACTAGTCTCTGGTTCTTACATCTGTGCTATTAAAATAATTCATTTTTATATTCTTGTGAATTAAATAGTATACACTAATGAAGTCAGTGTGCGCACAACTGTTTTTAATGTTTATTTTTGAGAGAGAGATAGAGACAGAGCATGAGCGGGGGAGGGGCAGAAAGATAGGGAGACACAGAATCAAAGCAGGCTCCAGGCTCTGAGCTGTCAGCACAAAGCCCCACTTGGGGCTCAAACTTACAAACCACGACATCATGATCTGAGCCGAAGTTGGACGCTTAACCGACTGAACCCCTCCCAGGTGTCCCACACAAAACTGTTTTTAAAAAAGACTAATGAAAAGAAAGTGGGACACCTGGGTGGCTTAGTCGGTTGAACTTTGGACTCTTGATTTCAGGACTCAGGTTGTGATGTCGTGATTGTGAGATTGAGTCCAAACTCAGGGCTCCGCACTGAGCGTGGCGCCTGTTTTTTTTTTTTTTTTTTTTTTAAGGTTATTTCTGTATTTTGAGAGAGAGAGAGCTTGCATATGCATACACGTGCATGAGCAGGGGAGGGGCAGAGAGAGAGGGACAAACAGAATCCCAAGCAGAGTCCATCCATGCTGTCAGCACAGAGCCCCCCAGGGTTCATCTCAGGACTGAGAGATCATGACCTGAACTAAGGTCAAGAGCAGGATGCTTAACCAAGTGAGCCATCCAGGCGCCCTTGAAACCTGCTTAATATTATCTGTCTCCCCCTCTCTGCCCCTTCCCTATTCTTGCACTCTTTCTCTCTCAAAATAAATCAATTTATTTTTATTTTTTTTTAATTTTTTTTTCAACGTTTTTATTTATTTTTGGGACAGAGAGAGACAGAGCATAAACGGGGGAGGGGCAGAGAGAGAGGGAGACACAGAATCGGAAACAGGTTCCAGGCTCGGAGCCATCAGCCCAGAGCCTGATGCGGGGCTCGAACTCACGGACCACGAGATCGTGACCTGGCTGAAGTAGGACGCTTAACCGACTGTGCCACCCAGGCGCCCCAAAATAAATCAATTTAAAAAGAAGAAGAAGGAGAAGAAGAAGAGGAAGAAGAAGCAGGAGGAGGAGGAGGAGAAGAGGAAGAAGAAGAAAGAAGGCATTGTAGTGTATCAGCTACACTGAAAAGAACTGTTTAAAATTCCTGGATTTGTGTTCTCTGCTGGAGCCCAGTCACCTGTGTGAGTCTGCTTCAAAAGCTGATCAGATGATTACAAGGTTCTAGTCATTATGATGAGCTGCCTTTTCCTGCAGATTTATGAATGTGTGCCTTCTTGAAAAACAAAAGATCAAGGGTTGTCTTTCCTATGAGGAAATGAATGAAAAGATTACAAACTATTATATATACACACAGGTATAAGACATACCTCATTATCAAATAAGTTCTTGTCCAACTTTAGACTTTAACATAAAACTGAAGTTTTAACTGAGAATGAATCGCTTGTATTTATTGCCACAATATTCTTAATATAATTTATTTTTTGAGATCAAAAAGAAATTTCTCTTTGGTCAGGTATGTGTGACAAAATAGGTCAAATCCAATTTTTGTGGTTTTCGCAATCTTAGTGATTAGTTGTTTTTTAGAGAACTAGTATCTACACACTAAAAGTGTAGAAATCAAATGCATACAACTTGATTTTTACATACTGAAATAAATGTAGTAATCAGCACCAATATAAGAAATGAACCATTACCTATAGCCAAAAAGCCTACTTCCCAGTCACTATTTTCTAGGAAGGGTAATCATTATTCTGATGTCTTACTCTATGGATGTGTTTTACTTTTGCGTGACATTTTTATTAATAGAATCATGTGACATATTCTTGTTTATACACGTGTTCTTTCAAAACTGTATTTTTGACATGTATCATTTTTTATAAGTAGTAATATTTATAAATTTATTTTTGTGTTTCTGGACATTGGTTATCATTAGTATTACTGCTATGAATATCCTGGTTACATGTCTATTGACAAACATATGTACATATTTATGTTTGAATATACATAGGAGAGGAGTGGCTGAATCCCTGGGTATGCATACTTAAGCTGTATTACATACTGCTAAACTGTTCTTGCTAATATATTCTTCACTAGTGTCTAAGAGGGCTGGTTGCTCTACATCTTTGCCAACCCTTGATATTATCTGTTTTATTTTGGTCATTGTGGTTTTGATTTACATTGTCCTAATATGAAATATGAAATATATGAAATATATTTATTACCTTCATGATATTGTCAAGTGTTCAAGTGAAATATGTTTATTACCTTCATGATATTGTCAAAGGGGTTAAGTGTTTTGTCCATTTTTCTATTGAGCTGTTACTCATTTTGTTATTGATTTGTAGATCTTTATGTCTAGATAGGAGACCTTTGCCAGCTATATGAACAGCACATATCTTTCCCCATTCTTGCCTTTCTAGTCTGTTTATGGTACCTTTTGGTAAACTTAGGTTCTTAATTTTAATGGAGTCCAAATTATCATTTTTTCCTTTATTGTTAGCTTTAGTGTCTTATTTAAGAAATCTCTGAATACCTCAATGATGTGAAAATATTTTGGTTTTTTTTCCTAAAATTTTACATATTTACATTGCATATTAAGATTGAAAATCAGTCTAAAATCGAGTTTTTCAAATGAACTGTGGTTGGGCAAGATTAATTTATATTTATTTGGTTATCTAGTTGTCCCAGAACATTTATTTATAATTGTCATTTACTTCAGTGTACCATGGTATGACATTTGTCACAAACCAAATTACCCTGTATTGGTACTTTGGGTCTGTACTCTACTTCATTGCATCTTGTCTATGTATGTGTCCATGTGGCATCATTTTAGTTACCAAAGGTTGTTTTTCTTCATACTTAGCAGTGAAAAATCTCTAGCTTTGCTTTTCTTCAAGATTTTGGTTACATTTGGCATTTTGCAGTTCCAAATTAATTTTGGAACTAGTCAGTACACACAAATGCATGCAAACTTGTTGGGATTTTGATTAAATGTGTGTTGAATCTGTAGAATAATGTAGGATAAATTATAAATTATATTTTAAAAATATTGAGTATGGAAACCCATTAATGTGATCTATCTTTCCATTCATTTAGTTATTTTTAGATTTCCTTAATATTTTGGAGTTTTCACTTTAGAGTTCTTATAAAATTGATTTTACAATTACTGTTAAGTAATAGCATTTTCTTGATAATAATATAAATGATCTCATTTAAGCTTTACTAAGTTTACTTATAAATTAATGACATTGGAGTCTTTTAGTTGGCCTACCTCATAATTTGGGGTTGCATGTTGGCCTTTAGAAGTTGGGGTGATTATCTTCTTCCAAATAGCGCTTACCCTTTTGGGCAGCTACAATAGGACTGATTATTTCAATATAATTAGGAACAAAGCTGTCTAAATTCTGTGTTGTAATGTTGACAATGCTTTATTTACCACCGGATTGCCTCGCCTTAAAGGAAAAGCATCATATTTTAGATGCCCCCCTCTCTTAGCACCAAGATTCTGGTCTCACAATTATCTGATTTTCATTTTTCTAGCCCTGGGAAACTACCAAAACAATAGTCAGTTTCTCTGCCATTTAATAGTAGCCTTCTGACCAGATACTCTGCCTGGATCCCTAGCATTTTGTCTCATATGCAAAATGTACAAATGTCCTGAGGTTACCAGAGACTGCAGCCTGATAGCTTAGCTTTCTTCCTTTCCTGGAAATTTTACTCACAATTTTGGCTTGTCTCAGTAATTCTCAAATGCCTTCAAACAAATGTCCTATCTATCTATTTATCTATCATCTATTATATATTATAGTTTATTGGACTTTTTCTCCTGCCTTCTTTTGGCAGGGTATCTGGTTTGTATATTTACTCCATTATATCTAAACGCCCAGGTCCTTCACTTATATGCATCATTTTTTTTAATATTTCTTTTTCTATTTTGAGAATGAAATCCTGAAATTTTTAAGATTCATTGCTTCTAAAAATATATCAATTTATTGACTTTCATCTAATTTAATTAACCAATGTATTGGAGAAAATAAAGAGAGTTAAAATATGCTCACTACGAAATTGTATACCATAAGTGTATTTTTATACTGTTTTTGTCCTGTAATGTGAAACAACTCAGTCCTTCAGCCAAAGGGGATAATTCTTAATTTCTTTTACTTTTATTTCTAACCATCAGTGGTAACTCAATTGTATTTCAAGCTAATATATGTCCTAACCAAGCATATAACCTGTAATTGCCTCTAATTTCAGTCACCTGAGTATCTGAGTTAGTTGTTTTTGCTTTTCCTATTTTAAGCAGTAAAGACAAAACCTGAAGGAAAATTTTCAGTAACTCCATTCCAAAGATACATGTGTATGTAGAAAATTAACTGCGTAAATCTACAAATGAGTAATCAGTTTTTCAAATAACAACAAAACACATTTAGACATTTTAGACATGCAGAGAGAGAATAATTGTTTTGCAATTGTATTTTAAGAAGACCTGGAGACTTCTTAGTCTCTTCTGAAAGATCTCATATTTCTGAAATGGTACAGAAAGAAGCTCCTATATAATAACATTTACAAAATCAGTTATCAGGTATCTGATAAAATGTGTGTAATTCTTCCCAAACTGAATCAAATAGCCAATAGATTATAAATGCAAATGCAAATGCAAATACAATACAGATTCATCCTTCACAACATCACGTAGGATGGATATGACTTTTCTTCACAACATAATTTCTAAGCAACTGGACACACTGGAAAGTGCCTCTTCCATTATTGGAGAGAATGTGATCAATGTTTCCGAATTTCTTTACTTTGGGAAGTGGAACTTTTCAACTTACATGTTCACTTTTTCCCCTTCTGTCTCTGGGCTGAAGACAGTGATTACAAATCTCTCTCATCCATATACAAAACTTATTAGAGAATATTCCAGTTAGTAATTCTATATTCTTTTTCTAAACCACACTCAGAATCAATCTCATGCTTAATATCATAGCTAACATACCTGAACTCATCTATTGCCCTCTTATCACATTTATTGCCTTGAACAAGCTACATTTGTACTTTCTGTTACCCTTCCCAGAAATGCCTTTCTTCAAGATTTTGCCTGTCTTACTGCATTTTCTCATTCAAATCCCTGCTTCAGTGGTTCTCTCCAGATGTGCCTTCCCTGCCCCACCCAATTTAAACTGGCCAATCCCCTAAACCCTCATGTTTACTATTTCCTTTGGCTCCTTTAATCTCCTTCTAAACAGTTATCAGGAACTGAAATTATGTACCTGTTTATCTGTTTAGTCTTCATCTACCAAACTCTTAATAACAGCCCATGAGCAGGCACCTCATTAATCTTTTTCACTAATGTATTTCTAGCTCCTAGGACCTTTCTTATAATTTCTTTGTTTTCCAAAATGAATGAATAAGTGAAATATCGAAGTACTTTTCTTCTGAGACAAGAATATTGTTCATTCTGAGAAATAATGTAGCAGTTTTGCAATTTTGAAAGTATCATGTCCAGAAATGTCATTTTTACACATATAGATCATTTCAAAGCACTAGTATTTGCCGGCCATATTAGAATATTATAGGTAATTATTAATGAAGTAGAAATATGTGAGAAAGAATTTAATGATTGATTATGTGTTATCTGATAAACTGAAAAGACATTACTATTTCTGAAATTTAGAGTGATTTCTTTAGTACTGGTGAATTACTCTCATTGTTTTCCACCTAAATGCAGTCACTCACCTACTGTCCCCTCATGAACAACTATTTTTCACACATGTACACACCATGCACATACTCAAGCACATGCTCCATAAATATACTCATGCTCATACACACACACACACACACACACACACGCAAACACACACACCCACCCACCCACCCACACACACACAAACCTACTACTATTTCAAACTGGTTCTGGGCTAACTAGAAGATGAAAATCTTGGCCCAAGCCAATATGATTCACAAGTAGCTCAACTATTACTTTACTCTGTCATCATACAAAATCTGTTCAGTTACACTGAGGAAGTTTTGTTGATAGTCATACCCTATGAACTAATACAAAATTTAACTCCTGAGTCAGAATGGCATTTAAAATCTTCTTAGATTGTGAAAAGGCAGATCTCCAGGGGGGAAAAATACTTGAAAAGTGTCCTTTAAGCTTTAAAATAATTAAACATGCTTAATTTTCTTCAGGGATTCTTCACACAGCTGGATCTATGAACATTGGGGTCTTGTCAGTAATATTTCCCACTGTGTCCCCAACTTCCTTAATTGTATATAGGTTTATGTCTGTAGCTCTGAAAATGATCAAACTTGTAAAGTTTAATAATGTAGTGTTACAGCTGGAAATGAGCAAAAGATCACGCTGTAGGAGAGAAAACCAATTCTCAGCACAAATGGTTGTGAAACATATCACCATCGGCAGGCAAAATAGCTAGACTGTGACATTTTGTTGAGGTTTTGCCACCAAAATCAATTGGGCTGGTCATGTGCTCTAGTTGTCAATGCTCAGTCTATAAAAGGAAGAAATTCATCTATGTTTTCTCAATCACCAGCAAGACACAGCAGTAAGTGTCATCTATTATTGAATAGCTTTTCAGAGTTGATCCTCCATTAAAAACAATTTCACAGAAAAAAATGGGGAAGTTAATATTAATGAAAATTGTCATTCAGGTTTATCTCTGAGACAAGAGAAAATATCTATAAATTATCTATAATGTAAAGAGTGTCTTTTTGAAAAGAAAAATTGTTAAGAGGATCAGGGAGGTAGTATTTTTTTCTACATTTAAAAAGTACAATGCACTCTAATGATGTGTCTATTTATGAATGGCATCACATACATTTCAATCTGCTCAGCTATTTCTTAGTTTTAAGTTGGCAGAACAAAATAAAAAAAAAGAAGAAGCTTCAAATAGAAGTTGGTTCTTTCCCTTTAACTTGAAAACATTTCTCTTCAAATTGAAGCTGGAATAATATATTTTAGAAGATATCAAGAACTTGGTCCTTTTGTTTTTCCCAACTGTAGTTTCTGGCTTCCATCTGTAACCTAATGTTCAATCATTTACACAAGAAATGAAAATCTTCATTTTTCCTTCTGTTTCTCCACCTTTGGTAAATGTTTGCCTCCCACAGGGTGTCATTTGAGCCCCAATTAAGTGGGAATGTTTGAAATAAAATTTCTTTCTCAGTCTCTTTTACCTGATATATATTTTTGCTTTCCTCTTCAAATTCCTTTCAGTTTCATGGAGAAGCCCAACATTTCCCTGTAAAACAATTGGCTACATGTTTTCTACAAGATGTCGATGCTGTGCTCTGAACGGCGTCGGGGTAGAATGTCTCAATTAACCCACTGCTATATGAGATGAATAATGTCATTTTTATTTAAAAGCTGATTGCAATGAGAAGACTGTGCCATTTATATTAACAGTCGCTTTCATTCATCACTAAATTATGGTATAATGTAAAAAAATCTCAAATAGCCAATATTATCTAATTGACTTCTGCTTTTAGAAGTAGTATGGACTAGATATTCTGCTTCAAAACATCCTCATTCTGGATAAATTACAACAAACATAATTTGAAACATCTTGTTAAGTTCACAAAATATTAAGGAAAACACCCAAGGAATAATAAAATAAAAAAAGTGTGAGCTGAATCAGTGTTAACAACATAAACCACCCCCCCCCTTTTTTTTCCTGGAGATAGATGAGGGGTGAAATGTCTTACAAATAACTTAACAGATTTGACAGGGGAAGACTCCTCCCTCAGAGAAAGGCTACAAATAAAGGGTTTCAAATATAACTGTGAGCAAGGGATTCCCCCCAAAAACATCTGTGTTTTAGCTCCAGATTAAAATGATCTCTCCTGAGATTTTGTAATGAAGGGCTGCCTCAGTTGGGCCTAGAATTTTTAAAAATATTTTTGATGTTTATTTGTTTTTGACAGAGAGAGAGAGAGAGAGAGAGAGAGAGAGAGAGAGAGAGAGAAAGTGGGGGAGGGGCAGAGAGAGAGGGTTACACAGAACCTGAAGCAGGTTCCAGGCTCCCAGCTGTCAGCACAGAGCTGGAAGTGGGGATTGAACTCACAAACCTCCAGTCGCTTAAATGACTAAGCCACCCAGGCACCCTGGGCCTAGGATTTAAAGTTGTTTTGTCCACATGGTTAGAAGACCTCTAGGTAAAAAAAATAGAGTAAAGGATTCTTTGGTACATGCAGAGGTAAGTTCAAAATTTCTCGATGAAAATCTCTTCAAATGAAGATCCTCAAGCTAATATTTAGGCAAAATAAACTCAATAGAAAGAATTAAAAAGCAAAGAAGTAAGTCAATATGAGTGAATATAAGAAAAAAAAATCTCAAGGATTTCAGAAGGAATTATTAGAGATAAAATAAAATTAATCAATTTTATAAGTTATTAAGAAATAAAATATAAACTTGAAACAAAATAATCATGCAGAAAGGCTACTAATGATATCTGGAAATACTTAAAAATGGACAAAGGAACTTACAGAAATTGAAAACATGATAACTGAAATAAAAAGCAATTGATAAATAATGTAGCAGATTTTGTGATAGGTTATAAAAATTAATGAACCACAAGATATATCTATGAAATTATACACAGTGCACTATAGAGGCATAAGAAGAGATAGAAAGCATGAAGGAGACTTTGAGACATCCATAGACTAAAACAAGAAAATTTAATACTTTTTTTAAAACAGAGTGCCAAGAAAGAAGGTAAGGGTATAGTATGAGGATAGAATGCTTGAAAATGTTCCAGAAAAAAAATGAAAGATTTGAAAGCTTGAGTTCATATAATTCAGTGAATTTTCACAATAATGAAAAAAACCTTGTCTTATTATATTGAGAATGAAGAGCACTCAGAGAAAATATTAAATTTAGGAAGAAAAAAAGGACATCACATGTGAAAGAATCAGAGAGGGGCACTTGGGTGGCTCAGTCGGTTAAGCATCCACTTCGGCTCAGGTCATGATCTCATGGTTCATGAGTTGAAGCCCCACATTGGGCTCTGTGCTGACAGTTCAGAGCCTGGAGCCTGCTTCAGATTCTGCATCTCCCTGTCTCTGTCCCTCCCCCATTTGCTCTGTGTCTCTCTCTCTTAAAAATAAACATTAAAAAAAATTTTTTAAAAGAATCACAGAGAAAACTAGGATGTGTTGGGATAATGAACTCAAAATAATAGGAAGTAGAACTACCATCTTGGAACTTTGTACTCAACAAAACTATCTTTCAGTAATGAATGGGAAAAATAAACCAGGAGGAAAAAATTACGAAGGAATAAGGATATGTCCAAATTCAATAGAAAAAGAAGAAAGAAAAGTCATAGAAAAATCAAAATAAATATGAAACATAAATACAGTATGCAAAAGATATGAACAGCCATTTGATGGAAGAAGAGGTATGAATGGTCAATAAAGACATGAAAAATGCCCATCCCCGTTAGTAACCTGGGAAATACTCACTAAATGAAACATGATTTTACATTCAACAAAAGGTAGTGTATCTGGAAAGTACCAAGTATGCAGCTATTTGTGGAGGTATATTGGTATTAACACTTTTGAAGACAGTGTAACACTAAGTAATTTGAAAGATATGCATACTTGTGACCAAGTATTTTCTTTTTCTTTTTTTTTGTAATGTTTATTTATTTATTTTTGAGAAAGGGAGAGAGACAGTGCTAGCGGGAGAGGCACATTAAAAAAATAAGTAATACTTTTAGCTTGTTAAAAAAAAATAACATAAAAAGATACAGAAAGGTTTCACAGGCAGCTCCCACCCCTCCATCATTCATAGTCCTACTCCCAACATACAGGTAAACATTTTTCCCGGTTTCTTATTTCCTTATCAGCTTACCCATCACACGTAGTCTTTTAAACCGAATTTTTTTTTTTCGGGTAGTTTTAGCTATACAGCAAAATTGATCAGAAACTACAGAGTTCCCGCATATCTCCCGGCCCCCTGTATGCCAAGTACTCATGGCTTCCCCCAAAGATTTGCACCCCCAGTGCACCCCCGGCCCCCTGTATGCCAAGTACCCAGGCACCCCCCCAAAGATTTACAATTCAGAAGAGTACCAAAGACAGTCTCACAGAAATAGGCATCGGTTTGGGGCACCTGGGTGGCTCAGTCGGTTAAGTGTCTGACTTCTGCTCAGGTGATGATCCCACAGCAGTTTCTGGGCCCGAGTCCTGCGTCAGACTCTGTGCTGCCAGGGCAGAGCCTGGAGCCTTCTTTGGATTCTGTGTCTCTGTCTCTCTCTCTGCCCCTCCCCAGCTCATACTCTGTCTCTGTCTCTCAAAAATAAAACATTAAAAAAAAAAAAAAAAAAAGAAATGGGCATCCGGAGGCATTTGCAGTCTATTACTGCAGTACTGATTTTAATGCAAAAACTTGAGACAACCCATCTGTTTGGACTTGGCATTGACATGCTCAGTGCAGTATTATATTGCAGTAGCAGTAGATAAAAGAGAGGTAGAGATAGCAATAAGTGTGGAATCCCCAAACATAATTATTAGGAGCACATCGGAAGTCACAGAGAAGTACATAAAATGTATACACTATTTATCTATAAATGTATACACCTGTATATTTTACATAATTTAATAACACATTGCTTTGGCATATTTCAATATGTGGACAAATTATAGTGAAAAGCAAAGAAAATATAAACAGAGAAATCAGAGAAGCAATTAACATCAATGGAAGAGTAGCTCCAGTAAAGTAGTAGAATCCAACAAGTAGCAAACCAGCTTCCTTAAAATTATTGACAATATTACATGCTTAAAACCAGTGGTTACTTAAAAAAAAAAAAAAGGTGAGTGGTTGGTGCATATGCTATGTTTTGGTCTATTATACTTCATACTTATATAAAATATAGTTTTCTTCACATATGAATATTTCTTTCTTAATGTATTAAGTAATTTGATCAAATATTTATTACTTTAACTTAAATTTGGTATACGGTGCTTGACAATTAGCCCTAAAAATCAAAAGCCATAGGTGACTTTAGAATTATAATATTAAAGTTTGCCTTCAGTTAATTATAATCCTAAAATTACAAATGACGTTACAAATACTATTCCTATCTAGTGTATGTTGTATTTTTTTATTTAGAATAAGTCTTGTTTCCCAGAAGAATTTTTGTTGTGGGCTGAATTTACAATGTGTGATACATTATAGAGCATGAATAAATTATCAGTAAATACCATCATAGGGAAAATGTTGGGCCAAACTGACTCCCCAGATTTCTTATACATAAGTCTCAAAGAAAGTAATAAGTCTCAGTGTAGATGGTACTACTTTATCTTATTTACACTTTCTTATGTGTTTTTTCCTTTTATTTTTTAACCTGTTACAGCAAATACTCGCCCCCCCCCGCCAAGAAGAGACAAGACACATGCACTTGGGGAATCAGAAAAGACTGTTTATTGAGCACCTGTGTGGGCCCAGCGGAGTCACCTCCAAAGGCTGAGCCCCAAACCTTGGCATTGACCTCCTTTTATGGCTGGGATAGTAGGGGGTTGAGAGACAAAAGAAAAAGGGTAGGGGGCACTTACCAGTGGTGCTATCCCAGCAGTTGGTGGACACAGGAGGCAAGCAAGATTACAGAAGCCAAAAGTATGCAAGGGGAGTATCCAGCCTTGGGCATCTGGCTGGCCCCTTTTATCTTGTTTTTTTTTTTTTACTAGCTTTTCTTCTCAAACCCTTTGCCAATTTCCAGAGGTTCAAATGTATAGTCAAAATTATAAGAGTCTCAACAAAATCATTCCCTTTAACTGAACTTTAATTTTGAGCAAATGAAATTATGTTAATTCCCAAAACATTGGGAACTTGGTATTATCCTCCTGGTTTTATGTGTATGGAAACCAAGGTTCAGAGAGGTTAAGTAAACTGTCTAGGATCACACAGATAATAAATGATGGAACAGGGATTCAAACTCACACTTGACTATCATACTATATGTTATTCTCCAAAACATGATGCCAAAAGAGGAATTTTTGTCTATATTTACATAAATATATATATATAATATTTGATTATATATATATATGAACATAGATTTCTAAATGAATATATGACTTAAAACATTTTTATCATGGACAGAATTTGCATATGTTACATCTATGCTTTCCATTCTACATTTTGAATGGTTTAAAGAAACATTTTCAGTATTACCTTATTCAAATTAGTATTTATTACAGCAATTTCCAACTACATTGGTCTAATATTTCCAGTTCTTGGATACATACTGTTAAAATTGTTCTTAGGAATGACTTTTCCATTTTCTCCAGAGTTACTATAAAGTAAATCTGAATTCTGAGTAGTGTTGGTATAATTTAGCAGAACTCTTCTAGACTATGGAAGACCTGCCTTCAAAGGGTTGGCAGGGGTTCCCTATATAATCTTGTCATTTAAAAAAATCTGATAATATACATGGTGACCTCCATTCATGAATTTGAAGTAATACTCTTTTGCCTAAAAGACAATGTATTCTTATTACTAGATGATCTCAAACGCTAGGAACCTTTTGATATTAGTTCATTTTGAGACAGTTTAGGAAAAGCAAGAGAGACTTAACTCATATAAACCCGCCAGTCTGAGGCAAGTGTTAAAAGTTTCCACACATGAAGACAAGTACCTCCTTCTGGGAAAGTGAACAAACAAGAGATAACAGCCCTTAGGGAGTAATGGTTGTCGGGGCAAAATTAGAAGTAACAATTCAAAGCCCGCTTGCACAAGTATTTCTATTTCTTAGGAGCCCCAAAAGAATGTTGACCATGGAGAAAGGCATCCTGTGATTGTCTGGGGTCCACTGAAAATTAATGACCACAAGATAATGACCGTGGGACTGAAGGATGCTTCCCCATTCCCAGTCCCTCACCCTTTGGAAAAGTGCCTAGATAAGCCTTGCACACTACCCCTTTGGGGAGCGAAATTCCTCTTTCTTGTTGGCTCCCTTGTTTGCAGCCTATCTCTAATAAACTACTCCTGCTTTCCTTCTCTTGAGTTCAGTGTTCATTTCTGTGACTCAAGAACCAGGTCTTGCAGTCTGGTAACAATTTTATTTTGAAACAGAAACGTGTATTTTATCAAGGTGTAATAACTATTAGAATGTAGCTAATGCTGAATGACACATCAAAGATGATAATGGACTACTAGCCAGAAGTATGGTGTTACTTCATAAATTGATATAAGCTTTTGTGATTAGCAGATTATTTAAAAAGCAAAAACTATGAAGAAGAAAACTCATTGTATGACTATAAAGAACAAAAGCCTATTAAGGGATCACTTGAAAATAGTAAAATTGATTCCTTCTTTACTTTTAGAGACATTAATTCAATAGAGTTTTACTTAACATTTGTTTTAGGGATAGAACTATTCTCTAAATATAAGTACTCTCTCTGTGTATATGCATTCTCTAGGTAATATAAAATCTCAATCTTCAAATTTAACTTCATTGAGGAGACAAGACCTACAGAGGTCAAATGTGGGGATTAGATAAACATACAGTCAACAATAGCATACACTGTTTTTAAGAACTGTGAAAAATTGAGGGGCACCTGGGTGGCTCCGTCAGTTAAGTGACCAACTTTGGCTCAGGTCATGATCTCACAGTTTGTGAGTTCTAGCCTCACATCAAGCTCTGTGCTGACAGCTCAGAGCCTGGAGGCTGCTTTAGATTCTGTGTCTCCCCCTCCCACTGTCCCTCCCCCCGCCATTAAAAATAAATAAACATTAAAAAAAAACAATTGTGAAAAATGGAGTAGATAGAGAGAAAATTGGTGAAATCCAAAATTCAGTCAAAAGGTTTGGAATGAATGTCATGTGGTATCTAATCTTCTTCTGAGACCCCAAGGTTCTTGTTCCCAGGAAGGAGGCCCATTTTCTCAATTAGATGAAGTTAAAAGTTGTATTTGCTATGCTATGACTGTGTCTGCTTTCCCATCTTGTTGACTTATTTATGTAAAACAATTTACATATATTTAAATTATATAAGCTTTTTATTATATGTAAAGGAACAAAAGCTTCATTTGAGTCATTCTTACCCTGTATTTATTAAACAATATTCAGCCCGGTGAGTCAATGCTGAGGAAGCTGTATGTCCAAATCAGAAGTGCAGGGCTTACTAACAACCGAGGGAAAGAGGGAAGCTGAGTACAACACAGGTGTGAAACCAGGAATGGGCCCAGAGGAAATGTTACTTGGAAAAAATGTTCATCTGTAAAGAGGAAAAGGGATTGCTTTTGTTCTTTGGTTTTATGTGACATTTTGCAAATACAAATTACTCTCTTTTGCACTGTGTATTTGTATGTGAAACACATGAAATGCCCATGCCTGGATCAAAGGCTTTTGCATTTTGACCATAGTTTCTGCCTGCAGGCGATCTGCCCCCTTGTCACCACTCACTGCAAAGGTCAACCTGCCTGGTCACATAGTGGCCCAGTAGATACTGAACCCACAGCCAGGCAGTGACTCTGGGAAGGGGCTTTTGACCGAGATGACCGAAAGCTACAGAGGATGCTCTCCCATTTTCTTTTGTCTACTGGCTCATATATTCAAGAGTATGGTGAAAATATACCAGCAATCTTTTGAAAATACCTGATGACTATAAAAGAGTGTAGAAATGACCAAAATGAGCCAGTTATTTTATGAGGCTGATACGTTACCTACTGTGCTAACAAGGCACCTTGAACTTGTTATTTTAAAGGGAACAGTTCACTGAGTAGATGAAAGTAATTAGGAAATACAGAGTGTTTTATTTTTTTTTTGTTTTTTTCAACGTTTATTTATTTTTTGGGGGACAGAGAGAGACAGAGCATGAACGGGGGAGGGGCAGAGAGAGAGGGAGACACAGAATCGGAAACAGGCTCCAGGCTCTGAGCCATCAGCCCAGAGCCTGACGCGGGGCTCAAACTCACGGACCGCGAGATCGTGACCTGGCTGAAGTCGGACGCTTAACCGACTGCGCCACGCAGGCGCCCCCACAGAGTGTTTTAAAAGATTGTTACGTTCATCAAACAAAAGTAAGCCAATGAAAAGGTTTTGTAGTTTCAGATTTTTGATTTGTCTATTCATTTTTTAAAATCTCTGCCTATTTTGTATTAAATTCCTGAATATTTTATTTTGAGTGAGGGAGTAGTTTATATATTTTTTTAACAGATTGTCTTCTTTGTGAGAATTCTTTATATATTCCAGAAAAAGTGCATTGCAAGATACAGATTTTAAAAGTACATACTCTCAGGTATGACGCTGAGCCTGAGTCGCTCGCTCAGTTAAGTGTCCAACTCTTGGTTTTGGCTCAGGTCATGATCTCAAGGTCCGTGAGATTGAGCCCTGCGTTGGGCTCTGTGCTGACAGTGCAAAGCCTGTTTGGGATTCTCTCTCTCCTCTCTTTCTGCCCCCGCCCCCACCTGAAAATAAACAAACATTAAACAAACAAACAAACAAACAAACAGACAGACAAACTATGTACTCCCAGGGTGTGGTTTGCCTTTTCAAATTCACTATAGTGTCTTTGGGTGACCAAAGTTCTGATTTTGATGAACTCTAATTTTTTTTATCTTATAGTATTTTTTTGTGCTGTATTTAAAATTTAAGAAATTCAAATCCATCCAATTTCCCCCTTTGTTTTCTTCTAAAATTTTGTATTGTTAGCCTTTATCTCTTTGAAGTAATTTATATATGTGGTATATTTGATATGTAATTATGGTTTTAGTTACATTTCTCACATTTAATAAAGACATTGAGCATTTTTATATGCTGCTTGTCAAGTTGCATCTCTTCTTTTACTATTACTTTCCCCCTTTTTTTGCCATTGGATAATTTATATTTTTGTTACTCAGTTGTAGAAGTTTTTTTATAAATTCAGATACCAGACTTTGTTCATGTTTTGGGGGGGATGAATATTTCTGTCTGGTCTGTCTTACACATTTTTTTCTAATTTTTACTTTCTTAATTTGATGCAGATTTTTCTACGATGTTGATGAAGTCTAATATATATATATATATATATATATATATATACACATCCATATCTGTCTATTTATCTATCTACATCTATATGTATGTATATATACCTATAAACAGATACACACACACACACACACACACACACAAAGTTGTTGCATTTTGAAAAATGACCAAAGCAAAAACAAAACAAAACAAAATCTCTTGTCTCCAAAGTCATGTAGCTAGGTGCTTATGTTTTTCTCTAAAATTTCTATGTTTAGAGCTTTTATCTTTAAATCTATGATCCATATTTAATCAAATGTTCTGCATCTCATATAAGATAGGAGTCCAATTTCTCTCCATTTATTTTTCCCATGTGGATATACAATTTCTGTAGCAAACTTTGTTGAAAAAAATTTGTTCCCCTATTTAACTAAAGTGATGCCCTATTTAAAGTCAAATGTCTGTATAAATATGAATGTGTGTTTGAGCTATTTAGTTACAGTGAATTTTTTTGTCAATATGTATGCCAGTACCATACTATTTTATAGCTTTGTAGTAATTTTTCAGTCAGATAATATAAACTTTCCAAACTTATTTTTCAGGATAACTTTGGTTAATCCACATCTTTTAATTCCATATAAATTTTAGAACTTTCTCATCAATTTCTATAAAAAAGGTAGTCTAGTGTTTTGATTTAGATTGCATTGAATTTATAGGCCTATTTGGATAAAATCGACATCTTAACAATATTGACTATTCCATATATAAGTTCAATTACTTAGATTATATTTAATTAGGTCAGCAATCTTTTATATGCTTTAATGATGTGGCACTGCATATCTATTATTAAATTTATCGAACGGCATTTTATGTTTATGAGTGTTATTTTAAATGGTATTTCTCCTTCAGTTCCTTTTACATTTATTTACTGCTGGTATTTATTAACCTTGTATCATGAAACCTTGCCAGATGTATTCACTAGCTCTAATAATTGTTTTTAGGGTCCTCAGAATTATCTGTGTGAATAATCATGTCAGTTGCAAATCAGTTTTACCTCTTCCTCTTCAGCTTTCATTCTTTCCTTATTGCGTGAGAGTATATTCAGTATATTGCAGGATAGAAGTGGTGGAAATGGGGATCCTTTCCTTTTCCCTGATCTCTCTAGGAAAGGTTAGGAAAAGTTTCAATAGTTCAATATTAAGTATTACTTTTTTCTTTAAGTGTTTATTTATTTGAGAGAGACAGAGAGAGCACAAGCAGGGGAGGGGCAGAGAGAGAGAGAGAGAGAGAATCCCAAGCACACTTTCCACCACCAGCACGGAGCCCAACGTGGGCTTGAACCCATGACCTGTGAGATCATGACCTGAGCCAAAATCAAGAGTTGGACGCTCAACCAACTGAGCTACAGTATTAAGTATTACTATTAAGTATTACTTTTAACTGTGGGCTTTTTATAAATGCTTTTTTACCAGATTGTGGAAGTCTCTTTATATTCTGACTTGATAATAATTTTTTATCTGTTGAATTTTGCCATATGGTTTTATAGCATGTATTGAAGGAAACACAGGTTTTTATCCTTTATTCTTTTTATGGTAAAATATACGGATTGATTTTCAAATGTTAAATAAACCTTGAATTGTTGGGATAAAAGTTCTTGTTCATAGTATATTAAATATATACTACTTATATTTATATTAATTATATATATTAATTTTTTAATATTTTTAAATATTGCTGGATTTGATGTGCTAATATTCTTTTGAGCAATTTTACGTTTATATTTATGAGAGATATTCTGTATGTTTTAATATACTTTTATTATCTCTGTGTTTTTTGTTCATTTTGTTATATCTTGTTAATTTTAGTGTTAGAGGGATGCTGGTCTCATTAAACATGTTTGGAGCTCTTCCTTCCTCTTTTGCCTTCTTGGAAGAGTTTGTATGGTGTTTGTTGGTGAGTTTTTGGTAGAAGTCATCAATGAAATCATCAATGAAGCCACCTGGGCCTATCATTTACTTAGCTGAAAGAATTTTTATAACATATTACATTTCCCTAATGTGTCCAATAATGTTTTCATTTTCTTTCTTTTTTTTTTAATGTTTATTTATTTTTGAGAGAGTGTGTGATTAGGGAAGGGGCGGAGAGAGGGAGACACAGAACCCGAAGCAGGCTACAAGCTCTGAGCTGTCAGCACAGAGCCCGACACAGGTCTCAAGCTCATGAACCATGAAATCATGACCTGAGCCGAAGTTGGACACTCAACCGACTGAGCCACCCAGGCGCCTCTGTTTTCATTTTCTCTTTAATTTTGTATCAGTTTGGGTACAGTGTGGTTTTCGAGGAATTTTTTTCTTATTTTATTTAATTTGTCAAATTTATTAGCTAACAGTCATAAAGTTTCATATTGTCCTTTTATTGTCTGCAGTATCTATCTCAGTTCTTAAGCTTTTATTTGTAAGGTTAGTAATTTCTAATTTGGCTAGGTGGGAGTGCATCATTTTTATTACTCTTCCATGAAAGCATTTTTGGTTTTGTTAATTTTTCTCTATTAATCTTTATTAATATCTCTATTACTCATCTGTTCACTGATTCCTTTTTTAAGTCTATTTATTTATTTATTTTGAGATAGAGAGAGACAGAGAGAGAGAGAGTGCTGGCAGGAGAGGGGCAGAGAGGGAATCCCAAGCAGGCTCTGCAATGGCAGCACAGAGCCAGAGGCAGGGCTCGAACTCACAAACCTGAGCCCAAACCAAGAGTTGGATGCTACACTGACTGAGACACCCAGGGGCACCCTATTCACTGATTCTTATTATTTTTTATGATTATTTATTTTTGAGAGACAAGAGAGAGAAAGAGAACACAGCAGGGAAGGGACAGAGAGAGAGGAAGATACAGAATCTGAAGCAGGCTCCAGGCTCCAAGCTGTCAGCACAGAGCCTGACATGATGCTTGAACCCAGGAATCATGAGATCATGACCTGAGCCAAAGTCAGAGGCTTAACTCACTGAGCCACCCAGGTGCCCCCACTGATTTTTACACTTATCTTTATTTTTTTCTTTTTTCTATGTTTTCAGTTTTTGCTTTGCACATGTGCGGCTAAAGCCATACATATATCCCAAAGCACTGCTTTTCCTGTATCTTGCAAATTATGAAATTGTATTTTCAATATCATTTAATTAAAAACATTGTCTAGTTTATTTTGTGGTTTTCTCATTATTATAGATTTCTTGGAAGTATTTTGTTTTATTTCCAAATATTTGATGTTTTCCTGGATATCATAAAATTATTGATTTCTGATTTCACTTCATGATGGTCAGAATATCTGTATGATTCTGTATGATTTTAATCTTTAAAATTTATGGATATCTGTTTTATTGCCTGTCTGTGGGCTTTCTTGGTGGATACACTATGTGCTGCTGGAAAAAATATTCTGTACTTCTAGGACATACTGTCCTGAAGTATTAGTTTGGGCAAGGTGGTTAGTCATTTTGTTTAGATCATTTCTGTCTTAATGATCATTTTTCTTTCAACTACTGAGAATACGGTGCTAAAACTCCCACCACAATTGTAAAGTGAACCAAATTAAATTCTTTTAATTGTGTACTTTTTTAAAAATGTGTTTTGAAGTTATTTTTTAAGACACATACACTTTATGGTTTTATGTTTTGATGAAAAATCTCTTTTTATCATTACAAACTGTTCCTTAATTGATATCACAATATACTTGGTCTTGGATCTATTTTATCTAATATTAATGTAGGCAACACTTACACAGAAAAGCCTTATTATCCTGCTTGAATGCTGTACACTTCCATCAATTTTCTTTCAACCTCCTCATGCATTTATATTTAAAAAGTCAATTTATTTAGAAACCATATTGATTGGTCTTTATGTGTGTGTGTGTGTGTGTGTGTGTGTGTGTGTGTGTGTGTATATAATTCATTCTGTCAGGCTCTGCCTTCTAGTTGTGTTTCCATTAACACTGAATGTGATTATCAATAAAGTTGGATTTTATTCTGCCATTTAATTATTGGTTTCATTTGCGTCTCTTTTTATTTCAACTATTTACTTTATTATTAATAAAATAAATTGTTTATGATTATTTCTTACTAACTTATTTCGTTTCTTTTAACTCCTTTCTATAAATTCCTGAGTTGAATAATCAAGATCATTTGTTTTCAATTTTTAATTATTCTTGATAGATACTTAACTTAGGATTTAAATAATGGAGTATCCTTGAAGACATTTGCTATCTTGGTAATTACATTTGGAATTACAGTATATCTAGGCCCTTTATAGCACTCAATTGTATCTAGTATAAGATCTCATGATGAATTTAAAGGACTTTGTCAGAATTATACACAAAACCAATGAGTTTGGAATAATAAGATGACAAATTCAGTATATTATCCTCTGGGCATGAAGAGAAACAGCAATAATTAATTGTAGGCACAATATTTTAAGCATCACTTTTTATGCTATTTTACAGAATATGTCCATTAAAGCCACTGGCTTGCCCTACTTACTAATTGTCTGCCCTCCATGATTTATTTTTTTCCTCTCTCCTTTTTTTCTTCTTCTCAGCTCTTACATCATTTAAATACTCAGTGATTAGTGCCATCATCAACTCTTTTTCTTCCAACATGTTGATTTAATTTAGCATGTGCAGTTCACAGCTGCATGGTTATTGATAAAATTTTGAAAAACAAGGACAGGTTTATTTTAGTACTATACAACTGATAGACACTTTACAGTTTTATGTGTTTCCATTGCAAATAAACTGCCAACAATCTTATTTTTCAGTTGCATTCATATTTCTTCTACCCACAGCGTGTTTAACATTCTAAAACTCACCTAAATGGTATCTTCCCCTAAAAGTTTTACTTCTGAAGTTAAAAAATAGCATAGAAAACTCTGCTGGATTATGCACATTATTTAGTGACAACTTATTTTTATCAGATACATGACAGAATAATCTGTTCCCTTTTTATGTGTTATTTGCTTGTATATTAATATTCTATAAGGTATTGCTATCAATACCTTCCCAATTCATGAGTTCTAAAAATTACATAGATATGATTTCATCACTTCAGTAATTTCAAGAAGTAAACAAGGAAAGGTGATATTTATGCTTTATGACTGTATAAAAAACAATGGCTAACTTCCTAGAATAAGCAGGTTGGTGAATGAAAATAAAGACTAATTATTCTGACTTCTTGACATCAGAAAGTGCATCATTATTAAAATAAAATGGTTATTCTGCGTTGACTTCTTTTCAAAATACATTTTGTGATATTCCAAGCTTGGAGGCAGTTATAGAACGAATTAGAGAAAAAGATCAAGTAAATTGGGAATTCAGAATTTCTCAGCTTTCACTCACATCCACATTTAAATCTCTCTGAATGTTTTTCTTTTACTTCAACAAATGAGAAAGTGTGTCAACCAAGTAATTCATGCATAACATTTTCTGTTGCCTTCACTTATTAATAGAAAACTGCATTTAGATATCACTTAAGTTTTGCTGTGACCAATAATAGAAAATCAATGCAAAAGCATACATAAAATAGAATAACACCAAAATCAAGATCTTATGTAGATTTCTAAAGTGCATTTATTCTGGGGCGCCTGGGTGGCTCAGTTGGCTGAGCTTCTGACTCTTGGTTTCCGCTAAGGTCATGATCTCACTATTGGTGACATTGAACGGGGCAACAGATCAGCACAGAGCCTGCTTGGGATTCTTTCTCCTTCTCTCTCTGCCTCTGCCCCACTCACTTGCATGTATGTGCACACACTGTCTCTCTGTCTCTCTCTCTGTCTCTCTCTCTTGTTCTCTTAAAGTAATAAATAAACTTAAAAAATAAAGTATATTTATTTTCTGTTTTCTTAAGGTTATTAACACCAATTAAGGAAAAACTATAGACAAAAATAGAAATATCACAAAGCAAAAAAGAAATAACGGAAACCAGCACTACGTTTTCTATATTCTGAGCATATTACCTAAATAATAATAATAAATATTAATTTAATCTTTACCTATTCCTCACAAAAACCAATGCATAGGTACATGCCTATTTTACAAATGATGGTAGAATTAATTTCATAGAGGTTAAGTGTTGTTCAGGTCACATTATTGAAGGTGATGGAATCAGGATTCAAAACAAGTCTTTCTGTGTCCAGTCCATGATGTTTCCACAGTACAGTAAGGGAAAGGGAAGAAGAGGTATTGGATGGAAAGAAAGACAGATAAAGGGTACAAGTAAAGCACAAACTGCAGTGCCAGCCAATTTTACGTACAATAATTCATTATTTTCAATTTAGTTTTGTGTTGGCACTTCCATTGATTTTCAACAAATTCAAAAACTGAAATTCAAGAATTAATAGTTGTGTCCTGGGTCCAACCGTTGGGACAGGGTGGAGCTAAGGTTCAAAAGCAGATATTTCTGCTCCTGTATCTTGACGTCTTTTTTTCCTCTAAATTCAAGACTCACATACCAATTAAAACTCTATAATGCCTCATGTGGTTCAACATAAATATGTCTTAAACCATCTCCACATCTGAAAACTCTCACCGTCCTCACTGTGTTTTCCCTAGTTTGGCGAATCTTATCATTATTTACCCGGTGACACAAAATGTGAGCTGCACATGAATTTCATGCCTATAAGTTATATATATATTTTTTATTTGAGTATAGTTGACACACAATGTTACATTAGTTTCAGGTGTGCAACTTAGTGATGCAACAAGTTTATAAATTATGCTCACCACAAAAGTACCCTATTTTCATAATGTCACCCTGAGAAGATAATATAAAATGTGAATCCAGGCCCCTCTTGAATCCTATAAAATATGTCTTACCTTTCTACAAACAGAGAAAAATATGTTAAGGCACATAATTACTATACACAAAAGTAATAACACTAATAATATGCTAACACTTATAAATTGTTTGTTGTGTGCCAGATACTGTACTTTAAGAGTTTTATTTCAATAATTTTCATATTACAGTAAAACCTTGGTTTGTAAGCATAATTTGTCCTGGAAACATGCTTCTAATCCAAAGCACTTGTATATCAAAGCAAATTTCCCCATAAGAAGTAATGGAAATGCAGATGATTCTTTTCACAACCCAAAAATATTCTTATAAAAATGATTTCAATACTGTAATATAATACAAAATAATAAAGGAAATACAAAATATAAAGAAAAGTAAGCAAATTAACCTGCACTTACCTTGGAAAACCTTCATGGCTGGTGTGATGAAGACAAGAGTGAGGAAGCTTATTGTGTAGAATGACTTTCACTATCAGTAACAGAATCACTGCTATCTATTGGCTCAATGGAATCTTTTTCCTTTTGTACAACTTTAACAAGGAACCTATCCAATGACACCTGCTTTTGCCTCTTTTGGAGGATTTTATGTATCTGTGACATTGCATTGACAACAACCCACAATCCCACAGTGAGAGAAGAACTAATTGTGATCACGTGACATTCAGTGTCACATACTACTTGTATTGCGAGACATCGCTCATTTATCAAGTAAAAAGTTGTTAAAAATGTTTGCTCATCTTGCAGAACACTCACAGAACAAGTTACTCACAATCCAAAGTTCTACTGTATTACTATTTTGCAGATAAGGAAACTGAGATAAGATTGAGTTTAAGTAGTTTGCTCAAAGACAAACTTCCTAGGAGGTGAGTGGTCAAGATCAAAATCCAAGCCATTAGCCTCAAAAGCCTATGGTTTAGCCTCTATGCCATACTGATTTAGTGATTCGAAACAGGTTAGGTTGACAAAATGGCCCATTCTAGTTCCAGGAGTATAAGAATGTGGAGTCTATTTCTTTTGAACTTAATATACTGAGTAGAGGACCAGGGAAAAAGTCAATATAACTACAGAGTGAGCGCTTGTGTGGCTTTAGGGAAGCTGCTAAATGTTTCCTAGTTAGCAGTGTCATCATATGTAATATGAGAGATTTGGTCCGATAACCTTTATGGTACCTCTGTGTACGAAAATTCTGTATTAAATAAATATATTAAGTCTATTATTTTCTTAAATCAGTCAATACAGGCATGCATCAGAGATATTATGAGTTCCATGCCTGCCAGACCACCACCATAAAGCAAAATCACAAAAATAAGCACCTCAAACGAATGCTTTGGTTTCCTAGGGCATGTGAAACCTATGATTATACTATTAGGCGTGCAATAGCATTAAGTCCAAAAAAACAATGTAAATGCCTTAGTTAAAAAAATACTTTATTGCTAAAAAGTGCCAACCGTCATCTGAGCTCAGCGAGTTGTAACTTCCACTGGTGGAGGGGCTTGGCTCCATGGTGATGGCTGCCGACTGATCATGGCAGTGCTTGCCGAAGGATGAGAGACTCATTTTCTTAAAATGAGACAACAATGAAGTTTGCTGCATCGATTGACTCTTCTCATGAGTAATTTCTCTACAGCGTGAGATGCTATTTGATGGCATTTTACGCACAGTAGAACCTCTTTCAAAATTGGAGTCAATCCTCTTGAAACCTGCCACGGCTTTATCAACTAAGTTTGTGTGATAGTCTAAAGCCTTTGTTGTTGTTTCAACAATCATCACAGCGTCCTCACCAGGAGTGGATTCCATCTCAAGAAACCACTTTCGTTCCTCGTCCATAAGACACAGCTCCTCATCCGTTCACATTCTATTATGAGATCGCAGCAAAGCCATCCACCTTCACACACCACTTCTAGCTCTAATTCTCTCACTGTTTCCACCACATCTGCAGTGACTGCCTCCACTGAAGTCTGGAAGCCCTCAAAGTCATCCACGAGGGTGGGAATCGACTTTTGCCAAATTCCTGTGACTTCTTCCCATGAGTCATCATTGTCCTTAATGGCATCTGGGATAGTGACTCCTCTCCAGAAGGTTTCCAATTTACTTTGCTTTGATCCATCAGAAGAATCACTCTCTCTGACACCTATAGCTTTACAAAATCTATTTCTTAAACAATAAGATTTGAAAGTCAAAATTATTCCTTGACCTACAGGCTGCAGAATGGATATTGTGCTAACAGGCATGAAAATAACATTAATCTCATTGTACATCAATGAGTGCTTGGACCAGGTGTGCTGTCAATCAATGCACAGTGAAAAAGAATCTTTTTTTCTGAGCAGAAAGTCTCTTCAATGGGCTTAAAATATTCAGTAAACCATGTTGTAAACAGACATGCTGCCATCCAGGTTTTGTTGTTTCATTTATAGAGCACAGGCAGAATAGATTGAGCATAGTTTTTAAGAGTCTTGGGATTTTCTGAATGGTCAATGAACATTGGCTTCAACTTAAAGTCACCAGCTGCATTCGGCCCTAACAAAACAGTCAGCCCATCCTTTGAAGTTTGAAGCCAGTCATTGACTTAGCTTATGCTCTGAAAGTCCTAGATGATATCTTCTTCCAGTAGAAGGCTGTTTCATCTGCACTGAAACATAGCCACCTTCACTAATTGCCTCAGTGAGATCTCCTGGGTAATTTACTACAGCTTGCACATCAGCACTTGCTGCTTCACCTTGTACTTGTACATTGTGGAGATGGCCTCTTTCCTTAAGCCTCATGAGCCAACCTCTGCCAGCTTCAAACTTTTCTTCTGAAGCTTCCTCATCTCTCTCAGGCTTCACAGAAATAAAGACGGTTAGAATCTTGCCCTGGATTAGGCTTCGGCTTAATGGAATGTTATGACTGATTTGATCTTCTATCCAGACCACTCAAACTTTCTCCATATCAGTAATAAGTGTTTTTCACTTTTTTCATCATTCATGTGTTCACTGGAGTAGCACTTTTAATTTCCTCCAAGAGGTTTTCCTTTGTGTTAACAAGCTTGGCTGTTTGGTACAAGAGGCCTAGCTTTGGGCCTCAGTTCTCAACATGCCTTCCTCACTAAGCTTCATCATTTCCAGTTTTTGATTTATAGTGAGGGATGTGTGACTCTTCTCTTCACTTGATACTTCGAGGCTGTTCTAAGGTGATAACCTTATTCTGGCCTATTTCCTTATTGTGTCTCAGGTTATAGGGAGGCCCAAGGAAAGAGAGACAAAGAAACAGCCAGTCAATTTAACAGCCAGTCAATTTAAATGACACTTTCACAAGTTCACCACCTGACAGTTTCCTACCTCAACACATTTTAAAAATAAAGTGATATCTTCTATATTAAGCTTTATTTGGAATGTACAGATCCGCAGAATGTTTAAAGGATTTTCTTTTCGTTTTTTTTACCTTAATTTTAACTTCTACATGCATATATATTATGTCTCCTTATAATATGGAATTAGAATAATGTAATCATTCCCAGATATTTAATAGGTTCCATGTGTGAGATACTAAGTAATGTGATTTTCACATATTTAAGCAATAGAAAAAAAATAAAAAGTATTGAACAGTCTTTTAAATTCAGGATATTTATAGCACAAAGGCCTTGCTTGCCTTTTAGGATGATGATTTAGATATTTTTTCTTCTGAATACCTGTTACTAAAATATTTTACCAAATTTGTTCTGGTGAGAAAAATCAAGAAGGAATATGATTATTTTAAGGAATTTGGGAAGAAACAATTCTTATGCCATTTGGTTTAAACTAAGACCTTGAGTAACAATGAGCAATTTTGCACTCAAAAGTATCTAAAAGACCAGTGAGAAGGTTTTCATCAATGTTCGTACGTGCCAAATTGGAATTATGCTAGGGATATTTAAACTACTATTTCCTTTGATCTGCAAATGAGCCCTGAAAGGTAAATAGATTCGCCCATTTTACAGCATGAATCTGAGGCTTAGAGACACTGCACATCTTGTTTAAGGTCAAGTGGTTGTCCAAGTACAGCCGGAACTCCAGCCCAAGTTCTAACAAACCCAGAACATTTTCTACCATGTCATAACCACCTGCTCTTAGGAATTGCTAACATATCCCTGGGTATTAGGACTATTAAGTTAGAGTTGCTTAAAGTATTATACTTTCCAAAATTAAAGGAGAAGATAGAGCTTTCTTTTATTAGAGTATAAATGCAAATGCTTTTCCAAATCATATACCACCAACAGGAAGCCTGCAGGAATTAATAATTGTGCCAGCTATCAATCTTTTCATGCATAAAATTTAAAATTTGTTACTCTGCCTACAGATGAAATGTCATTTTATAAAAAGCTAATTATATGCACCCACAAGTCTGCCTGTCAACACCAAGGAGCCAATGGCAATCTGCAAGACTTAAAGGTGAGTATAATATTAAAATCACTTGAACATAGACATAAAATTACATAGTTTATTCAAACCATGTTGAATATCAATAGAATTTAATTTTAGAATGAATCATAGGCTTTCGGAGTCACACAATGAAGGATAATTTGAATGACACTAGAGCTCATCCTGACTTACCTAACTGCAAGATCAAGGACTCTGAGGGCCAGAGAGAAAGTGAATTGCTCCTGCCTGGGTAGACATGGGCTGACAGGCAAACTTTTTTGGTGCTTTCATCTCAGGGATTAGCCAGTATTTACTTCACCTTTAATCCCCACTCGGTGCCTGAAGTTGTATAAGGATTATTCACTTATGTATTTAAATCGATTGTAAGTCATTCCAGGAAATAGCCAAGAGAGTTTACAAACACAATTTTAAAATATGGAATAAACTTAAAAGGAGAAGTAAAAGAAGAGGTAAAAACAAGGATTGATTTACAAACAGATCCAGGAATGAGATAGCAAAACGCATGCAACGAAGACCTACACATGCTGTTTTAAATTGACTTCAAATTTGGCTGTAAACTTCGTGGTACAAATGCAAGAATTAAAAACTGATCTGGTAGGTAGTTTACCGTATCCCTGAGGCAAGATGCATGCTTACTCCTGATGACAGTGATGTGCAGGAGCTGAATCACACCAGCCCAACCACGTCATGGGACTCTGTTACAAGCATCTTTTCCAAACTCTGAGGCCAGTGACGTCACACTGGTATCTTGAAATCAGCTACTGAGAAAGAATCGGCACATGCTGCAAATGAGGGGTTCTTGTTCCCTAGAGAGATAGGTGTCAAACATTCACCAGCACACCACTACTTAAAGGTCTTTTCAGGACACACATAGACGCACACCTTATAGTGTCCTTTACATTCGCATAAGTCAAAGATACAATTCAGTAAAAAAAAATCTCATGGGGCGCCAATGTGTTGTAGTCTGGATACTCTCATCGTGGTTGTAAGAACTGAAATGTAGATGGTAGATTCTGTGGAAAAAAAGTGATGAAACGCATGTGCTTCTTTAAATGTTTTCCTCTAAGCTGAGTATCAGTCAATACTAGGCAGTAATCAGTTCACACAATACTCTATCTGTGTGTGTGTGTGTGTGTGTGTGTGTGTGTGTGTGTATCAACTTGGATTGGATAACACATGGATTATGTATGGAAGGCGACTTTTATTTTTCTTCATTTTAATTTTTTTAAATATTTATTCATTTTTGAGAGAGAGACAGAGTGGGAGTGGGGGAGGGGCAGAGAAAGAGGGCGACATAGAATCCGAAGCAGGCTCCAGGCTCTGAGCTGTCAGCCCAGAGCCCCATGCGGGGCTCAAACTCACGAACCGAAGTTGGACGCTTAACGGACTGAGCCACCCAGGCACCCCTGGAATGCAACTTTTAAAGTATATGCCACCATGTTTTTCATCCCCAAAATAAATAATCCAATTAAAAAATGGGCAGAAGATATGAAAGCACATTTTTCCAAGGCAAACATCCAGATGGCCAACAAAAACATGAAAAGATGCTCATTGTCACTCATCATCAGGGAAATACAAATCAAAACTACAATGAGATATCACCTCACATCTGTCAGAATGACTAAAATCAACAACACAAGAAACAACAGGTTTTGGTGAGGATGTAGAGAAAGAGCAACCCTTAGGAGACCTGGGTGGCTCAGTGGGTTAAGTGTCAGACTTCAGCTTAGGTCATGATCTCATGGTTCGTGGGTTCGAGCCCCATGTCAGGCTCTGTGCTGACAGCTCAGAGCCTGGAGCCTGCTTTGGATTCTCTCTGTCTCTCTCTGCCCCTCCCCCACTTGCAATCTGTTTCTCTCAAAAATAAATAAACATAAAAAAAAAAGAGCAACCTTCTTGCACTGTTGATGGGAATGCAAACTGGTACAGCTGTGGAAAACAGGATGGAGTGTCCTCAAAAAGTTAAAAATAGAGCTTCCCTGTGACCCAGGAATTTCTCTACTAGGTAGTTGTCCAAAGGATACAAAAATACAGATTTGAAGGGGTACATGCACCTTGATGTACATAGCAACATTATCTATACTAGCCAAATATGGAAAAAGTCCAAGTGTTCATCAACTAATGAATGTATAAGGAAGATGTGGTAATTTATATATATATACATATATGTATATATATGTATATATATATACATACATATATACATATGCGTGTGTGGTGGGATATTAATCAGCCATAAAAAAGAATGAAATCTTGATATTTGCAACGTGAATGGAGCTAGAGAGTATTATGCTAAATAATAAGTCAGAGGAAGACAAACACCATGTGGTTTCACTCATATGTGGAATTTAAGAAACAAAACAAATGAACAAAGAGGAAAGAGAGAGAGAGAGAAGCAAACCAAGAAACAGTCTCTTAACTAAAAAAAAAAAAAAAAAGAAAAAAAGTAGAAGCCACCATGTCTTTAACAGACACCCTCACAGAAGTGAAAAGACAATCCACAGAATGGAAAAAAATATTTCCAAATCATATATCTGATATGGAACTTGTACCTAGAACATGTAAGAAGACCTTATAACTCAATAATAAAAAAAGATCTAAAACTCAATTTAAAAATGGGTAAAATATGCAAATAGACATTTCTTTAAAGAAGAGATACAAATGGTCAATAAGCCTATGAAAAGATATTCAGCAATATCAATCATTAGAGAAATGTAATTCAGAACTATGAGATACCACCTCACGTATACTAAAATGGCTATAACAAAAAAGATATTAACAAATGTTGACGATGAAGTGGGGAAATCAGAACCCTCGTATGCTGCTGATGAGAATATAAAATGTTCCAATTCCTTGGAAAACAGTCTGGAAATTCCCCGAAAGTTCAAATCTAGAGTTACCCTATGAGCCAAAAATTTCACTTTTAGATATACACCCAATTGGAATGGTAACACGTTAACACAAAAACTGGTACATGAATGTTCATAGCCTCATTATTTATTAAAGCCAAAAAGTGGAAACAACCAAAACGTCCATCAACTGAACAGGTGATGAAAATGTAGTATATCCATATAGTGGAATATTATTTATCAAGAAAAAGAAATGAAATACTGATACAAGCTATAACATAGATGAACTTTGAAACTATTGTGCTAAGTGACAGAAACCAGTGACAAAAGAAATCACATTGTATGATTCCATTTATATGAAAAATCCAGAATTGGCAAATATAAGACAGGAAGTACATTAGTAATTGCCTATGGCTGGAAGCAAAGGTATAGTGGAAGGTCAGTACTAATGGATATGAGGTTTTCTTAGGGATGATGAAAATATTTTAAAATTTGTTTTAATGATGGTAGCTTACCTTTGTGAAGATATGATGTCTATGTATACTAAAAACTATTGATATTACCCTTTAAATGCATGAATCGTAAGGTACATGAATTGTTTCTCATTAAAACCATTATTTAAAAAAGAGTCAGTGCCATCAGTCTTCCAAGGAACTTACCGTCACTATTATAGTGATTCCACTCAATTCACATCATTATGTTCTTGAGTCAACCCTGTGTTTCCAGATAAGGTAGACATAATGACATAGAAAGCACAACATCTGAGGTAGAGGAAATTTATTTTTTATCCTGGCTTTTCTGCTTAGTATTTGTATTGCCTTTATACTCATCTTTGTAAATTATTTCCCTCCCTTGGTCCACTCAAATGGAAAACAGGTCAATTAAACTACATGTTTTCTAAGATGGCTTCTAGAAGCATGGAATACCATAAAGGATATGGTGGATGACCAGAGTTAAACAGTGGGTATTTTATAGCCTTCAATAGTAGATCTATATCAAAAGTGATATGAAACTGATATAGACTCCTCATTCAGATACGTAAGAGGCAACGCTATTTTCTTGTCCCTGAGCAAGTGATAAGGATATTTTTAAAGACAAAAGTTAACTTCTTTGTCCATTTATTTGTCCATTTATTTTTTTTCCTATTTTTTTCCGTGTAGATCTCATCTCTGCCATTTGCTATTTGCATGACTACCTATTAAATGGGGATATAATTGTACTTGATGAATTATCATGATGACTAGTTGAGATAGTCCCATTACCTGAGAAAGGGTAGATTTTTGAGAAATGTTTGTTTTTATTACAAAAGAAAAATCTTCAGTACTAGGCTGTCCAGTACAAAAAAATAATTCCATCCTACATAGGACATTTCGCACTCAGTTTCACTTACTGGGGACCAAGCTGACTTCTAGGTTTGCGATACAATCTGAGCTAAACATTAACATCTGTAGGATTCCAAGGACCTAAGCCAAAACCTCTCTAACTGGCCTCTGATCCAGTCAACTATCCAGCCAGCATCTTGGCGTGCTTAAAGAATACTTATATGAGTTTACAGAGGTTGCTTGGGTATTTATATTTATTCTTTGGTTATTCAACAGTTCCATGCGAATCAAAGCTGTGCCATATTGTAAAAACTTTATATACTTCCTGACAACTTTTTCAATAATTAGTCATAACTTCAGATATTTAACACTTACATCAATAACTGAGAAAATTTTAAATACATTTTGCAATCACATGGAATTGGAACTATTAAATAATAGTTCATTTATAAAAACATAAGTGTGAGTATATGTAAATACTTTGAGATCCCCATTTCAATTCAGTACTATTGTAGATCCACATAAATGGTGTGTTTATTAATCAATTTTATTGGACTTTCTGTATTTAACTGCTTAAATGTTTCTTTTCCTCAGCAACGTTCTTGAAAGTGAGATTTCATGTTTTAGTTTTTTTCCAAAATGTTGCATATGTTTAATTATTAAATATATTTAGAGATAACACGCATCTTCTGTGTACCACATAACTTGATGTCTATTTGATGCACAATAAATTAAAAGGTAAGCACGACTATCTCTTTGCGATGTCTACCCTATTTCTATAGATCAAAATTGTTGAGTGCTTAATTAATTTGTTAGAAAAAATCACTAAAAATCTACCAAAATTAAACTTAGTATAATTTATCAGTGACATAAAATGTTCAGGGATATTTTATATGTAAGAAAGAGTAACTTTATTTTTGAAAATAAAAAGAGGCTGGAACGTGATCCTCTTGAAACCTATTTGGTTTTTAAAGTAAAGAGCAATATCAATGGAGTTAGAAAACATGGGTCTTAGTGTTGATTTTTATCACTAAGTAGATGTGTATCATTGAACTGATAAGTGCCTCAGCTTTATTATGTGTAAATGAGAGAATTAGACAAATTCCAAATTTCATGCTGCCTGTAAAATTTTTATTATTTGATATAAACACTTTCTTAAAAATACTCTTTTTCAGTTTCTTTCTAAAAATTTTTTTTAAAGTGTTTATTTATTTTGGGGGCACCTGGATGGCTCAGTCGGTTTAGCGTCTGACTTCGGCTCAGGTCATGATCTCATGGTTCCGTGAATTCGAGCCCCGCGTCCAGCTCTGTGCTGTCAGCACAGAGCCCAGTGCAAAGCTCCAACTCAGGAACCAGGAGAGAACTCAGGAACCTGAGCCACCCAGGCACCCCACCCTTTTCCAGTTCCCGCCAACTAAACACTTGTCCCCACTTCTCTAGCTACACTGGCTAAAAAACAGAACAAAACAAACACAAAAACAAAACAAAACAAAAAAAAAAAAAAAAACAAAACAAAACCAAGAAAATTCTCCAGTTAGTTTAGATCTCTTTCATCAGGAAAAGAAAACCTAAATGGAAATTGCTTATCAAAATATGAGCAGGGGCCACAGCACGCTATGACAGGTGGCACTTGCCTTCCAGAGAAACGAAAAGCAGCTCATACTTTCATTTTTAAAAAAAGGTGGCAGGTCACAGTTGCAAAGCCAACTTTCGGACTTTTGAAATGCTTTCATTTTGGAGCTTCCCACGAAGAAACGCAACCATCTTCCCCGGGAGCTATAGCCGCAGGGTGTGTCTACTCAGGAACACAGAATGGAAAAAATAAAGGTACATGTGATTGCGTACACAGAATGACAAGCTTCATGCTGCCTTATGCACTCTGCTGCTGTAAACAGAACCTATAATCTCAGGTGGTGGAAAGGGGAGAGAATACATGCATGTTTTAGGAAGATCTTTAGATTCATCCCCAAATACATTTTTGGTTTATAAGGCAAGCTTTAAACGAAGCTATTTAAATGTGCCACATGACTGTATTCTCATTAAGCATACCAATACATTGCATATCTAATCATTTTCATGTTGAAAATTCCCAGTTTAAAGCGAGAGAGTGATGATTTTAAATATCTTTCTGCTGTTTAAGTTGGATTCTTTTCCAGATCATTAATGCCTCCTGGGGAGGAAAAAAGAGGAGTCAAAAAAAAAAAAAAATCTTATTGAAGCTGTTCTTGTAATTAGGGTGAAATATAAAGTTTACAGTACCACAAGACAAATGAAAGAGCTAGTCAAAAGTGAAGAAGTAACACCATTCATTAAAAATAAGCCTCAAAAGGGGCGCCTGGGTGGCGCAGTCGGTTAAGCGTCCGACTTCAGCCAGGTCACGATCTCACGGTCTGTGAGTTCGAGCCCCGCGTCAGGCTCTGGGCTGATGGCTCGGAGCCTGGAGCCTGTTTCCGATTCTGTGTCTCCCTCTCTCTCTGCCCCTCCCCCGATCATGCTCTGTCTCTCTCTGTCCCAAAAATAAAAAAATAAAAACGTTGAAAAAAAAATTAAAAAAATAAAAATAAGCCTCAAAAAAACAAAAAACAAAACAAACAAAAAAAAACAAGCCTCAGCCCCTTACACCACAGCCCCTACGCAGTACTGTGGAAATTTCCTGGAAGCCTCTTGAAGCAGCCTCCCGGAACCCTTGTTTGGACTGTGGTCTAGAGATTCAAAAGGTTTCCCATAAAACCCAGCTAACGAGAGTCCTTTAGGGATCCACCTTTTAGTTGAGGTTCCTTAGTTATATGGTTAATTATAACTCTTTTATTCCTCACTTTGATCCTCCCCCCCTTCTCTTTCCTATGCATGAACACACAAAACTTCATTAAACATAAGAGTGTGGTACATCAGAAAGTCTTACAATAGAAATTTTTAAATATATGGATTTTTTACTATTTTATTCATCACTAACCAGGTGTGATATTTAATACAAGCAAACTAGCTCTTTAAGCCTCCTTTCCTCCCTTCAAAATAGAGACATATTTTACATTCCTTCTTTAGGGTGTTGTGAGGCATGCCTGATAATATGGCATTACTGAGAACCCTGAGTCAAAACACTCATGCCATAGAGGAGAAAAAAGACAGTGACTCGTATTCTCAGGATACAAATATAAAGGCGGTTAAGCTTTTCCAATATTGTCTCTGATAGAGTATCAGTAAAATACTTCTATAGCTTAATAAGTAAAATCTACTGGATACTGCTTAATTTTATTTTGGTGATTCAAGGTTTGTTGTGCCGAGAAATCATAATGGTGACTGTTAATCTTTCTTTTATAATTCTGCAGATGTAAAAAGTCACTGGAGATTGGATTGGATATGTATGGACTCCAGGTCGTATGCTGAAAAATATTTCTCTATCACTATACAATGTGCGCTTTTTTCCTTCGTATTTATCTCTTTCCTCTGAAGACCTTATTATTTCAAACCACATAGGACTAAGATTTTCAAGCCACGTAAGACCTGGCATATTAAAAGATATGTCTTGGATATCATTAGATTTTCCTTAATGTTGTCACAACCAAACTATATACAATGACTGCTTGTTGGTATTGGAAAGCAATCAATGCAGGATTATGGTTTTGAAAGAAGGGAGCATTGGAGGTTAGGACCACATGCATTCCAGCTTCCCTCCAAGATCATTTTTCAATAATTAAGCTGCTACATAGAGCCCAAGACAAGAGTGGAAGTCTCACTAGGCAGAGGGAAGAGAAAGAGTGTTCCAAGGTGCCCAAGTGGTTGGAATAGTAGGGGAAGGATGGGAAAAAAGAGCCACAAATTCTCCTTGGGTCCTTGACCAACTGGTAAATTGTTAATGCACATTGAGAAATTAGAGAAGGCCTAGCATAGAATAGCTTCTAGAAGATGGATATCCTAGCAAAGATCACAGAAACAGTACCTAGGGGATGAAAGATGGCCTTGGTCCCAGGTACAATGGAAAGAATTTGATGAATACCCTGATCTTTAACTTGAGACCCAATAGGACCATTTTATGAGAGTAAGAACCAGTTCCTTGGAATAAGGGCAAAACAGAGAGAGTGTCTCTCCCCCCATCCCCTCCCCGCTCCCAATAGAATGCCTTTCAAAAACCCAGAATGAAATCTTGAAAGAATCAGGAAAACATGCTTGGATTCAACTGTTTGCCAGTACAGAAAAAAAAAAAAAAAAATGGTCAAGAGAAGGAGATCCCAAAATGAGCCAGACGGTGGAATTAGGATAGAAAATACTTCAAAATAACTCTGATTAATATATTTTTAAAAATCTGAGGAAAACATAAACAATATAGAAGAAAATATGTGAAGTCATTCATTAACTGAATTGATCTGACAGCAGATTGGATACAGCAGAATAGTTAGTGAATTCAAAGACAGACTGATAAAAATTATACATACTGAAGCAGAGAGAGAAAAAATAATGAAATACAAAAGAAAGCACTAAACATATGAAACGTGATCAAATAGTTGAATTGTGATTGTTTCTCAGAAGAAGAGGATAGAAGACATGAAATAGAAGAAATATTTGGAGAAATACTGGTCTAGAATTGTTTTGATTTTTTTTAATGTTTATTTATTTTTAAGAGAGAGACAGAGTATGAGCGGGGGAGGGGCAGAGAGAGAGGCAGACACAGAATCCGATGCAGGCTCCAGGCTCTGAGCTATCAGCACAGAGCCCAACGCGGGGCTCGGACTCATGAGCTGCCAGATCGTGACCTTAACAAACTGAGCCATCCAGACGCCCCTGGTCTAGAATTTTTTAAAATCAGATGAAAGCTATCAACTTACATGTTTATAAAGCTTAGTAAGACCCAACCCAGTAAAACTGGGATAAATGAAAAGATAACTACATCCAGTCATATCATCATCAAATCCTGAATATCAAAGACAAAGGAACATTTTTTAAGTGGTCACAGAAAAACATCATCTTAAAAGGAAAAATAAGATGATGGTTAAATTTTACCAATAACCACAGAAGCCAACACTTAATAAAAAAAAATCTTTAAAATACTAAGAAGTAGGGCATCCGGGTGGCTCAATTAAGCGTGGGACTCTTGATTTGGGCTTGGATCATGATCTCACATTTTGTGAGTTGGAGCTCCATATCCAGCCTCACACTGACAGTGCAGAGGCTGCTTGGGATTCTCTCTCTCCCTCTCTCTCTGCCCTTCCCCTATTCGCATGTGCTATCTCTCTCAAAAATAAATAAGTAACCTTTAAAAAATACTAAAATTTGGGTGCTTCTGTGGCTCAGTCAGTTAAGTGTCTGACTTCAGCTCAGGTCATGATCTCCCGGTTCATGAGTTGGGGCCCGGCCTCCAGCTCTGTGCTGACAGCTTGGAGCCTGGAACCTGCTTCTGATTCTGTTGTCCCTCACTCCCTGCCCTTCCCCTCCCCTCTCTCTCTCAAAAATACATAAACATTAAAAAAAATACTAAAAGTAAACATAAATAACTACTCTGACCACCTAGAAATCTATACTTAGTGAAAATACTCTTTAAAATGATAGAAACAATTTCATACTTGAAATAGTTCATCACTAGACAATCTCCAGAATGAACACTTAAATGGCTGAACAAAACAAGAATCTCAGAAAATCAAAGCAGTCAAAAAAGCATGAAACATTATCAAGAAGAGTAAACGTATTTAGGCATATGTAAATTAATATTGATAGATCTTTAAAAATGAAGGATATGGGATTTATATAATATGTAATGTAAAATATAAGGCAATAGTCGTATGATGGGAGTGGATGTTAAATAGTACTAAACTGTTTTTGCATTTTTGTGCGCTGGCAAAGTATCAAACTAGGCAGTGATAAATCAAGGTTCCTTTTTAAAAAATCTTCATGATCACCATTAAACACAAAATATAAAAGTTACACCTAAAAGGCTAAGAAAAAGTAATTCTCCCTATATTGTTTGTATTTTTCTCCAAGTGGTTATTGCAAATATCTACAATGTTTTCCTCAAGTTTTATAGTGTTTGCAGAAGATGTGTAATCACATTCATAAAGGATATCTAGATCCTAACATCTGCTGTCCTAACATCTTCCCAAAGTACAGTTTTTCTTTGTAATATTTGCAGTACCCTCTTCCAAGATCTATGAAATCCTTTCCTATGAACACAAAGTGAACAGTTGTCTTCTTTATTTTATTTTCTTATGCTTGCTTATTTTTGAGAGCTAGACAGAGAGATAGAGATAGTAAGCATGAGCAGGGGAGGGGCAGAGAGAGAGGGAGAATCCTAAGTAGGCTCTGCATGGTCAGCACAGAGCCCGATGTGGGGCTCAAACTCACGCACCATGAGATCATGACCTGAGCTGAAGTCAGACACTTAACCCGCTGAGCCACCTATGTGCCCCAAGTTGTCTTCTTATAGGAGCCACTGTTCTTGAACAGATGGTCACGTCTGGGATTTTTCACTGCACTGAAACAGCGTTATGTTTCCTGGAGAGGTGGGTAGTGCTCCCCAAACTCCTCTCTCCCTCAGCAGAACTGTGTCTCAGTGAGTGGCCCCTCTCCCATTGTAAAACTGAAACCAGTGCTTCTAGTCTTAACTGGTACACCCTTCTCTTTCTAGGACTCACACATGTGCCATGGGTAGATTACTATGAAAACACATCAGATAGACTGGTTTTCAATAAGGAGTGATTTTGCCCCATCCCAGGGGAAGTTGCTACTGGCATCTAGTGCTGTAGAACATTCTATAATGCCAGGACAGCCTCTGCAACAAAATATTACCAGTCTAACATGCCAGAAGTGCCAAGACGGAGAAGATCTGTGATTACACCAACCCCAAGCTCTACCCTGAATTACTTATGGCTGAGGCTTCCGTTCTTTTTGATTGTTCCTCTATTTCCTCAGGATTAGTTCTAATCTGAGAGGCTCCTCATTCCCTCAGCATAAAAATACATCTTAATGAACCCTTCACGTCAGGATCCAACTAGTTAGTTCTGCTAATAAAGAAGTATATAAATATCTATACATTTTACTTATGCTTAGTGGCATTCCAGTTGAAAGGTTCCAGTGAAATACAATCTTTGAAGTTAATATAACGCCATAATTCAGCTAAATTAGTACATTCTACATTCAAGAAGCATTTATACGTTTTTGTGTATAAGCAACAGCTGATTGAGTAAATTTCAGTAGCATTCTGTAGAAAACTGTAATTAATTTTCAAACTCATGTTCAACTGTCTAAATCAAGGTTTTGAAGAAGAGTAAGAACAGTTCATAATGGGGAAAAATGAAATGTAGTGGCTTGGAGTGCAGAATTTAGAGCCAGATAGGCTTTAACTCAAATTATCTCTGCCTCTTTTGAACTACAAAACCATAGAAGACTTTGTTAACACTCAAATTCTCAATTTCTCATTTGTAAATAAGGATAGTAATAGCTATCTCTTAGGGATGAGGCAAGGGATTGTTTTGTTTTGTTTTAAATAATAAAGGGAGAAAACAGGTACAAGATCCATGGAAAGAATCTGCAGTATCTCTTGTCTTCAATAGGAAGGTTGAGCAAGAGGCTAATTCTTAACCCAAAGCAGCTGACTTCTTGAACTGTTAAGTCTTATGACAGACTATTTCTTTTGTGACCAGAGTATTGTGTATTCTTTTTCATATATATTTCCCATTAGTTTTTTTTATTTACTCTATTTGCACCAAATAATTCTTACTGACTGATAATTTCCAGCTTCTACCTTACTTTAGGTTGTATATGACATGACATAGGTTCCCAGGTTTGTTTGTTTGTTTCTTCATGACTGTAGAATTGCTGATCCCAATGAACTGATTTCTCTCAATATGTTCTAGCTTAATTTCCAAGACTAAGAAATGTGACTTCCCTAGCTCATGTTTTGCCAAAATACATAATTAAGGGTGACTTCCTAAGATTTGGACTGAATGTTGAGTCACAAATCCACACTTGGGCCAATCAGTAGATGTATGTGTGTCAGAAGGAGGGAAGATATGGTACCATTGCTTTCTCTGACTGTCCCTTGAAGGGGGGGGTTGTAGGTGGGTTCGGGTTTTCTCAGAATTAGCTTATAGGTATCTTGACTCGCAGATATATTGAATAAATGTTAAATGAGATAGATAATCTATTATATTTTAAGTCTATTTGTACAAGTCACCCAATAACTGTACTTATTATTATTACTATTACAATGATTAAAATTGCTAATTGATGAATATTTCAGTTAAAAACTATTGTAGGAAAATACTCATTAAAAATATGTAGTTTATTTTAAAAGAGGTGGTAGATATTTTTATACCTAAGTATGAATGTGAAGATGAATTTATCTCCTAGTGAATTTTATATTCATTCACTGAACATTAGGAAAAAGAAAACTTTCAAAGTGACTATTCCATGTACTTCTTTACTTATCCGTAAGAAGTTGTAGCTACAACTTGACGTATGATTTGTACATGTTCTTAATTTCTGGGGAACTCTAGGAAACAGCATCTTCTCGGTTAGTCTGGAAATAGATAAGAAAGAGTACTTTCACCATTCTTCCAGCAGAAAATCAATTTGTAATTATAGAGTAAATATACCAAGAGTAATTCAGAGAAGGAAAGAGACATAGAATGCTCATATTAGTGAATATTTCTGTATATATAAATCAGGCAGATCAAAGTTGAACTGCATGCTAGAGATGGTGGTAGAAACTCCTGGAGTTATGTCCGTGCTTGGGAAATGTTGATTTTGTGACTATAAAGCCCTATGTTTGTTGTGTCCCTCGGAACAACTGATAGCCTGCCAGTTTTCTCTGGAACGTTTGCACCTGCCTCCCCCTCACACTGCTCCACCCACCAATCAACCCAGTAGACACACAATCCCTAGTACCAGAAAAAAAATCTAGATTCTTTATCAGTTTATTTGCAGCGTATTGAAGAAAGCTTGCGTTCTGAAGCCTGGTAGACATCTCCCTCCCACTTAGTTAGGTGCACGACATTGGAAAAGCCATATAGCCTATTGTGGCTTCAGATTTTCTTTTTAATCTATAAGATAATGTTCCCTGATTTATGGGACTTTTATAAAAACCAAAGTAATTAAACACACAAAGTTCCTAGCCTTCAGTAGATTTCCTTTCTTTTACTTTTCAAGGGTTTGTCAGAGAGAGAAATGAAAAGTTCTATCAGAATACATGAATACAATCTGTAATGCTTTGGTCACATCTCTCTGATTCTGGCAGTTATGGTGTCAGACAGAAGAGACTCTAATACCCACCCCAGATATTTCAACATAAATGTTTCTACCATATTCTGCTTGGCTGGAATATTAAAGGAAGAATGTTGTCAAACTAAAAGAAAGATTTTTCTATCAAACAAAGTTCTGGAGCTTTATTACCCACTAAATCAGGGCAAATAACAAGTTTTATCTAGTATCCCAGACAACAGCAAATGTTTATTACTTAGCTTCCCTGAAAAATAAACTCCATCAGGACAGAGAGGCTCCCCACTTGCTCACTGATGCAACCCCAGGATCTAGAACCATTTTTGACACATAGGTAACACTTGTTGAATAAATGCATGAGAGCTCCAAAAAATATTTGCAGTAATTTAATGAGAAATTAGATCTCCTAAAAAGAGCAGAGATGTTTAAAAATATTATGAAAGTCTAACATTAAGAATCATTAGGATCTGGATCACATAATAAAGAGGCAAAAAGGTTTTTTTTTTAACTTATTTATTTAAATTCAAGTTAGTTAACATACAAGTGTACTATTTGTTTTAGGAGTAGAACGGAGTGATTCATCACTTCCATGCAACACCCAGTGCTCAGCCCAAAAAGTGCCCTCCTTAATGTCCATCACCCCCCTCACCTCCCCCAGCAGCCCCCAGTTTGTTCTATATTTAAGAAATAGAGACAAAATCTTTAAGTGCCAACTAGCCTGTATTAGCACAGAGCACAATGATTGAAATTCATATTGATGAACCTGAGTCATTCAAAACATTGGATTATATTAAGTATCTTTAATGTTTAAATCAGAAAAGTAAACATTTTATAAAGAATTCTACAACAGCTAATTTACAAAATAAATTCAAGCTTAGCTATTTAAGGGAAAAATCTTTAGTCAACACTCCATGCCTTATTAATGTTAGATAGTTAATTACAGAATTTCTGGTTGTGTGTGCATGTGTGTGTATAAAATACTTCTAAATGCAAAATGAAACGTTGTATAACGGATTTTTACCTTAAGATAACAAGCTTTCTGATACTTCTTATGTACCATGTACTGATAGTAATTACAATTTAAATTAAAATCTGGGTATTAATAATTGGAGAATTAGAGATATAGTCACACATATTTCAAATAATACATGTGTAAATATGTAAATTATATTATTTTTTGAAATGGCAAAACGTAGAAGAAAGCTAAAAGTCTAGCATTAAGAAACAGATCAGATCAAAGACTGAAACATCCACACAAAGAAATACTGCAGCTTAAAATTTAAAAGATACCTCCAAATATATTGTTATTAACAACTGCCCTGGTCAGTCTTTTTTTTTCTTTTTCCTTCTCTTTTTTTTGCCCTGGTTAGTCTTAAATAAAATTACAGAGTACTAGCCAATGTGTATAGTATGCCATAATTTGCATGAAAATGAAACATACTATATATGAAATATGTCATATATATTCACATATATGTTTCCTTCTGCATGGTCTGTCTCTGGAAAGAAGGATCAAGAAACCAGTAACTTTGGGTGTCTCTGGGTACTGAGGCAAGTTTAATTTTCATTTTATACTCTCTGACAATTTTTTCTAAGTTGTAGCATGTATGTGCATTACTGAACCACATGCGGCTTATGTCCCATATTTCTAAGCCCACGTCTGGGTTCACAGGCAGTTGCAGGGAGCAGTTTTGGAGCAGACTGACAGCTTCCTACCCCAGACATCTGGATGTGTCTGCTTCTTAATTGAAAGAGGCAGAGACAGAGAGACAGAGAGAGAGACAGCGCATGAGTGGGAGAGGGGCAGAGAGGGAGACGCCCTCTGAAGGCAGGCTCCTGGCTCTGAGCTGTCAGTACAGAGCCCAACTCGTGGGTCCAACTCAGAAACCCTGAGATCATGACCTGAGCTGAAGTCTGACGCTTAACCAACTGAGCCACCCAGGGCCCCTGGATGTCTCTGCTTCTGTACCTGAAGTCTTGCTCCAGCTCTTGAGAATTTATTTAGACCATGGCAAGAACATTTAGAATGGCAGCCCAACTCCAATCCTGTGATTGTCACCTTTTCAAAAATTGCAAAAATTTTACATTTGAATATATAATTGGAACTTAAAACATAGGAATATTTTTAAAATATCAGGTATAAATTTCAAAGTATAGATTTGAATGTATTAATATATGAAAACCATTTCAAGCTCACATGTTAAGCTTAAGAAAATGCTAGGTAAATACTTTCTTGAAAAATCAAAATAAAACATAATAGGGAAGGCTGTTTTAGAATGTATTGTAATGTGCCATTCTTTTTTAAGAAGTTTTTTTAATGTTTATTTATTTTGAGAGAGAGAGACACGGAGCACGAGTGGGGGAGGGCAGAGAGAGAGGGAGACACAGAATCCAAAGCAGGCTCCAGGCTCTGAGCTGTCAGCACAGAGCCGAACATGGGGCTCAAACCCATGAGTGAACTCATGATCTGAGCCGAAATGGGATATTTAACTGACTGAGCCCCCTATGATGAGCCATTCTTAAAGGTCCATAAAATCCTTATGTAATTTGTACTTCAAGTAAGTGCGAGTCACTAAGGAGTTCATAAGTTTTATAAAGCATTTGCATTCCATAAAATGTGTCTACTTCTGAAAAATGGATTTCTGAAATCTAGTTACATTTAAATAAATAAATAATAAATAAATAAATGAATAACATTTATTTAAGTAAATAAATTACAAATAATATTTGTACATAAATATTCTGAAGTTTATAATGGCAAAAACTTGTTCTATGCCAAGTTATTTACATTATTTCCTTGATTTAAACTGAGTTATCAAGAAAAAATAATCACAAAAATGAGTGCTAATTATGAGTGGTAAGTTTTAATTATTTTAAAATCTATTTAATATAGATAGAGAGATAGTAGATATATTTCAATTGTGCATAAATAACACCACTATATCCACCACTTAGATTAAACAGACATTAACATTTTATCACAGTAACATTAAAATTATTTTTGCATTTTTAAAAATAACAAAGTTACAAACTTATATAAGTCTCTACCCCTTCTCCCTCCATTCTTTTTCTCTCCATTAAAATTGGTGTACTGCATTTTCTTGCTTGATTTAATACTTTACTATATATGAATGATATATGTAATTTTTGTTTTTTACATATACATAAATATTATTTTACTGTGATATGGTTTTTCTTTTACTATTATGCTTTTGAAGTTTATCTAAATTGATTAATGTAGGTATAAGTCATTAATTTTCACTTATACACAATTTTCCATGAATAAAAGAGTCCAATATATAACTAATGTTAGTCGACATTTTGATGTTTTGTGTAAACTTCTGTTTAGTTTTTGGGTCATACTTACTTGGCAAATCTAGTACTACATCCTAGGTCTCCTCTCTTCTTTGGGGATGTATACTGTATTTTTTGCAAAAAAAAAATGCTCATTTTCATTCTACAGGATGTCAAACATATTCACATGACACTGACAAGTAATATCAGAGATGATCGTACATATAGCACTCAGTGTAACCACAAAAGCATCTATAATTTGCTTTAATTTGGGTTCTGTCCATTCCTACAGTGCTTCTGCATATTTCTGGAGAGGCATTTTCCCAAGATGAATAGAAATGATGTCTCCAGACACCTAAATACATCTGCCTTTTTTTGTCTTGCTTCTTTAAGCCTTGCTTTGGGCTTGTCTTCGATGGTGCAATTTCTCCTTGGCAGATAACTACCCTCTTGAGCACATTCATCATCAAATAGGATTCGCTGAGCAAAGCATACTGAACAAAAGTTTTAAAAACTTCACTAATCTGCACACCTTCTGCAGAGGTGTTCATTAATGAGTGAAAAATGTTGAACGGGAAAAGGAGATAGGGAAAAATCTCTCAGACACTTTATAGTGATTCCCATTACTCCTTCCTGTACCCCAGTAATCGTCAGGATTCAAACTCAATTATAAGACGGACTTAAAATATCTGCTGCACGTATGAGAGGAATACAGTAAATATCTTGGAATTAAAGAATAAAAGAGTGTTCCTATTATGATTTTATTCCTGATATGCCTGGACCTATGAAATCTATTTTCATTCTCATGTTTAATCAAATGTAATCAATTGAAGAATGTTGAGTCATGAAGCTTAACATTTGTTGAATGGAGTACTATGGGCAAAATTTGCATTGCTGTCTTTTGGAAAAATAGGGGATGATAACCTTCTTTCTAGCTTGACTAGTATGGCCGCTGCCCATTTGGGAAATAGGAAGGGAACCCACTTGCTCATTCATGCATTCCTTCATGCATCTGTGGGTTGATTCTTTATGGCGTGCCATAGGAATATGTTGAATACAGGTGATTTAAAGCAGTATAAGAGACACAGTTCCTGGTTTTACACTTTATCGGGACAGAAATCATTTAAATAAATATTTGTACATAAATAATATAGTACAATCATTGCTCATCTAAAATGAACACAGGTTGATGTGAAAATATATAAAAATGTCAAATGATATTAATCTGAAATGTTGGGAAAAGTGCCCCTGATGCAGTGTCATTTGAGATGTGACCTGAAGAAAAGTAGCAAGCTGTCATGTAAAGAATACTTAAAGCAAAGGGCCAACTTCTTATACGAAGACCCCAGTGTAGGGAAATCTTCTTATTTAAAAAAATTTTTTTAAATATTTACTTGTTTTTGAGGGGGGGGCAGGGGAGGGGCAGAGAGAAAGGGAGATATCCAAAGCAGGCTCCAGGCTCTGAGCTGTCAGCACGGAGCCTGATGGAGGGCTCGAACTCACAAACTCAAGATCGTGACCTGAGCCAAAGTCAGATGCTTAACCGACTAAGCCACCCAGGCGCCCCAAAAGCTTGTTATTTTTGAGGAATGAAACAGAGGCTGTCATTTTCCTCTTGCACAGAAAATCTTGATTCTTATTGGCATTAATATACCTTATTTGAAAAGTTAAATAGCTGGTTTCCAATCTTGTATATAAGGAGGCTGGAAATCATCATGCTCATCCTCACAATGAGAAATAAACGGAACAAATTGAAAATCAACAACTTTTCCTAGGTACACTGGAGGACTGAGGTCATGGGGCAAATTAGAAAGGCTGGTAGGCAGACACAGAGATCACAGCTGGATGGAATAGAAACCTAGAGCAGCAACTTTCATGGGCACCAGTACTGGGGTAGAAAAACAAACCATGATTTGCTCAAAGCTCAGTGCAGCCAAGTTTGAGAGTAAAACCCCAGGCTGAACTAGTCTTAAGGGGAACCCCACACTTCTGTGAGCTTTATCTCCAGGAACCCTGCTAAGGTCTCACAGTGATCAGGAAAAAAAAAAAAACCCTCATTCTCACAGATGGATAGAAAATTGGCCATTTAAAATGGCCTCAAAGGAAGCTTTTTTATCGGAGCCTAACTGCCTGGAATTTTACTATATAACCCAACCAACCTGAGAAACAGAAATACCTAAATTCAGCCTTTTCTGGTCTTCAGCATGGGAGAAGGGAAATACCCAACATAGCCTCTTCTAGCCTTTCATATGGGCAAGGGAAATGCCCAGGTCTAGCCTTTGTGTCCAGCTTAAGGGTGTTAAAAGCAAAAACAAAAATAAAACCAAAAGCAGGCCCCTGAGAAGCACTTGTGAAAGAAACAGACCAGATTCAAGGAAAGAATGGGATCTCTGTAGGAGAGCACACAAGGAAAGTCTCTAAGGAAACACAAGGACAAGAGGGAGACAGACAAGAATATCTGAGGACATTTTAGCCTCCGACACTTAAAAGTACTGCAAACAGTAAACACAGCTAACTCTTAGTGAGATACATATAAAACCTCATGCTAAAGGTCTATTTACTACATTTACCTTTACCCAGCACATGTCTGGGTAGAATAAAAATTTTCAAGAATATAAAAAAAAACAAAAACAAAAGCAAAATGAAATAAAGCAACAAGAACAACAACCCCCCCCCCACAAAAGGGGTTGAACAAAAAGACAGAGCAAGCATCAACCCCAACTCAGATACAGAAGAGATGTTGGAATTATCAGATGAAATTTAAAATAGCTATGATTAAAATGCTAAGGGATCCATCGGGGAAAAAAAAGTATACAACCTGCAGGAACAGATGGATAAAGTAAACAGAGAGGGGAATGCTGAGAAAGAATCCAGAGAAAGTGCTAGAAATCAAAAACACCGTACAGAAATGAAAAATGCCTATGATGAGCTCTCAATGGATCAGACATGGCCAAGGAAAGAGTCTTGAGCTTGAAATAATGGCAATAGAAATGTTCAAAACGGAAGTACAAACAGATACAAGAATTCAAAAGACTGAACAGAATATCTAAGAATTGTGGGATAATTTCAAAAGATAAGTTGTATATGTAATGGGAATATCATAAAGGGAAGAACAGAGGGAGTGTTTGAAGCAATCAGGACTGAGTTTCCCCAAATTGCTAACAGACTGAAACCACTAGGAAACTTAGAAAACACCCAGGAAAATAAATACCAAAAACTCTACATCTAACCATATTATATTCAGAAAATCGAAAACAAAGAAGCCAGGGGAAAAACTTTACATATAGAAGAGGAAGAATAAGAATTATATGAAACTTGTCTTCAGGACACATTCAACAAGAGAGAAGAAGGGCTCCTGGGTGGCTCAGTCAGTTAAGTGCCTGGCTCTTGATTTTGGCACAGGTCATGATCTCATGGTTCATGAGATCAGGCCTTGCATCGGACTCTGTGCTAACAAAGTGGAGCCTGCTTGGGGTTCTCTCTCTCCCCCCTCACTCTCTGCCCCTCTCCTGCTCACTCATACACATGAGTTCTATCTCTCAAAATAAAAAAAAAAAACTAAACTAAAAAAAAAAAAAGAAATACAGCTGATTTAATAAAAAGATAAGAATAAAATATTTAAATTGTTGAAAGAAATTTAAAAAAACTCATCAACCTAGAATACTGTATTCAGTGAAATTATCTTTAAAAAGTGAAGGAGAAATAAAGACTTTTTCCCAACAAACAAAAATTGAGTAAATTTTTTGCCAGGAGACCTGTCTTGCAAGAAACATTAAAAACAATTCATCAGGAAGAAAGAAAAAAATGTCACTCACTCAGAACTAAATAGAGAAAAGAATATCATTAGAAGAATATGAAGTTAAAGAAAACCCTTTATTTTTTATTCTAAATTGTTCTAACAGGTAACAGTTTGCTCAATATAATAATAGCAACAAAGTATGTGGTACTTACAACTGGTAAATAAGTTAAATAAATGACAGCAAGGGATGGGAGGGAAGAATTGGGTATATTTTGCTGAGTTACTTGTACCGCCCAGGAAATGCTGTAATGATATTAGAAAGAAGTCTTGGATTAGTTGAAAACACTTATTGCAAACCCAAGAACAACTAGTTAAAAAAGTAGTAAGAGATGAATAATTGTCATGCTAACAGGGGAGATGAAATGAATCATAAAATCTTATAAAATGCATAATTAAAACCAGAGAAGACAGAAAACAGAAGACACAAAAGAAAAAAAAAAGCAAAAGAAAGAAAGAAAGAAAAAAAGAAAGCAAAAGAAAGGGCAACAAGAGAAACAGAAAAGTGTAACAAATATGGCACATATTAATATTTACCTATTGTATTAACATGTCCAACTATATCAATAATCACTTTATGTTAGTTTCAAGTGTACAACACAATGATTCAATATTTATATACATTGCAAAATAATTACACTCTAAGTCCAGTTAACATCTAACACCGTACCTAGTTATACATTTTTTTTATGATGAGAAGATCATAAGATCTTCTTTAAGATCTACTCTCTCAGCAACTTTTAAATATGCAATACGGTATTATTAACTATAGTCACCATGCCATCCATACGTTGTATCCCTGTGATTTGTTTGTTTTATACCTGGAAGTTTGTGCCTTTAACCCCCTTCACCCATTTCACTCACACCCCATCCCCCGCCTCTGGCAACCACCAGTCTGTTCTCTAAAGCCATGAGCTCCTTTCTTTGTTTGTTTTTTGGTTTGGAGGTTTATTTCTAGAGTCCATATAGAAGTGAGGTTGTATTGTATTGTCTTTCTCTCTTGGATTTGTTTTGAAGTAATCTCTGCTAGAAAGACAGATATATCGAAGGATAGGTGAAAAGATACTTGGCACATTTTGCAACTTGTAACTAGGATCCTGGCAGAGCCCTTCTGCTACTTATGTAACAGGTGCTTTGGGCCACCCTAGTAATAATGCATCCACCTAGCAATGTCTTTCTTTAAAAAAAAAAAAAAAAGGAAATTAAGAAGTGAACATGTGTGCTCACTGCCCCCGCACACACCCGGGTACATACACACCCGGGAACAAGTTGGTTGGTGCAGTGATGAAATTCTAGTATTTCAACCAGAGTAGGAGCTTTCATGTCTAAAGACCATAGCCCTAGTCCATGGCTAGCCATCAGTCATAAATTCTTATGAAACAACTTATACAAATATATAATTCATCTTTTAGGGCTCTTCTCATTTCAAAATAAAGTCAACTGAAATGGAAAAAAAATGAATATTTAAACATTTTTTTCTCTTTCAAAATAATGGGAGGAATGTATGAACATTTATAGGAGATTCAGGTACAAAGTAAACAGTGCTCAATGTTCCCTCCTGAAGAAACAAAGCGAAATGAGTAGAGGGCAGTGTGAAACTGACATTTCCCAAAGAAAAGCTCTTCTGTTAAAAGCTGTGTGGTTCCATCAAATTTACGTAAAAAACAACCCAGCGATGAAGAAAGGTAACAATTTGGTCATTACTGCCCGTTCTTATGAGTCAGAAATAATGGTCTTTAGGATTAAAAATATCTTTAAGCTTAACTTTAAAATATTTAACAGAATTTCTGAGATTCCCTCAAACCTCTTCAGCTCAGCAAAGAAGCTTTGTTATTCTATCATATCTGAATTTCAGCCATGACAACAAAGTGTACTAAGTGCTCCTCCAAAACATTGGGGGTTCTGCATATTGTTACTATGGACCTGATTAGTCCATTATATCTACCATTTTCTTTGATGTGTCTTGTTTTAAAAAATATCCTATGGATGCCTGGTGGCTGGGTCGGTTAAGCGAATGACTCTTGGTTTCAGCTCAGGTCGTGATCTCCCAGTTTCAAGAGATCGAGCTCCACATCAGGCTCTCCATTGACAGTGTGGAGTCTGCTTGGTATTCTCTCTCTCCCTCTCTCTCTCTCTCTGGCCCTGCCCCACTTTGTGCTGCTTCTGTCTCTCTCAAAATAAATAAATAAACTTAAAAAAAGGAAATACATCTAAAAATATTCTATATTTCAACTCAAAAATACAAACTGCAAGTCATAAAGGAAACAGTCATCCTTTCCAGAGAGACTTAATCATTGCTTTATTTGTTTATTCTGTATTCTAGTGCCTCAAAAGATGTAATGTTTGGTTAAAATAAGACTATTCATCATTTTTAGGAAATGTCTCTGATATAAAGTGGGGTATAAGTGTATTTTAGAGGACTAACATTCACCCTGCATTTCATTGATATAGGAGGAGAGGATAGCTGAATGAGCTGTATACCCAGGTTCTTGAGTTCTATTTAATGGGTTTGAAACCAGACTCCTTCCACTTACTAACAGTGCGAAATTGGACAAGTTACTTTAACCCGGCTGTGCTTCAATCACCTGTCTGTAAAATGAAAGCAACAACAATATCTACCTCATAATGTTGTCATGAGGATTAAGTAAGGTCATATAAAGTGCTTAGGTTAATTCTTGGCACATAGTAAGCGCTTCATTAACATCGGTTACTCTTACAATCTCTGCTATTTTTGCTATTAGCACGATCGGTGTATTAAGTGTGAAAACTAAGAAATAGGTACATGCATATGGACATACATAGTTGATCCTCATTATGCATGAGTTCCATTTTTTGTAAATTTGCCTACTTCTCAAAATTTACTTGTAACCCCCAAATCAATATCTGGGTTCTTTTGCTTCATTCATGGAAGGCATAGAATACAAAAACAATTGAGTTGCCCTGCATACACATTTTAGTATCCATTTTCACTTTTAAAATGGTATCTTTTAAAAAATCTTTAATATTGTCCAGTTTATCTTTTTTTTTTCCTTTTTGAGTAAATGCTTTTTAAATCTCATGTTTAAAAAATCATCGTGTCCTTGAGTATCATGAAGATACGGGTCTTTGTTGTCTTCAAAAAACCTTAGGTTTATATTTCAGATTCAGTCTATACTTCATATTTTTTATGTTTATTTATTATGAAAGAGAGAGAGAGAGAGAGAGAGCAAATGGTGGGGGAGGGGCAGAGAGAGAAGGAGAGAGAATCCCAAGCAGGCTCCACACTCTCAGCATAGAGCCCAACTTTGGGTTCAATCCCATGAACCTTGAGATCATAACCTGAGCTGAAACCAGAAGTTGGATGCTTAACAAGCTAAGCCACCCAGGCACCCCGATACCTCATTTTAAATTGACTTTTGTGTATGGTATGACTATGAGGGAAGAGTCTCTCTCTCTCTCTCCACACACATACACCCATACACATAAACCTACGTATAAAACATTATATTTCCATTTAAATATCAAATTGACATGGCACCATTTATTGTAAAGACCATACTTTCTCCTTTGTATTACTGTATCATCTTTGTCATAAATTATATTATAAATGTCTGTTTCTAGATGATATTAGGTTTCTGTTGATAGTTTATCTAGATTTGAATCAATATCATACCAAATTAATAATCCTAGATTTCTAAGTCTTGATATCTCTATTGTAACACCTTCAGCATCATTCTAATTTATGAGTTTTAGCTATTCTTGCCTTTGAACTTGCACGTGAATTTTAGAATTGACTTGTCATTTCTACCCAAAGAACACACGTTGTAATTTTACTTGTAAATGCATTAACTGTAGAGAATAATTTTGAAAGAAGCAATATATTAAAATAATTGAATCTCCCAAACAGTGCACATGGTATAATTCTCTAGTTAGTACTTCTTTTCTTTCATTCAATAATATTTTGTATTTTTTAGTAGAGAGCTCTTGCTTTCAATATACTAGATTTATTCCTAGTTAGAGATATTTGTTAATATTAGCATAAGTTGTATAAATTCACAATTGTCAATTTTTTTTTGTTCCAGGTATATTAAATAAATTATCATTTTTAATCTTGCTACATTGCTAAATACATTTATCATCTCTGTTTATCTAGAAAATTTTTTGGATTTCTACACACACCATCAACTTTCGATGAGTAATGCCAATTTATTTTCTTTCATCCCAATCATTATAAATTTAATTGTTTTTCCTATTATTGTGCTCTGACTAGACGTCCAGTGAAATGTAAAATGAAGGGAATTATAATCTTTTCTCTTTCCCTATCTCTAGGAAGTGTTTTCAATAATTCATCACTTAGTATAATGATTCCTGAAGAATTTTTGTACATAATCATATTCAGATTAAGAAAGTACTTTTCTATTCCTGGTTTGTTTATATTTTCATTTTCATCTTTTCTGTTCCATGAAGGATTGTTATTTAGTATTGAATTTTATCAAATTTCTTACATAATATATTAATGTGTAGTGTTAGATTTTAACCAGTCTAATATTTGTCTTATAATTAGGGGATTTTGTCCATTTACATTCAAAGTAAGTTCTATATTGAGCTTGAATCTATTATCTTACTACTCATTTTTTATTTGATATATCTACTACATATACCTTTCATCTATCTTTTCCTCTTTTGATTTAATTAATTATATTTAATTATTTCCTTCCTCACTCTATTAACATATTGATTGTACATTCCTTTGCTATTTGTCCAAAGGTTAAGCTAAATGTTATATCATGCATTTTCAAACAATTAGAACCTAATATAAACAATTAAATATTTCCTGATTTTTCTAGATCCTTAAAGTACTTAATCCATTTACTAGCCTCTCTTTTGTGTCACTATCTTGCAATTTAACTGTATGTAATTATTTCAATCCTATGACATTTATTATCATTATTATCACAACTACTGTGGTTTTAAATTGATATTTATTTAAATTTAGCCACCTATTTAACCTCAAAGGATTGCAACATTTTGTCTAAAATCCTTTTTCTTTTTATTAATGAATTATTTTAATATTTCTTTTGGTAATGCCATGCTAGCGATACATTCTTTGTGTTTGTTGTTCATTGTTTTTTTCAAACATTTTAATAATATCATTCCATTAGTTTTGGGGTTCCATTATTGCAATTAAAAAAAAAAATCCATTCTTGTTATTTTAAAGACAATGGATTTTTTTCCTGGCTGCCATTTTTGCATTTTTATCCTGATGTGCCTCCGAGTGATTTACTTATTCCATCTAGGGTTTAAAGAGATCCTGAATCCTACCTTAACGTCTTAAGTTAGCTCTGGAGAATTCTTGGTGATTTTCAATATTTCTTTGGTACCTTCTTTTTCTCTTCACCTTTTAAAACGTAAATCGATCATAAGTTAGACTCTTTCATTTTGTCCCATACATTCCTTACTTTCTGTTCTGAATTGTCTATATAGTTTTTTTCTTTGGCCTAGATTCTAGAGTTTTTGAATGATCTGTCTTCCTATTTATTAATCAATTATTCTATTCTGAACTATTAAGTTCTTAACTTCAATTATTTTATTTTTAAGCCCTAAAATGTCTATTTTACTAATTTTTATACATTTCAATTCTCTGATGAAATTCGTCCTTTAAACTCTTTTCTTTACTGTTTTCTTTATACTTTGACCATATTTACCACAGTTATCTTAAGATTATTGTTATTCTTTTCAATATCTACATCACGTATGGATGGGGCCATTAATTTTTCTATTCTTTCTGTGTTTTTAATTATCTGGCCCTGTCTTTTGGTGTCCCTGTACTAGTAAAATTTCATTGAAATTTGAATATTGTGCATAAAAATTATAGTGTCTCAACACTATTTTCTTATTCTAGGCAGAATTTATGTTTTTCTCTAGTAGACTTTGGGGCTATTCATCTTAAACCAATTAGAGATTGAATTGTCATGAGGCCAAATTGCTGTTTTAGTACAGCTCCGTCTACTTCTACTACCTGACTGCCAAGGAATAACCTTGTAGCACTTCCAACTCTGAGCCTGAGCTATTAACTAGCCCTTTCACGTTATGAATTAGGAACTGTGCCTAAGCACCGACTACAAGACTGCAAGAGTCTCCTTTTTCCTTTGCCAAGCCTTTTGCTTAGTTTCTAGACTCTCATCTTGTACTTTAGATAATGGCAAATAAAATCTGAGGAAAAAACTAACTGTATTGAGTTAATCATGAATTCCTGAGCCCTCAAAAGTTCTTTTAGCTGGACTAAAAATCATATTGACATGAAACAGAGTAACAGTAGAAAATACAATTTAATAGGCATACATTAATCTACATAGACATGGAAATTCCAAAGGCAGACAAAGTGAGGTATATATGTCATTCTGAACTCAGGAGAGGGAGTAAGGGTCTCAGATTTCAGAGGAAAGGAATGCACTTCACAGGATGATAAGAAGAGGGTATGTTTGGGAGTTAAACGTTTGCCCTGCCATACAGATGGGTCACTCAGATAAAATTTATCTCTGTTAATAACAGAGATATTCTGATACTCTGCAAAAGATCCCCAATTTAGATTCTTCTGTGTGGTTAAGGGAGGGACAAAAGTTTCTCTTGAGCCCACAGTATCTCAAGTGGCTTCAGGTCAAAATAATCCACATGTCAAAGTGGCATATTCTGGGAGGGACTGTCCTTAACCCTTCATATGTCTTTTTTTTTCTGTATTTTTGGTGCTTTGACATGTTGGGAACCTGCTGAAGGACTGCTCCTCCCAAGACCAGCCAATTCCTAGAGACAGTAAAGGACTCACATACAAACACGTCTTTCCTATGCAAATAAACAAATCCAGAACTCACCCCGCCCCCCAGACAAATTCCTTACTGGGCTCTTACACTCTGGGCCTCTGTCCCTCTGCCCCAATCACTCCAGCGTCGAGTACCAGGCAACTAAGGACAGCCCTTACACCCCAAACCTTGCTGATATTATTCAAACTAGTCAATTCTAAACCTGCTTCCCCTTTCTTGCCTATTCATTCTCATGACAGCCACAGTGAAGTCTCTTGAGGATATTTCCCTCTTACTCCCTCGGCCCTCTGACCAATTCTGGTGCTTCTCCATGTGTGCCCTTTCCCCGTGACATAGTGTCGCCCCTCTTTTAAAGATCTGTGAGTACAACAAACTATCTTTTCAATGGAAGGTATTCCCTGATCTCTTGGCCCCACCATATGTGAATAATTATAAAACCTACATTTTAATATATGTATTGAATCCTTTCTTTCCTCCTCTCTTCACATCAGACTCCTAACCCCTAGAGATTCCAATTTTTCTTCATTTTTGTGAGAACAGAGACTCGGATATTTTCTGTGCCTTCCAGGAACAATCCTTTGTCTGAGTCTTTCATTCAAAAGTTCACCCACTTATTATTTTTCCAGACCTGGAAAATGTTCCAAGGAAACGGTGGCTAGAAAATGTATGGCTGCCCCGACAACCACTCATCAGCCCTGAACTGTCCTGCATTTTGGCATAATAACATTTTCCTCAAGTATCTGAGTACTAGGTCTATTACCAATTTTCCCCATATGTTTCAAACACTATTCGGTTATATAAGCCAGAGTTTCCCCTTCTACGTGACCCCACCTCCATCCACCATAGATGAAAATGTCCTTTGATCAGCATTCTAGAATTCCCAACTATCACTAGCATTAGTATTTTTGTTACTCATCAGTCATGATGAGTAACACAATTCCAGAATCTTATTCTCAGGATATGCTACCTAGGCTAGTTTTCAGTGTATTTTCTCCCAGCCCATATCATATTTCTTATTTCACTTATATCACTAATTGATGGCATCAGTTTTTCAATTAAGAAAAATACAGATTCAGAGAATGGTCACATATCCCTAATATTCACAGGCTTGTATCTTAAATGTAACATAGCAATCCTGAACATCTCACTTCTGTAAAATCTGTTGCCTAATTTTGTTACTTTTCCATGTGTAATTGATACTGACACCCCTTTGGCATTATCACAGTTGGTGTACTAAACAATTCGTGAGCACTGGAAATTTGGTGCCCTTGAAAATCGGTAGTCAGTCACTCTGAAATTATTACTTAAGCTGTCTCCCTGCTATAGCAGTAGAAAATTTTTTTAAGTTTTTTTTCAGCGTTTATTTATTTTTGAGAGACAAAGAGAGACAAAACATGAGGTGGGGAGGGGCAGAGCGAGAAGCAGACACAGAATCCGAAGGAGGTTCCAGTCTCTGAGCTGTCAGCACAGAGCCCGATGCAGGGCTTGAACCCACAAACCATGAGATCATGACCCAGGCCAAAGTCAGACACTTAACTGACTGAGCCACCCAGGTGCCCCTAGACAGTAGAAATTTTTAATTATATGATACTTTTTCTTGATTGCACCACTTAACTTCAGGGTGAAATGCCTTATCCGTTTATACTTTGCTTCATGTTGTAAAATAATTGGCTGGGACAGGCAGAAATACACATTTGCTGTCTTTTCCTAAAACCATGTTAACTTTCCTGCTCATTATCACAGTGTAATCTAAAGGAAACTTTATTATTTGATATTCCACAACGAAACCTTGTGACAGGGATTTGAAAGTACTGATTTTATGGTAAGTCACACGCATGCCAGAAGTTGGGATAGATGATAACACATCAGGAGGGAAAACATTTTCTTCAAAGTCGAAGACAAGTTATTGTACCTTGCATCTCCTACCCTGAAATAAGGCACAGCACTTCATTAGTCTTTTTGGATTCTGGAGAATGCATATTCCGTACTGTATAATACTTCACTAACTACTTACTGAACAATAGAAGACTTTTAGTTTTGAGTGGGTGTCAGAACAAGGGGCTCTGTAGCAGCTTCAAGCTGAAGTGCAAACAGCCTTACTGTGGGGCATATGACTTATCAGATCCAAAGGTACATGAGGTACTTGTAATCCCTCATAGAAGAGGTACATCATGGGACGAGGTGCTGCCACATTCTCTGTACCATTTTAGAGGCAATTTATGGTGTGCTCTTGGGCTCTAGCAAAAACTGAGTACCTGACCACGGGATGTCAAGCGACTATGTGATCAGTGTCCACCATGAGCTGAATACTGTCAGAACCACCAGATACAATATCATGCAGGGATAGTAACAATAAAATATACAGTAAAAGCAAAGCATTCATGATCAGCCTCAACAAGATATGGAGGGCACGAGTCAATTACTTATTCTGGTGTCCCAGACATAAAGATGACATATAGTTGAAACATATGTTTCCTAGCACATGACCTTTGGTCATCCATGGGGATGAATTATCTATACCTACCACAACTAGCTAAAGAAGAAAGAAAAAAAGAAAAACAATCCCAGACTTGGACCACGGATGGATTGGCTCGATTTGCCAATGTGAGCCAGACATGGACTGCTATCACAGCTGTATTCTGTGGTGATTCTAAAAGATTTGTGAGAGAAAATCCTCTCTCTGAGCAGAGATTCTAGCAAGATACATAGTTACCAAGCTAGTGTAGTAGGAAAAGTTGTCTGAGATAAAGATAAATATGGCAACTGGGCAGTTGCAGATGGCATGGTTGATTGGCCAGAAGACTGGAAGGAACAAGTTTTAAAGACGAGAGACAAGGAAATATGGAGAAGAGACATGTAAATGAGCCATGGGAAAGGTCACAAATTGTGTGGCTCTTTGTTCTAACACGAATTCTTGCTGGATAGTATACTCCACAGAGAAGGATCTGAACAAACAACAAGAACACTGTATGGTTTTTCTAGGGGAATTTAGACAATCTCTGTCCTTGGAACACCATTGTCGTCACAATGAGCCAACAAATGGGATAGCCATGACAGCAGGGATGAGAGCAACATAGGTATTCAGAACATGGGCTTCCTCCTACCAAGACTGACCAAGCTACTGCCTTTGTTGAATATACAAACTGTCAGTATCGGAGATCCATGATGAGTCCTTGCAAGAGTATTATACCTCAAGACAGTGGACAAGCTGATTGATTCAGACAATTCTGCCTCAAAGAGGGAAACAGATAATGATACTATTTGTTTCCAGGAATTTTTAGGGTGTTTTTAGCATTGATATACATTCTGTTTGGAGGTTTGCCCTTCCTGTCCATAGTAGTTTGGCTAGAATTACTATCTAAGGGTTTGTGAGGAGTTGTATTTACCACGATGGTCTATAGTATAGACCAAGTGGCATTCTTTATAGTGAAGGAAGTATGAAAGAAGATCCACTATTTCTATTAGATCCTCTTATACCACATCACCAAATCCTGATAGACTTATGGAAATAGACTCTTGAAGCCTCAGCTAGAGAACCAACTAAGAAATGACACTCATGGTATTGTGACACTGTTTTGCCAGATGTGGCACATATTTGAAACCCAAAGCCATTGTATGAATCTGTTTTCCTTATAGCTAGAATTCCCTTCTCACCAACATTCCCAGTGGCATATATGAAGAATTTATACTTCTTGCCATTACAATAGAATGTTCTGGATTAGAGTTCCTAGTTCCTGGAGAGAGATGATATATGAGAGAACACAATGAGTGTTCTGCTAAACCTGAAGCTACAGCCACTGCATCAGAGTCTTTTCATGTAGACAGACCAGTAGGCAAACATAGGAATTTTCTACTGGAGTGGGTGATTTACCACAGTGATCTTCAGGACATAAGGTTTTACTTCTGTAATGAAGCAAGTTTGAATATTGCTGGAATACGCATTGAGGTGACCCCAACTGCTTACGTGACCTCTGAAGACTACAAGTAGAAATTTCAGCAACTGTGGCCACACAGGGTCATGGTAACCAGGAGCATGGGCCATTCAGAGAGGAAAATCTGCCCTGTCAATCCACAAGTCAAACAGTTTCGATGAACTGAAATGCTGGCCATGGATGAGGGAAATGAAGAATGGGAGACCAAAAAGGGTGATAATAGTGATCAGTTACTGCCTTGGGCCAACTGTAGCAGTAGGGACCATCGCTCTGAAGCTAACTCTTATTTTTATTTTTTTATCTTTATTTTTTTTTTAATATTTATTTATTTATTTATTTATTTTCTTTTAGAGAGACAGTGGGGAAGAGGGGCACGGTGGGGGGGGGGGGAGGGGGGTGCAGTACGTCGAGAGAAAGAGACAGAAGAGAGAGAGAGAATCCCAAGCAGACTTCATGCTCAGTCCAGAGCCGGATGCAGGCCTTGATCCCATAAGCCTGGGACGACGGCCTGAGCCGAAATCAAGAGTTGGGTGCTCGGGGCGCCTGGGTGACTCAGTCGGTTGAGCGTGGGACTTCGCGCAGGTCAAGATTTCGCGGTTTGTCAGTTTGAGCCCCGCGTCAGGCTCTGCGCTGACAGCTCGGAGCCTGGAGCCTGCTGCACATTCTGTGTCTCCCCATCTCTCAGCCCCTCCCCTGCTCATGCTCTGTCTGTCTCTCTCTCTCTCAATAATAAATAAACGTTAGAAAAAGAAGAGTTGGGTGCTCAACCGACTGAGCCACCCAGACTCCCTGTCGAGTCTTATTTTTAAACTGTTACCACTTAGAGAATCAGAGACGGGCAGAAGTAGTCAGTGTGGGGTCCAAGTGGATCTGAGTAGCTCCGGGGATGGTCTGTGGCCGATATCGCTAATGCCTCATCCTCATTCCCTTGACAACTTACTCTCGCATTGCCTACCAACAGCTTCTTGATGTAGGAATATTCTCGCATTGCCTACCAACAGCTTCTTGATGTAGGAATATTCTCACATTGCCTACCAACAGCTTCTTGATGTAAGAATCTCCGACTCTGAGCTGAAAGGGTTTTTGCAGACACATGGGAGTATGCTTCACCCGTGAGTGGAAGGGTCCTAAGTGCCAGAACAACACCCACAGGGGCAGCCCTCAATCAAAGCTGAATGCAAATTGGTCGATGTGACCTAGCTTCATCGCACGGTTGGTTGTTGTGTACTTGACCACCCACCGCATTTCCCGCATTTCCCGTCCCTGTATTTGCCACTCCATTCACCTGTAGGGGGGCCTCAGGGTCGCCTTCTGCATAAACTACTTGAACTCAACTCTTAGTGTTAGCATTTGTTTCTGGGGGAACTCTAAGGCAATGACTAGAGAGATTGAAGTCAAGAGACAAGTAGCTCATCGCAGTGCTCTTTATTTTGTGGTTATACTGTGACTTTCTTCTTTTTCCTAATTTTATAATATTGAAAAAATTATACTCTTTGTTTTCAGGAAATTTTAAAGTATTTCTAGAATAGAAATGCTTTAATATAAAATAGAAGCACTCTGACTAATAAACAAATATATATATAATAAATAATAAATGTAAATAAATAAATACTAAAATAGAAATAGAAAATAGAAATATTCTGAATGGAAAACCAGATGGACTTTTAAAATACACACACTCTACTCATTTTTTTTCCTTTCTAGTAAGATTATTTCCATTTTTTTCATCTTCTCATCAGACAATCCTATTGTTTTTTTTGTGTTTTTTTTTCAGCCTGAAATCAGGTCAGAAGGAGAATAGTAGTTTACTAGAAATTTAAATTTTAAATGTATAATCCATTTCCTCTGGCCCAAAAAGAAAAATAAATGAGTTCATTAAATATGTCAATTCAGGGGGAATTTTTCAAAACCATTTATTACATTGTTCTGTTGAGGTTGATAATGGTTGTATTTCTAATGTTGATAATAATGGAGACAAACACTTTGAAGGTCAGAGAAGGCTTCATAAGAACTGCAGAATGAGGGATGCCTGGGTGACTCAGTCAGTTACGTGTCCGACTTTTGATTTCTGCTCATGTCATGATTTCACAGTTCCGTGGGTTTGAGCCCTGCGTCAGGCTCTGTGCTGACAGCCTGCTTGGGATTCTCTCTGTCTCCCTCTCTCTGACCCTCCCCCACTTGTAGGCTTTCTCTCTCAAAATAAAGAAATAAACTTTAAAAAGCCCCTGCAGAAAGATTATTATAATGCTCGCCAAAAGGAAACAGAACATGCAAGACAGATGACATGATTAACTAAGATGTGTTCAAGTCTCTATTAGTTCTACCAAATAATAAAAATAAAAATATTCAGGGGCACCTGGGTGGCACAGTCGGTTAAGCGTCCAACTTCGGCTCAGGTCATGATCTCACAGTCTGTGAGTTCGAGACCCGCATGGGGCTCTGTGCTGACAGCGCGGAGCCTGAAGCCTGCTTCGGATTCTGTGTCTCCCTCTATCTATGCCCCTCCCTTCCTCATGCTCTGTCTTTTTGTCTCTCAAAAATAAATAAACATAAAAAAATTTTTTTAATAAAATAAAAATATTCAATAGCAAACATTCATTAAACATCAATGTTTTACCAGATACCCTGCTCAGTTTGGTGAATATAAAAATTACTTATGTGTGGTTCCATAGCTTATGTCACACACAGTGGCTTCATTTCTTTATGAAGTTTATCTTTGCTTTTTTATTTATTGACAGACACTTGAATGACAAGAAATTACAACAAGACTGCCGCTACAATATTTACCTGCAACTCATGCTTCTGATGCTCTAGCAAAATGAATAACAAGCATTTTCAAAATTTGGGCAATGCAATTATTTCTTGTACAAATTGTTATAGCTACTATACCTAGAGCTGACCTAGATGTGAAAAGCTTGATAACTCCAGAGGTAAATTTAAAAAATGTATTACAAATTATTAATGCATGAAATAAGGTGTATAAGTGACATTATTGTGTCTAGGATTTGGTCCCTCACTGCAAAATCAGGGGCAAGGATTTAACTGCAGATAGTTTATTTGAGGTGCAATCCCAGAAGGCAATAAGAGCAAAACATATAAGGAGTGAATTATTCATTTGCTCGTAAGAATAGAAAGTCATACAGACACAATAGAAGGAAGCATAGCAATTTCTTAATGACCTAGACATTCAACTAGGATAAGACTCGGCAAATGCAATCCTCAGCATTTATACCAGGGAAATGAAGATTTATATTCACACAAAAACCTGTGCATTGGTGTTTATAACAACTTTCTTTGTTATAGCTGAAATCTGGGGACAATTCAGATACTTTTCAGTGAGTGCATGCTTCAACAAACCGGTACCTGCGTACCATAGGAGACTATCAGCAATGGTAAAGGAGCGACCTCGATAACACAAACCACCTGGATTAATCTCCAGGGAATTATGTTGTGTGAAAAGAGGTCAACCTTGCTACGATCCCATACATGTAACATTCATGCAATGACAAAAGTATAAATATGGAGAACAGGTTAATGGTTTCTAGGGGTTGGGAAGTAGGGAGTGGAGCCGAAGCGGAGGTGGTTATATAAAAGCCAATGTGAGAACTACTTTTGGTGATGGAAATGTTCTGTGCCTTGGCTGTATCAATGTCCGCATCCTGTTTTCTGAGATGTTACCACTGGAGGAAACTGATAAAAGGTACATGGGAATCTCTCTGTATTATTTCTTGTATTTTAAAACGGCATGCGAATCTACAGTTGTATCAAGATTAAAAGTTTAATTTAACAAAAGACACAAATGCCTATACACACAGTTTACACTCTAGTGAAGAAATAGACAATAGACCAAACAAACCGATGAACATGTGGGATGTTAAAACAAGATAAGCAATAAGGACATAAAATATGGAGAGAAGTGAGTTAAAGGGTACGAAGAATAGGGTGCAATACTAAATGAGTGAAAATATCAGAGAAAGTGATAAAGTGATGAATTCCTGAAAGCAAAGGAGTGAGTTCTGGATTTATCTGCGTGTAGAGCTGTCCAGAAGGAGAGAACAGCACATGGAAAGATCCTAAACAGGATATTCTGACCAGACAAACATGATGGAGGGACAGAGTAATGGAGGAACCTGGGAGTAGATCACATAGGGTTTTCTAGGATACTGTAAAGGCTTTGGCTTTTCCACCTGTGAAATGTGACAGTTAAAAGGAAAGAGATGAGAGATTCAAAGAGTGTGTTTAAAATCTAGAATTTATCCTGATCCAACTGCCAGTTCCCCAGACTAAGATCCAGTTTAGGTGATGTGAGGCCCCACTCTTCCTGTTAGCTTCCCTCTTGTTTCCACAAGCTTCCTTATAATACCCACCATATAACCTCGCCTGTTCTTGCATTTCAAGCAAATCTCTGTGCCTCTGTGAGCATAAGGACTTCAAACAAACAGGCAAACTACCACAATAAATACAATATAAGGGACATCATGACGCACAAGACAGATTTTTTTTTTTCCAATAGCATTCTATAGTCTGGTAGAGAAAAAAATTATATAAGTGGAAAAAAGTGATAAAGCAAATGTGGAGGTGACCTAACAGATATCAATCATATTCTCCAGTGGGAAAAAAAATAGGAAAAAATGATTAATTCCAACAGAGTAAAATAGGCAATTCTTCATGGGAAGCCATTCAAATCGAATCTTAAAATGTATGCAGGATTTCACCAGGCATAGATGAAATGAAAGCATATTGAATGTGCAAGTTTTGCAGAGATGAAGGGTTGGAAACACAATTACTTTCCAGAGTAAATTTGGCTAATATTAATTTTGTCATACATTTTTGTCAGCTTTGACATTTTCACTATAAGATTAGCGTGTGGATGTTAAAAGTAAATTAGGTAGAAATAATGACAATTACAAGAAATACTACTTTGATAAGTTGCTAAGTTTGAGAGAAACCTTAAAATCTTTACTTAAGAATAACTGTTAAAAATATTTACCTTGGAGAACAAAATTGTGATTCATAGAATTTTTTTTATGAGTATAAGAATTTGACGAAACAAGAGCCTGAATATGGTAGCAGAAATATTGCTCTGTTTATGCAATAAATATAATATGCCTTGTTATGACAATATAATTAACTTTCATGTAATAGCTTTAGGAAGTAATTCTAAACTGCACTGTGCAGAACAACACAGAAAGATGCCATTAATCCTCCTTATGGAGTAAATTCCAGAATATACCAAAAAATACACTAAACAGGAGGAATTACAATCTTTAAAAATTCATTCTTTTATAAAACCATTCTCTCCTGATGCCATTGTAATATGCTAATTAGTTATAAAATACATAACAGAAACTTTCCCTTTAAATTTATTTAAGAACGACCACTAAGTCTGATGATGAAAAGTGTCCTGAGGCAGCTTGGGAGAAAATTCTCCATCACTCTCTCTGACATTTACACATTTTGTGTGCAAGGCAGTAGCTGCTTTGTTTCTGGTCATCATTTCAAGAATGTTTGTATAGCAAATAATCTTAGAGGAAATAAATAATGTCTCCCTTCAGAGCAAAGGGCAAGTTTATTTACAGGCTTAGAGATATAGATAATGCCCCCCTCTGGAGCGAAGGACACTGTCCAATATAATAAAGACAAGTCCTTTTGGAAGATAAGTAAGGTGTTTTCTTCTGTCCATTAAAAAAGATTTGGGGCCAGGATTCCTCCCCTGGAATACATCCCATTGTCTATGCAGGTGCTAACTGGTCCTTTCCATGCCACCTGGTGGGAACTGGGCTCTGCAAACGTGTACAGGAAAATTCGAATACTCTGGCTACTGCTATTGCTGTGAGTGATAAAGCCCTTTGCCTCAAACCCAGGAGTCTTATATCTTCTGCCAGTATCCATAAAACTGGAGCAGGCTACTTGTTAATTTCCAAGTAGGGTGAAAATCTCAGACATTTCACTGTTCTTGACAAGGTAATTTCTATCTTGGTATTGAGGGGTTTGTTTTTTTTTTAATTGAATTATCTTGATATACTTTCCCCAACACATTATCAGTTCTCAAATTGCAGCAATAATGCCCTTAGATTTCTCTGTCATCCAGGGTTTTAGTTATAGGATTCAGATCCACTTGCTTCAGACTTGATGGAATGGCACCACAACGGGTCTTAAGGATTAGCTGGCTTTAAAATAACACCTCCTCACTTGCTGGCCTAAGGCTCTTGATCTGTAACAGAACCAATTTACTTTCTATGAGATTTTCAGCCCACTGGCCTTGAGGAGTGAAGGACCAGAACTTTACCAGGCCGGGAAAGCCAGCAAATCTGTCGGAAGCTATCTCAGCTTTCTGATGAACCCAGCAATTTCTTAGCAAAATGTTTTTCTTTTTTTGTAGATCACACAAATGATTTTTCTAACATCTCTTTGTGTATCTGTGGACCTTGGCCCTCCTTTGCAAAAAAGAACAAAGTACTCTTGCACATCACAAAACAGAAACCGGGCCTCCCTGAGCTCTGAAATAATGTCTATAGTTGGCATCATCGAGTCTGCACAAAATCAAGAAATGTTGCAGGCCACAGCACTCCCTGGACTGATTACCCTAAAACCCCTTGGATACTGTGGAGGGAAGCAGAAATCTGAGTTGGATTGTGGACATGAGTTCACCTTCTCCCCAGGTGGCCAGCCTCCTCAAATTCCTTTCCAATCAAAACTTATCTCTTTAGGACTGACCTTTTGAGCCATCAGCACCCAAACTTGGGTTAGGTGATACTGGGAATATTGAAGACGGGTAAAATTTAGTATATGCAATACTCTTAATGTCAAAGAAACCTACTATTTCCTTATTGCTTGACCAGTGTTCTTTCATTTATAAGAATTAAATATTTGACAACCTTGTGAAGAAACCAATGATCTGGTCATCAGAGATTGGCCCAACATTTATTAGGTACTTAAAGGCCCTAAAGAGAGAGAAGCAGAGTTCTTGCTAAGAATTTGCTAATAAATAGCTTATATATAGAATTTGTTAGCTTTTCTTAAGTTAAAAAAATTACAGTACACTAATTTCTATCTCATCTCTATCAACCATAAAAACAATTTCACAGACATAACCAGATTAGAAATTCTCCATTCCTGTAGATTTTTAAAAATTGGGGCATTTAGGATTTTTCCAGATTAAGATATGAAACATATGCTTCTAATTTAATCTTCCCTATAAAATTACAATAAAGAGAGGTTTTTTTTTAAGACAAAACTCAAAAGGAGGGGCGTCACAGAAGAGCAGACAACAGTAATAAAATTCTAGAAACAGGTATGCAGATGGAAGTATTAATATACTTTATTTAATAAACAAAAGAAAGTTAAATCCTAAAGAAGTCAGGAAATAATGAAAACCAATTCAAAGAGAATCCTTAAAATATTAGCATACAACAGTTTCAGAATCAATCAAACCTGGAGAGTTAGGTCTAAAATAAATCCAGGGGCACCTGGGTGGCTTAGTCACTTAACCGTCAGAATCTTGATTTGGACTCAGGTCATGATCTCATGGTTCTGGAGTTCGAACCCCACGTCCAACTCTGTGCTGACAGCAAGGATCCTCCTGCTTGGGATTTTCTCTCTCCCTCTCTCTCTGCCCCTCCCCTGTTCTCTCTCAAAATAAATAAATAAACTTTTAAAAAAACAAATAAATCCAAAAGTTGGGTTTAAAATAAATATAAATGTTTAAAAAATGATTGACAGGAGTTGGTTCTCACGTGTCCCTTTCCCATAGGCAATCATGGAGGCTCTTCCTGGGCAGGGGTTCCCAGTGGAGTAAAAGGCATGACTGTACCGAATTTTGTGGCTCCTCGTCTTCTGTCTCCAGTGAGCTCCCAGAAAGCCACCAGCTAGACCTTTATCCTATAGTAATAATACACAGAAAAGTGAGAGAAAAGATCACATCAATGAAACCAAAAGAGAATTCTACTCCAAAAGAAGAAAATAAGTTTTTGGAAACTCATTTGGGCAGCTCATATGGAAACCCTAATAGCAAAAGAGAAAAGTTAAAAGAGGTATTCAAAGAGTTTTAGGAAATATCTCAGAAACTAGAGCAAAACTGTGAGATTTGAAAAATCATAGAGAAAACTGAAGAAAACGTAGAGCTTGTCTACGTGTCCAAAACCTGAACCAGAAAATTTCCTCAAAAACTAAACGGAGGGGGAGGAATTGACAACACTGAGGAAGATAACTGATTCGGGTGCAAGTTATAGTTCAAGAATGTAGTACAGGGAGCTGTCTTTACCAGGGGTCCCCCCCACCCCCGTATTCGTGTCATCTTTAAGCTGGGAATATTAGTCTTGGCAACTAACTTGTCAGGGAAGCTGAAGTTAGATTATGCTCCAAACACTGGCTTACCCTCCCAGGGGTGTGGTAAATTGTCCCTTCCTTACATAGTTAAACTTGTGAGGGCTGCTCAGCTCATGGCAAGTAAACAATATATTTTGCTGTGGGAAGAAAGTTTAAGAATTCTGTATGCTTCTACCAATGGGCTAACAAGGCTTAGGGCAGAAAGCCACCTACCCAGGAGAAAAGCATCTGAGAACAGTTAGAGGTGGGAAGCTGCAGGAGGGCAAAAGCACCCAAGGTTAGTCAACAAATAGAACCAAGTGGAAAGTGGAAAGCCGCTAGGGGGTGAAGACGCCCAAGGTTAGCTGGTGGAAAGGTGCCTTGTTGGCCTTGAGGCAGCAAGCTCAGGCAATCTCACACTTCGGAGACAACAGCTACTTCGCTGTATCGCCTACAGAGAAACACTGTCCATCTGGCGTCTGGCGCCAGTTTGTCATTGTGCTTTAATCTCAACTTGGAACGCGGCTCACCCCCCAACCCTTTGCTTCTTACGCACACAAGCTCTTGATCACCATCTTACTGTTTTCTTCTGCATGTTCACATGTAAAACCTTGAGAGCTCAATAAATACAGAGACGAAACCCCAGTTCTGGGTTCTTGTCTCCTCCCGGACATTAGCCTCTCTCATTTTCGGTTCTCTGTCGCTCTCTTGCTGGATAAGAGAGAACTCCAGACTCATAGTCTGTGACATTTTGCAAATGTAGCTACACTGGATGTAAATTATAAAGGAAAACAAAAGAATGATTAAGCATCAGATTACTAGTTGTCCCTGGGAGTGGAGGAAGGCACAGTGCTTCTCCACATTGCTGACCTTCCACTTGTAACCTACTTAGCAAGTACATGTATAAACCAATTAAACCATGCTTATACATTCACACACTTCTCCATACGTAAGTTATTTCAAAGTAAGACTTTTTTTTTCCTATAAAAAGGCACTCATTTTCTGTTTCCATTCAAGTCAAGAAGGTAAATTAGGGTACTAAAATATCTCACTTTCTTTTTAGATTCTATAATTATGTTAAATAAGATCTTAAAAAAAAAAAAGACAACTAGAAGTATGTACTGGCTCTTACACTTGCCAAAGAAAATCTATTGGAGATTAAAGTTAATCTATTTAATGTATAGGTTTGCCTCCATGACTTTTTGTCATGTGTGTGAATTAACAGGATTTTGTTTGTTTGTTTGCAGGCACTGAATATATGTGGAGAACAATAGAAAAATGTGGTGAACATTCTGAGGGAGGAGGACAGTTGACTTTTGCACAATATGGGAGTTAGAAGTGCTAATCCCCATGCAGTTGAAAACCTACTAGTAACTTTTGACTCCCCCCCAAAACTTAACTACTAATTGCCTACTGTTGACCAAAAGATTTACCAATAACATAAACAGTCGATTGACACATATATTGTATGTTGTATGTATTGTATACTGTATTGTTATAAAAAGGACCTACAGAAAAAGAAAAAAATGTTATTAAGAAAATTATAGGAAAGAAAAAATACAGTTACAGTATCCTATTCTGTATATTTGACAACATTTCGTATAAGAAGACCCACGTAGTTCAGAATCATGATGTTCAAGGGTCACTGTCTAACTAGGACCAACTAGAATTCAATAGTTTGAATTTTTCCAGATAATGTGTTTATTATTTGTTAAAAAATATTTTGCATCATATATTTTAGAACGTTTTCTGCTCTAAAAACGTGTGCATCAATTACTGCTATAGACTAATACTGTCACAGTTTGGTAAATAGATATAAATTTAATTATTCTGACCTCTGCATAAGCACGTAATTACCTAATTAGGAAAAGCAATGGTTCATTAAGCAATGCAAAACATCATGTCTTTCTGCTTTATTAAAAACCTGTTTTGTTTTACAAAGACTTAATTCAAATGCCATCATAACATGTTTTAAAAGGGTTAGGAATGCTATTGTCATTTTTAATTTAAATCTATAAGAAAATGGATTTACCACTGATAATTTAAGTTAAAATCATGACATATTTGTCAAAAAGTGTCTTTTCCAGTACAACTTATTATTTTGGTGGAGGTATTCAATGGTCGAAAATATACTTGCATCTAAAGTGCTAATTGTCTTGCGGAGGGTGGTGGAAAAGTACTAGGCTTTGAGGGAAAGAAAAGAAAATTCCATTTTACATATTAAGAGTAACCAGATCAGTAAGAGCTTGGAATAAACCTCCAGATGAAATAATTATTTCCCTATGCCATTTGCAAAGAAATATAAGATGGGGCAAGATGATATTTAACCGATAGTGTAACAGGGAGAGAATGTATTGAATGCCCAGGGACATGTGAAATGGATTGTGTTAGTTTGGGTTTGGCCAGGAGAAAGAACTACCCTAGATGATATAAGCAGCAAATTAGAGAAAATCATATTATCGATTTCAATATTCAATGATTTTTGAAAAAAATGAGGGGGGAATTACCAAGGAATGCCTCTGCTGGTTTTAAAAACACAAAAGAGAAGGGAATGGCAGGAGGCAAATGCCAATTCTCTCAGCTGCCTGTCAAGGGACAATGCCGGGAAACTGCTGGCAAATCCTCACCTCACCAAAGTCCATGCACATTCCTGGAGGGGTTCTCTTTGCGCGCCTTCCAAAATTCATGTAACTCACATCGGTGGAATATAAATGGGACCCTGTTGGCCAGGGATAGATAGGAAATATTTAAGATGCAAATGCACAATGATGAGCTGCGATTCAACACAAAGATAAATTAAACAGTTTTCTTGGTTAAGACTACTAAGCCACCAGTTATCAAATATAGCAAAATCCTGCCTCGGGTACTAGATAGCATACACAGTAAGCTCTTATAATTTCTAAATTGAAAACTTTGTTTGATTGAAAGCTTGAGCAATATTTTATCTCAGGCCATGAAACTCATATTGGGAAATATAAAATATGATTAATTAAAATATATCTCCAGACAGCTAAGAGCTTTTTTTAAACTTAATTATAGATAATAATACTTTTTACCAAGACAAATTTGGTATAAATTTGATATACATGAGTCGTCTTAAAACAGACATAGGAACAGGATTCTAGTTGATAAATTTAGTAATTATTATAGTCAATCGTCTTAGACATTTACGACAATATTTAAATGACCGATCAAGTGACAGCCAATTAATACAATATTATTAACCAGGCTTGTGGAAACTATTCCTGGTCATTTAGAAGGTGGCATCCTAGTCCAAATGAATTAGGAACACCATGAATGTTGTTTATTTATGGTTTTACTCATACTTCATTTTTATTTTTTTTAATGTTTATTTATTTTTCAGAGAGACAGAGACAGAGTGTGAGCAAGGGTGGAGCAGAGAGAGAGGGAGACACCGAATCCCAAACAGGCTCCAGGCTCTGAGCTGCCAGCACAGAGCCCAAGGCGGGGTTCGAACTCACAAACTGTAAGATCATGACCTGAGTCGAAGTCAGACGCTTAACTCACTGGACCACCAAGGCGCCCTGGTTTTACTCATACTTTATTGTTTTCTTTCATTTGACCAAATGATTGACTATTTAACTGGCTTCTGGGCCTAATCCTCCATTTTTCTTTACTTTTTAAAAATCTGGTCTATCATTGGTATGACTATGCTGACATTTATTTTCAAAGAAAAAAAATCTCCTGGGAATCTACTTCACCCACCAGAGGGAAAAGATGACACAATCCCTGATGCTACTCACCACGGAAATGCAAGGATGCTCAGATTCTTCTGAGAGTTCACATTCTCTCAATCCTTTCTGCCTATGGATCCCTGATTCGTGTGATTAGTGTGAAGAGATTGCTCACTTCAAATCTATTGAAAAGAAACACTAAGTTTTAAAAATGAAGAGAAAGACTAAAACCAAGGGGAAAATCAAGGGACATAATTTTGTTTCTTAAGTTTGTTTTTATTTATTTTGAGAAAGAGAGAGAGACAGCATGAGCAGGGGAGGGGCAGAGAGAGAGGGAGAGAGAGAATCCCAAGCAGGCTCCGAGGTGTCAGTGCAGAGCCTGATGTGGGACTTAAACTCACGACTGTGAGATCATGACCTGAGCTGAAATCAAGAGTCAACTGCTTAACCAACTGAGCCACCCAGGCACCCCAAGGAACATAAATTTTTTGAAGAACTAAAATAATCTACCCTCAGTTCTTAAGAAAAATGAATAGAGGAGCCACAATCAAAGATACGTTCAGAACTCTGGATGGGAAATGAAAGCTCTTTAGGGATCCTTCAAGTTCAGAGCCTAGAGTTGATGTATCATTATTACTCCTATGTTCTTTTTTTTTTTTTTTAAGTTTATTTATTTTTGACAGAAACAGAATGCGAGCATGAGCTGGTGAGGGGCAGAGAAAGAGGGAGACACAGAATCCAAAGCAGGCTCCAGGCTCCGAGCTGTCAGCACAGAGCCTGATGCGGGGCTCGAACTCACGAACTGGGCCAGTCAGACGCTTGACCGACTGAGCCACCCAGGTGCCCCATTACTCCTATGTTCTTACTCCTCTGTATTTTAGTTGTAGTTATAGCTTCTGTGGCATCTTCTATATTGTGGAGAAAGCAAAAACTCTACCTCAGCCTTTTCACTTTACCCAGTAGGGACGAGTATCTAAGTTTGCTCTCTCTCTTTTTTTTTAAAGTGATCTCTACATGCAACGTGGGGCTCAAATTCCTGATCTCAAGATCAAGAGTCACATGCTGCAAGGACTAAGCCAGCCAGGTGCCTCTTGACTCTTCTCACTGAATAATACCCTAGCTCCTTTCATTCGAGGGAAGGTTGATAACTGTGTTAGTTTCTGTCTCCTAAAACCTGAAGTCCTCCGAAGACATAAAAATGAAAATGGAGGCCTTTAGAGGTCAGGTGAATGATCTCAATAGTGCAGATTCATGCCAAGCAGTCTTCAACTGTGTATGCAGAGTGCATGGTGGGTCTTACAGAAGAGCAGTAAAGGTTGCCTCTCATCGTTGGCAAGTTCCTGTTGGAACTCCAAAAGCAATTTTTCCTATAAGGGATTTTGGCAGACTTTAAAAATGATGTGAGAAAGCCCTTGGTGAGGGAACACAGTGGTCTCCATAAATGCTCCCAAAGCTCTTGATCGGAAATAGATCATAGATGTGCTCACTAATTCTGAAACCACCTGCCAGAGAGACCCTCTTTACATAAACTTACCATAGGAGATACGCTGTTTAGAATACAGTGTGTTTCACATCAGTTTCAGAGTTCTGCAAAAAGTTGCTCGTTTGCCTGCTTCCTTTGGAGACAGATTTTTCAAGATTTTGCAGTTGAACGTTCTTTTGCATATACTAGTTTTATCCTTTAGCATCTGTAAACTGAGAACTTTACTCATAGTCATGATTATATGAAATATTGATATCCTATTAAAAAGATCCCCCCAAATAAAGATAAACGAACATTTAGGCTCCTAACTGAAATTTGTGCAAGTTCCAATTAAAAAGTAACTGAGCGGAGAGGAACGCTGTATCGAAGAATCAACTCTCTTTTGGAATAATGAATGCCATATCCTGAAATGACATTTTTAGACAGTAATAAAACACATTACTAGAAGTTAACTGTAGTCTTTTGTATCAGGCTCTCACTCCTCCTTGCCATGGCATCAGCAGTGAGCCTCAGGCAGAAAGGAGCTCTGAGGATATACGTGGAGTGCCCATCTTGTCCTGTGTGCCCCATATTCCGCTAATCAGCACTGATCATGGTCTCATCTTTTTTTTTTTTTCTTCAGGGTCTAGAATAGAGATCCTTGCCTAATAAACCCAAAGAAGCTCTATGTGGGAAAAATGCAACGAAAACAAACACATCATAGTAAGACTGCTGAAAAGAAAGAAATGAAACCATTTCAAAACCTGCAGTTGAATCAATATATTAGTATTTATTTCAATGCTTCTGGCAATAAAATCTCTCTGCTTTTGTTTGTCTGACCTTGTTTCTATTCCTAGGGTTTACTGGGTATGGTATTCTATATGGGCAGTTACTTCCTTTCAACTTTTCGAAGACATCATTCTGTTTTCACTAGTCTTCCATTGTGTCTGCTGGGAAGTGAGCTCTTTTATTGTCACTCCTTTGGAGTTTATGACACATCTCTGCTCTGTTGCTAGTCTGGTATAGTGACTACAGTATTGCTTTCCTCCTCAGAAGATCGTTCTAGTAATTTTGTATCGAGCCCTGAAAACCGCCCAGGACTTTTCTTCACACTTTATCAAACACTTAAGCAAGCTCATTTCAGTTCATAAGGCAAGGTGAAGCAATTTCTGTTTCTTTGAAGTTACTTAAAAAAATTTTTTTTGGTCTACAAAATGCTTCTTGTTCGATATTTGAGTATAAGATGCTACATAGTTTTTTCTATTATTCTTTCTGAGACTATCACAGGTTTCCTCTTCATAAACCATAAACTGGGAAATATGGAAATGGAAGTATTTTTAGAAGCATAAGAAAGTGGAAAAGATAACTTTTCCCATTTTATTGCAGATATAGTAGAAACTCTTTCTTGAGGTAAGTTTGCCTCAGGTGAAGTGGCAAAAGCGAACCTAGGAGCCACTATCTTTCAGGTGGAGTGATTATTTGCCTTCTTTTTAGGAGAGCTAGGTATCCACTCTTCTAGTCTCCGTAAGGGCACTCAGTTTATGCTCGTAATGGGGCTAATAATGGTGGTAAAAAACGATTCCAATGACAAAGAAATTTGAGGAATTTGGATGGCTCAGTCAGTTGAGCATCTGAATTTGGCTCAGATCATGATCTCAGGGTTCGTGAGCTCGAGCCCTGTGCTGCTGTCAGTGCAGAGCCCGCTTGAGATCTGTCTTCCCCTCTCTCGGCCCCTCCCTTGCTGGCTCACAAAAACAAATAAACATTTAAAAAAATTATGAAGAAATTGGAAATAAAAATAAGAGGGAAGGTACCAGCTTATGTAACTGTATGCTTGGTGGAGTCATTTTCCGAGGTAAAACAAAACAAACCAACCCCATCTCACCCCCCACCCCCCAAAAAGACAAGTACTGACATGTTTTCAATTAGTATTAGTTTTTTAAGAGGAAGAGAATGTGTATTTATTTTGGACAAGATTTATTTGAATTGCCTCTGGGACAATCAGGAGTTGAGTCCAGAAAAAAAAAATGTCGGTCTCAAATGAGAAAAATCTAGGATTTCATTTTAGTCAGCATATAGGTAAAAGATGAAGGCAGTGGCATGGTTTCTGTTTCTGTAGAGGAGTTTGCATTTAAAAATTTGAAGAGAAAAGAAAAGACAAAAAAAGGAGAAGAGAAAAAGAGATTCCTGGTGGGAGCAGAAGAATGGCGTCAAAGCACGACATTGAAGAGAGGAGACAAGAGGAAAATAATTAAGCTGGTCTCAGAAGAACACACAGAAATTAGTTTCAGTTGCAATTTGGAAAGTTTAATCAGGATCATGCCATGTAATAGATAATGAGAACATGAAAGGAGTTCTTTAATAAAAGCAGATTACCATTAACTGGTAAAGTCAGTCCAAACAGACCTGTCTCTGCAGTAGCATTATTCGTGTGGCTTGAGGTATGAACAGGATGTGAGGAAGGAGAGAGACCCAAAATGGCGCACTGTGTCAAGCAGTTTAATTACAACATAAAGATTAGACATTGGCTAACGATGAAGTGGAGAAACAAGGTTGAGTGATTTTTCTTTTTTTGGTATATTTTTAAAATATTTTTGAAGCAAAGTGTAGATCTACATAAGGTCTATGATTTTCCTACCATCCACACTGTGTGACCCAAGTCTAGTGTCCACTCATACCTAGGTGACCGCCTCCAGTTTCTCACCAATGTCAGTCACAGTCAATCAGTCAGTTTGGTTTCCTTCTTTTGGTATTGCATTCCTTTCCATTGGTTTAGAAATACGCAAAGCATTTCAGGTAATATTCTTTGGTAAATGTGGTCTCGTTGATTCTCAACCTACACTCTAGCCTTACAATTATGCCCCCATCAAAGAGTAGCTTAATAAAATGCTTAATATAAAATAATCAAAGAAGGAAAGAGGTCTGACCCTTATTATAGTCCCAGTCCTGCCCAAGACCCTGTGCAAGCTTAGGGAAAGTATAACCTCTCTAAACATCAATTTATTCATCTTGAAAAACAATAGCCACAAGGAAACAAGAATGTTGGATTACATATATGAAAGAAATCTCGGATTTTTTTTCAGTATGAAATTCTAACAGTCTATTAAGAAATTATCTAAAGTACTCTGGGGTTGCCCCTGTGTTCTACCTAATGAAAACATAAATCACATTGTTTTCCATGGAGGCCATATGGAGTGCTAGTAACAATTAAGTGCTTACATGCAATTACATTTTATGTTTTGTTACGAGTTTACTTGATAGCTGGATCCTGGGTCAGAGACCTTGGTCTAATTTATGCTTGCTTACACTGAAGTTTATTTATGGCACTGAATAAATGATAGTGTAACAACACATTTGAAAATATCTGCCTCAGAGACAAGAGTTATTGCATGAATTTGCATTTTTCTTTCTAAAATTTGGATAAATGTAAGTATTTATGGAAAGAACAAATGTTACGTGTTGGCTCTAAGCTCTGTCTTTGGTATGTACTAGGGTGTTTATCCTTCATGTTACCTTGATGCTGAGTTCTTCTTGAAGAGTTGTAGGGTGATTTATGAGGCAGATATGAAAGCAATGTTGACTCAGTTACATTTTCTATAATTTTTCCTGGTAGTTTGCAAAGAAAAAACAAAAACAGCTAAATCAAGCCAAATTCTAAAATTGTGACAGCCTGTGAAGAAAATTAGTGATTAATTATAATTCAGATTTACAAGACTATTTGTTTTTGAATGAAATAGGTTTCCACTAAAATGTAAACCAGGATCAACCCCAAAATTTTTTTTGATGTGTGTTTTATAAAGAAAATAATTGTTACAATTTCTAAAACTTTTGGCTGGGAGATCTATAGTGAAAAAAATCTGAAAGTGGTATTTATAACTAAAAATAAAACTCAAAAGCTTAATTTCCAATGCTTTCTCTTCCAGAAATCTCAGTTGTATTCTCTCAATTGCAATACAAATTAAAATATTTCTTTTTGTGAGGCACCCAGTGTTTTGAAAGGAAAATGAGCTTTTATTTATTTTTTTTTAATTTTTAAAGTTTATTTATTTTGAGAAAGAGAGCAGAGGAGTGGCAGAGAGAGAGGGAGAGAGAGAATCCCAGGCAGGCTCTGTGCTGTCAGCATGGAGCCTGATGTGGAGCTCGAACTCATGAACTGTGAGATCACGTCCTGAGCCAAAACCAAGAGTCAAACACTTAACTGACTGAGCCACCCATGCACCCTGAAAATGAGCTTTTAGTCTAAGTACACAATAAGGGGCACTAATCCTGGCTTTGCCACGTATCAGGTGAGGGACTGTTGAAGGCACTTGGCCACTTGAGTTTACAGCTTCCTCGTGCATAAACGTAAATAATATGCTTACTCAATGGGATTATCGCATTGGTGAGCGGTGCTCTGTTTGTAAAGCATCTGTGGTAGAAATCGGCACCTAACATGCTGGGTCATGCTGGTTTCTTCCACCTTTCAGTTCTTTTGTACCCCAAATTCTCCTCTCAACCTAACCTCATGGGATGTAGACTTCCTCTTATTTTCATTGCTTCTGCTGTGACGTATCGGTTAAATATATTATTATAAAAACCAAGACTATTTAGCAACATGTCAGCATGCATCAGATGAAAAAGAGGTGAGCGTGGGTGGCTCAGTTGGTTAAGCGTCTGGCTCTTGATCTTGGCTCAGGTTATGATCTCACAGTTTGTGAGCTCGAGCCCCATAGCGGGCTCTGTGCTGATGACATAGAGCCTGCTTGGGATTCTGTCTCTCCTTCTCTCTGCCCCTCTCCCTGGTTGGTTTCTGTCTCTCTCTTTCCCTCTCAAAATAAATAAGTAAACTTAAAAAAATTCAAAGATGAAAAAGAGATAATGACTGGATTTCTGATGTTGATGTGGATGAGACACAGAATGAGGGAATTTGTAATGGTGGCCTGTTTAAGGTGTTAAGATACTGGCAATTATTGTTATTTATAATTTTAATACCCTGACTTCACAGTAAATACATGGTTTAATCCTTACCATCCAATGAGAAACTCAGAGAAGGAAGCCTGTTCTTAAGACCAAATGACTGGGGGGTGCCTGAGAGGCTCAGTCAGCCAAGTGACCGACTCTTGATTCTGGCTCAAGTTATGATCTCGTGGTTTGTGGGATTCAAGCCCCATGTTGGGCACTGCTCTGACAGAGCAGAGCCTGCTTAGGATTCTCTCTCTCTTTCTCTTTCTGCCACTCCCCCACTCCCATATGCATGTGCTCTCTCTCTCTCTCAAAATAAATAAATTTAAAAAAAAAACCAACAAAATGACTGAGATACACAGAAGTAGGTAATTTAGTGCTACAGAGACATAGTAGTGTTATTCCATAAAAGTAAAAATCAGAGATTATGGGATCAATTATGGAAGACTTCATAAATGAGATGAGTTTGAGATAAATTTTATGGAATGAAAGATATTCTTGTAGGGTAAAGAGCAATGACAAATTTATTCAGAAGCCCTCATTGTTACTGTGCTTGGAAAAGTTCTGGCAGAAAAATCCCATGTCTTGGAGAATGTTCGCTGCTGGCCTTGTGTCCTATAGGATAAATCTCAGTGTAAAATGGGGGAAAAAGTAGGAAAAGTTCACAATAGGATCATTTTACCAAATTCATTAAAAAACCCCACAAAACTTTCTTTTCCTTGGTTTTAGCTCACTGTTGAGTCACACACAGTCTGTTGTTCATAAAATGTTTCATTTTCTTTCAATTTCTCTTGTTATTTCTTATATTTAATGCCACCTTTATATGAATAGCAATTGCTGGCTATGAAATGAATGTGACAGTCCCCTCAGACACAACAGACTTTTCTGTGGCTGTGATTAATGCTGAATGATTCACTGATGTTAGATGTAGTACCTATTAATTAATATCTTTCCTGTGAGATTAACTCCATGGAGGAAAAGCAAAGCAGTAGTTAGCCTTCAAGTGCTTTTTTGTTTGTTTGTTTGCTTGTTTGTTTCTCCCCAGAAACCAATAAACTAAACTAATTAAAATTGTGATGCAAGATGATATTTTTCATGGCGACTGTCGATTCCATTTCTGTACCCTTTTTGTTGTGCCTCCAGGACTAAGGGAGGGTGGCCTTTTCCAGTAGGCTATCGAAGCAACACCATTATTTCAAACTCTCCTCTCTTGCATCAGAATGCATGACTCTAAGTTCACTTGCTCTATCATTCTACTTCACAAAGAGCTAATATTTAAACGAAGGTATCAAAACTGGGGATGAGATTTTATTTATTCCATGGAAGAGCATCTCATTAATTCAATAACTGTCATATAAGTTTCTAATATGTTTTCACTCGGCAAACATTGAGCATTTAGAATGCATGAGAATAAAACCAACTCAGGAAACGCAAAGATGAATATTACATATTCCCTGACTTCACTGAGCACAAAATGCTGTAGAAGGAAATATTCGTGAACAGGTTAACTATATTATAATATGAGCAGTAATGGGGTTATACAAAAAGACTGTGGGAGACAGAAAAATGAACGTCTCCATCTGTATCATTTCAATATTTTTAGGTGCATGTGTGTGAGGACCGTGGGTACCGAAGTAATCCTGAAGGGTCAGAACTGGGCTGGTGAGAGGATGTTCCCCCAATGTAGGTGACCAGCTAATCAATCAGTACAGTATTATCCTTGCCAAATAGTATACTTTTCACATATTATACTTTAAAAATTAGTATAAACCAAGTGTTATTGGGACCATAATTGTGTTGCTTTCTTTTTTTTTTAAGAGTTTTTTAATGTTTATTTTTTTAATGTTTATTTATTTTAAGAGAGAGAGTGAGCAGAAGAGGGGCAGAGAGAGAGAGGGAGAGAGAGAATCCCCAGCAGGCCTTACACTGTCAGCACAGAGTCTGATGTGGGGCCTGAACCCACGAACCATAAGGTCCTGACCTGAGCCAAAATCAGGAGTCGGATGCTTAACCGACTGAACCACCCAAGTGACCCCATGACTATTTATTTTTGAGAGAGAGAGCGCAAGCAGGGAGGTCCAGAGAGAGAAGGGACACAAGATCCAGAGTGGGTTCTGCGCTGAGAGCAATGATCACGAAACACGAGATCATGACCTGAGCCAAAGTCCAAGGCTCAACCTACTGAACCACCCAGGTGCCCTCCCATTAATCATATCCAACCACATAACTTTTAAAAGACTTTTACTATTGGAATGTTTGCATGGTTGACCAAAGGTAAAAATGAAGCCTACAAGAAGTGGACTGGCATTGGTTCCTGAGACATCCTTTAGTACTCACAGCATATGCAAATTTGGAATTACTCTCTGGTTAGAAAGTTACTGAATAGATTTCTGCATTAAAAAATGGACTATTTCTGGGGTGCCTGGGTGGCTCAGTCAGTTGAGCATCCAACTCTTGATTTTGGCTCAGGTCATGATCCCAGGATCATGGGGTGGAGCCCAGCATCCAGCTCCACGCTGAGTGTGGAGCCTGCTTGGGATTCTCTCTCTCTCTCTCTCTCTCTCTCTCTCTCTCTCTCTCTCTCCCTCTCTCCTCCTCCTCCTCCTCTTCTGCCCTTCTTCCCTGCTTGCATGTGCCCTCTCTCTCTCTCTCACTTTTTTTAAAAAGGACCATTTCAAAAAGAAGAGAAGAAACTATAGGTAAACTTTGAAAATGAAAATCCATAAAATGTTGCCTTTTTGTCAGTGTAATTTTCACTTTTTGTGGAAATTGCAATGTTAAAAGCAAGGCTTAGTCACTGATCCCCCTGACTTGCCCCACCTTTCAGTGTACCAGAACCACTGGTTGAAATCCATTCTCCCATGTATTGGATTATGAATACTGAATGGGGATTTTCTTTATTTTATTATCAAAGGTTCTATTTCATGGCTTTTTAATTTGTGGGAATTTTGAAATTCCCTTTGTTTTAATAATCTAAGTGGTCATATTTCTTTGGGTAGCCTTTTGACCCAAGGAAGTCTCAAAACCATCAGAAATCTGAATCTACCTCTTATCATGTAAGTCATTAAGAATTAGGGGCGCCTGGGTGGCTCAGTCAGTTGGGCATCTGACTTCGGCTCAGGTCATGATCTCGCGGTCCGTGAGTTCGAGCCCCGTGTCTGGCTCTGTGCTGACAGCTCAGAGCCTGGAGCCTGTTTCAGATTCTGTGTCTCGCTCTCTCTCTGACCTTCCCCATTCATGCTCTGTCTCTGTCTCAAAAATGAATAAACGTTAAAAAATAAATAAATAAATAAATAAATAAATAAATAAATAAATAAATAAAATAAAAAATAAAAAAAAGAATTAAACAAATAAGAGAGAGACAACTAAGACTAATAGTTGACATTTTAGAATTGTGTTCCTTTTTAAATAATGAATATAGTTAGCCAGATAGAATTAATTCCCAAAGCATATTTTCTTCTTAGCACAGAATCTACCAGATGCTTACAAAGTCTTTTTATTTTTCCTTGCTGATTCACTTGTCTTTGATTTAGCAACCTTCTTATGTTTTTTTTTTTTTTCATTTTTCTCTTCCCAACTCATAGTATCTTGGCCACATAAAATTTTTAGCATTAAATTTCTTGTTCATTTTCCCCCATTCCTACGTATATTTTATAGTCATGTATGACACAGCCATGTAATTCTGAGGTTTTATAAAAGTATAAGAACTCTTTAAATATTTGGCTTTAAAAATGAATACATTTAAACATTTGCAACATGTTATTTTAACAACTTAAGATACATAATTGTTATTTTTAAAAATATGAATGTTATTTATAATCACAATCATTTCTCACTACTTATAATACATATTTGCTAAATTCTATTATTTGAAAAGCCAAGTTATCTTTGTGTTTTTGTATTTTTCGGGAAAACCCACATGGTCACAATGTATCACACAAACCACACATTTTTTAATGAAGTCAATTTACTAGTATTTTTCTTCATTGAAATACAATCGACATAGAACATTATAGTAGTTTCAGGCGTACAACGTAATAATCATTTGAAATCTGTATATATTGTAGAATTAGTAGATATTCTAAGATGATCACCACAATAAATGTAGTTAATATTCATCACCACACATTGTTACAATTTTTTCTTGTGATGAGGCCTTTTAAGAGCTACCCTCCTAGCAACTAGTATTTATGCAAAACAATTGGAAGTAGATTCATTAAATCTTGGATTTGTCTGTTTTATGTGTTTTTAAAGAATTCACTTAGGGTTTTGTTACTTTATCTCTGTTTCTTATGTCAACACTAATTTGTATGTTAATTAGCATTCTTATATTATGGACTTAATTTGCTAGCCTTTCTCTAAAACTTTGAGTTGGACATCTTTTCTAACACATGCGTTTAAATAAAACTGATCTTTGTTAGCCTATTGTAGTTGTCAAAATATTTTAATCTTTTTATTCAGATATATTGAAAGCCATTGTCTGAGCCACTACCCCTCAGTTCATGCAAGTCTTGAGCCGTGTAGACTACTTTCCTGGACTTTCCACCTCCACCAGACCCTGAATTGGTGTGAGACAAATCACGTACTTGCCTAGGGGACGATATTTAAGAGGACTCCAAAAAACTCAGTAATTAAGATAAAGAATATTTCACACAATATTTTAGAAAAACAAAACTGATAAAAATCCATGGAAAACAAAATATCAAAATTGTAACTTAACATAGTCAATTATCGTTTCCTTATTTTAAGACCCTGGAACAGGAACATTCATTCCCAACTGGCTTGAAGCTCTCAGTCAGCCGGTCACCAGCTGGGTGAGTTTATGAGTGTTGATAAAGGCATGCAAACAGATCGAGCAACACATAGCATTAATATATATACATATATATACACACATACACATACCTATACACACATAGTAAAACCTTGGTTTGTGAGCATAATTTGGGAAACATGCTTAGAATCCAAAGCACTTGTATATCAAAGAAATTTCAAGAACCTTTGGCTCAGTTGTGATCATGTGATGTTCGCCGGGCACATACTACTCATATTGCAAGACATCGCTCTTTTATCAGGTTAAAATTTATTAGAAATGTTTGCTCATCTTGCAGAACACTCACAGAACAAGTTACTTACAATCAAAGGTTTTACTGTAATTATATTTTATTGTAGAACATTTATTAGCTCTTTTCCACTTGGTTTAAAATATGGGAGAATATTTTGATAAGCCTATAGATGGGCCACAACTTTTCCTTTTGCCTCAGCACAGCTCTACCTTCTAACCTGCCTTCTAATGCCAATCAATTCACAGTGCCCAAGAACCCCCAAATTCTCACTTCCTAGACATTGCCATTTGCACTCCCCAAGCACTTTATACATATGACCCCAAGAAGCCACTGGTAGACAACACAGAAACACCAACTATGTCACCGGTGGTCTTGCACACTGACCACAATCTCCAAAAGTCTACCTAGTAAGACAGAGCCTGGCATCACTCACAGCAGACTTTGCACCCCTGGAGGAAAAAAAAAAGAAGCCTATCTGGCTTCTCCTCTTCAGTTTGGTTCTGAGAGATATTAGGAGGGACCAGAAAAGCTCATGGCTGATGTTAAAGATCCACCATGGGCTTTGGCCAGCCTCCGTGGTGTCCACTACCATAATGAACATTCCAGCAACAAGAGGAAGGCCACATATACTGAAGGAGACTTTGGTGAGGTTTAGGACCATGAACATGAAGGATGTGGGCTGATGTTGAATTTTATGTTCATTTAATTGCCCTGGATCACGAAAAACCCTCCATCATTAACCTATCATAGGTATTAGCTACGTTTCTACCAATGCATAGAGAATTAATGCCTACACAGCACCTTCCCTATGCCAGGCATGATTCTAGATGAACACTAACCTATTAGGATGATTAACTCGTCATCTTCATTTTAAAGATGAAGAAACGGAAACTCTGATGGGTCATTTCACACTTGGGCGGTAGACCAACAGAACCATGTTCCCAATTATCCTCTTAAGCCACCTGTCACCTGGCCTGAAGAATTAAATGAGAGTCGAATCCATGATTCTCAAGACACGTTAAAAAATGGAGATACCAGTTATATAAAGATTTCAGATGGTGTTGTAAGTATTATAAACTTGATGAAGCCTTTTATCAGTACAATTGTTGTTTTATAGGTAATATTTCATTCCTTTCTGGGTGTTTTTAGGACTTCTTTATTTATCTTTAACATATTTTTGGCTCAGGGGCACCTGGGTGGCTCAGTAGGTTAAGCATCCAACTTTGGCTCAGGTCATGATCTCGCAGTTTGTGGGTTTGAGCCCTGCATTGGGCTCTGTGCTGACAGCTCAGAGCCTGGAGCCTGCTTCAGATTCTGCGTCTCCCTCTCTGTCTGCCCCTCCCACTCTCATGCTCTGTCTCTGACTCTCAATAATAAATAAACATTAAAAAAAACTTAAAAAATGATAAATAAAACATATTTTTGGCTCAGAAAAAAGCAGAGAGAGAATGCAATAACATCAACAATGTCATTGATTTTCAGTGAATCTTTTTCTTGAAACTATTTACCATGTAGTGATTATCGATTTAATTTGGGGTGGTCGTGAAAGAAGTCAGTGTTGTTTTTTAAAAGAAATCATGACAAGAATAGAGGAAACACTTAGCAAAAAAAGATTCTTCAAACACAACATCATACTAAAAATATCACTCTAAAAATCAGCAAATGGTTTGGAAATTATTAGAATTATCAATGGATGATTGCAATATAAACTATACCACTTGGTAAGCAAATTTGAATATGTAGTTTAGTTCAGAGAATGAAAAGTAATATATATTTTAAGATCTAATTTGTATGTTGGTTTTAAATTAGTTTAAAAATCCAAACAAGTCATTAAACAGTTGGACTTTCACACCAGCATTAAAGGCTAAAATTTCCCCATCATATATTAAATTATCATATTCTAGTATTGACCAGTTTTAAATACTCTTCAAATTGGTTAGGGTTATTTGCCTTATTGATTTGCAAAATCAATTCTTGTTTAGATTTAAATATATGCATATATTTATATATATTTTTTGTTTCTGGCATCTTACTGCTTTCTGGTTCAACTTCTTTCTTCCTGAAGTATATATTTGGCAACTCTTGCACGGAAATCATATAATTCAATTTTTTTTAAAGCTCTGCTTCTTTTCTTGAAATTCTCTTTATTTTACTCTCACTTTTCAGTGATAGTTTACTTTCTCCCACAACATTGAAACTATTTCATATTATTCTGGTCTCTCCTGTAGCTATTAAAAAGCCTTTCACTGTTTTTCAAATTGCTTTTTTCTTTAAATTGTTGCTTGTAGGGGTGCCTGAGTGGCTCAGTTGGTTGAGCATCCGACTCTTCATTTCAACTGGGTTCATGATCCCAGGGTTGGGAGATCGAGCACCACATCGGACTCTGCTGAGCATGGAGCCTGCCTAAGATTCTCTCTCTCTCCCTCTTCCCCACTCATACTCACTCTCTCGCTCTGTCTCTCTGAAAAACAAACAAACAAACAAACAAAATTAAATTGTTGCTCTGTAGGTAGTCGTTCCTTTCTTTCTGGGTACTTTTAGGACTTAAGTATTTGTCTTTAGTGTTTTACAGTTTTATTATAATGTGATTAATTATGGCATCTTGAAAAATCTGTTCAAAATGCGGAGTGATTTTCAATTTTAAGATCTATCTTTCCGCAGTTCTAAAAAAAGATTCCAAATATTTCTTTGCTTCCATCATCTCCAATCTTTTTTTCTCTGGAACTGAAAAAGGTTCTGGAAAAACTAAATACATGATTTTCAATAATTGTCCAAACTCGCAATAAAGGAAAGGAAACATGTAGGGTCCAGCAATGAAACTGGAACTTTTTCTCTGAAAATTGTGTATTTATTTTTTTCCTGAATCTTTTGTTTTTTTTTTATATGGGGAAAGATTCTGGCCAGCCTGGTCTACCATTTTGCCAGAATCAGACAGATTTCTTTTTACGTTATTTTAAAGCAGGTTTTCTTCTATACTTGGGTAGATGCCATCATCCCTAATCACAGAGTAATTTGCAACGAGGCTTATTTCTGCACATGGGGCTGAAACTCTTTACATAGAAAAACACCATAATATACACATGCAAAAGAGAGTCAGATGGTGAGAGGAGAGACAATTTAGCATATTTATAACTTGCTCATACTAATGGGCACAGCATTATGTTGGGGAGACCTGTGGTGACTGCCAAGAGAAGCTGGTCTAAGAGATTGGGACTGTCACAGGAAAGCCTGAAGGGAAGGGTATTATGCTTCAGAGGCTGGTATGAGGGGAGCACCCTGATAGGAGATAGTGCTTTTGGAAAGGAAGTCTACTGGAATCACTTAGGGAACTTCGTAAAAATAGCCATTTCAGGCCCTGAAAATTCTTTCATGTGTTCAGCTGGACCTAGGAATCCATGTTGTGATAAGTTACTCCAGGTGACTCCACACAGTGGTCTACTGAGCTGCTTTGGGAAACCAGTTGGAACAAGCAGAAGAAGAAATTAATAGGGGGGTAAGAAAACTGGTTCATAAAGTACTTCGGGGGCACTGGGGTGGCTTAGTCAGATGTCTGACTTCAGCTCAGGTTGTGATCTCCTGGTCAGGAAGTCCGAGCCCCGTGTCGGGCTCTGTGCTGACAGCTCGGAGCCTGGAGCCTACTTCGGATTCTGTGTCTCCCTCTCTCTCTGCCTCTTCCCCACTCATGTGCTCTCTCTCTCTCTCTCTCCCTCAAAAATAAGAATTACACCCCAAGGGCCAATATTGCATGTGACTTGTTTTTGTAAGGCCAGTGAGCTAAGAATGGTGGAAAGTGTTTTAAAGGGGGAAAAAAAAGAATATGTGACAAAAATCATACTTTGGCTCCCAAATCTTTAAATGCTTCATGTCTGGCCTTTTACAGAATACGTTTGTGGAGTCCCTGAATTTAGACAAACTGAAGGTTTTCCATGCAATGGTGGCAAATTAGCCACAGCGTGATGGGGGAATATATATGGAGAAGCAGCTGTATGTGAATAAGGCAAAGACAAAGTAGAACTTGACTAGAAGCCATGGTCCAAAGCGCCATCAAAACAAGATCATCAGACCATTCAACTGAGTCACCAAAATATCTTCCATGGCATGACACAGTGACCTTTATGCAGTGAAAATTTAATCATGTTCAAGTTGAAATTCTTCATTAACTTCTAATTACCCTTAAAATAAGGTCAAAACACGGCATAGTACACCTAGCTCTTTGTGACCTATTCCAAATTCACATTCTTCAAGGTGTCATGACTTATCTACCATAATCCATTCCCATGAAAGTCCTCAAGATCCAGTGAACACACAAAATAGGTCCTCACTGGTTTTATTTTATTTATGTACTTATTTATTTTTTGGTTTTCACAGTAATGAAGTATATAGTTTAAAAATCAAATTATACATGTGTCATTATGAACATCAACTGTTCCACACTCTACTCCCAATTAAACTCCAAAAAAGGTCTTTCTTTGTTTCCATTTTTTCCCTGATTTTACCTCCATAATTCTAATGAATTTCCTTATACTTCCTTTTTCTAATATTCTATATTAAGTATTTCCACTTAATTCTAATTGAGATCAAGATTTAGCACTCTTCCACTATTCACTCCCTCCACACAATCCTTTCCCTTTCTCCCAGTATTATTTTAGCATTTTGATACTCAGCGTGTGTTTGTGTGTGTGTGTGTGTGTGTGTGTGTGTGTGTGTGTAGGTATATAGTTTACAATCTGACACATAGTCCACATGTCCTTCCTTCTACAAAGTTTTATTATTTTTTGGTATTATTTTTTTAAGTTTATTTATTTTGAGAGAGACAGAGACAGTGTGAGTTGGGGAAAGAGTGAGGGAGAGAGAGAATCCCAGTGCAGAGCCAGATGCAGGGCTCAAACTCCTGAAACCATGAGATCTTGACATAAGCTGAAACCGAGAGTCAGACGCTCAACCTACTGAGCCACCCAGCACCCCACCTCCTGGCATTTAGCCCCACTTCCTGGCATTTAGCCCCACTTCCTGGCATTTATGATTGCCTCATTTTTTGGTGGCTGAATACTGTACCTTTGAAACAAAAATTCTTCCTATGTAAAATTGTAATGTACCCCATGGGGCATCTGGGCAGCAGTCGGTTAAGTGTCTGACTTCAGCTCAGGTCATGATCTCGCGGTTTGTGAATTCCAGCCCCAGGTCCGGCTCTGTGCTGACAGCTCAGAGCCTGGAGCCTGCTTTGGATTCTGTGTCTCCCTCTCTCTCTGCCCCTCCCCTGTCTCTCTCTGTCTCAAAAATAAATAAAAAACATTTTAAAAATTAAAAAAAAATTGTAATGTACCCCCAAAGAACTCCATATATTAGAGAATCTACCAAATCCATTTCTATATTTTTGGAATTATCCCTCCTGGAACTTTTTATCATCTTGCACAAACCTTTGCAAATTGCTCGCTAAGTTTCCCGTACTATTTGTCACTCCCCAGTTTTTGAGAAATTCACTTTGCTTCTCTCTTGTTCGTTGCTTTATTAAATGTTTTGCAACTACATAGCATGGATATCCAGCCATCTGTCCTGCTATATAGCTATATTTTCCACCTTCAACTGACTAATGCATATTTTTTATCATGCTCTTCATGTATCTGTTTTTCCCTTTTCACTCATTTTCTGGCTCATATCATCCAGAAGCTGCTGGAGAAATAGAGAATGGAGGCACATTTTTAAGAATCCGCATTCCCAAAATATTTTTATGCAAGCTTCACAGTATGGTTGGATATAGAATTCTACATCGTTTTCCAAAAAAAAGTTTGGGGTCTTACTATTTTCTAATTTCCTGTATTGCTTTTGAAAAGTTCAGTGTCATTCAGATTCCTTTATATGAGAGTGAGTGTTTCTCTTTGTCTTTCCAGAATTTTTAGGACCCTCTATTTATCCTTGAATATTCTGAAATTTCATACTTACATGACTTGATATACACTTTTTTTTTGATATACACATTTTTTAAATTATCATGCTGGGAACTGTATTCTTCATTTTGGAAAATATCTATAAAATGTTTCCTCAGTGCTTGTGCCACACATGTAATCTTTTTGTCTTTCTAGAACATCTATTTTTCTAATGTTGGACATTTCAGATAAAATCTCTGATTTTCACATTTGCTTAGTTTGCTATAATATAATAAATTTGTGCATATATATATTTGTATATGTATATACACACATATATAAAACACAGGAACAGAAAGACTAAACACAGGATCACAGATTTGATGGAACAGAGGTAGGTCTGGTAACATGAGAAAAGGTTGACTCTGCCAAGAAACGATGATGTCGTACCTTGATTGATTGATGAAGACTCCTCAGTGTCCTAAATCTGTTCTAGATGGCAATAGAAAGGGGTGGAGTGTGGGGCACCTGGGTGGCTCAGTTAAGCGTCCGACTTAGGCTCAGGTCATGATCTCACAATTCGTGAGTTTGAGTCCCGCATCAGGCTCTGTGCTGACACCTCGGAGCCTGGAGCCTGCTTCAGATTCTGTGTCTTCTTCTCTCTCTGCAACCCCCGCCCCCACCCTCACTCATGCTCTGCCTCTCTCTGTTTCTCAAAAATAAATTAACACTAAAAAATTAAAAGAAAAAGTGGGGTAGAGTGTGAACTAAGGTTAAATCTGATTCTTCCTATAACATGTGATCCTTTTGGATTGGTTTATTGTTTCAGTCAGTGCTCATCTGAAGTCCTGAGGGTTGCCATGATCTATTGTGAGCTATTTCTATAATTAGTAAAGTGTTAGGTGAAGAAATGAATTAGTATCAATGGAAGTTCAAAGCCAGAAAATGAAGAGGTAGGCTTTTTTTATGTGATAAAGGATGGGAATTTACTACTGGAATAGGCAGGCTGTTAATCAATCATTCACTAAACAATGAGTATAGTTTATCTGGCTTGTTTCTAAGCTTCTAGACCACGGCTCACTCTCTAACTTTATAGGTGATCATTTTCAGGTGATCTGGAATAGCAGTTGGGTTTCTCACCATCTTAGTCTGATATTTGCTCCATGTAACTTTATTCAGTTGAGAAAAATGTTTTTAGCCCCAGGCATTCAAGGCCTTTCTTAAGTTCCATTTTTCAATTTGGGGGGATAAAAATTATCTCTTTTTCAAAATATGCAAGGCCTTGAATTCTTGGACTTCTTCATTACCTTTCATTTCTGATTTCAAACCGGGCAATTTTTTACCAAGCTCATTTCTTCTTTCCTGTAATACTTTGCCAAATGCAGCCAACAGTCAGCAATACAATACACACTATTATGGTACAGTTTTCCAAATGTTTCCCCTAGAGCTAGAGACAGAGCAGGCACATAATCTGCATTACAAGTTACAGCAGGTAAGTTATTAAATGTCTGCAACAACATAACATGAAAATGTAGCCATTTGTCCTGGCACGTCTCTTTATTTGCCACCTGCAAGTAACTAACACTATATATTTTATATGTTGGCTATAGCAAATGCTATGTAGTTTACTTTTTTTTTTTCCTACAGTAGTGTCCCAATTCAAGGTAGTAATTACTATACAGGTAATGATAGCACATAGTCTATGCTATGGTAACAATTATACTTTGAAATATTAGCAGTTTATGTCAGTAAAGGTTGATATCTGCCTCACATTACAGACTAAAGCAGGTTCTCTCCACATGATGACTCAGGATCTGGGGTCCTACCAACATGTGTTTCCAAAGTAACGAAACCCTTTACATCCAGCTGCATTAATGAAAGAGAGAGAAAATACGTGGAAAGTTACACAGGGGTCTTACGCAAGTATAGATGTAACATACAATAGTTGCCCACACATACTACTAGCCGGCACTACTCAAAGAGCCCCCCTGATTGCAAAGCCCCTGGATCTGTGACTTAAATATGTATACAGAAGCAAAATAAAAATATTTTAGTAAACACAGAACAAAAATAAAACTTACAAAAAATGATTTAAGCAATAGAATACCTGAATAATCCTACATCCATTAAAGAAATTGTAGCAGTAGATTAAATTTGCCTATGAAGAAATCTCCATGTACCAATCAATCAGAAGAATAATTAGAAACAGGCAAAGCAGAGATGGGAAAGGGTGGTTATATTTCCCAATTTATTTTTGGAGTCTTTTATTACCGTGCTATTAAAACCTGACAACAAAAGGATGAAAAATGAAAGTTGTACATCAATGTTATGTATTAATATAGTTAAAATTATATTGTCAACAATAATTCAAGCATACATAAAAATGATGTCTTGGTCAAGAAGTGGTTTGCTATAGAAATCCAATGTTTACATTTGAAAATGGATTATTCTCACCTCATTATCATACAGGGAAAAATCATATGTGACCATTTCAATTTTTTTTTAATGTTTATTTATTTTTGAGAGAGAGACAGACTGTGAGTGGGTGAGGGGCAGAGATAGAAAGAGACAAAGAATCTGAAGCAGGTTCCAGGCTCTGAGCTGTCAGCACGGAGCCGGATGCAGGACTTGAACTCATGAACTGTGAGATCATGACCTGAAAAGAAGTCGGACACCTAACTGAGAGAGCCACCCGGGTTCCCCATATATGTGACCATTTTGAAAGAAAAAAAAAAGATAACCATTTATGAGGAAAGCTTAGAAAATTAAGAATAGAGTGAAATCTCCTTAATCTTATAATTAATATTTATAAGAAACTCAACAAGAAATATCATATTTGTAAACTATTCACATATATTTGTGAAACATTTTCTTTTGAGATTATACTAATGAAGAAATCTTGAAACTCTTCTTTTTTGAGGTCAGGAATAAGAAAATAATGGTATTATCGCCATGACTATTAAATATTTTTTCATTATATTACTAAGCAAAGAAGGAAATTATCAAGAAATGTGCATAAAGATTGTAAACGATTGTAAAGCCACTAATTGAAGATGTTATTATTGTGTATGTAGAAAATACTTTAAAAATCTACCTGTAAATTACTAGAATTAATAAAAGGGTTAAGTAGCCATATGTAAAACCAATATATGGAAATAAATTGTATTTTAAAGTTTATTTATTTATTTTGAGAGAGAGAGAGAAGTGAAAGCATGAGCAGGGGAGGGACAGAAGGAGAGGGAGAGAAAGAATCCCAAGTAGGCTCTGTGCTGTCATCACAGAGTTCTATGCAAGGCTTGATCTCACAAACCATGAGATCATGACCTGAGCTGAAATCCAGAATCTGATGCATAACAAGCGAGCCACCCAGGTGCCCTGAAATCAATTGTATTTTAAATATCATTTTATTATAAAATGAGATAAGAAGAGACCATTTAAATAATACCAAAAATGAACTATATAGAAACAAATCCAATAGAGAATATATAAGACCTTAGAGAAAAAATGCTGAAGTTTTTTAGAAAAAATTTGAAGCACATATTTGGATAGAAATACATACCATGATCATGGTTTTAAAAAAGCAAAAAAACCCAATGATTTATATGTTTAAGGCAATCCAAGTGCAAATACAGATTTATTTTTGTTGCAGTTGGTGATCTGATTTTAAAATTTTTATGGACGTGCAGTGACAAAGATACTATTGAAGAAAAACAAAATGAGAGGCCTTGCTCAACCAGGTAGCTCTCTCTATATTTTATGTTTATAGGAATAAAGACAGGTTGGTATTACCAACGGGATAGGTGAATATCCAACAGAATGGACTAGCATGCTCCAAAACAGATCTATTCATATTTGGATACTTGATATGAGAAAAGCTAATCTTTATACACCAGATAAATGATGTTAAGAGTTTGAAGATCCGTAACTCATACCATGTGAAAAATAACTCCAGTGGTTTGACGACTTAAGTGCATCAGTCAGAACTGTAAAGATTTTATAAAAATTAAACATAAGAAAATGGATTCATAATATCAAAATATGGAGGACTTTTTTCAACTATATGGGAAAATAAATGCTAATGTTAAAGAAAAAATTGTTAAGTTCAACTATATGAAAATGAGGGACTTCTGGTCATCAATATATATCATGAAAAGAGTGAAAAAGCAAGAGAAATGGACTAACTTGACTGCACAGTTTACAAAGGAAAATATTTAAATGCCGAAAACCCACAAGAAAACACGCTCAACCACGTTGAATTATTAATGGATATGAGAATTAAAAACACATCTGATAGGTGGGCAAAAATTTAAAAGTCTGACAATCAGCAAAGCTGGCAAGCATGGGAATAAACAATATAGCCCAAATGTACTAAGGGTGTGTACATAAATTCACTTAAACACTTTGGAGAACAAATTGTCATTATTTAGAAAAGGTGAAGATGTGCATATCCTATAAGGCAACAATTTAATTTTTGTTATATATCCTAGAGAACGTCTTTTCTGTATTTGCACCTTGATACACGTATAAGAACACTTTGGGTAGCATAGTTTCTGGTACACAAGAACTGACAATGAAAAAAAGAAATCACAGATTCATAAATAATAGAATGAATTTATAAGCTGTTGCATATTTTTATAATACAAAATTAACATGCAATGAAATAAATGTATCATGAATGTGACAAACTGAATGTTGAATGAAAGAAAGAAATAAAAGCATATGTACGTGCAGCGTTATTCCATTCATATAAAGTTTAAAAACAGGCAAATTAAAATATGTTATCTGGAATCCATACACCTAAAGAAAAGCGAGAAACTGGTTTTCACAAATTCAAAATAATAGCTCCAACTAGGAGAAAAAAGTTTGGAGGAAATTTGGGGGACATTATGGTTGCTAATTATGTTCTCCTTCTTGACATGAGTAGGGTAAGATATATTTTAGTTTCATAGTTATCGGTAAAATTATATACCTATGTTTTAGTTAAAATTTTTATATATGAAAATTAAAAATGAAAACTAGAAATCTAAAGACATATAGTGAAGTATTTTTTAATGTCATGCTAATTAGGGGCGTCTGGGTGACTTCATCAGTTTGGGCTCAGGTCATGATCTCCCTGTTTGTGAGATTGTGCCCCATAGAGGGCTCTGCACTGATAACAAGGAGCCTGCTTGGGATTCTCTCTCTCCCTCTGTGTCTGCTCCTCTCCTGCTTGCTCTCTCTCTCTCTCTCTCTCTATTTATTTAAGATAACTAAATAAACTTAAAAAAATATCATGCTAACTAAGAATCTAATTGCAAATGAAGAAAACTAGTTGCAAATGAGAGCAGTAAAAAAAAAATTGCCTTTTTTTTCTTTTTTTAGTCAACCTTGTTTTTCTTTGTGTTTGTGTATAAGTGTGTATAATGTGTTCCAAAGAACTAACTATCCTAAAGCAAATGTCAGTCCAGCCTGTTTCTCTGGGGTAGTGTTTCTTCACTTTTATTGTACATATGTTTCAACCTGGGATCTTGTTACAAATGCAGATTCAGACTCAGTAAGTCTGGGGTGGAGCCTCAGATCCTAACAAGGATGTGTTCCCACTGGTAGTCCAACAAGGCTGAGAATCAAGGCTCCCAAGGACGTGTGTTATGGTTGATACTGGATGAATTAGAATTCAGTTCTTAATTTATATGTAAAGTGACTCTATATTTTTCACTCAACTGGGACCCCTTTGGGAGTGAAACAGAGCTTACATGAATAACGGTGCTTGCCATAAGGCATAAACAGGAAATTACCCCAGAACCTGGGACGCATGTTTCTTCTATCTTTCAGTTGCAATGATCTTTTATGCACTCTACAATTTAGTATATTGCATTCTAGGAAATTGAGCACTGTAAATCCTCCTTCAATATCATACCAACATGAGAAATTACTAACTTGAAATGCATTAAAAGCATTCTGAAGAAAGGCCTTTGAGTTAGTGAGTAGAAGTTTATATTTTGGAAAATGCACAGTAAAGAAAAAGTTATGCCCCAGTTGAAGTGGGTGGAAATTTCCCATCTGCTGCTAGCTAGACAGTCTGGACCTCAGATTCTTTTTGCTTCTGAAATGCTTGTAAGACATGAGCTTATTCCATTTTAATAATATAATCTCTACTTATGGCACGAGACACTGTTTTGTTTTATCTCTTTCACATGTTTATATTTTGAACTTAAAGTGATTTTGTTTGTTTCTATCTAATTTTCTTCATATTCTGTGATTTTAAAATCATTTATAAATCAACATTTTAAAAGAAGACAATAATTACCTGTGACTCAAAAAAACTCAACAATTTTAGGTCCCATGATGAAATGCTTGTATTTTTATAAGTAACTCATAATATATTTTGGGATTCTTTTCAACAGTATAAGTATAAAAAATAGGGGTTGGGATTTTCAATTATCTGAGTAATTTAGTCATATGATGCTTTTGTTGAAAATTTTAAATGTTTAACAATGACACAAAGTTCTAAGGGACAAAAAAAGGAAAGAGCAAAACAATTAAAAAAAAAGAAACTGCATTAAAAAAAAGAAACTGCATTTTTATAAAATAAAATAAAAGTAACATACATGCAATCTGAAGTTATGCCAATGAAGACTAATGCATGAATTGCAATATATAGTAAAGTTATTTATACAATATTTCACTAAACTGACATCGGGAAATAAAGAGGGTTCAAAGATGACAATCATAATTAAAGAGTAAAAACTAAAAATCCCTTTCGTCTTTGAAACACCAGGCCTTTCCGTCTTATCTATTAAATGTCTTGGTGAAAATTTTACTTCTGCCGGTATGAAAGAGGATGTCTATGAGCCTCGTTTAATATCTCCATCCATATTCATGCAAAATGTTCTTAAGTAATGGAGATGAATATTATGGCTTAAATAATTAAAAAGTTAAAAATAATGAATCATATTCAGTACTGAAAGAGCCTTAAACTTGAAGTATGATTCTTTTGATAATGACATATGGTTTTCAAAAAGAAATAGCAGAAACTGACATTCTAGAAAAACAAAACGAGTGATTCACACCCCAGCAAAATTTAATATCACTTCCAGGATATTGAAGGCTTCATGTGCCAAGTTAGTCATAGATTCTGGCTTTACGGCAGGAGGCACTACTGATGTTCCTTATTTTTCAATTTTATTATCATTATTTTGTAATTCTTATGAATCCATGAAGATGCATTCACCTATAAAGAATTCATAATGAAACAGCCTTATCACATCTGATTCATTGATTCTTCACGGAGTCGACATAAAGACTTGGTGCAGAGAGCTTCTAGAATGAATTCCCAACTAAACTATTGGCATTATTTACCTTCGCAATTGTGCTCTGATTGAGAGGAACTGGGGACATCCTACCTGTAATGCCTCTGCTCAGGCTTTTGGATGTCTTTATTTAAAAAAAAATTTTTTTTAACATTTATTTATTTATTATTGAGAGACAGAGAGAAAGCCAGAGTGTGAGCAGGGGAGGGACAGAGAGAGAGGAAGACACAGAATCCAAAGCAGGCTCCAGGCTCCCAGCCGTCAGCACAGAACCCAACGCGGGGCTCAAACTCACAAACCGCAAGATCATGACCTGAGCCGAAGTCGGACGCTTAACCGACTGAACCACCCAGGCGCCCCTTGGATGTCTTTATTTATTAAACAATCGATCCCACTCCATTTAGCACACATCTCTCCAGCATATTTACCAGAATCCATGGTGACTGTGAAGGGTTAACATGACAACAAAGCGCAACCTCTTTCCTCAAGAAGCTCGCACTCACAATGACAGAAAAGGGCACATCACCACAGTTTGACAAGTGCTAGAAAGAAGTAGAAGTAGGTGCTCGAACAAAAGGGAAAACGAGTTCAGCTCCTGCCACTTTTAGCTAAAATCCCATTTCCCACGATGTACACACTTTGGATCCATGTGTACACTGTCGTCTATAGGAAGTCAAACATCTTTTCCACGTGGCAAGTCTTTGAATTTTGTTGCTGCTGTTGGTTCGTTAGTGTTTATTTGTTTTGTTTTTTTTTTCTTCTGGCCTGACTGGACCCCACTAGACACCTAACTGGATACCAATGTCACCACCTTCTATGAAATCTCATCACCTACTTCTCTGATAAAAAGCAGTCTGCATCTTACTTTTTTCTGAATATACTTTGTGCTTCACGAACTCCTTAAAATAGAATTATCAAAAGCAAACAGAATACCATAACATGATATGAATAATATAATTCTATAAAGACAGTTTAAGATATTATTATATTTCTCATAGTAAGTGTCATAATACTATATTCAACCAATTTTTCTCTTCTCATCTATTTTTTAAATATGGCAAGGCCACGTAAATGCAGTGACTTCTTGTTTGTTCGCTTGCTTTAAAAATCCTGATTTATTCCTATTAGATTACACAGACACATTGGAATCTGTTCAACTATTTGAATTTAAATTCTAACACAAAATATTTTAACTCTCCTATCAGATTGAGAGATTTGATTAGCATTACTTATATTTTGGTCCAGGCAATTATAAAAGTGCTAATTAATGTAAAGTCAAGAACAGGATCTCCTGGATTTCTAGTGCAACATAAAATAAATATCTCCAGGGAAATGCTTGCTGACTGTCTGTTCCTGAAGAACCGACTCCTACTTGGGGAGATGTCTTCTACAGGGGTCCCCAAGATACTAATCAAGACTGAAAAGTTCATCAAAGATGGAATCTACTTTCTGTATGTTTCCACTTCCAGTCTGTGTTACATCTGGTCTCTGTTTTCTCCTTTGTTTTTCCAGACACTTCTATTGTGTTTCCGCTCTGTTACAGTGTGTAGTTCATGTGGTGTGCTCTGCTCTGGTCCCTCCTTCATCTTCTGAAACTCTTCCTTCTTATACACGTACGAAAAATACACCCATCAAATATTACGTCTCTTTAACTCTCCAGAATGACTTTGGATTTAATGATCTGAAGATTGCTTTTCATTATGTGGCCTGACCCCTCAGTTCCCACGTCCTCATTGCTTCCAAAATGATAAATGGTAATTTTTAAGAGGCATTGAGTACTTGATATGTGCAAGCACCTTCGTAAGTCTTCCTTAGGTATGTTTTCATTTAATCTCGATAACAAGTTACAGACCACTGCAATAAAGCAACTGTCACAATAAAGCAAGCGAGGGGGCACCTGGGTAGCTCAGTGGGTTAAGCGTCTGACTCTTAGTTTCAGTTCAGGTCATGATTTCCCAGTTCGTGGGTTCAAGCCCTGCATCAGGCTCTGAGAAGCCTGCTTGAGATTCTGTCTCTGCCCCTCCTGTTCATGCTCTCTGTCTCTCTCTCTCTCTCTCTCTCAAAATAAATAAATAAACTTAAAAAAAAAAAGGTCTGTAATGGGAATGCCCATCCCAGCATTATTCTCTTTTTTTATTTTTTAACATTTATTTACTTTTAAGAAAGAGACAGAGCATGAGTTGGGGAGGGGCAGAGAGACAGAGGGAGACACAGAATCTCAAGCAGGCTCCAGGCTCTGAGCGGTCAGCACAGAGCTCAATGTGGGGGCTCCAACCCACGAACCATGAGATCATGACCTGAGCCGAAGCCAGACGCTTAACTGACTGAGCCACCCAGGTGCCCCTCAGCATTATTTTGTAACAAAAACCAGGAAATTCTCCAAGTGTCTATTAATAGGAGAATGAATAAATTAAACTGTGATGTTACATAAAATGGAACACTATTCAATAATGAAAGGGAATGGGCTTCTGCTACATGCAAAAACAAAGATGAATCTCACTGAAGTTATGCTGAGTATAAGAAACCTTTCACAAAAGTTAATTTATACCAGAGCAACGACATTCCCCTACTTCACTAAGGAGAAAGGAAATTGTACTTTGTACCATGCTTTGTTCTTCATGAATTCATACTGGAAGCTAGGATTTGCCTCATTCCTCTATGTACAGTACTCCAAAACAACCCAAATAATTGAAATCAAGTTCCCATACAGGTCATCTACTTCCTTTTAGGAATGGGATTATTTCCCTGGATTTGCTCGTGTATCTCCTTCTCTGTGGTTTGCAGTGACTATGAAACCTGGTTCCGAACATTCTTTCTTTCCACACTCTCATCATTCTAACCTGGAGGTGTCCTGGTGGGGAAGTGCTGAAGCTCGGTGCCGTCCCCCTACCCGCCCAGCTACACTGGGAGGTAAACAGCATTGCCTCTTCCCCTAACAGTTTCAGCGAGACAGATTCCTCCTAGGAATAGGACAAAGGCAAAATGGCGGTTAAATTGTTCTGTTAACATTAGACCATCTGTTCCAAGGAACGGAACTCGCTCTTCCGGGTTCCTCTTGCTGTTTTCAACCTGGCAAAAATGATCTTTTTATTGTTCCTAGCATATTTTGCAAGGCTCTGATTTTTTTTTTTTTATTAGCTTTCCTATTCGGTTTCATGCAACCCTTACATGTGTGTTTAAGATCACTTCCCTGCTTTTTTCTTTCTAAGTATACAGTCACTAAAGAACCCTGCAACATCACAGATTTCCTTAGAAACTATCACATTTTCTTCTCTTGAGACTTTTTTTCTTATGCAGGCTCTAACTGTGAGATGCCCCACCTTTTCTCTAAGGTTGTATTTTTTTTTCTCCAAAATTAAAACAAACAAGCAAAAAAATTATAGTTGGAGACTTGAATGGATGTGTCCAGTTGAAATTAGAGTGAAGTCTGAGAACTGAGAAAGGCTTTCATAAATGTACCTTTGATCACTCCTCCCTGTTCAAACCAATGATGGGATATTTTCTCTCTAAAGGAAGAAATTATTTTGTAAGTTTATGATTTCTTGCTGTTTCTTTCTTTTTTACTAACAATGACTAAGAAATTTTTCACTGAGATTTAAGTATAGGCTCTGATAAGAATGGGTTTATAAATTGTCTTAGCAAAATAAATGGATAATATTTTAATATATTTTAAGCAAAAATGGTATAATGATACTAATCAATTCCCGTGTTGTTTGTTTATTTGTTTTGTTTTTTGTTTTTTGTTTAGTTTTAGTTGTTTTTGTTTGTTTGTTTACTTGTTTTTTTACCTTATAGTCACAATGGTGCAAAACTCTATCAGTGTCACTGCACTATTGTCAATGACATGTTATGTGTCACATTTTCAGGATTAAATAGTAATGTTGTAGGGACTATTTAGAATTATATCAAATAAAATGTTGAAAAATGTGCTATAAATAGAACAGGGCAAGGAGCTATAAAGTTCTTCCCCACTCATGCCAGAGACAGCTGAAATCAGTAGGTAGGATTTGAACTTTCACCTGGTGGTGAATTGGTGATGTGGTTTAAAATAGGTAATTTTGGGGCGCCTGGGTGGCTCAGTCGGTTGGGCGTCCGACTTCAGCTCAGGTCACGATCTAGCGGTCCGTGAGTTCGAGCCCTGCGTCGGGCTCTGGGCTGATGGCTCAGAGCCTGGAGCCTGCTTCCATTCTGTGTCTCCCCCTCTCTCTGCCCCTCCCCCGTTCATGCTCTGTCTCTCTCTGTCTCAAAAATAAATAAAACGTTAAAAAAATGTTTTTTAAATAAAATAGGTAATTTCATTAAAGTTTGCGAGAAACAAGTCCTTCATAGTTAGGTATTCAATTAGACATCTCTCAAATATGCCATCAGGCCCTCTTTATAGGCAATTTAAGTTAATACGATAACCTCCTAAATAGTGTCTCAAACGTCAGTGTCCCTAGTCTGTCCCTCCATGTTGCTCTAGAGAATAAATACAGTCCAAATCTCTAGGTTGGCATTCAGGATCCTTCACGATCTGGCTCCAGTCTGTCTTTTCTCAGTCTTAAACAATGTCCCATAATCCCGAAACAATTCTATTCCATACAATCTGCTCTGAAGCTCCCTCTCAACTTCTTTAAACATAGTTATGTATAATTAAGCATATATATAGTTAAACATGCACATAGCTGAGCATTGTTACATCTCCTGACATTAGGAAGGGCAGTCATGTAGTAAGGAAAACCAAATCCATATTGTACTTTGGAAGGATGAAACACCTATTACAAACACTGCTGAATTCTTCATTATTTTGAGTAACACCATTACTATCATGAATATAGTCATGGGTCTCTCTCTAATGCTCTCCTCCCTTCAGATGTGGACTGAGAATCTGGGAGCAGAAACTGCATGTGTAGCCAAGTTCCTTTCAATCCGATCATTCCTGGCAACTGGGCAGGAATATATGATATATGTTTTCAAAGATGCATAGGGAGGCATGTGGTGACGCAGTTCTACCAATAATTTGGAAAAAAACTCCATATACTTTCTAGGATTCAATATTAGGAAGTCCACATGCCTCCAAATAAAGGGAAATACTCATCACTGGCACTTCCTTAGAAATGAAAATGACCCTGTTTCTCCATACACTTTGTATTTTAGACATATTTACTAACTGATTGAAGACATAGTGGAGAAAATGGTCACTGAATGGATTCTCCTTCAATCTCAATAATATTTCTCATTAATTTCCTATAAATATTAGTAGATATTCCCTCTTACAACTTGTCATATATTGTGCCATGTTTGGATTACAGTACTTTTGCCATATTTGTCTTCAATAACATTTTTTTGCTCTCCTTTCATGATCATTTTATGGATAGTTTGGATTTGATGCACCAGTATGGTAAAGTCTGCCACTCTAAAATACTATTTCTTGATCCTTCTTAGGTAAAACATGGAGGATTTTTAGATTTATAATTATGTGAAAATCTGGAGTAAGAAAATGGAGATTGTCTTTGTGTTGTTTTTATTTTATTTTATTTTTTCTGAAACTGTTCCTGGATGAAGCAAAGTCGATGCTATTTATCTCACAGTGATACCTATATTTTAAAAAGGTGTATAAAGTCAAGTCTAAATAAAAGCTTGTGTGACTATCTACAGATAAGTAGGTAGCCACCTTAGCACTGAGAATGTCTCAAAAAAAAAAAGCAGATGTGACTGCCATCCATGAAAAATTACATAGGCTCACACTCCACTATAAACATTAAGAAACATGGACAAAATACATGAGAAAAGAAGTGTTTTCAGACATTGAAAAACAGGGAGATGGGTGAAGGGATAGGCGAAATAAGTGAAGGGGATTCAGAGTGCACTTATGATGAGTACTAAGTAATGTACAGAATTGTTGAATCACTATATTGTACACATGCAATTAAAATAACCCTGTATTTAATTATACTGGAATTAAAATTTTTAAAAATCCCATTATTTCCCATTATTATATAATAGATTAGCATACATCATGGAAAAAAAAAAAAAGAAAGAAAGAAAAACAGACCATACAGGGTTGTAATGGCAAGTCCTGCAATTTTGGTTTCTAGGTTTCAGCACTGGGAGGCAGAACCCAAACAGAGCCCAGTGGTCTTACTGAGTTGAGGAGAAAAAGATGGCAGCTAAGGCAGACCAAGGCAGCTACACTGTATGTGACAATATAACTGATAGGAGGGATCTATACGCAAAAAGATCTCTGGATTCTTGCAGAAATGTCTTGGCAATTCTTTGGCACATGTGAATATATGTGGGAAATTATCTCTAAAAAGCAACAAATTGGTTAATTCTTAGAGCTCAGTAGGTCTTGGATTAGATTGATTTCCACCCATTTGGAATGGACAGGCCACATAATACAATACAAGCATCGTTGGGTAGAATGCCCAGAACAATATGGCCGCTTCAATGGGTTAATTTAGGCTTAAATTAAAGTCTGCTCTGGATAGATCCATAAAAATCAAACTCTAAAAAAATCAGCCATGAATAGAACCAAGAACATCTCAAATAATTGCATAACAAAAAAGTCCAATGATCTTTTTAAAAAGTGCAACAAAATGCAGCACACAAAACAAAAAAAAAATTCAGTGTGTTGTATCTGATCAGAAATGTCAAGACCTGAGGGGCGCCTGGGTGACTCAGTCAGTTAAGCCTCCGACTTGGCTCAGGTCATGATTTCATGTTCGTGAGTTCGAGGCCCACATTGGGCTCTGTGCTACCAGTGCAGATCGTGGAGCATTTGTCAGATCCTGTCTCCTTCTTTCTCTGTCCCTCCCCTGCTTGCGCTCTGTCTCTCTCTGTCTCAAAAATAAATAAATGTTAAAAAAATTTTTTTTAAGACATGAAAATAAACAAGAAAATATGTCTTTTAACCAGAAGAAAAATCAATTCATAGATACAGACACAGAACTTAAGGATGTGATGGAATTAGCCAAGCATTAAAAGAGCCATCACTAATATGTTCTATATGTAAATACTATAAATTCCACAAATTTTGATTATGCATAATTTTTGTTTAATCCAAGGTATTGCTGAAAAATAATGATAAGGGATGAATGAAAATCTTAAAAGGATCTCAAGAATAAAGACATCATGTACAAAATAATAAATCTAAGTATGATAACAGATTTCTACAGAAACAATGCAAGCCAGATTAAGGTGATGGAGAGGCACTTTTAAAATATTGAATGACAAAAAAAAGGTCAACATAAAATTCTAGAACAAGAAAAAATATATTTCAAAAATTGAAACAAAATAAGAACGTTGCCGACAAACAAAATCTGTGAAATTTATTCTCAGCAGAACAAATACAATATATTAAAAAGAATGTATTAAAAAGAACCTCTGAAAGCAGAAAAAAAATGCAACAAGGTGGAAAGTTGGATTAACACAAAGAAATGTGGTTACAAGAAATGAAAAGTATATAGGTAAATATAAAAAACTCCTATTTCTTTCAGTTAATCTCTTTAAAAGATTAAGAGATAATTGACTCTGTAAGCAAAACTACTGACATCGTTGTATAGGATTCATAACATATGCAGAAGGAAATTGATTAATGACCATAATACAACAGTTTGGAGCAGAATATGGAAATTTATTCATCTTAAATTTTTGTGGTATAGATGAAACACATAGGAAACAGTCACTGAGACAGATAATATTCTATGCCATTGAAAGTCATCATAAATGTAAAAGTAATGAAATCATACAAAGTATATTCAATGACATAACAGAATATAGCTACATATCGTTGCTGGAAGATACATTGAAAAATCCACTTTTGGAGATAGTTCAGGTAGGTTTCTAAATAAACAATTAGTAGCATAACTCAAAAATATTAAAGGAAATTAGAAAATTATCTTGGTATAATAATAATTAAACACTAAAATCTGTGGACTTCTAAAGAGGTGATAAGAGGGACATTGTGGTACAATGTTAGAAAAACAAAGAGATCTCAATTCACTTAATGAGGGCAATGAATAGAAAATAGTTCCAAATATGATGAATATCAAAGCAACTATATAAAAAAATCACTTTAATATGAATGGTCTAAGTACATCAATTAAAAGACAGATTTAAAGTGGACTAAAAAACAAGGCACAACTCTATGTTCTACAAGAAACTCGCTTTATTCATTTATTTTTTTAAGTTTACTTATTTTGAGAGAGAGAGAGAGTGCAAGCAGGGTAGGGGCAGAGAGGGAGATGATCAATCCAAAGCAGCCTCCAGGTTCTGAGCTGTCAACACGGGGCTTGAACCCACCAACTGAGAGCTCATGACCTGAGTCAAAGTTGGACGTTTAACCGACTGAGCCACCCAGGGACCCCTGGAAAGGTATTTCTTTTCTTCTCTTTTCTTTTCTTTTTTCTTTTCTTTTTTCTTTTCTTTTCTTTTCTTTTCTTTTCTTTTCTTTTCTTTTCTTTTCTTTTCTTTTCTTTTTTTCTTTTCTTTTCTTTTTTTTCTTTCCTTTCCTTTTCTTTTCTTTTCTTTATTTTTTATTTATTGTTAAAAAATATTTATTTATTTTTGAGAGAGAAAGACAGAGTGTGAGTGGGGGAGGGGAAGAAAGAGAGGAAGACACAGAATCTGAAGCAGGCTCCAGGCTCTGAGCCGTCAGCACAGAGCCCAATGCAGGGCTCGAACTCATGAACTGTGAGATCATGACCTGAGCCGAAACCAAGAGTCAGAGAAGCTCAGCCGACTGAGCCATAGAGGTGCCCCAAAACTCACTTTAAATGTAAAGACACCTATGCAATGAAAGTAAAAAGGTGGAGAAAAATATACAAAGTTTACATTAGTCAAAAGAAAGCTGAGACAGCAATATGAATTTCAAAGCATATATTGGAGCACAGAAACTTATCAAGAATAAAGAAGAGCACCACTTAATTATAAAGGGGTCACTTCTCCAAGAAGACAAAACAATCCCTAATGGGTTTGCACTTAATAACAGAGTATCAAAATACACGAGGCAAAAAAAAAATGATAGTTTTAAGAATAAATAGACAAATCTACTCTGACAGTTGGAGACAGTAAGACCTCTGTTAGCAACTGACATATCCAGCAGGCAGAAAATAAGTAGGACATAGTTGAACTGAACAGTACCATCAATTAACTGGATCTACTTGGCATTTATAGAATACTTCATTGAACCACAGAAAATGCATGTTCTTCTCAGGCTCACATGGAATATTCACCAATATGGGCAATATTTTGAGCCATAAAACACACCTTGATAAACTAAAAGTAAAACAAAATATATAAAGAATGCTTTCAGGCCACAATAGAATTAAACTAGAAATTAATAACAGAATGATATCTGGAAATTCCCAGAATATTTGGAGACTAACAGCACACTTCTAAATGATAATATGTCAAAAAAAAATCTCTAGAAAATAAAAAAAAATTTTTTTGAATGAAATGTCCAGTGATCTAACTAGTCAAATGATCTAGGATAAAGGGGCGAAGGCAATGCGATGTAGAAAGAATTGTCCTTTCAAAAACTGGGACTGAAATAACTGAACATCCACATGTAAAGAAAAAAGAATCTAGATACAGACTTTATACCTTCACACAAAAAAATTAACTCAAAACAGATCATAGACCTAAATAAAAAATACATAACTATAAAGATTCTAGAAGATAACAGATGAGAAAATCTAGGAGACCTTGGATTTGGTGACTGCTTTGGTATCTGCAATGCCAAAAGCAAAATCCATAAAAGAAAAAAAAAAACAAACATTAGGTTCAACTTCACTAAAATGTAGAATGTCTGCTCTATGAAAGACACTTTTATTTTTTATTTTTTAAATATGAAATTTATTGTCAAATTGGTTTCCACACAACACCCAGTGCTCATCCGTGCCCTCCTCAATACCCATCACCCACCCCCCCCACCTTCCCACCCCGCATCAACCCTCAGTTTGTTCTCAGTTTTTAAGAGTCTCTTATGCTTTGGCTCCCTCCCTCCCTAACGTCTTTTTTTTTCTTCTCCTCCCCCATGGTCTTCTAAGTTTCTCAGGATCCACATAAGAGCGAAAACATATGGTATCTGTCTTTCTTTGCCTGACTTATTTCACTTAGCATAACACTCTCCAGTTCCATCCACGTTGCTACAAAAGGCCAGATTTCCTTCTTTCTCATTGCCATGTAGTATTCCATTGTGTAGGGCCACCTGGGTGGCTCAGTCATTAAGCGTCTGGCTTTAGCTCAGGTCATGCATGATCTCACGGTTCATGGTTTCCAGCTCCAAGCCAGGGCCTGGAGCCTGCTTCGGATTCTGTGTCTCCTCCCCTGCTCTGCCCCTCCCCTGCTCTCTCTCTCTCTCTCTCTCTCTCTCTCTCAAAAATAAATGAACATTAAAAAAATATTTAAAAGAGAGAGACAGAAGATCTGAGCAGATACCTTACAAAAGAACATGTAGTGATGGGGTTTAAGCATATGAAAAGACATTCAACATCAAATGTCATTAGGGAATTGAAAAGTACAACAATGAGATAGCACTATACACCTATTAGGATGACTAAAACCCAAAACCCAATGTATTAGTTTGCTAGGGCTGCCATAGCAAAGCACCACAGACTGGGTAGTTTAAATGACAGAAACTTATCTTCTAAGCCTCGGCTACAAGTCCAAGATCAGAGTGTCAATTTCTTCCGAGGCCTCTCTCCTCCACTTGTACATAGCCTCCTTCTTCATGTGTCTTCATATGATCTTCCTTGTGTGTGTATCTGTGTCCTGATCATTTTGTTGTAAGGACACCAGGCATGTGGATTAAGGCCCGCTCCAATGACTTCATTTTGATTTAATTACCCTTTAAAGATCTGGTTTCAAAATACAGACCTATTTTTCTCATTACTGGAGGTTAGGATTTCAGCATATGCATTTCAGAGGAAGCACAATTCAGCTCATTACACCCTGACAACATCAAATACTGGTGAGGATGTCGGGAGCATCAGGAACTCTCATTCATTGCTGGTGGGAATGCAAAGTGATACAGCCACTTTAGAAGACAATTTGGCCATTCCTTAAAAAGCTAAACATAATCTTATTGTATATTCAACAATCAGACTCTGATATTAACCCAAAGAAAATGCAAGTCATACTCACACAAATGTTTATAACAAACTTGGAAACAATCAAGATGTCCTTCAGGAGGTGACCATTCACCTAAATGAACTGAGATACATCAGAAAATGGAAGAATATTCAGTACAGAGAGACATGAGCGACCAAGCCATGAAATGACATGGGTGAAACTTGAATGCATATTACTAAGTGAAAGAAGCCGTTTTAAAAAGTCTACATACAGTATAATGTCAAGCATATGACATTTTGAAAATGGCAGAACTGTAGAGAGTTAAGAGATCAGTGGTTACCAGTGGTTGGTGGGAGAGGGCAGAATAGGTGGGGCACAGGGAATTTTTAGGGTAGGATACTATATGTTCATCAATAACACACAGAACTATATACCACCAAGAGTAAATCTTACTGTGAACTGTGGACTTCTAGTTTAACAATAATATATCAATATTGGTTCATCAATTGTTTCAACCGTACCACACTGATGCAAGATTGTAATGATAGAAGAAACTGAACGTGTGTGTCTGTGGGATGGGGGTGAGGCTGCTGGTGAAAGAGGAGCGGTAAAGGGGACTCTCTGAACTTTCTGTACATTTTATGTATTTTTTTATAAATCTAAAACTGCTTTTAAAACTAAAGCCTATTTTTTTAAAAAACCTTAAAGAACTAAGAACAAATAAAAAGTCACTAATACTCATAAATGAATTTCGAAAACTGCAGGGTGCAATGGATATTTACAAATCTATTGTATGGCTATGTATTAGCAATCAGTATTTGGAAACTGAGATTTTTCACAGCTTTAAAATCACAAAACAGAAATAAGTTTAACTTAATAGGCACAAGATCTGTGCCTCAAAAACTACAAAACATCATTGTAATAGCTAATTCTGTGTCAATTTGACTGGACCATCAGGTCTCTAACTCTGGTTGTCAGACTCTGGTTGTGTCTGAAAGGATATTTCTGGATGAGGTTGACATTTTCAGTGGGTGCACTTGGTAAAGTAGATTACCTTCCTCAACGAGTAGTGTTCATCAAATCATTGGAGGGCCTGGCTAGAACAAAAAGTGGAAGAAGGGAGGATTCACACACTTCCTCTGTGCCTGTTTGACAGGGACATTAGTCTTCCCCTGCCCCTGTTCTGAGATTTGTACCATTGTCTCCTCCTGCTTCTCAGATCTTCTAACTTAGACCGGAATTACCCCTCCGGCTCTCCTGGGTCTATAGGTTGCAGCCTGTAAATCATGTGACACTCAGCCTCCATAATTGCCTGAGCAAATTCCTCATAATAAACTCTTTTATATAGACATCTATCCTATAGGTTCTGTTTCCCGGGAGAACCCTGACTAATACAATCATTGAAAGAAATAAAAGATGAACTAAATATGTACTATGTTCATGGTAAAAGACCCAGTATTACCAAGGTGTCAATTTTTTCCAAAGTAATCTGTGGCTTTATGAAATTTGGAGAAAAGCAGCAGAGATATTTTTTGGAGAAATAAATAATCTTAAAACTATGTGGTAATAAAAATGACCTAAAATTGCTTTAAAAGTATAGAAAAATAAGAACAAAGACAGAAGGGTTTACACTACTGTACTTTGAGACTAATTATGAAACTATACCAAACAACTTGGTGTGGGATTGACCTATAGAGTAATTTATAGATAAATAAAACAGAACAGAGTCTAGAAATCCTCATATAGGTCAATTATAGATGATCAATCAATTTTGGTTTGAATGAAAAAAAAATGAATCACAAAAGAAATAAATGATAAATTAGATTCCATTGAATTTAGAAAATATAAAAAAGCCACAAACTGCTAAACTACCTTTAGAAAACTTACATGTGTTATAGTGCTTGTATTCAACACCTACACAAAGAACACTTAACATTTGTTAATAATAAGATAAACAACTTGATTTTTGAAATGTAAACAAACATTTCTCCAAAGATGATGTGGAAAATAAGCATGTAAAATATGGTCAGCACCATTAGTCATTAGGGAAATGCAAATTAAAATCACAGTGATATATGTCTCTACAAGACATATCACTATAATACTAGAAAGGCCAAAATTTAAAATTCTGAAAATATCAAGTGTTGGGTAGAATGTAGAGTAACTGAACTTCCCACACATTGCTGAGTATAAATGCAAAATGGTATAGCCACGTTGGAAACAGTCTGGCAGTTTCCTTTAACACTGAAAATTCACTTTTCTTAAAATTCAGCATTCCCACTCCTAGGTATTATTCAAGATAAATTAAAACATTTCTACACAAAAACTTGTATGTGAATTTTCAAAACAGTCCTATTCATAGAGCCCCACCCTGGAAGCAATTCAAATGGCCAACTGGTAGAGAGATACAAATCATTACATGCCTATTCAATGGAATTTTACTCAGCAATAATAAGGAACAAAATTTTGATATAGGCAACAGCTTGATGAATCTCACAAGTATTAAGAAATTTGAAGGAAAGCTGATATAACACACTACATACTATATATATGATTACATTCATAAGAAATGACAACAAAGACAGGGGCACCTGGGTGGCTCAGTTGGTTGAGCATCTGACTTCGGCTCAGGTCGTGATCTCACAGTTCATGAGTCTAAGCCCTATGTTGGGTTCTGTGCTGAGAGCTCAGAGCCTGGAACCTGCTTTGGATTCTGTGTCTCCCTCTTTCTCTGCCCTCCCCTGCTCTCTCTCTCTCTCTCTCTCTCTCAAAAATAAATAAACATTAAAAAAATTTAAAAAACATTATAGTAAAGACAAAACTTGTCTACAGTGGTAGGATATCTATTGTTGCCTGTGGTCAAAGATGAGTGGAGCAAATTGACCATAAATTAACATAAGGAAATTTTGAGGTGATGAAAATGTCCTGTGCCTTGCTTGTGGATATTGATAAGGGAGGCAAAAGCAAGCTGAGAGCGAAGCACAAGCTAACAACTCCCCTGCCCCCACCTGCAACCCTCTCCAGATATGTGTGACATTCCTCAGACCCCTCATGGAGCCCAAGAACAAAGCAAAGGAAGAAATAAATAGTTCACTGATAGAGATCGCTGTCATGCAGGACATAAGTCTCCAACAATTTACAAGTGTCTTAGTAAATTACAAGAAAAAGGCAGTCTTATCAATAGCCTAACCTCCAGAAACCTATAGACTCAATTTCCAGGTGCCCTAACATCACCCTCCCCTCCATGGTGATGTGGAGAACAAAGGCAAGATGAAAATATAAATAAAACTAAATTTCTTTATAACCTAGCCCATTGACAAATAACTTGAAATAGGCAGAATAAAACATTCCTCCAATAAACTCCCAACAGTCTTGTCTAAATGTTAATGCGTTGCTAGAGGGAAAACAGCCTTAGCCTGACAATAGCTAGGCCTCCAGTATGATTCCTCTTTAGCATATAAAAGCCCTTTTGGAAACCTCCCTTTTGCCTTCACCTCCCCCATTCCACAGTCTGTAGTCAGTCACTCCTTACAACCCTTGTGTGGCTCTTTCTGCCCAAACGTACTATCCCTGTGCTTCCATAAAATCACCTTTTTGCACCAAAGATGTCTTAAGAATTCTTTCTTGGCTCTCAGCTCCAGACCCCCACCTCTCCAAAACCACATCAGTGTGGCTACACTACTCTAATACATTTGTCAAAATTTACGATATTGCCAAAAATTACGATATTAAAATTAGTGGATTTTATTATATGAAATCTCTGGTGATAAATACAATTAAAACTGTATAGACAAAGAGAACAAAAATAGAAGTTTTGGAATCTAGCCCTGCTTCTTAACTAGCTGAATATTAAAATTATTCTCTTTCATCCTCATACAGTTCATCTATAAAATGGTAACAAAATTGCTTCCTCAATCTGACCCATCAGTTAAAAAAAGCAATCTAGCTTCCATTTTCAGAAAACATACCTTCCATGAATGTGTTTCATAAACTAGAAAATATCCCTTCATACATATTTTGATTATTGTGTAATATGTGTTTAGTGAGTCGTTGAGTAAGATACCTGGGGCTATGTTTGTGCTTGTGGGAAATGATGAATGTGTGGCAACCATTCATTTTCCACTTTTTCTCACATTTATAAAACTGATCTGTGGATTACAGCCACAGGTGTTATTTTCAAATAACTTCCTGTCTGAAAAAGCTACCATCATCCCTTTCCAATTAATTTGAATGAAACCTTTGTTTTAAAAAGCTGTCCCTTTCCTGATTTCCATGCCTTGGGCAGAGTTACTGCTGCTTTGCCCCTAAGTCGCTCGCACATAATTCACTGCTTCCTTGTAGTTAATCAGCTAATGTTGAGCACCTACGGACAGGCACCCAAGGTTTGAGAGATACAAAGGAGAATAAACAATCGTGTGTATTTGTCTTTTCACTAAGTTACCTTTACTGCACTCCCTTTGCTTTCCTATTCCACTGCTAAACCTTCATTCAGGCTTCTGTTAGTTTTGTCCATTTCCTCTCCTGGGAACCCCATCTCAATTCCCTGAAGGTTACTTCACACATCTAACTAAAGCTCCTTTGTGTTCATTCCATTCTTCCCTTCAAAACCTCTCAGAGAATCTCCCACTGCTTATTGATGCATAATGAGCCAGTGGAAAGGAAATTTATCTTTGGATAAGATGAATCTGAGTTTAAATTCTGATTCCTGCTGAATGACTCTATGGACAAGTAGCATATTCTTTCCAAGCTTCAGCTTCCTTATTTGTATAAAACCAATGGTAACACATCTTGTAGCAGATACTGTACATCTGAAGAGCTCGATACAATGTCTGGCCCATATAGTAGGTATCTGGTAAGTGACAGTTATCATTTGAACAAGCACTTTGCAAGTCTTGCAAAGTTTATCATTAAAATTTGTTTGGCCAGGTTTGTGCCTCTAACTAGCCTTTATGTTCAGCCTCCTGAGTTATGAAGAGGTACAATATGAAGTATTCTAGAACTGTTTATGATCCCAAGGATGTACATACAATGCAACGCAACGCACACGTCAAGAAATTAGTTATCTTTTTATCTGGAGGGGTTTTTTTAAGTGTACTTATTTATTTATTTATTTGAGACAGACCGAGACAGTGTGAGTTGGAGAGGGGTAGAGAAAGAGGGAGAGAGAATCCCGAGGAGCCCCAGACACAGGGCTCGAACTCAGGAAACCATGAGATCATGAGCTGAGCCAAAGCCAGACGCTTAACCGACTGAGCCACCCAGGCCCCCGCAGGCATCCCTTATTTCTAATGGGAAGGGACACCAGTCAGCAACCTTGTGAAGGGGAAATCCCTACTTGTCACTGTCTCTTCGCCTTCACTACAACTTTGTCAAATCTCAATTACTGACTCAGCTCTCCCAACTTTTATGTTTCCTTTCTTCCTAACAAGTCCCTTCTGACCCTTAGTGTAATGTGAATTTGCTTTGTTATTTAAGCCCATTCAATTCTATAAAAAATAAGAGAACAACAACAAAAAAAACCTGCTGATAAATAAAAGTAAATATAGAAACAAGTAGCTTGCGAGCCAGTCAGAATTCATGGGACATGTTAACTACAGGTAAGTAAATCAGTAAATATGACAGATTAAGCATAGATAACACAAGTAAACCATTATGTGCGAAACATATACATGCAAAGATAAAATGGCACTCAATATTCATAATATAGTAAATATACTCAAGGCATATAATATTGCAGATACACGAAAACTTCATGAGGCTCATGGAAGCATTTATCTGTTTTGAAATCGGCCAACCATCCCTACCTGGCCCTACCCATGGTCTCCCAAGACACATAAATAAAATCCACAGCTTCTCATCAAGCTAAATGACAAACAGCAGATTGTCTCTATCTCTCTGATAAAACACATCTCAGGACTCAGTTAAGTTCTTCCTACCCTGCTTGTACTCCATCCAAAGTGTGTTACCCTACCAGTAATCTTTCCCTTTGGCTCACATTGTGTGTTTTCTTTGTTATTTGAAAATCTCAGTTTGGTCAATGAGTCTTCCTGTTCCTTGAACTCTAGGATAGATTTCCCGGTGGTATAAATAGAGGGCACCTATGCATTAAAGGAAATCTTCACACGAGAGCTGACGTGCTCATTAATACCGTAAGCCACATTGGACTCCTTGAAAACAGCAGTTGGAGATTTACAATGGTTCCTGTGGGTTTCTGTCAGATCCAGTGGGCGACGAGAATGTAAAGACGAGCTTCCCAGAGGCTTCGATCTGTCTGTACCCAGAGTCCGTAACAACTTTGCTCTGGTTGGCAGAGCTCACACAGCGTGTTTTCGTTTGTTTGCTTGTTTGTTTGTGATGGTGTTGTCACCCTAGATGTGTCTGAGCGGGCCCAGACAAACAAGGGCCCAATGCACCAGCCATCACTTTAACTTACCTTTACCACTTGGTTGTATCTGTCCTTACTCCTGATGCGTTTTCCTCCCAACATAGAGCTCCCTAAATCTTAACACATCATGGGTTTGTGAATACTTTTCTATACTTCATTGTCTGCCTCGGTCTTGTCTAGTGAAGCTGGGCTTCAGTAGGCCCTGGTGAAGTGATACCAGCAAAGGGGAGAGATGCTACAATACCACAGAGTAACCGCGGAATCAAGCTGAACCTGCATCTCACACAGACAGGCTTTTATTTGATCAATACTTTTGCTTGCTCAGCGTGTCTGGTGGGCCCTGTGGCAATGTGACCATTTCCCAGGGCTTTAGTGCCCCTAAATGACTTGACATAGTCGGTGACAAAATTTTAAAGCCATCTCCTAGATTCATTGTTTTCTTTTCTAGATTCACTATTTGTGATGTTTCTTCTTTTCCTCCTTCTGTCCCCGCCTCTCACTGTATTTTCTCTTTCCTTTCTTTTCTTCTCACCCTTTCTCATTTTCTTCCTTCTTACATCCCTGCCCATTTTTTCTTTGCCTTTTCAAAATGTTGATTTATTTCTTTTCAAATGTCAGTGTTTCCAGTCCTCTTTGTATATTCTCTGGTATAAAACCCTAAGATGACCAAGAGCTAGGCAGTCAGAAAAGCTGAAAACGTGTAGCATTTTAAAAGAGCATTTATACAAATTCCAAAGAAAGGTTTAAAAGAAAAAGCCACTCGGAAAAGGCTTACCTTTGTGTTTTCTTGTGCGCTTACACTCTGAGACAAGGAGTTACTTTTACTGAATTTGTACTTTTGCGGATAGCACTGGCTAGCCAAGAACAAGTAGAAACTTTAAGACTGAGTATTGTTTTCTGTTTTAAACACACCACGGATCGACTTCTATATTTAGCAGCTTTGTTATTTTAAATAACCTCTCTTTCCTGGGGGCATCAAAGGGGGTGTCAAACACAATACTTGTGCATATTAGAAATTGTTGGTTCTAATGATGATGATTTCCTCCTGAAAGCAGCGTCATTAAGAGGTGCGTTTTCACGGAGTGGTTTTCCAAGAAGTGTCTTTTAAAGTGATAATAACAGCTGCTGGTTGTATTTTAAGTCTATGCTTTGGCCGTCTTGTTAATCAGGGTCTACAGTAGGAAAAATTAGAAAAGAGGCAAGTTTCTTCATGATTTCTTTGGTTCCCCTTCCGTTCTCTTCCTGTGATTCTTCGGTATCATAACCACCACCCTGAATACTTCCCTCTCAGCTCTGCTTTTAGGAAAGGGTCAGACATGTATCATTTAAACCTATACGCTGCCTTTTGTCTCATTTACAGGTGAAGCATCCTCAATACTTAAACTGATATTTCAGTAGATGTTACTTGATCAACTACCAATCGGGAGACACCGCCTTTTGGGATTTCACAATCCTATCAAGTCATAAGGAAGAGTTCCTGCCTTCAAGGCACTTCAAATGCGCAACACAAATGCAGAAAAAGACGACGGCCCCACCAGTCATAAAATAATGGGTGATAAGTTCCTGGTAAGTGGCAAAAAATATGGGTTTTTTTAATGTTTATTTTCCAAGAAATATATTTTCTCTGTTAAGGGAATTTCAGACCTCGGATAGTAGCTAACGTGAAAGCAGGGTTTTGTTTCTGCTTAAGCTCCATTGCCTGTGTGCTTGGCTGTGTCAGGAGCGAGAAGAGTATTGTTCAGGAACATGGCATAATGGAAGATAAAGAGCTTTGGGCACAACACCTGAGAATTTTATCTTAGTTTGCTAGTTATTAGTTGTATGACTTGGGAAAATTCATCTCTATGAACATTAAAATTTTAATTAATTATCTAAAAAAATTTTTAACATTTATTTTTTGAGAGAGACAGAGCATGAACAAGGGAGGGGCAGAGAGAGAGGGAGATACAGACTCGGAAGGAGGCTCCAGGCTCTGAGCTGTCAGCACAGAGCCCAATGTGAGGCTCTAACTCATGAACCGTGAGATCATGACCTGAGCTGCAGTCAATCTCCAACCTACTGAGCCACCTAGGCGCCCCTTAAAATTTTCATGTATAAAATGAGGAAGACAATTCCATCTCACAGGCATTTATAGAGCATAGTAAGTTCAATAATTAATATAAATAATATGTATTTAATAAGAAGAAGCTTTTTTCAACAAATGACAACAATTATCATTAATTACGGCTTCTCTAAATGTAAAATGTCACTTTGAGCATAGGGGAAAACTTGATACAAGACATATGTAAATACATTCAGTGTATCTCTATATTAGAAATAAATTGTGAATTTTTTTTTTTGAGACAGAGAGAGAAAGTGAGAGAAAGAGAGAGGGCATGAGTGGGGAGGGACAGAGAGAGAAAGAGGGAGAGAGAAATTATCCCAAGCAGGCTCCACACTCAGCATGGAGCCCAGCTCAAGGCTTGATCCCATGACCCTGGGATCATTACCTGAGCTGAAATCAAGAGTCAGATGCGCAAGTGACTGAGCCACCCAGGCACCTCATAAAAGATAATTTTAAGATTATGTGCCTGTTCATGCCCTAAATAAAAACAAGAAAGAGTTTTACTTTAACAAATATACTTGAGTGATTGATTGATTGATTGATTGATTGATTTAAAGGTCCATGAAAGTGTTGACATATCTTTCTAGGTCCAAGATACAGCTGCCCCTGCCCAAGGTGGCACATCAGCAAACTGAAACTCAGATAACTTTCATGCCACTGTAAATACTTTGCTTGACTAGAAATGTAGAGCTGTAAATCCAGTTAGCCAATCACTAAACACAAGGCCAACTCTGGGCTCCATAATTACTTTCTGGTTCCTTCTCACCCCAAACAAGGTTGACTATGTGGCCCCAACCAATCAGATATTTTTTATTTATCTCATCCTTTATTGTTCATTACTCTTTATCCTACAAAAGCTTCCTGCCTTCCTCTCCTTCTGCAGTTCTCAGAATGAAGACTGCCGTTTCATGAAGTATTAACTAAAGTTTGCTTACATCAAGATAAAATGAAATCATACAATGCAATACAATACAATACAATACAATAGAAAAATTAGAGAAAAACACCCATCTAATCAAGTTTCTATCAATACCGCTATCTGTCCACCCTCTGAATTCTATTCACTCACATCCTGTCAGGGATCTTGCCTTAATGATTACATTGTTTCTTCTGCATCTTCTTTCTTTTCTTTCCTTGACCCTTTTGACACACATTAAAGATGTCTGCCTATTTAAGTCTCCTCCATCTTATAAAATAAAATAGTTTATAAAAATAACTCATGCCACTCTGCCCTCTAGCCTTTGTTCCCCCCACTTCTCCCTCCCTCTCTTTCTCTTTCCTCACTAACAAAAGTTAATCCACACTCTGCTTATTTTCCTCGCAACCTATTCCTCCTCTACCATGGATCACAACAATACCTTTTTCTGGGCTTCTTGATAAATTTCTTGCCGATGCATCTAATGACTGTTTTTTCATTCCCATTGGACTTGACATCTCAAAGGTATTTGTCCTTCTGACCACCCATTCTCAATGTCTTGTACTCCTTTGTGCATCTTTGGACATAGTCTTCTGTTCTCTTTTTTTTAAGCCTTTCTTGCTGCTGCTTTTTTGTGTCGTTTTTTACCTTTTTTTCTAAAATTGTTCCCCAAGTATCAGAGTATCTCTGGGTTCTGTCCTACACCTTATTGACTTCTCACTCAGCAACTCTCTATGAGTACAAGTACTATTCCCATGGCCTCCAAAACTTTCTAGCTAATGATGGTGCCCAAATATCGATATATTTTCCAGATTTCTCAAATAAGCCTCAGACCTACATGTCCAGCTGATTTCTGGGCATCTCACCAAAAGGCCCACAGCAGCTCAGACAGAACTCATCATCTCCCTCTTCTAATATATCTGTTCTCATAATGTGCTTTCTCTTTCTTTTAGTTAATGAGTATACCAGACTACCGTGTTTCCCAATCCAAAAGAGAGTCTCATCTTTAATTTCTCCCTTTTATTCGCCCTGTATTCAAATTATCAATAAGTAAAGTTGATCCAAACTTCAAAATATTTCTTGATTCTCTCCAGTTCTCTCCAGCTGCTAAATCTTTATAAAGAGCAGAGTTGTGTCCTGCTTTGTCATAAGTGGGTATGAGAGTATTACCATTATTTCCCTGTGAATCCGCATTTCACTCCCTATTAAATAATACAGTACTTGATTTCAACTAAATACCCAGAACTCCTTCTTGATTACACACGCCTATTCTATTATTATTCGCTTTCACATTTAAAGTTCCTCTTGAGGTCAAGTGCTGATTTCTAAGCCCACTACTGCCACTCCAGTCCATTTCTTATCAGGACACCTGCAACAGCTCCTAATAGGACTCCCTGCTTCCATTGTTGCCTCTCAACCCGTCCAAAGGTTAATCTTCTAAAAAATGCAATGTCATTAACCTTTTTCCCAGTCACATTCTCCATCGCTTACTCTATCTTAGCCACACTAGCTACTTTCTGTTTCTTACAAAAACCAAGCTTGTTTTTGTCTCAGGCTATTTCCTATGCTTTGAGTCTCTCTCCTAAGATCATCTCTTCATTCTTTCATTTAATTCAGAATTAAGTATCACTTTCTCATAGAGGTCTTTCTAAGTATCTTATTACAATGTTCCACCCCATTCCATTGTAACCGATGCACTCAACTCTTGCCCCCTTATCATGCTGTGTTTCTTTCATAGCACTTAACAGCACCCAGAACTTGGTCATTCATTTTATACGTGTTTATTGCCTATCTTTGGAAGGTAACGATTCACTCTTTAGAAGGTGAGCTCCCTGAAGGAGAGATGGTGTCCATCTTAATATTGCATCAGTGATGGAGTGCAAAGCCAAAGTCTAACGACATGGTAGTGGGTCCATACACTTTTAAAGGAGTGAATGTTAATTGATTGAGATGTTGAATAAAGATTTTAAACTCTCTTTGTTTTGGATTCGTCTCTTGTAAAATAAGAACATTGGACCAGAGGATCTCTGAAGTTTCCTTCCAGCTCTAAATCACCATCTTCCAAGGCGCTGTGGCAATTTCCTCTCCAAACAGGTTCCTTTGTCACGGTCAAAGGCAGACAGAGGTCATGCAGATAAAATGCGTAGAGCTCTTGAAGCAAGGAGTCTTAGGTAATGTTATTTCTCAATCTACTTCATGAGCATAGAAGCAGTTTCTTTTATTGAAATAGTAAATGGAAGTCCTCAGGGACTCCTTCTCTCTGCATTTCCTCACCGGATACTGCATCACTGCAGCCCTTCCCAACTCTGAGGAACAGGACTTGAAAATGACTGGCCTACAGGGACATTGATGTATTGTTGGACATCTTGCAATAAATTTGGTTCACAATCTCTCAAAAGTGGAATAGAGTAACTGATCAGAAGAACCATTCTTGGTGGGACGCCTGGGTGGCACAGTTGGTTAAGTGTCCGACTCTTGATCTCGGCTTAGGTCATGATCTCACAGTTTGAGAGTTCAAGCCCCAGTGGAGCCTGCTTGGGTTTCTCTCCTTCTCTCTGACTCTCCCCAGCTTGTGAGTCCATGCTTTCTCTTTCTCTCTCTCAAAATGAAGAAAGACAAAGAAAAAGAAAGAAAGAAAGAAAGAAAGAAAGAAAGAAAGAAAGAAAGAAAGAAAGAAAGGAAGGAAGGAAGGAAGAAACCGTTCTCGGGTACACATGGAATTAGTAGTTAAAAAACAATACAGAAATAGTGAAATATTCACTGCCTTGGATAGCCCATAAGTAACTACTGGAATCTCTCCATTTAGAGTAATAATTTCCATCACTCATTAAAAGTTTTAGACAAAATAACTATAACAATGTGCTGGACCTTCATTTGCTAAAATTCATGAATTATTCTGATTTGTATTTTATACTTCCATTTTGAAATGTATCATAGCTCCACTTTTTTTCTATAATTTACAAAATCAATACCCAAAACAATGAAATGAAATTCTTATTTTTCAAAACTAAAAAGGTATTGGCAGCTATGACTAAAATGGGGTGAGTCTAGAGACTGTGATGTTAATGAAGACTTAAGTTATGCCAATGGCAAATTTTATCAAAATGTTAAAAAGAAGCTTACTAAGACAAAACAGATAGTTCTTGTGACAGAATATATACTACCTTTACAATGATTTTATAAAGCATTTTCACATCACAAGAACTAAATAATAGGGCCATGTCTTTAATTCTATAAATCTGATTTCATTTAATGCTTATTATTTGGAAATATTAATGGTTCCATTTTTGTCTACAGTTAAAATATCCAGACATTTCCTTTTATTTCTGTTCATATTTATAAACTACATCCTAAGAGATCCAAAGGTTAATGATTTTTTTCAATATGAAAATGTGCAATGTATTTTTAGTGATACTTAATGCATAAACATGAAGAATTCTGCCAATAGTATAGATTACACTACAGCAGATTGTACCATTATTTATAGGACAACTGTCTGAGGATCCAAATAAACCCTTAGAACATTTGCCACCACAATAATTTGAGATATGCTGAAGTGCACAATTCTGTACATTGATCGACTAGATAGATAATAGATAGATGAGAGGTAGATAAATACTTGCATTTGAGCCAACCATCTAAATGACAATGACTACAGAGATCACTAAACTGGCAGGCATGAGTTGGCCTCTGTTGAGGACAGAGGGTCAATGAGTTATATCGGGTGGTCTTTATTATACACATACTTTTTAGTATTAATTGATTATGAGGCGACAAAGGATATTTCATGATATTTGACAGTGATTAAAATCTCCTAACCAATTTTCTAACTTTAAATAATGCCCTCTAATAGTGTGTGGGCACACACAAGCAAATGCATAAGATGACTTTCTTTGCTGTTCATGTCTGAGATTGTAACTTGGTAGTTTTTCCTAAAGGATTTTACTAAGCATGTATATTTAATGGTCATATATATAATTCTAATTCAGTTGTGACAGGTATGTTTATTGTCTATGATTTAGGGCCCTTTCAAACAGCAATAGGTGGAAGAAAAGCAAAAACATCCAAGAAATGGGGCGGGGGACTGTTTTTGAAGAACCGTGACTATGGTTTCCTCGCTGCAAGACTTCTCCACGGTTATTGCTGAAGGTTCTATCCTGCTTGCTGAGAGACCCCTGAGGCTGCCAAACACTGTAAATGTGCTCTCCCACTGCTTCTGGATATGTTCGTCTGGTGTACAATTGCAGGACAAGAGCCTCACGACCAACTCTGAGAAGGAACATTTTGCAGTACGGATATCTTGCCAAAACCGGTGGTGACATTTGATTTATCATCAACCCCAGATGCAAAGCTCTGGCCCCATTTGGTGACTGATTTGAAAAAGATAGCTGCTCTGTGACAATGTCACAAGTTGCCACTTGCAAGAGTTTGACTTTTTGGCAAAGAAGAGCAGTCAGTTGCTGTTGAATTTCCTTAACAATCTGGATGCTGTTTTGAAAACTAAAGCAATGGCTTTAACTATCAAGCCTGGGATTTGTTAATAAATTCAAAACAAAATAATGAGGGCAGTTTTATAGTTATTAATGCAAACACCGGTCTAAATTTATGGTTACAAACTATTTCTTCTCATAGCATTTTGTTTGTGTTTGTTTTTCTGATTGATAAAATCATGTTTGTTCAATGCAGAAAATTTAAATATTTGGCAATTACAAAATATTGGGAAAAATAAGGTTGTACATCATTCCTCCACCATATATATATATAATTTACATATGAGTGTATGTTTTCCTATTCTTTTCAGTGGATTTGTGGATGAAATGGGTGTGTAAAATACCTAGCTATTTATGAATACATATTTTTATTGAAAACTGTTGGTCTATACTCTCAATATAGTGTCACGTTGTCCATTTTTCATGTGATAATAATGTTTACTCATGGTATTATATTTAATTTAAAAAAAACAACTCTTTTTGTTGCTGTAATAATTTTCCAAGTGATATCTACACAATACTTGATTTAACCAATCTCTGTTGTTAAACTTTTCTATTGTTTCCTTTTTCTTTCTTTCTTTTTTTTTTCTTTTGCTGTTGAGGACACTGTTTTAATACATATATTTGTATAAACTTTCTGTACACAAGTTTATTTTCCTAGGAAATTATCTTAAAGAGAAGATATTAGTATTAAAGAAGGTGAGTTGTTTAAAAATGTATGTGCTTTATTTATTTATTTATTTATTTATTTATTTATTTTTGTATGTGCATTTTAAAATTCTTTTCCATACAGGTTGGACTAATTTTTATTTTGACCAGCAGTGAATGGCACTGCTTGTCTCACTGCCATGAGAATCATCTAATCTTAGCCAACTTGATATGTGTGAAATGGTGTCTCAGTACTATTTTAGTCAAATTCCTTTGCTTACTAATGAAGTAGCACATTTTCCACATATTTAATAGCTATTGGCTTTAAAACTGATTAGCACATCTAATTTTCCACTTCCCTTTTCATTTTTACGTTGTCTTATAAATATGTGGAAGTTCAATGTATTTACATTCATTTAGGGGTATTGGATATTTTATTTTATCCATATAGTTTAGAGATTTGAATTTCAAATGGACAAAACAAAAATGAGAAGAATGTCTTCACAGGTTGGTATTTTATGATGGTAATTTGTGAACTGGGACAGCCTAATCCTCTGCTGTACAAATATGACCATAATTCTTTCCTGCTTTCATTTGCCCATTTAATTTCATTTGTCCAATTAGTCACTTAAACTTTCAACAGATTTTTTTTTAAGCAGAAAGCTCAATCTTTCTCAGGCCAAATCCCTCTTTTGTTTAATTGTGCACAGTGCTCACTGACAATTTACATCTGCTCCAGTCATGTTTCCAACACCAAAAGGAAGCAAGAGAACCGGAATGTCTCATCAGTCCATTAGCGTTTTTTTAATCAGTTCTGGCCACAGCAAGTATTCTTGCACATTGACCCTACTTGATACAGCAGGAGGGTATACCATGGCTGGAGGTATACCATGGGTATCTTGGATTTAATGCTAAGCTGCAGGTTTTTGACTTGTATACTTCACACTCGCAAGCTTAATCACTTCCGAAAGCATCACCATATGCCAGGTAGATGGGCCTGGGGAGGGTTACAAATCTGATTGCATGCTGAGTCTGGACAGGCACTCCTGAAAGTGTTTGTGGTTGATTCAGATCAGAGGGGCCTCTTTTTTGGTTGTAGGAGGGACCAGATGTGATCCCCTAGCCTTCACTTTGAAAGGGACATCTCAACATGCCCCCAGACCTCTAGAAATTTAACTGAGGTAGAAAGACCCTGAATTTTTGTTGTATTTATTTCCCACCCTCTGATGTGCCGATTTATTACCAGTAAGTCTGGAATAGTTGCTACTTCTTACTCAGCAGGTTCAATCAGCATAATTTCCTCAATGTAATGGGCCATGTGATATCTCCCGGAAAGGAAAGGTGATCAAAATCCCCGAGAACTAAACTATGACGGAGTGCTGGAGAGTTGATATACTCCTGAGGTAGGATGGTAAAGACGCATGTTGGCTGTGCCAGTTGAAAGCAAATTGACACTGATGGTCTTTATTAGGAGGAACAGAGAAAAATTATTTGCCCAATCAATAGCTGCATACCAGACACCAGGGAACATGTTAACTCGCTCAATCAGTAAAACCACAGGTGACACAGGAGCTGCAATTGGAGTCACAGATTGGCTCAGCTTGTGATCATTCGCTTCATTCTCTAGGATTCCCCTGTCTTCTGCACAGCGGAATAGGAAAACTGAATGGAGATGCGGTAGGAATCGCACCCTGTGGCTTTCAAGTCTTTGGCGGTGGTAGCAATCTCTGCACTCCTTCCAGGAATGTGGTATTGTTTTTGCTTTACTATTTTCCTGGGTAAAGGCAGTTCTGGCAGCTTCTATTTGGCCTTCCTACCTTAATACCCCTCACTGTCACATCAGGGAACCCGTGTTACGATTTTGCAGGTGCTGTGTCTGTCTGTTCCAATTGTGAATCTTAAAACTGGACAAATAACCACAGAATGTGTTGGGAACCCACTGGGATGCACTGTACAAAGCATGTAAACTAAAACCATTGATAATCTGATCTTCATGAACCACTACTCTGATGGGGCACAACAATGTTTTACATCTCTCAGTTCTAAACCAGTATCCAATAGTGCCCCCCCACCCCCGTCTCCCGTCACCAAAATCTGATTATTGACTTTTCTCCAATGCACAGTTGTTCAAAAGCTGTATGTTCCTTGGATAAAGGCTGTGAGAGATATAAACAGTATACATTTTTGATGGTGCATGAGGTCATTTCTTCAGAGGACCTAGCCTCCCCTTCGTTCAAGTGACTTTGTATCCATAAACTGGCTCAAGTCTGGGAGTTGATTGAGGGCATTTGGGTCTCTGTTTTTACATTTCCAGTTAAATTTTATTCACTTGACCTAGAACTTTTTTTGCTTTTAGAGATCAAGAAAGAGGGGCGCCTGGGTGGCTCAGTCGGTTGAGCCTCCAACTTCGGCTCAGGTCATGATCTCACGGTTCGTGAGTTCGAGCCCCGCGTCAGGCTCTGTGCTGACAGCTCAGAGCCTGGAGCCTGCTTCGGATTCTGTGTCTCCCTCTCTCTCTGACCCTCCCCTGTTCATGCTCTGTCTGTCTCTGTCTCAAAAATAAATAAACATTAAAAAAAATTTTTTTTAAAGATCAAGAAAGAATGTAGTGGTCTTTCTATCTGTTTCACTTCTAGCCAACATCATAGGTCTCTGCTAAGTCAGACTATGCTGATTGCTTCTTTGACTCCTTTGTTCCTTGTAGTAACCGCACCCACCTTATCTTCAGTGTTGAATGCTGTCCCAGGATCCAATTACTCCCATTGTATTTATGTTTCTTAATTCAATGGCTGCACCTCCCACTGTAAAGTGGGACTTACAGAGAAGAATGATCACAGAGGGTGCTGGACTTCCCTTGAAAACTTTCGTCTCAAAGTTGTGGTGAAATGTGCGCCTTCCCAAACCTCCCAGGGCAGGTGAGTTTTAAATGACATATCCACATTAACATACCAATCTCCCTAAACCTTTTTACCCCAGCTTTATTGAGATAAAGTTTACATACAACGGTGTGTAAGTTTAAAATGTACAATGCGCTGATTTGATATGCCTATATAATTCCATATGATTACCACCACTGTATTAACCAATACCTCCATTACATCACATAACGTTTCTCTTTTTTTGTGGTGAGAACATTAAAGATTTGCTCTCTTAGCAATTTTTAAGTTGTATGGAGGTTTCTCAAAAAAGGAAAAATAAAATTACCATATGATTCAGCAATCCCACTTCCAGGTATACATCCAAAGGAAATGAAAACAGGGTACCATTGAGATATCTGCACTCTCCTGTTCATTGAATTATTATTCACAATAGCAAGATATGGAAACAACCTAAGTGTCCCTCAACAGATGAATGAATAAAGAAGATGTGATACACTGCCCCAACACACACACACACACACACACACACACACACACACACACACACAGTGGGATAGTAGTTTGCCATGAGAAAGGACAAAATCTTGCCATTTGTGACAAGATGAATGGACCTTGAAGGCATTATGCCAAATGAGATAAGTCAAATATTGTATGATATCACTTATATCTGGTATCTAAAATATCTCTGAGCCTTTAAATCCTTTCTCCTACATTAAACCAAGGCAGGTCTGGCATTTCCAATTTGCTACCTGTGGCCCATCTTTTAGTCCAAGTTTCAGCCAACCAATAAAAGCAGATGATAATTCATAAAGCAAATAAGTCTGATACATTTGGTACTCAAAAGAAATCTTTCTGGTTTTCACTATGAGATTCTATGTCATAATTTTCAGATCATTTTCTTTATATTTTGTTTTTAGAGTCTTTTTAAAAATTTGATTACCTGTGAGTAATAACACTGATGATAATAGCAATGATTGTGACAGGAACAGCTAGCAGGTGTTACTAGGTGCCTGCTCTTTGGTACTTTTATCGATGCTTTTACCAGTACTTTATAAAGAATTAACCCATCAGAACTCAACAGAAGTCCCTAGAAGCAGCAACTCTAAGTGTCTTCATTTAAAAAAAAAAAGTGTATTTATTTTGAGAGAGGGTGTGTGAAATTGGGGGAGGGGCAGAGAGAGAGGGAGAGGGAAAATCCCAAGCAGGTTCCCCACTGTCAGCACAGAGTCCAATGTGGGGCTCGATCTCAGATCTCGAAAACTGTGAGGTATTGGCTTGACCTGAAATCAGGAGTCGTATGCTTAACCACCTGAGCCATCCAGGCACTTCTGCCTTCTTTCTATCCATCTTCGTGGCACGACTGTAAGAAATCTGCTCCACGTCCTACAAGTAGTGTGGCACACCAACTGAGAAGAGCACGCAAACTCACATTGAAACCTCACAACCTTTCACAAGCACCATGTGAATATGAATAAGGCACAGCGGTCATCACTAGTTTGCAGCAACAGCAAAAAGGCATTAGGTTTTACACAGGTTACGTCACCATCCCACTGTCACTAAGCGGCAGAATTTGACCTGAAATTGTATCCTCTGGCTGGAGCATCCGTGTTCAACATCTCCACGCAACACTTCCTGCCTTGAGGACACAGAAGTCAGGGTGGGGCCCACATTAAACAAAGGCACAGGTCAGTCCACTTTCCATGAAAAAGACCAGAGAGTAAATATTTTAGGCTTTGGAGATCAGTGTCTATCACAACTACTCAACTCTACCATTGGAGCATGAAAGCAGTCATAGACAATAAACAAACAAATGGCCAGAGCTGAACTCGGATAAAACTCTATTTACAGAAATAAGCACTGGGCCAAGTTTGACCTGGGGGTGACAGTTTGCTACCCATGCTTCACAGCACTGAGAATTAACAAACCGTCACTGCATGCCAACAGTAGGGAAGAATCTTGTAAATATAATGAGTAAAAGGCCAGATGCAAAGGAGCACATACAGTTTAAAATCATTCATAAAAAACTCAAGAACAGGCAAAACTGACCCGTGGCTATAAAAACGAGAAGAGTGGCTATCTTTGTGAAGAAATATGACTGAGCAGGACTAAAAGTGGGACATTTGAGATGCTATAAATATTCTATTTCTTGGTACAAGTGATGTTTACATGACTCTGTTCACTTTATGAAAAGGAATTTATCAGTTGACTCAGAATATGGGCACCTTTTGAATGTACACTTTAATATTAACTTAAAATGGAATTAATAAAAAAAGATGTGAAGTATTAAAGGAACTCAATTATTCAGAATACCAAAGCCAAGAATATGAAACAAAATGAGAATGTAGGAAATGTTAGGGGGAAATATATATATATATATATATATATATATATATATATATATATACACACACACACACACAAAATTCTCACTGTAAAAATAGTAGCTAATACATTTTGAGGATTTAATAGTTCCAGGAATTATATTAAGCACCTTATAAAGATTATCTGAGTGAACTCTGACTATAGCCCAAATGGTAGGAAATATTATTAATGGCGTTTTTTTTCCAGTTAAGGAAATAGAAGCACAAAATGTGGAATAGTTTTCCCATAGTTACACAAATGGTTAGTAGTGGAAGGAAGTGCAAACCTCAGTCAAGAGAAACAGTAAAAGGAAAAAGGAAGAGAAGAAGAAACTCAGCATGATTGGAAACTTGTGAAATATGAAGACATACTTCAGTTAGGGAAATTCCAGTTGTTTTAGAAAACTAAGATTGTAGGAAAACTCTGTAAGCAGTTTTCGGGAAGAAACCATGTGTTTATAATGGGCCATTCATTTCTGGTCGTCAATTCCTTTGGTTCGGCAAATAGCAGAGGAACCTCTATACCACCACTGGCCCATAAGGAGGAGAAAATTATCCAGAAACACCATCTCCTCTAGTAAATCATGCAAGAATATCAGAGTAATCTTATTTAAGGGTTTGTCATCAGAACAAGTCCCTAAGTGTTTTACATCCCTTTTCATTCAGTCAACAGTAGGAATACAAGCCTCTGAGGCTGTACATAATAGCTTTATAACCATCTTCATACTGCCATTAAGAGATGGGCATCATTTAATCTGACCTAATCACCACATACTTGGAAATAGTAACCTTGTTTTTAAATCCTTCCTACTTGACTTTCTTCTCCAGGTATTTGCTTATGTTTTCCATTAGCTTCGAAAGAAATCCAGCTCGTCCTACCTAAAGAGATGCTCCACACAAGTTACTTTCTATCTTGCCACATTGTTTATTTCAATACATCCACATATCACTGTTTCTTATTACTTATTTGTTTTCCTATTTCTTTATCATTATTATTATTATTATTATTATTATTGTGAGAGAAAGAGAGAATGAGCAGGGCAGGAGTAGAGAGAGAGGGAGAGAATGAATCCCAAGCAGGCCCTGTACTCAGCATGGAGCTGGATGAAGGGATCAATCCCAGGACCCAAAGATCATGATCGGAGCTGAAATCAAGAGTGGGAAGTTCGAATGACTGAGTCACCCAGGCACCCCTCCTGCTTCTTTATCATATGAAACTCTGGCTGTAATATGAGCCCAATGTAGTCACTTGTCTTGCCTTATTTACTCCTATAATGTGCTTTTCAAAGTATCCGGCAGATATATGGATTCAGGAAATCAAATGATTCTTAAATGCATGCATGCATGAATGAATGAATGAATGAATACCCTGAATAGTTAAGCCGTAGGTATGCTGTCTTTGCCTTTTGTCTTCTCTAAGAATCTTAAATTCCATCAATTGCTTGCTATCTTTATGGTTTGAGTCAAAAATAAAGGGATGTTTTAGAGATTATGAAGTCTTTGGCAATTAATAAAGACAAGTATTCACAGGTGGTGTTTTCAGTTATTGTTCCCCCTGGCAATTGGAACTCTGGAAGAGAATGAAATTTATGGGAACAAAAACACTGGGTATGAAAATGGAATTTTTTAAATGTGCATTTCCAAATTATGACTCAAGATACCAGACTGATACATTCTGTCCCTTGCCAATAAGCTATGTCATTTATATAGAAAAAGTATTATTTCAGCGATAAATGGCTTGATAATGAGGAATTTAAACCGAATTTGTAGGCAGATGGAAAAAAATACTCTGGGTAAACACATCAGTCTAGTTTCTAGGCGAATAGCAAGTTTAACACAGGAAGTAAAAAAGAGGAGAAGCAAAGAAATTCATACAAGAGAACAATATTATCTGATATTAACTGAGTACAGATAGGCAACTTCAATTCTAGATAGAATGGATAATATACAAATGCAGAGTCCATCACAGCAGTGCTCACGTTGTTCTCTAGGGATCAAGAAATCTAGAAGAGTTTTGACTGGGTGCTAGAAGATGGCAAGGAGAGAACATGCAGAATTGCAAAGAAACAGCCCTGTTAAGAAAGGACAAGAAAGAGAACTGAGGTCTTCGTTTAAAAAAAACATATAGACATGCAGGAAAATTAATGCAACTAATAGTGAAATCAACCCAGAGACTATGGATGACACCGAAATAGAAAGGGAAAGAAATAGTGTCGTATTAATGTTAGTTTCTTGAGTTTGCGCTGCAGTTACAAGAGAACGTACTTGTTTGGGGAAAATAGACACTGAAGTACGTAGTGGTAAAGGAGCATCATGTCTGCAGCTTTCTCTGAACCGTTAAGAAAACAAATCTGTATTTTTGCAGAGACACATACATATGGAGATAGGTTTTCTTATACTATTGCTGCAGTTTCTCGATCTCAAAATATTTTTATTTTATTATGTCAAAATAAAAAAAAATTTAAGCAGAGCACAGAATTTAGAGAAAGAACCCTGTGTTCATATTTTAGATCATGAGTTACTAGCATTAGGATATGAACAAATTCTTTCGCCTCCTTGAAACGCAACTACAAAATGAACTTCAGACTTATTTCTAGATTCACTGTGATAATCAAATGAAATTGTACCGTGCCTTTGTAAATTACAAAGAATAGTGTTAACAACATTTGTTATTATTATAATGAAGGTGTGATGGAAATTACAGTAGACCCAGAGGGAAGATAGAGTAGAATCGGGAAATTTTAACTCCCTAGCTATCTTCTAGGATGTTTTCAGATAAAAGCAGTTTTGATTTGTGTGGTAATAGTTTAATCTCTCTAAGAATAGAAAAAATGACTAGGGGAACCTAATTCCAAACCAAATGGAAAACAATTCTAAAAAAGTAAAAAGAAAAGATAGATAATACTTGCTAAGTTAGACACAGAAATCCCTACCATTTAATACAAGAAAGGTAAAGGATAAGCACGTACAAACTCCCTATGCATACCTTGTGAAGGCAAAGCTTACAAAATACTTTAGATTTTGAAATATAGAATAATATTATGAAAAGGAGGGGAGATTGTCCATGTGTCTGCTCTAGCCCAACCTGTACAATTTCAAATTGTCTAGATGAGGAAGAGTGATATAAAAGAATAGTGATACAAAAATCTGGCATCAGGAAAATACATTTAAGTAACAGATGTCTAAGAGTAAAAGATCTCTGATAATAGCACCTGCTATAAGCCAGGAAATATGGTAGGTGCAGAACTCCAACGGTGAAGGAGGGTCTTGGCTCCCATAGACCTTGTCTCCATCTCACACACCTCATCACCGGTTAGCTTCTATATATTTTTATTTCCAGATGTAATAGAGAGCTTGAAAAATTTCTCCATGTGCCAAAATCCATATACTTTTAAACCTCAAAGAATGAAACTGAATGGGTGTGTGTAAATTTCTAAGATTTCATATAGGGGAATAAAATGTGAACTGTCACAAATAATCTAGTTTCATTACAGGTACCTGACATAACCTCACTGACATGGGTGAGGAAGAAGACATGTTGATTTAAGTAATTTGGAAATGACTGGAAGCTATAAGACTAAAGCAAAAGGAAATGTAACAAAGTGCTTTCTTCTAATTGGTAAAGTTGTTTCTCACAAGGGTAAGGGTTTACTGTTTTGCAACCACTGTGCACATATATGGCATTGAGCAAGTAAGTAAATGGAGGGTGAGTAGAATAGACAGGTTCCCACTATTCATATGGGTGGATAGAGATTAGCAAGGAGAGAAGTTAAAACGAACCATGTGGGACTAGAATAGAGTTGGTGACATCAGAATAAACTCTTATTTAGTTTTAAATAGATACTACTGGATAGATGCAAAAATACAGATTTGCAGGTATATGTGAGTTTTATGCATACATATAGTTCCTAGCACTCTCTACTCAGATAGCCTGGAAGCAATGATGCCCCAATAGCAAGGGGTACATCAGTGCCCAGGTCTTGGTTTCCAAAAACATTCTTTGATGAAAAGAACCAGGGCTCCTTGGAGAAATGGCTGATTCTAAAACCCAGGTAAGAAATATACAAAGGAAACCTAGTGGTGTCAGAAAATAAGGAAGAGACACAGGATCTAACTGAAAGATTCCCAATGGCCGGAGCTGGAGAAAAAAGAGGAACACAACAAATGAAATATAGAATTATAACCCAGAGAATAAAATAAATATCCATGAGTCCATACTGACAAAAATAGAATGATTAAGTAAAGAAATGATGGAGAATAGACAAGTCTTTTATACAGAAGAATTCCAAATAATTATGTAGATAATCCTTCACTGAGGAGGTGGAACATAACTCCCCACCTCCTAAATTTGGGCTCCATTTAGTAACTTGAATGCAAAGCATACAGTATGAAAACTTTACAGTGGAGGGACCTGATAATTAAGGTGAACCTGATCAGTGATAAGTCATGATGATACCATGTACACTTGACATAATATCTTGAGAATAGCACTTCACCTCTGTGGTCTTTCCCCACATACCCCTCCCCTCCAAAAGCCCTCATAACCCTGTCCTCTCCAAAGGAAAAAAAAATTAGAAAATTACAAATTTAGGGACATTCTAACAAATTCTTGACCAGTGCTCCTCAAAGCTGTCAAAGTCATCAAAAGCAAGGATAGTCTAAAACTATCATAGCCCAGAGAAGCCTAAGGATGCATAATGACTAAATGTAGTGTAGAAACTTGGATGGGATCCTGAAACATAAAAAGGACATTAGGGAAAACTAATGAAATCTTAATAAAGTATAAAGTGTAGTTAATAATATTGTGCCATTACTGGTTTACTAGTTATAACAAATGTACCATAATAATATGGAAACTGGGAAAACTCGACACAGAGTATAAAGGAGCTTTCTAGAATATCTTTGCAATTTTTTGTCAGTTCTAAAATTATTATAAAGTAAAATATATATTTAAGTACAAAAATAACACATTCAGAGCTATAGTTTAGAAAAATAGCTTATCAGATTTCACAACATGGGTTGTCTTTTTTAAGGACTAAAATCTTAATGAAACTGACATATATAGAACAAGCAAAAAAAAATAGTAACTCTTGTGTTAATAGTGTAATGATGATGGTTAATACTGAGGGCTTTAGTCTATGATCCACACCGTATACAATTATTCCCGTGTGTGTGTGTGTGTGTGTGTGTGCACCTACATATTTAGCAAAATGGTTAATACAAGATTCTCAGGGGTGTTTCAAAAGTATAAGAAAGGGTTAGTTGGATTGGACAATTTCTAAGCTTTCTTGCATCTCAATAACTTTCTGATCCTAATTCCAAGCTATGAAGTGATCTTGTGGCTCCCACAAACACTGGACTCTTACTATAGAATTCTCACGTACCAGGTAGACTCCAGAACCTAAAATTATTGAGACAAAAGTGCTATACTGAATAAATGGAAACTTGAGATGTTGTATATAATACATAATTATCCAAGAGGTTTGTGTTTTAAACCTGGTTTTATGACTTACGAACTAAATGTACACTGGCCAAAAGATCTTTTCTAAAATGGAAGTGACCAATTTTATAGCTTTGTGACAAACAACATTCAGAAAGCTGTTAAATGTGATTGATACATGGGGTGCCTGGGTGGCTCAGTCCGTTGAGCATCCGACTTCGGCTCGGGTCATGATCTCACGGTCCGTGAGCCCGAGCCCCATGTCGGGCTCTGTGCTGACAGCTCCGAGCCTGGGACCTGATTCAGATTCTGTGTCTCCCTCTTTCTCTGCCCCTCCCCCGCTCATGTCTGTCTGTCTCTCTCTCTCTCTCAAAAATAAATAAACATTAAAACTATTTTTTAATGTGATTGATACATAAGACACTATCTCTTTTTAAAAAAATTTTTTTGAAGTTTATTTATTTTGAGAGACAGAGTGAGCGGGGAGGAGCAGAGAGAGAGAGAATCCCAAGCAGGTTCTGCACTGTCAGCGTGGAGCCCAACGTGGGTCTTAAACTCTTGGACTATGAGATCATGACCTGAACCCAAACTGAGCGGGATGATTAACCAACTGAGCCACCCAGGCGCCCCTTATATTGGCATGCTGGTGTCATGCTTTACAGAAATCCTTTGTAAAATGAAGTTATATTTTAAATGAAGAAGCACTGTATTTGCGATTATCCTAAACAAAATGCTAACAGAATGCTGACAGAAAATCTCTTAAAAATCCAAAAATGATAAAGTGGATAATATAAAGAGTACCTACAATACCAGAAATAGAGAAGAAAGAAAAATTTATATGCAATATTAATCTTATCATTTCTAACAGAGAATTTGGCAAGATTTCCTCAGACTCCAAATAATGTATGCATTTTTCTCTTTTAAAATCATTCTTCCTAAGAGTAATTACTTCTTTAAGCCCTGCAAATGACATATAAAAGCTCTTGTGTTTCTATAATAATCAAGAATATTTTATACACTAAAACTTCCTTAAACTTTCTAGATATATTTAAAAAATTTTTTAAATGCACTCTTATTTTTTTAATTTTATTTATTTTGAGAGGGGGGGAGCTAGTGGGGGAGGGGCAGAGGGAGAGAGAGAGAGAGAGAGAGAGAGAGAGAGAGAGAATCCCAAGCCCTGGTAGCACAGAGCTCAATGGGGGACTTGAACCCAGGAACCGTGAGATCAGGAGCTGAGCCAAAACCAAGAGTCTGACGCTCAACCCACTGAGCCACCCAAGAACCCCAATGCACTCTGATTAATGTTCCTGCTTAAATGAATCACCTCCAACAGAAACTAGACATCCCTCCTCACAGGCAATCAGTTGGTGGTTATGTGTTGAGCCTGGACAACTGCAGTAGCTTCTTTACTGCCCTTTCCTTCTGCCTGATAATTCTTTCCCAGAGATATTTTAATTGTTATTTTTCCATTAACGCTTCCATTCATGCTTAATGAGGAACTTTGCTGTAATCAGCTCATACATCCGATAGGATCACATACCTGGTCCTTGTGTTATTCTCCCTTTTGTGGGTACTGAAGAAAGAAAGTGAGATCAGATTCCTTCACTGTCAAAGTCAAATTGAGGGCTCTATGGACTTACTAAAATTACATTAGTTTGAAAAAGGAGTTCATTAAACATTCTAATCCTAAAAATTTATGAAAAATATAGAGGTATTTCCAGAGTTAAATAAGCAAGGGAGACTAATCAAGACTATCATACAAGAGAAAGATGAACTCAACTTTGCTGAAACAAAAGGCAGGAGAGTCTAGGGCTTGGGTTGAGTGGCAAATATGTGAAATAGAGGAAAAATACTGAAGGTACTAGGGGTGAAGTTGATCAACGTAATTAGGTCATCTCTGTTTGCTGATTGCATTGGAGCTCATCAAAATAAGGCTCCCACCTTCCCACAGAGACTAGGGGTGCTATTTTCCTGAGGATTACATTTGAAAGGGTTGGCTTCCAGGTCCTCCAAAAAGACAAAAAAGACATTCCTGAGGTGTAGAACTGTCAAGAGCTGGAAGAATATTTACAATTCAATGGTGCAGAGAATGGTTTGTAATTGCAAGTTTTCTAGAGTAAATGTTCTAAGAAAAGGGAAGTTGGTCTGGCGGTAATTGAGAAGAATCTGTCTAAAGTTCTGTCAAACTGAGGGGAATGTTCAGGCCAACCTGCTCTCTTCTTCATTAATTCTTGTTTAATTCTACCCTGTGTTTTAAGGGGGGACGGGGCGGGAAGAGGAGAAAATCCCCACAGACGGTGTATTTCCTAGAGATGTTTCATTTCCCTAAAGGTAGGCTATTTAATTACACAGAGGTTCTGGGAAAGTGCTGTGAACCAGGGCATGATAATCTCTTAGACTGGGTTTTCTGTAGAAAAATAAAGATTCACAGATCAATAATTCTGAGAGAAGGGATCAGTACTTTATATTTTTAAAAAGCTCCTCTTGAGTTCCTGGTTTATCATCAAAATGAGAGCCACCGCACTATCAGTTATGAATGTCTCTCGTTCTAATACAAGTGAACGGGAGAGAAGTTAGATGCCAGCATGAACTATTATGGGGGCAGAGTATGCCAAGTTCGGGAGAGGATGTGGAACAGCCAGAACTTGTAAAACTATTGGTGGAAATGAAAATGGTACCCCTACTTTAAAAATACCTCTGTGTTACACCAGTATACGCTAGCCATTCTACTTCTAGGCATTTACTCAAGAGAGACGAAAGCATACACACCTATAAACACTTTCACCTGAATGTTCACAGCAGATTCATTTTTAACGGCAAAAACCCAGAAGCAACCCAAGTGTCCATCGACAGCTGAATTGTAGAAAAGGTGTTATGTATCTGCACACCGGAATGTTATACAGGGTTAACAAGGAATGAACTAGAGACACATGCGATAACAGAGATGACTCACACAAACATGTGTATCTACAGTATGTTTCCGCTCGGATACAATTCTAGAAAATGCAAACTGATCTAGGTGACAGGAAGCAAATCACCATTTGCCTGCAGGTGAGAGCAGAGTGCTTGATGGAAGAGACACACAGGAGCAGGAGAAAACTTTGAGGCCGATAGGTATGTTCCTTTCCTTGATTGTGGCAGTGGTTTTCACTGATTTGTCAATAGGTCAAAACCTCAGACTGTGCATTCTAAATATGTACAATCTACAGCTTATAAATTATATCTTGCTGAAACCATTTACATAAAATGCATTTGGAGGAAAACCACATAGCTTTTAAGGAAAATTAAAGGGATTATGACTTTTTAAATTATACCTACCTATAGAAAGATTAACAAAAAGGAAAAAAAAAGCTGAATTTATTCTTCCTATTCTTTCATGTTCATGAAAAGGCTGAGACAGATTGCATTTCCAGAAATTTATTTGTTTATTTATTTTTAATGTCTATTTGTTTTTGAGAGAGAGAGAGAGAGAGAGCACAAGCACAGGAGGGGCAGAGAGAGAAGGAGACACAGAATCCCAAGTGGGCTCCAGGCTCTGAGCTGTCAGGTAGACCCCGATGTGGGGCTCGAAGTCACAAACTGTGAGATCATGACCATGGCCTGAAGTCAGATGCTCAACTGACTGAACCACCCAGGCGTCCCCATTTCTAGAAATTTAAATGCAGGAAAAAATAAAACTCTAGGAGGAGTTTTCTAGAATTGATGGGAAAAACTAGAGTCTAACATCACCAAACAGATTATCTTTATACTCTATATATGCTATTTATATACTTTGTATTATGTATATACTTTATACTTATACTATAATATGTACATATCTACATATGATATAAAGCACATACATAGTCCAAAGATGTTTTTATACTACATATATCTTTATACTATATAAATCTTTTATATATGTGTATATATACACACTACACGTACCTATATGCCATATACATTACAATGTATACTATATATATTATTCTATCTATAGAGCATTAATCTTTCTCTTTTGCATTTAAAAAAATTATCTAGTTTGTTTTCTATTTATTGCTTAGCAGTTTTCACTTAACATCTGGCCCTCGTTGATTCCTACAGCGCTGTAAACACGGAGAGTAAAAGGTGTTTTTGGAATAATGCACCTCGTGGGTTCCTCTGGAAACTAGGGTACACATGAACAATTCAAAGGTATATGACACTATCTTTTACCATTATGTGCTTAGGCATGGATAATCCATTATGTCTGTGTCATTTGCCTGCCTAGTCAGCTGGCAAGCTAGCTACCCATCTATGGTTTTGATGGAATGCCTACCATAGGCCAGGCCCTGAGCTAGTTGTTTCAAAATGATACATATGTATATTTAAATCTCACAACAAATTTGAAAAATTGCAAAGCAGTTACAAAGTAAACATGATTTGCCCCCAGATGGAAAGTGGAAAATGATAAGAAATTATTGTATAAAGCTTCTACCAAAATCATACGCACTAGGAATCCTAAGAGATGAAGAAAAACCTTGAAAGCATCTAATCCCTCTTGGTTCATTCATTATGTGTATAAACTGAGTCCCCCAGGAGTTTGATGTTTGCCTGAAATCACACAGTCTTGTCTGAGTCAAGATGAGTTATAACTCAATACCCAGAATTCCTCATCAAGATGGCTTTTCATTATATTAGGTGGCCTTCCTCAGCGACTATAAAAGGTCAACTGTGATATAACTTTTCTAGAAGCTTGAGGGAAGACAAGATTATTCTGATTGGCGATGACTAAGTCAGGGAAAGCTCAGACTTCTACTTGTTACCCTGAATCCACCCATCATACACACCACATTCGTTTGTTTTTAGAGTATCTTAGTGTTACAGAAACATGAGGGTTTCCTTATCTTTGAGAACTTCATGCAACACACTTTTGTTCTTTTACAATGAGTTCCCCAAGGGCACTAGAATATGTGGGAAAATCTGTTCGTGTTATTTTCCGTTTTATCATTATCGTTCCTGTGCTCATCAATACGCTTCTATCACCTGAATCTTAAACAGAGAAAGCAATGCAAAACATGGTCTTAAAATATAGCTCTTAAATACGGGGAGAAACCAAATAGTTGTGATGACTGTGGAAGACTGCCTTGGGAGTCTATGAACACCCTACCCTACAAATTTGTGAGTAGGAATAGAAGGCACAGGAAGAGGAAACGTGTTGTGCACCTCGGTGATAAAAAGCAGTCTCCCTTTGGTTTGCACTATCCTCTCATACACTGGCCAGTCACACATAAGAAGGCTGTCCTTGCTTGACTGACCAAAAGAAAACTGCGTTTATTTCCTATTGCCGCTGTGACAAAATCACCACAAACTCAGGGGCTTAAAACAACACAGATTTATTTTCTTACATTTCTGGAGGTCGGATGTACAAACTCAGGCTCAGTGAACTAACAATCAAGGCGATAGCTGAGCTGTGTTTCCTCTGGAGGCTGTAGGGGAATCCTGTTCCTTTCATGCCTCTTCCAGGTTCTAGAGATGGCCCACATTTCCTTGGCTCCTGGCTGCATTGCTCAACTTCTGTTTCTCTCGTTATATCTCTTTCTGTGATTCTGACCTTTCTACCTACCTTTTATTAGGACCCTTGTGCCTACATTGAGATATCCACCTGGATAGTCCAAGACACTCCCCTCATTTCAAGACCTCTAATTTAATTACACATACAAGTCTCCTTTGCTGTGTTTCTCAACTGTGATAACACTGTATTTCTCCAACCTGTTCCTCATGAAGGAGACTATATAACTTCATGTAAACAAGACAGGTATATTTTTGTCTTGCAACAATCTTGTTAAAAAAATAGGGAAAATAGGGAAAGTTTCACTTTCAGGATGATGAAATGCCTTGGACAGACAATTATTAGTTGGAGGTTGTATGTGGTGGTTAATTGAGCCCTGGACCCAAGGTCGGTTGTCACAGACCCATCTCCTAGCCCTATGAGAATTCCTCAGCATTTTTTCTGAGGAATAATAAGTGCTCAATAAATATCTCTGGATGAGATGAAAGGGCAGTATAAAAATCAGCCAGTTTGAGTCCTTACAAGGGTGAGCACAGTAGGCGCAAAAGGAGAGAAGACAAGGTCACCATTTATCTTATTGCTTTTTTTAACATATAGTGTGTTTCTTTGAGACTTGTTTTCCAATTTATAGATTTTCCCAAATATTATAAACTATGATGAGACATTCTGATGTGAAATATGAAAATGAATCGGGTTTTATTATTTAGCATCTAACGAGCCACGAAAGTTGCAAAACTTATTTTTAAAATGATTATCCATAAATACCACAAAACAGAAGATTTGGATCTTAAAGCAAATCGAGCTAATTTGGGAAGGAAATGAAGAGGGCTTAACCAGATAATAGTATGGGCATTTTCCAAACATGAACATGAAAATAAGTTGCCAGTGTGTTCTTGGATTGGTGACTGAAGAAAAGGGTAATTAAGCAAGTAAAGAATCACACTACTCCGGGTTAACAAAATGTGCACCATATAAGATGTGGAATCGAGACAGTAACAAAGTATTTGTCAATGTAAGTCATTGTCAGTACCCTCCTTTTCTGCCCTCACCTTCTCCTGTTCTTTAACGACCATTTCTAGAGAACATTATGGCAGCTTCTTTCAGTGGTATTTCCCAGCAACCCTCATAAGAGTAGTTCCAACTTGCATCTTTTCCAATTACCTGTGGGTGCCAGTAACGGTGAGCAGCTCAGCACTGCTTGTCCAGCATCACCACTTAAGGGCAGCTTAAGGTAGGTTTCCTTGTAAGTTGACCGTAGCAGCTCATATGTATTAGCAATAACCCATTAAGAATATTGCAGAGAGCATTGACCTTTCTTTTTTAATGTTGAGCAATGCAATTTGTCACATTATCAGGGTCTTCCACCTCTCCATTTTACTGTACCCTGAGGCAAGGTGCATGTCCTTAGGCTCTTTTTTATGGTGTGTGTGTGTGTGTGTGTGTGTGTGTTTGGGTGTATGTGTTCACTCAATCGGTGGAGAGTGGGGTAGAGAAGGATTCCAAGGGTTTACAATATGAAGCCCCTCCATGTCTCTAAGTAGAGTCTGGTTCCAAGAATCTTGACAGAAGCCCTCAAACGTGCATCTACCTGCACCACCAGGGCACAGAGGCAACTTCACAAATGAACTTCCAGGATTAGTCTCGGTCTCTTATTTCTCCCAGACAAATACTCAAGCTTTCATGTTTTACATCAAGCAAATATGCATGTACTTATTCTAAATATACCTTAAGTGTCAGCTGCCCCAGAAGTCAGTTTTTACTGTACTTAAAATGAAAAAGTAGGGGCACCTGGGTGGCCTCAGTCGGTTGAGCTTCTGACTTCTGCTCAGATGATCTCACGGTTCATGGGTTCGAGGGCAATGTCGGGCTTTGCAGCGACAGCACAGAACCTACTTTGGATTCTCCATCTCCCTCTGTCTGCCCCTCCCCTACTTGCTCTCTCTCAAAAATAAATAATTTAAAAATGAAAAAATAAACATGGGTTATATACAGCTTACTAATTCTGCTTAAACTTTGAAATTATCCATTAAATCTACTTAGGTGAGAGGTCAAGGCTGAGAGAGGGAACACGAGGGAAGAGAGACACGAAGCCAGAGGGCAGGAAGTATGGAGACAAATGTTCCCTCTCCTCCTGCCCTGCGATACTTAGATCTTCTACAGGTCAGAGGGCAAAGGCGACTGGACATTGTAAATCATAGAGGTCCACCTCCCAGAAAGGCTGAGGGGACAGACAAGGACAGAGGTGGATGAGGACCAAATGGAGACTAAACAGAAGTTCCTTGTCTTCCGCTTCCTGCATACTCTTCCCCCGAAGCGACCATGCTTAATGTTCTTTGGCTTGTTCATTTGACATTTACCTCCACATGTCTATGAAACTCATTTATAATACTTGTTCTTAGTTTTCCAACCGGAGACATTTTCTGCTGACCTCCCACTTACAATCCCTCCATCTAATCTCATACAAACATACACAACACAAACACATTTAATATTTTTATCCTCTCAATATTGCTACATGGTAAATTTGGTTAAATCCACATATTCCACACAGGCATTACTAAGATCACAAAAATGCTATTCACAGCTGAGACACATACTGATAATAGTTTCCTTTCTTGTACAATTCTGTTTTGTTGCTGTTCCAATAATGCCCCCCACTCCCGTTTTTTCCCCATTTGCTCTGTTTACTAAACAATCAGTATTAATTCAAGCCCTTGCCTCCCACCAATTGTCTATTTACTTTAAGCCATTCAGATGCATTAAGTATTGCATTGACTTCTTCTTGGAATCATCTCTCCCAGAGCTGCAGACAAATTGCAGCTTTGTTTCTTCTCAAAGTTAAGTGCATAGCTGTTTCCCTGGGATATCCCTTCATATCCATAATCTGTTGTTTGGGATCTCCTCTTTTGTATGTCTAATGTCTTTACCTTTTAAAACTGACTTCTAATTATTGTGTGACAAAACTTTTAGTAGATTCCTGAGAAAGAATGCATACAAAGTAAAATTTCTACAAGCTTACATATATGAAATCGCTACCACTCGGGCTTCATACTCAATTAATATTAGCTTAATATGGTATTGTAGGTTTGGAATATTTTTGCCCCAGACTTTTGACTTTTGAAGAGATATCTTCATTTTCTCCAGGCTGCCTGTGCTGCTATTAGAAAGTACTCGGTTACTGGGCCACAAATCCTTTCAGTGGGACCTGCTTTTCTTCACAATTTTTTTTTTTGTCTTCAGTTTGCTGAAGTTTTCTGAATATGTGCTTTGGCCATTGTACGAATTCATCCATCTTGTGTTTTTCTGACAGCATTCCCACCCAAAAGAATGTGTTATGGCAAGGATGGCCTGAGTAGTAGTTCAGTGATTCTCACACATTGTTTGTCCTCAGCCCCTCCTGAGAGGAGGATGCCAGCGTCACATTTCCACTAACTGCGACCAGTCACCGTGGGGTGCCATCTAGGTAAGACTGGCTAAAATTGTATTATTGACTACCTACTATAATACAATGTCTGTCTCTACCTCCCTGGTCGTTACCACTAGACTGTGTTTTGAAAACACAGAATCTTTAGGAGTGCCCTCCAAGGTTAAGAGGTCAGAGCCTGATAGTCACAGAGCTGGATTTGTCAAAGACCACACAACTAGCATGTGGTGTAGTTAAGATCCCAGCCCATGTACGCAGTTAAGATCTTGTGCCCCTTGACCATCTGAGGGACAAAGGAGATTGTTATCTATAATTGGCATCCATGAATTATTTGCGCCTTTGGTTCCATAAATTTCTCATGTGTTTTATATTATAGATTCTCAGCTTTTAACACCTTCTGATGTTCTCCCAATGTATAATTGAATCGAAGCAAAATAATACATTTGGGCAAATACAACCAGCACATGCCTTAGCTCCCATTATATGTCCTTTAAAATGCATAAATTCTGATTTTTAACTCCTGATTCAAACTGTATTTTGCTACGAGACTATCCCTCGAGGAACCACTGGACCATCTGCTTTAGGTTTCCCTTTCATAATTAACATTCTCTTTTTTGGTAACAAAGGAAAATTAAGCAAAAATGCTATAAATATCTGGTGGTAGATAAAAGATGATTATTTACCTGACCTGAGGGTAAAAATTATCATTATATTATCTGCAGGTGTTTTAAGAACATCTATCTGTTTAAGATATACTGCTGTGCCTTATTTTCTTAGAATGCAGTATGGACATAGGATTTGCCTTAAAGATATCCTCTCCCGGTGGGCTGGAAGTTGAGTGATCACAAAGAAAATACAAATAAATGTATCTGTTCTAACCTGGTGGTCAAAAATAAAAGAAACAAAGGATTATCAATGATATAATCAGGGTATCAGACATTTGAAAGTCACAGTCGACCTTGAAGAAAGAAAGAATAGACATTGTTGAAAGTAACGATGCGAGCACAGAGAATTCCATCCTAGGAATACGATTCTTATTGCTCTAGAATTTGGCAAAGGTCTCAAAAGTCAACAGTAGCACAACTAATTCCAAGTAACCCCATATTCTAAACAGAAGTGCAAGATCAGTTGCACAAGGCATTTAAGAGGTTGAGAGACAGGTTGTTCCCACGTTAGTCTAAACCTACTGGTTTAGAGACCCTCTTCCCATGTACTGTGTTTTCTTTTCCACTCCCTAGTGGGGAGAGGAAGTGGATGCCTCCTCATCATTAAGTCAAAATTTGATATCTTCAGAAAGACTTCCTGGAGAGATTTAGCATTAGTCCTTAGGCTTTGAGTGATATGGACACGGGTATCCATCTGGCTTCAGCCTAATAGATTTGAAAGGCGAAAGACCGCTCCAAAATTGCCTCAGAAATGAAAGGATTTTCCTGGCTCTCTATGCACAGTAATTAACAGTTTTGGTTTTCCCAGGACTGAAGTATTTACCAGGACATGGGACTTTCAGAGCTAAAATAGGAGATGTCCTGAGCAAATCAGGAATATCACTCACCTTCCTCTAAGACATGATAGTGCGAGAATGTAAGGATATTTCCCTGTGGCCAGATGTAGCCCAGAATGAGTAGTGTTAAGAGAGCTTTATTCCAGATGCCCACTTGAGAATTTCAAATGACCCAGAGAATATGAACGCCTAAGAAACAAGGACTAAGCCAGAATTGTTCATGGTGGGTCAGATGCAGAACTTCCCAGGGAAAAGGAGATGTGAGAGGCATTCAGGGATTAGGAGCATCTCCTGAGAACCCAACAAAAGTAGAAATGATGAGTTTTAGCCATCTGCTGGATCCAGAATGCAACACTCTGGATTATGTATGTACCAGCCCACTACTTCCCCTTTATTACTTCTCCCTCCCTCTGCTAGAATCCAGTAGAGGCCCCAAACAGCAGCTGGCACATGGAGGCAAAGACGCTTCAAGAATAATGAAGAAGCAGGGGTGCCTGGGGGACTCAGTCAGTTAAACATCGGTCATGACCTCACAGTTTGTGAGTTTGAGCCCCAGGTCAGGCTCTGCACCGACAATGTGGAGCCTGCTTGAGATTCTCTCTCTCTCTCTCTCTCTCTCTCTGCCTCTCTCTCTCTCTGCCCGCCTCCCACTCAAGCTCTCTCTCTAAAAATAAATAAATAAACTTAAAGAAAATAATTAAGAAACCAACCACAGTTCCTTTTTAACCTACAGATTTGTAGGCCTGAAGTATCCACAAACTAGGAGAGAGAAGTTTTACATTTATGTCATCACTAAACTATACTGGCCATTATATTACTTGAAGTTGACTGGAGGACTATGTATTTGTTACCTGGGGATCACCGGAAAATCTATAGATCCTATATTTTACCAAGAGGCAGGCGAAGATCGTTGGAGAGGATGGGCTTGAAGGCACAGTGTGAGAAAGAATGAAGTCACATTTAGTTCATAAAATGGAATATGTTTAATTCATTCTAGGCTCTGAGGTATACGAGGCATAAGACCATAAACAAATCACTTCTTGAAGAGTATGAAAGGAAAAGACACCCAATCTGGGACACTGGGATTTTATAAAAGGAGGCAGAGGGAACATTCACGTGAGAGTTTGAGAACCTAGGGGAGCTTTAGAGTGACAAAACTGGAGTTCCAGACATAACTGAGAGAAAGGTTCGTGCCCATGGTGCCCCTGGAAGGCTTGGAAGTATGGCGCTGTCTGCGGTAAACGTCCATGTGAGTCCTGATGGGATCAGGCCAGTTAGAATCCCAGGGGAAGGGGACACGCCATTTAGGACGCAGTCTTGTCTTCCTAGTTGGGAGTTAGAGGACCACTGGCTGCTGTTCTTTCCTCTTCACTGTGTGATGGTGGTGGGAGAGTTAGGGATGCAGGAGAGTACAACACCTCAGGGCAAACAAGGGGCTGTATCCAGGGACTGTATCTAGCTTCCCAAGTGGTCTCATCGAGCATCCTTATTCAGATTTACTTTTCATCCGGTTGTATGCACACTAGTGCCTAAGGAGCATTCGCTCTCTTTTACTTACTTGATTTCACTTTGGTTCCTACCATCAACAAGGCTAAGGCAAATGCTAGAACAGAAGACCCATACTTGAAGGCCTGGTGCCACTTTAGTTCTCACCTATATATGTGTGCTTTCTGACAGATTAGCTTGTCACTGGTTCCAAATAGATTCACTTCATGCAGTATGCAGGGCGTGCTCTGCAAATGGATGGCTGATGGAGAGAGCAGGTGGAGTCCGAGGTGCAGCCTGGGATGCGCTTGTCAGGGCATATGGCCCCGGTACTGCAGGTCCAGGAAGCAGTGGCTTTTGCTCAATCATATGAAAGTGGTTGACAAGCTACCAAAGAAGACTAGAAGCAGAAATTCGAAATTCGAGTCTAGTTATAATCAAGGGCAAGAAACTGAGTCTTTAAACTGAGGTCAGACAGAAAGTATTCTCTGGGTCAAGTCAGGACCCCTGTTGAACTCTATTCATTGGGAATAATACACCTTCTTGAATTTTAGCTTAAATTTGGATAACTGTTTCTTAACATGCCTTCCTAAATATTACAATAAGCTATAACGCTGACACAAAGAGGTATTAGGTATGCAAAAATTTGCCTGTTATAGATAATTGAATTAATGGTAGTAAACGACGGGAAGTCTCTTAGAATAGTTGCAGAAAATGTCAGGGCCAGGAAAGGTGAGCATGATTGACTCCTACACTGAGAACTATCAGTTAATATCCTACAATGATCTATCTAAAGTTTCTAGATGACTTTCACTAGAAACTGTTTATATTAATCTAGAAGTAGTTAATTTAGGGAGAAATGAAATCTAAATTGTATTTAAAAAAGGAATGACAGTGCTATTATTTCATATTCCTCAACCTTTTACAGGACACCCCAGCAAAGCTAAAAGTTCTAAGAGTATAAGCCTGATTTAAAAGGAGCGACGGGTTACTCTGCTGTTACACAGTTACCAGAAGAATCTGTACGTCTGGAATGAGAAGAAACCTTGAAACAATTACCTAGTTTAAATGACATATATTTTTCTTTAGTTTGACATCTTAATGTAACATATCTTTCTCATTTATACTTTATGTGATATTTAAGATTAATGATAAATGAGTTCTAGTTTCCTTCAGGTTTTATTATTATAGAATGTTGGTATTTCATGTACTTTGGATATATTTTAAAGATAATCATCAGTGCAAAATGGGCTTAAACTCATAACTGTTGCTTTAGGAAGACATAAGGGAAAGGGTTATATGATTTGCTATCTTACAGAGAGGAAATAGATATAAAAGATATAAAAGTCAGTCAGAGAAAGACAGATATCATATGTTCTCATTCATATGCGGATCTTGAGAAACTTAACAGAAGACCATGGGGGAAGGGAAGGGGAAAAAACAGAGAGGGAGGGAGGCAAACCATAAGAGACTCTTAAATACAGAGGGCAAACTGAGAATGGATGGGGGGGCGGTGCAAGAGAGGGGAAAATGGGTGATGGGCATTGAGGAGGGCACTTGTTGGGATGAGCACTGGGTGTTGTATATGGAAGTGATGAACCACAGGAATCTACCCCCAAAACAAAGAGAACACTGTACACGCTGTATGTTAGCCAATTTGACAGTAAATTATAAATACATACATACATACATAAATGTAAAAGTACATGAAATCAACTATTGGTAAAAAATAATTACCAGGAGTGCAAAGGCACCAAGTCCGAACGTAAGAAGAAGAACTTCAGCAGAGAGAGACACTGGACACAAAGGAGTAACCATGACCTATGCTTTCTGGTGATTCAAGTCCCATATTGATGACAAAGATTAGATGTCATCTCCCTCCCCCTGAAATATTTTTGTCAAACTATAATCCTGCCTTGAGCCCTCTATGTGCTAGTCATTTATACACTTTCTAAATGTCTGTCCAAAGTATGGGTGCATTCAGAGTTTCTATTAATTTTTACAATTTGGCAGTTGATATATTTTCAGAAAATCATTCCACTGAGACTTCAAGATGTACTAACAAACAGTTGTTTATCATCTATTACAGGTCTTCTAAGATCTCCTTCCTTCCCTGCAATCTCGTGGAGTCTAAAAATAGACCAGTTGTGCAGACATGTTAAAATAAGTGTAATTTTGTTCCTTCATCTGTAATCTGACTTTCAACAAATGTCATTCATCCATAATGCAACACTTGAAATTGCTGCTAAATTCATATTTTATGAAATAAAGCATAAAGAAATCCATAGGAACATGTCCTGGTAATTTATGGGGCCTCACTCTTCAGAAACCCAATACACATCATGTGAACTGAGAGAAGCCTGCCCCTAATTTTTTTTCTCCTCCTAAAATTCTAGAAGTATCAGAAGCACAGAATTAAAATTAAAAAATTTACATTTTATGATACTTATCGACTTTATTTACCAGACTATGCAGGTTTATTTTATTTTTTCTAATTTTTCACGTGGGGATCTCTTTGGGGTTAAGGCTCAATCACCTGTGTCACAGGAAGACATTTTATTTTAGACAAAAACTTCTTAATTGTGCCTGAAATCTGCTTTATATACTGTAACATGGATGGAAAAGCTTGTAGAAATTTCTAAATTACCGTAAAATACGCATGAATCTTCTCTTTACTTTCAGGAGGTATTCTTGCCAGTTCCAACCCCACCTGCCATTTTGGGCACTTGTGAGAATTTTAAAAGGAGATATTGGAAGAGGTGAGTCCTTGGTGTTTTCATTTATGTTAAGATCTTCCCAGAAGTTCCCATCCTTTGATCTTAAAGATAATTAATTGGTGTAAAATATAAAATATATTTTATATATATATTCTTTATGTACTATATATATTCTTAGGAGAATCCATGAAGCCATTTTAAGGAAGGCAAATGAAAAGTCTACCTAAAAATATAAATAAATACTTCCTTTTATTTATTTGGGGGTCACCTAGTTGGCTTAGTTGGTAGAACATGCGACTCTTGATCTCAGAATCATGAGTCCAAGCCCCACATTGGGTGTAAAGCCTATTGAAAAAAGAAAAAAACAAATAATTCAAGGAAGACAAATGAAACAGAACTGAACAATCACCATAGATTAAATTTATGGCATGCATTCCTGAGATTCTTGTAGTCTCTTTTACTAAAAATATAAAATATATAAAAACTTTAAATATATACATAAGAAAAAACACTCTGCTCCTTTTCAGATTCTCTTATTCATTAAAATGTGGAAACTGTTGTTTCAAGAATGTTCTAAAGTTTTACAAAGGAGTAAAGCAACACTTCTGGAAGAGAGTGTGTTATCTCTGGACAATCTGCCTTAATTCCAACTTGATAATAATGAGTAACTCATGAAAATGTAAAAAGCTGGGTTGTATCCACAACCCAATGCATGAGCTGACTTTCTTAAGAAAAAACCTTCAGAGGGGCATCTGGGTGGCTCAGTTTAAGCGGCCAACTCTTGATTTCGGCTCAGGTTGTGAGCTCACAGTTCCTGAGACTGAGCCCCTTGTGAAATGGATCCCTGTGTCAGGATCTGGGCTGACAGGAAGAAGCCTGCTTGGGATTCCCTCTCTCTCTTGTCTACCTCACCCCCCCCCCCCCGCCTCGAAATAAATAAATAAACTTTAAAAAAAGAAGAAAAAAATCTTTAGAGACACCAAAAATATCTTTTTCCTTTATTACTAGATATTTGTTTCAGGAGTGATCAGAGAGCATTTATTAACTTATCAGAGATAATGCTTATAATGTCTGTAGATAGTAATAATGCCCACAGTAGATAGATGGATGGATAGATAGATAGATAGGTATCATATTTGGTTAAGAATTGTTCTGGGGCACATGGGTGGCTCAGTCGGTCGAACGTCCGACTTTGGCTCAGGTCATGATCTCGCGGTCCACGAGTTCGAGCCCCGCGTGGGGCTCTGTGCAGACAGCTCGGAGCCTGGAGCCTGCTTCGGATTCTGTGTCTCCCTCTCTCTCTGAGCCTCCCCCTCTCATGCTCTGTCTCTCTCTCTGTGTCAAAAATAAATAAAACATTAAAAAAATTAAAAAAAAAGAATTGTTTTAAATTTTAGCATTTAAAAATTATATTAGTAACAACAATTTAGACTTCACACTATGTTTTCTTGTTTTTTTACTTCCATTTTTAAAATTAACATTTTCTTACCATATTCAGTTATTTCAAACATCTTTGGTCGACTAAAATACTCCTTTAAGTAATGGTTTTCAAAAAAAATATGTATGTGTAAGAGCTGTATGTATGTATGTATGGTAATTTTTCAAGGAATTTCAGCATGAATGAGATGCTTGCCTAGATGTTAAGTGCTGTAACCAGTCTTTTCCCCTTGGAAATTCTAATATATTAACTTCTTTAAACTCACAAAGAAAAACTCAGATTTTATTTATGCATTTGAGTGTCTATATTTTCCTTGCTGAATATTTCCAAGATATGTTTTTTCCTTGAAAGACAAATATCCATTCAGTTATGTTTAGACATCTGTACATTTTTTTTCATAATTGTTGATCTTTTACAATTTACAGATTCCCTCTTCTGGTAAAAATCAACACCAACCAAAACACTTCCCTAATAATCTGTAACAAAAAGAAATGAAGGAACCAGAAATGGAGAGTAATCCAGTTGGGGAGTACGTGATAACCATTTTGAATTTGGATGTTATAATAGGAAGAAGTAAACCAGGCTTCGTAGTCTGTTAAAGCTCCAGTTAGCCCAGAGGTTCCAGACGTGCCAAAAGGAGGTCAGTTAATGGAGGCATTTACCAAACAAAGGAAAGCTAAGCAGAGACACCTCTCCAGTAGCTATCAGAATGTTCTCAAACATGTAACATATTTTTTTTTTCCCTCCATTCCCCACTCTGGTCATTCTCAGTATAATTTTGTATTAAGAAATGCATGGATTATGTTGCAAGTAAAAAGCTATTAAAGTTCTCTTTTTTTAGAGTCTATTTATTTATTTTGAGAGATAGAGTGTATGTGTCTCTATCAGTGCAGAGCCTGACACGGAGCTCAAATCCATGGACCGTGAAGATCATGACCTGAGCCGAAATCAAAAGCCAGTCCTTCAACCGACTGAGCCACCCAGGTGCCCCTTTACTGAAATTCTTATAAGCAGTGAAACTCAGACTCCAACCTAATTTACACACTACAATAACAAACAAGACCGAAAATAAGATTTTGTATGAAACGATTTTATTAAGTTTTCAATTCTAAGAAGGATTTTTCCAGATAAAACCTTAGGTGAAATAACTTCAGTTATAGCTATTTTTGTGAATCTCTGAAGTTAGGCTTTTATGTTGTGTATATACTGATATATGTACTTAAGCCTATGAAAAAGCATCACTAAATGCCTTTGAACTTTCTTGTTGTGTAATCAACAAATCTAATGCCACACAGTAAGGGGCAAATAGTAAGGCAAAGATCTTTACAATTATCTGGAGATGAGCGTAAGGAATACAGTGTGCATTCGCTAATGCCTGCAATATTTCAGAATTTTATCTTACCACCCTTTATTATGACATCAAAATCTGAAGACAGGAAACAAGGACAGGAAAACTTGTCTTCTTGAGATTTTATCTGCAGTCCCAGTGATGTGGAATATATCTCATTTCTCTAACCCCACAAAATTCACCTCAGAGAGTGATATTCTCTACTAATAGTAAACAGAAATAGTAAATAGAAATTCCAAGGTGTGGCTCCATAAGCATTCTGCCATTAACAGACCATAATAGTCCTGTTCCCACATTTGAAGTTCGACTCCTGCTCCTCAACAGAGGACCATTTATACCTGATTAAATAAGATGTGTCTTTATATACAACATATTACAGACTGGTTTGCATAGCAGTTTTGTCCATTCACAGCCTGGTGGAAAATGAGACTGATTCCTATTAAAACTATAGGCAAGGGGCACCTGGGTGGCTCAGTCAGTTAAGTGTCGGACTTTGGCTCAGGTCATGATTTCACGGTTCATGGGTTCGAGCTCTGCATTGGGCTCTGTGCTGACAGCTCAGGGCCTGGAGCCTGCTTTGAATTCTGTCTCCCTCTTTCCTTGTCCCTCCCCCACACTCATGCACGCAAGCACACGCACTCTCTCTCTCTCAAAAATATATACACATAAAAAAACTATATGCAAAATATAGGGGTGTTGTCATAACACGTAATATAATACCTAGCCATCATCCCAGGTAGTTCTGTTTCTTAAAACGTCAATCGTTATAATTCAAATTCTTGTGTGACAATCATAGACTGCACCCAACCTAAAATTTTAATTAAATTATTTACAGATAATTGTTAAAACTAGAAAAATTCAAGCTTAGAGTCCCTTGTTAAAGAAGAGTTGTAATTTCTCGAAGTTGAACCTATTGCAAAAGGTACTCTGGGTTACTAGAGTGATCATCTGTAAATTCCCCTGAAGGTTTATTACCTTTCGAGAAGTTACAAGAATTCATCTAAGATTACCTACATGATGCTTTCCCTCAAAGTGGATTCTGTAGGAATGTGCTTGTGTGAGTTTTCTATACCATGCAGCAAACTAGCATAAATTTAGGAGCTTAAAACAACACATCTTTATTACCTCAGCTTCTGTGGGTCAGAAGTCCAGACACTGCTTAGGTTTAACAAGGCTGGAGGTGATGTGGCAGCCAGGCTGGGATTTCATCATGGACTCAAACGGAGGAGCGTGTTTCCAAGCTCCTTCCAGGGCACTTGCAGCTTCAAAACCAGCAAGGTGACTGTGCACACACACACCCATGGAGGCTCTGGCAAAATGAGCCCTATCCTGTGAGTGCATGTACGCATAATCCTGTACAGCCTCATCACCCTTGCTGTGGGGTGTAAACAAGTCACAGGTCCAACCTGAACACAAGCAGAGAGGATCATAAAAAAGCATGAGTGTGAGAAGGTGAGAATGTGAGTCGCCTTAAGTCTGTGCTCTGCAGTGTTCTCCTATGGAGAAATCACCCTGGGAACTGTATTTCTTGGCTTTTTTTTTTTAAAGTTTATTTCTTTATTTTTGAGAAAGAGGGCGTGAGCAGGGGAAGGACAGAGAGAGGGAGAGGGAGAGACAGAGAGAGAATCCCAAGTAGGCTCTGCACTGTCAGCACAAAGCCCGAGAGGGGGCTTGATCTCACGAAACCGTGAGATCATGACCTGAGCTGAAACCAGGAGTCAGACGCTTCACTGACTGAGCCATCCAGGTGCTCCTATTTCTTTGCTCTATAAATTTGCAACCTCTGGTTTTCATGCTATTCTTCCAATAAAATTACAGAGGTCGGTTAGAGCACCACACCATTCAAAGGACTTGTTCTGGCTTGTATAATTGTGATTTACTCACTCGAGGATTAGGGACAGAGCAACAAGTGGTCTGAACAAAGTGCCACAGAAAATAGTACATAATGAAATAGGGAAAGATGTCCTTCATAGCTTGTCATAGGTTCTGATAATCTTATGCATATAAAATATTGACATAATACTGGTAGAAAAGGTATTTGCCAATCTCCGAGGGGAATTAATTAGTCAATTAGTTATGCTAATAATTAAATATGTTAATACATTATAAAATTAATCCAATGCAATTATTAATTATCACCAGAAGTAAGCATATATCTTTGCTTTGTTATCGGTACGATTTTCAGATTTTAATAATATAATTATGTTAATATAAACTGTGTTGGTCTTTAATGCCAACCTAAAATTAATTACTAAGATCTCTAATTAATTTTGAAAGATTAAAGGTGTCTAATAAGTGACATTACTCACATTTAATGGAAGTAATAACATATGTGATCACCAAATTGCTATATGAAATATTTGAAGTTAAAATTAATTAGGCTTTCTATGAGAAAATTAACCCAAGTCTCACATAAACTTAATATCATGCTTTCATTACATTTCAGACTGAGAGAAAAATCAAGGCAAGATTATATAGCTATCCCTTAAACAGAAACAAATAGGGGCGCCTGGGTGGCTCAGTCCGTTGAGCATCCCACTTCATCTCAGGTCATGATCTTGCAGTCTGTGGGTTCGAGCCCCGTGTCGGGCTCTGTGCTGACAGCTCAGAGCCTGGAGCCTGCTTCAGATTCTGTGTCTCCTTCTCTCTCTGCCCCTCCCTTGCTCATACTCTCTCTTTCTCTCTCTCTCTCTCTGTCAAAAATAAACATTAAAAAAAAAACAGAAACAAATAAATTGATCTAATAAGTCCAAGGATTTATCTTAATTTGGTATATTCACTAACATGGATCTGAATGTAATTCTGCATGCATTTACATTAAAGTCTTCAAATATATTTATAAATCTCTACTGAAATGTTCTTACTACTTTTTTGAGGATAAGTAATTGCTAGCAGCTAGACTGAGAAATTCTGCATTTCTTTGCTTCATATAATAAAGTTAGCAATTAGCCTTAACCAATTCATATCTTGATTCTCTGAGGTTAGTCTACTACTAGAGGGGACTTTTTCTTAAAAATTCTGTCTTCTTTTGGACTAGATATTGTTCACTGTCTAATGTTATGTCCTTTGTAGGATTGTTAGTTATACCTTATTGTTTTGTGTTTATAGAGGTTGCTTTAGGGTTTACAGTAGCCACTGGTTCCATACGTAGGGAGCTTGGAGATTACCCCTCTGTCCTGAAAGTAAAAAGCCAAACAGACTGAAAAATCAAGACTCCTCGTGGATCCCTAACGAAGGAGAGGACAGAGGGCAAGCCCCTTCCATAGGCACTATCGGCTTATTCCATGTTTGATCTATCTCATTGAGGACCTCAGCTTCTCCTGAGATTTCTTATCTTACAGAGTGACTCAAACTTGCATTTCTCCATGGTCTGACTCCACAGTGAGCCTGCCTTTTATGGTTGCCAAATGTCTTGAAGGCAACAAAGAAAGGCTCCACCCCAGAGAATACCTGTGCCCTCTACTCCACATCGTTTCACAGCAGCCCAGTTTATCTTTGGTGATTTGAATCAATCACCCCATCCAGGAAAGTAATTTCCCTCTTTCTTTGCATGCAAAGCCGGGAGGCTGTCTCAGCTTCTAATTCAGTGGAGCCATTGTTGGCTCCCTTGGCAGAAACATCCCTGCCCCCCTTGGTGGTGAGAACCTCCAAACCAGCAGAGCTCAAAGTTGTAAACAAAACCCAGCAATTCCATGAATGGATTATTAGATAGACGAATGACAGGAAACTGTCCACCTTCCCTTTCTTGATTTCCAGACCCGTGTACCCTGGCTACGGGAGAAATAAATTGGTCATTTTTAAGGTAAGAACAAATCTGCCCTGTGAACTCAAGTTCCCACCTATTGGGCATGCTCCTTACCATGGTTGTAGCTACCGAGGTACCTGTGTAAAAATAAAGACCTCATGGGGCACTTGGGTGGCTAGGTTGATTTCAGCTCAGGTCATGATCTCATGGTTCGTGAGTTCGAGCCCCGCATGGGACTCTGTGCCAACAGCACAGAGCCTGCTTGGGATTCTCTCTCTCCCTCTCTCTCTCTGCCCCTCCCCCACTTGTGCTCTCTCTCTCTCCCCCTCTCTCTCTCCACCCCCCTCTCTCTCAAAATAAATAAGCTTAAGAAATAAAAAGTAAAGACGTCTTCAGAAAATAATTTGAAACCTACTGCTCTAGGAGGCTTATAAACTGACAGAACACCATTTCTTCTGTTTCCCAACCTATGTCATAATGGTGTTTTCAGATGACCATTCTGCTCAACCACCAGTTCAGCCTGCAAAAGAGAAATGTAGTTTACAGAGTCCCATCCTCAGCATAATAGAATAAAGCAGAACACAGAATAGTGATTTGGAATCAAGAGACAATAGTTTATTAACCACCGTCACGGTCCTGAAGGAAAGATAGGGTACAGACACCATATGCTTATGGATCACAAGTCTCTTGGACTTTCTAAGGGTTATGATATTAGAAAGTTATGATATTAGAAAGGCAATGCAACAATTTCATTTTTAAAACATCACTGTGGCTATGGAACATTGTTTTTAAATACCTCTTTAAAAGAATTCCCCAAAATAAAATGTGGTAAGAGTAGACTGACTCTACTTTACATTGTGAGCTGGAGCTGTGTCTATGTCCTACTATATCAGCTGTGCCTCGAGACGTTTATGCAGTTGGTAGCTGTCTGAAGAAAAAAGTTGGAAAATTCTTGTTCGAGCAAGTCATTGAAAGTATAAGTTTGACCCTGTGCATAGACTGGACATTGGTCTGAGACAATACTGGCATTGGGGCTTCAATAATCATTCCAGGGTTAACATTTCTGAAATACTGTTTGTACAAATGCAAGGCCCAAATTTATTCTTTTGAAGGTTGTTCTCCTTTTTCTCCCCATAAATTATTCCAAAAGTGCATACTGTTGAGGCTCAGATAAGAAACAAGATAACCTTAGGCAATGGAATTTTCCTCCAAGTGTCAATGAAGCAAAACAGTCAAAATTACACGGGCATGGGGAGTTTTTCATTATGGCTCATTTTGACAATTTCTATTGATTATCACAATCAAACTACCTCTCTAGGAGCCTCTCTGGGAGATTGATTCAGTGTCTGCAGTTGTGCCCAGGCTTTGGTATTTTCAAAAGCTCCACAGAAGATCCTGGACATCAGCCACATTTGGGAACAACATATCTGAATGTCTCTAGGAAGGACTTTAATGAGAGCAAATTTATGGCAGTGCCTTACAATTGAACTAACTGGTCGATGAAAGGGTTGTGGCATATTATTACAAGAAAGATAATGTCACAATTATTTTAAAGAGTGAATTTTTTTTTTACCAAACTAAGGATCAAAGAAAGGACTATTCAATTAACAATAATGTTCATCCAGCCAATCACCAGCATATCTAGAAGAGGCCCTGCTGCACTTAGAAGATACTCGAATCTTTGCGTAGCATGGCTTGTTGTTTGTGAGTACATGCGTCTATGACAAGCATCCGCTATGAATTGAGCTTGCCAGAGACTTCCAGGACCCAGAAGACCTATCTGACATCTGCAGATCAGAGTGAGAAATTATCAAGTCTCCAGTTTCATCACCGTGAAATGACCTCTTTCTGTGACCTATACCATTTCTCTTTCGTTGCCCAGACAATTCAGCTGCCAGGTTTTGTCATTAACAAACTTCATTCCGGGCCTTTCAGTGGAAATTTAGATAACAAGGATAGTCATTAAATGGTGTTTAGATGAATTTTCCCCCCAAGTAGCAATTCAGCTCGATGAATCTGTCAACACAAATCCTTGCGTGTATATGCATTTTTTACTGCTTATTTCGAATGGGCGTTCATTAAGCTCTTAATCACATTTATTTACTTTGTTATTTAGTTAGTTGCCACAATCCTTTATATATACATAGAATACATACATACGTATTATTGCTTACAGAGCACCCACCCAAAGCATCATACAAAATATTAATTTCGCATGCTCTAAACTGTCGTGGGAAGGTGAGAAATATTCAGAGGGTGTGAAGAACTATGGATCGTATTCATACCAACACGGAATCAAAGAGAACAGACTGAATTTATTTCCTTCCTGTTGAGATGATGCCTTTGGGAATAGGAAATCAGGAATCGGAGTCTAAAATAACAAGATAATAACCGCAAAATAACCAGAGGCAGAAGCAACAGCAGCATTAACATTCATCATCACAATTAACATTATCATTGAAGCTTCTATTTAATAAGAATCTAAAACGTGAGGCAGTGTTAACACTTTACATTCTTTTTAAATTTTAATTATATTTAATCGTCCCATTGGCTCCATAAAGTAAATATTATGATCCTCATTTAACAAATGGAACATTGGGAAGTTAAGTAGTTTGCCTCAGGCGACACAGCTAGAAAGGGATGCAGTTAGGATCCCAATCCAAGCTTTTATGAAACTAAGTTAGACCTGAAGATGCCTGTGCTTGGCTGACACGGTATTGGAATGTTTTGTTTTATGTGAACGTGTCCAGGGGCACACTGATTCTCCTGTCTTTTTCTTCCTTTATTCCTCCTTCAATTGTTTAGTTTTGGGTTAAGTGCATATTTTACACTGTTGATTTTAATTCTTCTCATTTTTTTGCTCACTTATTAACTATAGGGTTTTAAGTTCTTTTCTCAGTGGTTGCTCCAAAGATTACAATATGCATTTTAATGGATCATAATCTATTTCAGAATAATACTAATGCTGCCAACAAATACAAACTTTGCCTCAAAACAGCCTCATTCCCTTCTCTCTCTCTCTCTCTCTCTCTCTCTCTCTCTCTCATGCCATGATGGTCATATACATCTATTTGTAAGTACAAAAATCTGTAGTAGTGCCATAATTATTGTCTTAAGCAATCTTATGTGTCTTTAAAGTAGCTAAAAAAAGAAATGAAAAATATGTCTGTTCAGTCTTTTATGTTTACCCCCAAGTTGACAATTTCAGGTGTTCTTCATTTCTCCCTGTGTGTTTTAGTCACCGACTGAAATTGTTTCTTTTTAGCTCGAAGACTTTCCTTTAGTGTATCTCGTAAGGCATGTCCCTGGCAACAGATCTCCTCGGGATCTGTTTTTCTGGGAACATCTTCATTTGCTTTCATTGAAAAAACAATTCATGGAGGTATATTTTATGTATCATATAATTCAATGATTTCAAGTACACGATTCAAATTTTTTAAAATAAGTGCATCAAGTTGTGTATCTATTACCAGAAAATAATTTTAGAACATTTTCATCATCCCAGTAAGATCTCTTAGGTCCATGAATTATCTCACCCCCTCCACCCCCAACTCCAGGCAAACACTAACCTGCTTTCTGTCTTCACAGAATTTATTCGTCTGGACTATTCATAAAAAATAGAATCACGCAAAAATTGTTTTCCTGTCTCTGACCTCCTTCACCCAATGCAAAGCTTGTGAGGTTCATCTATGTCACATACATACAGCAGTGGTTTCTCCTCCTTCCCCCAATACTAGACATCATTCTCCTGCAAAGAGACACCACACACTGTCCATCAATCTGGTGCGTAGACACCGACCTAGGTCATTCCCAACTCCTGGCCACCATGAATACAGCCACTAAGAATATGAATACACAGATTGTTATATGGATATATACTTTAATTTCTCCGGGTAAACATACACAGAAGTGAAGTTGCTGGGCTGAGTTCTTTCTCTAGGTTCTAGAGGAAAATCTGTTTGCCTCTTTCAGCCTTCGGAGCCTGCTGTTGGTTCACGGTCCTCTTCCATCATCTTCCAAGTCAGAAGTGGCAGGTTGACTTCTTTTCATATCACCTTATTCTGACTTCCTCTTCTGTCTCCCTCTTCCACCTTTAAAAAAAAAATGTTTTGTTTTACTTTTTGAGAGAACGTGAGTGAGGGAGGGGCACGGAGAGAGGGTGACAGAGAATCTGAAACGTGCTCTGCGCCGACAGCAGCGAGCCTGATGTGGGCCTTGAACGCACTAACCGCGAGATCATGACGTTGGCTGAAGTTGGGCACTCAACCTTCTGAGCCACCCAGGTGCCCCTCCGCCTTCCACTTTTAAGGACTTTGCAATTATGTAAACTCACTGGATTATATCTAGGATATCCTTATTTAAGATCAACTGATTGGCAAACTCAACTCCATCTGCAACCTTGGTTCTGGTTTTCAATGCAATGTAACATATGAGGTTTCAAGGAGTGGTACATGGACGTCAAATAGGGCCATTGTTCTAGATTACTTTTTCCTTCAGCACTTTGAACATGTTACCCTCCTGTCTTTTCGTCTCTATTGTTTCTGATGATAAGTTAGGCATTAATCATATAGATGAGGTCCTATCTGTAAATGAATCATTTATTTCTTCTTTTATTGCCTTCAAGATTTTCACCTGGTTCTTGGATTTCAGCGATGTGGTTGTGATAAGTCTAGAGGTACATGTCTGTTCTCATTCAACTCCGGATTTATTGAATTCCATGGAACCGTAGACTAATGTTTTTATCAACTTTGGAAAGTCTTCACCCATTATTCTTCAAGTATTTTTTCACTTTCTCCTCTTTTTGGATCTCCCATTACATCCATGTTGGCAAGCTTAATATTACCCTACAGATCTATGAAGTTCTGGTCATTTTTCTTCAATATCTTTCTTTGAGATCTGCAGATTGGATAATTTCACTTCTCCTCTCTTCTTCCAAACCAAATCTACCATTGAGCCCCTCTAGCAAATTTTTCATTTTGATTATTGTAATTTGCAAATCCATAATTTCCATTTCCTGTTTTGTATTCTGGTAATCTCCTCCTTGAGAATCTCTATTCATTTACTGTGACTTTGTGTTCCTTTAATTCTTTATACGTGATTTCTTTAATTCTTTGGACATGTCTAAAATGAGTGTTTGAAACCTTTTTGTCTGTGAAATCCAACACCTGAGGATATGAAAATATAGCTTGTGTTGATTTTTTTCCCTTAATATTGGTCGCACTCTCCTGTTTCTTTTATTTTTTTTAACTTATTGTTGAAAACTGGACATTTTTGACAATGTTGCAATTCTAGTAGCTTACCTTTTTTTCCCAAAGGCTCTTTGATGTTCTTCCTGAGTTTTGTTTTTTTCTTTTGTTTTCGCTTCTTGATTTACATGTTTCCTTTGATTTGTGTGTTTCTTTGGTTTCCATGCCTGGGCTAAATCTGTGAAATATGTCTTTACTGTGATGTGCAGCCACTAATATTATATCTTTTCAAGTTGTTTCTTAAAAAAACAAAAAAGCTGCTTTAGGAGTGCCTGGATGGCTCAGTCAGTATAGCATGCAACTCCTGATCTCTGGGTTGTAAGTTCAAGCCCCACATTGGATGGAGAGATTACTTTAGAACAATAAATTAAAATCTCTACAACATACAGTCTTATTTTTAATTTTTGGCCTTGATTCTTAGGAGCCACTGTTGTTAGTATCTGTGTGACTTACTTGCCATCTAACAACTGGCCAGAGACTATGCTCAACCAATTCAAACCAGTAAGATGTCCTTCTTCTGTTGACAGATCTATATGTTGGTAGAAGAGATCATTAAAAATTCAAACCATTTTCAAGTCTTCCCTAGGTTTTACGTGGCTGGTTTGTGCTGGTATCCTGGGCACCTGCATGCAAAACCTGCCAGGAACTCCTCTCCCTAACCACAACTCAGGATCAATATGATGTTGGCCCTCCCTGCTCACCTACATCTGAAATCATCACTTCAACCAACTGTGTTTCTGGTCTTTCATCACTAATACGCAAAAATAAGTGCCCTTCCTTAAGCAATGGCAGTGAAACTATTATGTCTTATGGCCTGTCTCATTCTGGCATGCATTCTATGTAGACTAAACTGGGGGAATGAGACAAGCCTCAGGATAAGACACCTCAGATTCTGACTGTCTTTTCCTGAACATCAGCCATTTTTCATGGGTAAATGCTTTTTAGAACGGTGTATACTTTTGGTCAGTTTCCAGGGTTCTGAAATGATAATTTATGCCTATTCTCGGGGAACATGATTTGCCAATTTTCTCACTTGGCCACAGTCATCAAAAAATTTGTAAACATTTTAATTACACAATTAACATAATTGAACACATAATAAGATTGCAGGGAATAAAAATATATAATCTTGTAAAGAGATGCATATAAATCATTTGATAATTGATATCAGTGATAATAGCTATCACTCTTTTATGACTTCAAAAATGACTCCAAACAAATTGGCAACATGAAACTCCTTGCCTGATACATATGGAAAACGTACAAAAAAAAAATTAAGTGTAATCACTATGACAGGATCACTTATTCTGAAAACCTTGGCTAATCGAAATGAAATAAGAAGGGAAAAAAAGTTTAAAATTTTCAGGGGGAAAGAATAAACTGTTCTTATCTCAAGAGAGTGTGACTCCCTACAAAGAAAATCCAACAGACTTGGGGAAAAAAGTCCTTAGAACTTGTAACAGATTTTCGAATACACGTTTGCTAGATATGAGGTTGCCAGTTTGTTATTGATATAGATATAGATCTCTTGGATTCCCTTATTAACAAAAATTCTTCTAATAGGTAAATCTTTTAGGTTTAAAAGCAAAAGTTTAGGGGCGCCTGGGTGGCCCAGTCTGTTAAGTGTCCAACTTTGACTCAGGTCATGATCTCGCGGTTTGTGAGTTCGAGCCCCGCGTTGGGCTCTGAGCGGACAGCTCAGAGCCTGGAGCCTGCTTGGGATTCTGTGTCTCCCTCTCTCTCTGCCCCTCCCCTGCTCACGCTCTGTCTCTCTCTCTCTCAAAATTAAATAAACAAACAAACAAACAAAAGCAAAACTTTAATACCTTTAGGACAAACATTATGAGATGATCTCCATGACAGTAGGTTAGGGAAGTTTCTCTTGTCTCAAATTTTAAAAGCACAGATCGCAAAGGAAAAATATCCACATTATAATGGAAGACAAAGGCATTATAACCCATGTTTTTCAATGGTATACGCTGATGCAGAACTGATGTAAATCAATATTACCTTTCCTTCTTCATTTAATTATATCTTTAAATGTAGGTTTCTCTCTAGTCTCCATAAAAAAAGAGTAATCAAAGCAAAAGTCATTGTATGGTCACCTACCAAACTGGTACTCATTGTTTACTTTCAATTCTAAATAGAAAAAAAGAAAGAAATGAAAAGAAATAATAAGGACAAAAATAGAGATACTTTGAAAATACTGAAACATTCAAAAACCTAACAACAGTGTCAAGGATTCCTTAAGGTCCACAGATCTTGGTCACAAAATACAAAGTTGTTTGGGATTTTTTACTAATTGTATTTAAAATTTTTCTTTAAAAATTCACACCAAGCATCAAAAAATTAATCACTACTGTAACTTTTAATGTATTTCAAAAAAAAACTTCTATGGGAAATGTCACTTTTGGTATTTTTACAGAATAGATTATAAATGCAAAGTTTCTAGTGTGTTTAAAATAGTTTAGAACTTATTTTTGTTTTCAAAATAATACTAGGTAATATAAACTTGCCCAAGAAAAATTCTATTCTATACTAATATATTTTTGACAAATTGATCTATTCCTTAAATATCATAGAGAAAATGAGGCAGTTGTCTATAATAAGAAAATAAAGCTTTCTTCTAAAACTCAGCATACATGACACAGGCAGACTAAAAATGTATCCCCAGCTTTTGCTCTGTAACTGAAAAGAGTAATTGAGAGAAAATACTGCATACAAACCAATTATACACTTTCCTAAGATACATTTTTAAAAAGCTAAGACCCATCTGTCCTAACATCTGCAAAATTCTTATAATTAAAAGGGAAGGAAATAAACATAGTGGAAATTATTCAAAGATGTTTTACACTTCACTAAATTTTTATGCTTTAAGTTTGACTATAAGGAGGAGTCTAGAAGAATTATACTTTGTTAAAATTGAAATTTAAAAATTTTGTGATCAAAATTGTGAACACCTGATTTTTATCCTGTCTACAATAACCTTGGGATTTTCTCTGTTGCTTATTATAAACTTAATTGTATAATTTTTCATTTCTCTGTGGACCTGAGAAGTCAAACACGGTTGAAATCAGGCAATATTAGGTCTCTTACCACTGAACTGCCAAATGGAGCTATTTCAGTTGATTTAATGAATCATTAATCTATTCATTAATTGGAAGTACATTTTCATTGACAAAAACAGATCTTTCATGTACTATTCTAGGTGCTGGTATGGCAGTGAAGAATACAGCAAGATACCCGCTTATGTAAAGTTTGCTTGATAGTTTTTTTAAAGTTCTACCTCAAGCACAGAAAGAGAAACTCAGACTCCAGAATCATGGCAAATGAAACAGGGACAGCAATCTCTTCTTTCTGTCTTGTAGTGAAGAGGGAAATGATTCTCCTCCTAAGGTATTTTAAGCCATTTAATGAGGTGGGATAGATGGCAGAAGGTGAAGTCATATCTTCACTATCATTGGCGTTAAAAGAATGAGAAACAGGCCAGGGATTTTTGCCCGATTCTGAAACATGAGATGGAGATCCATGTGTATAGTGGTGGATCCTGCATAACATTATTTCATTTTAAGTTTTAGATAAAAGATGCTTATGCAGTTTTTTTTAATGTTTGTTTATTTTTGAGAGAGAGACAGAGCATGATGGGGGGAGGGGCAGAGAGAGGGAGACAGGATCAGAGGCAGGCTCCAGGCTCTGAGCTGTCAAGCACAGAGCCTGACATGGGACTTGAACCGATGCACGGTGAGATCATAACCCTAGCTGAAGTCGGATGCTTAACTGACTGGCCCTGCTTATGCAGTTTTCATATGCGCAGGGCCATGTTCTAGGCACATGCAGAATATTCACCCATTTAATCCTCCTACAAACACCATAAAGTAAATACAATTATTATCACAGTTTTACATATGAAAAAACTGCACAGAGAAGTTAAATACTTGGGCTCAGGTCACATAGCTAGAATGTGACAGAGCCAGGATTTGAATCTAAACAGTAAAAGTTTAGAATCCACGTTCCTGACCACTACAAAAGCTGCCTTTCACATATTCAAGGAGCTCTGTTTCCTAGGATCTCAAGTGGATTTCATGGGAAATGCCGACAGCGCTCCTTTTCTTTAGTTACTAGAAAAGAGCGAGTGGTTCTAATACTGTACTTTAAAATATGCTAAACTGGTAAAGAGAAACAATCTCGAGCAAAACTAATTCTGCAACCTTACATCCTACCTGAAACAGAGTGCGTGTGATTCTTTCTTCTCCAAGCCATGGCAATATGTGTTTAATAGTTTCCTGAGCTTTAACCGGCGTGAACAGCTGTCTAAAACACATTATTTACTTTCAGAAAAGGCAGATTGGGAGCTTCCGCAAATACGTCCTTAAAAGTAACAAAAAAACTGACAAAAAAGATTGTCGAAATCAACTCTTGGGAACTCTGAACATTGACCAATGACTTGCAACAGTCTCAAAAGCATTCATTCGAGCAAAATTGCTGAACCCAGGTGAGAACAGCAGAGTTGATGACATTGGAGTCTGACCTAGTCCCATCTCCACGCCCACACCCATCAGGATGGTGATTAGCAAAAATCTGGAAGATAACAAATGTGAGAATTTGTGGAGATTGGAACCCACATCATTGCTGGGGGAGGTGGGAATATAAAATGGGGCACCCACTGTGAAAAACAGGTTGGCAATTCTTCAACAAGATAAACAGAATTATCATAAGATCCAGCAATTCCGCTGCTAGGTATGTACCTAAAGGAATTGAAAACAGGGACTCAAACAGATACTTGCATGTTCACGTTCATAGCAGCGTTATTGACAGTAGCCCAGAAGTGGAAACAACCCCAGTCCCTCAGATGAATGGATACACTAAATGTAATATATACAGACAATGGAATATTATTCCACCATAAAAAAAGGAATAAGTTCTCTTTTTTAAAGAAAAAGTTTAGTTATTTATTTTGAGAGCCAGATAGAGACAACTTGTGGAGGAGCTGCAGAGATAACGGGACAGAGAGAATCCCAAGCAGGGATTCGACACAGGGCTCGATCCCATCACCCTGGGATCATGACCTGAGCTGAAATCAAGAGTCGATGCTCAACCAACTGAGCCACCCAGGCGCCCCCCCAAAAAAGTAACACATGTTATCACACGAAAGAGCCTTAAAGACATTGTGTTAAGTGAAATAAGCCAGACACAAAAGTATGAATAATGTATGACTCCACTTATACATGATACCTAGAATAGGCAGATTCATAGAGACAGAACAAAGACTAGAGGTCAGGAGGGGTCCAGGGGAGGGAGGGTGGAGAATTATTGCTTAATGAGTACAGACTTTCCATTTGGGGTAATGAAAATGTTTGGATAGAGTAGCGATGATTATACAACACGGTGAATATAACCAATGCCGCATATTCATAAACTTAAAAATGGCTAAAACGGTAAACTTTATGTTTCTATTTTACTACAATTTAAAAAAAAAATACAAAAAGCCCCACCCTCAGGTCTTCTGAGCTTTTCCAGCATCATTCACTCAGTAATGTTTAAAAGCTCTTCTTTCTTTCTTTCTTTCTTTCTTTCTTTCTTTCTTTCTTTCTTTCTTAAATAACTATGGATGCCCTTTGAAGTTATTTACATTTATTTGACCTTTGGAGAAGATAAGATCATAAAGTCTCCATTTTTTATAACCTTTCTCGTACTCAAAATTTATGACAAATATTGCCCTTTTTTCTGCCATTCAAAATCAGCACAAGGCGTTTTAATCTCCTCTAAAATATCCTGTATTTTCAATCTCTTTCTTATATAAGAACTTTTCTTGGTCTGTGTTTGAACTTTTCCTAGTTTCTCTCAGGTTGGAGACAAACTAGAAAATGTGCTGCAGGGAGAATGTGACAACCACTAAATATACTGCGGGAGCTAAATTTCTGCTGTATGGAAATCTGACATCCTTCTAATTAAGAAAATATATAAAGTATGTATATGTTTTCCTTTTTTGTCTTTTACTTATAATTTCTAATTCTCAATTTGTTCTTTGTTTCCTATTTCCAGTGCACATTTATTCTCGTTACTGCACAGAATTAGTCTCTCTAAAATTCCATTCTGTAGCATTCTAGTTATTTCTCTAAAGTGTCTTTTAATTTTTAATTCCATCTGGCTAAGTGCTGGTCACCTCCTCAGTGTCTGCCAGGGACTTAATGAAAATGCTCACTAATCCATCTCATAGGTCAGACTTGTCATTTACCTCTCAGGACTCTGGGAGAAATTAATGAGATCATCGTTCCAGTGCTCTTTGAAGACTTGCATTTTAGAAGAGCTATGCCAGAAGTCTCCAACAACTTATACTAAGAAATTCTTCATTGAAAGGTGAATTTTGTGATTTTTAGTAAATGTTAAGGGCATTAGGTATACCCAGCTGTTGGAAACTTGAAACATAATACTTGAAGCCAAAACCACTCTTACTGATATAACTACAGATCACATAGGGGCTGGCGAGGAATGTAAATAAAATTATTTAAATCATATAAATCATTCTCCCAAAAGTTTGTATTAACACTTATCATATCTTAGGATAAACAAGATGATACTGAATAATAATACTCAGATCAATATTAATTCATTGCCTAAATATTTAAACATAATACTGTGTAAACATTCTTAGAATGTTTTGCAAACACATATGAAGAAGAGAAAATTATACGTGGTTGGGGAGCCTGGGTGGCTCAGTCGGTCAAGCATCCAATTTCAGCTCAGGTCATGATCTCTCGGTTTGTGAGTTCGAGCCCTGCGTCGGACTCTGTGCTGACACCTCGGAGCCTGCAGCCTGCTTTGGATTCTGTGTCCCCCTCTTTCCTGCCTCTCCCTTTCTCACTCTCTCTCTCAAAAATAAACATTAAAAATTTTTTTAAAGAAAATTATACATTGTTTTTAACACAGTTTCATCAACATCTTGCCATCTTGCCTTTGATTCTATGCCTGAGTATGTATTTTTAACGATGCTGAATAAATACTACATTTTGAATAGTGTGTGCTCATTTTAAAGGCTTTTTCTCATTGCATCATACGATATAAAAATATTGAACTAAAAGATAAACATGAGATGACATTAACCAGAGTTCTACCACTGTTAATATTTTTATGTCATTCGGGGCACCTGGGTGGCTCAGTCCCTTGAGCGTCTGACTTTGGCTCAGGTCATGATCTTGCAGTTCCAGAGTTCGGGCCCCACCTCCGGCCGTGTGCTGACAGTTCTGGTGGAGCCTGGAGCCTGCTTCTGATTCTGTCTTCATCTCTCTGCCCCTCCCTCGCTTGCACTCTCTCTTTCTCTCAAAAATAAACATTAAAAAAATATTTTTATATCATCCAGTAAAAAGCATTTTTATATGGCACAAAATTTTCTATTTGAACATAAGTGTCTATTTTAACGACTTCATTACATAAGAATAAATGCTCATTAGGCAAAAACTGGTAATGAAAATAGGCAGAAAAAAATATTACAAATCATCACGAATCCCACCACGCAGGGACATTCTTGCTAATATTTCGGGTTAGAGTTTCTTCATTTCTTCCTAGATGCAAATATGTGTATGTCTGCGTGTAGGATTACAAATACACAGATACAGGCATAGGCTACGGACTGGACTTTGTCGCTTCCCCGAAGTCACACGCTGCTCCCTCATCTTCTGTGTCATAATAGTAGGAGGTGGCAGCGACGGGAGGTGATTGGGTCACAAAAGCAGAGCCTCCTTGAACGGGATCAGCGCCTTTATAAAAGCGACCTCAGAGGGTCCCTCAGCCCTTGTACCGCGCGAGGGCACAGCGACAAGACCCTCAGAAAGAAGCCGGCCCTCACCAGGCACCGGATCTGCAGCATCTCGGTGGCCTTGACGGTGGACTTCCCAGCCTCCAGAGCTGTGAGAAACTAACTTTTGTTGTTCCTAAGTCACCCAGACTGTGGTGCTTTTGTTACAGCAGCCCAAATGGACTAATACAACATAGCTTTACATAGAGTTATGAAGATAAACACACAGTATTTTATAATCAAGTTTCCATATCAATAATTAAATACAGTTTGAAGGCTTAAAGCCTGCAAAATATTCCAATACAGGAAAGACCATGCATAAAATAGAAAGGACCTAAGTTCTGATGTCAGAATGCCTGAATTGTCTCGTTACCCTCTACTGACAGTGTGTCCTGTGTACTTTTTTGTAAAACCTTATCTGCAAAATGGCAGACAAGATAAAATTATAACACAATGTGTGGTTATATCGCAAGGATGGAATGTAATAATGCATGTATAAAACCTTGAAAGGTGCCATATAGTAAACACTGCATAGTGCTTGCTTCTTTTCATCATTATGATGGTTAAAGAAGCTAAGCTCTATTTGTTAACCATTTGTTCCCGATTTTCCATTACTGTCAATCATCCTGTGACGATTACCTTCGTGCTATATATTTGCACAATTTTATCCTTACAATAAGACTAGGAAAAAAAAAACTCCTTAGTTAAAGGGAAGCTACTTTTTAGGATCTTCTGATAACTTTCCAAGTAGTACTCTGAAAACATTTTAATTTTCCCTCCCACAAAATGTGTACCAGAATGGCTATTGTACCTCTCACCAACACGAGGTGTTATCATTCTTAATATGCGTTAATTTGGAAAAAAATTTAAAGATAAATTAAATAGCAAATGTTACTATTTTTACAAATATTTTTACAAATGGATATTTTATAAATATCTATTTATTAAGTTTCTTTTTTTGGAAACTGCCTTCACAGTTTTGTCTGAAGATGATTTTCCTGTCATGATCACTTTTTCTTATTTATCTCATAAGTGCATTCACAAAACACTGGCCAAAATAATTTCCTAATGTTTTTGTCTTTACTGTTCACATTGGCTTATTCTTCTTCGTCAATTTTAGAATCTTCCTTTCTAGTAAGAGAAAGAATCTCTTCTCTAGGTTCTGAAATTTCTTTCCACTTTGTACAATTTTTTCAAAAATGTAAATGAATAAAATTCGTATTGTCATAAACTTCTTGCACATGTTTTAAGATTGTATTTTCTTTTTTTTTTTTTAACTTGAAATTGGTTCTTATTTTGTACTGAATGTTTAATTCAGTAATTTGATCATCACTGGTGTCATTTCTACTTTTGCTTCTTGCAATATTAATTTCAATTCTGCTACTGAATTCATAATATCCTTACTATCCTAACTTTCTAATTGCCTTCTTATATCAACTAATTCTCTTCTTATATATTTCAATTCTTATTTCAAAAAGAGTACAATTTTTCTAAATTTTTATTTTGCAGAGAATTACTTTTGGAAGAAATGTTTTCTTCTGGGTCTTGAATTTACTGTTTTCTCTTTCAGAAAACATGCATGCAATTCTTATGTCTTTGAAGATCAAAGGAGGGATTGAATATAACAAGTGTGTGATGATAGTAAGATTTAGCATTTATTAAGTACATATTAAATGCAGTGTTGTTACGTGTATTATCTTATTTTCCTGCAGCTCCTCAAGGTAGGTATTACTATCATCATTTTACAGATAATGAGATTGTATCTTATATTAAGTAACTTGTTTATTGTTACGCACACATCTATTAAGAAGGAAAATTGGGGGTGCTTGGGTGGCTCAGTCAATTAAATGTCTGACTCTTGATTTTGGCTCAGGTCATGATCTCACAGTTGGTTTGTGGGATCGAGTTCTGTGTCGGGCTCCATGCTGACAGTGTGGAGCCTGCTTGAGATTCTCTCCCTCTCTCCCTCCCTCGCTCTCTTTCTGGCCCTCCCCTGCTTGCTCTCTCTCTCTCTCTCTCCCTCCCTCTCTCTCTCTCAAAATAAATAAACTTCAAAAAAACAAGAAGAAAAATTGTAATTTATTCAGATGTCAAATATCTCTTGTTCCCAACACAATGCGCTATTTAATTAATGACTTTTTTTGGTCCCATTTAGTCTGAAGGAGTTAACATTGAAATACAGGTTATTAGCAAAGACTTACAGAAATTTATCATCTATGGGAAGAAATGATCCTAACTGAACAACTGTGATAAAGAATCGAAGTGTGCTCTTTCAATACTAAGCTCTATGTAATTAAAATGGCGAGGCTACTCCAGCTGGTTATTAGAACTTGAGCTCAGACATGTTGTGTTTAGGGACACAGAGAAAGCCATTCTTGCTACAGCATAGTGTTTATTTTGGGGAAAGTGTCTAGGTAGGATCACATTGTTTCTAAACCAGTAAACGAGACCACTAGAACCACACGTCTGACTCTAGAATAACTTTGGATATCTTGAATGCTTGAATAGCAGACTTCATTCTGTTGAAAATCTGGACACCAATAACTTTTTTTCAACAAATAAATAGTATTAAAAATAGTATTGAGAAAAGGGTATTGCAAATCCCGTCATAGAATCATCTGTTTAAACATGTGCATGAAGATACCAAAATGAATAATGCTCCACCGCCTCTTGCTTGTGGCTCAGCAAATCACAATCTGGTGGAAAACACCCTGCAGACACAAATCATTTCAATAGTCATAAATATTGAGCACATGCACAGATAGGCTTACAAACGGTGGTATGTATCCAAATAGTTACAGTGCATTGAGGAACATCCTATTATAGAGTCATAAACACTGAGTTACAAGTATCGAGCACAAATAAAGTAGCTAATCCTATCTATGTGAAGAACGGTGAAAACCTCATCTGAGTGTTGATTTGTGATAATTAATAGGATTCTATCAGCTAGTGAGAAAGGGGAAAAGTAAATGTCCTCTTTTTAAATTTTTTTTCATTATTTTCTACCTTCATTTCTAAGAATTCTTTGTGTTTGATATGGTGAAGTTTTCAACAGCTTGAAGTCACATTTCGAGAGCAGGAATTATCCCTGGAGAGCAGAGAGCACATTGGGTCATAATGGCCATAGAGGGATATTGGACTCCTTCCAGCATTTCAGATCACAAGGTGGGTTTTTTTTTTCAGTGTTTTTTTAATACCCCAAACTTTTCTTATAAATGTTTGCACTTAGATGAGGTTGGAGCTTAACTCAGATCTGCATTAGCTATGTGGTAGACTTAGGATCAGGGGATCAGACTCCTCTTAGTATTTTTAAAGCATGCTTCCAAAAGGGGAAAGATCATTTATATTTAAAATAAAGCAATGTTCTTAGAAGCTGCCCTCCGCTCCTTCACCTTCTCCTTTGAAAGCATATGGAACAAGAGACTGCCCAGATTCAGAGTAAATACTTCAAGGTGATTTAGGATCCCTTAAATACAGCCTAATCCCTTTTCACTCAACAAAAATGCAGAGCTGCTCTGAAGACCCCAGTAGGGCCCAGAGGTGCCCCAGTCAACAATACCATGAGAGTTCTCATGGCAACTTGTAAAGTAAGTGAGGGGACTTTTTATACCTGCTGCCTTTCCCTTAAAAAGTTCTTTCTTTGCTTATCCTTGGACCCTCTTATTCTGTGGCATCTATCCTGATGTCCTTCACTAAAAAAAGTATTTCCTCTCTGACAGGGGTCAATGCATCTCAATTTAACTGATGATAGTTAAAACTATGCTTTTCTGAAAAAGGCACCTATGCTGTAGTAAAACATTAGTTCACTGATGTGTAGCCTATGTTAAAGATTAGCCAAGCTCAGTTTTATTCATTTATTTCATTATTCTTTTCTGGTTACTTTGCCCTCGTGTCCATTTCTTTGTGCTTTGAAACATAGATAGCTTAACAATTGGCAAAAATAATGCAGTCTTTGATGATTTTTCACTGAAATTCAGTTGATTTATGAAGACATAATGGGAGGGTGCAAGCATTGTGAATAGTCCCATAGGTGTACAGATGGGAAAAGAACAATACCGTAAAACAGCAGAAAAGTAAGGATACTTATTTCCTGCTCTAAGAAAGGCAACCACATTAGACTGGAAACTTGTATAGTAAGTAAATTCTGCAGGGCTCTGAGATACAGTTTAGCAGATTTTTTGTTCCCCCAAATTTGCTATTAAAATTGTATAAAGTGCTCCATCAATCTCTCTTTAACTCTTGAGGGCAGATTGTTAATTTCTCACAGTTACGTACAAATATTTATGACTTAACAATGAATACTTCAATGACCTTTGTTTTGCTTAAAATACTAGGTCTAATTTCATGCTTTCTAGTATATTCACTAGACTAAATTTACTTTCTCTTTTCACTCAGATGATGAAATTGATTTATGAAATTTTGATTTAAAAAATAACTTAGAAATCATCTATTCTAATTCTTCCATTTTATAGATGAAAAAGTTGAGGCCCAGACAGGTTTCTTTTCCCTCTTTAAACTTTTACCTTTTAAAAAAGGTAGAAAACAAAACCATATTTTAAAAAATCATGTGATATATATAGATATATATATATATTTCATTAATGAAATGTTTTTCTATCTTGTAGGCTTATTATTATTAAGCCAAGCCATGAGATTTACAGTAAGGAGAAAATGGATCATTCTGGAGATAGGAAGTCTATAGAGCAGGGAAGAAGGAGGCTATGAAGCAAGTGTGTTTCATAATTAGAGCAGAGAATTAGAAAGCCCTTATGGTATAGTTGGAGGAGAAAGAGGAGAAAACAAGAAAGGGGAGAAATGGATAATAGTGAGTGTTCTTAAATCCCCTTCCCTCAATCCTTACTTCAAGGCATAGGAAAATTAAAGTTAATAGGATACACACTCAGAAATGTGGGGAGGTAAGCCTCCTAAAGCTGCTGGCTTGCTATTCACTGAGCAGAGCACACCCCGGGAAAATTACAAACCCTGCTGAGTGTTGTACACTGGGTACACAACCGTATGTGTGTATCAACAGTATAATGTGTATCATACTCACACACTAAGCCCTGGGTGGAAGGCTAGATATGGGCGAAAGAAATGTATGCATGATTATTCTAACATATCCCCTTCTCCATTCTCCACAGCTTACCTATGTTGTACAAGGAGGAGAGATGCTTTAGTGTCCAGTTGGGAAGGAAAAAGAACCCTGGATACAGAGTCATAAGGGGAAAAGAACAGCTCTTTCCAGCAAAGACAAGTTCATGCACATCTCTCTTTTTTTTTTTTTTTTTCTGCTCTGTCTCCATTTAGGTGGGCTTTCTCCAAAGAATCATAACAAAATAAGCTATGTTTTAGAATCTCATTCTTCTTGAGGGAAGACCAGAAAACTCTCTCTCTACCTCTGGACTAATCTGCCTCAATGTAGCTGAGGAAATCTGGACTTCCTCAGCAGCTGGCGTTGTTCAAAATAGACCATCCTTGCTTTGGGTCATACGACTCAAGTCTCAGGTATGTGCTTCACTTCTCGATTCTGGATTGCCTGTCACCTACAACAAAGAAATCGATTTTATCTAGCCAAATTCATGAGAGACCTATATAAGGTTTTGTCAGTAAAGGTGAGTGTTTATGTAAAGCATTATTTTGCTCACTCTTATCCTGTGGAAATATTTATCTGAGTAACCTCACATGTAGAAGTGTATTATTGGGGAGAGAATTGGGATCCTTTCATCATTCCTATTGACACAATGAACTTCTTTGGTGCTGCTTAGAATTTTTCAGGGTGCGTTCTGCTCACCAGAAACTAGGTTACAACACCAAATTTGTATCTATTTAAAGAGAGAGCCAAAGTTCCGGGCATGTTCTATTTAAAGATATCCTGGGGCACCTGGGTGGCTTAGTCGGTTAAGCATCTGACTATTGATTTTAGCTCAGATCATGATTTCACGGTTTGTGAGCTCAAGCCCCATGTTGGACTCTGTGCTGAGATTCTCTCTCTCCCTCTCTCTTTCTCTCTACCCCTACCTCACACTCTCTGTCTCAAAAATGAATAAACTTAAAAAAAAAAAGATATCCTGCTGTAAAATTACCCATGTCTGAAACAGTGTCCTGAAGAAAGAGGGAATGTATATGATTATATGTACAAATATCTTACTTAATTTTGTTAAAAGAATTGGTCCTTTTTTTTTTCTTTTCAAAATGTTTCTAGGACGACACACGCTCACCTGCGATCATTCCTTCACAGTCTCAATATCTGGTGTCTTCTCTTCCTGACATTTCAATGTTGGAATGTCACAGCACTCAGCCTTCATTACTTTCTTCTTCCTTCTCGACACTCACTCCCTAAGTGGTCCCATCTAGAGGCATATCTTTAAATACCCACCTTATGTTAACTCTCAAATGTATATCTCCTGCCTTCCCTCTCTTCTGAATGTCATACCCGGATATCCAACTGCCTATTCATCATCTCCATTTGAATCTAAAAGGCATCTCAAAATTCACATGTTAAAAATAGAACTTTCAATCTCCACTCCCAGCAAATCTGCTTCTCATTCAGTCATCGCTAGCTCAGTAAATGGCAGTACTATTCACCTCATGGCTCAGGGGGAAAAAAAATAAGTAAATAAACAAACCAGTGGTATCATCCCTTTCTCATTCTCACACCTGCTGCCCAAAACACCAGCAACTCTGTTGACTCTAAGTTCAAAATACTGTATATCTGGAATCTAGTCATTCTCACCACTATAACGGTAGCCCAAGCCAACATCATCTCTCCCCTGATCTGTTGCAAAGGCCTCCTTATGGATGTTCTTGCTTTCACTCTTGCCTCCTGTGAGCTATTCTCCATGCAGTAGGCAGAAATATGCTCACGAATCAGAATGTATCAACTACATCCCTATTCTAAACCCTTCTAGTGGTTTCCTGTAAAATGAGGAAGAAAACCAGTGTTTATGTCATGGTGTTGCTAAGAAGATTCAATAACATCTCCATAAAGCACTTTGTATAGTTTCTGGCACATAGAAATAGTCAAGGGAAGTAGGTAATTATTATTAGTTAGTTTCTTTAGCACAAGATTTCCCTGTCTGCAGTCCATCATTCACAGGAAGACAAAACTGCCTACAAACTTCAGGGTGCTGGTAGGATCAATTCATCCCTTACGGCCTCAAACACATAGTCCTTCGATCTGGCTCTGACTTATATTTTCAGCTTCATTCCCTATTACTCATTTATTGATCAACTATTTATGTACCAGGAAGAGCACTTGGACCTGAAGATACAAAGGTCAATGCTCCCAAGTCCTAAACATTCTGTTTCTGCCATGCTGAATGGTGGGAGATGGGCCTTGGGGAAACAGTTGCAAGAGGAAATCCATTATTTCCTGGCCCGAGTTTTTAAAAATCTAGTGTCTGAGAGAAAACTGACTATTGCAGCAAAATTGACTGTTGAGAGAACTGTTACCTAGAGAGAAATTTCCGCATAGGAGACCAACAAATAAAATGAGTCAACTCGTATCAGAAGCCAAGTGTTCCCCATTCAGGGCACTTATTTCCTTTCCCATTGCTTTACCTGTCATACTCTTGGAACTTCTTCAAGGCTATCCTTAAAGTCACTGTTCAGTGAAGCCTTCTGTGACACCCCCATGTATATAGACACGTGGTTGCTCTATTCTGGTGCAACCACATAAACGAGTTCATGGGAGCTCCTCGTTTGGAGATAGGAATAATTCTGCACAGCTGTATCTTTTACTGGCATATGGCCTGCTAAAGGAAGGTGCAATCTTTTCTGGAAAAAAGCTATCAAATCTTTATGGTAACATAACTGGCATAAACATTGTGTAAGTTTAAGGGGTACAGTATGTTTACTCAATTTATATTTATATATTACAAAATGATTAACACCGTCGTGTTAGTAGCACCTTCATCCTGCCACATGATTATCATTTCTATTTGTGGTTAAAATATTTAAGATTTATTCTCTTAGCAATTTTAAGGACATAATATAGTATTATCAGCTATAATAACCATGCTCTACATTAAATCCCAGAACTTGATACTCTTATAACTCAAAGTTTGTAGCCTTTCGCCATTTTCTCCCCATTTCCTTCATCCCTCAACTCTTTGGAACAATCACTCTACTCTGTTTCCCCAAGTTTGTCTCTTTTAGATCCCATGTATAAATGATACCATATAGTACCTATGTTTCTCTGTCTGGCTTATCTCACTTAGCATCATGCCCTCAGGGTTCACGCAACTTGGGGCAAACAGCAGGACTTCCTTCTTTCTCGTGGCTGAATAATATCCCATTGTGTATATCTTCTATATATCTTCTTTACTCATTCATCCATTGATGGACATGGGTGGTTTTGGTTTCCTGGTTATTGGAATAACACTAGTGCAACTTTGTTTCAGTTTGGGTCATCTGAGAGCCTGAGTAGGAATGCAGATATACATGGTTTATTAAGGAAACACTCTCAGAATAAAGGATGTGAAGGAAATAGGAGAGGACAGGAAAAAGAGCTAAGTAAGGATGTCTTCTGAGTGGGGAGTCATCCTGCAGGCTGAACCCACCGCGGGCTCCAGGGCATGAATCATACCACAGAACTCGACTCATTTTGAGTCACCGGCATCTGGGTCAGTCAGTCATTGCCTGTTAGGCTAGGCATTCCTGTTCAAGCTAGGGAATTTCTCCAGAGGAGACAGTAGCTGGGAGTCCTTGGTAGCCTTCACTGCAGTGATGAAGGATGAATGTTCTGGCCTGATGAGATAGATCCTGCCAGAGCAGCAAACACTGTATTAATCTCTGTGTTCTAACATCTACTTTCTCCTTTATCATATAGTGGACCCTCAAAAAGATTTATTATAGCATTAAATGAATTATTGGATTACAACTCTGAGCAAGGTTCTATACGGTGTCACAATGATGAGACACAATGAGACACAATAATGAGTTCTTCACCTCAGTCATTTGTGGCGAACATCCCGTGAGGTGGGGGGTGGTGAGATAAAATCACTAACACCTAGAATACAAGGCAAGATATAATGTCTACAAGACAGATATATGGATTTTATGGAACTGCAGCTGAGGTGTGAATGTCATCTCAGGAATTGAGAGACTTCAGGGAAGACATGGAATTTGTAATCTGAACGAACACATTGATTCTCAGGGGACAAGAGAGGTTAAACTGAAACTGGGGAGAACTCCATTACAAATGTCACAGAGGCAGAGGGCACCTGCTCTATGGCTCGGATGGTTAAGCAACCAACTCTTGGCTTCGGCTCAGGTCATGATCTCACAGATCATGAGTTTGAGCCCCACGTCGGGTTCTGTGCTGGCAGTGAGGAGTCTGCTTGGGATTTTCTCTCTCCCTCTCTCTCTGCTCCTCCCCTGCTCATGCTCTCTCTCTCTCTCTTTCAAAATAAATTAATAAAACTTAAAAACAAAAACCCAAATGTCTGGCATTTGGGCAGACAATTCTGGCAGAAAATGTCTGAATTAAGGAAAGAGAAGATGTTACTTGACTGCTGCTTAGACCACAGGCTAGCTAAGTAGTAAAGATGGCCAGAAAATGAATTGGGGGTATAAATGTGTAGGGATCCAAGTGCTAAGCAGAGAATTTTGGGTTCAACTGTCCAGATAATGGGAAGTCATTAGAGATTTTTCAACCTGGAAGTGAAAGAAAAGGGCCTTGGATTTAACCTAGCAAGATTAGTTTAGGTTGAGAAGGAACTAGACGTAGAAACTGTTTGTAAAGCAACCTTAGACAATGTTTTAAAATTAAATGCCTTTGGGGCACCTGGGTGCCTCAGTCGGTTAAACATCTGACTTCGGCTTAGGTCGTGATCTCATGATTCACAAGTTCAAGCCCCGCTTTGGACTCTGCTGACAGCTCAGAGCCTGGAGTCTGCTTTGGATTCTGTGTCTCCCTCTCTCTTTGCCCCTCCCCTCCTCTCGCTCACTCTGTCTCTCAAAAATAAATAAATATTAAAATTAAATGCCTTAATCTCTCTGTGTCTTCATTTTAAGCTACATTTTAACAAATTTTTATTACATATAATTTTATTTTAAAGATTAAATGAAAAAGCAGATTTTCTAAACACCGTATTTCCAGACCATATGTAAATTCCCTGTGTTGAAGCACATTCTGAGAAAAGGTACAATATATCAGAATTCCAAAGTATGTCTGACCCCTAATATATAATAATTGACTGTTGACAAAATAAGTCCACAAAATGTAGGCGTTCCACTATCTCCTTGCTACTATTAAATATACATTCCATGGTGATTTCTCTGATTTATTTTATTATCTTAATTAGATAGATCACAATTCTCAGTTGCAACAAATTTTTATTTGGAGCTTCTTAGCTTATCATAAGGAGAGACACTTAAGGAATCAAAAGCATGATGTCCATCTTCGAAGAGAAAATAAAATAATATTTATGGGAACATTCTGGGTAACAGGTTGTACTAAAGAGATGCTTTCGTATACAGCATCTCATCGATGCTGCATATTCAGTAAAAATCCTCATTTTAATTCATATGTTAATTAAAGGACCTTGGTTTATCTACTTAGTAAGTAAGAGTCAGATTCAAACCCAGTGTTAATCACCAACCTAAAACTCTTTCTATACATATATTAGCATACATAGCATACCATTTATACATATGTCACATCTATTAGGATATTTACATGTAAAAATTAGTAGCAACATATGGCCGCAATTGTTAAAGACTAACGGAATAGTGATCTAGGAAATAACTGCCAAAATGTAGCTCCTATAAATGTTGAGATATATGTAACACACTCTTTCCCACTCACAGCCCATTATAATTTCCACCTCTGTTCCAAAATTCACTTCCACCCCAGGGATGGGTCTGTAGAATAAAACCATAATAAAGTTTACAGGGAATACATAGAAGAAAAATAATGGTCATACTGAAGACTAATGCTATGTTATTTATAGCTACTTAGGATTTATTATGTTTCATAAATCATTTAGCATGATTTTGTTAATTTATTCATTTAAAAATATGTGCATTATTAGTGCAATTAATTTTACATTAAAGGATGTGTTTAAATATTTTCATTTTGCCAGTCATAGAGTTTAACTTGGAATGAATTCATTATAGCTAATCCTCACAAAATTCCTCAAGATAAGGTTTTGTAATAACCATTTGACAGTTAGAAAATTAAAACTGTAAAAGGTTGAGTAACTTTCCCGAGGGTACAAATTGCTAATTTTAGAAATAGCAAAGTGTCCAAGTCTCTATTATGGGGCATCAGCTTTAAAGAGCCCGTTACTTATTTGTGGAAAGATATTTAAATTAAAAGCTAATGATAACAGACAATGAAAAGCTTATGTTGGAGTAAATGATCTGAAAGCTAGAACAGTCACTGTATTAGTTTCCTATTGCTGCTGTAACAAATTACCACAGATTTGGTGGCTTAAAATAACACACATGTATTATCTTATGTTCCTGAAGTCAGAAGTTCAAAATGGGATTTATTGGGGGTAAAATCAAGGTGTGAGTAGGGCTCTGTTCCTTCTGTAGGTTGAAGGGATCATCCATCACCTTTCCTCTTCCAGCATCTTGCAGCTTCTCAAGTTCCTTTCCATTCCTTTCAAGATGACCCCCTTCCATCTTGAAAGACAACAATGGCTGACCAGGTCTTTCCTGTGCTGTATCGTTCTGACACTCCTTCTTTGGTCTCATCTTCAACATTTAAAGGACTCGATGATTATTTGGGGCCCACTCAGGATAACTCAGGATAATCTTATCTCAAGACCCTTGATTGCATCGCATCTTCAAAATGCCTTTTGCCACGTAAGGTAACGTATTCACAGATTCTGGAGATTTTTTTTTAAATATTTATTTATTTTGGGGACAGCACAAGTTGGGGAGAAACAAGAGTTTCAGATCTGCTACAGAGGATCTGAAGCAGGCTGAAAGCAGCGAGCCCGATGTAGGGCCTCAACTCACAAGCCACAAGATCATGACCTGAGCCAAAGTCGGTTGCTCAAAGGAACTGAGCCACCCAGGTGCTCTGATTCTAGAGATTTTGATGCAAACATCCGTGGGGTCCATTATCATGCTGTTAGTCAGGAAAGGCTTTCTGGAAGAAAACAAAACATAGAGCTTTGCTTTGAATGTTAGAGTTAAGGTCAAGACACTATCATCAAAAGCAACAATAAAAACCAGGATACAAGGAGAGACATTGCAGTGGTTGCATGTGAAGCCGGGACTACTGTGTTATTCCCTATCTAGTCCTGTATTCAGTCAAGTCTCTTGACCTTCCAGGGTCTCTACTTTGTCATCTGTGAAATGAGGTTATTGGACAACGGCTTCTCCGTAGTTTCTTTCCCCAATCATTTGCATACATATATACATTTTGAATGATATGCAAATGAGTGTATTTTAAAAGGCAAATTGGTTAAGTTCAAACAAAGTTTATCATGCCTCCAGAGGGTGCTTGGAGGTGTTCAAGCATGAGATATCTATTATGTATCTTGTGTTTCGCTTAATTAAAGCCTTACATTTCTGGGGCTCCTGGGTGGCTCAGTCGGTTAAGCATCAGACTTTCATTCAGGTCATAATCTCATCGTTCACGAGTTCAAGCCCTGCATCCGGCTCTGTGCTGACAGCTCAAGCCTGGAGCCTGCTTCAGATTCTGTGCCTCCCTCTCTCTCTGCCCCTCCCTCTCTAAGCTCTCTCTCTCTCTCTCAAAAATAAGTAAACATTAAAAAAATAAAAAATACATTTCAAAACAGAAATAAAAAGAAAAAGCCTTACATTTCTTTTTCCATACGGCCATGCATTTTTATTTTCAGCCTGTTCACTCTGCAACATAACGGAAAGTTATTTTGTGTATTTGCTATTCTTTCTTGTTCAACAATCTTTTATTTCGTGGATATTTTATTTAGTCTTTCATAAGTTTTTTATTTAATTAAATTCTTCCTAAAATGTATTCTTTCCAACATTTTAGTTTTATCAAAACAAAGAAAAGGGGAAAATACATTATGCATTGTTTCTACGTATTAGTATTTTCTACTGTCATTTGTCATCTTTCTGAGAGTTGTGCTAGTCCCCTTATGTTGTACCATTTTTTCACATAAAAAAGATTTCCATGCCAGAATCTACTGCACCAAAGCAAACAGGCCCAGTGATCTAAATTCAAAATCTCCTCCAGGCTTGCCTCAACACTTGCAGTTCTGCTGTTTATATTACTCTTTTGGATTAAAATATATATATATTTCATAAGCCCTTATTAAAAGGCAATCAGTTTGCCCTGACAGAAGTATGCTGACTTGATATCATCATAAATTTTTAGTAAAGAGCAGGGAACAGGCCCAAGTAAACAGGTCAAAGAACATGTACATTTTGGGTAGAGATGAAGTAGAAATCGAAAAACCCAGGTACAGGATACTGCCAAATCTCTCTAATGGCTCCCACTGACATCCTTTTTCTTCTCTAGTCAGTATCCTAGTTGGGTCTTTATTCCTATATGGTACCTAGGCTCCTACATCAAAAACCCTCTTTTAATCTCCCCCACATACTACTTTAGATATGCCATCATCCTGCTCTCAAGCTCCCATTTGTGTCTCTCATGTGTGGGACAAAGTTCAAAGTCTTGCACAGCATGGCCTGTATCTACCTTTTTAATGTTACTGCACTTTTTAACCAAGTGTCCACTGTTGCCAAAATGTCTACTCATCATTCCTCGAGTGTAAACATAAATACCCATTTCTTCTTCTTCCTCGCCCTCCTCCTCCTTCTATTCTTCTTCTTCTTCTTCTTCTTCTTCTTCTTCTTCTTCTGTTTCTTCTTCTTTTCTCTCTCTCTCTCTCTCAGAATTTTGACTTAAAGTAAGCTTAGAATTTCTCTTCTTTCTAAACCATCTTTCTACCTCTACCTCAGGAGCTTTTCTTATTTCTTTGGCTTTCATGGTTTAATACCTCTGTGAAAATCTGTGGCACTTATAGTCTATCCTCTTCCTTTGTCACAGAACTAACCACAGATTTGCCATTTTAAATATAGGTTTCTGTTCATTTTTTAAATTTTATTTATTTATTTATTTTGAGAGAGAGAGAGAGAGAGAGAAGGAGAGAGAGTCATAAAGGGAAAGGGAATCCTACACAGGCTCCACACTGTCAATGCAGAGCCCAATGTGGGACTCCATCCCACAAACGTGAGATCATGACCTGACCGGAAACAAAGAGTCAGAGGCTTAACTGACTGAGCCTCAGGCACCCCAGGTTACTATTCTTAAAATAAATATCCCGTCTCCCCAACTACCTTCTAAATCCCTCAGGAATAGAAACCATATACTTACACTTTTGGCATTTTCAGTCCTTTGCACATAGCCTTACTCATACATGGTTCTCACTAGAAGTGCATGATGGAGATCTGGAAGGAGATATTAAATAGTGTAGAAGCCCTGACATTGAGGGGGACACCAAGATAAAAGTCATCATTTCTAAACTGCAGATCAAAGCTCTAAACTGAGCTCATATCAAGTGTCAGCACAAGGACAGGATAAGTAGTAACTCTGAGTCTTCCAAATATCGTTAGGTTTGTTAAAACTCTTTCAAACTGAAGAGGTTTTAGGCAACTTCTAGATAACATTCTTGGGGACAGGCCAACAACCTTCCACTTTGATGCAAAGATTCAAAAGCTCTGGTATGCCATGCTTACCGTAGGTCTTGTATCACCAAAAGTGATCACACGGTTCAGGACATACAACGCCTTTTTGTGCGGGTTCTAGTTTCCTGTAAACCTGGAAAGTACTCTTATCTCAGCTGAGAACAGGTATGAAATCACTTTGCAAGAACTGGCTCAAATATTTTTCTCTAGGAAGTCTCTCCCAACAATTTCAGAATTTAGGCATTCCTGCTAACGTGCTCCCCAAGAGCCAAGCTACCCTTCCCTTTTATAGCCCTTATTATCATTTTACTTTACAGTTTGTTACATTTCCGTAATTTTGACTAGCCCCCAAGTTTCTTAAGGGTATTTTTCCTCTTTTGTTTCATTTTTTTATTCCTTTATTGTTTTCAGTGCTGGAAAGCTTGCACATTAAAAATATTTCATAAATGTTTATTAAATGTGTGTATTTTAACAACATACGGAAGTTTAAAATTTTACCACCTGATTCTGGGGATTCATTCCCTCAGAGGCACCTGTCAAGGTGGAAGCAAACAGAGTCCATACACCCAACAAATAAAGTAATCAGTCATGGCATGGAGACTCGAGTGAGTTCCTTAAAGGCAGAATTACACTTTATTCGACTTTGTAACCTCACCATGGCTGAAAGAGCTCCTGGAACATTTTGCATGCTCAGTAAAGATTTACTCAATGTTTAAATCCTACTCTGACCATGATAATTCCAGAAGCAAAGAAGAACTAGCATCAAATATAGGGTACTCCCTAACCTGTGACAACGTGCCAGACATTAAGGAGGGTATATTTGTATCATCTACTCCAGCTGCGTTGAATTTCTGATGCTCTTGTCCCTTCCACACTGCTAAAGCTATTAGGATGTAACATGCATCAAAGTTTTTGAAGAGCCACTCAAACCCTGAATCTTCTCTGGTGACACCACCAGAGTATAGGCAAGGCCATGATTTCTACCAAAGGGTATAACTTTATATGTCATATTACAATAAAGTGACCATATTACAAAGTATGCAGAATCCAAATTTCAGTGAAATTAGGGATGTTTAGGATAGCAAACCGTTTGTACCATCATTGTGTTGATGAGCATAGGCAGTAATAAGTGATACAACATCTTCATAGGAACATCAACGTCTGTCTCCATTACAGGAGAACTTTTTCAGATTTACTAACAGCATATCTGTGATATCAGTTTATTCCCCACTAGTAGAAATGGCATTCTATGTAACAGAATTGTGAATAATTGTAAAGCTTCTGGTGCTTAACTGTACCAGATGGCTTAACTATAGAGAGATTCAAATGAATGGTATTATATTTCTCAGATATCTGGAAAACTTCTAACAGCATATGGAACCCAAGACCAGAACTCCAGCATTTTTTTAATGGCAAAGTTATTAACATTTGCAAAAGTAAATTCTGCTATGGCAGCATTATACCACGTTCATTGTTGTTCATACCTTCCACAGTTTTCCTAATATCACCTTATGCAAAACATTTTTATATATGGAGTAATTAACCATCTATAGATGATCTGAAGTTTTGCAGCACAAGAAGAACTATGAGAATTGGAAAAGAGAGTAATGTATAATTGAATCTTATAATGAAAATAAGGAATGTTCTTTAAAGGCTGAGGGCTTTTCTTAAAAAAAAAAGCAAGAGAGTGTTAATTCTTATTAACTGACCATTACACTCATTCTTTTTTAATTTGAGAGAGAGAGGAGACAGAGCAGGGGAGAGGGGTACAGAGAGAGAATCTCAGGCAGGCTCCATGCTGTGCATGATGCGGGGCTCTATCCCACAACCTTAGAATCATGACCTGCGCTGAAATCAAGAATCTGTTACTCAACCAACTGAGCCACTCAGCGCCTCTGACAATTTCACTCATATTTGATTTTTTATAGTGCTGTTTCCAAATTTAGTGCTTAAGACTATACACAGACCTGATACTGCTTTCCTCTGGTACCATCCAGTTTATGTGTTTCTGTCTTTCTTTCTTTTTTCCTCTCTCTCTCTTTCTTTCCTTTCTCTTTTCTTTTCTTTTTTTTGAGTCCCAGTGTTCACCTTATTGAGGAAGAGTGGAAGAATCATATCTCTAATATTCTTATGGATTACTAAACAGATTTAAAATTATGTAAGATTCTTTGGGGGCGCCTGGGTGGCTCAGTCGGTTAAGCGACCAACTTCAGCTCAGGTCACGATCTCACGGTGGGTGAGTTTGAGCCCCGCGTCGGGCTCTGGGCTGATGGCTCAGAGCCTGGAGCCTGCTTCCGATTCTGTGTCTCCCTCTCTCTCTGACCCTCCCCCGTTCATGCTCTGTCTCTCTCTGTCTCAAAAATAAATAAACGTTAAAAAAAAAAATTTTAAAAAAAATAAAATAAAATTATGTAAGGTTCTTTCAATTAAGTATTGTAAGAATTAAGTAGAATTAAAAATAATCTCTAAAACTAAAGGTGGCCATCGGCATTCAATTAAGATAGTATCTTAGCAATTATCCAACCAATATATACTATATGACTATTAATACATAAACAGAACTTTAGCATTTTCTTTTTTTTTTTTTAGTTTTTTTTTTTTTAATGTTTATTTATTTCTGAGACAGAGAGAGACAGAGCACGAACGGGGGAGGGGCAGAGAGAGGGAGACACAGAATCTGAAACAGGCTCCAGGCTCTGAGCTGTCAGCACAGAGCCTGACGCGGGGGTCGGGCTCAAAGTCAGGGACCGCGAGATCACGACCTGAGTCGAAGTTGGCCACTCAACCGACTGAGCCACCCAGGCACCCCTGAACTTTAGCATTTTCAACATGTGTCAAGTGATGAAGGTTGAAAATGAAAACAGAGAGGAAGGAAGGAAGGAAGGAAGGAAGGAAGGAAGGAAGGAAGGGAGGAAGAAAGACATAAAGATGTAAAGACATGAAAGAAAAAAGAGGGAAGAAAGGAAAGAGCAGTTGCAGGGTAAGTGGGTGTTGGAAATAAAAAAGTCAAATAGAGTTTTAGGGAAATTACTTAGGTATAAATTCCATTAATAAGACATCAAGAAATATAGTTGATTTCTATATATTGATTTGAATGTAGTAACTCTACCTAATTCACTTAATAATGCTAATAATTTATTTGTAAAGTCTTTTACATTTTCTAAATATACAATTATAAAGCTTCTTAAATATATGTGATAGTGTTCATTAGCTTGTGGAAATTCTCATCCAGTGTATTTTCAAATATGGTTTCTACTCAATCTCTCTTCTTCTGGGACTCACTGTTCCTATGTTAAAACTTTCCACCATGGCCTATATGTCTTTTGTATATTTTATTACCCTTTTTTCTCCTCTCTGGGCATCTTCCTGATACTTTTTTTACTGACCTATCTTCCAGATCACTGATTTTGTCTTCTGATGTTTTTAACCTTCCGTTACAACTATTGAATTCTTAACTTGGGTTATTACATTTTTTTAAATTTCAACCATGTTGTTCTTTTTGTGTGTGTATGAATTTTGGCCCTCTATTGAAATTCTCCGTAACTTGCCCTATGATCTTATACATGTTAATCACAATTATTTTGATGCCCCTGTTTCATAACCCCAAATCTCAATCACAAAGTGGTTTCTTTTACCTATTTTTTCTCTTCATTTTCAGTGAGTGACCTTATGCGTTTGCTTGTTTTGCTTTAACCATGCTTTGTAATTTTGGATAAGATGTTGAAAATTTTGTGTACAATATTGTAGAGCTTCTGGGTGATGTTATCTACTAAGGAACTTAAATTTTTCTTTTGGTAGGCAGATGGACAGTGATTTATCTTGATATTTCCAAGCATCAGTTTGGGATTTGTACTAGCTGTTGTATTTCAGGTTTATATTTAACCCTACTCTCTCCTACTTACTTCCAGAGCATGGTACTTACTTTAAGACCCCACTAGCATCTAAATTCAAATCTGGGCCACACAATCGCTAAAGTCTCAGTCCAGAGCTATCGCCTCTTAGCTATTTTTCTCTGCTGAATTTCCTAGCGGTTTTCCCCTAGGCAAGCACAGTTGAGGACTAACCTTGGGCTTAAGAACAATTTATAGGTAGATTTGGGAGTTCATCTCTCTGCTATCCCCTTCTCTCCAAGACTCTATTGTTTACATTACAGCCCATCTGGAAACCCCAAACTGCAACTTTGTTTCTCCGCAGCTAAGCAGGGCTGCTGACTGCTGCTTGGGGCTTCTGCTCTCAAGAGGTAAACTGAAAATTTCCTTAAAGAAGATACTGAGATGAATGGGGGAGTCACAGACTATGCTTCCTTCCCTCACAGACTTGAATTGCTCACATCCTACTTGTATTTCTTGCTCTCCTTTGTGCTCACGTCGTTGTTTTTAAAAACTACATTTTGTCCAGCTTTGATCATTATTTTAACAGAAAAGATAGTACAGTGTGAGTTTCTCTGTCATTATCAATGCTTAAATTTTGATTTGTTACTGAAACAGCATAATTATTGTAGCTTAAACAACCTGACATGTCACATAGGAAATTATGGTCGGAGTGTATAATCCCATTCAGATCTAGTTGCAAACACTCATTTGGTATTTTTACCTAACATGATGCATCTCCGTTATGAGTTGGCCTAAAGTTTTGCTCAATCTTATGTGTTCTTAAGATGATGCAGGCAGGGCCTACTGATGAATCTGAACACTACATCATCAGGGCTAAATGAAATATCAAAGAAGGAATTGATAAGATAAAGATGTGGGGTATGGGTGTAAAATATCGATGGAACAAGGTCCCAAGGGAAATAGCATGGACTATGTTGAGGCAAAAACCAAGAAAGGAAGAGAGTTAGCCTTGACAAAAGGGAGTGAAACTTCTTCCTTGGGGATAGAAACGAAGGAAGAGAGGAGCAGTTAAAGACTTTGAGGAAGGTAGACAGTTAAAGGGACTTTGAGGAAGTTCTTTTTAGCAGTACATGGAATCATATACTGAGCGCAAAAAGGGTTGGGGATAGAACTGGCTGTTTGAGAACGAGGAGAAAAATTTGCAATAACTGCAGTAGGAGAAAGATCAACAATATGATTTGATTTTAAGGATTATTGAGGCACATTAAGAGTTTACCTTAGGTTTGATAGCATGGAATGAATCTCATGGGCATTGGCATTATATCTAAGAAGGCACAAATAGAGTAGACAACAGATAATCTAGGCGTAGTACTTTATAGCGTCAAGGGAATAAGAAATTCTGAGACTTCAGTAAATAGCAAACTGCACTCTAATTATTGCCTAGTAAAAATGGTTATATCATATGCTACATTTGGAAATCAATTTGAAATTTCAGAAAGTGCTAGCTGGGCCAAGAACACGATAAAGCCAACCTGGGAAATAAGAAGACTGCAAGAGGGAGTCATGGGTAAAGATGGATCCGGAAAGTGGAAAACCTAAAGATCTGTGGTCAGAGATTAGCATCCCATACGTGAAACACCTTCAAATGGTAATACATGCGTTATTTTGACCAAATATAAGGTGGCTGAAATGTAGAGGAAGGAGCTGATTAGATCAAGAAAGAATTTTTGAAGTCAGTTTTGTGGCTTTTTTTTTTAATTAAAAAAATTTCATCCCACAGCACCAATGTTGTGAAAAATATAGCCTTGACAATTCATTATAAAGCCATCTTATGTTTAGATAAATATGAAATCACTGTTTTAAATCAGTAAAGTGGCGTTAAGGGTGACAGAATTCCAAGTTTGAACCTTGAGCATCACAGGCATAAATATTCTACCACTCTGCGGATGCTTTTTATTCAATTTTATCAGAAGTCCTGCATATTTCAAACACAATGTCTATTTCAGAGATCTGATCCAATGCATATGCATGTTGTTATTTTTCATCTTTAATTCTAGTTTCTCTTCATTACCTAGAAATGTTTCATAAATGCAAATTACCCAAAGAATGAATTTTTTCTTAATTTAGGATGAAGTTCTTATCCACTTTACAAAAGAGTAGACAACACTTTTCGTAACTAGAATAACAATTTAAATGTCACGTCCTGGATATCAGTCTCATCCCACCGAACCAATAAATAGTTCTTTAAATTGCTGACTTCCAGTTCATCAATTTTAGTCTTACTTTTTTACTTCTCTTTCTCTGGCAGTATTTCTTAGATTATTCAGTGGGGTCCCTGAGAGCAATATTATCACACACATGGAGAATGATAAATTTGCATTCTATGTCTTGAATCCTAGCGACATCATTAAATGGGTTCTTTGTTACAAGTTATAGATATGATTAACTAATTATGCTCTGAAGTGGGTTTCACCTGCATGAGTATACAGATCTGTATAAGAAGGAGAGTATCTATTATGCATTCATGCATTCGATCTCTAAGGCCACTAGAGGAAAATGTACTTTATTAAAACTACTAATAAGTTAAATGAAATAATTCAAAATGAGAAAAATATGAAATGTTTATATTTTAAAGTTAAATGTGATATATGCAAAGGTTTACAGCAGCTTTATTTAGACCCACCAGAAGCTAGAAACAACCCAGAGGTTTTGCAACTAGTCAAAAACTAGTCGATGAAGGAACAAACTATGGTTACACTACATAATAGAATAGTTGGTACACACAACGTGAATAACTCTAAAATACAATATGCTAAGTTAAAGAAGAAAACCCGAAAAGACTACATGCTGCATGATTCCATTTATATACTACATTTAGCAAAGGCAAGACATAGGTATAGAAAACATATCAATGGTTGCTAGAGAATGAGAGGTAGAGTATTTGAGCATAAAGGGGCAGGAGAATTTTTGAAAGGTGCTAGCACTGCTCTACGTTTAGGGTGCCTGGATAGTTGGTTAAGCCCCTGACTTTTGATTTCAGCTCAGGTCATGGTCTCAAGGTTTGTGAGATCAAGCCCTGCCTTGAGCTCTGCACTGGCAGTGGGGAGCCTGCTTGAGATTCTCTCTCTGCCCCTCTCCCGCACACTCTCTCTCTTTCTCTCTCAATAAATAACTAAATAAATCTTAAAAAAAAAAAAAAAAGCTGTTCCATGTCTACATAGTTGTGCTGGTTGCCCAGCCGTGCATTTGTCAAAGCTCATAGAATTGTATGTTGGAGAGGGTGTGTTTTGATTTGTGTGAGGTATACTTCTATAAATCTCACTAAAAAAAATGAAAAACCTTTATTTTATAATCACGCATGATGCTCTAAGAAGGTTACAATATCACATCTGTAGTTTTGTACCAAAAATGTATTACCTCAATCTAGTCATGAGAAGACAAAATGACAGATGGGGAGGGGGCATTCCACAAAACAACTGGGCAGTGAGCCTCAAAACTATGAAAGCCATGAGAGTCAGAGAAACGCTCAAGAATTTTTACAGACTTGAAGAGACTAAGGAGATCTGACAATGAAATGAAATTTCAAGTTCTGGCTGCTGGACAAGAAAATGTATTAGTAGGACAACTGGCAAATTTGAAGGTCTGTAAGTAGTTAATAATATCGTATTCATGTTCCACAGCAGGCTCCAGACTCTGAGCTGTCAGTACAGAGACCTATGAGGGGCTCGAACCCATGAACTGTGAGATCATGACCTGAGCTGAAGTCATGCTCAACCGACTGAGCCACCCAACAGGTGCCCCTTTTTTTAAATAACAAAGTTTAAAAATATAAATGGCCTAGAATTTCACTCTCTTCGTCGAATGTATTAGATGGTGGTAGCCTTCCCATTAGTAACAACAGGTTTGTATAAAACTTTACAAGTTTTTAAATGACATTTTAAAAACATCATAGAGCTGTGGAATCAAAAAGCACTAGATGACCTTAGATACCAAGCAAGGAAAATACTTCCCTACATAATCACTGCGGGCCCTCTTATTTCCTATCCAAATCTGCCATGCCTAGGCATGAACTGAGCATCAAGCTTTTTGCTGACAGAGAAATATTCTAAAAAGAAGACAAAGCAACTGAGATTTTGATGGTTATTTGGGTTGAAATATAGAGGATGCTCAAATAAATTGAGGACATTTGCGACTCTGAAGTGTCACAGGAGACTGGGAGTATAAACCTACTAGGTAGAGTCAAATCTCCCACAGTCTTGAGGCATGACCATTTTCAGGATTCTAGGTGTCTGTTGTTATAACCATCCTCTAGATATTTCCAGAGATCCTATACTTTTTCTTTTTCTTTTTTTTAAGTTTATTTAATTATTTTGAGAGAGAGAGAGCACAGGGGAGGGGCAGAAATAGAAGGAGAGAGAATCCCAAGCAGGATGCAGGGCTTGAACTCACGAACTGTGAGATCACAACCTGACCTGAAATTAGAGTTGGAGGCTTAACTGACTGAGCCACCCAGGAGCCCCTTTCTTTATAGGCCACAGATCTCTCTAAAAGTAAGAAATATTACAAGTATTATGGGCAAAATAAGTAAGTCCTCTAGAGATGGTCTGAACATGCAACTGACACAAAGTCATACCAGAGGGGATTGCAACAAATCCGTGAGCATTCTTTTCCTCAAGATATTTGTCACATTTTGAGTCCATATGTATGACTGGCTTAAAAACTAACTTAAAATATCCAAAGACCACAACTTCCATGGCGGAAGAGGAAGGGACTACTGGTTTTTCTAAGAAGCCCATGTGGGCCATACCCAAACTGGAAAAGTAAAAGCAGAAGGAAATTTCTCACGGATTTACAGTTCTAAGAAGACAAAGTCTTGCTAGAAGGAAAGATGAGGCAAATAGAGACAGATGTCACTTGAGTCTAAGTAAAACTGCCACCTTGCCCTGACTCAGCTCAATTATAATAACACTTATATAATCACAATATTATCATATCTGCCAACAGAGGAAAGTGTGAACTATACCTAGGGAAAAATAACACTGATTGTTGTCTCTATAATTCCTTAAACAATGTATATGGCATGGAATTTAAAAACCTCTATGGATACTATATATACTATTTATTCATTTACTTACTTTTTAAGTTTAGTTGACACACAATGATACATTGGTTTCAAGCGTATGACTTAGTTATTTGGCAAGTTTATACATTATGCTGTGTTCACCATGGTGTAACTACCATCTGTCCAATTACATTGTCATTATAATATCGTTAACTATATTCCTTATGTTGTGCCTTTTATTCCCGAGATTTACTCATTCCATAACTGGAAGCCTGTGGAATAGGACTTTAAAAATAACTATGATTATTAATTTAAAGTAAATAGAGGAAGAGGTAGGTGAAAATAATAGGAAAAAATGAGAATAAACAAAAAGTAAGTCTCTCTAAAACAGTATAAAATTGGCAATCTGAAACTATAAACAGTACATGAAATTAAAAACAGCAGACTAGACATGGCAGAAAACAGAATAAGTGACATTGGATTCCAGTTAAGAGAAGATATAAAGACTGAAAATAGAGAAAACTAAAAAATTATAAGACAGAATGTAGCCTAAGAGATTTATACAATATAGTCAAAAAGTCTAATATGTGTATAACTGGAGTCCCGGAAGGAAAACCAAGACAGAATGGTAGAGAAGCAATATTGAATACATAATGGGCAATAATTTCCCACAGCTGATTAAAGATATCAATGACCAGATTGAAAATCTTTATGAATCAAAAGAACGCAACAATGAGGTTCATCATAGCAAACCACTTAATACCAAAGACACAGAGAAAATTCTACTTACAACTTTCATCTTCAAGAAAGTAACAATCTCACACATACACATTTTCAAGTGTGTATAAGGCACAGACCAAAATGGATGACACGTTGGGGAATAAAGCAAGACTCAATGAATTTCAAACAATTGAAGTCTCTGATTTACAATGGAATTAATCTACAAGTAAAGAACAGAGGGGCACATGGGTAGCTCAGTTGGTTGAGCATCCAACTCTTCATTTCATCTCAGGTTATGATCCCAGGGTCATGAGATTGAGCCCTTAACAGGGCCCACTCAAGATTCTGTTTCTCGGGGTACCGGGGTGGCTCAGTTGGTTAAGAGTCCAACTTCAGCTCAGGTCATGATCTTGCAGTTTGTGGGTTTGAGCCCCCTTTTGGGCTTTGTGCTGACAGCTCAGAGCCTGGAACCTGCTTTGGATTCTGTGTCTCCCTCTCTCTCTGCCCCTCCTCTGCTTGCTCTCTCTCTCTCTCTCTCTCTCTCAAAAATAAATAATAGAAACAATAAAAAATTTTTAAAAAGATTCTTTCTCTCCCTCTGAACCTCTTCCCTGCTCACACTCTCTCTAAAATAAAAAAAAAAAGAATAATAATGATAATAGAAAAGCAATGGGAAAATCCCTAAACATTTATAAGTTAAATAAGATACTTCTAAATAATTATGGGTCAAAAGAATAATCTCAGAAGATATAAGAAATATTTTAATTTCATAATAATAAAATGATAGCAAAGGAAACATCGCAAAATGTGTCTAAAGGACTCAAAATAAATGAATATAGTATAAAGAGGAAATATTGAAAATTAGTGATATAAGCTTCCATTTCAAGAAGCACAGTAAAAGAACAGCAAATTCAACTCAAAGAAATTAAAAACAAGGAAATAATATAGAGAACAGCAGAACAAATCAATAAAAATAAAAACAAACTTACATTAAAGAAAATCAATAAGGATAAGGCATATACTCAATACGAAAAAATGGAAAAAGACGAGCTGGAACTCCACAGAAAAAGATATCTAAATAGCCTATAAATATGAACAGTTCCTCAACTTCTTTAGTCAAGAGTGAAATAATTCAATTAAAACCATAGTGAACCCCAATTAAAACTACAGAATGACCAGAATGACTAAAATTAAAAATGCAGACAAGAGCACATAACTCTGAGGATGTGGACTACAGAAATTCTCTCACACTGCTTCGGGAAATTACCAGTACCTACTAAGGCTAAATATGTGTATGCCCAATGATCTAGAAAATGCCACTCCAAGTTAAGTATTTACATTCCTCTACAAAGACATGTACAGATGTTCATTACAGCACTCTGTAGCATAGCCAAAAACTAGAAAGTAGCCAAAAAAATCCATCAAAAATAGTAGGCATAAATACATTATGCCACATTCGCACAACCGGATGCCCCAGAGCAATGAGAACGAATGAAGACCATTACACGGAAGAGATGGACGAACCTCACAAGCATGCATATTGTTCAAGAGGAGCCCGACATAAGGGAGTACTTATTACCAGGCTGCATTTACATGAATTGCAAAATCTAGCAAAACTAAAGACTGTATATTTACAAGTTCGTATACGGGAACTAAAATTTTAAAGAAACTGAGGAGAAATATTGCAAAATCCAAGACTGTCCAAGGAAAGAGACTCAGGTGCTCACACTACTTACTCTTCAACAAGTATGGTGTGGCATTTTTAAAAATGCTAACTGAACGATCTCTTATAATAGGCATACTTTATACATTTTCAAATTAAAAATGATATCTTAGTGATATATGAAAGAAAAGTGTAAATACTTTTTAAAGTTACTCCAGTCTGAATCAGAGAGCAGACATCAGTCTATACTTCCAAGCTCATTGATATAAAACAATATCACCATAAAACTTGTTACCAAGGTTACTCTTTAGAGGACTGTATTGAAGTTTTCACCAGAAGCGAATATGGATTTTCTATATTAAATAGAACTTTCCAAAACTGTAATACCTGGAAAATTAGATGGGAATTAGCAAGTTGCAGTGTTGCAAACTGTAAGAACTTACAATTTCCTGGTTAACAGAGTTTGAGGCATAGAATGGTAAGAGATGAAATTCAACAAGTAAAGAAAAGATTGATTATGGAGAACAAGAACCTTGTCCCATCTCAGGAACTAATACTTTATCTGCCATGTGCTGGGAAATCACTGAATCCTTTTTAAAAAATTTATTTATTTTGAGAGAGAGACAGAGAGAGCGTGATTGGGGAGGGGCAGAGAGAAAGGGAGAGAGAGAATTCCAGGCAAGCCCCGCGCTGTCAGCGGGATCATGACCTGAGCTGAAATCAAGAGTCGGACACTTAGCTGACAGAGCCACCCAGGCGCCCATCACTGAATCCTTTTCAACAGAGAACACCCATGGTTGGATGTGCACTTTAGGTAAATTAATCTGGTGGCAATGTGGAAGCCTAAATATGAAATGCTAAATAGCAACAGATTTTCTCATTCTAAAAGAGGCTACAAAAACTAGAGTGATAATTTCTTCTTATATTTTTTGAATCTCTGTGTAGTTTAACTTTCAAAGACTCACTAGTGCCAACAGAATAACATTCAAAAGAAGATCATTGCCAACATAAAGTCCTTCATTCTCTTTACCAGGATTATTTGCTGGTGCAGTTTCTCAACTCAGAGTTTAAGGACCTCAAGACTCTTGTTCTTGTCCAAGAGAAGTCAATTTTCTTGTCTAGTGAAATTTCTCTCCTCTGCCTTTCCCTCCATTAGCTATTTCTTTCTTTGTGTGAGTTAATCTCTTCTTCGCCTTCAGTCCCTGAAAACTATGTTTAAACCTCTATTATGCACTTACTTTATTCTATCCTACATTGTACTCAGTTGCTTACACTCTAGTCTTTCTCATGAGATTTTGGCATTACTCTATGAAACACTGTCACCACTCTCTGCTACCTTATACATTATGATTGTTCAATAATTTTGTAATGAACAAACCTCTATATGTTAGCCTGGGAAATAAGGGTTTTCTTCTCTCAAGGGAATGTTTTTAAAAATAGCTAAAATGGGTTATATTTATAATATACACTGGGCACATATCAGACATTCTTTCAGACCATACAAGCTAAAGAAAGGCAATACTGCCCCCCAAGGAGGCAAACTTTGGTCTGGAGGGAGTTGGGAAACAAACAAACAAACAAAAAAATTAAATATTATATAATTTTTAAGCCTCCAAAGGGCCAGAACACACTATGGTATTAAAACTTTCACAGGCTAGAAATGATAATGAAAAAATACCTTAAAAGACTGTATATGGAGTGCAATTATTTAAAGGTTGAGAAATATTTTCCTAAGGACATAGTAGAGAACAGACAGGTAATATGCCTACTCCACTGGAGGTCATGTTGTAGAAAGAAAATACAGACCAAGAGACGAGTATGGAAGCAATATGTGAGATGGTGAACAATGTCCTAATTAAATCAGGGTGAATAAACGGGGTTTTGAGATAGATGAACAGAGAGGTTGCTTTAAATTGGAAGGTTAAGATTGGCCTCTCTGATGACAGAAACTTTAAAATGAGTTGTATCTAAATTTATAAAGAGCCGAACATTCTAAAGTGTAGGGGAAGGGAATTCAAGACAGAGAAAACAGTACAAAGGCCGTAAGTTAAAGATTGGCTTGTTATATTTGAGGGGCAGAAAACTCGTGCTTATGAGGCAATAGTGGGCATGGGAGTAAAGTCAAAAGGTGGTTCTTTTTAACTTGGGGAGATAACAGCATCCACTTACACTAATGGGACTTAAGTCTCACTGCAGATTTAATACTGGGAGGAAGGAGAAACACTGGGCTGCTATCCTTGGATGCAATAGGGGAGGAGGACTCAGTGCACAATGTGAGGATTGATTTGAAACCAGCTCATGAATATTTTCACTTATGGTACAGTAGGCAGGAAGGTTTGTGCAAATGCTAATAGGTAGGTGTTCTCTTCTGAGTGCTTGTATGTTCTGAGTAAAGTAGAAAACAAGATCATTGGCTGGGTGTGCAGACTGGGGAGGAGGTGTTGTAAATGACATGGGATGGGTGGTTGTAATATAGTCTTCTAGGAAAAGGAGTCTATGACCTAGAGAATATGGAGCAATTGCCTGGGACTTAAACCATTCGAGGTCTATAGTGATGAATTTAAAATGAGAATGTGCATGGTGTTCGCGTCATTGTCACCAGTCACATTCAGTCGCACGGATGCAAATGCATGATGGACAGATATTTGCTTTTAACGACGGTTGTGGTTTTCACGAGCAAGTCCAATGAAAGGAGAGAAGGACAAGGATATAAAGCATAAATGCAACGGAATGACTCTAATAATGCTCGACTTAATGAGGACTTAAGTCAGACAGGAAGACAAAGTAGGTACCGAAGAAGTGAAAAAGAGTGAAAGGTAATGAGATCGATGAATGGCCCCTTTGGGTTAAAGGACTGTAGCACTTGAGAGACTGGGGAGAAATATGCCAGAAAAAAAAAAAGCGGGGGAGAGGAGCTGTTCAGAGAATGGTATGAGTGGAACTGAGATTCTAAAGCAGTTGCGGTTACTGGTAAAGACAAGGTCTATGCAAGAATTCAGGGAATGGGAGTGAATGGTTGAGGCAGGGTGGAAGAGGGCACAGTAATTGGAAGGGAGGAGTTCAAGGAATTGATTTATAGCATTTTTGTCTCTAATTCACCCTCCATATATTTATTGAGGTCATTGGAAATGAAGATAAATCATGTTGAGATGGTGAGCCATTAAAAAAAAAGAAATCGCTTTTATACCTATTCTGTTAAAGATGAAAGCATATCACAGGAAAGAGTGTATTTTGACTATGGTTGGGCTGTTATAAATTCAGAGTAGGGAGTGGGAAGATGGAAGGAATGTCAACGGGCACTACTGATGTAGTGATATAGACTGTTCAGCTGCCCGATCAGAGTGTGTGTATCAATATGCAAGGAAAGGAAAGTCCCATGAGGGCAAAACAAAGGGAGCATGGGTAAAATTATTGAACGCTAAACTGACTTTTTCAAAAATACTTTTAAATATAAGCAATTGGCTTCAGCTCTTCTGATTGTTCTTCATGTTTGATATGCATTATTCAATGAGTAGTTAAAACCTACTTTAAAAAATCATATTATGAAGTATTCATTCCAATTGCAGCCAAGCCTAATCTCATTTCTTATAAATGTTTAATGTTTTCTACAAATTTAAAAGAAAGATAGTTACATTGTAGTCTCCGGATCTATTGGTTTTAGCAGCAATATATCCATATGCATGTATATAGAGAGAGACATACATACCTCTCATTGAACACATAGGAAAATTTTATTATGATGTTTAATAAAAATATTATAGCTACTCCTAATTTTAATATATAATGCTTTTTCCCATTATTCCCAAATGAAGAACAACATAATTCAATAAACACACGCAATGCTCATACACACTTACTGAAAGAGGCCTTTTATCATGCCATTTGCTTTATCATAACTAATAATTTTTAGATACACATATGGTGTTATTAAAAATTAAGTAATGAGGGGCATCTGGGTGGCTCAGTCGGTTGACTGTCTGACTTCAGCTCAGGTCATGATCTCACAGTTCGTGGGTTCAAGCCCCGCATCAGACTCTGTGCTGACAGCTCAGAGCCTGGAGCCTGCTTCAGATTCTATGTCTCCTTCTCTCTCTGCCCCTCCCCTGCTCATGCTCTGTCTCTCTCTCTGTCAAAAATAAATAAACATTAAAAAACTTTAAAAAAAATTAAATAATGAAAAAATATGAACTTACATTTGTATGACTTACACAACTGGTAATAGATCACATTAAATGTAAAGATTTTAATCCCAATGGCTTTCAGTTGTCTCTCTAACAAGATACTTACCATAATTTAATTTTCAGTGTTTATATAATATTTACTGAAATTGTTTGAACATGTTTATTTGTGATGGCATAATGTTTACCCATGAATATGTGAACAAATGGAAAAGCAAGCCTCATGCATCTCATTAAAAAGCAAATATCCAGTAACACTTTTACTTAATTTGTATTTATTAAAGTTTTTGATATATATTTTTATCATTTCCATTCATGGCTTACTACTTTTACCAATTCAGAAGAAAAAAAATTAATGGAGAGCATTATGATTGCAGAGAAATTTAGAAATATAGATGTATGTTTGTGTTGTATAGGAATACGAAAAAATGATCAATAAAAGACTTTCCAGCACAAACTTTTATTACACTGGGTAACATTCTTTAACATAAGTGAAGTGAAAGCAAGATCGCCAACAGGAAAAAAAATTTTTTATTTTCCAATGGCTGAAGAAGAACTTGGTCAAGTACTTTAAAAATAAGTAATGGTTTACTTCAAAACACCACGGTGTTTAGATTTCATTGCATGCATTGAAAAAAAGTTATGTAAATGGATTATTTTTTAAATAATAATATTTCCAATTGGATGGAGACTATATCTTTTGCAACTTTAAACTTAAAAGCCTAATAAAAATTGTTTTGATATTAACTTGAAAATCTGTAGGGAATACCTATTTGATCAAAATTATTGTAATGGGTACATGAATATTTGAAGGCGATTGCTGTTAGGAAATTCACACCTGACCTCTGGCTATAGTCCTGATCATTTTGTTCATATCGTGTTCCCTTCTTTAACCAATCCATTGATACATTGACAAGCCTGACTTCTTGGTCAGTCCTTATAGACTCTTGTTCCTCTCTTCACTGATCCTCAGATTTCAATGATTTCTCTGATAGCTCTTCAACTTTGTTTCCAAGTAACCCCTCTGGTCTGTGAAAGGGCTTCTTATTTTGTCCTTATAGTTTCAGATAGAAAAGATTTTCTAGAAAATCTCTATAGGAATAACATATAACTTCACCTCAGTCTTTTCCTGCTTTATTTTTCAACATATGTTTCTTTTTTCCTACAAGACAGAGAAAAGAAGAAAACCGATGTATTAAATATCCCTATACTGAGGCTTACCTCCAAGCTCTCTGTGTTTTAAAATCCTATCCTGTCTAATTATTGCCTGGTTAGTCACACTAAGACACAACCTATATTTTGCACGTTTTATCTCTAAGTAGATTCAAGTGAATATGATTACATGGTTACAAATTATATACATGCAAACCTAAAACTTGCATTTGGAACTCCTCTTGATTTACAAATTCTAATCTGCCTAGAACATGCAACATGTTTTATCTTGATCTGATAGAGTCAGCTTAGGCTGCTCCTAATTTAGTATTTGTTCTCTTGGGTAAAATAGGCAGGCATTTTGTTGAAGTATTGCTATAGCATAGGTGGCTATTTGTTCTCCAATAGGCATTTTCCCCTTTTTCCATGGTCTGGACTTATTAGTAGCTGGACTTCTTAATATCCCAGTAAAAAATGACAATTCCCAGGAATGACATCAGCAAGAATGGCAGAGCAAAAAACCTAAAAAATTCTCTCCACCATAAAATCTATGAAAACATTGGTAAAATCTTTCCAAATAAACCTTTGTAGAACTCTGGAAATTAACTTGAAGCATACAACAGTCAAGAAAACATTTGTCCAAGAAGAAAAAAGGCTGAACCTTGGTAAGAATAGTATTATGGCATTTTAATTCGCCCAACTCCCATACATCCTTCCCAGCTCTGTGGTATCCTTCAAAACCAACAGCTTTACAGTTACATTTAAACCAGTAACCTAGAAGCCACTGGAGGATGACTGGGGTTGGAGCTCTTCCAAAGCCCCAATCTTAAATAACTGTCTGTTTTCTCTGTCTGGAAAATCCCACTCACAGGCTTGATTTTTGTTTTGTTTTGTTTTTTACCTGATTCAGAGTTTGTTCAGTGTGGCAGTTTCTCTTTTTTTTCTTTTAACTTTTTCTAATGTTTATTTGTTTTGGAGAGAGAGACTCAGAGCCTGAGCGGGAGAAGGACAGAGAAAGAGGGAGACACAGAATCCAAAGCAGGCTCCAGGCTCCGAGCTGTCAGCACAGAGCCCGATGCAGGGCTCAAACTCACAAGCCATGAGATCATGACCTGAGCCAAAGTTGGACGCTTAACCAGCTGAGCCACCCAGGCGCCCCACGGCAGGTCCTTCCATGGGGAATTTGTTGCAAAAAATCAGTGACGATTGTTTAACACTGCAGCTTCCTGGGGCAGCAGCAACAGTGAGAACAAATGACAAGCTTACCAACATAGTTGAGGTAAATGAGATGTCCGTAGGATAGTCTGAGAAGCTCTGACATATTCCTGGAAAATCTAGAAGGCCACACACATGAAAGGTTGTGTACATGTTCCTGGCTCTGGGGAAGACCCGAGAATTCGCTAAAGGCTCACCCTTGACTGACCTCAAGCCTCCACACAAGCAGAAATTAAAGAACAAGGCAGGTTTTAAACACACACAAGCCCCTCCGCAGAAACTGAGAGACTTAACGGTTACGGCCATTTAAGGAAATCTCTATCAGATCATTGGCTGACCAATAACCTACATAAACCGAGATTTCAGTGGTCACAAAATGACAAAGAAAATAAACTATATGGAATGAATCTAGAAGAGTCACTAAACAAACAACAGCAAGAACAAGCATAATAACCACCACAACAAACAGCAACAACAAACCATGGGAAAAATAGAAATCTGGCTTCCAGTGATGCCAAATTTATTATTCAAAATGTCCAGGTTTCAACCAAAATTTATGAGATATTAAAAGAAACATGGAAATACGGCCTGGGCACCAGAAAAAAAAAATTAGCTAATAGAAATGGTCCCTGAAAATGGCCAGACGTTAAATTTTGAAAAAAAGCTTTAAACAAAGACTTGAAATAGTTTATTTTAAATGTGTTCAATTAATTTAAAAAGGTATCTAAAGAACTAAAGGCAAGTATTAGAAAGATGGCTCAGCAAATAGAAAATATCAGAAAAGAGAAAGAAACAAATAGAAATTCTAGACTCGAAAGAGGCAGCAACTGCAAGAAAAAATTCAGACTGGTTCAACTGCAGATTTGAGCTGGTAAAAGAATCCGTGAACTTGAAGATAGGTCAATTGAGATTATCCAACCTGAGGAACAGACTGCTTTTGCAAAGGCAAATATATCTATATCATCTATATATCTACCTATATCTATATCTATATCTACATCTAAATCTATATATCTATAATGGAATATTATTTAGCCATTAAAAATAATTAAATCTTGCCATTTGACAAACAAATGGACGATTTGGCAAACAAACCTTGAGGGCATCATACTAAGTGAAGTAAGTCAGACAAAAACAAACACCATATGATCTCTCTTACATGTAGAACCTAAAAAAAATGCTTATAGATACAGAGAACAGATTGGTGGTTTTCAAAGGTGGGGGTGGGGTGAGGTTGAAATAGATAAAGGGGAGTATGAAATCCATCAGTCATGAGGATATAGTGTACGACATTGTGACTATAGTTAATGACACTGTATTGCATATTTGAAACTTGCTAAGAGAGTAGATCTTAAGAGTTCTCATTTCAAGAAAAAATTTTTGTAACTATGTATGCAACATGCTAACAGGTCTTATTGGGGTAATCATTTCATAATAGATACAATATCAAATCATACATCTGAAACTAATATGCTAGATAAAATATACCTCAATCAAAAAAAATATTTCTGAGTTCCCCTTCTTTGTGATTACTATGTAAACCCAGGGGATCACAGAAGAAGCTTAACATTTGTTTTTTCCTTCTAGTGACAGCAACTGAGAAGGAAGAAAAATCTACTTAAATAGGTGGCAGGTGAGAAGCACGAGGTTGAATGCTGTGTTCATTTTTCCACTGGTTCCTTTCTATTGTAGCTTATGTTCTTACCCCATCTAAAGTTTGCTTCTGAAATTCTGTAACCCCTGGCTCTATAGTTGTACATATTGAATAGTCTACAAGCACTAAATTGGACACATTCTCCAATGCTTCCTGAAGTTGGGAATAACACATTCCTCCTTCCTACCCTTAGCCAGAAATCCACTTACAGTCTCTATGGGAAGCCTTTATGGTTTTACTGCGTAGCCTTTGGGGAGCTGATGAGCCCATCCATGCCTCATGTAACTTTCGGTATTTTTCCCTAAGGTCAGAAGAAACCGAAATTCCCAAATAACAATTGAAAATGAAAATAATCCACATCTTTTCCCGATTCTCAATGCTACGTTGCCATATTTTTTTCCACTATATTGCCAAGACTTAAGAATTCCAAATGTATTTCTCAGTTCTGCCAGTTAGCACAATAGAGATGAGAAGGGAATATGGCACCTACTTTTATTATGGATTATACTGGGGGCTTCCCTTCATTGGAAAATGTCCCTCATTTACATAAATATAAGAAATACAAAGAAAAGGGGGCACCTGGGTGGCTCAGTTGGTTAAGCATCCCACTTTGGCGCAGATCATGATCTCACTGTTCATGAGTTCAAGCCCTGCATCGGGCTCTGTGCTGACAGCTCAGAGCCTGGAGCCTGCTTCAGATTCTGTGTCTCCCTCTCTCTCTGCCCCTCACCTGCTCCTGCTCCTGCTCCTGCTCCTGCTCCTGCTCCTGCTCCTGCTCCTGCTCATGCTCTGTCTCTCTCTCTCTCTCTCTCTCTCTCTTTCTCTCTCAAAAATAAACATTAAAAAAAGAAAGAGATACAAAGAAAAGGACATTAAGAAAGAAGAAAAGGACTTTTGCTAATAGCTTGAGGGTAGAAAGAGACATCCTCGATCTACCAACTCGAATTTCATCACTCTTAGGAAGATCCCCAATCCGACTCCTCACTGGTAATACTTGTGTCTTTGTCCTATGTGATCTGGGTGGGAAATGGTCCCAAGGGAGGAAAAGTGGGATCTAGAAATTGATGTTTCAAGCAAACATTTTATAGACCACCCAATTTTACTGCCAAAGGATGAAAGAGTGGTAAAAATCAAGTTTATATATCCTTTTAAATGTTCAAAATATTTTCCCAAGTGATTACTGTCAAGTTTCAATGTTATCCGTATTTATCTTCTCTTGGAACTTCTCGTTTCAATAGTCTAAGGAAACATGTATATGCTTTTCCTTCACGTCCTTTGTTTAAATCCATCCTCGGTAGGAGTTTGATGTTCTCAGTGTGCAATAATAAACAAGAAATAAGAAATCTGTACTATGTGTGCTAACAGAACTTATTCATAGATGTTCAAAACTGTGGCAAACAATTTCCTGCAGATTAGCTCTCTGAGGTAACTAAACCATCTCCCACATCTCTGAAGGATGGGTATTTAGAGAAATTCATGCTCAGTTTCACATGCCAACCGTAAAAGCAAGTAAAAATCTTAAAGCCATTGTCAAAGTAAGAAGTTAATAAATAAATCCCAAGGCACTCTAAAAAATACAACTCGCTTTCTTCAGGCTACTTTGAGAGAAGGGAACATTAATAAAGGAAATAAGTCTTACGTTGACACCTAAAACAAAAACAAGAATCTTCGGGACAGAGCAGGAAAAGAAGAGAAAGAATGCGGCCCTGGAGTATGACCCACAGTTAAGGGGGAAGTAGAAGGACAAATGGACTTGGGGAAACAAAACACCTCAGGATATAATACCAGATAATTTATACCACTTAGCTTTTGCACATCAATTTCATGGATTCAACTTCAATTCAAATGCAACTGTATTCTCATGAATCCAAAATATATTTTTGCCAACCCAGTTCTCTCTAAAAGGCTCCCAAGGGATATATCCAAGTGCTTACTGCAAATCTGATTGCAAGTCTCACAGTAATCTCAAATTCAGCATGTCAACACTGATATCCTTTACCTGCTTCCTTCCCAAGTCTCTCTCCCTGCCCCCAAAAAAGTGCTACCATGTTGTCATTTGTTTGATTTAGATCCTGATCATTTGTTTCTTGTATTACAGTGGCAACCACCTAAGTGCTCTCCTTGACTCCTAATGTATTTCCCTTAATCCATTGGGTCTTGACATTTATTGGAAACCTAGGGCTTTTTCTCCAATGAGAATAAAGGACACTTTTTCTACAGTACGAAGATAGACGTGTACGCAGGACATTTCACATACAATTTTAAATAATCATATATCCATGAATTCCATCCTTCATCCTCCTGGCAGTTCTCACACCCAGGTTAATAGTTTCTACTATAAACTTCTGCCAGAAGGATCACAAAGAAGTAAATCTGTAGCGACACTATTCCACATGATAAAATTCAAAATTTGGGGCATGGCATGGAAGTCTTGTCATAATGGTAACACTTTCCATACTTCACCTCTAACTTGCTGCGTATCCTCTTTCCTATTCTGGACTACGTGAAGTTAAGTTGTTCTTGCTGCCAGAAATGACCTCTGCTTTTATCACCTGGACACCTTTCCGTGTTAAAGACAGCTTAGACATCACATTCTCCAATTAAATCTTACCGGATTTTCTGCTTTCACCTCCATCATCTTCCTGGATTTGTTGTCACTCCTATAAGGACCTCTGTTCCAGAGTTAACCTGCAGATTTTCATAGAGACCTCCCAGATCTATAAATGATTAACTGGAATCTTCCTGCGTTCACTTGGCTTGGGAGGGGGAGGGGAATTACTGTGAGGATGCTAAACATCCCTTTTCTTTTTGCCCTCCTTTCGCCTTTCCAAAGGGAGCAAAGCAAAGAGAAAGTTTCCGACCATCCTAACCACAAACACTGCCTTCCCCATAAAATCAATGGATGACTCACTGTGTTCCCTCTCTTCTCCAATTTGCTATTGAAAAATGGGGGAAAGGTGTCACAAGGACAGTTCTGCTGCCTCATACTAAGCCTTTCGAGAGATATCTCCTCCAATTCTCAGTAGCAGCCTGTAGCTTGGTGGCTGCCAAGGGCTTTTGTGTATTCAGTGATCCTTCTCCTTTGACCTCAAAAGCCTCTCTTCTTGTTTCCTGTGTCTCATTAAGTCCCTTGTTAATGCAGAGGTTTTTCCTTCTTCCTACAACCTATCTCTCTATAAGGCTCACATCTAACTCACGAGGCTGGATGGCGAACACACACTAGGCCACCTCACTCTACAGCGGCAACACGCTAAATTCAAACCCAGGTTCCTGCTATAGAGAGCTGTTAGAATATTTGCATACTGCAATGGAATTACCTGCTTCACGGAGTATGAGCTGATGAAGACTAACGACTTCCTGTATTAACTCAATATCCTAACGTACGCAGCACATGTTTGGCACATAGGGATTAGAGTAGTGGTTAGAAGCTCATCATTGGAAAAATTAAATAAGATGATTGTAAAACCAGTATCCGGTATATTAAGCCAGTATATAGGAATGAGCATGCAGGAAATATTAGCTTGTTATTATGATTGACAATAATAGTGTGCTGATTGCCAAGGACAAACAGAAAAGAACAGTCTTAGAATATCTTTCATTTCTTACAATTATTATGTAACTCAGACAATATCCCCAGCATAATTTTTTCTGGCTCCAGTTTCCAGATTTGTTATGGTTTTCAAGTCTCCAGGTGTCCATGTGTCTTAAACAAAGACATTTCTGGTAGACATGCTTGTAAAATAGAAGTGTCTCACTGTGAATTACAAAAATGTAATAACCTACACCTTTTTACAGCTGGGCACAAGTTCCTGAGGCTATGGAGTATGCACTGCACAGAGATGAATAGAAATAAAGCCAACATTCTTAAAATTATATCACTAAAAACATTAACAGCCTCCGGCAAAGGAACACATGGAGATTTATAATGCATCTAAGAAATAGAGTGAATTGGAGACATTAAGAGTAATAATAATAAAAGTATGAGTACCACAGACCAACTCAGCAAATATTCATGTATCTGATGCAGGGGAACCACTTAGAAACTGATGAGACTACATAGCAGGATGTATTTGGGTGGAGTAAGAAATATTTTTGCAATTATTTTTATGATGGTGATATAGGACAAAATTATGATTTTTCAACCATGGTTTTTCCTTAGCAGTATAACCTTAAAAAAATTATGTACAAATTTACATAAAGCTCCGCTATATGACGGGTGAGCGTACAAGACTACTGTAGATTCTTTTTTGCTTATATTTCAACTTCCCAGTAACCCGTCCTCCGTGTATCTCCCAGATTAAATCGGATTACTTTCTTCCCCTACTCAGAACTGTCCAATAGGCTTGTTATACACATGAGAGTAAAAACTGGACGACTTACTGTGGCCTTCAGAGCCCCATGAGATCTGGTCTCTGCCAACCTTTTTAACTTCATCTCACTGCATCTACCCAGGATCTGCAAGCTATGGGCACTTTCACTTAGCTCTGCTATCATTGCCAGTTCCAAAATGGGTTCAGGATTTTGTATTGGTTCGGGGCGCCTGGGTGGCTCAGTCGGTTAAGCGGCCAACTTCGGCCCAGGTCATGATCTCGTGGTCCATGAGTTCGAGCCCCACGTCAGGCTCTCTGCTGACAGCTCAGAGCCTGGAGTCTGTTTCAGATTCTGTGTCTCCCTCTCTCTGACCCTCCCCTGTTCATGCTCTGTCTCTCCCTGTCTCAAAAATAAATAAAACGTTAAAAAAATTAAAAAAAAAGAAAAAAATAGGATCTTGTATTGGTTCTTTCCTCTTCCAGAAGCATCCTTCTACCTATTTTGTATGCATGTGGGGTATCCCTGCAAGTGCATTCTTTCCTAAATGTTACCTCCTCAGAGAAGCCTTTCTCAACCACCGAAATAAGGTAGTCACCAGTCATATTCAACACAGTACCCTATGTTAACTTATGGGACTTACCACTGGAGTCTTTTCATGTTTTTATTTGTTTGCATTATGTATTCCTCTACTAGAATGTGTATTTCATGAGAATAGGAACCTTATCTCATTTTTTCACTGGCCCTCCTCGCTTTGATCTTCTTACCTCTAAATTCTGCCAGATTCTTTCAAGCACTCTGAAGTACTTGATAGATGCACACCTCTTTCGAATTCTTCCACATTCTCAGAAAGAGGCCTCTTAGCCCTCTACGTTGAGAAATGCTAAGTTTATTTGTTGAGAGGAATTAGCTTCCACGTTAAGGCACAGCATCCCACAGCCATGTATGCCTATTCCGGCTCTTCTATATGAAAACAGTTTCTGTTATGTAAACACAAGTTTTCAACCCTCTCCGTAGACAAAGACTGTGATCACTGTCAGTAGTCTCATCTTCACACATTAAGGATAATGAGAAATTGATTTGCTCCCAGCAGATCAGCTTGTTCCTTTAGCTTTACTGAGATAGCAAGATGTAGAAGGAAACCAGATGGCTGTGACTAGGGCGAGGGATGGCTCTGGAAAATAAGGAAAAATCAATGCAAATTCTGTGAAAAATACCGAATATTTGCAGATGATTTTTTTTTTACTCCCGACTCATTACATAAATTTTCAAGACATACACGATAGCTCTGCTATTGGCATATTTTAAAAAACCATCCTAAACACATACTGGGACTTTATACTGAGAATAGTACAAGGTACTTTACTGACTACGATATATTTATATTTTTCAACATTCCTGTAATGTATAAGGGGAATTACAATCATGAAAACATAAATTTTTAGTCCCTGTTGGCCTTCTTTTTAGCCCCAGAACCTCAGGTAACTCATTGTCTCTTTACTTCATTTTTTTCATCTATAAAATAGATTAATAGCTCTGCTTTATGAATTCTGTCAGTTGTAGGTTAACCAAAATAAATATCTAGCTATAACCCAGGACTGGGCTTACAGCAGATGCTCAGAAAATACTGAAGGACACCTGCTGTTTAGATGAAGAAGTAGAGACATAAAACATTGAAGTCACAGTGTAATGATAGATTTTTCGATTTCTTCATTTCTAGTTCATGAGCACATCCATCTCAACTTTTTTATGTGACTGTTATGTTATTGGTGTCTTTACAACAATTGAGTCCCCATCCAACCTAAGGAATATAACACTAAACTATTTTTTGAACAAATTGTTTGTCTATATGCTGGATCCTGTAAACCGGGATCACTTTCGTTTCATTAATTATATTTGCCTTTGTATTCTTTCTATCAAAAAGAATTCTCTCCACGTGTATCCTTGATCCCATAAACACATGCCCTCTCCAGATCTACTGAGAGCTGAACCTTTTTGTCTTGCTTCTTTAAACCGTCCTTCTTTACTTGGTCCCTTCCATCATCATTCAAACACGCTACAAAATGTCCCTTCCTTAAGCAAATTTCACAAGCCCATATACCTTTGTAGTTATTTCCAAATCTCTCCACCCCTCTTCACGGAGAACTTTTTGAATCGGCTGCACACTGTGTTCTTTTCTCTTCCTTTTCCCACATCGAGCTTGTTTTTTGATGGTCTCTGATACGAATCCTGATCCCGCCATTATACTTAAACATCCCTGATTAGCTTCACCGATGACCTTCATCATGCTCTTCAGCAAGCCACTTACAAATCCTTTTCTGATCTCTTTTTTTTTAATGCTTATTTATTTATTGTGTGTGTGTGAGAGAGAGAGAGAGAACGTGCCTGTGGGTGCGTGAGTAGGAGAGGGACAAAAACAGAGGGAGACTGGCCAGTCTCCGCATGGCCAGTGCAAAGCCTGACTCAGGGCTCAAACTCACAAATCTTGAGATCATAACCTGAGCCCAAATCAAGAGTTGGACACTTAACTGACTGAGCCACCCAGGCGCCCCTCCCTTCTCGACTTCTTAGCAACATTTGACATGTTTGCCAATATTTTCCTGCCTTCTCTTGACTTCTTTGGTCATTCTCCCATTACTTCTCTGAATACCTCTGCTCAGTAACTCAAGTTAGCTTCCTTTCTTCTCTCTGATCTCCAAATGTAAGAAGTTTCATTGCCTTGTTCCAAGTCTGCTTGTCTCAGGTCTTCACTCTTGGCCTAACTGCACTTATCCACCTCCATGACTTTAATACTACTCATGCTGACTTTCAAATTAAGATCTCCAACAGTGACCTGTTTTCAGAGCTCTAACCTCATGTAATTAATTCACTGTGTTATACCTTCATTTAAATGACTTACGTGTATCTCAAACTTGACATATTTAGAAGTAAGCTTTTTTTTTTATTCTTTGTAAATTACCTCACTATCTAGGTTCATTTTTGATTCTTACACTTCCACAAATCTAACTATTGTGCTAAAAGAGTGTGACTTCATAGTGTGGCAGCAAAAAACTAAACTCTACTCTTTTCTCTCTGGTGCCTGATCAAATCTGGCATTTCTTCCACACCCTTTGGTTGACTTCTCAGGTGGATCACATGGCTATTTAGGCCACTTTTGCTTAATAAATCTCTCCTAATCACTTAATCTCATAAAAGTCTCACTTTAGCAACTGTACATCGAGTCTAATGAAATAGTCAAACTAGATATTTTATCGAGATTAAATTTCCCCTTCCTTCTCATCAGATTTTATTTCAGTTGGAAGCTGGAAGCTGCATTGGGAAGAGGCATATGGTAAGCTTTTCTCTTTTCCCTTTACACGTAGGTCTTCTGTCTCCCATCCCAGGCTGCCTTCTGGGTCTTTTGGGTTTAGAGGTTGAAATTATCTACTGGTAAGGGGCAGAAGAGATTGTTTTTGACTGGTACTCTCATCATACAGCTCTAATGCTTTCTGGAATTTCAGGTATACAAAAATCAGTGTTCTTAACAAAATCTTCAGATACAACACCGTTTTTTATGTGTGAGTATACCAATAGAAGCTTAAAAATTTTTGCAACATACATAGAAAAAAAGTTAAATATTACTCCCCAGAAATTGCCAATATCATCCCTATTCATGTACATAAAGGACAGAAAGCAAAGCATATGTTCTTGTTTACTTACTCAGTGTGCATTACTCTTGCATTCCATTCTAAAAGAAGCCAGCATTCAGAAACCCAACCATCGTCTAGACGAGTGACATTTTTTGTATTACTAGGAGCATAAGGTTTTCACAAACTCCAGAATACACTTGGAAAATTACTAACCCAGATATTTCCACCGTTGTTGGACATGTTATTTAAGTTGATAACGAAAGATATCAAGTATCATGATGACACCCCTGTTAAGTGGAAGCATTTGAGGGCCAGATAATAAACGGGGTCCTGGGACACCTGGCTGGCTCAGGCAGTAGAGCATGCAACTCTTGATCTCAGGGTTGAAAGCTTGAGCCCTATGTTGGGTGTAGGGATTACTTAAAATAAAAAAAAATCTTTTTAAAAAATAAAAAAATAAGTGGAATCCTGAGTCTACTCAGTCGGAAAAGCCACTCTACCTAGAATAACACCTTCATTAGGGCTTTGGCCTGTGTTTTAAGAACAATCACACTTGGGGTGGAGGGGGTGCCTGAGTGGCTCAGGCGGTGAAGCATCCAACCCTTGGTTTTGGCTCAGGTCATGATCTCACGGTTTCATGGGATCGAGCCCTGCGTCAGGGTCTGCAATGGCAGTGCGGAGCCTTCTTGGGATTCTCTCTCTCTCCCTCTCTCTCTGCCCCTCCCCCCACTTGCACTGTCTTTGTCTTTCTCAAAATAAATAAGTAAACTTAAAAACAATAAAATAAGGGGCACCTGGGTGGCTCCGTCGGTTGAGCGACCGACTTCGGCTCAGGTCATGATCTCACGGTTTGTGAGTTCAAGCCCCGCGTCGGGCTCTGTGCTGACAGCTCAGAGCCTGGAGCCTGCTTCTGATTCTGTGTCTCCCCCTCTCTCTGTCCCTCCCCCACTCACGCTCTGTCTCTCTCTGTCTCAGAAATAAACATTAAAAAAATTTTAAAAATAAAATAAAATAAAAAGAACTATCACTTTGGGGAAGGTCAAACTAAAACTTCTGAAAATAAATCACTATTCCCTCCACCTTAGCCAAGATATCACTATTAGTTTGTAACCTCATGAAGATCCTGGGTGTTATTTGAAACCAGTTCCCATGCAGAGGGCACGAAGAGACTCAAGAAAGATGCCAGTCATTCCAGACTGGTAAGTAGCGGTTTTAATAAGCAAGGGAATTTACCTGTGAGGATTGTCTTGGGCAGCTGCAAGATAAGTAGATCTCTACACTAGCCAGATGGTTTCAACACCACATCACTCACATCTCAACACTCACATCACTATCACTGCTGTCTTTGGTGCAGCTTTTGGGAATAAGTAAGTCAAGCAGAATGCACCTTCCAAGGACAGGAAAGGTGGTGAGGAACCTCCAGTTGCCAGGTCCAACTTGCTGGTCAACTAGTGGTCAAGTTCTCTCAGTGACCTCTCCCAATAACACATTCAAGGAAAGTTAGTGGAGATTAGCGTTACCCTTAAAGATCTAAAGTTTGCAAGGAGGAAGATCCCTTGCATATCTTCATTTAATCTGCCAGCCTGGCCCCTAAAGAAACCAAGCGGGTCCCTGAGAGTGATTGTAAGATTAACACAAGCTCAACCAAGAAGCAGCCTTGATTAAAGCTGCCAAATTGTGTGGTCTCAGGTAGGTCATGAGACTATCCTAATGAGAGATCTGATATAATATTCTGATATGAAGAGTATACTACAACAGATTACTTAGAATGGCAGACACATGGCATGTAGCTCCTGATTTGGTAAATGTGTCCTTTTCTATCCCCATCAGGAAAGAGAAACACTTTGCTTTATGAAACTGATAGCAATATTTATTTGCTTTATATATGTTAACTGTGTTGTCCTCTGTCATAACACAGTCTAAAGGGAATTTGGTGGTCTGGACAAGCCCAAAGAACATTGGGCTTGATGCACTGCATCAATGACATCTTGATAGAGAAGCAAAAGCATAATTGGAGGCCTTAATAAGACACATGTACTCCAAAGAGTGAGAAATAAACTCCATGAATATTCCAGAACCTGCCATTTGGTAAAGCTTTTGGGTGTCCAGTGGTCAGGGGCAATCCCAGAAAATATGTTCTGGGATTATGTTAATCACAAAGTAAAAGACATATTGTTGCACCTCGTATCTTTTATTGAATATCCCACCCTACCCACCCCCGCCCCCCCCCAAAAAAAAAGAAAGAAAAAGAGAAGCAAGACCAATAATGCTAAATCTGTTTGGGTTTCATGGGTTTTGGAAGTTACACGTTCTATGATAGGAATATGGGCTTATTCCAGCCCATATACCAGGAGCATGAAAGACTATTAGCTTTGAGTGGGACCTAGAACAAGAAATGGCCCAGAAGCAGGTCCAAGCTGTGATACAAGCTGTCTGTCTCTATCTCTGACCATACAAACCATAGTCCCTCTAACATTATAAAGGTTATATTGGAGGAAACATGCAGTATGGAGTTATTTCAAGCCCTAGTAGAAGAATCATCACAAGATCCTTGATGTTCTGAAGCAAGGACATACCTTCTATAGCAGAAATGTATGCACTATTCAAGAAACAGATCCTGACATGCTATTAGGCTCTAGTATGGGTGTGACCCTTAACTAAGACGCAGCAGGTGACAATGTATCACATTTTGGACTGAGTTCTATCAGACCAATAAATCATAAAGTTGGGCACACCTGGCAGTAGTCCATCATAAGATGGAAATGGCACATATGTGATCGAATCCAAGCCGCATCAGAGTACATGACTAAGATATATGAGTAGGTAGCCCAGACCCACATATCACCGACCATAGTTAGACAAGCTCACCCTAATTTTTCCTTGAAGATAAATAATCATGCCAAGCTTGATTTACAACGAATGAGCTTGGTATGTAGACACAGCTGAAAATGGATAGTGACTGGACTGCACTACAATTACACGTAGGGGTGGCTTTGAACGAGAGTAGTGACGGAAAATCTTCCCAGTGGATGGGACTTCAAGTAAAGCATCTAGTCCATTTTGTTTTGATCACATTGGGTGGAGACAGAAGTGGCCTGAGGTGATAATCTATGCAGACTCATGGACAGTGACAGCGGGTCAGAGACCTAAAAGGAAAATGACTGGAGAATGAGAGACAAGAAGATCTGAAGTAGAGGCATCCGTTCAGATTAACAGAAGTGGGCATCAACTGTGAATATTTTTCTATCACATGTTAATGTCTACCACAAAGCATCTACCATTATAGAGGCACTAAACCACCAAATAGACAAAGTGCTTTTGTAAGTTGACATCACTCGGCCTTCATCATCAGCCACACTAAAATGGGTATAAAGGACACACGATTGAAGTGGTCTTGATGAGAGTTGGAGGCTATACATAGGCCAAGCAGAATAGATTTCCTAAGCCTATTCTAGTTATTCTTGCCTCTGAACGTGCAATATACCAGTGATAGACCACTGGTCCTCAAGAGACCAACCAGTTACTTAATGACAAGCTGACTACATTACATCCCTTCCAGACTAGAAGGGCCATTGGTTCATTCAAGCAAGAAGGGAAAATATATTCCAAGTATGATTATAGAAAGCAAACATAACTACCCAGAGTCTTATTCAGTGCCTGATACATTGGCATAAAAGCTGACTCATTAGAGCATCTAACCAGAGGACCTACTTCACTGTGAAGAGGGTATGAGAATGATATTATATACAACACCAGCATGTTAAGAAGATTCCAGACTGTTAGCATAGGAATGGCTTGCTAAAATATAGATGAAGTTACAGCTTGGAGAGACCATATGGAAAATATTTAGGTGTTATACTCCAGGCTGCAGTATAATCATGAATCAGTAACCTCTGTAAGGCACTATGCCCCCATTAAGAAGAACACATGAATGTAGGAACCAATGATGAATGTAATAGTGGCCTTTTATCCACTTCTCATCATGACCCAAGAGACATTGGGTTTTCTATTTTTCCAACACTGGACTTTGCAGGGTTAGAGGTCTTGCTCCCCAAAAGTGGTAGGAAGTACTCAGCTGAGACTATACTGTAGGCCCTGGTCATTTTGATCTTCTTGGGTCTAGGAAACAGTAGACTAGAATAACAGTCACCATCTGGCAGGGATAATTGATGCTGATCAGCAAGACTACTGTCACAAAACAGAAGGGAGCAACGTGTATAGAATTTCAGTGGTTCTTTGGTAATCCCGTGCCTACATGTGACTTTCAATGGACAAATGCAACTATACTGACCTGAGAGTGGTGTGGTTACCAGTATATTAGCCTCTTGAGAAAGAAAGCTTGGGTCATACCACTGGATAAGCCATCAAGGCCTATAAAGGACATGGTTTAAGATAACAAAAGGATAGGGAGGAAGGAGATAATAAGTACCAGTTGTAAGCAACCAGACTAACTAAAGCAGTAGGGACTACTGTTAATCCCACAAACTTCCCTCTTTCAAGTATTTCTTAAGAAAGAGAAGCTGACAGAAACCATGGGAGAGTTGTTTCCACATATGGAGAAGTAGATCTGCATAGTGCAAGGAGTAAACTGTAAATGCAGCCATGTAAATGCACACCTCAGATCTTTATTCAAGAGGGAACCTACCAGAAGGAGTGCATTTAACTAACCATCTTCAGCTGCAGTGCCTTTGAGATCCATCATAGCATTTGAGCAGGGGCTATGGTCTTCCTGGGAAGCTCTTAGACAATGATACAGCAAAGGAGGTTCTAGAGTTTAGCCTTTCTGCCCCAGGCAGGTAGAGAATCTTTTCATCTGGGTTCCCACTGGATTAGTTGAGACTTTCTCAGAGCTACACTGCAGTGTGAGGTCCTCTCTACCCTGTCCTTCCTCCTGCTCCCTTATTTTCACAGGTGTTCAACTTGCATTGCCTTCCGAAGGCTTTCATTGCCAACTTCTGCTTCCTCTTCCCATTGTCTTACACAGTGATTAACCCTAATAAATCTCTTGAACTTGCAACTCTGTCCTGGTATCTGACGCCTGGAATACCTGACCAGATATAGATGTGGTTCCTTCTTAGAAACAGACTTGTTGAACAGTGATAGCTAAATAGAGTAATACTGGACACCACTATGTTTTTTAAGGGATGGGCACATAATCATCCTTCTGATTTCAGATCTAAGAAAAATATTCAAACAGAAATCAAGTAATACTCTTTCTCTCTCTATGAGAGAGAGACAATCTCTATTACCTATGACAATCAAAGTAAAAATATTCACTTTATCTACTGGTAAAGAGTGTGTTGGAGAGTCCACTCCCTATACAAGTTTTAGTAAATAGATTATGTTACTTTCACCAATATATCACAACCAATTAGCACAGTGTTACAAAATAACCAGTGAACTTTTGAACTAATTGTTGAAAGAATAAAGCATACTATGAGACTTAAAAAATATTTTGTTACATAAGAGGTTGGAACTTTGCAAATAAAATGTCCAAATTCAGTGCGGAAAATATATAATATTTTTCAAAGTCTCTAATTATTATTTGTTTTAAATGGAAGAAAACTAAATCTATGAGACAACTTATGGATGAAATAGGAAGACAAGAACAGAATCAAAAGGGAATTGGATAACAGCTGGAAAAAAAGAAAAGGTGCTTGATGAGTAAATGAAATATCAATAAAAATTAAGACTGGAATAGATGAATTAAAACTCACAGTGGAAGCAGATTTTTAACATCAAAGGTGATGGGAAAATTCTATAAGCATCTCATAAGTGATGGGGAAGATTTTAGAAATAGAAAGGAAACAGGCCTTACTCTTCTCTTCCACAAAATTCAAAAAAAAATCATAAAAAGGATAACATCTAGTTGTTCTGTTTACTTTTTTAGGGAAAGATGCAGCAACCCAAACAACAGGAAAAATAAAAATAAAAGTTATAAGAATATAAAAAGAAACTATGGGGCCATTCTCGATCTAAGAGTTGAGGAAACAGATTCCACTCGTTGAATAGGAGAAGTAGTAAATACTTTGTGGTCATTCTTTAAAATCTAACCCAGAAGTTAAAAGTCTACTTATTCACTTAAAACACTGGCAGTCATTACCATATTTCAGTATGTTTCCTGGGAGCTAGTACATATGAATGTTGGCAGAATGAACCTCCAGTGTGATTTTTTTTTCTCAAACATGCCCTCAAAGCTTGCGTTTCAAGTGTAGAGAGCTAATAGTGTTGCTGCAGTCATTTACGTGTCCTGCCAACTGCTAAAACCATCACACTGGAATTGTTCCTGACAGTCATTGATTGGTAGGGGGTGGTATTTCAGAATGGCATTATGTTAGTCCACGGTTTTGGAGTCTGGGAAGTCGAAGATCACGGCCCTGACAGATTCTGTGTCTGTAGAGAGGCCGCTTCCGTGTCCATAGGTGGTCAACTTCTCAGCGTGTCCTCACATGGCAGAAGGTGCTAGAGAACTCTCCAAGGTCTCTTTTACGAGGACACGAATCCTGTTCATGAGGGCTTCTTCACGCTCATGACCTAATCATCTCCCAAAGGCCCCACCTTCAAATACCGTCACACTTATTAGGTTTCAACATATAAATTTGGAAGGGGACACAGACATTCAGTCTGTAGCAGGCGTACTCCACATGTGACATCTTGAAAAATGATTCATGAAAAAAAATCTACAGCTATTCTAGTATTTCACTTGCAGTTAGAATCTGAGCCCATCAGGCAGCAACATTTGTGGACTGTTTATAATAAAATGTTCTACTTAGGATGAAAGTATACAACTTTGCACAGTTGTTCATTCAAAAGTGCATGGCATACATGACAGGCCTCTTTATAAAGGCCATATTATGGTAACGATATTACTTATTAAGGCCATTGTATTATATTATTATTATTCCTTGGGACTGGTGCTACTTTTTTTATAACTAGCTAGCTGCTTAGTTATGAATCTCCCACAAATCATTGTTTGAGCTAGCAGTATCCTCTCCTGCAACATTAAAACAAAACACTTTTAATGTGTTAATGTGGTTATAAGTCTAGAGACTTTTTGAAAGTGGCAGGATGTGGCCTCTGGGAATTAAGCGGAGGACCAAACAAACATCTTCATAAAGTTTGACACATTTTCCCCAAATGCAAGCTGAGACCTGAATAGGGCAGTCCTATAGACGGTGACTTACATACCTGTAGCACATATAGACTTGGATCTTTGATTTTGGTGTAACTATCCAATCAGTGACTTCTCGAATCTTCCCAGGTGTATTCATTTGAGTTTTAGAGACAGCAATGAAGCCAAGTGATGATCTCCCTCCTTATTATTGATGGAAACCATGGTGCCTGGTCTTCTAAAGCAGTAGGACTAATCAAGGACTTTTCTTCCTGCACCTAAACATGAATGGATGCAATGAAAAGGGAAAAGTGACAGCTGGGAAGGACATGTCAGTTTGTCTTAGAGAAATACAGACCTTCCTCAAATTATAAAGAGTTATTATGTTCAGCCCAAATCGTATGCTAAGGAAAGAGAAAACGATGCTTAGAAACAGAGATAGTGATAGGCTGTGTGCTGAAAGCTCAGAGCCTGGAGCCTACTTCTGATTCGGTGTCTCCCTTTCTTTCTGCTTCTCCCCCATTCATGCTCTGTCTCTCCCCATCTCTCAAAAATAAATAAATGTTAAACTTTTTTTTTTGGAAACAGAGATAGTGACAAAGTAAGACAGAGTGAGCATGAGGGAGAGGGCAAGAGAAATATTCTATGTATAGAATGAATTCCTAGTCTGTTCTCCACATAGCCCAGGTATTTTTCCTACATTATGATTAATCTTCCAAAAATAATCCTGCAAATTAGGTATGATTGTATTCATTTTACAGATGAGTAAGCTGAATTGTTAGAGCTGACACCAAACCTTGAGCTATTTCTACTATAACTTGCCACCTTCCTAATTAAAGTGATTACTTTCTTCCTAACGAGTCCAATAGCTTCCTTACTCATCTACATTTATCCAGAATCTCCTATCTCTACTTAATTGTTTATGTCATGACTAGATTTATTTTACTAAAATCCTGCTTTCATCATGTCTAGTGAAGGGGTCCAGAGCAAGTCTCCCCAAAATACACCACTTTGGCATAAAGATTATTTTAAGCTAAAAGTAATCAAAATCAGCTTGTTCAAAGAAACTCCCCCTCAACTGCCTAAATTTACATCAGAAAGGGGGCCTGTACCAGGAAGACTGTTATTACCAGAGATTCCTTTTTACCTAAGGAACATTTCTGCATAACGGGGCAAATTCTGTTTTCCAAATATCTCCTCTTACCTTCTTGCAAATAACACCCCTCCCCTTTGTATCTCCAGATCCCCAACCTTTTCCTTAGCTCAGAAAGTCATGCAAGCTTCAGTTACTTGGATGCTCTTAACATTTTACAGGTCGCCTGCACATAGATAATTCAAGTTGTTTTTCTCCCGTTAATCTCTCTTAGGTCAATTTAGTTATTAGACCCACCAAAGAACTGAAAAGGGAAGAAAGGAAAATTTTCCTGCCCCTACACTGGGCTGAAACACTGAAATGGATGTCCAAATCCCAAAAGATAAAATAAAAACTCCCATATACGAACTTTCCACAGTCTGAACTCAGGTACTATGCTTTGACTACTTGCTGGAAATGAAAATCATTCCCTCTCTGCCCCCATAATTCACTTCTTAAAGAACTATAGGGGAGCAGAATTTGCCACCCCAAAGCATGCCTCTCTGGTATAAGGGATATTTTTGGCTGATTATTTTTAAGTAACTGCAAACACAAAACAAGCTCTGAAAACCAAGTCGAAGTTGCCTTCTTGAAGGAAACATTGACATGTGTAAGGGAAATCTCATTTGCAAGTGTGTGTTCCTGGCTGTACCAGAAAGAGGGGGATGACCACACATTTCCAGAAACTCTTATCAACAGAGAAGACAACTTCAATCTGCACAACAACCTTACCCTTTTAACGATGCTTTTTTTGTTGTTAACCTCCCATAACTGACTTCCCACCCCTAACGTCTTAATATGTCTTTCACTGAAGATGGTAATTAAGATGATAGCTTCAGACACTGGGGAAGATGCTCCGTTTTCTTAAGTCTCTCCCATGTATACAGTGTAGAGGCTGCTTTTAGGCAACCAGCTTGAGCAGTGGAAACCTGTGTAAGGTACAAGGGCCCACAGTGACCCACTGGCTGAATAGAAACAGGCCTATTAGGCAACCCACTTTGAAATACCCATAAGCCATACCTGAGCAAAGGATTACTTACACCCAGGCACAAGGTACCCAAAAGGAAAGTTCCAGACATTCTCATTCCTTCTCTCCCTCCCCCTTAACTACAGTCCCCCTACCAGAGACAGTCTTTCCTTTGCTGTCCTGTCTGCTGCTCCCTTACGGTGCAATCAATAAATGTCTGTCTCCTTTGTTCTGTCTTAGGTGAATTCTTTCACTGCCCAAGCCACCAGCCCCCATCTTATTAGGTCACCCCACATACAAAAGGTATACATGTTATTAAAATTTTGTTTATTTTTCTCCTGTTAACATGTCTTATATCAACTTCATTATTAAACAAGCCAAAGAACCTAGAAGAAAAGAAGGGAAGACTTTTTTGTCCCTACAGAACTTACTCAAGCCTCCTTTAGAGAGATTTCACTCCCCTAACCACTTGGGCTGTGAATGACATGAACACATCCACATTTGTGTCCACAATTGATGGAATCAGAGAAAAACACTGGACAAATCCCGGGCCTCTGAATTTTATTTCCTAGAAATTTGGACCTGGACCTGTCTCTTAAAAACCTGGACTATGAAGTGATGTATATCTGAGACTGGGGCCAAGGAACCAGTGTAAAAGAGAAGGTTCATGTTCAGAGACAGGAAGAAAAATCCTTCTGCTGAAAAAAAGTAGGAATGAAAGACCATGTAGAGAGACAGGAAGAGACTCCTTTGTTCTGCTCCTTAGGGCTTTTAAATGTCCTGTTCTAGTCCCTCCAGTCCATGCATTCTCAGTAGTGACCATATTGTGTCCAAGGGGATAATTGGTTATTGGGGAGAAGAGGGAGGGTGACCCCCCCCCCAAAAATCTTAGATTTTGAAATTTGGAATTTCTCTTCTGAAAAGAAAACCAACATTCTAACTTCAGTTGTAGAAGTTGATTAGTAGACAGTTGACACAATAATTAAATTTTTTATACAATTATAATTTTGTTTTCAAATAAAAACAGAAAAGATTAGTATACAAGAAAAGAAGCAGAGAAATAAATGATGGAGAAGAAAATAAATCCCTCCATTCCCTTTCTCCTCTTCTTTGTTAACAAAAATACTGATCCTCACATTGACCCTGTAAGCTATGTTATTATTATCTATTTAACAATGAAAAGATGAAACGCAAAGATATTAAGACACAAGAGGGTAAACAGCTAATGTCCTAATTATCGGAGCCAAGATTTAAATGTGTGACCAAGTGGTTCTAAATCCCATGTGTCCTTCCAACTAAAACACACCAGTTCCCAGAAACCTGTTCCCTACAAAAGAAATTTTCCTTATTTCACTCAAGCTTTATAACATCAATTCTCTATGAGACTTGAATTTATGGTAATGAATTCCCTCATATGCCTACATTTCCATTCTTTCTTATTTCATTCAGCCATAAGCAAAGTAATTTACGGTAAAGGCAAGAGTAACATTTACCCTTATGTTGTTTCAGGACAAAGTCATTTCTCTCAGGAAATATATAATATAGTACAGATATTAAATATGCTAAATGAATTCTTACTTGTGTTTAAGCACAAATGTAAGGTAAATTTTAAAGGGAAACAAGTGTCTTGACTATGTCAAGCACTTTTGTAACCCACCTCCCTCCAGAAAGGGAAGGTATTCCAACTCCACACGCATGGGGCCCCTTCTGTGCTCATCATAAGATGATTGTTCTGCTTCCCATGCAGCTTGTCTTAGAATCATGATAACATAATCAACAGTATAAAATACTGGAAATTCAGACTACTGCCACAAAATTCAATTTTTAAAAAATTTTTATTTTTGAGAGAGAGAGAGAGAGGGAGAGAGCGAGCAGGGGAGGCACAGAGAGAGAGGGAGACACAGCATCTGAAGCAGGATCCAGGCTCGGAGCTGTCAGCACAGAGCCTAATGCAGGGCTTGAACTCACAAACCTGGAGATCATGACCTGAGGCCAAGTTGGACGCTTAACCACCTGAGTCACCCAGGCGCCCCACACAAAATTCAATTATTAATTGACTCCAGCTTCTGTCTAAAAACCACATGAGGCAATACGTGCGAACATGGAACAATGCCTTTCTCTGGGGCACCATATTAAAAGAGTAGGTGACCCGTATCAGATCCTTATGGAGTGCTTCTTAAATAAAAAAGCAGGTTGTCTACCTCCTCCTAATTTCACTGAATCCTAGTCTGAAAATTAGGTTTGAGAATATGTTCCTTAACAAGACATCCAGGTGATACTGATACCTGTTCATCCACTTGAAGTTTTCCAGCATTTTCTTTTTACACATGTTAGCAGTTACAGAAAGCAATACATACAGATTACATCAGTTCTATAGAAATAGTATCGACTGAATAAAAATTTATCATGCAGCTTTACTTTGCAAACTATGGATTTAAGAAATGTCTCCTAAATGTGTATTTCAAAAATAGGTACAAAGTGGTAATTCGACTTGCCATCCATTATGTTACTCAATTATCTTTTGATGAGCAACCTTTTCCCTAGTTTCATTTCTAGGAAAGCAGTTTGTCTCCCTTAATAAAAGAAAATGCTTACTGTGAGGGGTCAACAGGAACTAAGTAACTCATTATCTAGATTATATAGTCAACTCTAATATACGAATCATCAAAATATGGGTCAATTACTACTCCAGGTATCGGAGATACAAACAATGTAAGACAAGGCCTCCATTAATGATACATCATAAACATATACAATCTACAAAAGAATTTGAGTTTCTTTTTCTTGCTTTGATTATGAAAAAGGCCATAAGTAAATTGCAGCCTTCCAGTTTCTGCTCTGACATGTGAAGAACTTAAAAACCTTCACTCCCATCTTTGCAATAAAAAAAAAATAATAAATAGGGGTGCCTGGGTGGCTCAGTCGGTTGAGTGTCTGACTTCGGCTCAGGTCATGATCTCGCGGTCTGTGAGTTCGAGCCTTGCGTCGGGCTCTGTGCTGACAGCTCAGAGCCTGGAGCCTGTTTCAGATTCTGTGTCTCCCTCTCTCTGACCCTCCCCCGTTCATGCTCTGTCTCTCTCTGTCTCAAAAATAAATAAACGTTAAAAAAAAAATTAAAAATAAATAAATAAATAAAGCTAAACAAACTGAAAGTCACCTAGTTTTTTGGACCCATCTGAGAACTCAGGTTGCAAGACAAATTGCCCCCCCCCCAGAAAGTTCTAGAGCGATAGACATCCGAAGAGTCTATCAAGAGTCATACATGAGATCTACTAATTCAAAAGCTGATGGAGCCACACAATGATGGATACACTTAACTGCTAATTTTGATGAATTTCTGGAAACTAGGTATAGACTAGCTTGACAGCAAGAAACTTCTGGAGGACACAGTCCTTGGGATCCCCTACATTTGTATGGGGTTTATGTTTAGCAATCTCACCAGATTTTCATGGCAAAGATCTACCCTCCGGAGGTCTCTGCCTATTTCTGAGGGAGAAGAAGGAAACCATTGTGAGATATACTCCTAGAAACTTCTCCATAACAAACATCTACTCTTTAGGGGAAAACACTTTGCCAGAGCCTTATTCTTGTTGACAGAAGAGAATTCTTGACACTTCAGCTCCCTCTAGCCTTTCTGTCTCACCCAAGTGAGTGGGATGATGCTAAAGTCAACAAAATTCAGGGTTCAAACAGATTAGGAGCATTAGAGCCAGGGAAAGAAGTAGGGATTGGAGACGCAGGCCCCCTAAAAGACTGGAATTTTCTTCAAGAGCTTTGCCTCTGCATTCACAACTTAGCTACCTGTCTGGAACAAGAGGCCTAGCTTTTGGCCTATCTTAGCTTTTGACGTGCCTTCCTCACTAAGCTCAATCATGTCTAGCTTTTGAGTTAAAGTGAAAAATACGTGACTTTTCCTTTCACACGAACACTTTGAGGTCATTGTAGGGTTATTCATCGGCCTAATGTCAATACTGTCATGTCTCAGGGAATAGAGAGGCCTGAGGAGAGGGAAAGAGATAAGGGAATGACTGGTTGGTGGAGTAGTCAGAACACATAGATTGATCGAGCAGGTTCACTGTCTTATGTAGGGGTGGTTTGTGGTGCCCCAAACAATTACAACAGTAATGTCAAAGATCAATGGTCACAGATCACCTTAAAAATATAATAATGAAGACGTTTGAAATATTGCAGTGAGGAATGTGACTTTTTCATTCTCTGGGATTTGAAAGTTGCAAAGGCGTTGTAAATTGTGATATGCCAAGGGTCACCCTGCCACAGCATAAAGAAAGATTTCCTGAGAGGGACCACATTTTAACCCTGATGGACCCTTCCCGTTTGCAAGCATATTTTTTAAGAAAGGTGCATAGAGCTTCTGTCACCTATAAAGTGAATATAGTTTCTAAGGTGAATAGAGCTTCCATCCTGTGTGACTGAGAAGTCACAAATAACATAGATCATTGTTGCACTTCAAGAGAAAGGTTCCAACAGAAAAGCTAGAACAAAATTCATACACTTTTGCAAGAATGAATGAGAGTAGAAGGAATGAAAACAAGAAGTATCTGGCACCCACCTTAAAGACTTTGTAGAGTAAGTGGGAGAGGAGGAGAAGGAGAAAACAGCATGCTCTGGGAAAATTTTAAGGATAATTGTTTTTTCTTAAGAAAAAAGAAATTTTAAGAACAAAAGGGCTCTGAGAACATTTACGGGCTGGGATCAGGGACTGGAAAAAAGTGAGATTGAAGGTGTACACAAAAAAAAGGCAGACGGAGCACTTAACGTTCATATTGTCTCGAAATGCTTTTTTGGAGGCAGCAACTTCTGATAGAAAATGCCAGAATGCTGTTTGGAGTGACAGTCATTTTTCTCAATCTGACTGATGGAAATAATTTCACAAGTAAATGTGAGCAGAAAAGAAGGAGGCAATCCAGGAAGAAGGGACAAAGAGAATCTTTGTCATGTCAGACTAGGATAACTAGTCCATCATTTAAAAAGCAGTGTGTATATTTTGAATCTCTAACTAATAGTAATTTTTAAGCCCAAGAATATTATCTAATACGTCATGGTTTTCATTCTAGAAAAATGTTGCAAACACATGTTCAATATATAATTTTCACATAATGTTTTTAAATTTTTTTTAATGTTTACTCATTTTTGAGAGAGAGAGAGAGTGAGACAGAGCATGAGCGGGGGAGGACCAGAGAGAGGGAGACACAGATTGGAAGCAGGCTCCAGGCTCTGAGCTGTCAGCACAGAGCCCGACGTGGGTTCGAACCACAAACCATGAGAACATGACCTGAGCCGAGGTTGACGCCTAACTGACTGAGCCACCCAGGAACCCCTAATTTTCACATGATTTTTAGAGTCCTGATTTTTTAGGGATCTGAAAGAGTAGAACTGTAAATATTTTCAATCAGTATATATGCTCTATCAAATACAATTATATTAACAAATAAAAAGTTAGTAGAATTTCTACATTTGACGTAATGATGAAAAGACCAAAGCTTCTGAGCATAAGCTTCTCTATCAAAACTTTTTTGTTCTCTCCACCCTTCCCTTTTATAAAACTTTCATAGCTCTTATTCTGGATGTATAGGAAGTGAGGTAGTGAGATTGCTCAAGTGCTTTTTTTGACAAGAACCTAAAATAAAGAGATTCTTGTTTTTGTTTCTATTTGTGTTTGAGCATAGAGGAGGTAGGGGTGGGTGTTTTAATAATACCAGCACAGAAACTGAACATAGCAGGTTTTCAAAGAGGGTGTATTGTATCAATGAAAGAATAAAGTGATTGAATATGAAAGATTAAGTCACACAATCATTTCCCTCCTTCTTTTTGTCCTGTTTTCTAAAAATTTTAACTTCTGGTTTTTTGTTTTTTTTTTTGGTTTTGGTTTTTTTTTTTTTTTTTTTGCATGAACCCTGCACAGTTGATACAAAGGGTACTCATGAAAACTGTACATTTTCCATCAAGTAATATAAATCTCTAAAGGATAACTGTCTCTGTTTAAAAATTCAAATTGGCCAGCTACGATAATGTCTACCCTTATACTATGTAATATATCTGTATTTATTTAATATCTGCCATATCCATCCTTTATTACCGACATCCTGTATTTATCCCCAGGCTCCCAAACTTCCATTTTGGATGAGAGAAGTCTAAATATATATTTACTATGGGACTATATCAGTTAGAACACTTAAAATGCTAGCTCCCAGCCCACTTGAACAAGGCAGGTGCTGGAATGGAAGGTGCACTGGGTCCAGTGGCAGCAGGGTCCCCAAATTTGCTCTGTTATAGATCCTCTCACTGGCTAGTCTCTTATCAATCTAGAATTATTCTTTTTAGAAAGCTCACAGATTACGGTTCAGATATTCAAAGGCAGTGAGTGCAAGACATATTTTTAGACAGGTTATCATATCTCAAATTTCAAATATATCTTTATTATTAAAAAACACATAATTTCCTAATTTAAAAAAAATCATTTACTCTAGACTACAGGAAGAGGTATTTGGCTTATAGTGAACAAGTGAACAAATAAGAATTTATTTACATGCCTTTGAAAATTGGGATTTTCTTTTGTTTTAAATTTTTTAATTTTTGACAGAAAGAGAGACAAAGTACAAGCGGGGGAGGGGCAGAAAGGGAGGGAGACACAGAATCTGAAGCAGGCTCCAGGCTCTGAGCTGTCAGTGCAGAGCCCAATGTGGGCTTGAACCCATGGGCCATGAGATCATGACCTGAACTGAAGTCAGATGCTTAACCGACTGAGCCACCCAGATGCCCCCAAAACTGGGATTTTCATCACATGTAACCATGTAAACACTAAACAAAAATGAATTGAATGTCCAATACGACATGCATGTGGCCTTGTCAAAACTACCTCAATGTTTAAAGTGCATATTAACTTCTCAACTTGTTTTACGGGTGCAAGAATAACCCTGACACCAAAACCTCACAAGTACTTTATAAGAAAAGAAATATCTAACCAATTTACTTTATGAACAAGAACTCAAATATCATCAACAAAATGTTAGAAAATTGAATTGCGCAAAATGTAAGCCCCATGACCAAGTAGAGGTTTTCCCTGTAATGAGAGACTGATTCAACATTAGAAAATTAGCATAATTCACCACATCAATAAAATAAAAGAAAAACCATATGATTGTCTCAATGGAGGCAGAAAAAGCAATATTCATTCAGGGAAAAAAAAAAATCTCCACAAACTAGAAAGAGAAGGAAACTTCAGCAATATAATTATTTTTAAATAGGAAGAGAAGGGAATGATCTCAATCTAATGAAATGTATTTGCAAAATTTGTATAACTGATATCAAAATCAATGGTGAAATATTGAATGTTTTTCCCCTAAAATTGGGAACAAGGTGAGAATGTTCAGCATCAGCACTTTTATTTACCATGTTATGGGATGCTTTGGCAAGTACAATTTAAAAATTTGTTAAAAGGGGGCACCTGGGTGACCCAGTGGGTTGAGCGACCAATTTCCTCTCTCTCTGCCCCTCCCCTCTCGTGCTCTGTGTCAAAAATGAAGAAATGTTAAAAAAAAAATTAGAAAAAAAGAAAAACACAAGAAAAAAGAAAAAAATGAACGAAAGAAAGAAAAAAAGGCATACAAATCATAAAGGAAGAAGTAAAACTAGGTTTATTTATAAAGAACATGGTGTTTATAAAAACTCCCAAGGAATTTACAAAAATACATCATACAAGATCTAATAAGTAAATTTAGCTAAATCACAGTGTATGGGATCAATATTCAAAGACCAGCTGAATATTTATTTGCTGACAACAAACAACTGGACTTAAAATTTAAATAATAAAATAAATATTTCAAAATAATATCTGAGAATAAATGTAACAAAAATGTAAAGATCTCTATACAGAAAACTTAAAAATATTTTTGGGAGAAACTTTAAAATGCCTAAACAGGTGGAGAGGGACACTGTGTTCATGGATTGGAAGATTCAATATTAATAAGGTGCCATTCCTCCCCACATTCCTGTTAAGACTATACAACCCCAGTTAAGATTCCAGTGAGATATTTGTTGAAATTTCCAAGCTAATGTAAAAATTTACACTGACATCCACAACATCTGAACTAGCCAACACAATCTTGAAAAATAATTTAAAAAGCTGGAGTACTTACACCATCTGATTTTGGAATTAGTCTAAAGCTCCAGTAATAAAGGCAGTGTGGCACTTGACAAAGTGATAGACACAGAGCACAAAAGCACAGGACAGAGAGTCCATAAGTAGACCTACACATACACATTCAATTGGTCTTCAACCATGTCGCCAAGGTAATAGAATGGGGAAGAGGGTGGTTATTGTTTCCCCCTTAATTTGTTTTGTTTTCAGCAGGTGTTCTAGAACACTTTGATACCTCTATGAAAAAGCATTAACCTCAACCTTAGCTTTAAAACACCCACAAAAATTGCTTTGAGCCTAAATGCAAAAGCTAAAGCTATTAGGCTCCTAAGAGGAAATACAGGAGAATATGTTCATGACTTTGGATTAGGCAAAGGTTTCTTAAACCAGCTAAAAAACCATAAGAAAAAAAATTGGACCTTAATAACACAATAAGGAAATAGGCAAAAGATTTGAATAGCCATTTCACTAAAGTGGATATGCAATTGGACAACAAGCACATGAAATACTCACGAGATATCTTGGAAATGCAAATTAAAACCACCATAAGTCACCACTCTACAACTACTACAATGGATAATTTTTTGTAATGACGATGTCAAGTGTTCACAAGGGGAAGAAATAATTTGCAGTTCATACTTGCTGATGGGATTCTAAAATGGCAATACCACTTTGGAAATCTCTTAAGCAGTTTCCTTTAAGTTCCCTATATCTACCCAGCAATTCTACCACTAGAAATTTACTCAGGATCTGTAAAATACATGTGACCAAGGTGATACATACAAAAATGTTCATAGAAGCCTTGTTTGATTGGTTTTTTAAACTTTGAGTTTTATTTATTTATATTTATTTCTTTTTTATTTATTTATTTTTGAGAAAGACAGAGAGTGTACAGACAGGGGAGGGGCAGAGAGAGAGGAAAGGAGAGAATCTTAAATAGGCTTCACACTCAGACTGACCTGGGGATCAATCTCACAATCTGGAGATCGTGACCTGAGCTGAAATCAAGGGTCAGGCGCTTAACTGACTGAGCCGCCCGGGCACCCAGAAGCCTTATTTGTAATGGCCAAAAAACTAGAAGCAACCCAATTGTTCATAAACAACAGTGAAAATAGGTAGACAAATCATGTATATCCGTGCAATGGAATACTACCCAGCAATATGCTGATAGCAAGTATTAATCATTATACCGAACAAAAGAAGACAGGAACAAAAGAGAGCATACTATATAATTCCAATTTACAATAGCAAAGGCTAAGCTATTCAATATCTTCATGAGGTTCTGGTTTCGCAAATGTATATATTTATCAAAACTAACTGAACTGTATACTTAAAATCTATGCGGTTTATATGCAAATTATGCATCAATAAATAAAATTAATTTTATCCCTCATATGTTTAAGTGCACTGCGTTGTTACATAATGTACTCAGGAAGCACATGCAATGTAATAGAATACATCTTGAAAAAGCTTTTGTATCTCTGTGTCTTTATAGTTGATTCCTTTTGTAATCCCATAAATTTTATTTTACATGCTTAAAAACATTACTCTTAGATAGGTTTCCCATGAGTGCTAGTGGGTTTAGAAAAACACTACGCTAGAGACAAGACTTTGCAGCTAGTTGTCTAGTTCCAGAAGCTGTCATCTTAGTCACAGCAGTGAGGAAAAGGAATTCATGAACTTCATATTCTCTAATTTGGTCGCAGATAGACATTAAACTGAAGCCAGAAGCTATAAGCCATGATTCCCTATTTTCTAAGAAGTATTAAAAGGGTTTTTTTTTTTCAGAAAATAATCACTAACTTAGCCATTATGCCTTGTTAGCAATTAGGAAAAAGATTAGTGAATAATTACATATTAGTTAGCATACATTTAAATCTACTTATATTTTGTCTTTTGTCTTCTACAATGATGTCCTGCCAGTTGAAGAATAATCAACTCTGTTTTCTTTCTTCTTTAATCTGAATCGATCAGAAACACCTCAATTAAATTGCTAAAAAAGAAAGATGACAAATCATGGAAGCCATCTAAGAAACTTAGTTTTATACTTTCTTATAATGTCTTGAAGAATAAAAAAAGCAATGAGAACAACATTGACATTATCAGACATTATCATGTATAATATGAGAGAAAATAATCATGCATGTGCTTTATGAACTGTGATTATTTACTTTTTCATACTTTACTATTGCAAAAAGTTTGCTCATATTTAGACATTAAAAAGTTACATGCCAGGTACCTAAAAACAGTCTCTTTAGTGAAAGCATTTTAGTAAGTGTCATCTTATCACACTGTTGTCACTTTGCACTGGGTGAAAAGAATTCACACGGAAAGAGAAGCTGGTCAGTTGAAATACTAAAGAAACATGTACTTAAATTGATTTTTGCGGTAACTTTACTTCACAGATGATGACCAGTTGCCAAAGCTATTTATTTCATTTTTACTTTCCTTTTAATCAAGGCGCTAAAGACTGAGACTTGCAGAATTATTTTTTAATTTTCCCTTAACAAAGTAATATGTCTGGCTATATATACTATACATCTAAAAATATATATTTTGAGTCCATATGTCGATGTCTGCTCACCACCAAAGCCAAAGTATTTCCTGTAACATAGTTTGTAATGAGGATTCCAAGAACTGCTACTTGAAATTTGTCGCCAAAAATATTTGTTACAGGAAATCATATTTGCTAGAATGTGTGTTGCAGAAAACTGTAGTTTGTTCACCCAAAGTTAAATAACATGTTTTTTTTTTTGATGTTTATTCATTTATTTCTGAGAGAGAGCACAAGCAGGGGCAGGGAGAGAGAGAGAGAGAAGGAGACACAGAATCTGAAGCAGGTCCAGGCTCTGAGCTGTCAGCACAGAGCCCGAGGCGAGGCTCGAACGCACAAGCTACAAGACCATGATCTGAGTCAAGTCAGATGCTCAACCAACTGAGCCACCTAGGCACCCTGCATGGTTTTGTTTGTTCGTTTTTTTACTAAAAGTTGATTTTACTCCTAAATCTTGAAATAATTGATTTATTATGATCTTGCTGCAATTAGCCCAAGCATGAGTGAAACCATGGTAGATTTTCTTAAAATTAAGAACATAATTAAAAGCCTACTCACTTGTAGAATTTACGTGTAAAAAAAAAAAAAGGATTGAAAATCATTTTCAAAACTCATTTTGCCTATGACAGCGGTGTCCCATGTCTTACAATGGCCTAAAGAGGTCATTGCAAGGAGTGTAACATCTTTGATGGCTGTAACAATTCTTCAAGGTGTAACTACCAGCACCTAGTTAATAGCTGGCAAATAGCAGGGAATTTAAAAAGTAGTTAAGGGGTGCCTGGGTGGCTCAGTTGGTTAAGCGTTCGACTTCGGCTCAGGTCATGATCTCACGATCCCTGAGTTCGAGCCCCACGTCAGGCTCTGTGCTGACAGCTCAGAGCCTGGAGCCTATTTCCGAGTCTGTGTCTCCCTCTCTCTCTGACCCTCCCCTGTTCATGCTCTGTCTCTCTCTGTCTCAAAAATAAATAAACGTTAAAAAAAAAAGAATAAAAAAAAGTAGTTAAAAAGTAAATATGACACGTCTTAATAACAGCTTTCTAAACACTGTGAACAAGTCATGAAGTGTAAGTCTCATTCCTCTGAAAATTGTGATTCATTTTAAGACTCCAAAATGGAGAGAAACTTAAAATTTTGAGAAAAGAACATTTGGAATTGCAATATACATCCATATTGGATTTTATCAGGGCAGATGAACTATTAAGAAACAAAATTTTATGATGTTCAGGAAAGATAAAAATTCAGGAAATGCAAGTAAGAAAGTGTTAGAAGGCAAAGTAACTAATATCTTTGTAGCCAGAGAATTTTAATAATTTTGGCTTGTGTTCCTAATCTCAGACTGCTAGACCATACTTCCATAGCTCCCAGAATATAAAACCAATTAAGATTCATTCTGTGTCATTTATATTCCGTCCAAACTATACTATTTAGCCAAATGTTTAAATCTGTTTACTTCGCTACAAAGAAAAAAAAAATCTTTCGAAAAATCTTTGAATCTATCATCCATTAGCTGCCAAGCAGCTGGTCAAGAAATTCTCAACAGTCCAAAAACTTTCAATTTTAGAAGCTATTCTAAGTCAAGAGCCTTGCTTGGAAATTCAACATATCTGGAAAGTATCCCAACAATGGAACAGATGAACTATTTCTTTTTTCCTCCCGCTTAGCTACAGGCAAAATCTAAAATTATAAAAATGATCACCACCCAATCTTTAACACATTATGATGCTGGAAATCACAATAAAACAAAACAACAACTGCATTCCTTCCAAATTTTCAGATTTCTCATTCTCTAACATTTGTGTAAATTCCTCCCAAATAGAATCTTAAACAACATTCATGAGGTAAATAGCCTTATATTAGGGCTTTATAGTCTCTCATATACATTTAGCAATTCCTTTAGAATTCTTTTAGAATTCTTTTCAGCAGGTTGCTATATAGTAATCTCAAATTTTCCCATTTTATTTTCAGTGGGGGCTTATCTTAATCTCTGCATGATTATTGGTATGTTTAGGACATTTACATTCAATAGTTTGGCTTCGATCCACCACCTTATTATTTGTTTTCCGTTTATCACATCTGTTCTTTGGTTACTGAATTTTTACAATTACATTTAATCTCCACGATTGGCTCATTAGCTATAATTATTTTTTGTTTTAGTGGCTGCTGTAGCTTTTGCAACATACTTCTTTCATTTATCACAGTCTACCTTCAAGTAATATCCCTTTCACTTATACTGAAAGAGCCTTATGCTTCCGTTCCCTACCCACCACTCATTGTCCTAAAGGACTTTGTTTCTGAATATGCTGCAAACACCACAACAAGTTTTTATTGTTTTTCCTTTGAACAAATAGCTTTTAAAGAATATCTCAACGTTAGACAAACTGTCATGTATTGACCCACCTACCCATCATTTCTGGCATTTTTCATTGCTTTGTATAGATCCAAACTTCATTCTGGTAGCTGGTATTATTTAACTTCTGCTGTGAGAACTTCCTTTAGTATTTCTTGGAATGCAGGACTATTGGGCATGAAATCTCGCAGCTTCTGTTTATCTGAAAAAAACCTCCATTTCACTTTCATTTTTGAAAGAATTTTCTGGGTACAGTATTTTAATGGACAGGGTTTGTTTTTTGTTTTTTGTTTTTTTCCCAGTACATTCAAGATGCCACTCTATCATGTTCTGGCTCTCAAACTTTGTGACGAAAAGTGGACCGGTTTTCCTATCCGTGTTGCTATGCATATAATGTGCCCTTTTTTTCCCTCTGACTGCTTTTAACATTGTTTTTCTTTATTTGTGGTTTGCAGCTCTTTGATTTTCTGTACCTTGCTTTTTGTTTCTTTCTTCCTTATTTCTTCTACTCGGGTTTTTGAACTTGTTGGATTCCTGGACTTAAAATTTTCATTATGTTTAGGACAGTTCTCAGCCATTATTTCTTCAAATAAATTTCTGTACCCATCACCTTCTGGATAGCACCCTCTTTCTTATATATATTTTACATTTTCCCATAGGTCACAGATGTTTTATTCATTTTTTATGTGCTTTATTTTGGGTAGTTTTTATTGCTACATTTTCTGCAGTGTCTAATCAGTCAACCACAACCAGTAAGATTTTTATTTTAGATATTGTCATTTTCATCCAGATGTTTCATCTGGAGAGATAGATAGAAAGACAGACAGATTAAGTACCAGAGACATCGCTACAAGCATGAAACCTACAGACATCACAATGACTCTAAACCCATATCTTTCTATAATAACACTGAACGTAAATGGACTAAATGTGCCAACCAAAAAACATAGGGTATCAGAATGGATAAAAAAACAAGACCCATCTATTTGCTGTCTACAAGAGACTCATTTTAGACCTGAGGACACCTTCAGATTGAAAGTGAGGGGATGGAGAACTATTTATCATGCTACTGGAAGTTGAAAGACAGACAGATAGTTAGAAAGATACATATTCCATTTCTCTTCTTGTCACATTCATGTTTTCCTCTAACTTCTTGAACAAGTATTTTTTTTTTGATGTTTATTTATTTTTGAGAGAGAGAGAGAGAGAGACAGAATTTGAAGCAGGCTCAAGGCTCTGAGCTATCAGCACAGAGCCCGATGCAGGACTCAAATTCGAGAACCGTGAGATCATGACCTGAGCTGAAGTTGGACACTTAACCAAATGAGCCACCCAGGCGCCCCTGTAACAAGTATTTAGGATCATGCTCTGCCAATTGCATTATGTCTGCTAGTTTGGTATGTTTTTATTGACTGATTTTTTTCACTCGCTTCTTTGAATGCCTGTTAGTTTTTTATTGGATGCTGAACCTTCTGGGTGCTGGATTTGGCTCTCTTTAATAATCCTGGATGATGTTGTGGCATATGAGTAAATTACTTGGAATCAATTCAATCTTTTTGATGTTTGCTTTTAAGGATTGTTGATGTGTGTAAAGTTCAGTATTTAATCTAAAGTTAATTTAGAACTACTACTAAGGCATAACCCTTTGGAAGATTCTACCTAACGGACTGTGTATTAAACTCTTTCCATTTGGTAGGTGGGAACAGTGCTTACTTTCAGCTCTTTGTGAGCACAGGCACTTATTAGGCTTACCGCTTTTCAGTCCACACCCCCTCTGCCCCTCTTCCTAGCCTTGAGGAATTTCTGGTTGTGCCTGTGCAGATCAGAACTCAGTGAAAGACCCTTTATAGATCTTAGGGATTCTGACTCCTTGGATTCTGATCTCTGACTCCTGAGCTCCTTGAGACCACTGGGATCTACTCGAGTTCCTCTCCCTATGCTGTGTTTTAGAAGTGGCAAGCTGTGGCAACCAGAGAACCAACCCTCCCTGTTTTCCAATACCTGTAAATCATTGCTGTATATATTTTATCTAGTTTTCTAGTTGTTTAATTCACAGGAATAGATCTGGTTCCTGTTATTCTGTTATGATCAGAAGCAGAAGTTCTAGCTAACTAATTATGATTTCAACTGATTTTAGTTCTATTTTCCTGTCTTTTAAAAATTCAGTTTAGTCAGTAAATTTTTATTAAATTCAGTTTAATCAGTAAATTTTTATTTTTGGAATTCATTATTTGTATTTTCCAGAATTTCTCTTTTCATTGTGCATAACTATTCTTTTTGAGTTAGAGTGATTTTTGTTGTTATTGTTGCTTAGTCTAACTCTTCCATTTCTTGAGAGGCTGTTGACTTGTTCTTTTTGAATTTCACTCCTGGTAGCTTATTTCCTTCTCTTATAATTTTGTGAGGCCATTTTAACAGCCTCTTTCTTTCCATCAGTACCTCTGTGCCCTGAATTAAGAGCCATGTGTCCAAAGATGATTGGTTTTACCTCATTCAAGAGTCCTAGTGCCCAGGAGGGAGTCCTGGACCATGCAAGTAATATATGTGTTTTTATTTAAGTTTGATTCCTTCTATGGTTGAGGTTGATGCCTCTCTTTTAAATCTCTGTTGTATCAGGATTGTAGTTTAGACTGTTTCTGAGTGCTTTATTTTTTTTATTTTATTTTTATTCTCAGGTTAGTTAACATACATGTAGTCTTGGCCTCAGGAGTAGAATCCAGTGATTTATCACTTACATCTAACACCCAGTGCTTTACTTTTTTATTGAAGACTTTCTCCAGTGGCTCAGGTTGGGGTAGGATGTAATAGATGGGTTGCACCAGAACAGGTCTTCTGAGCCTAAGATCTCTCCATCATCGCTTGGTATTCCCAGTCCCTAAGTTAATACCCCTGGCCTCTCCTAAGAACCTGTACTCAATTCTCCATAGGAAGAGGGTGGTGCCCTTACCCTATGCTCCTTGCTTGGTTCCTCCGTCACTGGCTCTATCGCTTGCTGCGAAGCTCCATGCTTCTTATGCTCATTGCAAGCTCCAGCTTTGGGATACTTCTAAACCATCTCCTTTAGCAACAGCACACTGATGGGCCCATTTTGAGCTCTGGATTCCGTTACCCATTCTATCCTTTCTTCCTTTCAGAGATTCCTCGGAGATTTCAACTGTACTCCAAGGACAAGACAGCTTGTGTTCCTGGATGGCATTTATGTGAGTTTGTGTCTAATAACATGTACACATGAAACACATGATACCATAATATACAAACATTACATAAATGCGTATGTGTGTATATCTATATAGATAAATATAGATACAGATATGGATAGAGATATTGTGATCTAAGATCTTGATCCAGTTCAAGAGTAATTTTTCATCACAAGCCATCCAAATTATTTAGGTGACTTTACAGTAGCCAGAGTTTCTGGTTCCTGTTATTCTGAAAAGTAAGTCCCAGTATTTGCAAATTTTAATTATACATTTGGGGCAGAGTACATTATTGGTGGTTTTTCTATTTGTTATTTTGCCCCCTAACTCTCCCTTCTTCACCTCTAAGATGTTAGCTAGGACCTTGTGCTCTCTTGCCTTAGGTATGGTTTATACTACAGGGCTGAAAACAGAAGCTTCCCGAAAACAATGCATTTTCCCCCTATCTTTTGTGACAGTCTGGACCAATTGTAGGATTAAGCTAACAATTTTAAAGAAGAAATAAATAGAGGCAAATACCTTTCAAATCAGAGATGAGGGAGGTAGGAGAGACTAGTCCCTTCTCTAGGGCTGATATTAGGAGAGAAAATGTATGGGTTCCTTACTCTCCCAAGGAAAACACCCCTTTAGAAAGCATAGTAACATTGCAGCAGAGGGGACAGATTTCTTTAACTGACAGTTGGTACAGACATCGAACAACTAAATGCTCAGGGACCTAGCTAACTCCTCAACAACTAAGAAAAAATAGGAGAATGGGCTAAGCCCCCCTCCTATTGCTTCTGTTTGTATCTTCTGGCTGAGACGTGCAGCAGACACAAACCATGGGTTGTATTTATCATTGTAACCCCCATTAGCTCTGTGACTAAGTCAACATCTTTAAGAAAAGCAGAATGCTTACTGGTGACTGGTATCCAGTGAAATTGCTGTGCAGTCATCGCTCCCGTTTTGTGTTATGCCTTCTTTCATCAGTGTTTTCACAGAAAATTAACAGGCTGCATTAGAGATTGCTAACACTATACTTTCTTGAAATCCATTCTGAAATCCAGTTTGGAAATTTTACCAGATAATCAACTATGCTATTCCTTTACTAAAGAAAATATAAACGAGCCTATTTAGCAAACAGTGTTCCCAATATTGTGCCCGTAGGATTTTAACTTCTAGAGGTGACTGAGTGATGACACGGACAGGCTAATGTCATTGAAAGATTTTTACTACATTTCTCAAGAGAAGGAGACATATCACGCTATGCAGGACCACATGGAAAATACCAGATTTGGGGCAGGAGGCAGAAGCAGGAGCAAGGGAGAAAGCTTAGGCCAGAGCCATTATTGGGATTCTACGGGAAAGGCAAGGCAGGGTAGGGCAAACAGGTTAGACTTAGCTACTTTGGGCTATAAAGGTCATCTCTAGTTGCCCGGTACCTGGGCTGATTTAGGGCACAGCATACCGTGGCTGGTGTGTTAAGAGCTGGATAAGGGGTTGGTTGGGGTATAGGCTCTTGGGGATTGGCCGGTTTGTAGATGAGAGGTGTGCTCCCAGCTGAGGCCTTTGCTAGCTGTAAGAATTGGCTAGCTCTGAAAGGGCTCCATGAGCATCAAGACTTTCAAGATGTCAAAATATCACAGAATTTGGAAAACAGAAAACATGATTAATACAAGTGGAAATATAAATGTGTGTTCAATAGCTCTTGAGGCATAACCTGAGGATTGAGAAATAGTCCAGGAAGGTGGACAATAATAATAAGCTTGTACCATTATAATTGGTATCGAAGTTAATACTTTTCTCTGATATCACTTAGTTTATAAATAAAACACTCCATATGATGCTTCCTGTAAGAAATGTTTTAATGTATTATGAACAGTGTTTGAATTTTATGTTATGACAAGATATATTGGATATGTCTTTAACTGAACATTTATGCTACCTAGAAGTTAAATTAAAATTACTATATTCATGAGCATTATTTGAAGAGACCTAGAAGTGAGCAGGAGAAAAATTACATTATGCAAATACCTATTAGAATGGCATATATTTCTTGTAACAGAAATTTTAAGTTCATGTTAACAATGAGTCAGGACCAAAAAAAAGGAAAAAAAAAGCCAGGATATACTAAATCTCTTAGGAAGTAATGACTGTTTTTGCTGGTAGGAAAAATAAAACTTTATGAGCAAATTTTATTTGGTAGTCACAAAATAAGTAGGATGTAGATGGCACTATATTTCATTCTCCTGTAAATGAAGGAGATCATATTCCTGATTACTGCTTACGACACAGGAAAAATATTCTACTTCTCTATAATAGTCTGATAGCTTCTGGAAAAAAATCCTTATCAATTACAAGTTTGTGACCTGTTCATTTATCATCATAAGTCCACCATTAAACTAGTAAGCAAAACAAACCCAGAAAAGAACCTCCCCCCAAAAAAACTCAAAACAAAAAATAAAACACAAACACACACACACACACACACACACGCACACAAAATTTTAAAAAATTAAAAGTTTTTAAGATACAAGTTATTCTAATGCCTCAGAAAGAGAGAGAAAGCTGTGAATGAGAACAAAAGGAAATATTAAAGGAATTAGTGTAGATTTTGGATAGAATCAACTAAACCAATGTGAACAGACATACCTAAAAGGCACTCAGAATTGCAGGAAATGACAATGTGGTCACAGCAGGCAGCTGATGCCCTTAGCAAGATTTCTAAAATTGCTACTTGGAACACTTAAATTCTGTAGCAATTAATTTTAGAATAATTTAGATTAGATCATTCTAGTATCTACAGTATTTCTATCAAGTCAAACTTTTCAAAGCAAATCCTCTTCATGACATAACTCTTGGACAATAGATTAGGTTTTCACATAGTTATTTGGGCCTTTAAGATTTTGAATCTCTACATTATAACTTCAAAACATATTTTAAGTATTCATGTGGTTCTTTTGGCCAATGGAATTACAACTACGAATGCTTCCTCTAAATCATATTATTTCCACCAAGGGTCACCAGTTCAAATGGCTGCAGGGGGTGAAGAGAACACATGAAGATGTGACTAGGGTAACAGGAACGAGCCATTTATATCTGCACCAAGTAGAACACTTGCTTCCCTGCACTGTACAGACCAAACCCAGAACCCCCCCATGGCGATTTGTCATTAGTTCATTCACTACCCCGCTTTACACACCACCACCATGAAAGTTGCAAGGAAGGTTAATATCAAAGAGCAATCCTTCATCCCGAAGAACTATATACTCCTAGAAGGGTCAATAATGAGATTTCTAATGCAGGGTCTCTGACTCAGAATAAACACGGTCACACAAAGTAATGGTGAGGGAACACGTGAGGATATTCACACACTTTTTTTTTATTTGAATGGCTTTATATCATCATATTGCATAAGAATCTTTAATTAGCCTTGTCTAACCTCAGCTTTCACCAGTAGCACTAAATTGAGTAGTCCTGTCCTTTGAATAGATAAGCCTCAAGAACAATGCAAGAATCAAAATGCATAATCTACTACATTAAGAGCATTTAGGATTGTAGGTAATAAAATTTAAGGACATGACTGCAATTAGGACGCATTACCAGTCTCTAACATTTTTAAGTTAATCTTAATTCACTAAAAAATAGTGATTGAGTAGTGCTATATGCCAGATACTATTCTAAGTACTGGAAATAAAAACTGAGTAGAACTCCTTGAGAAGCTCATCAAATGAATTTATCAATGCAATGATTTATATGTAGACAATTGATACTATAAATAAACATCGTATAGGATCAAATTAGGATAAATTTTGTAAAGAGATGTCAATAACTATATTTTTCTTTTTTCTCTATTCTCTCACAAACCATGTGTGTGATCTTGGGATTAACCATACCTCTTCTTGGTTCTCATTTTTATTTTTTTAATGTTAACTTATTTATTTTGAGAGAGTGAGTGCAAGCAGGGGATGGGGAGAGAGAGAGAGAGAGAGAGAGAGAGAGAGAGAGAGAGAGAATCCCAAGCAGGCTCCACACTGTCCACACTGTCAGTATAGAGCTGGACATGGGGTTCAGTCTCACAACTGAGATCATGACTGAGCCCAAATCAGGAGTTGGATGCTTAACCGACCGAGCCACCCAGGTGCCCTATCTTCCTATTTTAAAAGAAAGATAATAGTTTCCATCCTGAATGCTTTGCATGGTTTATTGTAAACATCAAATAAGGCAGTGAATGTAAAAGCACTTCAAAAAGAACAAAATAAGGGGCGCCTGGGTAGCTCAGTCAGCTAAGCATCTGACTTTGGCTTAGGTCATGATCTCACGTTTCATGGATTTGAGCCCCACATCGGGCTGTCCGCTGTTAGCACAGAGCCCACTTCAGATCCTCTGTCTCCCTCTTACTCTGTCCTTTCCCTTTTCACACACACTCTCTCTCTCGAAATAAACATTAAAAAGAACAAAATGCTATGAAAATGTAAGAGAATATTCTCAATGGCTGTTTCTTGCTTTGGTTTTCACAATTTACATCTATTTATATTATGTATCCATTAACATTATTTATAGTTATTTTTAATTCTTTTCTTTTGGACTTTTATAGTAGACTTAGAATTTACCCACTGCCATTATAGTAATAACATATTATTTTTATATCTATATTTACCTTTATCAATGATTTGATATATTCTTGTGGTCCTGTGATGATACGATTTGTAATTTTTTTAAATTTTTCATTCATTTTTGAGAGAGAAAGAGAGACAGAGTGCAAGAGGGGAAGGGGCAGAGACTAAAACATAGAATCTGAAGCAGGCTCCAGGTTCTGAGCTGTAAGCACAGAGCTAGATGTGGGGCTCAAATTCCCAAACTGCAAGACCATGACCTGAGCCAAAGTCAGAAGCTTAACTGACTGAGCCACCCAGAAGCCCCTGATACAATTCTTATATAATTAATATGTGACACTGATTTCAATATTTTCAAAGTGTCTCAGTGACCAAATCCTAATGAGAAATTAATATGCTTTTGCAAACAGAACATTAATATGTTTCATTTATATTTAATGAGTTCTAATATGGTCACACTATGCACTCTACAATCATTTCTGCCTCTACATGATACAAATTGGATTCCTTCCAAAACACATTAGGCCATTTATGCTGTTTGTTGTCTTAAAATGTTGCATTTGCCAATTACCTCCTAAAATCCAGAGTTTGCTTTTGTTTACAGTCATTAAATGTACCTCAGCGTGTCAACGTTGCAGTAAATAAGGTTCTTCTTTTGTTATATTTGCCAAATTTTGCTAAATGCCGTAGCAAAGTTTAAAAAAAAACAACAAAAGATAGTAAGTAAAAATGAATCTATTTATCATTTCTTTTCTCATATCAAGAAAAATAAAACTCATAAGGCTCTAGAAATTATGCTATGACTCTGAGGAGATAAATATATGGGTAAGAGAGTTAGGGTATTGAGGCAGGAAAGAATACTAGACACTTAGGAATAGGTGCTTTTCTATACCTTTTTGAGCACAGTGTTTTCCCCCTGTTCTTTTGATATATTATATTAATATGTTTTCTGGGTCGCCTGGGTGGCTCAGTTGGTTAAGCGTTCGACTTCAGCTCAGGTCATGATCTCATGGCCGGTGAGTTCGAGCCCTGCGTTGGACCTGTGCTGTTAGTTCCGAGCCTGGAGCTTGCTTCAGATTCTGTCTCCCTCTCTCTCTGCCCCTCCCCCACTCACTCTCTGTCTCTATCAAAAAATGAATAAACGGTAAAAGAAATATATATTTAATATGTTTTCTGAAGAGGCAGTAGAATATGAGTACCGAAGTCATACTGTCTAAACAAAATATGTTTTTCTCTTCAGGATTTTGCCACATGTTTTTATACATGAACAGAAAACTATAAATAGCAAGTTGCAAATATTGTTTAAAATTACATGACATGTATTCTTAGAACTAGAGACTGTAAGTATGAACTCAGATCTCTTCAATGTTTGACTATCTGACACCAGGTAGACAGAATCAGTAGTGTCTCCTTATTGCCATTCTCAAAAATCTTAGTCATACTAAATAATCCCATAGCTTCAGCTATTAATGCTATACCTGCAGATCCCTAAATCTATCAGTCAACATTTGCCTCTATCTCTCTATGGTAAGATCCACATTTTTATAAGTGAAGAAGACAATGACTGTCATGAGAACATTGAAGCCTTTCTTTCCTAAGTCAAGAGTCAGCACTCTCTCTGCCTGGAGATGTCCCCACGGAAGAGCACTTTGATAACAAAATTATGGCAAAGAAGAAATTGGTGTTTAACATTCCTATTGCAGTTGCTTCCCTGTTTCTCTTGGATATCTCTCCTTAAAAAACCTAACACAATATCCTAAAGATTAACCAGACCTCCTCATTATTTTAGTACCTACCTGTTTCCTATTTTGTCATTCATTGCAATATTTCTTAAATAGGGCACTACAGACATTGTGAAAGGGATGTTTATTTTGCAAACACAGATGCTTAGATTTGTAGTAAATTTTAGAGGACATACAGTCTTTGTCCTCACTATACAAGAAGTTCTGTTACATTGTAGAGGGTTGGCACCTATCTTAACTCATTCCAGCAACCCCGGCGTTTAGTCTAGTACCTGCTGCATAGAAAGGATTCAGAGTGTGTTATCAAACTGAATAAATGTGCTGATGATCGGCAATCTAGCTCCCTGGTGTAATCTTATTAGATCACACAACAAACTATTGGAATTCCGTTCTTGGATTGCTTTTCCCATCTACAATCCAAGTTCTTCTAGCTCAGGGATCTAGTCTTTCTCACCAAGCTGATTACTTTCTTGTCTGTTGAAATTAATCAGACGTCAGTATTGTAAAGTGCAATGGGGAAACAATGGAAATATAAGATGTAACAGTATTGAATTGTTGGAAAGACAGAAGAATATTAACACTAAAGCGGGGCGATGATTCCAGCTTCTTGAACTCGTCACACCAGTTTTTCCGCGAACAGGTTGCCTTAGCAGCTTCGTGGAACACCGCCCTCCCAACCCCGCCCACCTCCCCGCCCCTCGGGACTCCTCGCTCTGCACCCTCCTACTCTTTGCCCTTACTTCCGCCCCATCCTGCCTGCTGGGACCTAGAGCCTCACCGCCTCTGCCCACACTTACATTGCCTGACTGAAACTACAGCAGAAAATAACTGTATTTAGAAAATTCTTCCTCCGTACCATCCCTTCCTTAGTCTTAGATCTTTAAATGCAAAAACAGTAGCTCTTTGTAACTTGGAGGCTCCGCCTAGCACGAGGAACAGAAGCCCATTTTCAGGCAGCGCCTTGGACAACAGCATCTTTGGAGGCCCCCGGCTTGCGGAGGGAGACGTGGTCCTGAGTGGGGCGGTTGCGACGGCGCCACCGCGAAGGAAGTGGGATACCCGGCGAATTTGGCGGGAGGTCCCCGGCCTGGCTCACACCATGTAAGTGTTTACTGACCCCAATTCCAATCCCAATCCCAATCCCTGGTCCCGCTGCGCGATTTTAACTATCTCCGGATCTCCTCCTCAGGTCGAAGGTTTCCTTTAAAATCACTCTGACGTCGGACCCCCGGCTGCCTTACAAAGTGTGAGTAGCGGGGCCGCGGCGGGCCGGGCGGGACCAGGCTGGCTGGGTCCGAGCTTTCAGATCCTCTCCCACCCGAGCAGGCTGCATCCCGCCGCTTCCCCTCGCCCTTCCTGGAGCCTGAGAGGAGGGCTCCCGTGCCCGCTCCTCCGAGTGTCAGCTCGCCCCGGCGCGAGGCCGCCGGGCTGTGTGACGGGAACGACTCCGCTGATAGTTGACCTCTCTAGGGACTCCCCGGCTGGGCAATGGAACGGGAGGACTGAAGACGGGCCTCAGATGATCTGCTGGGGTCCTTAAACAGTGCCTGTCAACTCATGATTGGAAAAGCCTTTTACCACTTTGACCAGCTGTTACAGGAAGTAGGGAAGACAACCCAATCCAGATTCGGAAATTACTTGAACGTTTTATTACTGTCCGACTGCTGATCTCCAGTGTGTGAGTGACTCAGCCATCGGGTGTCACAAAATAATGAGCCTCAAATCATACAGTCCGTATGTTGGGATTTAGTAAAGAATAATCAGCAGGAGTGGCACATGCAGAACCTGGGCAGTTTGTCCATGCGAGGCCCTTTTTTCTCCTTTAGCAGGTGTAGGATGGTTTGGCCCAGGTTTAACTACATACTCGCCGGGAACTTATTATGATTTTCGATAAACCTTATTGAGGTTATTGCTACAAAGAGCCTCGTAAAATGCAGCAAAGGCCAAGACTTCAATAGGATTTTAAGCATACTTAATGTAATCAATATCAGGGTCTAGCTCACTGAACAGTAACAGTTGTCATCGTCCTGAGTGATTTAGTTACCTGTGACCCATGCAGCTTCTGGCCTTAAGCTTTTTGGATCCTTTCAGTTCCAGATGGATCTTTTCTTTTTTTTTTTTTTTTTTTTTTCTACCTTGTCTTAAATTTTCATGACCACAACCTGGCACCTTAAGATCTTCAGTAACTGCTGCAGCTCTAAAGTGGCACCTTCAAGTCTTCTCTTGTGGCTGACCACACTGTCTTCTTGTATATCTCTTCTGTAAAAAATGTTTCTTTTAATTCACTGATCAGACTTCTTTCTAAATCTGTCACTACCCTCTCCCCCGTGCTTTACGCCACTCCTTTCCTTTTTACTCTCCTAGAGGCCATGGTCTCGTCACTCCCTGGTGGTCCATTCCCATCACTTCTGGTGTCTTCGTCTTCCCAGTATGCTTTGCTTGGTGACACGCCGAGTCTGAACTCAACCACTGTGTTCTCTGTGTGTAGCTGAATGTTTTTAGAGGAAATTACACAATTAGCCTGATGTAAAGTTCCTAACTGTGCCCAATAGTACCTAACACTGTACTACATGTCCCAAGGTTGCTTGTTTTCCTTTATTCCCAGCAAGGATTTTTAAGAAATTTCTATTCACATTTTCTACATTATTTTTCCTTTTCTGAAGCCATCAGAAAAAATTCATCTTTCCATCACCACATGGACAAAACCTACTCGTATGTATAAGCCCATAGTTTCTGTCCACCATCTTATTACAAAGGAAAACATGACTTTGTTCCTATGAAAAGCCAGCTGTTGTAATTCTTGGGCTCTGGATCTCTTTATTTTAGTCTTCTCAAGATTAAAGTAGATAGACTCCAGAGATCCCTCTCTCATCATCTTTGGTTTCTCCCTTTATGCTGGATTATTCTCATCCATGTGTAAATATTCTAGAAAAAAGTGAGAAGAAGGGAGGGGGAAAGGACAGTAGGACAGTAGTAGTATCTGTAAGAGTGCCTGGAACATTGTACCAGTTCAGTTAATATTGGAACTGAATGAATTTAATAGGCATACCTACTCTTTGGTGTGTATGTAGTGTGCATGTATATATAATATATACATGTACGTATGTGTGTCTGTAAAATATGTATAACGTGTATGTAGGGGTAATTACTCTGGTTTCTCTTCAAAATAAAGGGTAACTAGTACTTGGGTACCATTAAATGAACTTCTTAAAATTTGTAGGAGAACAATATTTAACTTTTTTTTAATGTTTATTTATTTCTTTTGAGAGAGAGCTTACATGTTGAGCTGTCAGTGCGGAGAGCAGTGAATTCCCATGAATTCTGAAATCATGACCTCAGCCAAAATCAAGATTTGGACACTTAGGGGCGCCTGGTGGCTCACTTGGTTAAGTGTTGACTTCGGTTCAGGTCATGATCTCACGATTTGTGAGCCCCATGTCGGGCTCTGTTTTGATAGCTCAGAGCCTGGAGCCTGCTCTGGATTCTGTGTCTCCCTCTGTCCCTGTTCTTGCCCCACTCGCATTCTGTGTCTCTGTCTCTCTAAATAAAGACTAAAAAAAAAAAATAATAAAGTTAGTGAACATCGTGTACAATCAAAATAGACAGCCTTTAGCCTCACTAGATCACTTTGTCCAGGAGCTTTTTAAAAAATTCTTCTTAATTCTTCTTTTGCAGACTTAGTGTTCCTGAAAGTACACCTTTCACAGCAGTCTTAAAGTTTGCGGCAGAGGAAGTAAGTATAGAAATTGGAACGACCTGTATGGAATGCAGCTTAGTGTCTCTCAAAAGTCTTTATGTTTTGCGTGCGCTTTGACCTGCCACTTCTGTGTGAATTCATTACTAGGTTTATGGTATCAAAAAGTTAAGCCCAACTTACCAGATGTAAATGGAATGGAAGTTAAGACACAGATACAGAATGAGTTAAATCGACACATGTATTTTAATGCAACCATTGGAAATTCAGGAGAAGTTTTACTGAAATTGGAAGGTTTGGTGATCGGGGAATTTTTTTTTCTTTCTTTTTTTGTTTTTTTGATGTTTATTTTTGTGAGAGAGAGGGAGACACAGAATCCAAAGCAGGCTCCAGGCTCTGAGCTGTCAGCAAAGAGCCTGATGCGAGGCTTGAACACATGAACCACGAGATCATGACCTGAGCTGAAGTCGATTGCTAAATGGGCTGAGCCAACCAGGTGCCCCAATAGGGGAATATTTTTAAACAGCAACGTTATTTTACACGGCAGTCTGTAAACATATTTTAACGCATGGGCAAGCCTCTCAGTTTCTCTTCTCTTCAAATTTTATAATCTGCAAAATGAGAGTGGTTAACATCTGTCCTTTCTATCTAATTAAGTGATTTTGAATAAAAATATAATAACATTTACTAATAGTTTTTGAAGTTAAAAGTTCTGTACAAATCTGGAGTAACTCAAATCCAAACATTTTGATTCACAATCTTAAAAAAGTTTATGGTCACAGAAAAATAATTTTAGTAACTAAGTAAGAAATCAGCTTGCTCCTCAATCCTGCCCTGAACTTGTTATTCATGGGTGATCAGCCAGCCTGTCAACGCTGGTCTTGTCAGGGACCACTGACATCATTTATCACTCATTCAGAATTCAACTGAAAAGTGGTAGTACTTGTTTTGCAGTCCATTTTAATCTATTCTTCACCCATATTGAATAAGTAAAATAAAAGTAGGAAACAAATGTGAATACAGCTTCGGTGTTACTTTTTGCTGCACAGATCACTTGTAGGAAATATTCCTGGTCCTGGGGTATAGCAGATCCCACAAACTGGGATCTTAAGAAGTAGATCCGTTTGAGCTATAATTAATATTTTATTCTTGTGTTTTGCAGTTATGTGGTTCTTTGTAAGGCAGAGGCATTGTTGTGAACTTGGTCTTCTGGTGAAAGTATAAATTCATAACAGACATGCAATAGAAAATAAACTTACAAACTTCACACAGCTGCATATATTTATTAAGGTTTTAAGATACCTTGTAACTATTAGGAATCATGGATGTTCCACATTTAAAAAGGTTATGACTTTCAAGCAGCAACGAGAACGTCTTTCACAAGATGAGACATTGTAGGATCTTTTAGTGAGAACAAGAGTTGAGTTGACTTAAACTGAGAGTCTGTTTTAAATCCCTAGTCAAATATCTTTAAAAAATAAGAAAATTCCCCAGTATAACCAAGAATTAATTTAACTAAGTAGTGAGTTGTCAGAAACTGAGAATAGCCTTTTAACATCCTAAATCAGACTTAGAGGGTCTGAGAAAGAAAAGAAATGAAAACTTAGAAGCATGGAGTACATCCTACATACAGAAGAAAACTTGTCAGTAATGTAGAATGAACGTAATCGTTGCTGAATTTTACATCGCGGGTGCTGTTGCCCCAGATTAACTGCTTAACTGTCGTTTCTGCATTCTGAAGAAGGGAAAAATTATGGTTTGTAATGTTCATAAATATGCTGCTGCTATATGGATATAACTAAAAATGCACAGCTTATCTTAAAATGGACATAATCTAAGACTCAGACAAATAGTAGAGTAACTAAAACTTTGTAATACTAAAGTTTTAGAAATCTGAGATACCCTGTAATTGGATTTGGGTATTTGTGCAAATTTTTATTAAGTATTACAATCTCTGTAAATAAGTTTTGAGGTATTTTATTTTATTTTATTTATTTTTAATTTTTTTTAATGTTTATTCATTTTTTGAGAGAGAGGGAGAGACTGAGCGTGAGGTGGGGGGGGGTGGGGAGCACAGAGAGAGAGGGAGACACAATCTGAAGTAGTCTCAGGCTCTGAGCTGTCAGCACAGAGCCCGACACGGGGCTGAAATTCCACGAAACGTGAGATCACGATCTGAGCCACCCAGGCACCCCTGAGGTGTTCTAATATTTATGTATTAAAGCACATTTTGAAGTTATTTTAAGTGAGGTTTATTTAAATTTTTTAAATTCTGGAAAGGACATTTACCATTAAGAATGTACCATATGGACAGTAAAGTTAAGTGTTTATTAGGTACGTAATCCAGTAGTAGGCCGTTGTCCTTATGCATCATTAAGTTTTTAATTTATAAATTAAAATAAGCATTCAGTTTTTAATTTATAAATTACAATAAGCATTTAGTTGTTTTTCTTAACTACGCATATGTGACCATTATAAATACCCAGAACAGCATTTCCTAGAGTACTTTTCCCAGACCACCAAAACAAACCACCAAAAACAAACAAACCCATGAAAATCTAGAATCAGTGAAAGAGTGTGGGAAACACTTCATTCACCATTTCCTTCTTGGAGCTAAATAAACTATATTATTTAATTTAGTGTTTTCCAAACTTACTTGATCACAAAACTCAACTGTAATATCTGTAAAACTAATCTATAGCATAGAAGTGCTTAATACCTATTTGTTAGATAAATGAATGAACTTATGAGGATATGAACACATTCTGACCACTACTGGTCTCCAGAACATTAAGGGAAGAATTCTCCCTTTAGCTACCAATAAGTTCCATACCACATTTTATTGATTCAGAAAACACCTCTTTTTACACCTCTGGAAGTAGATCAGCAGAGTCTTCCTGTCACTATTAGCCAAGTGGCAGTCACATAATTGTCTAGTTGACATCACCTGTGCACCAAATTGAGCTTAGTTGTTATTTCCTGGTGGCATAATTAGACTATTGCAATCCTGTGAAATTTAAGTCAGCAATACATTAAATACAGAGAATTTGAGGAAAGAATTTGAACTTTGGTCTTCCATTAAACACAAGAGAGCATTTATTTGACGTTACTATTTCTACCAATAACTTTTAGGAATATTCTTGATTTATTTTTGATTATGCAAGAGAATGATGTATAATAAAAGTAATGTATCTAAATCTGGAAGAGTAGATAATCATCAGGTCATAAATTCATTGACAGTGTTTTTCCTTTTTTGTACTGCATAAAATAAGGTGCATTTTGCGATCCATGGTGTCCTAGATGCAGTGAAATGCAGTATTTAGAAAATACTGTTCACTAAAACTAAAACAAAACTACAGTATTTTCTTTGGTGACATTGCTTATCCTAAAATACAAATCACATTTGAGGATAATAGAATTTATTATATGTACTTCATCCTTGCTAACCATCTTTTGTAGATTATGTGTGTGTATATATGTGTGTGTGTGTATTTTTTTACTTATATACATTTTTATATATATGTATGAAGTTTTTTTTTTTCCTTTTTCTCCCTTTTAGTTTAAAGTTCCTGCAGCAACAAGTGCAATTATTACCAATGGTAAGAATTCATTTTAAAACTTCATTACCTGAGAGCAATACAAGTTGTTTTAAAAGGCTAAATTAATTAAAATCGAGTTAAATACAAAAAAAAATTTATATCAACATAAATGATATACATGATTATAAACACGAAGTCAAGGTTATTGTCTATAATGAGCTCTTTTCAGTTTCTTTAGCTTTTGGTATTGTATAGCATTTTACAGTGTCTTGTGTCCTTACCACTTCATGCCAGATTATTACTAAAAATAACTTTTCCTTTTTTTTTTTTTTTTTTTAACAAGGTGTGTTGTTGTTTAATAAGTTGTAGATGCTTTTAGAATATGGGAAGTTAGATGGGGGATATACCTTTGCTGTATATAGCTTTTTACTGCTTTCCTGACAGCACACTATTTCTTTTAGGGCTGAAATAATGAGGATTTTATTCAGTTAGATCTATAGTTTAAATTCTGAATACCTTAGAGTACTGGTCAGAAGTGTGATGGAACTAGCCCTGCGAGAAAATACTGAAATAAGATCAGTAGAGATTGCTAGAAGGCTTTCACTGTCTTGCAAAAATAGAAGGTAATACTTATGGGTGCTGGCCGATGGTTTGTGTACAGTTAAGATAGCCTAATAAGAGAAGATGGGTTTAATGTGCAGTAGCATGATTTAGTTTAGATACACAGAATTTCTCACTCTGAAACATTCTGCCTGTGGTCACATTGAAGTGTTTCTCTACTTGAAAAGAAAGCTAGCCTACTTTCCTGAGAAATTTTAGATTTACAAATGAATAGTTGTTACGAAAGTGCTTTGTGTACTTTATCAGGTGTCACTGCAACTTGAATTAAATGATTTTGTGGGCTCTTCTGGCCTTAAGATTGTCTGCCTCAGGAGCAATATCAAAATGATTAATGACATATCTAAGGGGCTTTTGACTTTATTTTACATTGTGTGTGGTGTGATAGAATAAACTATCTTCTGTGGAATTCATCAGCATCGTCTCATTGACAGATGTTCTTATCTAATCCAACAGTGTATGTAAATGCGTAATAGTAATGGATTTCAACAGGTAACTTACCTGAAAGATTTGTCATTCATGTTTTTGGATTTAAATTGTTTGGCTTGTGCCTATATACACAGTAGCAGCAAATCTCTACTTGTTACTATTGAACCATTTTATCTTTAGAAATAAAACAACTTAGATGGTTTTACAACTTATTTTCTAGATGGAATAGGAATAAATCCTGCACAGACTGCTGGTGAGTATCTATCTGAAACCATGAAGACGTGGGTGGGGCTCTGTCTGTCAATTGATAATTCCTTCTAATGAGACTTGATTAGATTTTCTCCAGGCTAATAGCTGTTTTTTTAGGGATTATCTAGCAGTCTTGACCTATGTATTTGAGAGATCATTTGTTTCATTGTGGGTATCAGCTATATATGCTTTTAGCTACAAGAGAAAAACCTCACTAATAAGCATTAAAGGTGTTTAATACATTGAACGAAGAGTCTGAAGGTAAGATTGTACTCTTAGGAGAATAATGATTTTGACCTACCTGTATAAGGTGGTGGTGAGATGGCACCTGGGAAGCACTTAAAAGTTTGAAGCCTTCAGTAAGGGCTAGCTATTACTATTTCAAAGAAGTGCAGTCATTTAAATTTCAGGGGACTTAGTTCACACTCAGAGCTTCAAACTTAGTATTCTACAGGGCTATGTGTTGATGTCCTAACAAGCAAGCAGAGTAAAAGCAATCCTGAACTTTTTAACAGGTAGTTTTATGCTTTTTAGATGTACCTTTTTTTGGTTTATACTCTAATTGTACCTTAATTAATTACTTAACTATAATTAATTACTTGCATCTAATTGTACCTAATCCAGATGTACCTTTTTTTGGTGTAGAGTCTAATTACAGTGTTTTAAAATTAATCATGCTTTAATCTGATGTGATCAATGTGATCTCAATTTGAGTAGTAGTTCTGTTTATTATATACTAAAGTACTAATGTATTATAACAAAATTATATTGCCCTCATAAGGCTTTGAAATTGAAACTCAGCTATAGAGAAAATGAAGAGGGATTTAAAATTGTAATTATTTTTATTTAAATCGGTAGTTTTAAGTATATAGTGTTATGAAATTAAAAAGGTCATTTATTGAAAATCATGAGCCATTTTATTGTGTAGATGCCTTTAAACTTAGGTTTAAAGGTTTTATTTTTTCTTACTCTGTAAATGTTCAGCAGTTTATATTAATTTGAGTTGCCACTTATTCTAACTTGTTGCCTGATGTATTACTCTTAAAAGTTGAATTGTACACTTCACGGAGCGTGGAGAAAATTTCCACAAGCAGTTGAGCAAAGATAGGTCAGATCAGGTTTCTAAACGTTTGTCATTTGTGGTAATTTATAATTTACTATTTTTTCTGTCCTTAGACACTTTAGCGTGTGTTCAGTTAGCAAGTCTTGATGGTTAATTTAAATTACATTGTTGTCTGCTGAGTGTTTGTGTTAGCAGTTTCGTGGCTAGTGTTTCTTATTTAAAATTTTCAGATATTTGGTTGGGTTGTGAAGATTTCAGAGGAATGTTAGGAAGCATGGAGTTAGATTCTGGTGATATTTGAGCTTCCAGACTTACTGTGTACTGCGTTGTTTCTTGTATTAACAATAGTTGTTGCAATGTTTAAGACAACTTGTCATTTTTTGAATACCTAACTTTATGTTTTGTTTGTTTGTGTAGGAAATGTTTTCCTAAAGCATGGTTCCGAACTGCGAATTATTCCTAGAGATCGTGTTGGAAGTTGTTAATACCCGCTACACTGAACATAGGATTACCTTTCCAAATAAATAAATATTGGTATCGTCGTGAAAGTGAAATCAAGCATTTGAAACACTACGAGAACACCAGTAGCTGATGAAATAATGAAGGGTGACTGTCCCTTCCTGTTATCCAGACTCTTCCTTTGAGGAGGGGCTGCTTGTGCACAGAGGGCGCCATCTCCACAGAAGATCATAGTCTATTGTTGCTACCTCACAACACACACACGTAGTTCATTTGGGGTAAATGGATTATCCAGCTGTGTTTTGTAAGTGGTGGATGCTTCTGAGAACTCTTTCTGAGAACATTTAGAAAATTAAAGTTGACTAAATCTTCCTATTTGAGTTAAAAACTAAAGGATTATGGATCGTACGTGGCAGTTTGCTTGATAGCATCTGACTTGCAGATTTAAAAATAGTTGAATTCTTAATTGTATGTGGTTTATGACAAAGGATATAGACATACCGGTGAATACTTAGCTATCTTAACTTTTTATCATTTATGTTTTTTAACTTTTGAACTATGTCAGAAGTCCCCAAATTGAATTTTTTTTGATCTAGCCCTTAGGCATAAAATTGATAACCCGCACCAAACAATTTTAACTATGATCTTATAGAATCCAATACTTGTAATGGTAAAAATTGAGAATAAAGAAGTGTCCTTTGCTGAGTTATGTATCCTTTATCAGTCTCTTTGAATACAGCCTTTAAAACAGGATCCTTTAAGAAACTCTTGTCTTACTGAGGATGATATTTCTAAATAGCATTCAGGAAGAGAGTATTAGATCTGGAGTTCGTAACAGAGCTCTGGGAAATGCTAATTGGAAATGCTGGTTATTATACTTACTAAAGACCCAACATTTAAGGAAATGTTTAGTCATTCAAGTGAATAAGAAGTCAGGAAGGGAATCTTGGGGAAGCCCCAGTGACCACTTTTCTAATAAGGAGGAAAGAACAAAAGACAGCCGTGAAGGGGAACAGAAGGCTGTAGCAAATGTCACAGAAAAAGCCACCTGGATCACAGAGGGTATGCGGTAGAGTACTGAAGAGGAAAAGAAAATACTTGACATTGTCAGAAGGAGCAAAAGACAAAGTGAGAAAGCAAAGTGTAGGCTGTGTCAACAACAACTTCAGAATTCCCTTTATGATAAGTCAGTAGTGCAAATCAATATCTATGCAAATCTTTTAAAAGATGAAAGGCTCATAGCGATTCAGAAACAGTGCTTGGCCTGTGATATTCATGATGGTGAGCTCTCTGGAGGCAGGCTTTGTGTCTGTCTTGTCTTTTGAGACCTGGAAATGTAGTAGTCTTTCAATAAATACTTGCTGAGTTATTCATGAATAAAGTATCTCAGACCAGTTTTTATCTAAGTGTGTTTCAGTTATCTTTCCTGTCATAGGCCCTAGGTTTATTAGAGAAAAAACGTACAAGGAAATGCAACAGGGTCGCCATCTCAAGGGTGACATCATTAGTTAAGTTTAAGAAATTAACCAGATATTGTCATATATTTAACAAATGAACGGCATCATTCAGAATTGTAAAGGTAGAAGAATACACTTCTAATGTTTTGGGAGGTTTTCATTTTTATAAGTAAAATTGATGCTCAAAGACCCCTGGTTCTTAATATTATTAAGCTTCGGTTAACCAGAAATTTATGAATACCCATTCCCTGAATTTTTTTTTTTTGTTTAGATATCCCTCCATCCTGTTTCTACAACAAAATCTGCCTGCTGTGTTACACAAGTTTATGATGTCCTGTGCCATGAAGTAATTTAATATTTTTGTTCTTTGATTTTGAAATTTTATCGTAGTAAGTCTTTAAATACATTTTCCTAAGGATTTGGACATCTTGTTATTAAATAAATGTGATCTGTAAGTTCTGTATGCAGAATGTTTTGAAGTGTCGTATTTTGTAAATGCATAGTTGGTACATAACTAATATCTTACAAAAATACATTTTATCATACCATAAACTGTATTGTCTTCTCTTACTACTTCATTACTAAAGCTCTTAACACACCTGTAGAGCTGGTGTATAATAAATGTTGCAAAACGGGGAGGGAAGCAAGATGATTAATGGCCACAGGTCCTAGGAATCAGTATATGCTCCCAAATGCCAGTTCTTTTTCAGGAACAAAAAAGAGATTAATCGTCTAGGTTCCAAACCTAACTGATTATCAGAGCCACCTAAAGAATTAAAAATACGAATGTCTGGAAACCACTGCTAAAGTTTTGAAATCATTAAATCTGACAAGGTGTGTAAGGATGTCTGTTTACTGAAGCAGTCCTGGTGATTGCTGTTGTGCAGCTGTGTTTGAAATGAATGATAAGCCTACCTTTTCACTTTGCAGATGGACAAAATTAAGTCCAAGGGGACACAGTTCTAGGTCTTGGAAAGTATACATTCCACTTCTTGGTTCCCTAGCAGCCAAGTACAGAGATACTAGCTAATAGTCTCTCACCGGTAGTAAGCCTCCTTTTAAAGTATTTCAAGTGCAATAGTTGTGGATATTTTATTACTTAAAATTAGTTGAAAGAAAAATTAGTGGGAAGAAAATTCAGTCCCATTTAAGCCACCCTCTCCCCAAATTGAGATAGTAAAAATATCTACCATGTCTTTTACCCAAGGACCTTGAAATATTTAAGTTTATTCTTATTTATTTTGAGAGAGAGTGAGCAGGGAGGGGGAGAAAGAGGGAGACAGAATCCTAAGCAGGCCCCATGCTGTCAGCACAGAGCCTGATGTGGGGCTTGAACCCATGAACCATGAGATCATCACCTGAGCTGAAATCAAGAGTTGGACCCTTAACCAACTGAGCCACCCAGGTACCCCAGGACCTTAAGACATTTTTGAATTTGGAAGCATTAATCTGTTTTAATGGAGCAGTTCTAAATTGACTGCTGCTAAGTGTTCCCAAGGCTGTTTATAAAGCTGCAAATTACATGTGTAAGCTATATATATGCATGTGTGTGTATATGCATATGTATATTTACATATTCTGTAGTTTGTGGTTCTATATATGTACACATGTGTGTATGTATGTACACATACATACATTTCACCCAAAAGAAATGTATTGAACATCTATGTGTCAAATGTTTTGATAGTTATTTCCACTTACCTCATTCTTCACAACAATTCCAAATTATCCGTGTTTTACAGAAAAAGAATGAGGCCTGCAGTAGTTGAGATCTGAATTTTAGCCCCTTTTTTTGTGACTTTGGAACCCTCCAGATCATACCAGGAGAATTTTTTAGAATCTTTTTTTTCTCCACAATATACCAAATTTGTATCTATATTGAGTTATAAATTTAAAAATACAAAAGGGATGTGTAGGGCTTAAATTCTTATTTCAGAGTACTGAATCTGTGTATAGTAATCATGAATGGCATTATTTTTCAATATGTGGTATAAATTTGATAGGGTAAACATGGTAAAATACAGGACATTAAGTAAAAGTCAATCAAATCATGATTCTGGTGCTACTCCATTAGGGTGGCGTAGTGGGAGCAGGACTATGGCCTCGTATTCATCAGCTCCAAGAGACACTTGATGTTTTCATAATTTTATGTATCTTGCAGACGCAGCTATGAGATGGTAACCTCTTCTGACCAGACTGTTGCCCATAAGCCCTTCCAGTACACAAGTCCTGGAACTACTCTGATAATGCAGGAGATACATAAATCATTTAAACCAGGCTATGTAATTAAACCATTATTTGAAATAATCTCAAGAGATGCAGTCTATACAATCTATCAGCTACTTCCTCTAAACTGCCTAAACCAGGTATTTGGAACTCATTAGATCTCTTTTTTCCTTTCTTTTGCCATAGCAAACCAATCACAAGGTTCTACTGATTCCATTTATGAAATATAGCTCAAGACCTAGTGTAACGAAAAGCCTCATCGTCTCATAAATACTATTAGAAAAGCTTCTAGTCTCTCCATTTCCCCTTTCACACTTGTAATGGGCTTCTTGACATGGAAGTATGATCGTGTGGTTCCACTAGTCAAAATCCTACTGAATAAAAATCTGTACTTTCTATATGAGACCCTACACGAACTGGTCTTTGTTCAGAGTCATCGATTAAAGGTTAACCATCACTCTCTTACAGTCTCCTCCAATTCGCAATGCAGCTACACTGAACTCCTAACACTTAGTATCTCTGTTGTGCTGGTCTCACACCTCCATGACTTTACTTTCCCCATTGGTCTTCCTGAAAAACCTAGGATTGATTCTTTGAATTTAAAAGCCGTTGGAGCTTTTCCTCAGTCCTCCCAAGCCGAGCTAGGTGTTTAACTGTCTAAGCAACCACTGCATTTTGTACGTTCACCCATTATAGCAATTGTTAGAGACAGAACTATGGTATTTGTCTCTGATTTAAAGTATACATTTAATTATCTTGCCCATAACAGATACTCAAGAAGTACTTTATGATTGAAAGACTGCATAAAAGAATGAAAACTTTGAAAATTGCAACTATTTGTGGCTCATGTCTAGTAACTTCTTTAGCTAGAATATTTGGTAAATAAATATATTTCTCACCACTTCTTGTAGCAGAGAATTTACTGACTCAGAAATGAATTAAGCACTCTTTTAAAAGTGAAAACATTCTCCTATTTTTAACAAATATATATTGATTATTGGTATCTCATGGCAATTGCCAAATACTGGAGACGAAATATGATTAAGATTCATTTCCCTTGCTTTGGCTATTCCAAATTTTGCTGTAAATCTACTGAAGAAATAATTAGATGGAAGTGAAGATGTGCATCAGGCCCTTTTTTAACGTTCTGGGCACAGTGCTAGGCACTTCGCACATCATCTCATTTAATCCTTAATCTCTGCAGAATTCTGGTTTTAATTTTTTCTCTTTACTCTGAAGAAAGCCAAGACTTAGGGACGCCTGCATGGCTCAGTTGGTTAAGCATCCAACTCTTGGTTTTGGCCCAGGTCATGATCTCAGGATTTGTGGGATTGAGTCCTGCGTCAGGCTCTGGGCTGACAGTATGGAGCTTGCTTGGGATTCTCTCTCTCCTCTCTGTGCCCCTCCCCTACTCGCACAAGCATGTGCTTCTGTGAGCTCTCTCTCTCTCAAAATAAACATTAAAAAAAAAGAAGAAGAAAAAAGCTACGAGTTAGGTTAATGTATCCTCAGTCAAAATGAGATTGGCTCCTAAGGCTCTATGATCATAAAGTCTAACTTGCAAATCATTACATGTTTTGCTATCGCGTTCCTATAATTCTACTAAATATTTTTCTAAAATGAGAAAGGGTACTTCTGGAACGGGCTTCATTCCTTGCTTTTGAACATTTCTGTGATCTCACTTTGCTGGAGAAATTTAACATTCCATAATCCATATAAACACAGACTCCTTTTTAGTGTGTGTGTGTACACACATATGCACACAACAAAGAGAATTGTGAACACTTGAGGAGCAAGTTTATGGCTCTATTATCTACTCTGCGATATAGAGGGTGTTGTAATTTTGTCTTTGGATGCAAAACAGCGGCCAACTTTGGCAGACAAACACAGAGAGCCAGTTTTTGGCATAAATCTCTGATTTTCTGGCAAAACTCGTTAGCAATGTAAAAACTGTTATTGAGAGCATATTGTGATGATACATCATGTCAATATTTGTTTGGCTGTGTAACACTGGGTTTAATAAATTATGTCTTAAATGCACAATTTACAACTGATGAGCTGTTTAGAAATAAACTGTATGTGGTATTTGTTGTCAGCGCGACAAACATTTTGACGTCTCAAGTACTTGCCTCCCTGATTGTCCAGATAAATGTATGGCTGGATTAGGGCTCGTTGAGTTCTCCTTCAGTGTGAAAATTACGCAGCAATGAATAAATGAGTGAGTCACAGAGGTCTTAATCCCTTGTGACTTCTGCCATAAATGCATTATTATCTGCTAGACTATTTTACTTGACATTTCGGTTGTGGCATAGTGTCAAAAATGCCTTAAAAATGTTGTTGTTGTTGAATTCTTTTTTCAACGTTTTTTATTTATTTTTGGGACAGAGAGAGACAGAGCATGAGCGGGGGAGGGGCAGAGAGAGAGGGAGACACAGAATCGGAAACAGGCTCCAGGCTCCGAGCCATCAGCCCAGAGCCTGACGCGGGGCTCGAACTCATGGACTGCGAGATCGTGACCTGGCTGAAGTCGGACGCTTAACCGACTGCGCCACCCAGGCGCCCCTGTTGTTGAATTATTAAATCATTTTTTGTTTGCTTTCTTGGTATGTGAGAAAGGTCCACCTGGCACCTTGAGCCTTAAACCTAAACCATAAAGGAAGCATCACTATTAACTTCTTTCTAAAAAAAATAGTGCCTCTGGACAACTAATATTTATTGAGCCTTTACCATGTATTAGGCACAAGGTTTTATGTTTCGCATTCTTATTGAATCCTCATTGTAATCTATAGGTCAATAATATCTTTTCGCCATACTTTAGATTAAGAAGCTAGAACTTTCAGGGGCACCTGGGTGGCACAGTTGGTTAAGCAACCGACTTCGGCTCGGGTCATGATCTCAGTTTGTGGGCTCAAGCCTCCATGGGGCTCTGTGCTGACAGCCCTGAGCCTGGAGCCCACTTCCGATTCTGTGTCTCCCTCTCCCTCTGCCCCTCCCCCACTCGTGCTTTGTTTCTGTCTCAAAAATGAATACACATTAAAAAAAAAAAAAGCTAGAACTTTCAGAGATTGGTAATTTTCCCAAGGTTCTACAACTAATAAGCAGTGAAGATGTAACTCTACCCTTACCCATGCAGCCCCTGGACATGCCCTCCTAGCCAATGCTTTGCACGGCCCCTCTGACTGGGGCCCTGGGGAGTTAGTGTAGTTCAAAACCCAGAAAGCCGGTGCCTCCCACTTGCCACCTTCTTCTGCCTATTTTCTTCTTCCTCGCTCTCTTGACCTCGTTAACCCTCCCGTGTTAAAGCCAGTGAAAAAGGAGGAAGGCATGAATACAACTGCACCCCTATTTCTTCCTGCTGCTTCATAGCTAGCTATTTGAAATTCTTTGGTTCCTTTATTCAGGCATTTTTGTTTTAATGTTTATTTATTTATTTGGAGAGAGATAGAGACAGCATGAATGGGGGAAGGCAGAGAGGGAGAGAGAATCCCCAGCAGGCTCCGCGCTGTCGGCACAAAGCCTGATGGGGGGGTCCATCTCACATGGGGCCCAATCTCATGAACCTGAGCTGAAACCAAGAGTCAGAGGCTTAACTGACTGAGCCACCCAGGTGCCCCATGCTGGCATTTATCTGCCAAGCATGCAAAGATAGAGAAGACCCGCTCGCTGCCTTTCGCAGTTAAAGTCCATGCTCCAAAAAGGCTTGGAGAGGGGCTGTAATGGCAGCAGTTTCTAGCTACTTCAGCCATCGTAGGTATGATTGGATGTTCCCATCCTTTGTTTAAGGCCTGACAAAGTCCCATTACAGCTTCCTACTCGCAAAAATTTAGGCTACACCAGATGATTTAAATGGTGTCCAGCAAAGAGTAGAAGAGCCCTGAGGCCAAGGTCCATGAGTCTGGAGATAAGGTAAGAAACTGTATGTAAAACAAAAAAGGCAAGGCCAGGAAACAAGGTAGTAACCAAAGGAGAGGGACAAAAATAGGTAAAAACTTAGAATTCAGGAATAAGACAGAACTAGAAATTCTAAACTGGATGACTGGTCAAGAATCAGAAAGTCCGTGGGTAATGGAAAGGTCAAGGCATGCTAGGTATTTCGGGGTATGAACTGGCTAGAGCAGTGGGTAAATTCGTGTTGACGTGTCTCAGGGGGTGTTCAGAAATCAGAATTTTTTTTAATATTTATTTTTGGGGGAGTGCAAGCGGGGGCGGGGTTGGGGCAGAGAGAGGGGGACAGAGGATCTGAAGTGGGCTCTGTGCTGACAGGCTGACAGCAGTGAGCCCAATGTGGGGCTCGAACCCACGAACGGCGAGATCGTGACCTGAGCCGAAATCGGTTGCTCAACCGATGGAGCCACCCAGGTGCCCCCAGAAATCGGAAGTTTAATTTGGCACAACTACTGTCCCAGCCAAGAAGCAGGAGGAAATCTGAAGTCAAGGACCTGATCCGTTCAGTCCTTCTGGTGAGAACCAAAGAACCACATTAGGAGATTCCTCAAATAGGCTAATAGAAAATAGTGTTTTATTAGGACAGATACAGGCACTGCACATAGTTATGCTTTTCAGAAACTTCACTGAAAATGAGCACTAAGTAGAATAATGGTGTCTTCAAATTATTTTTCAACTGCAATTGTTCTTGTAATAACTAGAGTGACAGTATCAGTGTAACAAGATGATGTCTAAAGTAAGAAATGTCAATTTTAAACTGTAAGCCTATATACAGTATTGGTTTGCTCAGGCTGCTGTAACAAAGCAACAGAAACTGGGTGGCTTACATAATAGAAACTTATTATCTGACAAACAGTTCTGGAGCCTAGAAGTCTGAAACCAAGTTGTCAGAAGGGCTGGTCCCTTTCGATGGCTCTGAAGGATTCCACTCTTCTCCTTGACGGGTCGACAGCGCTCTGCTCCCCGTCTCTTCACATCTTCCTCCCCCTGTGTTTATTGTCTCTTTATTCTAACTTGCCCTTTTTATTTATTTTTTTCTTAGTGTTTATTTATTTTTGAAAGAGAGCGAGAGAGTGGGGAAGGGTAGTGAGAGAGGGAGACACAGAATCGGAAGCAGGCTCCAGGCTCTGAGCTGTCAGCACGGAGCTGGATGCAGGGCTCGAACTCACGAAGGTCATGACCTGAGCCAAAGTCGGAGGCTCAACCGACTGAGACACCCAGGCACCCCTAACTTGCCCTTTTTAAAGGAAACCAGTATATTGAATTAAGACCAATACTAAACACCTCACCTTAACCAAACTAATCATATCTAATGACCCAATTTCCAAATTAGATGACCTTCTGGGGACTAGACCTTAGGATGCCAACATGCCTTTTGTTTGGTTGTTTTGTTGTTATGCAGGTGGTTGGAGAAGAGGACGCAATTCAACCTATGATAGCCTACCTCATGCTGTCGGTCAGTCGCAGCTTTCCAGATAAGGCTATAAGTGAAATATATATATGAAGTACAAAATGTGCCGCCTGCCCCCATCCTTGCCTATGTGAATACAATTGACAAATCCAATCAGAAATTTATGAATAAAGCCCCATAATGTAAAAAGTCAGTTGAGTCCATTGGTATAAGTTTCCCTTCTAGGAAAGTGAAATGCATTTTAATCCCCAAATTTCACTTCGCCTCTTCCAACAATCCATTGCCTAGCGCCAACGCAACACCACGGCAAGACTATGACATTGAGTTACTCTGTTCTTTGGGTCCTCCCCTGGGAACGCAGAACAATACCCCAGAGTCCTACAGCTGAAGGAACAGAAGTTCTGGCCTGCAATGCAGATACCTTAACGATGAGTCCCCAAACAGTCATCAGCTTGAGTTTTTGACCGTGGCTGAAAACTTGTATCTGTAAGATTTCTCAACTTAGATGTTTTACTGTACACAACCATATCATTCAAACAAACGAAAAGTTGTTCTTTCATTTTATTTTTCTTTTCAGTACCCAGACTGCTTTCCATTGCCTACAAAACTTACAAAGATGCAACAAGCTGAATCCATCATTCAAACTACCCATCTGATACAAAAAAAAAGTGTGGGCATCCAAAGTGTCCTCTGAAAGAACGACATGTAAGCAGAGAGAAGCTGTTAACCTGGAGGCTTCATATTAAATGGGAAATGGAAACAGCAGAGCCAATTATAGGTACATTTCTGCTTGTTGAGGAGACTTCAAAATAGAAGCTTTTTTAAAAATCTGCCTCTAAAGATTTTCTTTTCAGTAAAACTGAAAAAAATATATGATAGGCCATATATAAAAAAGAACATCCATCCTGCCTGCCAAAGTAATCGTTCACTTCCCCTTCCCAGATTCCAGGCACAGGATAATTGCCTCTCGGAGATGCTGTGTTGTTTTAGGCGTTCTAAATAAACCTCTCTCCGGTGGCCCCTCTTAACAGCAGCACCCCCCAGGAACCCGCCATTGAGCCTTGAAACTGTAATTTGTTTCAGGCACTCCGAGCAAAATACATTGTCTCCCAAACTCTAAACTTGATAATTAGGTGTATTTAGTTAGAGTTAAAAATAAAATAAAGTGGAAAGTTATCCAGGTGCAAGTTATTAAACTGAAGAGATGGCAGAACAGAGCGGGGGACTCAGAAAGCAGACACATTTTTGGTGCACGTCACATGTTGCAGACACTTTGCTGAGTGCTTTATCCAACATACCTCTTACTTCTTCCCAGTGATCCATTTAGGTTTGTATTTTATGGATGTTGAGGGAACAGAAATGACTTATGCACCAAGTAAATGGTAGAAGTGGGAGTCAAACCCACATTTGTTTGAGTCCAAAGCTTACATTCCTTCCACTCATTTCCAGCAATTGAGGCATAGGAAGAGAATGTGCAGAGCATGCCAATTTAATTTTTTTAACCCATTGCATTCTGGTCCCTGGCGTCTTTATATCAGAATTCTGTCTCTGCTACATCTCACCCTGCACCCTTGACCCATAAAGCCTTTACAGGCATTCTAGTATCCATTCTTTAGGGCGTGCTATTCTTGCCTAGAATGTCCATTTCTGCTCCTCTCTCTCCGCAAGGTTCTTAACTGGGTGCAGTGACACTCTTCTAGGAGACGTGGGAAAGTCTGTACGGAGTTTATGGTTGTCATGATGATGGTGCTATAAGCACCGGAAGCTGGAGCTGCTTAGCAGTCTGCGAGGCCATGCCTCCTGGACAGCCCTGGACAGCAGAGAACCACTCTGTAAAATGTCTATTGAGCCCCACCAGGAGCATTGACCCTGAATGTCACTCATCCCTCCAGCACCACCACCTGCACGAAGTGGTTAATGTCCCATACCCTTGGACCTGAAATGATGTGCCCCTCCTCAGGAATTCAGAAAGTCTTCTCATGTGCGTTTAGTGCTAACGAGTTTGAATTTAATTGTTAGTTATCTTCTCTTATTGTTTTATGCTTCTTTAATCACAATCAAAACAGCAAATATTCATGTAGCTTATATAGCGTGAATTTGCCAGTCATTGCTTTCAGTGTTTTATTCATGCATTAACTCACTTAATCCTCCCAGTAACACTACGGAATTTTTTTTCTCATTTTACAGACAGAAAAACTGAGAACAGAGAGATTACTTAACCTGCATGGAGTCACAGGATTCACAAGTATTGAGCGCTATGATTCAAACGCAGAGATTTTGGCTCCAGACTCTGATTCTTTTAACTTCCAAATTTGATAGCCTTTCCAGAGAAACATGTCCTGAGTGCCTACTACAGACCAAACACAAAAATAAAACTTTAGTTTTTAGAAAACATCAATAAAACTCTGGAGTAATATACAGAAGTAGCTGGGATACTTAACCCAGCTAAAGGGGATAAGGAAGGTCTCCCAGAAGGATGAACTAAAATCTGGAGCATCTTCAGGGCAAGAAGCAATGGAAAATGAGGCTGGAGAGTCAGCAGAGACAGATCACAGCGGAGTCGCATCAACTAGCTTACGCCTAATCTTGCAGTTAGGAGCTTTTAATCGAGTGGTTACCCACTGACGTAAGAGTTTTGCCAATATTACCCTGGCATCTGTGCGAACATGATGTGAGGAGAATCAGATCGACAACAGGGACGGCGATTAGGAGGCTGTGTTGTGCAGGGTAAAAGATGTGGTCGAGGATGGTGGTAACCATGACGATGATGGCACGTGCTTGCCTGAACGAGGGCATCACTACCTCTGCCACGGCCTGAAGTGGACTGTTCTCTCCAGGCCACGTTGAATCCCCCACCTTTCGTCCACCTTCCTTCGGTATCCACCTGCTACAGCCCCGCATGGCCCCTACAACTTTGCTTGGATAAGTGGATTGCAAATCAAGCTTGTAGTTCTTATACTCAAACGGAGAGACGACGTCATGTACGGAGGTGAACATTCAGCCAGGGATCGTAGCATCTGGATTCAGTTCTGGTGTTGCTTTTGATTACTTGTGTCTCTTAACATCTAGGAATATATTTCATTATCCGTACAAACAGGGGCACTTTTGGAAAGGCCAGAAATAGAGAAGGTGTCCATAGCTTTTTCAGGGATGAATGTTACCTATCTCCTGAATACTAAATGGTTATTTTATTATAATCCTGGGAAGTCTTTAAATGTCTTTTTCTTATTTTGAAAGAGACACCTCCGTTTTATCATTTTGCCTAAAACAAGCTTACAGTTATTACCTTTAAATCTGCAAACTAGCCAGGCTGTGCCCTTGGTTCACTTCTTTGGAAATTCTATGGAAGTCAGTGGCATGTGGAAATGATTATCTGACAGCTGAGCCTGGCCTGTGTTCCTGTGTGATTAGCATGGCGGGAGGCCAGATAGAACTTGGGAAGCAAAGGGCTGTATTTGCATGAACAGTGCCCCTGGAACGTAAATTTTAAAGGGGATGCATGAGGGAAATAATGACTCCAACAGACCCGTCTCGTCCTCTGTTTTCATCTTCACCTACCAAGCACCCTTTGCTGTAAAGATACAAGATATCTGTTGCATATGTACATATATATATATTTTTTTCATATATATATATGAAGGGAGGGGTTGGGGGTGGGGGGGTGGGTGTGTTTTCTGTGCTTGGTGTGTTAGTCTGTGACGTCTGTCTGTGTTGGGTGCTGTGTATGTCTCTGTTTCAGGCAAGATGAGGACTGGAAGGGATCCCCAGGGAAGTCACATAGCAGGTAAATATCTCAAGACTTAGCACGGTTTTCATACTTAGCAGTTTATGCACCTGTGTTCCCATGTGTATTGTGTGTGACTGCAGCCCGGAGTCTGTGTGTTCTCACTCTGTACTCAGCGTGATGTTTGGCACACAGAAAGAGATCAAAATTTGTTGAGTTTCTTGTGATCAAATCCGCCCCAATTTTGCTAATCAGTTTGGAGCGATTGCTTCTTCTTTTTGTATGCGGCTCTGGGAATTTCTCTCAAGCAAGGAAAATAAAGTGGTTTTTGATATATATGGCAGAGAGAGCGTTAATCCTAAGATGGAGGGGTCTTTGCAAACTCAAGAGCACTCACTGGGGAATAAAAATTCACTGAAAAAGGAATTCAAATAACTTATAAGTAGATTTAAACATTTTCAAACTCCCGGCAATCAGAGATGCAAAATAATACAATATGATGCTATTTCATCCATCAAAATGCCAAAGATTAAAATCTAAAGATGATGCTCAGAATTGGTAAAGATGCAAAAAATAGATACTCTTACACAGGCCGGGTGTAAGTGGAAAGTGATTCAATCTTTCTGGAGGGCCTCTGGTAACATTGTCACAAGTCTCAAATATCTCCTTTTAACCTGTATTTCCATTTTCAAGAATTTATTAAGTGGAAGTGATAAGACATGTGAAGAAAGGTTTCTGTACAAGGATATCCATCGCATTACATATAAAAGCAAAAACAGAAAACATAAAGGAAATAACCTAAATGTTAAACAATAAAGATTCAGGTATAAAAGTATATTGCACATAAAATGTAGTAATACCATTGGAAAATATTCATGATAAAATATTAAATAAAAATAATGTATAAGACTACATATATAGGGGTGCCTGGGTGGCTCAGTTGGTTAAGCATCCGACTTCAGCTCAGGTCATGACCTCAAGGTTTGTGGGTTCAAGCCCCACATCCGGCTCTGTGCTGACAACTCAAAGCCTGGAACCTGCTTCGGATTCTTTGTCTCCCTCTGTCTCTCTACTCCTCCCCTGCTTGTGCGCTCTCTCTCTCTCTCTCTCTCTCTCTCTCCCTCTCTCTCCCTCTTTGTATCAAAAATAAATAAATACACATTAAAAAAAGACTACATATATAATGTACAAAATATTATATAACTGCTTCAATTTGGGCAGTGGTTAGGTGATTTAAATTTTTTTGACATTTTTATATTCTCCAAATTTTTAATATGAGAGCATGTGTTCCCTGTGTGTCTGTGTATGTTTAATCTTAATTTTTAACAGTTGCCGCTATTGAATATGTATTACAAAAAGAATAAAGTTTGTTGAGAATCTGTTAAGATTTTGGAAATCCTGAATGTTCAATGTACTACCTCTAGATATTTATTCAGGAGAGAAATGCCATAATTTCCCTCTTTTCTTCTACTTCCTTGGACAGTTCCTAATGCTTCAGTTGCTTGCTGAGTATCAAGTCAGCTAACATTTTTTCACTGTCAGACACTACTACTAAATGCATTATTTTGTCTTTTTTTTTTTTATACTTAGGTATTTCATCTGTTTGATGTGGTTGCAAACGGCACTGTTTTCTTAATTTCTCTCTCTGATAGTTTGTGATTAGCGTATAGAAATGCAACTGATTTTTATGTATTGATTTTGTATCTTGCAAGTACTGAATTCATTTATTAGTTCTAAGAGTTTTTTTGTGGATTCTTTAGTTTTCTACACATAATGTCGCGTCATGTGCAAACAGAGACAGCTTTATTCCTTCCTTTCTGATCTGGATGCCTTTTATTTCTTTTTCTTGCCTAATTGTTCTGGCCAGGACTTCCAGTACTATGTTGGAAAAAAGTTCTGAAAGTGAGGGGCACCTGGGTGGTTCAGTCGGTTAAGTGGCTGACTTCAGCTCAGGTCATGATCTCATGATCTGTGGGTTGGAGCCCTACATACAGCTCAAAGCCTGGAGCCTGTTTCAGATTCTGTGTCTCCCTCTCTCTCTGCTCCTCCCCAGCTCATGCTCTGTCTCTCTCTGTCTCTCAAAAATGAATAAATGTTAAAAAAAATTTTTTTAAAGTGCTGAGAATGAGTATCCGTGTCCTTCTCCTGATTTTAAAGGAAAAGCTTTCAGTTTTTCACCATTAGGTCTGCTGGTAGCTGTGGGCATGTCATAAGTAGCCTTTATGTTAGAGCTACATTTCTCCTATACTCAAGTTGGTTGAGAGTTTTTCTCATGAATCAATGTTGAATTTCATCAAATGCTTTTTCTACATCTATTGAGATGACCATATCATTTTTATCCTTCATTTTGTTAATGTGGTTTTTCACAGTGGTTGATTTGCTGATGCTGAACATCCTTGCATCCCTGGAATAAATTCTACTTGATCATTTTTTTTGTCTTTAACCAAGTGATTGTTTTTTATTCTAAATAATACATGCTCATAGAAGTTTTTTAAATATTGAAATGTGTAAAGAATAAAGTAAAAATTTCCTATGAACTCACTTTCAAGTTGTTTTACTGTTGATTTTTTGTTTCTTTTCAAAACTTTCTACATTTGTTGCATACAACTGACAATATTTTTAATAATATTTATTGGACATGCCTGTATTCTAAATTTTTCTCTAGGCACTGGGGAGACATTGGAATTAAGTGTACTCCCATCCCTTAAAGACTTTTGATTTTAGTAGAGTAACAAATAAAAATTAAAAAAAAATATATAAAATAATATTAGGAAATAAGTGCTAGGAGCAAACAATAAAGCAGGATAGGAGAATAATAAGTAATGGGAAGGACGGTATTAGTTAAGGGGGTCAGAGATGGCTTTCTTGAGGAGGTGTTTTGTGCACAGCGTGAATGAGTTGAAGGACCACATTCTTAACGGGGAGACAAGCCTGTCTGGCAGAGGGAAAATGGATGTAAAGTCCATGAGGCAGAAGCCAAGGTGGCACGCTCCAAGAGCACCAGAGGGGTCAGTGCAACTGGAGTAGAGGCCATGAGGACAAGAGCAAGAGAAAATGAGGTCAGAGGAGCATACAGATCATAGAGAATTTGCTAAATTCTTTGGATTTCATTCTAGTGTTGTGTGAAGTCACTGGAGCATTTAGCAGAATGATGTGATATGATTTGCATTTTTAAAAAAAAATTTTAATGTTTGGGAGGGGGGACAAAACAGAAGAGACTCATAAATATGGAGAACAAACTGAGTGTTGCTGGAAGGGTTGTGGGAGGGGGGATGGGCTAAATGGGTAAGGGGCACCAAGGAATCTACTCCTGAAATCATTGTTGCACTATATGCTAACTAATTTGGATGTAAATTTAAAAAAAACTAAAAAATAAAATTAAAAAAATAAAATAAAATAAATAAAATAAAAATAAAAAATAAAATAATATTTTTCTTAGTGCTAAATGAAGAATCAGCTTTATATCTCTGGCCTTTAAAATGGGCTCATACTGCCAAGAATGTTATTTAGTGCTTCAGATGGGAGACAACTTTGAGAACCACTAAGTCCATAAGAAATGTTATCTGATACACATACATGTGTATACATGCATATATATATAAGGAACATATTTCTGCCTACAAAAATATTGGAAGTCTGAATAGTTTTAGCTATGTATTCTCCTTGCATATTGCATTCCCTAATAAATTTGCCATAAGGAACATGAATTGGCTTATCTATACAGTGATTTATAATAAAAGGAGAGAACATCTGATTTGTCTCAGCTTTTGAAATAAAGCACATTTTTATTAAGTTGTGCTTGACAGAAGCAGTTACAATTTGGCACTACTGGGAACCTTTTCTTTCTCTTACAGATTTTATTGACATATTGGGATGGATTTATCTTTTTACTGAAGGGTAATTGTCAGAGCAATTATGGGCTGTGGTTATTTGTGAATTTCTTTACCCTGACTTTCGACTATTTGCGCATGAACTTTAATATATAAATAAAAATTAAATTTATTTAGTAAAGATTGGTCTTCATTCAAAACATTGATTTCTCCCTCATAATTTCACTGAGTACAATTGATCCAAGGTATCTTTACTTTGACTATATCCTTGATTTTAGGATAAACACGACACAGCTATCTCCAGAACTTGGAGAAGAATCTGTTACCAGGTCAGTCTGACTTTTCAGGCTGGCGATGTCACCCTGGACTCTTAATGGAGAAGGAATGTCTCATAATTAAATGACAGACAGATTTGGATTCAAATCTTGGATTATTTTTGTTTATTTCACAGTAAAATAAATTAAAAAAAAAAAATGATGACACCAAGCATGAACCAGTACATGTGGAAGTACCTAGAAAGATGCTCAGTAGAGGTTAGCTTAATTTTTTCCCTTATCATTGTCTTTCTTTGCCCCCACCTTCTTCCCAACAAAACAAACAAGGATTGTATTTTTGTTGTCTTGTAAAAACAATTCAAAGATAATTATTTATATTCTCATTGCATATGAACATCTCCCATTTCTTTACCATCTGTACTCCCATTACTCTCTGGGTAAGTAAATGTTTATCCCTTCTCATTTCTCCTATTTGATTTAAAAATGTAGTCCCCTCTTTTTAGGAACCAAGAAAATATACATTATCAGCTACGGTGGAAATATGACTAGCTGCGGAGTAGTCATTTCGTAGTAAAGTATGGTTTATTGGGTGAGGACCCCTCACAACTCCTTGTGCTTTCCTTTAAAGACCCTGGTGAATTGTCATGGACATTGTTCCCAATGGGCAGATATTTCTCATTATCTAGCGTTGTGAGCCACTGTTACTTCCAAACTGAAGCATAGAAAAAGGCCTCTTTGATTCCCATATTTCTCTAGAGGAGGCAGATGTTAGGTGGAGAATCACAAGCTGGAGGCAACATAGATTTCTAGGTCACTTCAGGAAGGATGGCTGTCTCTGAGTCATTGGAGGAGCAGAACGCTCTGCATGAGAAAGAAGTAGATTCGCGTTGGGTTCACTCTTAAAGAGTCTGGGGTCATATCATAGACGACAAGCCAATCTGTATTCACTAAAGCTATAGATGAAAAAATTCATTTTATTTGTCAAGCTGATTAGTTCACTCAGAAAACTGTCACTAATTATTATATTGGGCCAGGAATTGTGTTCGATGCTGTGAAGGATGAAAGAGAAATGAACAAAGCCTGGAACTGGCTCATAGGAGCTGATGGGTCTAGTAGCACCACCATCTTGTGTCATTGGTTTATTAACAGTCTTTCAAAGTATCTGTACACACTTAATTTCACTTGGTTTTCACAAAAGACCTATTAATTTACATTTCACAAATGAGTAAACCAAGACCCAAATCCATAGGGCAATTAAGTGAGAAACACAGAACTTAAATGAGGTCTTCTGATTTCTGCCTACTCGGATGTGCCCGCCAAACTCTAAACTTCTGTGAATGAGCTGTCCTTGTAAGCAGTCAGGAACCCAAAAGAAGGCATGTTGGAGGGAGGAACAGAGTGTGTTGTGCTCAGAGATTTTGCCACTTGGGGACTGCAGCTTTGAGGGTGAACACAATACCATAAGAAAGGTCTCTTTACAATAATGAAGTTGTTTGTTCGTTTGTTTGTTTTTTTCCCCTCATTAACAGGGGTGTGGAGGAATAAGAAAGACACCTAAGAACCGGGGCTTCAATTTCATTTCTCATTATATATAGAACTCCTGGATGGGACATTTGCCAAATAAATTTTTAAATACTATAATACTGTATTATAATTTGCCTTTAAATAATTATTTTACATCTTAAAATCATTAATGAAGAATTAAATTATTATGTAATTTATCCCTTATTCCACTAACTACCCTACTAATCCCACTAATATGTAACACTTTTCTGTTTCCTAAGTCATTTCATGACATGACACACACATACATATTCTTGTTTTTAAGTTAGAAGTAAAAACTGTATGAATTAAATATCATCGAAGATATAAAGCCTACAAAATTATGAACTTGTGAATACAGAAAATGTGCATTGTTATCACATATATTCTGAATGCTTAGCAAGTGTTCATTAAATATTTATTAAATCAGTGCATGATAAATAATAAGTAAATGACTGCATAAAACAGGGGCACAAGAACTATACCTATAACACATTTGGAGAGCAATTAGAGACTGAACACTGAAGATTATATTTTAAAGGAAAGAAACATCAAGCAGAAGGGAAAAGGGTATGAGCTGAAGCAACCGGGGATATCCTGAGAGGTTAACTTAAATGTGAATCTTTAAGTCTCCATCTAAAAATTCAGCTCAAATATTTGAAATTAATTCTATTGTAGTCAGTATTATTTTGTTTCTGTTTTTATTTTACCCCATCTTATCTTTCTGCTCTGTAAAAGATAATATAAATGAGTTACATATAAGAGTGCATTTTCTGGGGCGCCTAGGTGGCTCAGTCGGTTGAGCGTCCAACTTCACTCAGGTCATGATCTCGCCGGCTGTGAGTTCGAGCCCCGCCTCGGGCTCTGTGCTGACAGCTCAGAGCCTGGAGCCTGCTTTGGATTCTGTGTCCCCCTCTCTCTCTGTCCCTCCCCCACTCATCCTCTGTCTCTCTCTATCTCAGAAATAAATAAACATTAAAAAAAATTTAATGGCATTTTCTACCATCCAGACAAAGAGAAGATCATTACACAATGGCTGTAAAAGGACCACAGGTACAACCTTTCAGAAGAAAACACCAAAAACTACATTAATCCAGGCTGACTTGTTCCTAGTGTTCTGTCTTGGACAATCTAATTAATTAATTATTATTTCCCTGTAATGATCAAACTAGAGAATACTCATACCTAATTACCTTTTTCCCCTATGTGAAAAATTCTTTTTCATTATTATGTAAGCAAAGGCAATGAACTCACATTACTAGAGAATGAGGAGGTAGCTTACTCTGTAACCTTTATTAGGAGAAAAGTGGATCTCTTCCCAGGAATGAAACATTAGCATGACTGTGAGTGGATCTGTATGTTAGAATGCTGTTGTATCAGGGTTTTAGAATTTTGCCATATCATTGAGTTAGAGGGATGCTAAATTCTTGCGATCTAACTGAATGCAGCAATACAGATCACAGGCTATGAATGCTGAGTATTTTATATAGTCAATGAGTGGGGCAAATTTTGTGCAATCAAATCAAAGTTGATTTCTTTGATGAATACCATAAGTGCCCATGTGCTATTTTATTGATTACTAGGAGCTTCCTATGTTCCACAAGAACTTTTGCAAGCCATGAAATTCTGTTTCATGAAAATGGGAATCCAATCATGGAAGCATTGCTTTGGGGGAGATTAAGGTCACAGGAGTACCTCTGATTAAATCCAGGGTCTCCCTCTGGATGACCTTTGATTCTTCTCAAGAACTTGGAGCAGTGTGTAATTGAAACCCTAGAGTTCTGTTATCATAGCATAAAACATTCTTGCCTTGACATAAAATCACATCAACAGGCTCCCCAAAGATTATCTGAACTGCATCTGTGATATCCCTGGATAAGTTGTCTGAAAAATGATGCTCATAAAAGTCCAAAGCCTATCTTTAGATAATGATCAATGAAGACTCACTATTGAAATGTTGGGAAATATTAATTAAATGCAAAGACTAATGTCTTTTGTGTTAAACCATTCTAACAATTATTGACCAAAAAGGCTCTTGCATTTGTTTTTACTTAGGAAAAACAACAACAACAACAACAACAACAACAACAACAACATATAAAAAATGCATCAGTGCTTTTGATTTCTACTGTAATCAAATTGCTACCATGAAATATTATGCACTTTATAATAAGAAGTTATATTTGTATATTTATTTGAAATGCTTTTACACATATTATCTCAATAAATTCTAATAACCACTCTGTGAATAAAACTATTTGCACTTCACAAGTAAGACTGCCAAAGCTGAAAATGGTTAAATATCATGCCTAGTTTACTAGCTGAGTTAGGATGACTGAAAGAGAAACAAAAAAAACTTTTTCTTAAACAAGACACAATTTCTTTTTTTTTCTTAAGCCTGTATGTTTATATTTCTCTCTAGGGCTGAGATAGTGCTTTACTGATTAGAGATCAAAGATCCTATTATCTTATTGCTTTACAGTGTAAGGCATTCAGGCCCAAGGTCACCTCATTGTCAAAAAAGGCTGCTGAAGCTCCAGCATTTATGATTATATTCTAGTTAGAAGAAAAAACAAGAAAGGGAAGTGTCATTTTTAGAAGTCATACATTCGTTTTCCTGACGAGATTGTACATGGACACACATGATTGAAAAGGGGCTTGGGAAATCTTTTTGTTCTGGGCTCCATGTGTCTAGCTGAAAATGTGGGATTCCATTACTGTAAAAACAAGAGGGACTCTATAAAGGATCAACTTCCAGTCTCTCTTAACACTTAGCATCTCATATCTAGTAAATGATGACACTTGGACCACAACTCAGACTTTCATGTTTCTTACCTCATGGTCTAACAGCAGTATGTTGTCATATAATGAGAGAAGAGGTTGAGACATAGCCTTGTTTTTCACCATTCAGAGCTGTGACAGTATCCATCATGATTCCTGCCTGCCTTCATTTTTCCACAATTATTTAGATATAAACTTTGAAGAAACACTAATATCGGTTCTACTGTTACGAAATATTAGGCTGTCCAAAGAGTGTATGGAGTTAACATCCAAAATTATTTCTCTGCATGCCTTGAAAAGTCCATAGTGTTCTTAATTGTTTTCTTGTTAAGAAAGAACTGAGTATGTCAGTAAACAGTTGTGAAATGCATGTGTCTTCTACCCCATGCAAGATTTTAGATCAGTGTTCATTTATTTTCAATGACTGAGGAAATAAATATCATTTGAGGGAAATACCAATGATAAATAGCCTACTAATTTCAGAGTGATAGAAGAATTTACATCTTGTGCTTGGTTGTCCCCTTTGGGACCACCAACCTTAGAAATTATGAATAATTTAGCTAACATTGGGACGCATAATTCAACGCTGGAACTCAACAAAACTAGAATTTTTGTATTTTCTCTGAGGGAGAGACGATTTCTTGAGCATTTTGTCATTAAAGTATATAAAATATTGGCATTAAGATTGGTTTAGAAGTTTTCTCAGGGATTGGCTGAAAATAGAACCATGCTGGACAGAATTTCAGTGCTTTTATATAGATATGGCTTGTGTTTGGGATTCTGCTTTCAGGGCTGATTCCCCAAACGTCTAGAAGATGTGAGAAAACAAAACAAAAAATTTTGAAGGAAATAAAACGCTTAATGAATAGAAAGGGGTTACACTGATGTTAGCAGAACATAGAGATTTAAAATAGCCTACAGAGGTAGAAAGCCTTCAAGTCTGTGTCTGGAGATATAAAAGAGAAAATAAAGAAATAAATTATTTCTCTTGGTTCAAAGAGCTACAAATGCAGTTAATCTGATAATGAGAAGCAGATCTAGAAGTTTAGACTTTTTATTACAATAATAGTCTTCATATTTTAGGGACTGTCAGAATCACCTGCTAGGTTTGTAACAGAGATGACTGGTCCCCAATGCCTGAGTTTCTGATTCAGTAGATCTGGGATGAGGCTTGAAATTTTAATTTCTTACAAATCCCCAGGTGATGTCAATGATACTGGCCCAAGGGCTGCACTTTAAGACCATTACGATACGGAATAACTGCTCAAGGAAACAATTGAAATTGCATTTAGGAATAAATAGAATAACGTTCTATGTAATGTTTTCAGTTCTACAGAAAATGGACTGTCCTTTATTGGCAAGGTTAAGAGATGTTTTCATTACCAATAAACACAAGATTCTGAGCTGTGATCACTCAAGCAAGATTCACTATAGCTCTGTGACCAGATAGTGCACATTCTAACTTATCAGAAGGGGAAATGAGAGAAAGATGTGTTGTGATTGTTCACCATCTGGGAGAGAGATGATGTTTATGGCACTCTCAGATCTCTGGCATGGCACCAAATTATGTGTGTGGAAAGACAAACAGTGCACAAATCCAGATGTTTAGCCTGTAACTCTACATCAGGCTAAACATCCAGAAATTTCAAATAAATCAAAGTTTCAAGTAAATCAGGCATCCAGATATTTAATTGATTTTTACATTCTAATCTAGTCTAATATTTTTGGGTCATATAGACTCAATCTTACCCTTTGTGCAACTGTCAGATTAAGACATTTCCTCCCTCCCCCCACCTATGTGTCTGTCTACTTCTGGGTTTTTTCCAACATGCAACAGCTATGCTACTTTGATCCCTGAGGCACTTCTGTGTCTTTGAAGTTAGCCATCTAGCTGTTATTTCATTTGTCATCTCTTTACTTCAATTGTTAGAATTTCACAGCATTAAATCCATGAAACCACTTAAAAAGAAGTTTTACCTGAAATGATTTCATCATGGTTACAACTCTTTGAAAGAGGGGACTTCGTGAAAATGTACAATACTAGGTGACCACTCTATTTGGATAGAACCATGAAACATCCAATATATCTACTTTACCATGATTTATCTCAACAGTCACATTTAAGGCAGCACTTTCACTATGCAAGCCATATTTAAAAAGTTAGAATAAAGAATAAGATAGAATACATGTTTAAAATAGGTGTGTATCAATTAATACAAAACAAATATATAGTAAGATTAATTATACATGCTTTGATTTAGTTTCTATCTAGTCTTTTATGTGAAAGAAAATACAAAAATTCTAGTTTTGTTGAACAGTATGTATTTTTCAAGTGGCATTAGAAGCAATAGAATGTGAGTACAAGAAATGGACTTATTCAGTCCACTTTGGTTCATTTGAGAATTGAGGTGTGACTTATTTACAGTCAAAATCAAATGAAACATATACACACACCCACACACACGTGTGTGTGCGCGCGCACACACACACACACACACACACACACACATACACACACAGAGAGAAGTATCTCCATTAATTTATTGTCGTACTGGTATACAACAGGTTTTGTTTTTGTGTTTTTTTTTTTTGCATTATACATTTTGAATTAAATAATGTAATTTTAAAGCCTCTAACTATTTCTTATTAAGAAGTCTGATATTGTGGTGCTTCAGTGACCAATAGTTTTTTAGGTAATGCCACAAATGGATAGGAACTATTGGCTTTGAGATAGCATCTTTGAGATAAAAGCACCGTGCTGTTTTATGCATAATGCTGATGAACATAAAAACTTCAAAGGCAATAAGAACTGACCCTAAAATCTCATTTAGTTCATGTAAAAGAACACTCATTCAGAGACAAGGAAGAGAATAGGCAAGTTTTTCTGTGCCAGATACCAAACCGTGCAACAATGTAGTGAAGTAAACCCTAAATCATGAGTATCTGTGAGTGACAGTATGAGCCACAGGACCAGAGGAGGCATAATTGTGCCATGCTCTGGAAAGATGTGAGTTAAATATCCAAGGAGTCATCCAAACGTAAGCACGGCAGTACTCACGTTAACTATTAACAATGATTCCCCAATTTCAATACACTGAAACTTACATCTATAATTAACAGAAAGTCCTGTCCTTTGAGAAATGCCTGGGATAAAAAATTGCATGTGAAATCAAGGTAGTGAGTACAAATCTCAATTCACAGCTCAGACAGGGCTTATAAACAGAGTTTGTCTGGAAGGTTGAGGAAAACCCAGCTGGCCAGTGTGGCTGACACAGAACGAGTGAGAAGGATATATTCTCAGGTAAGAAATAGAAGTAAGGGAATGGGGTTGGGGGGGCAACTCATATGGTTTGGGTAATTGGGTTTTTGTTTGAATATTCACTATTTGTCTGAACTCTACATTCTGACAAGAATCATATTCTTTCTAGCAAGACCCCCAGGTCCTATGTAACCAGACAATACGGCACAATATTTGTTTTAAGGGTTTCAGAATATTCTGTGATAGAAGTGGCTATAATGATAATTAAGAAGCTGGTCTACAAGAATCTCTTCAGAGAGACCCCTAACTCTACAGGATGTCATATTCGAGTGCCTATTCTACTTCCCTGTGGAGCAATGCAGTCCATACATTTTAAAAAGTATTTAAAATTTTTAGAATAGCTTCCTTATTTACAGAAAAAATGAGAAGATAGTTCTTAGAGTTCCCACATACCCCATACCCAGTTTTCTCTATTATTATTACAGTGCCTATGCCACAATTAATGAAGCAGTCAATATCAATGCATTATCATTAACTAAAGTAGATAGCTTATGTAGGTTTTCTTAGTTTTTTCCTGATGCTCTTTTTCAGTTTGGTTACATTCTGTTTAGTTACCATGTCTCCTTAGACTCCTCTTGGCTAAGACAATTTTTCAGACTTTCCTTGTTTTTGATGTCCTTGACACTTTTGAGGTGCTAATTGGGTGTTGTAGAATGCCTCCTAATTAATGTGTTCATGATGATCACACTAGGGTTATGCGTTTGAAGGGGGAGACCAGAGAGATAACGTACCATTTTCATCACATCATTTACAGAGTATACAATGTCAGCATGACTTATCACCGTGAACGTTAACTTTGATTACCTAGCTAAAATGCTTGTCAAGTTTTCCCATTACAAAATTCCTCTTTTATTTACCTCTTCATACTGTGTTCTTTGGAAAGAAAACACTTATGTATGGCCCACGCATAAGGAGTAGGAGATCTCATAAATGTTGATAGGAATAATTGCCATTTTCATCATTTATGAAATAGAAAAGTAGAATTTGTTTCTCTTTCTTCAAATAATTATTTGGAAATATGACCTGAGGGTCAATACCTCCTAAGGTTTATTAATGAAGATTCAAGTCAAATTAGCTTGAATCTTCATTCCCCAGGCACAGTGGGAAACTTCTCATTCCTCCCAGTGTCTGCGGAATTTCTAGAGGTGCTTATGGTTTTTCTAGTTACCTCTTGTTCTGATTTCCTGCTTCCTTGGAATGTGTAATCCCTTTCACAGTATGCCTCTTTGAGGCTAGTCTTTTTTCACCAACTATCCACCCAAATGTGGAAAATAGCACTGATTCCTTGATTTCCCAAAGCACTAGGTAGTTATGTACAATAGATTTACTTGAAAATGTGGATGCCGGGAAGGTGGAAGGATCCTGTAGTATATCTGGGGGAATAATGTCACTTTACTGCACAGCAAGAAAGAATTTAACATTAAATGTTAAGCATTTGTCATATTGGGCACACAGAACTATTTTGCCTTTTGTCCATTTTTCTCATTTGTCTGCCATTCTCGTCATGAGGAACCTCTCATTTGGTTGCTCTTCATTCGTGTGTTCTGAATTTCCATCATTTTTCCAGAATTTTCTTGTCCAAGTAACTTCTTCAGATTCTTGGCTTCTTCCCAGTCTCCACCTCTGGATACTGGCAAAACATCAGAATACTTTTATTTATTACTATGTTCAAGAACGTATGTATTACGGTCTCATTCTACCTTGTTGTGTGCCTGGGGCTATCATTCCACAATGAGATGATTCATCAAGATATTTTGCTGTACAAAGAAAGTTTGGTGTTCCGAAGAATTCTGCCCTGGGCTCTTTAACATGTTTCTCTCCCTTCTGCAATCCCTCACTCCCTATCCACCACCGTCCTGTCCCCCATCCTCTCTTGTAGTTAGGAACTGTAAATTATCAATCAACGTTCAGTCAGGAAGATGGGATTCACTTTAGGTACTTCAGGGATTAATTCTGGGAACTGGCAACAAAGGTGATTGAAGATAAGTAAAGGAGAAAGAGGTAAACCATAGGAATCAGAAAGTTGTATGTAGGAAGGACTGAAACCCCCAAAGGGAGAAGGTGTCACCCAGAGGTCGGCAAGTGGCTCTCACTCTGGGCTGGAGCACAGCAGCCCATGCTTCCCATTACATGGCTGGACATTCTGTCACTGATGCACACCAGCTACTCTGCAGCCCTTACTGCTACTGAAGTTAGTGGGACAGTAATTGCTGCTCGTGACACCATGGCTGCTGCATCTGAGCAGGAGCTCTGACTGTACCTATTGAAGGTGATGGAATTTTCTGCTGCTCTCAGTCACTTGCAGTTGCCTGCTACCTGTCCTCAGGGAACAGGATAACATCTTATTTTCCCTCATATTTGAATTCCTTAGCTGTGGCCTCGACTGGTGCCACCTAATCATAAACCAACTGGCCAGGGAGACTTGGAATTGTTGTTTGCAGGCTTCCGGCTCCTTACAGTACCAACGAAAACAGGACAATGGAGCTGAGTGGCCAAGGACCTGAAGTGTAACAGTCCCCCCCATTTGTCCTCTCAGCATAAATAAACTTCTATCCATTTTTAAATTCCAAGCAGCAAAAAAGAGCAATGACATCATCACACAAATAGTCCTGGTAAGATAAGAGAAAACTGTATCTCTTCCCAAAAAAGGGTGACAAAATTCCTACCAATCACAGTATCCTTCTCTGAGTAACACTTCCTTTTTTAGTTCTATCAATTGCCTTGATATTCTACACCCTGAAGATTAAATTCTAATATTAATCAGCACCACTACTCCTTAAATAAAGTAGTAGTAGAAAGAGAGGGAGGAAATTTCAGTTAGCATATATAAATGTAGCCGTTACAACTGAGGAGATATGCATGCATAATGGTAACGTTTCATTCCTCTAACTGGCTGCAAGGTTCTGATGAATATTCACAATGCATTTGTTTTTCTTTCCATCCATGTTGCCTCTTCCCTTAGCCATCCCTCAGCTTGTCAGTGCTCTTCCCCTGAAGGCTGAAGCTACATCGTCGTTTTTGAGGTGCCCAAGGACATGCCATTTTTGTGTGTGCTATAATCTGCTATTAATTTTACTACCCGATACTGAAATAATACAGATCATCCTCAACTTATGAGGGGGTTGCATCTTGGTAAACCGATTGTAAGTTGAAAATATCATAAGTTGAAAAATGCATTTAATATGCCTAAGCTCCCGAAGATCATAGCTTAGTCTAGCCTACCTTCAATGTGCTCAGAACACTGACACTAGCCTATAATTGGGCAAAGTCATCTAACACAATGCCTATTTTATAATAAAGTGTTGAGCGCCCATGTTATTTATTGAACCCTGTACTGAAAGTGAAAAACAGAAAGGTCATATGGGGTGAAATGGTGGTCCGCGTTACAGTTGTGTACCCTCATGATCGTGTGGCTGCCTGGGAACTTCGGCTGACTGCCACCGCCCAGCATCATGACAGAGGATGGTACCCATATTGCTAGCTGGGGAAAAGATCAAAATTCAAAGTATGGTTCCTACTAAATGCATATCACTTCCACACCATCATAAAGTAAAAAAAAATTGGAAGTCAAACCATTGTAAATCCGGGGCCATCTGTGCAAGATGCTTGTAACAAAGTCTTCGCTTCTTCCACTCTAATAACAAACCCATTTCCTATTGACATTTAAGATCAGTCACTGCAACCCATACAGTAGTTCTCTTTTGCTTTCTTTTTTGTCTGTGAGGTCACTGGTATGAGGATCCCCAAATATCTAGATGTCTATTTCAACTTACAGTTCTCTGAAATCATTTGATATATGATTGCCTCCCTCTCTTGTGAAGTAAGACCTCTTTATAAGCAAGTCTAAAGTTCAAGGGACAAGAATCAAATGTTATTTTAAAAGTGAGGCATGAAGATTAATAATGAGAGAAATCACTCTAATTTATTATTATTATTATTATTATTATTATTATTATTATTATTATTTTAGAGAGCGTGCACACACACCAGCAGGGGAGAGGGGCAGAAGGAGAGAGAGAGAGAGAGAGAGAGAGAGAGAGAGAGAGAGAGAATCCTAAGTAGGCTCCACTCTCAGTGCAGAGCCTGACCAGGGGCTTGATCCCACAATCCTGGGATCATGACCTGAGACAAAATCAAGAGTCAGACGCTCAACCGACTGAGCCACCCAGGCACACCAGGAATCACTCTCCTTCTACACCTTGATTCTTGGGTTCACATATTCTGGATATGAGAGAAATAGTGTCATACATTGGTCGCTGGTTCAAAGCATATTGACACTGCTTAGCATATGATCTCAGCCCTGGAACATGTTGTCGGCTAACCGAGTAGAGTTTGCATTAGGCCATTTCATCACTCTAACAGAATAGATATTTTTGGATGATGGGGCACGTAAGAAGACCAATGAATACCTTGAGAACGAGCCTGTTTTCTTCTTTTGCTATAAAATGAGTTCTTGGGTCAAAAGCAATGTGATGCTGGATAACATGAACATGAATAATGAGTTGATTTAGGATAAAAATAAAGGATTCTAGAAACATGACTTTGGATAGAATCTAGAGTGTCTGTTGAAAGGAGACTGATGTCCCACTCTAAGATGATAAGAACTCTTACTACACCGAACCTGCTGGCAGCTAGTTTGCTAGCCCCACCCTCCCCCCAAAGGTAGTGGTGTCATTTTGAGGGTTCAGTTGTGATGTCTGGCTAGGGATTCAACACTGGCAATAGCAAAAATCAGCCTTTGGTGAGGGGAAGAGAGTTCAAGAACTTTTGATCTACTGGGTCACGAGGCCCAAGTAGCAGAACAGCTTGCATTGAATCCTGGACTTGTTGTAGAGCTTTCTTTTATTTTGGCATCTGCTCAAAAGTGGCAGCTTTTTAACTGGTCGATGGGTCAGAGAAGCACATTCAAGTCGTGTTGTCTCCCGGATCCAAAGAGACCCACCAAGCATTTGGTCACTTTCTTGGTGGTTGCTTGTACAGAATATGGTTATTTGACCTTCATTAAGTGGGACTACTGCACATACATGTCCTAGACTACATGCACTGGGCTACTAGACCCCAAGACTATTATACCTGTATGCCCTACACTATAAACCCTTTGAAATCTCACTGAGGTGGCAAGCTGTGAATTTAATGGGATTTATCTACCACCTTTTGATAGTTATATGTCTTACCAAGTCATCTAGGGTATTTACTACAACCTTCTCACCAGATGCAATCAGCATGATATCACCAGTGACCAGCAAACCACTATGATATTCTGTCAGGTGGCCAAATAATAAAAATTTCTATGGACTACATTATGGAAGAGAGAAGAGATGTTATGGCCCTGAGTTAAGGCAGTAAAAATGTACTGATGTTTCTGTCCAACGAAAACAAACCACTTTTGATGTAGTTTTTCTGATCAATATAAAGAAAAAGTAATTTGTCAAAATAATGGTTGTATACCTAATAACAGGAGCTGTCTGATTTACTCCAGGAAAGAAACTCAATTGATGCTAGTGGAGTCATCACCTGATTAAATGTATAATTCTCTACCGTTGTTGTCTAAGATCCATTTGTCTTTTGCATAGGCCAAATAGGTAAGTTAAATGAGATCTGAGAAGAATTACCATTCCTGCATCTTTCAGTACTTTGCAGTTTCCACAGGTATTTAGAGTTGCTTTTGATTTACTATTTTTATAGGGAGATGATGCTCCAGAGGCTCCTGCCTGGATCTTCCTGCAAAATAGACTTCACCATACATTTCAGAGATCCACTTGGTGATTCTGCCAGTTGCTGTGCATGTATATTCCAACTGTATATTCAGAGTGGATTTAAATACCCAGTTGATTCACTGTGAGAAGAACAAAGGCTAGAACTGACTTCCATAAGCTACCATTCTGACTGAGGAATCTCAGTGACATTTTGAGTGCTAAAGAATTAGTGTCAGGTTATGGTCAATTAATTCCCATGAATATGTATATTTTTCTTTTCCCTGTATCCTTTCCTGGATGCAGGAAGAAGTTTTAATTGCATACTTATGGCATTGTCCCAATGTTCTTTCTCAAGAACATTCATCCTGTCTTCCCCTTTATCCACAGGGTTCTTGGTCTATGCATTGAATTGGTTTTGGAAATTAACCCCTTGAGACTGCTCCAAAACAAACAACTTCACCTGACAGAGAATTTAGTTTCTTACATATCAAATGAAACTTGAGTAGTAGTCTAACCATCTATCTTAAGCTTGTAAGATACCAACACCAATATTTTTATGGATCATATAATTCTGAAACTGCTCTGGAGCTGCTACCCATTTACATAAACCTGTCTACCTTTTCTTTGGTCATCAATCCCTGTTTTCCAGCCTCTGTTACTCTGGGATCCCATCACCCTCACTGAGATCAGAGAATCCATTTCTATGAAGTCATCTCCACTGGCCTCTCCATCATGCAAAGCACAATGACTATAGCTTTCCAGTATTGCTAGTATTTTTACTTCATGGTGTATTTCAATGCCTCAGTGAAGGAAGTTTCCATTGAGCCTTTGCAATTAGAATATTGATAAGCAGTTGACTCCAAAATTTCTATATCCTTAAGCCTTAAGATTAATTTCTCTACTGGCATCTCAACGTTATTTAATAGAGTTCTTATTTCAGGCCAAGTTTTAGTCAATCATTCACTCAAACTATTGGTGCCACTCCTGACTTCTGGAACTAGCATGTTGAATTCAGAATTTCTGATTTCCATATCAACAAAGTTGGTCAGAGATAACATTACATTCTTTGTTTCTTGGCCTACAACACTTATTATCTATTTCCCACATAAAATGTCCAAGTATCTGCAAATCTTTTAGAGTATACATCCTTAATAAGTTGCCAGAGGCACTGTCTCTGAGAAAGAGTTACCTTGGCTGCTGTGGCTGGGAACTAAAACATTTCTAGAGTTTCAGCCTCCCACAGTCACTAACTTCTTGTTTAATTGTATCATTTTTAGAAGAATATGACTTCTATAATTTCTGCTCCTTAAATTTAATTCAGTTTTATTTATAGTATAACACAAAAAAATAGCTTTTGGAAATATTTTAAGGATGTGTGAAAAGAAAATTAATTTTCATAGGTTACAAGTTAAAATATTAGGCTTCATAAAGTATATTAATTTGTTGGTCTCCATGTATTTTTGTTATTGTTTATTTCTATGTGAATATCTAAGATAGTTGTGTTAGACTTTCTCACAGTGGTTGCTGTTACTAATTTTTCTTTGCATATACAGGGTTTTTGTTTTTTTCACGTTTTGATGTTGTTACTAAATCATCATGGTGGATTACATATTCTGTCAATGTAGAATGGCTCCTTTGCCCCAATTTAGTTTTTGCTTTGATGTTTTTTGCTTCATATGATTTTTGTTTTATTTTGTTTATAGTTCATAATAATTCTTCTGATTGTTTTATTTGTACTATTTAATACAGTTATTGTATAAAAATATAGAGCTGAATTTGGGTTTTTTTATTTTTATTTTTTTCCCTTTTTTAAATGAAATTCATTGTCAAATTGGTTTCCATACAACACCCAGTGCTCATCCCAACAGGTGCCCTTCTCAATGCCCATCACCCACCCTCCCCTCCCTCCCACCCCCCATCAACCCTCAGTTGATTCTCAGTTTTTAAGAGCCTCTTATGGTTTGGATCCCTCCCTCTCTAACTTTTTTTTCCCTTCCCCTCCCCCATGGGCTTCTGTTAAGTTTCTCAGGATCCACATAAGAGTGAAAACATATGGTATGTCTTTCTCTGTATGACTTATTTCACCTAGCATAACACTCTCCAGTTCCATCCACGTTGCTACAAAAGGCCATATTTCATTCTTTCTCATTGCCAGGTAGTATCCCATTGTGTATATAAACCAAAATTTCTTTATCCATTCATCAATTGATGGACATTCAGACTTTAGCCTCTACTACAAAGCTGTAATCATCAAGACAGCATGGTATTGGCACAAAAACAGACACATAGATCATGGAATAGAATAGAGACTCCAGAATTGGACCCACAAAAGTATGGCCAACTAACCTTTGACAAAGCAGGAAAGAATATCCAATGGAAAAAAGACAGTCTCTTTAACAAATGGTGCTGGGAGAACTGGACAGCAACATGCAGAAAAACGAAATTAGACCACTTTCTTACGTCATTCCCTCCCTCAAAAAAAAAAAAAAACAAACCTCAAAATGGATAAAGGATCTGAATGTGAGACAGGAAACCATCAAAACCCTAGAGAGGAAGCAGGAAAAAACCTCTCTGACCTCAGCCACAGCAATTTCTTACTTGATACATTTCCAAAGGCAAGGGAATTAAAAGCAAAAATGAACTATTGGGACCTCATGAAGATAAAAAGCTTCTGCACAGCAAAGGAAACAACCAACAAAACTAAAAGGCAACCAACAGAATGGGCAAAGATATTTGCAAATGAATTTGTCTTTTAAAAAACAATATGACAGTATTGGCTTCTTAAGAAGGAAGCCTTGCTTATTTCAATTTATTAAAATAACTAATATATTTGAGTAGCTGCTTTTATTTTACTCAATCTAAAGGAGTAAATCACAAAGTAATGTATTCAAAATGACTCAAAAGAAAAATGAATGAAAAATTTATTATGCAAGGAATATGACATTACCATGGAAAGTCTGAACAATAGTGATGCCTGAATAAAATTGTCAAAAAATAGAAAAATAATTATTAGAAAATAAAATCATCAATAATTCTACCACCAAGCAATAAGCACTATTAACATTTGGTATATTCTTTGCCTTCTATACATCTTGTTTGGTATCTCTAAAATCAAACTGTGTAAACCATCTTACTTTTTCCAATCATTATTATATCATAAACATTTTTCCACATCATTAAATATCCTCTGTAAACAATATTTTTAATTATTGCATTTTGTTGTCATATGTCATAACATTCTTTACTAATTATAACTCTATTATGAAAATGTGAGTTTTTTCTTGTCATTTACTATTATTAATACGTCTTTGAATGCATTTTAATTGGTTTCTTAGACTCCCAAAATAACATTTCTCTGTCAAAAATATGTTTTCAAAAACGGGTCCTTGATACATAATGCATGACTTCTTTCCAAAAATGTGTATCAATTTATGTTCCCACCATATTGAGTTTAAGATTGAAAGTTAAATTGGGGCACCTGGGTGGCTCAGTCGGTTAAGCGACTGACCAACTTCGGCTGAGGTCATGATCTCACAGTTTGTGGGTTCAAGCCCCATGTCAGGCTCTGTGCTGACAGCTCAGAGCCTGGAGCCTGCTTCAGATTCTGTGTCTCCCTCTCTCTCCACCCCTCCCCCACTCAAGCTCTGTCTCTCTATCTCAAAAATAAATAAACATTAAAAAAAATTGAAGATTGAAAGTTAAATTTAGTTCCACACTGAATCAAAATATTAGCATTTTGTTCATCGTTTTATTTCTAGTTCCTACACAGTTCTTGGCACATATAGTGGGCATGCAGAAAATATTTTTGAGTGAATAATTGAATTATTCTATTCAGGCAATGTGCTAGAGCAGAAAAGTTATAATCCTTTAGAGTATAAGAGGATTATTTGTTTGAAAAATGGATTAAATGATTTCCCAAAAGTTATGGAGCTATTGTTTTAAAAAAATCTAGAAGTAGAACACAGTTTATTGACTCCAACCTTTGTGCTTTTTCTTAAACACTTAAAAGATTTCATTAATTTAGAATTTTTTCTAGTTGATAGTGTCTCTATATATCAATAATCTAAGATATCATACAATTTTAAACACATATTTTTATTTAAAGTCCAACTTACCATATTCACAAAATTCACCATGTGTACCAACACATACATATAAATCAGACTAGTCAACAATCAATGACAAACTAAAAGGAATTGACAAGTTTAACCATTTATCCCTGTATGTATGAGTGATTTCTATTTTTCATGGAATTTCCCCTGAGAAACTTCTCCAAATTTATGTGTGAGGAAGCTAGAACTTAGGCAGGAATGAGGTCAGATGATGGAATTTGGGGACTGTCAGAACATTTAGAAGTGAAAAAGAAAGATCTCAATAAGAAAACCACAAGAAATCACTTTCAAATACACATGTAAGGAGGAAATAACAGATATACTGAGTCAGCAAAACCCATTAAGAAACATTGGCCAAAAAATAATATTCTGTATTTGCTTAAAAATAGCAACCCATAGATCCAGGAAGTTTAGCAAAGACCACGCAAGACAGATAAAAAGCCATATCTAGATGCATCATTGTCAATCACAGAAAACAAATGATAAAGAAAAAGACCCAGGGACGCCTGGGTGGCTTTGTTGGTTAAACATCCTACTTGGGCTCAGGTCATGATCTCACAGTCCATGGATTAGAGCCCCACATTGGGCTTTGTGCTGACAGCTCAGATTCTGTATCTCCCCTTCTCTCTGCCCCTCCCCTGTCTGCTCTCTGTCTCTGTCTCTCAAAAAATAAATAAACATTAAAAAAAATTTTTTAAAGAAAAAGACCTATTAAAGAACAGGGGAAGAGATACATTACATCCAGGACAACTCCAATAAGGATGAGAGCTATATTCTCATCATAAAATTTGTAGATCACCAAACAATGGACAACTTCTTTAAAGTGCCAGAAGGAGGAGGAGGAGGAAGAGGAGGAGGAGGAGGAGGAGGAGGAGGAGGAGGAGGAGAAAAAGAAGAAGAAGAAGAAGAAGAAGAAGAAGAACAAAAACAACAACAACAACAACAACAAACAACAACAACGACGAGGAGGATGAGGAGGAGGAGACTGTCAACTTAGAAGTCCATATCCCAAAACAATACTATTCAGAATTAAGGCAAAATAAAGACATTATAAATAATCAAATGTTGATACAAAGTTCTGCCTTCACCATGGCAAGAAATGCCCACTACATCATCTGTCTCATAATTAATAGAAAGCTTATGGAAGAAATAATAACTCAGAAAGGCAACCCAGATTGTGTGTGTGTGTGTGTATGTGTGTGTGTGTGTGTGTGTGTGTGTGTGTGTGGTTTTCTATTGTTTTTATGATAAAATGATGGCATGGTAAACCAAAAGTTCTATCGAAATCCTATATATCTGACCATAGGAATCTAGGAAAGGAACGGATTGTGTCAGGATGCAGGGGGTAGGTAGGAAGGGAATTCCAGAGAGGGGAGAGCTGAAAAGGGGGATTCCATAACTCGTTTTATGAATCTGCACAAGTCTTAGGCTCACCTCTTGGCTATTCATGAATGAGACAGACCCCCAAACCGTGTAACAAAGATGTTGAGAGCTGAACATATTTAAACACTGGCCCAAGTCTCAGACTAACCTTGACTGTTGCATGTGTGTGACAGAACCAAAGCAGCATAACAGAAGCTTTGAAAACTAGATTTTAGGAATAAATTTAATAAATGTGTGCAACCTCCTAAAAAGTAAAAAATATAGCTAAGAGAAATTCAGCACACATTCATGCACACACAAAAAGCATTTTGATAGATTTAAAGATTCACTGTTTTTAAGATGTTACTACTCTCTTTTTTTTAAATTTTTTTAAAGTTTTATTTTTTATATTAGAGACAGAGAGAGAGTGTGTGTGCACATGAGCAGGGAGGGGCAGAGAGAGAAGGAGACACAAAATCTGAAGCAGGCTCCAGGCTCTGAGCTGCCAGCACAGAGCCCAATGTGGGGCTCGAACCCACGAGCAGTGAGATCATGACCCGAGCTGAAGTTGGACGCCTTACTGACTGAGCCACCCGGCACCCCAAGATGTTACTACTTTCTAAATTGATTTATATATTCACTGAAATCTATTAAAATCCAAGCCGACATTTTGTAAAATACATGAAATAATTATAATATTTTTATGAAAATGCAAGGATCTATAACAAGCAAAGCAATCTAAAAAAATAGTTGGAAGACTTTCTGATTTCATGACTTAATAATAAAACTATTATAATCAAGATAATGTGGTTTTGGTACAAAGATGGGCAAAGTAGTCAAATGATTCTACACATGGATCCACACATAGATAGTAAATTGATTTTAGTAAAGGTACTAATGTTATCCAATGTATAATAAATTGTTTTTACAACAAAAGATTCTGAAACAACTGGATAATCACGAATAAAGTTGAATCTCAACACTACCTCACTAAAATTAATTTGATCACAAACCTAGACACAAAAGCTAAATGCAAACAAACCTTGTAAAAAAAAAAAAGCAGGGGAATGGGTACATGACTTTGGTTTAAGGAAACAATTCTTATGTAGGTTGTAAGAAAGTTGTGAACAAAATTCTCAAATGAAAAGATGTAGTAATGACCAATAAATACAAATTGTGTGTGTGTGAAAGAGTGTTCAACATCCTTAGTCATTAAGGAAATTAAAATTACCCTGACATGCTATGTCACATACAATAGGGATAACTAAAATTAAAAGTGTGTTTATACCAAGTGTTGGCAAGGATGTAGAGGAAATGGAACTCTCTTGCATTGCTGATGGGAATATAAAATGATACATTAAATTTTTTTTAATGTTTATTCGTTTTTGTTAGATGGAGAGAGACAGAACGTGAGTGCGGGAGGGGCAGAGAGAAAAGGAGACACAGAATCCGAAGCAGGCTCCTGGCTCGGAGCTGTCAGCACAGAGGCCAATGTGAGGCTCAAACCCACAGACCGTGAGATCATAACCTGAGCTGAAGTCAGATGCTTAACCGGCTGAGCCACCCAGGTGCCCCCAAAATGATACATTTTAAAATACAGTTTGGTAGTGTCTTATATAGCTAAAAAATACCTATCCTAGGATCTATCAATTCTGATCCTGGCCATTTACCTAAAATAAGTTAAAGATGTATGTCACAAAAGAATTACACAAGTATTTTCATTTTAGCTTTCTTCATAATGAACTCAAACTGGAAACAATCCAAATTTCTATCAACAAGAGAATGAACAAATTGTGGTATATTCATACAAATATATTCAGTAATAAAAAAGACACATGGAAAAACATAAATGTATCTCAAAAAACATCATACTGAATGAGAGAAACTAGGCATAAAAGAGGATATGTGGTTCCATGCACAGAAAATTCCCAAACAGTCAAAACTAAGCGATATTTTAAATTGGAAGAGTTGTTGCCTTGGGGCTGAGAGTGAGGAGTTCAACTCCAAAAAGGCACACAGGAACTTCCTTAGCCATGAAAATTTTACATAAAATTTGTGTGAAAATGTATGCAAAATATTAGTAAAAACTATTGTCAGGGGCATACAGGTATATATTTTTATGAAAACCCATTGAACTCTACATTTAAGATGGGCACATTTAAATGTATTAGATTATACTTCAAAAAATATTAATTACATGCAAACCAGCATTAAAATTACCGTTGATAGTAAGATATTTATAAGCTGCCTCTCAGCCGATGGAGTGGTTGAGCAGTGGCTTCGATCTCTGTGCTGCCACACACTGATTTCTGGAAATTGACATTGTTTTGAGGGACTACTTCACACCTTGTGGTTGTGGAAAAAGTAAATGAGATAATGAATGGAAGGCACGCACATTTAACAAAGCCTTAGCCCAGTAAATGATAACTATTTTGAGACAAACGCCTAAAAAACAACAACAAAGGCTGTGAGTGTGCATGCGTTAGTTAGTACGTGTGTAACTTCGAGCCTAACCGTGCAATTTGGAGGAGCTCTGAGTGCATTCCACAAACTATAAGACTTGAGTTTTCATGATCCCATACCCATCCTTGTGTGTGGAGTCTGTCATTGTTCCCATGGGGGATGTGGTCAAGGCAATCACACTGGTCCATCTCTCACAGCCTTGCTTCATGGCAGAGGAATCCGTACAAATTGTGACACAATCCACAGAGAATCAGAAGACACTGCTTCAATTTACTTCTACTGGGGAGTTTAGAAGCAGAAATTTGGTCTTCCATTCTGGTAGTGGACACTAATTTTTAAAAATTTTTTTGAATGTTTATTTTTTATTTTTGAGAGAGGGAGAGAGAGTGGGGAAGGGGCAGAGAGAGGGGAACAGAGGATCTGAATCAGGTTCTGTGTTGACAGCCACTTACCTGACTGAGCCACTTGGCACCCCATTAATGTTCATTTAAAAATTTTTTTTAATGTTTATTTATTTTTGAGAGACAGAGAGACAGTGTGAGCAGGGGAGGGGCAGAGAAAGAAGGAGACACAGAATCTGAAGCAGGCCCCAGGCTCCAAGCGGTCAGCACAGAGCCCGACCTGGGGCTCGAACGCATGAACCGGGAGACCATGACCTGAGCCAAAGGCTGACCCTTAACTGACTAAGCCACCCAGGCAACCTTGTTAATGTTAATTTAAAAAAAAAAAACAAGAAAACATTTATTTTGGGGGTGGCTGAGTGGCTCAGTCATTTAAGCATCTGACTCTTGATTTTGGCTCAAGTCACAACCTCACAGTCTTGAGATCAAAGCCCCACATCAGGAAAGGAAAGACCTTAAGAAAGAGTAAGAAAGGTAGGAAGTAAACAAGCAGTAAAATTAAGTATATCTATAAAAATCAGTCAAGGGATTCACAAAATAAAGGATGTAAAGTATGACGCCATATACCTAAAACATGAGGTTGCTGAAGGGTACAAATTTAGTCTTTTTAGAAAGGGTTCAAACTTAAGCAACCATCAACTTACTATACACTGCTACATGTGCAAGATTTTATACAAAAACATAATAGTAACCACAAATCAAAAACAGGTAATGTATATGCAAAAAATAAAGAGAAAGGATTCCAAGTATATCACTAAAGAAAGCCAACAAACCATGAAAGAAGAGAGCAAGAGAAAAAAGGGACAGAGAAAAAACTATAAAACAATAAGAAGACAAGTAACAAAGACCAATAAGTATATACCTATCAATAATTACTTTGAATGTAAATGGACTAAATGCACCAATCAAAAGACATAGGGTGATGGAATGGGTAAGAAAGTAACACCCATCTATGTGCTGCCTACAGGAGACCCATTTAAGACCTAAAAACACCTGCAGATCGAAAGTGAAGAGATAGAGTAACATTTATCATGCAAACGTAAGTGGGGGAAAAAAGGTAGGGTAGAAATGCTTCTGTCAGATTAAATAGAGTTTAAAACAAAGACTATAGCAAGAAACAAAGAAGGACACTATATAATCATAAAGGGAATAACCCAACAGGAAGATATCACAATTCTAAACACTTATGCATCCAACATGGGAGTGCCCAAGGACATAAAGCAGCTAATAACAAACATAAGGGAAGTAATCAATAGTAAAACAATAATAATAGCAGACTTTCACACCCCACTTACAACAACAGATAGATAATCTGAACAGAAAATCAACCAGGAAACAGTGGCTTTGAATGACACATTGAACCAGATGGATCTAACAGATAGAATTCAGAACATTTCATCCTAAAACAGAAGAATACACATTCTTTGCAAGTGCATATAGAGCATTCTTCAGAATAAATCATGTTAGGTCATTAAACAAGTCTGAACATACTCAAAAAGGTCAAAGTTACACCATGCATCTTTTCTGACCACAATGCTGTGAAAGTAAAAATTAACCTTAAGAAAACCTACTCAGAACACAAATACATGGAGGTGAAATAACATGCTATTAAACAATGGAAGAGTCAATCAAAAAATCAAAGAAGAGATAAAATTAAATAATACATGGAGACAAATGAAAATGAAAACACAGTGGTCCAAAATCTTTGGGATGTGACAAAAGCTGTTCTAAGAGGGAAGTTTATAGTAATACAGTGCTACCTCAAGAAACAAGAAAAATCTCAAATAAACAACTGAACCTTACTCCTAAAGGAACTAGAAAAAGAAAAACAAAACCGAAAAACAGCAGAATGAAAGGAGAAATAAAGATTAGAGCAGAGATAAATGAAATAGAAACTAAAAAACAACAAACAATAGAACAAGTCAATGAAACCACTAGTTTGTTCTTCAAAAAGATCAACAAAATTGATAAACCTTTAGCCAGACTCATCAAAAGAAAACATAAGAGAGGGCTTAAATAAACAAAATTAGAAATGAAAGAGGAGAAATAATGACCGACACCACATAAATACAAAGGATTATAAGAGAATATTATGAAATATTATATGCCACAAATTGGACAACCTAGAAGAAATAAATAAGTTCTTGGAAATATATAACCTCCCCAAAATGAGCCAGGAAGAAATAAAAAATTTGAACAGACTGATTATTAGTAATAAAACTGAAATCAGTAATCAAAAACTTCCCAACAAACAAAAGTCCAGAACCAGATGGATTCACAGCTGAATTCCATCAAATGTTTAACAAGTTCATACCTACTCTCAAAATATTCCAAAAAAAACCCCAAAAAAGAATAGGAAAGAAAGGTTCCAAATTTACTCCAAATTATTCAGGGTAAGTGAGCATTACCCTGTTACCAAAACCAGATAAAGACACTACAAAAAAAGATAACTACAGGCCAATATCTCTGATGAGCATAGATGCAAAAATCCTCAGCAAAATATTAGCACACTGAACTCATAATACATTAAAAAATCATTCACCACCATAAGCTGAGATTTATTCTGTGATCTGGTTCAATATTCACAAATCCCCATTATATATCACATCAACAAGAGAAAGGATAAAAACCATATCATTTCAGTAGATACAGAAAAAGCATTAGACAAAGTACAACATCTATTCATAATAAAACTCTCAATAAAGTAGATGTAGAGAGAATATACCTCAACATGATAAAAACCCCTAGCTATCATCATACTCAATGGTGACAGACTGAGAGCTCTTCCCCTGAGTTTAAAGGAACAAGATAAAGATGTCAACGCTCACCACTTTTATTCAGTGTAATACTGGAAGTCCTAGCCACAACAGTCAGATAAGAAAAAGAAGTAAAAGGTATCCAGATTGGTAAGGAAGAAGTACAACTTTCATTATTTTTAGATAACATACTATATATAGAAAACACAGAAGACTTCACTGAAAAACTGTAAGAACTGATAAATGAAATCTGTAAGGTTAGGGTTAAACAGTATATAAAATTGATATACAGAAATATGATGCATTTTTGTACACTAATAATAAAGTAGCAGAAAGAGAAATTAAGAAAATAATCTCATTCACAGTTGTACCAAAAATAATAAAATACCCAGGAATAAACCTGACCAAAGAGGTGAAAGACCTGCACTCTGAAAGCTATAAAACATTGACAAAAGAAATTGAAGGCAACACAAAGAAATGGAAAGATATTCAATGCTCATGAATTGGAAGAACAAATATTGTTAAAACGTCTATACTACCCAAAGCAATATACAGATTTAATGCAATCCCTAACAAAACACATTTTCTCAGAACTAGAACAGATTATTCTACAATTTATATGGAACCACAAAAGACCCTGAATACCCAAAACAATCTTGAAAAGGACAAATCTAGAAATACAATTCCAAATTTCAAGGTATACTGCAAATCTGTAGTAATCAAACAGTATGGTACCAGGGCGCCTGGGTGGCTCAGTTGGTTAAGTGTCCGCCTTCAGCTCTGGTCATGATCTCACAGTTTGTGAGTTCCAGGCCCACGTCGGACTCTCAGAACCTGGAGCCTGCTTAGGATTCTGTCTCCCTCCCTCTTTCCCCTTCCCTGCTCACATTCTTTCTCTCTCTCTCTCTCTCTCTCTCTCTCTCTCTCTCTCTCTCTCTCCCTCTGTCAAAAATAAATAAACCTTAAAACAGTATGTGTAAATAAACCTTAAAACAGTCATAAAAATTGACACATAGATCAATGGAACAGAACAGAGAACCCAGAAATAAACCCATAATTATATGGTCAATTAATCTTCAACAAAGAAGGAAAGAATATGCAATGGGAAAAAAGTCTCTTCAACAAGTGGCACTGATAAAACTGCACAGTTACATGCAAAATGAAATTGGACCACTTTCTCACACTACACACAAAAATAAACTCAAAATGGATTAAAAACCTAAAAACGAGTTCTGAAACCATAAAAGTCCTAGAAGAGAACACAGGCAGTAATTTCTCAGACATCAGCCATAGCAACATCTTTCTATATATGTCTCCTGAGGCAAGGAAACAAAAACAAAAGTAAACCATTGGGACTGCATCCAAATAAAAAGCTTCTGCACAGCACAGGAAACAATTTAAAAACCTAAAAGTCAACCCACTGAGTAGGAAAAGATATTTGTAAATAACATATCCAGTAAAGGGTTAGTGTCCAAAATATAAAAAACTGATACAATTCAACATCCCAAAATCAAATAATCCAATTAAAAACGAGACGATATGAAGAGACATTTCTCCAAAGAAGACATACAGATGGCCAACAGACTCATGATAAGATGCTAAACATCACTAATCTTCAAGGAAATGCAAATCAAAACTACAGCGAAACATCACCTCACATCTGTCAGAATGGCTAAAATCAAAAACACAAGAAACAAGTGTTAGCAACAATGTGCAGAAATAGGAACCTTCATGCACTGTTGCATACTGGTATAACCACTATGGAAAACAGTATGGAGGTTCCTCAAAAAATTAAAGATAGAATTATCATATGATCCAGTAGTATCATATAATTATATGATACTCCTGGGTATTTATCTAAAGAATATGAAAACACCAATTTGAAAAGATATATGCATCCCTATGTTTATTGCAGCATTTTTTTACAATGTAAACTCATGGAAGCAACCCAAGTGTCTGTTGACAGATAAATGGATAAAGAAGACATACTATATATATATATACACACACACACACATATACATATATAGTATGTATATAGTATGTATAGTATAGTATGGTATGTATATAGTAGTATAGTATAGTATAGTATAGTATAGTATAGTATAGTATACATACTATATAGTATGTATATAGTATGTATAGTATAGTATGGTATAGTGTATATATATAGTATATATGTATATATATAATATATATACACATATATAGTATACATATGTGTATATATATGCTATATATATGTATATATATACACATATATGTATATATATACACACACATATACACACACATACATACATACATACATACACAATGAAATATTACTCAGCCATAAAAAAAGAGTGAAATCTTGCCATTTTCAACATCATGGGTAGATCTACAGGGCATAGTGCTAAGTGAAATAAGAGAAAGACAAATACCATATTATTTCACTTATATGTGCTATTTAAGAAACAAAACAAATGAACAAGGGAAAAAAAAGAGACAAACCAAAGAACAGATTCCTAATTATAAAGAAATAAGCTGATGGTTGCCAGAAGGGAGGTAGGTAGGGAGACGGGTGGAATAAGTGATGGAGATTAAAGAGTACATTTATCATGAGCACTGAGTAGTGTATAGAATTGTTGAATCACTAAATTGTACACTTGAAACTAATATAACAGTGTGTGTATGTTATATGAAATTAAAATTTAAAAATATTAAAAGCACAGGTGAAAAAAAAAGATTTTGTTTTCCTCCTGGATATTAAGTTAATATACCCAGACTACCAGTTTCACCTAGGTAAGGCTATACCTCACTGAAGGGTTTGAATCCATCATTGACTACTTACTTTGTGATACCATTTAGTAAAAATAATTCTGTGTATCTTTCATCTAAAACTATGTTGTATGAAATATCATAGAGATGATGGAAAACTTCCATTTACTTTTTTCATTAGTCAGGGGCAAATAGGTACTCTGACACACATATTTCAAAAGATGTAATAATTTATCTAAAGGTAGATAAAGATAAACCAAAATAATATGAACATCAGGGAGAAAGGGGATTTTCATTTAGCTTTTTTCTTTAAGATATTCTGGTCTTTTTGTGCAGGAGCATTGTCAGCCCAGGATACAGAGTGTTTGACCTATTTTACTAAAGAAAATGAAGAGAGGATTTACCGGTTTTCTTGGGTCTGGGGTAATCCCCTGATTCTAGTAAATTTATTTAAATTGAGAATGACCTTACCTATCTATTCTTTTTCACAAAGACAGAGAAAGTTCTTCAGTTTACCCAAACCGAAATGAGAGCTTCAGATTATCATAAAACTGCCAATTAGCTTATACTCAGTGAGTTAATTTTATATTATGAAATGAACGTATTCCAACAATTCACTAGCTGATGAATTGAAAGGTCTTGATTTCCCAGATTAGTAGTCAAAACACCTCAGAAATGAATTTTCTACCTTTGCCAATGAGGCTGACATTTTGTAATTTTTGTCGTTTAAAGTCTGAATCCTGGACATAATGGAGTCTATAATTACTGACTTAGAACTAGTGTGCACTATTCAATTCTCATCTTCTGGACTTAATTCGTCTTTCTAATTTTACTCTGTTTCATCTTTTAATCTTTTCATCACCTTGATTTTTAGGCTATGTCTGTGCCTTTGCATGCAAATGACTTTAATGGCTTTGTTTTCCTTCTATCATTGCTAAATCATAGATTCTGGGAAACCTGTCACGTGTTTCTCCGTGGATTGCTGGGAGAATTAAATGAGGTTATGCAAATCAGGTGCTTAGCACATCAACTGGCACAAGTTGAGCATGCAGTGAACATAAACTGTTACATGTGATAAAATTCCTGGGGATAAGAAGGTCTTTATGTTTGGAACTTTATGTATTGTAATTAGTACAGATTCATCTGATCCCTTCCGAAATTAATTGTGTTCAATAATTTCATAAGACTGATTTAAATTGTGGACATAATATGATGATTTTTGCTTGATCCCTCCCTTCTTGAAGTTGTCTTTTTTCTTTCTTTCTTTCTTTCTTTCTTTCTTTCTTTCTTTCTTTCTTTCTTTCCTTCTTTCCTTCCTTCTCTCTCTTTCTTTCCTTCCTTCCTTCTCTCTCTCTCTCTCTCTCCCTTTTTCTTTCTTCCTTCCTTTCTTTCTTTCTTTCTTTCTTTCTTTCTTTCTTTCTTTCTTTCTTTCTTTCTCCCTTCCTTCCTTCCTCCCTTCCTTCCTTCCTTCCTTCCTTCCTTCCTTCCTTCCTTCCTTTCACCTGAGAAGACTCTCAACAATTAAATGATACTTTTTAAATCCTTTTTCCTTTTTGGTGGGAGGAGGGGCATCAAATAAGGAAAAAGGACAAGCATCATGACAAACCCAGTAATGAGTCAGCTGGATGTATAGTAATGCCTTTAACTCTGTAAACTGGCTTTATTCAGTCAGGAATTATCTTTCTTCCCTGCAATAACTCTTCAGTCAACAGTAAATAGACAACTGAAGTAAAAATGTAAGTGCTTTGAGACTTGATATTAAAATAACTCTGAATTTTTTTTTTGTTTGTTTAGATATTCTTCACCTAATCTCAGTCTGGTCAGCATTTTTCCTTCCTTGGAACATGCAGACGTGTAAAATAAGAAAAACCGACAGAACAAGTATTTTGATAAAGTGTGTGTGTTCCTCCATTACTCTGTTTCACCACACATGCCCTGGGTTAGAATACAAAATATTTGAGGAAGGTAAAGTCTTTTTTTCCATCATGATCCTTATTGCAGAAACTTAGCATCTCAATAGAAGTTTTCAAAAACTGGGCCATGAATTCTTTTTTGGCTCACCAGAAATATTTTATAGCAGTGCACTATATTATATTTCCTCAGTGATTTTTTTTTTCAGTTGAGAAAATCTTCTCTAATTTCAGAGTGGCCAATTCACTCCTTTGATGGTGAGACCCACTTCAACATATTCTATTTCCCCTACACAAACAATTTCCTGTTTGAAAGCAGCATGAATCACCCTGGTTATAAAAAAAAATACCCTAAAGAATCTGATTAGAGATTTTTGTAAACCACACAATAGAAGTAGTACCTAACAGATCCCTAGCTGGTATTTCTGTCTCTCTTTTTTCTTTGCTCATTTGTTTTGTTTCTTAAATTCCACATGTGAATGAGATCAGATGGTATTTGTCTTTCTCTGACTGACTTATTTCACTTAGCATTATGTGCCCTAGCTCTATCCATGTTGTTGTCAATGGCAAGATTTCATCCTTTTTAATAGCTGAGTAATATTCCATTTTGTGTGTGTGTGTGTGTGTGTGTGTGTGTGTGTGTGTACCACAACTTATCTATTCATCCATCGATGGACATTTAGGCTGCTTCCACATCTTGGCTATTGTGAATAATGCTGCAATAAATATAAGAGTGTGTGTATCCCATTGGCTTGGCATTTTTGTATTTTTGCGGTAAATACCCAGCAGTGTGATTACTGGATAGTAAGCTAGTTCTATTTTAAAATTTCTAAGGAACCTCCATACTGTTTTCCACAATAGCTGCACCAGTTTGTATTCCAAGCAACAGTGCATGAGGGTGCCTATTTTTCCACATCCTTGCCAACACTGGTTTCTTGTGTTTTTTATTTTAGCTATTCTGACAGATGTGAGGTGATATCTCATTGTAGTTTTGATTTGCATTTCCCTGAAGATTAGTGATGTTGAGCACCTTTTCATGTGTCTGTTGGCCATCTGTATGTCTTCTTTGGAGAAATGTCTCTTCATATCTTCTGCCCATTTTTAATCAGATTATTTGTTTTTGGGGTTTTGAGTTGTATCAGTTCTTTATATGTTTTGGATACTAACCCTTTATCAAATATGTCATTTTGTAGCTCATATTTTCAATGCCTCCAATATAAATATGAAAATTTTTTAAGGGCACAAGGACTATATTTTAGGGACCTAAATCAAGTAATTATTGTCAACTAGTTTACTATGGTTTCAATGATTTATTTTCAAGACAGTAAAATAAAATGGTCCTTCAAAATCTCACAGACTTAAATCCTATTATTGCTTGAGTGTTTCTGGAGTATCCTTTGGCCAGTACACTCTATTAGGATATTTGAGCATTTGTTTATTTACTTAGTAAGACTCTGGAGTCATACTGTTTTTTCTATGCCACAGGACAATTGCAAGCTTGAAATGAAAAACAACGTAGTAATACCTGTGCTTTGCTACCTCAAACTAAAATTAGGGGCTCACCACTTGTATCATCATGTAGATGTTAAGTTTGCATGTTTTAAAAATATCCCTTGTATTATCAATTATCTGAATATTTACAGGTCAGAAAGAATGGCCTCAAACATTCCTTGGTAGAAATTACCAGGAAGGTCACCTAATCTTCCTCAACCCCCACTTTTTTACATGGAAATACAAAACTATTGTAAAGATCATATAAAAGAATGCACATAAACTTCTTCGCATGTTGCCAACCAATAAAAGTCATCTATCATAGTCATTACTGTGATCATGAACAAAATGCATTTCCCTCACATTATGAACAGTCCACCTTATAAAGAGAGTGGTTTTAAGAAGTAAGGCTATAATGTAAGAATAGTCAATATTTCACAATATAGGCACGTAACTCATACTCCTATCACAATACAGACTATTTCCACCATCCCAGGTTTCTCTGTGTCTCTCTATAGGCAATCTCTTTCTGCCAATCCTGGTCACTGGAAACCTCTGATCTATTTTCTGTTACTGTAAGTTTGGCATTTTAAAATTTTAATATAAATGGATTCATACAATTTTTTGTGTCTGGCTTCTTTCACTAAACGTAATGCTTTAGAAATTCATCCTTGTTAATTTCTTATTATTTCTGAATAGCAGTATTTTGATTCTGCTATACAACAGTCCTGCAAAAGCTAAAAACCTTAACTTTTCTTGCACTGAAAAGTAGCTACTATTAGGTTTACAAATACAGTTAATATATGCTTAGATTTTCCTTAATTTTTAAAATTTTATTACTGCTGATTCCTTTTTGCATCTTAGATATTCCATCTGAAATAATTTTCTTTCCTACTAAAGTACATTTTGCAGAATTTCCTCTAGTTCAGCTTGGGGATAAACTCAGTTTTCATTGGTCTGTAAAGATATCTATTTTACCCCATTTTAATGCTAATTTAGCTAGGTATAAGATTTGAGATTGACAATGGGGGCAGAGATAACTATCCACAAGAGACGCCCACCTAGCTTTCAAAGTGCAGAATTATTGCAGGGAATTCATATATATATATATCTCCATCTAGGGGTTATATTTATCAGTCTCCTTTGCATGTAGGGGGTCCCATATTTTTAGTTCTTTCCAACACATTGGGGGAAGCAAAGCTTTTCACTTCCAGTCCAAAGTATTTAAGAAGAATTTTGCTTTCAGGGCTCCTTGGGTGGCTCAGCTGGTCAAGTGGCCAAAATCAAGAGTCAACACCAAAAATGCCTATTTGAAATTCACATGAGCAAGAAATTATTTCTATTGTGGTAACATACAGGTATTTCTGATTTTAGTTGTCATAGCAGTTATGTTTTTAATTAATACAAAAATTATTTCTTCTCTGCATTGAGAAATTATTGTTCAGATGTATACTGGCTTCTAGAGTTGCTATTGAAAAATCTGATGTCAGTGTTATTTTGTGATTTTCTAATAGCTTCCCTGTCTTTTTTCTCTGACTAATTTTATAATCTGTTGGTGTTCTGCAATTTTCCTGTACATCTCATCTCATGGTTGATACCTTATTTATCTTGTTTTGCACTTATTGTCCTTACTAAACATGAGTATTTAGTTCCTTTTGCAATTCTGTATATGTCTCAGATTTTATCTTTTCAAATATTACTTCTGCTTTATTCTTTTTACTTTCTTTATCTGTAACTTTATGTATTTAAAAATTTAGTATTCTGTTCCCCATTCTCTACATTCATTTTTTAGTATTTTCAATCTCTGGTAATTTTTTAGCTCTTCCTTGTGTTCAATCTCTCACTTATGTTTAATCTGATGTTTAACTCACTTATTAAATTTTAATTTTATTGATTATACATTTTTTTTCACTTCTAATAGTACTATTTGGTTCTTTATCAAATCTGTCCACTCTCTCTCAAGGCGCCTGGGTGGCTCAGTTGGTTAAGTGTCTGATTCAGGTCATGATCTCTTGGTTCATGAGTTTGAGCCCCACGATGGGCTCTGCACTGATGGCACAGTGCAGAGCCTGCTTGCAATTCTCTGTTTCCATCTCTCTCTCTGCTCCTCTCTCTGTGTCTCTCTTAAAAATAAACATTTAAAAGAAATCTGTCCACTCTCCTTGAATAATATCTTGTTCCTTGCTTTTAATTTGTATTTCTTCCAAAATTTCACATATATTTATTTACATAGTCTATGTGATAAGTTCATTATCTGAAAATCCTAAAGCTTTATTTCTGTTTATTGTTCTTGCTGATCTTAATGTGGGGCTTCCTTCATATGTGTTTTGTAATTGTGGACTGTGGACTCATGCTGACAAAGTTTAATCAGTAGATTCATATAAAACTTGAGATGAGGGTGCTTCCCTCCAGAATGGAATTAATTTTGCCTCTGTAGGGTACCTTAGGATAATAATCCAGGACAAATTTAAAATAAATTTCTCAGAGTGGGTTTGCTTTGCCTCATCAATGATACAAATCTGTATCCCACACCAATATGAAGGGATAATTAGTTTCACTTCAATACTTTTTTTCTGCTGTTAAGCTCCTATAAAGTAAAACTGATTTATTAACAAATGTAAAATAACATATATATCTATCATCTATCTCTATCTCTTTTGTCGTTTCAATGGAAAGGATGTCGAAAATCATATTCACTAAATGTTCATACCAGTTGTACCTAGATGATGCAATTTTGAATGATATGTTCTGTTTTCTACTCTGTGTTTTTTCTGTTTCTTAAACAGTTTATAATGAATATGTATTTTGGGTGTTATCGAGAAAAGCAAACATGTTTTAAGGAGTGGACTATAGTACTACTTATATAAAAATAGGGAGTACTTAATATATTACAAGATTGGACATAAGAAGTTGTTTCTTTTTTCAAGGAGTTTCAAAGATCTAGGAATATAACAGGAGAAACATCTTTTTTTTTTCTTAGTTTATGAATGCGGCAACCCAATTATATGTGTAAAGCTGGTAATTCGAGAGATTCTTGTTGCAGGACTGTTGTATAGCAATTGGAAAGCACTTCTACTGAAATGACCTAGATAATTGGAATGAAGAATTAATTTAGTAGATGGTTTTTTTGATTCTAAATAAACATGTATACTGCTATATTTTATGAAAATATTGAACTTTCTACTACATAGTAGTATATTATTTTGTACATTATTATAGTATACAATATACTATATACAGTAGCATACGGTTTTATACATTATTATAAATAACTGTATAAGCATGTTTTCTGTTGTTTATATTTAATGACATTTAAATTATGAAACAAGATTTTTTTTACAGTCCTCCAACAAAGTGGGAATGCAGTTTGAAATACTTAAGTGAAAATGACTCTGTCACCCCAACACTGATGCCATATTCATGTAAGAAGCTTGAACTGACTTGAAAAAATATGTTCATCCATCCTATCCCTTTTTGTGTAATCAAAAGTCCTCTCAATATAAATTTATCCTTAGACCTGAAAAATCAAATAAAGCACTTTTCAATCAAGAACTTTTTCTTATAGCCCTGGCCTTAGAAAAAATTGCCAAGTTGAGAATTCATGATGACTGTGTAGGGAGCATTTAAAATATAGCCCCATATTATAGAAGATGCAGTAATTCAATATACAGCCTGTGTTTGTCCCAAGATATATATCACTGCTACTTCTCTAAGACCTCATATTGTTGGAAAGACAATAAAAATAATGATTAGAAGTCCCCTTGCATTTGCTTAACAAACCTTTTTTTTTTTCTTTTTTACAATCAGTTTTCTTTTTAATTGAAGTTTAGTTGACACTTAACAAACTTTTATTTTTGACTGCCAGGTATTTGAAAGCCTTTGTTCAAGACTCCAGAGAAGGTACAAATATGACATAATCTATTCCTTCTCCTTCAATTTTACCCATAGCAAATCAAAACACCACTGATCCTTGGCATTTATTTATAAACAGGCTTACTATCCCCTTAGTTCCAGTCACTTGGAAATTATTATTTTCCTCTTATACTCATACATTAGAGGTAATATCAGCATTAAATAAATTCTATATGTAGTCCCAGCCACTAGAATCAGAAATATGGCTCTACCCTAAATAGTGCTTTTTCTCCCACTCTCTCTTTTAAAGTTTTTCTTTATGACACTATCTCAAAAAACCCATGATATATTTATATTACAGCTTTAAAAAAATCTCATTTACATTCCAATCCCATTTTTTTGAAAATGTGACTTATGTCCAAAATAGATACATGGTAAGTATTTTAGTCTCACTATCTACATATGTGCAAATCAACATTTAGCTTCGGTTAGTACTGATGGTAACTAAATTCTTGCAACCCTTGTGAATAGCATGGCAGTTAGGTTTGAACAGATCTGTTGAATCCCAATTCCATCACATACTAGCCTTGTATTCCCAAGTAAGGTAATTTCCCTGAGAGCTTCTCCATTTGTACACTAGGAAAAGGAAGAAACCTTTCTTCATTTGTAAAATGAGGATGGAAAAACAAATAGGGCTAGAAAAAAATTATATGAGTAATATAAGCATCTGTTTGATTCCCTTTGAACCAGGTATGTATCCCCAGGCTGATCAATCACAAAGCACGATTATAAGAGAATAAGAAATTGTTGAATAACCTCCCTGAAAGGTATCTACTTTACTTTATCTACTTTACTCTAGAGTCTTTCTTTTTCTGCTACTATATGTTTTTGTTTCTTCTCTTTCTACCTTTGAACAACCCCAGCACTACCCTGCTGAGTGAAACATCTTTATCCTGAGCAAAACAGTTTATAGTTTCTTCTTCTTGTAAATAGAAATGGTTAGTTATTTTCTTCCTTGTACAGTGTTCCAGGGGAATAGATCTAGAAATATTAAATATATTTAGAAAACTGCTTATTGCAAGACCCCTTTGTTTTCCACTTTAAACATTTTCAGTTGTGGAGCAGAATGAAATACATCTTCCATCCACAAGGCTGCACCTAAAACGTGTTATGTGGAAGAAAAGCCTTCTTCCTAATTCCCACTCTTTGCTGGGTTTATATTGATATAGTCATTTAACTCAGAGTAAATTATTCCTAAAATAGATGACGATGGTAATTCAAATAGAAGTTTCCATATCTTTGGTTGAAAATAAGAGATATAGTTTCTATCACTGTTGCATTTTCTTAACTCCTAGGGCTTTTTACGAGGTTCTCAGGGTTTGAGATTAAGGTGGGTGGGATAGAAATGATTCATGTTGTAAGCATTAATCAGAGAATAAAAGAAAATGCCATTAGTATTTATATGAAATCATAGTTTATGGAAATTAAGGCTCTAACCTTTTAAATATATCCATACCATACAAAATTCTCCTGTCTTCTGATTTCACACACTGATGAGTTCAAGGAGCTCACATTTAGAGGAATACTTCATTCCTCAATGCCCTCAGTCCCTACACTTAATTAGAAGATGACCAAGCTTCTCTTGGTTCTTACACATAATCTGAGCTGTAGTCAGCAGCTCCCCAATTCCTGAATCATGAAATCCATTGCTCTTGAGCTCTTGATCACGACTGTTCTGCTGCCCTTGGACCTATATAGTGCTGCCCGGGCTGCTCTCCATCCTTGATGTCTCTGGCCATTGACACCTTCTGCCATCAGGCCATTGACCTCTGCTGTTCATCTCCTTCTTTGGGTAGGAGAATTCCTCTCACTTCGTGATCAGTTCATTTAGGTTGATTCTTACAGAGAACTGTTGACCCTCTTCTTTTTTTCCTTTACATCTCGGTCCTCTACTTTTCAGGCCACAAAAGTACTTTGGGAAGGTCTAAGGAGATGGCCAAGTAAGGATTCCATTGTCCCTGCAGGCATTGTCCCTGACCTATCCTGTAAGACTTCTTGACCCATGATGCTTTTTTTCCCAGCATCTCTGTTTTCTTCTCTATGTCTTGTTCCTATACAATATTCTGTATACTAATTATGGGCTAGAAACAAGTGTTTTTTTTGTTTTGTTTTGTTTTTCTCATGAGATCCTTGAGCCCTATGTAAATTAAGTAGTATTCCACTCAGGCCTTTTCCCTCAATCTCCCAAACTTTCTGTGGCCAAATAGAAGCAAGTGTTTCCTAGAATGAATGGTGGACTTCCCGAAGTGTGATGTTCACTAGCCTCCATTATAACTTTGCCAAACCAAAAATATTCTAATGCATGAACACCCGTCATCCATATCACCTGAAGACTCTATGTGTGTGTAACATGTTTTTTATTGTGTTAAAATACACATAGTATAAAATTTATCATTCTAACCATTTTTAAGTGTACAATTCAATGGCATTAAATATGTCCACAATGTTGTACAACCATCACCACTGTTGATCTCCAGAACTTTATCATCTTTCCAAACTGAAACTCTATGCCCATTAAATAATAACTCCCCAGTCCTCCCTCTCTCCAGCCCCTGATAACCACCATTCTACCTTCTGTCTCTATGAATGTGACCATGCCAGGTATAAGTGGAATAATATAGTATTTGTCCCTTTATGTTTGACTTATTTCATTTACATAATATTTTTAAGTTTATCCATGTTGCAGCATGTATCAGACTTTTATTTTCTCAAAGGATGAATCATATTCCATTGTATGTATGTATATACCATATTTCATTTATCCATTCAACTGTCAGTGGAGATTTGGGTTGTTTTTACCTGTGGCTATCAGAAATGATGCTGCCATGAGCATGGACGTACAAATATCTGATCCTAGCCTAGTTTCAACTGAAAAACAAAAACAAATATGTAGTATACATGTATGGACCCATTAAAATTAGGCAGATGTTATTCAGATATTTTATGTAAAAACAGGTTCTGGATGGGTTATTTAAGTGAATGAATGAAATCATTTATTAGTATAAATTCATTCATTTAGATTCATTGGTTAAATCATTCATTCAAATTATTGGGAAGGCAGTAATATAAATATGAATATGGAAAGGAAGACATGGAAGTGAGTATCCAAAACAATTTGATAATTATTATATTAGAATGGTAATCTACACCATGTGCTGTAGGAACACAGGGAAGGACACTTAAGAGATGCAGGAAGTCTTCCTGAGGAAGAAAAAATACTGGAACTGAACCTGAAACATAAGTAGGATGGTCTCCCTAGAGATTGGGAGAATGGGGGAGGATTTGTCCCAGCTAAGAAGCAAAATGCTAAAAATCATGAAGCCTGGAAAAGTAGAATCAGGGAATGGTAAGTAGTTAATACGGTAACAGCACCATGTGAAAACTGAGAAGCAGTGGGGGCCGCGATTGGAAGTAGACAAACAAAAGATCATAAAAGGCTTTATTCCTACTTGTGCAAAAGGAGTCTGATTTTTGTTATCCTAAAAGCAAGTCTGACAATGCAGCTAGTTCTCCTGAATTTTAAAATACATTTTGATAAAGAAAATGTTTCTTGCATTAGTTTGGATCCAGTCTTGTTTCCTGACACACGGGGCACAGCACCACCACCTACTCAGGAACAAATTGTGCCAATACTTAATAACAGTCCGCCCACAAGGACTTTTAAAATCAGTATAATTATGAGAGATTATAGGTCTTTCATGTTAGCAATTAATTTGTTCGCTGTTTTTATCATTGATAAATGAAGAATGAATACGAGATTGTCTAGAAGTGCCCCACATTCTAAACAGAATTTTTAAATTAAAATGGTTTAAAAATCCTGTTCTGTTCTGAGTCAAACCAGGACTATTTTGTAAATGATCGATAAGTGTTACATACCTGCAGCCTACTTTCTGTTTGATAGACTCTACCTTCTTAACTAAGGCATGTCTCTTTACATTCAGTGAATGCTGGTGGCTTGACAAAATTAACGAGTTATATGATAAAAGGTGTTCAAAGGTCTATCCACTTTGCTGGCCCCACTCTATATAACTTCCAGACCACTATAGTCCAGTGAGACTATGTTGACCCACATATCAGCTGGAGGCATGAGTTGGAAATGAAGCAACAGTTTCTCCAGAAAGTAATCTATTTACCAATATGGAAAGAGGCAGGGGGGTGGGGGGGGTGGGGGGGGGTGGGGGACGGGGAGAAGGTCTTTGGGTTACCAATACATTTTTCCCCACTAACCTATCTGGGTTAATGAACACTCTTCTGAAACTGTAGATATCATTATTGTTACACATTTTATAACAAAGTATTTATCCTTACACAAAATTATATAGAGAAATACAGCAATGTCACCATGTTACTGAGAAATAGCTGTGGCAAAGGAGACTGCCTGTCTACTGTGGAACATTCGGGAGGAGACATTCATCTAAATCCTGTTCTTTCGCTAAAGCAATAGTTCGTTCATACCTCTAAGAAGTCTCTCATATAATTTGAAGGGACCTACAATGAAAATTATAACATCTGAGAGCAGTAAACATTAAAACAAAATCAATCCATGTCTAAAAGCCTGCATGTGCTTCAGATAACTGAATCACAAATATTTCGATGCTCTAGATGAGAAAATCTTAGAGAATTTACAAGAAAATATTTTCCTGAGCAGCATAAGTGATATAAAAATGCCATATACAGAACACATATAGACACTTTCTTAAATCTACTTTTAGCTTATAGCTTCTCTTTATAACTATGTTATGCTGTAGGATAATTTCTTTCCAGTGTATATTTCTTTGTTAAGAAAAGCCGGAAAGAGAATTACACAGAGAAAATGATATGCAACAAGTATCCTGAAGAAACAACTTGTTGCCTTAACTGGATTTTCCTCCATACTTGGAGGAAACATTTAATCTCTTTAAAATATGACTGTCAATCCCAGGATAATGTGAAGACCACAGAAACCAGACCCTTGTCTTATTCACTATAGAATTCTCACTGCCTAGAATTAAGCTTGACACAGTTAAAGCTCAAAAAATTTCACTGAATGTATAAATACCACACAAAATTTGAACAAACAGGTTTTATGATCTATTTGAAGTTCTTTTCTAAAATGTCAATGTTCCCTGGCCAAATACCACCAGAAATACACATGTAGTTGAATGAATTGGATTGACTGCTAATTGCAATGGTAGAGAATATACACATCATGGCAAAGTGTGGAATATCTCAGTAGGAGGATTTAAGAAGGACTTACTTAGTGTAGGATCTAGGCTTCGTTAAGGTGCTTAATGACGAATTAAAGGAAGTAGAGCTTCACTCTTGATCAGGTATTGTCAGGAAGCAGAGATAATTCTATAATTAGATATTTCAATAAATATTATCTACAGTGAGGGTGGACTAGAATGAAGCTAAAGTTCTATTTAGTAAAGAAGCAGTAGTGGGGTGCTTGGCTGGCTCAGTCGGGGGAGCATAGGACTCTTGATCTCAAGGTCTTGTGCTCAAGCCCCACACTGGGCATAGAGCTTACTTAAAATAAATAAATAAATAAACAAATAAATAAATAAATAAAATAAAAAACAGTGGTCACTCATATTACACAAAATGGGGAAATTTTGTGGCTTGGAAAAGTGTTTTATGTGTTCAGACATAATAATGGAGTGATCTTATTTTCGTCCTGACCCATCATGGTCAGGGGGGCCTTCTGTGATGTTGATGTTCTGAAAACTGTTTAACAGAGCACGGGAGGCCAGCGAGGGACTGCCAGGCCAGCCCTTCACAACACCAGGGCATGTAAAGACTCTAAGAAGTGACTGGAAAAGTCCTAGTTGCCGTAGGCCACTTTCGTCTTTTTCAAAATCAGTCTGGTATTTGGTCTTCCAGTTTTGACTTCCATCCTTAAAGTGGTTTCAGTCGCTGACTAAATGCAATAATTTCCACGTGGGTGCCAACCTCAAAACACACTTTGAAGATAATTAACTAAAATTTAAAATGGGAGTTCTGAAAGGGTGGGCACCAAAAGTTTAAAGTGGTTGCTTACATAATTTAAGGTAATGTTGGGGGGAGAATAAGATTTAATCTTCTTTTCCTGGGGTTTTTCTCTATGTTCTAATGAAAACAAGATGTATTTTTTAAAGCATGTGAAATGCTTTGAATAAGATGTTAAATGTTCAAAGGGCTCAGGATTATTTCTCATCATGAATAATTCCATGACAGTGATTAGTAAACAGAGTGAGTGTTGCAGTATATGAGTAAGTTTAGATGAAAAACAGCTGAAATGGTTGCAGGATCAATTCTCACAGTCCCACTACCTGGGAGACAAGGTGTGTGAATGTGTCTGTAGGAGGGAGGGGCCCCTGCAGACACAGGATCGCGAGAAGTAATAACAAAACAGTTTAGTTGGAGCTTGGTGGGGAAAGGCAAAAGGAAATGTCGAGATTTAGAACCCCAAAGTACAACCCCCCAGGCTCTCTGCAGGTTTTCACAGGCTTTTATTTCAGACTACATTTTCAGGGCTTGTGTTTCAGGATCCAATTATTCTTAGAGCCTTCTAAAATGGCAACTGGAGTGATTTAAAAGAGCTGAACTTTGTCCTCAAATATAAGAATAAGAAAAGCAAGGCTGCAGGGAAGTGAACTTTGAAGGGATATTCATAACAATCTACCCCAGCATGTGATTAGCAATATGAAGCTTCCACATCAGTGGCTCTATTTAGTCTTGTCAATGAGAGCACTGTCAACTTGAAACTGGGAAGCGATAAAAAAAATTATGTAGTAGAAAAAACAAACATAAACTTGGAATGAATAGCTAACAGTAAACCTAGAATAGTCTGTCATTCGTTTCTTGATTCAACCAATACCTACCAAGGGCCTACTATGCACCAGGTGTTCTACTAGATGCCTGAGATACAAGGCTGGGGGATGTTTTGGTCAGAAAGAACTATGCATTCAGGGAGGGGTGAAGGGAATGCAGGTAGAGAATATATAATAGACAATTTCATATGCTACCTGTATTAATTTCCTAGGGCTTCTATAACAAATGACTGTAAACTTAGTGGCTTAAACAAGGCAAATTTATTCTCTAACGGTTCTGGAGAATTCTAAAATGGGTCTCAATGAGCTAAAATCAAGGTGTAAGCAGGCCGCATTTCTGCGGGAGGATCTAGGGATGAAGGAAGCAATTTTCTGGTCTTTTCCAGCTTCCAGAGGTTGTCTGCACTCCTGGCCAGCAATGGCCCGTTGAATCTTTTCCACGTATTATTAGTCTGAAAAATTCCTCTGCCTTGGGGCACCTGGGTGTTCTACCAAATAATAAAAATAAAAATATTCAGGGGCACCTGGGTGGCACAGTCGGTTAAGCATCCGACTTCAGATCAGGTCATGATCTCACAGCTCATGAGTTCTAGCCCCGCGTCAGCCTCTGTTTTGATAGCTCAGAGCCTGGAGCCTCCGTCAGATTCTGGGTCTGCCTCTCTCTCTCTGCCCCTCCCCCACTCATGCTCTGCCTCTCAAAAAATAAACAAACATTAAAAAAAAATTCTTCTGTCTCCCCCTTCCATTTTTTAAGTACCTTTGTGATTATGTTGGGCCCACCTGGATAATCCAGATTACCTTCTCTATTTTAAAGTCAGCTAATTAGCAACCTTAATTCCACCTTCATTGTAATTAGTTGTTACCATGAAACACAAATTTTTCGAAGGTTCCAGGGATTCAGACATGGATGTCTTCGGGGAGCCATTACTCTGCCTGGGACCCTCTCCAGAGGTAAATTACCAACAATGTGCTTGCAGAACAAAGCCTCCTAAAATAATGAGGGATGACTGTTCAGGCCTCCCTGTCTTCTTTGTTCAAGACGCTGGTGGTGATTCCAAAAATCTGCGGCTGAGGTAGCTAAGCTTAGGTAATCTAAATAAATAAATAAATATCCTAAGTGTTTTCCTTCTTTCACTTTTTTAGATTCTTTTTTCAAAATCCTTCTTTCATTTATGAAGTTTTTTCTGAGTTCAAGGGGAAAACGCTTCCTATGCCTTCATTTAAGCAGTGATACTTTGCTCCCATGATCACTTTATTTCAAAAATTATTCATTTCAAACAATTTTTTTGGCTACGCTTCTATCCTACTACAAACTATAACCATATCTATATCTATATCTATATATATAGATAGATAGATGTACACACACACACACACACACACACACATATATATATATATATAATGATAAATACCAAACAAAAAATGAATTTTCCCAGACACAGAGTGGGAGACTCATTTTGCATATTGAATGCATTCCATGAAATGTTTCCCCATGGTTTGAGCTTCTCAAGGGCAGGGACTGAGTTTTGTGATTATTCTTTTCATTCTTAACACACAGCACAATGCCAGGCATATACTATATGCTCAGAAATGCTGACTGTATAAATGACTGGACAATATAACCCAATTCCCTGGACCACTGATTACCTTGGGATGCGATTTCAAAATGTAATGTTTTAAGGTTCTTAATTAAAAATGCAATAGCCTGAGGAATAGTTAGGCAGCAGCAAAGTAATAAGCCTATTATTCTATACCTTAGTGCCCCTGCAGGTTGCTTGGAATAGCAGTCTTGGTCCAACCATTTTCCTGAGCTTCTTGGAGAGAATGGCGTGTTGGGGGAATGTGGGGGTGGTTGGGCATTACTCCTGAAGCATATCACCGACTCCTCTCCTTCTTTTACAATCCACATGCATTCCTGTTTTCCCAGACTGGTGAATCGGTGACTACATGTTCCCATGGAAACTAGATGTCAAGAATCCCTGCCATTTCTTGGCTATCGCCTGCCCCATTTCGTTGTCCTCCACTTGCAGAGCCTCTACGGGTCTGGAAGTGGTGATTTGCGTTCCCAGTACACTTTAGCCAGCCACCTGCTCTTGCTGTCTGTCTGTTTGCTTCCCACTGCCTTACTCTGAAGCTTAGCTGTGGGAATGACTCCCAGACCCTCTTTGTTACCTGAAAGTGGCCTTTCCCGATCTTTTCATCTCTTTTTGTACCCAGAATCCATGTAAGTCAGATTCTGGATATGTTGTGATGCGGATATCTGACCCCATGTCTCTGTAATCTGTCCACTCCTCACCACCTCTCTATTACTATGTTGGTGAAAGCCACAAAATTTCTCATTTAGAGAACTGTAATATTCCCCTCGTTCTACTCCTGCTTTTCTACCATGTGTTCTCAATTGAGCTGCCAAAAGTATCCTTTGTATGTAGAGGACAATGTTACTTCCCTGTTTAAAACCATGCCATGGTGGGGCGGGGTGGGGGGGGGGTGGGGAGTTCAGTCTGTGGAGACTCCAACCCTTGGTCTCCAGGTCGTAAGTTCATAAGTTCTATACCCACATTAGGTATAAAATTTACTTTAAATGAATAAATAAGTAAAATCTTTAAAACAAACAAACAATCAGGGATGGCTGGGGGGCTCAGTGGGTTAAGAGTCCGACTTTGGCTCAGGTCATGATCTCACAGTTCTTGAGTTCGAATCTCACATTGGGCTCTGCACTAACAGTGAAGAGCCTGCTTAGGATTCTCTTTCTCTCTTCCTCTCTCTCTCTCTCTCTCTGGCTCTCCTCCACTTGAGCTCTGTCACTCTCAGAATAAAAAACAAACAAAACAACCCTATAGCGACTCCTCATTTTCCCTCAGAGTAAATCCTTACAGGAGTTTACAAGGACACATCTGACATGGCCCTGTTATTACTGTGACCTCTCTTTCAGATGGTCTAAGAGCTCCCAGACATCATGAGTGTGTCTTCCTCCTCTTTACACTAGCGGCATTTTGCACAACATCTGGTACCCACTGCCCAACAGCGTGTCTTTATATGCTGAATACCTGTGCAGTTTCCCAAGGAAGAGCTAAAGCCTACAGTCTTCCCCCATCGTTTCCTCTCTCTGAGTCTGCCAGCGGGCATTCTGAGCTGAAGGGAATCAGGCTCCGGGACGATCTTGCATCACTGTGCAATAACCACAGAGGTGCCAGAATCAAGCCCTGAGTCTGCTGGTGACCATGTAGTTAACCATCAACCATTTGACTTCACAGGGTATTTATTCCTATTTCGGTTGAAACTATCTTTCAAATATAAATCCTTTTTTGTTAAAAGTCAAATACTTCTTTTTGACACTACAACATCAGCAGCTAATTAACATGTTGGTAGTCAGTTTAAAATCACTGATGTAATATAATGTCACATTTCTTATTGTTCCTTAAGCCTCAGAAATACAATAGTCTCTCAGAGTGATGGGCTATATTTTAATTATGTAAATACCATAAGCTCAATGGAATGGAAATTCACATTTTATTAGAGATTTTCATAACAGAAGCACTTTTCAGAGATTTTTTTCTGAAGCATTTACTTGAGATTGTATATCATGGAAGATTTTTATGATAGCAATTCTCTAAAGAGTTTAAAGTATTTATACATTGATTCAACTCTCCTGCATTTTAAAGAGTGTGTAAATATTTAAAACTTAAGTTATTTAAGAGGCACCTGGGTGGCTTAGTTGGTTAAGCCTCTGACGTCGGCTCAGGTCATGATCTCACAGCTCCTGAGTTCGAGACCCACGTCAGGCTCTGTGCTGACAGCTCAGAGCCTGGAGACTGCTTCAGATTCTGCGTCTTCCTCCCTCTCTCTGCCCCATCCCCGTTTGCACTCTGTCTCTCTTTTTCTCAAAAATACATAAACATTAAAAAAATAAGTTATTTCATTATCTTAAAAAGAAATACAAAGACCCATTAGCCATTATTCCCCACTTACCCCTAATGCCCCCCCCCCCAACCTTAGGTAACCATCTATCTTCTATCCCTCTCTACAGATTTTCCTATTCTGGACATTTCATATAAATAGGACGATGCAATATGTAGTCTTTTGTGAGCAACTTCTTTCACTTACATATTTTCAAGGTTTATCAGTGTTCTTCCATGTGTCAGTACTTCACCATTTTTTTATTGTTGACTAATATCCCATTGTATGAATGTACCACATTTTGTTGATCTGTGCATCACTTGATGGATACTTGTTTCTCCAGTTTGGCTATTCTGGAAAATGCTGTTATGAACATTCGTGTAAATGTTTCTGTGTGGTATATTTCCATTCTTTCATGGTACTACCTAGAGGTGGAATTGCTTGGCTGTATGATCATCATTCTATGTTCAACCACTTACGGGACTGCCACAGTGTTTTTCAACCTGGCTACGCTAGTTTCCATTCCCATCAGTAATGTGTCAGAGTTCCAATTTATCCACTGTCTCCTCACCACGTATAATTGGCTGTCTTTGTTTATAACCACCCTAACTGGTGAGAAGTGGCATCTCATTGTGCTTTTCATTTACATTTCCTTAGTGATTAGTAACGTTGAGAATCTTTTCACGTGTATATTGGTCAGTTATATACGTTGGAGAAATGTCTATTCAGATCATTCACTCCTGGTTTAGTTGAGTGATTTGTTTTATTATGAAGTTGTAAGAGTTCTTTATGCATTTTAGGTTCTGGTCTAGATACAAATCAGATAAATGATCTGCACACATGTTTTCCCATCTGTGTGCTGTCTTTTTCCTTTCTTGATGATGTGCTGTTTGAAGCACAAAAGCTTTTAATTTTGATGGAGTTCAATTTATCTATTTATTTTGTTGCTTATGCTTTTGGTGTCATATCTAGGAAGGTTTTGCCTACCCCAAGGTCACAAAGATTTACTCCTACATATACTTGAATGATGTTTATAGTTTTAGGTTTTACTTTTAGGTCTATAACCCATTTTGAGTTAATTTTTTTGTGTAAGATGTGAGGGGGAAGATGAACTTCATTCTTTGACATGTGGAAATCCATTTGTCTCAGCAATATATGACAATAAGATTATTTTTATTGTCAGTGGGGGAGGGGCAGAGAGAGAGGGGTGGGGGAGACAGAGAATCTGAAGCAGGCTTCAAGCTCTGAGCTGTCAGCTTAGAGCCCAACTTGGGGCTCTAACTCACGCACTTTGAGATCATGACCTGTGCTGAAGTTGGCTGCCTTACCAACAGAGCCATCCAGGGGCCCCAAAACTCTTCTTTCTTTATTGAATTGTTTTGGCACCCTTATGAAAAAAATCAATGGACCATAAATGTAAAGGACTATTTCCGGGCTTTTCATTCTCATCGATCCTTATGTCACACTGTGCCACACTACCTTGATACTAGCTTTGTATTGAGATCAGATTGTGTGAGTCCTCCAACTTTGTTCTATTTTTCAAGATTGTCTTGGCTGTTCTAGGTTCCTTTCATTTCCGTGTGTTTTTCTCCAAACAATTCAAATTTATTTTGTATATAACAGATACTATATTTGAATATCTATCCTTCAGTAAAAAGGTCTTGGTAGTTCTTAAAATTTTATTTAAAATGCGCACCCATGCTGATGCCTGTTTTCAATAGAAAACACAGTGAGTCAGCCCTGCTGTGATTCACATTAGAGTTTCCAAGGAGCCAAGATTGAGTTTTAGATAACTGATCTATTCCCTACTACTTAACATTAAATGTCTCTTATACCTTATTGTTCCCCACTAAGCTCTTGCTTTATCAAACAGAAAACGTGCCTGCAGACATGCGATGCTTTTTAAGAGTCTGAGTTCTCTTCAAAGATACTCCAGATCAATTCATTATGATGTTTTATTATTTTCCTGTAGTTTGCATTTAACTAGTCAGTGATGTGACCAACCTAGTTTCATGTCCTGTAAAGACTGGGCACTACCTGATTCTTCTGTATATTTCTCATATGCACTAACTCTGAAAAATGTCATAATTTTAAAGTATATCTTTTGGTTCTGAAATCATTTCTAGAAGAAATGGAAATATAGCTTATAACTGAAAAAATCTAGGACAGCCTTATTTATGTAATGAAAATAACTTTACTTCCTTTGATTAGCATGATAATTATTTATCATCTCTAAATAGTTACAGATTGCTGACACAGCTGAAAATAATAATTATTCTTACTATGCAAATAGATCATTGAAATTCATGATTCTGGACATTTCAAACGAATGGAAAATAGAACATGATGTGTATTTATTTCATGTGGGTTCAATTAATTGAAGGCAAAATACTTTCTGGAAAAGACTTATCTAAAAATAAATAAATAAAGCAATTATTTAAAAACATCCTGTTACTTTTTAAAGCATCAACATGAAAGATGGGATAGCTGCTTACAGCCAAGAGAATATGGTAACTGATTGAAATACATAATCAGGGAAGGAGTTTGGTTTTGTCCATTTTCTGTTTTTCGTTTTCTTAACGTTCTCTGCTGATGACTCTAGATTTTCTTTGATTTATATGAACCCCTAGAAGGTTGCCTTTCTTCCTGGCTTTCTCAAAAAAATTCTGCCTCAATTTCAACCAAACAAATATGAACTGACTGCTTAGAGCAGGACTTCACAAATTTTAATGTTCCGATCATAAACCAAGTAGTTTTAAGATGGAGATTATGATTCAATATGCGTGGGGCAAAGCCTGAAATTCTGCATTTCTTTTTTTTCTTTTTACATTTATTTATTTTGAGAGAAAAAGAGAAAGAATAAGTGGGGGAGGGGGAGGGAGAAAGGGAGACAGAGAGGAAATCCCAAGCAGGCTCCACTCTGTTAGTGAGGAGCCCAGCATGGGGCCTGAACTGACACCATGAGGTCATGACCTGAGCCAAGATCAAGACTCAGACACTCAACCAACTGGGCCACCCAGGTGCACCTGAGATCTGCATTTCTAACAAACTCACCGGAGATGCTAACATGGCAGGTAACAAGGACTTAAAGGATAAAGGACTTCAAGAACTTACCTTTCATGACAAGATCTGCATATCTTGTTAAGACATTACAAGTTCCAGAATACATCACCTCTATTAAACAGTTCCTAGATATTCTTCCAGAGATAAATGATGCACGCAAAATAATATTTATAAAATTTTAAACACAAAAAGTAGCACCTAATAGTGTTCTGCTTTTTTGTTTTATTTAAATATATCTTGGAGAATGTTTAATATCATTTTTTTCTTTAAATCTACTTTCTAAATCATTGGTGCTTCCATGAGAAAACTATTAATTTTATGTATGAGTAATGTACCCAGGTAGCCTGCTGGATTTTGATACTCTTCGTCATTTGTTTTCAGTTAATTCTCTAGACTTTTTCCAGTTTTATCATGTCAGCTTTGAATAAAGATAATTTCCGGTATTTATATGTATAAAGACTTGAAACTTAAGGGAAAAGTTTGAATTGCAGACACAAATTTTAGGTGGCATTAGTATAGAGACACTATTTAAAACTATGGGACTAGATAACTATATTTTAAGGTACCATATAATTTATCATGTTTACTGTTAACTTTCTCTCTTAGGTGTAACATCAATGAAGAAAGAATATGCCTGTTGTGTTCACCTTTGTGTTTCAGGAGTTTAGAATAGTGCCTAGTGTCAAAAAAATATTTCTGAGTTTTGTTGATTAAGAAAAGGTTATATATTGAGAGTGGAGAGAAGGGAGAAAGGCATGTTGAAGATTTAAGGAGAGCGAACTTATGAAATAATGTTCTGACAAATTGGGGATTTGACTGGGGAAGTGTCATATTGCTAGACAAGGCTAAGAATCTAATATTTGTGATCATAATTTAATCTGAGTCCTTTCAGTGTGGTTCTCGTTTCTTGGGCCACATTTAGATACAGCATTAGTGGAGCAGAGTCAGCAAAGAGCTCAGTTCAACTAAGGTAGGAGTTTCTAAGTGATAACAAAGAATGTTTGGAGACTGGTCCTAAGGGGTATCCCAAATGGATATTCCAGAATATAGATATGATTATATAGTCTTAAACTATCATTTAAACCAATGATTGCTGAAAATGTTTTTTTAAAAGGTTGAAGAGAGGGCAGTGAGATTAATAATGGTGCATGAAATCTGAACTGCCCAGAGAGCAATGAAGCCATCTACCTAAAGGGTTGAGAGACAATGAAAAAGTAGTAGGATAGATTGGAAGATCCTAACAGATGATAAATTGTTTAAGTGTGGGGTTGGATGAGGGCAATTGGTATAGTTCCTGGGTTAGGAAGCCAGCAATTAGTGGTCTTTGAGTGGAATGGTTGAAACTATAATTCTGGGTATGATGGGATCATTGAAGTGTTGAGGTGAGATGTAGGAAGAGATGTTTGAAAGCCTGGTAAATGAACTGAAACATTTACCCAAACCTCAAATCCCAAATAATACACAATTGTTACTAATAATACGCTGGTGCCCCATGATATGCAACAAAATGGTGGCAATCTTATTCCATACAGCTGATCAAACATGTGCACTGTCACATTTGGCTAGCTTGTACCCAAAGTACATAGTAATTACAAAGAAGAATGTCAGTGAGTTCGACATTTGCTAAGTCCCAAGACAAGATTCTCTTAGACTCTGGAAGGGAGAAAACTAAACTCATTGTTCTATTGTAGTTAGAGTTTATGTCTAATTAAATTAAAGAACAGATTGAATACTTTAACGTATCTCATGTGCATATGGCATGAAAATCCTTGATTGGCAGCTGTGTAAATCAGTAGGAAATCAGGGAAGGCAGAAATAAGATGAATATTTAGAAGTGGGAATTAGAGGCAGCACTATTTCTAAAACACTCCTTGCTGTTTATATGGCAATATCAATAATTGAGATATGATGTTATTGAGTTATTAATACATTATAAAAAACACAATAGTAATTAAAACATCATGAGTTTTAGTGGGGCACCTGGGTGGCTCAGTCAGTTAAGTGTCCAACTTTGGCTCAGGTCATGATCTCACAGTTCGTGGGTTTGAGCCCCGTGTCAGGCGCTGTGCTGACATCTCAGAGCCTGGAGACTGCTTCGGATTCTGTGTCTCCCTCTCTCTCTCTGCTCCTCTCCTGCTTGCTCTATCTCTCTCCCTCTCTCAAAAATAAACAAACATTAAAAAAATCAAAATAAAATAAAATATCATGAGTTTTAGTATCTACCTACTATAACTTCTTTATCACCTTTTTCGATTTTAAAGAGGTAAACACATAACAGAGAAAAGCATATATCTTGAGTTCTACATTTCTCCCCTCATCCCTAAATTCCAAAAAATGTAAACCATCATTTTTATGATCACCATGCCCATAAAACATTGAAATACAGTTTGAGATAAGTAGCACAAAAATGACTTTGACATTAAGCATCATAACTTATACACAGATGCATAGTTACATAATTCCCAGGAATTTAAAGTGAGCTGAACCTTCCATATTTTACCATTTACCATTTTTTTTGGTTGAAAACTTTCATACATGCTCAGAAGCAGAAAGAACTGTATAATGAACTTCCATGCACTCATAATCTAAATTTTACAATTGTCAAGATTTAATACATTTTTTATTATTTTCTTTTTTTTTACTGAAGTCTTTTGAAAAAAAATGCCAAATATATTATAATTTCACCCCTACTTATTTCACAATTATATACTTCAGGATTCTAATGTTAAATTTACTGGGCAGTTTTTTCAAGACTTTGCCATGTTTTGTCTTTAAAAAAAAGCTTATTCTTCTCAATTCACATCTAGCAAGAGTAGAGTTAAAAAAAAAATAATTTGAAAAACAAATACAAAAATACATGGAAAAATTTTAGGACACAGATCAATTGGATAGAGCAGATAATATGTTATTTTTCTCATTAATCTTAAAATATTGTGTATTTGCATGTAGTTGTAAGAACATATTATAGAATAATTCTATGTACCCTTTGCCCAGGATTCCCCAATGATAATCACTTGCAAAAATATAAAATGATAGGGGCACCTGAATGGCTCCATCAGTTGAGTGGCCGACTTCGATTTAGGTCATGATCTCATAGTTCATGAGTTCCAGCCCCACATCAGGCTCTGTACTGACAACTCAGAGCCTGGATGGAGTCTGCTTCGAATTCTGTCTCCATCTCTCTCTGCCCCTTCCCTGTTCATACTCTGTCTCTCTCTCAAAAATAAATGAAACATTTTTAAAAATTTTAAAAAATAAACATAAAATGATATCACAACCAAGGTATTGACATTGGTACAGCCAAGATACAGAACATTTCCATCACCACAAAGATCATTCATGTTGCCGTTTTGTGGCTACCTTCCACTTCCCTCCTGTTCTCATCCCTTTCTTTTGTGTATGTGTGTTATTTCATTTTTGTTTCTGTTTTAATTTAAATCCAAGTTAGGTAACATATAGTGGTGTAATGGTTCAGGAATAGATTTTAGTGATTCATCACTTACATATAACACCCAGTGTTCATGCCACCACATGCGCTTCTTAATGCCCATCACCCATTAGGCCATCCCCCCACCCACCTCCCATCCAGCGACCCTCAGTTTATTCTCTGCATTTAAAAGTCTCTTATGGTTTGTCTCCCTCTCTGTTTTTATCTTATTTTCCCTTCCTTTCCCTTATGTTCATCTGTTTTCTTTCTTAAATTCCACATATGAGTGAAATCATATATCTGTCTTTCTCTGACTGACTTATTTCACTTAGCATAATACAATTTAGTTGCATCCATGTTGTTGCAAATGGCAAGATTTCATTCTTTTTAATCACCAGGTAATATTCCTTTTTTAAAAAATATCTTCTTTTTTAAAAAATATAATTTGTTGTTAAATTGACTTCCATACAATACCCAGTGCTCATCCCAACAAGTGCTCTCCTCAATGCCCATCATCCATTTTCCCCTCTCCTCCCAGCCCCCCATCCACCCTCAGTTTGTTCTCTGTATTTGAGAGTCTCTTATGGTTTGCCTCCCTCCCTATCTGTTTGTAACTTTTTCCCTTCTTTCCATCCCTGATGGTCTTCAGTTAAGTTTCTCAAGATCCACATATGAGTGAAAACATATGGTGTCTTTCTCTGACTGACTTATTTCATTTAGCATAATACCCTCCAGTTCCAACCATGTTGCTGCAAATGGCAGTATTTCATTCTTTCTCATTGGCAAGTAGTATTCCATTGTATATATAAACAACATCTTCTTTACCCATTCATCTGTTGATGGACATTTAGGCTCTTTCCATAATTTGGCTATTGTTGAAAACACTGCTATAAACATCAGGATACATGTGCCCCTATGTATCTGCACTCCTGTATCCTTTGGATAAATTCCTAGTAGGGCTATTGCTGGGTCATAGGGTAGTTCTATTTGTAATTTTTTTTGAGGAACCTCCACACTGTTTTCCAGAGCGGTTGCACCAGTTTGCATTCCCACCAACAGAGCAAGAGGGTTCCCGCTTCTCCACATCCTCACCAGCATCTATAGTCTCCTGATTTGTTCATTTTAGCCACTCTGACCAGTGTGAGGTGGTATGTCAGTGTACCACATCTTCTTTATCCATTCACCAGTTGATGGACATTTGGGCTCTTTTCTGTAATTTGGCTATTGTCGATAGCACTGCTATAGAAATCAGTGTGCATGTGCCCTTCTGAATCAGCATTTTTTATCCTTTGGATAAGTACCTAATAGTGCAATTGCTGAGTTGTAAGGTAGTTCTACTTTAAATTTTTTGTTCTCATCCCCTTCTTAATCAATGGTACCCACTGATTTGTTCTCCATGTCTTTAATTTTGTGATTTCAATAATATTATATCAGTGGAATCATGCAGTACGTAATCGTTTGTAATTGGCTTTTTCTAGTCCAACATAATTCTCTGAAGATTTATCCATATTGTTAGATTGAACAGCAGTCTATTCCTTTTTATTGCAAGTAGAACTCCACGGTATGGATCGTCCACAGTTTGTTATAGTATGGTTATTCACACAATGAAGGACACATGGAGTGTTTATAGTTCTGCTTTTGATGTCAAGTCTAAAAACTCTTTGCCTAGACCCAGATCCCTAGCTCTATGTTGAATTGGAGTGGTGAAAGTGGACATCTTTGCCTTGTTCTCAATCTTAGAAGAAGCATTCAGTCTTTTCCATTCAATGTCTTGTTTTCTATAGGTTTCCATAGATGTTCCTTATCAGGTTGAGGGAATTACCTGCTCTTCCTATTTTTCCAACAACTTTTATCATGAATAGGTCTTGAATTTTGTCAGAAACCTTTTCTATATTGATTGATATGAACATGTGACTTTTGTTCTTTAGCCTGCTAATAAATTATTCTGATTGATATTCTAATATTGGACCAGCCTTGCATCCCCGAAATAAACTCCACTTGGACTTGATGTATAAATCTCTTTACATATTGCTAAAATCTATTTGCTAACATTTTGATAAGGAATTTTGTGCCTATATTCATAATCTGTAGCTTTGTTTATTTAGGAGGATTTCCTTGGTACTATTTTTGCCTGGTTTGGGTATCAGTATCACTAGCTTCATAAAATGAATTAGAAAGTGTTCCTTGCTCTTCTATTTCCTGACATTGTATAGAACTGGTATTAACTTTTCTATAAACATTTAATGGAAATTTCTGGTGAAAGCATCTATGATTTCCTTTTTGAGAATTTTTAAATTATGAATTCAATGTCCTTAATAGTTACAGGGCTCACATTGTGTCAACTGTGACACTTAATGTTTCTCAAGCAGTGGGCAAAGAGGTTGTACAATTTGTATGTGTAGAGTTATTCATAGGATTACTTTATTATTCTTAGGTGTCTGTGAGTTCTGTAGTTATATCCATGTTTCATCTTGGATATTGGTTATTTCTATGTTCTCTCTTTGTGTCCTTGTCAATCAAGGACAAATGTTTGTTTTATCCTACTATGAATATATTCCTAAAATATGATCACCAAAAGATTACAACTTTTAGATCTATTTTCTTTCCACTTAATTTTTAGACAATCTTCCAAGAAATATTAAACATAGAGAAGTAAAACAGTTACCTTACAATAATATGATCTTCCCTGATTTTTAAATCCGGGATTCTATGAAACCAAAGTATTTGCTTGTTCTCCAGCAGATGATATTTCTGGATACTCTTTATCCCCTTTCACTGTCTTCCATTTTCTGTCTCTTGGCTTTATATCTAAACTAGTTTTATCATAGTAGCTATTCAAAGTTTGGTTTTATACTTTTTACAGTGATTGGTGAGTTGACAAGTTATTTCCAAAGAAAACCTTTTCTTTCGTCTTAATAACCATAAGGTCACATTAACAGTTATTATGTCCATTAGTACACGTTTTAGTTCTGAGGGAAAGTTACCAAGTATTAGGTATACTAGAGTTCTTCAGACATGAAAGGAAATATATAGGTCTATGTATAAGAGGAGATTTATTATGAGAATTGGCTGGTGTGATTATAGAGGCTAAGCTATGCAGCTAGAGAACCAGAAAAGCCAGTGGTATAATTCAGTCTGAATCTGAAGGCCTGAGAACCAGGAGAGCCACTGGTAAAAAGTCCCAGAGTCCAAAGGTCCTCCAAGGTCAGGAGAAGATGGATGTCCCAGCTCAAGAAAAGACAGAGAAAATTAGCTTTTTTTGTCTTTTTGTTCTACTTGTGCCCTTAGTGGATTGGATGATGCAGGCTCATATTTGTGAGGACAGGTCTCTTTACTCAGTGTACTGATTCAAATGCTAATCTCTTCTAGAAACACCCTCACAAACACACTTGGAAAAAATGTTTTACCAGCAACCGGGGCATGCTTTAGCCTAGTCAAATTGACACATAAAATTAGGAAATTCAGTCAGATTGCAAATGTCCCCTTACGGATATTTAAAGCCAAACAATACCTTAAACAAAAACATTGCAGAGGATTCTGATAAAATACCAGAAGGACATATTATAAAATCTATTGCTTTATGATGTCTAAAAAGAAAGAACATTTATCTTTCCAGCTTGAGTTCAGGTGAAAACCTGCCAAGAAAGAAGTCAACAAACTAGACAATATCTGGGGGTGCTTTGAGGAGCCTTTTACTTTAGTTCATTAAAGAACCAGCAAAGAGATGTATTTCTAATTTTGTAGCCCAAGTTTGGTGGCCCTTGACATAATCACAAAAGAAACAATCTTTGACTACTGGTTATTTCTCAGTGAGATTTATTTATTTATTTATTTATTTATTTATTTATTTATTTATTTTTTAATGTTTATTTTTGAGAGAGACAGAGAGACAGAGTACGAGTGGGGGAGGGGCAAAGAGAGAGGGAGACTTGGAATCCCAAGCAGGCTCCAGACTCTGAGCTGTCAACACAGAGCCCCACATGGGGCTTGAACCCACAAACGGTGAGATCATGATCTGAGCTAAACTGACTGGGCCACCTGGGTGTCCCTTCTTAGTGAGTTTTAAAACTCTTTATATTTCCAATCCAATTTTGGATCCTTTATATAATTCATTAAGAGACCAATTTATTTGCACTTTATCCAACGAGATTTACTGTTTCCCCTTCAGTTCTTGACATTTTAGTGACTGTTGTCTCTGAAGTCAGTCAATATTAGCAGTACTTTGCTCCAAAGCAGGTGCTAAAACTGGCAGTGAGAGTGAAATTCCTGAACCCTAATTTTCTTTAGTCTATTGTTCCCCAATAAAAAAAAAGAATAATGTTTTCTGAAGTGGAACTCTCTAGTTTAAAAGGATAGCCTCGACAGTAGCCACAGAGAGGGTTGGCTAAGGCGCTCTCACCCGGCACTTGACGGACAGTGTGGACTTTGAGACTTTGAGCAGCAGCTCCACCAGCACTCAGCCTCCTCCTGCGGGCACTGTCCTCAGGATCATTTCTCAGCACTGCTCTGGCGCCTCTATTTATTTTCTCATCCAGCTCATCCTTTCCACCACCAATTACATCCACACGGATGAATCACAAGCTTATAATTTTCTTTTGCTGGGTCCTTAAAGGCACCTCAGGAATTCTTCCTCTCCACACCTGTACTTTTCATAGAACATAAATGGCCTTTAGAATCTATAAATAATCCAATCAACACTGAACACTGCCTTCCGTTGCTGACAACTGCTGTTCACTAGGTGCTCACACTGGGCCTTCATGCTGTTTGCATCGGCAAATCCTTTCCTTTTACGTTACTCAGTATACATTCTTTGTGCTATTTACTTTGGAGTTTTGAAAAAGAAAAAAAAAAAAAAGATTCCGCCCACTAATCCTTTCAAAGAAGCATTAGATAATAACATTTTACTTATTTAATGGGGAGATTGAGATAGCTGTGTAGTCACGATGGGGATATTGTTTTTAATCACAGTCATTTGAGTAAGAACATTGTTCATATATGTTTTACGTATGCTTTCTTAAAATTTCTATGACTCATTACAAAGTACTATTGTGTGAAACACTGGAACTCTGTTTAACTCAGCTTGATTGGAAAATCATACAAAATATGGAATTGTTCAATGGGAAATCATTATTGAGAATCAAAAGTCTTCTTCAATTTAAACTCCTTTATGAAGGGCCCCTAAATAGAATGAAAAACTTGTAGTTGCTAGCAAAAAGAGACAAAAATTTCTAAAGAAAAAAACAAAATGGGAAAACACAGACATCATTCATAAAAAACTGGGAAGCTGTCTTCCATGTACTTTCAGCTTCAACAAACATTTGGTAGGTAGTCTATGGATGAAAGCAAACTAGAGCAAGTCTTGAATGATCCATTTATAACCCCCTTCTAGAAAAAAGCCACGTAACATTGCATTGAAATAGGAGAAGTTGATATAGAAGCTGCCATGCCTCCTAATTGGAAAAAGAGCCGAAAGGGAGGGTACATTTTGAGAGAGAAAATAAATATAACCCTTGTGCAGTAGAAGTGTAATTCCTGTGCGTATCTGTAAAAGTGTGACCTAAAAGACCTAGTAACCATGTTAATAATAACGTGCCCACCAAATCTTAACAGTTTGCAGAGAAGCCTTAACTGGGTTCAGTCATATGTCCTGTGCTGCATCACTCTCTCAAGGCTGTGTCCTTGGAACAGCCTCTGGAAATGGGAAAGGCAAGTGGAACCCATATTCCAAGGACATAGGTGGGGGGTGAAGAGCCTTTGAATGCCTGGGTCAAAGCCAGTCATGTCTGTTTGATGAACTTCTCCCGAATCGGAGTGCTGAAACAGAAACTTCATCTTATTAGGAGAAGATCGAACAACTGGCAGTTGTCAAAGAGCAATGATGTCTAAGCAAAAAAAAAAAAAAAAAAAAAAAAAAAATCACAATTTTTGTCTATATGTAAAAAAAACTCTCACCTGGAAATTATGTAAGTTAAGAACTGGACAAATATTTTGAAATATTTTATGGAGCCAATGAAAATAGGGAACTTACTCCCCAAATGAGATGTAATACGTATTTTTATCTTATTTTACAGGAATGTCTACATGATAACAGATGTGTAGTACTATGGCCTAGGTATTAGAATCAGTCTGCTTTCTTCCAATGGACGAGAACTATCCCTCAAAGGAATTACCTAAATGCTTTCTGCTTTACAGTTTTTCCATCATAGAAAATTTAGTTTCTAGGTATGTTTTGCAATAAGAAACATGCAGCAGTAATAATGGTAGCGTTACAATTATAATTGCTGTGTAACATATCACCCTAAAGCTTAGTAGCATAAAATGAAATCAATTTATTGTATCTAACAAGTTCTGTGAAACAGGAATTTGGACAGGACTGGGCTGGGTGATTTTTCTGCTCCTTGGTCTGTTGACGGAGGTCATTTATTGGCACTCCACTGGTGGATGGGTTGGTTTGGAGAATGCAAGACAATTCCACTCATGTTTCTGGGGATGGCTGAAAAACTAGGTTTAGTTGGGACTGTCAACCAGAGTATCTAAACATGATCTCCATCATGGCCTTCTCAGCGTAGCTGGATTTCTTTCCTGACAGCTGGATTTCCTAGAGAGGTCATCCCAAGGCAGCCAGACAGAGCTTTATCACGTCCACCACAATTTCTTGGATACAAGTGAATCACTGGGCCAGCACAGGCTTCAAAGGGCAGAGAATCAGTCTCCATATCTTCATGGGTAGCAGCAAGGTCATATTATGAAAGAATTTATAGAATGAGAGATAACATTATAGCCATTTTTAGAATATACATCCTGCAAGACACAATTTGGAAATTCATTTATTGCCCAAGGTCACTTGAGTAACAAGTAGCAGATCTGATACATTAATGTAAGCCAAGCATGACTCCAAAGACTTTTCCATAAGAATTTTGTCATGAATGCGAGGGAAAGAGAGGAGACATGAAGATAGAGGCAGAGACAGAGATAGAGAGAGAATCCTGTGTTTTGAAAGCTTATTTTAGGATACAAATTAGATTTTGAAAATACCAAATAGTTTGACATTTATCTCACCTTAAAAAATACTTACCCTATGAACATATCATCTGAACCAAAGATTCATTAAGATGGGAAATTTATTCTTCACTTTTACCTCTTATCCTTTTTTGTAGCGTTGTGTCTGACATAAAGTTGATGATCAACAAAGATTTGTTGAATGAATGAATGAATGAATGATGTATACAAATGCTGGCAAAAGAAACATAACTTGTACTTGGAAAAATAAAGGACAGTCTTAAGTATTTTTTGAGCATGCTTAAAATGTAAGCATTTTATATTTCCTTTGAACTGCCTATTGAAGCCTACTACCTATCAGATTAGTTTTCCTGTGTACTAGACTTAAAGGGCTTAAGGATATACATTCCCTTCTCCCTCTTTAGCAAGAACTTTATGGTAAAAAATATTTGGATAGAAAGATAAAACAAATAGTTTATGTGTAACAGTATGCTGGTTATTTCACACATAATATTCAATTAAATAAAAGGTCTAAAGCATATAACACTACAATGAGAAGCATAAACAAATAATGTACCATATTTTTATATTTAAAACCTGAAAAATTGCATGATTTTCAACTTTGACTTGTTATTTAGGGAGCTACATTTTAAGGGGCATATAATTATAATGTATATAAATATATCATATATAGAAATGTTTATCCAATAGCTATACATTTTCTAAAAGTACAGTTCATTTTATTACATACTCTGATAAATCTCCTTTCTCTTAAAACATTGGAAACAGATGAATAGTATTCGTTTCTAAATTCTGTCAGAATTTCCCAAGGCAGTAGAGAGGATTTTTCCATTGCTTAGGAATGAAGCATTTGGTATAATTTCTTTGCTCAGAGGAAATGTTTCTATATGAGAAAACGCATTGTTGCCATGGTGATACATCAAAAAATCATTTAAAAAATGCAAGGTGACATAGAACCTCTTCTATTCTGTTTTTGAAAACAGTTCAGATTTTTAAAGTATACAAAGAAATTTTATTTTTGAAAAGTCCTTATAAGGAAACAGTGTAATAAATAAAACCAAATCAAATCAATATTTGATTTGGTTACATTTCAAACTTATCGTGAAAAGAAAACTCATTGGATCTCAAGCCAGTCTCCTGATTCCTTTTACTTCATTTGTTAACATTGAAAAATACCTAGCAGAGGGGCACCTGGATGGCTCAGTTGGTTAAGCGTCTGACTTCAGCTCAGGTCATCATCTTAACAGTTTGTGAGTTCAGGCCCCACACTGGGCTCTGTGCTGACAACTCAGAACCTGGAGCCTGCTTCTGATTCTGTGTCTCCCTCTCTCTCTGCCCCTCCCCTGCTCTCTCTCTGTCTCTCTTTCCCTCTCCCCCAAATATAAACATTAAAAAATTATAAAAAAAAAAGAAAAATATCTAGCAGAAAGTGGGTAGTGTGAAGGGATCACCTTTTACTGGTCAGTGTAGAAACACAGAATACATAAATGTATTAAAAAGCATTCTATCCAGCTGTTGGTGGATTTCTTTCTTGGGTTTGCTTTATCTACAATTAGCATTATTTAGTGGATTACATTACTCTCTTAATCTCTTAGCTGGTGGGGTGAAAGGTGTCTAGCTATTTAATGGGTGAGTAAGTGCATTGGAAATGGCATTTGTTACCTATCAGAACTCAGAAGTGATTGTGGTAACAGTTTTGAACATAGCACTTACCTAGGCAGGAAAAGAGGAAAAGAAAAAGACAATACATTCAAAAGCAAAAATCGCCCTCCACTTTGACTTCCCTGTTAAGACTGAGCCAGTCTGTGTCAAAATCTCTTTGTCAGCCTCTTGGACTTGAACGCCCCATTTAGTTCTGTATCAGTCTTTGCAGCCGGAGAGCCTCCAATGTAAGAGAGGTCAGCTCTCACACATTCAGCCGGCTTATCTGGCTTTCAGTGATCTGGGCTCCCAACTGCCTATCAGTTAGTTGGTTGAGGCATGCTTGTAGTCACAGCAGTTGGATCCTCTGAGATCTCACCAGAAGTTAGTCTATCCTGGCTGACAAAACTCGTCAGGCTCATGGGTTTTCTTCGTCTCTGCTAGAGCCAAGTGATTACTTTTATGCAACCACCAGGCCTTACATATCTATCTCCCAGGATCCAAAAGCAAATACATATCACCTTCTTGTTTCCAAAAGATCTAAAGTAACCTGAATATTGGCACAAGTTCTTTAACCTTAAAATTGAATCTCTCAAAAAACAAACCTACTAAAAAATATAGTCCCTCAACCTATAAATCTATCTTTCTTTCCTTTATTAAATGCAAATCATTACATATTTATAGAAACTCTGGAGGAATAGGATAATAATATCTCATGACATAAAGAAATAATTATGAGTCCTTTTTTTCATATTGAAAACTGTTTCTCCTAAAAATTATTTAAAAATCACATTTGTTTTATTTTTTAAATGTTATTTAGTTTTGAGAGAGAGGAAAAAGAGAGAATCCCAAGCAGACTCCACATGTCTACTGCAAAGCCCCACATGGGGCTTGATCTCACGAACCGTGGGATCATGATCTGAGCTGAGATCAAGAGTCGGATGCTTAACCAACTGAGCCACCCAGGCGCCCCCAAATCACTTCTTTTAAATACAGGAATAGTCTGTTGAATCACTGTATTTATTATATACCTGAAGCTAGTATTACACTGTATGTTAACTAACTGGCATTTAAACAAAAACTTGAAAAGTGATAGGTAAAATAAAAGTAAGTAAATAAAATGCACAAATGCTCATTTTAATGCTTTATTCTTTATGACAAAAGAGGCAATTGCTGCTGCTGCTGTCAGTTCCCTATAAAATGGTATTTGGTTTTTTTAAGTGAGAATTACCACTTTCTTGGTAATTACCACTTTATGGAATCTTCAGTGCTTTCTTAGTAACCATATGTTTATAGATGCAACATTCTTCAGCTTGAAAGTTGGGACTCTATCTTATTTATCTTCACGTTTCTGGCACTAGCAGAATGTTTTTCATATAGAAGGCGCTCAATTAATGTTTATTTGATAAATAATGTTGCTAAGTCACAGGAGTAAGTAAGTGTTGATAAATGGACCTGAAGATCTTGATCCTAATAATGAGCTCAGGCAGAAAATGTCTCAGGATTAACTTATACCTGCTAAGTGAGAGCTTTCCCAAGGACGACAGGCCAGAAAGAATGTTCAATAATTTTATTCTAATTTAATTCACAACACAGAAAGGATACTCCAGTTATAGACAAATTTCCTTAGGAGATAATATGAATGAGTGTAGCAGATATTGCCGGTGTCTGACTGCAGCCCTCAGCACTCACTCTTCTCTTCCTTTCTAGAGCTTCCTATGCAAGCAACTGTGATCAGTTTGAGGGCTTCCTCTGGCCACGAAAGCCTGTGCCACCTAGTTATCCATGCGTAGTGCTGTCTGGACGTGCCAGGATGTTTATGCCTTGGGAACAGGCAATATGGAAGGGAGTTTAATACATAAATACCCCAGCGTCTTTGTCCCTCTGGTATTGACACAGTCTCCCAGAATTACCTAGCAGAACTGAACCCTAGTTCTCCAACCTACTCATTGATGCGTGCCCCTTTTCTTTCTCATCCTCTGACTTCCCTACTGCTGCTTGAAGGATCACTACTCAAATAAATTAATTGCACTGATTTTGTTTGCCTGGTTTTTTTTAAGTTTATTTATTTATTTTGAGGTGGGGGTGGGAGGAGCAGACAGAGAGGGAGAGAGAGAGAATCTCAAGCAGGCTCTGCACTGTCAGCATGGAGCCCTATGCAGGGCTTGAACTCACAAACTCTGAGATCATGTCCTGAGCCAAAATCAAGAGTCAGATGCTTAACTGACAAGCCACCCAGACACCCTGTTTGCCTGTCTTATCATTCCAAACTGCTACATCTTTCTTCTCTCATTTGAATTCTAAATCATTTATCTATTTCATTGTCCTTTTTCTCAATAAGCCTTAGTGTCACTTGCCATGTATAATGAATTCTTATGGACACTAAGATATTCTCGTAAGCCGTTTTCAAACAAATTTTTTATATTTAATAAAGATTCATGAAGTAACTGTTTACAGCCAACTTCAATTGATCAAGTAATTCTTACTTCTTCTTAGCTAGAAGGACAATGAGGTTCTGAGCTTAAAGTTCATTATATGCCAAAACCTTCATTACTTTGCAACAAGAACACATGAAGTCACCTAATACTTATGTGACTCATAATACCTAGGATTCATAAGCTGTATGTTCTCAGTTCTATAATTCTTAGGAAAATCAGATACACTGGGAGACTTGAATGCTTTAGACACCAGAGAATTTTAAATCCCAGTGACAGAATTGAGGACATATGATTAACTTTTATAGGAACTATGGAGAATACAACATAGTTCACAGCAAAACTCTTGTAGGGTAACTCCTAGCAAATGCACTTCTAATTTCTCAGCATCCTCCACACCAAATAGAATCACAGGTATTTTTCCAACAATTTAAATGTCCACCTTCCCACTTTCCATCAAGATATATATTTTGTTATTTTCCTTAGAAAGGAAAACTCAGAAGAATCTTGGAATTATTTCTTCCTCTGGCTCAAGTGATATTGTCCTAAGTATGCCCATATTGTTAATATTTTCATGGTGCACCTATTCACAAAGAGTTTTCAAATAGATTATTTCATGTAGACCAGTTGGATAGGTACAAAGGCATTATTGTTATTGTAGTTTGGAGGCTGGAAAGCTGGTACTCGTAAAAGTTAACTGCCTTAACTGATGGAACGTGGAATCAGGAATAGCCCCTAATGTCCTTGGCTAGTTCCACTTGACCTTGGGTGGACCGGATGACACCTCTGACTCTGGAGAAATGCTTTCCCATTGTCAATTTTGTGTTATCAGAGAACTTTTGTACTGCTTGCAAAAAAGAAACATTTTTTAGGAGAAAGTGAATATTCCCAGGACTGCATTCAGATTTCCAGTGAGAAGACAGTATTTATTTCATTTTTTTGTGTCGAATCAAATTAAATTCTTGGATGAAAGTATCTATCAAAATAGTAATTATGGAGAAAATTTTAAAAGCATAAATCCTGTGTAAACGATTGGATCTTAATGGAGCAAGTGAAGCCATTGGGTTTTCTTTGCTAAAGCGAACATCTGGTAAATTTATAGCTCATTGTGCTGTAGTTTAATGGCAAAAACAAAAACACTGTCTTCACTTCAGTAGTCAACCACCATAAGGAGTAAATGTTATTATCCAGAAAATAATCCCCTAAGAAAATGGATTTCTAACTGATTAGCAAAGCTGCATATGAAGACCCTACATAATAAAGCAACTTCGTTTCTTAGCAACAGGAGAATCAAACAGATTGAAATATGATGGGTTTGACAATGGCATTGAATGAGAAATCAGTGTAACTTGAAAAAAAAAACAGCAGGAGAAAAGACGATAGGTATAGAGGAATGCTGCAGAATACTTTTATATTTAAGATTTTCACCATAAATCTAGCACACAGAGGAGCATGATATTTGTAGCTAAACAAAAATCTGAGGGAAGCATTTGTTTTATAGGAGAAAATGTTTCACTGTCTTTCATTATATTAGGAACTATTACAATCTAACAACCAATGTGGTAAGGAAAGAGTAAAGGCATAAATCCCACTTACATGCTTTTAAAATGCTATACCAGTGGAGCGCCTGGGTGGCTCAGTCGGTTGAGCATCCAACTTTGGCTCAGGTCATGATCTCACAGCTCGTGGGTTTAAGCCCCACATTGGGCTCTGTGTTGACAGCTCAGAGCCTGGAGCCTGCTTCGGATTCTGTGGCTCCCTCTCTCTCTGACCCTAACCCACTCCCATTGTGTCTCTGTCTGCTCAAAAATAAATAAACATGAAAAAAATTAAAATGCTATACCAGTGAACTACTCATAAAAGGAAACACATTTTACAGATTAACTAGAATTTTAATGTCCTAGGAGGGAATTTTCACTAAAGATTGTGATATATCAAGTGCTTTTTTATATATTTTCTCTTGAACTTTCACTGGGATGAGGAAATTTTAATATATATAAATATTTTATTCACCTTAATGAACACTGTTGATGAATAACTATTTACTGAGTGCTTACTGTGAACCAAGCTCTTTCTAATCAATTTACATACTTTAGTGTATTTGATCTTTACAACACCAGTAAGAATGGCACTTATTTTCCTCATTTTACCGAGGAAAGCAGACACTTAAAGAAATTCGCCTGTGGTAGGAAGAATTTTAAGACCCGTAAGAGGGGCGCCTGGGTGGCGCAGTCGGTTAAGCGTCCGACTTCAGCCAGGTCACGATCTCGCGGTCCGTGAGTTCGAGCCCTGCGTGAGTTCGAGCCCTGCGTCGGGCTCTGGGCTGATGGCTCAGAGCCTGGAGCCTGTTTCCGATTCTGTGTCTCCCTCTCTCTCTGCCCCTCCCCCATTCATGCTCTGTCTCTCTCTGTCCCAAAAATAAATAAACGTTGAAAAAAAAAAATTGAAAAAAAAAAGACCCGTAAGAACCCCACTCTGTCAGGTGCATAATTCCTGCCTCTTATGGAGTATATAATTCCCCTCACCTTCCATAGAGGCAGAATCTGTGAATGCATACAGTCACTCCTGTGATTAGGTTACCAATTAGTACATTTTGAGTTAATCAAAAGAAAAAGTATCTGGGTAGGTTCTGTCTAATTAAGTGAGTCCTTAAAAGGGTCTGACCACTTCTTGAAGGTAGAGAGACTGGAAATCTAAGAAAACATATGGAGGGGGGCCATATGACCAGGACCTGAATTACACCTTTAGGAAATGAGAGCAGGCCGTGGTTGGCAGCTGGGACAGGGACCCTAGTTAGCAGACAACAGGGAACCTTGCTGGCAAACAGGGACCTCCATCATACAATCTCCAGAAAGTGAATTCTACCCATACTAGCCAACTTGGAAAGGGGCCTAAAGCTTCAGCTGGAAATCACAGCCCTGGAAGGCACCTTGACTTCACCCTGGTGAGATCTTAAGAAGAGGGCTCCGGAGATAATAAATGGGTATTGTTTTAAGCCATTAAATTTGCGATAATTTGGTAATGCAGCTGTACAAGAACAATGCCTTGCATCAAGCCCTATTGCCAGTGAGTGAGATGAAAACACAGGGCAGTCTGATCCTGATGGTCTTGCTTTCAAACATCTTCATATCAATTTTCATATAAATTAAGGCCTTTTGTTTACAATCTATAGAAACTGACTTCCGGCTAACTCAAATAGAAATAAAAGTAAAACAATTTCATTTCATATGAAATACAGAAAATCTTACAGAACAACAAAAAAAGAAAGAAAGAAAGAAAGAAAGAAAGAAAGAAAGAAAGAAAGAAAGAAAGAAAAAGAGAAAAGAAAAGAAAAGAAAAGAAAAGAAAAGAAAAGAAAAGAAAAGAAAAGAAAAGAAAAAAGTTAAAAAGCAAGACTCAGGAAGAGCAGGGCAGAAAGCTGTTCCCAGAATCCCAGCTGGAAGATGCACAGCCTCTTTAAGCAGCTGTTATTGGAAAATGGCTCTTTCCACTGTTTCAGGCCTGCAGCTCGAGATTCAGATTCCCCAGGAGAGCCTGATTGCACACCTACGTTACAGGCCCACACCTGTAGTCAGGGGGGCTAAAAGTGTGATTGACCAAACTTCTAGAATCATAATGAGTAAGATTAAAGGAAGCAATAATGCAAGATTGCTTTTCATTTCTATTTTGTAAGAGGTGGGTGGCATATTAGGGTTCTCCAGAGAAACAGAACCAATAGGATGTATATACTTAGAGATTTCTTTTAGGGAAGTGGCTCACATGATTGTGGAGCCTGGTAAATCCAAAATTTATAGAGGAGGCTGGCAGGCTGGAAATTCTGGCCAGAGTTGATGCAGTCTTGAGTCCAAGGCAGTGTGGAAGGCAGAATTCCTTCCTCTTTGGGAATACTCAGCCTTTTCTCTCAAGGCCTTCAGTTATTGGATAAGGCCCACTTACATTATGGAAAGTCAGCATCTACTGATTTAAGAGTTACTCATGTCTAAAAAAATAGCTTCGAAGCAAACATGTAGATTGGTATTTGACCAAACAACAGGAAACCTGTAGCCAAGCCAAGCTGACATATAAAATTAACCATCACAAAAGGTCTTAGAAAAGTTGGTGGAGACTTCCAATGCTTCCACTAGGCTTTTTCTGTATGTAGCCCTTTATTTTGGACGAAGAAACCAATGAACGGATTCTGAAAGTTACTGAGGACATCTTTCTATCATGAATGCCATAATATTATCAACGTTTGAATTGAAAATTATGTAAGTACAATTAACACTTAGCTCCAGCTTTAGCAAATTTATATTGATAGAAAAAATGGATTACTTGTCATAATCTTGATGAGAATTTACTTAAAACTTCTTCTAACATATATCTATTTCACCAATGATATTAATTGATTAAATATCATGCATGAAGAAGCATTATAGATTAACTGGACTTGATCAAAACATCCTTGGGATCTTGACTTTGATATCATTTCCAAATTACAGTGAAGAATTGAAACATACTATCTTTGGGAAACATATCACTCTAAATTCTTATGGACTTTAAATTTATTCATTCACTGTTTTATTTAACAAATGCTTTTTGAATTAATTTTCTTTAGAAAATTATGAAGTAGGACCCAAGATCCCCTTATATCTCTCTGTGTGATGATTTCCACTCTTTCCAGAAACAGGTGTGAGATAAACCATGACTCTCTAACTTGAGTAAAAGATTTCAGAATCTTCTACATCTGCTCAGATTTAGGCTGTATCCTTTTCAATAAGGAGAATCAAACCCTGAGCATTTGCTGCCAAAAGTGGTTTTTGTGAATTATGCTTGGAAGTTTATTTGCATTGGCATTCCTGTAAATGGATCCAGGAACATTTTCCACTAATATTCCTAATAAGGGTAATGAAGTCCGTGTTTGAATGTTTTTACGGGCCCTGAATTCCACCTTAATCAGGACAATGAGCGTTTCAGACATTTCTACCCGGGCACAGTTACAAATGGATATCACTAAGGCTTGGTTGCAGAGGGCTAGCCTATTTTGTTGGCGCCCTCAGTTTCAGAGTGGGGCCCAAGCCAATCAAATTGAGGCACCCAAGCCAATCTGGATGGCTAGGGACTGCTCCATTACTCAGTGTGAATAACATCAGGCAATATACTGAGGGCAAATAGAAAACAAAATTTCTATTAGCTCTAATTTTACTGTAACCTGCAAATATAGTGAAATGTAGTAGAAGCTCAAAAGCCAAAGTGTGTGGGTTGAAATGCTGGCTCTGCTACTTAATAACTGTGTGACTCTGGTTGGCTTTCTTAACTTCTCTGTGTCTCACTTTTTTTTCAACATGTGACAACAATAGCAGGTTTGCAGTAGGGACTACATGAAATAATACATGCAAAATATTTAGAACTAGGAGACGCTAGTAATATTTTAGTAACTGACATTTGGGGGGAACTCCCCCAATTGTAGAATTTTCCACTTTCTGTAGTGTAAATTCTCCTGCTTTGGCCAATTTCAAGCTGCCAATGTGGCATCACTGAACCTAAAGGTGGAGACATGTGCCAGTTGGTTCTTGGGAGATGGAATGAGCCAGCTTCAGCACGCCATTGATGTTAACAATACCCAAACATTATAAACATTCAAGGAAAGTAAGTCATTAGTATTCCTGTTTGTTGCAAATGTACAACTAAGTATGATCTCATCCAAGATGCCGACCACACCAAGGTATAGACCTTAGATTTTATATTAGAAAGACGGGAAGTCATTAAAATATTTTGAGCTAGAGAATAACATAATTAACTTTAATATTTTAAAGCTTACTCTTACTGCTCTGTAGAGAATTTACTATAGGGCTATAAGAAGGGAGACAAGGAAAACATTAGGGATTTTATTTAATGGTATAAGAGATAGATGAGAATAGCCTGGAGTAGTGTGATCGTGATGAGAAGCAGTCATGTTTTTTATTTTGAAAAATGAAGGGGGTAGGATCTGACAATGAAAAAGATGTACAATAATAACAACTATATTGGAGGATTGTTATGAGAATTAACTGAGATAATATATGCATACAGTGAATAGTAGATGCTAAACCAATGTCAGTTACCTTTCATTAATAATATTTAGAATCATTATTTAGAGGAGATATTGGTTCTGTAAACAATCTCATAGCAAAGAGACTTAATACCCTAATAGAATGTAGACATTTACAAAAAAATTTTTTAAATCAAAGCTAAGGTCATTGAAGGCTAAGAAGAGTAGCAAAAATTAGGATATAAAGAAAAGCTCATTTCTTTCCTTCTCACCCTGAAAATTCCAGCAACATTATTATTCCTTTTGCTTTATATGCAACCAAGAAAAGGGAGAGAGTGGCATTTAGACGTAAGATATAACTGCATTTAGTTGCACTTTTTGATTCAATCTGAATTGTATCCAGAAGCAATGTGTTATACCAGGGAAAAATAGCTCCTTTCACCTGTAAGAGAACCTGAGAGAGAGAAAGAGAGAGAGAGAGAGAGAGAGAGAGAGAGAGAGAGAGAGAGAGAGAGAGAGAGAGAGAGAGAGAGAGAGAGAGAGAGAGAGAGAGAAAGAGAGAGAGAGAGAAAATGATGGCTTCAAATCTCAGTCTCTGGAGCACCACTAAAGTAAAAGAGTTTTTCAAAACAGCCAGATCTATGAGTCTCTATGCTCCAGCCCAGATGAGTATTTCAGAATCTCCATTACATTTGTACACAAGAAATGAAAGAAATGAGCCAGATGTCTCCCAATAGAATGGCTGAAGTCTAATGAGTCAGTGATTGTAAGAACTTTTAGCTCCTATGCATACAGGTTTTTAGAAGACATTGCCGTTTTATGAATGTAATATGCATAGGACCTGCTTTATCCTTTCAGAAACAAATAAAATTTATAGGATAAGAATTACAAAGATAGTTCCTCTTGCTGGCTGTTCACCAAAGAGATCCTCACATTTAGTAATCAAAAATATTAATTTGTGACTTTGAATGTTGACTGTGTACATGGACACTATGCTGGCAACTTTGCAAGCAGAAAATGACTGATTGGTTCCACTGTTAGCATCCATGACAATGACACGACTGATGGCTTCCTGAATAGATTCTCAACACTGTATGCACGTTAGAATTTTCTGGGTCGTTTAAAAAATTACAAGATCTGGATGTCACTCCAACAGATGATGATCTAATTAATCTTGGGAAGATCCTCAGCATAAGCATAGTTTAAAAATAAGTGTAACTACAAAATATTGCCTCCAAATGTGCCATGATCTCCAGAATCTGTCAACATATTATGGGACTGGGCAGATAAGATTAAGGCTGCAGACCCTCAGATGAAGAGATTATTTTGGATTATCTGGCTAGGACCTATCTGCTTATAAAAGGCCTTAAAATAAAAGAAAGCACCCCCCCCCCCCCAACGAAAGTTAGAGATGGGACAGAAAAAGAGAGATTTGAAGTATAAGAGTGACACAGATCACAGTTACTGGCTTGAGATGGGAGAAGGGGACCATGAGCCAAGGAATGTGGGAAGCCTCTAGCACCTAGGCAATTGCCCTCAGCTGACATCCAGCAAGGTAACAGGAACCACAGTCCTACAACCAAAAAGAATTGAATTCAATCAACAACCCAACTGAGTGAGAAAATAAATGCTCCCCTGGAGTCTGTACCTTGATTTTAGCCCACTGAGACCTGGGTCAGACTTCCAGCCTATTGAACTGAGCATTATTAAATTTACATTAAGTTCCTAACTTTCTGATAATTTGCTTACAATCGCAATAGAATTAATAATTAGAGTGTATATACATACACACACATATATACATATATATGTGTGTGTATATATATACATAGAAATAATAATAGAATAAATTTCTAAATTTTTAAAAATTTATATACATTAAGGCTTACTTTTTGTATTATAAAGTTCTGTTTGTTTCAGAAATTCTTAACTCTGCATTTCTTGTTTGTTTTTATTGTGCTAAGAAAATTTAACATGAGATCTGCTCTCTTAACAAATGTTCAAGTATACACTACAGTATTGAATATAAGTACAATGTTGAACAGCATATCTCTACAACATATTTGTATTGTTTAACTAACACTTGATGCCCTCTGATTAATAATTTCCCATGTCCTTCCTCCAGCCCCTGGAAACCACCAATTCCACTCTTTGAGTCTATGAATTTGACTATTTTCGATATATAAGTGGGATTAGGCAGTATTTGCCTTTCTGTGACTGGCTTATTTCATTTATAATAATGTTCTCAAGGTTCATCCTTGTTGCATATTGCAGGGGATGGTACAAATATTATCATTTTCTTTGTGTGCTATAATATGAAAAAGGTTGGAAAGAACTTAGAGAACACTGAATTTGGAAGCATTCCTTGAGCGTCTGTTCACTGCCAGGGAATGGCTGGTGTCCCAGGTGTTTAATGTAATGGGAAATAGTGAAAGTTTGCTCAATTTTGCCATGGACTCACTGCAATTTTGAGTAAGTGATTTCAATATTATGAGTCTCTGTAAATGAGAGGGCAAGAATGGATGATCTCTGAGATTCTAATGTTCTTTGAGTTTGTCAACAGTTAACTATGAATGCAAGAAAATATAAAATTGAGACATAAGACTAGATGTCAACAAACTAGATGTATGGAATATTTTGTGCAAAGTGGCTTCCTTTGGATTTATGAATCTCACCCAAATGCTGCTTTTTATGTCATAGCTTTTAGCATTTATTTGTCTAATTAAAGCAAATGTCAGGAGACTCATTTCAGACCACATCTCGCCATACAATGTGTTCATCAGTAGCAAAATCTCTCTGAAAGTCAATTTGAAAGAGAAGGCAAATTGAATATTTTAAATGACAGTTGCTGGAGTAGATATGAGTAATTAAGGGCAATGTAAGAATGAGTTAAGTAGATTTATTTTTAAAAGAAAGCAAGCTGGAATATTCTGCCAATGCTTTTAATCAATTTCTATTGAATGGCTGTGTCCGTTTAATGAAAAAGAAAAGAGAACATTTCATCTCATGAAGATGATTAGGATGTTTCATTACTAGTCTTTAGATTGTAGCCAGTTCAATCATCTTCAGACATGAATTCAACCCAAAAACGCTTGAGAATATGCTCAGCATTTATCATACACTTCAGAAGTTCTAGGAGAAAATGGGAAAAGTTGTCGTGAAAAAGTTTAGGAAAGATTCATAGTGCTTCTCATGCATCAGTCTTGCCAAGGGCTCCCTAAATGTTCTTAATGCATTTCTATCTACAGAATAATTTTATTCTCAATGATATAAATGCCGAAAATGAAGAATATTTCTTGTAAGTGAGCCAATAAGAGAGAGACATCGACTATTTGAGCAAAATGGAGTTCATTCAAATTTATTCTTCTCACTACAGTATTTTCTGAAATATGGGATGCACATCACTGACTACAAGATAATTCTAGGTGGTACATAGACAGCTTTACATAGCATTGGATCACATAGGGAGAAAGTCACTAAGTGTCCGGTCCTTTTTCATTCCTTACTCATGAGGTCAATAGACAGTCTTAATTTGATGATAGTTTATTTCTCCTAAATTTAATCTAATGCCAGAAGAGACATTACATATATATTGTTAATAAATTGAAACTTCAATGAAAGAATCCTAATTTACCCTTGTGCCCCTACCCATCTTCTGTCCATGGAGAAAAACTATTACTAGTTTTGTTTATAACTTTTCCATTATATTCATTCAAATATACATTACTTTCCTTATCTAAATAGTGTTATATCACATGTACTTCTATGCTTTGTGGGTTGTTTTCAATGTTATTTATGGGTTTAAACATTGCTAATCCATTTTAAACAGAAAGATTTCAGTATTTCACCAACAGAATCAAGTTAAAATTTAATAATAACTTTACTTCCAGTGTATCAGGAAGTTATCATCCATTTATGGCAAGGAAGGATGAGGTGATATGATGCTTCCTCTTCAAATATATTTAATTTTTAAAACTTGAATTAATCTAAAGAGAAAAAAAGTCCATAGGGAATTTTCAATCAATATGGCCCTACCATGACTGAAAGAATAATTAAAGAATATACTCCACATTCATTATGAATTAAAGAAAAAGGAACTGAGTAGACACGAACGACAAAAAAAAAAAAAAAAACACCAAGAAAAGATGTAAGATATATCTTTGCAAATCTAGTGAACGACAGCCTGTAGATACAACAACTACTAATTTCATTCTTTTTAGACTTGGAACTAAATTTCTGTAAGACAATAATGTGGAATTTGAGAAGTAAGAGCATAAAAGGGTAGTTAAAACATGATAAGTTACTTATCTTCTGGAGAGGAAAATATAAACACTGAAAGTATATATTTAAAGTTTATTTAAATTAATATTTAAGAGCAAAGCAAGCTGTATATAAAGTTTTTGATAAAAACTAATACTTTATATTTAAAAGTTTTATAAAGCCTTTTTTTAAAATAAATACTTGGGGTGCCTGGGCGGCTCTGTCAGTGAAGCCTCAGACTCTTATGATCTAACAGTTCATGGGATTGAGCCCCACATTGGGCTCTGCATCAACAACGCAGAGCCTGCTTGAGATTGTCTCCCTTCCTCACTCTTCCCCTTCCCCATTCATGCTCTCTCTTGTTCTCTCTCAAAATAAGTGAACTTTTAAAAAATTGAAATTAATACTTAATTAGGGCACCTGGCTGGCTCGGTCGGAAGAGTATGCGACTCTTGATTTCAGGGCTGTGAGTTCGAGCCCCATGTAGTGGGTAGAGACTACTTAAATAAACTTTTTTTTTTTTTTAATTAACACCTAATAACAAAACAAGCTGTAACTTCAGACACCAAACCAGCCAAGGTTTGGAAAGCAAATGGAACAAAGAGACTTTATTAATCTGACAGAATGCCAGAATGAAGAAAAAGATGAGAACAAAAAAAAGACATGGAATATAGAAGCTACCAGATATACACCAGCTACTTAATTGTGTTCTTCTGAACCACTGCCGCCATTTTAAACTATTGTTGCAAATTCTTTGACATTCCCATAGTTAGCGTGTTCTCTATATTCCTTCTCCTCAAACCTGGGCAGGATTCACTTTGCCCAATGAACTAGGGCAGAAGAGATACTATATGTGGCCTTCACCTGAGTCTCTTCAATTGCTCACTCTTCAGACATACCCTTTTGGCAACCCAATCTTCATACTGTGAGGACCCCAATCAGGAAGAGGAATCATGTGCAGCCCCTCTGAGCAGTGGTCATCTCCCTGGGTGGAGACATGGTGGGAAGAACATTCTGGATGCATCTGGCTCCCAGCCAATTGAGACACTCCAGTCGTGCAAGTCTTCCCAGCCAAGACCCCAGATTTAATTTAAGAATAGAGAGAAACCATATTCCTAATCTCACAGAATCAGTAAGCATAATAAAACAATTTTTATTTTATGCCAGAAGTTTTAGGGTAGTTTGTTGCACAATAATAAATGACACAACACAGTAGTGAAGACCATTTTTTAGCTTTATTTAAATGGATATATTGTATGTATTTTTTTTGTATTTGGCTTCTTTCTTCCAACATGGCATGTTTAAGATTCAGCCATTTTGTTGTGTTCACTTATTTTCCTTGCTGGACAGTATTCTAAGAATATGCCAATATTTATTTATGAATTCTGCTTTTTATGGTCTGCTTCCAGTTTAGGGGCTGCTTACAACAATGTTGCTTTTTAAATGTGAACATTCTTGGGGCACCTGAGTGGCTTAGTTGGTTGAGCGTCCGACTTCGGCTCAGGTCATGATCTCACGGTTTGTGGGTTCAAGCCCCACGTCGGGCTCTGTGCTGACAGCTCAAAGCCTGGAGTCTGCTTTGGATTCTGTGTCTCCCTCTCTCTGTGCCCCTTCCCACTTGCGTTCTGTCTCTCTCTCTCTCTCTCTCAAAAATACATAAACATTAAAAAATTAAAAAATAAAATAAAATAAAATAAAAATAAATGTGAACATTCTTATATATCATTCCTGGTGCACATACGCACAATTTAATACCTAGTACTGGAATGCACAATTCCAACTTGTTTGCCAAAGTTGTTGTGGTAATTTATAATACTAAAAAGTATTTGGGAGTCTTGTATCTTCCCAAACTTTAGTATTAATAGACTTTAAATTTTTTTCAACTTGATAAGAATAACGGTGTCATTGTGTTTTTGCATTTTCTTGTTTATTAGTAAAGGTGAGCGACTGTCCATATGTTTAATGGTTATTTGGATTACCTCTTAAGTAAAATGCATACTCTTGTATTACACTGTCTTTTTAAAAATTTTTTTAATGTTTATTTTTTGATGGGGGGGGGGCAGAGAAAGAGGGAGACACAGAATCCGAAGCAGGCTCCAGCCTCTGAGCTGTCAAGCACAGAGTCCGATGATGGGCTTGAACCCAAGAACCGTGAGATCATGACGTGAGCGAAGTCGGACACTTAACCAACTGAGCCACCCAGGCGCCCCTACCCTTTCTTTTTATATTAAGTTTGAAGAGGCATTTCATGGACTTTCTAGATATTGATCCTCATCAGTTGTATATGTTTCCTATATCTCCTCTCAGTCTCTGGCTTGCTATTTCACCTTACTTCATTGTGTCTTTTGAATAACATAAATTCTTAATTTTAGTAAGTAGAAATTATCAGTTTTTCCTTTAGTTCATACAATTTCAGAGGTAAATGTTGTCAGGGCTTGAAGAAACAATTTCTATTCTTCACAAACTGCTTTCAAGTATTTCAAAAAATAAGGAATCAACCTAATTCATTTCATAAAACATGAAGCATGGATGCTTCTTTTAAAAAGCATTAGGAAGTATTAATTTGATAAGAAAATTTAATAAGGACAATATAAGAAAAGAAAACCATAATCACATCTAACTTATAAACAAAAACATAAATAAATTAGCTAAATTCTAGAAACTAAAACACAATAGTGTATTAGAAATATGCATCATAACCAAGTAGATTTGTCCTAGAAATATAAAGATAGCTCATTATAAAAAGAAAGGAAATAAATGTAATTCACTATAAAAACAAGTGAAAAGAGTGTTACAGACTGAATGTTTGTGTTTCCCTAAAATATATATGTTGAAGTTCTCACATACAATGTGGGGTGTTAGGTGGAGCTTTTGGAAGGTAATTAGGTCATGAGGCTAGAGCACCTGCACATGGAATTGGTGTCTATAAAGACACCAGACTTGCCTTCTCACCTCTGGTCTTCTCCATGGAAGGCTACAAAGAGAGGATGACTGATCTGCAAACCAGGAAGTAAACTCTCACCAGACATCAGTTCTGCCTACACTTTGACCGTGGACTTCCCAGACTCCAGAAGTGTAAGAAACAAATGTTTGTTGTTTAAGCCACCCAGGCTATGATGTATTTGTTATGGCAGCCTGAACTAAAAGAAAATGACATGACCACATGAAAAGGTGTACAAATAGTATTGGAAGAAATTCTGCATTTGCCCACGATACTAACTCTTATTAAATTAGGACTAGAAAACCTTCTCAATCTAGTGAAAGATATTTTACAATATTTTCAACCAGCTGCATTTGTAATGAACTGATTATCAGTGAAACTTAAAATTGTAACATTTAAGTCAAGGTCAAGAGAGGATTTAAGTAAAGCAAAGACAAAATACAACACCACAAAAAGCAAAAACAAAAAATTACTGCTACCATTATAAAATAAAAAGTAAAATAAAATAAATACTTCAGCCACTAAGTCATTGTTATCATGATGACCAAAAGCGATGAAGTTCTCCCTGAAAAAAAAAAAAAAAGAAAAGAAAAGAAAGAAAAGTTTTATAATCTAATAGAACTAATAAAGGAGGTAGTCTTACAGGTTAACATTTTATTCAAAATTTAAGGGCATTTCCTTAAAACAGCAATAACAAATGGAAAATATACAGTAAACCAATATCTTGATTATAAGCACACTAACATAAGCTGTGGGAGACTACTTTGGAATTAAAAAAAAAAAAAAACATTATTTAAGGACATAAAATGAGGCCATCTTTTTCTTGCCTGGATGGTTGGACTAGTTTTATAGCTGATTTCTTTCTTTCTGCAATATATTCTCATCTCCAGCAGCGAGAGAGATCCTTTTACAACATGAGCTAGATCCATTCAAAAGTCACCAGTGTCTTCTTTCTCATTTCTAATAAATCCAGAGTACATAATAGAATTCCACAAGGTCCCAGATCTGACTCACACTGTCTTATGCTACCCTTCATTCACTCTGACCCACTCCTTTTGCTTTTTTTTGAACTTGCAAGATGAACCTACCCTTTAGATTCCTGGAACTCACGGTTCCCACCATTTGGAATGTCTTTACCCAAAACACTCCTGATTTCTTGGGTTCCTGTTCAAACGTCCCATTATCATTACCTTCTTACATAAATAGTGCTTTCTTCTGCCCTGGCATACTTTATCCCCCTTCTTCTGCTTTGTATTTCTCCGTAACACTGTTTGTCATCTGATGTTATATATATTTACTTGTTTATGTGTTTGGTGACAATGTCATCCCTTTAGAGTACAGATTTCTTCAGGATAGTGACTTTATCATTTTTCCTTCACCACTGAATTCCATCCCAGTACACAGATGAATCTGTGTACAGGAAGATGCAGTAATATTTTTTAAATGTTGCTTCTCACTAAAATAATCTATATTCTCAAATAAACATTTTCAGGATATATCATGAAAGTGGGGAAACTATTTCTAAAGAAGAGGAAAGGCATAAAGGTCTATTTGAAGTAAAAAAAAAGCATAGACTTGCCCACCAGCATGTTAGTATGTAGTTATAATAAATAATATAGTATTTCATCAGTGTTGTTTTAATTAAAAATGGAAAGGATTATGGGGCGCCTGGGTGGCTCAGACCATTAAGCGGCCACCTTCAGCTCAGGTCATGATCTCACGGTTCGTGGGTTCGAGCCCCACATTGGGCTCTGTGCTGACAGCTCAGAGCCTGGAGCCTGCTTCAGATTCTGTGTCTCCCTCTCTCTCTCTCTCTGTCTCTCTCTCTCTCTCTGCCCTTCCCCCTTCTCTCTCTCTCAAAAATAAACATTGAAAATTTTTTTCAAAAATGGAAAGGAGAACCCAGAAACAGTTTCCAGCATATAAAGGACTTGATGTATTAATCATTACAGAGGATGGGCCATCTAATGCATGTTGTTAAGGTGACTGGCTTTCCTTTAAAAATATTAAGTAGAACATTATTACACACCAAAAATAAGAAAATCATACTGGATAAAAGATCTAAATGTGAAAATAAACTTTAAATTGTTGGAATAAAATAAAGGATATATTTACAATCTTGGAGGAAAGAAAGATTCCTTTGACAAGCACCCAAAGATACAAGTCACAAAAGAAAAACGGGCAATTTTGGTGGTTTCAAAATATATACACTCAAAAATATAAAGGCGCAGACCAAGCAAAAAGACAAATCACATTCTAGGAAAAGGTATCTGCAGTTTGCAGTACAGATAAGAATCAATTAAGAATCAAGAAAAAATGATGTAATAGAAAAATAGTCAAAAGGATTTGAAAAAGCAATTCAGAAAAAAAGGAAACTCAATGGCTAATACATACGTGAAAAGATATTTGCATCCCTAGTAATTGAAGAAATAAAAATCTAAAAAGCAGTAAAAAACCATAGCATAATAATTAGATAGGCATGCAAAAAGGCATCGTTTTAAAACTCTCGTAAGTCTACAGTTTTGCGAAGTTAGGGAGAAAAGGCAATCTAACACACTGCACGTGGAAGGTAATCAGGTACAACCACTATGGACAAATGTGTCAATGTTAAATATTTTTGAAAATGGGGTGCCCACGTATAACAGAAGACATTTATGGAATCATTCATCACAGCAGTTCTTGAAATAAGAAAACAAATGAGAGGCGCTTGGCTGGCTGGTCACTAGATCATCTGACCCTTGATCTCAGTGTAGTGAATTTTAGCCCCAAGTCGTGGCATTGGGCGTGGAGCCTACTTAAAAACAGCAATGCGATCAAGCTGTCTCTATATCTTGTAGCTGCAGGGGAATAGCTACAATGAAAAACCTATGTCATTATGAATCAATATGTATCCATATGAATGGTTCCAAGGGCACCACATTCACATAGGGGTTGCTTTTGAATAATGGGAGAGAGCTGAACAATGGTAGCATCCCCTCCACAGAAACCGTGTTCTCATCTCTTTCATAGGAAACATACACCGCAAAATCATAAGATGTAAGTGTTAATTCTGAAGAGTGGTACGTATACATAAACACACATTTCAAGAAGGGCAGAAGGCAGATGTGTTACCCAGAAATAGCATTCTGTTCCCTGTATGTCCCTGATGGCTTGAATGCATTAACATACCTGCAAAATGAGTAGTTACCCCCACCCCTGGATTAATTTATATCTGATTTTATATAGCCATATATATGAACTTGGTCTTTGGGTTAACCCTCTTTTCTATTAATAGTGCATATTATTGCCTCTGTAAAATGACAGGACATATATTGTGTTTACTGATTCACAACTGAGCTACAAATTACCTTGAAAGAATGAAGGACCATATATAAATCTGGCATTATTACAGCTTGAGCAGCTGTTCGCTCACAGATGAAAACATGCATGTGGCATCATCTGCATTACATACAGACTAACGTTGTGTTTGATTATTTTGTTAATTATTTCACAAATAAAATTGCCAACTGCGCATATTCATTTTGGTATAATATGTGAATCTGGAACTGAAATTTCTGAATTTTTTGTCTGGCCTGAAAGGCAAATTAGACCAATGTTCACCTCTATGCATGCTGAGTTTTCTCTCCAAGTAGGACACATATTGCCATCATTTATTGCTATTTTCTTCTTGAAACCTTGATAGGAGGACCAATTAATTAAACACACTTAATAAGCACTACAAATGACATGCACTGTACTAGGCTCTGGGAATATAATGGTGAATGAAATTCAAAACCTTCCCTGAAGGAGTTAATAATAGCCAGGTTATGGTTATCATAATGTCTGTTCAGCCACCTTCTGAGGGGAAAACAATATACAGTTAGTCAAAAGTCAAAAACGTTAAATACCTTTTCCTTTCTGAGACTATTTCCTAGGCATTTCATTAAAGGTTAAGAAAAGCTTGGGGCACCTGGGTAGCTCAGTTGGTTAAGCTTCTGACTTGATTTCAGCTCAGGTAATGATCCCACGGTTCATGAGTTCCAGCCCCGCATCAGGCTCTGATGCTGAGACCACAGAGCCTGCTTGGGATTCTCTCTCTCCTTCTCTCTCTGCCCCTCTCTCACTTAAGTGTTCTCTCTCCCCATGTCTCAAAAAAAAATAAATAAACTTAAAAAAAATTTTTAACAGCAGTGCCTGGGTGACTCAGTCAGTTAAACGTCCAACTTCGGCTCACTTCATGATCTTACGGTTCATGGGTTCAAGCCCCGGGTTGGGCTCTGTGCTGACAGCTCAGAACCTGGAGCCTGCTTTGGATTCATTGTCTCCCTCTCTCTCTCTCTGCCCCTCTCCTGTTCTCACTCCATCTCTCTCTCTCTCTTTCTCTCTCTCTCTCTCTCTCAAAACTAAACATTAATTTTTTTTTAATTTTTAAAGGTTAAAGAGAACTTGAGCAAATATTAACTAAGTTACTGGAAAGATGATGTGATAAATATATATGAATTCCTCTGAAATTGTATATTAAATTTGGCTACATAGGAAAAATTTTCAAAAGGATTAAATGTGAGCATAAGGGGAGGATAACATCCCTATGCAGAAACAACCAAGAATTCTAGACTTAAGGATTGAAATTTCTTTAAAGAATGTCAGCAAGATTGTTATCCCTACTGGCCAGCGGACAGTTCTAAGATGCCTCCTGAAAATGTGTGAGCTTCTCTGATTCTGAAAGAAAAACTTAATCTTGATTATACAGAGCCCAATGAAGACATCATCTCTATAGACAGTCCCAGACATTCTCTGCCCAAATAGAAAGACGGCCTCCCAAGACACTTAGTACATCTACAGACTTTGGCCCAGAACTGAGAAAGAGAAAAAAATAGTAATGATAATGGTAATGTTGTGAAAATGGTTGGCTTAGCCTGTTTATCGTGCTTAAATTCAAACAAATTTGATTTGAAAGAGTCATTGTGATTTCTATTCTTTCTTTTAAGGTTTTTTTTTTAATCAAATTCAAATAAATTTAGTCTGAAATAGACATGGTTTTTATTCTTTCCACCATGGTATTTTTTTCCATAATCTACTTGAGTATGTTCAAATGTATCTCATCATTTACTAGCAAAATACATTTTAATATTTCATTGACAAAAGAAAGTACACTTTGAGGACATAAAGTTATATAAGGCAATAAAAGATATCTAAGAAAAACCATACATGACTATTAAGTTTAATTTTTCAGAAATGTATTTTTTAGTTCAAAGCCATCTTTTTTTTTAATATATGAAATTTACTGTCAAATTGGTTTCCATACAACACCCAGTGCTCATCCCAAAAGGTGCCCTCTTCAATGCCCATCACCTACCCTTCCCTCCCTCCCACCCCCCATCAACCCTCAGTTTGTTCTCAGTTTTTAAGAGTCTCTTATGTCAAAGCCATCTTAATGCAATTAGGTAAAGGCACGCCTTTGGTAGCCTCTATGAATTGGCTGTGCTGATGAAGAGAAACATATCATCTAAAATATAAGTGTCCTAAAAGCAAGTGTTGCTTTGCTTCTCTGACATTCAGGTGAGTTAACAGACCAGGTAGCTAGGAAACAAAACAAATCAAAACAAAACAAAACCTGATAACTTGATCCTTTAAATTATGCAGGGTTGACACTGTCATCGTGATGCTTCTTTGTATTAGATGCAACTTTGAGCAATTAAAGAAGGAAGAAAAAATGTGAGTTATGAGTGTAGCTCCACCAAGGAGTTTGAGTCAAGCAGAGGGCAACTGAGAGTCAGCAATCAGAAAAGCGTGTCATTGTTTGCTAATATACTATTGCACTTCTGTGACCAGCCCATTTTCACCATTGTTAAACTGCAGGCCATTTTCACAAATGAACTGCATCATGACAGCACCTACTCTGTTTTGGGAACACCCAAAACAATTTCATAGACTGAGCATAAAGAGGGATATGGATTAATTATTTTAAGTTATGACTTTGAGATGAATATGTTTGATGCATGCCGGTTGAAAATATGTATCTCATAATTAGTATTACAAATTCTCAGTTATGTAGGGGGAATCAGTTCAATATGTACATCATTTTTCTTTATATTTTTGTCTATCTTGCTTTGGATTTTAGAACATTTCAACTATTTATCAAGTTATCAACTGGAAGTTAGTAAAATTAGAGTAGTTGATGGAATATTAACTATGCATGAGGGCCTTGAGTTCTATGCTGTAAATAGTGAACAATATGTTGGGCACATATGATTGAAGCTGTTGAATAAGATGAGATATTAATTTTTTTATGAATTAAAATAACATTAATCAGATCTTTTCACTACAGATAACTAAGGTATTTCATAGGTGTTGATAATTGATGTTTATGTAGTCTGTATGATACATTTTATATACTAGTGTTTTGTTGAGGTTTTTTGCATGTACGTTCATGGGATATGTTGATTTGTTTTCTTTTCTTGTAATGTGTTATCCAGTTTTGGTATTAGGGTAATGTTGGCCTCACTGAATGAGTTAGGAAATATTCCCTCTCCTATTTTCTGGAAAACATTGTAGAGAATTCCATAATTTTTTCTTTAAATTATTGGGAGAAGTCACCATTGAAACCATTTTGGGTTGGTGGTTTTTGGGTTTTTTTTTTTTTGTAAGATTATTTGTGTCTAATAAATATGAGCCTGTGCAGATGATCTATTTCTCCTGTGCATAAATTTTTGTAGTTTTGTGTTTTCAAGGAATTGGTCCATTTTGTATAAAGTATCAATTTTACTATCATAGAGTTGTTCATAATACTCCTTTATTATTATCCTTTTAATGTGTAAGGAGTCAGAATTGATGACGCTTCTTTCATTTTCAAATTTAGTAATTTGTCTTCTCCCTTTTATCTTGATTAGCCTGACTAGTTTATTAATTTTATTAATATTTCACCTATTTACTGTTTATTTTCTTTATTGGTTGTCTGCTTTAAATTTCATTGATTTCTGCTTTTTTTTTTTTTGCCTTTTTTTTTTTTAATGTTTATCTATTTTTGAGAGAGACAGGGACAGACAGATGAGCGTGAGTGGGAGAGGGGGATAAAGAGAGGGAGACCGAATCTGAAGCAGGCTCCAGGCTCTGAGCTGTCAGCACAGAGCCCAACGTGGGGCTCGAACTCACAAACTGTGAGATTATGACCTGAACTAAAGTCTGACACTCAGTGGGCTGAGCCACCCTACCCCCCCTTTTTGTTTTTGAAATAACTTGCTTTTTCTCTGGTTTCTAGGTGGAAGCTTAGATGATTGATTTTAGATCATGCTTCTTTTCTAATATATGCATTTAATGCTGTAGGTTTCCCTCTAAGCTCTGCTTTGCTGCATCCCACAAAACTGATTATCATATATTCATTTTTATTCAATTCAAAATATTTTTAAAATTTCTCTTGAGACTTTTGCATTGATCAAAGTGTTATTTAGAAGTGTGCTATTTAATCTCCAAATATTTGGGAGATTTCCCAGCTATTTTTCTGTTATTATTTTTGAGTTTGGTTTCATTATAGTCTAAAACCCCGGTTTGTATGACTTTTATTCTCTTCATTAAGGTGTGCTGGTGTGGCTGGGAATGTGTTCTATCATGGCCAATATTCCAGTCAGCTTGAAAGGATGTGTTTTCTACGGTTGTTGGATGAGATATTCTATGTCATTTAGACCCAGTTAGTTGATGCTACTATTTATTTCCACTATATTCTTACCGATTTCTGCTTGTTGGATCTTTCGATCGCTAAAAGAGGTATGCTGAAATACCCAACTATAGTTGGAGTAGTGGGTTTGCCTATTTCTCCTTCTATTTCTATCAGTTTTTGCCTCCTGTATTTTGATGCTGTGTTGTTAGGTATTTACTGTGTTAAATAATTTTAGGTCCTCCTGAAGAATTGACCATTTTATGACTGCGTAATGTCCTTCTTTACCCCTGATAATTTTTCTTGTTCAGATACTGTTTGTGTGAAATTAATATAGTTGCTCCAGCTTTCTTTTGATTAGTTCCATCTACCCCTTTAAGCTATCTATGTTTTTATATTTAAAATGGAGTTCTTGTAGACAACATAAATTTGGTCTTGTTTTTATCTACTCCTTCAATTTCTGCCTTTGAATTGGTTTATTTAAACCATTCACATTTAAGGCAATTATTGATATGTTTATTGATAGAGTTGTATTCATACTATCATATTTATAACTATTGTTTATTTTTCTTTATTATTTTTTATCATCTCCCATTTTCCCACCATCTCTGGTTTAATTAAGCATTATATGTGATGCTATTTTCTCTTTCTTAGCATAGCAGTTGTATTTCCTTTTCAAAAACCTAACTGATTTCCAAGAGTCTATAATATGTATTTACAAATAATCTGCCTCCACTTTCAGATCACACTATACCACTTCAAAGTAGTAGAGTTGATTTATAAGAGTATTTCCAATTCCATCCTTGTACCCCTCAAAACATTGCTATCATTCATTTCACTCACCCATAAGCTATAATCATCGAATGGATTTTTACTATTATTAAATTTGAACAGCTGTCTATTAGATTAAGAATAAAAAATACAAAAGAATTAATTTCTCCTCATTGACATGTTTTTGACACTCTTCCTCTCTTTTTACAGGGATGAGTTTTTGACCTAAATTTTTATTCACTTTTATTCCTCCTGCAAAGCTCCTTTTAACTTTGGGAAGTTCTACTACAACAAATTCCTTCAGGTTTTGTCAGAGAAACTTTTCAGGGATAATTTCACTGCATATAGAATCCTAGGTTGTTGGATTTTTTCCTTTTACTCCTTTACATATTTCACTCCACTCTCTTTGTTTGCATGGTTTCTGATGAGAATTCTGATGTAATTCGTAGGGTTTTTTCCTATTCTGTAAGTAAAGTGGGGATTTTTTCTCTTTTTTTTTTCAAGATTTTCTTTTTGTCTTTAGTATTCTGCAATCTGAATGTGATTTGCCTATAAGAAATTGCTTTTGTATTCATCCTTTGTGCTATCTGTGCCTCCTAGATTTATGGTTTGATATCTGTGATTAATTTTGGAAGATTCTCAACTATAACTTCAAATATTCCTTCTGCTCCTTTCTTTCTTCTTCTATTATTATATTGTGCATATGTTACACCTTTAAAACTGTGCCATAATTCTTGAATGTTTTGATTTGATTTTTTAATTCTTTCTCGGTTGTTGGTTTTTTGGGGTTTTTTTGGTATTTTATTTTAGAAAGTATCTACTTATATATGTTCAAACTCATGTATTCTTTCTTCAGCCTTGTGTGGTCTTTGCAAGCATCAAAGGCATGCTTGATTTTTTTTCCCCTCAAAAGCATTCTTCATTTCTGTTATCGTGTCTTGATTACTAGCATTTCATTCGATTCTTTCTTAGAGTATCCATCTCCCTGCTTACTTTAACCATGTATGCTTGCATGTTGCCCACTTTTAATTAGAACCCCTAAGCTATTAATCATATGAGTCTACATTCCCTATCTACTAATTCCAAAATTTGTATCATATTCGAAACTAGCATTAAGTCTTCTCATTCATTCTCTTCAGACATTTTTACCTTATCTTTTGGCATGCTTTGCAATTTTTCTTGAAAGCTGGAAACAAAGTATCAGGTAATAGGAAACGAATAGGCCATTAGCCTTAATTCGGCTACAAGATGGGACTATATTTAATGACCATCTTGATGTAACTACTGGACATCAGTATCCCCTGACCATCCTGTTTTGGGTTAGCCCATAGTCTTTGGCTTTCCCTAATAACTCATTCTTACGTAGAGTCTGCCTCTTGCCGCTCTTCACATTGTAACCCACTGTTATTAAACTGGAGTCATGTTGATGTGGTGGTAAGATATGGGGGAAGGAAGCCTAATACAATATAATAATTAAATTCTCAGTCTCTTAGTGCTTCAGTGTCCCTGGGCTGTGACCTCTTCAAGTGTTTGTTAACTGTTTCTTTCTTTTTTTTTTTTTAATGTTTATTTATTTATTTAGAGAGAATGGTTGGGGGAGGGGCAAAGAGAAGGAGAGAGAATCCCAAGCAGGCTCTGCACTGCCAGCCCAGAGCCTAACGTGGGACTTGAACTCACATACTGTGAGACCATAACTGAGCTAAAACCAAGAGTTGGGCACTTAACCGAGTAACCCACCTAAGTGCCCCAACTTTCTTCCTCTTCTTAAGTGAGACAGGAAGGCGAGAGGATACAGGAGTTGACCAGTTGCCCTTCTTTCAGGCTAAAATAGGAGTCTGGTAAAGTCTTTTCCCTTGAAGAATACATCTTTGTTATGGAAAATACTGTGTGTATTTTAAAATAGTTACTTTTCTCTTCCCCCTGCCAGAAACATGAGAGCATTATTCTTAGAGCTTTACCATGGTAATGTGGGGGGGTTCCTTGAGGTACCCTCAGAGACCGTCAGCAGGAGTTCTCATTTTCAACTTAGTCCACTGTCAATCTTCAACAGTTCATCAAAATTGCTAGGTAGTGTTCCTACCAGTTTATAACTTCAGCAACATCTACTCTGTGCAAGTCAACCTCAGCTGTGATTCTCTGTATTCAACTCTGACTCTGGGTTTGTTTATCTTTCCAGGTTTTAGACTGAGAGCTTTTCCTGTGAATTCAAGTCTCTAATGGGCCCAAGAAAAGTCATTCATTTTCATTTTGTTCAGTTTTTTTCTTGTTCTCATGATGAATAGATACTTCTTAAGCTCTTTATATGTCAGAGCTGAAACAAGCTAGTTATTTCTTTTGAATATAATAAAAAAACATGACACCCTGATATCATTGTCAAACAGACAATAGTGAAAGTAATGCCATGGAATATAACAAAAAGTTTTTGCACCATCTGAAAGTTATATGAAAAGAGAAAAAATAAGTCAGGCTGGATTTCTTTAGTAAATAATCTACACTGGTCCCTGAAATGTTAATGATGAAGAAGGCACTTCTTCGGGCTTCATGTAAGATCCTGGCGAGTATGGAAGGCTGGCATGTAAGCAGGCAGTTACCACGCAGCTCCACAACAGAGTGGTACAGGAGCACACAGAATGACCATTTGTTTTTGTTTGACTATTTTACATAAATACGCGTTATATGCAATGATACCATTTCATGTGTCAGGGAGTTGAATCCAGCCGTGTAAAAAAGGGAGGGAGAGAGGAAGGAAGAAAGCAGGAAGAAACAAAGAAGCAGGCAAGAAAAACGATCCATTGTTACACAGTATGAATCTGTTTACTTTTTGGAACTATTAAATTCATGATGTGTTATCAGAAAAGAGATAGGACGTCATAGATACTCAAAGCCAGATTTCTTGGAGAAGATGGTGCCTAAATTGGGTCGTGGAAGGTAAGCAGGAGTTAAAAGGCAAAAGAGACTGAGGAAATGAATTCCTGGAAAAAGTGTAAAAGAGAAGTAAGGACGTGAACTACTGGCAAAGTGAATAGTATACATTGAAACTGGAACTCAGAGTGGAGCTGAAATGAGCTTTGGAAACTGAACAAAATGATAAGAACTAGTACATGAAAGAGTGTTCAGCAGATATTAAATGATTGCTGATAAATGGCTTTGAGACATTAGTTAAAGCTACAGACCTCTCCCCAGAAGTCATGTCCATGTATGAAGTCAGGCATTATGACTTTATGGTGCATATTTACTCACTGAAGCCAATCTAGATCATATTAGGTGATGTACGGGCATTGTCAATGGGTTCAAGGAGAAAACCTGGGAAAAGGTCAAATTTAAGGAGAAGGCAATAAAGGAAGAACCCATACAAAGACTGAGAAGAAATGTTCAGAGCAAAAGAAGGAGAATCGGAAAAGATTTTGTCATTTCAAAGAGTGTTACAATATAGCCGGTCAGCTGACTGTCAAATATGACAGGTTCAGAGAGACAGTGATTGAGTGTTCATTGGATTTGAGATCACTGAAGTCATATGTGACCTTTATCCATGCAGTTTCACTGGGGTATTGGCTATTTGTAGTAGATTTATGTGGATTATATGGTGGTTGAGAAATAGTAAATGGAGACTGTGAGCAGGAGAATTTGGGCTTAGCTGAGAAGAGAAGGAGAGAATGATAGGCTGTGTAAGACAACATATGGTCTGAGGAGGGATGGCTATTTTAAAATGGAGAAACTTGACATTGTTCATAAGATGGGGGGAGGACAAGGAAAGAAAAATGCTGATGAAATGGGTTAAAGTGTAAGTAGTGGAATGAAATTGCAAAGAGCAGGGATGGAGTGGATTGAGACTAGAGGTATACACTAGATTAGCAGGGACAGGAAGAGTGACAATTCAAAGGCTAACTGGACAGCACTAGGCCCAAAGGGACTAGGGACCACTATATTCCTAGCAGAGTACCTGGAAGGTTTTCATCTTACATGAAGGGTTTTTTTTAGCTTTCACACTAGATACTGTACATATCATATCACACTCCTTGTGCCCTTATCAGGACTACCTTTTCACTTAAGCACATTTTTTTCCTTTCCCTCAAACAATCGTTGATCCTGCCATTAAGAAGTCATCAGAAAGAAGGAGAAAAGATGCTTGTATTTCTAACAGAGGATAAATGTAAATTCTCTAAATGTCGAAAAATGGGAAAATGATTAAGTAAATAAGAGCGTATCTAAATTATATGGCCATTAAAATTATGTTTTTCATTTCCGTTATTCATCATGCCTGGGATATAGTAGTAGCCAGTATTTATTAGTTAAATAAATAAATAATCATCTGGACAAAGAGGCTTACTATGGACTCATTTGTACATGCTGTTAACTTATTGAGAGAGACACAGGTTCTCATCCATTATGAAATTTGGTATTCAATGATAAAACTTCTGGCTTGTTACCAGGAGCTTGGGCTAACCAAGGCAACTCTTTCCCACCGTGTCTTCTTTCTGTTCTTGCTCTAAAATGGACACTGCTATCAGTTATCATGCTAGTTCAGTTGGTGAACAACTCTGAAACACTATCCTACACAGTGCATTGCAGTCAAATGCCACCATTCCTTACTAGCCTGATTTTAGAGGACAGCTATGTATAGATCATTGTTTTTGAATCACCGCTCACCTCATGACCCACATGTTCTCTCCAGTATTGCAGGGACCAGATCCTGGGGACACCATGGACGTTAGTTACTTTTACAAGAATCTGCTTGAGATGGGGAAGGCCGAAGATGAGCAGAAACCATCCCCTCTTTCAGTAGTGACAGAGCTATTCATGCCCCTAGCTGACCTGAGGTTTTTCAGCAGCATCGAGGCCACACATTTCCACCGACCTTTATGATGCAGGCAGTGTGAACTTTCCATGTGTCCTTAAGATGGTGCCCTAGCATCCTGGTAACGTCTTGATTCCGTGGAAGCTACTCACAGAACGAAGACCCACAGTAGGCTTTGCCTGCGTGCCGGAGCTCCAGCTCTTCCAAATGCTCTGAAATCACTTACGATAAATCTCTTACTGCTTGAAACACTCAGAGTGGATTCCCTTTCCCAGACCAAACACTGATGAAATCGCCCTGTGGCTGGAGGTAAGAGGCTGAACAGTAAACACTGTGGTTCAGCGGGCGCTCGCGCTCTCCTACCATGCTTAGCTTGTTCATGGTCACTGCTGTGCATCTGCTGTGTTCTGCACGCTCTCCTTTTCTGAACGTAGTATTATTGGCACTATGTTGAATAGATTATGGTAGGATCTAATACAGATAGCCGGTCATTTGGAAGTTACAAGAACCTAAGTGAATCGCATCCAGAAGTCTTAGTTTTGAAAGCCCACTTGTGTTCCATTTAGGGAGCCACTGGATGTGATCTCTACCCACCTCTGCTGCCTGAATCCCACCCCAGGAGCCACGGGGCCACTCAGCTGACAGAGAGGGTTAGCCGGAGCAGAACCCAAGGCCCGCTTCAGCCTGTGCACGCTCTCCAGGATGAGGAGGGCCCCGATGTTGTCCCCACCCTGGCCGCCCCCTAAAGACCAGTGTTATCTGCTAGCAAAGGAGTTCCTGAAGGAGGAGCCAAGGTAGTTTCTACCACTGGAGGGCCAGGCCCTGGCTATCAGAACCCACTGCTGTGGGGCTGGCACCGAGGAGGAGGAGGGGCACCTAGAGTTAGAAGAGGAACACTGGACAGATGCACTGGAGACCTGATCCCCTGTGTCCCCCACCCACCTTCCACACCTAATCTGTGCCACAGCCTGCCGGTCTGCGCCATTTCTACACGACTACAATTATAAATATGAGTTTAAAAGAAAAAAAAAAACCTTTTGGATGTTTTGCTATCACTAATTTAGTGTTCTAATCACAGTCATTCATTCGGAGTTTATATTATGCTGCATTTGCTGAACAAAATTATAAGCCATTTTTGTAAAGCTGTCCCTTCAAAAGGATGCCTCCTGTAGTTGTTTACTAAGAAAATAGTGGTGATTTCAGAGGAATAACAGAGTTTTGAAAATTAAAGAAACAATTAATAAATTGTGCGTACCGTATCTTGCCCCTGCCAATTCATCCTGTATATGGCTGTCAGAATATTTCTCTACCAAAATGTTTCTGATTATCGCGTAGCCGTGCTCCAATCTTTCCAAGTCTTACCATGAATACAGAATAAGTTACAGACTCCTCACCAGAGCATGTAAGTTTTTCCATGATCTGTGCCTTCTCTTTGCTTTTCCAAGCATTTATTTCCTTTTAACACACCTAACTATCTAAAAAGGCTGGGTCACTGGCCACGGACAAGACTGTGACAAATCTTAAGATGTCAGCCCATGCTCTTCCCTTTCATCTATCTTTGTTAAACTTCTCCTTAGCCACTCTATAGGTCCCAGCCCCAACATCATTTCACCATAAATATATATCTTAATTACATCAATCCCCTTCTTTAAATTCTCAAAGGACTTTTACCTTATTTCTCTTACAGAACTGAGGCAATGAGAGAGTGAGAAAAGGCAACTTAAAAACACAGACTAAAATCTGACGGGATGACCAAGACTGACTATATAGGTTTCGAAACTTACCTCATGGAAGTAAGAAATGAGAGTACCAGGTCAAAGTGATTATGGTTTGGTAAATAATCATGTAAGCTGGCATATGTCAGTGCTTTCTATTCTAGTCTGTATTTGGGCTGCAGAATAGAAGATACTAGGCTTGAAATATGTAATTTAAAAAAACCTGAACCTTAATCACTCAGTAAAAGTAGTTCAGTTCATTAAACTCTGATTTTGTTACTTTTTGTGATAATTGCCCATTACATTTTTTTTAATGTTTATTCATTTTTTTTTGAGAGAGAGAGAGAGAGACAGAGCATGAGTGGGGGCGGGGCAGAGAGAGAGAGTGACACAATCCGAAGCAGGCTCCAGGCTCTGAGCTGTCAGCACAGAGGCCGACGCCGGGCTCAAACTCACAAACTGTGAGATGATGACCTGGCCCAAGTCGGACACTTAACTGACTGAGCCACCCAGGCGCCCCGATAATTGCCCATTAAAGAGGCTGTCTCTTCCGTGTTTGGTAAAGCCTTTTTTTTTTCTTTTTTTTAAGTTGGGTTAACTTATTTATTGATCTATTTAGAGATAATTTAAGCATGTTGATAAAGACTATCTTCAGATTTTCACAGCATCTTCTTAGTAAAGCATGGTTCTGATTATTTATTCATCCATGCATTTATTCCCTCTACTTTTGAACATATATAACATGCAAAGCTCAGTGGCAGGAATTGGAAGTGAGAAAGGAGAGATTAGTTTGAAGAACAACCATTGCTCTGTTCAACTGGACCACAGACTTCATGAAGAGAAACAGTGGGAGAAAGGATTTCCAAAGCCAAATGAAGTCATATCATAGAGCACCTGAGATAATTAGCCAAAGGTTCTGATTTATTCAGTAGACGAAGGGAAACTAATACAACCTTTGGTCAGGGATATAAGATGATCAGGGATAGGATTTAGAAACAAGTTATGACTAATAAAGGAAAAATATTGGAATCTAGGGAAACCCTTAGGCATCTATCACACTCATCTGTGTAATAGAGTGATAATACAGTGGCAAGGGAAAGAAGAGGAAAGAGATGGAGGGAGATGGAGGTAGATAGTCTACAATGAATTTGGAAACTGATCAGATTCATTGGGCACAAGCAAAGTTAGCTGCAAAATTTGCAGGACCCGGTGCAAATGACTGACGTCCAACATGTGGAGCTCCTGTTCAAAAGGCACTTTCGAAGAAGGAAGAAAGCTCTACTAAAGTTACTAAAATATAAAGTCCTTCCACTTGAGATAGTTTATTATTTATAAAATGTAAGAGGGGTAATAGAGACACAGGAGTAAAAACATAAACTTCAAAATCCAAAAAAGAAAATACTTTGGTCTCATAATTTTTTATAAATTAATAAAAACACTGTATTAATGGGATATATTGCTCTTGGCAAATTCAAGATCGCAACTACCTTTTTCATCATTTTTAATTTTGAGAAGGGTCTCTCTGCTGATGCAACTTTCACTGGAAAGTTAGGAGCAATTTATAGGCTGTGAAAACATCAGGATAATTTTTTTTTTAATCGAAGTATAATTGACATGCCATATTGTATTAGTTTCTGGTGTACAACATACTGAAATAACAATTCTGTACATTATGCACTATTCATCACCATAAGTATAGTTGCCATATGTCACATTGGGATAAATCTCTGATAAATTATTACAAAAAAAAAATTTTAGTACAGCTAGAATTGAGGATTCTCAGGGAACAATTTTTCTAAAAAAATGTAACTTCAAACAAATTAATTTTGTGTAATTATGAGTTTTTTGTAGTTTCTTTATGTATTTTGAAGGGGGGGAGGGGGGAGAGAACATGTGCACAAGCAGGGGAGGAACAGAGGAAGAGGGAGAGAATCCAAAGCAGTCTTCGCACTGTCAGCACTGAGCCCAACGTGATGGTCAAACTGACAAAACTAAAACCGTGAGATCATGACCTGAGCCGAAATCAAGGGTGACCGCTGAACCAAGGTCATTTGAGAAAATGTAGATAATTTTATACAATTCAAAATCTCCATTTTTTGCATTTTATCACTATATTTTCAACTGTAAGGAAAACTTAATTTCAAAATCGTCCCTTGTTAATAATTTGTTCTTTGAAACTTTATTGAAAATGTTCTTTTCTGTTGAATGTGATGATCTTTAAAGTTAATTTCTATTTCTAAGCCTGTGCATATTTGCTTTGCAATGTGACAGCCCTTTTCAAAACCCGCGATTCTAAATTTTTTAAGAATTTTAATAACTCCCTGATATGCCTTATTGCAACGTTCATACGTAAGCAACTTATCTTGTAATATTTACTGGAAGCTGAATTCCTAGGGGCTAGCAGTCTTGCCCCAGCACTCCAGTTGGAGAATTAACACTTGTGCAGACACTACAGGGAAGGGGTCTGGGGACAGACCAGCAAGCCTGTCTCCCACATGAGGCCTGGTGCTGCCCCTTATTTTTCTCCCATAGCCATGGTCACTTCTGCAGCAACTGCCAGTGCAACCACCAGCAATATGGATCAAGTTCCACCAGGCCACCCCTTCAGGGCCTCATGACCCAGGGACTTCCCCGAGGCATACATGTGCCCTCCGGGACCACTGCTGTGTGCACACTGCCCACAGACGCTGCTGGGCCACAGCAGTGCCCGCTGCCCGCCAAAACCCCTCTGCTCACGCACCTCCCTTGCCTCACCAGACTTCACTTACAATAAGTTTAAAATAGAATTAAGAGTATCCAGATGGATGGGATGCTTGGGTGGCTCAGTCGGTTGAGCATCTGATTCTTGATTTTGGCTCAGGTCATGATCCCAGGGTTGTGAGATGGACCTCTGTGCTGGGCCTTGAGCCTGCTTAAGATTCCCTTTCCCTCCTCCCCTCTCCCCTGCTCACGCTCTCTCTCTTTCTAAAAAAAAAAAAAATAATAAATAATAATAATAATTTAAAAAATAAAGGAACATCCAGATGGTGAGAGCAGAACATTAAAGCAAATGTGGGGCGCTTCTCAGCAGAGGGTCTTGTGCGGCCGTACAGGTCACACGCCCACCAAGCTGGCCCTGAGCACAAGGAGGATCTGAGATGATTATTAGCACTACCCCCTGAGCGAGTGCTGTGACTGTTATAGAAACCAACCCTCGAAGAAGGAGTTCCAAAGGGGAAAGACGGAGAGAGGCCGAAGGTAATGCGTTCAGTTGTAACACTTAACTGAGGTAGAGTACAAAACTAACCAAAGTTTAAGCAACAAACTCTTCAAATGGAGACTCATTTTTAGGAAACAAGCCACTACACAAGATGCTCCCTCCTCTTTCCCACTTGTTTTTGCCCTGTCTTCCTTGGGCTCTCTTTTAACTTGAGTCTCTCCTCTACCGTCCTTTCATGTCTCCGGGATAGAGTAATTCTGTTTCAAGGCAGTTTTAAACATGTCTTCAAATCCTTTGACATTCCTCTGAAAGGAATCCTGACTGCAACCAATAGAACACTGACACGCGGAAGCCACGTACTTTCTGCCTGCTTCTCCTGGAACGCGTTCTCCACGTGTCTCAGGGGACACTACCTCTCAGAACACAGAGCCAGGTTACCAGATGCCCAAGACACATGGAGAGTGGAGGCACAGGGGCTCCAGGCGATGCCCCTGCCAAGCCCAGCCCTTTGGTCATCTCCACCCAGGTACGGTGATTTCATCCTCAGCCTCCAAGGCTTCCCAGCTTAGGCCCTAGATATCTGAGAACAGGGACGAGCCATGCTGCCGTGCCTTGTCTGAATTCTCAGCCCACGAGATCCATAAGCATAAGACGGTTGCCTTCCATCCCTAAGTGCTGCTTTAGTTTGTAACACAGCAGCGAAAACTGCAGCAACCTCTGTCGTTTGCATAAGTTGGGGCAAAAACAGTTTCTTTTTTGTTGGTGAGTGAGGAGGGGTGTGGGGAAAATGCCAAATTCACTCAATTTATTTTACTTTCCAGTTTTATCAAATATAATTGACACCTAACATCGTGCCAGCTTAAGGTGTACAACATAACAATTTGATACATGTATCTATTGCAAAATGATTACCGCAATAAGTTTAATTAGCATCCTTCAGCATACAGTTGCAGAATGTTTTTCTCTTGTGCTGAGGATTTTTAAGACCTACGTTCTTAGCAACTGTCAAATATACAATATTGTTAACTACAGTCACCGTGCTGTGCATTATATCCCCAGAAATTATTTACCTTATAACTGGAAGTTTGTACCTTTTGACTCCCTTCACTCATTTTGCCCACCCCCCTACCCCACTGCCCCCCGCTTTGGCAATCACCAATCTCTGTGAATGATGAATGTTAACTCTGTGTCTATGAGTCTATTTTGTTTTGTTTTGTTTAAGATTCCACATATAAGTGAGCTCATACAGTATTTGTCTTTCTCTAACTTATTTCACTTAGCATAATGCCTTCAAGGTCCGTCCACATTTTCCAAATGACAGGATTTCCTTCTTTTGTATGGCTGAATAATATTTCAATCTATCTATCCCATTTTATTTATTCAATTTTTTCTCTTTTTCCTCTCCGCTCCCTGAGATTAGCTGAGATATTTTAAAGACGTTCACCAAAAAGCTAAGAATAACAAAAAACAAAATAATTTAGGCATGTAGAAAGTGCATAAAAAATCTTAAAGCTTATCAGGGTTAGATTTCTGATATTGGTATATCTAATTTATTTACAGGCACACAATTCATTTCATTGTATGAGAAACTATAGAAGACTGTTTTTCAGTTCTTAAACTATTTTTCTACCCTTGTATGTTTTTATTTCTTCTTCCTTAAGAAGATGCTATGCATAAGAAATATAGTCAATAATATTGTAATAACTTTGTATGGTGACAAATGGTAATTAGACAATGTGGGGATCATTTCATAATGTGTAAAAACAGCAAACTACTCTGATATGCACCTGAAACTAATAGGATATTGTATATCAATTATACTTCAATTTAAAAATTTAGATATTTAAAATTTTTTAAAGGGCAAGATGCTAAGCTCAAGTAATGGGCCTTCAAGAGGAAACAAGGAGAAAACACATTCTCAGATGGACCGGAAGGTAGATGCTGCACAACTGTCAATCCAGATAAAAAGCTTAGTCTCCATCCTTTCTTCCCCTCTAAACTTTTTTGGACAAGTCAGCTAAAATGTTTCCAAGAAAGCGGCAATTTGGCCGGATCTTAAAGGACACTTTGTTCCTAATTTAACACTGTATGTTAACTAACTGGAATTAATTAAAAAAAAAAAAAAAAACTTTGAAAAGTAATAAAAATTTTTGTTAAAAAGGGACACTTTGTTCCTGGTGAATAGGCAACAGTCCAACAAATAATTTGAATTAATGCACGCGGCAGGCAAAGATCCACAATACAAAATGGGAAACAGTGGCCAGGAGAGGTGGCGTCACGTCATGAGACCACGGCAAGATGCTGGGGTCTACAGGCGTGCCTTTAAAGTCAGTGGCAATATTCTCTGAATGCAATGGGCTGAAAAAAGAGGCACTTCTGTAATTCCGCAGCCAAATCAGAAAATGTGAGAATACTGTGCCAAACACATAAAGCGTGATATTTATTTGGACCCAAAATGTACTTTGACAAACTTTATGTCATGGAAAAATATGCCTTTCGTCAAAGAACTGCTTGACATTTTCCATTTCAGTATTTAATTATATAAGCCATTTTTAAACATAAATCATTTCAATCAAGTATTCAGAATACCTATAAAAAAAGACTTTTGAAACTTGCAGCAAATTTCATCAAATTCCCTTTCATTCGTTCTTTTCTGTATTTGATTTGAAAAATCAAAGCCATTCTTCAATCTTGAAAGACTATTTTACCTAATAGGTGTTAATAGAGCTTACCATCAGCAGCAATAAAAAGCTACTCAAAAATTCAAGAGAAACCATGGTTAAAGAGGTTTGATTTTGGAAAGATTAATCATATTACTTTAAACAGTGGAACCTATATGCCCCATATGGCTGTCATGTGTCTGTGTGTCCCTGGGCACGGGCAAGGATGGAGACAGACTGGGAATTTGTGCTGACATGAAAAGCTGGCTGTAATTTCAAAACTCACAGAATATTTTGGTTTTACAAAACTGTTGTTATCCAAGCCAATAATGTGGGTTTCCTCTTGCCCCACACCTCAGAACACTGATTCATGGTATATTCTCCTTGAAAATATTTATTGATAGGAGATAAATGGTCCCCTCTGTCTTCTAGATGTCAGAGGACAATGACTCGTCTGTCGAACAAGGAGCTCAAATTTGTCTAACTTATGCTCTTATGCAGCTTTTCATAATAAATAAACTGCAAGTATTGCAATGCCAGAACACAAATGCTTCATTCTTGACTTTTGTTTCAAATTCATGAGAAACTTATCTATCAAATAGGCTTAAACATGCTTTTGGATTCCATGGAACTATTCTAAGATGACAACTGGCAAAAATATTTTTATCTAATTCTATCTTTCTATTGAGTGGGAAAAAAATTACCTTCATCAAAATTTCTCTTCCTCTTTCCCTCCCCGGTCCCCACCTGTTTTTAACATTTAAGAACTATTCTACACTTAAGCCTCCAGATAATAAGTATACATATATACAGTATTTACTCATAGTTGAAAGTGCAGTATCTTTATGATTTTAAAATTGTTTTATGATTTTCATTAAAAACAAAATGGCCAGGAGCCTGGGTGGCTCAGTTGTTCGAGCATCCGACTTCAGCTCAGGCCATGATCTCATGGTTCATGGGTCCGAGCCCTACCTCGGGCTCTGTGCTGACAGCTCAGAGCCTGGAGCCTTCTTCAGATTCTGTGTCTCCCTCTCTCTCTGCCCCTCCCCAACTCATGCTCTGTCTCTCTCAAAAATAAACATTAAAAGAATTTTTTAATAAAAAAATAAAATAAAAACAAAATGGCATAATACCACATTACCAAGGCAAATAAATGGACTCTACGCTTACGGAGAGTATTATTTTAAACTATTGTTCAGCCATTTATATCTACAATCGAGTGATTTTGGATCTTATCATAAAATCAAAATATAGACAATAGCATCTAACTGAGAAAGACAGAGAAGTTCCTTTCACTTATTTATTTGCTCATTTAACAAATTCTTCCTTTGGCATTTCCCATATCAAACACCATCTTAGGCAACTGGAATGTAGGGACAAAGTCCATAGGGAGACTTTTGCCCTCAAGGAGCTTACATTTTGACATATACGGAAGGAAAATGAGAGTTCTGAAACAAACCTGACAGACCACAATTTTTCTAAGGGAAAGTCATTTATTTAAAAACTTGCCAGATTTAAAGATAACTCATTTCTTGGGGGCTAAACCTTATTTTAGAGAAAGGATAGAAATCTTAAAACTTCAAATGCTAGAGATCTGTCAGTGGGCTTTGTTGCTTTTTGCTGCTACTGTTTTTGTTTTCTGTTTTTTGTTTTTTTAATTCCTTCATTTCCTGTGAAAGGCAATGGTAAATATCATGCAGATATTACCTTCTCTGAATTCTGCCCTGTGCTAGGTATGGGGTTGCTTCAAACAATCTAGTCATCCTGTACACTTGCACTGGCAAAGATTTCTGGGACAAAGAAGTAGCCCCAGTGGTCGATGAGAGCCACTGCTAGTCCTGTGGACATGGTCACTTGGTTATCTCAAAAGATATAGGTTCTCCAACTCCTTTCATTTCCACCTCTGAAGGGAAGGGAAAAAGACAAATTTACTGGTGATAGGCAATAGCATCTTAATTATGTCATGTGGGTAAATCTAATGATCACATCTGTAGTGGACTGTGAATTACTCCCCTTGTATTTATGCCCCTTTGCAAAGTAACTTGGTGAGCCCTTCATCCACAGGTAGCATGTAATTCTCTCTCTGAATCTGAATCAGGGATCACATTGTGATTTGCTTTGGCTAATGGGAACACAAAGGAGGTAAAACGTTCAAGCTCTTAGGACTCAGAAGGTTTTGCATGCTTCCACTGCCTCTTGGAGCTCTGCAGTGCCCTGGGAGACTATGTGGGGACAGGCTCCGATTTTTCCAGTCACTCCTGCTGAGCTTGTTATAGACTTACAGTCTTGGGGAACCCACCAGCTGAACACAGAAACATGAGTAAACCCGAACAAGATCAGAGCATGCAAGCCCAGGCAGGAACAACCATCCGGCTGAATTCAACTCTGCAAAATCTGATCTAAAGTCACCGTTGTTATTTTAAGTCACTTAAGTTTTGAGATGGTTTCCATACAGCAAAAGTTAACTAACAGAATATGTGGTCATAGTTTTATCACCTCATTTAAAACATCTTCTCTATTCTCTCATATAAATATTGAACAACCAGTAAGAATAAGTCCTACTAAGCAAGACCTCTCTCAAGATTTTGTAAATGTAACTTCATAGTTCCTTGCTGTAGTATATGGAATATATCATTTGGCAAAAGTAAAAAAAAAAAAAATGAAGATTTTGGTGCAATTTATTTAACAATTTTATACTAAAAACAGACTCAACTATTTGCTTATATAATTTCCCTATTTTTTAAAATTCAGCCCAATTAATAGTAGTATCATTTACGATTTATTCTTGGTATTATCAAACCTTACTTAGAACAAACATATATATATTTTAGACCGATTTGACTGAATGAAGTCATACTAACAAATACAACTGAAACTCATTAAAGTCCTCCAAATTTCCAAAAATCGTGTTGAAATTTTACAATAGTAAATAACAAAGGGTGAAGTTAAAATAAATGCCTTCATTTCTACATTAAATAAATGCTTAGGCATAAGCATAAATACATTTCTTTATCTAATCTTGAATATTTCTTAATAATTACTTGGATATATGCAAATATAAAAATCATCCCATTTTCATAATTTCATGCCCTGTCTTTGACTCTGAACACCAAATCTACCTAAAATATTTTTGCCATATTCTCATTTTCTTAATCCATCCCTGTTATTTTGTAGTCTGGCCACTTACTAAATTCTCCATAAATGTCAAATTTATAATCTAAGTCTCAGAATTCCTTCTCTAATAGATATTTTCCTTTTCCTTCATTTTGTTCCCAGTTACCATGATCTACGCAAGACCACAAGGCCAACTTCCTCTTTATTCAGCTTACCCATGTGAACACAGTGCCTAGGACCCACAGAAACATCTTAATTTCAATTTAAAATTAGAAGAAAGAGTGCATAGAATGATAGTGACTGTGTTATCATGAATCCAGCCTGGATTATATTTATCTTTATGCCAACCCAGTTGTAAAATATACTTTTATTATTATTTTTTGGTATAGAGGAAGGTCCCAAGAAGCCAGAAGTGCTTGGGGAGCAGGGAAGAGTATCCCCCTAAGAGATCACCTCCATGCTGGTGTTGGGAAAGGTGTGGAGCTCTCCTCTGAAGGCCAGAGGCTCTTCTTCCCTCACAGGCATGGCTGTTAACTGTTCTGTGCTTTCAGCTCCCAAACGTTGGCTGAGGGAGCATCTGATGTTCTGTGCACAAGTGTCCTCCCAGGATGCTTTCTGCCCTACCACTTCCTCCCAGGAACCCAAGCTGCCTCTGACCACTGTGAGACCTCACAGCATCCCTGGGGGCCACTTCTCTCAGCTGCTTTCTCTCTCCTCCCTGATTTCCCTTGTCCCAGCAGCACAGCTAGAGTTGACAGAGCCATCAATGGTCAGCCCTTTGGGAATCTTAATCACTTCCCATCTCCTCTAGTTCACCTTTTATGGCCTTCCCTTCACAAAAGCAATCAAACCAGTATGGCATTGTACGAATATTCCAATGGATTATAAGGGCTTGGCCCCACACATAGTTAATTGATACATAAACCAAACAAACCAACAAAGCATTTGTTTTGGTAGCCCAATGGTCATGACCCTTGTCCCAGGTGGTCATCCTAGGGCATTGTGAAAGTGCCTTAGCCACTGCTCTCCATCTCAATTTTATATACACAGCACGTGTTATTTAACACAAATAATGATATATGTAAAGTACAAAAATAACCTATAAGTAAAAAACAAAAATATTATCTAAGGGAGAAAATAGATCATATAACCACATGAATAAATTAATTGGGTTTTTGATTCAAATTTTGTGCTGATAGGATATTTTGCCAGGACACTACAAAGCAGAGAACAAATTTATACTGTAGGCACACAAAATGTCATTTTTTTCTTTTGTTACCATAGGCTGAATTTTATTTGAAACCAAACTCAATAATTTCATATGAAATAGGAACAGCTAGCTGACAGAATTAACCTCAAATGGATACTAGATGAAATAGCTTTGAATTATTAAGGTATCAAAATCTGTTTTGTTTTTAGAAGAAATACATCTCGTTGGAAGATGCTATATATAAAAGGCTAACATATAAAATTATATGTGGAAGCTTTCTAGAACTTGTGTGTGTATAAAATATAAAAGTAAGGGGCGCCTGGGTGGCGCAGTCGGTTAAGCGTCCGACTTCAGCCAGGTCACGATCTCGCGGTCCGGGAGTTCGAGCCCCGTGTCAGGCTCTGGGCTGATGGCTCAGAGCCTGGAGCCTGGAGCCTGTTTCCGATTCTGTGTCTCCCTCTCTCTCTGCCCCTCCCCCGTTCATGCTCTGTCTCTCTCTGTCCCTAAATAAATAAATAAATAAATAAATAAATAAACAAACAAACGTTGAAAAAAAATATAAAAGTAAAATGGATCCACATTTATTTTTAAATGTTATTATTTTTATAATAATATAAAACTTGTAACAGAAAATTAGCTGAAAAGCTAGAATTTAAGCCAAATATATATGACTCCAAATTCCATGATCTTTTCATACATCACTGATGGCAATTATTTATATACATCCTATGTCTTAACTCATTCCCCATCCTCTCTCAAGGCAGATATTGGTAATCAATTGTGACTGTTTCCGGCCAGGCCTGGATGTGGTCTCCAAAAACTTCTCAACACAGCAAGTCAGAAAGGCAATCACAATCAGACATGCAACTTAAAACTTCTTTTCAATGTTTCCCCTAAACCTGAAGCCTGTATTTACTTCATCTACTTTTTAAAAAAAATTTTTTTTTAATGTTTTTATTTATTTTTGAGACAGAGAGAGACAGAGCATGAGCAGGGGAGGGGCAGAGAGAGAGGAGACACAGAATCCGAAGCAGGCTCCAGGCTCTGAGCTGTCAGCACAGAGCCCAACGTGGGGCTAGAACTCACAAACCAGGAGATCATGACCTGAGCCAAAGTCAGACTCTTAACTGACTGAGCCACCCAGGCGCCCCAACTTTTTTTTTTTAACAGGGATAATAGTTTTTAAAGATCCTTCAATGTGGTCTCCTTCTTGTAACCCATTTCTTTCTTTTCTTCCTCTCAATCTTGTCACCATTAAAGCAAACCCATGGAATTTCCTTTCCCAGGGGGCATGTGCAGTAAGTGAACTTCTAGAAGGACAGCAAAACATAGATGGGGAAAAGGATTATATGACCTAGGGAAGTTTCTAGATAGAAGGACATACAGTAGAGGAACAAATTTTCCTATTGGAGAGAGGGGGTTGTACAGGGGCATTTACCATAGTGAAAATGTACCTGAGTCTGTGAGAAAAATCTAGTGCTTCTGCCCTAAGCTTGGTCAAATGTGGGGAAGATGGATGATGTAGATGATTTGAGAGAGAGAGAGAGAGAGAGACAGACAGACAGACAGAAAGAAACTAGAGGAAAATCCAAGCAATTTGAGCTTGCATTCTAATTTCTTCATGTTTTTACCATGTTAGTGCAGCTGTAAATACTGAGTGATAAAAAAGACTAGATGGGTGAGTTGGAGACTGTGCCCCAGCACACACCCCCTCCTACAATCTACAGATGCAGGATTTATGTGTCCTGGACAGAAGACAAAAGGTGGTAAGATTCTATGGACCCCAGATGTCAGGGTTCTGGACAGAGGAATCTCATAGTTCAGTTTTCACTCCTGAAGCACAGAGCAGCAAACACAGAATTCAGTCGTAGATTCCAGGACAGAGGACGGCGAGGTCAAACTTTCACTACTCATTCATGTTTCCGGCCCTGAACAATCACCTACCTACCACCTTCTGTAGAGCCAACAGAAGAAAGCAATTCTGGAGCCCTCATGTTGATCCCAGTCTCTTTGATCAGCAGAACTCTGTTCCTCTGCACCCAGATGCCCTTTTAAGAAGTTGGATAAGAGGCTGAAAATGTTTTGTAGGAGATACCCGATGGTGTTAATGACCTAGATGGGGGAATCCTTTCATAATGTGTACATATATAAATCATCTTGTTGTACAATTCAAACATCTTGCAATTGTTATTTTTCAATTATACTCAATACAACTTAAAAAACTGATGAAGGTAATTTAAATGTCAAATTCTTTATATTGACTTAATTGTCACCAGTAAAGAGACTGTTTTAAATCAGGGGAGATTATGTTTTGCTAGCACATTAGAAGGTTTTCTCCTGACAACGGGGGGAAACAGGAGCTCCAGAGCAACATGAAATCAGTTCATAGAACATAAAGAAGCTACACTGATTGAACACTCCCCAGGGAATAGCATTTTCCATTTATCTAGGGCAGTAATTTTCATGACAAAGGCTGACAGGCCACAAAGCGTCCTGCTATCTCATATTGGAAAAGTCAGACACTCACCGTCTATATAACTAGTCTTACGCCAGCAAAAAATGAACTTAACAAAGACTAGGAAACGTGGTATTTATCTGCCAGCATTATTATTCCCATTTTTCACCAGGAGAACCAAATCTCATCTTCTAAGTTATGCAGTCAGGGTCCCATAGCTAGAAAGCAGAAAACTCAAGATTTGAATGGCACTCTGTCTGGTTTTGAAATCTAATCCATATTCTTTCCACCCAAACCAATTCACATCCAAATACCTGTTAGCATCGTCAACTTGATACCTCTTGGAGAACTCAAGTTCAGCAGATCTGAAACGGAATACATCATCTTACCCAACAACCTATTCTCCCAACCCCCTCTGCCATATTGTTTATCTTAGGAAATGTTGTCTAAACCAGGGTCATCCAAGATTTTTCAATCTTACTCACTCTGTCCAGCAAACTGTCTCTTCTATTTCCTGAATATCCCTCTCTGAAGACCCCTTTTGTGCTCACACATAGAAGAAGTGAATGAAGGACAAAAAATATCTACATAAAGTCATAAACATCTACATATTTACAAATGGCTGTGAGAGGTGAAATGGCTAATAAATTTCAGGGTTAATTGAAACTTCAACACAGCATCTATAGTGAGGAAGTCAGTGAGAAACAATGAGCCCAAATACCTCCCTGGAAAGTAGTTTTCTTTTCTTGGAAAAGAGAAATAATATTCAAGGGGAGCCAGGAAAGTACCCAGTATAAGTCAGATTCAAGGGGAGGAGCCAAGATGGCAGAACAGCATGGAAGATTTTTATGTGTCTCACATCCGTGAAATACAGCCAGACCAACACTAAATCATCCTGCACACCTAGAAAACTGATTGGAATATTAACACAACAATCTGCACAACCAGAACCACAGAATTCAGCAAGTATGCGGCACAGAGAGGTGAACTTGGGGAGGAAGAAGCCCCCGCAGGCATGGAGCCGCTTTTGCGGGCAGAGAGAGGACAGAGACAAGTGGGGGGGGGGGGTAGAATATGGGAAAGGCACCCCTCCCCAAAAGCCACTGGAGAGAAGTGGAAAATTGGAAACAGCCGCAGGGACTAAACTAAAAAGGGAGAAAGGAGAGGGTTTAAATTCCATTAAGACTGTAAACAAGGGGAGCGCACAGGCTGCAACTCCACAGCTCGGTACCTGGTGGTGCTCTGGCGGGAAGGGCGAATCCTCAGGAACAGAGTGGGGTCCGGGAGGTTCTTGGGCCACACGGGGAAAAGCGGTTCCACTGCCGGAAGGACATTTGGTAGAGACTGTTGAAGCCACCTGGTTGCAGCAGACCCCGGAAGGCGGCCGCATTCGCTGGTGCTGGAACAAGGTCATTGAGGGTGAAGCCTGGTGCCCATAATCCCTGAAACGCTGCTACACTGTCTTGCGAACTTTTGCTGGGGCGGGCTGGCACCTGGCCGCAGTCTCAGGGCACCGGCAGCAGCAGGGTCCAGTGGGCCTTCCTGGGTGCAGCCAACATTAGGCCATTGCTCATTCGGCCATTGCTGGGTGAGACCCTCCCGCAGAGGGGCGGAACGGGTCAAAGCCACAGTCCTTCGGAAGTAAGGGGCCGGGGAAAACAGCCGCCTCTGAGACAAAACTCTGGAGAGAGTTACTGCCTAGGGCTTGGTCATGGACAGTGAAGAAGCAGGGAGTGGACGAAAGCTGAAGACAGAGGACAGGTGCGCGATTGCTGATTTGGGAGAACAGACTGGGTGGCTGGGTGGCGCCATTTTTCACTGCTCTCGCACATGCGCATACGCACCAACAGCACACTAACACTCCACCCCAGGAGGCTAGCAGCGCCATCTAGTGGAGAAAAGAGCCATTGCACTGAGCCCTGCCCAACTGGGCCAACCTCGCTCTTCAAGAACATAAGTCTCACCTCCTGCTTACTATATGGACTATAAAGAGCTTCATAGTCTGACTTCTAGGGGAAAATGAAGTAATTTCAGCCCTATTTCAATCTTTTAGCAGGTCCATCTATTCAATTTTCTTTCTTTTTCTTTTTTTTCCCTTTTTCACTTCTTTTTCTTGAATAAAGAAGGAGAAAATTCATTTTTATTTTCAATTTTTATTAAAAATATTATTCTTTAATTTTTTTACTATATCTTTTATTTTTGTGTAAATTTTTTCAAATTCTATTTTACTTCCATCATTTTATTTTAGTCTACTTCAGTGTATTCATTTTTTCAAATTTTCAAACGATTTCCTTTTTCTTTTTCTTTTTTCTCTTTTTTGTTTCTTTTCTTTTTCTTGAATGCAGAAGGAGAAAAACTTCATTTTTACTTTCAATTTCTATTAAGAATATTTTTCTTTAATTTTTTTACTATCTTTTTGCTTTTGTGTAATTTTTTTCAAACTCTATTTTACTTCCATAATTTTATTTTAGTCTACTACAGTGTATTCACTTTTTCAAATTTTCAAATGATTTCCTTTTTTTCACTTTTTTCTTTTTCGTTTTTCTTTTTATTGAATACAGAAAGAGAAAAAATTCATTTTTTTAAATTTTTATTAAAAATATTTTTCTTTAATTTTTTCTACTATATTCTTGACTTTTGTGTAAATTTTTTCAAATGCTATTTTACTCCCGTCATCTCATTTTAGTCTACTTCAGTGTATTCATTTTTTCAAATTCTCAAACAACTTCCTTCTCCCCCCCCCTTCTTTCTCTAATCTGTCAAACCACTTTCAACACATAGACCAAAACACACCTAGGATCTAGCATCAGACAGATCAAGTTTGCAGCTGACCTATCCACAGAAACTTGGCAGGCCAGAAAAGAGTGGCAGGATATATTCAATGTGCTGAATCGGAAAAACATGAAGCCAAGAATTTTTTATCCAACAAGGCTGTCATTCAAAATAGAAGGAGAGATAAAACATTTCCCAGACAAACAAAAATTAAAGGAGTTCGTGACCACTTAACCAGCCCTGCAAGAAATTTTAAGGGGGACCCTCTCAAGGGAGAAAAGACAAAAAAAAAAAAAAAGACCAAAAGCAACAAAGACTAGAAAGGACCAGAGAACACCACCAGAAACTCCAACTCTACAAACATCATAATGGCAATAAATTCATATCTTTCAGTTCTCACCCTAAATGTCCATGGACTCAGTGCTCCAATCAAAAGACACAGAGCAACAGAATGGATAAGAAAACAAGATCCATCTATATGCTGTTTACAAGAGACCCACTTGAGACCTCAAGACACCTTCAGATTGAAACTAAGGGAATGGAGAACTATCTATCATGCTAATGGTCAACAAAAGAAAGCCAGAGTAGCCATACTTATATCAGACAATCTAGACTTTAAAATAAAGTCTGTATCAAGAGATGCAGAAGGACATTATATCAGAATCAAGGGGTCTATCCACCAAGAAGACCTAACAATTGTAAACATTTATGCACCAAAGATGGAAGCACCCAAATATATACATCCATTAATCACAAACATAAAGAAACTCATCGATAGTAATACCATAACAGTAGTAGACTTCAACACCCCACTCACAACAATGGACAGATCATCTAATCAAAAAACCAACAAGGAAACAATGGCTTTGAATGACACACTGGACCGGCTGGACTTAACAGATATATTCAGAACATTTCATCCTAAAGCAGCAGAATATACATTCTTCTCCAGTGCACATGGAACGTTCTCCAGAATAGACCATATACTGGGACACAAATTGGCCCTAAGTAAGTACAAAAATATTGAGATCCTACCATGCCTATTTTCAGACCACAACACTATGAAACTCGAAATCAACCACAAGAAAAAACTCGGAAAGTTAACAAATACTTGGAGACTGAAGAACATCCTACTAAAGAATGAATGGGCTAACCAAGCAGTTAAAGGGGAGATTAAAAAGTATAGGGAAGTCAATGAAAATGATAACACCACAACTGAAAACCTTTGGGACACAGCAAAGGTGGTCATAAGAGGAAAGTATATAGCAATCCAGGCCTTCCTAAAGAAGGAAGAAAGATCTCAGATACACAACCTAACCTTACGCCTTAAGGGGCTGGAAAAAGAACAGCAAATAAAACCCAAAACCAACAGAAGACAGGAAATAATAAAGATTAGAGCAGAAATTACTGCTATCGAAACTAAAAAAAAAAAAAAAAACAAAAAACAGTAGAACAGATCAATGAAACCAGAAGCTGGTTCTTTGAAAGAATTAACAAATCTGATAAACCACTAGTCAGTTTGATCAGAAAGAAAAAGGAAAGGACCCAAATACATAAAATCAAGAATGAAAGAGAAGAGATCACAACCAACACAGCAGAAATAAAAACAATAATAAGAGAATATTATGAGCAGTTATATGCCAATAAAATGGGCAATCTGGAAGAAATGGACAAATTCCTAGAAACATATACACTACCAAAACTGAAACAGGAAGAAATAAAGAAATTTGAACAGACCCATAACCAGTAAGGAAATCGAATTAGTAATCAAAAATCTGCCAAAAACCAAGAGTCCAGGGCCAGATGGCTTTCCAGGGGAGTTCTACCAAACATTTAAGGAAGAGTTAACACCTATTCTCGTGAAGCTGTTCCAAAAAATAGAAATGGAAGGAAAACTTCCAAACTCTATCATGCCAGCATAACCTTGATTCCAAAACCAGACAGAGACCCAACTAAAAAGGAGAACTATAGGCCAATTTCCCTGATGAACATGGATGCAAAAATCCTCAACAAGATATTAGCCAAAGGGATCCAACAATATATTAAAAAAATTATTCACCACGACCAAGTGGGATTTATACCTGGGATGAAGGGCTGGCTCAATATCCGCAAAGCAATCAACATGATACATCATATCGATAAAAGAAAGGACAAGAACCATATGATCCTCTCAATAGATTCAGAGAAAGCACTTAACAAAATACAACATCCTCTCTTGATAAAAACCCTCAAGAAAGTAGGGATAGAAAGATCATACCTCGAGATCATGAAAGCCATGTATGAATGGCCCAATGCTAATATCATCCTCAATGGGAAAAACTGAGAGCTTTCCCCCTGAGGTCAGGAACAAGACAGGGATTTCCACTCTCGCCACTGTTATTCAACATAGTATTGGAAGCCTTAGTCTCTGCAACCAGACAACACAAAGAAATAAAAGGCATCCAAATCAGCCAGGAGAAGGTCAAACTTTCACTCTTCACAGATGACATGATACTCTATTTGGAAAACCCCAAAGATTCCACCAAAAAAACTGCTAGAAAGGATTCATGAATTCAGCAAAATTGCAGGATATGAAATCAATGCACAGAAATCGGTTGCATTCCTATACTCCAACAAAGAAGCGACAGAAAGAAAAATCAAGGAATCGATCAATTTTTACAGTTGTACAAAAAACCATAAAATACCTAGGAATAAATCTAACCAAAGAGGTGAAAAATCTATAAACTGAAAAGTATAGAAAGCTTATGAAAGAAATTGAAGACACAAAAAAATGGAAAAAAGATTCCATGCTCCTGGATAGGAATAATAAATATTGTTAAAATGTTGATACTACCCAAAGCAATCTACATATTCAATGCAATCCCTATCAAAATAACACCAGCATTCTTCACAGAGCTAGAACAAACAATCCTAAAATTTGCATGGAACCAGAAAAGACCCCGAATAGCCAAAGCAATCTTGAAAAAGAAAACCAAAGCAGGAGGCATCACAATCCTGGACTTCAAGCTATACTACAAAGCTGGAATCATCAAGACAGTATGGTACTGCAGAGAATCCAGAAATGGACCCACAAACATATGGCCAACTAACCTTTGACAAAGCAGGAAAGAACATCCAATGGAATACAGTCTCTTCAGCAAGTGGTGCTGGGATAACTGGACAGCGACATGCAGAAGAATGAACCTGGACCACTGTCTTACACCATACATAAAAATAAACTCAAAATGGATGAAAGATCTAAATCTAAGACAGGAATCCATCAACATCCTCAGGGGGAAAGCAGGCAAAAACCTCTTTGATCTTGGCCACAGCAACTTCTTACTCAACACGTCTCCGGAGGCAAGGGAAACAAAAGCAAAAATGAACTACTGGGACCTCATCAAAATAAAAAGCTTCTGCACAGCGAAGGAAACAGTCAGCAAAACTAAAAGGCAACCGACAGAATGGGAGAAGATATTTACGAATGACATATCAGATAAAGGGTAGTAGCCAAAATCTATAAAGAACTTATCAAACTCAACACCCAAAAAACAAGTAATCCCGTGAAGAAATGGGCAAAAGACATGAATAGACCCTTCTCCAAAGAAGACATCCAGATGGCCAACCAACACATGAAAAAATGCTCAACATCACTCATACTCAGGGAAATACAAATCAAAATCACAATGAGATACCCCTTACACCTGTCAGAATAGCTAACATTAACAACTCAGGCAACAACAGATGTTGGCGAGGATGCGGAGAAAGGATCTCTGTTGCACTGCTGGTGGGAATGCAAGCCGGTGTAGCCACTCTGGAAAACAGTATGGAGGTTCCACAAAAAATAAAAATAGAACTAAACCTACAACCCAGCAATTGCACTACTAGGCATTTATCCAAGGGATATAGGTGTGCTGTTTCAAAGGGACACATGCACCCCCATGTTTATAGCAACACTATCAACAATAGCCAAAGTATGGAAAGAGCCCCAACGCCCACTGATGGATGAATGGATAAAGAAGATGTGGTATACATATATACAGTGGAGTATTACTCGGCAATCAAAAAGAATGAAATCTTGCCATTTGCAACTACGTGCATGGAACTAGAGGGTATTATGCTAAGTGAAATTAGTCAGAGAAAGACAAAAATCATATGACTTCACTCATATGAGGACTTTAAGAGACAAACAGATGAACATAAGGGAAGGGAAACAAAAAATATAAAAACAGGGAGGGGGACAAATCATAAGAGACTCATAAATATGGAGAACAAACTGAGGGTTACTGGAGGGGTTGTGGGTGGGAGGGATGGGCTAAATGGGTAAGAGGCACTAAGGAATCTACTCCTGAAATCATTGTTGCACTATATGCTACTCATTGGATGTAAATTTAAAAAAATAAAAAAGAAAATTAAAAAAAAGAAAAAATAAATCAGATCCAATAAACAGAAGCATAATTCAAAATAAGGTGAGGTATATACAGAAACACTTTGAATCTTCTTCTGGATGAGCCAATCAAAATGCTGATATGGCAACGAAGAAGGAAACCCAAGAGAAAGCCACACTCCTTTTAAAAAAAATTTTTAATGTTTATTTATTTTTGAGAGGGACACGGAGTATGAATAGGAGAAGGGACAGAGAGATTGGGCAACACAGAATCTGAAGTGGGCTCCAGGCTCTGAGCTATCAGTGCAGAGCCTGACACAGGGCTCAAATTCACAGACCATGAGATCATGACCTGAGCCAAAGTTGGACGCTTAACCGACTGAGCCACCAGGCACCCCATGAGAAAAGCCAGACTCTTGCACCCCATGGAAACTATGTGCTGCACCAGGAGATGTATTCATGAGCCAGAGAAAGACCAACACCTTCAGGAACTTCCATTTGTTCCTGAAGGATCCACAAACAATGAGAATGAAATTATCTGTCATTTTTCTCCTTCTCTTCTTCCTTTCTTTTTTTTTTTTTTCCATATTTATGTTTTGTTTCTTTTTAGAAAGTGCTGTGTTGGAGATTATTGGTTAATAGAATCGATACAAACTAATGGTAACTGCGCTTTACATTTAAAATACATTTAGTAAAATTATATATAATTTTGTGGGATTTTAATATAAACTTTTATATTTCCTCATCAAAGGGCAAGCAATTCGAAAATACATTGTTAATTTGTATTTCATTTTTTCTTACATTCTTAGTTCTGCTGAACGTTTTGTATGTGTGTTAATCTTGTCCCCCATTATCTCTGCTGACTGTTGCTTTCTCATTTTAGTCTTTCCTCTCAGACTCTACTCATGAACTCGCTCAAGTTCACTGTGAGCGTCAGCTGTAGAGATTCGCAGCCACTAATTCCGTCCAGCATTAGCCACCCGCTTGAATAACAACAGACTATGGCTTTGCTCACTGGCTGCTAGAAGCCATGTCTCTTCTGGCCAACCTGAGTGTTGGGACTGCTCCCCTTTGATTTGTTCAATCTATTAAAATTCTGTGTCCTAGAGTAATGCAAGGAAGGAGCTATAAATTACTTTTGTTGAGAGGAGTTACTTCAAAATGACAAATATATCACCATTGTGTGTCATTGAATAGCAACAGAATTTGACTTTGATTGATGTGAGTTAAAAAAAAAAAAAAAGTGAATGCGTAGAATCAACAGGAAGGCTGGAGAACCAGGCTTAGTGTTACACAGCTGGAGACAAGCACCCAAATCCTCAGGGAACTAATCTGATGAGGAAACCTGTTTCCCCGCTGAGTTGTAAGGATTGCAAGGTGTACTGTGGGCCCCGGTGCTCTGAGAACAACCACTACAACACAGACTCGCGATTTTTGATTCTTGGGGCCAAAGGGCTTCCGTCCCTGAACTAGGGACCTGGGACTGGCAGCGCTTCGATGCCCAGAGGCAAAGAGGCCTCGGGAAGTGAGCTTCTGGCATTTTTAGTTTCTAGAATATGAAGTTGATACTGATCCCTCCAAGAATCATACGATCTCATAATATTATCCTAAATATAGGCAGAGTTCAGATACTGCCCAGCGAAAAAGAATGACACATGTCCCCTACGGCGTCTGAATTGAAAGTTGTGGTCACAATAAGAATAAGAAATGCCAAGAAGCTGCCAGGTAATCAGGTCCCCTAAGAAGCCTAAGCATGTGTTCTTATTTACCAGCGTTTATCACCAACTTCTCACAGGACACACACACACACACACACACACACACACACACACACACACACACACACGCCTGCATGCCTGCACACAGAAAACAAAATCACAAGGACCCTTGCTCCTATGTCACTAAAGACTTAATTTTTTCTAAATGTTAGATAATTCCATACAAATAAAGGGTGAATAGAGGTTAATCATTTGAAGTGTTTGGGGCATGCTTTTTGTCCATCCTGCTTTTTTGTTGCTTGCCGATGACACCTCTGTTTGTTTTCCAGGCTAATTTTGACAAACTAATACATGAATGCACTAAATATATTCTTCAATTGTATCCCTGGGGAGGTTTTTATTGTTAACATAAAATAAAAAAAATACAATGTGTTTATAAAGTTACAGCATATGAAAACTGTAAGGGCACATACTGACATGATGTGGGGCTCAAACCCACAAATTGTGAGATCATGACCTGAGCCAAAATCAAGAGTTGGACACTTAACCGACTGAGCCACCCAGGCACCCTGAGAGCTTTCTTTCTTTTTTTTTTAATCCAAACAGTAGAATATTGTATAGTAAACCTATATAAGAAGGAAAACTCTCACCCTTTTCATTTTTCTTTTTTATTTACTTTGCACATGCCCATACGTTATATAGAATTAAATTTGCTGAACTTTGTATTGTTTTTATTAAGAATACTGTTTTATTTTTCACTTCAGTTATTTTAAACCCAATAGTCAAAATAAGTCTGATACATGACTGCACCTCTAAATGACTCTTGTTACATAGTGAACTAGCACACTCTATTGGACTCTTAGAAAAATGAATGTGGTCTCCAAAGCAATATTAAATTCTGTCATTAAATTCTGCTGTTTATCTCTTTTTGTCCTTACCTTATAGAATAAGCTGAAATTACATGATATTCATGGAAAACTCCAGAATTCTGATGAAGATGAGAACAATGTAAAAATCAAAGCCATTTATGCACGAATACTGGTACACATAACTATCTTCAGGGCCGTGAGATGAGGAAATGGGAAATGCTTTCAGATCACTGCTCTTCATGTTAAGCAGATAGACCAGGACTTACCCAGTCAACCAACACTTTCTGAGTACCCACTCTCTGTAGGACAGGCTAATTATGTGGGTCTGAAGATGGCTGAGATAGGCTTGCCCTAACACTCTGGAGAATTGTTAGGGTTGAAATGATTATGGAATACTTCTCATACAAAAAAACAAAATACAGATGAAGTTTAATTTTAAGTGGTGCCTGGGTGGCTCAGTCGGTTGAGCGACGACTCTTGATTTCAGCTCATGTCATGATCCTGGGGTCATGGGATTGAGCCCCAAGTTGAGCTCCCCGATGAATGTGGAGCCTGCTTGGGCTTCTCTCTCTCCCTCTGTCCCTCTTCCCTGCTCACATGCATGCTCTCTCTCACTCTAAAAATAAAATAAGTAAAATAAAATAAAATAAAGAAACAATTTAAAACATTTCAAAAAGCTTAATTTTATTTTATTTTTTAAAGTCTATTTATTTATTTTGAGAGATAAAGAGAGTGTGCAAGTGGGGTAAGGGCACGGAGAGAGGGAGAGAGAAAATCCCAAGTAGACTCCACACTGTCAGCACAGAGCCTGATGTGGGGTTCAAACTCAATGATCTGTGAGATCATGAACTGAAATCAAGAGTTGGATGCTAAACTGACTGAGCCATCCAGGCATCCCTAAAAAAGCTTAATTTTAAAATGTCTGGTGTCACAAGTTCTTATTATTGTGAGGAATAATATTTTATTCTCAGAACACAGGCCAATGACTAAGATTGAGGACCCTGGGCACTTAATGTACATGCCCACATCTGTTCGTGATTTACCTTGACATTTCAAGTAAAATGTTTTTAGGCTTATTTGCCTACCTGTACATTATAAGTGTAACTTGGAATGAAAATAATGCTGACTTTTTTAGCGTTTACTGTGTGCTGAGTTTTTTCTAAGGGCTTAGCATATATTGTGTTGTTTACTTCTCAGAACAACCTTAACAGATATTACTATTTTTCCTACTCTACCCGTGCAGAGACTGAGGAGCATAGGACTTAAAAAATCATCCAAAGACCACACAGCTTGTTATAAGTGACAGAGTCAGGGTTCAAACCAGGGCGTATGACATGAGAACTCTTGCTTTTATTCATCACAGGATATTTCTGTGATTAACCTATTTCACTGGGATGCGGGAAGGATAGAGAATGCTTAGCAACAGCTTTTGGTTCGTTAGCAAATGAGTGATCTAGACAGAAACAGGGCATCCGGACTGTCTGTGGACAAGTCCACTTGTCTGTGGACTAGTTATAATAGCCCAAACTTACAATTTGTAACTTGTGGCCATTCAAGTGATTCTTTAAATAATTATCAGATTAACATCCCTGTGATGAACAACGGGTATGCTGTAGTCTGTGATAATCACAACGTGTCTTCTTTCAATGCTCATCAAGAGTACAATTCATTTCATACATGTTTCTTGCCTCCGGGAATATATATATATATATATGATGTGTGTATGACGTATATACATACATATGTATATGACAGGTATACCTATGCATTTATGATATATATATGATGGGTATATGATATATTTACAAATACACATATAATGTGTATACACATCGTTAATGTAAACAAAATAGTTGATATCCTGTTTTCAAAAAGAGAATTTTACTAATTAACATAATAAGTCAAAGTGGAATTCAGCATCAACATAAAATGAGATGCTCTGGTTCATCAATATTCTTGTTAATAACTTGTATTTATAATTCATGCACATGCCCATTCCTGTAGGCCTTGCATCCCCTTAATTTGCTTCTTTCTCTTAAGTCCTCCATGAGATCTCAAGCACACTGAGGGTTTGGATTCTATTTCATATGTCAGCTGCTTACATAATTGCACCAGATGTTAAATGCAGATATTAAATACCCCATAGTCAAGATAGTGATAATTAGTAACATGACAGAATAAATTTCCAAACACATTCTTACTTTAATGGCAAATATGCCAGTTTTAATAAAAGCAAGTTCTTTCCTGAACAACTATTAGTCCTGTTACACTAAAACCAAGATGATTTTGACTGGACATAAATTAAGTATTCATACCCAAGCATATTTATAGTATTGTGTGGATAAAAAAATCAGTAATATTTTGGTTTAAAAAAGTAGTCTCAGGCTTCTTTAATTAGACAACCAAACAAGGTACACTTGGGACAAATATCAGAAAAAAAACAATGCCAGAACAGATATGTCATTATCTTGGAGGATTGAGACTGACCAAAAACAATCATTTCGTTTTGCAGTATATATTAGCATTTGAAATCATTAACAAATATACCAAACCAGCATTCCCATAACCACGGAGAAAGCAATATTTCTGGATTTAAACATAAATGTAATTATAATTCTACATATTTGTCTTCAATTCTGAAAAAAATATGACTTACAATGAGAATAACTCATATTTTACACTGTATCTACAAGTTAAATTTTTTTTAATGTTCATTTTGAGAGAGACAGAATACAAGCGGGGCAGGGGCAGAGAGGGAGGGAGACACAGAATCAGAAGCAGGCTCCAGGCTCCCAGTTGTCAGCATAGAGCCTGATGCCGGGCTCGAACTCACAAACCACGAGATCATGACCTGAGCTGAAGTCGTACGCTCAACTGACCGAGCCACCCAGGAGCCCCAGATTGTATCTATAAGCTAAATCTAAGCAGTTCATATCAAAACCACTTACATTCAGAGTAGTTTTCCATCCTTGAGGAAAAGTCTTGGTGCCGACACATTCAGTGGAAATGTCAAACCTGAGTTAATTATTTGATTATGTGGCTTTTTCCTCTTTTGGTATCAAAAATAAAGGAGTGGTATGATTCTATTTGTATCAGACTCTAAGCAACAAGCCTAAACAATCTCTTCTGGCATTATTTGGGGAGAACAATATCTTTCAGGAAATGCGACAGGCAAATTACCACAAAGTCAGGGAAGAGTTACTTCTGAGGGCTGGAGAGAGAAACATGATGCATTGGGGGCAGCACACAAAGGGCTTCAAAGATACAGGGAGTGTTTGCTCTGTTTTCATTTCAGCTGTGGGCCTACAGGTGTTCATTTTATTATAATGCTTTAAATTATACATGCATGTTATACGTCCTTTGCTCTATGCACAACAGAGTTCACAATAAAAAATTATACACTAAAATGATTCACTTAATAAGCTCATGGTGGCATCCTAAATATTCTTTTTTAGCTCATCTATTATGTACATGCATATGTCGTTTTTAATTTCCTGGGTAGTAATAGAGAGCCAAATTTCCCAAGGATCAAATAATGCTTGATCAGAATATCTTCATCAGTGACCAATGTTCTGATTCCAACCCACCTTTTCAACCTTCTCTTTCACCACTACCCTCGCTTCTCATCCAGATGCTTACTATTGTTTAACAAAACACTATGTTCTGTTTCCTATGTCTGGGAGTTCGCAGGACCACTATTTCTACTTCAATATCCTTCCCCTAACCGTCTCTTCCACTGGTGAAGATTTGCTCTTGCTTTAACACCCACATCAAGTTCAGTGGTTCTCCTCTGTCACCCCAGCCCTTTCCACAAGCTGACTGAAGCCCCCATCCCACCTCGTGTCGTTGCTTTTCATCCTCAGAAAGTCTTTGATGGCTAAGGTTTACCCAGTTTATTTTCTCCAGTGCCTGGTACATTGCCTGATATACAGTCAGTGCTCCGAGAATGATTGTAAATAACAGAATAGGCTCAAGTTGCTTACAGGAGGCTGAGACGTATACAAATAATTTTAGAATACAAGGCCTAGAACCTGAGATTAGAATGCTAAGTTCACACAAAATACTATGGAAACTCAGAAGAAAAATAAATGAAGGTGCCTCTATTAGCACACAATGAGATGCTAAGATATTCCTTAGAGAGAGAGAGACACAGTTATATACTGCAAATGAACTAGAAAAATATGAGACGGTTCTTGCTTCATTAATTTGCAATCAAGTTGGAGAGAAAAGACCAGTAAATACTGTCCAACCAAGGGATGAAGTGCAGAGGTTAACCGAAGTCTGGAGAAGGGGAAATCATAAGCGCTAAGTTAGCATAAGCAAAGATAACTTTCCTCAGGAGGTGAGACTAGCTTTGGATGTCAAAAAAGACAGTGTTTGTACAGAGTCGGGGAAAAACAGATGGTTTTCTGGATGTGCGAAATAAGGGAAAGCAGAGGGAGGCTCGTGTTTATGGGAACTGCTGAAACAGAGCCCAGATTGCATGTTAGCAAGTGGTGGGAAATAATGGGAGATCAGGAGGTCGTGCCAGATTCTAATGAGGCTTTTAAAGTTACTAACTGCTAACTGAAGTTTGAGATTTTTATGGTAACTGAAGCAAATGATTGATTGATGAAGGGGGGAGGAAAAAAAAAAACATTGTGCTGATTAAATATTGACCATTATAATTTTCAGCGCAACAGCTGCTACTGAAATTGCAGTCATTCAGGATGAAAAATAGACACTGTTGTTCTGAAATAGCTGGAACTATTTGGAACCCTGTAGCATGAGTGTGTGCTGTGTAGTTTTTGCTAAGAACATGATGGGGTACGGGTTCCGTTTTTTTCATTTAGCCATAATGACTTGTTCCACGGGTTGAGAATTCAAGCTGAGCCACCATTTCACAGCCAGACTCAGAGTGTGGGTTGTATAAAGCTGTACGAGCGCTCTCCCAAAGATATGAAAACTCCTCCCAGCTACCGAATTCCAATCTCTAACTAAGAGGATATTTGAAAAACATCACTTGCTTAAATTTCTTTCCTAATAAGAGCCTATTTATTATTAACTCATCATTTACATCATATTAGTTGCTCAGAGTTATTTTCCTGAAAAATGTAGTCATGAAATTTGAAGTCTATTTTTACCTTAAGAGATACATTTATAAACCTAACCATGTGGTGTCAATGCTCTAGGGAGGAATTATCCATGCATGCAATTTACAGTTAAATTCATAGTTATTTATTGTTTGCTATCCTGAATAAACGTTTTATTGCAAGGTCATCATTTTGGCTTCTTTTGGATTAATAATATCTGCAATGTCAAGTAAATCAATCATGTTAGAGTTCAACGTTAGTATACTCTGCATCTTTGTTGGTTTACTGTGACGTTATCTCTGTGCCTTTAATTTATTTTAGGCTAACTTGCCATCTATCATCCTTATAGTAGATATTTGGAAACAGAGAGGACCTGGGGAGATCCCAACCTATGTTTTGGAAAGATGATGCTGGTAGCAGTAGGAAGATGAACTGGAGGGCAAAGAAAGAGGTTACAGTATAAATGGTTAGGGCAAGAACAGACGGTAAGAAGAATAGAAGAAACAAATTAAAAAGCATTTTAGCAGTTGAATGGGACTTGTTTGGGGGCATATTGAATCAACAGGTATATACAAAATGACCTCTAGGTGGTATGGGCCCTGACACGGTTGCCTGGGGGGACAATGAAGCTCCCTGGGTTCCTATGAGGAAAGAATGGCAGAGGTTTCCCCCTCAGTAGCAGGTTGCTATAGCGACAGTCTCCTGTCAAGTGTGAATGGAGACTGTTATCTCAGCCAGTGACCAATAGAGGTTTTCAGAAGGTTGAGTGTATCAGCATCCCGAACCAACTGGTCTTTTGTTAGGGAGAAGAGAACACCAAGTGGATACCATAAATGTGATTAAGATGGAAACAGTATCCCATCTAATCAAATGTTTATGGTACTGAAACAAGATACGTTTTATATAAAAGTATGCTTTTAACCTTTCTATCCTGGAAACTATAGTGGCTTAACATCCCTGGGCTTCCTATTTCTAATTTGTAAGATAGAATAATAATTATATGCATCTCCTAAGCTTGTAATATACGGTGCTTAGAAAATTCATGCCACATATTAAGTAAAAAATGTTAGTTATTATTACTATTATGGTTATGATCATCATTCTCGCACAAATAGGTAGCATGGTGTAGTATTTAAGAGCACGAACTCTAGAAATAGGATGTCTGGAGAAAAAAAATTTTTTTAACATGGCAATATTTAGCTGTGTAAATGTGGGCAAGTTATTTAACCTCTCTGTGACTCAGTTTCCTCACCTGTAAATCGGGAATAATTGTACAGACCTCAGAGAGTTGTCATGTGGATTAAATGAATTAACAATTGGATTAAATGAATTAACAATTGTAAAGTGCTTAGACTGATGTCTGGAACACAGAAAATATTGAACAAGTATTTATTAAATAAACAAGCAAATGGGAAATTTTTACGGGGGTTCCTCTAACAGTTCTAATGTTTTTATAGTAACTGTCCTTCTTAGTAGTTATTTTTAATCTAATTTGCTTTTATGTTTTTCCATGGCTTATGAATGGAAAGAAAGCAAAAAGAAAGACAGAAAAAAAAAACCCTAAAATTTATTGCATTTCTATTTTGTTACAGGAACTCTTGGAAGTATTACATCAGCTAATCCTCACAAAGCCACATAAGTTTTTTTTTTTCTTTTTTTGCAGGCCACAGACCAGAAAAGAGATTCAGAAAGTTGAAATAACTGCCCCACAGTTGGTAAAAATTGAGGCCTGAATTTAAATCCACTTCATTCGTTTTAAAATTAATATTCCTTAAATTACACACAGAATTTTAGTTTAAAGAAAATAGTAATTATTAACAAATAAATACAATAATTACTGATTATGATCATGTGGCATTTTAATTTTCATTCTATTCTTATCAAATCATACATATCTAGTAGTTAACAGTTTTTTCTGTGCAATATAAAATATATCCAATTGTCAACCTGCAATATTACTCCAGAGTGAGGTATAGTTCTGCACAAGAGAGAAGCTTAATGGTTAACTAATTAACTGACTGATTCATGATGGATTCATGGTGTGTATATCTTAACCCATGACTTAAGAATCCTTGCAATATTTAAATACACCCAATTTTCTATCATGACCATATCATTTGCTTTTTCCAGACTACAGTACGCTGATTCTTTATCTTATGAAAATTACTTGTAGGACTTTACATTTAATAGTTTTATTGGGATTTATGGTGGCAGTGAGATTCCTTTATGCCCTTTTAAGCAGATGGAACACCATTAAAGTTGTTTTTAAAGAATTAATGTGTGCCTCAAACTTATGAAGCAGAAAGGCAGACTTCATCTTGCACTTAAAATTAAGCATTTGAGATGCACAAAATCCATCATTTCATTTTCCATTCTCACCAAACTTGGACTTAATAGAAATGACTTCATCTGCCATTTTCTAGTTAATTTTCAGTTCAGAATTTTGTCAAATTGTGTTCCTAGCTAAAGTCCCCATCTGCACCGAAGCAGTGATTTCCACATCAAAGTTTAAAGGAAGACACAAACACATTCTCAGAGAGCAAGGGAAGAAAATAATTACTGCTGTTAGTCACTCCTCAAGGGCCAAAGAGAAAGTGGAAACAATTTTAGATGTGCATGAAAAGGTGAAACGTGGTTCGTCTTTGTCACTGCTATGTGTTAGTTACAAAGCAATCTAGTGAACAGGAACAATGGAAAGAAGACAGAAGGATGCCATAGGAAGTTTTCTCTTCTCAAATTCAAGAAATTCATGATTTCTATTGTCTCACTTTTAGAAAATCCAGTGGAGATATCTTTCACCCCCAAAATCATTAGTGGGTAGTTACGTTTTTTTCTGTGCATGTCTTAATATACCCTTAAAATGAAATAATGTATCCATGAACTGTTTTCAACAACAATGCAGAATAACAACAGACCCTCAAATGTAATCTATGAAACCCCTCTAAACAAATGCATTATTCAGTGTACATATATCTGTGTTTATACCCAACATTCTGAGAAACACAGCATCTCTCAGTCTCCATAGAAATAACACAGATCTCATTCTAATATACGTGTGAGCCAGTGATACAATGCATACAATATAGTCTTTAGAAAAAATGATAGAAAACTAATCCCTAACAAATTCATGCTTAGCTATCATTTTATGCCATGAAATATTATCAAGTTTGTGACACTGAAACATTTTCTTAAAAATTACTGTTTCAAGAAGTGGTTTTGGAGAACATGAAACAAGTCCAATAGTACCTATGCCTTATGGAGGATAAGATTAACTTTTATGAACAGAGACATGGAGAAAAGTATGAAATGTAGTTTAAAAATTTAGCATTGGGGGCACCTGGGTGGCTCAGTCGGCTAAGCGTCCAACTTTGCCTCAAGTCATGATCTCCCGGTTTGTGAGTTCGAGCCCGGTGTCGGGCTCTGTTTTGACAGCTCAGAGCCTGGAGCCTGCCTCAGATTCTGTGTCTCCCTCTCTCTCTGCCCCTCCCCTACTCATGCTCTGTCTCTCTCTCACTCTCATAAATGAATAAATGTAAATAAATAAGTAAATAAATAAATAAGTAAATAAATAAACAAATAAATAAATAAATTAATTAATAAATAAAATTTAGCTTGGAAAACACAGGAGTTATGTTTTTAGTTATGTTTTTAGTTAGCTTAGTTGGGAGATATGCACTGGAGGGACTTAAATTTGTTGTAAGGAGAAATATTTTTAACAAAATGAATGCTGAGTATGCAAAAGATTTTCCATTTTCCCTTCATATCCACAGTCTATCCTCCCTCCTGCTCTGCGCCCACTGGGGATGAACTTCAGGAATTGCACAGGCTCCCTCCGACTTCCAGTTGGATTTGGCCCATGGACAGGACACAGGAGATCTGTGTGGGGATGCATGAGATGCGATTATTTATCTTCCGGCTAACGTTTGCCAAGCAGGTTGGCAATGGTTGTGCCACTCCACCGAAGGCCAGGGCACCTGTTTGGCATCCTGCTCCTATAACCAGAGCTACCGTCTAAGGCAATAGCGACATTTCTTTCTGGGTTCTGATAGTCATCTCCCTTCGAGGTCAAGGATGCTAAAAGCTTCCTGCTACTGTGAATCCTGAAGCATCATCCCTTGCTGTGTTTTTTTCTCCCAGCTCACAACTTTGTATATAGTTCTTTTATTAAACTATAGTTAGTTACCTTCATTGATTATGCCATCTTTACTGCTGACAAACACGTGGAGCCATTGCCAGTATTCTCAACCTCAGTCCTTTAACTATTAAAGAAATGTAAATGTCTTTAAAGCAATTTCATTTTTTGTAATTTTGTTAATGTTTATTTATTTTTGAGAGAGACAGAATGCCAGGGAGTAGGGACAGAGAGAGAGAGAGAGACAGACAGAATGTGAAGCAGGCCCCAGGCTCTGAGCTGTCAGCACAGAGCCCAACGCCAGGCTTAAACCCAAGAACTGTGAGATCATGACCCGAGCAGAAGTTGGAAGCTTAACACACGGAGCCACCCAGGCTCCCTGTAAAGCAATTTAAATGGTTTTACAGATTCTGAGGCAATAAACAACTTCATTAGATTAGGTATAGCTGGTAATCGATGATAATTTAATGTTTAATTTAAAGTTTAATGTTTAATGTTTTTCTTATGGAAGTAGAAAATTGTCTCTATAATTTGGTAACTAACTACATCAAGAGAAGCAAATACAGGCAATGTTTAGGGAACTTCAATGGAGAAATTAAGAAATTATCTTGTGGTATGCTTTTGATTGCATATTATTATTCCCTAATTTTCAGTATTTCAGCATAATCTTATGCCCCATTTTCCTAAATTTTAAAGCATGTTATTTACCTATCACACCGTCTTTTCAACAAAGGCACTATTATGTAGTGTTGCTACGTATTTGAGTGTGTAACATCCATCCGTTAATGTTCACACGGGCATCAAGGAACGAGCTTTGCTTTTAAGAGCCGTAACAGCGAAGTCCCAAACATAATCAATATAGGCAATCTCCAGGGATGATAGGTACATTCATCTTTGGTCCATTTTTGTTTTAATTAAAATAGCAAACATTTCACATCTCTCCTGGCTGCTCAGTATTTTTCCCCCTCACTCTAACACATAATTACTGAATCAACAAAGTTCAAAACAGATCATCTGGGAGAACTGAGTGGTGGCTGTGAATGCCTTGGCTCCCTCATTACAGTTTGGTCGCATCATTAAAGTACCGATTTAAAAAATCATCATGCCCAGCTTAGAGTCTGAAACCTTAAGAGCCAGGAAGCCTTCAGGCATGAGAATAGTTGGATGCCATGTGCCGTTTTCAACATCCCCTTTTCCAGCTCTTTTTATTCAATATATACAGCCACATAAATACATCTTGCTGCTGATCTCCACCAAGATGTTTTTTATTTATTTGCTCAAAAGGCAAAGATAATTTTCTATTAAATTTAATATGATGATGCAAAAGCAAACCCACTAAGTTTGATCCCTCTTTGATCACTCAGTATGTGTGCTTATAAAAATGTTTAGGGGTTCCTGGGTGGTTCAGTCGGTTAAGCATCCAACTTTGGCTCAGGTCATGATCTCACGGTTTGTGAGTTCGAGCCCCGTGTCAGGTTCTGTGCTGACAGCTTGGAGCCTAGAGCCTGCTTCGGACTCTGTGTCTCCCTCCTTCTCTTCCCCTCCCCTGCTTGTGCTCTGTCTCTCAAAAACAAATATTTAAAAACATTTAAGTATCTCATATTTTAACAAAATGTACGTTATAAACATATGTAGCACAAGATGGAATCAATATAGCAATTTTAAAGGTAATGAAATGAGGACTCAAAGTTAAATAACCAGTGAACTCTATAACTTGACCTTGAACTCTGCTTCCCTAACTCTGGTTAATTACTGTATCCATTTAACCTTGAGGACATATTTGGATCAAGTCTAGTAGAAGAAACTAGTGATTAAACACTTAGTGATTAAAACACTAAGTGTCCAAATCAGGATAAAGGGAGAAAAGGGGATAATGAGGTCACTGATACGAAACATCACCAGGTTCAGAATTTTTCCTCACAACAGCTTTATCTGAGGGAATAAAGGCCAGTTGCACTCAATGAAGTGTGTCATTGCCATTAATCTCAAGACTTGAGTCGCAGAAAATGTCAAGGAAAAGGAGGGCATGCAAAATTCTTCTCCCAACATTCTGTTCCAGCGTCTCTACCTTAATCTGTCCCAAGATGGAAAGTAAGAAATGGGTCAAAGAAAGGAATGGAAGACAATAGAGATTGCTGTCACATGGATTCCTGAGATGCTGTGCAGGCTCTGAGGACCTACACCTTCAGCAGAGATCCTCACACACACAGATTACTCCTATCCCATTACTACAATTAGTGCATGAGAAAATTATTGACGTTGTCCAGAAAGACTTACAGCACTGGATGAATTAACACAAACTATTACATGATTAATACTAAATAACTGTTGGATTTGATGCCTAGTTATATTGTTGGTGTATCTCTCCTTTCTTACACGCATGCCAACTCCAGATGACGCCAAATGTTCCAAAATTTGAGTTGCACATCTTTTTGAGGTTTTCAGTAGGAATTACTTCCTTAAAAAACATATGAAAATAATGATTCTCTTCCTAGACCAACCTGCAAAATTTCCTAAGCCCCATAATTTAACAAGGGAAAAGAGGAAATATTTTCTTAATACTGGGAATCAAACCAAGTAGAATCTTAACTAGATTGAATTACCTTGAATGTGATGTTTGAACATGTGTGGGTGCTTATTTCCACTTCTCAGTCATTGATTCATTCAGTTGACATGTGTCGAGCACCTCCCATTGACAAGCATATACCAAAGATTTCAGAAACAAAGGTGAACCTTTGATGGTCTCAATTATTTTTTAAGTTTATTTATTTATTTGGGGAGGGGCAGGGGCAGAGAGAGAGGGAGAGAGAGAGAATCCAAAGCAGGCTCTGTGCTGTGAGCTCAGAGACTGACGAGGGTCTCGATCCCATGAACAGCGAGATCACGACCTGAGCTGAAACCAAGAATCAGACGCCCAGCTGACTGAGCCAATCCAGGTGTCCCATGTGTCAATTATTGGTAATTTAATAGACTGGTTGGAAAGACTGATATGCAAGTCTACCAGAATTCTTGTTTGAACCTTCTTTGAATAAAACTGCAGTCATGTTTACATAAATATTACAAGTCCTGGTACTCTGAGTCCTACCACATGATAGTAGGACCTCAGACCCTGTCACAGGGTGTCCTAGGGTGGATTATCTTTTGCCCATCCATCCTGCACTCCGCCAGCTGGCCCCATGCTATATGGCTCCACTTCCTACTGTTTTCATTAAGTTTCTCTCAAAGTGCTCACGGACTATGCTGCCACCACCATTGTCTTGAGGAGCCAGGGCAAAGAGGATCCCTCCTTCTCTCACCGTATGTTAGTTACAGGGCCGACTTCATGTACAGTCACACAGGATTCTACTTTCAAAAGTTACCTGCACTTGGAGTTGAATGCCCCGCAATCACCATCTGAAATGCTTAAAGATTTTATCTTTGAATTTGTGTTTTTTAAATGAAGTCCAATCAGAGAGTGGAACAAGCACAGGGACTTGAACCCTGAGCTCACACCTGGTCCCCCTGCTACCACCTCTCTGACTCCAGGGGTAGAGTTCTAGGCAGCCCATTCCCCACTTTCTATAACGCTGGGTCCTTCCCTGCCTCCCCTCTGGGTCCCCACTCTCTGACCTCTGCAACCTTCCACCCAGGGCAAAAATAGGTTAAGTGTCTTACCATTGATTTCAGCTCAGGTTGGTGGGGAGAGGGCTGCATTCCTCTTGCTGTCCTTCACTCCCATCAGAAGCCTGGGCAGGAGACATGGGGAGGGTCAGCCTCACTAGCATTTGCCCTGCAGTATCAAGGTGATGGTCACCTTGTCCTGGGATGGCAGTGCCACAGCATATTCAATGAGGGCAAGCTTCTCTTGTACAATTGATCCAGGTACCAAGTGAGTACCTTGAGGAGTCATCTAGTCAACCATGGGAGTGATAGTGGCCAACAGGAAATGGAGATTGACTTTTCCGCCCCCACTGGGGTCTTGCATTTTTATTTTGCACCCCACAAATTATGTAACTGACCTGAATAGATAACATGCATAATACCCCTGGATGTCATGCTGAACAGAAGGAGAATAACTTATTATACTGTTCTCCTTAATGTGACAGCATATAATGGGAAAGGAAGACTTTAATCCTGTTAGAATAACCTAATTGGAGAAACTGCAACTTGAGATGTGGGCTTGCTTGGCCCGGAGGAAACTCCGTGCATAGTTGAGGCAGAGAAGATGACTCATGTGGTTAGAAAACTGGATGTATACAGGCATAGAAAAACTAAGTGAATATAGTGAGAAATTTGGGCGCCAAATTTCTCACTGGTGGAGAAAACATAAATATAGAAATGGGGAAGGTGAGAATAAATCCCGAAGTGTTGGATTGAAATTGTAAACTCGTGGCTCTCATATGTATGTGTGTGTGTGTGTGTGTGTGTGTGTGTGTGTGTGTATACATATACACAAATGGATGGGTATAGAAAGAGATGTAGCTCTAAGTGGCCATATACTTATGGGTGTGTATATATATTCCTCGGTCTGCCCACTGAGAGGCCCAGTGGCAATGAGCCTACCTAGCATGCTGATCTTGGTTTCTAAATACTATTCTCCAGGGGCTTCAGGGTGGCTCAGTCAGTTAAGTGTCTGACTTCGGCTCAGGTCATGATCTCACAGTTTGTGAGTTCGAGCCCTGCATCGGGCTCTGTGCTGACAGCTCAGAGCCTGGAGCCTGCTTCGGATTCTGTGTTTCCCTTGCTCTCTGCCCCTCCCCTACTCACTGTTACTCACCCTCACCTACTTACTGTTAGGTGATTAAATTTTTCCAGCCTCATGAGGAAGAATTGAAGCGATAATCAATTTAATTTATTTCCTTTTTGTTTGTTTTGTCTTGCTTTTATTTATTTTTTTTAATGTTTATTTTTGAGAGACAGAGAGACAGAGTGCGAGTGGGGAAAGGGGGCAGAGAGAGAAGGAGACACAGAATCCGAAGCAGGCTCCAGGCTCTGAGCTGTCAGCACAGAGCCGGACGTGGGGCTCGAACTCACGGACTGTGAGATCATGCCCTGAGCCGAAGTCAGACACTCAACCCACTGAGCCACCCAGGTGCCCCAACAGTTTTAGATTTACAAAAAAAAATTTGAGCAGAGTGCTGAGTCCTCTTTATACTCCTACCCCAGACACAGTTTCTCCTATTATTAATACCTTGCATGATTGTGGAACAGCTGTTACAATTAATGAGACTTTTCTCTTTTTTATTAAAGTATAACTAACGTACCATGTTAGTTCCAGTTACTCCCAGCTGTAATCGAGTAACTTTTGATACATTATTATTAACCAAAGCTCGTAGTTTCCATTTAGATTTACTTCGGTGTTGCATATAGTTCTATGGGTTTCGACAAACGGATAGTGTCATGTATCTGCCATTAGCGTGCCATACAGAACAATTTCACTTACAGAACAATTTCACTTTCAGAACAATTTCACTTTCAGAACAATTTCACTTCCCCCTGTGCTTCATGTATCCACCTCCCCCACCACCCCTATTCCCCAGATCGTTGGCAACTCTGGAACTTTTTCTTGTCTCTGTTGTTTTCTTTTTTTCCAGAACGTCACAGTTGGAATCACATCATAATCAGACTTTCCCTTACCAATGCGCTTGTATGATTCTTCTGTTTCTTTTCATGGCTGGCTAGCTCATTTCGTTCTGTCACTGAATGCTACTGCATATCACCACAATTTGTTTACACATTCACATCCTGGAGGACTTCTCAGTGGCTGCCAGTTATTGGCGATTACGAATAAAGCTGCTGTAAACATATGGGTGCGGGTTTTGGGTCAGACATCAGTTTTCAACTCAGTTGGGTAAATAAGAATATGATTGCTAGTTAGTACGGTGGGACTGTTCAGCTTTGTGAGGAACTGCCAAACTGTCTTCCAAAGGACCGTTTTGCATCCCCACCAGCAATGAACGACAGTTGCTACTGCTCCACATTCTCCACAGCATTTGGTATAGACAGTTTTGTTTGTTTTTGTTTTTTTGGATTTTAGCCGTTTTAACTGGCATGTAGTGGTACCTCGTTGTTGTTTTAATTTGCAGTTCTATAACAACAGTGATATTGAGCATGTTTTCACATGCTTATTTGCCATCTTCATATTTTCTTGATGAATTATCTGTTCAAATAAGATAGCCCATTTTAACCCATTTTTATTTATTTATTTAAGTTATGTGATTTTTATTTTTTTTATTTTTTTTCAATGTATGAAGTTTATTGTCAAATTGGTTTCCATACAACACCCAGTGCTCATCCCAAAAGGTGCCCTCCTCAATACCCATCACCCACCCTCTCCTCCTTCCCACCCCCCATCAACCCTCAGTTTGTTCTCAGTTTTTAAGAGTCTCTTATGCTTTGGCTCTCTTCCACTCTAACCTCTTTTATTTTTTCCTTCCCCTCCCCCATGGGTTACTGTTAAGTTTCTCATTTTTAATTGGGAATTTTTATTATTGAGTTTTAGGAGTTTTTTGTATATTTTGAAAATATATACGTTTTACAAATATTTTCTCTCAGTCTCTGGCTTGTCTTTTCATTCTCTGAACTATGTCTTTCACAGAGCAGAAATTTTTAATTTAAAAACTCCAAGTTAGGGGTGCCTGGGTGGCTCAGTCAGTCAAACGTCTGACTTCAGCTCAGGTCATGATCTCACTGTTCATGGGTTCAAGTCCTGCGTCGGGCTCTGCGCTGACAGCTCAGAGCCTGGAGCCTGCTTCGGATTCTGTGTCTCCCTCTCTCTCTGACCCTCCCCCACTCACTCTCCGTCTCTTTCTGTCTCTCAAAAATGAATAAACATTAAAATTTTTTTAAAAAATAAAAACTCCAAGTATTAGTTTTTCTTTTAAGGATTATCCTTTTGTTGTTGTATATAAAAACTCATCATAAAACCAAAGTTATCTGGATTTTATCCTCCTTTATCTTCTGGAAGTTTTATATCTTACAATTAGATCTGTAAGCCATTTTGAGTTAGTATTTGTGAAAGATGTAAGATCTCTACCTACACTATTTTTTTTTTTTTTGCATGTAGATGTCCAATTGATCCAGAATCACTTGTTGAAAAGACAATCCATTCTCTATTGAATAGTTTCTGCTCCTTTGTCAAAGATCAGTTGACTATATTTGTGTTAGTCCATTTCTGGGATCTATATTCTGTTGTATAATCTATGCTTCTGTTCTCTAGTCAATACCATACTATGTTAATTACTGTCACTTTATAGTAAATATTGAAGTCAGGTAATATCAGTCCTTCAATTCTGTTCTCCTTCAGTATTGCATTATCTAGTCTAAATCTTATCCTTTTCGATACGAACTTTGAAATTGTTTTGTTAATTATCCACAAAATAACTTGGTGGGATTTGATTACATTGAGTCTATAGTTCAAATTGGAAAAATTGACATCTTAACAATATCAAATCTTCCTAGTCATGAACATGGAACATCTCTCCATTTATTTATATCTTGGTTGATTACGATCATCAGACTTTCGTAGTTTCCTTCATTGCTTCTTACACATATGTTGTTATAATTACACATAAGAATTTCATTATTTTGGGGTTAATACATTGTGATTTTAATTTCAAATATTCATTGCTGGTACACAGAAAAGCTATTGACTTTTGCATATTAAATTATAATTGTTCATTCCTTTCAGGAGTTTTTTGTTGTTGTTAATTACTTGGAATAGACAATTCTGTTATCTTCAAATAAATACAATACTATTTTGTCCTTCCCAATATGTATACCTTTCTTTTCTTTTCTTTTCTTTTCTTTTCTTTTCTTTTCTTTTCTTTTCTTTTCTTTTCTTTTCTTTCTTATTGCATAACTAGAACTTCCAGGATGATGTTGAATAGAAGTTGTGAGGGTATGTCCTTGCTTTCTTCCCAATTTGGGGGGTAAAACATTCATTTATTACCATTAAGTGTGATGCTAGCTGTAGATTTTTAGAGATGTCCTTTATCAAGTTGAGGAAGTTTTCTTCTCTTCCTAGTTTGCTGAGTTTTACTAATGAATAGGGTTGCGTTTTGTCAAATGCTTTTCTACATCAATTGACATGATTTTTCTTCTGTTAATGTGTGACTAGATCAGTGACAGTAACTGATTCGAATGTTGAAACAGCTTTAAATATCTCATATAAATTCCACTTGGTTGTGGTGTATATTTCTTTTTATACAATGTTGGAGTCTATATGCTAACATTTTGTTGAGGCTTTTTACATGTATGATCATGGTAAATATTGTCCTTAGAGACTGGACCCCCGGAGCATTTCATTCTCACACTGGACCCCCGGAGCATTTCATTCTCACACTGAACCCCCGGAGCATTTCATTCTCACACTGGACCCCCGGAGCATTTCATTCTCACACTGGACCCCCGGAGCATTTCATTCTCACACTGGACCCCCAGGAGCATTTCATTCTCACACTGGACCCCCAGGAGCATTTCATTCTCACACTGGACCCCCGGAGCATTTCATTCTCACACTGGACCCCCGGGGCATTTCATTCTCACACTGGACCCCCGGGGCATTTCATTCTCACACTGGACCCCCGGAGCATTTCATTCTCACACTGGACCCCCAGGAGCATTTCATTCTCACACTGGACCCCCAGGAGCATTTCATTCTCACACTGGACCCCCGGGGCATTTCATTCTCACACTGGACCCCCGGGGCATTTCATTCTCACACTGGACCCCCGGGGCATTTCATTCTCACACTGGACCCCCGGAGCATTTCATTCTCACACTGGACCCCCAGGAGCATTTCATTCTCACACTGGACCCCCGGAGCATTTCATTCTCACACTGGACCCCCGGAGCATTTCATTCTCACACTGGACCCCCGGAGCATTTCATTCTCACACTGGACCCCCGGGGCATTTCATTCTCACACTGGACCCCCGGAGCATTTCATTCTCACACTGGACCCCCGGGGCATTTCATTCTCACACTGGACCCCCGGGGCATTTCATTCTCACACTGGACCCCCGGGGCATTTCATTCTCACACTGGACCCCCGGGGCATTTCATTCTCACACTGCCTGCAGCAGTTCATCAAAATTCCTTTGAAGTTTTCCTACTCGTTATTGGCTCCAGTAGCTTCTTCTATTCCTGTGACCTGATCTTGGCAATGATTCTTTTTCTTCACCTGCCTCTCTAGATTTCATGGTGGCTATAGATCCCGTGACTTCAAATTTTCAGCGGATGTAAGACAAGTTGTTGATTCTCAGTTTGTTCAACTTTTTTCTTGTCACGAGGACCAGAGTGACAACTTCCAAAACCTTTACATGACAGAACTTCCCATTTACTTTTTAATAAGTACAAAACATGAGGGGTGCCTGGGTGGCCCAGTTGGTTAAGCGTCTGACTCTTGATCTTGGCTAGGTCATGGTCCCATGGTTCATGAGTTCGAGCACCCCAGTGGGCTCTCTGCTGTCAATGCAGAGCCCATTTCTGATCCTCTGTCCCCCCCTCTCTCTGCACCTCTCCTGCTCGTGCTTTCTCCCACTCTCTCAAAAATAAAATAAACATTTAAAAAACTATAAAAAATAAGTACAAAACACTGATATATTAACTTTTAATGAGCAATCTTGGTAAAGACCCTCTTAACTGAATTATAAAATTCAACATCTCCAGTTGTGAGAAAGATGGACATCACATGCCTGCTGATAATACACACTGAGAAGAACACAGAATCACTTTTGTAATATTCAGTCAAAATGCGTAACCTCAATCTAATTATGAGAAAACAAAAGATAAATCCAAATTGAGATCATTCTACAAAGCAACTAACCTACATTTTTCAAAACTGTCACTGTCATCAAAGGCAAGGCAAATTTGAAACTTTCTTTCAGTTTGAAAGAGACTGAAGAGACTTGACAACTAAGTGCCATGTGTGAAACTACACTGAATCCCAGAAAGAAATGGGTGATATGAAGACACTGAGGGGCATCTGGAGACATTTGAATGGGGTCCATGGATTGTATTATAGCACTGAATTAACGTTTATTTCCTAATTTCGATGGCCATGTGTAGAGCAGTGTCCCTGTTTTTAGGAGATACACCCTTATGTATGAAGGGATATTAGGGAATAATGTCAGAAACTTACCTTCATATGGCTCAAAAATATAATTGTGATAATATTTACATATAGAGAAGACAACACAAAATAAACAATAACTGGAAAATCGGGTAAGGAGTATACAAGAAGATATGATGTATAGCGAGGACTTGGACAAAGTTAACTATGTTCAGAATACATACAACATAAATACTTGTTATATCATTAAAAATAATACATAATTTCAAAGCTTCTGGTGGGTCTGTATCCCACTGACAGCATACATCTGGGACACAAGGCACTTTTATTTAATAAGAAAAAAATGCACAACTTAATAGGTTTTCTTGCAAGTCTAGGTTCTGCATATAATATAAAAAGTCATTTCTGTTATGGATAGGGAAATATTTAGAGAGTTTATTGCCCTGAGGAATATGTTTATTTTATATGAATTTTCTAAAAATGTCTCTGAGCTTCTGTGTGTAGAATGTGTAGAAGTCCTAGGCACCCCCATGTATACTTGTTCAGGAGTTCTCCTAGGTAGACCAGAAGACTGTAAGGAGAGTGTCAAGGTGGAGAAACTTGATGGAGAAACCTAAAATAAGCCTGGACTTGGAATATCAATACTTACATAGCACTATCCTATTGGACTTAAAGGGTCAAGCACACCATCCAATGTCCTGCTAGACTTTAGAAACACACACCTGCCATTCTCTTACACTGTCTTCCCCAATCCAGTGATGACTCTATGAGGGAAGTGGTGATTAAGCAAATAACAAATAAATATTGATTCACTTCTTAGAGAGCTTGAAAGGTTAATTGAGTCAAACTCAAAACTAGCAGATTCCAGTATAAATGAACATATCCAAAGCAAGTCTTGAGGTTACTTAGGAGAGTAGAAACTGGGAAGCATTTCTGATCTATTATGGCACATGAAAGAATTCAATGACACAAAAAAGTTGTCCAACGTGCTCAAAAATAGAATAGAGTAGTATCTCTGCTTAAATGTATATTCAGTATATATTGCATGGAATTATATTGTGTCTGTTGCCTACTAAATGCTCAGTACCTAAGCGTTTAAATCTTCTCTCAGTAGTGTTTCCGATTCTGTGTCTCCCTCTCTCTCTGCCCCTCCCCCGTTCATGTTCTGTCTCTCTCTGTCCCAAAAATAAGTAAACGTTGAAAAAAAAATTAAAAAAAAAAGGGGGCGCCTGGGTGGCGCAGTCGGTTAAGCGTCCGACTTCAGCCAGGTCATGATCTCGCGGTCCAGGAGTTCAAGCCCCGCATCAGGCTCTGGGCTGATGGCTCAGAGCCTGGAGCCTGTTTCCGATTCTGTGTCTCCCTCTCTCTCTGCCCCTCCCCCATTCATGCTCTGTCTCTCTCTGTCCCAAAAATAAATAAACGTTGAAAAAAATAATTTAAAATCTTCTCTCAGTAGAATTGCTAAAATTAACAAGTCAGGCAACAATAGATGTTGTCAAGGATGTGGAGAAAGGGAAACAATTTTGCACTGTTGGTGGGAATGCAAACTGGTGCAACCACTCTGGAAAATAGCATGAAGTTTCCTTAAAAAATTAAAAATAGAACTACCCTGTGACCCAGCAATTGTACTACTAGCTATTTATCCAGATGGCACAAAAATGCTGATTCAAAGGGACACATGTACCCCAATGTTTATAGCAGCACTATCGATAATAGCCAAAGTATGGGAAGAGCCCAAATATCCATTGACTGACTGATAAAGATGTCGTGCATATATACAATGGAATATTACTCAACGATCAAAAAGAATGAAATCTTACCATTTGCAACGATGTGGATGGAACTAATGTTATGCTAAGCAAAATAAGTCAGTCAGAGAAAGATAAATATCATATGATTCCACTCATATGTGGAATTTAAGAATCGAAACAGATGAACATAGGGGAAAGAAACAAAAATAAGATAAAAATGGAGAGGGGGATAAACCATAAGAGACTCTTAATACAGAGAATAAACTGAGGGTTGCTAGTGGGGTGTTGGATGGGGAGGATGGGCTAAGTGGGCAAGGAAGGTACTTGCTGGGATGAGCCCTGGGTGTTATTTATAAGTGAAAAATCACTGAATTCAATTCCTGAAATCATATAACACTATATGTTAACTAACTCGGATTTAAATATAAATAAATACATAAATAAATAAATAAATAAATAAATAAATAAGTTCTTTCAGTATAGCTTGATTTAGAATCTTTTCTGTTTTATTGCCTTATATATTCAAATAGATCTTTTATTTGTTTCAGCTCACTTTCACATAATGTAATATTTCATAATATATTTCTGTTTTCATTTTTCTCTCAGACTTAGTTTCTGATGAAGCAGTTTTGGGGGACACATTGTTGAATTATTCACTCTCCCCAGTTTTACTGAATGTTTGGATATTCCTATAGCTGTTCCATCTCATGTGAAGAATATAATGTACCATACAATTGAAATGTATTACATTCAATGAGATGTGGCAAGCACCTGATTTCCTTCTGCTTTGCTGCATAGACTCTCTCAAACAGAACTCCACATCAGGATTGAGAGCATTTTGTCGCAGAAAGCTGTGAACCTCTACTGAAAGAACTGGATAAAACATATCTTACACCTGAATCTTATGGTAAGCCAATGTGCAAAATACTTTCTGGCTGAATATGTTTACTTGAATGAAATGTGTGAATTTCATTCATTTTTGGCTGCCTTTAGAAAAAGAAAGAGGAGGGGGTGCTAGGTGGCGTTGCCAGAAGATGCCATCCCAAACTTCAATGAAACCATATGAAATAAAAACATCTCCTAGAAGCTGTAATAAACTTCCCTAGAAATCCACAGAGAGGTGGAGATCTTTTAGAATGAAAAGACAAAAGTAAAATTCGAAACCCTTTAAATACATTGAAAGTTAAAGTATGATTGTTTCTCGATGAAAAAGCCAGTTACAATGCTACAAGATTTCATAAGGTTTACCAAAGTTCATCTTCCTGTAGAATCTGTCAATTGACTGGGATCAATACTATTTCTTAAGGTAAATTTGCAAATATGTTTAAAGATGAATATGCTGAAATATTCACTCTCATCTGATCTTAGAAGTTAAGCAGAGTAGGCTACATGATCTCCTAGAAATATGGCGTATAAAAAAATTGGGGTTGTTGGGAAAGACCGTGAGAGCAAGGGGAGATTTTTTCCCCATTCTCAAGATGGAAGATACAAGGGCATGTTTGTCCGGTGCAACAGTGAAGAGGCAGCCTAGGTCTGCTTGGTGTGGGTTTTCCTGCCCTTCGAGTGCCATGACAACCTCAGGGTTACACTCACTCAGGCAGCACATGATAAGAAATTTGCTGAGTTTTTTGTTTTGTTATTACTTTTGTATTTTATTTTATTTTATTTATTTTATTTTAGAAATATTTAAATGTAGGGAAGCAGGGAATGAACATAGGAGGTGGATCTGATACCCATAAGGTCAGAAAATCCACCAGCCCAGAAGGCAACTGTTTATTAAGCAATACGGCGGGAGCGGCACCAGCATTGTAGGAAAGCTCTCAGTGGCGATTGTCTCCTCTAGGCCTGGGCTGATGATAGGAAATGCCGTTATAGATCTGGGCTTCCTGATACAGAGGTGCTAAGATCCCACAATAACAGAAGCCTCATTAAGCATATCCACTCTGGCCTTCCCACCTCTCTGGGCCTTTTGGTTCCTTCATCCACCATCTAGTATGGCAGTTCTAACATTTCTGCTTTACTTAGTGTGAGCTTTCATTTTCCAAGCTTTTGAGATCCACCCAAGCAGATTACCATCCTCCACGGACCTTTACAGATATTATACTCTACATTACAGGATATATCCTACATTACATTTCATACCAATGAACTCTCACTTACCACACTATATATTTCTGTCCCCCTTGTTCTGGCACACATGGGATCAAGTCCCGCACGCACAGTTCTGTTCATGTTCTTGGATCCTGTTACGTCTTCTACATGTGGTTCCTTTTCCCCTTTAGCCAGGCCCATACTCTGTTTGGCTGGATATTGTAGTTACGTGACTCTGATCATTGGTCTGGTCATCAAGAGGGGAGGTAGGAGAAGATCCTAAGGGGGGCACATGTTGTTTTGCAAGGCAGAGTATTCTGTATCATCTTCAAGTTGGGCTTGGGTTGGGGGCAGTAAAGGGGTCTTCTGAAGGACCAGAGAGGTAGGGGTGATCTAAACTGCAAGGCTTTCAAGTGAGTCAATCCAAATGTCATATCTTGAGTCTGACAGCCCACTGCTCCCCATCTCAGCTCTAATCTTGGCAGAGAACATTGTTTAGGTTGAGAATCCAAATTTCTCTTTAGTTCAACTAGCCTTGCAAGTAAGCACTGGGCCTGATGCCAAGGTTTTACTACAGGAGATATCAATCTCTTTATACACTGCCAAGGGGTCTTTGACTTTCACACTTTGCCTTAAATTGGTGATTAGTCACCCTTAAGCTGCACAGTAAGAACCATCTCATTGTATTGTTCTTTCTTTTTTCTTTTTTTTTTGAGAGAGAGAGAAAAATGTGTGAGTAAGGGAGGGGCAGAGGGAGAGGGAGAGAGAAAAGCAGTCTCCACCCCCAGCACAGAGCCCAATGCCAGGCTCCATCTCAAGACTGGGAGATCATGACATGAGCAGAAACCAAGAGTTGGATGTTTAACCTACTAAGCCACCCAGGCTCCCCATATTGTTCTTATACTTACTGATTTCCAGCAACTTTTCCAACACCTGAACTATTACACCAGTGAGTATATTTTCTTCTACTGGTAACTCAGGGGTTTTTCATCTTCAAGGCTATTGACCTTTTGGACAGGATAACTCTTCATTGTGTGGAGTCACGGGATGGGGGCTGGGGGCAGCTGTCCTGTGCATTGTAGGATATTTAGTAGCATCCACCAGATAATAAAAGCACTGCTCCCTTGCCCCCCCCATCCACCCCCAGTCACGGCTGTCAAAACTATCTCCCCATTTTGCCAGATGTCCCAGGGAGAGGATGGATCACACCTCGGGGGTCACACCATTGAGAACCACTGCATTAGCTTATCCTGGCTTACCACTGGAAACTTTTAGCCACTGCCTTGCTGTGGCACAAGGGTCTTATTACACACTCCACCTGTTACCAGTGATGATATTGGGGTGCTATCAGGTTAGTGGCTATTCAGTTCCAAATTCCCATTTTAGATTCTTCTTTTGTGGTGTACTCCTGGCACAAGGTCAGGATCCCAAGGGGCCAGGTCCTGAGATGAACATTTGTGTACAAAAGCTTTCTCAGGAATGCTCAGAGGAACAGCATCTGTGAAGGTGTGAAGAAAGCAGGAGAGGGCAGAGGGAAAAGTTGAACTAGTATGCAGTTGAGATGAAGGTTTTAGTTGAGATGAAGGTGCTCTCTTCCCACAGAGAGCACCTGTAATAGGATGGCCCTTTAAAGATGCCCCACACTAAGACAACTTTGTACAATATTTCTAAATCAACCACCACTGAATGCAGGCTGCCACTCCACCTTCTTTTGACAAGGGGGATTCTGGGAAAGTTCTCAGCTATGAGCACAACAGCAGCCCGCACTCCTGACACCTGGGGAAATGAGTGTTTCAATAAGGCAATGCATCAAGACATCTCCTACAGGCATTAAAAGAGACAACCTTGCAAATAATTTCTCCTAAAAGTAGTTGGCAAAAGAATTTAATTCTTGCCTTTTGAAAGAACCTGGAGAGACCATGGCATCTTGTGACCACAGTCACTTGGTTAACAAATGTGTTTTGAGTACAACACACTATTCTGGATGCCAGATGGTGTACTTATCCTTGATAAATAACTTAATAAAGAATTAACTCTATGAGGATAAGTAAAAATAAGATGCCATATTGTGAAATTCAATTGGTAACATTGCTTATTTTTTAAACATGTTATCAATGAAAAGATGCAAGTTTAGCATAATGCAAACCAATGCTCCTCAAAGGTTTACAGTGGTTGTCCCAACAGTCCTTGGCCTTGCTACTTACAGCCCCTGTGTGAACAGGACAATATCCCCAGCACATTTAGTTGACGACGCTGCTTATGGAAAAATCAAGCCTCAGTATTAATCCTTCTAAAAAACTGAAGCAGTCTTCTCAGTCAGTCTGAGTTGTTTTTGTGTAACTTACTTGGTTTAATTTTATGATGGTCAGTGAAGGGGGTTAGAATTAAGGGTCTTCAGGGAAGTGGTGTTGGTAGTTTTTCTTAAAATAATTCCCACTGATTGGGGTGCCTGGGTGGCTCAGTCGGTTAAGTGTCCAGCTTCGGTTCAGGTCATGATCTCACAGTCCGTGAGTTTGAGCCCCGCATTGGGTTCTGTGATGATAGCTCTCAGAGCCTGGAGCCTGCTTCAGATTCTGTGTCTTCCTCTCTCCCTGCGCCTGCTCGCACTCTGACTCTCTCTCTCTCTCAAAAATAACCATTAAAAAAATTTTTGTTTAAATAATTCCCACTGACGAGTTTTGATAGTATCTTTAAATTCTATCTCAAAGAAATTGAATCATCTGTTAGGAATGGAATTGAGAAATCTTCAGGAAATGTATGTATGGAATATACAATATAATGTTATATAACTATTTGAACTCTGAAACATAGAGCAGTGTGGCTCTCAACCAGGGGGGATTTTTCTGATATCTGGAAACATATTTTTTTAATCTGAAAACGTTTGTGATTGTACTGCCTCACCATGGGAGAGTAGAGGTGCTACCAGCATCTAATAGGTGAAGGCCAGGAATGCTGTGAGACATTCTACAATGCTCGGGACAGTTTATCACAAAAAGGCTTATTCAGTCCAAAATGTCAATAGTGCCAAGTTGAGAAACTCTGATATAAAGAGACAATAATATTCTGTGCCTTTAACCAGTCCAGTATTTTTGCACGCTTCCTGAAAATTCTGCAGTATTTTGCATATTTCATGATCATGGAATATAATCTCTCTAAAGATTATAAAAGAATCCTTTATTTTATAATAAATCCTTCATTTATCATGTAATCCTTTATTATGTAAATAATCCTTGATTTATTTTAAATAATCCTTTTTAAAGGGTTATTAAAGAACACTCAACTTAAATATTTTAAAGGACATCCAACTTAAATATTTTTAAGATAAAACTTTAAAATTTTCTCAGAAATAAAATAAAAACAGGAATATGTGAAACATTACATTTTTGTGCATATCTTTTTTTTTTTTATAACCATTAGACATCTGTGAGACTTAGCCTTGTTTCCTTCACACCTGTCATGTTCAGCTCCTTAAAGATGAGTAACCTGCATCTGGTACCTCTACATGCATGTGCCTTAACAGTCATGCTTCGGTTCCTGACTCAATCCTGAGCTAACTAGAAAATAAGCAGGAGCCACATTGTTATCATTTCCTGGGGAGTAAAGTTAAATTGCCCTTCAAGCTCTGAGATCCATGAGATAGTCATGACTTCTGGATTCCAGCATTGCCCATCTTTCCTTCTTAAGGATGATGTGACTTATACTCAGAACCCAAAGGCACTAGGAATGACCTTATGCTGTCTCCCTCTTCATCTCTAGAGAATTATCCCTTTCTATACATCTTGTCCCTAACCTTGTCTTTATTCTTTGCTGCAGTCAGTTACAATTCCTGGAAACGAGGCCCGTTTGAAATTAAAATCTTACTCTAGGCCCTAGTTTGGAAATAGTCATTAGGCTTTTCATACCGGCCTCTTTTCCAGAACTGAAGCCAATTCCCCAACTCCAGTCTGGCTATTAACATAATGGTTCATAACAGAGTAACGAGGAGATAATTTCTAACCAAATTACTGAGTAGTAGCTACTGTGTGAACTCAGATGCTCTACTCCACCTGTCTATAGAAACTTGTATCTCCTGTAGCATTTGAATGCTGTAATGCAATTGTTTCTTTATTGATATCATTTTTCAACCAAGTTTGGGAGCCACGCCAAGAGAATGATTGATTTTTTTCTAGCCTTATCGATATATAATTGGCATATAACATGGTGTAAGTTTAAGGTGTGCAGCATAATGATTTGATAGACACATATAATTTGAAATGATTATCCCAATAGGTCGCTTAACACCTCTATCACCTTGTATAATTACCTTTTTGTGTGTGGTGATAAACATTTAAGATCTACTCTCTTAGTAATTTTCAAGTACATAATAGAGTATTGTTAAGTATAGTCACCATGTTGTTTATTAGAACCCTACAACATATTAATTTTGTAACTGGAAGTTTGTGCCCTTTGACCAATATCTCCCCCATTTCCCCTACTCCCGGCCACCATTCTACTCTCTGTTTCTACAAATTTGGCATTTTTTTAGATGCCACATAAAAGTGACAGCGTGCAGTTTTTGTCTTTCTTTATCTGACGTATGTCAGTTAGCATAACGCCCCCAAGGGTCATCCATGCAATGGCAAATGACAGGAATTCCTTCTTTTTAATGATTGAATAATATTCCATTAAATATATGTACTGCAACTTCTTGACACATTCACCTGTCAGTTGACACTCGGGTTGTTTCCGAGTCTTAGTTATTGTGAATAATGCCACAAAGAACATGGAGGTATAGATATCTCTCTGAAACTCTGATTTTATTTTCTTTGGATATATACCCAAAAGTGGAATTGCTGGATCATATGGTAGTTCTATTTTTAATTTTTTGGAGAACACTCATATTTTTTTCCAATGTGGTTATACCAATTTACATTCTCATCACAGTGCACAAGAATTCTCTGTCCTTCACATGCTCTCCAAAATTTATGCCTTGTCTTTCTGATAATAGCCATTCTAACAGCTGTGGAGTGATATTTCATTGTGGTTTGGATTTGCATTTTCCCAATGATTACTGATATTGAACATCTTTTCATGTACTTGTTGGCCATTTATATGTCTTTTTTTATTTAAATAGAACAGAGTTTCTCTTTAAGTGACTTGTAATCGGAGTTCCCAAAGCTGTCACTGGTACTATGGCAGTTACTCAGACACAAAGCTCGTACTTTAAATAAGAGATAAAGAAACAATTTCCAGGAGAATAGGGAAGGATGGATTGCATAACTTCCGGGGGCGTTTACACAGATAGGACATGGCAGCAGTGAGGACCAACGTTAGAAATAATAATGATGAGGAAATGCAGAATTGTGTGTGTTAAGCCTGTGGTTAGAACAGAAATCAGCAAGAAAGGCTGGATCTATTACTCAAAAATCATACACTGAATAAATGGAAAGAGATTTGTAGCAGAGCTTCAAAATAACATACTATAGGGTGTATATTTTAATACTATAAATTTATGTGTTATGAAGATTAAAATGCTTCGCAGATATTAGTTTAGTAAGGATTTATCCAATTATTCAGAGCAGCATACCAATATAAATGTTATATTTAAAACATACCTATGTCTCTTTTATTGCTACAGAAGCTTCTGAAACTCATGACAATACAGTATTTAAAAGTTGAGTGGAAGATTCTGAGATTACCATATATATCAACCACTTTTTTTTAGTTTATTTGAAAGAGACAGAGACAGCACAAGTGGGGGAGGGGCAGAGAGAGAGGGAGAGAGCGAGAGAGGGAGACTGTGCTGCCAGCCAGAGCCTGACGTGGGGCTCGAACTCACGAAACCGCGAGATCATGACCTGAGCCAAAACCCGCAGTTGGACACTTTACCAACTGAGCCACCCAGGTACCCTGACTTCTTTTTAAAATGAAGAACACAATACAAAAATGATGTTATCTTGTGATTAAAGTTTCCAATAAACAGTGAAAGTATTCTGCAAGGGCCCAGAGATTTTTAAATATGTCATATTACACAGTGAAAGAATAGAGGTACAGAGAAATGGTCAGAAAATGGAACCAGTGTTTTGTATGTGTGTACATGGTAAATGTTTTATTTTTACTCATCTATAAATCACTTTGTTTCAAAACTGTTAGCCATAGTAAATACACATAATTCAAAACAAGCTGAAATTTAAAATAGATAGGATAATTTCCAAGGAAGACCTCAAGAGCCGGAATTCTTTCTAAGGTGAGGGCAGTTATCCTCCTTCCCACAACTATATCTCAATGCCCGTGGTAGTGCCTAGAACAAAGTGAATATTCAAAATGTATTTGCTGAACGAACTGATGTGACTTACATGCCCATTTTAACTTCCTCCTCTTTTGGACCTCTCTTGACATAACTATCACAACAAGAAAAGGAAGACATTTTTTTTTTGGTCAGAGTGGAATCTACAAAAAGACGAAATTTACTAAAAAAGAAATTATTGCTGCTATATGGTTCAAATTGGACTAGAGCAAAATATTAATAATTTAAAAAGCTTACCTGTCCATATGGGAAGGAGTAACCCACCGAAGAAGCATGACCAGACCATCATTATCCAATTCAGAATGGTTTAGGCTGGAAATGACAGCCAGTTGGTTAACAATCAGTGGCGTGTCTGGGTCCCATCTTCTTCCTCTGGAAAAATTGCCAGGTACCAGAGACTACACCTTTGGGAAATACATAGAGTTACTTTTAGGAGACTTGAATCTTGATACAGATGGCACTGCCTGGCACAGGATGGCTACTATATGAAACAGTGAATAGGAACTCCAGCTTCACCATTCCCGGGTAGTATGTCATTGACTGGGCAGAAGAAATTGTGACCCACACAATTTCAGAAAACATCCATTGCATTTTTAAATTAAAAAAAAATTTTTTTGAGACAGAGAAAGAAAAAGAGAACGTGAATGGGAAAGGGGCAGAGGGAAAAGGAGAGAGATTATCTTAAACAGGCTCCACATTAAGTGCTGAGCCTGACATGTATGTAGCTTGATCTCACGATCCTGAGATCATGACATGAGCCAAAATCAAGAGTCAGATAGTCAATTGACTGAGCCACCCAGGCATCCCTCATTTTTAATACTAAGCGAGAATTGAACTTCTTGGTAAATGTAAGAAAATAGTAACAATCATAGTGATGATGATAATGATGACGGTGATAGTGATGATGATGATAAACCAGAAAAAACATATTAAATGCTCTTCTTCTGGACCAAGGATTTCTCAGGTTTTGACTTCTGGCTTAACATGGCTGAATTCCTAATCTGTATTGGTGTTTTATTCTCTCTTGAAGTCAAATTAAAATGATAAAGGGAATGAAAAGAAATTGTCAAATTTAGAAGACAGATCCATACCTCTTTAAGGGAGCTTCTCTCTACCTTCAAGTCTTGTCCATCTGTGAGGGAACCATGAGAAAATTCACTCTAACCACCAACACTGACTAATTCAGCCCCTCCATTATAATTGTCACCACAAACATTTTAACCAAATTACAACTGTGAACAGAGGCATCGAAGTGGAACATTGAAGAAACTTTTGGGGAAAAATTAACTCGGTGAAAGTTTATTATGTTAATTGATCATGCTCAAATAGTTGGAGAATATTATATCTAAAGCAGAGAAAAGCAAAAAGGAACAGCTACTCAAGACTCTTTACTGGATGAAATAAAATGCAAATAAAAGAAAGAGATTCAAAATAATTAATATTTATCTGGGAGAAGTTCCATGAGGAGACAACTAAAATTATTATGCTGTAGAATTTTTTTCTCTCATTAAATCAGTACAAATGAAAACATGATAAACTAGGACGGAGCAATTCGTCCCCAATATGGGAGAGATTAGTATCTGTAGCCAGCATGCTATTTGACGTTAGAAAAATGGAATTACCTTTAAAGTCGAGAACAAAAGGAGCACACCATTACCATTATCAAGTATTATCTAGACATGCTAATCAATGCAATACCATGACAAACACAATCCAGACAAATAACTATGGGAAAAAAGTGGTAAAATTATCATAATCTTCAAATGATGTTATTTTCTACTAAGAAAATGCAAGAGAATCAACTAAAATATAATCAAAACTCATGAATGAACTCAGAAAAATATCAAATTGTCACATTAATGCAAACTTTGATATTATCTTATGTACCAGCAACAGCCTATTTGAAATATCTAAGTGAATATACTGTATTCATAATAACAACAAAAATTGTTAAGTGCCTTACAATAAATGTGCAGAATCTACACAGAGTAAACTACAAAAAGTAACTGGAATATAAAAAAGACTAGAAAATGAAGATATTTTATCACTAAAGAAGAAAATTTAATAGCATAAATATAACATTTCTCCCTAACATGACTCAAAATGTAATGTAGTTAAAATAAAAATAATCATAATTATAATAAAATAAAAACATTATAATTACATGGTACCTGGGGGGCTCAGTTGGTTAAGTGTCCAGCTCTTGATTTTGACTCAGGTCATGCAGGGTCTCATGATTCCTGAGATCGAGCCCCACGTCGAGCTCTCCTCTAACAGCAGCAGATTCTGCTCGGGATTCTGTCTCTCCCTCTCTCTCTCTGTCCTTCCCTGGCTCATGCACAGGTACATGCATGCATGCTTTCTCTCTCTCTCTCTCAAAATAAGTAAATAATCATTTAAAAGTATATTATAATTGCAAAAATAAATATAAAATTATCATTAAAAATTTTTAATGTTTTGTGATTACAAAATGTTACTGAAGTTTGTACAATTGCAAAACTATTCTGAAATAACATAAAGAAATTTGTGGGAGACTTAACACTATCCTTACTAAGATGCATTAAATTGTTTTAATAATTAGGCTTAACCAGCCCAAACCAATTGGAAGAAGTTCTGAAACTGGAAATAAGAGAAAAGCTCAAAAGAACAGAGGTGGAAATGTCACTGACACCTATGTGTAATTCCACACCTATATGGAAATGTCACTGACACCTATTATGTTTTACAATAAGAGAAATCCAAAGGTAGACAGTTTAGAGCTGACAAGGCAGCTCCATTGTGTCATCAAAAACTGAGGCTTTCCACCAGATTCTCTCACTCTGCAGCTTCCATTCTGAGTATGGCTTCTATCTGTGTGGCCACTGTGTGGTTTCTATCCTCCAGAGAACGTGTTAGTCCAAGACATTTGCTGGAACACCACCCATCATTTACACACTGCAGATCAGAAGGAGAGAAAAGGCAAGAAAGCAAAAAGTTGGTTCCTCTTCAGTGAGTTCCCTCTAATCAGCCTTTGCAAATGGCACATACGATAATCTTGCTTACCCCTCATTAGCCAGAATGTAGTCATATGGTCACACCCTGCTACAAGGAGGAAGGAGGACTACCGACGACAGAGTTTCATTTATGTGATAGTCTGCCTACCAGAAAATTAGAAATCTTTTCCCTTGGATATTGGGGTAGGCAACTGCCAGCTTCTGACAAATGAGTTAGAATATCATAAAGTTGGCATTTTATGTTAATAGGAAAAGTATAGATTTTTTTTTCCAAAATGATGCTGGGAAATTGGTTTGGTGCTTAGCATAATACTAAATTCAGTCTTTCCTTATAGTATACATAATAAATTTCCATTATATTTATTTTCAAATCACATAGGAATATGTTAAAGTCCTATTATTAGCACTTTTATGATTAAAAATAAAATTGAAAGTTTGGAAGTCATAGAAGAAATTTTAAAGTCATGGAAGAAAATTTAAAGTTTATTTATTTATTTTGAGAGAGAAAGAGAAAGAGAGAGACAGAGAGATGTGAGGAGGGGAGGGGCAGAAAAAGAGGGGGAGAGAGAATCTCAAGCAGGCTTCGCCCTAACAGCGTGGAACCCCAATGCAGGGCTTGAACCCAGGAACCGTGAGATCATGACCTGAGCCAAAACCCAGAGTTTGTTGTTTAACCAACTGAGCCATGTAGGCACCCCAACAATTTAAAAAATACAAAAAAAAGTATGTCAAGATCACTATTCCATCACTACCAGAGATCACAATAATTACTATTTTATATTTTTCTCTCTATATAAATATAGGTATAAATGTATGTTCCATGTATACAATATACATGGATATATTTAATAAGTGTGCACAGTTTATGGGTGTGTGTGAGCATAAACACACACTCATAGTGTATGGTCCAGAGTACCGTGGCTGAAAACATCAGAAACCTAATGTAACACATAAAAAAGTGACGTATTGAAAAGTAGCTCACCAAATACTTGAAAAACCTACAAAGAGAGAGAAAAAAAAACATGAAAGACATTTTATAGGCAAGAAGTCTGATTACTACAAACCAGCAAATCCTAGTTATGTTTTGCAGAAGAAATAGAAATCTATCTCTATGCTTTCCAGAGACGTAATCAGCTCTATTATTCACAGAATCCATCAGATATAATCAAATTCTTCCCTATAGTAAGACTTGAAAGAAACTTACGTCTCAGGTCCTTATAACAAGCCATGTAATATAATACATAGCAATTTCAACAACATTAAAACAGTAAATACAAGTCTGTTTCTTAGCTCTCGATGTAAGCCAATATAATCTTGGCAATGTGTAATTCAATTAAAGCTGTTCAACAGGAAGCCAAAGCAATTTTGTCCACCTCTGCAACAGTCTGTTATTCTGGGCAATCCAACGTGAAATTTTAGAATCATTATAGCAATGAAGTTGGAAGTTCTCAGGTTCCAGGTAAGGAGCGACTCACTTTTAATTCTTGGAATCCTACGTAAGAGTTTGTTTGAAAACAAATGTTTACCATTAAAAAAAATTAAGAAGCTTATTGTGGAAGAATTGATGGTCTTGACTCTAGTCTTCCATAAATATTCATTCTCTTAGCTGCACTTCTAGTATTGTGAGTGAGCATATATTAACCACTGAATACCATGAAAATTGCCACAAATAAAACGATTCTAAATTGCTGCGTAAGCATATAACAATTTGTTTGAACAGTCAATCACACTGGATTATCGCACTTACACGTGTCAGACAAAGGTTGAGTAGCTGAAGTGCTAATGTTGGACAGTCCTTGTGCAGTCCCAGCCAAGAAACAATCAAGCCAAAGTTGGACAAACTACCTTCTTTGTCTATTCACAACTCAAAGCTTAAGCCATAGCCTCATATTTTACCCATGTGACTTACAAAAGCACACTCAAGAGCACCGAAAAAACAAACAAACGAATGAATGGGTGTATGTATTAAGTCAGTATTGGTGTTTTGGCTCCTATGAGATACATCTCAGTCCACCTATGTTCTAGAATCTAAATGAGCATTCTTTTATCTTCCCAGTGAAATAAAGCAGGCAGGAAGAGAGAGAGGTTGAGGTTGCGTGGGGATGAAGATTTCTAGGAGTTTCTCTCCTAGAAACCAACATTCCTCTGGGTGTTTTGTGTGTATATGGTCAACGAGGAATATGGCTTTTCTGCTCAAGAGAGATCAATGAACTATATAATACCAGAGAAGTGTCAGTGGCAACTTTTGGTACTGTTTTGTCATACTATATGTATCTTTTGGGGACCAGTTAGACATAATCACCTCTAAACCTTTGGAATCCCTCTTAATTATTTTCCCTGAATGATTATCCAAAGGGTTAATTCACTATAATAAACTGAAAAGCGCCCCCATTCTAATTCTTGTGTTGTATTATGTTCTTTTATACAATTCAAATGAGTTCACCAAACTAATTGTGTGATGACCACTAAATCAGACTGAAAGTCATAAAACTCCTAAAAGAAAACATAAGGGAAAAACTCCTTGATACTGGTCTTGGAAATAATTTTTTTAATAACACCAGAATCACAAGCAACAAAAGCAAAAGAAACAACAAGAAAATGAAAGGAAACCCATGCAAGGGGAGAAAATATTTGCAGCTCATCTAAGAAGGGGTTACTATCCAAAATACATGAGGAACTCATACAACTCAATAGCAAGGAAAACAATCTTATTTAAAATGGGCAAAGGACTTGAATAGACATTTTTCCAAAGAAGACATTCAAGGTGACAACAGGTACATGAAAAAATGCTCAACATCACTAATCATCTGGGAAATGCAAATCAAAACTATAATGAGATATCACCTCATACCTGTTGGAAAGATTCCTATAAAAAATGCAAGAGATAACAAGTGCTGGAGAGGCTGTAAAGTAAAAGGAATCCTTGTATGCTATTGGTGGGAATGTAAATTGGTGCAGCCACATGGAAAACAATATAGAGTTTCCTCAAAAAACATCAAAAATAGAACTGCCATATGATCTAACAATCCTACTTCTGGGTATATGTCAAAAAAAAGTGGCATCAGGATCTCAAACAGATATTCATTCACAGGCGCATTGCAGCATTATTAATAACAGTCATGATATGGAAACAACCTAAGTGTCCATCTACAGATGAATGGATAGATATATAATAGATGATGATGATAGAAGATAGATAGATAGATAGATAGATAGATAGATAGATATTTAAAAATAAAAAAGAAGAAAATCCTGTCATTTGCAATAACATGGAAGGATCTTGAGGGCATTGTGCTAAATGAAATAAATCAGACAGAGAAAGACAAATACTGTATGACATTACTTACATGTGGAATCTTAAAAAAGCTGAACTCATAGAAACAAAGACTTGAAGGGTGGTTGCCAGGGACTGGGGGTGGACGATGTAAAGGGGAGATTTGGTGAAAAGGTACAAACTTCCAGAGATAAGATGAGTAAGTCCTGAGGATCTAATGTGCAGCATGCTGAGTAGAGTTAGCAATATTGCATTGTATACTCAAAAGTTGCTAAGAGAATAGATTCTAAATGCTACCACCACAAAATAAATATGGCAATTTATGAGAGAATGGAGGTGTTAAGTACCCGTGTTATGGTAACCATTTGCACTATGTATGTATAACAAATCATCACATTGCACACCTTAACTTACACAATGTTATATGTCAATTGTATGTCAAGGGAAAAAATTAAAGTTATGTGTAAGTAAATCCACATATAATACAATTTCATGGGTAAAATACTCCAATAAAATAAGATTATCATTGGGAACAATCAAGGGGCTACATGTGTGGTTTAGACAATAAATGCTGTTGAAGAAAAGAGAGACAAGTCAGGAAGGTTAAATACCATCGCCATTATTGTCTGACTATAAAAGAAATTAAAATTTTTAGGCATTAGTTTAAAATTGGCATTAGTTTATGGATCACATTGTCACAGTATTGGTGGTCTAGTTCTCCTCATTATTAAGTTTCTTTGGGCCTCTCTCATTTTAAGTTGAAGATATAAGTTGAGTTTAAATATACAGAGAAATGAAATATTTATTAACTCTCAAATGTCTGATCTATAGAGTATTTACAACAGGTTAATCTAAAACTCTTACTATTCTGAAAGAGAAAATAATACCATATTTTTCTCAGGGCAGTACGAATATTTAATAGAAATATGTTAAAAGAATTCGTATTCTTATGAACCAAACATACATGGAGAGAAACTGACAGACAGAGCTACAAAGAACCATAGACATGCCTCCTACAAAATCTTAGATCTGAGAGTAACAGTAAAATGAAACATAACCTAAAGGTTTCAAGAAGCATTGGTTTTATACTTGAATGAGAGGATTATAAGCCAGACATTTTTTTTGAAATGTTTACTTATTTTTGAGACAGCATGGGGGCGGGGTGGAGAGCAGAGAGAGAGAGGTAGAGAGAGGATCCCAGGCAGGCTCTGCTGCGGTCAGCTCAGGGCCTGACACAGGACTCGATCCCATGAATCATGAGATCATGACCTGAGCCAAAATCAAGAACCAGATGCTTAACCAGCTAAGCCACCCAGGCACCCTCTAAGTCAAACATTTTTAAATCCTTTTCAAGAATTTACCAATGCTGATCGTGCATTACAATTTTAGTGAAAAGTAGGAATTATTACAACCACTTTGAAGACACTTTTTCAAGTAAATAGAAGATTTGTAAAGTACATTACCCAAGCTATTTGCAACTCCATGTAGGTTAGGGGGAAATCATGTGCATTTCTCTATTTCTTCTATGCGTCTGTATGAACTTGGAACTGAACAGCACAAGCCTACCCGTTATGTGCCTCTCTCATGATGTAAGAGCAGTAATGGCAGATTTCTCTTCCATGAATATAGAATTTCCACGGAACATTCCAACAGTTGTGCTGCCTCATAGTATAAGTCATGGAAATCATTTTTAACAAACCTGACTGTAGCAACTTTCTGGCAAATTTAGCTGGTGTATATTATGTAAAACGTGTAGCATGTGTTTATACATATACATATATTCCATGTCAGCCCCTGATTTATTTGTCACCCTTTTATCACTTGAGTTTTGCAGTGTAAGGATGTTGGTAACATTTCACACTTTCATCTTCATGTAAAATCAAGTTTCTTTGATATTGTGTGAACCAATGTATTTACCACTTTTGTGTTTGGCTGTTACAAATATTTCATAAAATAGAACATAACTCCGCTGCTTTTTCATTTTACAGGCGTAGTATTAGGGTTGTTCGTTCAGCACATGCCATTACTGTTTTTGTATCTGGGAACTGGAACCCATTTATTAGGTATGAAGGTTCACATGGCATAGAGAAGAACAAAGAACACTAACCTAATCTGTAGTTTTAAATATTGAGGGCATGGTGCCATCTGGTGGGAGAAAAAAAATTAGAGGAGAAATACAAAGCACCTTGCCCCCACTGATCACAGAGGTTGCTGGGGAAAAGATAAAGGCAGGCAGGGAAAGCAGAGATCAAGTGTCATTTTCTTTTTTTTCTTTTTTTTTTTTTTTGTTTCTTAATGTATTTTTTTTTTTAATTTAAATTCAAGTTAGTTAACATGCAGTGTAGTATTGGTTTCAGGAGTAGAGCCCAGGAATCCCTTCCACATAACACCCAGGGCTCATCAAGTGCCATTTTCTAACCCTCACATAACCATTTGATGGTGAGGATGAGGTTGTAAGGGGAGAGTTACAGACCTGTGGCCGGTCGGCTACAAACCGTGCTGTGCTGAAGGCTTCACGGATAGGAGAACTTGTTCCATCTCCTTCACCTCCATGCCTCATTTCACTCACTTGCCTTTCATCCATCCCTCCATCCATTCATTGACAACTACCTGCAAGGCACTGTTCTAAGCCAATGTCCTCGGCACCACGGAACTTACATTCTGGTAGAAGGACATGGGCTACAACAGTTCCTTTAAGTGATACAGTGAATGTTTCAGAGAAGAAACTGAGCGGAGCAAGGTCCCTGAAAGTGCTGGATGGAGGGAAAGTAAGGAGGAGGTGCTCCCATTTCAAGAAGAGTGTCCAAATATCTCTAAGTTTTGCCAACGCTCAAACCAATAATTTATGGTTACACTATGGTTAGTGCATTTTTTATGACGTCTTATTCCTAGAGGTCTTTGTAAGACAGAGCAGACTGGGGTCTTGAATGACATGTATAATCACCCATGATCGACACAGTCACGTAAAGCAGTTCTATTGCACAATGGTGAGCTAACAGTGATACCTAATTTATAAGCTTCTAAACATGATGTACTATTCTTCTATGCTCTGTACCTTGTTATTTTTCCTAAGACTAAAGTAGTTTAGATGTCTTTCTTGCTGCCTTATTCAAACATTTACAAAATCCTCATTGAGGAATATAGTGCTAGTAAATTGCCCAATCTTTAAATATTATCATTCTTATGGCTGATACCTAACAAAGCATTTGCTATTTGAGTGTTTACCTTATAAATCTTCTAAATAAGAATGTAACTGAATATTAGGAGAGATATCACTAAGGATGAAGATCCTAAGTAGCAAAACAAAAGACAGATTATGAATAATTTTAGCATGTTATCACATTTATAGAGTCATTATCTAATTAAGTTATGCTAGAATCTGTTTATTAGTAGTTTTTAAAGTTTTTGTAAATTCTAGTTAGTTAACATAAGTGTAATATTAACTTCAGGTGTACGATATAATGATTCAACATTTCCATACAATACCTGGTATTCAGCACAAATGCACTACTTAATCCCCATCACTATTTAACCCGTCCCTCCCCCCTGACCACTTCCCTTCTGATGATAACCATCAGTTTAGTCTCTAGTTAAGAAACCAAGAAACAGACTCTTAACTCATACACATATCTTTTTTGTTTGTTTGTTTTTAGTTTTTATTTAACTTCCAGTTAGTTAACATACAGTATAATATTAGTTTCAGTTTACAATGTAGTGATTCAACACTTCTATTTTTCCCAAGAAGACATCCAGATGGCCAACAGACACATGAAAAGATTCTCTAGATCACTGATCATCAGGGAAATATAAACCAAACCACAATGAGATATCACCTCACACCCGTCAGAATGACTAAAATCAACAAGACAAGAAACAAGTTTTGGTGAGACTATGGAGAAAAGGTAACTTTCTTGCACTGTTGGTGGGAATACAAACTGGTGCAGCCACTCTGGAAAACAGTATGGAGGTTCCTCAGAAAGTTAAAAATAGAACTAGCCTACAGTCCAGCAATTGCAATACTAGGTCGCAAAGAACACAAAAAGACTAATTCAAAGGGATACATGGAGTCTTATGTTTATAACAGCATTATCTACAATAGCCAAATTATGGAAACAGCTCAAGTGTCCATTAACTGATAAATGGATAAAGAAGATGTAACATATATACAATGGAATATTACTTAGCCATACAAAGGAATGAAATCTTTCCATTTGCAACAACATGGATGGAGCTAGAGAGTGTTGTATTTATTAGTATTTACTGTAACTAGGTCCATCACTTGAAAGAACTCAGGATATAATAAATACCACTGAAGATTTTGGTGATTACTTTCATCATGGGTTTGTTTGTTCCTTTATGGTTCTCCACAAAATTAGCAGTCAGACAACCTGGAAGGGAGTTTCAGCTTTGCCCATTGGTTATGACATTTTGATAGGAAACAGTTCAAGTCTTGCAGTGACCTTTGCATCTAGAAGTGACGGTAAAAGTCCATACTGCATAATGGTTAAGGCCATGCGTTCTAGCGTTAGAAAAACCTGGGTTCTAATCCCAGCTCTGGCACATTCCAGGTGTGTGATATTGGGCATGCATTCAATCTGTCTCTACTTTAATTTCCCCAGTTGTAAAAGTAAAGTAAGATTTAAAATAATAATTATTATTATTACACATGATAATATAATACATTTAAAATCAGAAAATAATGAGACTTGAATGTGACATTACATATAAAATTCTTAGCAAATCTTAGGGTTGACAGTAAATAATAAAGAAAGGTTAACTCCATTAACCTTTCTTGGAAAGGATAACGGTGCATGTCATAGCCACTCATAAATAATACATGAATGCTAATTTAGCATCGATGTGATTATTGTAGTGCACCAGCAATATCACATATATACCTACAACATACCCTCTCTATTCACTAATCATCAAGACAAAGCTAAAATATGTTTCTAAGGAAACGCAGTGGAAAATTAGTTCTTCACCTGAAAAATGTCCTAATTAATTTCTAAAAAAATAAAGAAAAAAAATGAAAGCACAAAAAAGTTTATAAGGATTTTAAGTAGGATAACTTCTATGTCCATTCTCCTAAAAGCCCTCTGCTAACCACCATAAAATGACAGCCATTCAGGAACTAAGAAGTTAGAATATGATTGGTTAATCTCATATTTATATTCATTTTCCATTTCTTAGTCACACTTAAATCTATTGTAATAGCATTTTAAATACTTTTTTTTTTACTTTAGAGAGCGAGAGCACAAGTGAGAGAGGGAAAGAGAGAGGAAGGGAGGGAGAGAGAGAGAGAATCTTAAGCAGGCTCCACACTCAGCACAGAGCCTGATGCAGGGCTTGATCCCACAACTCTGGGATTGTGACTACAGCCGAAATCAAGAGTCGGATGCTCAACCGACTGAGTCACCCAGGTGCCCCTAATCCACTTCTAAACTACATTTTTAACTACTCCCAAAACCACGTGTACTCTGAATTTTTCTCTCTCTGCTCGGAATATTGTCCTCTCTGCACTGCCTACCACCACATGCTTATTCAACTCATGACTTTGCATATATTCTTAAATTTTGGCTTCAAATTTCACCTTCAGGATGCCTTCCTTGTTTCCCTCAGGTGAAATTAAGAATTTTCTCTTCTGTCTTTCTTTAATGCTATGTGTATAACCTCAAATACATTTCCTCTTGAATTTTGATTTGTTCTCGCATGCCTTCATTCTCCCATCAGAATATAAACTTGGGAATCAGAGACCATTTCCAAGTCATTTTTGTATTTTATATGCTTATCACAACGTGTGGAACATGGTAGACACTTATTAAACCTTTGTGAAATATCATTCAAAATGGAAAGAAGATTCTAAGACGTTAGCCAGGAAGAGGCTTTTCCCATTTATGACAAGTAAGTAATTCCTATAAGAAAGCGGTCTAAAATTCAGGGCAAAATTGTTACATCCATAATTTCTAATTGTTATTTATTTTGACATAAGTGAATAGCTTAGTTCATCGACATTATTAAAGTTGAATTTTTCTTATATGCATTTTAATATTTTTTTAAAAAGCTTAACTAGGGGTGCCCGGTGGCTCAGTCAGTTAGGCGCCCAACTCTTGGTTTTCGGTTCAGGTCATGATCTCTTGGTTGGTGAGTTCAAGCCCCGCATGGAGCTCTGCTCTGACAATGTAGAGCTTGCTTGGCATACATTCTCTCTCTCTCTGTCTCTCTCTCTTTCTCTCCCTCTTTCTGCCCCACCCCTGCTCGCTCTGTCTCTCTAAATAAACAAGCTTACAAAAAAAAGCCTTGGCACAAAAACAGACACATAGACCAATGGAATAGAATAGAAACCCCAGAACTAGACCCACAAACGTATGGCCAACTCATCTTTGACAAAGCAGGAAAGAACATCCAATGGAAAAAAGACAGTCTCTTTAACAAATGGTGCTGGGAGAACTGGACAGCAACATGCAGAAGGTTGAAACTAGACCACTTTCTCACACCATTCACAAAAATAAACTCAAAATGAATAAAGGACCTGAATGTGAGACAGGAAACCATCAAAACCTTAGAGGAGAAAGCAGGAAAAGACCTCTCTGACCTCAGCCGTAGCAATCTCTTACTCGACACATCCCCAAAGGCAAGGGAATTAAAAGCAAAAGTGAATTACTGGGACCTTATGAAGATAAAATCTTCTGCACAGCAAACAACCAACAGAACTAAAAGGCAACCAACGGAATGGGAAAAGATATTTGCAAATGACATATCAGACAAAGGGCTAGTATCCAAAATCTATAAAGAGCTCACCAAACTCCACACCCGAAAAACAAATAACCCAGTGAAGAAATGGGCAGAAAACATGAATAGACACTTCTCTAAAGAAGACATCCGGATGGCCAACAGGCACATGAAAAGATGTTCAGCGTCGCTCCTTATCAGGGAAATACAAATCAAAACCACACTCAGGTATCACCTCACGCCAGTCAGAGTGGCCAAAATGAACAAATCAGGAGACTATAGATGCTGGAGAGGATGTGGAGAAACGGGAACCCTCTGGCACTGTTGGTGGGAATGCAAATTGGTGCAGCCGCTCTGGAAAGCAGTGTGGAGGTTCCTCAGAAAATTAAAAATAGACCTACCCTATGACCCAGCAATAGCACTGCTAGGAATTTACCCAAGGGATACAGGAGTACTGATGCATAGGGGCACTTGTACCCCAATGTTCATAGCAGCACTCTCAACAATAGCCAAATTATGGAAAGAGCCTAAATGTCCATCAACTGATGAATGGATAAAGAAATTGTGGTTTATATACACAATGGAATACTACGTGGCAATGAGAAAAAATGAAATATGACCTTTTGTAGCAACGTGGATGGAACTGGAGAGTGTGATGCTAAGTGAAATAAGCCATACAGAGAAAGACAGATACCATATGGTTTCACTCTTATGTGGATCCTGAGAAACTTAACAGGAACCCATGGGGGAGGGGGAGGAAAAAAGAAAAAAAAAAAGAGGTTAGAGTGGGAGAGAGCCAAAGCATAAGAGACTATTAAAACCTGAGAGCAAACTGAGGGTTGATGGGGGGTGGGAGGGAGGAGAGGGTGGGCGATGGGTATTGAGGAGGGCACATTTTGGGATGAGCACTGGGTGTTGTATGGAAACCAATTTGACAATAAATTTCATATATTGGAAAAAAAAAAGCCTAACTGGAGAAATATAAAAGACATCAAATACCTAATTCTTTTTCTGTCTCTGAGGTTTTATACATACATAACTGCAATTTTTTTCTACATTAGATGTAGAATGAGAAAAAGAGTATGAAAGTGTAAGTGATTCAGTGACACTTTACAACATGGAATTTGAAGTCGAGTTTTCCTGGCATATGCAATGTGCAAAGGCTTGCTATCGATGACTAGCACTTATTCCCAGCGTCGATCAGCCTCCTCTCCCTTTTGTGGGAAGGCAGCAATGTGAACGAATTCCAGCTTCATGCTTTCCAGCCGTTATTCATCGTTTTCAAACACGGTCATCCTAGACCAGCCCTATCTGGAGACAGCACTCTTCAAAGGAATCAGAAGCACAGTGAGGCTTAAAATATCACTCAACAGAAAGATAATGATGCTTTGGCAAGGTTGCATGATTTGATCGTTAGCTCTTTCGTAAGTGCCACTAAGTACCTCTTTGGCCAAGCATCAGGTTTAGCAAACAATGTGTAATTCAAATCTCCAGCGAGATTGGGCAGGAATGCGCACTGACTAATCAGGGCAGTGCAGAATGAGAAAGCAAAGCACTGTGGGTGCTCAGCTCCACCTGCTTATCTGTAAGGCAGCTCTCCTGGGGCTGATTCGGGCCACTGCGGCCGCATGTACAGTAGCCAGAAATAGGAAATAAGTCGACTTAGGTTGCTATCCCTGATGCCATAATTATCAATGGGTCTTTTCTAACAGAAAATTAATTAAGTTTAACAAAAATCACAACAGCGGTTTAAAAATAGCAAGCATCAAACTATTAGTGAAAAGAGAATAGCCTTTCAGTGATCTTAAAGCATCCCTAGCAGGAAGGAAACTCCTCTGTGCTAGGCCCTTCACCAAGGGCACTCGCTTTCACCTTTACCAGAACACTGTACATTTAGTGTTGTTGTGCCTATTTCACAGGTTGAGGAAACTGAGGCTCAGAGAAGTTACATATCTTTTCAAGACCTCCCGTTTGGGAGGTATCACATCTAATATTTGAACTCCAGAATCTAATTTCGTTTCCATGATAGCAAACACATCTTTATTTTATTCTTGGACTTAGTATTTCTAGGTCCTATAAATCCTCCTTTCCCAATCCTAACCCGTGTTTCTGTATTCTCATTTCCTTTTCTCTTACACTTTCTAAAACCTTAAGAGAAAGAACCAACTTCATTGCATGCTTCTTATGATTTTGTCCATAACCCTCAAAACCTCCACCAAGGGTAGGTGAATTCTAGACGCTTCTTTTCTGATGTGTGCACTTTCTTGTTCTAGGAGCTCAGTTTTCGAACATGATATCAACTATGTCTCAGAGTGGACTCAGAAACAGGTAAAGAGAAAGCAGTGGCCTCCGTGGAGTTGCTTCATTGGAAAGAAGCTCTCGCCATTAGCGATGGGAGCAAAGGTGTCCTTGTTACACTTTGCTTATATTCACGTGTAAAGTGTGAAAACTTCATCTTGTACCCAAAGCTAGTTTACCCTGGCTTTTTGCAGAAAACAAACATTTCACTTGACTTTCAGGTTATTTTTTCCTGATTCTAATTTTTCAGACCAATGAGCAACAGCCACTAGAGAACAAATTTATGGCAAGGCCTTAAATTCCTGGAAATGTTTTCTAATTAGATGCTAGTTATACAAGATTATTTATTTTTAGATATGTACCAAGATTTGAATTTTTAGCCTCTTGATTTTAGATTACAGATAAACTAGCAATGTTTGTAATTTGCCTAACGATTCCTATCAGCTGATCAGTCTCACCACCACCACCGCCACCTTATACCCTCCATGTACAACCCCTCCCTGAAGACTTCAGTACCTGCTGTGTTGTCTGTCTGTCTACCTAACTCTCGTCATCAGCCTGGCCAACAACTACCATCACTGATAGCACATATGATCCCCCAGAAAACCAGTCCTTTGATGTCCAAGGATCTTTACCTCTGTCCTCCAGTCCACTCGAAGTACCCTGACCATGGTTTCAAACTAGTTAATGTCATCCCCCCAAATGGCTCTTCTATATTATTCTCAAATTCAGAGCAATTACAATATACTGTAATTACGACTATCTCATTCTATTGTTCAAACCACATCAATTCCTCTACCTCATCAACACCTCTGATTCTACTGTTTCCCCACCTAAAGTCCATACCTGTGTTTACTTCCTTCATTTAAGCTGGGATCCCAGAGCATTTTCCCCCACTGGCCTGCCACTTTCCTCAACTATCTTGCCCTACTCCCATGCACAGATGCTTGTGAAACCCCCTCTACCAGTCCTGAGGCTGCTGGGACTGAGATGAGTGTGTCTACTGACTCATGGGGCTCTGTCCTAACAGGGCCTTTCATTACCATCCTCTCCTGTCCCAGGAAGTTCTTCTTAATTGCCCTTACAGCCCTGTTTAACTTTGCTGGAACTTATTACCCAACCATCTCCCTCTCCTCCATATTTAGTTTTTTTTTTACTTATTTATTAAATTATGAAATATTTATTGAACACCTATTATTTGCCAGACCCTAATCTCAGCAAATGGCCTCCACTCCTACCTTGCAAAGAAAATGGGGTCCATTAGCGGAGTAAGTCTTCAGGTTCTTGTCATGCCACCTATGTACTGCCCAGCATTCCTACTCACCCTTCCCTGCTTCCCTCTGTAGGAAAGGGTTCCCACCATCATTCTATTTAAGTATCACAGACGCTTCCACCCAAAGATGCTTCCATCCTTCCATCCATGCTTGGTTTTGTACTCCCTTAACACCTGCTCTCCTTGTCCCCAGTGTCTTCCTTTCTACTGCCTCCATGCAGCTAGCATGAAAACATCCTCAATCTCTCTAAATTAGAAAACAAACCAAGCAAAACAAACAAACAAGCCTCTCCTGCCTGTACTTTCCATTCTGGCTACTGTCTTTCTTTCTTTTACATCAACTGACTCACTTCTAATTTACTCCTCAGCCTCCTGCAAACCAACTTCCCTTTGCATCAATTTATCATATCACTCACCGAGGTGATCAGTGTTCTCCGTGTTGATATACCTACCCATGGACACTTGATAGTGTTTATCTTCACCCTTATGAAATGTTTGACACTCCTACCTGCTATCCCTCCCTTAACTTCAGAGACATGTTGGGCTCCTGGTTTTCTTCTCATTCTGTCAGGTTCTTGGTGGGTCCCTCATTCTCTCTGCCCTGTGCTTTGAGTTTAAAGTCCAGATCCACTAACATGGCAAACCTTTGTCTTTTCCTCAGGGACTCCTGGCTTCCTCTCCATCACAACACAGACCGTTGTCCCCAACACCTTCCATTTTCACTTTGGTCTGGCAATGCCTACTTGTTCACCAGCATCACCTTCTCTGGGACCTTTCCCCAGCCTTCCATAGCACTAATCATCCAATATTGAAATTGCCTGTCTCTCCATTGGACTCTAAACTTCTTGGAAACTATATTGGGTTTTTTTTCTTTAGCACAGGACCTGGCATATAGGGGCTCAGTGATTTTAAATTTATATTATTTATTAATTCTGGGCATGTATCTTTTCTCTGTACCTCAGCCAAACTTTCCTTAATACTTATACTTTCCCATAAGATATCTCAAAGATATAAGCTCCCTATTCGATGCTTAAGCATTATTCTCTTAGATGTAGTACTTTGTAGGTACACATTATTAACATTCAAAACAATTCAACTGGTCATAACATTATAAGAGAAGAGTAAGAAGTCAAGCTCCTATAGAGTTTAGTATGCATGATAAATTCTATTTTAATTGAAATGTTCTCTCAAGGTCAGAGAATGAAGTCACATATTACAACATGCCACTAAGTCCTACACTAAAATAGTAGCAAACATGAAGAGACAGCCATCAGTGGAACAAAACCAACATTTCATAGCCCAAGTACACAGCGGACAGTGTACCATTTCCTATTGCTGCTGTAACAAAATACCACAAGTTTAGTGACTGAAACCCACACAAATGAATCATCTTACCACTCTTTAGCTCAGAAGCCCAACACAGGTCTCACTGGATAAATCCAAGTGTAAGGCAGGGTTGAAGCCTTTCCGGCGGCTTTACGGGAGAATTCACATCCTTGTCCTTTCTAGCTTCTCAAGGCTGCCTCAATTCCCTGCTCAAGGACCTCTTCCTTCATCTTAAAGATGAAAGGCTTTAAAAGCCAGCAACAAGGCATCTGTCCGATTTTCATTCCATCAACACACCTCCTTCTCTGATAACAGCCAAGAGAGATTTTCTTCTCTTAAGGATTTATGTGATTCAATTGTCCTCACCTGGATAATTTATGAGAATCCACCCATTTCAATGTCTTTAACCTTAATAATGCCTGCAAATTTCCTTTCCCATATAAAGTAACACATTTACAGGGTTTTGGGATTAAGACATGGAGATCTTCATTTGGGAGACTATTATTCTGCATACTGCCTACATTTAGTATATATAAAAGTGATATCTCATATCAAGGATATGAGAAAAAGGATGAAAAAGGAGAAAAGGATGGATTTCTTTTTTTTTCTTTTTTTTTAATGTTTGTTTATTTTTGAGAGAGAGTGACAGAGTGCAAGCAGAGGAGAGGCAGAGAGAAATGGGGACACAGAATCTGAAGCAGTTTCCAGGCTCAGAGGCTCTGTCAGCACAGAGCCGGATGCAGGGCTCAAACCCACAAACCGTGAGATCATGACCTGAGCTGAAGTCAGATGCCTAACTGACTCAGCCACCTAGGTGCCCAATTCATTGTTCTTTTAATCGAGAATATATTCTTCCTCACTTCTCTAGAGTGGAAATTTTACTAGACAATGAACAATAATAGCTGGAGAGTGCTTCACATGAATCAAAAGAATGAATGAACCACAACAACAAAGTGCAAAGTTATAATCCCTATTGCAATTAACATATAGACAAAGTCCACAATGATGACAACGTTGTTCTTTTAAAAGTTTTTAATGTTTATTTATTTATTTTTGAGAGAGAGAAATAGGGAGGGGCAGAGAAAGAGGTAGAGAGACACAGAATCTGAAGCAGGCTCCCAATGCAGGGCTGGAACCTATGAACCGTGAGATCATGACCTGAGCTGAAGTCGGACGCTTAACCGACTGAGCCACCCAGGCGCCCCAAGGATGGATTTCTTAATAAATGATATTGGATCCATCATACAGACATTTGGACAAAGACAAATTATACCTGTATCTCACAGTTTCATGAGAATAAAGTCCTTAGATTAGAGCTCTAAATGTACAAACATAAATAAATAAGTCATACATATACCCCAAAATGAGAAAACATGAAAGACTGATAAATTTGACTTCATTATAGAACGTCAAAATTCAAACTACAAAAGAATACACTTTCAGTTTTCATTAGGGAAAGAAAAGTTAACCTCGCTGAGATAAAAATAACTCTTAAAAATAGGAAAGAAGATGAAATTACATTAAAATTGACAAAGGAGGGACACCCAGGTGGCTGTCAGTTAAGCATCTGACTGTTAATCTCAGCTCAGTCCGTGATCTCCATTTCATGAGATCGAGCCCCACAAGGGGCTTTATGCAGATGGCACAGAGCCCATTGGGGATTCTCTCTCTCCCGGGCCCTGCCCCGCCCCCTGCATGGGTGCTGGCTCTTTCTCTTCTTTTCTGTATCTGTCTCAAAAGAAATAAATAAACACTTAACTAATTGATTAACTAATTAAAATGGACAAAAGATATGAACACAGTTCACAAAAATAAAAGAAGTCCTAGCCATAAAGAAAAAAATTATCAGTCTCTCTCATAATTGAAAGACATAAACTAAAATCATACTATGATATCATTTCTTTTCTACTAGGTTAAAAAATATTGAGAAACTTGGTAATGTGCTCTGTGGTAAAGCTTTAAAGTTAAACACTCAAGTACATTCTTAGAGAAGTACAACATGATGCAAACCCGATGGAAGACAATCTGCTGATAGTTAATAAAATTATATACACATATATCCTTTGGCTTAGTAAGAATTTCTAAGAATCTACCTGAACTCCAGTTTGATGAATGAGAAAGGACAGTGTCTAGGAAAGAAAACGGGATGTTTTCAAAGATAAATTATTAATTGTATTTAGTATGTTTCCTTTTGTGTGACACTGAAATATGTATATGTGTATAAATTTTACATATATATATATATATATATATATATATATATATAAAGTTTGCTCAGTTTTGCTACAAAGAAACACAGGAAAGATGGATAGAAATTAATGACAATTGTCAACCATAGGATGTGGATAGGAACCTGATGAAGGAAATAGAAGGTGAAGAAAAATCTTCTTTATACCTTTTTATATAAATTGGACTCTTAAAGTTCTAAATGATTTACATATTGAAATATTAAAATTAAATCAAAGAGAAAAAAAAAACAAGCTCTAACATTGAGCACACTGAAAGAAATGAAGCTTGTTGTGTACAACATTGTGCATGTTAGCATACGAAGTAAATGATTACAAGGAACTTGAACGTAGCACTCCATAGATCCCTAGTGGGACGTATTCCGAGGATAAAATAACTCGACGCTATGTCTTAGTGACAGCAGTGCTATTGATACTGCACTTTGGAAAATATTCCAGTTGTATCACAGGATGAAGCAAATAAGTCAATACCATAATGTTGTTGGGAATTCTTTCAGTGTAAGAGAAAAGACATTCAAAGAAACATAAAAATTGAACTGTATTGTTAAATTGTGGTGAAAATTCGTTTTTTTAAAGCATAGGTTTCCTGGCTGTATTCACAGAAAAAGCCTAGAAGCCACGATTCACCAGTAGCCACGAGCAACCCTAGCATCCAGATTTTTGTTTCTAAGTAACATTCGCATTAGGTCTGATCCACTGAGAAGCAGACACCAGAGTTGATTTCAGTGTGCAAGAGGCTTCAAGGAGGCATCAAGCCAGGATGCAGGCCTGACCTACGCAGGAGGAAGAGAAGGAGGGGAGGAAAGGGATCAGATGGGAAGAGTCTTGAACTGCTGCATGGACTGCGGCACAGAAAAGATCAGCCAGGCCAGCTGAGAGTCCTCATGCAAAGTTCAGCTGTCAGCAGAGTCTTGTATCTTGCCAGATTGAGCCTGTCTTCGTAGCCTTGCCATGCTCAGTCCTGTGATGGAAGAAGCCATAAGAAGCATGGCCTCCATTTTAGTCATGGATCCAGATGAGGAGTAACTCGTGCTGTCAGCCAGTTATATTTCCCATGGCAGGAGACTGGAGTGGTGCATTTCCATGGCCATCACAGCATTCCCCCTCGCCAAAAGGAAATTTTGGATTCTTTGGACAGATGACCGATTCCAGTTCTGGGCAGGAAAAGTAAGAAGTCAAGCTAGGATATTTTGTATCAAAAAATGAAGAAATACTCAAAGGCTATGAGGGTCATCTATGGAAGGGCTCCGGAGCTATCCTGAAGAGGTTACCACTGACCAAATTTGGGGTAATATGTGCATTGCCTCAAAAAGAATATTGAGGGGTGCCTGGGTGGCTCAGTCAGTTAAGCATCTGACTCTTGATTTCAGCTCAGGTCATCATCTCACGATTGGTGAGTTTGAGCCCCGCATCAGGCTCTCTGCTCTCAGCACAGAGCCCACTTCGAATCCTCTGCCCCCCTCTCTCTCTCTGCGCCTCACCTGCTCTCTCTCTCTCTCTCTCTCTCTCTCTCAAAAATAAACAAACATTGAAAAAATAGAATACTGAGAACAACTGATGGTTCCCAGGGGGAGGGGGTTGGGGGATGGGTAAAATAGGTGATGGAGATTAAGGAGTACACTTGTGATGAGTACCGGATGTTGAGTATTGAATCACGAACTGTACACCTGAAACTAATATTACACTGTAGGGTAACTAACTGGAATTTAAATAAAAACTTTTAAAATTTTTAAATAAAAAGGAATATTGAAACTAATTTAACATATGAATAAGTTAAAATCTAAGAATTTATAGTATAATGACACTTTAAAAATTAAAAAAGAAGAAAAAAGGAAAGCTTTTTTTACAGAAGAACAATCTAGTGTAAATAGAAGTAGAAATAATATATCTTAAAAATCACCAATTTGGAACCTCCAATGTAATGACTGATACAGGTACAGAGCATCAGTGGATGTGAAAACCAGTAGATAAAAGATAGTTTGGCAACAGGTAAAAAGTTCCTATTGAAAAATATACTTTTATCATGAAGAGACATGACAATTACAACCTTCAGTGATCAAAACAACCATCACTTAAAGTAGACAACTCAACAGTGGGAGCCTTCCTCTGCGAGAGTAAAAAAGTGAAATGCACACCATCACCTATGAAATATTTTTTTCTCTCCACATTTAGCCTGAATCTAATCAACTATTATACCTAACAGGATTCAGGAGGGACTTAAAATGATTAATGATGAAATAACCAGACAAATACAGAATGTGAGATGTTCTAAGAAAACTGGCTTAGATCCTTCCAAAAGATAAAGTTAGACAGAAAAAGAGGGAGAGAGAGAGAATGGCTACCTCTAGACTGAATGAGTCATCATCACCAATTTCTGAATCTCAATTGGATCCTGGACCAAATAAAGTATCTACAAAAGACATTCTTGGAACAATGAGAGAGATTTGAACCAAGACTGGATATTCAACAACATTGTGAAGTAATTGTTTAATTTCCTAATGATGATAGTGTGATTATATAGCAGAATGTCCTTATTCTTAGTAAAGTCATGGTCAAGGATTTCAGAGTGAAATGTTATGATCTTTTCCAATTACTTTTATATTATATAATACATATGGCATACATAGGTCAGGGAGTAGATAGAGGGATGATAGATAGATAGATAGATAGATAGATAGATAGATAGATAGATGATAGATAGAAAAAGCAAATATAAAACATTTAATACATGGAGGTAGAGAATGTGTGTGTTTATTATAACCTTTCAACTTCTCTGCATATTTGAAATTTTCATAATAAAATTTAGTAATAAAAAGATAGTCTTAGATAAAGATAACATAAGAAATGAAGGCAAGGCACTTTTTAGCTACTGTAAGAAAAGATTAAAGAAAGACTTTAGCAATTTTGATTTCACATTACGGTGCAATGACAATGCTAATTAGGGTAAGTGTCTGTGAATCCTAATGGTTCTGGGTATGTTTCCTATTATATTGCGTCTTTCCTACCTTTTATTTCTTCTTCAGTTATTATACTCTTTGCTGGAGAGAACAATCATAAAATCCAAGTCAAAAAATATAAGAGCAGGATAAGGGCCTGTCCTGGAAGATAATTACCAAGATTACCTTAAAGCATTGTTCCACGTTATTACTGTGCTTTTGCTGTGCTGATATAACTGATGTCTACTGATTTACAGACTACTACAGCAATCTGAACTGTGCAGATTGCTAATTTACAGATTACTTGAGCAATTCAAAGTTGACACAGTGAGAACAAAACTTAAGTAACTTTAAACTGGCATCACCTCATATACTCCAAAATGAGAAGTTTAACCCCTAAAATGAACGAGTCCTTTTGTTTTCAGAATTTGAGGATAGTAGTTACCAGTATGGACCTCACACTAGTGACGAAATGCCTGTTGGATTTACGAGCTGGGCTCTCTGTCCTCATATTTCTTGATGATTTCCTTCCCTAGGCCAATTTCTAGGGCTTGAAGGGAGGCATGGGCTTTATCAAAGTCACCTTGTTTAGCGGAATCCGGCAGTACCAGCTTCTCTGAAGGTGTCAAGACGAGGTCAGCTCCAAAGATAATAACATAACGTGGAATTCAAACCAAACTCATTTTGTTTTGCACTGGCCTCCTTTCCAAAGTCTCCCAAACTGTAAGTGTAGCTTTAAGGAAGAAATGCTTTCAAAAACATACTTGTTTAAGAAACTCTACAAATAACCCCAGAGTTTTTATCAGGGCATATAGGGCATCAATTGTTACTATGAACTAACAGTATTTAGCAGTTAACATCTTGTATCACACACATTTCAGTCCACACTAACAAAACAGTACAACACTGCTTGCTAAATGAGTTAGTCGGGTCAGTGTGTGAACCACACCAAATAAATCATCACAATTATTAAAGTACTGCTAAGTTTAAGGAACATATGGAGGAGTCAAAGAGATGAAACATCTCTCTCTAAACTGCAGGCTCAATCTCTCAACTATTTTCATAAGAAACACTATAGTACAGTATAGTGTGGTATAGCTGTAAATCAAATATGGACTCTGACCCCCTGGGTATTTATAGTTCTATAAAAGAGATGAAACCAATTCCTAAATAGCCATAAAGCTGAGACAGCTGTGGTAAATCCTCGAGAAAGATCTTAAATAACTTCAAAATCATCTTTGATTTCTTCCCCTTTTTTCAGTTGGACCTCAAACCCAGTAATCTCTACCTCTCATCTTTCTATTCACATGGACACCATCCAAGTTTAGCTTTTTTTTTTTTACTATTTCATTGTAACAGATCACTGTCTCCCACCATGGGATCACTCCTCTGTCCCGTCCAACTGCCACAAAAACACAGACCTAATGCTGTCATGGCCTGAACTCAGAAATAGTGACCCACCAAGAAGACATCCAGGTGGCCGACAGATGCATGAAAAGATGCTCAACATCACTCATCACCAGGGAAATGCAAATCAAAACCACAATGAGACATGGCCTCACACCTGTCAGGATGGCTATTTTTAAAAAGACAAGAAATAACAAGTGATGGCGAGAATATGGAGAAAAGGAAGCCTTCATGCATTCTTGGTGGGAATGCAAACTGGTGCAGCCACTGTGGAAAACAGTATGGAAGTTCCTCAAAAAAATTAAAATAGAATTACAATATGATCAAACAATGACATTTTGTGTATTTATCTGAAGAAAACATATATCAAAATGATATCTGCACTTCATGTTCATTGCAGCATTATTTACAATAGCCAAGACATGGGAGCAACCTAAGTGTCCACCAATGGATAAATAGTTTATATATATATATATATATATATATATATATATATATATATATGTATCTGTATATGTATATATATGTATATATATATATTTCACATTTTCTTTATCCATTTATCCATTGATGAAATATTATTCAGCCATAAAAGGAAGGAAATCTTGCCATTTATGACAACATAAATGGCTTGAGGGCATTATGCTATATGAGATATGTCAAACAAAGAAAAAAAACCAAGCTCATAAATACAGATTGGTGGTTGTCAGAGGTGTGGGGTAGGGGGTGAACAAAATGGGTAAAGGTGAAAAGGTACAAGTTTCCAGTTATAAAATAAATAAGTCATGGGATGTACAGCATGGTGACTACAGTTAATAATACTGTATTGTATATTTAAAAGTTGCTAAGAGAGCAGATCCTAAAAGTTCTCATCACAAGATTTAAAAAAAAAGCAACTTGTAACTATATGTGGTGGTAAATGTTAACCAGATTTACTGTGGTGATCATTTCACAATATATACAGATATCGAGTCATTATGTTGTATACATGAAACTAACAAAATGGTATATGTCAATTATATTGAAATTTTAAAAAAAGAAATAGACCCTTGTTTGTTACAAAATGATGTATGATCCATCGGTGTAGACATGGTTGGTCTTGTTATCATAAACCAAACTCGACTCCCGGCCTCATCTTCTCTGTCCCCTCGTGTCCTGCACATCCAAGACTCTAGCCTCACAAGTATTCACTTTTCTGGTATCTGCCCTGCACTGTGATGACTTTGTGTCTTTGATTATGGAGTTCATTCTGCAGGGAGTACCTTCCCTTCCCCTCATCCTCCTTCAAAGTTGGGTTTAATTCTTCAAGGTCAACTTCTCTTAAGCCTTTCCCGATGTCTCCTGTGATGATTATTCATTTTTTTCCTTTGAATATTCATAGTTTTTAAATTATATCTTTTGATTATCATATTTGCACTGTGCCTTGTATTTTATTTACATAATGATACTATACAACTTGCAAAGTACTTTTCACAAATGTCTAAAACTCACAACCGTGATTTAAGTGTAGTTCAGATGAGGGAATAGATTCATGGAATTAAATGCTATGCCCAGGTCTCACAGTCAAGTAGCCCTTCAGAAATCTTTCTTAACTATGGAACTTGTAAATCAGAGTTTCTATAGTTCTGCTTCCCCTCGTTGATCCTGGGTCCCGGGCAGGAGCCAAAACCCTGCTTATTGCCTAGAACATAGTCAACCTCAGTGCCAACTTACTGAATCATTGAGGGTCCTGCTGAAATTCCTTCCCCTGACCGCCTCTCTCTTTAACAGAGGTCACTTCAACCCTTTGAATGAATTTATGAAGATACAGGCCAATAATCAGAACTGAATCAAATTCACCTGCTTCCTATATTGTATTCCAGGTGAAGAAACTGTGCCTTTATCCTGCTTCTGAGACAAAGACTCAAAGTAATAACCAATCTTTCCCTTTTATCTCTAGTCTTAAGTTCCTGTCTTAAAAATCTGCCCAACTACAGCAATAAACAGACACATCACAAAAGAGAAAATATACCTAATAAGCTAAAATGTAGAAAAGTATTAAGCCCCCGTTACTGATTATACACGAGTGAGGCTGTGCTGTGCGCCAGGCACAATTCTGACAAAACCCCCTGTGTCAGGTAAACACAAGAACCATTCCACTTCTCAGATGAAGAAACTGAGGCTCAAAAGGTTACATGACTTTCCCACTTCTAATAAGAGATAGAGGTAGAACTTTCCCAGAAGATACCTGAGGCATGGGACATTGTTTGTGTTTTGCCTGGTAGAATATATACACACATATATGTATGCATGTATAGATGCTTATATGCCTTTGTAGATAATTGCTAACACACAATGCTAGAAAATGTATGTTGAAGTTGATACCCTTATATTTTCTTTTGGCAATTTTAATTTTCCCAAGCCTTTTTAGAAAACAATACAAACTTATTTATCATTATCCATATCCTTTGGTGAATCTTTTTGAAATGACTGTTGCACAGTGGTTAAGAATGTTTGATTGGGAGTTAAACAGACTCTATTCTTTTTCTTTCTTTCTTTCTTTCTTTCTTTCTTTCTTTCTTTCTTTCTTTCATGCCTATAGTCTTTATTCAGATTAGCAAAATTTAAAATAACACAGTAAATTAGAACATTCTCATACATTGCTTATGGAGTGTGAATTCCTACATTTTGGGGAAGAAACATGGCGTTATCTCTTTAAAAACAGAGAGAAAATATATTTTGACTCTACAATCTAAAACTTGGAGATCAATCATGCAATAGAAGAGTAGCAACACATTGTATAAATGAACAAGAATGTTTATTGCAACATTGTTTGTATAATGAAGAATAAAAATTAAAGTCTGGATGGTTCTTGCACTTTTTCAACATCAGTGACATTCTTCTTATTTGTTTTGTGACCTGGGAGGTTGATCTGTATGATTTACATCAGGACAGACTATTCTTTACTAGTTGTGTGATCGAGGGAGTATTCATTGGGGCTTTATACAGAGGTAAATAAAGCTTATATATATGTAATGTAATATCTCTCTCACACACACACACACATACACATCCGACATTACACGTTTTAGGTGGGAACCAGAGACATAGAAAGGTCAGTAAATCTGCTTGCCCCTAAATGCCAGCCCTGAGCCTAAGCCCTGCCACTCACTCTCAGGCCTTCCTGGAACCCTGCACCTGCCTCTGTTGCCACATTTCGTCTGTTCTTAGACGCTGGTGATTTACCTCTGCCTTTCCGATCGTTAAACCTGCTATGGCTTATTTCATCTGTATCCTTTCCTTAGCTTACCGCATATACCCTGCAGTAAGAAACATATGAATAGGGGTTGACTTGTAATTTGGTAATCCATATAAGACAGGAACTCACAACTGAAATAAAAACCATATGGAAATTAAATTCTGACCATATTTCAACAAATAGAAGCTATTGCTTAGACACCATATCATAATCATCTCATTATCATCAACATCATCATCATCATCACCAACATCATCATCATCATCACCATAATAAAATAGAGCACATTAAGTAGTATGCAAAGTTGAGCAAGGTTCTGATAGGGAAATATCAAATATTCCCATCACTTTCTTTAGGTCAGATGGGGTTCATTATCTTGGAAAATGCAACCAGCAAAAATCATAATTCTTTAGAGATTTCACCATTGCATTTCTTTTTCAATGACTCCATTATTGATAGTAAGATTAACAAAAGTGAAAAATTGATTATGAATATACTAAAATAATTGGAGATACAGTTTATTGAGTACCTATTACATATTAGGAAGTCTGCTGTGCTATTTACATACATTATCTAAGTTAATCTTCTCAATTATTAAAGGCATAGTAGTATAGTAAATATATGATTAGGATAGGATAGGATAGGATAGGATAGGATAGGATAGGATAGGATAGGATAAGATAGGATAGGATAGGATAATGGGTCAGGAAACTAAAGCTCAGAACAATTAAGTTATTGGCCCATAACTGATAAGTGGAAGAACAGGTTAACTATAGATAATTATTAAGTCCACTCTCTTTCCTCTCTGCCACATCTATTTAGCTGAGACATTCTTGCAATAAAGGATTAGTTTATCTTTTAAATGGAAAGTTTATTTTATGCTTTATTGTTTACAGACAGTCCCCGACTTCACAAGGGTTTGACTTATGATTTTTTGACCTTACAATCATGTGAAAACGGTAGGCATTCAGTAGGAACCACAAATCAAATTTTGAACTTGTGATCCTCTCTCATGAAGCTGGGTAATGAGCCACAGCTCCCAGACAGCCATGCAATCATGAGGGTGAACATTTGATACCCCGACAACCATTCTGTACCCATATGACCATTCTGTTTTTCACTTTCACCACGGTATTCAAGAAATTATGAGATATTCTGCACTTTATTATAAAAGAGGCTTTGTGTTACATGATTTTGCCCAACTGTAGGCAAACGCCAGTGTTCTGAGCACATTTAAGGTAGGCTAAGCTAAGCTATGATGTTGTGTAGTTGACGTGTCTTGAACGCATTTTCAACTTAGAACATTTTCTTTTTAATTTTTTTTTAACATTTATTTATTTTTGAGACAGAGAGAGACAGAGCATGAATAGGGGAGGGGCAGAGAGAGAGGGAGACACAGAATCCGAAACAGGCTGCAGGCTCTGAGCACTCAGCACAGAGCCCGACGCGGGGCTCGAACTCACAGACCGTGAGATCATGACCTGAGCTGAAGTCGGACGCTTAACCGACCAAGCCACCCAGGCGCCCCCATTTTCAACTTACAACAGGTTTATCAGGACATAACCCCATTGTAAGTCAAAGAAGATCTGTGTATTCAATGTGTTGATTGTTGAAACATCTTTGATTTGCCTCTGTCTTCCAATTTTGTAAAAAGTTGACTAAATTACTACATTTACTACATTACCACAAGGTTTATTGCATTAGGTATCACAAGACCCGGGTTTTGTTTTACTCTTGCATGTGAACTTGGACAAACCAGGACATTTTTGTGCCCCTGTTTATTTGCTATATATAATTGGGAGTCTGAACTAGGTGACTTAAGATTTTATCTAGCTCTGGGGCCCCTGGGTGGCTCAGTCGGTTAAGCGTCCGACTTCACCTCAGGTCACGATCTCGCGGTCCGCGAGTTCCAGCCCCGCGTCCGGCTCTGGGCTGATGGCTCAGAGCCTGGAGCCTGCTTCCGATTCTGTGCCTGCCTCTCTCTCTGCCCCTCCCCCGTTCATGCTCTGTCTCTCTCTGTCTCAAAAATAAATAAAAATTAAAAAAAAAAAAAAGATTTTACCTAGCTCTGTTATTTCTCTATTAAATCTACATTGATTCATCTTGAATTTATTCTCCAAATGGAGGAAAAATATGCGGTTCTCTCAAGAATTTTTTTCATAAGCATAAAAGACTATTAACTCAAATAACATGATTAAGAAAAAATAGTTTATTTAACTTGGAAGTTATGGTGACGAAGGACTCAAAATGTTACCTGTCTACTCAAAACACCATACATAAGATTTGTCAATGTTTTCTACTGGAAGAGAATTTTTAAATTAATTATTACTTTTTTAATTTTAGAGACAGCACATTGTGAGAGCAGGGGAGGGGCAGCGGCAGAGGGAGAGAATCTTAAGCAGTTTCCGTACTCAGCATGGAGTATAGGACTCAATTCCACAACTCTGGGATCGTGACCTCAGCCAAAATCAAGAGTTGGGTGTTCAACTGACTGAGCCACCCAGGTGCCCTTAGAAAGGAATTTTTAAGTCCTCAATATTAATCACGATTTTGACACTGTGAGTCCTCAATATTTACCTATATATTACTAAAAGGTGGAAGGAAAGAGAAATGTCCACAATCAGAGCATGATATGAATTAGTAAAGACTTTGCAGCCTGCAGTAGTAAATTTCAGGTCTGAGGTCCTGAGGTTTGATCTCCTTAGTCTATAGTGACTTTGTCCCAATTATCACCAATGTGATTTGACTATCTTCACATTGAAAGAAGCGGTATCTCAGAACGTAGATGAGAAAGGCATTTGCACTAGAATTCTCACTGACATTATCAGAACCGCCCTCATCTTCCCTTCTGGGTGCCTGGCTAAAAGGCCAGCTGCAGAGTATGAATTCTCACACTCCCACATTACTCCTTCCAGGGAAATTAAAGAAATGACAGGCCACTCGTCAAAACATTTGGCATCTTAGTATCTGTGCCTCCCATATCAGTGTCTTCTCTGATGTTGTCAGGAAAGCAGGTGGTTCTACATAAGAAAGCAAGATTGGGAGCCGTGAGGTTCTACTTCACTCTGTCAGTGTGATCCTTACCTGAATTTTAGGCTCTGTCTAAGCTAGAAAGACTCTATTGTTACAAAGTAATGCCTGAAATGAATGACTAAAGAAGGCAACCACATTGTGTTAGTAGTGACTTTAAACAAAATCTTAACTTTCTACCATAAAAACATTCTGTAATGAACTAGGAATTTGAACTAAGGAAAGGATATTTTTGTTCTACTTAAAAGCATTTAGAATTTATCTGAACTATTATTATCAGTTCCAGGCATTGTACTTTAAGAAGAAAATGGCTAAATAGAAATATAACCAGGAGAAAATCACCAGGTGGGTGAAGGAACATGAGACCAAAGGTTGAAGTAATTGGGGGAGGGGAGGTTATTTTGGGGAAAAAAATGAATGTTCAGGAGGAAGATGATGATTATGTTCAAATATCACTTGAAAAGAAGGCTTATATTTGTTGAATAAGACCCTAAGGTTTAAAATAAACTCAGGGGCGTCTGGGTGGCTCAGTTGCTTAGGTGTCTGACTCTTGATTTCAGTTCAGGTCATGGGCTCACGGTTCGTGGGTTTGAACTCTGTGTCAGGCTCCACACGGGCAGTGCAGAGGCTGCTTGGGATTCTCTCTCTCCCTCTCTCTTCCTCTCCCCCCTTTCTTTCTCTCTTTCAAAATAAATAAACTTAAAAAAGTAAAATAATAAAATAAAATAAACCCAATGGATAAAAGTGCTAGGTAGAGAAACACTGAGTTGAGAAGAAAAAAAAATACTACTAATTTCTGGGTATCTCTGAAAAAGTAAGGGCTCCCTTGGAAGATACCGTAGTAATATATTTCCTATCACTAGAGAAAAGGTTAACAATGACCTGATGGCTAATGTAAAATGGATTCTGACACCGAATGACTGAGTGGGCCAGATGACCATTTGTGTCAATGGGAGAATCTTATTCTGTGACAACAAAGTTCTTAGACAAGTGACAAAGAGCTTCTAAATAATGCAAATCAAGTATAGAAATAAATAAATGTTATTATTACCCCAATTACAAAATGTTTCTTTTTTCATTATCCTTAAAAGATAACTCCAACTGATTTTTCTTTCATCCTAAAGTTCACAAAGAACATGTCAAGTAGATAAATTGTTAGAAAGAAAGTATTTATTTCCAGTTTTGTCAATTCTTTATGCAATCAACTGGAAAAAAAAGTGCCCAGGACGAAGATTTCATTCATTGAAATTTTACAGAGCAAGTAGAAAAGCAAATGGAAGAAGAGAATAGTATTTAATTAAAATAAGGAAAAAGGAAAAGAAAACAAGTCTGAACAGATGCCAAACTACTAAGTAAGGAGAAATTTTAACTTTTTTACTCGTTCATAACATTTCCAATTTGTTCCAAAAATCTCTTACTTTAAAAAGTTATATTTAAAATAAATTTTAAAGTAAAGCTAACAGAGGACTAACTCTTCTCCTTTGCTCAATAAATATGAATGAGTTTTGTTATAGAAGTTCTCAAAATATATGGCTTTAAATATGATTTAATTTTGGATTGTGCTCTGAATAAAATGTCTATTAAATTTAAATACATACCAAAGGAATAACATAAGGAGAGCGAAACACTACTCCTTTCTTCATGAAGCTTATAGTCAAAGAGAAAGGGCAAGAGATACATCCATGAAATATCTAGGGCCAGGTTTACCAATTAACATATGAACAGAGTGGGGGTCGTTAGAGAGTATATACTATATACATAAAAGTTAAGGATTCCTAAATAAAAGCAGAGCTAAAATTAGGTGGTGTTACATGAAAATATTTTCTGGGTGAGATAAGGACGTCAATGCAAGTTTTAAAGAAGATTAGAGACTCGGAACAAAGTTAGATTAATTGTAATCATGTGACTCCTCCTCTATCACTCTTTTAATTATTAAATAATTTCATGGATTTTTTAAAAGAAAAGGCCGTTCCTTGCCTCTGTTTCCAGATCATTTGGCTTTGGTTTGCTAATTAATACTTTAGTTCAGGTTTGAGAAAAGTTTTGTTATTTAGGCTCAGGTACCCACATGATGGATGTTCTTCTTGGGCACGAGAAGTTTTAGGACATACTGTCAAAATAAGCTTTGCCCCAACTTGCATTTGAAACAAGAGAGGTCACAGAAGGAGAGCTTGTGTTCTGCTGACTGCATTGAGTGCCCTCGCATCCCTTGGGTAGAGATGTTGATGATGTAATAGGTAATTTCATGCATTAATAATGACCCTTACACTTTCATTACTTTTTTTTTTTGGCTTTTATTGCTTTTTTAATGAAAAGTAGTCTTGTCATTTTCTAACAGACTTAACTATTTCAAGGCTAAATTGCCTATTTGTGTGGCCTCCAAGAGCTAAGCATTCTCTAAAGGATGACCACTATAGATTTCACTATCACTTTCACCAAAGGAAGAGGAAAAAAGGAAGAGATGGGTTGATTGTGTACATATTACCACTTATAGCATCTGGGACAAAGAATGCACGAGGTGGCTTGATTTGCTTAAGACGGTTTTTTTGTTATTGTTGCTTTATTTAAATTCAAGTTTGCTAACATACAGTGTAGTCTTGGCTTCTGGAGTAGAACCCAGTGATTCATCTCTTACATATGACACCCAGTGCTCATCCCAACAAGTGCCCTCCTTAATGGCCGTCACTCATTTAACCCATCCCCCACCCACCTCCCCTCCACCAACCCTCAGTTTGTTCTCTGTGTTTAAGAGTCTCTTATGGTTTCTTCCCTCTCTCTTTTTATTTTATTTTTCCTTCCCTTCCCCAGTGTTCATCTGTTGGTTTCTTAAATTCCACATATGAGTGAAATCATATCTGTCTTTCTCTGACTGACTTATTTCGCTTAGCATAATGTACTCTAGTTGCATCCACGTTGTTGCAAATGGCAAGATTTCATTCTTTTTCATTGCCAAGTAGTATTCCATTGTATATATAAACCACACCTTCTTTAACCAATTTCTTACTTGACGTGTCTCCAGAAGCAAGGGAAAGAAAACCAAAAATGAACTATAGGGACCTCATCAACATAAAAAGCTTCTGCTTAAGAGTTTTAAACCATTTTTTGCCTTTGTTTGCAGAGGTGTGGTTAGAGCAACCTGGTACTCTGGACCTGACTCCCATTAGCTTTGAGTAGTCATGATGTGTCTTGCATAGTGCTAAATGCTTTCATACATGTTCACACACACATCTCATTTTTAATCCCCTAAATAACCCTACAGTTAAGCGTCCAACCTCAGCTCAGGTCATGATCTCACAGTTCATGGGTTCAAGCCCCGCACCGGGCTCTGGGCTGAGAGCTCAGAGCCTAGAACCTGCTTCAGATTCTGTGTCTCCCTCTCCCTCTCTCTGCCCCTCCCCTGCTTGTGCTCTCCCTCTCTCTCAAAAATACATAACCATTTGGGGCATCTGGGTGGCTCAGTCAGTTAAGCTTGGGACTTTGGCTCAGGTCATGATCTCGAGGTCAGTGAGTTTGAGCACTGCGTCAGGCTCTGTGCTGACAGCTCAGAGCCTGGAGCCTGCTTCAGATTCTGTGTCTCCCTCTTTCTCTGCCCCTCCTCTACTTGCACGCTCTCTCTCTCTCTTTCTCTCTCCCAAAAATAAAAAAACATTAAAAAAAATTAAGGGGTGCCTGCATGGCTCAGTCAGTTAAACATCCAACTTCCGCTCAGGTCATGATCTCACGGCCCATGGGTTCAAGCCCCACATCGGGCTCTGTGTTGACAGCTCAGAGCCTGAAGCCTGCTTCAGATTCTGTGTCTCCCTCTCCTTCCTCCACTCACACTCTGTCTCTCTCTGTCTCTCTCTCTCTCTCAAAAGTAAATAAAAAATTTTTTAAATTAAAAAATATTTAAAAATAAAGAAGTAATCCTACAAGGAAGATATTTTAGCCTCACTTTTTAAATGAAAAGACATATGTTTACAGAATTTAAACAAGAGACTCACAGACAGAAATTCATGGCATTACCAAATTTTGAACAGATGTCATATGACTCTAATGCCCATATGTGTGCACCTCTGAAGTCTGGCATCCCTGGTCTCATGAGCATTGGGCTAGGACCTCACACTCTTGAGGGCACCTACCTGCACACTGGGCCTCTACTCGCTTCTGCACTTCCACTTAGGAAAGCAGGTCCTCAGTTGCTCTCCCTGCCCCCACACTGAAGCATACAGTCCCTGGTGGGCTGGGTCCAGGCCCACCCACAACGACACCCTCCCTCCTAATTGTGCCTCAGCGCCTTCCCTGAGCCTGCACAGTGCTCCTGGAAATGCCTTGTAATTGAAAGGTTTGCCCGCTTCCTGGGTGCCGCTCAGGAAAGAGTAGCATTAAACTTGATGTTCTTAATTCACCAGACCCCATCCCAGTGTATTCACTACACAATTGAGAGTTTGGACTGGATGACTTAGTTGACTGAAAGCCAATCTTGCCTCCTGGGCTTTCACTTCTGAGACAGAACTTTCAAGTCCCCAGCTCTACTCTCTCAAGTTCTATGGGCTCTCCTCTGCCTTTCAGGAAGTTATTGTCTTAGTAATTCATCCTTCCCATTCAGCCATACTTCATGAAAATTTCTGTGTATCCCAGGCTTGGCTTTCAGGATTTAAAGGAAAGCCTTTCTTCATTCAATAAAGTCGATTTTTACAAATTAAAAGCACTTGCTTTTAGACTATGATTTTCCTACATACTTAAAAACTGTACTTTCTTTTTTTTAAGTTTATTTATTTATTTTGAGAGAGAGAGAGAGAGAGAGCACGAGTGAGGGAGGGGCAGAGAGACAGGGAGAAGGGAAGAATTCCAGGCAGGCTCAGCACTGTCAGAGTAGAGCCCAATGGGGGGCTTGAACTCAGGATCCATGAGATCATAAGCTGAATCAGAGTCAGACACTAAACCAACTGAGCCACCCAAGGGCCCCAAACTGTACTCCTTTTAAACCTCAAAGCAATTTTTTCCTTGTGTCAAGGGTCTTCACTTTCACTGGGGGAGGGCCACAAGATAATTAAGGACTGAGAAAACTGTTATAATAAATAAAGACGTTGATTGAATATTTATCAAAAACTTCATCCCCAATATTCTAAACTTTACTTGTTCATTTTCAAAAGTACATCAAGTTTATTCAAACAAAATTCAGCGGCATTGATTTCAGCTCAGATCATGATCTCATGGTTGTGAGTTTGAGCCCCACATTGCGCTCTGCACTGCGTGTGGAGCCTGCTTATGATTGTCCCCCTCCCCTCTCTCTGCCCCTCCCTTGCTCTCTCTCTCTCTCTCTCTCTCTCAAATAAATAAATAAATGTTTTCTGAAGTTTTTTTTGTTTGGTTTTGTTTAAAAAGTCATAACAGACCTTTAATATTATTTAAAGTAATAGTTCCTTGACATCATCATATATCCCTTAAAACAGCATCTGTGAGAGACAAATAGGAATTATTGACCTAAGAACTGTGAAAACATAATAGACTATAAAATACCTCAAATTAGGTCATCTGAAGCTTTAGACTATATTTCATGCAACTTTCATTGCTCAGAAAATTTATGAAAAAGATAGTTGCAAACTTTAAGCCTTTAGCCACAATTATACACATAAATAAAGTTTATTCTATACAATGGCCCCTTTCAATATATATATTCAGTATTAGAACTACTGAAGATCCATATCTAATTTTTAAAAATCTGTCCATGAGTAGACATTTTTCCGAAGAAGACATCCAGATGGCCAGGAAACACATGAAAAGATGCTCAACATCACTCATCATCAGGGAAATACAAATCAAAACCATAATGAGATAATACCTGATACCTGTCAAAATAGCTAAAATTAACAACACAGGAGAAAGCAGACATTGGTGAGGATGCGGAGAAAGGGAAACACTCTTACGCTGTTGCTAGGAATGCAAACTGATACAGCCACTCTGGAAAACAGTATGGAGGTTCCTCAAAGTATTAAAAATAGAACTACCCTGCAACCCAACAATTGCAGTACTAGGTTTTTAGTCTAAGGATGCAAAATTACTGATTCAAGAGGTCACATGCACCCAATGTTTACAGCATTATCAACAATAACCAAACTATGGAGAGATCCCAAATGTCCATCAACTGACGAATGGATAAAGAGGAAGTGGTATATCTATACAATGGAATATTACTCAGCCATCAAAATGAATGAAATCTTGCCATTTGCAATGACATGGATAGAACTAGAGTGTATTATGCTAAGCGAAATAAGTCAGAGAAAGACAAATACCGTATGATTTCACTCATATGTAGAATTAAAACATAAATATAGGAGAAGGGGAAGGGGAGGGAGGAAAGCAAACCATAAGAGACTTTTAATGAAAGAGAACAAACTGAGGGTTGATGGAAGTAGGTGGGTGGAGGATGAGCCAAATGGGTGATGGGTATTAAGGAGGTCACTTGTGTTGAGTACTGGGTGTCATATGTACGAGAGGAATCACTGGCTTCTACTCCTGAAGCCAAGATTACACTATGTGTTAACCAACTAGAATTTAAATAAAAATTTGAAAAAAACAAAACAAACAAAAATCTGCTAAAAAGCTTTTATGTAAAATTGACTATAATGATGATTGCTCTTATCTGTGAATGTACTAAAAATTATTACCCTATACACTTCAAATGGGTGAATTGTATGGGATATAAATTATCTATCTATATATAGATATATGTATGTCAATAATTTTTTTAAAAAGACATCACATGTTATATTAGATAGTAGGCTATAAAGTTCAATTTAAAAAATTTTTACCCTTCAGGAATTAGGATTTTTACTCTACTGTTGTTCAAACCATCATTCTTCCCTGAGTGAATAAAACATACAAAAATTCTTGACCACGTGAAACTTACAAAGTAGTGAAAGGTGACAGTGAACAAGTAAATAAGTGAAACAAGCAAAATGGCAGATGGCTCCTTCAGCCACTACATGTGGGAAACTGGGTTCCTGCCCCGGGCTCCAAGTTTTAGAAGCACCTATTCCATTCCTTCATTGGCCATTAACCTCTCCTCTGGGGAAGTGGTCCACAGAGTCAAGGGACTCTGAGGGTGGAGTGTCCACAGGAAATACCTGTGCATTACTACATGAGGAAGCTGAGGTAAGAAGAGAAATATAGAAGGCTGAGGTTCTCCTCTGTACTCTAGCCCCAAGCCCTGAAACATAAGAATGTGGCACTTTGGATTGAATGCCATCAACTGGGCTATTTTTAAGTCATTTTAAGGGGAGAAATGAACTTGTAGAAAAAATAGTAGTTATGAATATAAGAATATAACTATTTCCCATTGCAATGTAAGTGATTTTTGGTAGAGTTTCAGTTGATTTTTTCTGTGTAAAAATGACAACCTTTTTATTGTTCTATAGAAGGGGTGCCTGGTTGACTCGGTAGAGCATGTGACTCTTGATTTTAGGGTTGTTGAGTTCAAGCCCCACATTGGGTGTAAAGCTTACTAAAAAAATTATTATTGCTCTATAGAGTATTTACTAGTTTTCATCTATTAGCAACTTCATTTCAGCATCCCTGACTGTATATACATATGTACACACACACACACACACACACACACACACACTTATATATATTACAATTCTCCTTTGAACTTATAAGAACATCTTATTGGTTCCCTCACTAACTAATGAGTTAAATAAAATATTTTTATTTGCACCCCAGCCATAATTTTACCTTTGTGAAAATTATACTTTAGAAAGAGTTTAATATTTAAACTACAGTGGTCAGGGAAAGTCTCACTGGTAAAGTGATATTTGGGCAAAACCTCAAGAAGGATAGAAAACCAGCAATTTAGTTATCTGGAATAAGAATATTCCAAGCATACAGAAAAGCAAACTCAAAGGTCCTAAGAGAGAATACGTGAATGATGAGGAGAGAAATTTATCCTTCCACCTCTCCACAGTCTACACACCATTAGGGGTTCTACGAGTGGGCAAGAAATAAACATTGCACGGACATGGACCATACACATCTGGAGTGTATGTAACTCAAAAGCAAGGCATACAAATTTTGGAGGGAACATAGCAAAAGGAATAACTGATTCTCGTTGGTCAAAGTGACAAAAGACTTTCCTAACAATGAACACTTGGTAAAAGTGGCAGATAATCAGCAGTTTAATCATGCTGCTTTGCGAATTTCCCTTGTCTGGTCATTTTGAATAGAAGGTACAGTCAGGATAATTTTCTTTTTTAAAAACAAAAACAATTTTATCCTAAATCATAAAAACATGCAATTTAAGAAATTAATCTAAACATAAGTCACCTATTTGCAGAATTGTATTTACTAGCCAGCAGAGATTCTACAGTTTTCTTTCTAATGGAGTTTTGCCCTGAACTTCATACTAAAATCATCTTGAAAGTACTTACAGAAAAAAAATTCAAAACTAAGATACATTAACCTGGTCCCCAAATCACTGAGATCTGAATAGTCAGATCAATTCACCATATTACATTTTAGGATGTACAGAGGTAATTGCAATAAAAAGATATATAACTGAAAAAAACAGAGAGAAATCATATTCTACTCAACAAAGTTTAGTATCTATAGTAATTGAGCAGTAAATGTCTTGCTTTACGTTTTGCCACAGAGACAAATAAAGCTCTGATGTAATAAAGTTGATTTATGCGTGCAAAGCAGCTAATTTTTACTTCCTATTACTGGGGCAATATTCTCAGGGCCCCTTTAGGAATGTCAAACCACACATGAAAAGAAAATAAAAATTTCATCAGCAAGTCACTTTACATATTTTTGAAAGCTGATGGGGCAGGTTGTCTGACCAGTTTTTGCTCTATTTATATTCTTTTATGTGACAGATACCATTCTGACATTTTAAAACATTAGGCCAGAAGATGAAGACACAGACTGTTTTTGAAATGTTTGTCTGCATCTCCCAGACTTTCCTTAAAATGTGTATTTGTTTTAGGCAGTGTAAATTCATGAACAGTTCCATAAAGAAGCATTTGTGTCCATGGTCACAAGCAGAATCAGAGTCCCTTCTATGTTTTTTCTATGTGGCTTTTCTTGTCAGCCTACAACAAAAGTAGACCCTTGACCTCCTCCCAGGAAACAGCACAACAAAGCATACACAAGACACCAAAGTGTACAAAGCACACCCTGACATAGGGCTTAAAGCATCATAATACAGTGAGAATCTCCATACTGACCCCATATTAGCTACATAGATATGGGTGCTGGTCTCCAGGAAGTGTCAGGATCTAGGAAACAAGAAGGATGAAGGAAATGATCAGAATAACATTGATTTCATTCATGACTGACTAATGGCTAGAGTCACGAGTGCATCTTACTTGCAATGGTGGCAGGGAAGATCACCTGTGGGAAGAGGCTGTCAAAGGATGCTCTCAGGAAGCAAGAGAAAGAACAGAGAGATGAAAAGTGAAGAAAACAATAAGCAGCAAGGAAAAGGAGCTCTAATTTTTTTATATCTCTCAAACCCTGAGAAGAATCTACATACAATTTGGCAATTTGGGATGCAGACAAGAAAGCAATAAGCCAGCACTGTGTGGGCACAGGATGTAGATGGCTGGCTTTCAGAATGGAGTTGATTTCAGGAAACTTCAAATCAGTTTTAAGACAGTTGGAATGCGTGAGTCTCCTTCACTTTCAGGAATCCACAAAAAAAAAATGTGTCTTTGGGCGAAAGGTCAAAAATGAGTACCAAAACTCCTGAGTTAACATTGTTCCTGATTTATGATGATTAAACTTGTTATATAGGTGTGTTCAAGTCCAGTTGATATGTTGGAAGGCAAACCACTCCCCAGTTCAGTGTCATGGATATTATACATAAAGCAAAATATCTGTAACATTCTTAATCCAGGTCATCTGAGGCATCAATAAAAGACTCGTGAGTGTGTGTGTGTGTGTGTGTGTGTGTGTGTGTGTGTGTGTTTATGTGTGTAGTTGAATTATACATAGGCATTAGTAGAAAATTATTTTTGATAGTGTCATATCTTGAACATTTTGATTTCAAAAAAGGAAATGGTCAATTTGGAGGAAGCAATAACCATCTTCAAAATTGTAGTTTTGAGTTACAGTGTTCTTTTGTCACGTTTCATTCATTAATTTATTCAACATATTTTTATCAAATACCTAGTATGCCCCAAGCTGTGTTTGGGCATAGGGTCTACAGCAATAAAATAAACAGGAAAGTATTCTTGCAATGTAGAAGGGAAGAAAAGAATAAAGTATATAAAATGGAAGGTAAGAATAAGTGCCTTGAGGGAAAAAAAAAAGTAGGAGAATGAAAACAGAGTTGGGGATTGCCTGGGAGTGGTATGTTATTAACAGAAGCTGATCAAAGGAGATTCCTCTGATAAAGTGACACGGGAGCAAAACTTTGAGGGAAGCAAGGGAAAGGGTCATAAGGATATTGAGGTGTGATGACTTTTTTGATAGGACAGCTTGGCTAAGCTACTCTTTCCAGTTATTCAAACACTCATCTAGGTGCTACTGTGAAGTCATTTTCATGTGAAATTGAAGTCCACAGTGAGGTGACTTTAAAAAGAAAGACTATCCTAGATGATCTGGGTGAGCCTAACTTACTTAAGGAAGTTAGCCTAACTAACTTAAAGAAGACCTTAAAAGCAAGGCTGAGACTTTCCAGAAAGAGAGAAGAAATTCTGCTTGAGAGGAGAAATTCTCAGCCCACACCTATAGAATTCCATCCCACTTATAATGTTCTTTCCAGACTGCCTGGCTTCTGGAATTGAGATGCTTAGCCAGCCCGATAATTGTCAATTCCTTTTAACCAAGATCTTTCTATCCAACTTATTCTGCTTCTTGTTGAGCCCTAACTGACACACAGGACAACATTCCAGGCAGCAGAAACAGGAGGTCTGGAAGTAAGAAGACATTTGGTAGGTTTGGGAGATGTAGAGGAGCCAACAGGGCTTCAGCAGAGGGAGCAGGAGGGAAAGACGGGAGAAATAATTTAGCTCTGGATACATGATGTGTAGATGCTTATTAGATACCAAAGTGGAGATATCAAATGGGTATTTGGAAATATCAGTTTAGGCCTTGGGGATAATATCTGGATTAAAGTTGTACATTTGAGAATCATTGGTGTAGCATAATTTAAATCAATGAGAAAGATAAGCTTCGGGGGATCCAACACAGAGTTCAGTGGAAGATTGAGAAGGAGACCAAGGAGTGAGGCAGGAACAAACAAGACAAGGTGGTGGCCTAGAGACCAAGGAAAAGAGAACAACCAACTTTGTTGGGAGATGGACTGATCCTAACAGCTGATTCCCGATGAGCACCAGGGAAGTCACTGGTTCACCTCAGTAGGAACAATTTTGGGGAGTGTTGGGATAAAAACCTGATGAAGTGGATCCAAGGGAATGGAGAAGGGAAGTGGAGACAGCAAGGATAGACAACTATTTTCTTTTACCAGGCAGTGAATATCACTTGGAGAAGTAATCCAGGTAGTTGGCCGACCAGCTGAAAATGCAAGATTCTGAGAGTCGAATCTGGATCATGTTTAATCACCTTGTCCTAAATTTTGGACAAATTTACATCCATTATTGGGCAGCCTGTCAGAGGTAGTTATTTTTTTAATTTTTAAAATTATTTTAATTAAGATATAATTGACATGTAACATTGTGTTAGCTTTCGGTGTGTAATACAATGATTTGATATTATGTATATATTGCAAAATACCACAGTAAGTCTAGTTAATGACCACCACCACACAATTAAAAATTATTTTTCCTGTAATGAAAACTCTTTGAGATCTACTATCTTAGAAACTTTCACATGTATAACACAGTATTGTTTACAATTGCTACCATTCTGTACATTATATCCCCAAGATTTACTAATCTCATGCCTGAAAAGTTTGTATCTTTTGACTACCTTTACCCACTTCCTTCTCACTCCTTCCCTCACCTCTGGCAATTACCAATCTGTTCTCTGTATCTATGAGTTCAGTTTTTTTTTATTATTACATTCCACATATAAGTGAGGTTGGACTGTATTTGTCTCTCTCTGTCTGACTTATTTCACTTAGTATAATGCCCTCCTGGTCCATCCATATTATTACAATGGCAGGATTATAGCTGAATAATATTCCATTATATATATAGTGGAACTATTATATATACACACACACACACACACACACACACACACACACACACACATACATATACATATACACCATATCTTCTTTATCCATTCATCCATTATTCATGGACACTTAGGTTGTTTCCATGTCTTGGCTATTGTAAACAATAATGAACACAGGGATACAGATGTCTTTTCAAGATAGTGATTGCTTATCTTTTGATAAAATGCTCAGAAGTGCAACTGTTGGTTCGTATGGTAGTTCTATTCTAATTTTTTGAGAAACTCCACACTATTTTTCATGGTAGCTGCACCAATTTACATTCCCACCACCGGTGCACAAGAGTTCTCTTTTCCCCACATCCTCTCCAACATCTGTTATTTCTTGTCTTTTTGAAAACACCCAATCTAGCAGGCATGAAGTGATAGCTCACCATGGTTTTGTTTGCATTTCCCTGATGATTAGTGCTACCAAGTAACTTTCCCTGTACCTATTGGCTATCTCTTGTCTTCTTTGGGAAAATGTTTATTCAGATCCCCCGCCCATTTTTAAATTGGACTCTTTTTTTTCTATTGAGTTGTATGAATTCGCTATATATTTTGCATATTAACCCCTTATCAAATATATGATTTACAAAAATATTGTCTCATTTGGTAGGTTACCTTTTCATATTGTTGATAGCTTCCTTTGCTATACAGAAGCTTTTTGGTTTGATATAGTCTGACTTACTCATTTTTGCTTTTGTTCCCTCTAAAGGTAAAACTAAGGTACTCAACAAGCAATTTATTCAATGCCACAACCTCAAATCCTTTCAGGAATGAGGAAGAACATGAAAATACATAAAAGTAAACATTAGATACTGTGACATTTTGCTATTCATAGGCCAAGTGTAAAACATAGATTATAGGCTTTCCATAAAGTAAAAATATGCTTCACATAAGCTTATGCTCAGAAGATATGATTTAACTGGCAATTAGATGGAGAATAAAACATCTTTTGCAGTTTCAGAATTGCCTAAAAGTTTTTTATCCACTTTTTATGCTTTGGAAAAGTTGGCTTGAAATGAAAAAAAAGAAATGTTTATATTTGACTTCTTTGTCAAAATGTTTAAAGGCAGATAAGTCTTCAGGAAATATAACATGGTCCACTGCCAGTTAGAATGAATTAATGCTTCATTTTCCCCAGGAAGTATCTCACATATGTTTCTAATATTTGTTCCTTTGGAATAATTCCATGCATTTGGTTCATGATCTCTCCTTTTTAGGTCTGCCTAGTCTAAAAGAGCTGAGCATAGCTACTAAACCCAGGTGGTCTAGAAATCTTCATCACTGTTGAATTGTAGTTGACCCTAGTGCATGGTTGTGGATGTGATGTGAAACAAAACACACTGCTTTCTTTAAAGAAATCATGTAGACCACACAGTCCTACTTTTTTCCACTTAGAGATGCCTAAAGAGATGGATAAATGAATTTGGCTTCTTCAAAGAAAATGATATGGCAACTTCCAATATAAACACAAAGTGTTATTCTCCAAGGAAAGCAGGTGGTGATAAATCTTTTTTTGTGGTTTTGAAATCCAACTAAAAACAACCTGAATAAAAGTTCTAGACGTTTGAAGGGACTTATCCCTGTAATGTATTGGGGCTTTATTTCCATTTCTCTACTAAATTTTTGCCATTTGATTGAAAGCCATGGATGCACAAATAAATGATCTTGGATTCATTTGACCATGCATGCACAAAACGTGTATTCAGTGTTTATTCTGAAAGATAGAATCCCTACCCTTATAAAGGCCACAGTCAAATGTGGAAGGCAACTAAAACCACCTTACCAAAGAAAACATGCAGATTATAAATAAATATATGAAAAAGCGCTCTACATCATATGTCATTAGGAAAATGCAAATTAAAACAACACTGACATACTACTTCATACCTATGAGAATGATCACAGTTCAGAGCAATGCCAACACCAAATGCAGACAGGCACACGGAACAGCAGAAATTCATTCATTATCGCTCAGAACGCAAAACGGTGCAGCTACTTTAGAGGGCAGTGTGGCAGTTTCTTACAAAACTAAACCTATTCTTACCATATGATCCAGCAATTGCACTTTGTGGTGTTGAACACTTAAATCCACACAAAAACCTGTGCAAGGATATTTATAGCAGTCTTATTCATAATTGCCAAAACTTGAAAACAACCAAGATGCCCTTCAGTAGGTGAATAGATAACCAAACTGTGATACATCCAGATCAAGGATTACTATTCAGTGCTAAAAAGGAATGAGCTATCAGGTCATGAAAAGACATGGGGAAACTTAAATGTGTGTTACCACGTGAAAGAAGCCAGTCTAAAAAGGCAATATATTGTAGGATTACAACTATATAACATCCTGGAAAAGGCAAAACTATGGAGATAGTTAAAAATATCAGTAGTTTCCAAGGCTTAGAGGGGAGGGAGTGTTGAACAAGTAGAGCACAGACGATTTTAGAGCAGTGAAATTACTCTGTATGATTCTGTAATGGCGGATACATGACATTATACACTTGTCCAAATCCATAGAATGTACACCACCAGGAGTGAACCATAAGGTAAACTATGTATTTTGTAATAAATGTTGCAAGCTGATGGGGGCTGTGCATAGGCAGGGGCAGGGCATATTCAGGAAATCCCTGTACTTTCTGTTTATTTTGCTATGAACCTAAAACTGTCCTAAGAAATAAAGTCTATTTTAAAAAAGTAAAATTTGTCCCTGTTGTCTTTTGTTTTAAACTGTTATATAAGGCTAGATGGTGGAAAGAAAAATGCCCAACCATGTTCTTGAGCTCAAGAAGAAACACCGAGGAAGCTAGCTGCTACATGCATGGTTCACCTTCATGAGGAATGTACTGATAGAACATAAGGAATCAAGTGCTATATGTCACAAAACACTTCCAGATATTTCCAGAGAATTCAGAGCAATAGAGAAACATTTGATTCATCTCAAAAGGCAGTAAGACAAACTTATGCTCTGTAACCTTTAAAAATAGAAAAAGTTTCTTTTTAAAAAATGATGACAGCAACAAGAAAACAGGGACATTAGTGACATAATACAATGTTGTACAGAGACAGCCCCCCCCCCCATAAATTCCTTCCCTCACATGGAGATAACATCAGTCAGTTAAACATTCCAAAAATGTCCTTGAGGCTTTTGTCTCATAAGGGCCTAGAATTTGTTGCCTTTCTAAGTAAAAGAGATTTCAGAGATCATAGTATCCCCATATTTCATCCCCTTTTCCCTCTTTATAGAAGAGGAAACTGAGCATAGCACATTGTCTAGAGCTGGCCAAGGATAATGGCAGAATTAAAACTAGAAACCAAATTGTTTGCCACCCAGCCCAAAACTCTTTCTGCCTAATTATGACTCCCTTCAGTAAAAATGTTTTTAATTAAATGTATTGTCAAATTAGCTAACATACAGTGTGTAAAGTGTGCTCTTGGTTTTGGGGGTAGATTCCCGTGGCTCATTGCTTACATACAACAGCCAGTGCTCATCCCAACAAGTGCCCATCACCCCCTTTTCCCTCCCTCCCACCCCCCCATCCACCCTCAGTTTGTTCTCTGTATTTAAGAGTCTCTTATGGTTTGCCTCCCTCCCTCTCTGTTTGCAATTTTTTCCCCTTCCCCTTCCCCTCCCGCATGGTCTTCTGTTAAGTTTCTCAAGTTCCACATATGAGTGAAAACATATGATCTCTGTCTTTCTCTGACTGACTTATTCCACTTAGCATAATACCTTCCAGTTCCATCCATGTTGCTGCAAATGGCAGGATGTCATTCTTTCTCATTGCCAAGTAGTATTCCACTGTATATATAAACAACATCTTCTTTACCCATTCGTCAGTTGATGGACGTTTACGCTCCTTCCATAATTTGGCTGTTGTTGGAAGTGCTGCTATAAACATTGGGGTACAAGTGCCCCGATGCATCAGCACTCCTGTATCCTTTGGATGAATTTCTAGTAGTGCTATTGCTGGGTCGTAGGATAGTTCTATTTTGAATTTTTTGAGGAACCTCCACACTGTTTTCCGGAGTGACTGCACCAGTTTGCATTCCCACCAACAGTGCAAGAGGGTTCCCCTTTCTCCACATCCTCTCCAACATCTATAATTTCCTCAGTTGTTAATTTTAGCCACTCTGACTGGTGTGAGGTGGTATGTCAGTGTGGTTTTGATTTGTATTTCTCTGATGTTGAGTGATGTTGAGCATCTTTTCATGTGTCTGTTGGCCATCTGGATGTCTTCTTTGAAAAAGTGTCTATTCATGTCTTCTGCCCATTTTTTCACTGGACTATTTGCTTTTTTGAGTATTGAGTTTAGTAAGTTCTTTGTAAATTTGGATACTAACCCTTTATCTGATATGTCACTTGTAAATATCTTTTCCCATTTCGTCAGTTGCCTTGTAGTTTTGTTGATTGTTTCCTTTGCAGTGCAGAAGTTTTTATCTTAATGAGATCCCAATAGTTCAGTTTTGCTTTTAATTCCCCTGCCTTTGGAAACGCATCGAGCAAGAAGTTGCTGTGGCTGAGGTAAAAGAGGTTGTTGCCTGCTTTCTTATCTAGGATTTTGATGATTTCCTGTCTCACATTTAGGTTTTTCATTCATTTTGAGTTTGTTTTTGTGTATGGTGTAAGAAAGTGCTCTAGTTTCATTCTTCTGCATGTTGCTGTCCCATTCTCCCAGCACCATTTGCTAAAGAGACTGTCTTTTTTTCCATTGGATACTCTTTCCTGCTTTGTCAAAGAATAGTTGGCCATACATTTGTGGGTCCAATTCTGCATTCTCTATTCTATTCCATGGGTCAACGTGTCTATTTTTGTGCCAATACCATACTGTCTTGATGATTACAGCTTTGTAGTAGAGGCTAAAGTCTGGGATTGTGATGCCTCCTGCTTTGGTTTCCTTTTTCAACATTACTTTGGCTATTTGGGGTCTTTTGTGGTTCCATACAAATTTTGGGATTGTTTGTCCTAGCTTTTAGAAGAATGTTGGTGCAATTTTGATTGGGATTACATTGAATGTGTAGATGGCTTTGGGTAGTGTTGACATTTTCACAATATTTATTCTTCCAATCCATCAGCATGGAATGTTTTTCCATTTCTTTGTGTCTTCAATTTCCTTCATAAGTTTTCTATAGTTTTCAGCATACAGATCTTTTACATTTTTGGTTAGGTTTATTCCTAGGTATTTTATGGTTCTTGGTGCAATTGTTCTTATCCTTTCTTTTATTAATGTGATGTATCACATTGATTGATTTGCAAATATTGAACCAACCCTGCAGCCCAGGAATGAATCCCCACTTGATCATGGTGAATAATTCTTTTTATATGCTATTGAATTCAATCTGCTAGTATCCTGTTGAGAATTTTTGCATCCATGTTCATAATGAATGAAATGGTAATGAAATGGTTCTACATATTATGTATGTATTGTGTATGTATTATGCTTTTGACCCATCTCTGCTGTGTTTCATAATTACTTTGAACCCAATATATCCAAAGCTTCAATCATTAGGTTATTCCCAAAGTTAGCCGTCCTTGCACCTTCAATTAGTGATTGTATTACTTAGAGAACAAAACTGAACATGTATGGTAGAAATAAAAGTTAAACTGCTATCCCACAAGTCAGAGGGCTCTGTCTGACTTCTGTGCTATTATATTAAATACCTCATGAAACCCCAAGGTAAACAACTGAGATTGGAGAATGTGGCTTATGAAATAAATCTATATAAGGAATGAATTCAGATTCATTGTGTCTTCAGACAGGCCATACTTTCAATTACTCATGGGTAAGAAAGGAACAAAAAGGAACACTGGAGACACCTTTTAAAGAGGGGGCCCTGTGCATGTCGACTTAACAGGTGGGAATAGGAGGTAAAAGGAAATATGTTTGTAGAATAACTTCTCTCCTTGGTAAAGCATGGCTGAGTGAATATTAAGTCCTAAGTTAAATTATCAACTCCTCTTTCTTGGAGGAAAAGCCAGAAAGGTATGAAAAGAAAGGTAGGAAGATCTCTCTCTTCATGGGCCAGAGGGTTGATGTAGAGGAAAGAGTTCCTGAATCTTCCTCACAATTGAAGTCATCCTTAATATCAATAACGTGTTAACATCTTAAAACTTAATTATCCATTTCATCAAACTTGCTTTGTAAGCACTTTTTTCTTTCTTTCTTTCTTTCTTTCTTTCTTTCTTTCTTTCTTTCTTTCTTCTTTCTGTGACAATTTTTTGTCTGGTTGAGGAAGCTTTCCTCCATTTATTGTTTGTTGAGAGTATTTATTCTGAATTAGTGTTGGATTTTTTTCAAATGCTTTTTAAATATCTATTTATATAATCACACTTTTTTTTCTTTTTTTTTTTTTAGCTTACTTGAGATCTAATTGATATACAAACATTGGACACATTTAATGTCTACATCCTGATGAGTGTGGACATATGCATATAATCATGATCCTATCACAGCAACCAAGGTACTACACATATTCATCAATCACATTGTTTTATTTATTCAATATAATGAATTATATTAATGGACTTACAAATGTTGAACCAATCTTGTGTTCTTGCAATAAACTTCACTTGGTTGTGGTATATGATTCTTTTATATATTGCTGGATTTGATTTGCTAACATTTGTAGAACATTTTTGCATCTGTGTTCATAAAAGATACTGGTCTGTAGCTTTCCTCTCATGTAATGTCTTTATCTCATTTTAGTATTATAGTAATGCTAGCCTCATAGCATGAGTATTCCCCTTGCTTCTATTTTCTGCAACAGATTGTACAGAATTGGGATAATTTCTTCCTTAAATGTTTGGTAGACTTCAACAGTGGTACCATCTGGGCCTGGTAATTTCCTTCTTGGTAGGTTTTTAATTATTGATTCAACTTCTTGAGTAGTAAAGTTCTATTCATACGACCTATTTCTCCTTGTATGAGCCTTGTTACTTAGTAGCACTCAATGGATAGAGCAATTTCATCTAAGTTGTCAAATTTGTGGGCATTAAAGTTTTCACCAGAGTACACATCCGTGTGACTATTCCGTGGAGTCAGAATTAGATTCAGTCACTTCGGAGTAGCAAAACTACTTTTTTTTTTCTTTAATCCATAAGTTGACTTGGATGGGATTCTAGGTTTTAGAACCAGTAATATGCAAGAGGTTTAATTAATTGCCAAAGGTGAATTATTTGACCATGTATCTTTGCAAAAGAGTTATACTCTGCTGAAAAGAATAATGTTCTAGCCAGTAGAAGCACATCAGTCAGGCAAGTGACTATATACATAGCTATTTCACTCAACCAGTCTCCATACAAGCTCAAGGTCCATTCAAAGGTGCTTGAAGTATTTTAAATTAAGGCTTTAGATTTAAAAAGCCATTATGTGTAGAATACTTTATTACAGAAGAAGAAACTAGAATTATCCACATGATAATGGATTAGTGTTGGAGACATAAGTTTGACCTCATGTTTAGCTTAATATAAATACATCTGGTTTGGGGCGCCTGGGTGGCGCAGTCGGTTAAGCGTCCGACTTCAGCCAGGTCACGATCTCGCGGTCCGTGAGTTCGAACCCCGCGTCAGGCTCTGAGCTGATGGCTCAGAGCCTGGAGCCTGTTTCTGATTCTGTGTCTCCCTCTCTCTCTGCCCCTCCCCCGTTCATGCTCTGTCTCTCTCTGTCCCAAAAATAAATAAACGTTGAAAAAAAATTAAAAAAAAAATACATCTGGTTACATATAGAAATATTCATGGAAATATGCATACACAGGAATCTACCCCCGAACCAAGAGCATACCGTGACAATAAATTATATCTTTAAAAAAAGAATTTTAATATAGTGAATTACATTGACATAGTTTTAAAAGTTAAACCAGTTTGAGGCTCTGATGATAAAACTCTCCTGTCATGTTGTATTATCAATTTTAGATATTGCTGGAGTTGCTTTACTAAAATTTCATTGAATTTTTAAATCTAAAAAAAAAACAAAAAGCAAAGACATATGCATATACTTGACTTAGTTTATACACATATATCTTTTTGCTTTGTCATTTGATGGAGCCCCAAATCAATGACATCCTGTTAGTAAGGAAAATATCTGTCTTTGGAGTAATTCGTATTCTAGAACCAGGCAAAAAATATACAAGATAAGCCTGGAACATTTTTTTAGTATTGATATATTTACTTTGAGAGACAGAGGCAGAGACAGAGACTGAGCAGGGGAGAGAGAGAGAAGCAGACAGAGAATCCCAAGCAGGCTCCCTGCTGTCAGCATAGAGCCCAACACAGGACTCGAACCCATGAACCGTGAGATCATGACCTGAGGAAATCAAGAGTTGGACACTTAACCGACTGGACCACCCAGGTGCCCCAAGCTTGGAGCATTTTGAAATGCCAGAATGTTGGAGAAATTATGGGAGTATAGCAAAGAAACACAGAAGCCAATTAAAAGAGATACCCATGGCAAAAGCTGGAAAAATTTGAGCAACAAAATTAAGTAGCTTTGGGCTATACCCCGAAGTCCATATTGATAGTAAGTAAATGGTTGAAAAAAGTAAACACATGGGGAGAATAGACAAATACCCAGTGCAGGAAAATTCTAAATAATCTATATAGACTTTCTCCTCTCAAGTAGGTGGAGCAGAACTTCCCACTCCTTAAGAGTAGACTGCACTAGGGACTCCCTTCCAAAGAGGACAATATGGAGTGGTGAAAAATAGTACCTTTTTACAGTGGAAAAACTTGACCAAAAAATGATCTCAGCCAGGTGAGCATCAACAATGATAAGTCATGTTATACATATGCATATGTGATGATAGGATATGAATGGCACTTTTTTCCAGTGGTCTTCCTCCTCAAAACACATAAGTCTACTCATAAGACAATTATCAGAAAAATTCTCATTGAGGGACGTTCTGCAAAATATTTGGCTGGTGATCCTAACAGGTGAGGTCATCAAAAACAAGACAATTTTGATAAACTAGAAACTATCACAGCTAATAGGAGCCTAAGAAGATATGACAACTAAATATAATGTGTATCCTGGATGGAATACTGGAGCAGAAAGCGGACATTAGATAAAAATTAAGGAAATCTGAATAAAGTATTGACTTTAATTAATAACAATGTATCAATATTGGTTCACTGATTGTAACAAATGTACAAAACTAATATTAGATGGAAACAATAGAGGAATCTGAGTGTGTGTATATGGAAACTCTTTCTATTGCCTTTATAATTTTTCTGTAAGTCTACAACTATTCTAAAATTAAAAGTTTAGTATCCAAAATATATAAAGAACTCACTAAACTCCACACCCAAAAAACAAATAATCCAGTGAAGAAATGGGAAGAAGACACGAATAGACACTTCTCTAAAGAAGACATCCACATGGCCAACAGGCACATGAAAAGATGCTCAACGTCGCTCCTCATCAGGGAAATACAAATCAAAACCACACTCAGATATCACCCCATGCCAGTCAGAGTGGCTAAAATGAACAAATCAGGAGACTATAGGTACTGGAGAGGATGTGGAGAAATAGGAACCCGCTTGCACTGTTGGTGGGAATGCAAACTGGTGCAGCCACTCTGGAAAACACGGTGGAGGTTCCTCAAAAAATTAAAAATAGATCTACCCTATGACCCAGCACTAGCACTGCTAGGAATTTTCCCAAGGGATACAGGAGTGCTGATGCATAGGGGCACTTGTACCCCAATGTTTATAGCAGCACTTTCAACAATAGCCAAATTATGGAAAGAGCCTAAATGTCCATCAACTGATGAATGGATAAAGAAATTGTGGTTTATATACACAATGGAATACTCCTTGGCAATGAGAAAGAATGAAATAATGGCCTTTTGTAGCAATGTGGATGGAACTGGAGAGGGTTATGCTACGTGAAATAAGTCATACAGAGAAAGACAGATACCATATATTTTCACTCTTATGTGGATCCTGAGAAACTTAACAGAAAACCATGGGGGAGGGCAAGGGGGAAAAAAAAGAGGGAAGGAGGCAAACCATAAGAGACTCTTAAAAACTGAGAATAAACTGAGGGTTGATGGGGGGTGGGAGGGAGGGGAGGATGGGTGATGGGTATTGAGGAAGGCACCTGTTGGGATGAGCACTGGGTGTTGTATGGAAACCAATTTGACAATAAATTTCATATTTAAAAAATTAAATTAAATTAAAAAAAAAAAATATATATATATATATAGACACACACACACACATATACACACACCCTTAGTGTGCAAGATTTGGGAACCACTGAATAATAATATGTGATACCACTTCAGATTTTATTGTACTACATGCATATTTCATATGATAATACACAAACTATTTGCATACCGGTGTTTCTCTAGTACATAATACAGTGGCTGGCATATATTAAATTCTTTAAAATATTCATTTAATGGATATAAATGAAGTACTATGTGTACACATGCTCATATCTTTTAACTTATACTCATGTAATTATATTTAATTATAATTTTCTATATGAAATGCTTTACCGATATAATGTTAATTGGATCAGGTAGGTTTTTTTTCCCTAGATCTGGTAGAATTTAAAATGTATCCAACTGAAGTTCCCCAATCCACTCATATCAAAATTATACATTGGTAAGCAAACTATTTATTGTTCACAAACAAAATATTTGAAAAAAATTAAGTTGAAATTTTGATATGAGTGTATTGGCAATGTTTAATACCTAAAAATGATCACTGGGCCACTAAAGGAGGAATTATTGTATGTAACACTATTTTTCATGGATTTCTTTTCAGTACTTGGCCTGTCAATGACTGCAAATACCTCCCTATGCCCACAGGTCTAATTCTCTTTGAATACAATTTCATGTTAATTAGAAGATTTGTTTTGAACTATTTTATGTCTATGTATGCTTGATGTAGTCTTGAATTCTTCTGCTGTTTGTAATAAGTATTGATGCTTGCAAGTGTGCTAGTTAATATACATTATAACCACTGTCATTTTATTTTAGTACCTATTTAAAAATGTTGCCTTTTGGTCTATGGCCACAGAGGCATTCCTGACAGGCACCTAAAGGGCTGGATACCAAAAAAGTATGTGCAATCTTTTCCTGATCTGGGCCAGTGGTACACTGATTCTGGTGGATGTTTAAAAAGTCTTATCACACTTTATCTAAACTCCCTTTCTCTTTTGCTGAGGACATGCTTAGAACTTTGCCATTCTCTCTCCCTCTGCTCCATCTGTCTCTGTCTCTGTCTGTCTCTCTCTCTCTCTCTCTCTCTCTCTCTTTCCTTATTTGTATTTTGACAAATGTCTGGACCTCTCCTGTGTTTGAATCTTCAATCTGTGATGAAATCAGCAAGTTTGGGAGTCGTAATGAGCTATTTTAGTTTTTAAGTCACAACATACTGTTTTATAAAAGTCACAAAGAGTGATCTTTCTCCGCATTTCTGTGGTATCCCCTTACTGAATTAGTTGAAAGAATTAACCACAATTCAGTACTGTCACCATACAGTTACAATTTCAATTTCATTTAAATAACTTCACTGTTTTTTTTGTTTTTATGTTTTTTCTTGTAGGACAGGACTATGAAAAGAAACTGTCTTTCCTAAACTGCTACGGACAGTCTCTCTAATCCACTCGCACCTGATGCATGACATACGGAACAGCCAGCTCCCAGACACGCTTAGATATTTGATACTTACACGACTTTCATAGCATCTGTCTGCTCTCTGACCAGCTGCAGCTTACACCCACTGTCAAATAAGAGAGAAAAATGTTTACTGTGTCTTAACATGTGCCTTTTGGGGAGGACCACTTAACATTCATTCATTCATTAGAAGTTCAATGGACATTCACCAAATATCTACAATACATAAGGCACTGTCATAAGTGCTGTTGACAGAAATGCAGAAAAACAGAAATAGCATTTTGGGTTGTTTTGTTTTTTTGAAGTTTATTTATTTTTGAGAGACAGAGAGAGAGAGAGAGAGAGAGAGAGAGAGAGAGAGAACGTGAGTGGGGGAGGGGCAGGGAGAGAGAGGGAGACACAGAATCCGAAGCAGGGTCCAGGCTCTGAGCTGTCAGCACAGAGCCCGATGCGGGGCTTGAACTCACAGACTGTGAGATCATGACCTGAGCTGAAGTTGGATGCCCAACCGACTGAGCCACCCAGGCACCTCCAAAAATAGCATTTTGATCTACTTCATCCAACACTTAAAGGCTCATTCCAATTTATGTTCACAGATACTAATGAAATAAGCATGGATTAAGAACATTTTGTATGTACATTTTGCTAATAGCTATCATATGCTTTGCTAACCCTTCCAAACTTTCTCTGGGCTCATTTGAATAATAATTAGCTACATTTTAGAACTTTGGGGCTGGGATTCCTGGCACTACACCTGGGCATCCAGAAGGAGCTTTTAATAAACCCTGGTTTGATGTCTGTCAAATGTCAGGCTGGCAGTGAAGGGGAAGAAGAGAACAAGAGATCCAACCTCCATCCCAGAGTGACACCAAGTGAGACAACTTCCCAGGCTGACTCTCGGCTGAAATCAACACGCAGTCTAAAGAGGTAAGGCAGACTGCAGCTGTAAGAGTGAAAAGTGAATGTGCTGGGCATGTCAGATGGAAACACTAAGGAATGCGGGCGAATCATGAGTCCCAGTCCCGGGGCATGAGGCTGGCAGGAGCAGGACAAGAGATACAGGCCCTGGCCTATTATGTAGGCAGTCAGATGATTTCCTTGGCTACCAGCAGAGGTATGAAGAAGTGCCTGTTGACTGGGTTCTGCCTCCCAATAGTCCCCATCATGATATGCTCCATCACGTCAAATAGAAGGAAAAGCATATGTTCACAACAAATTTACACAAATATTGGCAGCAGTTTTGACATAATATCCAAATAAGAAATAGAGCCCCGCTATCTATCAATAAGAGAATACAAAACACAAATTGCAGCAGATCGATATAACCAAATACTACTATGCAATTAAAAGCTATGAACTGCTTCATACAGATGACATTAGTGAATCACCAAAACACTGGGGTGTAAATAAAGCCAAACTCAGAATGCTGTATGTCATATGACCACACTTATGTGAACTCCCATAAGGGGCAAAACTAATCTTTGATGGAAAAAAAGTTAGCCTAGCAGTTAGGACCTAGTGGCAGGATTGACTTTAGAAAGGGGCATAAGGAAACTTTCTAAACACTGGTAATGTTCTATACCTTGATTATACTTTGTTTGCAAATATGTCTGCACTTGTCAACACTCAGCAAATGTATGCTGAAGATTGTACATTCTCTTCTATGCAAATTTTATATTACAAATGTTCACAATATTAAGCTCTAGTTAATCATTTGTGTGCCAAAGTAGGGAAAAGTATACTGATGTCTGTATTTATGTTATGTTTTTTATATTTTTTTAATGTTTGTTTTTGAGAGAAAGAGAGAGGGAACACAAGCATGGGAGGGGCAGAGAGAGAGGGAGACAGAGAATCTGAAGCAGGCTTCAGGCTCAGAGTTGTAAGCACACAGACCGATGTGGGTCTCGAACTCAGGAACCATGAGATCATGACCTGAGACGAAGTCAGTTGCTTAACTGACTGAGCCACCAAGCCACCCCCGTATCTATTTTAAAATGCATCATCAATAAGATGATATGGCAAGTATAATAAAATGATAAATGGTAGAAACTAGGGGTAGACACAGATGTCCTCTACAAAATTCTCTCAACTTTGCAGTATGTTTTCGAAATTTTTCATAACATATGTTGGAAAAAGTGGCCTTTTAAAAAATGAAATTATTGTGTTAATAGTCAAGTTTGCTTTAATTTTCATCTTTATTATTACACTGGCATTTTGAAAACTTAATTATATAAAATTTTATTAGCTATCCTTCCAAAAAACTCTCCAATTGTTACTTCTTCATGAGAAAAGTTTTGAGATTCAAAAAATAAAGTGCTCAGTTTCTGTCTTTATCCAATGTCAGAATCTTAGAGTAAGTTGTGCCATAAAATGTCGCATGGTCCATTTTCCTACTCCAGCACTCTAAGGCAGAAAGAATCCTAATCCAACAATGCCCTATATAGGATGCCCACTAGGCCCCCATGTTTGGTGCTTCTGGCATTAAGAGAAACTTAAATCCCTTATACTTTAAGACCTGGACAGCACTAATAACAGGAAATACCAGTGAGGCAGAAAGCTAGGATATGGGCATCTGGGTGGCTCAGCAGGTTGAGCATCTGACTTCAGCTCAGGTCGTGATCTTGGCGTTGGTGAATCCAAGCCCCACACGGAGCTCTCTGCTGTCAGTTTGGAGCTTGCTTTGAAACCTCTGTCCCTCCTCTGTTTACGTGCTCTCTTTCAAAAATAAAAAATAAAATATTACAAGGAAAAAAGTAAAAAAAAAAAAAAAGCCGGGATATAGCAACTTTTCTCAAACTCTTCTTAAAACAGAAAGTGCAAAGACACCTGGGTGGCTCAGTTGATGACTGTCCCACTTCGACTCAGGTCAGGATCTTGTGGTCCATGAGTTCGAGCTCTGCGACAGGCTCTGTGCTGACAGCTTGGAGCCTGGAGCCTGCTTCAGATTCTGTGTTTCCCTCTCTCTGTATCCCTCCCCAATTCGTGCTCTGTCTGTCTCACTCTCTCTCTCAAAAATAAATAAACATTAAATTTTTTAAAAATTAAATTAAATAGAAAGTGCATCCTGGAAAGATAATTTTGTTGGATCAACAATATCAACTATCTTCATTTCAAATTAATTAATCTAATTAACACCATTAATTACCAATACCTGTCATTTTTTAAAGAAGGTTTCAGTGAATAGCTTCCAACAAATTATTTCACAGGTATTGTTGATTAGTATTTCAAGTGTTTTATAGAAATGAGAAAAAATTTAAAAGAGAATCCAGAATAACTCAAATTTGTTATAGTAGCACCCAAATAACCAAATAAAAAACTCAGAAGTCCAGAAACAGTGGTTTTCTTCAGATATTGAAATTCAACCACAATGTTTTGTTTTTCTCTGTTTTGTCCTAGTTAATTAAAATATTCAAAAACAAATAATGTATTTTTCTCTTCACTGATCCAATTATTTTTTCTGACTATAGATAGAATCATGCTGTCGGTAGGCTGATCTAAACATTTAGCAAGTTAAGAAAATGCCAGTACATTTCAATATATACAATGTAAAATAATACAATATTGCAATAATTATTTTCTCATCTCTAATATGGATTGTATAATAAGGTATACTTATTTTATATTTGATTTCAATCTACTCGCTATACCTTAACGTAATCTCTAATTCTTTTATCCAAAGATTTCCATTGAGTGCCTAACCATGCCAAGCACTTTCTGGAGCTCCTCGTTTAGAAATTTAGCTTCCAGGGCACCTGGGTGGCTCAGTCGGTTAAGCGTTGGACTCTTGATTTCAGCTCACTTCATGATCTCATGATTCATGAGACTGAGCCCCGCGTCAGGCTTTGCACTGAGTCTGGAGCCTGCTTGAGAGTCTCTTCCTTTTTCTCAGTCCCTCCCCTGCTTAAGTTCTCTCTAAGTAAATAAATAAACATCTAAAAAAAAGAAATTTGGGGTGCCTGGGTGGCTCAGTTGGTTAAACGTCCAACTTCAGCTAGGGTCATGATCTTACAGTTTGTGAGTTTGAGTCCCGCATCGGGCTCTGTGCTGACAGCTCAGAGCCTGGATCCTGTTTCAGATTCTGTGACCCTCTCTCACTCTGCCCCTCTCCTCCTCATACTCTCTCTCTCTCTCTCTCTCTTTGTGTGTCAAGAATAAACATTAAAAAATTAACGTAAAATAAAAAATAAAATAAAATAAAGAAATTTAACTTCCTATCCTCAGAAAGCTTGTAGTCCTTTGCCACATAGCACAAGTGCTAGAATATTAATATGTGAACGATATTTTGCAGCACTTAAAAGTGGTTCTTAACTGAGCCCGGGAGCATCAGAAAAGGCCTCACAAACACAATAAGGCTTATAAAGAGTCTTGGGAAATGAACAAGAGTTTATCAAATGGAGAAGGCTCAGAGAAGAGACCATTCTTAACACAACTAAGGGGACCTGCAAAGACAAAGCTGTGAAAACATTGTATATTCGAGGAAAAATAATTTACTAGTGTTGAGCCATGGGAAGCACACAGGTAGGCTGGAGACATGATGAGCCTAGAGAGATAAACTAGAAAGAGATTAGGCAGGTCTCTTACACAGCAAGCTAAGGAATTTTGGATCTGCACCATAACAACAGGGACACGAAGAAGAATTTAAGCATGTAGGTACTCTAAACAGAAGTGTTCGTGGATGCTGGCTGACTAAAACCTAATAGCTGTGGCCTTAACTCATCTCCCTGACCATACAATGCTGATTTTAGAGATCTCTCTCCAATTCTCCGGTATAGGCTCTGGCTGCCACCAAGACCACGGTTATATGCCAGACATCCCGACCAGTTCAGCTCCTCCGTACTAGATACACCTTGTTTCTGCTGTTGCCTGGATGCGTGCAACAAGCCCGTGCTTTCCTTTGTAGAAACTAGGACGGTAGAGAAACACCAAAGATGATGATGGTAATGTTCCCAGAATGGGAAACGGTAGACACAGCTATTCATAGCTGGGCTCTGTGCTCGGATCTGCAGTACTCCAAGCCTGGTGGAGGGAGTTGGGCAAGTTAACTGACATTCCCTCCTCTGTAAAATAAATTAACAGTGGTAAGTTTAAAGCCTAAGTACTAAAACAGAAGCCCTAAAATATGAGGTAGTACACAAGTTACACGTTTATTTCTCTTATGAAATAGTCTGGAGTTTACTGACCGGACAGTAGTTCTGCTATCCTTCAACAGAGTTTTCTTTCCTGGGTTAAAAGGGGCGCTGCTCTAGTTCTCACCAAGGCTGGGGAAGTGCACACACATTTCTTTCTTGAGGGCATGATCCAGATCATACGAATCACTTCTATTCATAACTGCATTAGCCCAGAGGGGCTGTAAGGGAGGCTTGGGAATGCGTTCTGACCAGGGAGTCACATGTCCAGCTGAAACTCAGAACTGCTGTCACTTAAGAGGGAAGAATATCCGTGGATAGCAGCAGACTCTGCCACAGTGAGAACTGTGAAGGTCTACTGGGTTTCACACAATAACGTGGGATGTTTAGCATGGTAACAGACACGTAGTGAGCAATCAACACCGTAGCTTGCCTTTATAGTAATTATTGTTATCACAAGTTCTTATGGGCACCAATCCAAAGGAAGGCCTGCGTTATCCAGCTAGGCTCTGGGCCCAGAAGAAACCGTGTTGTCAACTGAAAACCAGGGCTAGCATTAGTGAGGATCCCTCCCAACAACAAAAAAAATCTACTACAATCCCTTTCAATCGTGAAACGTTATTCACTTTATCTTGGGTGGCCTGAGATATTTTTTTTTCCTGTTTCAGCTCAGGATTCCAAGAATAATTACATCACGTTCAGAGATTCTTAGCAGGATGAACTTCTGTTTCCATGACTAGCGCTAATGGGTTGTTTGAATTAAACAAATGGATTATGTATACTTTGCAACCGATTTGCTAATTGCCAGTAGGAATTATTTTTTGATATTTACTTCCTGAAAGCATTCCTTTAAAATAACTGAGGTATTGTTTCATTAAGTTCTAGTTTCAATGCCAATGAATTCGAAGAAAAAATACACATACCAAAAAAGAAAAGAAAAGAAGGAAGGAAGGAAGGAAGGAAGGAAGGAAGGAAAGAAAGAAAGAAAGAAAGAAAGAAAGAAAGAAAGAAAGAAAGAAAGAAAGAAAGAAAGAAAGAAAGAAAAGAAGAGGATATAAAAATAATTTTGAGAAAAAAGTTAAAAATAGAATTTCCATATGATCTAGCAGTTCCACTTCTGGGTATATACTCAAAGAATTAAAAACAAGAATTCAGGGGCACCTGGGGGGGCTCAATCAGTGAAGCATCCAACTCTTGATTTTGGTTCATGAGTTCTCGCAGTTCATGAGTTTGAGCCCAACACTGGGCTGTGTGCTGACAGTGTGGAGCCTGCTTGGGATTCTCTGTTTCCCTCTCTCTATGCCCCCCTTCTGTCTTGTTCTCTCTCTCTCCCAAAATTAAGTAAATAAACATTAAAAAAAAGAATTCAGCAGACATTTGAACACCCATGTTCATAACAGCATTATTCACAGTAGTCATAAGGTGGAAACAATCCAGTGTCCCTCGACCGATAAATGGATAAACAAAATGTGGTCTATACATGCAATGGAATATTATTCATCCTTCAAAAGGGAGGAAATTCTGAGACATGCTACCACATGGGTGAACCTTGAGGACATTGTGCTAAGTGAAATAAGTGCATCATTAAAGGACAAATACCGTATGATTCCACTTGTATGATGTGCCTAGAGTAGTCAAGTGATAGACACAGAAAATAGAATGATGGGTACCAATAGCTGGAGGTTGGGGAAGAGAAGAATTAGTGTTTAATGGGTACAGGGTTGTAGCTTGGGAAAGGGCAAACAATCCTGAACATGATGGTGATGGCCACACAACTGTGTGAATGCACTTAATGTCACTGAACTGTACATTTGAAATGGCATATTTTGTGTTGTGGATATCTTACAACAATTTAAAAAAAAATGATTGTGACAGGAATATATGTTTATTTTTTGAATGTTTATTTTTGAGAGAGAGAGAGAGAGCAAGGGAGGGGCAGACACAGAATCCCAAGCAAGCTCTCGGCTCCAAGCTGTCAGCACAGAGCCTGACACAGGGCTCTAACCTACAAGCAGTGAGATCACAACCTGAGCCGAAGTGGGGCGCTCAACTGATGAAGCCACCCAGGTGCCCCAGGAATGTTTTAACTACATTGAGTTCCTTCTCCTGGGTAACCTGTCTCCCTGTTGGTCCTGTTACTATCATTAAGGATAAGCCAGAGGGACCCTAACTAACTAATGTGGGCCAGAGGCAACCCTACGTTAGTGTAGACATATATGTACATGGTATGCATTACTAGTGTTCCTAAGTTAAGAGAGCCTCAGCATATGTTCATGAGTGATTTCCTAAGAGAAAAAAATAATACTGTTTTCTCTTATGAATGAATAGTACTTTTTTTTTTATTAATTTAGGGATTCATTCACTTATTCATTTTTTTCATTCATCTATCTACTGATACGTGTCCACTGTAGGTTTAGTCATTCCACCTTTCCTTTTCCAGGTCCTCTTTGTGTCATAAAATGACATTGCTGAATCTTAGAGCTGGAAGAAGTGAGAGGCTGAGGCAGAGAAATGACCCCCAGAGTTCACGCCTGTGGATGGGAGCTTCAGAAATATCTAGAAATGTCAATAGCATATACACATCTTTAGGAATTTCTGGTTTTTAAATATTTAGAGATATGATATCAGTCCTTTATTTGCAAAGAGACTCAACTCAAACTGGCTTAATGACTAAGGGTCTTCTGCTGTTCATAGCAGAACCCCGGCTTCAGAGATGACTGGACTCAGGGAAAGTAGAAGTCTGTTTCTATGTCCTTGTTTTTTAAAGAGGTGTGTGTGTGTGTGTGTGTGTGTGTGTGTGTGTGTGTGTGTGTGTGTCCTCTGGCTTCATTGCCTCCTACTGTCATTTACTCTACTCCTCATTTACTCTGCTGCATCCGCATTGCTATTTTCCTCTGGTTTCAGAATACTGTAGGCATGATCCTGCCTTAAGGTTTTCCTTTTACTATTCTTTCACCTTGAGCCCTCTTCCCTCCGGTATCCACATGGCTCACTCCATTTCATTCAGATCAAATGCCACCTTGTTGGAGAAATCTTCCCTAATTACAATATTTGAAATAATACACACACACACACACACACACACACACACACACTAGCTTACACACAACCCTATCAACTCCAACCCTCCTCACTCTGTTTATTTTTTTCATAGCACTTATAACTTGTTGTGAACGAAAATGTAGGCTTCACATGAGTAGAGACATTTTTTTTTCCTCTCGTTGTATCCCTAGTTTCTAGACCAGGGATCGGCAAACTAGGGCCAACTGCCAAATTTGCACCACATGTTTTTATATGGCTTATGAGCTATGAAAAGTTTTTACCTTTTCAGATGGTTGAAAAAGATCAAAAGAAGAAGAATATCTTGTGACCTGTGACAATATACAACTCAAATTTCCATGTCCATAAGAAATATTATGGGACACAATTATATTCACTTATTTACATGTTGTCTATGTCTGCTTCACTCTACTGTGACAGAGTTGGGAAATTAGGACAGAAACCATATGTGCTCGGGAAAGCCTAAACTTTATAGGAAAAGTTTGCAGACTCTTGGTCTAGAACAATACCTGGCATGTCAAGATTGATGAAATAGATAATGAACAAGTGTGTTTCTGCTTTCTGAATAACAAACCCCTTTCAGAGATCTGAAAACAATACACAGCTTTTTGTCTCCTCATCAGTTCCTCTGATAAAAGGATTTAACTTCCTCTAATGATAAAGGAATTGGTACAGGATCTAAAAAATTATGCCACCATTTAAAAATAGAATAAGAACAAATAACAATAACATTACAACATAGTATATAAAAATTATGAAGAACCATATCTCCAGGAACTTAATAAATAATGAAATATTCATCTCTATACTTTACATTGTCCTTAAATCCCTAAATTTATTCATTTTCTTTTTTTCTACTATAATACACCCAAATCATTTCTTGATACATCCTTTTCTTCCAATGTGTCCTTTAGCTAAGTTAAACATGACTCTCAGTTCCCAAACATACCTGATCTTTCTTATTCCAGTCTCCCTACACCTTCTTCTCCCTCTGCCTGAGACATTTTCTTTTTTGCCCACCTGGTGATACTTGCTTGCCATTCAAAACATGAGAGAGCTCAAACACCAGCACTGCCTCACCACTGCAATGTGATAACATCCATACCTGAGGGCAAATCTCTGCATTCGTTCATTCATTCATTCATTCATTCATTTGCTAGTGTATTCATTTGTTTATTCATTCAACAGATGTTTATTAGAAAACCACTACATAACAGGCATTCCTCTAGATTCTAGGGCTACGGCAGATATAAAGAGAGATTTCATTTCACTTTCATGGAAGTAAAATTTTATGGGAGGAAAAGACAACATAGTGTTACATAAATAATATTATGGCAAACAGTGATGTGAGCAATAAAAAACAAAAATAAATTGATTGCAATGATCATGATGAGAATGCACTGTAATTCTGTGCTGTATCATATTTTGTCCGTATGTCTGGGCCCAGTTACAAATACCACTATGTGTGACTGTGTTTATGTTAAGCCTCCAGCGAGGGCTGTCTCATATTTGTTTTTATGCCCAGCACACAGCAGTGTGTGGTACATCATCAGCGTTGGATAGACAGAGGGAAGGCGGTTCAATGGATGGATAATACATGTTGTCGGTAGTTTGATTTCTCTATGTAGAACGTGGCACACAGAGACAATAACTATGAGAATATTTTGAAATATTAGAAATATTACACTGATATCACAACTATGACATTTATGAGAAAAAAAGAGGTTAGAAATCATTGATGTTGAAAGCCCATTTTAAAAAGGAGCATAAGAGCAAAACACAGGTGAAATATTCAGTGTAAATTTAACATTATGTGAGTAGAACGAGCTTCTGTTGCTGGAACTGAATCAGATCATTTTTTTAGTCAGTAAGTTCATCACTTTGTAACTCATCTATGTAGCTAAAATCTGGAAGTGCCACTCTCTCACAGTATTAAAGCAGCCCTTATTGTTAAGCTGGACTGACCACTATTTTAAGATTTCACTTTTCTAATCTTCATTTACTTATTTTTGAGAAGGAGAGAAAGAGAGAGCCGAGAGGGGCAGGGAGAGAGGAAGAGAGAGAATCCCAAGCAGGGTCCATAAGCTGTCGGCACGGAGCCCAATGCAGGACTCGAATTCACGAACCAGATGGTGAGATCATGACCTGAGCTGAAACTGAGAGTCAGATGCTTAACCGACTGAGCCACCCAGGCATCCCAAGATTTCATTTTTTATCCATTGATTCTCTGCTATGAGAACAAGGATAAAAAAGCATTTTCTCAAACTAATTATTTCCATGTCTAATAAAAAATTTAAAAGGCATAAGTATCCAAGAATGATAGTATTTAAAACGTTTTAAATTTTAAATTTAAAAAATGGGTAAATGCCATACTCAATTTCCAGGATTTGATGTTCAATATATTCAACTGTATTCAATAGCTTTGAATGATGAAAATTAAATAAGCCACTGTAATTTTTTGAGAGTTTACTTTTTCAAAAGGATCAGAAAAGGTCAAGATTATTTGTTGATGTCATAGTTTCTCAGAACTTTTCCAAGATATCTAGAGAAAGGCAGGGAAGACGGCTCTGAAATAATGGTTTCAAGAAATACCACTTCATACCAAAAGAATTATGTGTGTGTGTGCATGCGTGTGTGTGTGTGTGTGTGTGTGTGTGTGTGTGTACCTATGTGTATTTTCATGCTGAGAGCACGGCGATAACATAAACAATTGGGAATGTTCTTGAAAAAGCCTTACTCCCATGTGGTAGAAATAGAGATTACACTGTATTTGCTGTTGACATATCAATCCTAATTATAGAGGCTCAGTGTCTCAGGGTGATTCTTTCTTTAGACATTCGAAGACACTCCCATTGAAAGAAAGACAGTTGCTCAAGTGTGTCATGTATTAATGCCTGAGAACAGAATGAATAGGGTGGGAAGGCCTAGATTCTACAATTCACTTCCCCTCTACTACAAAAGAATCCCTATTTATTGACCTTTGTGGCCAAGTGCAAAAAGAATACCTTTTGCCTCAATTTCTGAGAATTAGAAGAAAAATGAATTCTGTTGCCTGGAATAACATGTTCTCCTAGTCATCTGCCTAACAAATAGTGTCCTGTATCTCATTTCTGTGTTTACAAATGGTAACCATCTTGCAGGATGTCTCTGAATCTCAGAGTTTTCTGTCTTCAAAGATTAAAGTATAAGATAGAGAAAAGATATCTGACCATCATCCGTTTACATAAAACTGACTTTTGAGTCATAGAAATAGTTACAAGAGACTTCTGAAATAATCATTAATATGATTGATTCTAATTGATTGGACTATATGAAAACATAATTATTGGTTAATAAAGGAGCAGCTTAATCTTACTAAGGGGGTTAAAAATGTGCTTAGAGTATTGTAATGTATTGTATTGACATTGAGGTCATCTGAAAGTCCATTTATCAAAAATTAGTAACAGTCTTCATCAACTAACCAAAACGGGTCACCCCTGGAACCACTCAAGGGTTAGTCATTATCATACCCAAAGAGAACAAAGCAAAATCCGTAAACAGAGAGAAAATCTGGATATTGCTCAAGATACAACTCAAATAATCTGGTTATTAACACAAGCTAAAAGTCTGTGATGCCAATAACAGAAAATACCTAAAAGATTAGAAGAATTAGTTTCACAGGGCACCACGCTAAACAACCAAAAAATGTTCTAGTATACTGCAAATTCATTCAATGTGAGTAATAACTTGTTCCTTGTGATATTTAATATTTGAAAAGCATTGATAATGTGCTTGGCTCTGCTCAAAGCTCAGAGAGGGCACAGCTTCAGGGTGGCACATAGTGTCCACTTTCCATCCATCACAACTGTTACTCTTGCTTGACTTCTTTCGTTCAATGACCACTTTCCTTTTCGTGCCCACACCCCAACCCAGTACATGCCTGTCTCATGATGACACCCTCAAAAGGAAAAAGTACTCAATCCCCATGATGCTTGACTTGGTTCTTTTGGGGGCTAGAGCCTAAGGACTCTAGATATTAAATTATTACTCATAATAGGAGAGCTTCCAATGTATGAACATAGTAATATTCAAATCTGTAATGAATTCTCATTTATTTTACCTATTTCTCAACAGAGACATACCGACTTTGTAATTGTGCTAGGACCTACAGATTTAAAACCAAATGGCACATTCAGAATGTTACAAGTAGTTTCATATAGATGGCTAGAGAGATGGGCTAGCTTGGAGAAGCAGAGATGAACATTACCAGTGCATAAAGAACCATGCATGCTAAGCAAAGGGATCATGAAATTTATCCTGAAAGCTATAAAGAGCCATTGAGGCCACATTAAGTCGTTACTACAGATATAATCACATTAATGTTGCAGAAAGATCACCATTGCAGCAGCATGAAGGTGGCCCACATTAGAAATAGGGGAAAAGACAGGAAAAGAAGGCAGCGATCCAAGGAATAAAAGGTTACAGCTTTTATTCAAGCAGTGGAAATATAAGTGGAGTAAAAAAGAAAGATTTAGAGATATTAAGGAAGTCGACTCTAAAAAACTTGGAAATGAATAGATGTAATCTAAGTGAAAGTGAAGGATGAATCAGGAAAGAATTCAAGATCCATTTCAAGTCTCTAGCTCGGATGATTGACTTTGTAATGGCAACTGGGAGAGGAGCAGAGCTTTACAAAACAGCTTTATTGACATACAACGTATGCATCATACAATTCACCTATTTAATTAATATGTATAATCCAGTGGCTTTCACTATGTTCACAGAGTTGTGCAACCATCATCACAATCAAATCTAAGACATTCTCGTTATCCCAAAAAGAAACACCATATCCTTCAGTTGTCATTCTCAACACCCCTTCCCGTCTCCCCCAAGCCTATGCAACCCTTAATCTACTTCCAGTCTCTATAGATTTTATGTCAATCTAGGACACTTCATATAAATGGAATTACATAGCACGTGGTCCTTGGTGACCAGCTTCTTTCACTTAGCATCATGTTTTCAAGGTTCCATTTTGTAGCATGCATCAGTACATTATATTTTTTCTTACTGAAAGATATTTATCAGTTGATGGGCATTTGAATTGTTTCCAGTTTTTGGCTTTTATGAATAAAGCTGCTATGAACACTTAATGTGTAAGTTTTTGTGTAGACCTGTGTTTTCATTTCTCTTAGGTATATATCTAGAAGGAGTATTACTGCATCACATTGTAACTTTATGTTTAAACTTTTGTAGAACTCCCAAAATGTTTTCTAAACTTTTTTAAAAGTTTACTTATTTATTTAGAGGAAGGGTGGGCAGAGAGAGAGGGAGAGAGAGAATCCCAAGCAGGCTCTGCACTGTCAACACAGAGCACGATGCGGGGCTAGATCCCATGAACCGGGAGATCATGACCTGAGCTGAAATCAAGAGTTGGATGCTTAACCAACTGAGCCACCCAGGCACCCCAGTATGTTTTCTAAAATGGCTGCATCATATTATATTCCCACCAGCAGTAGATGAGGACTCAAATATCTCCACCAATATTGATTGGATCAATACTGATTATTCTCTAACCTTTTTATTCTAGAACTCCTAAGGGAGGTGAAGTCGTTGCTCATTGTGATTTTGATTTGCATTCCTCTGGTGGCTAATAACATTGAGCATCTTTTCATGTGCTATTGGCTATTTGTATATCTTCTTTGGAGAAATGTCTATTTCTATATTTTGCCCATTTTTAATTGGGTCATTTGTCCATTTACCTATTTGTGAGTTCTTTATATACTCTAAACACAAGTCCACTATTTGATATATGATTTGCAAGAATTTTCTCCCATTATGGAGTTGTCTTTTCACTTTCTTGATAGTGTCCTTTGAAGCACAAAAGACTTTAATGTTAATGATGTTCAGTTTATCTTATCTCTGTTTTGGCTTATACTTTGGGTGTGATTACTTAAGAAATCATTGCTTCCTCCAAGGTTACAGAGATTTATACCTATGTTTTCTTCTAATAGTTTTATAGTTTTAGCTCTTATCCTTGTATCTTTAGTCCATTTTTAGTTAATCTTTGTATACGGTCTGAGGTGAGGGTCCAATGTCATTCTTTTGCACGTACGTATCCAGTTCTCTTAGCACAATTGTTGAAGGTACTATTTTTTCCCATTGAATTGTTTCAACACCCTTTCAAGGTCCTAACTGATTTGGGCCAGGATTGGGTATCTGACTTAAAGATAAGCAATCCATAGGCCTGCGATGGTAACAAAATGACCCGAGTTCAAAAAACTTTGCCAAAATAAGAAAGAACTAGGTCAATGGGATTGTTCTTTCTTGGAAATTCGACTAGAAACACACGAAGAATTTAGTAACTGGGAGAAAACTAAAATATTATGAATAAAAAGTGTTATAAGTCATAGAGTGATTATGAATGAGCTGAAATATTAATACATAGAAGCTATAAATGGAGAAAATATGGACAGAGTAGAGAATGATTTGCTTTTGATCTCACAACTCAGAAGGAAGTGACAGGAGTCATTGTCATTGTCAAAGGACAGGGTCATTGTCACAGGAATAGCGGAGAGATGAAATAGAAACTGTTGCTAAAGATCTTTTAAGGCTTTTTTTTTCTTTGAATTCCTAAGAACTACTAGACCCTTCTTTAGGTTAGCCAGAGAGATTCACTGATCCTTGCAACCAGAATGACCACCCATAAGTCTTCCAACTGTTAAAAATGTATGGATTCTATAGAAAACTATTAAATGAAATGAAAACTCTTATGTTAGCAAGCCTAATACATACCTGGCTCCTAATGGAAGCTACACAAATCCCAGTTTCCCTGACCTACTCCCAGATTCCCTCTGTAGGTTTCATGGGCACTATCCAAATTCTGTAGGTATCTGAGAAGTTACAAGTCTTCCTGCTGTAACAAGGATATGTGGCAATCTAAATCATAACTGAAATTCTTCTTGACTTCAGGAGTAAATACTTAATGAATGATATACCAATCTTAACTGAACGGATGGAGCCTCTCTGACTTCTCTCTTTATATTTCCCATTCATTCACCACAGATCTTTTTTTTAACTTGGAGTCATTTTACTCATAGAAAATATTTTAGATCAGATATAACATTTTTTCACTTAATAGGAGAAATCACATTGGAAATTAATATACACAGATGCCATGAATACATGAGTGATCTCATGGCCACTGTATCAATAGTATTCTGAGTCACATATTCTTTCCTTCAAACTCATGTGATCACATTTTTGTCTTTGATTTCAGGTAATGTGTAGTTTTCTTTCTTTCTTTTTTTTTTTTTTTTTTTAAATCTCATTTGCCAAGGGATTACATTTGAGATGATAAGCCTCTAGTAATGCAGCTTTGCAAGGAGGCAGGAATATTTAGACAGGAATGATAAGGGTGGGCCTCAGATTTTAGGCAAAGTTCCCAGGTAGGCTACAATAGCAACATTCTTGAAGGCTTAGAACTTTATTCTGATTTTTCCCAATGTTGATTTTGCTGCTAGGGTTTAATGCAGTATAATTCCTGTATTTTCACATGAAAATAATAGGGGGGAAAATCGGGCAGTTCTTATCACTTATCACATACAACATATGTTCTTATATACATACAAGTAAGTTCTTATCACTTATCACTTATCACATGCAATGTATGTTTGTTAAGCAAATGCTGTGTACAGACACTATGCTGTAATGTGACAGGGATAAAAAACATGAAAAAGAATCTATGCCTGGACTCAAGGACCTTATATCAGGGATGAAATACCATAGACAATTCCTTGATCTGGAAAAGAAGAGTCCGGATCTGCTTTTTGAACCATTGGGAATCAGTAAGATTTCTGGAATTCAATTATTTTTCCGTGAACCTAGGGCTAAGAAACTTCACCTAACATAAAACTATTCCTCGTATTTTTAAGCAATGTGTGATTTTATGTGAACATTCTGAATATAGTCCCAACCTCCTAAATCTTCCTGGATCTAAGTGATATAATTTTTCTTTTTATGCTGGAGGAAGCTATTCCCAGGAAAAAAATGTTATGATATTGATTTTAATAAGCGTTTGATTTTTATTTTTTATTTTTTGATGTTTATTTATTTTTGAGAGAGAAACAGAGTGGGAGCAGAGGAGGGACAGAGAGAGAGGGAGATACAAAATCTGAGGCAGGCTTCAGACTCTGAACTGTCAGCACAGACCCTGATGCAGGGCTCGAATCTACCCACTGTGAGATCATGACCTGAGCCAACGTCAGATGCTTAACCAACTGAGCCACCCAGGCGCCCTAGAATGTATTTTTTAAGGCAGAAGGGTAGCACTCATTTTTACTTAATGGTTTTAACAGTTTCCTAGTGTAATTTATAACTTTTAAAAACTTAGATCGGATGTGGGTCTCCATTTGTACTCTGGTCCAATCCTTACAAATGATGGGGCAGCCTTGACCTGGTACAATACTAAGTTTGTACATACTCTATATGATTTGGTCATCACGATAAAGTAATAAGGTAGAGATTCTTACAAAGTTTGCTTGAACCCAGGTTCACTTGATTCCAAAGCTCATGTTACTAAGACCTACAGTTTATTGCCTTTTCACCTTTTGAATATTTTAAAAATTAGTAAAATGAGTGATTTTAGAATGTAATATCTAGTTCCACAGTTCAAATTGGCAGTAAACTGCAAAAAAAAAAAAAAACAGGATTAAAATTTCCCAAATAAAATTAATTTATTCTGTTCAAGACATTGATCATTACATGTTATGCTACAAATACTATCCCACACATTATTGCTGAGGAACACATTTACTATTCAAGTTATTTCACAGTATCAGACTTAAGATAAAGGGATCTGCTACCAAAGCCATGGAGATGCTTAAAAACATGGGAATAAATTAGAAGATAGAAAATAGAAGATCAAAATTTAGCGTAGAAGTAAACTAGAGAACGGGAATGTGGTGACATAGGCTGTATTTTGAGTGAAAAACAAGAAAGAGCAGAACTTAGGATGAAGAATTTATCTCTGAGGCACATCATACCTATTTTTTCTTCCATGCTAGAATCATTGTATTTGCTTCCTAACTTGCACCCGAAAAGGCTAACTCGTTGGCACTCAGCTCAAGTCACCCCCAGGTGGTGTGCCTTTGTCCCTGGAACCTCAGATATCTGATAATTGCCTCATTGTTATTCATCTTTTAGATTGCTTTGAATTCTTTCATGTAGGAGAAATAACCAGAATGTTAAAATATAAAGACTTTACATCAGTGGAGGGTAATGCAAAGATCTTTCTGGCAGAGATAAGACAAAGGCATATATATACACTGCAAAGGTTATGAACACCACGAATAACACTGCTCTTAAACTAAGCATCATCAGTGTGATGGAAAGATGTTTTCCTCGTTCATAATGCTATCTCAACTTTGCAGCGAGGTTAATAATAGTGGCAGGTGGCATTAAGTTATTTTGGTAACAAAATTCAGGTGATTACTAATCTTCCTTTTATTATCACTTAAATGGAAGTCACCACTTTGAATCACTTTAAGGATTAAGAATTTTCCTTTCATACAATTTTGAAGAAGGTGTTCATCAGAAACAATATTTTCATATTGGACTTTTCAGAAAGATACGTTCCATGAGTACATCAAAGGCAGGTTTCCTGTTATGTTCGTATCCTTCAGATCAAAAGTGAAACATCATTTCTACAAAAGGCCCATGCCTCCAGGCCCTGACTTCCTAATCTAAATTTGGTCACATAGTTTTGCATTCTCATGGTAATGTGTGTGTGTGTGTGTGTGTGTGTGTGTGTTTCCTTTATAGGGATTGTGGCTTATACTTATGCCACTGTGTGTTTAATGTCTGTTCCACTAGGTGGGACAGACAGTGTGGGGCAAAGCTTTTAGAAATACTAAGTAGATGACTCCTTACTGGTCCACTAGAAAGAAAGCAAAAGAAAAAAAAAAACAGAAAGAAAGATATAGAAAAATAAGCGTGTAGTCGATCTAATTGTAAATAATTAAGGTAGGGCAAAGCCTGGCATCCACAACATTGGTTGTTAGGGAAAATACTCTCTACCCACTCCTTACTTTTCATGAAAATTCCTAGGGAATTTACCTGGGGACTTCTGGGCTTTCTACGCCCCATTACTCAGTCAGCTCTAAGTGTAGTGATTCATTAGATTGATACATTTAATAAAAATAAATAAGGCATAGCATGCCTCTTCCTCTTTGAGAACAAACCTAGAGCAAGCTGTCCCCCAGTGAATAAGGGGGACGTCACTTATGCTGAGATCTTAATTTGTGCAGAACCTTGACGGGGAAGGAACTCTGTTCCCCTAGAGACCTCCACTGCATGGTACAAAGTGGTGCTCAATGCTTCTTATCCTTTGTTCCATTGATTCACTGTTGGGCACATGCTGTGACACTAGCAAATCTCTTGGACGTCTCAGCATCATTCTCAGAGAATCACCATAAGGAGGAGGTTTGGACATGTTCTATAGAATCTTTTAAAATTATATAAATTATGTCGATTTAAGTTTAAACTTAAACATACTCTTGTATGAAAAATCAACCATGAGGATAAACGATCAATGTTTAGATAACCTTGATAAAAGTCAGTTTAGAATCTGTTCAGAGCAAGAAATAACTTATGATGAACCAGTAGCCAAGATTTCAAGTTAATGTGTGTTTGTTCTGGGACAATGTGTTCTCCATGACAGTTACTGTCGTTGCTGTTTTCTCTGCATCTGTTAGTCAAGATTTTCCCTACTGATTTACAAGACCATTAAATAGTGATATATCAGGGAAATAAATGGTAGCCAAGCAAAGCTGATTTTTTTTCCTAAAGTGTAATTGCTGAATTAAACTCTGGAAATCATATAAAATCTGAACGCACAGGTTGTATAAGGACATACAAGTGGATTACTTTCTTTGTAAACCTTGAAATTTGTGATAAATCAAACTTGACAGATAACAACGCAGAATTTGCTAAAAGGATTTATTGTTAAAATGAGTGCTGTGTAAAGTGCGGTTGGCTAGTGAATAGAAGAACATTGCTATGTGCGTCCAGCCCTTGGGAGATGGGTGATGTCTGGCTGAAAGTGTGTTCCCAACTGTGTGTCATTAAGAACAAGTCGAACAGGTTGGTCTACTCTCCATCAATGCATGTTATCAGCAAGGGCTCATTAAACTTTAACTCCACATTGCAGAACGTTTTGGCTGAGAAGACCGAGGGCATGTGTAATACAGGAAATGCATTTTCTGAACGGTTACTACTAGCGAAGTGGTAAGTAATGTTTGTGTCTTACACTATCAAGGTTCAGTGATAAGACACTTGATGTAAACATGGATTATCTTTACTTTAGAAAAGTTTAAGTGCAATTTCAAATATAGCAAAGCATATACAGAATACAAATAATGCTTGTTTTTAGCAAATGTTGCTATTCTGAATACACCGTGTTCATAGAATGGTTTAAGTATGTCAGGGACTGGAGATGCCTTTAATCCATGCACTGTTTATTAAATTGTCACCACAACTACAGATAGGTATTTCACATTTGATATGAATTATTAGTCTCTAAAAACAATAAAGTACTGTATAATGTAAACAGTCAACCAAATTTGAGTTCTTTCTTTCTTTTTAAAAAAAAATTTTTTTTACATTTATTTATTTTTGAGACGGAAAGAGAGAGACAGCACAAGCAGGGGAGGGGCAGAGAGAGAAGGAGACACAGAATCTGAAGCAGGCTCCAGGCTCCAAGCTGTCAGCACAGAACGAACTCACAAACCGCGAGATCATGACCTGAGATCATGACCTGAGCTGAAGTCAGACACTTAAGTGACTGAGCCACCCAGGTGCCCCAATTTGCGTTATTTCTTAAAGATACTTAGTCATTAATAAATCTGTTGCATTTCAATGCAAGTTACAAAAAAGTAGTTAATGGGAATAATGCATTCTGCAACTCTGATCTCTAAAATGCTATTCACACTAAGTGAATATTTAAATAAATTTAAGTTTGGGGTACCTGGGTGGCTCAGTGGGTTAAGTGTTTGACTTTGGCTCGGGTCATGATCTCCAGGTCCAAGAGTTCGAGCCCCATGTCAGGCTCTGTGCTGACAGCTGAGAGCCTGGAGTCTGCTTCAGATTCTGGGTCTCTCTCTCTCTCTGTACCTCCCCCACTCTCATTGTGTGTGTGTGTGTGTGTGTGTGTGTGTGTATGTGTGTGTGTGTGTGTGTATGTGTGTCTCAAAAATAAATAAATATTAAAAAAAATTTTTTTTAATTTCTGCTTTAGTTAGACATTTAATGGTAGGTAAACACAACTCAAGTGACACAATCACAAAAGTTCACAGCAGCTGAGCGTAACCACAATATGGAGAATACCAAGAGAGGTGGGAAAAAGCCTTCTGAGGCCACAGCCTTTCTCCCAGGCTATTGCAACTAATAATCCTGTTTTGTCTCCTTTTGTTTGTGTTTTTGTTTTTTCAATGACAACAAGCTAAAGCACCCAGAAGATGGATTATACAGTTTGAGCTCAATAGGTAGCATTTTATGTCAGTTAGCGGTTCCTGCAGACATTCTGGAGAGTGTAGTCCAAACAACACCTGAACAAGGAACATGTAAAAGATGAACCAGGGAGCTAATTTAATGACCACAGAGGCCCAGACTCCACATGATAAAAGCCCAGACGGAAGTCCTTGATGAGCTAATGTAAAGGGTTAAGTGAATGGTTATGAAAAATGTGAGAGGGAAACATGGCAGATTCAACACACGTGCTTCCCTCTATTCCCTCCTGAAACTGCACTAAGATGATGAGAAAGGGATTGTTTAAAGCATAAATCCCCAAGGACACATAGATGAGAAGGTGTGGCAGCGGCCAAATTTTGGAAGCTGGAAAGCAGATGAACAAGTAGTAACTAACTTCCCAGGCTAGAGGAAGCCAGGACCTGAGTGGCAGCAGAGAAAGGCCAGCGGCAAGGCCTCTGAGCAGCAGAAACCCAACAAAACATAGAAACTGGAGGCACCATAGGCCTCTAAAAGGAAGGATGCAGTTAAGGAAAAGACAAAGATGATCTAGGGGTTCCTGGTGGCTCAGTCCATTAAGCAACCAACTCTTGGGTTCGGCACCTATGGTGCTGTCACAGCTCGTGAGTTCAAGCCCCCTGTCAGGCTCTGCACTGATAGTGTGGAGCCTGCTTGAGATTCTCTCTCCCTCTGTCCCTCCCACGCTTTCTCTCTCTCTCTCTCAAAATAAATACATAAACCTGAAAAAACAAAGCAAAACAAAAAAAGATGGGCTAAATGTCCATGTTAGTAGCAATTTTCTCCCTTTATCCCACTCAGTTGGGCAACTGCCCCTCACCCACCTGGGCAGAAGGCCAGGGTGCCTTCCGGAAAGGCTGAGTTATGGGGATTGTGAGGCCAGACCCCAGGCTCTGCTGGCAAGGCACTTAGCCCTTAAAACTGCAAACTGAAGAAAAGAAAAATCTCCCATCAGTGTTTCTAGTCAACTCTGAGAAAGCACTAACTGGCCCATACTCATACTTCCAGACAAAATGGAGAATCCCTTTCTGGGAAAACCAACCAGACTAAGAGAGAAGGTACGAAGATCTGACTGTTGAGAGCTTTTGCAACAGTGTGTATAAGCCAACCAGACCATCCTACAGTGACAGCCCCCCTCCAACACACACACACACACACACACACAAAGGTTCCAGTCAGTTCTAACATGAAAGATAAAAGCCAAAATAATTAAGAAGTAACTCAGAAAAGAAGAGAGAACGCAAATAGCAGAAGAAAATTTCCCACAACTCGAATTAGTATCTTCAAAGATACAAGAGAATATATACTATTCTTAAACTAAAAATAGAATGTTATTCTAAAAAGGAGAAGTCTGACAAAAGAACTCAAGGAACTTGAAAATAACATGACAGAAATGGAAAATTTTTTAAAATGGCTTGAAAAACAAAGTTGAAGAAATTTTTTCGGAAAGTAGAAGAAAAAAATCAAAAAGAAAAATGCATAAATTACACAAGAAAATTAAGAATCAACATTAAAATAGGGGACTTCCAGAGAGACAGAGGACAAAAAATGCCAAAGAGGAGGTATGATTTTCCAGAGCTGGGCATGGTTTCCAGGTGGAAAAGTTCCAAGACAATAGAAGAGCTGCATAAAAATAGAGCATCAGAAAAATTGTAGCACTCGGGGCATAAAGAGATAATTATAAAAGTTTTTGAGAGGAAAAAATGATCAGAATCAAAGGATCAAGGATCAAAGTGCCACTAGCTGTAAACAACTTAGAAACTAGAAAACAATGAAGCCATGCTTTAAAAACTCAGAGAGAAAATTATTTATAACCATCAAAATTATTACTGAAGTGGGAAAGTATAATTAACATCTTTTTCAGATATGCAAGGATTCCAAAACTAATTGATACTTGAAAATGAAAACCCAGAAATATTAGTAGAAGCATTATATTTATAAATATGAAGGGAAATACCAAAGAAGCAGCTATGTGCCTCCAAGCAGTAAAACTCAGAATGAGAACAGGAGATAGTACTGTTTTAGTTTTATACCTAGTAGAACTAATTTTGTTGTAAAACCATTTACCTTTACAATATTGGTTAAAATAAAAGTTAAATTACATACATTAAGGCACAAAATAAACAAGGATTTAAAATATTAAGGTACAGGGACACCTGGGTGGCTCAGTCAGGTAAGGTCTGACTTCGGCTCAGGTCATGATCTCACGGTTCGTGTGTTCGAGCTCCCCACATCGAGCTCTGTGCTGACACCTCAGAGCCTGGAGCCTGCTTCAGATTCTGTGTCTCCCTCTCTCTCTGCCCCTCCCCCCATCTAAAAAATAATAAACATTCAAAAAATTAAAAACTCCAAAAATTATTTCTAACCATTAAAGTTATTATTCCCCGTGCTGTGACACCGATTGAATCTATGTTCATGTCGTTTTGCCAACCCATATCACACTCATAATCAGCCAAACTGTTCAAAATTACCTTCCCTTGAAAGGCACTAGTATGGATTGAAAATATTAAATGTATAGTTTGTGATAAAGAATAATTGAAAGTCTTTGTCTAGACATCAGGTGGCATTTCCATGACTTGCTTTTGCATGTGAACTGTGTCACCGGTAACAATGTTATTTTCTATATATGAAAGTCATGTCGTCAATTCTGTGGGTCATTTTTTCCAAAAGTTGAGAATCATTTCCCTAAGTCCTCTCCACACTCACTTCTGTTATGATCCTAATCCATAGTACATTTTCGGGACAGAAGTCTTGGTTATTGTTTGGCTCTTCTGAGCCAACTGGCTAATCTAAGCACCGAAATGAGGACGTGATCACCTAGTCCTCATTGTTTGCTAAGAGTTTTAACAAAAAATTACGTAACTCTTTTTTGAGTCCTTGGTGTTTTCACATCTTACATCCTTTATAGAATGAAAAAGAGATGAAATACTCAAAGGCACGAAAGTAGGAAACATTGTTTTTTTAGGACCCATCGCTTTCATGTGTCACCTTGAACGATCACAGCTCACAACTAATAAACGAACAGGTAGACCTGTGGCAAGTTCAGTACCCTAAAGAAGGGTTCTTTCAAGCTAGCGCTCCACTGCCTCATCGTATTTCCATGAATGGTAAGTTTATTTCTGATGGTCTTTGATCACTTTAAAGCAAACGGAATACTAGAAATATTTTAAGGTACTCACTTTTTAAGAAGAAACACTTTAATATTTCCTACAGTTGGTCCAACAATCCTTTGTTCTAGTAAGTGAAAAGAAATCCCATTTTATTTCTTTATTGCAATTTTCACTTTTTCTGAATCTTTTATTCTTGACTATGGAAGGAAGGAGGGTCTTATTTGAGGAAATTATCTGTGCAAATATAGTTGCCTAGGTTTTGCTATTACCTCCCTCTAGTGGAGGCACAGACTAATTTTTACAGTAGGCATTTTCCTTAATAACAGGAAGTGTAGAACTCTTTTGTCCAATATGGTAGCCACTAAGCACAGGTGGCTATATAAATTTAAATCAGTAAAGAGTAAATAAAGTGAAATATTCCATTTCTCGGTCACTCTAGCAGCATGTGCTGCTCAAGTGCTCAAATAGCCATCAGTGATCATAAAAGACAGCTCAGGCATAGAACATTTCCATTCTCACGGAAAGCTGTATTGGAATGCTGATCTAGAGTAATGTGTGCATTACAGAACATGGGGCCATGACTTTATTCAATCTGAAGGGAGTTTACGTTCTTGACAATAGATGATCCAAAACCATCCCAAAGCCCTAGATTCTACCCTCAGCATCCAAGACCCACAGAATCAAGCAGCTAACTGCTCTTGAACTTTTCATAAGAAGTTAAAATTCACTTTTTTAGATGAGTTTATTTATTTAAATCTCTCAGATTTCATTACTTCAACAGATCCCACGCTACGTGGTACAATTAAATCATCTTTGACATATTTCTGCTTTCTGATCTAACAACATGTAACCATGTATGACCCTCTCTTTTCTTCCTTAGATGAGAAAAATCAGAATAGAAACCCATTTGCTTCCCTATGAAGTTAATTAGAAGCAGAATTGACAAGAGAAATTATTTAAAAGGATGTATAGCTATCATAGGTGTAGACAACCCTCATTCATGACAACTGCTTTAGAGGAAAACTCAAAGCGTTCAAGAAAAGGGATTATTTCTGACTTTTGTTAGGGGGGGCTCTTCTTTGCAACTCTGAATGTAAGTTTTTGCCACTGAGTAAGTTACTTTTTAACTCAATCATAAGAATATATTAAGCACTATACTGGGCTGTATACCTACATTTTTCTGGATGACTTAAATTAATTGCCAACTTCTAAAATTTTTAAACATTTATTTATAGATAACATGTATAAATGCCATGTTGTATTTCACTGCATGAACATCAAGATATTTGACTAAAAGTATTGCTATTCCTGACTCAATATGTCAAAATAACTATGTAACGGGCTCAAATTAATTCCATCATTATTAGAAAGAAAATTTAAATAACTAGAATGAAAGATGTAAGTAGGAGTTTTTTTCTATAAACCAAAGCAAACCCTATCCTCTAAATGCCCAGGATATCAGCATTTAACAATATTGAAACAATCATTAATGAACATCTATAAGTGCTGAATGGTTAGCTAAGTATAGCTCTGTCCTTGTAAAATTTTCAGGCTAGGAGTGGCGCTGATAGTCACATAGACATTATACCCATTTGCATATCATGGACATATGTCAAACAAGATCATGAAACAAGTGAACCTTAAGAATATCAGATGTAACTCCCCATATATCTATTTATTAATTCAATGATGATTTATTGACATGTGCTATGTGTCAAGCACTGTGCTGAGCTCTGGGGATCCAATATAAATCGGACAAGGTCTTATAGCCCAAAGAGCAATCAGGATTAGTTTCTATGATTCTATTTGAGTTTTATCTTATGTTTTTTTTTTTTAACTCATATAGACTGGAAGGAAATTCATCTTGCCATGAATTTTATCTCCTGATTACTTCATTTGCACATTGAGAGTAGAAATGGTTGGATTGACTCCTTTCTTCAAATCTTAACAAATATGTTTTGAGCCTTAAGATACTCACCATCTGATAATAGTAACCAATAATTAAATAAAGACAAGTGACAAGGCTTTAACAGAAATGCATCCAAGTACTGTTGGATATTAGAGGACGATTCAGATGAGTATTCTAGGGAGGACTAGTAAGGATTTATAAAAAGAGAAGACATTTGAGTTTAGCCTTGAAGGTGGGAGTTTCCTAAGCAAAGAAGGGCATGCCAAGCATAGAAAAAAATGGGAGCCTGCTGAATTCAGTCTGGTGGTTTAGAGCACAGAGTTGAGGGAGAAAAATGGCAAGGAATTAAGATGACATATTTTTAGAGAGCATATTTTTACCAAGAGAAATAAATGTGTTTGAACTGAATTATCAATCAAGAGCTCTTTAATAACCTGACCTAAGGGCCAAACATCCACTTTCTCCTTTTCTTTTTTTTAAATTTTTTTTTAATGTTTGATTACTTATTTTTGAGAGAGAGAGACAGAGCACGAGCAGGGGAGGGGCAGAGAGAGAGGGAGACCCAGAATCTGAAGCAGCTCCAGGCTCTGAGCTGTCAGCACAGAGCCTGACGCGGGACTTGAACTCACAAACCGCGAGATCATAACCTGAGCCGAAGTCTGATGCTTAACCAACCAAGTCACCCAGGCGCCCCTCTCCTTTTCTTTATCACAAAAAGTTATCATTTTGAGGCATTCTATTTTGGTCAATGCTGATAGATGGAAAGAGTATAAAAGTCATGCTTAATATGTTTCAATTAAAAAAAATCATTTCTTCAAGAAATATTTTAGAACACTGGCTCTGTCCTGAGCACAAGATGCAGACCCATAGTAATACGAGAGGGAAACAAGATACAATCTACCTTTGAAAAGTTGCTGTTTAATTGGAAACACAAAGGTGATCCAACATAATTACATAAAATCATGGCATGTGCTCTGTGAGAAAAATGAGGGTTTTGAGAAGAGCAAAAATGTGGTCACCTCAGGGAAAGTCTAGAATATTTAGCAGAAAAAGTAATATTCTCTGTGTCTTTGAGAATGATTAAGAGTTTGACAGAAGGAAAAGTGAGAAGAAAGTATTTTAGGCAAGGGCTAAAGATAAATGATGTCTTCTAGCTATAAATGTTCCTGGCAAACATTTCTCTGCCCTAGTTTTGTGTGTTAACAAAAATATTTTCAAATTTAAGAAAATCATATTTTATAAACATACTTGCTCATTATAAATGTCTATTTTACTAGATTTTATATGGTGGCCAACTAGACAGTATACTTCCAGAAAATATTGTTTATGAAATAAACATGTATCTAAAATCAAAACTAGAGGACCCAGTTTTCATTCCTCCATCATATCCTGGATATATTTCCTCTACTCAGAGAGTCCCTGTTGTTATTGCTGTTAACAAGAGAAAAGCAACATGTACAGTAAAATAAAACTAGCTGGGAGATTGAAAAACCATATCGCTTTAATCTAAAAATTCCTTGCCAGTGTTTCTTTAATTTTTTTTTATTTTTAATGTTTATTTATTTTTGAGAGAGAGAGAAAGAGAAAGAGAGAGAGAGAGAATGAAAGAGGGGGAGGGGAAGACACACACACACACACACACACACACACACACAGAATCCTAAGCAGGTTCCAGGCTCTGAGCTGTCAGCACAGAGCCCAACACGGGGTTCGAACTTATAAACAGTGAGATCATGAGTGGCTGAACTCGGACAGTTAACTGACTGAGCCACCCAGTTGCCCCATTCAGCGTTTCTTTAAATTTGGTCCATGGCAAGGTTGAAAACAGCTCAATAATATCCATTTGGACAAAATTTGCCACCTTCTCATTTCACGTCTTCCAGTACCCAATCTTTTATCTTTATAAATTTTTACTAAGGTGTAATTTACAAGTACCAAAATGCAAAAATCCAAATGTAATGTTTGATGAATTTTGTCAAATGTGTACATCCATATAAAGCACACTTTAAACAAATCAAGTATTTCTGTCACCCCAGAAAGTTCCCTCTTTTCTCCATGTATAGAAATTAGTATTGTCACTACTGGTGTCTTTGTAACTTGCAATATCAAGTATACAAGAAATCTAGTCTCTGCTCAAGAGAATGGAATTTAAATACGTTCACAAGCAATACTTAAAGCTAATAATTTAAAATCTGTAATAAATTTCCCTGAAAATATAGTAATAAGTTTAGCATGGAAAAGATATCAAAACATCATCATCACTAAAAACATTTATCAGAAACATAACTATATATATATATATATATATATATATATATATATATAGGAAGCACAAAACCAAAGTAAAATTAATGCCCAAGTACAAAACCCATATAATAAAGCAATGCTGTGCACAGACCTTATACTAAATACGCCATAGAAGAAACGAGATTTCAGCAGAATTAAATAGGGAAGAAAATACCGGAAATATCAGAAAGACATTTGGAAAACATGGAAGAAGAAGCATGTATGGGTGGTACATGCATGTGTGTGTGTGTGTGCGTGTGTGTGCGTGTGTGTGTGATGGAGGGAAATTAAAGATGGAACAGAGTATAATTTGCAAAGCATGTGGCATTAGTAATTGCTTAATAAATATAGTGTTTATGTGAATTTAAATAGACCGTAGAATCCATTGAGTAACTGCCGAGCAAAAATGTCTTGAATTTCTAAGCAAATCTCTGAGACGCACAGATATCTAGTGAACTGTGGTACAAACACTATTGGTATAGATTTTTGTCCTGATTAGCTGATGTTGATCACAAGTGACTATTTTGACCTTCTGCCCTTGGATGATTCTCACCATTAATAGATACCATAATACTTCTTATAAATATCCTCCAAAGTTGTTGAGATAACATGTTTTATAGATGAAAACAAATGAACAAAAATTCTCTGTATCAGTTAGTGTTATAGTATTCAACTCTTACCACAACATTGAAAACATAACCTCATACTGACACAGGAAATCGGGACTTGCATGCATGTGTCTTTGAGTTCATTATTTGTCTTTCAAATAAATATGATCCAGTCTCCAGTTAGCCAGAAAAACCCAAATGTCTTGAGCTCGCTTCTATGCATTGTAAATATTCAATAAAGGTTGAGGACTGAATGATTTTAAATGGCCACTTATAAGTTCAAGATGCTTCCTAGAAGCACACAATGGTTACAAGTCTTTCTTCATTACTCTTAAAATATACACATAAGAACCTTTATAAAAACATGAGAAATTTTATTTATTATGCTCAGGTATATCTTTACACCCAGCTTGGTTTTTTTTTTTTGTTTTTTTTTTTCCTTAAGTTATAAATCTCAAGAAGGAAGAGGCTCTATATTTAGTACTGCTTAAAAAGTGCCTGTAGGAGAGGAGCCAAGATGGCGGAACAGCATGGAAGTTTTTTGTGTGTCTTGCGTCCATGAAATACAGCCAGAACAACACTACACCACCCTGCACACCTAGAAAACCGATCCAAGGATTAACACAACAATCTGCACAACCTGAACCGCAGAATTCAGGAGGTTCACGGCACGGAGAGGTGCATTTGGGAAGCGAGAAGCTGCAGCTGGCGGAAAGGTGCTTTTGCGGGCAGAGAGAGGATGGAGACGGGGGCAGGAGCGGGGGGAGAATTCAGGAAAAGCACCCCTCCCCAAAAGCAGCTGGAGAGAAAGTGGAAAATTGGAAACAGCCGCAGGGACTAAACTAAAAAGGGAGAAAGGAGAAAGGAGAGGGTTTAAATTCCATTAAGACTGTAAACCAGGGGAGCGCAAAAGGCTGCAACTCCGCAGCTCATACCTGGCGGTGCTCTGGCGGGAAGGGTGAATCCCCAGGAACAGAGTTGGGGTCCGGGAGGTTCTCGGGCCACACCGGGAAAAGCGGTTCCATTGCTGGAAGGCAGAGACTGTTGAGGCCCCCTGGTCGCAGCAGACCCCAGAAGGCGGCCACATTCGCTGGTGCTGGAACAAGGTCGTTGAGGGTGAAGCCTGGTGCCAGATGTGTTGAGATTTCCCACAATCCCTGAAATGCTGCGGCTACACTGTCTCGCAAACTTTTTCTGGGGCGGGCTGGCACCTGGCCGCAGTCTCGGGGCACCGACAGCAGCAGGGTCCAGCGGGCGTTCCTGGGTGCAGTGGACATTCGGCCATTGCTCATTCAGCCATTGCTCGGTGAGCCCTCCTGCAGAGGGGCGGGAACAGGTCAAAGCCGCAGTCCTTCAGAAGTAAGGGGCCGGGGAAAACAGTTGCATCTGAGACAAAACTCGGGAAAGAGGTACTGCCTGGGGCTTGGTCACGGACAGTGAAGACGCGGGCAGTGGATGAAACCTGAAGACAGAGGGTGGGGGCGCGATTGCTGATCGGAGAGAACAGTGTTCCCATACTAGACACTGGGTACTGGGTGACAACAGTTTCACCTCTCCCGCGCATGCGCATACACACCTAGGAGCGCCACAACGCTCCACCCCAGGAGGCTAGCAGCGCCATCTAGTGGACAGCGGAGCCGTTACACTGAGCCCCACCCAACTGGACCAACCTCGCTCTTCAAGAACATAAGTCTCACCGCCTGTTTACTTTATGGACTATAAAGCACTTCATAGTCTGACTACTAGGGGAAAACGAAGTAATTACAGTCCTATTTCAATCTGCTAGCAGGTCCATCTATTCAATTTTCTTTCTTTCTTTTTTTCCTCTTTTTCACCTCTTTTCATTTTCTTCAATACAGAAAGAGAAAATTCATTTTTATTTTCAATTTTTGTTAAAAATATTTTTCTTTAATTTTTTTACTGTATTTTTTATTTTTGTGTAAATATTTTCAAATTCTATTTTACTTCCATTATTATTTTAGTCTACTTCAGTGTATTCATTTTTTCAAATTTTCAAATGATTTCCTTTCTTTTTCCTTTTTGCTCTTTTTTGTTTCTTTTCTTTTTCTTGAATGCAGAAGGAGAAAAACTTCATTTTTACTTTCAATTTCTATTAAAAATATTTTTCTTTAATTTTTTTACTATCTTTTTGCTTTTGTGTAAATTTTTTCAAATCCTATTTTACTTCCATAATTTTATTTTAGTCTACTACAGTGTATTCACTTTTTCAAATTTTCTAATGATTTCCTTTTTTTCTTTTTTCTCTTTTTTGTTTCTTTTCTTTTTCTTGAATACAGAAAGAGAAAAAATTCATTTTTATTTTTAATTTTTATTAAAAATATTTTTCTTTAATTTTTTCTACTATATTCTTGACTTTTGTGTAAATTTTTTCAAATTCTATTTTACTCCCATCATCTCATTTTAGTCTCTTCAGTGTATTCATTTTTTCAAATTCTCAAACAACTTCCTTCTCCCCCCACCCTTTCTTTCTCTAATCTGTCAAACCACTTTCAACACATAGACCAAAACACACCTAGGATCTAGCATCAGACAGATCAAGTTTGCAGCTGACCTATCCACAGAAACTTGGCAGGCCAGAAAAGAGTGGCAGGATATATTCAGGGTGCTGAATCAGAAAAATATGCAGCCAAGAATTCTTTATCCAGCAAGGCTGTCATTCAAAATAGAAGGAGAGATAAAACATTTCCCAGACAAACAAAAATTAAAGGAGTTCGTGACCACTTAACCAGCCCTGCAAGAAATTTTAAGGGGGACTCTCTGAGCGGGGGAAAGAAAAAAAAAAAAAGACCAAAAGTAACAAAGACTAGAAAGGACCAGAGAACACCACCAGAAACTCCAACTCTACAAACATCATAATGGCAATAAATTCATATCTTTCAGTTCTCACCCTAAATGTCCATGGACTCAATGCTCCAATCAAAAGACACAGAGCAACAGAATAGATAAGAAAACAAGATCCATCTATATGCTGTTTACAAGAGACCCACTTTAGACCTCAAGACACCTTCATATTGAAAATAAGGGGATGGAGAACTATCTATCATGCTAATGGTCGACAAAAGAAAGCCAGAGTAGCCATATTTATATCAGACAATCTAGACTTTAAAATAAAGACTGTATCAAGAGATGCAGAAGGGCATTATATCATAATCAAGGGGCCTATCCACCAAGAAGACCTAACAATTGTAAACATTTATGCGCCAAATGTGGAAGCACCCAAATATATACATCCATTAATCACAAACATAAAGAAACTCATCGATAGTAATACCATAACAGTAGTAGACTTCAACACTCCACTCATAGCAATGGACAGATAATCTAATCAAAACTCAACAAGGAAACAATGGCTTTGAATGACACACTGGACCGGCTGGACTTAACAGATATATTCAGAACATTTCATCCTAAAGCAGCAGAATATACATTCTTCTCCAGTGCACTTGGAACGTTCTCCAGAATAGACCATATACTGGGACACGAATCAGCCCTAAGTAAGTACAAAAATATTGAGATCCTACCATGCATATTTTCAGACCACAGTGCTATGAAACTCAAAATCAACCACAAGAGAAAACTCGGAAAGTTAACAAATACTTGGAGACTGAAGAACATCCTACTAAAGAATGAATGGGCTAACCAAGCAGTTAAAGAGGAAATTAAAAAGTATATGGAAGTCAATGAAAATGATAACACCACAATTGAAAACCTCTGGGATGCAGCAAAGGCGGTCATAAGAGGAAAGTATATAGCAATCCAGGCCTTCCTAAAGAAGGAAGAAAGATCTCAGATACACAACCTAACCTTACACCTTAAGGGGCTGGAAAAAGAACAGCAAATAAAACCCCAAACCAGCAGAAGACAGGAAATAATAAGGATTAGAGCAGAAATTAATGCTATCAAAACCAAAAAAACAGTAGAACAGATCAATGAAACCAGAAGCTGGTTCTTTGAAAGAATTAACAAAATTGATAAACCATTTTGATCAAAAAGAAAAAGGAAAGGACCCAAATACATAAAATCAAGAATGAAAAGAGGAGAGATCACAACCAACACAGCAGAAATAAAAACAATAATAAGAGAATATTATGAGCAATTATATGCCAATAAAATGGGCAATCTGGAAGAAATGGACAAATTCCTAGAAACATATACACTACCAAAACTGAAACAGGAAGAAATAAAGAAATTTGAACAGATCCATAACCAGTAAGGAAATCGAATTAGTAATCAAAAATCTGCCAAAAAACAAGAGTCTAGGGCCAGATGGCTTTCCAGGGGAATTCTACCAAACATTTAAGGAAGAGTTAACACCTATTCTCTTGAAGCTGTTCCAAAAAATAGAAATGGAAGGAATGAAACAAGAGTCTAGGGCCAGATGGCTTTCCGGGGGAATTCTACCAAACATTTAAGGAAGAGTTAACACCTATTCTCTTGAAGCTGTTCCAAAAAATAGAAATAGAAACTCTTTCTATGAAGCCAGAATGACCTTGATTCCAAAACCAGACAGAGACCTCACTTAGAAGGAGAACTATAGGGCAATTTCCCTGATGAACATGGATGCAAAAATCCTCAACAAGATATTAGCCAACTGGATCCAACAATACATTAAAAAAAGTATTCACCACGACCAAGTGGGAATTATACCTGGGATGAAGGGCTGGCTCAATATCCACAAAATAATTAACGTGATTCATCACATCAATAAAAAAAAAGGACAAGAACCATATGATCCGCTCAATAGATTCAGAGAAAGCATTTGACAAAATACAGCATCCTTTCTTGATAAAAACCCTCAAGAAAGTAGGGATAGAAGGAGCATACCTCAAGATCATAAAAGCCATATATGAACAACCAGTGCTAATATCATCCTCAATGGGGAAAAACTGAGAGCTTTCCCCCTGAGGTCAGGAACAAGACAGGGATGTCCACTCTCACCACTGTTACTCAACATAGTATTAGAAGTCTTAGCCTCTGCAATGAGACAACACAAAGAAATAAAAGGCATCCAAATTGGCCAGGAGGAGGTCAAACTTTCACTCTTTGAAGATGGCATGATAGTCTATATGGAAAACCCAAAAGATTACACCAAAAAACTGTTAGAATTGATTCATGAATTCAGCAAAGTTGCAGGATACAAAATCAACGCACAGAAATCAGTTGCATTCCTATACACCAACAATGATGCAACAGAGAAATCAAGGAATTGATCCCATTTACAATTGCACAAAAAACCATAAAATACCTAGGAATAAATCTAACCAAAGAGGCGAAAAATTGATACACTGAAAAGTATAGTAAGCTTATGAAAGAAATTGAAGAAGACACAAAAAAAAATGGAAAAAAGATTCCATGCTCCTGGATAGGAAGAACAAATATTGTTAAAATGTTGATACTACCCAAAGCAATCTACATATTCAATGCAATCCCTATCAAAATATCACCAGCATTCTTCACAGAGCTAGAACAAACAATCCTAAAATTTGTATAGAACCAGAAAAGACCCCAAATAGCCAAAGTAATCTTGAAAAAGAAAACCAAGCAGAAGGCATCACAATCCTGGACTTCAAGCTGTATTACAAAGCTGTAATCAAGACAGTATGGTACTGGCACAAAAACAGACACTCAGATCAATGGAACAGAATAGAGAACCCGGAAATGGACCCACAAACGTATGACCAACTAATCTTTGACAAAGCAGGAAAGAATATCCAATGGAATAAAGACAGTCTCTTCAGCAAGTGGTGCTGGGAAAACTGGGCAGCGACATGCAGAAGAATGAACCTGGACCACTGTCGTACACCATACACAAAAATAAACTCAAAATGGATGAAAGACCTAAACATAAGACAGGAAGCCATCCAAATCCTTAAGGAGAAAGCAGGCAAAACCCTCTTCGATCTTGGCCGCAGCAACTTCTTACTCAACACGTCTTCGGAGGCAAGGGAAACAAAAGCAAAAATGAACTACTGGGACCTTATCAAAATAAAAATCTTCTGCACAGCGAAGGAAACAATCAGCAAAAGTAAAAGGCAATGGACAGAATGGGAGAAGATATTTGCAAATGACATATCAGATAAAGGTTTAGGATCCAAAATCTATGAAGAACTTCTCAAACTCAACACCCAAAAAACAAATAATCCAGTGAAGAAATGGGCAAAAGACATGAATAGACACTTCTCCAAAGAAGACTTCCAGATGGCCAACCAGCACATGAAAAAATGCTCCACATCACTCATCATCAGGGAAATACAAATCAAAACCACAATGAGATACCACCTTACACCTGTCAGAATGGCTAACATTAACAACTCAGGCAACAACAGATGTTGGCGTTGATGCAGAGAAAGAGGATCTCTTTTGCATTGTTGGTGGGAATGCAAGCTTCTGCAGCCACAATGGAAAACAATATGGAGAGTTTCCTCAAAACACTAAAAATAGAACTACCCTACGACCCAGCAATTGCACTACTAGGCATTTATCCACGGGATACAGGTGTGCTGTTTTGAAGGGACACATGAACCCCCATGTTTATAACAGCACTGTCAACAATAGCCAAAGTATGGAAAGAGCCCAAATGTCCATCGATGGATGAATGGATAAAGAAGATGTGGTATATATATACAATGGAGTATTATTCAGCAATCAAAAAGAATGAAATCTTGCCATTTGCAACTATGTGGATGGAACTGGAGGGTATTATGCTAAGTGAAATGAGTTAGAGAAAGGCAAACCATGGTAGAATGACAGTCTACCATTCACTCATATGAGGACTTTAAGAGACAAAACAGATGAAACATAAGGCAAGGGAAACAAAAATAATATAAAAACAGGGAGGGGGGCAAAACAAAAGAGACTCATAAATAGGGAGAACAAACTGAGGGTTACTGCAGGGGTTGTGGGAGGGGGGATGGGCTAAATGGGTAAGGGGCACTAAGGAATCTACTCCTGAAATCATTGTTGCACTATATGCTAACTAATTTGGATGTAAATTTTTAAAAATAAAAAATAAAATTTAAAAAAAATCACTAAAAAAAAGTGCCTGTTGGAACATAGAGCTTCAGTCGACTTAATAACGTATTCCAAGTGAATAATCAGGCTACCCAGCTGGGATACAATATTATGAGCAGAGGGAGCTGGCTTTCAACAACTGTTCTTATTTGGGAAAGATAAGCCTTTGTGAAAAAATAAAAACAAAACCAAAATCTTGTATTTTGAATCAACACAACATAGAACTATAGAAAGTCAAAAGGACAGAAAAAAATAATGATAAAAGGCAATAAATAAGGAGGGAGGTCATTCAAAGTAAACTCCTATCTTTCTAGGTGTAATGGTCTTTTGATGTGCCCACTCGGCTAAGCTACCGTCCCCAATCATTCCATCCAACATGTTGCTCTGAAGGTCTTTTGTAGACATGATTGAAGTTTATAATCAGTTGACTTGGAATAAGGGAAATATTTCCAAATGATGTACGGGTGCCCAATTCATCGGTTGAAAGACTTCACGAGTAGAGCTGATGCTTTTGTAAGGAAGAAATTTCATTGTGGACAACAGCTTCAGCTGCAGAGCTCCAGCCTGCCCGTCCTGACAGTGTACCATCTGGATGTGGGACCTGCCTAACCAGCCCCCACAACTATGGAAGCCGATTTCTTACAACAAATATCCTGATGTACACCTCCTACTGGTTCTGCTTCTCTGACTGAGCCCTTGCTGATACCAGGCACGCATACCACATGATAATGTTAATGCTTCTATATAAAAACTGTTATCTCAGCCCCTCATTTTTAGTCACAAAGAACTTGCTACAACAGCATCCTAGAGAAGAAACGGCCTGAGACTCTGGAGATTAAAAAAATAACCTTACTTAAAACTCATATCAAAGAGCTGTGTATTAACAGAGAAATAAAACTGTATGTGCAAATAGTGTAAACAAAGCATTTTAATATTTTGGAACCAGAGGGGCACCTGGGTGGCTCAGTCAGTTGAGTGTCTCACTTCGGTTGGTTCTTGAGTTCAAGCCCCACATCCTGGCTCCAGGCTGTCAACAGTTTGCTTCGGATCATCTGTCCCCCTTCTCTCTGCCCCCCCCAACTTGCGCGCACCTGAGCATGCCCTCTCTCTCTCTCTCTCTCTCAAAAATAAATAAACCCTTAAAAAATATATTTTGTGCCCAGAAAGTCATAACCAAGAAAATGTCCTTTAATTCATTTGAGGTAACATATAAACAATACCCAAACAAGAAAATTGTAGTAGTCTTTCAGGTCATGACCTTCATGGGTTTTAAGGCACGTACCTAAAGAAATAGCTGAACATTCCTAGCTTATTTGTTTATTCAATGAGAACCATTAATCATTCCATTTGAGCTTAAGTATCTACATTTAAACCTTGAACTAGAGCTCCATATGCACGAGGACTATCCATGTGGAATTTCTTTTCTTACTTCAACAAACAATTCAGTTCAGTTCAAACATTTATTGAATACTCATTAGTTACCAGGAATATACATTCTTTATGAGTAAGTTTTGATTATTTGCTTATTAAACTCTCCAATACAAAATGAGTGTCAGCATTCAAATATTTATACTGCCGAGAAGTGTTAGAAAATTCAAAAGTCACCTTTATTCATACTCGGAAAAAAATTTTCTTCCGCCGACACTCAGATGAAGCTATTTCTGATGATTTTTCAGTTTTAAAATATGCCTCACTCTTTCTTAATTAGAGGAAAACATTTTAATTTGCCTTTGCAATGCAATCCTGTACCTAAGGCAATTGCCACGAAATACCTTCTTAATGGACAGATGAGAAGAAAAGAAAGCAGACATTTGGCCTGCATTTAGCATCTAAAAATAGCAGAATTATGAGGAGTGTAAATAACTGATTTGAAAAGAAGGTAGAGAAGTGAACAGAGAAAAAGAAACACAAAAAAATGGAATAAGAAACAGATGAGAGATGTGAATTAAAAACAAGGAAATAAGGGTATCTGTGTGACTCCGTTAAGCGTCTGACCTTGGTTTTGGCCCAGCTCATAATCTCACAGCTTCCTGGGTTCGAGCCCCACTTCAGACTCTGGGGTCACAGTGCGGAGCCTGCTTGGGATTCACTCTCTCTCCCTTTCTCTGCCCCTCCCCCATTTGTGCTCTCTGTCTTTCTCAAAATAAATAAATAAACTTTAAAAAATAGGGAACTAAAACTAAGGAATAAAGTTTAAGCAAGAGGAATTTTAAAAGCTATACTTCCGTGGAATAATCAATAATAAAATATTTTCAGATGCTTAGAAGAAAATTTGTACAATAAATCTCATCCAATTTGGTCTCATTCTTTCAACAAATAGACAGTAGGAAGACTAACCTATTGTTAAATCTAAGGCAAGAAAGTAGACCTTCCTGAATTCAAATTGAATAATACCTTTGGAGATGATCTTGGAATGAACTCTTATTTTTCTGCTCAGAAATCTGGGAGAGTTTTCCTAGGCCTAAGGAAATGTCTACATGAGAGAATGACGGATGGGGCACACAACGCTTTTTAAAATGTGCCTAGGCTCATTTTGCATTGTAATGTATTAATAGCATAAATTATATATGTCTGTCTATATCTACATTTAGCGGACAATGTCTGCGCAGCTGACCTGCTTTATTAGGGACTCCTCTTGTCTTTATGCGATTGAATAGGTATGAATGCGACCTACTTATGGAATGAACTGCTACAGATCTTACCACGAATCCCTCAAGTCAGTCCTATTCTTCCCATAATGCACAAAATCTCACCGTTCCTTCTTCATTCTTATAAAGGAGCAGTATTTTATGCATGGAAAGTTAGTTGTTGACAACTACGAAGCAAGACAAATTGAAAGATGAATGTCAAAAGGTCAGTTTTACAAAGATCCTTTGTCTGATCATTTTCTCTCCTGCTAAAACTCCCCTAGGGTAAAGTAAGGCAAAGCGTTATTTTCTTACAGTCAAGACATTGGATTGTGTCAACACAGGGACACTGGGAGAGGAGGCACAAAAGGAATAAAAAAGACACTTTATTTATAGTGGAAAGACAGCAAAATGGCAAACACATAGCCAGCCAGTTGAATGTAAATCCTAACATGAAAAACCCTCATTACAAAATCCCTATTTGCTATGTTAATCTTTCCATCCTTGCCACTGCTGAAGAATTTTCACTCCTGGTATTATGAATTCTGGACTGTTTCCCAAAACTCCCTAACCCAAGAAAAATGTCTCAAGGTCCTAACCTATTTATAAAGATTTATGAACATTAAACAAAAATAAGGGCTTAAGTAAAAAGCCTAGTCTCTCTGCTTATTAAGTTGGTGTGTGTGTTTCTTCTCTTGGCACGGTTTACATGGTGTTGCTTTATTGGAATCAACTTTGTTGGAAATTCCCAGGTTTGTTTATCTGAGGTATTAGTTGCTGACACCCTAAAAACTTCCTACAGTGTATTTACATGCCCAGTTAGAGTGGATTGGAGAAGAAATGTTTCAGCAGAAAAAAAAAAGGCAGGGGGAGTCCTTTTTGCCAATTAAGCGAGATTACTAGATACTGAAAGCTGGCAGAGGAACATGATAAGCAGGAAAGCAAGTGGGATAGGAAGAAGTAGAATAATGGATAGTATTTACCAAATGGTTACTACGATGCTGTCACATTTGTAATGGCTTTACATCTATTATCTCATCTAATCCGTATAACCATTCTGCTAAGCAGTAAGTTATGCACTACTTTGATTCCCATTTTGCAGAGGAAGAAACTGAGACATGAAGAAATAAGACAATGTGCCCAGTTATTCTACAACTAGACTACGGAGAAGAAGGATTCCAACTCAAGCCCTCTGACTCCAACTTTCACAGTATCACACGATGCTACCCTGGCTTACTAAATTATCCTCCTGAATTACACATTAGTATCTTTACAATCTGAATATGCCTGATCGAGATGTCAGGAACTCCGACACAAAGGCCAGAAGGACATCCTAACCAATGTTCCAGTTGCTTACACAGTCGTGACATATCACCAGGTGATGATCCTTCCTGATTTCTGCCACTCAAAAAAAAAAAAAAAAATCTCTTTCCTGCTTTATTCCTGCACAGTAATGTGGAAAAACAATCCTATGCTTTTTGGCCCCATAGCTCCTTCATGCTTTTGACAATGCTCTTAGTATTTATTGATGATCTCAAAGAATTTTTGTCTCTGTAGATGACATCTTTTTTAAATTTGCCGCATGAGAAATTTAAGAAATTTTTAAGGATGTATTTATCGATGTATTGATGTATTAATCCAACAACAATAATCCCATGAAAGGTTAACCTAAGTACACATATTTTTATAAGAAAGAACTGCATTTTCCAAAACAAACAAACAAACAAACAAACAACAGTGGGAAAATAGGCATTATTTTATATTTCGGGCAAACCTTTCGCTGTCTAGCGTAGCAGAAGACAACTCAATCTTCTGTCTACTTCTGCACCGATAACATTCTTAACTGCATGTGCCCTGGTGGTAAAGAAAACAGGGACTACTAGTATAGTTTGCTGTGCTGTGTTGCTATATGCTAAGGCACCACGAGGGCCCATCACTACATTTGCCCGCTCAACGTAAAGGCCAAGACAGCTGATATCTAAGCCCCAAACATTTTATCTCTTTTTTTAAATTTTTATTTTATTTTATTATTTTTTTAATGTTTATTTATATTTGAGAGAGAGAGAGAGCACAAACGGGGGAGGGACAGGGAGAGGGGGAGACACAGAACCTGAAGCAGGCTCCAGGCTCTGAGCTGTCAGCAGGGGCTCAAACCCACAAACCGCCAGTTCATGACCTGAGCCGAAGCTGGTCACTTCCCCGGCCACCCAGGCGCCCCCTGTTTTCTCTTTTAAAGAGAAAGAGATCAAGGTAACACTGACCAAATGAAGCGTCTGTTTCTACCAGTACACCAGTAGAAGAGTAATGGAAGAAATCATTATTTATTATGCAATGGTTTTCATCATTTTCTTTTAACCCAGTGAGGAAAGTTCAGGGGAAAGAACAGAAGCCTTGATCTGATGCCGAAAGCAAAAAAAAAAAAAAAAAAAACACCAGCACCCTGCTTTTCCTCTTCAGGTGGCAGCTGTTTCTTGTAACCAAGACCCGTGTTTTGTTTACTAAAATAATTCTGGGGACCAAGTAATAACTACAAATTCCTTTTGTAAAATTAGAATAGCTGTATTTTTATTTGGTTTGTGGCTCTTTACCAAAGAAGACATCAAACACTGTTTAAAGGAATCGTTTGAAGTACATTGAAGGAAAAGGTCAGAGCAAAAATTTTATGATGCTTAGGTCTGCTCTTTGATGCATACTGGATAAAACTCAGGCAGACGTTTATGTCTAGCTAACGAGATTGGTGATGGTTATGTGGCCAAAAGCGTATGACTTGGGAATGAAAAATAGATTGTGGTGGAATTTATCAACCCCTCTTTTAACAGCAATTAGCACTTTGGTTATGTACAAAACAGCCAACAAAACTGGTCTTTGTTACAGCATTCTTGCTAAAAGACACTCTTTACTTGGTACGCATACCAAAGACAGGAAAATCTTGCATTAGTCAAGTAGGGTCCATAAACTAAGTTCTCTATTTTTTATTCCTAGAGAGCATCTTTTTTAAAAAAAAATTTTTTTTTAATTTATTCATTTTTGAGAGACAGAGAGAGAGAGACAGAGAGAGAGAGTGGGAGGGGCAGAGAGTGAGGGAGACAGAATCTGAAGCAGGCTCCAGGCTCTGAGCTGTTGGAACAGAGCCCAACGTGGGGCTCGAACCCACAAACCATGAGATCATGGCAAGAGCTGAAGTTGGATGCTTAACCGACTTAGCCATCCAGGTGCCCCCTAGAAGGCATCTTTAAACACAGAACAAATGAAGAATGAACTGATTCAGAATGGTTCAGCCAACACTCTCCAATTGGGAAGCATAAACAGAAGTCCTGCATAGATGTTCTAGCAACTTCCTTACACCATTGGGGTACTTGCCACTTGCTATTCTTGGCTTTGCCCATCTCAAAACTGAAATAACAACAAAAGTTAAATTTAATGTCCTGTATCATATTTATTTTCTGAACATTCAGAATTTTGCCAAAGACTTTTCACCAGCTTTATTTAAGACAACGGTATTCCTGTGATACTCTTAAATAAATGTCGCCCCACCAGTGACTTATTATCTGAGTAATGGTTTCTCTTCTTAGTACATTGTATTTTTGCACTTACTTGAGTGTAAATCTGTCTTCCTCTGGGAGAGTGATGTTTAGGCTGAGAAACATCCCCCTCTGTGTTTCCAGTACTTAGCTCACAAAAGTATATATGATTACTGCACAAAGGCAGCGACTTTCTATTACTGTATTCCCAGTGCCTACAACATCAGCTGGCATGCAGTCGGCACCCAGTAGATTTTGTCGATTCAAGGGCACCATTATGATTAGTGACCCACATATTCCCCCACTGAAAAGCAGAAGAAACTATGTTCCTTTTCCATTAGTTTCTTTTAAATTGTATTGTTCCTTATCATGACATAGATTTCAGGGGCTTTTGATTACACTGGGGTGCCCTTGGTAGGCCCGTGGATTATAAGCTCTTCAAAAACTAGAGACAGTTGTTTTACCCATATCTGGGTATATTTCTCTTCACAATAATAAACTCTAATGGTGTTACCCATGGCAAAATGCCGTATCCTATTCTTACTGTTTTAAGTTAAGAAAATCTTACATCTATCTCCTTCATGCCTCACTTTCAACATCCATCTATAAAGTTAAGAAAATTAAATAAGCCTATTTTAGAAAATGCAATCACTATCAGCACTTCGTAGAATGCCCTTCTCTCTCCCATCCACTCCTGCCAGGTCTGGTCCAAGCTCGTTCTGAGACATCTCCCTGACAGTAGGGATCAGGGTCTGGCTCAGGAGGCAGAGAATAGTCTTCTAATTCTTAAGCCTCACAATGGGTATTTATGCATAAAAGAGCAAAAGTCTATAGAGTCCTATTTTAGTGTGATACCTATGAGAAAATGTCTATTAACGCTATACTATGTTTATGTAATACTAAAGTTTAATTTGAGTCTAAACAAAAAGTTTAGTTTAATACTAAAGTTAGAAACACACTCACACCCAAGTTAGGAAAAAAGTATTTATGAAAGTTTTCTTTAGCATCATAGCCCCTAAAAATATTTCAATTATTGAAATCAGGATTCAACGTGCAGTTGAACATGGCAGTGTGCACGTGATCTGATTAATTTCCTTATTATCTTCATATTCTCCAGATTGGGATAAGCTTTGTTTTCAATTTCCACATAGTTTCTCCTGTGTGAAACAGTTTTCAGCAACGCAAACAACAAAAATGTTATAAGGTAGAAATGGATGTCATAACCATGGAACCAAAACTATGAGAACGTCTTACAAAGAAATGGTATAAATTGGAATTAATAAGTTCATTTGTTGAGTTACGATGGTCGCTATGGGTGGTGTTTGACTGAAGCTCTGCTGTTTGGGCTAAACAAGAACTGAGAAGCAGGAAGGAGCTCCTTCCAGGCCACGGTCCTGTGTGCCAGCTTCTGTCAGGTTTATCTGGACTCCTGATCCACGGGCCTTGGCAGTCTCAAGTCTCACTCCCTACAAACTTCCTGCACCAGTTCCTGCACCTGGGTGTGAATGCTTCAGGCCTGGCAGCTGAGGTCGCTGGGGGAATCCACAAAAACACAATCGACACCAGTATGGTAAACACAGCTCTCGTTCTTAACTGTAAACTGAATCTTCTTTAAGATAGTTTCATCTATTTGTGTTCTGAGGTGCTCTAAGGGAAATGATTTTGCATGCCATAGAGAAGCCCAAACATGCACAAAACTATAAGAGATCACTGCTTATCCTTCTTTATGGGCTGAAGTCATAGAGCATGGGAGAATTTTGCTTCTACTAACAAGGCAAACTTACAGGCTGGTACTATCTTCTTTTTCATAGAAGGTGACAGCCACTGTTATCCATGGCCTTCTCTTTCCTGACCAGTCTGGCTTCATCCCCATTGCACTACTGAGTTGGCCTCCTCCAAAGTTATGAACCACCTGCTAAGTTCAAAACCAATGACTGGTACTCACTTCATACTATGGGGCATCCCATTAAACCACTCCATTTCTCCTTCTGCTTCTGACCTCTCCTTCTCCATTTGCCCCTCACTTACAAAAATGGGTCTTCGATCTTCTTCTTTCCTCGCCCAAACTTCCCTCTTCAGAGATCCCATTTGTTCTCCTGGTCTCCTACCTGTAAGGTGAATTTTCAAATCTACATTGTCATCCTTGACTTTGCCCTGAGTTCCAGTTCTTCGCCTTCAACTACCAATGGACGTTTCCCCCTTGTCACTTTAAATACAATATATTAAACTTGGGCTTTTCGGGGCGCCTGGGTGGCGCAGTCGGTTAAGCGTCCGACTTCAGCCAGGTCACGATCTCGCGGTCCGGGAGTTCCAGCCCCGCGTCAGGCTCTGGGCTGATGGCTCAGAGCCTGGAGCCTGTTTCCGATTCTGTGTCTCCCTCTCTCTCTGCCCCTCCCCCGTTCATGCTCTGTCTCTCTCTGTCCCAAAAATAAATAAACGTTAAAAAAAATTTTTTTAAATAAAAAAAAATTCAAAAAAATTGGGCTTTTCAACTTGGCCTCACCAACATTCCATTTGAAAAGGAAAAAAAAAAAAAAAAAAAAATATATATATATATATATATATATATATACACACTATTTGGTTTTTCTTCCCTAAGTTTCTTATTTCTGTTTGTGGTAATATCTTTCACCAAGTCACCTACACAAATTTCATTTAAATGTTGAATTTCATTGATTCTTTATTGAACCATATGAAATTTCTATTTCTGTAGGTCAAAAATGATCAAATATCAATAATTTCATATGATTCATTTTATGATTACCAGGTTCACAGGCTTCTAATCTCAAATTACTCTAGTAGCCTCTTGCTCTTTGCACATCCATTTCTCTCTTTACGGCTTATTCTGAACATCGCCAACTTATCAATCCTTCTGAAACACTCATCTTTGAGAACTTCCTATTATCTAAAGAAAGAAGACTAAATTCCTTCACTTTTCACTTATGATCTTCAACAATCTGCCCCCAAACCTACTTTTACAGGCTCCTGGCTCTACTCAACTTCAGACTGCTGCTGTTCCAATGGAACTGGAGTAATGCCATCTTCTCCCCTCTTTATTCAGGGAACTCTCTTCTCTTACTTCAAAGATCCCTGTGCCTTAAGACTTACTCGAACATTAATTTTACATAGCTCAGAGAAATTTCCAGTATCATTCACCTCACTTTTAATTGTTTGTACTCATGAATCGTCCTTCTACAGTCTGTTAAAATGCCTTGAACGTAAAATGGTGTCTTGTCTGTTTATTTCTTTGTTAAGTGGAGCCTAGAACTTTATATAAAGTAAGTGATCAAAAAACAGTTGCTGCTGCTTTTAGTGATTTTTTAAATGGTCAGAGTCCTGGCCCAGATACCATCATTGAACCTACTGTTCTGAAAATATCTCTCTCACCCAGAGATGGAGGTCTTTTTAAAGTAGCTTTTGGGCCCAACTCTATTTCCTATCAGTGCCACTGCAATTTACGATATCATGCACTGTGGACTGATCTATCTTTTAGGCAGACTCCCAGATTTCATCAGAATGAAAACTGATGAAAGATAGAGATTTTCTAGAGATTTTTAAATTCTTGGACAAGACTAGAATTTCTTTATCTTTCTAGCAATGCAGTCTTAGCGAGATCTCAGAATCTACTAAATCCAAATAGCTCAATGCCTACAGTTAAATTGAGAAGCTTTGATACATGAATCCTGTTTTCATGGGAACTCATAATCTGTTATCTGAATATCCTGGCAATCGCCTCTTTTGTCATCAAGTCATAATTGTCTGGTTCTTCCACTGCCTGCTTGATTTATTTTCAAATACCCTTGATCCTTGTCCTCTCAGGGATATAAATAAAATAATTCTTATAAGCCCTACTGGCCCCCTAATGTCTCTATCCATATTTCATCTATGCTGCCAGACAATTGCTGAGATTTAATCCAAGATGATTTAAAAATAAGCTAGTTTATGTTTTTAAATAACTCCCTAAAAAGGCAGCTCTAAATCCTAAATTTCTATCTCTTGAGAGATTTCTATTGCACTGTGTATTTTGTTGCATGGCACAAAGGAAAAAAGGCAAAGAACGGGCTCTTCTGACTTTATAATAATTCTGCTAATCATCAATAAAAATAAAGGTAAGAAATAATTCCTATAAAAGAGTATGCCCCCTTCTGGTCCTTTAGGCCATTTTCAAAGATTATTTATCAAAAGAAGAGTCAACAGAATTAAAGGTTTCTACCATTAAGCTTCAATGAGGAAAAGATTCAGTTCAGAGAACCAAAACATATCATTTTGGAATAAAATAAAAGAAATCTGTAACTTAATCTTCAAATAGAATATGCCTAGTTAAATTTTCTAAGTATGATAGCATCCAAAGTCATTTGGTTTCAATTTATGATTAAAGGCATAAAGATAACATATTCATTTAAATATACCGTATTCATGAATTATTGACCCATATAACTGAGTTGCTACTGTAACTTTCGTTAAAGATTAATTCTGGTTGTTCTTACACTTTCCTTAAATCCTTTCACTTTGTAATTAAGAGGAAATATTATACTTAAAATTAATTTCTATGTCATATTAGAAAAGAAAGAAAATTGATTGCATGAAACAGAAGACTTGCCCTTGACTCAGACATATTGATGTAAAATGGGTGCCAAGGGCGCCTGGGTGGCGCAGTCGGTTAAGCGTCCGACTTCAGCCAGGTCACGATCTCCCGGTCCGTGAGTTCGAGCCCCGCGTCGGGCTCTGGGCTGATGGCTCAGAGCCTGGAGCCTGTTTCTGATTCTGTGTCTCCCTCTCTCTCTGCCCCTCCCCCGTTCATGCTCTGTCTCTCTCTGTCCCAAAAATAAATAAACGTTGAAAAAAAAAATTAAAAAAAAAAATGGGTGCCAAATAAAAGATCCTGGGTTTTTTTGTTTGTTTGTTTGATCTTTGGTCATCCTTCATTTGTCTTAGATCAGATTACAAAGCGTTCTTACTAAAAATTTCTTTTCTCAATTGGTATTCAATGTAACAATATTAAAAAGTATTTACTTCATCAACACAAATTCGTGTTTCTGTTAGTTCTTTCTTAAATACTGTTATCTATGAACTAAGTGTAATTGATATCCTTTTAAATTAACCATAATCCATGTTTCCAAAAGAAACAGAATTACAATCCAAAAGAAGAGAATTACATTTTTACTTGCTACATTTCAATCCACATCCCAAAACACTTGTCGATTGCCTACTATGTAAAAGCACTTTAATAATTCCAATAATATTTTGTAAGAAATACGAGTATGATATATGAATATTTTGATTTTATTCATGTTAGGTGCAGTGGGCAGCCTCTGAGATGGCACCCCGTGATCCCCGACTTTTGGTGTTTGTGCCATTGTCTGGCCCCTTCCCAAATTATATCAGGAATGGTCTGTATGGAAACAGAATATGGCAGAAGCATGCTATTGTATAATAAAGAATTTTCCTGGCCTCATCCCTGGTTCCTGAAAAAAGTTAGAGCTCGTGTCTGTCATTCATAGTGCACCCCTCAGGCCAGACCTGAGTTTATGCTAATGAGCTGACTTGAAACATCACTTAGAGAGCTTCACAATGGAGGCCAGCCACACCAGAAAAACCAGCCACGTGACTAGATCAGTGGGACTTTAGAGCCACATGATATCAGTCAGATCTCATGGGAGGAAATGGAAAGCTGACATTGAATTTAATCCTGTGGTCAACGATTCAATCAATCAAGCTTACAGAACAAAACCTTAATGAAAACCCTCGACATCCAAGAAGCTGGGTGCACTCCCTGGGTGGTGATACAGAGCAACACTGCCAGCACGATGTATCCTGAAGACATGGAACTTTGGGCTTGAGACCCTTCTAGACTTTGCCTTTTCAACTCTTTGTTTGGCTGGTTCTGATTTATATCTTTAGAACAATGGTAAATATAGTACCTTGCTGAGTTCTGAGTCATCCTGATTACTGAGCCTGAAGGGACAGTACAAACCCACAAATCGGTAGTCAGTTGATCAGAAGTGCAGGTGGTGTGGAAACCCAGCGCTTGAAGCCGGTGTCTGAGGTTGAGGGCAGCCTTACAGGAGACCGTGCCCTTGACCTAGGAAATATAATCAAATTCAGGAAAGGTAGAGTCAGAAGTGTATTATGTGTGGTAAATCACTTCCAAGAGTTGAATATAGAAGCCACCGTGGCTTCTGCCTTTCTCTCTGGGATCTCTCACTCTGGAGGACATTTGCTGCCATGTTATAAGCAGTTCCAGCAAGAGTCCCATGAGCGAGAAACAGACCTCCAGCCAACAGCCATGCGAGTGAATCTTTTTGCAACTGGACCCTCCAGCCTCAGTTGAAGCCTTTAGACAGCCAGAGCCCTGCCTGACTTTTGATTGTAATCTCATTTGAGATCCTGAGCTACAATTACCCCGCTGAGCCACTCCCAGATTCCTGAACCCCAGAAACTGGAAATAGCAAATGCTCAGTGTTTTTAGCCACTAAGTTTGGGGTAACTTGCAATACAGCACTAAATTATTCACTCAGCAACGTGCGGGTATTTGAGTTTGGTTTTAAGATTCAGATCTCATTTTCCAGTTTATCCAAAGGAATGATGTGTGACTTCCCCTTCCTTAAGTGATTTTTCTTTAGGATATATCTCAGTAAATTTCAAAGACCCCATAACAAGCAAGGATAAGCTAAATTCTGCAATAGGCTAAACCAGCCCCATAATCTCAGCGACTTTTCATAGCAGTCTATATAATTTATTGTCAAGTTGGCTAACATACAGTGTATACAGTGTGCTCTTGGCTTTGGGAGCAGATTCCTGTGATTCATCACTTACATACAACACCCAGTGTTCTATTTCTTTCCTTTTTTTTAATGCCTCTTTATTTTTGAGCGGGGGGGTGGAGGGCAGAGAGAGAGAGAGAGAGAGAGAGATGGGGTACACAGAATCCAAAGCAGGCTCCAGGCTCCCAACTGTCAACACAGAGCCCGATGTGGGGCTTGAACCCACGAGCTGTGAGATAATGACCTGAGCTAAAGTCAGACGCTTAACAAAAAGACTCACACAGGCGCCCCTAGCAAAGCAGTTAGATGCAGCCTGAACAGTTGTATTCCAGGCAGTGGATCAGCAGTGTAGGCAGGCTTCTTTCGTTTTTTCATCTCCCCACACGGGAGAAAGTCAGGAGGGTCTCACATGGGGTCCTATCAGCGGAGATGGAAATTACAGTACCTCACTTCTGACCACTTCCCAGGGCCACCACACTCTGTCACACGGCACCAACTTAACCTCAAGGGAAGCTGCACAATTCACTTTTTATACCCAGCCAAAAAGAAAAAACGGAATTGGTGACAATCAGAAGTCTCTACCATAAAGGAGAGACCTGCTTTCTTAGCAGTGTACTGGATGTGGTGAGTGGCATCAGAAGGTACAAATGTCAACCTCCCCTGTCCAAAATAAAAAGAAGAGTCTTCATGATTCATGGGACATAGGCTGATGTAGCAATTCATAAACATCTCTACAAGATGGCTCTCATGCCAACAATATCTACAGATTTATGCATGACTTGATCTTGTGGAGTGGGTTGAAGGTTATTAAGACCAAAGGTGAGAGGAAGAAGAAGATTTTTCTATGTGTCTAGAGACACATGCACCCAGGTCACATGTTCTAACCTGGATGGCTTCCAAGATGGACTAGTTAGCGCCTCATTTCTCCAGCTCCTCTCCTCTGCAGGCATTCACTTTACAGAATTTCAGTCTTTGCTCAGCTCCGATACTGAGCCAGGCCTCACCATGGCAGTCTACATTCCAATGGGCTTACGCACACTAACATGCAGGAGCAGAGTATAATTAATCTTGCTGCCCTAAGCGTGTGCTAATCCTTTACCTGCCACCCTCTTCTCCAGTCCACACCCCTGCTCCGCTCCTTCCAACACCCTCACCTTACACACGTACCTTCCGTGCGTGGCCGGTCCACATGCTTAGGCTTATGTTTAATTGTGCGTCCACTTCCTGCTCTGGAATCGAAGACATTGGAGCCATGGGGTGAAGGCCCTAATATCCAACTTGGGTCTCGTTAAATTTGAAGCTGAAATCTCCCTACCCCTTCGGGATCTTTAATTTCGACCAAAGTACTAGAAGGAGACCTACAATCTACATATTTCGACGGCCCCGGGACCTGCCCATTGTTGAATTCTTCTGTGCTGACAGCTACACTGAACTTGAAGCTTATATCAGGGTCCAGCCTGCATGGATATGACACCACACTGTGACTGGTTTGATGCAAAGGCTTTTGTGGGGGGTTTTTTGTTATCTATCTATCTATTTATTTATTTATTTATTATTTTTAATTTACATCCAACTTACTCAGCATATAGTGCAATAATGATTTCAGGAGTAGAATCCAGTGATTCATCCCCCACATATAACACCCAGTGCTCATCCCAAGTGTCTTCCTTAATGCCCCTTGTCCATTTAGCCATCCCCCCACCCACAACCCCTCCAGCAACCCTCGGTTTGTTCTCTGCATTAAGAGTCCCTTATGATCCAAAGGCTTTGAAAGGCTAGGTAAGCTAGAGATAAAAAAAGAAGCTTAAAAGGACAGAATACTTATGTTTTAAAATTGAGTATTTTACATAATTTTGGGTATTTATAAGACACTAAGAAATCACCATAACATTGCACCTTCCCATACATGGATGATAATGCTATAATAAAGGGAAGAATACAGAAACAGATATGAATATGTAAAAGCAAATTATGTTGGAAACGAAAAAGACAATATATAAGAATATAAAACACCTCAAACCATTGTCTTTATACACTCATTCTTTGGTTCCCAGGAACTCAGAAGAAAAAGAGAGAGAGAGAGAGAGAGAGAATTTTTTTCCAAGGTATTTGGTACATACACAGACCTAGAATTTAAACTGAAAGTTGAGGGGCCCCTGGGTGGCTCAGTCAGTTAAGCATCCTACTTCAGCTCAGCTTATGATCTCATGGTTCATGAGTTGGAGCCCCACGTCGGGCTCTGTGCTGACAGCTCAGAGCCTGGAGCCTGCTTTGGATTCTGTGTCTCCCTCTCTCTCTGCCCCTCCCCTGCTTGTGCTGTGTGTGTCTCTCTCTGTCTCTCAAAAATAAACATTTTTTAAAAATCAAAAAAATAAATTGAAGCTTGAGATTAAAAGTTGATTTTTTTGGCCATGTGGCACATAACCCAAAGAAGAAAGTGATGATCCAAAGATCCAGACGCTCGTGTTCCCAAATTTCTGTCTGCAGTTACTTTGAACTTGAATGATGATAATGAGATTGAAGTTCAATCATGTTGTATTACCTTTGTGAGAAACAGGTGAGGATGGGGGGTAGAGAATGGAAAAATTGCACTAACAAGTGTATTAATTATCCTCTTTTGTTTAAATCTTGATTCATCTGGATTTTGCAAATTTGGAAACTCTTGCTATCGCATCCTATGCTCTGCTCTTCATTAGCGGATAGATTAGAGAACAAAAATAAAAATGAAAAAAAATAAAATAGCCTCGTGTGTTTTGACCTTCTCTGTAAGCACTCTGAAAATATGCTTTAAATAAACAGGCATGCAGTATTTTTCATTCTATTCTCTACAGAAGAAGAGAACGGGGCCAGAAGTTTCCACCGTCCTTTTTTTCTAAATACTCTATTTTATCTGCTAACCATGCTTTGCAAAGAGAGGGGGCTGAATACAAAACCAGCTCCCAATCCTTTTCTTGCTATGAGTTTGTATGAGTCATTGAACTGAAGTCCCGGGCAAGACCCCAGCTGGTCACAGGCAGGTAACTCTTACAGTTGTGACTCAAAAGAAAGCTAACACAGAAAAAACTTAGACGGGAGCAAAATTTAACCTTTTCCTCTCCAGAAGTAATAACTGAGCCAATTTTGTCTTCACATTAAAACTGGGTGGGAAGTTTTTCTCCCAAAGAGAACATACAGAAAATGCATTTTTTTCCCCATTGTAAACATTAGTTCTAGGTTTAAATCCTAACATTCATACGTAGCTTGCCTCTTTGGAAGGCTTTCGGCACGTGATAGTGCTTTTTGTCATTTGCTTCTAGGAGAAACGTGAAAGCTGATGTACCCCTGATGTCTGTCCTCACTCAGAGGGGTAGGGACCACAGGGCAAATGTATTCACTCACAGAAGTTCTGAGCGCTGTGCCTCTGACGCTATCTGAGGCTTAGGACCAGAAAGATGAACCAGGAGGACAAGAGAAACTTGTCTTCTGTCTTTATGACCTGCAGGACTTTTGTGTCATTCTCATCAATTCCAAAGCTTGGTTCCCGTGATACCAGCCCCAAGAGGTACTTTGTCTACCCTGAACAGTTCTTCCTTCCTTCTTCCCAAGAAGTTCAGATTATAGGTTTTCTCAGAGGGCACGGAGGCAGTGTTAAATCCCCCGGGACGTTCCCACCTTTGGTGTGTGTAGACGGTAGAGGTAAGGGTCAGGAGGAGGTGGGTGGGCTTCTGTTCAGCTTTAGAAAACGTGTAAGACACTTGCAATCTCCCAAATAGGATACATTTCTGAGGAACTGTTGCCCTGCTTCCCAGGTGTGTGCTTGGTCCAAAGACAGGATGGAGGAATAGGGTCTCACTGATGGCTTCGTCTCGCACTACCCGATACCCTCAGGCAGTGGCACTTCTTCCTGTGCATCAAATCCTCCCTGCTGGACCAAGCATGCATATATTTATTTCTGCTCATCGTCTATTCCCTCTCTGAGAGATGCTGAAATTCCTACAAACTGTGTAACACTTGGAAGACATAAATAGGAAGAGACTCTATTTTGCAGAATGAGTCTATCAGGCGTGCTGTTTTAGCTTCACCCAAATATTAAGATCCAGCTGCTCCGGGTGTAATGGGATTATATTGGTCTTTCTCACTGACAATTCCAGTGAGGTTTGGTTTTGCTTGTGTGTGTGTGTGTGTGTGTGTGTGTGTGTGTGTGTGTGTGTTGTATTAATTCAGGACATTATGAAGTCAATTAAAGGATTTGTTAATAAAATGACACGATTGTTTAATCAACAAGCATTTATTGAGCATCTATTATGTGCCAGGCACTTTCTTGGCACAAACAGACAAAAAATCCTCTCTTAGGGAGTTTAAAGCTATGAAATGCGTACACATGCACACACACACACACACACACACACACACACATCCCCACATATGATGCCAGAATGGGCATCATAAGTTAACTACATAATACACGGGTGACGTCTTCGGCAAGAGAGAAGGGTGTGACAGTCCTTCCCTTAATTCTCACAATCACCTGAGAGATCAATATTATGAGGAATTCAGGAATTTAAGAGATTTATGAGTTATGTGGTGGAACATCAAAGGTCTTTTCTACCCACAACCCCCTAATGCCTTCTATGAAAGAACAGGGTTTGAAACGAGCAAAAGAGCCTTCGACATGTGAAGCTTAGAATCACGAAAACGAACAGAGCGGTGCTCAATGAAGAGGGGCTCCTTCCCTTTCTTGCCACGCTTCGTTTTCAGCCTCCCGTCTTCCTGCAAACGAGAGTACCCTGTTTCCAGAAACCAAAAGTGGGAAGCAGAGTCACTGCTAACTTTCCTGTTCTTTTAATTGCACAATAATTAGCTGCCCCATTTTTCTCACATCCCTTCACAAAAACGCCATTTCCTGAAATCTTCCTATTGTCTGCACCCTTCCCTCATTGACTCACTTGCAATGTCTCCCCTGAAATATGAAAATCTTCTCACTGCATCCCTCCGTCTTGCTCTCATGTTCCCCCCTCTCACCGCCAGTGCAGGTCAGTCCCTGTATACAAAACCTCCACCCCTCCTGTAAAGCCAGGTCCCAAAGCAGCAACTAACCATTCCCATCCTTAGTCATCACATAAAGAAACCAAAACGCAAAAACAAATGTTTTTTCTTGGTATGCTTGGGTTAGGGAAGGTCATTAAATCTCTAAATGCCATTGCGTTTTCAGACCACAAATGAGAGAACTTTTAGTAAAGTCATGAACATTATACTACTGGAGGCATCTTGCATTTCATTTGTAATGCTCGTAAAAATTTGCAGTGCTCTTTTTTTTTAACATTTATTTATTTTTGAGAGAGAAAGCACGCGTGCACACGCGGGGGAGGAGCAGAGAGAGGGGACAGCCTATCTTCACTGGGAGTGCAGAGCCTCAGGCAGGCTCGAACTCAGGAATCCTGAGATGATGACCTGAGCCAAAATTGATTCAGCCGCTAAACTGACTGAGCCACCCAGGTGCCCCAGCTTTCTTCTTTATCACTTGTCTTGGGCAAAGTTGTAAGGTCTCCCCTGTGGCAGAGACCATTTGCTTTGCTTTGTTTCATTTGGCTGGGTTTTATTTTAATTCAGCAACATAAGCTTAGAGCCCGAGCAAATGAATGACACAAACTCCAGATGCGAGCCTGGAACCAAGGACTGGTCTTGTGACCTAGCCAACTGGCTGCAAACTCACAGTTAATCAATAAGCATTTACTGCACGCCACACAATGTGGGATGCCTCAGCATTTTGTCTGCCTCTAGAAACAGGTATCTGCTTTTCAAACTGTCACCATTGCTTTTCTTTAGCCTAACTAAGGTACTCTACAAGTTCGGACTTGATGGAGTGTAATTTCGGTGTTTGAATAATAAAATCTGCCTCAGAGTGAATTATGTCAAATATGTACAAGTGGTATTTTGCCCGCAGTCATGCCCGAAATCTTAGAGCCTTCAAAATTCTCGAGAATCAAAGACAGGCACACGGTGCCAGCCACCGGTCTTCCCCTTTTGTGGGAAAGGCAACAGATCTGAGTTAAGTCATTTGCCTATGGTGGTAAAGTAAATCAATGAAAACACCAAGGTTAACACAAGCTGAGCCAAAAAACCCCAACATACTCCCTGTGGGAGAAGCTCATGCTATTTCCACACCGTATTTTCTATTTCTCATTTCCATTTGAGCATCTGTATCCGAAGCTGAAGCCACACGGAAGCTGAGTGACAGGACAGACTCCATGCTGAGTGCCCTTCAGAAGAATCAAAGGTCATTTAGACAGGAGGTTCTGACTCTGGCCCACCGTAGCTTACTAGTTTTAAAATTCAAAACGTTCAGAATCAGAAAAAATCAAGACAGTATGGGATGAACTTTATGATTCTGCCGAGGGGTTAAATCTGAGGGTTCTCTTACTGTCTTTCACTATCACTTCTATCCATTTCCAGGCTCCATTCCGTTTTAATCCCTGTGTTGAAATTTCAGTCTTTAGCCTTCTGTGCACCTTCATTTTAGTTTCTATAAAGCAGGTATTCTAAATCTAAGATCCATGAACTCTTGGACTCCGTGGATGAGCTTGAGGGGGAGGGGGGAGTTCATACGCATGAACTCCCTGAAACTGCAAGGAAAGTTCTGTGTGAATGTGCATTTTACAGACGTGCATTTTACAGGGAGGGACTCAATAACCTTGACAAAATTGCCATAGGGGTAAATACCGCACAACAATGAGTCCATTACTGCCATAAAAAAGAAATAACAAGGCCCACACAACAAGTGCCATTAGGAAATCAAAAATCGTTTTGTTTACAAATACAAGGAAAGGGTCCGCGAAAAGCATAGAATTGTAAGTTGTGCTACTTGCTAGCCTCCGGGGTAAAGTACAATTATAGTAACGGTAACTTCTTCTCCTCTGTAAGAGTGACTGCCCCTAACCTGAAGGAATACTGCCCTCCAGCCCTTCTGTCTCCCTCACTGATGGCTGTACTGATGCCCACTGGCTACTGACATCCCTCCTTTCCTTAATATCTCCAGCTCTTTGGTTTTAATGAAGTCAAAGCATTACTTCCAATATTTACTGGAGTTCTTCTCTTTCTCTCTCTCTCCTTCTCCCTCCCAGTCTCCATCTGTCAAATATATATAGACATAAATATATAAATATAAATATAAATATTTCCCTGGGGACAGAAATCACCCTTGGTTGAGAATGCCCAATCAAGCACAAGAAACCAGGGTGAGGGTCAATTAAATAACTTCATCTTCTTGCACAGAATGATATGTGACAAAGAGGCACTCATCAGGTGTATTTTTAATGTTTTCATTTATTTATTTTGAGAGAGGAACCAAGCAGGGTAGGGGGGAGAGAGAGAATCCCAAGTAGGCTCCAAAATGTCAGCACAGAGCCTGATGTGGGGCTGGAACTCACGAACCGTGAGATCATGACCTGGGCTGAAATCAAGAGTCGAACGCTTAACCAAATGAGCCGCCCAGGTGCCCCACTCATCAGATATTTTTAAGTGATATTCCAAATAGCAAGGTAAAGAAAAGGGGCTCTAAAAGAAAGAATTCACAGTTGACTCTCCAGTAATAATTATCTCAACAATTTGCTCTTTCCATGTACAGAAATATGTACCCATAAATTGTTTTGAATGCATAGATAAATGCTTCCAAGTCAATGTAACACACTTTCCCCTAAACATTCTTGTGTTTTTTCAAGTCAGGAGGCACCTGCCACTATTTTCTAGCAGGGACAATTACTGTGTTCTCTTTTTCTTGAAACTGGGTAAGTAAAAATGATATCCATTGTCGAAAATAGGACTCAAAGCAGGCAATCAGGCGACAGGACAGAAGGGTTGAGCAGGAAATTAGAGTTTGGCAAACAAAGCTTAAAGCAAAACATCCGGGCAGGCGAAAGAGGAACAGAGGGCACCAGTTGTATCCAAGTGCAAACTGAGAACATGATAGAAGGTATTTCTAGAATTCGTGGCTCAGCAGGGCACGTGTCAAGTTGAACTTCAGCCACAAGTAACTGAATCAGTCAATGGGGCATCAAGTTCAGTGATGAGATGCCATTCTCCCAATTCATCTACTTGATGGACGTATGCGAATCTCTTCTTCAGGACTCCACTGAGTTTCCATCTTCGCTTTGAAAACATCCCCCCCTACTCTTCCACAGGCAGGGATGAAGTTTCCCTCTGTCCATCTATTGCATCCAGGACATAGCTCTGTTAGGATATTTACTCATTGTTTTGTCACCATCAGATTGTTTGTCCTTTTCCCCTATTAAATGCTGAGCTTCCTAAGTTTTGTTTTATCTTCATGACTGAAGCATCTAGAACGTTTATGCAATATTCATTCAACAAACCTTCACTGAGTAGGAACCAGATGCTTTCTGATTCAACCCTCATGTTCTGTCCTACCATAACATCCTTTTTTAAATGTTTTTTTTTAATTTTTTTAATGTTTATTTATTTTTGAGACAGAGGGAGACAGAGCATGAGTGGGGGAGGGGCAGAGAGAGAGGGAGACACAGAATCTGAAACAGGCTTCGGGCTCTGAGCTGTCAGCACAGAGCCCGATGCAGGGCTCGAACCCACAAACCATAAGATCATGACCTGAGCCGAAGTCGGATGCTTAACCGACTGAGCCACCCAGGCGCCCCTTAAATGTTTTTTTTTAATGTTTATTTTTGAGAGAGAGAGAGAGCATGCGCACAAGCAGCAAAGGGGCAGAGAGAGAGAGAGAGAGAGAGAGAGAGAGAGAGGGAGACACGGAATCCGTAACAGACTCCAGGCTCTGAGCTGTCAGCAGGAGTTCAAAGAGGGGCTCAAACTCACGAACCATGAGATCATGGCCTGAGCAGAAGTCGGACACTCAGTCAACTGAGCCACCCAGGCGCCCCTGTCCTACCATCCTTCAATAAGGGGAGAACATGCTTCCCCACCTAAACCCCCAAAAGGGAGTATCACTTCTTGTTGTTTGGAGAATGACAAGGCACCCTGTTACCCTAAGAGTCTCTATACTTCTGTGATGGGCTGGGGTTGCCATCCTCTGTCCCAGGAAAAGCTGCGCCGTGGGGGGTTCAGGGTCTCATGAAGTCATTATGCCCTGGGCGTTCCCTGTAATTAAAGCTGCCTTGTGGAAAGACAAGCACAGAGCTCAGGATCCTTGTCCCAGCTTTAGCATTACACGTGTAGTGAATGCATGACTCTATTGATGATGAGTCCCATCAGCAAAGTGGGGTACTGTATTTTACCCACCTCCCTCGGGCTGCCTGATTTTTATTGCTAGTTCTTCAGAACCTCTATAAATCAGAGCCACCGTGTCTCATGAAATTGTTGAGATTTTTCTAATATTATTAAAGTCGAATATGTCATTGCAATGATAATAGAAATGGAATTGGAATATTCCAAGAAAGGAACCGTATTTAGAATCGACCTTCATTTGGAGGCATCAATTAGTTCTTTTAATAGCCTGGTTTTCCCCTATCTAATATTATCCGGAACACTTGTGAAATATGTTGGTATTTATAGTTGTAATACACCAGCACTTTCAGTCACATCCACTCCCAGATGACATCATAGTAATACTCTCTCAAAATGAGGAATGTTTTGTAAACTTTCAAAATTTCTATTACATATGGTACGTATGGTATACATATGGTATGGTATGGTATGGTATGGTATGGTATGGTATGGTATGGTATGGTATTATGGTATACATATAATATATATATATAATTCTATTATTCTTTTAATATCTCTCCTACAGTCAGGGGCCAGCCCAGCAGAATCAGCATCAAGATATTATTTTTAAGCAGCCAAAGTAGCCTGTCTGGAAACACAATAATATTGTGAGCACTGTGAGCCACATGCTTTAGGGAACAGAGACAGTAAGCAGCTAAACTCAGATATTCCATCATGGCCTAAGGGAGAAAAAAAGATAATCTTCTGCAATATCGTATGTCTACATCAGCATACCTATAAAAGCAATATGTTTCTAGATAAAACCCCAAACCCAAAGATATATATTTATTTTTCTGCGTTAAGACTCATCTAGCTCAACTGCATATTTTTATAAAAACCATCCGCCTAACCTGGAAAGCTGTAGTCAAATACAGAGCCAGACAGATATCAACATGCAGGAATCTTGAGGCGTTAGGAGGAATAAGTATGAATGTGCCACAAAATATTAATTTGGCACAAAAAAAGAAGGTTCATGCACAGTGTAGTTTCGATGAAATGAGTTGAGTATAAAAAATATTTATACTGCATAATGAAAAGAAGGTCACATTCTAGAATTTAAGTTGCAAGGTGCACATTTAAAACATTGTAATTCTATTATTTCAAAGTCCAAATAAAAGTGAAAAGAGTGAGTAGAAAAGTACTCACTGAGTGTGAGACATTACAACTGCTCACCATAAGCAGAGCCCATTATGAATATCTTTGAACATAATAGTCTTACACCAGGAATAGATCAAAGAAACTTACCATCTTTGTGTATATAATTATAGCCTCCCTTCCTTTGATGGCAGATGTGGGTGTGTGCACACGTACGTTAACACATGCTCTTTTGGAAAAAAACTTGCGGCAAAATCTCTTACTTAGATTGCGTTGAGTTTCAGTCCTTTGGGCCCATTAAAGTCTTCTAGATAGAGTCCTAACAGCTCCTCTTCTGTTCCTTGTGAAATCCATTTTCCGCTCTTCCAGTTAGAAACCATAGAGCCGTCTTTAATTCTCCTCTCTTCTTTATTCTCTATGCTCCTGTCTATTCTTAGCATAGTTCCTTGCATACAATAAACATTCAGTGATTATTTCCTCAAATTACCTGCTATGGTTATATTTTTACTTCCAACCATGCTAGAGTTTTCTTTTTCTCCTTATTTCTGCAGTGACACCCGTCATTCCATTGCAATGATGTCCTAGGTACTATACTCTTTTTCGTCCTGCATAGAGGAGAGGTAGCTGTCAGATTAATCTCCCTAAAATACTACTTTACTTGTCCATGGCATTCAAAATCTCCAAGGGCTACTTCTTCTTGTGTTTTTAAATCATAATATTTTGTTGTTGGTGTTTTGGTGAATCTCTAACCTGGGCAACCACAGCCTATTCGTCAATACTTTTCCTTATACCAGTAAAGAGCCTCGTTTCACCATGACTATCTACTGCTAAGATGCAGGTTTAACCAAACCTCTAAACTTTGTCTCATGTATTCCCTTGGCCAGTAGGCACTCCTCTGTCTTCATTTATCCAAACTCATCCTTTGATTTCCAACTCAAGCCCACATCCTTCATTAAACCCTCCTATTTCTTACTTCAAGTACCTGACATATCTTTTTCCCCCCTGAACCCAGTTATTAATCCACCTTGCAACATTCATTATTCAGTTATATATTGTTCTTAATTCTCTTCCAGCGTCCCTTAGTTCCTTCTAATCATTCCAACCTGGTCTATCCAATTTGATGATCAAAACACTAAAGGTCAGGACGAGGTTTGAATCATCAATTCTAAGTTCAAAATCATGAGCACTGGGCATATGGAAATTGGCTACTGGTCTTATTAATGCTGCATACTGATTTTGATGCACTACGTCAGAAAACCCAAAGAATCTAATTGAAAGCAAAGTAGAAAACTATTTTTTCCTTCCAAGAAATCAATGCCAAAGATAAGAGTGGTGCATAAGCTGTGGAAAACAGTAGGTGCATTAAGTTTGAAGCAATAGGAGTTTGAAAACTCTAAGGAAATCCAGAAATTGCTTCAGTAGAGTTCACTTCTCTTGTTTTTGAGTCACCTATAATTCTAGTAAGCTTTCTTAAAAAGCAAGGAAGGCGAGAAACCTGAATATTCTTACAAGTAGTAGAAAAGAATATGATTACATTTTACAAAAACAAAACAGAACAACACTAACAATTAGAAAAATTCGTTTCAAGGTGTTGGTTTTTTAAATGTATTGGATTCATTATTAAGTTAAAATACATTCGTTCATTTAAAATTTTTTTTTCAACGTTTTTTAATTTATTTTTGGGACAGAGAGAGACAGAGCATGAACGGGGGAGGGGCAGAGAGAGAGGGAGACACAGAATCGGAAACAGGCTCCAGGCTCTGGGCCATCAGCCCAGAGCCTGACGCGGGGCTGGAACTCCCGGACCGCGAGATCGTGACCTGGCTGAAGTCGGACGCTTAACCGACTGCGCCACCCAGGCACCCCTACCTTCGTTCATTTAAAGTAAGATGGACGCATTTCGTTGTGTATAACGGATATTTTCATTAATGAGGAATGATCTCCTTCCTGTATCAATTCAAATCTCAGCTGCTTAGCCTTGCACATAATAAGCACTCAAAAATTATTTCCTTGAATTACTCGTTATGAACACATTCTTACTTCCAAATGTTCAAGTCTTTCTTTTTTTCTCCTTATTCCTGCAGCCCCCCTAATCATCCGATCTGGCCCTAGCAACCCAAAATATTACGAATAATAATGATAGCACTTGTTAAATAAACATATTCATCTAAATTGATTTCCTGGTGTTGTTTTGTTTGCTCGGGACATGGAGTTAGTGAGGTCAAGGTGATAGGTATGGACAGAGTCATAGCTGATGACTCAATAGCATTACCTCGTGTATAAAAAGACAGCATTTACCTACCATATCGTGTAAAGTGATTTCTTGTTAATTCTAAGTCCTACATTCTGCCTTGTATCCATTTTGTAACTTCTCATACATACAAGATGTCGGCGATAATGTTTCTTGGCAAGACTAAATTTAATAAGACTTCAAAATTTTCAATAACAGATGTAATTATACAATTTTAATTATTTATAAAGATTAAATAGCACACATTACATTTACACATTTAAGTAAGTTAAGTCATTGAATAATTCAGCCTGAATATAGATTCTGTAGGGCAAGACTGAGATTTTTACCCCAAATCTTAGATATTGGTATAATACTTAAAAACCTATTTTTAATGTAACATAAGTATATTGATCCTTACCATAAGGCAATAATGATATGTCTTGTTCAATGAAAAATAATTTTAAAAAATAATCAAAGGACTCAGAGAACAGAAATTAAGCAACATTTGTAAGGTCACACACACAATAAGTAGGTGTAAAGCTAGGAAGAGATATTTTTGTATTGAACTTTAGAAATCACTGAATAACTGAATCAGCAGCTTACAAATCATTTCCAGTATTACTCTATGTACAAGTTGGTAAGCCGCATAAATGATATTCCCAGATTTTTCAGCTCAATAAATAACATTACTCTGAATATGCTTTGTATTGAAAATTGTTATTCATATATACATAATTTATTGGATAAAGATATATGATCATTAACATTGGTTATGAAGCACTACCTGCCCACATTTCATTTTGTGTGTCCTTAATTACAAGTTACTCACTGTCTTAAAATGCAAAGGCTTATAAATGTGGCAGACATAGCCCACCTGATATAATAGTAAGAAAATGTCTACGTTTCTGACAACAATGTTTGCCATCTAGCACATTGATGAAGCATCATGTATATGCTATTTTTATTATAATAATTGCTATTAGGGTGCAAGCCAACTTATTAAGAGAGAGGAAGAATTACAATTTATAGCACGACCAATACTTATCTTAAGCACTCACGCCTAAGTATGTTGAATTATTGCACAAATTCAGTTCAAGAGTGGGACTTCAGCTCACCTTTCAAAAGAATTTGGTGTCGTTTTTAAGACAAACCTGAATAAACTAATCTTTAAATTTCCTTTGTTATAAATTCAACAAATATGGTAACTAAAAAAAAATGCCATCCAAGAACCCACCAATATAGCACAATGATGATTTTCTGTTTTGCATATTACTTTAGTTTTTGTCCATGTATTACTTTTGTACATTGGGATCATAGTAAACATGTTTAATATTATGCATTTTCCATGTTGTTACCTCACATAATTAACATTTTTAAATTATGCATACCAGTATAAGGAATCAATATACTAGATTTGCCTCAATCTTTCCATTTTCTTTTAGACATTTAGTTTTGCTTGGTGACTTTTCAAAATCAACAATATTACCATAAACACCTTTATTTATATAGAGTTTATTTCTACTTTGGATTAGTTCCTAGGATAAATTTTTGAAATTGCAATGACTACTTCAAAGGAATAAAAATATCATCCATTCACTGGGAACTAATATACTAATAATAAACTAATTCCTTTCCAATAAATGTGATAACAGTGTATACACCCTTCATAATTTAGCATTCCTATTCTTTCCTTTTCCTTTTTAATTTTTGTCACTGTTGTTTTGTTTGTTTGTTTGAGAGTTTGAAAGGTATAAATGGGGCTGGGGATCTTTCCAGTTAGTTCCCTTCTACCATTTCAAAATCTATTTAGGAAGATTATGTAGCTTATTTTACTTAAAAATATCCCTAAACCACAAATAATTGAGGCACAGTGTTGACAGACAGAATTGTGCAGTACAGAAGAACCCAATCACTGGATCTACACTACCTGAGTTCAAATCCCAGCCCAGTCACTTATGAGTTGTGCAATCCCAAGAAAGCTATTGTGGTCTTGGTGCCACCTTTTAAAAGACTGAAAAACAGCAAACAAAATGGCAAGGGCTCTGGGAACATGTCACAAAGAACAGTTGAGTGAAGCAGCACTATTTAGTCTGGAGAAAGGATAACATGGTGGGGATATGATTGTTGACCTCAAATACCTGAAGAGCTGTCATGTGGAAGAAGGAGTAGATAGAATCCACTTCATGCCAGAGAAGAGAACAGATGGAAATCACAAGAAGGCAGTTTCAATGCTACAGAAGGATGGGCTTTCTAATAATTACAGCTTTTCAGGGATAAACCTGACTTCCACCCAGAACAGTGAGTTTTCTGTCATTGGAGGATTTCCATGGCAACCAAATGACCATCTAATCTAGATGGTGAAAGTTAAACGCTAGACAGGAAGGTAGGGGATGGGAAACTGGAATTTGGGGAGCCTGCCAAAAGATGAAAGGACTCATCCTCAAGGGAGCAATTCGGGAGCACTACTTGAGATCCTCAGCATGGCACTGGCCAGAGCAAGGCTGGAGTCTTTCCAGTAGAGGCTAGAAGCTTGCTGAAAATTGGCATCTGGAGATTGATTCATAAATAAAAATTGCAAGAGATGATTTTTGGAAATTTTTAAGCAGCTTATCCATGAAGTCATTCTCAAAACTTGATTCATCCTAAAGAATAATTCCCAAAAACCAATCTGTGATTGTGTCTGTAAGTTACGACTTTGTAAATCTGTTTTAAAGCTGTTACCAAAGTAAAGATTTTTCCCCTCTACAACTGTGTGCACTGTGCACCTCACATTAGACTTATACAGATCTTTTTTTTTTTTTAATTTAAATTTATCCCTTAGATTACTCTGTCCTACAGAATTTAATTCATGTGAGATGTACACAGAAGAAGGTACTCCGTTTCAGAGGGCCTTTTGTTAAATCTCCCATTGTGTATGCCAAGGACACGGGGACTATTTCCATGGAGGCCTATTATTAAGAGTCAAAAAAATACGATTGCTGTAAGAAACATACAGAAGTCCTCCCATAAAGTTATTTTTTAATTTAAATCCCAATAAGAGAAGAACTTTCTCCCCCTTATTTGTTCTTTGTTTAGTTCTTGTTGGTTCAGCTGAGTAGTGGTCTCTTGTTTAAACAGTGTTTAAATTCCATTTCATTCTGAGTTATGTTTGAAAACTTACAAGTGGAAAATGCACGGATATTAATCCCCCAGGATCATTGGCGTAAAAGATGTTAACAAGGGACAAGCCAACTCCTTGAGAAAACTGTTTCAAAGGGTGCCAAGTCAGGGTTTTGTGCTGACCCTCGGGCCACACTGAGTTCCTACTGCTGGCCCAGCCCACGCCTCTGTGGCCACAGTAAGCTGACCTCCCTCTTCTTCTCCTCCATGTATGACTTTCTTTAACAAGAAAGATTTTGACAACTGTGTGGCTTGAGTAGGTTCCCAAGTGTGTACATCCAGGAATCCCCATTACCAAAGGCTGTCAGAAGATAAGGCTATCATGAACCACGTCCCCCACTCTGTAGTGCTCAATAACGCTTTCTCTGAGTAAGAAAAAAGTAGGAAGTTTTGCTAAATATCCTTAAAAGTAGAAAATGGCGGGGCATCTGGGTGGCTCAGTAGGTTAAGCATCTGATTCTTGATTTCGACTCAGGTTATGATCCCATGGTTCAGAAGTTCGAGCCCCATTTCGGGCACTGTGCTGACCGTGTCATAGAGCCTGCTTGGTATTCTATCTCTCCCTCTCTGTCTCTGACCCTCCCCTGCTCACATGCGCTCTCTCTCTCTTTCAAAATAAATTAAACATTAAAAAACTTTTTAAAGTAAAAATGGTATATTTCAGAATGTAAAAGAAAAAGCAGACTAGAAGAGACTACTTATTCTTTTAATTTATTTCATCTGATTTATTTAATCCTGGTTTTGTCAATAACTGTACGAACCCGAAAAAAAAAATCGCTGAACCCTGCTATGTCTCTGTGTTCTCAAACATAAAATGGTAATATTGCTATTTAACCTGTTGTGATGAGCAGGCTGTATTTGCCTCCTTCAAATGTGGTCTTCTTTCTTCTAGGTGAGAAATACCCACAGTATGAATGTTGGTAGTAAGGGGAGCCACTCAAACCCAGGAGGCCAAAAAGGCCCCACATACACTCCCCCATGCCTCTGGCAGCCAGGGGGTGGGCCTATGACTTAAGCTTGGATAATCCAATCCTGCCTGGACCTTTGATTTTACAGTGACAGAGAGAGAAAAATCATCGGTCATTGGCTGCAGTGACATCTGAGTCCAAGAACAGCGGAGGATTTCAGAGCCGTTGACTCAAACATAGTGTTGGCCACAGTGTGAGTGTCACCTGCAGGCTCCAGTGTTCAGCAGTGGCTTAGTGCTGTCCCCACCAGACCATTACCAAGCAGAAGCTTTGGGTTTGGGTTCATGTTCACTTCTCTGAGCCTTATGTTGCTGCCTTTCCAGAAATTATGGGAGCAATTCATTACCTTTTCGTTTCATTTTTGCTTAATTCAGCCAGTCAGTTTCTGTTGCTTGCTCCCAAGAAAACTGAATAATATACCTGGCTACCTTGTAAAGCTGTTGTAAAATCTGGCTGAGTTTTTTCAAGTGACTTGGCTTGAGAAATGATAAATTGTGACCTAATTTCATATAACGAGTATTTATTAAAATCTTTCTGGAGGTAAAGGATGAGCAAATGCAGGCTGTGAGCTCAAGATGCTTTCCAAATAGTGAAGGGCACAACAAGAACACAGATGACTATAACACAACACACAGTAAGAGTGATCTCATAATAGAAATACAAGCAAAGGCATATGGCGCAGAGGGAAGGAGGTGGTATAGAGAGTCAAAAGAGGCATGGCTTGTACTAAATTGCATAGATGAACAAAGTTTCCATGGGGGAGTAAATACTTGACATCATCCTTAAAGGCTGAATTGGAGCTTAAGGTAGGATATGGACACTGACTTGGCAGTCAGTTGATAATCTCTCTTCCCTTCCAGCTCCACTCCTGGGTCTTCACCTCCTGGATTCTGTTTCCTCCCCTCATGAAATGAGGAAGTCACAGCAAGTGGTCTGCAAGGTTATTACAGATCTTCAATTCCCGGCTGATTCCCACAGTCAGTTAAGGAGAGTATTGCAGGGAGAAGGAGTGTGGTCAACTAAAAAGTGACATGAGGAAGCAAAATGGCAGGTCATCCATGAATATGGTCTTATGGCACCAAACACCAAAACTAAAGGGGAGCCAAAAGGGAATTTGTCCAAAAAAAAAAAAAAAATGAGCCCTTTGGTTTACAGTTATGGAGACTGTAGTTGCAAAAGAAAGAGAATTGTTGCGAGTCACATGGTGGATGTCAGAGCCAAGCCTGGAACCCAGGTCTCCGTCAATCAGCCCAGAGCTCTTTACCCCTTCAGCGGAGCTCTGCAAGCAGTCAAGTTTGGTGTTTGCAGGCAAGCAATGGCTTTGAAGCTATCAAAGAATAAAATTCTATTGAGAACTATTAAACATGCTTAGCATAAAGCCCCAAACATTCATCTGTAAGTACTCTACAGGTGTCCTTGAAGCAATCTTCTTCTTTTGGAGTTTTAAAGGCCAGTAGAGGAACATTTAAAAAAAAAAAAGTGAAATAAACTCTGGAATGGCAATGTAACATTCAAAATTTGACCAGATGTAAATTTAACCAGAGCCCCAGACTCGCCTTCAGTTCACACGTGAAAATCTTTTTTGCATCTTGAATTCATCACACAACCTTCTTCATTTTAGGAAATAAGTTCTCTGGTGCTTAACCCTAGGTCAGAGATCATTTGAGTTTTAACAATGAATAATTTTAGCTTTAAGTTGATTCGAGGAGGCATTTTAGTGTATTTTTAATATGCTAAGCAAATTTAAGAATTTATTTTAAGGGATATTTTGCCCAGAGAATGCACAGTGAGAGTTACAAGGTTTACGAAAGTGAGAACTGAATAATTAAACTCAGATTTAAAGAATTACAAGTTTGCCAACTTATTTCACCCCTTATGATATTAAGACTGTTGGTCATAGAATAATATTTCCTTGCTAATTTAAGTGTAGCAATCCTTTAAAAACTGAGATATTTATCCTAAAGAAGGATTATCATCAACAATACTTGCTTTCAGATGAGAATTTAATATTTCATTATTTTTCAATAATCATCACTGAAAAATACACTTAAGCAACTAACAGTACCTTCTATGTGATTTTTAAAAATCAACAACAAATAAGGCATTTACCCCTCCTCCAAAACAAGTAATTCCTAAGAATCATTCCATCACTTCAATCAAGGCAGGCTAAATTAAAAAGTCAAAAAAAGATTATAGCTTATTGATTTCCTTAGGCTACTTAAAAATAAATGTGGACCTCTATTCTTTTTACCATGAAACAACATATTGAACTCTGCCCTTCAGGCATACTACCATACTTCAAATGCTGATCTTATCATTGCTTGCAAGTCAAACACAGTTGGACTTTAAAAGGAAGAAAGGAAAACCCTGGAGCCACTGGGAAGCATCAAGGGTCAGGGTGTTGATCCGATTCTGGTGAGAACACACCCAGAGTCACAATGCCTGAATAATCTCTTCCTCCAGTTGAAATTTTTCAAAGTATGGAACCAAACTTTGGAATATAATCTATAAAGAACCATATTCTGACACTGATGTTCTATTTCATTTGGCATCTTTCCCTGTGTTTTATTTGTGAACAGGACATAATAAAACATCCCTCTGTCACTGCAGTTTGAACTCTGTTTGCAATGACGAATAATTTTATAAGAAGTTATGAAATAATAATGCCAAAGCGAACTGGAAACTGATGGATTTGGATGGGGGTTTTCTCATAGGTTTAAAATTTCAGCCCTATCCCTTCTATGTTTGTGGATGCTCATTTTATACTAAATTGTGAAAAGTGTTCATCAGTTATAAGTGGGAGCTAAAAGCTGCCCCAAAGTGCAAAGCATTAAGAAAAAGGAATAAGTTCAATTAATGTTTAATTAACTAAATGTTTTTTGTTTGCTTGTATGAGTGGCTCCTTTAAATTAATCTCTCTCTCTCTCTCTCTCTCTCTCTCTCTCTCTCTCTCTCTCTCCCTTGCTTCTTTTTGAAAAATTTCAGAACTTTCCATCTCTGACTCCCAGGGACAGACACTGCCCAGTGGCCTTTCTGGAACAGAATCTGACACTTCCCAGCTATACTCTGTAGAGAGGCTCAGTGCTGTGCCCTGGAAAATAGCTATGAGGGTGCCAGGCAGAGATCAAAATTCGGGACTGGAGAAACTCAGGCTAAAGACCCAGAAGAGTTAATAAGACAAATACTTCCTACTGAAATGTACCCCCATATGCATTTTATATCTTCAATCTAGGCTGAAGTTTAAAATGTCATGACAGTTTCTTGCACTCTTTTCTTCCCCCAAATCGAAACTACCTTTAAACTGGAAAGGGCAGGATGACCATAGTTCCAATTCTATATTCCAACTAAGAATCCGACTTGTGTTACTGAGCAGGAAAGAATATTATCTAAAATAAAACATATTGATCAGGATAAGTCAGCAAGACTGCTCAAGAAACGAATCGGGAAATGGTTGGTTTATTAACTACAAGAGTTTTTTCCATCTTCTTCTCCCCCCCCCTCCCCCCAAGACGCTGGAGAGGAGGGGTGCTGTTAGAAACTCTTTAGAAGGGGAATCCACACGCTCCTGAAACCGGACAAACACAAGGGGGCAGGAAGAGCTCAAGATCTGACTTAACAACCAGCCGACTGAAATGGGAGCGAACCTATTTTCGTTACGCCCTCCGGATATTTATCATTTCTCTTGGCAGGCAAAGAAATGTGACGCTGACAAGTAGGTTTAGTTTGCACTTGGTCTAATTACTGCGAAGAGAACAGGAACGTTTCTAACGACAACTACCTGAACAGCGGCGGCTTTGGGAGAGCCTGGGGGCTACATTCCCTAGAATCTATTTTTTGGTGCTAGTCTCGCGATTCCGATCGGACTGCATTTCTCACGCAGTCCAAACGTCCCCCCTCCCCACCCTTTATTCCCCTTTTACTCAGAACTTTGGTTGCAAAGGAGGGACTTGTTTAAAACTCGCCAATCCAAGGACTGTGCCCCCTTGTAATTTACGAGGAGACAGCGGCAGGCGGGGTGGGGCGTGTGTGTGTGTGTGTGTGTGTGTGTGTGTTGGGGGCGGGGGCGGTGAGCAACCTGCTCTAGCCTTGGCTTTTAATTCCAGCTATCCTTCTCTTGCAAAAATGCCCCAGAGTTTCCATCCAACTGCTCTTGCGTTTCGATTCTAACACACGCAATGTTGCAAATAACTTTCCTCTCGGGTTTGCAAACGTCTGTGAGCAATAACCGCACACTCCTCCGCGCGAGGCTGCATCGAATTGGAGGGGGTGCGGGCGACAGTGGGTAATCCTGGGTCCCAGGCAGCTGAAGGACTGATTCGAGCCCAGACGCGTGCCTCTGCTCCTCTGCCGGAACCCCTAGCCCGAGCGGAGCGCGAGCAAAGCTGCGCAGCGTCAGGCCGCTAGCCCCTCGCTTCCAAGACAACTTTGTAGCGCCCTGCACCTCCTCCCCACCGCGCGGTTTCCCCGCCTCCGCCCCTAGGAGCTGACTGGCAGATACCACTACCCAACCCTCAACTCGGGGCCTCCTCCCGGGACCGACGATTGGCCTCCTGGGAGGACTGGAGTCAGGGGGTGCTGGGGGAGGGATTTCCCTCAAAGCTCTGGGTCCCGGGACCTGGGAAGCAGGAGTTGGGGGGCGGGGGGACTCGGTTCTCCCAGCGAATGAGCCGCGGGCGGCGGAGCCGGACGTTCGGGAAGGTTCAGCCGCCTCTGCTGCGCCAGCCCGGCCCGCGCCGCGCAACTTTCCATCCCGGCCCAGACGCGGCTACCAAGTGCGGAGTTCCTGGCACTTTGCGGAGAGGTCTCTTGCTCCCTGCCCGGGGACTGACTGTGCTCTCTCAGGCTGACCTGTCCGAGCCCTAATATCTGCACCATGCACGCGGCCAGGACCCCCGGGATCGCCTCCCACGCCGGCGGGGTGGCCAGCCCCACCAGTTTTCAGCAGATCCCAACGCTGCCGCCCCGCCTGGTGTTGCTGCTGCTGCTGCTTCTCCTGTCACTGGTAAGCTGCGTCTTGGCACAGCCCGCTGCCCCTGGCCCGGCGTTGCTGTCCCCGGATCTCGCGGGGGCTGCAGGGGTCCCCGCCGAGGAGGCCATCGTGCTGGCAAACCGTGGGCTCCGGGTGCCCTTCGGCCGTGAGGTCTGGCTGGATCCGCTGCAGGACCTGGTGCTGCAGGTGCAGCCGGGGGACCGCTGCGCGGTGACCGTGCTACACAACGACGCGCTGGCCCAGCGGCCCGGACGCTTGAGTCCCAAGCGCTTCCCGTGCGACTTCGGCCCGGGAGAGGTGCGCTACTCGCACCTGGGCGCGCGCAGCCCGTCGCGGGATCGCATTCGGCTGCAGTTGCGCTACGACGCGCCGGGAGGGGCCGCAGTGCTACCCTTGGTGCTGGAGGTGGAGGTGGTCTTCACCCAGCTGGAGGTGGTGACTCGGAACCTGCCCCTAGTCGTGGAGGAGCTGCTGGGGACCAGCAACGCCCTGGACGCGCGGAGCCTGGAGTTCGCCTACCAGCCGGAGACCGAGGAGTGTCGCGTGGGCATCCTGTCCGGCTTGAGCGCGCTGCCTCGCTATGGGGAGCTCCTCCACTACCCACAGGTCCCGGGTCCAGCCAGCGAGGGGGGCGCCCCGGAGCCTCTCCTGATGGACTGCAAAGCTTTCCAGGAGCTGGGGGTGCGCTACCGTCACACAGCCCCCAGTCGGTCACCGAACAGGGACTGGGTGCCCATGGTGGTGGAGCTGCGCTCTCGGGGTTCGCCTGTGGGCAGACCCCCTTTGAAACGTGAGCACTTCCAGGTGCTGGTGAGAATCCGAGGAGGGGCGGAGAACACCGCACCCAGGCCCAGTTTCGTGGCCATGATGATGATGGAGGTGGACCAGTTTGTACTGACGGCTCTGACCCCAGACATGCTGGCAGCCGAGGATGCCGAGTCGCCCCCTGACCTGTTGATCTTCAACCTCACCTCTCCCTTCCAGCCTGGCCAGGGCTACCTAGTGAGTACTGATGACCGCAGCCTGCCCCTCTCCTCCTTTACTCAGAGGGATCTGCGGCTCCTGAAGATTGCCTACCAGCCCCCCTCTGAGGACTCTGACCAGGAGCGTCTCTTTGAACTGGAGTTGGAAGCAGTGGACCCGGAAGGAGCAGCCTCAGACCCTTTTGCCTTCATGGTAGTGGTGAAGCCCATGAACACACTGGCTCCCGTGGTCACCCGGAACACTGGTCTCATTCTCTATGAGGGCCAGTCTCGGCCCCTGACGGGCCCTGCAGGCAGTGGACCGCAGAACTTGGTCATCAGCGATGAGGATGACCTAGAGGCAGTGCAGCTAGAGGTGGTGGCTGGGCTCCGCCACGGTCACCTTGTCCTTCTGGGCGCCACTGATGGCAACTCTGCCCCTAAGACCTTCACGGTGGCCAAGCTGGCCGCCGGCCAGGTGGTCTACCATCACGATGACAGAGATGGCTCACTGAGTGACAACCTTGTACTTCGAATGGTGGACGGAGGACACAGGCACCAGGTGCAGTTCTTGTTCCCCATCACCTTGGTGCCTGTGGATGACCAGCCGCCAGTCCTCAATGCTAACACGGGGCTGACGCTGGCGGAGGGTGAAACGGCGCCCATCCTTCCCCTGGCCCTGAGTGCAACGGACATCGACTCAGATGACCCTCTGCTGCTTTTTGTGCTGGAGTCGCCTTCCTCGACCATAGGGCATCTGCTTCTCCGCCAAACCCATCCTCCCCGCAAGGAAGAGGAGCTGAGCAGGGGCCCTTGGAGGAAACAGGGAGCCTTCTATGAGCAAACGGTGACGGAGTGGAGGCAGCGGGACATAACAGAGGGGAGGCTGTTCTACAGGCACTCTGGGCCCCATAGTCCTGGGCCAGTGATGGACCAGTTCACATTCCGGGTCCAGGATAACCATGACCCCCCTAATCAGTCTGGACCACACAGGTTTGTGATTCGCATCCATCCTGTGGATCGCCTCCCTCCGGAGCTGGGCAGCGGCTGTCCCCTTCGGATGGTGGTGCAAGAATCCCAGCTCACGCCGCTGAGGAAAAAGTGGCTGCGCTACACTGACCTGGACACAGATGACCGAGAGCTGCGCTACACTGTGACCCAGCCCCCCACGGACACAGATGAAAACCACTCACCAGCCCCCCTGGGCACCTTGGTCCTGACCGACAACCCCTCAGTCGTGGTGGCCCATTTTACCCAAGCCCAGATCAACCACCATAAAATTGCCTACAGACCTCCGGATCGAGAACTGGGAGTGGCTGCCCGAGTGGCCCAGTTTCAATTCCAGGTGGAGGACCAAGCCGGGAATGTGGCTCCAGGCACCTTCACCCTTTACTTGCAGCCCGTGGACAACCAGCCGCCTGAGATCCTCAACACCGGTTTCACTGTTCAGGTGAAGGGCCACCACATCCTGAGTGAGACTGAGTTACGTGTGAATGATGTAGACACTGATGTAGCCCACATCTCTTTCACTCTCACACGGGCACCCGAACATGGCCACATGAGAGTGTCTGGACAGATACTGCATGTGGGGGAGGTCTTCCGCTTGGAAGATATAAAACAGGGTCGGATTTCCTATGTCCATAATGGGGACGGGTCCCTGACTGACAGCTGCTCCTTGGAGGTCAGCGACAGACACCACGTGGTGCCCATCACTCTCAGAGTGAATGTCCGGCCCGCGGGTGATGAGGTGCCCATGCTGAGCCTTCCTGCTGGTACTCTGGGGTCATATCTAGACGTTTTAGAAAATGGAGCTGCTGAACTCACTGCCAGTGTTATCAAGGGGACTGATGGGGACACTGATGATTTGATGTTGACTTTCCTCTTGGAAGACCCACCCTTGTATGGAGAAATCCTGGTCAACGGAGTTCCAGCGGAGCAGTTTACCCAAAGGGACATCTTAGAGGGCTCTGTCGTCTATGCCCACACAAGCGGTGAGATAGGCCTGTTGCCCAAAGGGGACTCTTTTAACCTGAGTCTGTCAGATATGTCTCAAGAATGGGTTATAGGTGGCAGTACTATCCAAGGGGTTACTGTGTGGGTGACCATCCTCCCTGTCGATAGCCAAGCTCCAGAAATTTCTGTAGGTGAACGGTTTATAGTCATGGAAGGTGACAAAAGTGTTATAACCTCAACACATATAAGTGCTGAAGATATTGATTCCCTCAATGATGACATCTTGTGCACTATAGTTATTCAGCCTACCTCCGGTTATGTTGAAAACATTTCTCCAGCACCAGGCTCTGAGAAATCAAGAGCAGGAATTGCCATAAGTGCCTTTACCCTGAAAGACCTCAGGCAGAGTCATATTAATTATGTCCAGAGTGTCCACAAAGGGGTAGAACCTGTGGAAGACCGCTTTATATTTCGTTGCTCTGATGGCATTAACTTTTCAGAGAGACATTTTTTTCCCATTATAATCATTCCCACCAATGACGAACAGCCAGAAATATTTATGAGAGAATTTATGGTGATGGAAGGCATGAGTCTGGTGATCGATACACCCATCCTCAATGCTGCTGATGCTGACATTCCCCCGGATGATCTAACTTTCACCATTACCCAATTTCCCACTCGTGGTCACATCGTGAATCAGTTGATAAATGGCACAGTGTTGGTTGAAAGCTTCACCTTGGACCAGATCATAGAGAGTTCAAGCATTATTTACGAGCATGATGATTCTGAGACCCAGGAGGACAGTTTTGTGATTAAACTAACAGACGGTAAGCACTCGGTGGAAAGGATGGTCCTCATTATGGTTATCCCAGTTGATGATGAGACCCCCAGAATGACCATCAATAATGGTCTAGAAATAGAAATTGGGGAAACCAAAATTATCAACAACAAAATATTGATGGCAACTGATTTAGATTCTGAAGACAAATCTTTGGTTTATATTATTCGTTATGGGCCGGGACATGGCTTATTACAGAGACAAAAACCTGCAGGTGCCTTTGAAAATATCACAGTGGGCATGAATTTTACCCAGGATGAAGTGGACAGAAACTTAATTCAGTACGTCCATTTTGGACAAGAGGGCATTCGGGACCTAATTAAATTTGATGTGACCGATGGAATAAATGCGCTTATAGATCGCTACTTTTATGTTTCTGTTGGGAGCGTTGACATTGTCTTCCCGGATGTGATAAGCAAGGGAGTATCCTTGAAAGAAGGTGGTAAAGTCACCCTCACAACAGACTTATTAAGTACCAGTGACTTGAACAGTCCTGATGAAAACTTAGTTTTTACCATCACCAGGGCTCCCATGAGAGGTCACTTAGAGTGCACAGATCAACCTGGAGCATCCATCACATCGTTCTCTCAGCTCCAACTGGCTGGCAACAAAATCTACTACATCCACACAGCTGACGATGAGGTCAAGATGGACAGTTTTGAGTTTCAAGTCACTGATGGACATAACCCTGTCTTCCGGACATTCCGTATCTCCATTAGTGATGTGGACAACAAAAAGCCAGTGGTCACCATCCATAACCTGGTTGTCAGTGAGGGTGAAAACAAGCTGATCACTCCCTTTGAACTCACTGTCGAAGATCAAGATACTCCAGACAAACTCCTGAAGTTCACTGTCACGCAGGTGCCTGTTCATGGTCAACTCCTATTCAACAATACCAGACCTGCCATGGTTTTTACCAAGCAAGACCTGAATGAAAACTTAATCAGCTACAGACATGATGGCACTGAGTCAAATGAAGACAGCTTCTCCTTCACAGTGACTGATGGTTCCCATACAGAGTTCTATGTTTTCCCCGATACAATATTTGAAACAAGGAGACCCCAAGTGATGAAAATCCAAGTCTTACCTGTTGATGATAGCGTCCCCCAAATTGCAGTGAACAAAGGGGCCTCTACACTTCGCACTCTGGCTACTGGCCACTTGGGATTCATGATCACAAGCAAAATATTGAAAGTGGAGGACAGAGACAGCTTACGTTTTTCTCTCAGGTTTATTGTGACGGAGGCCCCTCAACATGGGTATCTCCTCAACCTGGACAGAGGCAACCACAGTGTCTCTCAGTTTACACAAGGTACGGTACACTTTTCTTTCCTTATACCCAACGGAAAGTGCGGGTCTTATTTTCTGAGGATATGGCGGTCACCAAAAACGTTATAAGTAGGGGATCGAATTTGAGTCCAAGGGAAGAAAAGGAAAGGGAAATAAATAGACGGGGAGAGTACAGGGACTCACTTTCCTGGGGAAAGAATATCCCTTCTTGCCATATGTCCTCCTGCAGCGACTTGCATTAGTGAATATCAATGTATTTCGACATTGCATTGAGTGAATATCAATGTATTTCGACAGCAGCAAGGTATGCTGCCAAACCAGGGGCCAGACCTCGGTGAGTTTAAGCTGAAGAAGTCTCTTCCGTTCTGTTTTGTTTGCCACACCTGCCCTCTGAGCAGATTGTGGTTTATACTGTGGTACAAATAGGTAGTTCGTGCAGCATTTTGGCACCTTCGAGAGAGATGTGCTTTCTCAAGTCTTTGTATTCGGACTACTGTTTTCACCTACCATTCACATAGAGCCTTCAAATTTATATTACTTTGATTAATTTTCTTGAGAGCATTGTTCTAATCCTGTCATAGTTCTTGGGAACTTTGGAAAGAGATGTATTTATATTTACTTTGTAGGTTTCTAATTCTTCTATTTTATGCCTGAGGCAAACACCAGAGACCTAAGAAGTAAGCTTGCACCTGTCTAGAGTTCTAACAGTTCTATGTACAAAGTGTGTCACATGATACAGGCCCAAAAAGAAAGCATGCTTCATGATGTGTAAGACACCATGTCCATCACTGGAATATATGTTCACTTTGTTACGATCCTGAAGATACGTTAACAAGATTAATAGGAGAGTAGAAGGAGGAAGTTATTTCCTTATTTCAGATCTTCTCTGCGTCCCCTTTCAACCACAGTAACGAACACCCGTTGCCTCAAGCATCTACATTCTTGAGGCTAAAGCGTTTTTCTAACCTAAATCCTCTTTGTGTATGGACACAATGTACGACAGGAAGGGCAGGTGCCCTGTGCAGTTACTCAGTGACTGACGGGAGAAGCCCGTTCAGTCTGCTGGCTTGGGACTTAGGGCTCTGTTCTCTGGAACGTGCGACCTTCACTACAAAGGGCTTTGGGTTGCTTTCATGGAAATCTCACCGTGTCAGGATGGAAACGAGATCTACCCTCTGTGGGCTCTGTGAGCGGAGATGAGGTTTATCCTCAGGGCTTCCCAGGGGGGGTGTTCTTTTCCCGCAGTAGTGTTGTGCTCTGAGACAACAGATGCTTTAATAAACGGATGTCGTGAAGTGTAGTTAGTGTTAAAGTGAACTGCTCCTCTGTTTTAGATTCTGGCAAATGGCCCTGCACTCCAACCTCCTGATTCTTGGCTGCAAGCCTGAATATATTCTAGGGCCTGCAGGGACAGGAAAACCTCAGAGTGCCCAGTGTCGTGCCAGACCGGCAGGAAACTTTTGTGGGAAGGCTTTCTGAGGACAGAGATGCCATGCAATCTTAGACTGGTTTCTTTTCATGGAAAGTGGAAAGTGAAGAGGGTAAAAGGAATATATTACAGGATAGAAAATGTTACTTCCAATCACTCCTCTGACCTGAAAAACTAATCTGATTTTAAAGATTTTTTAAAAAGGAATTTTTGTGTGACGACAGGCAGACGATGTGGTTTAAATTCTATGGACCAAGTCCAACAGCTCAAAAAATATTGGAATATTATTTCTTAAATATCGAACCCTAAATTATGTGATTTCTTTATAGGCTCTTGCCCTATCTCTCACTGATGTGGACTCACCCTGATTATTCCTTAGAGATGAACTCACCATGATTACTCTTTATGGTTATTTGTAAATATAATCAGTTTATTATAAAAAGTGAAGATACTCTTTTAAGATTACCTTTGCTAAGAGAAACGATCACATTCCAATAAGAACCCAAATACTGACTAGGGAAACTATTGGTAGTTAATCACAGAGCACTCATTTGAACAGCTTGAGACTGCGGTTTGGTTCATGGCGGTTATTTCTAGAGACTAGATGGGTGAATAAAAATGGAAAGGCTCCCATCATAGAGTTCCGGTGGCTGCTGTCTCAGTAGACAAATAAAAGCAGTATCTGGAATAAGGACAACATAAACTTTATATTTGTTTTTGTTTTCTGTAGTCATGAAAGGATAAGCTAAACTATATATTTTTTAATGTTTATTTATTTTGAGAGAGAAGGAGAGAAAAAGCACAAGCAGGGGAGGGGCAGAGAGAGAGAGAGAGAGAGAGAGAGAGAGAGAGTGTCCGTGCAGAGCCCGACGTGGGGCTCGAACCCATGAACCACAAGATCATGACCTGAGCTGAAATCAAGAGTGGGATGCTTAACTATATTTTGATGGATTTTCAATGCACTGGGTTGAGTCAAGTGAGCAAAGGTGGGTAAAGAAGGTTATTCCCAAACCGATTCACATAATGGTCCTTAGGAGATGAAAATCCATTTGTTTCTAAAGTTTATTCACTTTTATTCTTAGGAAGAGTTAACAAGGCAGAATTAGGCCAATTAGAGAAATTAATTATTTCAATTTGCCAGGGTGTGCCTGCTCGCTCTATCCCAGGTTTAAATCACTTGTGTCAGGGACCTGGACTTTTTTCTCTATGAGTAGTACCCAGTGATCTCTTGTGGGAGATAAGTTGTAGATCACTTTCAGAAATTTCCCCCAAAGAGTTCGAGCCAGGGTATGGTTGCCAGGCAAGTCAATGAACTTAGAATCAAAACAAAAACACAAAATGTGGAATGCTTGTGTAGATAAACTGAAATACATCTGATGCATGAGTAGTGGTTAGAAGAAAATCCAGTTCATTGTTAGATGTTTACTGAAAGAAGGTAACATTTTGGCAACTAGGTTTTGATCTAGCTAATACCACTGTGCCTTAAGAAGTGACTGTTTATATATTTATGATGTTTGTGATAGTTTTAGAGGTTCCTATAGAATAACAGCACTATGATCAAAGTCTTTACTTATTTGAGATTTTTTTAAAGTCCCTTTTTTGAGCTATGAATTATTAACTGAGTTATAACAAAAATGAAAAGAATTTTGGTTTGTTCCAACTAATCAATATTGCATGCCCTAACTTGGAGGGAAAATTTGACACCTTTGTGTCATGTAATTACATTCATGTTCACTTTACTTAAGGAAAAAAAAGGTTTTAAAAAATCAGTTTTGAAGTGGTGATTTATTTCAGTGCAACTGTTTCGTAAATACTGTATTTTTGCAAGAAAACATCAATACAAAGGGTGGATATACTAATGAGTTTTTCCTTTTCTCATAGTAGAGCCTTTAGATTTTCTTATCAAATTAAAGAAGGAATGGGGAAGTTTGGAAAAAGGTCTTCCCCACATGACCAGAGGACTTTGTTCTAATGCTAAGGATGTGTGGTCAGAGTAGAGTTCACCTTATTTCTTCCTGATGAGTTAAAGGTTGAAAGGGTTCAGAGTTGTGGGAGTAGACAAGGAAAGAGCCTGTGGGGGCTTCACTCCTTACCTTTGTAGAAACATCATACATGCGTAGGTAGAGGTCCAAGCGTGGTCCACCAGACCTCTGGGCTCTTTCGTTTGATTATTTATGTTTATTTACTGATTATTTTGAGAGAGAAAGAGAGATCATGAGCAGGGGAGGGGCAGAGAGAGAGAGGGAGAGAGAGAAAATCCCAAGCAGGCTCAGCACTGTCAGCACAGAGCCTGACGTGGGGCTCGAGCCCACAAACCATGAGATCATGACCTGAGCTGAAACCAAGAGTGGGATGCTTGACTTACTGAGGCACCCAGGTGCCCTTGGGCTCTCAGATTTTAAATTAAGAAACATTTGAGCCATTGCTGAATATTAGACTCCGAGCAAAGGACTGTGGGAAGTTAAGTTGAAAACAACAACAACAACAACAACAACAACAATCCCACAAGTTTTCAGTCTTCTAGGAAAGATAGCCACGCAGGAAGATACAAATGACACTAGGCAGAAATTGGGAAAGTTACAGCAGAGTTCAAAATGAAATGCTAAGGGAGAATAAAACAACTTGAATTTGCTTCACCTTCTAGTACCTCTTTTATAAGAAGTTACCATTAACTATTAAATCAGATTTTCCCCTCCTCAGATGCCTGATTGTAAGTGAGTCACATTTCAAATCTGTGTGAGCCAAGGGGGAGTGTCCTTTTCACGTCTGTCAAGTGGAGTCCTAAAAATTCATGGAGGAATTTGTTGATCCCAACACCTGGCATCACTTGAGTTTATTCTTTCATAAAGTAATTTTCTCATATACAATGCTTGTGGACTTCATAGCACGAACTCAGTAGACCTCTCCGAAGATGGAAAACCTGCAGAGCGCACACGAGACAAATAAATATTACATACCATTCATTGTTGAAGCCACTTTTAGCTGCGATCTTGATTTTCTGTAGCTTTGGCAATAACTACTTACTGCCCGACCCAGATCAAATAACAATAGTGTTGCAAGCATCACAGAACAGGATGATATTTGGTTCATTATGTTGTCTGTGTGGCATCATGAAGGAGAGTAACTCGTAAAATGGGGAAATCAATTTTTGAAATTGTACCTTAGTCAATACGGAAAACAAAGTATGCCAGTGAATTTGAAAGCTGGGACAGGAAGCAACCTACAGAGCATTCCTGAGGCAGAGTAACTTTTCACTCTGAATAAAAGTTTCAGCTCTCATTAGATGCTTTCTGTTCTCATTTCTCTCTGGGGTCATGACACTTATTTCAATTTTGGAGATTTAAAACGGCCTTGATTCTTTTTCTTTCAAGCTCTGGGGAACTTAAAAACAGCGTGTTGTATACCGCCAGAGGTAAGAAAAGTTAGCCAGAGGGGGGCAGGGAAGTTCTTTCCTCTTAGAGCCAGCGCTACAGGGAGGGAAAGAGTGTGATTTCAGGAGTGCCAGGAAATCTGCCATGCCTCAAAATATCTTCCTTTCCACCTGTCATGAAGTCTGACATTCCGTATTTAGAGAGTCACTTCTTTGGTGCATGAACATGCAAATACCATTGGGTGGGGCAACACCTTGCTATTATTATAACCTAACTCTTGAACTCTATCTGGATAAGGGATCAGATTTCCATGGGACAGCTGAAATCAAGGGGCTTAGAGATAGGAGAAATAAGATAGCACTGCCTCCCTTAGGAGAAGGAAATCTAAATATGGTTACAGAAAAGTAATAGCCAGTAGGATTTACCATGAGTAATGAGTCACCAATCTTGCCCTAGTAATGAATCATCTTGTTCTTTGGTTATTTTCTAGCTGACATCGAAGACATGAAAATATGCTACGTTTTAAAAGATGGGGCCAATGCCACAAGTGATATGTTCCATTTTACAGTTGAAGATGGTGGTAAGTGTTCACTCTCCTGTTAGTATAAACAAGGAGAGTGACTTTTATTGGTTGTTCTTTGATGACTTCATTACAAGGAATCTGCCTCGAGTATCATTTTATGCTCACCTGAATTTATGCCGGGTGCATTTGTTATTTGCCGATAGAAAATCTTACTTTCTCCATCTGCCACAGTACTACTCTGCAATGAGTAGAGATGAATGTTCCAGTTATATTATTCTTGTCTTGGGATTAGCAAAACACTAAAAAAGAAAGATCTATGTACATAGTATCCCCATGTCCAGTTGTTCAGAATATGCCGTGCATGAAGCTGCTGACTTGAGGTGACAAGAGGATGCTGGCATCCAGCCCAGCAACACTGCCAAGCCATGTGCCTACCCGGGGGGGGGGGGGGGGGGTGTCTGCCCAAAGCGGGTGCCCTTTGCTAGTTTGCACATGGGTGCTGTGTGTACTTATGATGATGGATAATTGCATTCACCAGGAAAACAGTGCTACGTAAAGGTGTGTTTTACCTTACCAATCTCAGTATGTCTAGTGATGTCCTCAGTTCAGGGGATTTTGTGACTTAGTCTAGCTAAAATTTTTTTCTCGGTGAAGTCTGAAGAATACTCCAGAGGATAGGCTATGACTTGTGGTCCGAGTCTCCTTCACAAGGTCACTGTCACTACTCCCCCCAAAGCCCCCGCCGCTGCTCACTCTCTTTTCTGTTCTCTTCCTGATCCCACAGGCTGGGAGAAAAACTGGCCACTTTTAGATTAATCATAAAGATGTTCTGTTCTCTCATGCTCTCAGGAGAAGCGAAAGAACCTCAGGAAGTACATGTGTTGTGTGAACAAGACACAGGAAGTGGGGGTGGGAGTATGTGTGTAAGAGAAGAAGGAGGGAAAAAGAAAGGATTTGGATCCAGTCATCTACTTTCTAATGATGCTTTAAAAAGAAAACTTTTTTTAAAATGTTTGAGCTGTCAGCACAGAGCCCGACGCCGGGCTTGAGCTCAAGAACCTCGAGACCTTGACCTGAGCCGAAGTCGGACGCTTAGCCAACTGAGCCACCCAGGCACCCCTAATGATGGTTTTTTTTAAAGTACATAATTATGTCATCTATCTCAAAAAGATGACATGTTTACCCTCCATATTTTTTGAAGCGTTAAATGGCCATTTGTTTAAAATATCATTGGGCATAACGTGATCACAGCCTTGAAAAATGACATCTGTCGGATACATGCCAGAGAGGCAAAAAAGTGTGTTAATTTGGGTTCAACTATGTGATTTTCCCTACAGTCCAGATGTTTAATAAATGTGATGCCTTTGTTTTTATAGTAACCAAATCATAGTTTAATATTCTTTGTATTGATAAAAGAAATCTTAGTATGAAACCAATTCTAAGAAGGATGCCAATTTATAAAAAATAATGTGTTTATTGAATCTTGATGCTCAAATGGGAAATCCTACTGTCAGTAAACTTTGAGTGGAACTCAGAAGTAAATCTGTGTAGTAGATCAAAATTTAAAGACTAAATTATTGGTTCAAGGCCCCGTGTTTGTCACTTGGAATGACTGAAAATACCTCAATAGCAAAAGTATGACTTTCTTTAAAATTGCCAAAAATGGCTTGAAAGCAAATGGTTACAATTCTCAGATATTATAGTTTTTACTTTAAAATAAAAATCATTTATTTGTTTTTGAGAAAGAGCACGTGCATGCTGGGGAGGGGCAGAGAGAGGGGGAGGGGCAGAGAGAGGGCAACGGAGAATCCCAAGCAGGTTCGCACAGCCAGCACAGAGCCCAATGCCGGGCCCGAACTCCTGAACTGTGAGATCGTGACCTGAGCCAAAATCAGGAGTTGGACGCTTAACTGACTGAGCCACCCACGTGCCCCTAGCTTTTGCTTTTTTAATATTTTGCTTTTTCCCCTCAGTTATTATAGTCTCGGTCTGATACTGCTGCTCTATTATTTGGCACATTTCTCTCCCTGGTTAATGGAATGGTAGCATTTACTTTAAAATTTTGATTTGTATTTAAACTTTAGAAAACATTATGCTGTATCATATTTCAAGATAGTAAGCGAGGAATGGCTAGCTGAAGAAACTGAGTTTATTTTTGGATTTGCTGAAAATGTGGCTGTGCGTCTAAGGATTGTGTTTATGGAAATAGAAAATAAATCATTTGGGGGCTTCTTTAGAGCCGGAGTTTCATGTGAGAGAGAAAAATTCCAGAGATATTGTTCTTGACCCTTCTTCTCACCGTTGACATGGCGTTACTTATGGGGCTTAGGCAGATTCTGGCAAACTATCTACGGAACAGAATTTATCTTAATTCACCTGATACGAGAAAACTTCCCTCTAGCAGAATAAGCACAGAAATCCTCAGGATTAAAGAAAAAATAAAAATTCATATATGTATTTCAAAATTATTTTAATATGATACTTATTTTTGTAGGGGTTTTGCACGGTCTTGTAAAATACTCTAACATTTGAATGAGAAGTGCAATACTATTTAACTTAAAGAGTATCTTGAATGAAATTACTTCTCTGGGAAGTGTGAGGTATTTTGCCAAAGAGAAATAAAAAAAATATTTGCAGTATTTGTGGAAAGAGAGAAAATAAAGATATCTCTCCTTTCTGTAAAAATAATATTAAACTAAGAATTTTGAAATTTTGACTCAGTTACATGTAATATATCCATTATACAGTATATTATATGTTATATGCTATATTATTGACTGTCTTACCAAGTTAATATCTTGGTAAGACAGTCAATAATTTTAATTAAAATATACTCCAGAAAAAATCTATGTTTATAGACTGTAATGTGAACCTTTATTTTCAAAATCTTCAAGTTTAACATATACGTTTCATGTAATACAATACATGTGTATGAAGACACATATATAATATGTTTTGACACTTTTCAAAGATATGTATTCCTCAGGAATTATGGAAAGTACTTGAATCTTATGAACAAGCACTATTCTTGTTGTTTAGTTGGAGTGATCTGGGTCTCAGAAAAGATAGGTAACTTCTCCAAATGCATCCATCTGTCCAGGAAGTAACAGACCTCTCTCAAGAGTAACTTATTCTTCCCATCTAGGTGATGACATACTTTTTGGATAGTGGGTTTGACTATCAACTTCAGCTGTAGTGATGTATTATCACCTCTTTTATACAACGATGGGAAGCATAACGATAAAGCTTCTCCACGAAATACACAAAATGCTTCCAGTATTTCACATCTGGGAGGCCATAAAATTAAGAAATGTCTACTCCAATTCTCTTTTCAGTCCACTAAATTCACCTCCTCCAAGTCCTCAAGATTGCTTTTTAGGACAGTGACTAAGGAAATTACTGGAGCAAACATAGTCCTTGAATAACCAAAAAATAAATAAAATATAACTTTTGCTTTCAGGAGTCAAGAAGAGATTTAGGAAAGCAGAAAGCTAAAAGCCCTTGTTTCAGATTTAATTATATTATCATAAGACACTGGCTAGCCACAGAAATCTTGTTATGATGTAGGAATGGATTAGGACCACCCATCACTAATGGGATGGTGCTTAGGACACAGTTACTAATTTTTAGTTTGGGGCTGTTACCAAATGACAGGGCTGAGAGGACTTTATTTGAAGAATAGATAATTTCAGGATTTTACCTCAGGGAGTTCTACTGTGTTTGGATTTAATAAATGAATGTTGGTTGTGCATGTAATACACACACACACACACACACACACACACACACACAGATTCTTATATTTTAGGATTCTTTCAATCAGATCTTAAACCTTATATATGACTTATTATGGTTTATGCAATTTTGTCTTCATAGCATTCCTGTCAGCTTAGTAAAAACAAACAAAAACATTACTATTCTTTTTTGGCGGATGAGGAAACTGAGTCACAGAAATAGGCACTTTCCTCAAGTGTCATAATCAGGCAACTAGAGGCCAATTTGAATCCCAGGATCCTTTCTGCAAGCAGTAACTTCTATACTTACTCAGGATAAGCGAGGAGGGGTGTTAACTCAATGTTTTCCGGGTTTTCCTGACCAGGGTTTTAGGAATGCTTAGTAGATGAGAATGAAATCAGAGTAGGATGTGTCCACAGACAAAAAGTTTTGTCTCTTACAAAATGTGAATTTTTATTTCAGAATTCTTAATGGCTCTGTGTACTCAAACTTACAGTATTCTTTTTTGATATCATACTGTAATTCTTTTCAAAAATACATGTAAAAATATATAGCCTTTCTAGAGTTCAAATAAGCACAAATCAAATCAACCTTACAGTTGATTTTTTACTTATTTTATCTAATTTTACTTATTTATCTACTATTTTTTTTACTTATTTTATCAATTAAATTGTGAAGAAATTTTAAAAATACCAAATATATGAGTTATGATGAAACAGGTATATTTATGTAATGTTTGTGAAGCTACAAAGTGAGAAAACGCTTTGGAAAAACCTGCGAATATGTAGTTAGAGCCATACAGGGTACAGTATTCCACTGAAGACACAGCTCGACCGAAGCAAAAACCTTACAGGCATACTAATGTCACCGTGTACTCAAATAGCAGAAATTATTCTCCATGACCAATAAACATAAAGAGCTTTTCAGTAATGGCAGTCCTTAAAATTTAATGCAGTCCTTAAAATTTTAAGTGATAGAGTCCATCATAGTGTAATTCTTAAAATGCTCATTTAGTAATTAAATATGTTTTTTAGAATATTAGTAAAGAATATGAGAATAGTACATCAAAAGGCCATCCATCCAGGTACTCTGGGGCCAGGGATATCCTATGTAGTTGCAGATTGTCACTTACAGTTTATAAGGTCAAACTCGGAAGTTATGAAATGTGCTCTCCTTACGGGCTGCAGCTAAGGTGCCATGTAGCAATCACATGTGGGTTTAGCTAACCCGTCTTTCATTCCTTTCTGCTTCATCCTCTCTGTCACCCTGAGGGAAGCTCAATACAATAATACTACAGACCTGGAAAAGACATCCTCCTTTGATAATCGCCTCTTTGAAGTCTAATTGGAGAGCTAGTGCTCCAGCATTTTAGCAGAAGACGAAAGCAAGTATTCTTTTATCTTGTTCCTACTGGAACATCTTCTTATCTGATTTCATCCCAGGCTTCAACGGTCTGCAAGTATTCTAACATACAAATGCATCTCTCCCTTTTTAGTCTTTTCTCCAAAGAACTTTTCTAGCTCTTTGTTGTGATGCGAAAGCTGGTCTCACTTGCTCCTCCAGGCACGTCCTGCCCTCAACCCTAATGACCTTCCCATTCTTCAACACCTGGCTAAGTGGCATTTCATCTCCAGAACTGCTCCCAAGGTCATGATGACTAAGTTAGCGGGGCCCTTCTTTGTGCTTCTACTGTTACCCTTAGGTACAACAACAATGGTGTATTCTGATGATTTGCTAATGTAAAGACCTCCATTGTAGAGAAGGAACTCCTTCAGATCAAAAAAGGTGTCATTAATGTTTGTAGCACAGTGCCTCCCCGGGGTTGAAAACAAGGGTTAGAATTTAACAGATATGAAAATGAATGAATAGATAAATGGGAAAAAGAAGCTCCCTTTTTATATAAAGATCAATTACATCATATTCTAAGAAAACTTCCTCTAAACAATTACCAGTGGACCTTGGCATTCCTTTAGAGCATCCCCCATCCTAGCATTAACTTAAATCCCTGTGGCACCAAGAAAGATTTTTAGTACAGCTTTCACAATTTTAAACACATGAAACCAACTGCTGTGAAAATTCCTTTGGAACCTTCAGTGAAATATACTTAAGACAGAGGAGATTCCCAGATTCCCAGGAACCACCAGATTGGAGCTCGTGTTCTTCTTTTTTTTTTTTTTATGTTTATTTATTTTTGAGAGAGAGAGACAGAGACAGAGTGCGAGTGGGGGACGGGCAGAGAGAGAGAGAGAGGGAGACACAGAATCCGAAGCAGGCTCCAGGCCCTGAGCTGTCAGCACAGAGCCCGAGATGGGGCTCGAATCCACAAACCACGAGATCATGACCTGAGCCGAAGACTGATGCTCAACCTGCTGAGCCACCCAGACACCCCTGGAGCTCATGCTATTCTTAAAGAATTCTTTTCAGAAAAAAAAAGTTGTCAGTATATTATATAAACTATGGAATGCCTTTAAAATTTAAAGGGTAGTAGACATTTTCTATAAATCAGTGTAATTTTAAAGTCAGCACCACTAACTCAGGTATTTTCAGTTACCCCAATTTTTTGCCTCATGTGATAGACATGAGGCCAGGCAGAGAAGTAGAAAGCTCTAAGAGCATAAAGTATCCTCAGTCCTCACTGAAATGTCATTACATAACTTTTTATTAGTTTCTTGTTTATATGTTTGTTTTAAGTCTCAAGCCCGCAGCATCAGATCCAAGACGTTTCTCGATGGGCATAAGAAAGCAGTCGGATATGTGATCATCTGTCTGGCTTGACATACCCCGTAGGAGGAGCCCTAGTTTTTTCTCCATTGTGAAAATTGGTTTGCTGCTTCCTCATTTGAACTCGCATGTGACTTGGGAGCACAGTCTGAGAGAGTTCCGTCTCCTGGTTTGGCAGTAAAACTGGGGCGTCGGATATGATACTCGTGTTGGCCGTTGTAACATATCTGGTCCAGAGCCAGACATTTGTTGCCTCCGTCTTTGAGGATGTCTTTTGGTGCCCAATTTTTCGTTCGCCAAGATCTTTAATTCATACGCTATTGAAAGATATAAATAGCATCTTGACATAATAGAGCTGCAAAGTCATTTCTTTATATGAAGTGTTAGTTAAGGACACGGCTTTCAGATTTGTATTCCATATTTGATGACTGAATACTCAGACACAAGGAGACTGGAGCTCGTCATTCTAGTTAGAAGGAGCACACGATTTTGCTTGAAAGTGACCAGTAACTCAGGGTGTGAGGCAAAGTCATTATGGACACGTAGCTGGAATTTAAAGCAAAGGCTGGAAAAATACAACTAAGTGCAGTAAGTCGGAAAAGGAGGTTTGAGTACAAGCATTAAAAGATTATACAGACACATTCAGCTTAGAGAGAAAAGCAAGCATTCTTTGGCAATAAAATTAATCGCTGGTGACATGAGAACCAGAGGAAAGACACTGGTGCCTTAGGGAGTTATAATAAGAAGATGAAGTAACGTCAGGCACCGAGACAAATATTTCTAATCTGCGAGAGGGCTTAAGATCTACTAGGATACAGGGCCTGGCAAAGGCTGTTGGCTACTATGGCTCAAAGTTTGGAAGCCTTTCTCTTTTCGACGAGCAGTTTAGAATTGTTCAGATCATCAAGGTCTTTCTATACCAGAGGCCTGCCTTTAGAAGCATGGCTGTTAGGTACCTGTTCTGTGTCCCTGAAAGAAGTCATACCTTTTCGAAAGAAAAATATAAACTAAATGTTATCAGTTACTATTGGTTAGGTTCATTTCAAAATTATACATCATGTGGGTATACTGTTTTACTGGCTTTAATTTAAGGGCAACTTTTCTTAAATTGTTCAATCTTTTGGTGAATATGAATCCTTATTAGTCACGTTTCTAGAGGCTTAACGTGATTCTGTATTTACTCTCAAAAGCGATGATAGTCACCTTTTAAAACTAAGAGAATCTTTCACAGGTTATTAAAAGGTCATAATCTCACATCAAATATTTATTTGTGGTATATATTACAGAGCTCAACTCTATCTTATTCTTTCTCTTTAAGTTTGCTCTGGGTAGCTGGGAAAAATAGAAGGTAGTATTCGATGGTGTAGTACATCGTTGTCATTGGTATGGTTCTATATTCGCTTGAGCCTACGACAATACAAAGAGAATCACAATGCAGTGTAAAAAAAAGGGTCAGAGCTTCTGTGGCAAAACCTACTTGCGAAAAAGAGGTCCCCTATTCATTTATTTATTGAATTAGGCAACAAGCATTTTTGGAGCACCCATGTTTCAGACATCTGCGGGATCCAGGGAAAACAGGGATGAGCATCACTGTCGTGATCTTTGACCTGAGGTTCCAATAGGCTCAGATGCTAAAATAATAGACCAATAAAACTTTATACAGTGTTTACCACATTAAGGAGGTTATCATTTAATCCAAGTTAGAGATGCAGCTGTCAGGAATGGCTTTTGAGAGGTGATATTTAGGCTTACATTTAGGATGGAATGAAGCTGTCACCGGAAAAAGGGAGGAAGAAATGTTCCGAGCACGGGGTGGGCGGGGGACGGAGCATGTGCGAAGGCACTGAGCTCTGTGTGCTCAAGTGACCGGAAGAACATCAACCTGCCTGGAGCTTAGCTAACAAACAGAGTGTCACGCAAGGACGATGCTGGAGAGCTAGACTGGAGCCTGATGGTGCAGAGCCTTATAACCCAGGACAGTGATTTAGATTTTGTTCTAAGGCCAAGGGAATCCCTACTGCCCCATCGTTTTAAAGCAAGGGAGTAACTTGTTGCAATTTACGTTTTGAGAAGATGACGCTTGCAGCCCTGGAGGATCCAGAGGAAACAGCAAGGGGACAACAGGGAGGCCAATATGAGGCTGACGCAGTAAGACAGATGTGAGACAGAAAAAAGAGGACGGGCTTGATATAATTGTGGATCTCAGTCTATAGGATTTGTTGACAGATCGGATTATGGGAGAAAAGGGAGAACTTAAGCACGATTCTGGGCTTCTCTGCCAGAGGACAGCAGTGGCACTACTCGTTGAGATGGAAAAGACAAGGGGGCATAGAACAGATTTCAGGGAGCAAATTAGGAGGTCATTTTGGACATCATAATTATGAGATGCCTTACTTTGAAATGTGCATACAGGAAGGCCAGCCTATTGACCCTGCTTATCTTCCCTTCCATCGCAGTTAGGAGCTGAGCCTCCGGAGTTAGAACTGGAACAAATACTGGTTCTGCCCTTTGCAGTAACTGGTGATGTGACCCCCTCAGCCAAGTAACTGAATCTTTTGTGGCCTCGGTTTCAGTCGTAACGTGGAACAATAGCAGTAGCTGGCTAATAAGGTTCTTTTGAAGATTAAGTAAGATAATTCATGGAAATAGGACCATTCATGCGGCACACTTCCCGTTGCATAGTAATGACCGTGCAGGTAGCCAGTGAGGCTTTTGAGGTTACATCTCTGACAGATTCCAGCATTTTTCTTCCGATTTTTCTTTCTTTCCTTTTCTTTTATCTCTTGCTTCTTTCCTCTATTTCTTCTCCTTCTTTCCTTTTCTTTCTTTCCTCTTCCTCTCCGTTTAACATAAGACTTACTTTTTACAAAGGATGTCGGTATTATTGGTACTAAGAAATTAGAAGAAAAGGATGAATAGAAAATCATTATATAGCTATGTTTGGTCTTCAATTTAGAAGACTTTTTTTTTAACATGTATTTATTTTTGAGAGACAGAGAGAGACAGAGCACGAGCTGGGGAGGGGCAGAGACAGGGAGACACAGAATCCAAAGCAGGCTCCAGTCTCCGAGCTGTCAGCACAGAGCCCAGTGCGGGGCTCGAACTCACGGACTGTGAGATCATGCCCTGAGCCGAAGTCAGACGTTTGACCGATGGAGCCACCCAGACACGCCAATTTAGAACACTTTTTATATTCTTCATGTTAATTTTGAACTAAGCTTGAAAATTGCACCTTCGGTAGTATCTTTTGTTTTTCTCATAGCAGCTGTTTGTGAAGTTTGACTATTTGTTTTGGGTGGAGAGATGAGATAATACAGGGATGCAAGTGGAAAAGTGCTGAACACCTCCATACTGCTGAGGTTAAAGGCTAAGAAGTCTTCCAAGGTTATTTCGTTGTTAGTAAATGCTGAAACAAAAGTTTTTGTTAAACTAGTAATACAAAGTGTTCCCTATGGTGAAACAATGGAAATACAAAATACCATGTCCCTTCAGCTCAGTTTACATGTCTTTTTCCTTTTAATAACTGGAAGTTTAATTTTTATAGACTTGAAGGTTAAATATAGTAACCAACTGTAAAAAAATAGCACTCGAAAGCATCTGGATTTAGCAAATATGAGGCTTAAGTGATAGTTCTGACTGCAAGTCTAACCAGCTGACGACAGTGATAAAATAAGTATTAAAGCCATGTGTCTTTCTGTAATAATCCAGTGAGGCCACAGGGACAAATGTGACACCTAACCCTGATTGCAAATAAGGAAACATAAAATTTAGTGAGGCCTGGTGAAAAAGGGTGAGTGAGCCACACACACATAAAAACAGGTATCTTTTTTCTTGCTTCACAAATGTAGACTGATATAATGATGTACATTTCCTAAGAGCAAAAATGTTTGTGTAAATGAAAATAACTAATTTTCTTTAGTATTATTCTGTTTTAGAACAGTTCGCTTAAACTTACTGAAGTCACTGATTTACTCATCTGGTTCTGCCCCTAAGAATCCAAAAGTCAATGCCTAGTAGCTATATATAAGTAATTTCTTACTGAAGGAATAAGTACCTTAAAGAAACAAGGTACCTTTGGATGTTTACATTTAGAATTCTTACAGAGCTGTTATGGTAGAAGTTCCCAAAATGAATCATTCAGTTATGGCTAGCTACTATTTAGCAATAAGACTTACTTTTTGCAAAAGATGTCAGTATTACTGGTATAAGAAATTAGAAGAAAACAATGAAAGGAAAATAATTATATAAGCTATATGTGTTTTTCAATTTAGAACACTTTTGATATTCTCCATGTTGATTTTGAACTACGCTTGAAAATAGCACCCTCGGTAGTATCTTTTGGTGAAGGAAGCCAGGACACGATTCTCCTCCTTTTTGTTTCAAGAAAGCTCTGACTGCATTCTTCCAGGCGGAGACAGCAGAGTACGTGCTCTCCATTTTTTTGGCTGGCTAACTCGGTGCAGAAAGGTTTAATTATTTCATCTTGGTAAAGCCCCCACCTGCTACCTTTAACTCCACTTATATAACTGTTAGAGGCCTGAGTTGGGAGCACAGAAAACAGTGTTCTCAAGCTTAGCTCAAGAGAGCCACTTCAGAAATTGAAAATAAAGTGGTCAAACGGGTCAGTAGACCTCAGAAATCCAGGAGACAGAAAAGAACCATTTTGTGTTCCCATAATTCTTCTCTTACTTTATTGTGTGTAGAAACAGCCCAAAATTAAGTGCACTGCATCATGGCTATAAAATTAAGAAAGGTGGGGTACATGTAACCATTTCAGAAATTGTTATTAACCGCTAAGAAAAAAATGACCCTCGCTACCTAAAGCTCAAGAGTCATGTTGTTTCACCATGCGTGTACATCAGGTTACTAAATCCAGTTAATTTTACCTGCTTTCAGAATTTCTGTTGAAACAGATTCCTGCATTAACTCCATTCCCGGTGATCCCATTAGAATCATGTTGAGGTTTATCTTCAATGACTTAATAGATGTAAACTGCTTAAAATAATGACTGGCACAGAGAAGTGCCATGTAAATGTTAGCCACTCCCCCACTAGCATAGAATCGGATATCTGTGAGAGCCAAGATTCCTAGCATTGCTTTTCACTGACGCATCCTCATTGCTGGCACATGTAGATGTTCAATAACTGCTTAATGAGTGAATGAATACATTTTTCTAAATTTAAAATTTTTTTTTTAACGTTTATTTATTTTTGAGGCAGAGAGAGAGCATGAACAGGGGAGGGTCAGAGAGAGTGAGGGAGACACAGAATCTGAAACAGGCTCCAGGCTCTGAGCAGTCAGCACAGAGCCCGACGCGGGGCTCGAACTCACAGACCTCGAGATCATGCCCTGAGCCGAAGTTGGACGCTCAACCGACTGAGCCACCCAGGCGCCCCTAAATGTTTATTTATTTTTGAGAGAAAGAGACAGCGTGAGTGGGGGAGGGGCAGAGAGAGAGGGAGACACAGAATCTGAAACAGGCTCCAGGCTCTGAGCTGTCAGCACAGAGCCCAACGCAGGGCTAGAATTCATGAACCACAAGATCATGATCTGAGCCGAAGTCGGACGCTCAACCGACTGAGCCACCCAGGCACTGCATGAATACATTCTTTCTAATGTGATTTTCCTAATGGATTTCTTTGTCTCTTGCAGCGTTCCCCTCTGATCCAGATATACCATTTCCATAGTTACCTAAAATTACAAATGTGATTTTTGAATTGTCTTTAAAAAAATAAAAACAAAAACACACACAAAAAACTTGTCTTCCCCTCTGCTGTCACGGCTGATTTTCTGACATGCGAATCTGATGTCATCTTTATTTTCCAGTTGTCACATAGTGTCTTGTTAAACACAGGATAAAATTCAGACCCTTTGTGATGTCCATACTGACCAAGTGTGATCTGTCCAGCCACCCAGCCTACTCAGGAGTCCCACACATGCCATGCTACGTCCTGTGCTCTGCCTTTTCTTTCGCTTTCTTCCTGAATATCCTTCGTCCTGCCTCTTCAAGAGACTCAGGCCGGATATTTCTCCCTGACTTCTTCTACCCTTGTGCTTAGGGTCAGACATCACCACCTCTGTGTTTCCATAACTACTCATATTTGTATTCAGGGATGATATGATATATAATGATATATATATCATATCATATATATATATCATATATATATGATATGATATATAATATAATATGATATAAGATGATATATAATGATACATTATATATAATGTACATATACATATACACACTCACATGTAATATATATGTGTATTTTATATACAGCAATTGGTATGATTTAAATTATTTTACATATCAATATATGGATCTATAAATAAACACTTTGCATATCATCCCTGAATACAAATATGAGTAGTTATGGAAACACAGAGGTGGTGATGTCTGACCCTAAGCACAAGGGTAGAAGAAGTCAGGGAGAAATATCTGGCCTGAGTCTCTTGAAGAGGCATACATATATATATGTACATTATATATAAGTGATATATATATATATCACTTACCAAGCGAAAGATGTGGCAGCACAAATAATATATAGTATAATGTATAAGGTTGTTAATATACTATGCAATGTAAAATATTAAAGGTTCTCACAAGTGTATTGGTATAGTACACATTACTCACAACTCACTAATAATTTAAATATCTTTTGTTTTTACCCCATCTTTTATTTAAAGCAGCTTTCAGAAGCTAAAAGACACCCTTCCTGGGCCATGAGTTGGCATAGGATCAAACTTTTCCAAAGACTTAGCCCTTAAACTGGTTGTTACCAAGTGACTTGTAGCTCCAGTTGGTAGTAAACTTCTCTTTTTATAAAAAGTTTATTTATTTATTTTGAGAGACACAAAGAGAGAGAGAGAGAGAGCACGAGCTGTGCAGAGCCTGACGTGGGGATCCAACTCACTGAGAGCATGACCTGAGTCGAGATCAAGAGTCAGATAGATGCTTACTTAACCAACTTAGCCACCCGGGTGCTCCTAGAAAATTGCTCTTAACATCAATGATATTGTCCATGGTATTAAATCTACTCTGAGATTTTCTTAAACTAATCAATTACACCCAAATTATTTCTAAGACTTACAAATTATATGAGACTCTAATATATTCAATATCTCCATTTATAGACAAAGTTACCAAAAAATCACTCGCCAGAAAGCAAGGTTTAATTAGGTGGAACTTAATACCTTAGGATTCGTGAGAGGCAGTGTAATACCTTGGTGAACCATATGAGTTCTTCGAAGCATTTTGGGCTTGAATCTTGATTCTGCAAACTTTTAAATGATCTTTCTGTCTATTAATCAGCACGGAAGGCATTCTCCACCTCAGCTATCAGTATACCCACTCAGAACAGGCCACTCTGCACTGCAGTCTTTTATATATTTTTATGTTGATAAAGCTTCTCCACTGCAGGAGCTGCTTCGTTTATATCCATGTCTCCTTGTCCAGTGCTTAGTCTCTACATGGCACTTAGTAGGAGTCCAATAAATATTTGTAGAGTGCAGCCATGAATAAACACTGAACATAAATAACTGATTACCACTTTCTCTTAAAGCTGTGGGTGGAGTCATTTCAGAAGTAAAGAGAGGGATCCAAAGGAATATAGAACAGTCTTGCCAGTTTAAAAAATGCAAAATAAGTGGATGCTTGTGTTTGCTTTTAAATATCTTTCAAGCACACATAAGTGTATAGAAACATATACATTTCCAAGATTCTTTGCATAGACTTTTATGGTGACATCAGACTCTGTCTTGCTTATTATAAAACGGAGTTTCTCTTCCTATGCGTATGGATATGTTTCTACTTTACAAATCTAGCCTTTAGACATTTCAGCTGAAATTTCTTTAGCTTACTTACTATAATAAGCATGCTGAATCTGATTGATTTATGTTAAGACACCATTGAGAATGGAATGAGTTTCTACCCTTATCTTAATAGACTCACTTCATTCCCCTTTTGCTACATGACTTTGACAGGAACAGAGACAACCAGTGAGCCCTTCCCCCTACCATCCCTCCCCATGTCCACCTCAAGTGTGTATGTGGTAAAAGGCAACATTCATAAAAAAAGCACCAAGTCAATTAAATGTCAATTTCACTTAATTTGGGAGAAAAGTAACACTGTAAGAGATAAAATGGATTATCAAAGTACTTTATATTGGCGATTTTTCTAAATAAACGATGTTGCTAAATGGCGTGACAAAGTCGAAATACTGGAAATGAGTCCCTTTTTCAAGATGTCCATCTTTGAGTCTCTATTTTCACCTGCTTGATTAAATATTCACTGTGCAAATATACGTAATGAATGTGAAGACCGTCTGTTATAGAGTCTTCAGAATGATAGACATTTGATTTTGAGAGTTCAGAGAAAGGATTGTCTTTCAAGTAGAATATTCCCAAAGTTTTCAGTGTGTTGATCCAATCACCAGTCTATTTTATTCATGTGCAGGTAGTTTAAAAAAACAGGTTGTTTTTAATTTTTGAATTTTTAATAGTTTTTTAAAATGCTTTTTAAAAATTAAAAATCATCTTAGAGTTTTTTTTTTAATTTTTTGAATGTTTATTTCAATAAACATTTTTTGAATGTTTATTTTTGAGAGAGAGAGAGAGAGATACAGAGCATGAGTGAGAGAGGCAGAGAGAAAAGAGGGAGGCGGCACAGAATCCGAAGCAGGCGCCAGGTTCTGAGGTAGCAACACAGAGCCTGACACAGGTCTCAAACCCACGAACTGTGAGATCATGACCTGAGCTGAAGTCGGATGCTTAACCAACTGAGCCACCCAGGTGCCCCTCATCTTAGAGGTTTTAAAGCGTTTTTTTTATATGAAAAAAAAGAAGTGAATTGAATCCATGTAATTACAAAACATGAAGTAGAAAGAGCATATGACCCTTTATTATTACTATTCACAAATATTGACAGTAACCACAAACAGTTTTAAATACAGCAGCTACCTTGTGAATTTCTGAAACTGAATGAAAGAATTAGAAGCAGCAGGGAACACAGGGAACATACGGTATATACATTGGCTGTGGTTAAGGGCTCTTCTGTGTTGTTCTAGAAAAACATGATTCTGACTTGTTTGGTAGTTGCTTAATCCACGGTGATTGTGTTACTTGGCCCAAGTTTTTTTTTTTTAATTTGTTTGTTTTGTTTTGTTTTTAAGTAATAGATACAACTGAATTCATGATTAAGACTTCTTTGAATCTACAAGGTAGTATAATACAGGATCTGCCATATTCTTATTTCTTCCCCAAGGATAATGTATCCATATAGACCCCCTTTTAGTATTTTAATGGCCTTTATTTGTTGGAATTCAGAAAGCATTTTTGTATACATTTCTATTTTTATCCCATCAGTTACTTAAGGCAGACAGGTACACACACACACACACACACACACACACACACACACACACACACATCTTGCTTGAGTAGGATCCTAGTATATTCCTATTTGGGACCAGTTTTATACCTTAATTAGTTAGTAACATTTTCCTGTGACTAGCTCCAAAATTGGCCTCTTAAGCAATAATATAAAAAAGGCTGGAAATATTTTCTTATATTCTGAATTACCCTTAGACAGTAATTAATCGGGCATTTAATTCTGACTGTAGTTTTTTTTTTAAACTATTTTTTTAACTTTTTAATTTATTTTTGAGAGACAGAGAGACAGAGCATGAGCAGCGGAGGGGCAGAGAGAGACAGAGGGAGACACACAGAATCGGAAGCAGGCTCCAGACTCTGAGCTGTCAGCACAGAGCCCCACGCGGGGCTCGAACTCACGAACCGTGAGATCATGCCCTGAGGTGAAGCTGACACTTAACCGACTGAGCCACCCAGGCGCCCCCTGACTGTAGTTTTAAGGTGCTTTATCTGATGCTGCTCTTCTGACATTCCCACTTTTTTTCATGGTATGTCTGTCCTTGGAATCATCTAAACATCTTTTAACTTTCCTCCCCCATCCTCTAGCCAACCAGTCCCTACAACCTGCTACTTTCCTTTTGCACACTTTCACTGGACCCCTTCCATGCCTTCAGTGAAAGTCACCCGAGTACCTGGAGTTGCTGAACTATTCTAGTAGTTTCTAATCGGTCTCTCCTCTCCAGTCTCCCCAACTTCAAGTTCCTCCTGAATAAAATACTTCACAGAGGAAGCTAGGCACTTGTGATTCAATGGGGTTTGGGGTTCACCCTGTATTTGGACTCAGAAAACTTAGGCCCAGCTCTCCCCTTTGCCACCTGTTAATGGAGTGAATGACAGCAGGAAAGTCCATTAACCTGTGTTATGCTTCAAGTCCCTTACGCTTCTGTTTTCCCGTCTATAAAAATGGGAACGTAATTTTGATGTAGCTGTCTCTCAGCGAGATTACAAAGACTACCTGGCACAAGGAAAGCAAATATATAATGGAATGAGCCTGTGATGTGTACTATTATTACTAACGTATCTTTCCTTGTTATAATACTTTTGTCACTCACCTGCTCAAAACCTTCAATTTTTTTCCTTTATCTACCGACTAGACCATGCTATAGGTTATGCAGTTACAGTCTGTCATTCTGGGACCCCAACCGATGCTCGCTATTTTATTTCCCCCGGTCTACTTATATTCTCCCTCAAATGGATTTCTCACCATCACACCTACTTGTAATTTCACCAATCAACACATTTATTCCTGCTTTCCCTTTTTTAAAGTATGATTTCATGTTTCTCTGCTTATCATGGGAATAAAAAGCACAGCAGAGGGAATGCAGTCAATGGTATTGTAACCATGTTGTGTGGTGACAGACGGTAGCTACACTTGGGTGAGCATAGCTTGACATATAGACTTACCGAATCACTATGTTGTATACCTGAAACTAACGTAACATTGTGTATCAATGGTACTCATATTTTTTAATTACTTAGAAATATATATACATAAGCAAAATTCTTATCAGCTTGCACCCAGCTATTCCCATACCCCCAAACCATTAGGAAACACCTTTGGGGTTCCCTAACGTCAACATAGCATATTTTCATATAGGCCTTCTTTTCTACCTTCCTTCTTTCCTTCCCCTTTCCTCACACCTATTCCCACGTCCTTGGCTCAGGAATTATATCTGCTCTTTCTTGTTCTCCCAACACACACATGCATGCACACGCACGTACACACACACACACACACACACACACACACACACAAGTTTTAATGAGATTCTCTTTATATTTGTTCCCAATGGTGTGCATCCAAGTAAAGAGAGCTTTGGTTGTAAATGACTTTAAGTACCTTAAGTTTGGAACCACAGCCAAATTTTGGAAGTAGGAGAAAGATATGATTTGACTGGTGGTGATGTGCAGTCTGCAATTGAAGTGAGCTGTCATGTCATGATATCTTCCTGTCACTACAAGTATTCAAGTTGACTGGCCATTGTCAAGAGTTAAAACTGATTATTAGATAGGGTGAGACTCGATTAGATATTGATTCTAAATTTCTGGGGTTCAAGCTTCACTTGAGGAAATGATCTTTTAAAGATGGCTAAATCTGTATCTTGATAAAAATATAGAAAATTAAGAGCTTTTTCTTACAAACATTTCCATTTTACAACCTGAAAGACTCTTATAGTGAGTTTTCATCAATAGCATGTACTTAAGGTTTTACACAAGTATACATATTCATTATAGGAGAATTCAGGAATGTAGAACTAAAAATAACATGAGTCATAATCTCACTCACCAGAGAAAATCACGATTAGCATTAGCTGTGTCTCTTTCCATATCACATGTTTTACCAAAAAAAAAAAAAAAAGAAGGCATCATTCAATGTATACCAGTCTGAATCCTGGCTTCCAAATTCAGAGCATGTTTTGCACATCTTTCTAGAACAATAAATATAGATCTACAATGGTTTTTAATGATGGCTTTATATACCACTGTATAATTATATTCTATCATTTATCTAAATACTTGCAGACATTTTTTAAAGTCCGTATTTTTAGGAGATGAGTTGTTAAATGACTTGAATGCAATTAACATGACTAATTATGGCACCCCCGCTCCAGGATGAAAAGATATTTTTGGGTCCATCTACATTTTCACTTCCACTGCTAACAGGTGGAATCAAGCTGCATTCTTGTTTCTTCGAAGAGCTGATGACACCAATACCCCCTTTAGCATTCCTTTTCCCTCTTAGTGTTAATGGAAAGAAAGTATGGTTTGTAATGATCTTTTGAACTCTGAATTCCTGGCGTGCTTATTCAGAGCATCTACTAGCTCAGAAGTCATTTTACATCCTCCAATGATAAGCTGTGCATAAACAGAGCTTCCTAGTATTTGCTAATGGCTCTTGTAATACCAGTTTTTCTCCCTTTCCTTCAGTGTAAAAAATTACACTAATACATTTAAGAGATTATTTTATAAAACCTGTTAGACAATTATCTGTTAATTACATGCCCTCAGTATAGCGATCATTGCAAGATTTATGGTGGCAGTTCAGTCAGTCGTGGGCTAGCAGATAGAAGAGGTAAGGAACAGTATGTATTGAATGCTTTCTATGTGACAAGAAATTTCCCAAGTCAACTCACTGAGTTACTATAAAAGCAATCAGTGATTTCTATTATCCCCATTGTACTTCGGAAGAAAGTGAAACCCAAAGAATTGAAAGAAATTTCTCAAAGTTACTGTATTAATATTTTATCTATGCTATAACAAATGGCCACCAACTTAGTGACTTAAAACAACACAAATTTATTGTCTTATACTTTGGAAGTCAGAATTGTAAAATGGACCTGATTGGGCAGAAACGAAAGCCTGGGCAAGGTTGTGTTCCTCCGGAAGGTCTAGAGAAGAATCTGTTTTCTTGCCATTTCCAGTTCTTAGAGGCTACCTGCATTCCTTGGCCCATGGTCTGTCCTTTCTTCCATCTGCAAAGCTAGAAGTGTAGCATCTCCAAAAATCTCTCTAATGCTGACCTTCTGCTCACTCTTCCACTTCAAAGGATCTTTGTGGTGATGTTGGACTCATCCAGATATTCCAGGACAATCTCCCCATTTCACAGTTGGCTCATTAGCACCCTTAACTTAATTTGCAGTCATAATTTCCCTTAGCCACATAAACTAACATATTTACAGGTCCCAGGAATTAGGTTGTGGAATTCTTTGGAAAGCCATTATTTTGCCTGCCAAAGCCATCCTATTTGTAGGAAATAAGCGAAGTGATGAGTCAAGTCCAACTTTGTCTATATGTTGGTGGAATCCAAGGGGCATAAGATAGGTCCTCCTGTGCAAAAATATCTAACCCACTGCCTTCCCTAATACTTGAATTTCTATCATTAGAATTAGTGTCTTTGAGGTTCATATGCAAAAGTCATCAAGGATTTCTAGGAGGTCCTCAAAAAAAGATTTATCAGCAGCTTGCTGAGTACACAGGGAACATTTTAGGGGCAGGAAGTAAGGGAAAGGGATAATAAAAAAGGTCATTAAAAGGGGAAGTGTAATGATGCTAATTTTCTTTCTAGCCTGTTACATCATTTGGCCCAGAGCTAGTTTTAGTGGTAGGATTTCCCCGTTACTTAGGGATAGGAGACATGCACAAACAGCATTGTAACTTTTCTTTGATGTATTTTCTCCATTATTAATCTTTATTTACTACTATCTTGTTGATACTTGACAGTTTAACTGTAAAGAAAATCAACTGGCCAACTATCAACCAGAATTGAGATGGAAGTTTGTCTACAGACATTGACACTAAATGTAGCCAATTCAATTGGACGATTTTTTTTCAATTATTTGCATGTGCAAGACAGATTGCTTACAGTCATAGGGCTTACACATGCTTCAACAGATTCTACTTGTATCTAATTTGGGGTAAATATTGACATATAAAAGCTTAGGTTTAAAAATTCAGACCAGAGTGATCTGTACAAATTAAAGAAAAAAGTTGCCTGAATCATACCCCTGTAAAATTAGGTATCTACCCCCAGGAAGGATCTCTGATCCTGAGCTAGAATAGGGTAAGGGTAGTGTTCCAGCCCAGAGCCTACAGGGTAGAAAGCTAAAATCCCCAGTTGAACTGAATTGCCAATTGAAGATGCTGAAAAGTGTTTTGCAAATGCTTTATGAACCAAAACGAAATATCCCGAAGGAACAAGGACAGAGAAACCATTCAAAAGGGAGGGAGAAAGGCTGAATCTGGACAACATGGGGTCTCTTGACCTCCCTGGGGAGAGGAGGGAAATGTTAGGGTACCCAGGGGTTTGGGGTCCCAAAGAAGGAGTCCTGTTTCTAAGATGCATTATTCCTCTCCTCAATATGGATCCTGTATCATTCAGGGTATCCTTAAAAACGGAAGTAGATGGAGATATTTCTGATCACAACTTGCGGTGAACACACGTGCTGTGACTAGTAAAGTAATCGTGTGTTTGGTAGGTCCAGAAGAAAAAACAATCTTGCTGGCTGACAGTGTATTGAAATCAAATCCAGATGTCCCCAGACCTTGAGGAAAGTAAAATAAACTGGCAAGACGTCAGAAGAAAGTCACAGAGAGCACAGGCAGGGGACAGAAAGGGTGAGAGAGAGCAACCCCACAAAGTCCCAGCCTTGGGTGAAGACAGCGCACTAGAAGGAGAGCAGGGATGGCCTCGGGTAGCCACCCGGGGTAGAGAGAAACGACACCAGCCAAATAGCTTCCTAGCAGGTGCTTTGCTGTGGGACAATGGCAAGCTGGTCCTTACCGCAGAATAGATCCATAACCTGTACCAAGCCAAATGAGTATATCGAAGATGACCTCTGCTGAGACTCATCCAAAAGGCAGTTTAATAACATATTTTATGAAAAAGAGTGGTTGGCCAGGCTCTGCATATTCAGGCATAAATTATCCACAAATTGTGAACCTGCAGGGGGAAAAATATCAACTGTTTCATTGTCTTATTTCTGAGGCAAGTCTAGCTCTTTATAATCTTTAGCGCTGATGAATCCAGTCATTTTGATGAAATTTGCCAAATCTTATTCTAAGGAATGTAAATTAAGTAATATTTACACTTGTGTTGTAGTGGAATGAATACAGGTTCATTATCTCCTTGTGACACCAAAAGCTACTAGTGCCAGAAAGTTAAATCCTGAAAATACAGTTTGAAGGTGATGATAGTTTCCATCCTTCCTGTATATTACCTATGGCTTAGAGAGAATAAATTACCAAGTCTAGTCAGATATCACAATGGCCTGGAGAGATTTACAAAATCCAGTCCCAGGAATCTGAATCCCTGGAGCTGGGACACAAGCATTGATGTGTCCCTCCAGCAGCCAAGATTGCAAACCACTGATTTAGAAAAAGTAGGTTTACAATCCTGCCTGAAATTGTGACTTCTTTTTTTTTAATGCCTATTTAACCGACTAGGCTGAGTCTGTATTGCTTGAGCCATGCTTCTCACATCGTATCATGCATCAAAATAGCCTGGAGAATTTGTTAAAAGGCAGACGAATGGACCTAACCCCCAGAGCATACGATTCAGCAGGTCTAGTGCGGGGCTCAGGCAGGTATCAATGATACTGACATTGGAAGCACATTTTGAGAAACTCTTTTTTTAAAAAGATGATGTAAAGATAATTAAGCCGAGTTTATAACTGGTAATACGTTTTCCATTCTACTGCCTGTTCAAATGACCTCAGGGATTCAATCTATGATCCAGAGTTAACATCAAACACGAGATTTCAAGTGCTTTATATTCGTCATTTCTGACAATCTGTTGAAGAGGTTTGCAAAATTTTTAGCTGAATGTTGAAAATTTGCGCTTTGAAGTATTTCAAACCTAGCTGGAGATACCTGGGGAGGCGTGCCACAGTCAACTTGTTTATTCATCTTAAATGAATTATTATCTGTGCCTGGCACACAGTAAGCACTCTGTAGAGCTTGCTAACACAGGCATACCTTTTTTATTTCGTCAAATATTAGAAGAAGAAATATTTGGAAATACTGAATTAAATTAGGACTGTTTGAAATCCTTCCCCTGCTCCTACTTACATAAAGAAAATGTCCGTTGCTAGCTTCTGGTGAATTGGGATAAGGAATGGGGAGGAAAAACTTTTGGTTAAGAAATGTGTGGAAGGAATTTTTAGGATCCTTGCTGGATGTGAGTTGTGATGTAATTGTACCTTCGCTATTTCCTAAATAGAATTTCAGTAATGACCACCGTTTATTGGGCTCTTTCTATATCCGTCCCTTCTCACCTGGGGTTCCAGGAAAGGATTAATCCCTAATGCCTGAAAGTATCCATTGTATGAAGTGAATTGACTTTGTTAGCAAGCATCTACAATGGTACTAGCTATGTACCACTCTGGGAGAATTGAGAAACGTAATCATTCACATCATTTCCTGTAGAGCTGGAATCCAGACATCGCTCCAAGCACTTTGTAGTTAACAGCTTACTTAATTTTCACAACCATCCTAAGAGTAGAGTCTGCTGTTTATCCCCATTTTTTACAGGTGAGGAGACTAAGGTACAACCAAGTGACTTGCCCAAGGTCAAGAGTAAGTAATAGAGGCTGTATGCACAATAAGAACGGTGGAATCGGTGTTTTTATTTGCTCTGCTAACACTGTGTTTACTATAGTGCTGATGTTTCTGGAGTTAGGCTTGTGTTTCTTTTATATTTACTTACTTGCTGAGTCAGATGACCCAGCGCATCCAGGCTGAAAGATTGTGCCTTAGATTGTTATTCCTTATGTCCTGTGTGTTACATAGTATCGACAACTAGTTGGGGATGGTAGTGGGAGGTACAGTAAGAAGGAATGGCCATCAGATGGAAAGTCAGCCCTGCTTACAGGAAGGAACCAAACTTGGCTTAATGTTTGCTATACGCCTTATACATTATCTCATTTCATTTTCATTAGAACATTCTTTTTGTTTTTTTTTTTTTTTTTCAATGGTTGGTTATTTTTGAGAGACAGAGACAGAGCATGAGTTGGTCAGAGGCAGATAGAGAGGGAGACACAGAATCCAGAGCAGGCTCCAGGCTCAGAGCTGTCAGCACAGAGCCGGATGTGGGGCTCAAACTCACAAACCTTGAGATCATGACCTGAGCTGAAATCAGACGCTTAACCACCCAGGCACCTCTCATTAGAACATTCTAAGATAAAATATTTTACAGTTTAAAGACACAGAGATTCAGAAAGATAAAGTAATTTAACCAAGACCCCACAGCCAGCATGTGACAGAATTCACACTAGAGGTGGAGTACTGGATTCCAGCGCCCAACTTTAGGGGTGTTTATTACTATCATTTGTGAGATTAAGCAACCAATGGCTATAAAGCAATTTAGTTTAGGTTTTTTTTGTTAATTAATTTCTGTAATGTTTTATTTATTTTTGAGAGAGAGAGCATGAGTGGGAGTGGGGGAGGGACAGAGAGAGAAGGGAACAGAAGATCCAAAGCAGGCTCTGCACTGAAAGCAGTGAGCCTGACGCGGGGCTCGAACTCACGAACTATGATATCACGACCTGGGCTGAAGTTGGACACTCAACCGACTGAGGTACACACGCATCCAAGATCAGGGTGCCAAGCAGTTCAGTTCCTGGTGAGAGCTCTCTTCTTGGATTGCACATGGCCAAATTCTCACTATGTCCTCACATGGCCTTTCCTCAGTGCATGTGTATGGAGACCAAAAGAGATCTGTCCTTCTGCTCTGATCAAGCCACTGATTCCAACAGGAGGGCCCAGTCTCATGACCTCATCCAACCCCAACCTCCTCTCAAAGGTCCCATCTCCAAATGTCATCACACTAGGGCTAGGAGCTTCAACATAGGAATGGGGAGGGGGCACAAATCTTCATTCCGTAATAGAGAGTTCCTGCTAAACAGCTCTCCCAGAAATCTGTAACATGGCGGGTTGCTTATGGAGAATTCTGGGACTTTGGTTCCAGTCATCATTATTTCCTTCTTCAAGACCCAGCAAATACTATGCATCCTTTTGGATACTCCTGTATACATGGCAGAGACCCAAGAAAAAGTAACTTCCAATTTCTTTTTTTTTTTATGTAAAATACAAATTATCCTTATGAGAGCAGCATCATCACTCATGTCTACCAGGACCCTTTCTGTTGAAAGTGATAAAAAAAAAAATTGAAATTTCCTTAAGCCAAAAATAAATGTATTTGTAATAAATGTATTACACACAAATGTGTGTACATTTGAATAAATGTATTCGTGTAATTAAGAAACCAGGAGGGGGCACCTGGGTGGCTCAGTCAGTTAAGCATCTGACTTCGGCTCAATCTCACAGTTTGTGGGTTCAAGTCCCACATCAGGCTCTGTGCTGACAGCTCAGAGCCTGGAGCCTGCTTCAGATTCTGTGTCTCCCTCTCTCTCTGCCCCTCCCCGGCTTGCACTCTGTCTCTCTCTGTGTCTGAAAAATAAATAAACTTTAAAAAATGTTTTAAAAAACCAGGAGAGGCTGACTGCAGGGGTGATTAGATGTGACGATATGAGAACCTGGAATCGTTCTGTTTCTCAGTTTGGCTCAGCTCACCTAGTTGGTTGGTTGGTTGGTTGGGAGGGGCAGTCTCTTTCCCCATCAGCAGCAAGGCCGCAGATGCCAGAGTATCAAAAATAGAGACAGTATAGGTTTGGACGTATGAATCTGTAAGGGATATCTGTCATGTATATAGTGGCGGGGAGGGACGGGAAGGGAGCCATTAAATAAAGGTTGAGAACTATTCACTATCTCATATCCCCTTGGTAAATGCTTGAAAATGCATCCAAAAGAAAGGTTAGAAATATTTTTTTCCTTTTATTGTTTTTTTTTCCCCTCCACTAGTGAAGATCACGGCCACGAGGGGCTCAAAGAAATCACAGCTGCTTCTTCCTACCCCACCCTTTGCCCAAACTGTTCTTATGTGATGTTTTAGCATAGACATAGGATTGTGGGTGGAGGAAATAAAAACATTTACCCATTATGCTTATGATGGACATACAGCTGTTGCTGCTGCACCTTAATTTTGAATCTGATAGATGTTTCTAAAAGAGTTAAGTGGTGGTTGAGTTAATCGGTAAAACGTCTGCCAAGTTGCTAGGTATTTTAATTAAAACAGTTGAAATGAAAGGTGGTAATTGTCAGGCCTGACAAAGTAAGATTCTTTACTGACTTTAATTAAGGTGCAAAGAAGGTATTGTTTTATTTCCCCAAAGCTTATTAGAGGTAGTTTTTATGCCTTAGATATAATTTCAACTGTACTCGACCAGAAACTTCATCTACTGCACCAAAGCACCTCTAAATCATAGGTGTTTAGGTTTTAGATTTGAGTCTAAGACAGAAATCTTTACTATATCATCAATATAAGTAAATTTAAAAGGATATCCCTCAGTAGCGTGTCGTTCTATTCATTTATTTTAAATGCTTTAAAAAAATACAGATCAACACTCTGCTCTTCAAATGCATTTGAAAACTTTTATAGATAAAATATTGCGGGCCATCTGAGAGCAGGGACCATGGCTGTTCAGCATTGTGTCTAGCACCTTGCATAGCTCTTGACACACAGTAAGCTATTAATAAAACGTAGTGGATACATGTATGAATGGACACCAAGTAAATTACAATGGCGGCATGTATTATGTATGTAATAATTATTGCCACGTCCTCATGCTTTTTGCACCACAAAGCATCTCAATATCTTCCTTTCTTCAGACCTGTTTTGCTTCTGCTTCTGCCAATAGTATTTCATAATTTTATTAGGTAATTTTGTGATGGAAAAAAAAACAGAACAATTCACAACTATAAAATTAATGATATTCTTCTTCAATTTAATTACAAGTTAATTCAAGCTCATTATATGAGCATGGCTTAGGAATAGACAATTATACAACAATAACGTTGCCAAAACTTTCAAGTAAGCCATATTTAACCTTACAAACATATTTTGGACATATTGTTGGCCCATTTCTTGGATGAAGAAAGTGAGTTTCAGGTTATACTTAGATTCACATAAATAGTATGTTCAGGGCTAGGATCCTCTGAGAAGCTTTGCCCTGGAGAGCACATGAGACCGTAAATAATGCAGAATACTATGTATTATTTATTTTCTACCTAGTGATTTTCTGAATCTCTGACAAGGACCAGATAAGGGCACCTTTTGTCTTTGCCAAGACTTCCACTGTTACCGTTTTCACCAAACAGGATTAGTACTACAGGTGTTATACAATGAGCCTGAGTTATCATGTTCTCCATTTGGGCTCTTCAGAAGGTCACATAACAGGGAACAGAAGCTTTGTGACTTAGAAGGACCATCCACAGAGACTCCCCGCCCTATCCTTTCTATGAATATGTTCTCCAAAATGCCCAGCTCGTGAGATACTCCCTATAGAGTTTCATAGTCAAATATAGTTTGAAAATGCTGCTTACTTTATCCCCATCCCAAAGAGTCACAGAGTTTGAAAGTCCTGAAGAAAATAAAACCTTAACTCAGAATTTCCCATACTCATTTGATCACAGACATTTTCCTTTAAAGGTGATACCAAAGGACAAAGCTCGTGATGCACACTATGGGATCGAATGATGGATTCTTTGTGCATGTGTCACTGTGCTTCTGCTAATTTATTGATGAAATGATAACGTCATAAAAATTTATATGTCATCCTTGAAACGTATTCCCACATTGCTGTCCAAAAAGAATATGAATTTGTCATAGCCTCAAGAATATAATAGCATATAATTTCTATCACTCCAGCATCACCAGGATTGTGATTTTTATTATTTTTCTTTTTTTTTACATTAACCCTCTTTTATGTTTTTTTGTATTTTTTTAACTTTTAATTTTAATTCCAGTTAGTTAACAGGCAGTGTTATATTAGTTTATATATAATATACTATATATAAATATATTATTATATTATAAATATATATTATATATATATATATATATATATATATATATATATATATATAGTGTCCGATATAGGTAATTCAGCACTTCTGTACAACACCTGGTGTTATCAGAAGTGCATATCTTAATCCCCATCACCTATTTAACCTATCCCCCCACGCCCCTCCCCTATGTAGCCATCAATTTGTTCTCTGTAGTTAAGAGTCTATTTCTTACTTTCACTCTGTCTCTCTTTTTTTCCTTTCCTTGTTTGTTTTGTTTCTTAAATTCCACATGAGTAAAATCATATGGTATTTGCCATTCTCTCACTTACCTCGCTTAGCATTATACTCCCTAGCTCCCTCCATGTTATTGCGAACGGTAAGATTTCATTCTTTTTTGTGGCTGAATAATATTCCATTATATATATCACATCTGCTTTATCCATTCATCAGTCCATCAATTGATGGACACTTGGGCTCTTTCCATGAGATTGTGAGTTTTAAAATTTTATTTCAATAATCACTAAATTCTCGATCAAACTAGGAATTTGGACTACTTTTATTTCTAGCATCTTGAGTCTAATGAAAGGACTTGGATTAATTCTCAGTCAACTCTGTCTACCAAAGAGTACTTCTTTACAGACCCTATCCTCACTTGTGAGTGATGTGTTATTACAAATACAGTATGTGTGATACATGGGCTGAGGCTTTCTTGAGACCTCTGCATAAGTGCTACATGTGGTCTCTATCATCCGTAGAAGCTTAGCATTCGTGGTCAAACATGGTTACATTTTTTTCAAAGGTGCATAATTATAGAGTATTTTAAATTGTGCTTTATATAATGAATTAGCAATATCAGGAAGAATGAGAGTCCTATTTTCAATCTGGCAGTAAACATAGTGTCTTACATTGGCGAACTATGATTTTCTCCAGAGTTTTTAAATGATAAAACAGAGACAACCGTCACAATAAGGTTACAAGTCTGTGAAGTAGATAAATGAAGAGAGTTAAAACATGAAGAGCAATCCCACTCCCCGCCCCCCGCCCTAATTATTAGGATAGTTGTTTAGGAATGATAAAGGGAAGTGGAGCCATGATGGCCAAGAATTTAGAAAGAGTGTTAGGACCCTGCCTTTGCCTAGTGTTGAATAAACCAAGATCCCATTGCTATGCACATCTCATGGCAGCTCTGGGCTCAGTTGCAATGTAAACAAGGTTTTTGCTATAACTGGAATTTTAAAATTTTCTGTTGTACTGTCCCAGTGTGTTTATGGTTCATTTGTCTTAAAAAAAGGGTGGATTTGCATACACTTAACTTCTTTATAAAGGATATTTCTTTTTGCTTATAAAGTGATTCTCTCTGCTAACCATTATTCAGTGGTAAAAATGCAAATGGAACTGAAGAACTTAATATTTAGAATATGTACAGGGCAGGTGATTAATAAAGGCACTTATGTGCTTGATGGAGGGCTTTCTGTGAGCTTTGCCTTTCTATCAGTGCGAATCAGTATCTTATTCTGGGAGAAAGGAATGCTGGATTGGTGGAGATTCTCATTAAGACTTGGCACTTTCTTGGAAAGAGTTGCAAGAAGAAACTAAAAGAATTATACTTGACCTATTCCTCAGGCAGCTCACCCTCACTCCCCACCCTCCCCCTAACCCATTATTTGCACCTATGTGTTTTGAGATGTGTTCATAGTTTCCCTTACAAGATGAAAAAGCTTTTATGGAACTGTGATTTATCATCTAGATAAGGCTTCTCACCCTCATTTTATAGGTGCAGGTAAGGTGAGAGAAATAGCCAGAAATATTATTGTTTGTATGTTTTAAAAGTCTCAAAACAATTTTTCTTCAAGTTTTAAAGTGTAAAGCCTAGCTCGAATAACACTAAAATGGCTATGAAAATTTTCTTATGCAACTCAATTTTTCATAAGTTTTTCTTCTCCACAGTTCTTACCTATGTCTTTGCTGAGAAATACTAATGCTCCTATGACTATTGTCTAAACCCAAGAATCCATACTTTGCTTTCTGAATTTAAGCTCAAACACAAAACTCAGACTTAGTGTTCAATTTCAATTTTTTAACAGTGTACCATTCAAAATCTTATTAAAGTACTCTTCATAAGGGTGACAAGGGGAAAAAAACCTCAAGAAGACTTTGAGAAGTCTATATTAACTTCTAGAAAATGTAGCCACTGAGAAAATAAAAAATTTCTGCTCAACTGACTTTATTATACTCAATAACTATTTTAGGTATTAAGTCAAGAAAATTATGGCTAAAACATACAAAGTAAATCATTAAAGGTTATTCGTAGATAAATTGGCTTTAGGAACAACATATGGGGCACCTGGGTGGCTCAGTCGGTTAAGTGTTCAATTTCAGCCCAGGTCATGATCTCACAGTTCGTGGGTTCGAGCCTTGCATCGGGCTCTGTGCTGACAGTTCGGAGCCTGGAGCCTGCTTCAGATTCTGTGTCTCCCTCTCTGTTCTTCCCCTGCTTGTTCTCTATCTCTCTCTGTCTCTCAAAAATAAATAAGCGTTAAAAGAAACAGTATATAGGTGTTCCTGGAGGGGGTGGGGTGTATACCAGAAATTACAAGATGCCGATGTAAAGTAGCCAAGCAGCAGGTCCTTTGTGAGAGGCCTTCGCTCGACACACAGTCCTTCTATGTCATTACCGAAGGACTGTATAATTTGTTACCTAGCCAGGATACTTTTGAAGAGAAAGAGGACACTAACCACACTGGGCACCAAGATGACTGATACAAACCAAAATAGTCCTGGACAGGTAGAAAAGAATGGCCAGCTTACAGATCATGAATCTCACAAGAAGAAAAGAAAATTCTTCAATAAGCACATGTCATCATTATTTTGTTGTTGTTCAAGGCTCTGGGAAGCAATTCTGAAATGAGCAGACAGGCTTGCTCTCCTGGAGCTCACCCATATTACCAGCTGCAAAACAACATAGTTGCCGAGGAGCGCCTGGGTGGTTCAGTCGGTGAAGCATCCGACCTCGGCTCAGGTCATGATCTCACAGCTCGCGGGTTCAAGCCCCGCGTCAGGCTCTCTGATGACAGCTCAGAGCCTGGAGCCTATTTCAGATTTGTGTCTCCCTCTCTCTCTTCCCCCTCCCTGCTTGGGCTTTCTCTCTGTCTCTCTGTCTCTCTCAAAAGTAAATAAACATTTTAAAACATGAAAATATTTGCCCAGAACAGAGTGACTTAAAGATAGATGACCTCAGTCCCCAGCTATTGTTCATGTCCGTGAGAATCATATATCTATCTATACACAAATATACATAATATGTATATGTTATTGTTCCATATTACATATCATATATATTTAATATAAAGATATATATACATACACATATATAACTTTAAGTGTGCAGGAGAAACTAAGAAAATAATTATATTGGATGTGAAAAGAGATCCATGAGTCAACACCATTTGATACACCTGGCGTAAAGCAAATGATTCTGAATTTTCATCTTTAGATGTGTCATGTAGATCTTTGAAATGTTAAAATAGTTCATGCCACCAGTTACTTCATATTCAGTTAAAATGGTGACTGCAAAAGAAATGTGGGATATGTACATACGCATCATCCTTTTCATTGTGAAGTATGTTAACAGTAAAGGTGCTTAAAGTCTAAGCTTCCTTAAAATCCTCTTAAAAGAATGTAACTAAGTTGGACAAAATGTCGTGTCTTAGCAGCCCTTTAAAGCAGAAAAATTTTCATATTATTTGCTCTTAGATTTTTGATATGAAGACTCCATACAGATCAGGACTCAGCGAGTCATGTTCGCTGTCAGATTTTGCCAATTTCCTTACCACGCTTTGCCAATCCAGGGATGCTGCTAATCGAACAGAAATTGCTGTAAATAATAAGACATCAGTACCGTGTTCATTACAACATGTGATTTATTTTCACTTAATAAACCAATGTAGTTATCAAAGTCATTATTTTCAAAGTGTACTATCTGTCCATTGAACAAGTGTCTATTGAATTCTCGATGTGCGTGAGGCCTTGTACTAGGCTCTAGGCGGTGATTCAGAGATCGCCACGACCTGGCCCCTGCTGGGATGGGTGTAGGTGTGGGGAAAGGACTGACGCTGGAGTCAGACAGACCCGGTTCAAATTCCGCAAGTTATGTGCAATGCCTCTAGCGCTGCAGACTTTCTGAAATATCACTGAAGCTCGCCAAAAAAAACTGATGAAGGTGGAAGTTCATCGAAGCAAGACTAATAATGCAGGTTAATAGGGAATTAATAATGAAAGACTTGCCAAAGGTCAGCAGAAATTCAGTACTGACTGTGTGTGTAGAGAACACTACCAAACGTGGTTTGGGGAACTTCAGTTGAGCTTAGGAGCTGGAAAGTGGGGGAAGGGTGTGCGCGCTGGCTTGGCAAATGCTGAAGACTGTTACTGTATTATTGGGATGCGGCTTCAGTAACTGAGAGTGGTTAAAGGGTTGTTGGGGTACCAGTGACACAGAATGTCTTTGATAAGGGCACTATGAGGGAGGCTTCATCGTGGAACATTTCAGTTACTTAGACAGAGGCTGGCAGCAGGTGACAGGAAAACCGTATGCCAGCTGAGACCATCATCCAGCAAAGAGCAAGGGGTCTCAAGGTTCAGACTAACATGTGGGAGCCAGAGAGGGAAGGGCTTTTCAAAGGATGGCAATAGAACCACCACCACCTTCTATGGGGCACCGAGGAGTTCGGAATGGACCTGCACCTCCTTCTCGTATCGTGGGGAATAGATTCTGGGGACACAGCAACCTCTGTTGCAGGGGACTGTGAGGGCAGTGGTTTTTTCTGAGGATGGGCAGATTCAATAAAAGCAAGACAGTGGAGGACCACAGAAAAGCTCCAGGGCACAGAAATGTGTGCCTGTACTAGAACAAGTAAAAAGAGCACAACCCATTTTATGAAATCACACTTCTTCGCATCTACAATAAACAGACATTTTTGACTCTATTTCTTTTGTTAAAACGTTGGTTGCAATCCACCCACTGAAGTGATTTCATTAAACACTAATGGAATGTGTTAGGAAAACATTACAGTAGAGGATTTTTCTTCTAATAAAACAAAAGAGTTTTTAAGAATCTTTATCTACACCAAGCAATTGAAGCAGAGCCATGCAATCATTCTGCAGTTCAAATTCCTTTCTTTTGTTTTACTATTTTAAAAATTATTGAATAAAATACCACTGATATTTATATTCTGGAAGCATAAGCTACCTGCATTTGACCAAATGTCTGATATAGAACCACCTTTAATGTTCAATTTATAATAAAAAGCGAATCTTTTGGTCTCAATCCAGGAAAAGTAACATACCTAAATAAACATTCAGGTAGCCTAATAAACAGGTTGTGTTAGTTAATGCAGGAAAGAAATCATTTGAATAATAAATGAGATCACCTTATGATTAGCCATTTGTGGTTTTCTAAAAAAGCCATCTTCAAGTGAACAAACCAAAGCAAAATTAATCTGCCTTGCAGTGGTTTTGATTTGTAAAAATAGAGTGTGTTGCCCTATTGTTTTCCAATAATCATGTGTTTACATATCCAACATTCATTTTGTAATCTGGCAAGAGGAAAAGGTAGTAGGAGAAAAGAGAGGCTAGATAAATTAGTAGGAAGAAATGAATTTCGTTTGCAACTATGAAGTCTTTTACATACATAACCTGTTAAAAGATTTTTTCCTTAACCCTGGAGCTTTTTTTGTGATTAAATTGTTGTTTATACACATTGTATAACAGCAGTTCTCAGATTTTCTGGATCTAGAACCTCTTTCACTCTGAAAAACTTCTCAAAGACCTCAAAGAGCTTTTGCTAGGGATATATCTATTGATATGTACCATAGTCTGAGCTGAGAAAACCTGTAAATATACATGTATTGAGTCATTTAAATATAACAATAATGTACCCATAACATATTAAATTTTTATCAAAAATAACTATGTGTTCCTAAATAAAAATCTTAGTGAGAAGAGTGGCATTGCCATGCATTTTGGGGGCTCTCTTTAATGTTTGGATGGATTCTCATATCTGATTCTGCATTCAATCTGTAGTGACATTGTCATTTTGGCTCAAGTACATTAAGAAAACCTAGCCTCCCAACTTGCCCTTTTATGAAGAGTTTTAATATCTTCCCACTATATATAGTTATTAGGAACTGACACACACTCTTATGTATAAACTCCTAATCCTTATAATCCAAATTATAAATGTGCCCCTGAGTTGAGAAATTATGTGGGCCAATTTAGATAAGCAGAGACCTACAACAGCAACATACACCCCTCCATAATGGCCACGTTTGAAAGTGAAGTTCATTAAAGGAAGGAATTACCTGCTGTCTTTGATGGTTTTCTCTGATTATATCTGTGAAAAAGGTAACCATTCCTTTGTCCGTTCGTCTTCAGTTTTTATTCTTAGTACAAAAAAAAAAACAAAACACAAAACACCTCATTTATCAAAATAGTAATTACTTGTCATCACAACAAGAAATTGTAGTAAGAGGTTTTAAAAAACGCTTACTGAGAAACTACTCAGGACACTTCAGTCGTTGTTGCCAAACAGCTTAACCCACAATTGCGAAGAGTCCAGAACGTTTCCGTTAGAGTTGAGTTTGTATCATCAGAAACACTGCTCGGGGCAGAGGAGCATGGGTGGAGGCGAGGGGAGGTGAGCACCTTAAGTGACACCAACTGTTTCTTCCTGCCTCCCCGTCTGGGCGGCCATCGCCATCCATATTGCCAGAGGATGAGGAGAGGAAACGTGGGGTTTAGTTCACTTGGCCCCCTCATAGGCACAGAGATGCCATGACTTTGTGTGAAAATGGGAGTCCTCCTTTCTCCGGGGAACAGAGAGGAGCCATCAGCGGCAAAACACAGGGCGTAGAACGTGGCTCCCTGTAGCTGCCTGAAACCTCGTCAGTAATCTAACGGCCCCCTGCCCCTGCCCCTGCCCCTGCAGTGTTTACCCAGTCCAGCTTCCCTGTGCCTCAGAGCTTCACTTAATGATACAAGAGATCTCAAACCTTGAAAGATAATTTTTAACTAGAAAGTAACCTATTTGGAAGAATGATTTTGAGCAAGTGGTTCTAACTGGCTTAGGTTTTCTGGCCTTAGGGTGCTACAACATTGTTTCGAAAGGAAACAAATGGGCCTCACAGTAGAGAGTGGAAGCGAGTTGAGGGACCCGTTTGAAGTCTCCTTGAGGGACTCCTATGAAGGGAACCCTTTTAAAAGTATGATTTTATTCACTGGTACGTCTCCCATAACTGCTCTCTGTAACCAGGGAGCGGGCATGGTTTATGAAAAGCTTAAAAAAAAAGGTACTTATAATTTATTATAATATGTTGTGTTATTTCAACACATGAAACCTCTTTGATGTTTTACAATGAAATATTTCCATTTTTTACACCCTTTGCCCAAAGGTTTAAGACCTTAGTATGTTCTCTCTATCCACTGTTAGGTGTACAACATGATATTATATAGGAAGCCTGTTTTGAATATGTGACTTATGAGACAAACATCCACAGATTCTTGGTTAAACCTCAACCATTAGGAAGACAAAGCTTAGAATAACTAGATACTCCTAGTTTAAGTAAATAATGAAAAACCATCAGGGACAGAAATTTATATTGATTTTAAAAACCAACCTATTTCCCTTTGATGAAAATCCCAAATGGGGTGCCTGGGTGGCCCAGCTGGTTAAGCGTCTGACTCTTGCTATCAGCTCAAGGCGTGATCTCATGGTTTACGGGTTCTAACCCCACATTGGGCTCCTTGCTGACAATGCAGAGCCTGCTTGGGATTCTCTCTGCCCTCCTCTCTCCCTCATTCTCTCTCTCAAAATAAATAAAGTTAAAAAAAGAAAGAAAGAAAGAAAGAAAGAAAGAAAGAAAGAAAGAAAGAAAGAAAGAAAGAAATCCCATTAACCAGCACATAGTGTTAACTTTTCACAGAAGACATACAGATAGGGAACTTACACTTACCTGTGCCTGCTTCCTTATTTCTTTTTTATTTGTTTTCTCTCTGACTTTTAGTGGCCTCGGTATTTGGGATTCTCTTCCAACTCAAACGTCCTTACTCTCTTTTTTTATTTAAACTAAGTCCTCTTTGTCTTTGAAGATCTGGCTTCAGTATAGTCTACTTTGGAAAACCATTAGTGACTTATGTGAAACAACTTCTTTGTGCTCCCTGTGCCATAAGAGTCCTGAGTGAGAGAGAGAGAGACAGAGTGTGTGTGTGTGTGTGTGTGTGTGTGTGTGTGTGTGTGTACCACATGTGGGCATTTTAGTAGCTGGTGCTCCTGTCCATTTCCCCCTGGGAACTATGTTTCCTTCATCTGTTCATACTCTACCCCTAACATAGTCCTTGCACATCATGCATTTGTTGAATACGTGAATAAAATAGGGAACAGATTTAGCTTTTAAAGAATTAAGAACCCAAGAAGGTCTCTAAACAGTTGTAATTTTAATACTGAATGGATGGAATGTATATGTTTTATTACTCAGATTTTTAAAAATTCAAAACAGGATCTAACACAAATCTAAAGGAAACAATAAACCAATACCATATTTTTCTCGAATGTCTATGGCAAAGTGCAGATTGCCAGAGATTATGTAGCATGCATAAAACTACAGGGAAACTTTGCTTTGACTTGTGGAGTGCATACCAGTTCTGAACTATAATTTAAAAATTGGACCTAACAGTAAATTACAACAAAGTGATGGCCAAGAAATTTTTAAGAGAGCAGAATAGAGCAGTGAAGGCAACAGCTTACGTCAGTGTTCGGCATGTAATTGGTGTTCACTAAATATTCATTAGTGTGGAACGCATGATGTTTTTGGACTGCCGGTTTGGTGTGATTTAGTGAACAGTTGGTATTGAGGCACCAGGGAAATGAGTCTGGACTATAAGGAGGTGACAGATGATGAAAGTTCCTGCATGCCCTGCATTCTAAGGTTTTGGACTTTGTCCTCAAGGCAATAGGGAGCTAGTGAGGGATTTTCATATGGAAATGCTATGATATAGACTAGCATTTCAGGAAGATTATTGGGGAACTAAGTGGAGCTTGGACGACAGATAGAAGAGTGTGAAATGATGGACAGATACAACAGGTCAAAAGCTATTGCAGGAAGATTATGTAGGAAATTGCCGTGGCCAAAAAAAAAAAAAAAGAGAGGATGGATTCCAGAGATGTTTAGGACTTGGTGGCTGATTAATATGGAAGTGAGTGAATGAGCCGCTGGTATGACTCCTTTGATTCTCCTATGATTCTGCTTTGGTAGTTGAAAGGAAGAAAGCCCTGTTTCCTACAATACAGAATACATCAGGAGAAACAGCTTTGCAGAAAAAAAAATAGAGTTCAGCTTTGGACACACATGTGAGTTCCAAGTGCTTATGGGACACGAAGGCAGACGTGCAATGGAAAATGCATGACCTTGCTTGGGAGCTGATGAACGTGGATTGGATGAGTCTGCAGATTTTAAGGGCATTGGAGTCCAGTGGGAGCTAGAGCCATGACAATGGATCAAGATCAGCCAGACACAGAACGTTAAGACCAGCAGATTGCTGAGCATAGAACCCTGGAGAGCAACAGCTAAGGAGTCTCTTGAGAAAGACAAGCTCATGAAAAGCTTGAAACAAACGAGACATCCAGAGAGCTCAGAATAAAACCTGGAGGGTGACATCAGTTTTGAACTTCAGAAATATTAGCTATATCATACTAGGCAGGGTCACTAACCTCTCTAAGTCCTAGCTTCTCGATTTGAAAGCAGGTATGGCTAAAGTATCGATCTCCTAGAATTTACGTGAGGATGAGGTGATATCGTATATGTGAAGAACTTGTCAATATCTAGCCCATAGTAAGTGCACAATAATTGCTGTTGGTGGAGACAGTCTTAGTAGGAATAGAAATTATAAAGTAGTGGTAGTTGTAATAATGATCATCATCATCACTCTTTTATTGAGAGTTTCAAAAATAATTTAATACGAGTTTTTAAATTGGCAAATATTGGGAACAAAGGAAGACAAATGATAAAACCTGCCCAATGGATTTGACAACTTAGGCTGGATTGGTGACCTTGCACAACCCAATTTTGGTGGGTACCAGGAGACCTGCAATGTGGATAAGGTGTTAATGGAAGGTAAGGAAACTGGGATTCATTATGTAAAGGCTTCTTTTTTGATTTCTATGGGAAGGAAAAAAAAATAGGGCAACAGTTAGGTGTAGCCCGTTATGCCTAGCATTCCTAGCCTGTTTCAACCTGATGCTTCTTGAAACAAAATTGTTTTACCCATAGATGCCTTCTTCTGCTCACACTGGAAGAGTTCTTTCCAGAAGCCTGAGCCCACCCAGCCCGCTCTGATCATGCCTGTCTCCAAGACTCCACCCAAGTCCCAACTGCTCCATGAAGTCTCCTGTTACCTCCCTTCCTTCACTCCTTCACAGGCTCCCTGTGTTCACTCCTTTAGTGGATAATCCCTTCACCCCAGCCCCAAAGCAATATGGATTGCCTTCATACTTTTCGTCTAATTCCCAAACAGATCCTACCCAGTCACTCTAAGGGCAGGGATTCTAGGTCACACTAGGTGATGCAGTATATTGCTAGACCTTGTTTTATTGATAATGATAAAGTAGTTGGAATATATTACGATATAATTTAAACCTGCTTTTTTCATTAGCTTAGAAAATGTGATATCGGTGGGGGTGCCTGGGCAGCTCAGTTGGTTGAGCGTCAGACTCTTGATTTCGACTGAGGTCATGATCTCACCGTCATGAGACTGGCCCCATGTCTGGCTCCATGCTGAGTTTATAGCCTGCTTAATATTCTCTCTCTCCCTCTGCCCCTCTCCCCTCCAAAAAAAAAAAAATTAAAAAAAAGAAAATGTGATACTGGTGTCAGAAACCCAAATTTACGTATTTCTTTAATTTTTTAATGTTTATTTTTTAGATATATATATAGAGAGAGAGAGAAAGAGAGGGAGAGAGGGAGAGAGAGAGCACGAGTGGGGAAGAGGCAGAGAGAAAGAAGGAGACACAGAATCCAAAGCAGGCTCCAGGCTCCGAGCTGTCAGCACAGAGCTTGACACGGGGCTCGAACTCACATACCGTGAGATCAAGACCTGAGCTGAAGTCGGACACTTAACCGACTGAGCCACACAGATGCCCCTCATACATTTTTAATGTCTGAGAGCATTCAGAGGACCTCGCCTGCGGATGCCTACACAATTTTATCTTTCAGTTTAGAATGACTTACATTTATAGCTGTTTAAATAACAAGATGAATCATAGTTCTTCAACTGTTCCTTCCACTCTTATAGTTTAACTATTTGAGTCAGCTTCATGTTATAGAAATACATAATTGTGATTTATAAACATTGAAGAATGGCAACAAAGCAAACTAAGTGAGATTTTAAACATGCGCCATTTGAGATGGGGCTTTACTAATGCGCGCACTGTTAGGAGCTATAGCCTCTCAAATGAACTTGAAAATCTATGAATTGATATGATTATTTGGAGCCAATCGGTACATTTAATGATCATGTTACTCTCTGTGCTATAGTCTTTGCTGCAAGAACAAAAGAGACCAGGAAAATTACAGGATCCTATTTGCAAGCTTTATTCCTCATTAGGGAACAAATGGATCATTCCATATTCGGTTGTAATTTCGTTACAGCACTCGTCATGATGAAAAATTTAATATAGTGTTATTGGCTCCGTAGGCACCAGTACATATGATAATTAAAATTTTAATCGCGGATAGAGACCCAGTTGTATGTCCCCACTTAAGAAAATCAAGTTCTTGTATGTTAAGGTTTTAGGAAACTTTTATGCATGACATTAATTTGGAAGCTTGCCCCAATATTAGTGGTTAGTTTAAAGACGATAGGAATAAGGATTAGACTTGCAACTCTTGACTCTTTGCCTGCCTTAATAGTGATGAGGAAGACAATTCCTCCGGAAAGTGAAAAATAAGTTTCATTGGTAAGCAGTGCAGACCTCTTGTGTACATACAACTCTCACACACACACACACACACACACACACACACACACCTTCCATAATAATATTTAAGAATATATATTTTTGCTTTATACACATTGACTCCACATCCTCACCCCCTAAGGTATGTCACAAGGTAGGAAACTGAGGCACAGAGAATTTAAGATATCTCAAGCCATATGTAGTCATTGGCAGAGCTGAGATTCAAAGCTCCCCAGAGCTACCTCAGAAGCGCGTGTTTCTTCCACAAAACCATGCTGCTCGAAGCGAGGGCAGAATGGCCACAAAAGAGACATGTGAGGCTCATGCCTGATTCAGCCCTGAGAGGGGAAACAGTGCTAGATGTTCAGAAAGAAAAAAATGAGAGAATGTCAGGAGTATGCTGTGCTCTTTTAACACATTTTAAAACATTGAAGAAATATTATTGATTCCAAGTTACAAATAAGCGGAATTACTCTCGAATGAAGATCTTGTGTGCCCAGAAGCGAGTCGTGGAATGACCACAAACTTGGAGCTTAATAAATTTTCCTGAAAAATCAATATACGGGGACAGTCGAAGTCAGCGTGGGTCTGTAAAATGTAGTACGTGGCAAACAACTAGAAGCGTGGACCTCTCTTGTTCCAGGGAAGTCACTGTCAGAAGTGAATTAAGGCACTGGACACACTTGCTCTTAGTTTTTCCTACGGAACACCACAAATCTGAGAAAGCTGTTACCTTAATAGCACTTCACTTAATGGGCTCCCTGACCCTTAACCTTTTGAAAGGATTGTTTTCATTTTCTCTGAAAATGAATGGAAGCAGCTGTGTTCATCAGTCATGGGAAGTAATTATCCACCTGGAAGGTTACGTAGTCACTGGTCTAGGCATGCATTTTTGTGAGGAAGTGAAAGTAGGAATCATTTCATCAAAACATCAGTGACAAATCTCCCAAAGCCAAAGTGTGTACGTCTAGGGCCAAAGTCTGATATGCTGTCTGAAGGTAAAGGAGGCTCTGAGGTTTTTCTGAATATTTTTTTCTTACTGTTCATCTAAAAAATATTGGCAATAAAAAATACATGTTGATCAGAGGCTGGAAATGTGCTGTGAGTAAACCACTAAAAATATATCTTTGAATCGTTCGACTAAAATAAGGCAAAGTAGCACTCTAATTACAGTAACAGCTAGACAATAATTTTCCAGTCTTGAAAATTCCTTCCTTATAGGATACCCAACTGTTCAGGTTTTAAGTATCTCTATCTGGGCTTGAGCCCATGTTTACAGCCCCCACTCAGCCTAAGTGGTTTACAGACCCATTTAGGGCAGGTGAATAGAGGTGGATACAACTTTAAGAGTTCTGCAAAAATATGCATTTGTAAATCTGATAACGACTATTTCTGCTGTGCTCTGTGAATCAGGATTCCCTAATCTATATGATATAGAATCATGAAAGTGAGAAATAGGGTCAGATGCCTCATATAGAGCAATTATGTGGACTACTAAGGGTACCGGAATGTGAATTCGGCCTGGGGGACAAAATGGGCTAGCTGTGAGGAGCTCCACGGTACCATCACCTCATAAAGCCTTTTTAGAGTCCATAGGCACAAATAAGGTCTTTGGGCTTTTCCCAAGGCCGATTTCATTTTTTACGTTCTCCACTCTTCCAAAGCTGTTACACTTGTACATCTGCTTTCCAGATTTCAAATGTGATTGCTTTTGCATTCTTTCTTATTCTCTGGTTTTGGAGGGATCATGCCATTTTATTGTTTATAGGGTTATGATTTTGGGGGGCTTCCAAAGAGAGTAGAAGTATCTACGTGTAATCTGTGCATAAGCTTCTAACCATGAGCTTCAACCCTTTTTCGCTACTACACTACAATAGTTCTTCCAATGAGTTTTGAGTTTAGGATTTAAATTAGGATTTAACTTGGTGCCCTATCTCTACATTGGCAAGAACCAACATTTGTACACTATGGCAACTGTTCAATAATCATCAGGACAAAAGCAATCATATTGTTGGTCACATGGCCCAATAGCAAGATCTGAACTAGGTTTTCTTGCAAAACTTAGACATTGAACTAGGACTGAAAATACTGTGATATTTTATGTGCATAAAACTTAACATACTTACAAACTTATGTGTATAGAACATTGGAATAAAAGAGCAAGTAAGTAAAATAAGTCTCTGTTGAACAAAACTGATGCCACTAAGTCCATGCACGATACTTACAGTTATGTCCCTATGTGGGGGTCTCCTCTTGTCCAAATCTATTCTTAACTTAGAATCCAGAGATGCTCCAGCCAAGTTGATATTTGGCATACTTGAGTAAATTTTCCACCCAAGTTTTTATCACTCTAGATGGTATGTTCTTTACCACTATCCTTTCTCCCCCAAAACTGTATGTGGCAAGGTGTCTCCCATTTGGTTCACTTAGAGCCTGCATTCATTTGTCTCATTATTTCAGTCTCCCAGAAGATTTCAGGGATAACAGTAGGATGGGGGTAGAGAGTCTAGCAAAGGAAGTGAGCATCGATAACATAAGTGCCAGCAAACTACTTACAATAATGGAAGGAAGAGAAATCTGTTTTCGAAAAAGCCCAGAAATTCAAATGGCACAATGGGGCCATTTAGTGTAAGCACAGAAAGTCTTATAGTCTCAGTAAGCCACGAGGCATCACTTTATTACAGAGCAACACAATAACAGCTGTTCATCATTATGTTCCTGTGTATTCAAGCCTGTGTGTGTCCCTCCTCTAAACCACTGTAGCACCCTTCACTCCCCAATATTTCTGTCCCTTCCAAACACAACAGTAAAGATGTCTTTCTTTGTCTTTTCCCTTACCACATCATGAGCTTGCCTTTTATGTCCGTGTCCCCAGCACCTAACACAGTGACTTCTTCATGGTAACTACTCATAACTACTTATATAATAAATGGACTAATAAAATGGGTAGTAACTGGGGCGCCTGGGTGGCTCAGTCAGTTGGGGTCTGACTTCGGCTCAGGTCATGATCTCACGGTTCGTGGTTTGAGCCCTGCATCGGGCTGTGTGCTGACAGCTCAGAGCCTGGAGCTTGCTTCGGATTCTGTGTCTGTCTCTTTCTCTCTCTCTCCCCCCCTCCCCTGCTCACTGTCTTTCAAAAATAAATAAATGTTAAAAAAATTAAAATTGGTAGTAATGAATATATATACATATGTATATGTGTATATATATGTATGTATATGTATATGTATGTGTATATATACGTATATATATACATGTGCATATATATATATTTTTTTTTTTTTTACAGAAACAGTTACAGGTAAATATTGCTGAAGATCAGTGAAATACTTTGGAAACAAACCATGAAAAGTCACATTCTCCTAATTCTTACAGGAATAGAAGGGGAGAGATGGAAAAAAGATAAGGTGAACAGAGTCAACACAAAGATGTTTTTGAATTTAAAGAGTGTCAGCTAAGAATATAAATGATTAACACCCATGAAGTCAGAACAGAAGCATCTGAAATATGCTGTTACTGTAGTTCTAGCTAACGGATTAGTGGCAAACCTTAGCTCTTCTTTGAATGACCCCAACTTGTTACCAAATTTAAAATAATCCCAAATAATTCTATAGATGTCAACTCTTTAATTAAAAAGGAATGCCACCATCCTCCTCCAGGCGTTAGGAAGATTTGCAACAGTACTTGTCCTCACAGATGCACCGATGCAGTAACAAATCATCACAACCATTATTTATTTAGTTTTATGTAAGCCAACGTGACATTGAAGTTCTCTGAATTACCTATTTCTCACTAGAAGCCGAACTGTATACATTCAGATTACAGCTTGTGTTTTTTCTAAAGCAAATTCATTCATGGCCAATAAAATATTAATTAGGGAGAATGGCCCAACAATCCTCATATATTAAGGTGATACCCACAAAGAAAATAGAACTATAAGGAACACAAATAGTATAAGGAATCTGCAAGATTGGAGGGGAGGGTAAATATTCACAAATTCACCAGGTTTTAATCTAATTCAATTATTTTAAATTCTTTTTAAAGTGTATTTTTTATTTTAAGAAGAAAAGTGTTGTTGGGATGAGCACTGGAACCAATATTACACTATATGTCAACTAACTAGAACTTAAATAAAAAACTTGAAACAAAAAAAGAAAGAAAAAAAGAAAGAAAGAAAGAAAGAAAGAAAGAAAGAAAGAAAGAAAGAAAGAAAAGCATTGTTGCACATGCTATTCATATTTTGTGATACATCTTCATAGGAAGTTCCAATCTGGGCTGCAAAGTCAATCTTGAAACATACCTCATTTAAATAAAGTTATTTGGATTTCATGCCATAGTTAAAATCTTTGGGTATATTCCCTAACATTTCATAATTTTTTTTTTCATTCTGGCACGACTACTTATAAAGTTCTGGCTTGGTGCTTAATCAGCTCCCTGGAAACACCAGGCTCACTTCCATCGTTCCTCTGTGGTTTTCCCATATTTTGTCTTTTAAAAAGGGATAAACTTGAAAATTTTAAAATATTTGTCATAATTTGCCCCCTTCTCCTCTAGTGACCGAAGAAGTCTAGGTTGGTGCACCAATCCAGTCACTGTTATCTCAGATCCCTTATAAAAATCCTGTCCATAGAAAAGCTCGGTTTTTCTTTTTTTTAATCCAATATATCGGAGGCACAGATTGAAACCAGGAAAACAGACAGTCAGTGCCGGGGTATTATCCATATTTTTAGAACAGAGCTGGGGGCAAAAGTGGGAATTTTCTTCCTGAGTGTGCTTGCTTGCCTACCTCATTTCTCCTTCTCTTTCTGGCTCTTTACAGCTAGCCTCTGTTTGGGGCCCTGTGCCAAGTTCACATTCTGGTAATGTACACGTTCGAGTCTGCACGATCCACCTGTATGAGGAATCCAGTCCCGTTTCTCACTCTCGTGATCCCTGTACCATATACATGAGGGAATCTTGTCTCACTGAAGACAGCACAAATACTCATTCCCAGGTGTTCAGGGGTATCTTGTTTTGTAGAACTCTTAGAGTTTCCTTCGTCTCTACTCATCCGTCCTAACTTGGCCTTTACATAATTGATGCTAACTAGGAACCCTAAAAATAAGTTCAAAATCTCTGGACTTTTTTCTTCATAACGACATCCCAGGACTGTTGGATTTTTTTGATGAGGCCTGTAAACACGTTCCTAAGTAGAAAAAGAAACCTGGGCACTATCGAAGCTATCATATGTCTTCAGACTTTTCCCAAAGAAAGAGCTGCAATACCATGTAGGTATGTTGACCACAACAAGAAATAAGGCTGTGGTCCAGATTTTGCCAAAACATATCAGAGTGTCCGCATTTATATTCATGACACTCAAAATCATTTTTCTAGCCACAATTCTCTCTAGAAATGACAGAGGCGAAGGGTGGGGACAGGCTGGTGGGTGGTGGTGGAAAGATGAAGTAAACCAATCATGGGATTCTTCTTCCAAGGAGTAAATGCTCTAGACTCCCTGGCCGACTAACCAAGAATAATGGTCTAGAGTAGGCAACAACTAGTGGAATGTCCATCCTTAAAAATGTCTCCTCTGGCAGAAGAATAATGTCAAAAAGCCCCTTATTTAGAAGAAACGTCGCAAAGATAAAATCATGCATATTTTAGGCCAAATAACTGAGTTAAGACAAGTTGTCCTATAGCTGACAATGTTTACGTACAGGGGTTTATAACTGAGGCTAGGAGGAAAGAAGGAAAATGCAGAGCTGAAGGGCCAACACGCAAGGAGTGAGGGCTTTAAATGGCCAGAAAGGGATCTGAGTACTCCAGAGAACAGAAAGGGACCTGAGTACTCCAGAGAACGAGCAAAGGTGTGGAAGAGGAATTTACCAACACAAGAGGTGCACAAACTCTGCCTATTTGGCAGTTGTGCCTGGGTCCTTGGTGGAAACCAGGGCAGAATTCCAAATACTGGCCAGGTGTAGCTTTCCATACGAGCTCAGATATCTTAATTTAGACCTTGAGAGTACAAGCTAGGGCAGTTCCGTCCATTTCCCTTGTTCAGATTCACTGAGTCCAGCTTCTGTGATGTCTATCAGGTATTTCCTGTTAGAGTCTCACCACCCACCGATCCTGACCCTCCCATACTGACACAGGACAGTAAAAAAGGGAAGAAATATGGTGTTCCCCGCATTTCATTCACTTTGTTATCGTTAGGTACTAACACGTATTACGAGATTTTCCTCTCTTAAGAAACCCTTTTGAGACTCTTCTATATTCCTCAAAGATCATTTCCTTCTTATTCTTTAAAGGGTTCTCATGATCTGGTTTTCTGTTTGTGTAAATTTTATCTTGTAAGGATTTTCAGTGTCAGTTTCCTGACGGCCCAAAGTGGATATATATGTATATGCGTATGTGTGTGTGTATAAAACATACACATACGCCTATACGTATATTCATTTGTTGCCCTAAATCTCCAGAGCACCTGGTATACATACAGTTCCATACATATATGACCCAGTAGTGGCGTTAATTAACATTTTCCATCTTCTTTCAGTTCTTCAGTGAATGAAAGATATTTTCCAACAGAACTGGACAGCAACCAGTTGAGACGTGAGTCGTTGACTCAAAGATGTCTTTCTGCTCCCTTCTAAAATTGATGAGTGCCGAGCTACAGCATTTATCCCACTCTCATGGGAAGTAGTTACCGATCAGGGTGAGGAAGAAGTGCAGACTAGGGAACAATGTGCTTTCAGATTTTTTATCTGTTTATCAGCCTTAACGTTTTTGTTGCAGCATTATCCTCTTTCTAAAACCCGGCTTAGTCAGTTCTTCCCGTGCTGGTTGTTTTAATAGCTTCAGAAGCATTCTTTTTAGTAAGCCTTTAAATCCCTTATCAGAGCTGGGCAGATCATAGGGTTCAAATATCCACAGGGAGTAAGATCCAACTCAAAAAATGGGAGGCTGACATGGCTCGTTGTACGTTGTTGGTGATTTCAGCTGCGTTTTTTGGAACTGGCCAAAATCCTAATCTTTGTCTCCTGTGACATCTGATCCCGCATTTGACTAATTAAAAAACATGGCTGGGACACTATCCTGTTCAACCACAAAAAAAGCAAAGCGTCTCCACCAATCCCTGTGGTCTCTCCGGAACAAGTATACCAGTAGTCCGTTGGGTTTATGTGAACTTAACTTTGGTTTTGTTGGTATTCTACAAGCTCATGTATTTACTTTGCCGTTTAGATTAGGGAATGGAAGTGTCTTGAACCAGAATTTGTACAGCTGACAGAAAAAGGGGGAAATGACTTCATTTTATTGGTTTTGTTCCTCAAGACTATAAAATGCAATCCCAACTTTTGGTGTCAAATGTCTACAATTGAAAATTATATTACTTGGATGCGATTGATGCTGTACAAGACTCTCTGCTCATATGTAGATTTTAAATGGTTTGTACCCAGAGCCATCTTGTCCCAACAGACATTCTATAGGACAGAGTCTTACCCAGTACCTTGAAAACTGGGTTCCCTGGTGAGATGAGATTGGGTAGTGCCACATGCTCTATCCCTCCCATACATGCTTAGAGCACATTCCCATATCGAAGTCCCTAAGACATGTGAGAGTAAAGAATTCTGTATACATAGCTTAATCCCAGGACATTTCTCTTCTAGTTGACTCAGTGATTTTTTTTTTTTTAATATCTAGGAACAGACAGGAAAAACAAGATTTGAAAAAACACATTTTGGGAAATGTTTTCCTAAATTGTTCAGTGGAAAACTACATAAATGGCTGTACGTTCTATATTTTTGGAGAACGTTTCAGACAATATTTTCATTCGTTGTAAAAGCAAAAGTAAGGATCTGTGCATGTGCACATGCACATGTGTACATGTGTGCACACTAGCACACACATGAATTGGAATATGCAGTGATTGTCCTTTCAGTTCTGGAAAGGCATGGAAAGCTGGATGGCCTGTATTCAGTGCCCAGGTTTGCCTTCCTACAATCACCACGGGAAGCCCTCCCATATCCTACTGTTCACTCAGAGGTGTTCTAGGGAAGCCTAATCTGCTGAAAAGCTCTGGAATGGAAATCATTACCCACATATTTGATTTCATACTAAAATCTAAATCATGCATGCACTGTCACTTTGACACAGTTTGGTGTGTCACAGTTTGGTGACAGTTTTTATCACAGGTTGGTGATTTCTCAAGATCCTCACTTCTGACTTCCCAGAGGATTAGCCACAAATTTTGACTGCACAGGAGAACGACTGGTTCAGCTACTTCCTGCAACAAGAACATAAAATCTTTGTCCTAGAAACTTCTCCACATCCATGATGGCTTTGAAACGTTCTGCATATTCATGTAAGAAGAGTCATGTTCGTCCTGGGACTACATGTATTATCAATTCATAAGAAAGCATGGAATTTACAAAGTCAGATAATATGTTTATGTTAAGTTGTATGTGTGTGTGTGTGTATACATATTATATATACATATATTATAATAATATAATATAACATAACATAATATGCATATTATATATATATGATAAGTCTAGACCAGAGTTTTTCCATAGCATGATTGACGTTTTGGGCCAGATCATTCTAATTCTTTTTGGTGGGGCAGAGATCTGACTGTCCAGTGCATTTTTCAGTCCCTGCCTCCCTGTCTTCCACACACAAGGCACCACTGGCTAGGCACCTCTCCCTCCCCCTTATTATGACAACCAAAAACATCTCCCAACATTGTCCAATGTACCCACAAGGGCAAAATCATGTAGTCCGCCAGCCCACCCCCAAACCGAGAACTACTTGTTTATATTATGACTTGTATGGTTTATCTTGGCCTAAAAGAATTTGTCAAATGGATCCTCACTTTCTTTTCAGGTTGAGATAGAGAGAGAGAGAGATGGAAAGAAAGAGAGAGAGAAAGAGAGAGAAAGAAACTTCAGCCTGTGGATTTATACCAAATAGATACTTAGGTCCAAAATGCCCCCAAGAAATCTAGTCATTGTTTCTTTTTATTGCTCAAAATAAATGAGCTCTTAAAGTACTTTACACCATTTTCTTAAGGACTAAAAAAAGAAAAAAAAAATTGTTAGAACTATCAGATTTTCTGCACATTTAAATAGGGCCTGAGTTTCCAACCCCTAAGTTCATGCCTAAATTGTAAGACCTTAAATAAAGGTTTTAGTTTCTCATCCTGATTTGTTATTATGAAAATTACTCATCAAGCTTGCTGGCAATGTATATTTAAAAGTTTTTAATGCAGAGGCACCTGGGTGACTCAGTCAGTTCTGCATCCGACTCTTGATTTCAGCTCAGGTCATGATCTTATGGTTCCTGAGTTCAAGTCCCACATCATCTCCGCACTGATAGTGTGGAGCCTGCTTGGGATTCTCACTCTCTGACCCTCCCCCGTTCAAGTTCGCATTCTCTCAAAATAAATAAATTTAAAAAGTAAAAATTTTTTTAAAAAGTTTTTAACTGAGATGGCCATTGAAGGATCATTGAAATAACTTATCATTGCTACTAATAATGGCTTCTGATTTACAATAGTACATTTTTCTCTCAGTAAAAAGAGTAATTCTCTTTAAACAGACAGAAGTAGCAAATTAAACACCCAACTTTTTCTCACCAGAAAGTTACGTTTAGTTTGAAAGCAAGAGTATCCCAGTTGTAAATTATTTTGAAACACAATACAAAGTTTTCAGTTTTAAAAAGACATCAGGGTCTTTCTGAACCATACTTATTAAAACTTTTTATTAAAATTCAGTGAAAGATAGGGTGCTTCTTCTTTCTTGACTTCCATCCATACAGAGTTAGTTGCCAAAAGAATTTTAATAAGAAGGAGTTATTTGATATGGCAGTTTGGCAAAAGCTATGTCCAATCTTCTAGTTCAAGTATTCATGATATTGGCTGTTTACGGTGGGCATCTTTGGTTAGGCATTTGATTTGTTCAAAGGTAAATTTTAATATTCTAAGGATTGCCATTTTATTGAGGAGAAGATTTTTATTTTTCTTATGGCAATATTTATAGACTCATCTGTATCATAATGCAAATTTTCTCTTCCCCTGGCAGAGCATCCATTTTGGGGAGCATTTGGGGGCTATTTGTGAATGGTATCTTTGATTCCTAGTCTCTGTTTACCCTAATGAATCCTTAAATAATTCTACCAAGTTAATATTTCTTTCTTTTTTTATTTTTAAACATTTTTATTCATTTTTTGAGAGACAGAGAGAAACAGAGCATGTGCTCTGAGAAAGCAGAGGGAGAGGGCAGAGAGAGGGAGACACAGAATCCGAAGCAGGGTCCAGGCTCTGAGCTGTCAGCATAGAGCCCGACGCGGGGCTCGAACTCACAAACTGCGAGATCATGACCTGAGCCGAAGTCGGCCACTTAACTGACTGAGCCACCCAGGTGCCCCCCAAGTTAATATTTCTTAAGCAGAATTCAGATTATGTCTTTTTCTACCCCGTCATCAATCCCTCACTTTCCAGGTTATTTCCTCCTTCCCCACTTTGCTTCTGCAGACCCCACAGAGCTGAACTTTTACACACCTTGCTGTTCTCCTACACCTGTTTTCTTGTGATTCCTTTCCCTTAAAGGGACACCGTCCTTTGAGGTCCCTCTTCCGTATCCCTCGTGGTTTACCTTACATTTTGTTTAATAACTAATGTAGGGTATTTGGTTTGCCTTCCGTACTAGAGTCTAAATCTTACAGAAGGGACTGTGTGTGTGTGAACCATCATTCTACTTAATAACTGTGCTGTGAGTCTGTTCAAAAAAAAAACAAAAAACAAAAAACAAAACAAAAAACAAACAAACAAACAAAAACCACTGTTGTATTGCTGTATGTTGGCTGAATCTTTTTCCTACAAGGTTTCGTGCTCTAAGACCATACAAGCTTGTCTTTATGTTTATTGTGGTTTTTTTTTTCTTTAGCAGCTAAATATTTAAAAGAATGGCTTTTATGTTAATCAGAGACAGTAAAATCACCAAAGAGGGCTCTATTTGTAGCACTGGAATAATTTTAAAGGGATCAGAGCAGCCACCAAAGGGTTTTGACTAATTAAATAATACACAAGTTAAGTACAAAAGCTAGCTTTGTAAAATTAATCTGAAATAAATGAAAAGAAAATGTGAAAAACAAACATACTGCGTTGAAGGCCGTCTGCTTCATTCCCCACCGCCCCCCTCTCTCTCCCCTTCCTGCTTCCCTCCTTCCCTCTCTCCTTCCTTCCTTGACAGACCTCAAAGACAAGGCTTTTTTTTAGTTTGTCACAGGAGCAATAGCCAGGAAACTAGACGTGATTCCACGTATTTCTTTTAAATTTTAAGTCTAGAAATCTAAAACATCCAAACCTTGATTTTGTTCCTGAGAACAAATAGACCTAGGAACACGTGTCCCAACTCAAGACTTAAAAACAACAATAACAACAGACTAATTCTAAAGTATCTTTGGGGTGATCTCTGTTAGCTCCAATATTCCAGGATTCAGAGTTAAAATTTGCTCATGATATTGTAATTCATAGAATGGCTATTATGCTGTCATTCCTTCTTGATCCCTCCTTCCCAGCCATTAAATTTAAATGTTTGTAGTAATAGAAACAACTCAGGTGAAAGAAGGTTTCTTCTTCTTTTGTTTTGTTTTGTTTTGTTTTGTTTTTAACAGATCCAGGTACTTCTGGGATTTTATTCTCTTTTATATTTTTGTCTCAACGTGGATACAGCATTTTCCAACGATAATCCAAACTACAGCTCCAGCTGTAATCCCTGTTAATTGCAATGGCTGTGTGTGATGGTAATGTGCATGGTGCTGTTATACAAATAGGAATTAGAAAAACAACCGCACTTCACAGGGAATTAACTAAATGGTGCTGAACCGGTTACTCAGAGAGGTGCTGGGAGCACCCCTTTCATTTCCCCGTAGAGTTTCCATGGGGTGGGGGGAGATGTCTGGCGCCACAAAAGGAATTAGACTCTGGTTTGAACAGAGACCTTAAGGCTATTAAATTTATTTTAAGAATGTGTTGCCAGAGATCTAATAAATTTATATAATTTGTTGCTTCAGGCGGTGCACGCAAGAAGTCTTGCTGCACCAGGTGTTTTGTATTTTTTCCTTTCCCCAGAGGCAGGAGAGGGTGTGGATCTTCTTGACAAAACTGAACTCAGCTTTTGATAGAGCAGTTATTGTTTCTGTGAAAGTACAGGGTTCGGGTTTTGTTTTTTTTTTAATTCTATGTGTTAATGGGAAAAATAGGATGGAAAGTTATTTCTGGGCTGCTTTAATGAGAAATAATTAAGTCCCCTTTAAAATTTAAATTTAAATTGTGTGTGTATATATATATATATATATATAATTTAAAATTTTAAATTTTATATATATTTCATACTATTTCATACTGTTTTAAGCACACAAGTTCTACGATCTTATGTTGAAGAATATATTTGAAATCATATCATAGTTTATTAAATAAAAAGTCCACCAGACTAGACCTGAAAACCCCTGGGAACTCACTCCTCTTCTGCACATGGCTGCTTGGTAATCTTGATGAAATCACAGCTTTCTGGATCTTGGTAAAATTCGGCAGTGAGAAAATATGCAAATTTGCAGCCCAGGCCTCATTCTTGTTCCAAAATGCTTGCGGTTTATGGTTGTGTTGTTCATCTGCATAATGGCTTCTTGAATTAGTGTGTGTTCTTGTTTAAAATATGATATCACACTTTCATTTTTCAGAACAAAGTTTCCTTGGCCACTCAAAGTACAGCATTAAGATGACTAAGTTAGCTTTTAATTTAGATCGCACGTGATCATCTGGTAACGTGCATGCTGTACATGAGAGCTTACCTTGCAATTATATGTTTGCTTTGTCCTTTGTCTTCTGTAGATGTACACCTGAATTCCTCATCCTGGCCGTGCATACCAACAGTGAAAGCATTCATTCCACTGGGTTTAAACTTCTAATTAAGAAAGCCAAGTATTGCACAGTTAAATCAATTTTAGATTAAGGAAATATTTTTTTTTAAGCCTGAGGTTAGGAGGTTCCCTCTTTTTCTTTTTCTTTTTGTTACAGAGCCTGAAAGTAAGTTCTTTCCTTTGAGGCAGGGGTGGGGGAGGGGGAGGATGGAGTTGGGGGGAGGGGAACACACCGAATGAAACCTGGAAGATTCCCACGGGCTCAGACTTGCCACTCTGGCCCAGATGTGGCCTGATGGAGCACATCATTCAGCCTGGAAGTGTTTTCCTACCAGCTTCCCCAACTTTTGGCTGTGTCCCCATATTCATTCATTAGCTTGTGTTAATTTTTCTAGGATTCAGTCTCAAATTTTTGGACACTGTCCTTTACACCCTTTGTTCTCCTACTTAATTCTTACCATTTGTCTGCCTCACTACTCATTAGCGTGAGAAGGTTTGCTGCCAGTGGTGGGAAACGCTCAGAATATCACGTTTGCTTCTGTTCTATAGCACTCATTTATTAATTAAATTACAGCAAATGAAAATTAAGCTCGAGTCATCTGTAAATAGAATGCAGACCCAAATGAAGTAATCTGATTCCTCAGAGGAAGTACAAAATACCAGCAGGCTGGATGTGGATCCTAGATCTATGACACACCCGGCAAGTTAAAGCATATAATTTAGCCTGATGGTATTTTCTTCCTCCATAGAACGTAGAAATGCCTAATTGGCAGGGTTATTGTGACATGCGTTGAGATAATGTGTGTATTACCAAAATTACCTTGACTTCTTGGCCCCATTGTGTCCAGCCCGATTCTCCATGTAATTTCAGGGTCTCCAGTGCAGAGCTGACATTCAGCCCACTTATACCTGTGCTGGCGTGAGTTCCAGTTGTTTTTGGCCAGGATCTCCTATGACTGGTCAGTGTTGTGCCAATTCTGGTCGCTCAAGCCCATGCTTCTGCTCAAGGGTCGGTGTTCACGAGAAGCTCAGTCCCACAATGTTGCCATAGCTCTGCCTGGAATCCCAGTCCCTAGGTCCAGCCGCCCCAAGCTGGGACCTGCCTATGGCCCCAGGAGCCACCAGGAGTGGGCGCCAGAGCTCCGTGGTGAACTTTGCCCCGTGTTGTGTATCCAATGACCAGGATATCCAAAAGAGTGCTGCTTGGAACCTGGTGCGAATGAGGGTGATCAGGTAACTCTTTCAATTTCCACTTACGGTTTTCTCTTTTCACGGGAACCAAACATTCATTTGGGAGCCCGGGCATGAATTAGAGATGAGTAACAAACACCCTTACACTGTACTCTGAATCTCTCCTTTGCTCTGATATTTAAGACTTTGTACAGAGTCTACATCATTGTGCCTGACACATCCATCTATATTACAGTGAGTTCTCTCTCCAGTGGCTCCTTATAGCCCCAAAATATCGGCCTGCATGAGGTCTGTTACTCCTGTTCCCCAAACAAGCATAAATAGGCATGAATCCCAGATGGGGGCTGTGCTTGAACCGATATCCCCAGGACAAATGAGTCTAAGATAATTAGAATCTAGCAGGATTAGGAGTTATTGTGCATCAGAACTCATCCCATGTGTATTATTTTCCTCGAGGTTAAAAATTATCAGGGCCCCTGGCTGGCTCAGTCGGTAGAGCATGAGACTCTTGATCTCCAGGCTGTGAGTTAGAGCCCCACGTTGAGCATGAGCCTACTTAAAAAAATTAGCCTATGAATTCTTGCTGTCCATTCTGATTGTGGCAGGATAGCCAGGCAGGAGTTGGTATCCCCTTTACCCTTTACTGCTATTAGTGCTACTGGGTCCAGATGGCCAGGCTGCCCACCCGACAATGCACTGACGGCTCTTTTCCATTCACGCTCCTGATCACGTGCCAGGGAAAGGGTTGGCTAAAGGGAGGTGAGATGTGTGTGGATGCGGAACACTTTTCCAATACTTATGCTCCGTTTTATCTTGTCCCAGAAGGATGACTTATTGTAGCTTGTTTTGAGGCAATACAACTGATTTCTGTTATTTGCGGTAGCCATACTCTGTAAAATCACTGCCAATGCTGAGTGATAGCTCCTAGGAGAAACACAGAGTAAGGTTCCCCATGAGCCTCTGGTCGCGACGTTTTATTATCCAATCAATACGTGACCTTGTTAGGTGTGTGTTTCTGTTTAAAGATACCTTATTTGGTACATGCTGTAGATTGATTAACAGTAAGCTCACAGCTAACAGCTCTATAACTTATATGTGAACAAGCTTACCTAACACATGTATTTTTTCCGTAGGGCATCACAGCTTTCTTTGCTCAGGAACACAGAGCTGCACTGTGGCGCTATGATTGTGTGATATTTTAATCAGTGAAATTACCAACACAAAGCACAAAAATGCGGAAGGGGCGGCACTAAGTAGGCTGTGAAAAGGACACTAGCTTACAGTATGAAACAAGAAGGCAGAGAATCTGGTGATGCAGATTCTTCCAAGCCACTCGGCAAGTGTCCACGAATGAGCAAAAAGCCTGGCAAGTGCTGATTTTGGGGTCACAAATTAATTTTAGTGAGTAGACCAATTTGCGAATACAGAATCCAGGAATAATGAATGGGCATCAACTGTATATCAACCTCTGGTAGAGTACATGGGTAGGAATTCAGCTCTTTGGAATCTCATGTACACATGTACCCATCATGGGTATATGTACGCATCGTACACCCATCATGGGTATGTACTCAATGAAATCACGTTTCTAAGGAACAAAACTACATGTGGTAAAGTGAATTGTGATCTGGCTTCTAACGTGAATGTTGGTCTATTTGTCAGCTCCGTCTCTGCCTTCACCTTATCTGGCAACTTCTTTTTTTTTTTTGTTTAATTTTGTTTTACATTTTATTTATTTTTGAGAGAGAGAGAGACAGAGCACAAGTGGGGGAGGGGCAGAGAGAGACGGAGACACAGAATCCGGGGCAGGCTCCAGGCTCTGAGCTGTCAGCACAGAGCCTGACGCAGGGCTCTGTGAATCTCAAGATCATGACCTGAGCCGAAGTCAAACGCTTATACCACTGAGCCACCCAGGCGCCCCTGTCTGGCAATTTCTTATCTTTACATCCTACAGAAAAACGTGAACTGATCCATGCTTGAGCTCCATTCCCTGTAGTTCATGTGACAGTTACCAAGATATCTGGGCTGCATTTAGGTTTTGGTTATGAAAGATGAACTTATAGGTGCCTTGCCTGAGAATAGCCTAAGAGACCGCCATATATGACTGTGCATATCCAATAGAGGTCAATATGTGCTGTGTCTGTTTCTCTCCACCTTTGGGTCTTTGGCACACTACCTCTCTTTCTGTATGTTTCTCTATATAGTCTCTGCATTTGTGAACCTGATACTTTGTCCTGTGCTGCCTCTTTTTCAGAATGTCTAAGGCAGTGGGAATGTGGTGGCATGTGGGGGGGGGGGGGTGGCTGTACAGATGGAAGGAAGAAAATGATATATCAATGATCAAAAGTCACTATCGGACAAAAACAACCATTGGAATTATTAAATATCGACAAAAGTATAAAATCTATTGACCATTTTTCTGGGTCTGTCTCTCAGTTTTTCAGGAGCTCCGTGAGTCATACTAAGGCACAGCTGCCTTTAAGGTCCAGATTCTTCATCCCTGGGGTGGCCGGGTCAGGCAGCATTGCCTGGAGGCAGGATTACACCCTTGGGGCAGATTTTAAAGCATTGAGATCACTTCCTCTTTTTCTTTACTATCCAATCACTTATACAAGAAGGCAAGGAAGTGAGTATTTAGTAAATGTCCCTAACTCCTACCAAACTGAATTCCCTGAAGTTTCCTTCTCACTGGATTTCTTATCTCTGTTCTTAGACTTAATCTTCCAGGAACACCTTCCCCCAATCTCTGTGAATGTCCAAATACCACCCTGTATTTAAGGCCCCATTTAAACACTATTTCTTTTATGAACTTGTCTTTGATGCCCTCAGGTGAAAGCAGTCCTTCTCTCTGTGATCTCCCACAGCTCATTATCAGTGCCTCTCCCACAGCATTTATCAATCTTCAGCATATACACTTATCTATGTATTTATGCCATCTCCCATACTTGAATATCAGCTCCTGGGGGACTGGGGAGGGTATGTTTCAAAGCCAAGTTGACTGCAGCTTTACCTCCAGGGTTTGCAGTAAACCTTGAAATCCACCTGACTAAAGGCTGGAGGACAGGGCTCCGGAAGCTCTCAAAGTTTCTCGTATGGAAGATTCTAAGGCAAAGTAAAGTTTAAAACATCATCCTAGCACAGAAATGAAACACAATAAATGCCTTATTTCAGTTTTAGTTTTTGATTTTCACTACAATTAATAACATAGATGTTGATGGTTAGCTGCATTGGTTGTTCACCACTGTTCTTGCCTTCTAAGAGAACAAGACTGCTTAAAAACCAAATTATCTAATTTTCGTATTAAATTAGGTAATATTGTTGCCTTACTCTTTTCTAATGTAAATGTCTATTTCTATTGCTGCTTTAAAGGACAATATCCAACTTTTAAAAATGGATTTGATTTTCAGTTCAGCTTTCAGTCTGAACCTTATTGAGGGCAAATGAAATTTTAGCAAGCTAGAAAAATCTAACCAATAGAATTAGGTTCTATCAGTAACTAACTTTTGTCCAAGGAAAATATTTGTTAAAATATGTTGAAAAAAAAAAAATCAAAGCTAAATGGGCACCTAAAATTACCCTGATCAAGACAAGTCAGAGGTGTGAATAGTTTTATATTGAAGATGTATACTTTGTCTTTAGAAAAACCAGGCAGCTCTATGTTCTTAGGGAGGGCTAATTGAAGGTTGCAATTCTTTGTTATTCTAAAAAGAAAAAAAAAAAAAAACCTCTTGTTTTCCCATTGAAAAAGAAAATGAAGAACCCTAAAGACCAGCTGGAAAAGTTCAAAAGAGGTCTTTTCATCAAACCCTTAATGGCTTTAGTGTCAGGGTTTGGGGACAAAGCCTATGGGAGTGTGGTTATCAGGTGGCAGGCACCTGTTGTATGGATTTATGACACAGTTAGGGACTTTAGCTTGTCTCCAGTGACACGCTGAGACTCATTCTTTGTGCATCACAGACGACAGAGTCTGTTTTAGGAACTGAAATAAGTAGCAAAATAATAAGTTAAAATCAGAAATAAAAGTAAAATTAAATCGTAAAATAAGTAATAAGTGAAATTGAAGTGAAAAATTGTCAGTTTAAGTTAATTTCACATTCAGTAAGCTGCAGCTATTGGTATTAAAAGTATTAACATTTATTTCCCACATAGTAAGGTGCTAGAGGAGTTTATGTGGCATGTGATGAATGAATATATGTTGGGTCTTTTCATTCTTTAGATGAAATACAGAGTTCAATTGTGCAAGGTCAGTTTTAATAAAAAGAATTACAGTAAATGGCAGCTTAGTTCCTCAGATCCCTGTACCTCTCCTGCATGAGAAGTAGTGCCTAAGATTTTACAAATTCCAAAATGCAGTAGGATTCATATGTACAAAAATCAGAAGTGATGTAGCATTTAATTTATTCAGCATTAAGCTTTATACACTTAACTTCCTATTCTCTAGTAAGATATCTACTTAGAAAGCCCAGATTTAGAGTGAAAGCTAAGCATCTAAAACAATTACCTTAGAGCATGTCACTGTCTCACAAAGCCAAGTTTCTCGGTACTGTTTCTGAATTTTATTTCAAACAAAATCTCAAAGCCACAGACATACGAAATCCTGGCAAACTTGTTCAGCTGTGTGTCACCTGAAACCCTTGATTAACCAGTAACCTGGCACCTTCATCTTTCCGGAACATAAGCACCAACCCAATAATAAGTTTTATAAATTTGTAAGGAGAGATGAAGTTACCTGTTCCTAAGACCGTCCAAGCTATTTCATAATGCAATGGAAGGGTTAAACGGGCCTGGAGTCATCAGCAACCCCTGGAGGTGTCATTGAGATAAATACAAATCCCAGCGATTCACATTCATGGGTAATCGTTTAAAGCCTTTACACAGTGTTTAAAAATAGAAGTATGCAGAACATTTCAGAAAGGGCGTTATTAAAAACAATTCCTTTTTTTGTAATATAAGAAAAAGACTCAGTACTGAAAGAGTTATGTTACATTTGTGCAGGACATTGATATTGCCTGAGAAGTGAAGCACTACTGAATTTCTTTCAGCGGAGACGTTAGAGTGTCTTAATTCATTTAGTAGGTGTTTCTGTAACAGTTAAGCAAAATGGGCTGGATCATGTGTTGCAATCGGGACAGACCAAGTGAACAGACACAAAAGTAGACATATATAGGATATGAGGTTATGGAAAGCACTGTGGAGAAAAATTAATCAGAATAAAGGGCCTAGAGCATGCTGCGGTTTGCACTAGGGCTCACTGTTTTATACAGAGTGTGAAGGGAAGGCCTCCTTGACTCAGTATTCTTAAAACATGTAATATTTAGAAGTGTGATGTTTTCTGGAATATTTAAGGAGAGGATTAGAATCAGATCTCACAATTAGCTAAAAAATGTCAAAAAATTTAGAGAAATAGAGAAACTGTGTGTAGTGATGTCTTCTTGGATATAGGGGAAAGAGATAGGAATAAAATACTCAGAACTGTCGACTAAAATTCATTTGTTGAGCACAAGAGTTACTAAAGAGGTCAGGTGTTATTAGTCACAAGTCAAAACTGAAGTATGTGCTTTGTGTAAGCTGAAAACTGTTATGAATAAAAAAGGAATAAAACAAGCAGGAGTCACAAATTAGCCACTCTAGTCCTGAAAATCACAGATTTCTTCAATCCTCATTGTGTTGCAGACACTACTTGGAACTTGGAGACTAGGATGAATTTCACCAGCACCTGTCCCGAGGAGGTCAGACAGTTAGAAGAAAAACACAGGCATGCAGATAAATAATTACAATTACTGTGGGGCACCCAAGTGGCTCAGTTGGTTAAGTGCCGGACTCTTGGTTTCCACTCAGGTCACGATCTCAAGGTTTTGTGGGTTTGGGGCTCCTGGGTGGCTCAGTCGGTTAAGCGTCCGACTTCGGCTCAGATCATGATCTCACGGAGCCCTGCATTGGGCTCTGTGTTGACAGCTCAGAGCCTGGAGCCTGCTTCAGATTCTGTGTCTCCCTCTCTGCACCCCCACCCCCACCCCCCGGCTTTGTTCAGAAAATGCTGAGAAGTTGGGTGTGCCTGGATGTTTCTGTATAGAAGGCTGGAGATGTTAGGATGAAGAAGGAATGGCTTGGTAGAGCCTGACAAGAAGTACAAGAAGTTTGGAATAAAATCTGGCCCGTGATGGAGCCACAATGTAAATGAGAAGGAAGAGAGAAGTGTGGCACAAAGATGTTTTCCTGTAATAATTAGTTGAAAGATCAGAAATGTTTTATGTGTTAGTGCAAGTGATCAAATGCTATTCTAGTCTTATCTGTTACATTCTATGAGAAATGTTCCAAGTAACAGAACATAAACACAAGAGCTTAAAAAATCTTTAAATATCTTTAAAGGCAATAAAACCAAGGGTTGGCAATAGTAAAAGTATGAATGGCCACTCTGACTCCCCGACAAAAATCAGTATAATGTTGTACAATTATTAAATTTGTACAGTTAAGCAAGATGAGGGGATGTCTGCTAACGTGCAAAACCGCAGAGGAATCTGTGAGTGAATCACACCCAGATGAGAGGCTGGAGTCGGCGCCGGAGAGGCTTCATGAAGGAGGTGGTTAAGGGAGCCTGCGAGGAGTGGAAGATGTGAGCAGAAGAATGATGAGCCATCATTTTAGGCCAGAGGACAGAGGGGACAGGAGGAGTGGCTGAGGCTGGCAAATCCATGGGGCAGCGGGCTCTTGGCTGGATCTGGGAGTGAGCGAGTGCATCAGGGATAAGACAGGGTAGGTCAAGGCCAAACTGGAAATCCGCAAGGAAGGCCTGCCTTGACGCCTGCGGCAGCTGGCGGGAACCAGGCAGAGGGGAGCCAGCCGCAAGGGGACTTCGGGCGGATTACCTGGAGTCCGGCAGGGGGCGCGTGGGGGCTGGATGTGAGCATGCGCGGTGTGGCAGGGGGACCAGCGAGCTAACTTTTGTGGACCGATGCAATCGATGCGCCACAGCGTGCCGCGCGCCTGCGTGGGTCATCTCCCTTCATTCTCACGCCGGACGCAGGCATTAATTAATATTACCTTCCCCTGACTCTCCACATGAGGAAGCAGAGGTCTAGGGAAGAAATTTGCTGAAAGTCAGACAGCAGATGAAAAACGAAGTAGGCCTTACACTTCAGGCCCCAGCCGTGGGCTTTCCTCGCGAAGACGGCACCGTGTGCATGGTAGGCATGATACGTTCCTGAGAACAAAATGGATGAACTTCCTGCCCTCTGATCTATTTATATTTGTAAAAATTAACCAAAACATGGAAAGGTCCATAGTCCTGTCCATGTAACACACGAAGGAAGGCCACATCTGTGATGCCACATTTTACGTAGCTACGACATTCACAGCTTCAACGCCTTGTGTTTCTGTCTTTAGGTGTTGTCAGTTTTCCACTAAGAATGTCACATTTATTGTTCAATGGCCCAATAGTATCTCATTGATTTGATGCACCCCAAAAACTCAAAAGTTGTTTTGGTTTGGGTGCCTATTATAGAAAATATTGAAATGAAGGATTCCTTACAAATATCTTTTTGCTTCTCTTGAAGCAAAAATTCACAGAAGGACTTGTAAGATCAAACGGTACGAACCAAACAGCTTTTTGTCTCTTGCCTGCATTTTGCCATGTAGCTGCCTGAAAGGCTCGTGCTAATTTACAATTCAAACAGCAATAAACAGCAAAACCAATTTCCCTATATAATCTCTGCTGCACTGGGTATTTTCTCTTTCATCTTCAGTACATGTTGGTTGATAACTCAAAGTCACTGCAACTTTTCTTCTTAAAAATTTCTGGCAGAGATGGACGTTTTTTCATGTGCTTGTTCACTCACTATGTTTCTCCTTGTGCAGATTTTTTGCCCTCTGTCTATTGAAATCATGTTTTCCTGTTTCGTTTCTCCTTCTCTAGAGTAGCTCTCTCTACGTGAACTCAGAAAAGAAGAAATTAGAATTAAAATGGTGCCTCTAGCTGTGTTTGTTACTTGGGCTTTTTTCCACCCTCTTCCAGAAAGACTTAAAAGAAATTACCAATGCCTTTGTTTATAAACTTCACTTTACTCTGAAATAATTGGTGTAGATCAAAGGAAATGGAAGGATACTGCAGAGTGATCAGCTGATAACCATTTCTCCTTTCATTTTCCTTGCCTAGCAGCTTTCACATTAGAGAGATCACACACAGTTTGTTTTCTCCTGATAGGCAGCCAGCTCCATTTTGGTGGGGAGGTGGGAGGAGAGAGCCTTATCTTGAGAACAGAATGGAATCAATGAAAAGAGCTGTCTGTTTGCTCTAAAGAATGGAGTGGAGTATAGTGGGGAAGGGAGGCGGAGAAGGGATATTTGTTTTTTCTTAAGTGGTTATAATTAAAGCCTTCCATCCAATTGCTCGGTGAACCAGAAAAAGGTATTTGTGAAGTTGTATGTGTGTTTTTAACATCCAAATGAGCCTTGAAGCCTTCTTTATAGAAGAAAACTTGCTCTCCAGCGGCACCTTGTGGAACGTGGGTCGTCCTGCAACTTGGATAGTTGTACGTTTAAAGAAAATTGCTGCTAGTAGTTGTGTGGTTCTTCCCCATTACCCACTTTGCCTTCTAAAGATCAAGGGATTTTGTGAAGGATGTCAGCTGTTGAATGTCTGTACAACAATCGCTGAACAGTAAGCTGTTCTCCAGGTATGGATTATGGAGTTGCATGTCAAACCAAGTGGCTATAATGATTCTTAATGTTGTATCATCCAAATACTCTGTGGAAATTTGAGGGCCATTCATTCAAGAAAGCACTAATTTGGGGGCTTTAAATTTTTGTTTTCTAGGCGGAAACAAATTAACCAAACAGCATTTTCGTCTGAATTGGGCATGGATCTCGTTTGAAAAGGAATATTACCTGATCAATGAGGATTCCAAATTTCTAGATGTCGTTCTTAAACGCAGAGGTTACTTGGGAGAGACTTCATTTATAAGTAAGTTTAATCGACATTACTGTTCCCAAATCCCCCTTTGTTCCTAGCAAATGTCCATAATTTTACAATGATTAAAATATTTTTAGTTTACTGCTCTAGTTTTAAAGTTTAAGGAGATGTTGACATTTAAAGGTTCTTTGCTTCAGAAACATGCCAAGAGTTTTGTGTCAAAGCTAAATCATAGAGACAAAAGGCTATAAAAATAGGAAATGTGTAACCGAATATATATATACCTCTTCAAACCTTCTACCTACATATGATCATTCTCTGATATAAATAACTTCATAAAAATGGCGGTAATCGCTCATTGGTTAAAATTTTTTATATGTCAATAGACCTTAGAAGAGGTTTAGGGGAATGTGTAATCTAACCATAATATAAAACTCTGCAGAAATGCCAGTGTAAAACATATAGGAGGGCAACTTTAATAATAAGGGGTGAAAAACTATTCAGTAATCTATTAGACATTGACGTGTAATTTACTGTTTGTTGCATTTGAATGCTCTGGTAGGTCACAAAAGTCCAAGAACCCCAACTCTACATAAAAGCTCTACTTAAAAGATGCACATTGTGACTTTTCTTCAGAACCAATGCTCAGGCGTTAAATACTAATCATTTTCTGCTGCTTTACTCTTTTAAATAAAACTGAAAGTCAAAAGCAAAGACTAAAGCCTTTTTACAAGTCCAGTTCAAGCTAACATATAACATCTAGGCTGATAGAATTTTCATGAGGTAAAAGAGCTTTCACTGAGTGAGAATATCAGCTAAGATAGGAATCTAGGAAAATGTTGGCAATAAAAAGTAAAAGCTTGCTAATCCTGTGTTTGTCTGCAAAACAATTACTTGAAATTTTACTGGCCCATGAAATTCAAAAAGCATTAAAGAGTAGATCCCTATACACACACACACACACACATGTACACACACATATCACACACAATACCTTTGCCACAGCCACAATCTGCCCCCACCCGACTCCCCCCTGATATTTGGATGCTGGGTATTATTAATTACTCCTTATTTTTAAAGTGCTTTTTGTTTTGGGGGCACCTGGGTGGCTCTGTCGGTTGAGTGTCTGGCTTCAGGTCATGATCTCATGGGCCGTGAGTTTGAGCCCCGTATTCAACTCTCTGCTATCACCGCAGAGCCCACTTTGGATCCTCTGTCTCCCTCTCTCTGCCCCTCCCCTGCTCATACTCTCTCTCTCTCTCTGTCTCTCAAAAATAAATAAACATTAAAAAAATTTTTTAAGTGCTTTTTGTTTTTTAAGCATGTAAGAGGGATTTTCACACCACTCTCTGCTGACCCCATCAGGTTATTGGCTCCAGGGTAGCTGGTCCACCTGCAGACCTTGTGCTGCTCTGCTTCCGTCTTTTTTTTTTTTTAAATGTTTATTTATTTTTGACAGAGAGAGAGAGAGAGAGAGAGTGCGAGCATGAGCGGGGGAGGGGCAGAGAGAGAGAGAGGCACAGAATCCGAAACAGGCTCCAGGCTCAGCTGTCAGCACAGAGCCCAACATGGGGCTCGAACTCACAGATCGTGAGATCATGACCTGAGCCGAAGTCAGATGCTCAAAGGACTGAGCCACCCAGGCGCCACCCCCCCCCCCTTTTTTTTTTCATGTTTTGCTCTGCTTCCGTCTTGATTTGCACATGCCTCCTCTTGGCTGCCATTTACACTCTCTTTGTCTAACCTTCTAAAGCATAGTGAATGCTCTTGGTGCTCTCTCTCTTTGGAAGCATGTTTTCTTTGCACACACACACGTGCTCTGCAGATCAGGAATCTGATCCTGTCTTACTTATTGTCCATGAGAGATTAGCCTTAACTGGACTTTGTGCTTGAAAGTATGCGGGAAATAATAACTGAGACACAGAGAACCTCAGCAATTCTTAAGGATGCCTTTATCTATTTGCATTTTGCCAGAATTCCTAGTGGGTATGTTTAATTACTCACTTCCACTGAAAGTAATGGGAAAGTTAATGGTTGAAAGATATTTTTAAAGCTATCTTTTCGCATTTTTCTCTTCATTTTCTTTTTTAAAGCCGAATCCTGAAACGTCAAACAGGGGCTCTTTTTTTCTCCTAGCATTATTTTTTCAGCGAACTATGATTTCCTGCATGTGGAGATGAGCACCAGCCATTCTACAAAGGTTCTTAGCTCTACTTGGTTAACCTCACACGTTACTTAGTAACCTGGGGAGATAGGAAGTTGGAAAGACTTCTGTGTGTGGCCCACACCCATCAATCATTGAAGAGATAATAGACTTCAAGCTGGGAGGGAGAATGGAAGTCAGATTAAAGAGGAGGGAAGCCTGGAAGAAGTTCTACAATGAATGTGTTTCATGTTACTGTTTCCTGAAACCTCCACTGTCACTTACAAGCTTCTAGAATTAGATCGTTTGCATGATATCTAGAGGCAGACTATCACTTAAGTTCAGGAGCATAGTTAGGAGGCCATGGATCACATGAAATTTATATAAGTGTTTTCTCAGAGATGATTAGTAATTTTATAACCAGTATAATCCATTAACAAATTAAATATGTGCTTGCATTTCATAAGAGTGTTGGAATTTCAAAGATCTTACTGCTACCAGCTATTGTGAATTTACTAAATAAAAGATACTGCGTTAGGCACACTAAGTACGTTACCTTAGTCTTTTTCTCCTTACGACTTACTTCACTCGCTAATTCAACCTCACATTTTCTTGAGTGGCTTACTCAGTGCCGGCCACTGTGTTACATACTGGACTATGAAGTGACAATAATGATGGCTAAAATGTATTGAGTTCTTCTTATGTGCCAGCCCCAGTTCCCAATACCTTACATCGTCAACCCTGTGAGAGGAGTGTCATTATATCCCCCATGATGCAGGTAAAGAAACAGAGAGGTTGTCATCCTCCCAAAGCTACTAAGGAGCAGAGCTGAGATTTGACCCCAGGGGTAACTTTCCTAACTACCACACTATGGTGCTTCTGAAATCCCCCATAACAGAGGAAGTTCATAACCTGCCTGTGGTCCCATGGCCACTACGTGGCCAAGGTAGGGTATCATCTGTTCTCTTATTCCAAAAGTGCCTTGCTTACCCTCCATGCCATTTTTCCACACCAGAGGAAGAGCGGCAATTGTGGTTTTGCTTAGTAAATCAAAGGAATATGGTTTGTCTAATAATTAGTTCTCTTTGAAAAAATAAAAGCATAAACTTAAGCCCAATTTATAAGCTTTTTGATTTCTAGAATTCTTTTTGCCCCATCTAATAATGTTATTTATAATAGGTATGATTTACCAGCTGAATATTTGTATCTCCAATTAAGAGCATGTTTTGAACGTTATGTGTACTTTGCTCTCTCATCTACCATGTTAGATTAAAGCGTGGACTAATCTGTGTCCTCCACAGTCTACACACCATTTCTTCATCCTTTGTTAAAATGGGCACCTAGGGGGCACCTGGGTGGCTCTGTCGGTTAAGCGTCCAACTTCAGCTCAGGTCATGATCTCATGGTTCTTGAGTTCAAGCTCCGCGTCGGGCTCTGTGCTGACAGCTCAGAGCCTAGATCCTGCTTCAATTCTGTGTCTCCCTCTCTCTCTCTGCCCCTCCCCACTCACACTCTGTCTCTCTCCCTCTCTCAAAAATAAATAACCATTAAAAAAAATTTTTTTTAGGGGTGCCTGGGTGGCTCAGTCGGTTAAGCGTCCAACTTCGGCTCAGGTCATGATCTCACAGTCCATGAGTTCAAGCCCCGTGTCAGGCTCTGTGCTGACAGCTCAGAGCCTGGAGCCTGCTTCAGATTCTGTGTCTCCCTCTCTCTCTGCCCCTCCCGTGCTCATGCTCTGTCTCTCTCTGTCTGAAAAATAAAAACATTAAAAAAATTTTTTCTTTAATTTTTTAAAAAATGGGCACCTATGTAAAGGGCCCTATGGAGGTATGAAATATTTAGTATGTGTCCACCTACCCTCAGCTTTAATGCATCTAAGATTTACCTGGATCCTGCTAAAATGTTGATTCTGATTCAGTGGGTCTGGGGTAAGGCCTGGAATTCTGCATTTCTAACAAGCTTTCAGATGTTGTTTATGCTGCTAGTCCATGGATAGTAAGTAACTGTATCCTGTAGCAGGATAGACTAACACTACACTCAGAGTAGGTACTGTGTGTTAATTATAAAAAGGAAATCTTTATTTTTTAATTTTTTTTTATTATTTTTTTTTTAAACGTTTATTATTTTTGGGACAGAGAGAGACAGAGCATGAACGGGGGAGGGGCAGAGAGAGAGGGAGACACAGAATCGGAAACAGGTTCCAGGCTATCAGCCCAGAGCCTGACGTGGGGCTGGAACTCCCGGACCGCGAGATCGTGACCTGGCTGAAGTCGGACGCTTAACCGACTGCGCCACCCAGGCGCCCCGGAAATCTTTATTTTTGACCCAAAGCAAGTTTAGTATTCCATCTAAGTCTTATTTTACCCTCTAAAAATATGACACGTCCGTCTTAATTTTACCTCATGTTTGAGAGGCGTAAGTCTTTTTTCACAAAATAGAAGTCCATTCCTCTTTGCTTGGCAAATCAACGATCTTGCCTATTTATAATTTACATCCAATCAGGAATATTTTATAAAGTCCATCTAAAAAAATTATATGTGTTTTTAGCAGCAACCATGAAATTTGGCATGACCGTCTACATTTTATCAGGTTGGATAACTTGATTATCACTTAGTAAGGATGACTAGTTGGAACTAGTAGACATTCTTTGTATTATACTCATTCCTTTTTTTAAATATTCTTTTATTTACTTTTGAGAGAGAGAGTGCACATGGGAGAGGGACAGAGAGAGAAGGAGAGAGAGAATCCTAAGCAGGCTCCACACTATCAGTGCGGAGGTCGATGCGGGGCTTGAACCCACGAACAGTGAGATCATGACCTGAGCTGAAATCAAGAGTCTGAAGAGTCGGACGCTTAACCGACTGAGCGGCCCTATACCCATTCCTTTTTGTTTTTAAACTGCCTTTTGAATCTCTAAGAAAATAATGCATTGCTGGTGAAACAAAACAAAAGTGGTTATCAGAGAGCAAATAGCAAATTCTTCTGCTGGCCCATGCCACTGTGGATAGATGGGTCAATGAGCAGCATGTGTGCTGGAACCTCATAGAGAATGATTCCTCTCATCATCCATTACCTTGGCAGTGAATCATGGCGGACCCAAGAGGTGTTGACAACCTGTCTGTGTGCATGAGGAACCAAAGAGCTAACGGGAAGTCTGCAACATTCAACAGGATACATAGTGCTGGAATGCCTGGTTCTGTGCCCTTTTTCCTCCTGATATTAAAAAATCATGTTTTACTTACTATTGAAAAACAATGAGATATTTTTATCTCAGTTGCTTCTGAGAGCTAAAAGACAAAAATATTTTATTAAAAAAATTTTTTTAACATTTATTTATCTTTGAGAGACAGAGAGAAAAAAAGCAGGGGAGGGGCAGAGAGAGGGAGACACAGAATCTGAAGCAGGCTCCAGGCTCTGAACTGTCAGCACAGAGCCCGATGCAGGGCTCAAACCCAGGAACCGTGAGATCATGACCTGAACTAAAGTCAGACGCTTAACCGACTGAGCCACCCAGGGGCCCCAAGACAAAAATATTTTAATGAAATATTTATTTTCGTTGTCATTTTAAGATGAAACTAACAGTCAGATGAAAATATTCAGATTCATCTGACGTAAGCACCATTATTTAAAAATAAGGTAATTTTTTCAATTAAATAAGAAATGCTACAAACACTTTATTTTCAGGCTTTATTCTAATAATCACAGGATTTTATTTCCCCCCTTCTAAAGCTGTGTTTCCTACCAATTTTTCTCAAAATGCCAATATTTAAAGAAATTTACTTGAAAATTATTCTTTTTAATGTTTTTTGAGAGAGAGAGAGACAGACAGAGCATGAACAGGGGGTAGGGGGGAAACAGAGAAGGAGACACAGAATCTGAAGGAGACTCCAGACTCCAAGCTATCGGTGCAGAGACCGACACGAGGCTCAAACTCACAACCATGAGATCATGACCTGAGCCAAAGACACACGCTTAACTGACTGAGCCACCCAGATGCCCCTATCTGAAAAGTATTCTATCAACATGGCTCACTAAGAGGTTTGGATTCAGCACTTAAGGATATACTAGTACAAGTACAAAGTAGAACAAGTACTAACTGCAATTTACAATTTTTCGATGACATTGGATTTGTTAACTGTTGACTGTTTTTAGATAACCTGTGACTTGAGAACATGGTATAGTGATGGTGAAGATCCTTTTGTAATGTAGTGAGAGACTCAGAGGTCCTTCAGCCTTCCCAGATAACTGCAATTGACCTTGAGTTGAACCATCAGAGTGAGCCCGACATACTGCTCATAGCAATCACATATATTTAGCTCTCCAATTCTGTTCACATGGTTTCATGGAATTCTGAAGTGTTACATACACACACACACACACACACACATACACAAACCTGGATGTGGTCATATTGACAATCACTGAATTATATTCTTTTAAGGATCTTAGTCCCAGTAAATGTGGAGAGAATATTGTAATTTTTTTTTATTATTGGCCATTTACAACTTTGATTATCAAAGAATTCTTGACTCACAGAGTTCCTTATTTTCTAGTTAGAGAATTTTTCTTATGTTTTTATCATATGGCACATGCAGTATAACACATGTAAAAGTAAAAGTGAAGAGTTTTTGGGGGCACCTGGGTGCCTCAGTAGGTTAAGCCTCTGACTTTGGTTCAGGCCATGATCTTGCAGTTCATGAGTTCGAGCCCCACATCGGGCTCTGTGCGGACAGCTCAGAGCCTGGAGCCTGCTTCGGATTCTGTGTCTCCCTCTCTCTTTCTGCCTCTCCCCCACTCATGCTCTGTCTGCCTGTCTCTCTCTCAAAAATAAACAAACATTAAAAAAAATTTAAAAAGTGAAGAGCTTTTAAGACTGAGTGAACTGTAGGAATAAGAATATTTGCAACATGAATATTAATTTACTGAGTCTTGCTTTACAAGAGGTTCTAACACAAACACAGTTCAAAGAATATATAACAAAACCATCATGAGGTAAGAATAGAACAGAATCATGAACCCTCAATACCTACAGTAGAACCCTTTTACTGTGGCACCTGTACCCCAATCGTCCAGCTCATGGAATCAAAGCTGGACGTAGTGGCAGGCAGAATAAATAACACACAAAAGGTGAACGACAAGGCAGACTTTAAAAATCCAATTAAAAATGAAGCTAAGAAAATGATACCATGTTTTTGTGCAGGTATCGGCACAAGAGATGGGACTGCAGAAAAAGACAAAGACTTCAAGGGCAAAGCACAGAAACAAGTGCAGTTCAACCCAGGCCAGACCAGGGCCACCTGGAGAGTGCGGATCATGAGCGATGGAGAACACGAGCAGTCGGAGACCTTCCAGGTGGTTCTCTCAGAGCCTGTGCTGGCTGCTCTGGAATTCCCTGCAGTGACCACGGTGGAGATTGTTGACCCTGGAGATGGTGAGAGCTGTCGACTTGTTTGTTTTGTCGCTGTTGGGTTTTTAATGACAAAATACCTTATAAAGGAAGTTTTAAATTCAGTGTTTGGACTTTCTATGGGGAGAATGTTCTAGACTAATAGTTTCATATTCTCACGTATGCTGATGGGAGAGGGAAGCCAAAAACTAATAAGGGAAGCTATATCATTTCAAGTAAATGAACTACATAAGCTCATATGAATTATCAGCATGTTCTTTCTCTTACTGTAATTTTGTTCTTTAGAATCAACATTGCTCATCTCATTTTTCTTGAATTAATTCATTACTTTTTAAAGTCTTTTAAATGTCTTTTAAAAGTGTCCTTTAAACAAAGAGTTTAAGAATCAGACCGTTTGGGATTAATTTGTTCCTCATGTTACACTTGATTGTTCAAGTGTTAGAATTTTTATCAGCCAACAGTTTTCACTTGGCTGTGCGCCTCCACATTTGTTACATAAAACCCACCAGACCTATCCCCACTCTTTGGTGAATCGTGTCTTAAATCACTGCTCTTAATTTCTATTAGATTATGCTTTTTTGTCAGTGCACACCTTTGGCTGATGTTGGTAAAAGTGAACCTCACTGCTTTCATGTGTAATTTGACCTATTCCCTCCCCCTTGCCATCGTTCTAAGTGCTAGCTTGTCTCCGTGCACTCAGGAAAGGAAAAAAAAAGAAAAAAAAAAAGAAAAAGAAAATGAAAGAAAGAAAGAAAAAGGTTGAATGGCTTTCTGAGGGCTGGCATTTATTCAAAGGTTGGAGAGAGTCTTCTAAAGCTGAAATCCTGTCAGAAGCCAGACGTGACTTTCTTTTTAACTGCCAGCCTACTTCATTTTGTCAGTCAGAAAACTCTTAAATTTTCTCTGAAGATACAATCTACTGAGTACCTGAAATGGAGACCTGTGTGGAAATCTCTGGGTTAAAAGACTGAACCTAATTAGAGAGAGAGCATAAGAGAACTGGGCTCGGGGTCTGTTTGTTTAACATCTCTCTTTTAGTTAAATATGAAGTTCAATTATGCTTCTAATTCCTTTAAAGAACAGTTGGCATTTAATTACATTTAGTTTTATCTGCATTATCTAGGAATGAATAATTAAAGTTTCTTCGAGTCTTAAGTCTTGAATAAGTGGTAGCATAATAAAGCTTCTCTCTTTTGAAGCAGCCATGGCAGCTTTAATACACATGAACTGGCCCATCAGTTAGAGTTTGTTTGAAGCCATTTCTTTCTCTCTTCATTTTTTTTAAGTAAGCTCTAGGTGCAGTGTGGGGCTTGAACTCACAACCCTGAAACCAAGAGTCACATGTTCTACCCTCTAAGCCAGCCAGGCACCCCTGAAGCCATTTTTTGATACTTTATTTGCCAGTTGGTATAATTGTCATTGTTTACCTTAAGGAATAAGTCACTTAAACTCATCCGTCCCTTTCTATTTCTCAGAATAGGGTAACACTCTATACTCTGTACTCATAGTAGATCTGAGAAGTGGAATATTAAAATGCGTACATACAACACACACACACACACACACACACAACTTTGCCATAATGTCATTTAATGTAATGGTCATCAAAGTTGTTATAGAATTTTCTAGATGACATTCAGCCCTAGTCATTCCAGGCCATGATCATTCCTATGATAACTGACAAGCGTCTCATAATGCCTGGTATATTCCATGTCTTGTTGAAGACCATTGGTCTTAAAGTTATAAGATCTGAGTTTGATTCCCAATTCTACCATTTCTAGTTTTATGACCTTAATCAAATCAAACACCTTTTCTTAAGATTTAGTTTCCTAATGCACAAAATAAGAAAAATTAATGAGTCTCATGTTGCATCATTCTTGTGAAAGAATTCTATAAAACATAAAGCACAATACTACTGTTGTTATTTCTAGTGTCACAAATAACATTGTTAGATTTCATTTTAAGAGATTAAAGAGCCCTTGTTCCCCACCATTAAAGGGTCACTCTCCCTACCATTTCAAAATTTTAACTGTTTCTTTCTACACTCTCTTGTAACTCTTCACATAGAAATTTGCTAGCCCTAGGAACTATTATGCCTCTAACCTCCCCCTCTATGTATTAGTTCTAGGTCATGTTATGAGATTCTATTTTGCATGCATTCAAAATGTGTTCAGCTCGTATGTGTGCTGGGTACAGCGCTATGTGTTAGGGATGCAAAGATAATAGGATAGAAATCTTTCTGTCAAAGAGCCTATGGTCTAATGGGAAAGAGAGCCCTACCAATAAATGATTGCTATAGAATGTGATGTGATGCAATAAAGTATAAACAAAGTGTTATGGCAGCAAGAAAAGGAAATAACCCCCACTGCTTCATTTTAGTCTGGAAATTGTTTGTTTACTAGCCAGTTAATATAAGAAAAGAGCTTTTCCCAGTTCCTTACTTACCCATAACGGCTACTGATAATGATAATAATTGAAATTCATCACATACTACCGACAAACAGCACAGTTAACACATTTTATATACATTCTTTCACTCCCTCCCTATTACCTCCATACTTATAGACCTATGCACCACTTTAGGCATTTTATTTGGTGTTTATAGAATACTCTCAATTTTACATGTGACAAATTTTAGAATACTTGCTCCCATGTTTTGTGGCAAAACAAACAAAACAAACAACTTACTAACATAAACTCTCTCTTTCTACACACACACACAAGCATATACATACATACATCCTGAATTCTCACATGTTCATAATTATACTCTTATAATACTCTATCCATTTATATTTTTTAACTTACATAGTTGTGATTTAGGTAAAGATTTTAAATGACTCTGCGTTTAAAAAAAATTTTTTTAATGTTTTGTTCTTGAGAGAGAGAGAGACAGACAGAGCATGAGCGAGGGAGGGGCAGAGTGAGAGAGGGACACAGAATCCAAAGCAGACTCCATGCTCTGAGTTGTCAGCACAGAGCCTGACGTGGGGCTCAAACTCAGTGAGCCGTGAGATCATGACCTGAGCTGAAGTCGGATGCTCAACAGACTGAGCCACCCAGGCGCCCCTGACTATGCGTTTTATTCAATACATGAGTATCTACATCTACTGCGGAGATACGACATACACTTAAGTAGTTACTTATCTAGCCTCAAGTACTATTCAGTACCCATATGGATGTTCTGTAATATGTCCCATGCCTCCAGATGTTTTGAATGTCCGGCTGGGAACACATGGCTCCAAGAACACAGCCTGGTTTCTGGCTGGAAAGCCAAGCTCTATGATCAATAGAAATGACCATTCTCTAAGGAGTGGGTCCAGTCACTATGTCTTCCTGTATCCTGTGTGCAAGAAGGCAACCTGCCTCAAAGGGCAGTCACCACTGGGAGCAAGTGCACCCCATTCCTCATCCCTGGACACCCTGGGTGGCCATGAATAGAAGGGAGCTAATCTCCTACAGTTCACATGCAAATCTCATTGCCATGTTGGTACTTGCCCTGCAAGTGAGAGAGGGGCCATGCAGGGACAGCTCAACTGTCAGATGGGACTTCAGAAGCCCACATTTTTGTCTAAAACGTATTTTTTGAGATCTTTTTTCAGTTTTTTTAAAAGTTTATTTATTTTGAGAGAACCAGCTACAGTGGGGAAGGGCAGAATGAGAGAGGGAGAGAGAGAATCCCAAGCAGGCTGCATGCTGTTAGCCACGAGCCTGACGTGGGGCTCAATCCCACAAACCATACGATCATGACCCGAACTGAAACCAAGAGTTGGATGCTTAACCGACTGAGCCACTTAGGCACCCCTAGAACAGACATATTTTGTCACATGAAAAAAGAGGACTGAAAATGGAGAACTTTTCCTTCTACTTAACAAAGTGCTATGGGCGCACAAAAGAGGGACACACCATTCTGCCATGATTGTAGGGATCAATAGCTTTCTAGACAAATGGGGTCATTTAGTCATTTATTGAGTAGATCAATCAATTCAATGTCCTCAAAAATTGGAGTCTGCGGTACAAAGAGGAAAACTAGAATAAGAAGAAAACAGACTGCTAAACAGAGATGTTAATCTCTCTTTGGCATACTTCCCTTGTCCCAGGTTCTTGTGGCCTTGGAGGCACTCCCATGGAAAATCTGCTCTTATTGTCAAGAATTTTACCTTACTTTTCAGTCGTCTATCACTGTTATCTTTCCTTGGTTCAGTTTGATTCCACAGTCTCCATCCTTTACAAATGCAGTTCCAGTTGGGATGAGTTTAAAAAAAATTTTTTTTAATATTTATTTATTTTTGAGAGAGAGAGAGAGAGAGAGAGAGCAAGCAGGGGAGGGGTAGAGAGAGGAGACACAGAATCCAAACCAGGCTCCAGGCTCTGAGCTGTTAGCACAGAGCCTGACGCAGGGCTTGAACTCACAGACTGCGAGATCATGACTTGAGCCAAAGTCAGATGCTTACTCGATTGAGGCACCCAGGCGCCCCGGGAGGGGTTTTAAAGTGCATAAACCATTTAACTTGTTATCTGGATGAGGAACCTGAGAAATAGTGCCATCCTTAAATCTCTGCCTCAATCGACCACTTGGTCGATTGGTTGCCTTTAGCGTTGTCAGAGATGGGTGAGATTACCCTTTATCTGAGGGCGGTAACAATTAGCTGTGGTGGAAAGACCCCCTGCGACGAGGCTGGACTGAATCAACAGCAGACAGCAGATGGCCATAAGACAAGAAGGGCTTTGAAGAAATTTCGGGTCACTGTTACTCCTTCTGCCCTTTTTTTCTAACCTAACCCAGAGAATTCCAAAAGGATTATTCCATAGGCCAAGGGTAAGATAGTAATCACAATGCCAATCTCTACCATATTTGAATATCCACGGTTGAGCCAGACCCTGCATTAGGAGCTGGGCAATCATATCTCATGTAAACCTGTGATTGATATGTCAATTTCCAAATCGGATCTCTGAGGCTCAAAGAATGTATTTCCCCAAAGTCCTCTGCTAATAAGTGCCAGAACCAGTGTTTGAATATATATAGATTTTTTTTCTACGAAGCCCTTCTCTCTATTCTCTGAGTTTTGCAGTCTTCTGTCATTTCTTGTGACTGAAAAGAAATAATATCCTAATTAAACCACATGCTTTGCCAACAGCAGCATTGTCTCACCCATTCTTGTATATAAAACAAACAAACAGACCCAAGAACAAAGTGATTCCTTCTCTTCTTATTCTATTAATTTTCCCTTTATATATCAAGCCAAAAATATATCAGTATAGGTGAACAAAACCAAGTATTCTAGAAAGATAATCAAGACTGCTTCAGCATTATGTATCTGTACATTCAACAGCTGTTTATTGAGTTTTTGCTACATGCCAGGAATTCTGCTAAGAGGTAGGGATGCGGGTGCTACAGTGAAGAAGGCATACTAATTTTGAAAGGGTATCATTAGGTGATTACACTCCACAAAATTATTATAACTAACAATGTACAATGTTATGTGCTGTGATAAAGGAGCAATCAGCACCCACAGGAGAAGCCTGAAAGAAGATTCTCGATTTCCTGTTTATTCGGTTCCCTAACTGTCAGACATAACACCATTTCTTCTCACTCTGAGAAGCATCTAGATATTAATTAACATTAAGCATTTTCATTTCTGTTAAGAGGAAAATAGGTAAGAGCTAAAACTTATTTTACATTAAGATCCCATTCCTTTTTTACCTTGTATAATTTCTAACCAGAGTAAATTAGTTTTTTGTACTTTACTAGGAGACTACAACCTCAGATATAGGTATTCGAGTACAGATACCGAACATAGATGTCTAAAGTCCCTAAGTATTTCGTGCAGTTATTTACTATGTACATACTTGAAGTATCTGCAAACTTCTGATTGAAAGGGGCTTGTTCTGATACCTTTATGATACCAAAAATCAACCATGAACCTAGGGAATTAAATATTTGATCTGTGTAATCATTTTCTGTATGACGAGATTAGGTTAATTCTGTATAATACACAGTAGAGAATAAACATACCATGCCAAAGAAAAGTAGAACTTTTATGTCAAGAATGCTAATCTTATTGGCTACAAAGAAAAGGCAAACTTTTGTGTGCTGAGTGAGCCAACCCGTTTCATGCAGTAGAATTCAGATGACATAGGCTGTAACATGAAACACAAACATTAATTATTCTTTCTAAAAGTTTGTACTGTTGTCACAGTTGACATAGGGAGATCATTGGCTAGCCAAATTTGAAGGTCCAGAATTAATGAAATGGTAATCCATGGCAGCTATGATACCAAAATGAGAAAGAAGCATGAAAAAATTCAATTTCAGTGAGAGTGGAAGTTTTTTTTTTTTTCCTTTTTGAATCCTGTTGCCATGAAGCACGGGTCATTGTCTTAAGAGAAGCAAACAATTTGAAATACCGGCTAAAATTACAGCACACATCTGTACATTTCTGGCACCAAAAGGTGGATATGAAAAAAGGTGGTGTAAAATAAAGCCATTGTAGTGTTGTAAAACTTCCTGAAAGTTTCTACATTCACAAAATAAAAACTTTTAACGATATGCACAAAGATTACCCTAAGATTCACTCTTACCTACTTTTGCCTAGTGCTAAAGGATAATTTTTGGATCTCACGGCATCCTGATATGAGCTTGTAATACTTACTATCATGTGGGGTGCCTGGGTGGCTCAGTCAGTTGAGCGCCTGACCAGCTCATGTCACGATCTCACGGTTCCTGAGTTCGAGCCCCACATGGGCTCACTGCTGTCACCGCAGACCCCACTTCTGATCTTCTGTCCCCCTTCTCCCTCCTCACTCGTGCTCTGTCTCTCAAAAATAAATAATAAAGAACATTAAAAAAAAACCCTTCCATTAAAAAAACACTTGTAAGCATGTTATTTAGATGTTTTCATTACTCTCATTTGTGTCTTTTTCAAGTCCCTGTTGAATTAGCCTGTGCTAATTACTATGTCTGTTTGAGAGTGAAAAACAGACCGTAGAAATGTAAGAGAACTGTCCAAGATCAAACGTATCAGGGACAGACTTCCTACTCAGTGCCACTTGTCGAGCAGGCTGAGGACAGCATGGTAGCCTGAGGAGGTACCGGAATATCTTCTGTGTTACTTTTGAATGTTCCAAATGACTTTCTAAAGACAACAAACACTCAGTGCCTTTGTCCATGCACTGCCTTTGCTTTCTCTGTTCTATTGTAACAGAGATTTTTAGAAGATAATTTGTTCCATCTTGGTTTTAGTAGAATCTGTTTTTTTTTTTTTAATCTGTTCAGTATAATTGAGAAAAGACTGGCATGAACAGTAGCTTTCAAATGTAACTACAACTATTTTATTTCTGAGAACAAAAGTCATTTTTGGCCAAAGTTACAGCACAGTCAAACCTAAAAATAAAAACTGTAATTGCAGATCAAAGCACTCGTTACAATCGAGTTGCAGTGACTAATGACGAATGCATTCACTTTACTCAGCTTCATCTTTGCACTTACAGAATAATGAAACCAATCTGAAACTATAAAAGTAACACATTTTCATTGTCAAGAATTCTGAAAGATTTAAAGAAGTAAAAGCCAGGGGTGCCTGGGTGGCACAGTCGGTTAAGCATCTGACTCTTGATCTCAGTTCAGGTCGTGATCTCACGGTTCATGTGTTCCAGTCCCACAGGGGGCTGATGGTGTGGAGCCTGCTTGGGATTCTCTCTGTTCCTCTCTCTGCCCCTCCCCTGCTCACGTGTAACCTCTCTCTCTCTCTCTCTCTCTCTCTCTCTCTCTCTCTCCCCCCCCCAAGATAAATAAGTAAACATTAAAAAAAATTTTAAGAAAAGGAAATAAAAGTCACTCATAGACCTACTACATGGGAAAGCCAGTGTTAAGGGTTAGAGAGGATGAGCCTGTAGTCATTTTTGTTTACGTATCTCTATTTACTTAGCAGAGTTTACTATTTCTATAATACCACTCTTGCTTTGTCTTTCAAAGAACACCCTCCCAGAGACTGCTATGGTTTCCATCTAATGGGCTAGTTGGGATCTGACATATGATATGCTGCTATATTACATAATACAGGTGTTATATTCATAAGCATATTATTGTACATTTATGCATGTAACTTATATAAAACTTCTGTAACTTTGTCAGTATAACCATCATGCAGATTTTGTTCCTTACATTAACACTTTTGTAAGTTTATATATAGAATTCTGTGAATACATTAGATGTCTAAACAAATTTTCAAATACTTGTTTTTAGCTTCCTTTGTTCTGCTTCTGCTGTCCCCGCCAGCTTTTTAGCAGTAATTTATGTCTCTTATAAGCTCAGTTGGGCCTTCTGGCCTAAGTGCAGCTGCCGGCCGTTCCGAGCGCTCTTCTTTCACAAGTGGATCATAGCAGTTACTCTCTTGGGCTTTGAGATGGACTTCTTGGGTTCAAATGTGGGTATCACTACCTACCAGCCTAAGCTTCGGCAGGTTTTGAACCTCTGTGTCCTCAGAGATAAAATGACAATCATAATAGTTCTAATGTGAAAGGATTGTTGCCAGGATAAAACTAGCCGATATGTGTGAAGTGTTTAATGTTTATTTATTTCTAAGAGAAAAAGAGAGACAGTATGCAAGCGGGGGAGGGGCACAGAGAGAGAGGGAGACACAGAATCCGAAGCAGGCTCCAGGCTCTGAGCTGTCAGCACAGAACCCGACACGGGGCTCGAACTCACGAACTGTGAGATCATGACCTGAGCTTAAGTCGGCACGCTTCACCGACTGAGCCACCCAGGCATCCCTCATGTAAAGTGTTTAGAATAGGGCTTTGCAAATAGTTAAGAATCCCATACATATGAGCTAATAATGTTTAAGGCTGATAAAAAAACAAATGCCACTTTCAGGGGTTTTAAAAAGTTATGCTTACTTGAGGCAGTCTGTGTATAAGCTCTCCTGTATATATAAAATGAAGTTGAAAAATGATATGAACTGGAAAAACCTAGCAGGAAAGCCTTTCCTCATCTCGCCTTTTCTAGTTTCTCCCATAGATGCACATTTCTGCCCACATTAGGTCAACGAAAGACCTAAATGTGGTGCTGGACCTGTTTACCCTCTTTCAGACCAAGTGTAGGAGTGAGTTTCAGAGCTAAAAGCAAGCTCTGGACACCTGGGGGGGGAGAGAGAGAGAGAGAGAGAGAGAGAGAGAGATCTTCCTATTCTTATAAAGATACTAATCCCAAAATGAGGGCCCCTCCCTCATGACCTCATCTAAACCTAATTACTTCCCAACTGTCCCCACCTCCATATATCATCACTTTGAGGGTTAGGACTTCGATGCATAAATTTTGAGGGACACATTCAGTCCACAGCAAACTTTAATAAAGAAACAAAACTGGGGCCCCTGGGTGGCTCAGCCGGTTAAGTGTCCAACTCTTTATTTTGGCTTAGGTCGTGATCTCACGGTTGTGAGATGAGCCCTGAGTTGCGCTCCACACTGGTGGAGTCTGCTTGGGGTTGTCTCTCTCCCTCTCCCTCTGCCCCTCCCCCACTCACTTTCTCCCCCGACCCCCAACAAAGAAACCAAACTTTCTGTAATATTTCTACGAATGCCATTGGAGTAAATGACCTGAGGACTGCCAAAACCTAGGTGGTACCAGACTTAATTTCCATGAAAAGAAACTCATTGGAACTCATTGAAGACCCGACTTGAATATTTCATGGCACCTTGTGTATTTTTTCTAATGAAGCGCTATGATGATTTCTATATTGAAATTTTATGTTTGGTAAAATCCCACTTCATACTAGTAGGAATAATTTTGCCCTTAAAAAAAACTCCTCTTATAAATAAACAAGATATTTCTCTAGATGTCACTCTGTTCCCATTTACAGCAAACATTTTTAAGTGTCTGTGCCTGCTGTCTTCTCAGTTTCTCTCCTCCAATTCCTTCAGGCTTTTGTCCCCTCCACTCCACTGGAACAGTTCTTATAAAGGTAACCAGTAATTTCCCTTTGCTAAATCCAATGATCGATTCTCAGCTTTCTTGACTTGTCAGCAGCACTTGAGACATTTGATTGTTCTCTGGTGTTTATGTTTTTTATTTATTTTTGACAGAGAGAGAGAGAGAGAGAGAGAGAGACAGAACACGAGTGGGGGAGGGGCAGAGAGAGAGGGAGACTGAATCTGAAGCAGGCTCCAGGCTCTGAGCTGTCAGCACAGAGCCCGATGCGGGGCTAGAACTCATGAACCACAATATCATGACCTGAGCTGAAGTCTGACGCTTTACCGACAGAGCCACCCAGGGGCCCCTTCGTTCCCTGTTTCTGAAAACACTTTTTGCACTTGACCTCCAGTATCCACACACTCCCTCGGTTGTTCTCATCCCTGGGACCCCTCCTCAGCCTCCTTTGCTCAGCCTTCCTTATCTCCCTGACCTCCAACTGCCCCGAGGTTAGTGCTTGGATCCATTGTCTTCTTTATCTACAATCCCTCCCTAACTGATTTTATTCTGACTCAGACTTCACCTACAGCAAAATGCTGGTGCCTCTCACTTTTCTATTTTTCTATTTCCAATCTGGACCTGTCCGCTGAAATCCAGGATTGTATGCTCAGCTGGTTCGTTTGACATCTCAGCTAAAATTCAGACCTCAATTTTAATATGCCCAAAATGAAACTCCTGATCTGCGCCCCACATCTGATTCTCCTGCAGTCTCTATAAACAGCAATGTCATCTTTCTGGCCGGTCAAGATAGCAAAGCTTGGAATCACCCTTGACTCCTCTGCTCTCTCACGTACCACATCTGATCCGTCAGAAAATTCTTTTGGCTCTTCCTTTGTATGTCCTGCACACAGCCGTGTTATCCCAGCTCCACTGCCGCCGCCTGGTCGTCTGCTGTGATCTCTCTCCTAGACGGCTGCAAAGCCTAACTGAGCTCCTGGCCAGCTCCTGGGCCCTCAGTGCCTTTTTATCTCACAGCAGCCAAAAATAACGTCCTTAAGATGTGTCAGCTTACAGCATCCCCGTGTTTAAAGCCTTCTCATGCTTTTATATTGAGAGCTGGATGGGTGTACCCAGAGACAACAGACAGACCACGTATTAAAATACAACTCTGACCCACAGCCTACAGCAACTGGGAAGCCAAACCACAGCCTCTGTCCATAGCAGTCAGCCCCAGATGGTCAAAATTTGATCAATAACTGACAGCTTCCTTCATTTTGCCCTCATTTTCAACTTAAGACCGACCACAGAAACCGGATGTGCACCCCTAACTAGTCACATAGGATGCCCCGCTTCTAGTTAGCTTGCCCACAGCTTCCCTGTACCCACAGCCTCCAGCCAGGGCGCCCCTGCAGCCTTCCCTTGTTCCCGCTATACAGTTTTCTCACCCCTCGGCCTGCCTTTGAGTCTCTGCTAAAGACAAGTGATAGTGGCCGACTCCTTTGCTATGGTGCTGTGAATAAATGGCCCGTGCTTGTTTTCATCCCGTTGGTTGGTCTTTGATTATTTACACAATATTTTACTCCGAGTAAGACCCGACATCCTCCCAACGATCCTGAAGTGCCAAGTGATCTTCCCGGCACCGACCCCGTCACTGCTGCTGTGGTCCCATGTCCTGCCTTCTCTTTTTTACCCAACTTACTCAAACCACATTGGCCTCCTGGCCATTCCTCGTGCACACCTGGCACACTCAGGCCTGAAGCCCTTTTCACTTGTTCACTCCTTTGCCGAGAATTCTCTTCTCTAAACTATGTATGTAAGGCATCTCGTTACCACCTTGAAGTCTCATCTCAAATGTGACTCTGTCACAGATACTTTCCCATATAACGCAGGCCGACCATGGCACATTCCCCTGCCTTAGCCCCTGTCCCCTTCAGCACACTCTATTTTCTTCACATAACTCATTACCTCCTGGCATACTACATATTCTTGTATATTTGTTTATTTTCTTCCTCTTTCCCAACCCCAAATAAAATGAAAACTCCGTAAGATCAGGAATTTTGTCTCCTTCCATATCCCCTCTGCCTAGTAGGAATGTCTGGCAAGTAAAAGTCACCCAACCAATGTTTGATAAAAGAATAATTAGTTATAAGACCTTATATCCACCCATCATTTTTTTAGTGGTACCATTTTTTAAATTGGTGTATCAGTGAGAATCTCAGAGGAAATAAACCACATGCTCATTTTTTTTAATGTTTATTTTTGAGAAAGAGAGAGAGAGAGAGGGAGAGAGACAGAGTAAGTGGGGGAGGGGCAGAGAGAAAGAAGGAGACACAGAATCTGAAGCAGTCTCCAGGCTCTGAGCTGTCAGCACAGAGCCTGACGCGGGGCTTGAACTCACAGACCACAAGATCGTGACCTGAGCCGAAGTCAGATGCTCAACTGACTGAGCCACCCAGGCACCCCCACATACTCATTTTTTTTATGTAATAGCTTAAATTAAATTAAGTAATTTTAAAAGAATGTAATAATATGACTATTTACAACATTGAGGTCAAAGATTAGGAAACCATCAGGCATGGTAAAGTGCCCCAAGGAATAAGAGTGGGCACCATTACCACCTCTAGGCCTGAGGGAAAGGGAAGAAGACGTTAGCTGAGCCCAGAGAGTGAGCTAGAGAGTTCAGCGGGCACCATGACCTTTACTTGGGGGAAGGGGTGCGGTCAGCCCTGAACCCTGAGGGAGCCAGGGGAATGAATGCCACAGACCCCATTCTGCTCTTGACCTCCAAGTCCTGCCTGTGCTTCCCTTTGGCTGACCCAACTGGAAGCCAGAGCACAAGGGAAACCTTTGATGTGGTTCATAGTAGTCAGCTCCTGGGGGACAGGGCAGGGTGGAGAGGATGGAACACGGACCTCGAGCGGCCTGTGTCTCCTGTTCCAGTGGTCTTTTATAATCATGAAAAGCAAAGTGGCGTACTGTTTTAAAAATAACCATGAAGCGTTTTTTTTATGTGTTTGTGAGACTTTCAGTGAAACAGACTCCCAGTCAAATACCAAAGTATCTATTAGGAGTTACCATGTCAAATTATTGAACTAAATGTCATCCTGAACTAAACATAGCTTCACATTGAACTGTATTTTCAACAATTTAATTATGTCATTCTGTTATTTAGTGTGCCTTTCAACTACCTTAAAAATGAATCATTTAGACTTATTATAAAAATATAATATTGTATACTCTGCATTGTTATTTGTCTAGGAGAGGAAGAAAACCACACGTATGGTCCTTATAGCTGATAAATAGACTTGAGATAAAAAGAGTACTAGAGTTGGGGGGCCTGAGTGGCTCAGTCGATTAAGCATCCAACTTCCACTCAGCTCATGATCCTGCAGCCCATGGGTTTGAGCCCAGCGTCGGGCTCTGTGCTGACAGCTCAAAGCCTGGAGCCTGCTTCAGATTCTTTGTTCTTTCTCTGCCCCTCACCAGCTCATGCTCTGCCTCTCTCTCTCTCTCTCTCAAAAATAAACATTTTTTTAAAAACTTAAAAAAAAAGGTACTAGAGTTAGACATTACAAGGTTTGAGTTTTAATTTTGACTTACCCAGAAAGAGGCCTTTGCAAATAAGTTCAACTCTCTGGTTTCTTCATCTGTAAAGTACGAGGTAGGACAAGGTGACTTCCAAGGTCTCGTCTGCCTCTAAAATTTGTCTACACCATTGGAAGGTGTTGATCTGTCAAGTGAACAAAGCTGTATTTAAAGGAAGTATGTCAGCAGCATTTATTAATTGAGGAAAAAAGCAATTACCAGAGATTTTTATCTATGTATCTATTTTTGCAATGTTGAGTCTTATTTCGAGGCTAGGAATTCACTGGCCCAGAGCCTGCATGCTTTATACCTGCTTTTGCCCCCCTCTTCTCTTTCCTTCCCTTCACACGGTGGCATTCTCAAAGAATACGCAAGTGGGAAAGTTGACGATTAGAGCAATGTTAATTTGCATAGGATTGCTGAAGTTCAGATAAAAGTAATAGTGACTGTGATTGTGTGTTCTCTTTAGAGTCGACTGTATTTATTCCCCAGTCGGAATACTCCGTTGAAGAAGATGTGGGTGAGCTGTTCATTCCCATCCGAAGAAGTGGAGACGTGAGCCAGGAATTGATGGTGGTCTGTTATACGCAACAAGGTATCTTGACTTGCCAATGACCTGAACTGTCCCTGCAAAGACATAGAAATAAGCCTCTTTGACATGTTGGAGCCAGAACATTATGCCTTGAGGGGTATGTTTTATTATTCCAGTTTTCATAAAGAAAAAAGCTGCACTTCCCCAGAAGTCTTCCTTCACTGTTACACTTCTGGGGACCTCTTCCAAGAGGGCCTGGAAGGAGCTGTTACCTCTCAAAATACATCTGATTCTTGTGGTTGCTTATCCCAACACTCAAAGCCATTTGGAATGTGAGAAATTGAAGTCCCCTCTCCCCACCCAAACCAGATCAAGTGGAAGAGGGTTATTTAAAAAAGAGAGAGACAGAGACAAAGAAATGCATACTCAAAAGAAAATCATTGTAAACTAGTTTGAAACTCATTTCAACCGAATTTCAAAATGTTTCTTTTGCTCATTAGTAAGCCTCCTCTGAAAGATGATTTTATGTAATACCAAATAAAAATTAATATATAATATTCATTAATATACTAAATACTTTCCTAGGAAACAGGTAGATTTTCTAAAAATGTAAAAGAAAAGGTCAAAAGGTCATATGTGCAGTTGATATCTGACCATTCATGAAAATTCCCATTAATGTGTGTGTGTGTGTGTGTGTGTGTGTGTGTGTATTTATATATATGAATTGGAAGATAATAAAGAATAGTGGTCAGAAACACAGACTTCAGGGTCAGCCTTGGGTTCTGGGTCCCAGAGCAAGTGATTTAACCTCTGTAAACCCCAGTAGCATGGTTGAGAGGATTAATCAGGCAATGCATGTAAAGCACTTGGCACTTTGCCTGCACACAGTAAGCATTTGAATAGTAGAAGCTATTATTTTGTAATATTATGTTGTTCTGAAAGACCAGTGGCAGGAAGTAGAGGAGAAAACACTGGAAATGTAATACTCTTTGTATGTTTGAGACCACTGTGAAGGTGACGCGTAATGCTAGAATACCATGTAGGTGCTATGGTAATTTCCAGGGAGGTTCACGTATACAAATTGACCGTGAAGATGTTGCATGTGAAAATAATCATTTCTGGAAACACGCTTGTGTAATATGTTCTACATAAACACCTTTTGGATTCTCTGTCCCCAGGTACGGCAGACGGAACTGTGCCGACATCAGTGCTGTCCTACTCAGATTACATATCCAGACCCGAAGACCACACCAGTGTCATCCACTTTGACAGACATGAGCGTGAAAAAACGTGTCGCATCGTTGTTATTGACGACTCCCTGTATGAAGAGGAGGAAACATTCCATGTCCTTCTGAGCGTGCCCATGGGCGGGAGGATTGGATCAGAATACCCAAGGGCTCGGGTTACAATCGTCCCTGACAAAGATGATGGTAAGTGCTAATTTACAGGCGGAACAACATCAGGCACAACCTTCTAGACAGAAAAGTAAGAGCGTGAGAGAATTATGCACGTTCGTATTATGCTTGGTTTCGTAGTGGGACTAAGTTTCAAAGTTGGCTGCATCAATCCATTTGGCTTTCTTGATTTAATGTTTTTAAAAGGCAAAAGTCACACCTATGTACGCTTTCTCCCTCTGTACAGTTTTCTTTTATAATGTTGCTTACTGTTAGGTGATGAAATTTTTCCAGTCTCATGAGGAAGAATGGAAGCGATAATCAATTTAATTTATTTCCTTTTTGTTTGTTTTGTCTTGCTTTTATTTATTTATTTTTTTAATGTTTATTTTTGAGAGACAGAGAGAGTGCAAGTGGGGAAAGGGGGCAGAGAGAGAAGGAGACACAGAATCTGAAGCAGGCTCCAGGCTGTGAGCTGTCAGCACAGAGCCCGACCCGGGGCTTGAATTCGTGAACCATGAGATCATGACCTGAGCTGAAGTCAGAGGCTTAACCGAGTGAGCCACCCAGGTGCCCCTGTTTTGTCTTGCTTTTAAAAGTTTATAGTTTGCAGTATTAATCTCAGTATTTGAACTTGTTTAACAAAGAAACCCGTCAGACAAGGCTGTTAATAAACAAATAACTTGGGGCACATGGGTGGCTCAGTCAGATAAATGTTTGACTTCGGCTCAGGTCATGATCTCACAGCTTGTGGGTTCTAGCCCCACGTTGGGCTCTGTGCTGACAGCTCAGAGCCTGGAGCCTGCTTCGGATTCAGTGTCTCCGTCTCTCTCTCTGCCCCTCCCCTGCTCACACTCTGTCTGTCTCTCTCTCAAAAAATAAATAAACATTAAATAAATGAATAAAATAAAATAAATGAATAGCTAGAAAGATAGTAAACATATAGAAAATAAAATCCCACAGGTAGCTCCCTGCACCAAAAAGGGAGGGTGGGGGGTTATCTTAGAGGGAAACTCAATTATCATGAAATAATCCCGCTTTTGGAATAGAAAACGGAGAAGGTCTTATCGTCCCAGCTCAAGAAATAGTTTGTGCCTTGAGAAAAGAGAACCAGGGGGATGATTGTGAGTAACCTCTTGAGGAACAGAGAGAGCAGCAAACCGAGAGGACCCCCCCCCCCCCACAGCCACCCAGTACTTGGAATATTTTTCTCTCCCTCATAGTCGATTAAAGAGGAAGAAGCTGGGTGGATGAATCTTTTGGCTTGGGGAGGAGCTGGAAGAGAGTCAAAATGTTTTCATTCCAAATAACATGAAAACTCGGGAAAAAGATTATAACCTACCAGGGAGGGTCTTTGACAGTTAAGAGACAGTTAAGTTAAAAGGATAGTAACGTGGCTTGTGAGCTTATAGTCTGTGCCAAACACAGCCCTGGGTCCTCTGTACATCATCCTCCTGACAATCCCGTGAAATAGATCATTTCTTTTTTTTTTAATGAAAACGTTTAAAACCACTAGTGACAAAAATTAGGAATGATTTTATCAAGAGGCATTTGAAGAAAGTGTTGATTCTGCTATCACTTAAATGATGTCCAGTTGCTTTAGCTTATTTGTCTATAAACTAATAAGCAATTCTATTCTGTATTTAAATAAAGTACAGAAATTTTATTTTAAATGGTCTTAGAGAGGAAGCCAGCCAGCCAAAACAGAGTTACTAGTCCACACTAAACACCTATCTGCTATCTAGATATTTATCTATTTCTGTTAACGTAGGTAGAAAGATCGTGAGATTTAATTTAGAAATAGTAAATATAATTAACGATTACTTCAGCTCAGTTTGTTTTGTTGGCAAAAAATCTTTCCCATATGGATTTTTGTGGGATGTACATGGGGAAACAATAAAAGTACACAAAGAAACCATTATTTATTAAGCGCCAGGCATTTTCATAGGTACAGAGCTAAATCGTTTCAAGGGTGAAGGGTGATGTCATGATCCCTGTTTTACTATGGCAAGACTGAGTCTTAGAGAGGCCAACTGACTTAGGCTGACTTGAATTTACAAAGTTAGTACACTACAAAGTTACTATCTGGGCCCCAAATACATGACTTTTCTACCCTGTCACTGGTATCTAGGGGTGACGAGTTTGTGGAAACCATTGGTATGATGTCTACTATTACATAATATTTGTAAAATACTTTACTTTTACGAATGCTTCACTGAGCTTTCCATTCCCTGGTATAGGCAGCAGAAGTGGTATTCTGAGTGGGGTAACTAAAGCTCCGAGAGCTGTTTGCCCCAGAATAGGGCTGGGGGGTTTGGGGCCACAGGCTTTGATTTTAAGGCTTCAGAACGCCACGCAAGCATTGGACCAGCAGACTGTCAGGAATGCTATCAGGAACCATCTTCATTTCTTCATTCCCCCAACCCCTTTTATGTTTCCTTCTGTTTTCTCTCTTCTGTCTCTTCCCTTCTACCTCTAACACCACTACTCTAGTCCAGAGAGACCCTTTCCATCTCACATGTAGATTATCGTGAATTCACAGGTTTCACATCCTGGTATGTCTTCCCATGCAAACCCTTGTTCCCACTGCCACCAATTTAATCTTTCTTAAACTCGAGTCCATGCCTCCCCTCAACACAAAACCATTGACGGCAAAATGTTACCACCATCAGGAGGATGGGAACATTCCCCTTTCCTCACCCAAGAGCCAATAATGCACAAGAGGGAAAAAAATAAAGCATTGCTTCAACTGTGCTGGTGGTATAACAGTGGAGAAATCTCTAAAGACTGAAGTTATTTCTATATTAAAAGCAAGATTTATAAATGTTATTCAACAAATATTGCAGTTATTTTCTTAAAAATATAACGGTCTGTCTGGTCAGGATAAGGAAGGAAAAAAAAAGAAAGGAAAAGGAAAGAAAAGAAAGGAGAAGAGGGGCACCTGGGTGACACAGTCAGTTGATCTTGCGACTTCAGCTCAGGTCATGATCTCACAGTTTGTGAGTTCGAGCCCCACACTGGCCCTGCGCTGACAGCTCAGAGCCTGGAGCCTGCTTCGGATTCTGTGTCTCCCTCTCTCTGCCTCTCCCCAACTCATGCTCTCGCTCTCTCTGTCTCTCAAAAATAAATAAATGTTAAAAATAAGTAAAAAGAAAGAAAGAAAGAAAGAAAGAAAGAAAGAAAGAAAGAGAAAAAGGGAAGGAAGGAAGGAAGGAAGGAAGGAAGGAAGGAAGGAAGGAAGGAAGAACAGCGAAGTAGACACAGAGAGAGCGGGTCTCAAGGGAACAAACAAAGTCAGACTGAGACGGAAGAATAGGACAGTCCAGGAAATTAGCGGAAGAAATGAAAGAACTTCATATCTAAGGAGGAAAGGAAAGGACAATCCAGATGAAAAAAGACTAGAGACAAGTCTCCAGAATAAACCACTTCTGCACATCCTGTACCCATTTGGGTGGTGAGTCTCTCCCTCCACAGTTCTTCAAAATGCCATTAGCAAAATGAACGCTGCTTACAGCTCTTCAACAGCTTTCTTTTTAAGTCTTCAGAAGCTCAGCTCTGAGACTACTATGACCTATCAGAAGGAATTATTCCCTGGACCACGTAGCACGCACAGCAGATGGCACAAACTCTTCCTGAGGCTTAATCTCCACCCTGACGTGGAAGTTGTGGGGATCGAGCTTGTATTCAGTGCAATAAGAAACCGTTTGAGGATGGCTTCCACGCTTCACTTATCCACTGCTGCCTCCCCACAAAGTTCTTTTGGGTGAAGTGTTTCAGAGACCATCCCACTGGCTAAGTGATCATTTACAGTACTCGTTCAGTGAGATTTTCTGATGTGTGTAAAATCAGTGCTGATTACTACATCAGATATCGACCCTTGGCGAGATTAACAATATCGACCTACAGTGCTTAGGACCTGCACTCGGACCTCAACCTTTCCTTCTCATTGACTCATCACAATTTGTTTCCTCCTTAACTATTAGCAGCACCGTTTTCTTTCTTTCTCGTTTCTTCCTGTGCTAGGTAGGACTTTTACTATAATGTTGCATAGAAGCAGTGGAATAGGCATCCATGGGGATATCTTTTTGTTGTTTTCTGACATTCTGGGTCTTTTTTCTGACTTGAAAGGAAGTATTTAGAATGTCCCACCATTTGGAATCATGTAGGCTATAGGATTCTAGTAACATTTTGTTGGGTTAAGAAAACACCCAATCTGACAAAAGCTTTTAGCAGAAGTAAGTCAAATCTTATCCCATCAAATTTTCTGCATCTATTGAAATTATCATGTAGTCTTTTTTTTCCCTTCAGCCTATTCACGCTATGACTTGCACTTTTAGATGCACTAGCCTTAAGCCACATGTACATGCTTGAATAAACTTCCTCTTTCATGACCTATTTTTTATAAACTGCTAGGTTAAATTTGAGAATATTTTATTTAGTACTTTTGCACCTATGTTTATGAATGAGATTTAAGTTTGTTGATTCGTCTGGCTTTAGATTGGAAAGGAGTCAAGTGAGAGAATCAAGTGCCTCACTTTCTACATGTGAATTTTCTGGTTCGGACCTGTCTCGTTTGTTACACTGACTATTCCCCCATTCCTCACGTTGGCCACCATCCGGAAACTGCACATGCGTGAAGAATAAATGCAAAAGTACAAAAGACACACACAACAGAAAACACCCTATTTGTTTCATCTGGCTAATTCCTATCCTTACCATTTGCTTGACTTTCAAAGCCAGAAAGTATCTTCCAGTAAGAGACTTAGTGTCTTTCAGCCAAGTTGTATCTCCCATGTCCATTTTGTACTCCCCAACATACTGTAGCTGACCTTAATTTTCATCACTCAACAAGAGTTCTTTCTGTTTCTCTGTTGAAAGATCTTTTTTTTTTAAGTTTATTTGTTAATTTTGAAGGGTGGGGGAGGAGCAGAGAGAAAGGGAAAGAGAGAATCCCAAGCAGGCTCTGCACTGTCAGCATGGAGCCTGATGTGGGGCTCGAACCCGTGAACCATGAGATCTTGACCAGAGCTGAAACCAAGAGTCGGACACTTAACCAATTGAGCCACCCGGGTGCCCCTGAAAGTCATCTTAATACTACCATATACTTCTCCACACAAATATCACAAAGAGAAATATGGAAATGAAAATGTCTTTTCCTTTCTTCTATGAATCAAAATGTCTTGAGGATATATATTTGCTACTGTAAGCCATTAATCTTCCTGTGTTAGGACAAAACCCTTTGGTTTGGCATCTTTATTTAACCCCTTAACTTTCATTGATGTCCTGTATTGTGGGAAAAGCACCACAAGGTCTCTGAAGATGACATAGAAAAAAAAAATAAATACTCCTTTGCCCTCAGAAAGTTTTCACTGTAATGAAGAAAAAAGGAAAGCACATATTGAACACATCCACCAACAGAATTATTCCCCAGAAAATGCGTAATTAACTATACACAAAAAAGACGGTGCCATCTATTTTAAAGAAGTTCAAAGTTTGTTAACTTACAATTTTTTTTTAACTTAAGGATGTAACATTTTTTAACCTAATAACGTACAGCACAAGTTTCGCTTTAGTAAAAGAAGAGAATTTCCACTTTAAAGTTTTCTTAGCATAACTCGAGAGATGGAATCTCTGGATCGTGTCGTATTGTTTACTGTGTATTCATTCAAAGACATGTAAACTGAGCACCTCTGTTCTAGCAACTGCTGGATGCAAAAGCAAACAAAAGAACCACAACTTCCAAACCCCTGGGCTTTTCACACTTTGGGGGATACACAAATAAGTGAACACGCAAGCATAAAATAAATGTGATAAATGTTCTGCCAGGAAGGGACATCTTTCCCAGCCCAGGTTCAGAAAGGGATTGTTTTTGTTTTTTGTTTTTAACATTTATTTTTTTTTTGAGAGAGAGACAGAAAGAGAGCGTGAGCAGGGAAGGGGCAGAGAGTGAGGGAGTCACAGAATCTGAAGCAGGCTCCAGGCTCTGAGCTGTCAGCACAGAGCCCAACACAGGGCTTGAACTCACCAACTGAGAGATCATGACCCGAGCCAAAGTCAGACACTTAACCGACTGAGCCACCGCAAAGCCCCAGGAAAGGATTCTTAAAAAACATGATGTCCTAGCTGGAATTTGAGGGCAGTACCAGAGTACCCCAGGGAAGAGAGAAGGGAAGTATGTTTCCGGGGAAGTAACTCTCAAGTGCACAGGCTGAGTGCAAGTGATGAGTCCAGGGGGCAGTGTGGACGTAACAAAACTCTACAGCCCAGAGGTGTGAATAACAAAGACGATTGGAGAAATGGAGAAAGGGCCAATCTCAGAGGACCAGGCTGCCATGTAGAGAAGTTGTGTCTTACTGTTGAAATAGAAATAGGGAATGACTAACAGGCTTTAAGTAGAATGACAAAATCAGATTCATATCTTAGAAATATCACTCTGCCTGAAATGCAGAGGATAGATTGAGCTGCTCAGGAAGCTGTTGGAGAAATGCAGGTGATAGGTGCAGTGGCCTGAACAGGTTGGTTGGATGAGGATGAAGGGACCAAGGACCAGGAGGCATCCAAGAGATATGCTGGGAAAGAGTGGGCATGACATGGTGATTGACTGGACAGGAAAGTCCGAAGAATGATGCTTTAACTTCTAGCTAGGGCAGTTGTGCTAAGACTGGTCCAGTTCACCAAGATAGAGTGAGCATAGGAAGAACATGAACAATGAGTTCATTTAGAACATGTTAGTTTGAAGAGCCTGTGTGATTTCAAAGTACTACCCATGGAGTAGGAGAATGGAGATATGGGTCTGGACATTAGGATGGAACTATGCTCTAGAGACATTGTTACATGTTATCTCTGTTGATAATAACAAAGTCATGGGAGAAGATAAGATTGTTTAATGGCTCCCATATGATTTATAACATGGGCATATTTTACTCAGTTCTCTTATCTTAAAAAACAGAGTGCATTTCATGAATGCTAAGGAGAGAATGGGAAAGAGAAAGGTAGTCCCTAGAAGGGTACGACAATCCCAGTAAAGAAAGTGTTAGAAAGTTTTATTCATGTCTCTAATACTCAGTTTCCATGAGTAAAATGGGGATATTAATTTTACGTATATATTTTTTCATTTTAAAAGTTGACGTCTTATGAGTATGTTTTGCCTGTCATGTACATATTTATAAATGAAAACAATACTGCTAGCCCTAAAGTACTTTCATCTTGGAGAGAGGAAATAATGCTGGCTTAATGGGGAGAAAGGCAAATTATATGCATTCACGATAATACTGATACATACTAACAGTTGTCACTTCTGAACACTCACTATGTGCCAAAAATTTTACATGAATTACCTAGTTAAATCTAAAAACAACTCTGTGGAATAGGTAGGTATCTCTTCTACTTGGCAGATGGAGAAACTAGACTCAAGCTAAAAAAAATTGCTTAAGAACACGCAGATGTAAAGTGTTGGATATATGTCCTAAACTTAGGTCTATTTAACTCAGAATCGATGTGCTTCGTCATTAGGCTATAATGAATCTTGAAACTCATGAAGGGGATTCAAATGTAAGTAATACCTAGTGACATAACTGAAGGGAGGCCATTGACATGGAATCTAGAAAAGAATAAACACAGGTCCTTACTGGTAGGGAGGGAAGGTGTGTTGTTTCTGAGGGTGGCCAATCTCTCACTCATTAAAAATTATGTAACTGGAATAGGGAGAATGTTCCAGCCTGTTACGTAGTCTGGATGAAATATTCATCCCGACTTTCCAACACCCTTTGCTCTGACCGCTGTGTCTGGTACAGCACAGGTACAGCAGATGGCAAATCATCTAACCATTCCCTGACTAATAAGAAATAAATTTTTTGTAACTTTGTAACTCAGAGCAATCAGAATTTTAGAAAGTGAATTGGTTCTCCAAAGCTAGATGGTTCCTCAAGTAAGTAATGAGATGGGGTTTCGGTGCCTGCACAGTAGAGAATCAAGAACTATGCCGAAAGCAACTTTTTTAGGTACCAGTATCTGAGGATTTCACCCAGAACCACGGGTCACTCTCTGTGGTCTGAGAGTAGAGCAGGGGTTCAAAGTGCAGCAATACGTCTGATAAAATCTGTGTTGAATCTTTAAGAAGCTAACGCCTTCCTTGTGTTTGGGAAAGACTTCCACATGAGCTAAACACTGACACAAGAATAATGCCGTCCTTTTGTGCAGCTCTTCTAAACATCCTCCATCAATGTCCTTAATGCGCACAACTTCAGGAATGGTTACAGCATTTGTTCACTGGGAAGAGTATTAAGTCAGGGCTAGCAGTATTTCACTAATCTTTGCTGTCAGTCTTTGGAAGTTAATTAAGGAATATTCAAGCTTCCATTTTCTGCTTTTGTGTGACAGCCCGCAGGGGTTTTCGGTAAAGTGACTGGCTTCCTCGACCACCCTAGACAAATTACCATTCTAGACATGAGCCAGGAACATGTAAGAGGCAGCGTGGTGAGCCCTATGGTAAATGTAACTCAATTCAATGCTGTTCAAAAGCATACTGACATGAGAAAAGCTTTCTCAACAGTAAGCCTACTTTATCGGGGGAAAAAAAAAAACATTTCTAATACTAGAAAAATACATCGTGGTATGGAATGTGGGTGAAATATGTTTTATTCATTTGTGCTGAGCTGAAAGACCTGGTCTCCATCGTTTTTCTTCTCTAATACCATTATTTGATTAGGGTAAGCTCCAATTAAGTAATGCCAGGCCGGTCATTGTCAGGAATGGCCAAGTTCAATTAAAGTAACAGCTTGACAAAACAAAGTCACATTCTGGTTTAGTAATGCTTGAGTTAGAACAATATTAAAAGTCAAGACATGGGAAATGAGTTTCTAACCGCTTAGAATATTAATGCATTGCAGCCATTAGCAGACTATTTAAAATAGTTGATGATGATTATATCAAAAATTTAAAAAAAAAAATAGTTGATGATGCTAACTAAGGATTTAGTGAATGCCAATGGGTGTTCAGTGAGTGAAAGGTATTGCCAGAATGATAAAGATTATACCAGGTTTTTCACATGGCAAGGATTCTAGATATAATGATGTAAATATTACACACTTTGGAAATAGCAATAGAATAAAATAGCAAAAATGAAATATCCTGCTGTACGAAAAAAAATTGAATCTCACATATACACACACAGAGTAAATGTTTGTTATGCATTTACAGAGTGTGACAAGTGGGGACTACGGGGACATTTATGACATAGACCAGAATCTCACAATGCTTATGGTCTATTTGGTAGGAAAAAAAACCTACGTGCATAAAATGTTAAAGGAGAATGATTCATTTCAATAATAATTTGGAACAGAAAAAAAGACTCAGAAAGCAGAGTGGGATTAAAGGCAATTGCATGATCACTCTGTGAGTCAGGAGAGGAAGAGAGAAAGGCTTTAACAGGCAGAAAAGATTCAGGTGAATGGAGAACAGAGCCAAGTATTCCAAGATTACACGAGTGAAAGCTTGAGGGAGGGAAAGGCTTTGAGAGCAGGGGACCGTCCATTTTGGCCAGGTTTGGCCTTTTCCGAGAAAGGTTGAGCGCCCATCTCCTTTGATTGACCCTTAGACCAGGGCTGTAGATACACTTTACTGTTGTCCAGTCAAGGAATCCTAAACACTCCATTTTTCTTCTTGGGTCTGTTTTCCTCATTTGAAACATGAGCGTGTTATCACCTGGATTTCTTACCTTGCAGAATTGTTGTGAAGACCGAACATGATCTGTATGAAAGCACTTTAAAACGTAGCTAAAGAAAAGAAAGGTGGGCATCATGAGTCTGAAAAAGAGGTTCGAAGCATACCGGGGGTGACATTGAATGAGATAAGGAGTTCTGAATTTATTGGGTGGGGAGCACCGGAAGTGTTTGAACAAGAGCGTGCAATAATCAGAGCTGTATTGGGAGGTTATTAACTAGAAAGCAATGTATGTGAACAGAATTGGAACCTGAAGCGTAGAGTGAGATGGTGAGGCTGGAAAGGAAACAACCTACTGTTATAGATGCCTGCTATGACTTGGACCTCATGCATGTCGGAGGGAGGAGGGGAATTTTTAAAAAACTTTGTGCTTGACAGGCTCAAAGTAGGGAGGTGTACCATTCATTATAGGAGGTTAGATGAGGGAACCAGCTGGAAGAAAGGAGGTTGGAAGAAGATGAGAAATTCTGTTTCAACACACCAAGTTCAGGTTAGCTATGCGACACCATTGAAACTGGGCAATAGACCTCCATAAATATGGAACTGACTAAGCCGGAATTAAGGATTTGGGTTGCATGCGGTGTTGTGCACCAGATGGTCATAACTGAAGTCAGAAGGATGCAGGAGGTCCACGAGAAAGAGAGGGGAGGGTGAAAGGATAGATGACCATGTAGTACATGTAGTCACAATTTCCAATAAGTCAAGTGTGTAAAGTAGAATAATGAAAGGTTATTAGAATATATGTCTATTAAATATTAATATACAGATTTGGGGGGGGAGCTGTTACATGCAAATTAATAATTAAGTATCCCTTGTTATATAACAAGAAAATTGCAGGAATGTGCAAAATGACACACGTTATTGGAATTACCAAACAATAAGTACACTGTTAGGCCCTTTAAACTGGTTTTAAATGTTGCCCCTTTTTAAAATAACTAACATTAAAGTAGTGTGGTTTTGTTCCCTCATTTTATACTTTTCAGTTAAATTGAAGCCATCTATGATAAAAAGTTTACTTCATATCATTTTTTTTTAATTATAATGGTTTCTGGAGGGTGTTGCAAAAATTATAGGCTTCATTCATTTCTAGCAAACTCCAGAGTGGGAGAGGGTAAGGAAAAGAGCGTTTGTGGATGTGAATGAGCGGGTCATTCACTAAATCTGAGTAGGAGGGTCCAGAGAAGTGAGGCTTGGTCTTTGGTTGGACCCTCAGCGTCCCTGTTTGTGGTCCCGTCGACCTGATTCTGAACCTGGCTGGCCCCAGAGCCCAGCAGGCCAGCCATAGACAGGGAACAGCCCCACAGCGGGCTGAGGCTCAGGGGCATGTATTAAAATACGGCAAATGAACCAGGGTCCCAAGGGACTTCATTAGCAACCGAAGTACATTTGACTCACCCTGTTATGGTCAGCGGCTCTGAAGGACTTGGGTAGTGTACTGTTGCCAACTCCCCTGGTCTTTCCTGAACTGTTGATACAATGCACTGCTCGCAGCAGGGAAGGCATGAAGGGCTTCCGTCCACCACACACACGCACACTTGGCAAGCAGCCACTTGCATCTCTCCCGCGAGGCACATGAAAGCATTCACCCCCCATTACCAGAAAAGACAGAGGCTCCAGAGCTCTCTACGAGAACAGCTAACCATTTTGTATAATTTACACTGAAGAATGACCTTATGGCCGCAAGAGAGTGAGCACAGGGAGCGGGGCCGGGGCACAGAGCCAGTCCGCCCAGAAATAAGCTCTCGAGTTCATGGAGTGTAAATTTGCAGGCATGCGTTTGGCCGGGGTGGCTCTAAGAGGGGTAAGGCTGTGGTACCGAATAGGACCACGCTGGCCACACAATATTCAACTAACCCCTGTCTTTTTTTCTTAGGGCCTCATAGATATCATATATGTCATAAAATAATAATAACTAACATGAGCCCCTTGGTAGGTGTGCTGAGGCTTTTGTTTGAATTATTTTGTTTCACACACAGACACACAAGCTAGGAGCAAGGTTTAATTGTGCCTCAGTGTCATCATCTGTGAGTGGCTAGGTAGCTTGCTCAAGTGGCTGGTAAAGACTCAGCTAGGCTGACTGCAGGGTCCGTGGCACTACCATTAGGCTTCCCACCTCATGGAATATACACCGCTGCCTTCTGATTCTACACTGGACTGCTCGAAGAGAGTGTGAGGTATCCTAATAGAGAACCCGACAAGGTAAAGCAAACCAGATGCTTTTATACGCAAACAGCATCCTGGGAATCCTGGAATAATTAAAATGTTGACAGTTCCAGACATTAGGCATAAGCTATGTACATAAGCTATCTTGGTGCCCCCTTTACCAATTTTAATTCCTCAAGGATCGTTAGGAAAGCATAGTAGTGCATTCCAGTACTTCAGCCGGACAAGGAACAGCATTGCTTTTTCCACATCATTTAGCAACCTGCCCAGGGGAAGGGGTTGCACTTGGAAGGATCGGCGCCCAGCTCTCTTGTCAAGTCCTTATGGACAAATGCCGTCTTGTGTTTGGTCTTTTTCCTGGTTAACACTGAATGCCTGACTTCCATCTCTTCCACCCGGGAGAGTGGATGCTGGCTATGGAATACCGTCTTGTAGACATCAGAGGGTAAATATTGCTGATTTATGATCACCGAAACCCTGGAAGCAGATCTCTATAAACATCTGTAGGAACCTCAAGATCTCAGTCACAGACAAATTCCATTTTAGTGCTAAAAATCACATACATCTGAGAAATGACTTCTCAGATACTAGACTTCAGATTTTTTTACGGTTAAAATTATTAAGAGAGGTATTACAATAAGGCAGCAAAAGAAAATAGAAGAGATCTCTTAATAAATGTTAAGTTAGCATAAGAAATTGCTAATTATTCGCCAGCAGCAGAGGTCTAGTGTATCCTCTTGTTGAAATCATAAATCACAAAGAAAATGCCGATACACCAACAGCTGCAACTTGGCTGAAGGCAGGGCTTCAGAGCCTTGACCTGCATGTCCCATGATGGAGGGAGAGGCCAGAGTCTGTGAAATCCTACAATGAACTTACAGACGTGTGATCATTTATTTACTGAGTCCAGACAAGGCTCTGTGTACCTGTGGTCTATTGTGGAAACCATGTACTTCATAAATTCCATTTTTGTTAAATTTTTTTTAATGTTTATTTATTTTTGAGAGAGAGAGACAGACAGAATGCGAGCAGGGGAGGGGCAAGAGAGAAAGGGAGACACAGAATCCGAAGCAGGCTCCAGGCACAGAGCTCAATGTGAGGCTTGAACCCACACACCATGAGATCATGACCTGAGCCGAAGTCGGACGCTCAACCGACTGAGCCACCCAGGCGCCCCATAAATTCCATTATTAAAAGACAGCAGCGTCTCCTTTTACGGTATTGGAATGAAAGATTCAGAAAAAAATTGGAACATAATGTACTACTTTCTGACACTGTTGATCTTCCAGTTCATTGGTCACTGTACCGATGTGAAACTTCTTAGAGAGTTTGCCTCCTTATAAAACCTGCCACCAACCAAAAGCAGTTCTCTTGGGAATGAGGACTCTTTACAGGGTCACCAGGTTCTCCATGTACCTTCCTTTCCCTTTACAGAGAGACGTTACCTTTCACAGGATGCAGACAGGTTTTATGAATGCCCTAAGAAGCAGGTCTTCATTCTGTCTTGCTGAAGCAGACTTCTGGATCTTTTTTTCTCCCTTTATTCCTAGTTTATAAATCTTACACCTCCCTTTCTTGTAACCTTAAATCTTCCTTTAAATGAGGTAGAGAACCTTTTTACTGACCCCAGAGAGATACAATATTGCCCAGTAAAGAATATGGGTAATATCATTGGCTAAAACCAGTGAACTGTATCATTTTTATACCAAATAATTGTGATAATAATCTATGTTGGGAATATAAAATATAGTAAAACTAAAAATTCCTCTTTAGGCCACTTTAAGCACTTAAAATTACGGCTGAAAAATTTCCTTCACACTTCTAGAGAAATCAACACCTTCTTCATCCTTTTTCTAATAAACAGGTCCTCGTTGTGTCACACTAGAACAAACATTTGAATCATATATGTTCATATGTTTATTTATTTGAAATACTTGCCGAGCATCTCCAAGGTGCCAGATGCTGTGATAGGGTAAAAGCAACGCGAGATTTGTCCTGCCCTCACCTCACATATTTATTGCACCCTACTAAGTGCTGGCCACTGTCCAAAGCTCTGAGGACACGGTGGTGAACAAGGTGGGCCCAGTCTGTAGAGGCCAACAGATACAACATGGCAAATGATGAGACCAGGTCCACATGTAACGGGAGTTTTCAAAGGAGCATCCAGTGTGGCCCCGGTCGGGAAAGGCCAGGTCTCCTCCACACAGAGAACTGGGAAGACTGAGTCATGCGAGTTGGCAGCTCACGAACTGATGTGCATTGTCACATGTCCCCTCAGGCTGTGACAGTCTCAGTTGTGGAGACAACCGCGCTGTCTGGAATGAGCCAAGTCACTGTACAGATCAGCAGCCTCTGAATTTAAACACAGTCCCAGGAAAAAAAAATTAAATGGTTGGTAGAGCTCTATTAGCTAGCACTTTTTTTAAAAAAGTCCAAACAGTCAGAATATAGGCATTGTGAGAGAGAAAGAGGGCTCTCTTTACACCCCCTAGGGCTGAAATATATCTCAGCTTCAGTTTCCCTGAGGGTGTTTCACAAACAGTCTGTTTCATGGTCCTAGGAAGTATGCCACTGTGGTCAAAATGCCAACAAGAAGCTCATTCTTTCCCTCTTTCTTTTTCCCTTTCTTTCTTTCTTTCTTTCTTTCTTTCTTTCTTTCTTTTCTTCCTTCCACCCTTCCATCCTTCCTTCTTTCCTTCCTTTCTCCTTTCTTTTTCTTTTTCTTTCAAAAATCATACTTACTCAGAGGGATAATTTTCAAGACCATACTTATTGCCAGGGACAGCTTGAAAAAGCCAAAGGCATAGGACACTTCACATTCTCACTGCCGCAAGGGGACCTTATAAATACAAGATCCGATTGTAAATAGTGTAGGTGTTGGTCTAGGACGCATGGTCCACACCTCAGTGAACTGAGGGAATACTCCCCACACAACGCGTCAGGGTGGAAAGAGACACCGAATTTTATGCCCGCTTTCCGGAGGATCACAATCTGCCTAACAAATCTAACGAGCACGTTTTAACTGATGTTTGTCCAGAAGACATATTCTGAAGTTCTTTAAAATGTCGGTGCATGTAAATACCAGTGTGACTGGATCTAGCTCAGTGTACTGAGGGGAAAAATAAACTATGAGCAGGAGAAGATGTTTGATTAATTCTCTGAGGAAAGCTTCATTACCTTGTTCAAAACATCGCATCCCTTGACACTTCTGTGAAGAGAGAAACTCCATCAAGCCCTTGTGTCACAATTACAGAAAACTCAGTAATTCACTTATGCTTGGGATCTTCTCCTTTTTCTTTTTAGACAGTAAAGGGGAAGTATTAGAGGCACACAAGTTACCATAGGTCTAGTGCCTTCGCTTCTGAAAGAAAGCAAATCAAGAAAACACAAATGAAATAGAGCAGGGCTGGTAGTTCTTGCTCTAAGCTGGCTTTTCTCCTGTATTTCTAATCATGGTAAGCAATTTGATCAGCGCTAGACTCCTTTCTCTCACTCCCCACCCCACGTTCCTGATCTGCCTCCTTTATATCCTTGAATACTGTACCTTTACTCTCTTTTCCATGAGAACCGCCACCAGCTGTGCAGCCAGCTTCGTACTTTGCCCAGATTCCTGCAGTGGCTGTCAACCAGTCTCTCTGCTTCCGGTTTGCCCACCCCCAAGCTATCCATCCTCCAGACCCCCTGACCGTGCATTTTATCGCTGCCTTCCCCTTCTTGAAACCGAGCGCCTGTCGAGTGGCAGCTTCTGGGATAAGGTTCCAACCCCTCAGCTTGGCACGCAAGGTCCTGTGTGGCCTGGCCGTTGCTTTCTGTTTTACTCCTTCCCCCGCCACCTCGCCCTGTGCGATGTACGTACCATACGTGCCCACTTGTCTGCAGTCCCTAAATGTGTGAAGCTCTGTGCTGCTTCCTCCGCTCGGAATGCTCTCCCACTCTACCTGCTCACACATTACCTGGCTACCTCACAACGATGCCTCAAAATCCAACTGCTAATAAGAATAATGACTTAGTAGCACGGCTGGCACTTAACTGTGTGAGGGTAATTTGCTGAGCGCTTAATGGCCATTTTCTTATTTTTGTCCTTTAAAAGGAAACACCCACAATTAAGGACCAGGGGAAAGATGGGAGAATAGCCAGAGGAGAGTGGTATTACAGAAGAAAAAGGATAAAGAGATTCAGGAAGACAAGTATGATCCCCCAGCATTAAAGTTTGCAGAGATTAAAAAAAAAAAAAAAAAAAAGAACACAGATTGGCCATATGCAGTTGAATTTAGCAAAGAGAAGGGCACCAGTCAACTTGGAGAGAGGATTTCTGGATGCTTTGGAGGATTAAACCATGCACCAATAAGTTTCAATGTGAATGGGAGCTGAAAAAGTTAAAGATAACGGATAGTCTTTCAAGTTACCATTCAAGGGAAGGGAAGAAAGGAAAAACTTGCAGGTCAGAGAGTGGTGCTTGTGGCTGTGAACTAAGGTGTGATAGCATTGAGGGAAAGATTATTCATGATCATTTAAGTTGGGAAGAAAGAGCGAGGAGATAGATATCATCTGTACCATAAATCATTAGCAAAATCTGGTAGCACAGTTCAACCAATTAGAACTGCTTTATTCATGGAGGCAGGATATGCTTGGAAGCCATACTGCCTGGTGTCTAATCCTGGCTCTTATATCTTATAAGATATATCACCTTTCAGTACCAATTTCTTCATATTAACACCTATTTTCTAGGCCTGTTATGAAGAATAAATAAGTTAGTATATGTAAAGTACTTAGAACACCACTCTGTTCAGCTGCCATTATTGTTATTGTCATGACAGCTTTTACTGTCTGTTTCAACTACTGGACCAGAAACTGCTTGAAGACAAGGGCTGTGTTTCCATCAGTATGTCCAGCATGGAGCACAGTGCTCAGCCATAAGAGGTGTTCAATAAATATGTAATAAATGAAAGGATAAATGCCTAGAGACAGCAGGCTGACCAGGGCTTCCTTTCTTAATAGTCTTACCATCAGTTACTATTTTTTATAAGGTGGAAAAAAGACAAAAAAAGAACAGAGCTCTATTTAAAAAAATACATTTCATGTGTTTATAAAATGCTACAGCAAGAACAAAATCTGTACATTTTAAGGACAAAATATGAACCTTGTAGTTCACTTGAATTTTCTGAGGTCCTTCTCTGATAACCAAAGTTAGTCTCCCACCTAAAGGTCACAAGGAGGCATAGCCATTGCTCTGGACAACTGTGTGCTCCAGTTTATAGTCAGCTGTTAAGAGTATAGACGTTCGACAGCTTCTCAGTGACACTGTATTTATCTGAACACTAATAGCCTTGAATTGGCTTTTAAGTTTCCCCATATAAGCCATTTACTTAGCTGCCCAGTTCCATTACCGACCCCGTCCCTCAGCAACCCTTTAAGCATGTAAATCATACCTTTCGGCCATGACTGTTCCTCAGTCCTAACTCAGGATATATGGAGAGACAGCCTAGGATGTGAGGTGGCTTTATTTTTTAACTATACTTAAAAAAAAAAAGAAGTATAGTTCTTCCTTCTCTATAAATTAAAACAAAACACAAGTTTGAAGGTTTAAACACCGTGCTACCTTAGGAGTCATGTATGTTACTGAAGACGTTTTATCTGAATATAAGAAGTCACATGAAAAATCATCATGTCTACATGTCTATCATCTTGGTTTATGGTTTGTCCTTAGTTTGCAGACGACTTGCAAGACAAAAATGATCTAACTATTTTTCCTTGAGGGAGCAACTATTTTCTTCTCAAAAGAGAATTCGGGAAGTAAGCCTGAACAGGTTGTGTGAACGCTAAATGAGAAGAATAGCCACCAGCTAGCGTCATATTGACAAGAAACACAGCAGTCCCCAAGAGGGACCAAGAGAATGTGCGTAGGCCCGCGAGCTCAGTGATGTGACTGCTCACAGGCCCAATTGGGCTGCAGACCAGAAATCCAGGCACCAGCGAGGCTGACTTCCCCGGTGTCCGGCCTTCGGAAGTGCCTAAAAGGAGACCAGCACCATGGCTTGTGGAAGGGGTTGGTGTGTGTCTTCCTCACCAAGATACAGAGGGATGGAAAACTCTTAGGACGTCTTTTCCTGCAGTACACTAGGAGCAATGGGGCAAAGGCAGAGTTGCTTCTGGGTAACACTCACAAGGAGAGACAAGGAAGAAGGCTTCTTAGAATAAAGGAGCACATTCCCCTCGGCTTCAAATGGAGTAGTTGTAGCTATTTATTCTGGAGGCCCTTCCTTTGCCGCCTGCAGGCACGTTCCAAGTGTCCATTGTGGAGCCTGTCTGTGGTCGAGATTATTTATTTCTCAAGTGTCAACCACATGCTTTTATTCCTGAGACCTCACACAGACTGTGTTCGACACTCTGTTGGTCATAATCTTTCTTCCTTCAGCTGTTGGGATTCCCACATAAATAAATCATCCTGCATGTCAGAGTCTCCACCGATTCTGAAATCTCACTTATAAAGTTCACGTCAGTCAGTAGGAACGAAAATGTACATGGATGCCTATCGGTGGTTTTTGGAGCAGTAACAATTTTTAAGTTGTGGACAGTTTAAGCATAAAATGATATTTCATTTTGTTTCCCCCTTCCTATGATGATTTTTTTTATGAAGAAAGTTATCTTTACAACTAAGGAATACTGATCTATAATAGCCTAGCTTTCTCTTACATGGAATATTGTGTTCCTTTCTTGTCACTCAAGAAGATTCTCATTACACGCCTTAAAGAAAATATTCTAACAATGTTCACCTTTCTTAACTATTTTCAGAGAAAAAAGAAAAATGATTCCAGACATTCTAATGTGACTTGCAGGGGCAGACACTCAATAAATATGGCAATTATAATATACTGTGACATTAACTATAATATTAATCGGTGTATCCTCACTTACAAGATGAGCTTTGGAGCCAAAATGATTACTTTTGATTAGGAGCCCTAGAAGCAGTGATGAGTCTTAGCTTAGGTCTCCACACATTTTTCGATGACCCCTCATATGCCAGGCTCCATGCTTCCCGTTGGAGTTTACAGATGAACAATACATGATTTCTGCCTTTGGAAAGATCCAATGGGGGAGATGAATTGACTGGATGAGTCATTTGAACATAACATGAAATGTGCAGTATGAGAAAAGTCAGAGGCAGCTTGACAGCTGTCAACCGGACGTAGGTTACACAGAAGAAAGGAAAGATAACTTTGCAGGGCCTGGGGACTCCTAGATAATGGTTTCTTTGAAGGTGAAATAACTGACCAGTTCCCTAGAGAGTGTACTCATCCACAACACTGAAATACTACAGCAAGTTGGTGAAGAGGCCAGAACTACTTAAGAGTAAAAAATATTTTAAGGATTTTAACAAGGAGAGGACAGACTTTTTGTTCTCTGATCAATATTTTTTCTTTAATAATATTGTGCGGTTGTGTTTAAAGGAGGTACATTATGCAGATTAATCCTTGTTCAGTATTCGTATTTTTATTAGAAAATTATTACATGTGTACTAAAAAGAAGGACATCAACTAAATGGTGAGAGTCTGGTCATCTCCCTCACCAAACCCACACCTCTTTCTTGAGGTCACTTAAGTGTGATGTGTGGATTTTTTATATGCACACTTACATGCACGCATTTTATCTTCACTTTGATTAGAAGTAATTATTGCTATACCGAGTGGCACGTAGCACAGATTCTAGAGGCAGATGGTGTGATTTCCTTTCCACTTATTGACTGCTGATCTTAAAAGTCTGGACTTCAGCTTCCTCAGTGGAGATGATAATAGTACTTACCTCAGAGGGGTAGTTAAGAGGATTAAATGAAATATGTATATGCATATATATATATATATATATATATATGCACTTAGAATAGTTCGGACACATTGAAAATAATATATATTTGTTAATACTACATGATCATATTATACATATTATCTCATGATATACTTATTTTACCTAGCAATATATCACAAAAACCTTTTTCTGCCAGCCCATATGCACCTGCTCATTCTTTTTAGTGGCTACGTAGTATTCCACAGTGTGGCTATAACATACTTAACAACCCCTGATTGATGAACATGTAGGTCGTTGGCAGATCTTTTTCTATCACACATATGCTGTAATTAAATATCCTTTTTCACATACGTAATCTATCATTTCGTTGTCTAGTATTTACGATTACATCGGTTTTAGATGTCACAATATACATATGATTAGAAAGTATCTGTATTATGTAACGGAAATAATGATTAGTGTTTGTCAAGAGCCTCTGATAACCCTAGCACTCATAACTTTAGGTTAAATTAAATATATTATCTCTGTGAAAATCTAGAGGATGCTCTCATCTGGCTTCTTCACCACAAATAACCAGGAATTTTCATCTGCTCTAAAGGAAGGATCAGACGTGAATAGGAGCACGCTGATGTATAGTTTTTGAAGAAATGTAGCATCCAAGAGTGTCGAGAAGGATAGCGAATGAAAGTAGGGAGAATAACAGAACAATCGGTTGGCAAAGGCATTGTGAATGACGTGAATACCCTTCACAATTAAAAGCTGGCCTGTTGACTAAGCCAGATAGCCCTACTCATCCACTTCCTACTGCCTGCCACGTTTGACTGATCACAGAGCATGGCCACTTTGTTTTTGAAGCCCTTCTTGAATCTGAATTCTCCATTTCCCCACTTTCAGACCTCACTAACTCTTCCCTCCATTGTAGTTTCTTAACTGTTCCCCAGCCTCTACCATCTCCCTGCTGCCATCAATCCACTGGGGTCCCTTCTTGCAAATCATGTTCTGACTGTGTTGCTTCCGCTTGCAAATGATCAGGGGCTGCCCGTTTTCCATAGTTCTTGGCCTGTCATGCAAGAATGCGGCACAGCCACCACCGGCTCTGACCTCAGCCTTGGCCCTCATCATTTGCCCTCTCGGGAACTCCATATACTTGAGCCACACCTCTGTTTAACCCACCACGCATGCTCAGGTCTTTCTTCCTCCTCATCCTTCTGAGACGTCCTTCCTTTTCGCTGCTGTCAACACCTGCTCAGCCCACACACTCACCTTTGTCTTCTCGGGGGTGCTGTCCTGCTGCCTCCAGCACACCTTCGAGAACCTCTGAACCACAGCTCCTGTCTCCTGGTACAGTTGCTGCACCCCTCACCACCCCCGCAATGCCACCCACCATCCTCCTGACTGAGTTTCTCAGACTGGAATATGCATGCAGTTCACCTAGGACAGTTTAAACTTTTTGAGATTTTGATTTTGTCAATTTAAGGTGAGACCCCCAGAATTTACATTTAAACCGCACCCCCCCCCCCCCGGCTCCACCCAGGGCCTTGCAATACAGATTTGTGACCACCTTTAGGAAACATTGCCACGCATAAAGAGGAGTGTTTAGGACATTGTAAATTGCAACCCCTTGAGTTGAGAAATCAATTAGTGGGTCATGACCAGTTTTCCTTCCCCTTTCTGTTTATGCAATATATCATTTAGAATAGAAACAAAAATAAAAAGTTACCCAAAAAACCACTCTCCTAGAAGGCAGGATGCTCAACAATATTTGTTAAGTAAAGGGCATTCAGGAAGACTTTTTCAAATGCTACTAGATGGTGGAAAACTCAGGTGACCATAACACTTAAATTTTATTTTAAACTTATATAGACCCTGGAAAAGACAAAATCAGAGTTTTGGAGTGAAACTAGATTGTCACTAAAATCTCTGATAACATTATCATTTTAGAAAAAGGCTCACCATGTATTCTCAGCTGAAATCTTGGGAAGATTCAGTCCTTAAATTATCAACATTCTAGACATGTACTGACTTTTCTTTATTCTCTCTGAGAAAATTATAGTTGGCAAGAAAAAGAAATGTCAAAACATGCCTTTAAACTGATACATACTCCTAAGCTTTCCCCTTAAATACACATTTGAACTTTATTTTTCAACAAGAATTTTGAAAATGCTTTTTAAAGACTAGATATGAGGTCATTCTTAAGAATTTATGTTTATATATTGAAAGTATTTCTTGAAAGAAAAGTAAAGAAAGGCCCAGTCAAAATTATTTAAAACTAATTTTTTGAAAATGTTATTTATAGGAGAAAGTTTCTCCTCCTTGTTTTTCTTATTTACAAAATAATGGATGCAACTTGAAAAAAATAAAAGGTGTACTATAAATTAATGTATAAGAAATGTATAGCAGGGGCGCCTGGGTGGCTCAATCCGTTAAGCATCTGACTTCTGCTCAGGTCATGATCTTGTGGTCCGTGGATTTGAGCCCCACATCGGGCTCTATGCTGACAGCTCAGAGACTGGAGCCTGCTTCGGATTCTGTGTCTCCGTCTTTCTCTGCTCCTCATCCATTCACACTCTATCTCTCTCTGTCTCTCAAAAATAAATAAACATTAAAAAAAGAACAAAGAAATGTATAGCAAAGGACATCAGATTTCCTCATAATCCCATCCTTAGGAAATAACCAGTTAGCAGCTTGACATATATTCTTTCTTGTTTTTCTGTGCATTAACAATACACACATACATTTTAATAAGATGAATCGTGTTACGTGTACCATTCTATATCTACCATGTAAGACTTTTTATTACAGAAATGTAAAAAATAATACAGCATAACATGCACTCTGTCTAAAACTAATGGCTACCGTTTTTCATAGTTGCTTCAGATCTTTTAAAGGAATCAAACACTTTTCATAAAATGGAAGACCCCTCTGGTCTTCAACTACCATTGCTTCCCAAAGCAGCAACGATCATGAATTGGGTTTGCATATCTTACAACTTTGTTGTTGTTGTTTTTGTTGTTGTTGTTTTAATTCGCACAGTCTTTTCAAGATCTGCTATTTTGATGCATTTAGATGAGGTTTGGGCTTCTTGGTTTTTGTTTTGTTTTGTTTTGTTTTCGTATGGTTGATATACAATGTTACCTTAGTTTCAGGTATACAACTTAGTCATTCCATTTACATGAGTTTTAATTATCCATTCCTTTACTCAGGGACATTTGGGTTTTCCCCTTGTTTTTTAAGTATGAATAATGTTGCATTAAACATACTTGCGAATGTTTCTATGTATCCATGTGCAGAATTTTTGTAGGATATTTACCAAAAGGTAGAATTGATGGCTCATGCTGGATGTACAATTTCCATTTTACGAGATGTTGCGAAATCTCTCTAAAGTGATTGAATCTATTTGTACTCCCACCAGCAGTATCTGACAATGTCTGTTTTCTCATCCTGTTGAACTGTTTAGGTTTTGCTAACCTTACGAGTATTAAATAATGTCCCATTTTAAGGTTACTTGCATTATGACAACGGAAGTTTCCTCTTCTGAGACTTAAATGTTTATAAAACTTTATATTGTATATGTGTGTGTGTGTATATAAAAAGTCTAATATACACACACATATATGTATATATGTTTATATATAATCCAGTATTTCCATTTGCTATTAAAATTTTTGTTATAGATTTATGGGAGTTTTAATTTATTTTGGATACCGATCTTTTGTTTTAGGGAGCAGGGATACATACATACATTAGGCAAAGATTACATTGTGATTTTTTTTCGATATTTCTACAAATTTTTCTGACTCATCTATCATTTTCTGAGTTGTGCAATTAAAGAACCCTCTATAATTGTAGATTAGTCAATGTTTTCCTGTAATCCTGTCAATTTTTGCTTTATGTATTTCAATACAAATTTGAAATTATTATATAATCTTGGTGAACTGTCTTTTCATATACAGAGTTCCTCTTTTATTAATGATTTTGATTTAAATCATATTTGGACTTTAGTTAATATTGCTATAGAAGAATGTAAGGTATGATTATTATTCATGCCTGTAATTAATAGCAGGATTTACCGACATATTTTGTTGGTTCTTGCTTGTAAGTTTCTTCCTTTGAATTTATTTATTTTCTTGTGTGCTTTTAGCAATGTCTCAGCATGCATCTATAAAGGAGTAAAACCTCTTCATCTTGGTTGCCTAAGAAATACCTATATTTTGCCCTCACTTTTGAATTATGTTTTCGCTCGGTTTCTATGACTCAAATGTTGATTTACAGCCTGTCTCCAGACTTCAGAGACGAGCAGAACCGTTCACTTTGGCCCCACTCACCACTGTGATGTTCTGTTACCTTTTTAGTTCACAGAGATGTTTATCTTGTTTGAGCACAGCTCTCCTTTTCCTTATCAAGTATGCTAACAATAAAGGGGAAAATCTTCAAAGCTACCAAAAAGAAATGGCATATTACCTTTCATTTTTAATCTATCATTACTGCTAGATTAGAGAATATAAGATATAAAATCACAAAGCTGCCTTTAAGCAGATGTAAATGTCTCCACTAGCTTTTTTACCTAAAAGAAAAAAATTTTTAAGAAAGAACATAAAATCACCTTCATAGCCTGGTATTCATTTTACAAATGAACTATCATTTATTTATTCAGTCCACTTCTGAGAGATTTGAGAATTGTTTCCAATTGCACCCTGATACAAATGGAGTACAATAAACATTCTTGCATAGGAATCTCTACACGCTTACATTAGTATTTCTATATGATAAACTCCATATAGTGAATTGCTTGGTAAAAATCTTATCCCTCAAAATCTTATGAAAACCTTTTTTTTTTATTCCAGTATACTTACTATAGGGTATTATATTAGCTTCAGGGGTACACTATAGTGATCCAACACCTCCATACATCATTCGGTGCTTGAAAACCTTTTGTATTATGACTCCTATCTTCCTTAGTTAAGTTAGTTCAGAGCTTAGGCTTTGTCTAGGCATCCACCATTTCCTTCTTGTGGGACTTTGGACAAGTCTCTTAATCTCCTTAATCCTTAGTTTCCTTACCTGTGAAAACAAGACAAGTACGGCACATACCACATAGGGTGATTGTGAGGATGAAGATATTGAATTCAAACCAATTAGTGTGATATTCAACAAATAGTCATTATTTGTTAAAGACACTGAAAAGAGCTAAAACAAGATGCAGATGGCTGGCAACTGTAAGGGTTTTTAAAAACACTGGTGCAATATGGGAAGGGGTCAGTCAGGGAGTAAATGGGAATTCTCCTTACCTTCTCTGTGTGTTCATTGTGACTCAGTTTCCTTTCCCCTTGGACTTCCTCCAGATCTAAAAGGTGGCCCTAACCAAGTCATTTTACTGCAAAGACCACCACTTGCTCCTTCTTCAGAGGCTTTTTAAACCTCCCACTTACCTGGTGCTAGAAATGTCGTCTTCTCACTGACTCACCACAAAGACGTATTGATTCATTTGGTCTGAAAACCAATAATCCAATTTTACTGGTGTTCATTCACTCTATACAAATGTTGGTTGAGCACCTACTGCCAAGCATTGATAACATTAAGTGTTGGAGAAATGCCAGTGAATAAAGGAGGCTTAATTCTTCCCCATGGAGAACTCAGAGACAGACGTCAACTGTGGAGTGGGGGACTTGATGGCGAAGACAGGATGCTTCCCAGCACAAGTAACTTCTAAGCAGAAGCCTGAAAGGAGCAGAGGTTATCCCCATGAGGAGGGAGAAAAGAATGTGCAAAACTATGAGGGTAGTGTAGCAAAGAGTAGTGACTAGTGACAGATTTTCTGTAGCTGGCTTACCATGGTGAAATCTGCTCTGAGGGATGACCGTTTTGGTTAAGAGCCTGGTTAAGTGGCTGTTGGGGAAATTAAAATGGCAGCTGGGCTGGCGGAATCTGGGGAAGTGGCACCTGAGACCAAGTGAAACCATGAGCAGGCGGTGGAGGTAACTCTGCTGACTGTTCAGAAGTTTGCCTTGGGGTGCACGGGGTTGAGTGCAGGTTGAGGCAGCCAGTTGTCAGGGTCCAGAACTCAGAAGAGAGAGACTCGAGTTGGAAACAATTTGGGGAGGTTTCTTTGTATGGTTTTCACCACTCAACCAAAAGACAGCATGAAAGCGTTTGTTTTGCTCAGTTCTGAGCAAACATGTTGGTTAGAACTACAAAGCTCACTTGACATGGGTCCATGTACACGTGAGTAAATAAGGTTTGGCCCCAGATAGCAATTACTACTGGCACCTATTTCTTTCATCTCGTGAGACACAATGTAATTGTAAACATCAATCTAGATACCACAGACTTAAAAAAAAAAAAAAGTTTACTTTTTCCCTGTGGGGAAGAACCTGAGTTATTTTCCCTTTGTCTCTGTTGGCTGACTTGCCAGGCCTCCTCATCAACTACTTTTGTAAGAAACAGACGTGATCCTATCTGTGCTGTTCGTGACAAAAGTATCCCCAACCCTGAAAAGCGTGTTAATTTTTTTTAAGATAAATTTTTTACGAGCATGTTATTGTTTGGTGAGCTAAAATAGACTCTTCTGTGATCTTCAATACCTTCATCTGTGCTCTTTTATTTAAAAACATAACACCACAAAGGATACGGAGAATGGTTTCACTTCCTTTATAAATTTCACACTATTTCACTAGACCAATTTAAAACCTCCCTTGCACTGCTCACACACTATTTGGATAATAACTTACCTTTCACTGGAGAGGGAATAAATATGTATTCTGGAGGGTCACCTGTGGGTGCTGGACTGATGGGGAATAATTATTTTATATTTTGGGGTCTGGGCTGTGGGATATGTGGCTTTATTTGATTATTCTCTCATTCCAGGTAATAATATCAGCCACTCACTGTTTTTTCCATTAAGACTATGACCTTACTCAGCACAGTGTCTATTTAAGATCTGATTACAGAATAAATAGGCTTTTTTACAGTACGTGAAGACATAATGTGGGCCTTTACTAAACTAATAGACAAAGATCTGCAGTTAACCTTTTTTTTTTTAAGTTTATTTATTTATTTTTAAGAGAAACAGAGACAGTGTGAACAGGGGAGGGGCAGAGAGAGAGAGAGAGAGAGAGAGAGAGAGACTTCAAGCAGGCTCCGCACTGTCAGCACTGAGCCCGATGTGGGGCTTGAACTCATGAAACCATGAGATCATGACCTGAGCCGAAGCCAAGAGTTGGATGCTTAATCAACTGAGCCACCCAAGTGCCCCCTTGCAGTTAACTTTTAAGGGAAACCAAGCTCCTAGAAATAAAACATGCAAACAAAACATGCCAAAGATAGGGGAGTTAAAATCTTACTTATAAATGATAGTAATTTTCCAGGACAAGCACTTCTTCTGGATTTTGCATAGGTATCCTTCAGCTGTTGATAATCTTCATTTGTTGATTCTTTGCATCCTTTTTCTTGCTTATTATCTATGCATTAAAATGTTCCAGGAACATCTTGCCATTTATCTTGAGTGATTATAACTCAACTCACTGCTTGAAGGATTTTTTAACTCCTTTATTAGTATATGAGATTCGGTCCAAATGGTAACAGTTATAAACAATATTTAAATTGTAGAAGTTTTTTACAAGGTATTGAGAACTTGAAATAGCAATAACAATTATTCTTTTCAGTTCTCATCCAACTACACTGAAAAGATAGAGAGGTACTAATGTCTAGCCACTCATTTTTATTCATATCCTAAGAAACTAGGCAGTTCACAAGAATTTTTTTTTTATAAAAACTATTGAATGTGTTTTAAGCTTATTGTATTAATCACTTTATACTTTAACTGCAATGATTACAATTGATTTATAGATCCGTTTTCCAATTATCATCAATGAAGCACAGAGAGGGAAAGAAATCACATAAATAAATCTACTGATTTTCACAAAACTAATTTTAAGGAAATAAATACCTTTTCTAATGCCTTCTGTTGGCTACTGTAGTAAAATTGTGAGATTTAAGGTTAAAACCTTTTTCCATTTGCCCTATTTCTTCCTGCTGGAGGGAACACCGTACTGTACGATAAGCAACTGTGATAATATGGTTTGTACCGTTCACATAAATAATATTATTTATTGCATTGTTACATGGACCAGGACCTCCCATCCCTCGCTCTTCATCTCTGCCACACACACCACACACACATGCCTATAAAACATATGTGTGAGACATGTGATTCGTTTTCTAATAGGGTAACTGTTATCATTAATCTTCACTCTGATCGACAAGTTGGATAATTTTCAGAGTGCTCCATAGGACTCATTCAGTTTTTCCTTATATGAACTCTGCATTAAACCGTCACATAACAACATATTGTAGACGAAATGAGTCTGAACACACACATGCAGAACAGCAGTTTGCCTCTGATATGTAGCCCATTTTGTGTTTAACAGTCAGACTCCCTCACATGATTTAATCTGTTCCACTTCTAGTCAATATCCACGAGGGAGAGGGGGATGGAAGATGAGAGATGCTGTTATTTAATAGGAACACCCACCCCCCCACTGCATTTCACAGCTGTCTCCCTTAACTTGGAAACCTAGTTTGTATGATGGTATGGTTTGCCAGCCATGTGAGACAGAGAGATCACATTGGATACGGATGATCAGACCTCCATAAAACATACATACAAACACAGATGTGCCTGGTTTGGCCATTCGGTCAGAATAAGCATTTTCAGACTGTCTTCACCTTTGGCCCCTACTTAGGTGTGAGAAATGTAAGGAATTTATTGGCTTGTATTTGAGGTCTGCCTTGACTGAGGTTAATAAGATAACACCTGCATGTACACACACACTCACTTGTCCTAACACCATCCAAGTTGTGGAAGGATGAGAAGGAGGTAAAGTATGCCCTGGGCAGATGTATCACCCCCTGAACCAAAATATGCAAACAAAATGTCCAAGGCTGGTTTTGTATTATCCAAAAGTTCAGGGGAACTTGCATAAGTATGCCCCTCCCCCCACATGAAGAAACGAAGAAAAACATTATTTTCTGGTTTTAACAAAGGTAATTTATTTGGGTCAGAGAAATAAAGAATTTATGCTTAAGTTAAACACAAAATGGATTTCCTTTGGCTGTAAGCCATGATTGTAGGGTTTTGCTTGATTATTGGGTGTTTAGTAATTCAGTTAGATGCTCGGAAACATGGCGGTCAGCTCTTTAATGGTTTTGTGTTTTAAGGAAAACTGATGAGCCCTATGACCTTCTAGACTCAGTCCTTTTGAGACTTATAAAACCAGACACAAATTACTAAAATGTCTCAAATCTTAATTATTCTGTGTCTACACTCAATTCATTTATCTTTGTCAAAGTTTGATTCTAAAATAAGCTCACAGTGAGTAAGTATATACCCTATAATTTCTGTACCTTCCTATGACCTATAAATATTTCAAAGTAAGTTTTTTTACAAGTGAGAACACAAATGATCTCTCAGTGTTCTTCATTATTCAGCTATCTCTCGCTGTTCCTCAGACTTGTGTCAGCTGTCTCACAAGGTAAACTGTTGGTCACAAGCAGAATCACACAGAGAATGATGATTAGATCAATTCATCACCAAAACCAGAGAAAAATACAGAGTCTTCAGAGCATGCGTCTTACCTTAATGACCTAAGTCACATCATTTTCATACATATTTAAGACTAATACCTTGGTATGAGATTATTTTTCTAGTGGAGCTTCAGTTAGCTTAGGGCACCCCACTCTACCTACAGAGTTATAGGTAACCTATAGTGGTCTTCCTGAAGTCTTCAGGGTGGGTAATCATATATATTTAGTCCAATTATGCCAGTACGTGCTAACTCTGCAGTGGTCATGATAGACCCAGTTACACCAGATTATGACCAAATGTAATGGACCAGAAAATGTCATAATACAACTAGTCTCCGGGCTGAAGGCTTGGGAAAAGATGATACACTGAGCCGTCTAACCAAACTTAAAACAATTCAGCCCATGTGTTTTGTTTCATTTGGGGGTTATTTTACTAGCTAACCTTCCAGGAAATACATTTAGAAGCCATTTATAATCCCACATATGGGGGACAAAGTAATTCGAGCCTCAAGATGAGAACGTTCCATTAGGCACTTAACCATATTTTTTTTTTCTTTTTCAACAAAGGCTTTTCGCCCTGAAAACGATATAAATCAACAGATTAAAGAGATGTTCTCTTACCGAAAGGAGAAAATCTGATCTAAGGGAGTCAGTTCAATAAAGCTTTCTCTTGTCTGGAATTCTGTCGGTAAGGATTGATATGGAAAAAATGCAAATAATCCAAAGGGCACTGCCTCATTCTTAACAGAACCTGTCTTCTATTTCGGCGATGTCGAGTACTCCGTGGACGAGAGCGCCGGCTATGTGGAAGTACGGGTGTGGAGGACGGGCACAGACCTGTCCAAGCCTTCCAGTGTCACCGTGAGGTCTCGGAAAACAGATCCCCCCTCTGCTGATGGTGAGCAGTTTCCTATGGCAGCTCTTTCGATTGCTCTACAGTATTCAACTCACCATGAAGCAAAAGACTTTAAAGCTAAAATACTGCATTCCTCCTAAAGCAGTCTGGATGAATGGAACTTTTTCTGAAATTATTATTATATAGGAGATAAGTCTAGGCTCTCTTTATTACTGTGAGAAAATACATTTAAAAGCCACAAATCAGGGGTGCCTGGGTGGCTCAGTCCGTTAAGCATCCGACTTCAGCTCAGGTCATGACCTCATGGTTCGTGGGTTCGAGCCCCGCGTCAGGCTCTGTGCTGACGGCTCAGAACCTGGATCCTGCTTCAGATTCTGTGTCTCTGTCTCTCTCTGCCTCTCCCTTGCTCACACTCTGTCTCTCTCTCTCTCTCTCTCTCTCTCTCAAAAAATAAATAAACATTTAAAAAAATATTTTAAAGCCACAAATCAGAGGCTTCGTTACAAACACAGAACTCAAAGACTCTAAATTCTAATGCCTTCTTTGCATGAATTGGTTCTCTAATTCATTAGATTCTAATTCATTAGATTTACACTTTGCAAATCTAACATCATTGCATATTACGGCATCAGTGTGCACAAGAATGATCTTGCCAGCCACTCTCACAGAAATCTAATGAAGGGTAAGTATCTTGAAGATGTGCATCTCCGACCTGGTTCCCTCCTCCTTTTAACCAGATGTCCCCATAAATACTTCAGATCCGAAAGTCTTTTCCATGCTTCAGTATATAAGCTACCCTACCTGGTCCATGCTTACTTTTATTCTGGAATGTACATCTCCAAAGAGTTGATCATAAAGTTTAGGGTAAGCATAGGATTAGGAATGTCCTTTGTTTCTTCTTCTAAGTTGCCAACAATACACACTCTGTCTTTCTCGTGTGCACACACACACGTACATCACGCACGCATCACACACTCATCCCACAAAGCAAGCAGGGACCATATCATTTTAAAAGTCACACTGAAGTTTTAACCTTTTTAATGTAGTGGAAACAGCATAATACTTTGCATGTAGTCAGTGTCCAGTAAGTATTTGATTCCCTGAATTCATCATTTTTTAAGAAAAAATTCAAATCGGAGAAAGATGAAAATTAAAGATGAAGCAGAGGAAAAGAAAAATACTGGAAGAACCACAAGGACATTTGGATGGAGATTTCAAAAAAATGAATTAAGGGCATATACACTCACAGTTGCATATTCAGAGGTAGAGAGAATATAAAATGAGGGTTAGGAGAACAGAAGGTATGAAAACAAAGAAGCAATAATGTGGAAACCTTGTCACCCACTCTCAGCCTTTATGAATTCCCTAAAGATTGACGGACAGTTTTGTTTGTAACTATTTTAGACATAAATTGAGGTGTTGACACTAGGTTTGCACCCCATGGTCTGAAAAATAATAAGCCAAAGACCAGATATGTCTTTGAGAATAAAAGCTGGCTGCTCTCTTTTCCTGGGGTGAGTATGGGTAGAGTGAGAGGGACAAAAGCTTATATCTGAAATGTTGCTTTAACCAACAGACAAACACACACCTAAGTAGGATATTTTCTTGTAGCTTTGGAAAATAAATATAGATATTTAGCTGATGTTAACAAACTTTAAATGTATGTATTTCATAGGTAATTTTACGATAATCATATATATGATTGATGTGCTGATTAACTCAGACCTGAATTTTATTAGCTCTATTCGAGAATTCTAAAATAAAAACAGAAGAATTATGTAACCAAAGCTAAAATAGCTCATTAGACATAAAGAAAATAAAGTTCAGAACCTGGTCTTTGTTCTACTATCTCAAAAACCTATATGATACTAACCTTTTGCATTTCATTAAATGTACATTTTGCAATGTAATACTGGTCTATATATTTTTTTAAAGAATCACAAATAGGTCTACATAATTTGCATCTCATAATCTTGTTGAATTTAGTCAGTCTCTGACTGAATCATTCTTTTGTTACTCGTATAGCTGGAACCGACTATGTGGGAATCAGCCGTAATTTAGATTTTGCACCTGGAGTCAACATGCAGACTGTTCGTGTTACCATCCTGGACGATCTCGGGCAACCAGTGCTGGAAGGAATTGAGAAATTTGAACTGGTGCTTCGTATGCCGATGAACGCTGCCCTTGGCGAGCCCAGCAAAGCCACAGTGTCCATAAATGATTCTGTCTCAGATTGTGAGTGTTTATTAATTGACAATCATGAGTAAAATGATAGGCTAGAGTTTATATACATGTTAAGTAAAATGATGAACTGGGGTTCGCATACCTGTAGAAGTCTGCTAGGGCGGCCATAAGAAAGTAGTATAGACTCCACAATTTCTTGTCTCACATTTCTGGAGGCTGGAAATCCAAAATCAAGATGTCGGCAAGGTTGGTTTGTTCCGAGGGCTGTGTGGGAAGGATCTGTTCCATGCCTCTTCTTTGGCTTATAGATACCCATCTTGTCCTTATGTGCCTTTACATTATCTTCTATGTATGTCACTGTGTCTAAATTTCCCCTGCTTATAAAGACACCAATTCTAGTCAATTAGAATCCATTCTCACGACCTAATTTTTACTTGATTACCTCTGTAAAGACCATATCCTCAAAGAAAGTCACATTTTCAGATTGTGTGGGTTATAGGACTTCAACCTACGAATTTGGAGGGGATGCAATTCGACCCATAACAATACCCTATCTGACCATGTCTTCCTTTCTCCTTCTGACCATTTTGTTAAAATTAGGTAGTCTCAGAAGAAAACTTTTAGCCTTCTTTCCAAATTTAAAAAAACGAAGTGAGATTGTCATCAGTATCTCGATGGAACCACATGGGGTTGCACAGACCCTTGAATGTAGTGGTCTTTTCCCACTTCTCAACACAAGACTTCTATCATCTCTAGACACTTGAAACTTCCCCAATAAGGTGCCAAAACTATAGTTCTAAGTCATGCAGCTGCTGGACACATGGTAAGGCTCTCTGACACATCCTCATGAGGGAGTTTTGAATAAGTTTCAACCATGGTGATCGTGGTGTTGCTTGGAAGAATGTAGCCTATTGTTAATGAGGACTATGTTTAATTCACCCATCATAGGTATCACTTAAAATATATACATAATATTCAGGATCAAAAACAGTATACATATATATATATATATATATATATATATATACACACACACACACACATATATGATACTATATTCATTATCAACTTTTCTCACATAGTCTGGGTAAACTCCGCTTGTAATTATATACACAATATTGAGTGTTATTCACAGATAATTCAGAAATTACCCAGAAATTTCAGTAATTCTGAAAAGCTCATGATTAAGCAACATATATAAATACAGATATCTCAAAGTCTCTGGTTTTGTCTATTTTTTTACCATTTCACTGCATCTCCCTACTCCATGGAATGGGCAGAGCAGAATTTCACAGATAAGAGAAATCAAAACACTTCATTTATTTAAAGTGATTTGCTTAACGCCAAAACATTGTCAAGTGACTGCATGGAAACTGGAATTCAGTTCTCACTTCCGTTCCATTATTCTTGCCACTAAGCCAGGTTCTCTGAAATGCCGTTTTCCTCAAGGAGATCTCTGTCCACTTTGATCCTGATGCCCATTTGTTTTTGCAGTGCCTAAGATGCAATTCAAAGAACGGGTGTATATTGGCAATGAAAATGATGGGCAGATAGTCGCAATGATCCACAGGAATGGAGACATTCACTACAGGTCTTCAGTGAGATGCTACACACGCCAGGGGTCCGCACAGGTGATGGCGGACTTTGAGGAACGTCCAAACACTGATGGCTCCATCGTCACGTTCCTCCCTGGTAAGGTTGGGCCTGACATTTTTCTGTGGAATTTGAGGAAGCCGAGTTTTTGATGAGAAATACGTACCAGGAAAATACATGTCCCTGACTTCCACAAGCTTATGGCGTGGTTTTACGTGCACCGTGTGAATAGGGCAGAGTAGGCTGTCACAGATTGAACGAATGTCTTTTTCATGTCGTATTAATTTATTAATTAGTTTCCAGTGATGTGCTGTATTGTTTACCCAGGGGCATATCAGCTGTATAGATATGCTGTATAGATATCTCCCACTGCTGGGAGATAGGGTTCAAACGATAGAAAGGAGAGGAAACAGATGTCACACGTTCAATGTGAATTCAGAGCCTCAAAATGTTTGGTCACTTTGATCCCATAATTGTACTAGAAACTAGTACTGTGGTCACATTAACTCTGACCGTCCGGTACAAGGCTGCTAAATTTGCTTCCTGATCGCGATGCAAGAAATTCATACATAAAATTGGTATTTGCTCATTATCCTTGTTTTCTAAGATGAGCAACAGAACTTAAAAACAGACATTAAAGAAATTTCCCATACAAGTAGGAGCTCTCGTTGCATATGTTCAAACATTTAATCATTCATTCAGCAAATATTTATTGGAGGCTTGTGACATGCCGGATACTGTTCTTCGCCCTGTCAGTACAGCGGGGAAAAAAGCAACATCCTTGCCCTTGCGGTGCTTGTATTCTAGTAGCCCATGTGTCTGTCCTTTAGGGCCTGGGATGGGATTGGGATGGGATGGGATGTAACTGACGTGCTGTCGTTATCACTGTGCCAGGTGAGACTGAAAAGCCTTGTGTCCTTGAGCTGATGGACGACAAACTCTATGAGGAGGTAGAGGAGCTCCGCCTGGTTCTTGGCACCCCACACAGCAACTCCCCCTTCGGGGCTGCAGTCGGGGAACAAAATGAAACTCTGATAAGGATCCAAGATGATGCTGATAGTAAGACGTTATTTCTTGTGTTCAGCTGTAATTTGGAAATTGAAATCCCTCTATGTTGATATTTTTGGTGGCTCGGTAAATAACCCCCTCTTGCTTTTTGTTAATGTTTATTTACTTATTTTGAGGGAGAGGAAGAAAGTGAGCATGAGCGGGATAGGGGGAGAGAGAGAGGGAGAGAGGGAATCCCAAGCAAGCAGGGTCTACTCTGTCAGCACAGAGCCTGATGCGGGGCTTGATCCCAGGAACCATGAGATCATGACTTGAGCTGAAATCAAGAGTCAGATGGTTAACCGACTGAGCCACTCAGGTACCACCCGCCTCTTTCTGACTAAGGTTTTAAAGCAATTGAGAAATAGGGAAAAAGAGTAAGACAAATGGGGAGCCAAATCAACCATTAAAATTGAAAGTTGATGTTGGAGAATATGGTTTATATATAATGCCGAATTTTGAATGTTCATACCTCCCACCTGGTAGAAATAGCCCTGGACCAGCAGTTTCTCCCTCAGCGAGAAAATTTATTATCAGTTTTCTCAGAGACCCACTCCTGTAAGACTTATGGCACATAGAGGCCACCCAGAGTACATGCTCTCTGGGGCTGGTTAATTCCCAAGGAAGGAGCTGGACTTCACACACTCAGTTTCTCTTAACCCACTCACCAATAATTACTGGTGAGGGGACGGAGAGATGCCAGGAGTGTAATACTAATTAAGTTCTTCCCATGTAGAAAGAAACATTAGAAATGAAGAAAAAGTACTCCCCTTACATTTTAATTTATCCACATTTCTCCCAATTTTAGAGGCCATCATTAAATTTGGAGAAACCAAATTTAGTGTCAGTGAACCCAAAGAACCAGGACAGTCGGTGGTTATAAAAATTCCAGTGATTCGCCAAGGAGATACTTCAAAGGTTTCCATCGTGAGAGTCCACACCAAGGATGGATCAGCCACCTCTGGAGAAGACTATCACCCTGTGTCAGAAGGTACGGGCGTTCCCAGGGCCTGCCTCCAGGTGGGTGGTGCTCACACTATTTATTGGCACTGGTGCCCTTGAGAAAACGAAGAGAAATACCGAACTGAAACAAAAATAGACATACCCCTTTACATTAATCTCTTCCAGAAAAACAAAGACAGTGGAATTTAGTTCCAGAATTTTCCTTTTTGACCTACAGGGTTTATGTGTGAGGACTTAGGGAAGTTGTGAATAGACCAAATGATTTTATGTTCTAAGTCTACTTTTACTTTTAATAGGTGTTACCTTTATTATGATAATCAGATGCTAAATAAGTTCGATTCTAGAATACTCTAGTACGACGAAAATATGCATGGTAGCTGAGATAGTTTGTTAGTTTATAGAACACCAACAATCTGAAACTTCAAGCTACAAAATTTTGTGTTAATGAAGGGCAGAAAAAGGCCGGTGAAATACCAACCAAAGAGACCATGAATTTTCCAGGCCTTAGGATTTCGTAATGGATGCTTTTCATCCAGCCCTCTCTTCCTTCAAATTTTTGGACCATTTCACCATTTATTTTTATGAGTAATTAAAACAAATCAGTTCTTCTCTCTCTTTTTATAAGCTATTTGCTGACAGAATAGCTATAAGTTGATTTCTTTGTCAAAGGTAAGTTTGTGAATCATGTGGAGTTCTACTTATCCACATTGTTTCTAGTATCCTACCTGTTGCTACCAACAATCTTTAGTTCTTTTTTTTAATGTTTTTATTTATTCTTGATGTGGGGGGAAAGGGGCAGAGAAAGAGACAGAGGATCCAAGGGAGCACTGCTGTGACAGCGGAGAGCCAGATTCGAGGATCCAACCCATGAGCCATGAGATCATGACCTGAGCCGAAGTCGGACACTTAACCGACTGAGCCACCCGGGCGTCCCCAATCTTTAGTTCTTGATCATACGGCATCAGGCATTCACCTTGATCTCCTAACTTGTGAAAAAAAAGAAGGTTGGAAAATGATGGACAATGATTTCTGAGTCAGTAATAAAGTTGATGAAGACAATAGGAGAAAAAAAAAACATCCTCTACCAAAAAGCTTGTTTTCCTTGCATATATGGTAAATGTTTGACTACTGTAAGGCTTCAAAGTTATCCTCAGAATTTTCTCTTTGCAAAGAATGATATATTTATATTTTAAATATATATTATATTATATTATATTATATTATATTATATTATATTAGAAATAAATCACATACAACCCAAAAGGAGAAGAAAAAAACTGGTTAGCTACAAAATTATAAAAATCTAAAATAAGTCTTTTTTCTGTAAATAAGCAGATTTTACATAAAGGAAACACCTTCTAAAGATGGAGAATGTGACCTTTAACAGAAAATGTTTTTCAAGGAAACAAAACAAATTTTTTTGCTGAAGCAGAAATAAAACTATACCTCTGTAGTAAACTGACCTATGAAGTCAGAAAAAGGTTAAATATCAGTGAATCAGCTTATGCCTCTTTTATCCCATTGTAAACATGCTGTTTCTAAAGCTTCCGATTAAAATGTCATCTCTTCTAACCCATATTCTAATTTCTCCCCCTGTGGTCAAAATTGAGGCCAGTCCCTAATGAACAAACAGAAATAAAAATATAGAAGCAAAATTGAAACTTTTTTTGTGCTAAAAATGTCAAAAGTGACAGATAAAGACTAAAGTAATTGAGTCATCAAGGAAACTTACCTATCATCTAGCAAGTGTACGGTGAGAAAACAATCATTTAAATATTTAAAAGAAATACTTAAGTTTTTAACTTCTTAGAAATTGGGTTTCTGTAGCTCTGGATGTTATAAAACTTGACTGCTTATATAAGGGCTAAAACAAGTGATGAAAAGAGTGAAGCAAGTGACGTAGGAGGGAAAATGACACGTTGGAGGCGTTACTGAACCATAAAGTCCATTCCCTGCTGGGAAAAGCCGGCACCATCATAGCCAGCTGACTTTTGCCAAGCAGGAAAGTGCAAAAGAACTTAAAAAAAAAAAATCTGTATTTTTCTATGCAATCCCCAGATATTTTTGGTTTCAAAAACTAATTTTATAATGAAATGTCACAGGAGTCAGACCAAACAAATTGATGGGCCAGAGATGATCAGCTCTTTTCATCCTCTGGAACAAGAACCCTAAATTCTCTCAGGGTCTGAGAAACCCAAGACTAATAGACTCAAAGAACACGCTAAGGCTAATGTGGAAGATGGCTATATATAGAAACAGAACTCAGGGTGCCTGGGTGGCGCAGTCGGTTAAGCGTCCGACTTCAGCCAGGTCACGATCTCGCGGTCCGTGAGTTCGAGCCCCGCGTCAGGCTCTGGGCTGATGGCTCAGAGCCTGGAGCCTGTTTCCAATTCTGTGTCTCCCTCTCTCTCTGCCCCTTCCCTGTTCATGCTCTGTCTCTCTCTGTCCCAAAAATAAATAAACGTTGAAAAAAAAATAGAAACAGAACTCATTTTAGAGGGATCTGGCTTACTAACTCAATTTTAAAGAAAAAAAATCTTTTTCATAATTTATAAAAAAATAGAAGTAGCAGAAGAAACACACATTGGAGACACATTTTCCTCTGCCACACTTTAAAGGATTTGTAATTTAGAGTTCTAATGGTTGAACTTCAGTTACGTCGGAAACAGCATCTGCTATCTTCTCTAATTGGAATGATATGCATTAAACTTTTTATTTCTCTTCTGAGCCAGTTTCTCAAAAGGTACAGGAAAACCAACAAAGTCGTTTATCCAAGTCTCATGATATGGGTAGCTACTGACTCTTGAGTTCAGTAAAATCAATTAATTTTTAACGTTTTAAGAATTTTGAAATGAATAATTTTTTAAAAGGATTCTCATAACTGGGTTTCATTTTCATGACAATTAAACAAATTTGTTTTTAGTGAGGGCAGGATTGAGGGGAAGAATACCATTCGCATCTCTCAAAAAGAATTTTCTAAGTTTCCAAGATTAACGCCAACAACAGAAAAAAGTCTTCTTAAAATATAATTTGATACAATATTAAAAAACTCAACAATTTTATATCCACCTTATATAATCCATACATACTTAATGCAAGTGCTGTTCACAGTTCATAATATTTGTCAAATTAGTCACTTAACTTGGATCCTATTGGCTCAGAAATTCTGGAACCAAGAAGTCCGTTTTTCTGGTTACGCCTCAGTATTAGAACTGGTGATCTTCTGTTCCATTACTCTGTATTTTTTCAGACTGTGGGCCAACAAACAAATATAGTAGCTTCTGATTAGAATTTTATTTGGATGAAATTGAATAGAATGGAAAACATTGAAGTGCAAGACCTGAAGTAAAAATAAATGATGTTTTCAAACTTGTGATTCCATTTTATTCATACACACACACACACACACACACACACACAGAGACACTGGGCCACAGTGTGAAGTGTTTTTCCTCATTGTGAGTCACTGTCAAAAAAGCTTGACAAAAATTTCACATATTCGTGTGTAAAGGACTTCAATCTGTGATTCTGCATTTGTAGAAATTGAGTTTAAGGAGGGAGAAACGCAGCATCTTGTTAACATTGAAGTAATCTTCGATGGGATCAGAGAAATGAGAGAGGCCTTCACTGTTCACCTAAAACCCGATGAGAACATGATTGCAGAGACTCAGGTAAGAGAATGTGGATACAAATTCAGGGCTTGCACTTTAATCGGGGAAAATGCATATAAGCCTCACATGGTATACAGTAGACTAATGGAATTTTGTGCAAGCCTCGTGTAAGGAGATGTGCATAATCCCCTTTTCACCTCAGAAATAAATGTTGCTCCTATTACTCTTCTTTTGAAAAGTCATGTGTAGAGAAACTCAGAGACTACAGTCACTGAGCCCCACGTCTGCCCATTTAGCCTTTCCATTTCAGTCGGCAGCCATTGAATTTGAGATTCATTTCCAGAAAGAGAGCATCATCTCCGCATAAAGAGAAGACTGTAAATTCAGTGCTGCAGCTCATTAAAATGTACATTTTAATCCACGTCACAGTTTGCTGTCCCTCAAAATTCCCACCGCTCATCCTAGCTTTATCAAATGGATGTCCGGAGCCTCAGCGACCAAAATGTTATGGTCCTAATACTGGTTTTCTGTGCTCATTTCACTTAAATTGTGTCACCGACCAATTTTCTTCAAAATACACATAATTTCCACAGAATGTTGACATTTGAACCTTAATCTCTACAACTGAATAATTTTAGGCACAGACCAATGTTTCTAATATCTATGCTTAAACTTACTGTTTGGGCAGATTTCTTCCCTTCAGTATTTGTTATCATTTTATAAGCTTTCCTACTTGATGGTATTTCTGCTACAGTGCCTGGCTTTTTTTTAAGTCATATTGAAAATTCAAGAAGTATGAGCCGAATACCTTTCCCACGTATATATTTTTTATAACCCTTGATCACATTAAAAATGATTATTGTTATTTTTATGGAGCATTGCATTAAACTCTTTGGAGTGAAAGGAACAGAGATTCATTCAGGTCACTTCAAGGGACAACAGCTTCTTTTACAAATCCACAGGTGAATATAGATTTGGAAACTGTGATATATAAGATATCGGAAGGTTCTTCAGGAGCTAAGGCAAATTTATCGGCAGGGTGTCCTGGCATCACGCTCTGCCTGGGCTTCAGGCTGTGCTTCTTGTCTCTGCTCATTTAAAGCCTCGCTTTTCACTGGCATCCGCGTCAGCATGGCCATGCTATCACATGACCTCTAGGATCTGCCTTATTTCAGCCTGTCGCTCAGCTTTTTTCCCACTAGCAACTAATTGGCCCTTTCATGGGTCTTCCATGTCTCAACCCAAGACAGATTCAGCCGCGATCATCACGATTTGGAGAGGAAAAATAGAACCCAAATACCTCGTGAACCACCGGCCAACCCCGGCTGCCCTGGGCTCATGCACCCTCCCCTGGTGCCAGAAGATATGGCCAAGGTGCCAGAATCACCCAGAACAAACCACATAGGGCCTGTCACTCTGCAGGGACCCTGCGTGTGATAGTTCTCATCATTGTGAAGCCAGGGACGTGCCAAGCATCATGGGTATCATACCGTACAATAGAAGCTCCTAGAGCCAAATATTTTAATAATCAAAGGTAATTATCTTTTCCCTGTAGGTCACCAAAGCCATTGTGTATATAGAAGAAATGAACAGCATGGCAGACATCACTTTTCCTTCTGTCCCTCAAATTGTGTCGTTACTGATGTACGATGACACTTCCAGAGCTAAAGATAGTGCTGGACCTGTGTCTGGCTATCCCGTCGTCTGTATCACAGTGAGTAGGCAATTGACAAAATTGAGAAAAATTGCAAAATGACTATTTAAAATAATTATAGATGTTAGCCAGTGTAGGATAGGCTTTGCCATGAAGAAATGCCAAGTGGAAAATACCACAAGGCATAAGCTTTGAACCTTGGGGACAGGAAAACATAACGTTAGTCAAATAAAGCTCCTATTTTTCTTCCTTATCCAACAAAGGTTTATTAATTCATGTGTACACAGTGTGTTATCTCCTGTTATCTCAGGGTCTGCCATTGATAGAAAAATAAATAAGGGTTGAACTGTGCACTCAAGAAACTTAAAAATTGGATTTTTAAGGAAGAGAAAAATGGATAGGAATCGTCGCTCTACCAGAGGGTAAGATGTGATCATGACCATGAAAGCCAGCTAAAGCCATGTGTGAGAAGAGGCTTGGGGCACTTGTGTGGAATTTCAGCGGTTTAAGATAAGAGTCCGACAGGGGAAGGCCATTCCAGGAGGAAGTGATTGCAACACGAGCTACATCTACAGGAATAGCGCTAAAAAATGGCATATTATGATTACTTTTTACTTGCCTCTCCTTGACTTTAAGTTATAAGTTCCTTGTGAGCAAAACTGGAATGCACTTATTTTTATATGTTATTTTTATATGACCACAGCCCAGGTGTAATGATCTACGTATAATAGGCACACAATAAATGTTTATCGAATTAACTAGGCAGGTAAGAATTTGGTCCCAAGTTATAGAGTTCTTTCCATGTTATACGAAGGACCGTGGACCTCATCGGTTGGGTAGCAGGGGGTTCTCGCGCAGAGGAACGGCAGGAGAAGAGGGCTGTGTTGGAGTGTCCCCACACAGCAGTGTGTCACTTGCCCGGAAAGACCCCCAGCCTGCTGCGAGGTGGTGCTGGGAATGGGAAGGAAGGTAGCGGCTTAAACATTGCAAAAGAAGAATCAACCAAGTTCACTGACCCACCGGAAGTGGGGGACAAGATGAGAGAGAGGAGGGAGGGAGGAAGGGAGAACAAGAATGATTCGGGCCATGAGGTGATGCAAAGCATAGCAAGTTTACGGGCATCAAGTTAGAGTAGAAACGCCCAGTAAGCTATTTGAAATGGAAGCTCAGAGTCCACATGCCTGTTAGGGCTAGAATAGAAGTGTGCCGGCTGCATGAATAGCAGGTAGAAATGGCAAAAAGCAGCAGGGAAAACACTAGGATAGAGAGCTTGAGAGGCAGAACTTCCACACTGTTCTGTGCCGTGGCCCTAACAGCCACTTGTCTCCCACAGGCTTGCAACCCTAAATACTCAGACTATGACAAAACAGGCTCCATTTGTGCAAGTGAGAACATCAACGACACCTTGACCCGGTACCGATGGCTGACTAGCGCTCCCGCTGGCCCTGATGGCGTGACCAGCCCCATGAGAGAAGTGGACTTTGACACCTTCTTTACGTCATCCAAGATGATCACCTTAGACTCCGTATACTTTCAGCCTGGCTCTCGGGTGCAGTGTGCGGCTCGCGCTGTGAATGCCGATGGCAATGAGGGCCTGGAGCTGATGAGCCCTGTCGTAACCATCAGCAGAGAAGAAGGTACTGCACTGCCGTTGTCACATGACAGCTAGTGAAATACACAAATGTCTGATTCCTGGCTATTAGTTCTCCCAAATGCCCCCATGCATTCCTTAATATTCTTTAAGTGCTTAATTATTTTTTTTAAGTTTATGTATCTGTTTTGAGAGAGAGAGTGAGAGCGGACGAGGGGCAGAAAGAGAGGGAGAAAGAAAATCCCAAGCAGCCTCCGTGTTCTCAGTGCCAAGCCTGACGCAGGGCTGGAACTCACGAACCGCGAGATCGCGCGTGACCTGAGCCGAAATTGAGAGTAGGACGCTTAACCAATTGAGCCACCGGGTGCCTAAATATTCTTCAAGTACTTAAAAAATGACATCATTTTTATAAAAATATTCATTAGAAAATAAGTATTTATTTGTTCCACGTGTTTTGATCACCTGTTATATGCCAGACTTTAGGCTGCCATACGCATACTTTCTGCTGGTGATGAGAACAAGAGATCAGGATGCTTATTCTCGAGGAATTCACCCAAGCCGGGGACAAAGATTAACTTTAGTCTGGACAAGGCACAGTAAAAGTGATTCGTTCTACCCTGGGTGGGTCAGGAAAGGTTTCCTCAAAGAAAAACTGCTTACGCTGAATCTTGGAAACAGCAGAGAAAGAAAAGCATGAGCAATTACTGATAGAAGGCTGAAAAATCCTGGGATAATCCGGAAACTACAGAGACATGGGGAAGCATGTGAGAGGGAGATTAGGGAGAATCTGGATACGGTGGCTCCTATACGATGACCTGGTTGCTGCACAAGTAGGAGTTTGCTGGGGACCGGGCCCGAGGAGGGATGGTGCAGGTGGAGAGAGATGTACAGGTGTGCACACTCTGTGATTATGGGGGTGGGGGGGGGGAGGGGGTCCAGGGCCGAAGCCCAGACATTGGAGGTGAAGAACAGGATGTAGCTGGAGACAACACTGAAAAGACAGGAACTCTACCTTATTAACTAATCTTGCACTCTGGAGAATAACTTTTAAGTTAGATTTTTTTTTTTTTTAAAGTTAGATTTTTAAAATAACAGTCTGGTGGGGCGCCTGGGTGGCTCAGTCAGTTGGATGACTGACTTTGGCTCAGGTCATGATCTCACAGCTTGTGGGTTCTAGCCCCACGTTGGGCTCTGTGCTGACAGCTTAGAGCCTGGAGCCTGTTTCGGATTCTGTGTCTCCCTCTCTCTCTGCCCCTCCCCAACTCGCACTCTGTTACTCTCAAAAATAAATAAACATTAAAAAAATTGAAAGTAACAGTTTGTTTATAAGATTTTATTCCTAAAACTTCCTTTGCATATAATGGTTCAGAAGTGTATTTGTTGCATAAAGAAATGTTATAGGTACCACCTCCCACAGTTAATACTCAGGATTGATATTTATTGATATCATATATAGTAAACATGCTCTTCTGTTAGAATTAAAATATAAGGTTTTTAAATTTTTTTAATGTTTTTATTTATTTTTGAGACAGAGAGAGAGACAGAGCATGAGCAAGTGAGGGGCAGAGAGAGAAGGAGACACAGAATCTAAAGCAGGCTCCAGGCTCTAAGCTGTCAGCACAGAGCCCGATACAGGGCTCAAATTCACCAGGAGATCATGACTTGAGCTGAAGTCGGACGCTTAACCGACTGAGCCACTCAGGCACCCCTAAAATATATGGTTTTTAAATTCCTCTAAAAACCAAACTGTTTTGTTAGTACCAGAAAGGAAAAAAAAAAAAAAAAATTAAACACTGCCTTGAAATGAGTCCCCCTCGGGGCGCCTGGGTGGCGCAGTCGGTTAAGCGTCCGACTTCAGCCAGGTCACGATCTCGCGGTCCGTGAGTTCGAGCCCCGTGTCGGGCTCTGGGCGGATGGCTCAGAGCCTGGAGCCTGTTTCTGATTCTGTGTCTCCCTCTCTCTCTGCCCCTCCCCCGTTCATGCTCTGTCTCTCTCTGTCCCCCAAAAAAATAAACGTTGAAAAAAAAAATGAGTCCCCCTCTTTATAAAATAGTCCAGATGTGGCAACTGCTTTGATTTTATTGCTATCTTAATAAATATTTGTCTGTTTCCTTTGTTTTGTACAAATAGAAAAGAGATGATATATTGCCTAATTGTCTTGAAATTACAACCCCACATCTTTGTCTGTTCCATGTTACGAAAATGAAAACATTACAATTCTTTTAAAGTAAACATTGGAGGAAGATTTTCATGTCAGCATTCTTGAGGATCACTGAGAGCTAGATAGATGTTAGAAAACAATCTTATATCGTCATGTGTTTCAGTACGTGTCTGCATATGTCAGTATCAGTATATTTTGTATCAGTATGTATATTATAAATTATAATTCATAATACACATACCATAAGAAGTTACATATATAGAGAAAACTCTACTGTATACATTTTGTTCCCTAATTTTAAGGAGACTTTAGGTTTTTTTGTTTTAAAGATGAGTGCATTTTTAGTTGCTTTGATTATCAATACCGATACTTTATGACTAGTCAGTAAGTAAGTATATTATTCTATGGTAAACATCCAATTCGTGTAATTAAACTGTAGTTATTTTTGCCTGTCGGCTTTCACATGTTATATTAAAATGACTTTGTAAATATGATTATAACCTAGAATGAATGCCCAGTGTATTAAACAGTTGAACAGTAAACAGAATAATTAAACATTGAACAGTAACGATTTTTTCTCAAACTTTATAAAACACCCAACATGTAAAGAAGTAGCCAGTAAACTGTCTGCTGTGATTGCTTCTCACACCAGTTTTTCGGCTTTTTTATAGCTCTTCTTAGCAATGCTTTGGTCCACAGAGAATTTTTAATTTTATTACTTAAAAAGTAAGGGTGCCTAGTTTAAAACCATTCTCTAGGTGTTGTCTGTTTTCTTCTTTTAGCATAAACATGTTCGTTTTTCCCTGAGGTCTTTGTCAGCCCCGAGTACCAGGGACGGTGGGAGCAGAACCATTCTCCGCCAAACTGCGCTACACGGGCCCCGAGGACCCAGAGTACACAAACCTTATCAAGCTCACTGTCACGATGCCACACGTAGACGGTAGGTGGCTTGGGTGAGCAAAGCCACGGGAGTGGTTTGGGCTCCTCCGTACCTGGTTCATGTCACTGAGTGGTCGAAATCACCAAGCAGACAATACATGTTCGTTGTGCAACTTGACCGTCGAGTCCTTCTGCTTCTTTCAAGTGTTTCTGCTTTCTCTCGATCCTGTTTTTTTTAAGTGTGACGATTTACGCATTCTTTAAAATGAAATAAATTTAACACATTGTCCAAACACGATGGAGCGAAACTTTGGTTAATGTGCTAGTTTTTATGAAATGGCACAACTATGTCCATCCTTAAAAACTCTTAATCTTAAACTTGGAATTCCGGTAAAGTATCTCGACATCTCATTGAGCCTTCAGTGTGTATTTGCTATTTCATAGCCGGAATTTTATAAATCCAATTTATAAATGGTGTTCATTTTCTCCAGATAAGAAAGTGTGGCCAGAATTTATGAGTCATTAACTTTATCCACACTGGGAACATTTTCCCAAGTACAGAAAATGTTTTCTTTCTTTTTTTTTTTAACGTTTATTTATTTTTGAGAAACAGAGACGGAACGTGAGTGGGGGAGGGGCAGAGAGAAAGGGAGACACAGAGTCCGAAGCAGGCTCCAGGCTCTGAGCTGTCAGCATAGAGCCCGACGCGGGGCTCGAACCCACAAACCGTGAGATCATGACCTGAGCTGAAGTTGGACGCTTACCCGACTGAGCCACCCAGGCGCCCCCAGAAAACATTTGCAAGTTCTATTCCCCTCAATGACTTTATACCTGAAATAAATTGTTAATATTAATTTCACCACTTGGTGTGTTAGTTATAGTTTAAGTAGCTAGGTGAGAGGAAACAACTGGTCAGTATTGGGAACGATAAGGTAGAATTTTTCTTTCTCAGAAAAAAAAAGACGTAAGTGTGTTTTTCCTGCTTATTACAAACCCAAATTTGTGTTGGTGGGAGATAGGTGGGCAAGAATGTGCACCTCTTTACTTTACAGCATAGTGAGGGGCCCACGTACGCCCAGCCCATCTCTAGGCTCATGTTGGAGATGTGACTCAAAGGTGCGAAGGGAAGGAGGGACCCAGCAGGGAAAAACAAGCTATAACAGTCCTAATAGAAAGGCTGGTCCCTCATGCTGCTCCCAGAACTGACTGTGCATTGTGTGCATTGGTCAATAGCCACAGCTCTTCCAGGAGCATGGTAGAAGCTGACCAGTTCTTTTGTGAGGCCAAGGGTCGCTCTAGAAGAATCTGAGAATGAGAGGTGGGTAAGGTTCCAGGAGAACACCTCTCTCATGGTCCTTTGCTGCGTTGTTTACACCGGGCTTCAACAAACTGTGGCCTCTGTGCTAAATCCAGCTTGCTGCCTCTTTTCAAACAACCTTGCAACCTAAGAATGGTTTTACATGTTTAAATGTTTGGAAAAAAACAAAAGAACAATATTTCATGGAGCGTGAAAATTACATGAAATTATAATCCATTGTTCATGATAAAGTCTTCTGTTAATGCTTTTACATGTCTCCCATGGCAGCCTCCCATCTACCATGGCAGCATCGAGCCGTTGTGACACAGACCTGATGGCCCACAAATTTTAAAATATTTACTATTTGACCCTTTATGGAAGAAGTTTGCCAGTCCTCGGCCTGTATTTTATAGGGGTAGTTTTAAACTACCCCTTGGTCTCAGAACATCCTTAAAAACTATTTAGGATCTCAAAGACTTCCTGTTTTTATGAGTTATGTCTGTAAATATGGCCTAGATTTAAAATTAAAATTAAGGAGTTATTTTCATTCAGTGAAAAATAAATCCATTGCATATTAGCATGAAAAACATACTTTTAACAAAAATAACTATAATTGGGGCACTTGCGTGGCTCGGTCGGTTGAGTGTCCGACTTCAGCTCAGGTCATGATCTCGCGGTGCATGAGTTTGGGCCCCGCGTCAGGCTCTGTGCTGACAACTCGGAGCCTGGAGCCTGTTTCAGATCCTGTGTCTCCCTCTCTCTCTGTTCCTCCCCTACTCATGCTCTGTCTCTCTGTCTCTCTCTCAAAAATAAAGATTAAAAGAAATAAAAACAAAAAAAACTATCATTTATAAATCAAAAAATTTATTGGTTTTCTTATACTTTTAAAATATATTTAATGTCTGGCTTAATGAAAGACAGCTGAATTCTTTTATCTACTTCTGCATTCAATCTGTGGCAATGTGTGATGACCTGTACCCTCTGAAGAAGTCCACGGTACACTAGTGAGAGAATAATGGTGGGAAAGTCAAATAATGCCTTAGAATCATTATGAGAATAGTTTTAGTATCACAGATCTCCTGAAAAATTCCAGGGGACATCTGGGACACCACATTGAGAGTAATCACTGCCATACCGTATTTTATAACACTTGTCTTCTGGAGGATGAAGAAACGACAAGTGTTCTAAGCCCTTTGCTGGTGACAATGGCATCATGATTACATTTTCTCGCAGGCATGCTCCCTGTGATCTCCACTAAAGAGCTTTCCAACTTCGAGCTCACCCTCAGTCCTGACGGCTCAAGAGTTGGAAACCACCAGTGCTCCAATCTTCTGGACTATACTGAAGTGAAGACCCACCATGGTTTCTTGACCGATGCTACAAAAAATCCAGAAATAATTGGAGAGACGCATCCTTACCAGTACAGCTCGTCTATCAGAGGTTCCAGTACCTTACGCTTCTATCGAAACCTGAACCTGGAGGCCTGCTTATGGGAGTTTGTTAGCTACTATGACATGTCAGAACTTCTGACTGACTGTGGAGGCACCATCGGGACGGATGGACAGGTATGGATTTTGAACATCTGAGCTTCGGTCACTGGAAAAGCCAGTTGGTTCTGTCCAAGTATACAGATTTGGACTAAAGCCCACCTCCAGGCTTCCATCTTGGTGGTAGTTCATTAGGCACAAGAGGCACTGGCATGACTGGTGTGAAAATTCATGTCTGCTTCTGGAATCATTATCATTGTCTTTGTATCAAAGGGTCACTGTATAATTATTGCCATAAAGTCCAAATCTCTTCTGATATTATAAAATCCCAAGTACTAATTTCTTTTCAAAGCATACATTATCATTTATTGTGTATACATACAGATGTCTGTAATGTATCATAAACCATCTAAGATGAGGATTTTCAATCCTCTGGTGAGTTCAGTTTTTCTTCTTCCTTATTTTCTTCCTGCACCTTCTATCTTTCTGTCCTTTATCCTGTCTTCTCCTGCCTAGTTTTCAAATCCCCTTTGCCTCCCAGTCTGCTTCATTTCTCCATCACTAGCATAGTCAAAAGCATTTGTACTACAGTCTTATTGTTATTCCTCCTCTGTGTTTATTGACTCCCCTTCATACTACGCAGACATTTACACATAAAATACACAACACACACACACACACACACACACACACACACACACACACAAAATCCCTACCCTCATCATCATGAACAAAGTTGTTGTCAAAATGATAAAGAAGCAAGATCTCCGTTGGCAGTTATGATAGAGAATCTAAAATATGTTGAATGTAGTTTAGAAGTGTAATGAGTGTTTGAACTAAAAGCCATGCTCTGTCCTACCTGGACTAAACAAAGAGTTTATATAAGCAGGCTTACACATTAAAGTGTTGAATGGTACCCCGTATGTATCATGTCTTTCAAGACTTCGCCAGGGTGAGGCCGGATTTTGACCGATCTATATCCCTGTGGTGTTAAAGTATAAAACATGTAGTAGCATTAGAAATGTGAATGACAACAGAGTATCAGTTTAACCTGAGGCGAAGCTGTGAAACCTGACACATTCAGCTAGTGTTGATGTGGAATGGGCAGCCATTGATTACATCTGGGGACTACTGGACTCCCAGGTAATGAGACGTTATCTCCATCTCCTCTAAAAGCAGCAAAATATTCAGAAACTTGCAAGGATTAGTAAAAATTCACGAAACACCAACAGGAAGACAGTACGGAATGCTGGAAAGAGCATGGATATCAGAAACTAGCACATGTAGACCTAAATTTGGCTCTGAGGTTTTCTAGCTTTGTGTCCCTGGGTGAGTTACTTAAGCCCTCGGAAGTGTTACCTCTTCAGGTCCCTCTTCCCCAGTGTATCTTTGCCACCAGAAAGAAACATGAAAGAAAAAAGTCTTCCCCCAGAATAAAAATCAAGGCTCATATTAACAAATCTACGTCAGCCTTTTCCTTTATAGGTCAAATATCCCTGGTTCCTTCAGCTGGGACTCACAGAACTTGTTTCCAATCCGTTATTCAATCATTCCGGTTTTCTTTCTCATTGCTCTTCTCTCAGGATCTTGCATAAGTCACAGGATCTATCAGCATAGACAAAATTAGATATATAATAGGATTACATTTTAGTTCCAGTTCTTTGTTATCATTCACTCAGTACCATGGAGCTTTTCTATGGATCTCACCTAGGCTATAGTTTATTTTCACCCTCAAGAATGTTTTCCATCTTTTCTGCAAAGTGGCAGCATTTTTTGATCCTTTATATCTGCAACCCAGACAGCCTTCTCTAGTGAAAACCTTGCACTTGCCCGCTGAAGTCCTATCCTATTACATCTCTCCACTTCTTCAGTGTCTCAAGGGCATTATTTTTTTTTAATATTTATTTATTTTAGAGAGAGAGCACAAGCAGGGGAGGGGCAGAGAGAGGGAGACACAGAATCCAAAGTAGGCTCCAGACTCTGGCTGTCAGCACAAAACCCAACGCAGAACTGTGAGATCATGACCTGAAGTCATACGCTTCGCCCCAAGGCCATTTTGAATGCAAATTCTGTCCCTCTAATGTGTTCATGTCTCTAGCCAAATCTTACCATAAAATGCTTAGCTAAATTGACTACACTTTGCTGTGTGTGTGTGTGTGTGTGTGTGTGTGTGTGTGTGTGTGTTTAAATCACAGTTCCTCTATTTAATTTTTTAACTTCAGTGCTTTTTCCTTCCTATCACCACTGCCAGGCAGAAAAGTCACTGCCCTGCTTCTGTAGTTCAGCTGTCAGTGGTTCTGCTCCGTTAGGTGAAAGCTAGCAACCGGAGGCTGATGTTAAGATTTACCTGCCTGCAAGGCTTCTGGTACCTAACACTAGGAATAGAAGAATTATCTCATCCAATTCTTAACTGGTTTGCATTACCTTCCTAAGATGCCCAGATGCGTACAGGAGTTTCTTCTTAGAAGCTTTGTTTTTGTTTTTTTGCTTTAGAATTGTTGAAAATAAATCTAAAAGTATCACCATCACAATCAACATAAATAGAGATGACCAGATTCAGTATAAATCACTGAAATTTCAGGATCTTGTTATAAAATTTTAAAAGCCTCAGTATAAACTAAACATTAATACAATCTAATAAGACACGTTGATCACTTTCTTAGAGTGGAGCTCAGAGATGTTCATCTCCATTTCCCCTACTTTCTTCCTTAGGCTTAAACTTTTACTTCTCCCCACCTCCCCCCAACACACACATTACTTAAATATAGGTGAGGAAGAGGAAAATATAAAGTAGAAGAAATATAGTAGCTCTTTGAGATATTTCCCTAATTTTCCCCATTACTTTTGAGTTCTGGAGAAAAAGAGAAAATACCTAATGATTGTACTAACAATAACAATAATGATAATAATAGCAATAGCTAACAATTATTTAATGTCTACTCTGTGCCCGCCATTCTTCTAAATACATATTTCCACAAATTCTGTCCTCACATTATGAAACAAATATGAATTTTTCCCCCTTATTAGAGATAAGAAGGCTGAAGCAAAGAGAATTCAAATAATGGCCCAAATTCAATTCGCTTGTAAACCTGTGCGGTTAACCACATCATGATTCTTATCTGGACATTTAATTGAGTGAATTAAATGCCACTTGATTGGGTGAATGACAGGAATGGATGTGGTCCCAGATATAATTGCAAGAAAGGCAAATGTACTTCTCTGTGCTTGGGACCAAAATGCTGCCCAACCGTGGTCATGAGAATGCATGCCAGTTATGTCTATGCCCCCTGCTGATAAAGTTATACAAATCCAAAACTTAGCTCACAACTGTGAGATCATGACCTGAGCCAAAATCAAGAGTTGGATGCTTAACTGCCTAAGCCACCTAGGCACCCCTCTAAAATTATATTTAATGAGATATTTTACTTTTTTTTTGCTACTGTCTTTGAAGTCTGGTGTGTATTTTGCATGCACAACACATCTCAATTCTGACTAGACTCATTTTGAATGGTCAATAGCCACACATGGCTAGTGGTTACCATATGGGGAAGCACTGATTAAACTATTTACCCAAGGTCTTTTTTTTCATTTTTAAAGTTTATTCATTTATTTTTGAGAGAGATAGAGACAGTGTGAGTGGAGGAGGGGGAGAGAGAGAGAGAGAGAGAGAGAGAGAGAGAGAGAGAGAGAATCCCAAGCAGGCTCCACACCATCAGCACAGAGCCCAATGTGGGGCTCAAACTCACAAAACCATGAGATCATGACCTGAGCCAAAACCAAGAGTCTGAAACTTGACTAACTAAGCCACCCGGGCTCCCCTACCCAAGGTCTTTTAATTAAACCACACAGGTTGAAAACAATGATCATTTAAAAGTATTTTACAATCTTGTATCTACCCACCTTTATGTGGGATATGTGGTTTGTGCTTATTTCAAAGATTAAAAATTGAAGTAGAATTGTTAGAATGTTATCTGACTACCACTAGTATGGATTTCCCACGGATTGAAATTTCTTTCTATTGCTCCTTTTGTTACCAGAAATATGTCTACATCATCAAGATGGTGGTGTTTGTGAATGTGTAAAGAAGGCTCATCGATGTCAATAGCTTAAAGTCTCAATAAAACATGTACTTAGCTACCCAGGGGAGATCATTGTTTTAACAAGTTAGAATCTTTAGCCAAGGGATTAGTAGTATTAGCAGTCTACACATCCAGGAACACTTGGAAGAAAGAGGCCTAGGCTTGTGTCCACATACAAGACTTTCTGAAGTCTTATGAGATCAGAGATGCATAAGGGAGACCCTGGAATGAGGTAGGGTCAATACTGGTCCACAGATTCCTTAGTATTTAGGATAACTTTATGGGATATTTACAATGATAGAATTAGAAATTAACTAAATGACCAATAATAGAATAGTTATGATTACCCACAAGGTAAAAATATTATATAGCCATCAAAAGTCATGTATCTGAAGAATTTTCCTTGTCATGAGAAAATGCTAACAACATTAAGTTAAAAAGCAATATACAAGGTAGTATAAGTGATACTACATTGCTACTATTAAAAATGTGTGTGTATATTGGAGAGAACTAGAAAATTTGGCTGTGCACAATGATAACAGACTAATGAACAAGATTTTTCTTTTTAGATGCTTTTAGTTTCCCAGCTTTCTACAGAACTAACATTACTCTCACTTAAAAAAACCCAAAGAAACCATGAGGTGCCTGGGTGGCTCACATGGTTAAGCATCCAACTCTTGGTTTTGATTCAGGTCATGATCTCATGGTCATTGAGATCGAGCCCCGTGTTGGGCTCTGTACTGACAGCGTGAGCCTGCTTGGAATTCTCTCTCTCCCTCTGCCTCTCCCCACTGCCCCCCTGCCATGTACACACACATACTCCCTATCTTAAATAAATAAATAAATAAATAAATAAATAAATAAATAAATAAAATTTTATTGACTACATATTAAAATGTAATATATTTGATATACTGGAGTAAGTAAGCTATTCTTAAAGTTAGTTTAGCATGTTTCTCTTTACTTTTTTTCTTAATGTTTACTTTTGAGAGAGAGAGAGAGTGTGAGCAGGGGAGGGGCAGAGAGAGTGGGAGACACGGAATCCGAAGCAGGCTCCAGGCTCTGAGCTGTCAGTTCAGAGCCCTATGTGGGGCTTGAATTCATGAACCACGAGATCATGACCTGGGCCAAAGTCGGATGTTTAACCCACTGGGCCACCCAGGTGCCCCTCCCTTTACTTTTTGAAGTATGGCTACTAGAAAATTTTAAATTACATGTGTGGCTCACATTATATTTTTATTTAATAGTGCTGGTCTGGATACTTGAATGTTCGTGCTGATTGTGCTGAATAATCTTGGGCAAGCCAATTGACTTCTTCATGGCTTAATTTCAACACATGTAGAATATAGTCTTGCTTGAGTAAAAGGGGCAGAAGAACAAAGTAAATCTAGATAGGTTTTATTAATACAATATATACTGCCAACTTCTTTTTTTTTTTTTTTACGTTTATTTATTTTTGAGACAGAGACAGAGCATGAACGGGGGAGGGGCAGAGAGAGAGGGAGACACAGAACCTGAAACAGGCTCCGGGCTCCGAACTGTCAGCACAGAGCCCGATGCAGGGCTCGAACTCACGGACTGCAAGATCATGACGTGAGCCGAAGTCGGTCGCCCAACCGACTGAGCCACCCAGGCGCCCCTATACTGCCAACTTCTATAAGAAGCAGTGCGTATATATACTGCCTACTTTAATAAGGTAATATGTAAGTTGGATGGCTTAAGCTGTATGCCCCAATAAGTGAAGATTTTTTTTTATTTAAGTTTGTTTATTTAATTTTTTGTTTGAGAGAGAGAGTGTGTGCACACAGGGGAGAGGCAGAGAGAAAAAGAGAGAGAATCCCAAGCATGCTCTGTGCCATCAGTGCAGAGCCCAATATGGGTCTCGAACCCACCACAAACCATGAGATCATGACTTGAGCTGAAATCAAGAGTCAGGTGTTTGACCGACTGAGTCACCCAGGCACCCCCCCAGATAAGTGAACAATTAAATCTACTGTGATTTACCTCAACTCTAGTTCCCACCTTAGACAGCATTCTGAGTATAATTTTTCTTTTAGAGTATTCATCTTCTTTCCTGTTATTTCCCTCTCCTACCCATCTGACATGGCCCAGCAGAAATTCCTTTGTCCCTTCAGCTGACAATACCTCCCCAAATATATACTTGCTGCCCATTATTAGCCACTTAGTAGTGGTAGTGGAAATTGATATCAGTGTTACCTTTTCCAGAGAATTTGCATTTTATATTTTCCCTTCAAATATGGAAGTTAAAGTATCATTTCATTTTGTTGAAAAAACTCAAAACATCCAGAAGGACCCATAAACTCCTATGTCATGTCACAGTTGCTTGAAGAGCATGTACCACATGTATTTCTTCTAATATAAATAAACACCTTAAAAAGCCCTGTCATACAGGCAGAAAGAAAACTAAGTACTCATTAAGATGACGTCCAGAAGTTAAATTGACCCCATTGCATTCTTCAGTTTTTCTGGAATGAACAGGAGGTGACGTGGGTGATTGACATTGTTCCATTGGCTACACTTACTCCAGACAGCGGTTCTAAGCAGACACAGAAGACCTGGCCGTGATGAGCAAGAAAAGGCAGTCAGATGCTGATTCCATGTCCAGAAATGGCCAAACTCTTAAGTTACCACAAGAACCAATCAAAGAAAATAGAATTAGAGAGCTTTGTGCCAAGTAACTTATTCGTAGGAAGTGAATGCTAGTAGTTCTCTCCAAGATAGTAACATTTGATACATAACATTGGCAAAAATGATTAGCACCTAGAAATTTTAATTGGAAACTCATGCCTAAAGCCTAATTTTTAAAAGTTTATTAAAATCACAGGATGAAATATTAATCTTAATTTCCAGGGGAATATACATTGACTTAATCACTCTCCTTTACACTGAGTATTAAAATTGCACTACAAGATCCAGTTCTCATTAACTGCAATGATATCGACACTTCACAAAAATAATCTCAAAGGACTTTGGTTGCAAGGCCCCCCTTCTGCAGGCCGGGCTAGCAGATGATGGGGAATGCTAGCCACTACACAGCTAGGAATCAAATCATTTGCTTGGATGATGGTTTCCTTTTTAAATATTTTTGCTGGCAATTCACATCATCATTTTTGTGATTTAAGGAGTTTATTTTTTAGTCTATGATAAAGTGATAAATTACGGCTCTCATGATTCATATTATTCACCAACACATGTCTATGATCCCTGTTGCCATTCATTGTGGAAGGAGAATTAGAGTGGTATCAGAAAGCCCAGCTGGAACTTCTCAAGAGTATGATCTGACTTAAGTCTGTTTCCTCTTGTGTAGAAGAGGATATTTGCCCAGCTATTCTGCAAAGCTGTTTTGAGACTGAAGTATGATAACGTTGGTTAGGTGATCTTAGGACCGCCCTCAGCTTTGTTTGGAATGTGATGAGGTGTGTAGTAATGGCAGGGGCCACTGAGGAGGCTTAAACAATTCTGTGAGAAATGTATTTCTTTGAGCCTTAACTTTCCTCTCTCTCTTTTTCTATGCATCATCTATCGATCCATCCATCCAATGACTCATCCATCCATCCATCCATCCAAGCATCTATCCATCCAACCATCCACACATACATATAAATATAATTATGAGGGAGATTAAAAGTATTAAATGGCTTTTATTGTGAACCTAGCGGCTCAATAAATATTAGTTTATCCTATATTAGTCCTAGCCCACCTGCAAAATACCTGAAGAAGGAAAGTGTAAAATTGCAAGCAGTTCACTTCATTTCAACCAATTATTTTTGAGACATATTAAGTGTTACATGTCATTACTAAACATATTTGCTTCTAGGTGTTTCCTGCTTTATTTTATCTTCCTTTATGTAGTAATTTAATAGTATCTTACAGCAGTATTATTCATAATAACTCAAAACAGGAAGTAACCTAGATGACCGTCAACTGATGAACAGCTAAATATGTGTGGCTTATGCGTAAAATGGTAGGCTCTTCAGAAATAAAAGTATTGACATGTGCAGCAACATGGATGCACCTTGGAAACATAAGTGAAAGAAACCTGTCACAAAAGACCGCATGTTGTTATGATTCCATTTATATGAAAAGTCCAGGATTGACAAATACATAGAGACAGAAAATAGGGCTAGTGGCTGCCAGAGGTTTGGAGGAGGAGGGAATAAAAGAATGACTTCTAATGGGTTTGGGAATTCCCTTTGGAGGTGATGAAAATGTCCTAAAATTGACTGTGTTGAAAATTCCACCTCTCCCTGAATATATTAAATACTGTGGGTTTGTCCACTCTAATAGGTGAATTACATGGTGTGTGTACTGTATCTTAATAAAGCTGTTACAAAACAGAAAAGACTGTGCAGGCATAATATGCTCAAAACAATGGAATTCACCTTCAAGATTTCTGCCACATATCCTTTGTTGCAAAGGAAGGTACTGTAGTAACAACGATGTAATTGCTCCATAATTAAGTGAGGAGACAGTAGTGTAAATGTTGTCACTTCCTTTCTTCAGTGGCTACTAAAAATCTTTAGCTGAGTGGAGACAACAGCTTGTACAAAATTAGACTCCTCTAATTAACCCTGAATCATGTTGATAGGTACAATTTTATTGTTTCAGGTCCTAAATCTAGTACAGTCCTATGTGACCCTTCGAGTGCCTCTGTATGTTTCCTACGTGCTCCATTCTCCTGTTGGGGTAGGAGGCTGGCAACATTTTGACTTGAAGTCAGAGCTCCGTCTGACTTTTGTGTATGACACTGCCATCTTGTGGAATGATGGAATCGGCAGCCCACCAGAAGCGGAACTCCAAGGTGGGTTAATAATTTGGAAAACTTGTTTTCTTACCCATTTGAATTACTTAAGAGGAATTTTTACTCTAGCTTAAACTAATGGAAGTGACCTTCAATTACTTTATATTAAATATTTTAAGATTATTTCGTCATGGAAAAACTAAATCGTATCAATCCTCCAAATTTTGCATAATATGTGCCTGCTAAATATAACATATATATTTCATGGATATTTAATCCTTACAGTTCATTTTACAGTCAACATGTTTCCTAGATTCTAGAAAATGCATAGAGGAAGTTCCAGTTGAACATAAGAAATGGCACCTCTTGGCTCAGGGAGTGCCTGGGTGGCTCAGTTGTTTACGTGTCTGAGTCTTGATCTCAACTCAGGTCTTGATCTCAGGGTTGTAAGTTCAAGCCCTTTTTGGGCTCCATGTGGGGCATGAGAAAGAAAAGAAAGAAAGAAAGAAAGAAAGAAAGAAAGAAAGAAAGAGAAAGAAAGAAAGAAAAGAAAGAAAGAAAGGAAGAAAGAAAGAAAGAAAGAAAAGAAAGAAAGAAAAGAAAGATGGAGGGAGGAAGAGAGGGGAAGGAAGGAAGGAAGGGAGGGAGGGAGGAAGGGAGGAAGGGAGGAAGGAGAGATATCTTGGATCCTCGTTCTGGCTCCACAACTAACTAGCTGTGTGATCTTGAACATACTCCTTAACCTTTGTGGCACTCAGTTTCTTCTGAAAGATAAGCTAGACCTCCAGTATTCTTTTTATTTTAAAATTCTATTATTCTATGATATTTTAGCTGAATGTTTTGGAACAGTGTAGTAAGTACAACTACCTCCTGAGCCCATAAGCATCTGCAAATCTTTCTTTCAGTCTCCACGTCAGAAGTATAATTCAAAGTCCACAAGCATAAAGCTAATTATCTATTAGTAGGATGAGTACTGTTGCTTTTCAGGCCCATGCTGCTATTCTGGTTCCATGCCTATCTGAGCATCATGCCTGCATTACTTACTATGAGCCAGGAGGAAAATACTATTGACAGAGCATCAAAATTTGCTATCTTAAGCACAGTAAAATCGCCTTAAAGCTATGTGATAGGTAATATGTGCACCCTGAGTGGTCATTCCAGGTTATTTTACATTTTCATGTTTTAATTCTGTATTTTGCCTTAGAAAATGTATATTTAAGTAAATTTTAATGTGGATCCATGCAAGGGTTCTCAAGTATTACATGAGGATCTCATGTTTCCTTCTTCCCTTTTAGAAAAAAAATTTTTAATGTTTTTATTTTATCTTTGAGAGAGAGAGACAGCGTGAGCCAGGGAGGGGCAGAGAGAGGAGACACAGAATCTGAAGTAGGCTCCAGGTTTCTGAGCTGTCGGCACAGAGCCTGATGCGGGCCTCGAACTCAAGGGCCATGAGATCATGACCTAAGCCGAAGTCTCAGTATCTGGAACAAACGACCTCAACCGACTGAGCCACCCAGGAGTTTCCTTCTTCTATCTGGAACCAACTTTGGTCACACTGCTAACAGTCTTGGAAAAGCTCCAGAGTTTTTATTAAGCCCATAAAATTCGGAATCATTCTGGAGAACACAAACCCACTTCTGTGTCCAAATCTTCAACATTTCACAATTTTACTGTGTCCCTCAATTTACAGCTTCATTTATGTAATAACTAATGCTTTTGGGGGGGGGGGGAATGTTGGTCTATTATAATCAATCTGTATATTTCATAGTGACCTCTCTCAACGTTCCCTGATTCTATTTTGCCTCCCTTCTAGACATCTTTTCTTGTCAGAAAACAAAACAAAACAAAACAAAATACTTTTGCATCTCTTATCACTCAGAATTCTTCCGATAGCACCCCTTGGCTAGAATGTTTAAAGATGAGACCGTTCTGACTTCAAATTTGGAAGAAATCCTGCCCATCAGAAGTCCCAGGTCACCCATATTTCCATTCTTGCGCACTCTCCCCATGTAGGTTCTCTCTATCCCACTAGCATGCGCATTGGCGAAGAGGGGCGCTTGGTCGTGAACTTCAAGACGGAGGCTCAGTTCCACGGCTTGTTTGTACTCTCCCATCCGGGTAAGCCCTGTAATCCACTAACAGGCATGCCCTAGACAGCAGGATACAGATTTCCCACACCCACAAGTGCCGTGTTTCAGCATGCTTCCGCGGGAGGTCTGAAACCCTACTTTCAAATGAATTATCACTGTGACTTACCTGCAGGGTGCCTGAGAATTGCTCAGCTCCCTCTCATCAGCTACATAGTCATCATTATGTACGTAGATTTTTGGAGAAAACGCAAAAGGGTTAAAGTAAATTTAAAAGAAAATTCTGAGTTCATTTTTGGTGGAGTCTGCCTTGGATAAAGAGCCTAGCAACAACAATCCCCTTCTCTGCTTCAATTCTGTTGTATGAGAAGTGGAATTTTAGGTCGTTTGTTCGGCGAGCCCTTCTCCGTTCACAATTATTTTCTAGACACTGTAAGAAACCTTTGTAACAGAGGCAGAAGTGGCACTTCAGTGTGATACTTACATTTCAGACATGGTAACTAATTATCTTTAATAAGGATTGGCTATGTCATTTTACTAACTGTGACAGCAGATTGTGGTTTGAATACCAACGAGGAGGCAGTCACTGAAATCTTATGTCCAGGCCTTTTTTTTTTTTTTTTTTTTTATAAAGGACATTTCATTAGACATCTTTTTTTATTTGATTCTCCATATCACTAAATTGGTTTTGCGTATTGTCCCTTTGACAACTGTTGTCAGATTGGAAGGGGAAAATAGTTCACTTACTGTCTTCTCCTTCCTTCCTTTTTCTGGGTTTGAGCTCTAAACAAAGGAGAGAATAGGGCTGAAATTCAGAAGAGAAAGAGGGTTCATTGTAGTTTTATGAGACTGAGCCGCAAGAAAAACAGACCCAAAAAGGCTCATTTTGCTTTATTATAATTGACAGTTCTGGAAAATAAAATTTCTTGGTCTTTACAGGTCCCTTCCACATGTCTACCTTTCTAATAAACTGAATCTTTGTTTAGACACAATTACAGACAATCTAAGTAAAATTAGATTCCACTTATAAATTGGGTTTTCCCGGCTGTGTGGATGCTAATAGACGAAAACTCAGCTCATAGCCCCGGTGCACAATAAATGCATTCACATCAGCTTTTATTGCCCTGCTGCCTCTCCCTGGAAAGTAGCCCTGAACTGTTGGAGCACAATTATCTGCACAAGTATCTCTTGATAGAATTATAAAGTGGAAAAAGGCACTGAATTAGGAATCAGAGGGCACACATCCCAGCTGTGTGATCTTGGGAGAGTCACCATAATCAGTCTCAGCCCGGTTTCTCGGGGACAAAATGAGGACAATTATACCAACACTGTGACTTTGAAAGTTTGGTGTTAAAAGCAAGCAATGTACGATAAGTTACTTTGAAAACTCTAATGTGTTATGTACTCTTTTAACTACTATACCATTATTATAATGGCACTTTTCTAGCATCCTTCACGAGCTCAATGATCATGTCGGCTGACCATCCAGGCCTGACCTTTTCCCTGCGCCTCATAAGGAGTGAACCCACCTATAACCAGCCAGTACAGCAATGGAGCTTTGTCTCTGACTTTGCCGTAAGTGACTCAGGCTCTTACTTAAGTTTGCTTTTCTGCTGCCTTTGATTACACCTCAGATTCTTTTTTTTTTTTTTTAATGTAGTTTATTGTCAAGTTGGCTAACATACAGTGTGTACAGCGTGCTCTTGGTTTGGGGGGTAGATTCCCATGGTCTGTCGCTTCCATACAATACCCAATGCTCATCCCAACGAGTGCCTTCCTCAATGCCCGTCACCCATTTTCCCCTCTCCCCCGCACCACCCCCCCATCAACCCTGTTTGTTCTCTGTATTTAAGAATCTCATATGGTTGGCCTCCACCTCAGATTTTTACATGAAGAACATAAACGTCCTCTCTTCTCCTCAAAGGTGCGTGACTATTCGGGGACCTACACCGTAAAGCTGCTGCCATGCACCATTCCATCGAATCAAGAGTACCGCCTGCCAGTCACCTGCAACCCCAGAGAGCCTGTCACCTTTGACCTTGACATACGGTTCCAACAGGTGTGCCTTTTGGAGTTATTTTCCCCTGACTTACAGAATCCCATTTTATTAAGGTCATGGTCTTCTCAGTAAAAATAAATAAATAAATTCACCCAATGACTTTAATTCTCACATGCTGAGAAAAAAGGAAGTCAGACAAGAAGGAAGCAAGAAAGGAAGGAAAGAGGAAAGAACTGCCCTTTATCTGGCATTGGTTCAGGATATGCAACTCAGAGTTGAAGAGTATGCAAGGGTTGGGGCACCTGGGTGGCTCAGTCGGTTGAGCGTCCGACTTCAGCTCAGGTCATGATTTCACCGTTTGTGAGTTCAAGACCCACTTCAGGCTCTGGACTGACAGATTGGGGTCTGCTTCTAATTCTCTGTCTCCCTCTCTCTCTGCCCGTCCCCCGCTCGCACAAGCTTTCCCTCTCCCTCTCTCTCTCTCTCTTTCTCTCTCTCTTTCAAAAATAAATAAACATTAAAATTTTTTAAAAAGTATAGAAGGGGTTTTTTTTGTTTGTTTTTTGTTTTTGTTTTTCTTATGTGATCTTGTCTCCTCCTGGAGTTTGCTGCCTTGAGGTCTGAGAATTTTCCCAAGAGTTCTTCTGCACTTCTTTATCTTATTCTTGATCTTCAAGGAAAGTAAATATCCTATAGTTCATGCCACCTCAAAGGCCCTAACTGCCATTATATATTAAAAGACAGGTGATGGCACTTTTTGTCCAAGAACTTCTATTAAGAGCTGGCCTTCCACTGACCTTGATATACCCTGTTACACCAATGGAAAAGAACTCAAGCAGTGCTATTTAGTCCCAGCCAAAAAATTTCACTTCACCAGGTCTGCCTTCTCAAGAAAGACAGAGCCAGTGTTATAATTACCTTCATTAGTTTGGTTGGGTGTGAAAATCGCAGTGCAGGCTTTAGGACTCCGCAGGTCCACGTACACAGCTGTGTGCGTGCGTGTGTGTGTGTGTGTGTGTGTGTGAATAATGTATTTATGCACCACCAGAACAATCAACAACACGTAAAAGGGCTTTTACGCTTGGTTTCAGGTCAGCGACCCGGTAGCAGCTGAGTTTAGCTTGAACACCCAAATGTACCTACTCTCCAAGAAGAGTCTCTGGTTGTCTGATGGATCCATGGGATTTGGGCAAGAGAGTGATGTCGCCTTTGCAGAAGGTATCATTTCACAAGGGGGACACCTGCTCTGTTTGCCATTGCATCTGTTGGGCTTTGCTCTCTTGGGATCATGTTTGAGAGGGGAAATTGTAACCCCTGCTATTGTTATGAGAACATCACTGGGTCTTTGCCACTCTGACAGGGATGGGGTAGGGCCACTGAAATTGTATGTATGTTATTGGATGGTTTTTCTTCTGGGGAAATAAAAAATTTATTTCTATGTCCCTTACCTAAGTGACTTTTGGAACAAATCTAGGTTTGTTTTCTTCAGTCTTTTCTCAAGGTGCATAGACTCAAATCCTACAGCTACTTGAGATTATAAATGCCTCATGGGCAAGGGTTATGGCTGCCTTGTTCAGTGATGTCTTTCTAACACCTAGCAAAATGCCTAACATGCATGGCAGGAGTTTAGTACTAGCTGTGAAAAAGATGATTGAATACCAGGGAATTTCCCTAAACTCTCTTTCAAAATCAAATAAAGCTAACCCAGCTTTTTATCGATATTCCTTTTTTATAGACTTTATTAGTCTGCGTCTTGGCAAGTAATTTGTTTATCTAAAGCAGGCTTTAGCCACAGTGGAATATTATGAATATTAAACCATAGGCCAAGCCTGGAGGTTCTTCCTGCTACCGGTCGAGCACGGGAGGGTCAATAAATCTTCAGTCACATGTAGTCAGTTCTCAAAGTGGTGTTAGCCTGGGAGCGTGTGAGATCCTGAAGGTCTTCCAATATTCGATGCCAGATTAGGAAAAGAAGGAAATACCCTCTGGTGGCATTCCTGTCACAAATTATTTGCAGTGTCACATAGACACATTTTACCATGTAACAGAAATAACATTGCCGCGTCTCTGTTTCAGGTGATATAATTTATGGTCGAGTCATGGTAGATCCTGTCCAGAATCTAGGTGATTCCTTTTACTGCAGCATTGAGAAGGTGTTCCTGTGCACTGGAGCTGATGGCTATGTTCCCAAATATAGTCCCACGAATGCAGAATATGGCTGCTTAGCTGATTCTCCTTCGCTCCTGTATAGATTTAAAATTGTGGTAAGTGCTTTGACCCAAACAATGAACTAGGTAGACACTCAAAGTCAAGTGTTTTTGCCTGATGTTTAAAAACAATAGCATCTTTTCAAATGAAACCAAATGGTGACATTTTATACTTATACTTGCACAAAACTAAACGAAAGAAACACTCTGTACTTGCAAAAGTTGTCATTAGCTACAGCACTCCTCATTCTCTTGTTGCTTAAAGGACAAAGCTCAGCCAGAGACACAAGCCACCAGTTTTGGAAATGTCCTGTTTAATGCCAGACTAGCAGTGGATGACCCTGAAGCTGTTCTCTTAGTGAATCAGCCTGGATCCGATGGGTTTAAAGTCGACTCAACAGCACTCTTTCAGGTGGGCCAGTAACAAGCCACTTACAACAGTTCCACGAGGACATTCAGGTTACTTAATATCAGAATGCCCCAGATGTCTTCTATTAAATGGCAGTGACAGTAATGTTGCAGAAGTCATAGCAACATTGAATAAGGTAAGGTAGGTAAGCCCCACAGGACCATATTGAGCACATGGTGGGCATTCTGTAAACTCTCATTGTTATTTTTATTAATGCCTCAACATTACTTTAGGTCCCTGTGTAAAGAAGACCCTCATTCAGCCCAGAATATAAATCTAAGTCTGATGGTTGGGAACTCTGCTTTTCTTCTTCAAAACTTCCTTCCTGTCGACTTTCCATGACCATCTTTATTAGAGTGATCTTGTATGAAACGCTGGATTCCAAAAAACAAGTGGGCGCTGCTCATAAATCTCCACTCCCAAAGACTTTATAAACTAGGACAGGATGTCCTAACCTAGAGGTAGATGGTAAAGAGACCCACATGACTGTAACACTGAGCAGACAATTGAGAAAAATTCAGAGATGTGTTCCCACTGTGAATCCTTGGGGGATCAAGTATACCTTTTAGGAAATTTACTGAAAATTGTCCAGACAGGATGGGCTGCAGAAACACATTATCTTTATTCAACCCTAAAGGAAGAATCTTAAGGAAGTATATTTGTTGTTCTGAGTACTTTTTTAAAATTATTTTTACTGTTAACACTCAAAGCATTTGACCCTTCTAAATCCTGAAAGTTTCAAAAAACCATCAGAAAATCCCTTCTTTTCACAGGCCCTGGAAAAGCAGAAAAACTGACCTCTTCTACAGTCTTGTGTGTAAATATGCAGCAAGACAAATCGGACACGAGTCCTGAGGGTCAGAAGGTCTGAGTTCTAGTCCTGCCTCTGCCACTAACTAGTTGAGGGACACGAGCAAGTTACTGCTGTGCATTCTTGTTTACTCATTGTTGAGATGAATAAGTTAAGCTGTGTGATATTTAAAGCTCTTTACAGCTCTGACGTTCAATGGCTACAAGTCACAGATGACCAAATACTTACCGGCGCACCCTCCCTCAAGAGTTGCACAAAATATTTGAGAGTGCTCTACACAAAGCCTTGTACGTACTATACGTGCAAAAATAGTAGATTCCAGGGCACCTGGGTGGCTCAGTCAGATAAGCATCCGACTTCAGCTCAGGTCATGATCTCACAGTTCGTGGGTTCAAGCCCCACGTCGGGCTCTGTGCTGACAGCTCAGAGCCTGGAGACTGCTTGGGATTCTATGCCTCCCTCCCTCTCTCTCTGTCCCTCCCCTGCTCGCATTCATCAGATCTCTCTCTCTCTCTCTCTCAAGAATAAATAAACATTAAAAAAATTTTTTTGAAAGAGTAGATTCCTTTTGCAGACTAAAGTCTATTATCAGTTACTGTCTGTGCCATTAACTTCTCTTGCAAAAGTCATGCAGTAGGTTGGTATGGTATTTAATTTTCTAACAAACAGAGCTGTGTTTTCTAGGTGGCTCTGGGCCGAGAGTGGTACATACACACCATCTACACAGTAAGATCGAGAGACAGCGCCAATCGAGGTATTGGCAAAAGAAGCGTGGAGTACCAGCACCACTCTTTGGTGAGTTCAGGGAAGCCCCGGGAAGGTACCAAAGGCCGGAAGAAGAGGGAGATGAGGAGCCCACCCCCGCTGGCCTGGGAAATAGGTGCTGAAAACAACCGGGGAACAAACATCCAGCACGTCGCCCTGGACCGCACCAGCAAGAAGCAGATCCCCCGAGGGAGAGTTCCTCCTGACGGCGTCCTCCCCCGGGAGCTCAACCCTCCCAGCTCTGAGGTCAGCCTGGTCACGGTGGTGGGAGGCATCGCCGTGGGGTTACTCACCCTCTGCCTTGCCGCCATCACAGTGACGATGTGCCAGAGCAAGAAGGGCGCCCGGAGAAAGGACGCCCTGAAGGGCTCGGGCAGCAGCAAGCCCATGATGCCCCCACAGAGCCACCACAACGACAGCTCAGAGGTTTGATGACCACAGGTGGATTCAGCCTTTTCCTCAAGTGCCTCGGAAAGACGATAGAAACCCAAATGCTTCCGTCAACAGCAGAGCTTTGGGGACTTCTGCTACGAAGCTGCTCAGAGGACCTGACCGGACTACTGAACTTGGATTTGAATTCTGTCTACTCTTTCATGCGTCACAGAACAAATTCAGACCACAGACCGCATCTTTCTTCTTGCCCAAAAGGCAACCTACGCAGAGCCAGCGATGGACCGCCAGGGATGTACTTCACATTTAGGCATTTTCTCCACACAGCGGAGACAAATCTATTCAGAGGTGCTACAGACTCCGTCAGAAGTTTAAGAGGAGTCTATTGTTGCTATGTTAGTCTGAACCTTGAAGGTGCAATTATCACATCATTTATTCACTGCCTAACAGTTTATTACTAGGACAGTTTAATTGCTAGTCTGAAAGGATGATAAACACACTGTTTATTATGACAAGTTTTCTAACAGGCGAAGACGGCACAGAAGTATGACCAGGGATAGCTCAACCCATAATTCACCTCTTCTACTACATGGGAGGGAATGGAAGGAAAGAGAGAAGGAAGTAACTGACTAGTTTGGATTTGAATTATGGTGTCCTTGTTTTATTTGCTTATTTAATTTTAAATTAAACCAAAGAATATGTTCCATCTGGAAGAGATTGTTGAAGAAAGACTTTGCTGTTATATAGTGAGAAGTAGTCGAGTTCTTGCATGGTAGTATACCTAATTGGTGCTCAGCATTTGTGGGAAATGAGAGGGTTGGTGGCGTTTGGATGATGAAGAAATGCTATAGCGTTAGATTTGCATTTATAAGACAATGTTCTCTAAGAACTGAGCCTAGATATTTGCAGTATTGAACCCACAGATGATAATGAAAAATATCATTACAGGTGGTGGAGGGAGAAAGTGATATTTATTAGCATAACGTGTTTAACCAAAGTGCCTCTATACACATTTTATAGAACATTTTGCCAGATGACACCTGAGGTTAACCCTCAGAGTAGCACAATCACATAACAATGTCCAGAACTCGAACTGACCATAGGACATTTCATTAACTTGCTAATCAGCATCTGCCCTAAGCCAGGGGACTCTCTGCCGCTGTCATTCCAGAGGTGGTCTTGGAGGTGCCTTCTTCTTCTTTGATCCAGGAGGAGAGTAGCATTCTGTGACATCTGCAATTCAGGGAGCTGATGCAGTGCGATCCCTGAGTATCTGAAAATGTAATGCTTAACACCGCTTACAGTGTTAAAAACCAAGAAACATAGGGAGCTTGCTTGGCAAGGCTCCTGTCGCCTTTCTGGGAAAAGAAAAATGTGCTTTTACCAAATGGCAGAGATTTCGGTTGGAAAGGGAAGGAAAATGTCAGTGGTCTCATGACCAATCTTCCAAAAGCTAGTAAATGTATTTCAAGCAAAAAGAAGGTCGGGAGAAAAAGAACCATGCCTAAAGACTAACCAACCCTCAAATGTCGCCTGGAATCCCCTTTCACTTGCATCCATAGCCTGGCCACACTGGACATCTAGTGGAATGGATCTTACCTGGTGTCTGTGAGCACCAACCATCTCTTTATTGGAAAGAAAAAAAAAGAATCTACACTGGTGCTGAGAGAGAGAGGTGAAAAGTGTCTGATACTCGCTTCTTTTGGGCAGCTCTGCACTTGACATTCAAAGTCTTTCAAAGAACATGGTGGACCGTAGTCCCCTTCCATTGGGGAATTTACAAATATCACCTATTATTCAAAGGTGTCCCCCCACCCTGGGACTTACATAAAGTACTGGATGGCCCAGGAGTTCAGTTGTCAAATAAACGTCAGTGCTTTCTTAATTGTCCCCTTTCCTTTTGCTTCACATTCTGGCAGATGCTTGGCTACTTCTTCAGTTATCTCGTAACTAGTATAGGCATAAGCATGAATGACGCAGCTTCAAATGTGTGGACTTCTCATGACTTAGCATGGGGTTCAATTCACTTAGATAGTGAGAGCAAGTACCCTCAATTGACCTTATGCTACTTTGGTAGCTTGGGTGCTTCAGAGCCTACCGTGCGGTCTTGGGCGTCTCTGTCACTGAGTGTAGTAATTAGCGAAGCATCGTTACAACATGTCTGTTTTGAGCCTTTGGGCCACACTGGCTTTGTACCAAACTTCACTCCGCAATTAGTTTTTCTAGTGAGATTGCCATATATAAATTGGAGAGTTTATAAAATACAGAACATGTCCATCCTTTCCTAATAAAGAAGTTTCTTCCTCTCCACCCATTTCCTTCTCTCTTTCTCTCCCTTTCTGTCTTCTTTTCCTTCCTCCCCTTGAAAACAGAGAGTCTGTGGGAAGTAGGCAGATACAGCTTTCTTAAGTATAAAGTGTTTGGATTTCAGCATTATTTCTTTTGTATCTATTCACTTAATATGTGATTTAATATACATTAATCATAAAAACTCTTTTTAGTGGAAGAAAGAATCAGGCAAAATGCTTTATTGTTCAATAAAGCAGACCCTTTTTTTCAATATGTTGTTTTTAGAGAATTATGCTGGTATTATCAGATCCAATTACATAAAATAACTTCCCATAGACAACAGGATGTAGCTATAATAGCTCCTTAGATGCTCAGTAGCTTCTGACCCTAATTAAAACAAGATTTTCTTGATGTTGCATAGTAAACCCAAAACACAAATATATATATATATAGAGAGAGAGAGAGAGAGAGAAAGAGAGAGAGCGCCTTAGTAACTCCCCCAGCATATGAACTATGAAGCATTAAAATACGTAATTATGTTTTAATCATGGTTTTACTTATTCCAGTTCATTCCCTCTGTTAACATTTACTAAATGCTTTCCTAGAATTAGCCACTTTGAGAGATTACACAGAAACCAAGATATCCTCCCTGCTCTCAGGCAGGTTATGCTCAAATGTGGCATTTCTCTTAGACTAAAGGAATCAAGATTTACATTAGGTCCTCCCCTGGACCAAGAACACACCAGGCGTATCTGTGAACCACAATTTAAAAATCTCTCCAGAGCGCTGACAGTGGCTCTAATCTTTTTCATCTGAAAGAACCCCACATGTTATAGATCATTCTGCTTGTGGATCTCATGCAAAATGTTTCAGATCAATAATTCAATGGAATTGCCCTTCAGAAATCTACACAGAGAAGGTACGTTGCAGGGATGTGGATAGCCCTGTATATCCTTTTCCTCTGAATGGAAGACATGCCTACTTTATTCCAAGAATGGGATATAACACATAAACTCTTGTTCCAGTCCGTGAATATCCCCAATACCTCCTGAAGCGCACCCTCCCACAAGCCTCCACAATGTTTGAATAGTATGAGTAAAGGTCAACTGAAATTCTGCCATGCTACTGCATAGCATTTGTGATAAGAAGGACGGATTCTAGGCTCAATACGAAGGGATTTAGTTCTATAAGCAGCAAACAACTTTATCAAGTTCTCTTACCTCTAAGTCTTTCCCAGGGAACCGACTCCAAGGTCCATTTTAAAAATGGAAATGGAGGGGCGCCTGGGTGGCTCAGTCGGTTAAGCGTCTGACTTCAACTCAGGTCATGATCTCATGGCTTGTGGGTTCGTGCCCCGCGGCGGGCTCTGTGTTGACAGCTCAGAGCCTTGAGCCTGCTTCAGATTCTGTGTCTCCCTCCCTCTCTGCCCCTCCCCTGCTCATGCTCTCTCTTTCAAAAATAATTAAACATTAAAAGAAATAATAAAAAGAAATAAAAATGAAAATGGACCTGTATGAGAATCATGGAGTCTTTCCTCGTACAAATTGGTGCTAAGGGTTAAAACAGTCCTAGATTGAGAAATAATAAAGTAGCAATAACAGCAGAATGTAATGACATTTAGATTTTTGAAGTTGGAAATTTGATTTCTGCTACTCTTTTGAAAATATCTATTTAGTTTTGGCTGAGAAACCAATTTAGTCCTTTAAAAAGAAAAAGAAGAAAATATCTCTAAAGATGCAAATGTTTTACAAATTTGAAATTTACATAATTGTATTCATTTGAAAACAAGTGAGCTATGATTCTTTGAACAGCTTTCATCTCTTGTAGCCATGATAGCAATAACAAAAGGAAGAAAACAGGTGTCTTTACTAACCCTAGGGCCAACGATGAATAGGGCTTAAATGTTCAATCAGTCCCACTGCAATGCCTCAGAAATGTGCGAGTTGGCAGGAAACTATAAATACTACTATTATCTTGCACACACACAGCCACATGTGCATCTAAAAACAACCAAAGATCTCATTTCTAGAAAAAAAGATGGCCCTAACTACAGTTTGAACTGAAATGGTTCACATGGAGATTTTCGAGAAGGTCAACAGAATGGTTATTTGTATAAACATACTATTGTGGGAAGTTTCTTGGACATTAGTTCAAAGGTTGATATGTTTCCTTAAGATTTTTTCCTGGTATTGATTCTAGTGTTGCCTGGTAAAGATGTAAACACTTTCAGAAAATATTATCTGTAGGTTCAGAGTTTCTCTCACTGTCTAGTTCTCCTTGTTGCCATGTCCTTTGATGTTAAGAACAAAAGACAGATTTTGGTAGTTATTTTGATTTTAATAAGGCATTTAAACATAGAAGTTCATGGTATTTTCTATAGTTTTTTTTACCAGAAAGATTATACAGAAAGTTTTTAAGTAAAGAATGCTGATTCCCTCTTGAACTAAAGTTGATAAAACAAACTCTACTAACGTCAGCCTCATTCTGATTTAATTTTATTGGGGAAAAAAAATCAGAATATTGAATTTGCAAACTTTTAAATCGTGTTGCTTTCTTATCTTTCAAGTACATTTTATTACTTTTTCCCTGATATTTGTTTGTGTGTGGTTTTTTTTAGTATTGTGTTTTAGTAAAAATCAACATTGAAAAAAAAAAAACTTGCTCTAGCAATGACATCTACTCCTTCCTTCCTTGGTTCCTTCCTTCCTTCCTTCCTTCCTTCCTTCCTTCCTTCCCTCCTTCCTTGGTTCCTTTCTTCATGGACTAGGTTTTTTTTCTTCCTCTGAGATTTGTTTATCATTCTTCCTGTAATGCTTCCCTTTTAGTTTTGAAACCATTGCCATTTTCACTACGTAATTAACATATTCTTATCCATCCGAAAGCTAGTAGGTGAGCATAAGACATGTGCACTGTCCTTTGTTTATAAAATGTTAAGGCTTTTGGGTGAAGGAAAGAACTCCCTTCAAAAGATCAAAAGCATCATATTGAATAATGTGATGACAATCTGTGCTTTGATTCTCTCAGTAAAGGTTCAACACTGACATTTAAGATATTTTAAAAGATCCCTTTAAGGATCTGATTGAGTAAAAATAAAAGGCCAGAGATCACATATATGAGGCTGTTTTGGATGATTGAATACTTTGCAACGAAATAAATGGCAAAACAAAAATACTGTTAAAATGTTAACAGCATTGAAGTGTTTTAAATTGTGATTATTAAATGCACGGTGTTCTTTTTACAAGGAGCCAGATGTTGCCTACACCAATTACACGATCCTTTGAATACTCTAAGCGAACTTCTACTCCTGGTATTTATTTTTCCAATGTTTGGATCGTCCTTTCATAAGAATTGTCAGTATTGCGCCTTAGAAAAGAAGAAAGTAAAGAGAGAGATGTAAATTTTTAAGAACCAACCTTAATGATAAAAAGCATGATAATACAAATCACTTAAAATACAGAAAAGCAATTACTGGGAAGAATAAAAGATCATTTCTGTAAGGGCCAAAATAAGCATATTACAAAAAGAAGTACAAAGCAGAGTCTGCTTCTGTCGTTTCAGGAATTCAAGTTTTTGGCAAGGTATTTTTAAGCCCATTTGCCTATAAAAGGAAACTTCAGCCTGGACAAGGAGTTGTGTGTTTTGTAATTGTAGTAAGTGCCTGCGTCCTTCCCCAAAGCCCTCCAGAGCACTCAGTAAATTTATATTTATCCAGCCACTGAGCAGCATATCTGTGTGTGATGGAATTAGTTGCAGAACTTAATAGCCTTTGTGATTTTCCCATGGGAACTCTTCAAAAGCTAACGGGGGTCTAGTTTTTTTGTTTATTTACTGGGATACTTCATATTTGCTGGATATCGAAACTTATCCTGGGAAACCAATTATGCAAATAATCTGGAGCCATTCAGCCTTCAATCCATGTCTAAAATAATTCTTGCTGCCACTTGTGTTTCATAACTACCACTGTTTTCCATCAAAACACATCACATGTTTCATATAAATAAAGCCCATATAAAAATAAATGTGTTAAAATGGTCAAATGATTGTGGTTCATTCTCTGGTTTCAACTTCACTAAAAATCAACGAACTTGTGCAGTCTGCAATGAGTGTCAGTTATTTCCTTCCTGGGTCTGAAGCCTGAGCTCCTGCAGGCTTCCAGACTGGGACATGTGTTCCCACGAATTCTCTGATGCTGATGGAAAAATACAGCCGCTCCTCAGCGGGACCTACCTGCAGGATCTTAGTGCTTATTCACCAGTTGTAGCAGGTGCAGACACAGCCAGAGGCCGCCAGGGGCCATGTATACTTACAGGAAACGATATATTTAGGGAACTGACTCTGTCCCAAGGAGCAGGGTGTCTAGATCCTACTACAGTTATGAAGCTGTGCCCAGCTACACTGATAAGGATGAATCAACTGATCGGGTCCATTGCTGAGAGGCTGACAAGGTAGTCTGGTTGCCTTTATGCGAACTTCACTCAAGTCAATGATCTGATTTTTGTATGGTCACCTTTTTAATATGTGGCCACCAGAATGCAGTACCAAAAAGAAATGCAAAGGCAGCCTCTTAGAGCCATAAGAAGGATTGTGTTGAAGGATTATACTGAAGGATAATCCCAAGAAAAGGGCAAAATACACAAAAGATGGAGTGGAGGGCTGGGGGAAGAAATGGCCATATCGTAGCAGAAAAGCTATGATTGGCCTCAGAAATGATGGATTCAATTCTTCTCCACTATAAATCTTTTTTATTTTATTTTATTTTATTTTATTTTATTTTATTTTATTTTAGAGAAAGAGTGCACAAATGGGGAGGAGGCTGAGGAGGGGACAGAGAGAGAGAATCTTAAGCAGGCTCCATGCTCAGCACAGAGCTTTGACTTGGGGCTAGATCCATGACCCTGGGATCATGACCTGAGCCAAAATCGAGAGTCAGACACTCATCCGACTGAGACACCCACACCCCCCTCCATCTTCACTATAGAAGAAAGCCTGTATGCTAGGAAGTTTCCACACTGCTAGGGACAAATCCTGGCCTTCAAGAAATTGGAAAAGAGGACCAAGGAAGGGAAGGCTCATGATCCAGCCACGCCAGATATTGACAGTGGGAGACAAGATCATGCCATAAAGTCATAATCACCCCAGAGGGATGCAAACTAAGGGAAAACCCCTCCCTAACCAGTATGAGTGAATGTGGACCTGACTAGGGGGGAGAAGTCATCAGGAGCAGAGTTAGGCCAGTCTGAGCCCTCCCTACCCAACAGCCATGCCAGTAAACTGTGGCAGAGGAAGGTCAATAGCAATTTTTGAAAATCCTACAATAGACTGAAAAGCCTTTCAAGACGTCATGATCTCATCCTAGAAATTTAAATGTGACTAATTGCGAAATGGTTAAAGGTGGTAGAGAAGACAGAGTAAGATTATATCCAAAGGAAGTAGACACGGGTCAGAGACAATGCAGGGTACCAATCAGGGAGGGAACGTTTGGGGAAAGGTGTCTGCAAAAAGAGGGAAAAGTATCTCCCCAGGATGTCCTCAGAGTCCGAAACATACGCTACATTACAACATACAGTAGCTGGGGCCCGATGTGGTTCTGCCGCTTTTGATGAGGACAGGAGCCCCTCCCCCCTCCACACCGTCACCACCAGTTGGCTTGAATTCTAAAGAGATCACTACATCGAGAGGCATTGTTATTACCCAAGGGTCGTAAGAGAAGGCCTCAGAGGCAGTGGCATGAATGAAGGAAGTGTTGTTTATAATTTATAGACATGATTTTCTGGGGGTGTGACCTACACAGAGTATGATTTTCAGGGACATTTTATGCACATTAAAACAAGTGTCTGCTCTGTGTAGATAAATTGGAGAAAATACTTTCTCTATGGAGATATTAACCCCAGGCTCATAATTTGGTGTTTTCAAATGGAAGTTTTGTTACTATTCAGCTATGACAAGGCCAACGGATCAAGAAACAATTGCCGTTGAAAAGAAAGCACATGATGCTCATAGGCTCCCAAGGGAGACAGCCCATCACACCACAGGAGCCCCACACACGGGAGCACCAGGGTCAGTCATGAGGCGGAGGGAACAAGAGAAAGTATGGGCAAGAGCCTTACTTGTAGTTTTTATGGACAGAAACAGCCAAGGCAGGATAAGCAGGATGAGGTTTAGCTGATTTGAATAATGTTAATGGAGGCTAGAGCATAGTGCTATCTCTAAAATAATTATTTTGTGTTTATTTTATGTTTGAGATACAGGAGAGAGAGAGAGAGCGTGCGCGAGCATGAGCAGGGGAGGGGCAGAGAGAGAGGGAGACAGAATCTGGAGCAGACTCCAGGTTCCGAGTTGTCAGCACAGAGCCCGATGCAAGGCTTGAACCCACAAACCGTGAGATCATAACCCCAGCCGAAGTCAAATGTTTAACAGACTGAGCCACCCAGGTGCCCCGTGCTGTCTCTAAATATCCGGTACCTGGCCCTTGGAGGATTGGACGGATGGATAGTAACCCAGAGTATGAGAGGCAGTTAAAGAAGGTGGTTGGGGTAGGGGCTCTGGATTGCTTGGTTCGCCTATGAAAGGCATTAATCTCTAGGAACTGACCAACCCTTTTTGAATCTGTCTTAGGGGCAGAATTAAAGTAGATTCTATGGGCATCTGGGTGCCTCAGTAGGTTAAGCATCCAACTCTTGATTTTGGATCAGGTCGTGATCTCACGGTTCATGAGTTCAAGCCCTGCATCCGGCTCTGCACTGACAGCACGGGGTCTGCTTGGGATTCTCTCTTTCTCTCCCTCTCTCTACCCCTCCCCTGCTCATTCTCTCTCTTTCTCTCTCTTTGCCTCGCAAAATAAATAAATAAAATTTAAAAGATGGAAAACGAAAAAGTAGACTCTAGAAGAAGGGCCGGGATTTTTTATCTGGACTCTGTGGTATTTAATTATACCCAAAACCAGAGCACTAAGAACAAAGACTTTCAAAACCAAAGTCAAGTTTTGTGTGAGAGTTTTGTGGGAGGCAAGTCCTGACAAGAAAAAAGAGAGAAGGGTAAAAGCCGACCTATTCTTGTATCAAGGGATTGTGTGAAGGATTAAGAGAGAGAGAGAGAGAGAGAGAGAGAGAGAGAGAGAGATGGAGAGAGGCTAGGAGCCTGGGAAGCTGATTAGGTCGGGGGATTACCGCAAGGGCAAAAGAGGCATTTTGCCCCTCCCCTACCGTTGCCCATTTAAGACCCAGGAAAGAGATCACCCCTGCAGGAATGCCTGTTCCAAGGTCAGGCACAGCCAAATACACTAAGGGATCCATGTGTGTGATGCCAACGACCCCCAGAAATTGTATTGGCCCAGCATCTGAAGGGCAATCAATGGTCAGAACAGCTGGGGACTCCAGACCCTGCCTGAGCACTGTGTTCAAGGCCACACCACACCATACCTGCTGTCCAAACAGGAAAACCACAGACAGGGGTCACCTGTGCTGGCTTTGATCTTCTTGGGGATTACCATGGTCTGGGCCTACAGGTAAAGAGATCGGATGCTTCCCTCTCTCCAAGAGGTTGTCTGTATTTCCTCCTTCCAGCCTTGTCCTCCGTTCCAGCTCTGCTCCCCCAGAAGAAAACCAAACTTCACCCTGACTGGGGGCAGGGGTTACTGTATGTTGAATATCGTCTTTGGCGTTAGCATTCCGGGAGAGCTCTGACTTTCCCTCATTCTCCTGCACCATTTGCCCCCAAATATACTTCCCTTCAAAGGAGACTTCTTTAGTCGGCCGTTAGTAACTGATATAATAAATGACCTACCGCAGTGCCAGAGAATTAATGAGGCTTAGTGCGGGAGGAGCGGAGTAATTTGAGTCTCCCGGAGAGTTTCCGATCACGTCTGCACAGCCCCAGAGATTCTGACACAGCTCCCACACCTCCATTCCCACGCCACGGGGCTGTGCAGTTTGCAAAAGATCTAGGAAGTGAGAGAAACCATGACCTTCAGGGAGAACCACTGGTTTAGAGTTTGCCGTACGTTGACAGGAAAGATTGGCATTTTTAGTGCAATCCTGGAAACCAAAGGCAGGGATAATTGCGAGTTTCTGGAACAGGCTAGGAAGAGGTTTTTGCAGTGAGCCCACAGAATGTCCTTGTACAGGGGGAGCCTCCCTCCTCAGGTGTCCCAAGCCTGTGGGTCAGTCTCTGCCCCACTGTTCTTAAGATGTAGGGTCACCAAGTGTCTACCCGGTAGGACTTCACCGACTCAGATTCTGGCCGGTGTGGATGAGCTATGATAGGTTTCTGCTCCCAATTCTTGTCAAAATGCAAGTATTTATCTTCGTAGGAAAAATAGGAGCCCTGGTGAGTTAAAAATGCGTGCTAGAGTTATAGAGTCAGTGGAATCTACTAAAAAAATTTATTAACTGTGAATCGTTCAGAATTCATATCAAGTATGATATGGCTTCATGAAAAAAAGCAAGCTACGAAACCAAAGGTAGAATGGGATCCCTATTTTGCACTTATATGCAGATAATACCTACGTGTGACAGGGGCGCATACGGAGGGGATGTGAGCAGAGATGGGGGTGCGGGGTGGGGGATGTGAGGGTAGGGGGTTATATAAGAAGTATGTTTGCAGTGTGAAAAGGAGTGTGTGCACATGTGTGTGCAAGTTCTCACAGTCCTGGACACAGGAAAAACCTGTTGTGGAGGGGCGCCTGGGTGGCTCAGTCGGTTGAGCGTCCGACTTCAGCTCAGGTCATGATCTCACGGCTCGTGGGTTCGAGCCCCACGTCGGGCTCTGTGCTGACAGCTCAAAGCCTGGAGCCTGTTTCAGATTCTGTGTCTCCCTCTCTCTCTGCCCCTAACCCACTCGCATTCTGTCTCTGTCTCTCTCAAAGATAAATAAACATTAAAAAAAAAACTGTCGTGAACACCCACACTTCCAGAGACAAAAAGGGAATGAGAAGGCTCTATTCGCCCCCCCTCCCCCTCGTACCTCCCCCAAATAAAACTCCGTGATGTTTAAGAGCAAGGACTTTGGAGTCAGACCTAGTTTTAAATCCTAACCCCAAACTAGCTGCAGGATCTGGGGCAAGTTATTTAACCTCTTGACATCCCTTTCTCATCTGCAAAATAAAGATACTTCTTGGCATCCATAAAGGGCTTAGCACACTGTTAGCACATAGCAGACATTCACTAAATGGTAACTAAAAATTCTAGCCCATTGCTCAGAATAGAACTCAAAAGAAAATTGCACCATGGCAACAAAAAGTTTCTGACAAAGCAATTTTTAAAATACATCACATCTATATTCTATTCTGTGGCTTCTTTATTTTTAGCAGGTGTTTTGTGTGTGTGTTTTGTTGTTGTTGGGTTTTTTGGTTTTTTGCTTTGTTTTTTGTTTTCTTGTGTGTTTTTTTGAGGGGGCCAATAGAGTTTACAAACAATTCTTAATGACTGGTGGCTCTTGGGACTAATAATGGAGTGAAAACATGAAGTCCACAGGAAGATGTTCCCCAGTGATTTCAACCAATGGGTTAGATAGGAGCATTCTCATATCTAAACACCATGCCCTGTCCCACCTGCGACAAAGGTACCAGGCCACTGCGCATTGACTACCACTCCGGGCAGGGGCATGGGCACCAAGAGAGGGGAGTACAGGCTGCTCTGGGGGTTGGCGATGAGTTTGCAGCTGGGAGCCTCAGTGCCTCTTCCGTCCTTAACGTCCAAATCCATCAGAATTGGGGCACCTGGGTGGCTTAGTCAGTTAAGCGTCTGACTTCAGCTCAGGTCACGATCTCATGGTTCGTGGGTTTGAGCCCCGCATCGGGCTCTCTGCTGTCAGCATCAAGCCTGCTTTGAATCCTCTGCCCCATTCTCTCTCTGCCCCTCCCCCGCGTGCACACGCTCTCCCTCTCAAAAATAAATGAACATTTTTTTAAAAATCCATCAGAATTTCAAACATCGTGGGAGTTTGTGGCGATTATTGGAAATTTTACTCGGGAATTATAAAGCAAACATCTCGTGTAAACAGGTGGCCTATGTGACTTTATAAATTATCTAGAGAACGTCCTCAAACCAATCAAAAGTAATGCCGAAATCTTAGTCACAGTCACCCAAGGATTTCTTCCCCTCACTGCAAAAATCTCCCTCCTTAAGTCAGGAAGGCCGGCTAACCGACTACAATAAGGATCATGCTGTTCATGCTCTTGAATAATAAAAGTACACAGCCCTCCTTTTTTTAGCCTCTATGGCATTTCCTCGCTAATGCTATTCCAGCTGGGGAGTCCTCTGCTTCAATAATGTTGGGATTCTCCACACTTCTACCGCTGAGTTCTTCTGACAGACAGAAACAACTCCCAAAGCAAAGGCTGGCTACAGCCGGGGGACCTCAGGCTCTGTCAGGAACCTTCTTGCGGTCGTTGTAGCTGACACCACCAATGCCCTCCAGGATATTCATGGGCAGAGGAAACACAATGGTGGAATTCTTCTCTGTGGCTACGGTGGTTAAGGTTTGCAGGTAACGCAGCTGCAGGGCTATGGGGGACTCAGCCAGCACCAGGGAGGCTGACTTCAGAGATTTGGAAGCATTCATTTCTCCTTCTGCTGCAAGGACCTAAAGGGACGGAAATACAAAAAGTTCAGACATCAAAGTTTACAGGTGTAACTAGTGCTTTCTGCTTCCGGCGGCTGCGGCGGCTGCATAGGGACGCCTCCCTGCCAGCCCCCACTTTCCCACAAGGGTCTCTTCTACTTGCTTCGTTGGTGGGGGTGAGAGTTTCACGTCTTAATGTGATCGGGAATATGAAGAGGTTGCGGGAAGCCGGGAGAGACTGTACAAATTAGGAGTCCCCAGATTTCATGTGCAAACAAAATAAAAGCCCTGACTTTAACTCAAACTAAGAGAAGTCTGAAATTCAAAGCCTCCAACTGGCTTCTTTCTGGGGTTTTCACTTATCCTAGGAGATGTTTTTCTTTTATTCTGTTGTCAGCTTCGCCTCATTCTTACAACGTGAGAACCAACGTTTGAAGCTCTCTCTGTTCTTGACTACAAGTGCCACTCTGATAATACTAGAGGGCTCCCTTTAGAGCTCTCTCCCCTCCTAGTTCTCTCCTGCCCAAGACCGGCTTGCCCCTAGGTTGCCCCAGCCCAGCCGTGAGCGCTCTTTGCCTCTGTGCCAAAGCGTCCTCCAAGCCCACTGCTGAGAAGCCGCTGGAGCTTTGCAGATTAATGAGAGCTGGGGAAGGGATGGGAGCAGAGGAAAACTTGCATTGGTTCACAAGGAAGATTCTGAAGAGGGTATGTGAAAGGTTTCTCTTAGTGGGCTCTTTTTTTAACGTTTATTCATTTATTTTGAGAGAGAGAGAGAGAGACAGAATCTCAAGCAGGCTCCCCACTCAGCGTGGAGCCTGAGGCAGGGCTCGATCCCACGACCGTGAGATGGCGACCTGTGCTGAAATCAAGAGTCAGACGCTTTGCCAACTAAGGCACCCAGACGCCCCCCATCTTAGTTGGTTGCTGACACTCTAGGAAACCCATCCATGCAGACGTGAAGACCGTAGGTCCAACAGATTCAAGAGCATTCGAGGCCAGGCTATGCTCACATTTTGTAATTCTGACCTGGATTGCATTTAATTACCACCATCACTCCCTTTTAATCCAGTAGGCACTTTAACAATAATGTTCAAAAGACAGGCACCGGTTGGCTACCTCAGAATTACCAGCTTTCAGATGGTGAGTATACCTAGTGTGATGAGCACGGATTAATGTACAGGATTGTTGAATCAGTGTGTTGACAACCTGAAACTAATCTAGCTTTGCCAGTTATACTTCAATTAAAAAAAACAAACCACACACAGTCGTTAGCTTTAAAAAGTGTAGACTCCTGGGGGCGCCTGGGTGGCTCAGTCGGTTGAGCGTCCGACTTGGGCTCAGGTCATGATCTCACAGTCCGTGAGTTCGAGCCCCGCGTCGGGCTCTGTGCTGACAGCTCAGAGCCTGGAGCCTGTTTCAGATTCTGTGTCTCCCTCTCTCTCTACCCCTCCCCTGTTCATGCTCTGTCTCTCTCTGTCTCAAAAATAAATAAACTTTAAAAAATAAATAAAAAAAATAAAAAATGTAGATTCCTGAGCCACAAGAAACTCTGCTTTGCTGAGTCCGAGGTGAGGCCTGGGAATTAGTGTTTGCTGCCTTAAGTTCTCTCTAGGAGACTCTGAAATGCAGCCCGACTTAGGACCCGCCTCGCTGAGTCACCCCTGACCCAAGACCTATTGCCAGACTTCCTCAAGGTACGTGAAGCTGCCCATTACCTTTTAATTCAGGAAGAAATTCACAGTAAAGACCGTGAAAAAGAAACCCTTTTCTTAACAAAATAATGGAGAACACCTGATCTTCCATTCAAGGTCTGTTCCTGTCTGCTCCAAGGGGAGGCATCTTGCAGTGTAGACAGAGTAGCCCTTACCCTGGCCCTGGCTTCCCGGGTCGCCTCTGCCTCGGCTGCCATGGATCTCTGTAACTGCATGGGAATCCGGACGTCTTTGATTTCCACTCGGGCCACCCGGATCCCCCACAGCTCGGTGGCATCATCAAGTAAGGTCTGTTTCCAAAGCAAAAGAAAGGCCACGGTTCAGAAGACAGGCGATATTACGGATGTGCTTTCTATTTGCAAGAGAAATCCCTCTTCTTTTTCTCTTGTATTCACGGCATTTGGAGTGGGACCGTTTGGGAAAGGAATAGGAGTCCTTACCGATCACGTCCAGGAATTGAAGTGAATCCCAGGAAGGATTCAGAAGCATAGCCAGATAGATCTTTCAAAAGCTATCAGGATTGACCCCCAAACTATTCCTAATGTCATCCACCTAGAGCTGAGCAAATAGCCCACATTTTCTTGCCACGGACATCAAGCAGGCAGCAGCACACTGGCTCCTCAGACATTCCTGGATTTTGTCCCGGCTCTGCCATTGCAGCTGTGCATCATTGGGCCAGTTGCTTAACCTCTCTGATTCTTAGTTTTCTCATCCTTAAAAGGTTTCCTTTCAGGATTTTCGTGAGACTTGGAGACTATATATGTAAGAAATCTACCAGTGCCTCACGGTAACTCAATAAATACTGTAGGGTACTTTTTGAGATATTACGTGCCTGGCTCCATTTAACCTCTGCCCTGTGTCCAGTTTTAAACAGGTAGCCAGGCACAATTTTTTTTTTTTTTTGTAGAGCACAAGCAGCCTATAATCAAAGATATTTTTGTCCTTTGTAAAAACTTAAGACCACCCTAGGATAGCACGTCGGTTATCCTGGATGGGGAGGGATGGAAAAAAAAAACTGCCTTGCAAAACAGTAAGATCAGACAAGCAGTAGAGATCTCTGTGCTACCAAATGGCAAGTGATCTCTCGCCTTTCCATGATGTCTGCAGAACCCGGGGAGATGGGGAGACCTCCCAAGGAGCCAGTGACCAGACGGTGGCAGGGGAAACATCCAACTTGTCAAACTCATGGGGCTCTTACAAATGATTTGGAGGGTTATGCAGAACTGATATTATCTCATGAAACCTTGGGGACTCTGTGCCAACGGTAGGGACTGAGGAGATGCCAAGACCAAAGTTGAATTTCCCTCCTAAGGTGCGGAAGGGAGGCTCAGAATCAAAACATAATTGATTTAAAAAACATACACAAATCTGTCTATAAACTGGGGTGTGCAAGAGGTGAGGAGGCTGCCTGCAACGTCCTCATCAATATTATAATTATGGTTACTACCAATGTCATTATTGATATTGGTAGTGTGATGTCAGATTTTCCAGGGATGGCAGGCCCGTGCTGTCTCCATCGAATCCTGTTTTAATATTCCACTTACATGCAGAAACACACGGGCTGACTGAGAAATGGCGGCCCCTCTTCTGGAGTAACCTAAGCTAAAAAGGACTCTAAGCTCTTCAGAAAAGCTAACGTGAACAATGCTAAGTCATAATTTCGAATTCCAAACAAAATGGGTGAAGTGTACAATTCCTATGGCTCCCCTTCTCCTGCTCCAAAATTTAAATCCACCTTGTAGATTGGGTGGCTCAGTCGGTTAAGCGTCCGACTTCAGCTCAGGCCATGATCTCACTAGTCGTGAGTTCGAGCCCCGCGTCGGCCTTTGCACTGACAGCTCGGAGCCCGGAGCCTGCTTCAGATTCTGGGTCTCCCTCTCCCTCTCTCAAATATAAAATAAAACATTAAAAATTTTTTAAATAAATAAATACATAAACCAAATATATACCTTGTGATTAGAAAGGAATAAAACCAAACACTGAGGCCCAATGTTTACAGCGGCCCTGTATGTGTGTGTGTGTGTGTGCGCGCGCGTATGGTTTTTGTGTGAGTGTGTGTGCATGCACGTGAGAGGGGTTCTTAGAACTGCTGATGTTTGCTGATTACTGATCATTAAAATGAACCGACTAAAGATACGGGCTTTTCATTCCCAGCATCTTTACCTGGATGCTGTGGGCGATCTCCTCTCGGCCAGCTAAGATTTGGGACAAGGTCTGCGTCCCTAAGACATTTCTCAGAGTCGTCTGAGCCAACAGAAACGTGGCTTGGTGGACATCGTTGACGTTAGCCACTGCAGAGACAGCACTCTGGATTCTGTAATAGACGACTCCATCCACTTGGGTAGTCACAGAGTCTCTGGTGAGGATCTGGAGGGCAAGAACAGGGAAAAGCACGTGTTTACTACGACTTGCAAAGTGCCAGCCAGCCTAAGAGCCCTCTCCACGGGAGGAGAGCGTTAATGATTATGGCTCGTGCCAGCATCACCCAAAATCCGCCCTGGCTTGAGTACAACATCATTGTAGTTGGCGACAAAAATTCCTATACGTTTGTAGTCCGTCCCCAGACCCGTAACTTCATCTCGGGGAAGTCTTACACCCCGAGGCCCTTGATTTGCGCTGGTGAGAATCAGCACTTGTATTTTACAACGTAGCAAGAGCACCTCTCTGCAATTCTACTCTCTAAACAGAGGTAGAACGCTTGTCTCCCTGATGCCTGAAAACATTTTGGTTTTCAGTTTTTATCATATTTGACGAACAGCAGTGCTTCTTAGAAAACATAGATGTCACCGGAGACCGCGTTCTGCATTCAGACAGAGAGGATGTTCTATAGTCTATATTTTACAGAGGCTCTGCCTTAATCGTTCTGAGTGAGGTGACAATGGTCTCTGCAGCCACTGAGAGATCTCTGGCATAGGAGCAGAACTTAGGCCTCCCCTCTCCCATCTAGAACTGTTGATGAAAAGGCCCACGATAAGTCGCAAGGCATCCCAAACGCTCTCATGACACAGGCCGAATCCCAAAGTAAGGACTCTTCAGTTCCCACCAGTGGCATGGTGAGAGGATTGCCGGGTCTTGACCGAGTTTCCTGGGCCAGAGAAAAGAAAACTAACGTTGACTCATAACCCTCTCATCACCTCTGCCCCCCCACATTGTAGGTCCCACTCCCATTTTCTTTCCTCTTCGTGAATCCTTCTGGTTATTAGTAACTCTGTTTCTCCTCCCTTTTTGCCCAGTTACTGGTCTTGGATATTTATTTACAGTGCTTTAAGAACTGAAAATAGTTATTTGAAATCCAAATGCCAGTGGGCTCTGTGCAATGTCTGTTCTTTCCCCAGGACCAGCCACTGTGCTGTATCCACTCACTATATATATATATATATATATATATATATATATATATATATATCACCTTCTGGAAAGATGACAGCAAGGATAATATCATAACCAAACCCTGCCCTCCACCAAATTAAATTTAGCTCCTTTATACAACTTACCTGACTCTTCCGAGCATCTTGTCTATTGTTCCCCACCCCAGATTCTCTGCCAACTGTACCTTTTCTCTCTATCCTCTGGCACTTTCCCCTCCCAGCCATTCCAAGGCTTAGAGCAATCCAACCCTTGCCCTTGGCTTTATTCTCAAAGCAAAGCCCAGTGGTTTCAGGACCCACCTACGGCTTCTCAAGAAGGCCTCCTATAGTTTGAAAATGAACTGTAAAATGTCAACTGGCCATGTAATGGGGAAGATACAGGTTTTATTTCTAGTGATTTAGCTTTAACCAGCGTTACCTCTTGTGGAGGAATGTTGCAGGTAACAGTTCGGAGATCAACTTTGACAAACACATCGATGCAGGGCAGGACCAGGATCAAGCCTAAGAAAATGAAAATATAGCTTAAAATCTTACCTTATGGTAAATAACTGCAACAAATCATATCCTAGTTATGTGATACATTATTTTTAAGGATTTCTGTTTTAGTTTATTTATGTATTTTGAGAGGGAGACAGAGAGAGAGGGAAAGAGCATGCTTGTGATCAGGGGAGGGTAAGCGAGAGGGAGAGAGATTCCCAAGAGGCTCTGCATTGTCAGCACTGAGCCTGACCTGGGGCTCCAGCTCATGAACTGCGATATCATGACCATGAGATCATGACCTGAGCCGAAATCCAGAGTTGGACGTTTAACCGATTAAGCCACCCGGGTGCCCTCCAAGTGTCTTGACCAAAATACACCTCTAGGACAATGCTAGGCAGTGTGTTGGTTGGTTAGAGGGCCTCCTGATACGGCTAATATCCTTTACATGTAACTTAATCCGCACAACTAGTTATTATTGTTAGGTTAGAGAGGGAGGGAGCCAAACCATAATAGACTCTTAAAAACTGAGAATAAACTGAGGGTTGATAGGGGATGGGAAGGAGGGGAAAGTGGATGATGGGCATTGAGGAGGGCACTTATTGGGATGAGCATTGGGTGTTGTATGGAAACCAATGTGACAATAAATTTCATATAAAAAAAAAGAATTGGCAAAACTTATTATTAATACTTGCATTATTAAAGCATAATGGACAATTTACAAAAGTGAAGAGGTTTTCCATTAGCAATTTGGCTTGTTTCCCTCTAGTTCTTATGGCTTTCTGAGGTAACTCATTAGCCCCAGAGACACGTATGACGAGAGTAGTTATCCTGGGACATCTAGTGGTGAAATCTTCTGGGAAAACTCATTTAAGAGAGATACAGTTTTCTCTAGAGTCCTCCAAGTTATCCAACTTTACCCTGCTTATACATTTGGCCGCACCAAATGCAACATAACCAACAAGGGGTCAACCTTGGTCTGATACACCTGAGTTGGATGAGTCTAACACTTCTATTTGGACAAACTCATGAGACCATCCATCATAAATAATTCTTGCATTCTTTCTCTTAGGTCCTTTACAGAGTTACACAAGTAGGATTATACTACTTGAAATGAACAACTGTCTTTAGCAAGCTTCTGCTTTTGAAATTTCTTATATTTTTTTATGCAACAGGTATCTGAGTGCCTACCATGGTGCATGGTCAAGTGCAGAGCACTTGCAGTATCATGGTGGATAGGAGAGGTCCTGCCCCCCCAGAGGGGTTATAGTCCAGCTGGACAGAGAACGTGTTTACTCACATACATCATAACAAGGAGAAGGAAACAAATGTTATTAGAGAGGTATTGCAGATAACCCGTCTTTTTCATGTATCCTCTAGGATGCTATTTTTGGTGACCTCTCCTTTCAAAATATTAGAATTTATCCCATGAAATTGTCATGTTTGAGAGTCAAAAACAAATATTAGCCACTTCATATAGTTCAACTACATGTAGACCAAGAGAAGTTATGAGAATTAAATCAATATCTAACTTCTAGAGTTTAGTACCTCAGACCTTCTCACGCCCCCTCTCCCAAACCCCATCCTTTTACAACATGAATTTAGAACACTCTTCATTCTAAGAGAAAAGATGAAAAGAAATACTACCTTTGGCCAAAGGAGTTCTACAATGGCTTCCAGCTCTATATTTCTATTAATCTACTTGCCAGAAGAGGAAATTGCCTTTTACTTTTCCGTTAGCTCTTTTCGAAGACGGAGAATCAAAAACCAGCTCCTGGAATATTCTTCCTGAGTAATTTAATCATCTACCTTGGACATTTACTCCCTCCCCTCATTCTTCTGTCACTCCTTTAGTGGTCTCGGTAATAAGTGACATCCAGCCAACGTAACAGAGCCACTGTTTGCTCAGGTTCATTGAATCTCTCGGAGGGAAATGTTAAGAGACAGAACCAGATTTCCAAACTCTCAAACTAATGGTTTAGTGGTCATTCATATTAACTTGCATAACAGAACCACATCCTTCAATTATACAGAGAGGCAAGGGTTCCAGCTTCCTGTGATTTTTTTTTCTTCTCAGTAGAAGGTGCCGGGAAAAGTTTTGGTGGCAATAGTCATAGTATTAGGTGCCCGTGATCCTTGTCAGGGGCACCCACAGTGTCCTACCTGGCCCTCTGGCTTTATCAGCTTGGATGCGTCCCAGTCGGAATACAACAGCACGTTCATACTCCTTAATGATCTAAGAGATTAAGGGAGAGCATTTAGTCTTAATGGTTCATCAGCTCATACAGAGTCCAATTTATTTCCCAGGGTATTACCTTCAAGCACATCCATATGGAGATGGGGAAGGTAATGATCATCAACAGGACAGAAAGGGAAAACAGGATCCAGCCACAGACACCAAGCCGTTTACTGCTGATGCCTAGAAAATGAGGAGGAAGCAAGCCTGTAATTTATGTGGTTCTTAGAAAAAGCCATTCAGCTGCATGAGTAAGGATACTACCCAGATGGCTGGCCATGCCTGATGGCACTGAGGCGGAGATCTAAATCCATGCACACCTATAAATGCAGTAAACACACACACACACACACACACACACACACAGACACACACACACACACACACACACACACACACACTATTCACTCAGGGCTTTAGACTGAAATTGACCTGTCCCTTCCAAGCAAACTCTCATAGCAATCAGTAATAATAACTACCATTCTATTTAGTAGGATTGACATGGTTTATAATCCTCAAAACATATAAAACACTGTTGCCCAGAGTATGGACTACCTACATCAGAATCACTAGGGTACCATTTTAAAAGACAACTTCCTTTGCCCCCAGGATTCTCCAGGTTGAAATTCAAGACAATCTTTTAGGGAGACAGGTAGGTATCATTACATCCAAAGGGAGACAGTGTGGCAGGAAAACCATTTTGAAGAGCCCAAGGTATGAGCTTCTACGAGAGATCTCTCACCTGCCGGTGCTGAGGTCTTAGGCAAGGCACTCAATCTTTCTAAGCCTCCACTTCCTCATCTATAGGCTGGGGATGGCAGTCAACTAGCTTGAAGGATTTGATGAGGACTAAATGAGATAATTTTTATATGGCACCTGGCCCATACATTAACATCTACATTAGTAAATATATATTATTACTCTTATTCTCATTTTACAGATATTACAGGGACTTGTCAGCCACTGGTATTTGACATTTCTGACTTTTCACAGAGTCTTGTTACACTGACTCATTACATTGGATTGGATGTCTTTTTGCTAATCCCACGTTATGATAACAGGGCCATTTTGGCTTAAAGACTATTGCCCTACAACGCTAACTTCAAATCAGACTCCAATCACTTAAAACTTTGTAGCTTTCACCACTTCAATTACATAACTTCTCAGGTTTTCGAGCTCATGTTTGTAAAACCCACAGGTCTGGCTGACCCTGTATGCTTATTTTATTGTTTATATTCACTATTCCACCCTCTTTTTCGTTCTCATTCCTTCTCACTCTCCTCTTCTTGACGACCGCCCCACCTCACCCCACACTTCCTCCAACTGAGTCCTATTCTCCACACAAGCACCCGAATTAACTGCACATACTAGATGCCTTCCCACAGATAATTCCACAAACCACATGCACTATCTCTAGCTCCATTAATGACTAAACCATGCACCTTATTGTCCACGTTAGAGACACAGGGTTATCACTGTCCCTTCCCTGTTCAGCCGCGGAAGTCACTAGGTCTAACTGATGCCACCTCAAAAGCATCCTCACTTATCCACTTTACTGTTACTGGCTCGTCAGTGCCCACGCCAGAAGCGTATGAACATTCAGGAGAGTTCTAGGATTTTGCGCTTACAAACAATCTTGTGATGAGTGCTTTCTAATATGTGTTTTTACACACTTTATGTAGGGTAAATGCCTGGCAGTGAAAGCGTTAGGTCAAAGAGATGAGTATTTACAATTTTGTTAAGCGGTAAGTGCCCTTCAAAGACTTCAGACCACCCCACACTGTCATCAATGGCACACTGTGACACCGTGGCTATTTCCACATGCTTTTCCTCACTAGATATTTTGAGTCTTCTCAATTATGACATTCCGACAGATGAGAAGCATCTAAGTTTTAGACACATATTTAGTATTAAAAACTTGGGGGCAAATGTCCTTTAATAGGCTCTAGACTCACATAAAGATATACTCAATAGCAATAAGGGCTGGCCTGCATACCCAAAGTTTACCCAGGCTCTGAGCTGTCAGCACAGAGCCCCACGCGGGGCTCGAACTCACGGACTGTGAGATCATGACCTGAGCTGAAGTCGGACGCTTAACCGACTGAGCCACCCAGACGCCCCCAAAGTTTACATTTTTAAAATATCACCTTCCAAAGCCTCGGACCACACTGAAGTGGATTCGACTATCATTATGCAGGCTAAAAAGACATTTTGTACATTCTAATAGAATCTTTGCTGCATTTTGCTTATTAGTGCTTTTTAAACTACTATTAAGCCTGTTTATAAACATTCTCATTGTACAAAAAAAAAAATCCAAAGCGACATGGATAAAACCAAAGTCCCCCTGACCGTCCTCCCCTTAGTCCACTTTTATCTAGAATGGTCCCATAGTTGTTGATTTGGTGCATTTCATTATAGACCGATTCAATGTATTTATATACATGTGACTATCATTAGAAAACATTTGGCTTCGGGGCCACTGGGTGGCTCAGTCAGTTAAGCATCCGACTTCAGATCAGGTCATGATCTCACAGTTCATGAGTTGAAGTCTGGCATTGGGCTCTGTGCTGACAGCTCAGAGCCTGGGGCCTGCTGCAGATTTTGTGTGTGTCTCTCTCTCTGCCCCTCCCCTGCTTGTGCTCTCTCTCTCTCTCTCTTTCTCAAAAATAAATAAACAAGCATTAAAAATGCTTACATTTGTAGATTTGGTGAGCTGTGGCACCACACTAAACTCCGTTTTTAAAAACCGAACGTATCTTAGAGATGCTTCATGTCAGCACGTGCAGATCGACCTCATTCTTCCTAATTATCGCACACTGTCCCCCCTCCCCCCCCCCCCCGCCCCCGAACCCATGCTCGTACACGTTCTCTCGGGGACAAGTTGCACTTCCCTGGAATCTCGGTGACGTCGTTGCTATTCAGGCCCCTTGGGGTGTCCCAGGGCTGTGACTCCAGCAGGGCTCCAACAAGGACACGAGCTACACTCTGTGCCCTGAGGGAGCGCTAGACGTTTCCAGACCAGCTACGCTCTGAACACCACGCTGCATGAGCAAGTGTCTGCGGCGGAGAACCAGGCCCGTCCCCCCCAACCGTCGGCATGCCTCCGGAGCCCCATCAAGCCCTTGCGTCACCAGCTGCCAGTGAGGCTCTGTTAGGTACTAAACTTGCTGAGACACAACAGATGAGAGTGTGATTAATCTGCCCAGATTTACCCTTGAGCATTAGCATCCCCCAGGCCACTACCGCTGGGAGAATTGCGGAGCCCAGGGGTGTCATTAGCCGTCGTTAAAGTGGGGCTGGGAGCACAGTTACCCAGCTTCCCTGCAGGCCCAGCAGCCAGCCTGGCCAGCCAGCTGTACAGGCTTTGAGCAGAGTCGATCTTCCAGCCTCCCCTTCACAGAGAACCCACGAAGCAAGTGTTGGGAAGCGGGACCCAGGCTCCCCATTCTGACTGAGAAGATGGGCAGGGATTGTGTTACCAAGGATCTTCAGGAACCTCCCATCGCGCCTCCATTGCAGCCTCCACAAGGTTGCTGCAGGAGCCTTCCTGACGGAAGGAAAGGGCCCCATACAACCTCGGCATTAACCCGCTAAACTCGCGGCACGCCTAATTCTCTCCTGCTTCCTCCAAATCCACGGAGGTGTCTTTTCTGTAATTGTCACAGTATCACATGGCCATCCTCGTACGCTCACTGCCCAGCAGAGAACTGGGTTTTGCCACCCCCAACAAATTCCTCTCGATTTCTCATCCCTCCGTTTAGCAGTATTTTCCCAGTTCTAGACCAGGCATCATGCTGGGGCCGAGGATACAAAGGAGGAGAAGATGGGGAACTTGCCAGCAAGGGTTCATGTCTGCAGGAGAGAGACAAGAGGGACAAGTCACAGGGTCGGGTCTTTGCTGTGCTGCCTTCTAGGAAATGTCCCCCTGGCAATGTAAGCGGCGATTCCCTCCTGTATGTGACTGTGAAAAAGAACAGCAGTATGTTCAATCACTACACTTCCTTTGAGCTGGAAAGATAAAGGTAGAGCTGTGACGCACAGAACCCGAGACCCTGCACTGCTGACCCTGGGGGGAAGGACCCCGGGACTTTCAGTTGGAAGGACCTCAGGGATAACGGAGGCCAAGCCGTCATTTTGCAGCCCGAAAACTTCCCGGTTAGTGGTGTCATCATCATCTTAATCTCTTTTTAGGTAAACGGACCCACACGTCTCCCAAACTGACAGTAATTCCTGTGTGCCTTTAATGATTTAGGCAATGAGGCAAAACGGAGCCTCACTTACAGAGCCATACCTCTGGGGCTTTGTTTCCGCATTTAGCCCCAGCCTGTAGCACCAGAGGAAACTTACATTACCTTTAGGACTAGGGGTAAACGCTTAAAGCAAGATTGATGAGGCCAGGAAGTAAGGGAGATTATTCCAAATCCCCACTTAGATGGCGCTCGAAGTAGAAACGAACTTTAGTAAAGCAGGCGAGGTGACTTGGTTGCTTATTTCTTACTTTGGCTCGGTCAATAGTGTTTAAATATCAGGTCAATACTACATACGACCCTTGCCCGCAGATCCTTGTTACTACAAAACAGCTATTTCTTCTCTAAGCAGAAAGAGCTGTTTGGGTTTTTGTGACATTGTTTCAAAACGCCAGAACAGAAGGACATACACTACACATCAGGAAAATGAAAAGCAAAACCACCATGAGATAATAATACACGGCTTCCAGAGAGGCAAGTGTTAAGGACAGACAATACCACATTGTGGCAAGGTTGTGCCCCAGCGAACCCTCAAGTATGCAAATTGAAATGATCAGCTTGAAAAACTATTTGACAATATCTACTAAAGTTAAACACACTGGCTCTATGACTCAGTCTTCAACTTCTAAATAATACTTAAGAGAAATGAGAGGTAATGACAGTGAAAACACGTTCAAGAATGGTCATCGCAATTTTATTCATAAAATTCAAGAAATGTAGAGCCACCTTAACCCATCAATAGTAAAATGAATAAATAAAATTGTGGCATACTCATATAAAGGAGTACTACCCAGAAAGAAAAAAAGACAAAGCTACCACCATATGAAAATACAGATGAATCTCAAAACAAAATATTGAGCAAAATAAGCCAGACCCAAGAGGGCATGTGTTTTGATCCCACGTGTAATATACTTATTATATTATACTTATATATATTCTTACCCTATGTATAAGAATATATACTGTAAGATCTCACTTATTTTGCATCATCTCATTCAAAAACAAGCAAAACTAATGTATTAGGTTTGAATTCAGAGTAGTAGCTGTCTCTAATTAATGGGGTTGGGTATTTTCTGGGAAGGGATGAGGAAACTTTCTAGGTGCTGTTATTTTCCATATCTCGATCAGGGTGGTGATCGCATAGACTTACACATATCAAGGCTGTGGAAATACACAAAGACCAATCAAATGAGAACAGCAAAGTTTCTTTATCCAGAGCCTTGCTATCTGGCACAAGATTCAGCCTCTGTCACTTGAGTTTTGTCAGAGACTGAAAGGCGGACAGAGGAGTCGGGGGGCTTCATGGTGGAAAAGGGGGAAGGCTTCAGGCAACTGGAGGCTGTTGGCATGGGGAAGCTACAGCTGGGCTCCCTGGAAGCCAGGCATCCCCTGTGATTGGGTAAAGGAGCAGACTTGGCTTTCGTTAGTTGGTCCTAAGTTGGAAGCAGGGACAAAAAGTAGAGAAGCTGTCAGTTATTTAGGCCCTTTGGGACTGATAGTTACAGAAGTTATTGTTTAGCTTCCTGAGTTGTCACTAGCGATAACAATCTAGTTTCTTGCAAGACTGACTTCCTGACAGGCTGGCTTCCTGGGCTGGTTAGTACAGACAAAGGGGGTTGTTTTGGGGGACAGGCGGCTACAGGCTGTTCCTCAGAGTTCTGTTTTTATATATGGTCCAGCCATTGTATGTTTGTCTATTCAGTCTCTCCAGATAAACACTTAAGACTTGTGCACTTACGTGTATGTATCTCACACTTCAATAAATAGTTCAAACAGGGGTGCCTGGGTGGCTCAGTCGGTCAAGCGTCCGACTTCGGCTCAGGTCATGATCTCCAGGTCCGTGAGTTCGAGCCCCGCGTCGGGCTCTGTGCTGACAGCTCGAAGCCTGGAACCTGTTTCAGATTCTGTGTCTCCCTCTCTCTCTGACTCTCCCCCGCTCACACTCTATTTCTCAAAAATAAATAAACATTAAAAATCAATCAATCAATCAAATAAAAACCAGAGGATATAAGGTCAGGCTAGTATTGAGGATGGAAAACTCACTGCTTACTCTGCATTCTCAGAGAGAGGACAGACAGAATGGGAAACCTTCAGCAAAGCCAGCCTGTGGACAGATGGACACAGTGCCCGGCCCCAATGAGCAGTGGAGGCCCTGAGTCATTCACCGCACATTGTAACTGAGACGCCTTCACGTGAAAGTTGGATGACATCCTACTCACCACGCAAGCCACTTAAGTCTTAGTTTCCTCCTCTGTTAATACAATAATAACTAGTTGCGTGGATTAAGTTACATGTAAAGGATATTAGCCGTATCAGGAGGCCCTCTAGCCAACCAACACACTGCCTAACATTGTCCTAGAGGTGTATTTTGGTCAAGACACTTGGAGGGCACCCGGGTGGCTTAATCGGTTAAACGTCCAACTCTGGATTTCAGCTCAGGTCATGATCTCATGGTGATGATCTCGCAGTTCATGAGCTGGAGCCCCAGGTCAGGCTCAGTGCTGACAATGCAGAGCCTCTTGAGAATCTCTCTCCGTCTCGCTTACCCTCCCCTGATCACAAGCATGCTCTTTCCCTCTCTCTCTATGTCTCCCTCTCAAAATACATAAACTTAAAAAAAAACAAAAAAAAACTCTTAACATTTCCATCAGATTGACTAAACATTAAACAGATTTTTATAGATTCTTGGCCCCTGATCTCTGTTTTCTTAGTGCATTTTCTTTAGAAACACTTATGGTAAGTTCTTTCTCTGCCCCTTCTAGACATAAATCTTTTTTTTTTTTTACGTTTGTATGTTTGTTTGTTTGCTTGTTTTGAGAGAGAGAGATCAGTGGAGGGACAGAGAGACAGGGAGACAGAGAATCTGGAGCAGGCTCTGTGCTGACAGCACAGAGCTTGACACGGGGCTTGAACCCACAACCTATGAGATCATGACCTAAGCCCAGATCATGACCTGAGCCGAAATCAAGAGTCTGACACTTAACCAACTGAGCCAACCAGGCACCCCAAGACATAAATCTTTTTTAAGAAGATTTTTAAAAGCGTCTTGCTAGGATTATTTTCTCAAGCACCTGGGAGCCCTTCTTTTGAAATGTAATCCTCTAAGAATGTAGCACTCCCAATTTTTTGTGGGGTGCGGGAGCCTGACTGCCGTGGGCACCTCGCTGCAAGGTGTAAATATGCCGCCTGTCAGAAAGATGAGAGAAGTGTATTAGCAAACACAGATGCCTCTGACCATCTCCTAAGCTCCCCCACTTGTTTTCCAGTAGCTCGCTCCAGGCTTTAGAAACCCTATTCGCCTTTGTTTCAACACAGTTGGTTCACACTGAGTTGTGGCCTCTCTCCTCTATTGCAATAGTCTTCACTAAGTCTTTTAACTTTGGGGCATTTTTTACGCTGAGCACTTACATAATATTTTATTTATTTATTTATTTATTTATTTGGTAATTTGCTTTCTTTTACCAGATAAGATTCTACATATACATTGTGGATATTCTGGTCCGTCCAGATGATGGCCCCTCTATGTGGGCAAGAACAACATTTTCAAGAATGTACAATAAATCCCTACCCCTGAATGTATCTGCCTCCTAAAGTAATGGAGCCCCTGACTGTAAGTTCTTACTTAAAGAAAGAGAGAGAGAGAGACCAGATCTTCAGTGCAAAACTACTAAATCAGAGCTAGGTGGTGATCTTATCGTCGCTACACCTATGACTACCACATTTCATAACCACGAGGGTTCTCTAAAATGTGATAATTACGTCTCACCCACAGAACGATGATCGGTGCTGAATAGTTACGTGAACCTGACGACACACGTATACTGATTTCCTTTGTGCCGTGGGGTCTCTTATAGAAATATGGAAGACATATTTTGAAATAGAATGTTTAAATGTTCAAGAACGTGTAAAAATAAGTGCTTCTAACGCCTTATGCTCTCCCACCTTCAGCTTAAGAATTCAAGCACGGCCAACCCAAGGGAAGCCCCTCGTGCGGCCCGTGTCATGACCTCCCCCCAGAGGAACCTTGCCTGCAGCCTCCTCACGATGAGTTCCAATGAGCCTTCATCCCATCAGTCAAATGCAGCAACACCCAAGCGCACATTAGGAGACCAGGCTTGACACACGGGCTCTGAGGAAATCTTCAATTCAGTTTTTCAGGTGGTAGGGCTATGGTCTGTCACCTCTGGGTCTAGGTGACTAAGCCACATGCTAACACCTGTATTAGAGTTAAGCACGAGTGTCCTCACACATCTTTGTGCCTCTGCGTGGGCCTTTGTGTCCCCCAGCCCCCCTTCACGTCCCCCATTCTCCTCTCCCTCACCTGGCCACACCGCTCCCCTCACTCGTCACCTCTTCTAGGAAGAGTCTTCTCTCTCACCCCCACCTTTGGGCGCTCCTCTTCTGAATTTCTCGTACACCTTCCATCGTGGCTTTTCATAGGACGTTGTAATTTTCAGCTAACTCGTGTGCCTTGCCTGGAGATTTGTGGGGCTTTGAGAGCAGGCATTTTATTTTTAGGTCTCCATCTCCTGACACACGGTAGATTTTAAATTCATTCATCAAACGAATGAGGTGAATGGCAACCAAATGCACCGAATGATCAAAAATGATGCTCAAAAACAAACAAACAAAAAGGATGATGTTCAGCAGCACAATCGATTTAGTGATCAGTTTGACGCCTCTTGTCTGGAAATAATGATCCGTCGGAAGAGATTCTGCCTGCTCTCCAGAGAGGCAATTAAACTGAGAACCATCTGGCCTCACATTTTGTCCTTCACGCTACTGCTGTACCAAACCCCCATACCATTATGAGAAGAAAACGAAGAACATGTTTTCCTTATGAAGGCGTCCAGAATGAGCCTCCCCAGAACGGGCTGCTTTGGCACACGGATTATTCTGAACTGCAGGTATGCAAGGCCCAAAAGACTCAAGAAGAGCTTTTGGTCCAGGAAGAGATCATCGGAGATCATTACAAAGGGTGTGGTTAGCCAAGGGGAGATGGGCAGGACCTGTTCGTTTAAATTCCTCTCCGCATCCCATGGTTTCTGCCTGGTATGACAAACATTTATTTACCAAACGTTTGCTCCTCTCCCCTTCCTGTGTGTTGGAAGCCCCAGCCCACCGCCCCCTTCTTCTTAGCTCAGGCCGGCACATAACCCTCAATTGCCTGACTGTCGTAGGGCCTCTCGTGTTCACACGAGGTGTTTTTCTCCCGCGAGTTGTCTTACGTTCATTTAATTAGTAGACCTGCCAAAGAACCTAAAAGGGTAGAGAAAAGGTTTGTCTTCTCCCCTGCTTGCGTCATTCTTCTGTCTCCTCAACCTCCCTTTTCTGTATGAAATAACAGCATGGCCAACAGCAACAACAAATACTTTGTCCTTAAGATTTAGGTGCAGTCTCATGATAGTGTTATTTATGACACGGGTAAGTAAAAAACTCTCTGAGAGTCCAGTGGAGAGATAATGAAGCAAACCACCACATACCCACACAATATTGTATCACGGATATTTTTGTAAACAATTTATGAAAACATGAAAATGCCTATGGTATGATGTTAAAAGAAAAAAGCAGGAGAAGGAAAAATTCTATGCATGATATGATCCCAATCAGCACAAAATACATGCATGGAAAAATATTGGAAGAAACTGACCCAAATATTAACAGTGGTTAATTCTGAACAGTGCGTGTATGATCGGTTTATACTGAAGGGGGTCAGAACAAATCTCCCTAAAGTGGGCTACTTTGGCATGTGAGTATTTGGAGGAGAAATCAAGACCCAGTGAGCTCAAGAGAGATCTTTGCTCCTCCCTTAACTACCTAGAAGAACTTAAATCGGGGGGTTTTCCCAGAATGAGAGTTCTTACCAGAGATGAATTTTCTCTAAGTGACCCATCTCTGTGGCCGAGCAAACATGTAATTACCAAGCACCTGCTCTTATTGCCCTGAGAATTGCCCTCCTCCCCTTTGGGGCCCCAGGGCGCTGGCCCATCCCGTAGGTCAGGATGACACATGTACCTCATTTTCTCTTTCTGTCTTTGAACCTCTTATGCATGTGGGGTTCCTGTTTGTACACAATTAGATTTGATTATCTCCCGTTAGTCAGTCTCAGGTCAGTTTAATTCTGAGGCCAGCCAGAAGAGTCTTTGAAGGGTAAGGGGAAATGTTTCCTCCTCCGCAAGACTGTCCTAAGTTTTCTTAATTTTTGATACCTTTATAATATTAAAAGGGGATCTTTAAATAAGAAACTTAATCACATCAAGTAAAAAAAGAAAAAAGTCCTTTCTGTTTCCACAGCAGGAAAACCTGGATGCCTCCCAGGGGAAAAATTAAAAGTGTGTAGATCGAGATCACCTTCCCTGGGCCTGGGGATGTAGAGTTACAAGTTCTTCCTCTTTCTATTCATTTCCAATCCTGTGGAGAAACAGTCAGTGAAGTACAGTCTCAGCACCTTCCTGGTTCTTTCTTCAGAGAATCAAAGATTTTAGGTGCCCGACATAAAATCTGAAGTGAACCCCTCCTGGTAAATACTATCTTTTCATCACCTGTAAGTCATTTTCCCTCCTGCCTGTTTCTCTGAAATGTGCACCCAGCTTGCATCAAGGGATATTCTTCAGGGAAAACACAGAATTGCTAGAAAGAAATCCTGTGCTACTCGAAGTGTGGTCTCAGCCTGGCAACCTCACCAGCTTGCAACTTCCTTGGATGCAAAATCGTAAGCCCATCCCAGAACTAGAGTACCAGGCCTTCCAGGGATGAGGACCAAAGCCCCCTGTGTTGTAAAAAACTCCCTGGGAAAAATTTTTTTTCATATTAACAGGGAGAAGAAATTCCAAGATTTGGATGATTAAGATTCCAATTGGCTTCACTTTAATTCTTAAAGAGAAAGGGAACAAAATAAGGAGTGTGAGAGAAGCCAACGGCTAATGAGTAGTGTCGTCCTGAGTTACATGAGTACGTTACATGAGTACGTGTAAACACGTTACACGAGTACGTGTTTAACAACCAGGTGGAGGGGGGGAGGGAGCCCTAATTTATAGCACTCTGTAGATTTGATCTCCCCTGTGATGTCACTGAGCTTGGAGTTGGGAAGAGACGCACACTGGTGGCTTCCGGACGTTTGTGCCACAAGCTAGTGGCACAGTACCGCAGAAGTCTCCTGCTGGAGGTGACAACAAGGGCTCAATCACTCATTTAATTCCCTCAACATTTGTAAGTGGAAATTTCCGCACAGTGTGAAACACTAACTAAGGTCAGCTCCTTGACGTATCCAAGATGGAGGAGGGCAAGGGCGAACTCACCCCCCCAATCTCCAGAGAATGACCGATGCCACATCTCTCATAAACTGCCAAAGCATATGAAATCAGAAGTTGTGACATATAAGCTCCATGTCTGTTTGCACTGTGATAGTGCAGGGTTTTCACTATATTTAAAAAAAACCAAAACCGAGTAACCCTGTGGACAGTTTTAAATATCTCACTGGTCTGGAGCTCCAGCCATACCATTTTCCCAGCTGCTGCTTTCTCTTGTTGATTGGAAGCTAAAATGTCTCAGGAAACGTCTTGTTTAAAAAGATAATGGAAGGTATTCTCGAGAGACCTCCCTCTTAGCTTCCAAGGGATATTTACTGCCTCCAACATATCGATGTAGATAAATATCTCTACACGTATACTTTTCCTTTTACAAATCGATCATGCCAAATGTGTTCTCTATTTCTAGCTTTCATTGGGACTTCTTCAGCAGCATAAAGTATAGAGAGGGTGGGTAAGGACCCCCTCTCCCTCCTCACACATATGCACATACCTACACATGTGTATCATCACTTTCTGGAAGTTCAACAAGTTTGTAAGCTCCCCCAAACTCAGTTTTCTCCCTCATAAAATGAGATTATGCAAGAAGCTACCTCAGAATTATTGTAGGATTTAAAAATCTGGGGCGCCTGGGTGGCTCAGTCGGTTGAGCGTCCGACTTTGGCTCAGGTCATGATCTCACGGTTCGTGAGTTCGAGCCCCGTTTCAGGCTCTGTGCTGACAGCTCAGGGACTGGAGGCTGCTTCGGATTCTGTGTCTCCCTCTCGCTCTGCCCTGCCCTGCTCGCACTCTGTCTCTGTCTCTCAAAAAGTGAATACACGTTAAAAAAATATTTAAAACTATAATGCAAGCAAAATGCTTCATAATACCGACATGCCGTTCAAGGTAGTAGTTAGCGCTTATGGCCTAAGTTTTTATTTTCCTCAACTTTTCTCCATGTACCAAACATGATGCAGCTCACATCAACTTTTCTTTTTAATCACAGCATCACCAGCTGATATTTGAGAACGGATACATTTCAGCCTGAGGTCTTTGCTATGTAATGCAAAAAAAGAAAAACAAAGAGTGTAAAGACAAACACAAATTCTAGCTAACATTGAAGAAAAGAGCAGATGATAGACTGCTGTTTGAGAAGAAAAAACAAAGCCACAAAAAGCAATGAATCCAAAATCCTGGGCTCCAACTGGAATTGACGCCAGTCCCGATATGTATCAATCCCCTTCATGGGTAACCCTGTAACTCTCACAAATGCCACAACTCTCGCTCTGCTTAACGTACAAAAAACAAGCTTAGGGCACAAAAGAGGGACTTACCCACTAAATTCTCTTTATCCAGCTTCTCGGGGGAAGATGCCCCAGGATCCATCTCATTCTTGAGAAGCTTTTATGCTTGGCCAATTTTCATGGGTTTGGAGCCAGGCCTGGGCTCCAGGCAGCACCCTGATGTGCTTGGGAGAGGGAAAGGAGACAGAGACGGAATGAGCGAGAGAGAGAAGTCCCTCGTCTTTCTGGAGCACCCCAAGGAGCAGTTTCCCTGGTGAAGGAAGCCCGTTAACATAAACAAAACGATTTCTTTCATGAATTCAGACTGCCTTTGTTCATAGAGAACATTCAAAAGAACATGACCTTTGCTTCCTGTAAAACAGCTCTAGGTAATTCTCTACATCATTTATATTTCATAACACACTTTTATGCACCTTGTGTGATTTGTTCACCACAATGAACTGTTGATATAGTTTACCTATTCCTACGTTTCAGATGATGAGATTTCATTCAATTCAATCTATACACTGTAGTGGGTGATCTTTTAAAACCTGAATCTGATCATGTTGCCATCCTGCTTAAAGTAATCCAATGACTGCCAACTGTTAGTATGGCAAAGACTAAAATTTTAAGTGCCCCCAAAGTTCCTGCTAGTCTGCCCCTCTCCCTTTCCTGTCTCACTCACATGCTAATCCCCTCACTCACTTGGCAAATAGCCCCACTGACCTTCTATGAACCCCACTAAAGCTATCTGTGTCCTCTGTGCCACGGGGCCTTTGCATATGTTGCCACATGCACACTTATCTGGTTAATACTTGCTTCTTCCTCTAGACTAGGCGTTGGCTAACCACAGCCTGCTAGCCAAATTTGGTCTGCCACCTATTTTTGTAAATAAAGTGTTACTGGAGCACAGCCACATCCATTTGTTTCTGTGTTGGCTGTGGCCACTTTTGTACCACACCTGCATAGTTGAGTATTTGCTATAGACACCATGCAGCCTGCAAAGCCTGAAATATTTTCTATCTATCCCTTTACAGAAAATGTTTGATGACCCTGAACTATACGATAACTTGCTTAAGGGGTGTGACTAGTTCTTTATTTTTTGCCATGGCACCTGCAGCATTAGAACAGCCCAGGCACATAGCTGATGCCTAACAGATACATGTAGAATGAATGAATAAGTAATTTGTCAACAATAACAGCTCACAAATGGCAACCCTGTTTCTCGAATTCAGGTCCCCAGGCTCCTGTTTCAGGAGTGCTCCTTTCATCATACCACTTACGGTCAAGGACAGTGTAGGTCTTCCTCCACTACAGAAAGAGCCAATCTTCTACTTTAATGATGTTCATCTTTTTTTTTTTTAATGTTTTATTTATTTTTGAGAGAGAGAGAGAGACAGAGCGTGAGCAGGGGAGGGCAGAGAGAGAGGGAGACACAGAATCGGAAGCAGGCTCCAGGCTCTGAGCCATCAGCACAGAGCCCCACGCGGGGCTCGAACTCACAGACCGCGAGATCATGATCTGAGCCGAAATCGGATGCTCAACCGACTGAGCCACCCAGGCACCCCGATGTTCATCTTTCTTATATCAATATTCCAAACAATATTTTGTTTCCCAGGTGTGAAAACAAAGCGATAAAGAACAAACTCGGATCTTTCCCAGGTCATCCTGTCTTTTCCGGTCTTTCTTCCCCAGCTATCTAGCTATTGTCTTCTCCCAGATTGTGGGGTACTTTTGCCAACTACTCGATACTCTTAATTGCCTCCTCTACAAACTCAAATTACAGGAATAGCCAAAAACTGTCACGCACAGTTTGTAATTATAAGAATTAATATGGAATATTAGAACTTTGGGAAAGGAGGCCAGGGACCAGAAACTCAGACTAAAACAGATACGTGTGCACAGAGTTCGTGTGTCTGCTGTAGAATACTTTTCTCTGCATTGTGCCCGTATATCCTTGGTTATGGCTTGATGTGGAAATCATGCCAGAGGCACAGTGGGTAAGAAAGCAGGCCCTGGGCTCGCACCGCCTGGGTATAAAAAAGTCTTGGCTCTCCTACAAACTGATCATGTGACACTGGGTAACTCATTTACCACCCCGCCCCCCGCCTTCATGTTCTGTTTTAATCTGTAAAATGGGTTTGATAATGGTCTCTATCAGAGTTGTCTGCATGAGAAGTATATGAAATGTTCCGTGTAAAATACTCATTATGTTATCAAATAATTACCATTGGATTAATACCATTAATAAATGGTGACTATTATTACCGTCGATGCCAGCTGAGCTGCATTTCTCAGAAGTCAGTTCTCTTTCTGAAATGAGGATGTTGGGCTAACCTTCACAGTACTCTTTCATCCTTGCTTCCAGCAAATGTATGCTTGAGTAGGGATTGATTAGGTGAATCAAAGCACTCCCCACCTCTCGCTTGCCTAAGGCTTCTCCAACTTGCTGCAAATTTGAAAACTGGGGGTCCGCCCCCGGGTTCCCGGCTCTGTGAATCCGTGCATTCCACTCTGTTTCTTCCTGGCCTCTGCTTAATCACTGCGTCATCGTCACTTTGGGACTAACCTCTCATGGAAAAGAGCAACAGGAAAACTTCCTATTTCCATCATTTCTTGCGACTCGGTCACGGACTCTCCTTGCCTGGCACAGGAAGCCCCTTGCCCTTCGAATCGGACGACCCTCCACAGTCATGCTGCAAAATGGGAAGTACGAGTTCAGGTCATTTCTAAATACCGCCCTTACTATTCGCCAAATAGCACTTAACGCCAGCGCTGCCCATCACGCAGGCGCAAAGCTGAAAACAACAGGAGCAGTAATTGTTCCCTGGTGGCGGCTGGCGGGAGCCTGCAGCGCGCTTGGGACACATACATCCCTGTGGAAGACGACTAAGCAACTGTTTTTCTTCTTCCTGCAAAACGTTGCAAGTATCTCAGCCTAGAAAGCAAGACTGATTTCACCAAGCAAGGAACAAGCAGGCCTCCGGGGATGAAAGAAACACGGGAGGGATCCTTTTCTAGGTTTCCTCCTCTCTTGTCTCAAGTATAAACCGTCGTGGGCCCCGTTACTGGAATTTTCTCCCCCCCATCGTGGGGGAGTGGTGAAGGTGGGGGAATGAAGCGGGTCAGGAATTGCTGGAATGTACTCCCAATGGGCATTTTCCCGTGTGTTTCTACATTTTCATTCTGTCAAGTACCGAACTAGGGCAAAGTCCTGAATGAGGACAGTTGTTTGGTTTTTGTTTGTTTACTTGTTTGTTTGTTTTCAGACAGCTATGTGTTTAGAAGCCCTAATTCCATTCCAGCTCCTGATATGCAAGATGTCCCTAAATATGTATATTTGATTTTCCTTGAATGTTCATCGTAGAGCACAAACGCTATCTTGAAACAACTCCTTCTAGCCGTAGACCTGTCTTCTTCCCCAAACTTCAGGTTTCAGGAATGCTCTCCCACCACTGGTCACCCACCATCGTTTCTTGCTAAGATGCACAAATACATTCCAGGACATTTCCTACTCCCTTAGGAAAATGTTCCCTTTTCTTTAAACGATGAAGTGCTCTGATTTCATTAACTTTTCACCAGTATATATCATCCATTCTATTTTATTCATTCTCGTGTATACAATTCTTGAATTTCCACATCTCTAAATAACGAATGAAGTCTGCAGATCCGTATGGATATTTATGTAGCGATAACTCCCCAAATTGCCAATCTGGCCTAGACTTCTCTCCAGAATAATAAGTATTTTGAACTATCAGCTGATGAAATATCTCTACCCAAATATACTCCCCCCACCAAAGAAATATTCTACCCATTAGAAAGCATTCTATTAAATATTTTTGTTATAGAAATTTTGATGATGCATGTGGAATAATATATACAATGTGTGTATGTATATAATGTGTGCGTGTATTTATTGAATAAAAGGGGCAATATACTACCCAACCTCAGAACTAGAACATAACCAACACCATTAAAGCTATTTGAGTATTCTTCCTAAGCTTCATCCCCTTTCTATATACATACATAGATATCAATATATATCAACATATATATTGATTCTTGATAGTTACATGAGTGGTAAATATAATTCTCCCCATTGTGGCTTATCTTTTCACCTTTTTAATGATGCCTATGATATCAAATATAGGAAGCTTCAATATATTTAGTGCTTGGTACACCTTATTTAAAAATCCTTCCCTTTCTATGGTCTTAAGGATATGCTCTTATGTTTTATTATTTTTTACATTTTTAATGTTTATTTATTTGAGAGAGAGACAGAGCGTGAGCAGGGGAGAACAGAGAGAGAGAGACACACACACAGAATCCAAAGCAGGCTCCAGGCTCTGAGCTGTCAGCACAGAGCCCAACGCGGGGCTCGAACCCACGGACTGTGAGATCACGACCTGAGCCAAAGTCGGACGCTCAACCGACTGAGCCACCCAGGTGCTCCTCCTATTTTCTTTGAAAGCTTTAAGAGTTATTTGTTCTTTTTGACTTTAAGTCTTTAATCTACCTAGAGTTGCTTTTTGGGCATGGCATAGTGTAGGGATCCATTTTAATTTTCTTTCACAGAAATAACCAGTTATCACAGCACCTGATAAACAAATAGTCAAATATCTAACTGATCTTCCATGCCAGTTATAAATTAGTTCCCTACGAGTGGGTTTTCATGGTTTCCTTATTATATTCCACTATCATTTTGATTATCTCCAATGAATTCTTCATTGTCTTAGATTCTAAGGCCCAATAAGTCTTGGTGTTTGGTAGAGCAGGTTCTTCATGGTCTTGAGAAGAGTATGTATTATTTGTAACCATGATGATTGTGGATCCTCCATTTAAATAGTTTCTCTTTAATGAGTGTCATATAGTTAAAAAAAATTCTCCGTACTCATTAGAGTTTGCATTAGGATTCACTCTTGATGTACATTCTGCGAGTTTGCAAAAATGTATACTATCAGGAGGATGTCATCCATCGCTATAGTATCATACAGACTACTTTCACTGCCCTAAAAAATCCTCTTCCCTCCACCTCTGCATCCTTCCCTGCCCCCCCACCCCCCGCAAACTCTAGCAACCACTGACCTTTCCACTCTGTCCATGGTTTTCTTTTCCTTTTCCAGAATGTCACTTAGAATCATAGGGAAGCTTTTTCAGATTGGCTGTTCACTTAGTATTATACATTAAAAGTTCCACTGTGTCTTTTAATAGCCTGATACCTCCTTTTTTTCAGTGCTGAGTAGTATTCCATTGCCTGGCATTTCCCTTTGTTTGAATGGCATTTTTTGCTGTCCCTCATATTTGAAAATGCAACTGACTTTTGAATATATATTTTTAAATCTCACTAAGCTTTATATCTTCTTTTCCAATTATGTTTTATTTCTTTTTTGTACCTTAGCACATTAGAGTGTGTAGTACAATGCTGAATTGCGTTTTACTTGACCAGTCTCTGATTTTAAAGGGATTTTTATAAAATTCCAGTTATGAATAACGTGTGCTCCATTTTTATAGATTTCCTTACCTGATAAAGCTTCCTTCTTTTCCTGGTTTGCTAAGTGTATGTTTTTTAACCATTATTGTGATTGAGTTTCATTAACCATTTTTTATAGACTGAGAAAATGGTTTCTCTCCATTTGTTAGTGATGACTGAACATTTAATTTTATCTTTGCTTTACTGCTAATAAATCTATCCATTACCCCTGGCGCAAATCCAACTTGATTATGGTGTATCATTTCTTAGGAATAAATTTGTGCTAATATTTTACATTTCACTATTTTCTTGAGTAAAGTTGACTTGCATTTTTTTCTTTAAAAAAATTTTTTTAATGTTTACTTATGACAGAGAGAGAGAGAGACAGAGCATGAGCAGGGGAGGGGCAGAGAGAGGGAGACAGAGAATCCGAAGCAGGCTTCAAGCTCCGAGCTGTCAGCAGAGAGCCCGATGCAGGGCTCGAACTTGCAGACCGCCAGACCATGACCTGAGCCGAAGTCGGACGCTCAACTGACTGAGCCACCCAGGCACCCCTGACTTGCATTTTTTCTTTCTCATACTACGCTTGTCTGAGTTTTAGTATTAAATTGGTCTGTAAGAGTGAGTTGAGGAACGTTTCCTCATATTCTCTTGGAAGAGTCTATGCAGTAGAATGAGGCTAAAAAGCCTTCTGAGCCTCCCGCCTCCTTTCCATTTCCAAGTGTTGTGAAACCAACATACAGTATGACATCTCACCATGTGCTGGTTTCTTCCACTTTTCTGTGCCTTGTTCTTGGTGTTTTATCTTCCTCCACTTTCCCTCTGTATCAATTAGGAGTTAAAAACACCAATGGCGGGGCGCTTGGGTGGCTCAGTCGGTTAAGCCTCCGACTTTGACTCAGGTCATGATCTCGCGGTCCGTGAGTTCGAGCCCTGCGTAGGGCTCTGGGCTGATGGCTCAGAGCCTGGAGCCTGCTGTGGATTCTGTGTCTCCCTCTCTCTGCCCCTCCCCCGTTCATGCTCTGTCTCTGTCTCAAAAATAAATGTTAAAAAAATAAAAAATAAAAACACCAATGGCTTTTAACTCATACTATAAAACTTTTACCAGATATAAATTAAATTAGAAATGTAAATATTTACTTAGTATCAAAATGCCCCTCCTGAATACAAGGACCTGGGAATACTTTAATTTTGATCTTCTTTCGCAACTGACTTGCCAGTGTTGCCCAATATTTTATCTCTTAACTGACCCAAATGGGACATTTGTTTACTAGTCTTGTGTCATCTTTAGGAACAACAAAGGCTCATTAAATTTGATTTGAAGTCTTTTTAAGTCAATACATTTTACTTTAAGGAATTTCACATGTGATTCCTCCTACTACCAATCGCCTTAGTTCCTCCAAGGTCTGTCATAATCTTCAAGGTAGCCCTTTTTATTATTTTATTTATTATTTTTTTAGGGAGAGGGACAGGGAGTGAGTACGAGCAGAGGGGATGCCGAGAAAGTGGAAGAGGACCCCAAGCAGGCTCCACACTCACCACAGACCCTGACCCAGGGCTCAATCTCATGATCCTGAGATCATGACCTGGGCCGAAACCAAGAGTCAGATGCTTAACCAACTGTGCCACCCAGGTGCCCCAAGGTAGCCCTTTTTAAAAACAACTTTGGCTCAACCCACAGTTGTCATGGTCAGTCAGTCCATAATTCTTTCAGTTGGACTTCTTTGATCTCCACTTGAATATGAACATATGTCACAAAGTCCCCACCAGTAATCTTTGGAATCCAATTTCTTCAAGCAATTGGCTGTAGGGCCCTAGAAGTTAAATTCTAGAAAGTTCATTTTTATTTTTTCAAGTGATGTAAAAGATATTATTCCTTAATTGTTTCTAACATTGAAAAGTCTTGTTCCATCCACTTTGAACTCATGAGCCTACAAGAAATGGTACAGGTCTCACCGTCACCCCTGCAATACACTTGTGATGGGAGCGTAACATGTGCCTCAATGTAGCCACACTAACAATCTGTGGACACCACAAACAACAATGCCTGTTCTCATCTAGGATGAGGCTTGGAGGGAATAAAGTCTTGACTAGATTCACCAAGTCAAGTGGTAAGGCTTAAAATTAAGGTTAACCGATTATATGAATTAACAGTGTTTGCAAATCCCACAGAGACTGTGGGGCTTTATGGAAAGAGAATGAAGAGGTACATTTCCCTACGTTCAAGGGCACATTAATCCCTTTCCATAATGCAGATCTTCATCATCTTCGTTTTTAGATTTCTGTAAAAACCATCCAGTGTTCTACCTCTAAGCCAACCTGCGTGCTGCAGCCTAAGTGATTTTTTGCAAAGTGCTTTCTATTTCAAACTGCTGACCTCTAACAAAGGCCCAAGCCCTTAGCATGGTTTACAATCAGGCCCCTTGCTTTTTCGAGTCTCCCAAACTACAAACTTCATTCAAACTCCATCCAGTTACAGGATGATATTGTTGTCCTAGTCTGTCACACTGGGCCTCCATGAGGGATGTTATTTCTTACTCATCCTAAGACTTTTTAGGTCACTAAGAAGGCTTTCTGGACTCCCTCAGGCAGAAAGGTACTCACCTTCTCTCCTAAATAGTTTTTTGAAATTTTATTTATTTTGAGAGAGAGAGAGAGACAAAGAAGGAGCACGAGTGGGGGAAGGGCAGAGAAGAGAGAGAGAAAATCTCAAGCAGGCGCAGAGCCTGACACGGGGCTCAAACTCACGAACTGTGAGATCTTGGTCTGAGCCGAAATCAAGAGTCAATGCCTAACCCACTGAGCCACCCCGGTGCCCCTCTCCTATGTATTTTCAAAGCACTTGGTAGTACAAGTACCCTCGTATTGATATTAAATGCGTGGTTCAAATTTACCATTTACTCGCTGTTGGACTTACATCTTGTCTTATTTATCTGGTTAATTAAGTTGCTAGTACTTCCTTCAGAGGGTTATGAGATACATAAACCCAGACCCCAGTCATTATTACAAGTGCTCCAGAAATGTTCTCTCCATTTTTATATAAACCTTGAAGTGCCTGATATGTGAAAGATGAACAGGACATAGCTCCTTTGCTGTGAGAATAGGGGCTCGTTGGATGGTAAACTAAACCTGGCAGCAGGAAGCACTATAGAGCGATTACTCATTCAGTAAATTTTTTTGGGTGGTCAACATATAAAAAAAATATAATCTTTAAAAATTTTTATAAGTGTAAACTTAGAACAAATGACAACTTCCAGCAACTGGCTTCGGAGTAACTATGCAGTTACTTCTTTGTTTGCAGATAATTTAAGGCATCAATAGCTTGTTTCTAGTGTTGGTTATAATAGAACTTTCACGTAAGATACCATTTAAAGGACTGAGCAATCAGTAGTCTATGCGGAGTTTCAACTGAATTTGGATAAAATTATGCTCTATGTATTAGCGTATATGAGCAATTAAAAAGCCTGTCAAAGTACTTAATAAAACACTTATAAAATATTTGTCATATCCATAAAGTTTATTTTAAAAAATTGTTAAAAACTAACCATACAGGAATATTTATTAATATACTTAAAAAGTTTGTTCCCCGTGTTGAAGGAAAATACATTAGCAACATCTTCCAGACACCATCTTTATAAAAGTAAAACTTCTGGATGCTGAAATGTACTACAGTAGATTCTATAGTTTACACTTTTAAGATTGAAAATCATTCTCCCTACTACCCCCCACCCCCGCCCCCCGGAATGTGGCAGTTCTTCTCGTTAACGAATGACATTCACTCACATTCGATGCTACCACAGACCCTCAGAGCACACACTTCATGTTTACTAACAGAGCAAGTCTTCTCTATTGGTTGTCACATCAGACTTTTGGAGAAGCGTTGGACTTGAAGTACAAATAGAAATACTATGTCCCGTGATTGTAAACATTCACCAAGAGCTTCCGGAGTACAATGAGTAATAGAGGTGGCCCTATGGTCAGTCAAATGTCCCTCACTCGCTCGGATACTGCTGAGATTAAGAAATAAGTGTCGAAGGCCAATCATCACAAGCCTTACTTGCGTTTCTGTAAGAAAGTAGTTCTGGATACAGTTTTAGTCGAAAACACCTGAAAGTCATTCTAAAGACTATATTAAGCACCATTTTCACTTACCTGAAATATATTAAGTTAAATTCAGCAGTAAATGTTTGCGCATAAATGTCAGAAGTTAGAAATAACGGTGGGTTTCAAGTTCCCTTCTGTGGCTACATACGGAGTACTGCGTTCCCACGATGCTAACGGGAACCACTCATGCATTCCAAGGGCAGTAATGCCCCCAGGGCCAAATGCAACCCATGAGTCTGAGGCACAACTATTACTTCTGTCAGTGGATGCTATACAAGCAGATTTAAGGCTGTATTCGGCTATAAAGAGTTCAACCTCCTCTTTAGTATTCTTCCCACACAGATCACATACATGACTCAAAATTTCATAGGGTGGAGATGAAAAGTCCCCGAACACCTTTTTAATACTATTCTCCGTACAGTTCGTCATCAGCATATTTACATAGGGGAGTGTTCATACTTAAAACCATTAAAAAATGTAATCGTCATTGTTTTAAACTCTTATCCCAATTTCCCCAAGATTATCCTCATTCTCATTTTCTGAGAATGTCAGCCAACCTCGCATTAGTCAGATTGTTCACTGCAGTCCTTAGGCATATCCGATGTCGCTCCGGAGGAGAATACAAATGAAAATATATTCACTGCCACCCACTTTGGGACAAGCCTGGTTGTAAAGAGAATGGTGTTCCTGGTGTCGAAGGATAACTAGGAAATCCATCTGGCTGAGCTGAATAGCTTTCCAGAGCCGAAGCTGAATGGACCTGATAGAAAGAAGGTGCAGGTTAGCAAGTGCCAAATTCATTCAAGTCTGTACCTGCTTTTGCTTACACCCCACCACAGATATTTAGAATGGGAAAGAACAAAAAAACAACAAAACAAAACAAACACTGGGGCAAGATTAAGTCTGCTTATTCTCCCGAAATTTTAATAAACGTTCAAAATACTTCAGATGCTGGAGGCAATGAGAGATACCACTGAAAGACTTCATATTCTTTCCAAAAAGTAAGTTTTCTAGAGAAAATATGCTTTAATGGTCCATTATTTCAGCTTAAATTATAAAAGACCAGCTCAAATTTAACGGACACATATGAAGATTCCATTTGTAAGCTCTAAACTAAGATCTGAAAGTCTCAAAGCGGGAAAAGAATTCATACAGACGAATAGACCCCAGCACCTTTGTTACTCTCCTGAAGGAGGACGAGGATAATCTGCACATTTGGGGAGATTAATCATAAGTCTGCAAACATTCTGCTATGAGCCATTTTGTGGCCAACGTTGGGCTACCATTACTGCACAGCCAGGTAACCACTACAGAAGCCACCTCCGGGTCTTGCCATTGAACTCCCGGTGGACCCTGCCTGCTTACCTGCTGTAACAAGGCAGACTGTGCAGCTGCATTATGCTGTAATTCCTGCAAGGATGACTGGGAAGGATTCTGGGAGAACCCGGGGATACCTGGGAGGGACAGCAGGCCTGGGAAAACAGAACTGCCTGCAGCTTGAAGGCCGGATGACAGGCTAAAACAATAGAAGAATAGGTCAAAATGCGGCAAAGACAAAAGCTATTGCTTCTATATCTGTCAAATACCACCTTAAGACGTAAAACAAACTTTAAATTTCTCTGTTGGAAGGAATCCTAAAAGTCAGCCACTCACTGATAGCAAATGTACTTTCTCGTACACAGTATGTTATTCTGAATTCAGGAAGTCTGTGTTTTGCATAGAATACTTCCCGCTGGTTTATAATGACGACACATGACAAACACTACAACTGCCTGCGCAGGCGTTAATATTGCACACGCTGCTCTCAACGTGGCTGCAGAGCTCCCCGTGTCCTGGGTACTGAAGCTCCGGCCCCGAAAAACCAGACTGCGGCACCAGCGAACAATGAGATTTTGCTCGGAAGACTCTAAACCACAAGGTGGGCCAAGAACGACCGCAGCCTCCCCACGCACGAGCCACATACCCGGCCTGGGCAACGAGAGCAGAGTTGAAATTGGAGCTAAACGCTGAGGCGAATCCCGGGAGGACGGGAGCCGGGGACGGGGTCGTGGCAGCGACGGGCAGCGGGGCGACGGCGGCCACCGTGGACGGCGCCTGCAGCCCCGGGAACGAGGGGAGCGCGGGGGCGACGCTGGGGGTGTTGGAGACGGAGAAGCCGGGGTACGAGGGGTTTGAGGCCGGCAGAGGTCCCTGCGTGACCGAGAAGAGGGAGGGGACGGCGGTGGACAGGTTAAGGGGGAAAGGGGCCGCCGAGGCCGGCGCCGAGGCCGCAAGCCCCGGGAGCACGGCTGCGGTGGAGCTGGCGGCGGGCACGGGCGTGGACGTGACCGCCGCAGACGAGGTGGCTAGTAACGACCCTGGAAGAGACACGGAGGGGTTGAGAGACGGGTTGCCAGTTAGAGGGAAATTACTGGTCAGAGACGTGAATGGAGGAAGAGCCGTGAACACCGGAGTGATGGGCGCGGAGGAAGCGTGCGGCGGGAGAGCGATGGACGAGAGCGGGTTGGACACGTTCAGGGGGGCGGGCAAGCTGGGGAGGCCCGACAGAGCGGGGTTAAGGCAAGTAGACAGAGTGATGGGCACCGACGCGGACGTGTATGCGCGGCCCAGCGCCCCCAAACCTAAAGTGCCGTGGGGGGGATTCGCCGAGTGAGATGGGCCTTTGAAGGCCGAGGGAGTGGGGCTCGTGGGCTCGGTTTTGATCATGACAGGGATGGTGGTGACGGCGGGGGCGGACGCGCCGTGCAGCTCCGAGTTACCCGGGTGGGGGCCCTGCAAGAGTGGAGCCGACGAGCCCCCGCTGACCGGCACGGAGGCGGGACACGACGCCGGCGTCACCAGGGGAGAATGTGCGGGCAAAGTAGATGGCGTGGAGGCCGAGTTGGCCACGGTAGCCGGCGGGCCCGGGAACATGGCCAACCCGGGGGTGGACGACCTCTGCGCGGCGGGCACGGCCGAGGGGGCGTAGCACTTGCTGGGGCCTGGAGCGGGGGAGTCAGGGTTCGGGTGAGTCAGAGAAGACAGTGAAGCCAGCCCACTTGTAACAGCAGAGGACAGAGCGGATGAGTTGATTAAACTGGTGTCATTTGAGGTCAGAAAGCCTTTTAAAGCAGACAGAAGAGGACTGTTTGCCCCGAGGGGACAAGCCACGCTGGGGGCAGAGCCGCCGGCAAGTACAGGAGGGGCAGGTTTGGACACGCCTTGGGATGTGGGTGTTAAGGGCAAGGGGAGGCCCGCAAACACTGAGGACAGCGAGGCGGAATTCGGGTTGTTGGTAGAAGCAGCGGTAGAGGTGGCAGCAAAGGGGAGGCCGGGAAAAGGGGCAGACGTAGAAGCGAAGGTTTCGCTGGAAGCAGGAGCGGCCCGAGGTGCGGACGTGGCCTGAGGGGTTGGGACGGAAGGTGCAGGGGGACCCGGCAGGGGAACCAGGCCAGAGAAAACGGACGGGACGGGAGCCGCAGTTGTGCTGTGGACGGAAGTAACGGGCGCCGCAGGCAAGGAAGGGGTTCGGATGACTGTCGGATTTGGCGTTGCTGGCTGAGGCGTATGGACGGCCGTGGAGACCTGCCCCGGGAACACAGGGAGGACAGTATTCGGCATGTTCATCCCAGAAACGGTAGCAGCTGCCAGTGCTGACGGATGATTTACTGCTTTGACTGGGGATGCGGTGGGGGCTGGAGGTGCAGCCGGTGTTGAAGGGTTGGAACCATGAGGAGAGAAGAGTTGACTTCCTGGGGTAGAGAATGCTATGGAGAGAAGAAAGAGGCAAGAATCTGTCACCATGCTGAAGTGTCAAACTGTAACCCAAGAGAAATAGCAAAATGTCTGTAACGTTTAACAAACACAAAGAAAACCGGTGACAGGTGTAACTGGCACCCACGTTGCTTGACTCTACGACCCTGATCTGCACTGCGGAGCCTCCGATAGAGCTAGCTGTCTTCTACCTAGACTCTGCTCAGAAGAGCCCTCAGATGCACACAGAGAAAGCCTTGAGAAATTAGCAAATTCTCTTTTTATATTTTCCCAATTTTTAAAAATTAAAAATTTATTTTGTGGTTAGTGTTGGTGTACTGACTTTACCTTTCATTCTTTCAAACCACTTACCTAGAGTAATAACAAGTCATTGCTCCTCTTAGGAGCTTTTGGGACATCACGTTCCTTGTAGGCCTTCCAGGATTCATGCCTATTTCTCCAGTATTATGGCCACTCGGTGAGTTGGACTTGATATTCCAGTTTATAACCTATACAGCTTTTTCTCCCAAGCATTTTCTCATACTGCCTCCTCTCCTCTACGCAATCTCAACCTCTAATATTTGCTTTGTCCTAGGAGCTCCCTTAGGGGCAAAAGCTGTATCTAATTCATCTTTAGAGCCTTAGCACCTGGCGCTGTGCATGAATGTTTGCCACACTAGATATATCACCATTACCTCAACTATAGTTACCAGACCCATCCAAGGACTTACTCTGAAGACCTGTACTATAGTTGGCTATCACATTTTTATTCTGATAAACTCTACGAATAATTACTGTAAGTATTTTGGGGGATGATCTGTGCTTTCTCCCTGAATCAATTTAGTGACAATGTTAGCCTTTGATGATCTTGTTAGTGTCAAGTGGAAAGCATGACTTAGGTTGCTGAAGTCCTAATGACAACTATCGTCTGCTGCCACGCTCATATCGAAGTCTGTTTCAGTTACACGCAGAGAATGTTCCTTTTGCAGTGATAATCAACTGAAAGATATTTTCATGGGCTAAGATTCAAGTTTCTAAGTTTATGCATAATAAAGACTCTTACATAAAAAAGTTAACATGGTCAATGAAGTAATGTACTATACGAATCATGGTGGGGAAGGGACCATAGGAAAAGAATGGAAGAAAATAGCATACACATAATCCATTCGTACTAAGAGACGGCCAAAAGATGCTATATTGGGCTGAACAAATTTACAGTAGTTTCAAAAAGAGGGGCGCCTGGGTGGCTCAGTTACTTAAGTGTCCGACTCTTGATTTCAGCTCAGGTCATGACCTCATGGTTTGGTGAGTTCGAGACCCACATGGGGCTCCATGCTGACAGCACAGAGCCTGCTTTGGATTCTCTCTCTCTCTCTCTCTCTCTCTCTCTCTCTCTCTCCCTCTCTCTCCGCCCCTACACCACTCAGGCTCTCTCTCTCTCTCTCAAAAATAAACTTTTTTTTAAAAAAAGGAAAAATGGCAGAATTGACAAACAGTAATATATAAACACATACACTTCAAACCAAGAGGCCTGTACCATATTCATGTCATTGCCAGTAATTTCATTTCAAGAAAAGAAAGCCTAGCTATTTTAAATTTAGAGAACATATGAAAAATGGATTTGTACTTTTGTTGGCATTTGTTTCATGAGCAGAAGCTCAAGGAATATATACCTAGTTTTGTACTAAATAATGTACTAAAAATTTATTTAGGTCAGCATTGGTTGGGAAATATTTGAGAATTCACTATTTTATACAATGACATGCTGAGGACCATGCAGTTAATGACTGATCATAAGATAAGACCAAACTGTCCCACAGCATTCTTTATAGCAGCCTCCAAAAGACTGGAGATCTTTTTATATAACAGAGCAAAAGTCATGCACTGTTGATCGTAGTGCCTACAGTTAAAATGTGACAAAACAACAACAAATCGAAAAAACTCCAAAAATATACCATGATAAATACTACTTTCCTGTCACGTAATTTGGGTGTCAACCATAAAACAGTAGATACTGTGCCAAGTACTTTATGTCTGTCATTTCATTTGTCCTCACATAACCCTCTGAGATAGGTACTAAAAACCCCATCTTACAGACGGGCAATCTGCAGCTTGGTGTGGTTAAAGCAATTTGTTAGAAGATCATATAGCTATTAAGTAGTTTTCAAAGGGAATTAAGGTTCAGGGCACCTGGGTGGCTCAGTCGGCTGGGTGTCCGACTCTTATCTTGGCTCAGGTCATGATCTCATGGTTCGTGAGTTCAAGCCCCGTGCCCAGGATCTGCACAACAGCATGGAGCCTGTCTGGGATTCTTGCTCCCTCTCTCTCTGCCCCTCACCCGCTCCCATGGACACATGCGTGCCCTCTCCCTCTCAAAATAAGTTAGTAAACTTAAAAAGATAGGGAATAAAGTTTCAGTTATGCAAGCTAATACATAACTTCCAGAAATCTGTTGTATAACACTATGCCTACAGTTAACAATGCTGTATTGTGTACTAAAAAATTTAAGAGGGTAGATCTCTTTGAGATCTTATCATAATAATAATTTTAAAAGGGTCATGCAGCTATTAAGTGATAGAACCAAAATTTGAACCCCAGACCCACATCCTTAACCACTATCCTAGTTTATCTTTTCGTTTCTTGATATTATTCAAAAGGCAAATAAAATCTTAATATCATGCTAACATTCACAACATAGGAAATCAAGGTATGCTATTCCTAACGTTGGTTCTTATGCCTCTTAACTCCCTTCAAAAATAGGTTAGTGAAGCTGAACATTAAGGCTCAAGTTTCCTTAACCTCCATTTCATAGAAGGTAAATGACATGGTCACAAAGCTAGGCAGCGCCAGAGCCAGGATAAGAAAACGATGTCCTAACATCTCCGTGTTTTCCAGCCCATTATGCTACCTCCTTTAGAAGCCACAGCTAAAAAGCCCTGTTTAGACACCCTGCTCAGGGGCGAGAACTCTCCCACAGAGGCTCCTAACTATGCCCTCTAATGATTAGATTCATGTGCTGCTTTGCTACACAAGAACCAAGCCCAAGTTTTGTCTCCTACCAGAGGGCTTGCATCTCCTTCCTGACCACAAAGATCCTCATCCAGAGGAAGAAGAAAATGTTGTGGCTCTACTGCCCCCTGCAGGCATCGTGCTGGCGACATTTTCCATCTTCCTTTTTCAATTCCACTTTCTGCTTTGGCAACCCTTACTTTTTGTTCTACACTAAACTACGCTACCCCTAATACTTATGAAAATAATGAAATCTGAAACGAGTACTTAAAATAGCTTTTGGAAAACAGGGTTTTTATCAAAAACCTTATGTGTTTCTATCAAAACAAAAATGAGGTTTCTAATATTACATAATGTAAAGTGAATGTGGAACATAATGCCACATAGCACTCCCATTATATTGCAAGTTTTTCACATAAGACACAAGGGCATATGGTTAATTTTAAACCCAATTAATATATACGTTTCCTTGTGTATATAAGGTACCACTATCAAGCAACTTTTAGCAAAAGTTCGTTAAGTAGGAACTTTCCCCAAAGCATAGATTCCAGATACATTCAATTCAAACTGTTGTCATTGGGTAACGGAGCAGAAAACCGGGACAGACTTCAGCTATGTCTGGAGCAAATTTGGTACTTACTTTGATTCTGTGTAGGTTTTGACTGACTGGAAAGGTCTTCATTTTCTATATGAAAATAAATAAATAAAAAGGTTGATTTCAAGTTTTATTCAAGTTAATCACCACCATAATAACCAGAGATTGGCATCAAAAAAAGAAAAGCTCAGGATGTGGATGCATTCTATGTTAGGAAAAACAACGTACGCTTATAGAGAGAGAAAGGAAATGGAGACAATGGTAGTAACTATAGTGAAGACTGACAGCATCATGAGCAACTGACCCCTAACCTCCGTCCCCCACCACTTCTCCTTAACTTATGGGGCTTTAAATCACCATTGATATTTTGCAGACATATTTAAAAACACTTTCCGGAAAGGTGATGGCCTGAGACTGCCACCCAGGAGCAAGTGCAGGAGGACTTAGAGGTGGGAAATGGATGCCGAGCACAGAATCCACTGCCACCTGAGGGAGCGATCTCACAGGCCATGTGACGATCCAAGCAAACAGAAAGAAAGGGGCCCTGCTTTCCTGTTGCACTCACACTTCTGCAAAAGGCCCTATGCTAGGAGCTGCCGAGAACCACCCTAATGGAGGTAGACTTGAAGCCTGTGACACAGACCCAAGAGCACACTCCCCCCCCACACCCCCGGGAAAGGACCTAACTAGACCATCAGTCAAAGATTCAACGGGAAGAAAATTACCTCACAGCTTGACAGTAAATGCCCAAGAAACAAACAGTGGGACAGATACAAGGCGCAGAAGGAACCTGCAAGCTCTGACGTGGTGAGCAAAAAAAGATCATAGCTTGGCTAAGGAACCTGGTTCAAATAAACAACCACAACATATGGTGTCTATTAATAAAGATTCAATGAAAGGAAAAAAATCTTTAAAAACTTGTAATGCAAACTGAGAACACATACACACACACACATAATATGCAAGAAAATATAAGCAGGGAAGGTGAACGTTTAGATATAGAAATCTGATTCCAAATCAATAGATGTAAAGAATGGTGAAGATTAGAAATAACATTATAAAAGCTAAATTGCTTAGTTGGGAATAAGAAACAACAACAAAATCACACTTAAAATGGTAAAAACACAACAAAAAAAGAGGATATATAAATAAATAGGTAAGAGACTTAGAAAACAAATACAGTGCAAAATAAAAGTACCAGAAGGAGAAAGAAAGAACAGATGAAAAAGCAGTAACTAATGGAATAATGAAAACAAAATTTTCCTAAGCCTTAAAGACTTGAATTTTCATATCTAAAGGGCTTACAGAGTTCTGTGAAAGATTAATGCTAAGATCCACACCTAGACATCCTGATGAAATAGCTGAACTCCAAGATCAAAGACACTTCTGAATTCGAAAGATAAGGAATATTTTCTTTGTAAGCTTACAGAAGGAGACTGAGGTTCTAATAAAGAAGAGAAAGTTAACTGGAATTGGGTTTTTCATCTACAACTCTGTATATGTGCCCTTTTTAAAAAGTACTTAGAGAAATTTTCTGCTCACAGAAAAGCACAATGAGCACATCAGGACCGAGGATCAGAGAACAGAGGAAGTAGTAAGAGGCCGTTAAGTTCAGAGGCCCAGAAGGAAACACGTACGGTATTCCAACAAAACACACATATTGATGAAAAAGGAGAGTGAGAGTGAAGTCAGTGGAGCAGGGAGCAGCTTTCTTAAGTTTTTGTATACTGACAACCATTAACAATACAAAGTAATCACTAGTGATCAAAAGTTCTAAGTTTGGGTGGGGTAAGGCGAGAGGAGCTATTAAAAATAAAACAGCAGTGTGACCAATACAAGTAAACAAGAGTAAGGGAAATGAAAAACTGGGACAAAAGATTAATAATGAATACAAAAATAAAATGGAAGGACTAAGAACAAATATGCAATTTTTATGATGACTGAAAATGCTTATTAAGCCTCATTGCCACTGGTTTAAAAATCAGAATCCAGCTATATGTAATCTATAAACCAACTAACCTAACAACAAAATAAAACCCTAAAATAAAAATTAAAAGTAAACATAAACATAAAATCAACGTTTATTTATTTTTGGGACAGAGAGAGACAGAGCATGAATGGGGGAGGGGCAGAGAGAGAGGGAGACAGAATCGGAAACAGGCTCCAGGCTCTGAGCCATCAGCCCAGAGCCCGACGTGGGGCTCGAACTCACGGACCGCGAGATCGTGACCTGGCTGAAGTCGGACGCTTAACCGACTGCGCCACCCAGGCGCCCCAACATAAACATAAAATCAAATAACGTTATTTCTACAATATGAAAACAAAAAGGACAATACCCAATAACACCACGCAAGAAAGAACTATCTTAAAGTATAACTCAGCTGACATTTTTTTATACCTAGAAAACTCAAGAGACTTTCAAGAAAAAAAGTAGAATAAGTAATTAGTAATAAGCACGTACAAATGAAATATTCCATTTATAATTTTAATAAAAAATACCTTTAAAATCCCTAGAGACAAACCTAAGGCAAAGAACCTATATAAAGAAAACTATAAAATCTTCAAAGAGATAAAATATGCCCTGGGGGAAAATCACTACCACCTGACATAAAGACAGACACAGGACTGAACAGTAAGACTTAATATCATAAAAATGTCAGATCTCTCTAAATTTATATAACTGTATATATTATATAAGTACATATTAATTATATGTATAATTAATGATATAAAATTATATAACATTAATATCTGTAACTATAAATATATATATACATGTACACATACATTCAACTGTTTTTTTTTTTTAATTTTTTTTTCAACGTTTTTATTTATTTTTGGGACAGAGAGAGACAGAGCATGAACGGGGGAGGGGCAGAGAGAGAGGGAGACACAGAATCGGAAACAGGCTCCAGGCTCTGAGCCATCAGCCCAGAGCCCGACGCGGGGCTCGAACTCACGGACCGTGAGATCGTGACCTGGCTGAAGTCGGACGCTTAACCGACTGCGCCACCCAGGCGCCCCACATTCAACTGTTTTTAACTGCGTAAAATGATCTTCATGTTCAGATAGAAAAAAAAATTTCCAAATATAGTAAGAAAAATAGAAAATATAGTAAGAGAAAGCTAGCCTTACCAAGTATCAGAACACACTATAAATCTGCTAATCAAATCAACATATCATCATAACATACAATAACTAGACTGGAACAAAATAAAGAATCCAGAATTAGAACCACATGTGTATATGAAAACTTATGACAACTGCATCTTTCAAATCAATGGGGAACACAGATTAGTTAATAAATGGTGCTGGCATGACGGGCTACTCTCTGGAAAAAAATTAAGAAGACCCTCTATTTCACCCCTACATGAAAATAAATTCCAGATGCCGTAAGAGTCTTACAAGGCCCGGATAACCTGGACTACCTAGGGTTAAGAAGATCTGAAACAAGATAAAACAGTTCCAGCTTTTCTTTCCTAGCTTCTCTTTGTCTATGCAAAAATACAAAACTCTAAAGGCTAAAGGTACCATCAACAAGGGTGAGAAATAAAATGATAATTTTGGAAAAAACTGTTTAGCAACTCTCATCGGAGTACCTGCCTGCAAACAACAGAATCACTCTAGTGATTAAAAAAGAATTTGTTAATAAATGGTATTAAATAACTCTGCGTCTCTGAGAAGGATAGAAAAAAAAATTAAGTTCTATCCCTACCCTACACATATCTAGAAATAAATCGTGAGTAGATTAAAAGCTATATGTTAAGAAAGAATCCCTATAAAAGTAATTAGCGAATACAGATGACATTTTCATACTGCTGGGATGGGGAAGGGTTTCCTTAGCAAGACAAAACTCAGAGGAGTCAAATATACAATACCTAAGTGAAATATTACATTTTTGTGAAAGAACACAAATGAAAATATAGGCTAAATCCCATGTTCCCTACAGACTCAAAGGAAAATGGTGAACTGAAAACCCAGGGGAGGTTTAAGGCCCTCTGAGCACCTTCTTACCAGCTTTTCCTCCCCACATAGGAGTGATGTGCCCAAACGGTAATACTCATTAAGTCAACTGTACTTTTCTACAGCCTCTCAAAGTTTCTTGCTCACGCGCAACTGTTCCTCATTCCTCTGTCTCTAGCTCGCTCATGTTCGCACAGGTGGGCCAAGGCCGCTCTGGTAGAACCTGCACATCACACTCAGATCCGTCATCAGGGTGAGCTCGTTCTCCCGTTAGGACACACCACGGCAAACAACTGTTCCTTCCAAGTGTACATTTGTGTCTAAGTAAGCTCTTACTTTTAACATCCCGTAACAACACGATTTTACCTGTTCCTACTGGATTAGGAGTATATGGAGGCGGAGGGGGGACACCCGGAGCTATGACGTTGGCTAATGGTACCAGACCTGCATTGTTATAAGCACCTAAAATAAAATTAGAGGAAAAAACCATAATTTAGTATCATTCTGTGGCCACGAATTCAAACCGTATTAACACAGCTATCTAATCTTTAAAACTGTTACGTAATAGAGTTGCCTTTTACGTGGCGGTTTGGGTCTACTGTTAGGAGAAAGCTGAGATCACATGAGACAACTGGAGATTGTGATTTCCCACTGCAGGCTCATTCCGGACATGAGCTCACTGAACGGCATGGCGGGCAGATCCCGCCGTACTTAAATGATCTGCCTCTTCTGTCAAGCACACACAGTTGAGGATACCTTTGAAAACCAACTACTGAAATGGGATTCAAGATGATTCACCAAAGCAAAAACTCATTATGATTAAAAAGAATCTATAATTAATTTACCAAAAAGTAAATGCCCTAAACTAAACTGGCTGCTGCGCGGCTGTAGACCAAGGCACTGTGGGCAGAATGAGACTCATCAGAGCGTATTTCAGAAGTGCTCCAATTTTCCCAAGTACATACACCAACATTTACTTTCAACTTAAGAATAAAGGGCAAAAAGAAGAAAAAGTAAAAAACGTATGAACTGCTGCTTACTTGGTGCGATAGTTGCGTGTGGCCGGCACGGAGGTATCGGATAAGGGACCGGCTTATGTGGATTGTATGTTGGAGGAGGCTAGACGAAGGGGAAGTACAGCAGTTAGAAGAAAACTAAGTCAGGAGCCTCCCTGCAAAACAAAATACAACTCGTCTTTTGACATATTTAGTACTAAGAGGCTAAAAATGCTCCAGCATATCAAAGGCTACTGGAGCGATACGTGGCACAAAATCAGGGAAATGTCTTTGCTCTAATAAATATGGTTCCTATAATTTCCAAAGGCAGATGCTGCCAAAGACTGCTGTAGAGGTGTTTTTTATTTCCGTGTTAAATCCTCTCTCATGAAGGGTCAGATCTTCTCCAAAATAGCAAACTCCTCTCTGACCCAGTAGAGGTTAATGTGAGAATTCCCAGCTCCTCTTCTGTCACACAAGAATTCCGCTAGATTTTGGAGCCTTGGCTACCCAAGAACTTCCAACATCCTCCTAAACTCATCAGAGATTCATGTTATCATTCTTGCCCTCTTGTCACCTTGGGAAAAAAAAGCACCATATCCGTTAGCATTCAGCACTCTGACAACTCCAGGAGAACGTGGATTGGGGGGGGGTGGCTATGAATTCGGTGTTTTGGTCTTCTTGCCTTTTGAAATCCTCAACTCTTATTTTACAGTTCAGCTGGTCTCTAGAAAGCCAGAGGTATCTGAAGCTACGCCAAACGTTGTATTTTTCACTACAGTGAGCGAGAGAGGGACCCCACTTCGGGGAATCTCGCACTCATGCTCTTGAAGCAGAGGGCATCCATTGGTAGTAAAAGACCTAGATTCTTCCTAGCTCTCATACACGGCAGCCCAGTAAGATGCACTAGTCTTGTGCAAGGACTATGATCTGTGACTGTTTTGCTATAAACAACGGCCACTGGAATTCCTGTCATGTAAACAAGCAGGGACCGCAAGACAGCTGTGTAAAGGCCTCAGCCACTTCAACTGGAACAATCCTTCAACCTGCAGGGTCATCTGTGGGTTTAGTTTATATCCTAACCAATCATTAAAATCACTCCCTTAAAAATACCCTCAGCCTCCTGGCTCCGCTCTTACTTCACCAGTAACACTCATTTGGCCACAACCTTAAAGGTCTCCAGACTCCACTCCTGCAAGGGAACAGCTGAATAGGGACGGCGAAACAAAACAAAACAAAACAAATTTGACTGGTCTCGCTTTGTAATAAAACATGGAACCTCAGAATGGCCCTTACACTGTTAACTAATTATGCTTTTTTATTTCCCTAGACCCTTCACTTTCCTGGAGTTTCTGGTACACTCTAAACTTTACAACACAAAAACAGAATTTATGCTGTCTGCTGTGGACAGACAGAAAACTACATGTAAGAGTTAAGACCTGTTTCATCATTTCTTCTCTACACATACCGGTTTGGATGGTCCAAGAATCCGTGCAGCTATTCCTTTGCCTTCATTAGTACATTCTTCACCATCTTTTTTCAAGGGAGTTCCCTATTTAAATAAATACGTAAATATGTAAATAAATATGTATGCATGTATGTACGTAAGCAAATAAACAGAAAAGAATTGAGACTTAAAAAGAAAAAAATCACCTCAAAGCAAAACCAAAACAAATCCCTCACAGTATTACACTGAAGAAAAGGATTGAACACGGTAGGGGGTTAAGGACCTGGAGTCCAGATCCAATCCTGACTTGGCTTTAAGACCCTGTTAAGGTCCTCAGCCTTCCTCTGCCATAGAACCCTCACAACATGTACAGGCACCCAGAAGCACGCAATACACACGCGGATGACAGGAGAGCAGAATGAAGTAGGTTTTACTTTTTCCCTCCACAACTGGAGCAACCAGAAACAAGGCTTCCATGCCTAGGTATGTGTAACGGTCAAAGGACCAAAAAGAGTACCTATATTACAATCAAAAATAGGTGATAAAAAAATGATGTTCTCAATAAGCATTAAGTGTGATAGTTTATATTACACAAGAATAAACGAGACCTCATTCAAGACTGCTATTATTAACAGATCAGAATGAGCTGACGACTATTACGATGCATCCTCCTAAGGGTGTGTCCCTAAATGGTACATACTAGTAAGGAAGCCAACTTCCAAGATGGCTCCCAGAGGTCCCCACATCCTGTATGCCCTTGTGAAGTTCCCTTCCAGAATGAACAGAGCTGGCCTGTGTAACAAATAGGGTATTCCAGCAATGATGGCAATTTGACTTCCAAGACTATGTCCTAAGAGATAACACAGCTTCCACTTGCTTTCTCCTGGATTATTTGCTCTGATGGAAGTCAGCTACCAGGTCATGAGGTATTCAAGCAGCACTACAGGAAAGTCCTTATGGTAAGGAACAAAGACCCCCACCAACGACCAACACTAACTTGCCAGGCGTGTACACGAATCCCCTTGGGAGCAGAGTTTCAAGCTCTAATGGAGTCTTCTGATGACTATATCCTCATGAGAAACTCTGAGCCAGAACCAATCTAAGCCTCTCCCCACTGAGAGAGGCTGTTTTAATCCACCGAGTTTTAGGGTTATTTGTTATAGCACAAAAAATATATACCATTCTTTGAAAAGATTATCTTATAAAGACATTTGAGGAACACCAGCTGGTATCAAAACAAATTTTTTTCCTACAGGACTTCTCAGAGCCTTTAGCATGCAGTGTGACTCTCCAGGAAGGAAACATTGCACATAATTTTCCAAACACACTTAATTGTGAAACTGAGGAACACTGAGAATATGAGAAATGGTCCTTTATTAAGTGCAAATAAGTGCTTCTAACAAAACAAACTCATCCTCTTTTCTGTTTGGCTTGTTTTCTATACATTTGACATGCGTACTTTAACGTAGTCTGAACTTTCCATCAGTAAGGAATCCATGAATTAAGCTGCCAACGTAATAAATTTCCTTTCCTTGGTAGAAGCATCATCAACTGGTATTTTCTTTAAATATCTTAACTGTGCTAAATTTCACACTTAGCCACAAGAAGTTTCTATAGTCACAAACATATACTTACTGGGAAAATTCCATTTATGCGACTAGGTTTTCCTTTGGGATATGGATTTCCTGGGATTGTTCCACAAGAAGATATCATGGCATGAGGAGCTTTGCAGCCCCCCTTGAAAGCCTGTAACAAAAAAAGAGGGTAGTTAAAAAACAAAAAACAAACTCATAGGCTAAGTATTCTGGGTATTAGGAAGACCCGTTAAAAAACATGAACTGAGGAACAGCATCACATTAATCTGTTCATACATTCATCAGCACTTACAGTAGTGAACATGACCAAAATTCTTTAGTAAAATCATTTTATTTCAATGGAATTACTCAAGCGGTAACATGTGTTTAATTAGCTTTCTATTGGTCACAACGAACAGACTCCTACACAAAGATATCTCCACAGGAGGTTTTGCAAATTGTGCGCAAAAAAGTTCATTTACTATTTAACGTGTCCCATTTCTCCAATGACCAAGAAATAACATCGTCCAACTCTACAAATGCCAAGCTTATGTTACAGGTGAGGCAAAGAGAGCAACAGATGACACGGACATGGGTCTGCTCTGAAGACACGTGTAACTTGGTGGAGAAAACACAAGCAAGTAACATGGGAGGGACACTGGGTATCCAAAGAGCTGTACTGTTGAAAAAGCAAGAGATATCTGGGCAAACTGCATTCATCACAGTGTTCCATAGTCATGAGACACAATGAGGGATGTTCTGGCTTATTACTGCATTCTCAGCTTCTACAATGGTACACTAACCAGTCTTGAATTCATACTCAATAAATATTAAATGAATGAAAAACACTACATTAGGCGACATATATCCCAATAGACCCATATTATGTTACAGGGGTATGAAGTTATATATGGCTGTATTTTACAGCTACGCACGATGTCACATATTCTGTTGCAGAAGTATATTGATTTTATAAATTCACTCACAACACATATAATTGGCTATATAATCCCACCCTAAAAATTATCTCAATTTTTGCTTTTTATAAATAGTACCAGGGTACATACCCTTATATACAAATTGGTATATATTTATTTCCTTGGAATAAATTCCTAGTAATAGAGTTTTGGGGTCAAAAGGCATGAACACTTTAAGGCTCTCCTAGTTTACCTTCCAGAGAAGTTGTACTAACTTACATTGACTAGACAGCCTATTCCACAGACTACTCAGGCCCATGTTACTTCTGAGAAGGAAAAATGACCTGATCAGAATGCTTTATATGGAAGAAAACAACAGCAGTAAATGCAGTGTGCCTTAAAGAATTTCGTCAAGAGAACCAATGAACAAGTTATTAACGTTACAACTGTGGGCTCAGATCTTGCTTCTGCTCCAATAGTTCATGAGTAAGGTGAAGTTTTCTGCTGGCTCTGAGCTTAGCAGAGGCTGCAAGATTTAATGTGCCTCGGCAGTCAGGCCCCAGGAGAGGAGTCTGCATCTTCCTCAAGCGGGTTTTTAGTCATTAATTCAGTTTCCAGCCATCACGATCTTAAGAAACAAATACCTTAAGTAACAAATCAAGTAGGTTTCAGTAAGTACTACTTTTTCCATTCTTGAGATTTTAAAGCAGTAAACTGGAATTCTACTTCATTATCTATCTCTTAGATCTGATTAACGTAAGACTGATGACAATGAGGGGGCGCCTGGGTGGCTCAGTCGGTTAATCTTCTGACATTGGCTCAGGTCAAGACCCCATGGTTTGTGGGTTCAAGGCCTGCGTCGGGCTCTGTGCTGACGGCTCCGAGCCTGGAGCCTGTTCAGATTCTGTCTCCCTCTCTCTCTGTGCCCTCCCACCCCTTCCCAACTCGTGCTCTGTCCCTCTCTTTCTCAAAAATAAATAAACATTAAAAACATTTTTCTTTAAAGTTAAAACAAAAGACTGATAACAATACAAATGTAAAACATCACATTCACAATTACAGAAGATTAAAGGCAAAAGCTTGGAGGCATGGCAAAGCTACTAGGGGATGGAGAATAAATACCGACTGAGGCTTAAGCTGAGGAGCTGAATAGGTCACTCTCAAGCCATTTCCTCATCCGCCAGTACCCCCTTCACCCAGCTCTCATCCTCCACGGACTGTAGGGCTGTCATTCTTGACCCATCGCACAAGAGCAGTCAGGTCATTTGTCACAGAAACACGGGAATAAGACTGTACTTTTTCATCAACATTCAGAAGAACCCAGTGTTCTATTTATAGAGCAATCTTGAGAAAATTACCTGTTCAAGTACTCTTTTGCACCGTTTCTTCTCAGACATATTTATCCTGAATAAATCTTCAATGGGACGAGAATTCTGTGCATCAACAATGTTTCTACCAAGGAAATGCAATTTAGCTTTTAAGAACCTGGACATACAATACAAAGGCCACAATCTTTACCATACAACTCTACCTGGGTAAGCGTCTCCCCAATGACACAGGGAGAAAAGTGATTATTTCGTTTTAATTGGTGAATATAAACAACATGCTTACATAAAATTGATAAATATAACTGAGCTGAGGCTCATCTGGTTACCTAAAAGTAACAAAGTAATTCAATAAAGAGCACCACTCTGAGATTCTTTGAAAACATCCCCTCACGATGAGTAGTAGGAGATCTAAGGCAATAGAAAAAAAAAACCTATGTGGCCAAATGCATAAGAGTCATGGTTGATCTAAAACTGAAGCTTACCTTGTGCTTTAATTTTGTATTTTTGTGCACATCTACAAAACACTTGTAGGCTGTAAGTCCCATATGTTATATGGTATATGTTATAAGTCCCTTATAGCACTTCAAAATGCACATGCTCGAAATAAACAGCAACCTACAGACTGTTCCATCCTGCAGAACAGCAGGCTCTTTTCTCCTTGAGCTGACATTCATCACAGTCACTTACTCCATGCAGCGCTGAGTGCTTTCACGTATCTTACAGTATCAAAAGTTCACATATCCTACCGAGTAGGTGAGATCCTTATCTTTACACCCGAGGAAAATAAGGTCCATAAAGAATAAGTACGTATCAAGCCAAAGAAAACATGTTGATCAGAATGTGGCAGAACCTAACCACAAACCCGTAGCTTTCTCAATGAGCCTTTCAAACTATTCAGAGTAGGAAGGCAATGGAAGTCACTGAAATGCAGACAAACCAAATAAATAATCTCAGTATGGCCTGTTATTCTTAAGTTATAACCACGTGTAATAAGTACACTAGATATTTAGATATAAAAATTCAGTCTACACTTTCACAGATTTTATTAGAGTTCCATTTGCTAATAAAATTCTAACACACACTAATGAGTTAAAAAAGATTTAAAAAGTTTTCCAAATTTTCTCCAATGAAGTAACAAGCAAATGAAATACTTACGAAGCTAACAGCTCAAGAGCAACTAGCTTGTCTTTACTGAAGGTGAAACAATTGAGAATATGGACCACTTCTGCTGGGTGAACAGCCACCATTTTCTATTAATATAAAAAATAATGTTGTTTTCAACATGACAAGTTTTCATGCCAGAAATTGCCTTTTTTAGGGAAACATGGTTAAATGTTCTTAATGTAAATATCTGAGGTAAAACTGCTTACTCAAAAGTAAGCCCTAACAACCATGTGACTTCAACTCAGGCTTTTTCTATATAACCATTTCAGTTGAAGACCTAAGTTCCCCATGCACTCTTTCTTATCATTTCTCAGTGGATTCATTTATAGAAAAAAATACTTACATATACTACTTTTCTCAGAAAGGTCATAAAAAAGGGGGTATTTATAAATATGGGAAATACTTGGCTTGAGAAGTTAGAAAAAAAGCTACATTCCTCAGCTAGAACACCAAGTAGTCTATAATCAGGGATTCCTAAAGTGATGTCCACATGCTGAATACTGTTACTAAGATAGGGTGACAGCAGAGTCACCTCAGGTAGGGAAAGGACAGGTTAAACAGTACAAGTGTGCACGTGTGTGAGCAGGGGGAGGGGCAGACAGAGAGGGAGAGAGAGAATCCCAAACAGGGACTGTCAGTGCAGAGCCCTGCTCGGGACTTGACCCCATGAACCGTGGCATCATGATCTGAGCCTAAATCAAGAGTCAGATGCCACCCAGGCACCCCTAAACAGAACTGTACTGCAGAACTTTCTTAGGAGTCTTATAATAACGTGCACTGTGACACTCCAAGATTGTGTGCAATGTTACATAATTTGACTAGGGTACTTTTGTTTTTGAAGATAAGATTCAGCCAATTTACAGATTTATGTTAACAGTGGACGGAATTCAAAGGAAAGTCAATGCCAGATCATTTAGAATCACTGCCCAATAGATTCCTACAATTTAAATTTTTTTTTTTTTACATTTATTTATTTTTGAGAGACAGAGAGAGAGCATGAATGAGGGAGGGGCAGATAGAGAGGGAGACACAGAATCCGAAGCAGGCTCCAGGCTCTGAGTTGTCAGCACAGAGCCCGACGCGGGGCTCGAACCCACAAACCGCAAGATAAGTCGGACGCTCAACCGACTGAGCCAGCCAGGCGCCCCTAGATTCCTACAATTTAGAGCAGTGGTTTTCAGACAATTTTATCCAGGTTAGCACCAAGAGAATTGGTTTAACTATGTACCCTTTTGCAAGTCTTTAAATGGACATCTAAAAACTAAGCTACAAGTTTAAATATTTACAAAAAATTTATTTATCTTCGTTATATATTTGTAAAAACTTTGGAACTACTGAGTTAGTTCACTTCATTTATGAAAATGTCTATTGTATAACCTAATTGTCAAGATTAGTCCTCTGTGAAAACAACCAAACAGACTGACTTTGTCAGAAAAGGCTGGACTCATTAAGTTGTGCCCATGCTAGCCTTTAGCCTCTAAATACCTTAGAATTTTAATTTTAAGGTAGGTCCAAGTAAGCAGGCCTCAGAGCTTTGTCATGAATTTTTTGTCTTAATAAAATAAGGTGAGGTCCCCATCAGTATTTCTTACAAAACCTCTCTGCTTTGCTCTCCCTCTTAGGAAATTACTGGTCTCTTGGGTCCTTGGGGAAAAGATTTTCACCCTGGGGTGATGGGTGGATGGGTGAGATAACCTTTTTTTTTATAAAGTTAAAAAAAAAATTGTTAAAGAGGAGAAACACTAACACATCCAGACACTTTCTTTGCCAAATTAGTTTAGGAAGCTAAGGACCTGTAGATTTCCTTAAAGCTATCTGTGCCTGATCCTCCGAGGAGAATCTTCCTACATAGCCAGATACTGTTTGACTTAAATGTCTCCTTTAATTTAGGCTCCAGCACTGTGCTGGCCATACAGCAGCCACTAGGCACATGTGCCTATTTAAATTAAAATGAAAGAAATAATACAGTTCCACAGGCAGACCAGACACATTAGGTGCTCAAAAGCCACATGTGGTCAGTGGTTACCAGACTGGACAGCAGAGAAACAGAACTCTTCTATCATCGCTGGAAGTTCCATTTGGACAGTGTTGGTCTAAAGAATTATAAATATAAACCCAACTGACTACTGTTCTAAAACTAAATACAAAAGGATAAAGATATCAAAAATTTGAAGGACGTACACAAAAACACTTAAGAATTCAAATTCTAGGGGTGCCTGGGAGGCTCAGTCGGTTAAGCAGCCAGGTCATGATCTTGTGGTTCATGAGTTTGAGCCCCAAGCCAGGTTCTGTGCTGGCAGCTCAGAGCCTGGAGCCTGCTTTAGATTCTGTGTCTCCCTTTCTCTCTGCCTCTCCCCCACTCACGCTCTGTCTCTCTCTCTCAAAAAAATAAATAAGCTTTAAAAAAAATAAGAATTCAAATTCTATGGGGGGCATCTCGGTGGCTCAGTCGGTTAAGCGTCCAACTCTTGGTTTTGGCTCAGGTCATGATTTCAGTTTATTGAGTTTAAGCCCTGCACTGCGCTCCAGGCTGACAGCGGGGATGGGGGGGGGGGGGGCCTGCTCGAGATTCTCTCTCTCTCTCCCCCTTTCCCTCTGCCCCTCCCTGCTTGCACTCTCTCTCTCTCAAAAGAAATAAACTATAAAAGAAAATTCAAATTCTATGTTTTGTTTGCCTATAAATATTTTTCTCTTCCAATCTGCCAATTAGGATCCTATGGTTCACAACTTAATAAGGTATATACAATTTAAATTCACAGTTTGGGGAGTCTTAATTTTTTTAACAATTATTTGATTAATCAAAGTATAATAAAACTTAGGGTTAGTTTTTCTAATGCAAACAAATTACAACCTGAGATCAATTATAGAAAACAAGGGGAGAATTCAAGATACTTAAATTCTTCATTCTAAAGAAAAGTAAGTTACTTACATGTTGTAATGCTTTCATTGCCTTTAACTGAGGTTCAGCCCAGGAGAAATATCTCAGTAAATCAACCACCTGAAAAAGCAAAGAACTCCTTTAGCTCTAATGATATGTATTTGCCAACATTTCTACAAGATTTGTTTCAGTACTTTGAATTACTATTCGGTCCCTTACTGGCACAAATCACAATTTAAGTGCTCAATGGCCATCTGAAGTAGGTAGTTACCACGAGGAATAGTGCAAAAAGAGAACATTTTGATCATCACAGAGCCTGGGGCGGCGCTGCTACAGAAATAAACAAAAAGTATAAAATACAGGAAAAACAAAGTACCTAAAGAAAAGAGAATGAAAAAGTACTAGATGGAGATAAATGTCAGCTGTATTACGAATGGAAAACTCTAAAAATTTAGTGGAGAGTGACAGTTTTAATCAATCACAAAAGGGTGTTCAGTGGTGTAGTTTAGAATAGGTCTGCTATCTCCTGCACTTTTCCTTGAATCTCAAGGGCACGGATCTCGTATTTACACCACAGATCTATTCCCTAAAAGTGTAAGAAGCACCATGAGTTACTCCAGCAATTTGTAAACAGTAGGGCATTTGGGGAACACAGTTAGCCAGGCTCTCCCACCACTACTGCCACCGGCGAATTTCAAATGAATGAGGGAGATACTACGAGATCTCTTATAAAAGATGAGGAGGGCATCAAGGTCACAACACTGAAGTCCCTGCATAGTCACCACCACCCTTTTCACTGCCTCCAAGGGAAATCCAAAAGAAAAGAAAAAAAAAAAAAAGACTCAAAGAGGGAGTAATAAAATCTGGGTTAGTGAATTAATGTGTGAGGGTTTCAATTATTCTACAAAGCAAAATTAATGCTAGAGACTGGAGTGGTATATGAAGAGCAGAAAATACTTTCACTCCTTATAAAGTGATGTGTATGCTGCAAATGAGTATTATGCATATGTTCTTTACTATTATGGGAATAATGGTTTTACTATACATACACGTAGAAAATGCTACCTGCCCCTTTACCAACCAAAAAAACGTTGCTATCACGTCTGAGATAGGAAGAAAAACCTTCAATACAATACGGAGGCTTAGGTCATACTTAAAAAATAGCTTTTAGTTTTTTAAAGTTTTTGATGACTTTAGCAAAGTGGAATAACCACCAAGGGAAGTTTTCTACAAAATTTCACACACACACATATACTCAAAAGAAGAAAAGTTATTATCTATGAGATATTATAAATCTTTGTAAAACATTTAAATTAAGGTCATTTTGAAAAGTAATGGGACAGCTGAAAAACACTCACTAAATAGACAGCAATACAATGCATGCAATTTGTAAAGTAGCTTTTAGGCATTTAAGAGTCAAAACCTCTGTAGGCTTAGTGATCCAAACCTCAAGTTTTAAAAATCTTGAGATAACAGATGAGAAGTTGGAGCATTTACTAACTCCACCTACAGATTCATCCACTGTCTACCCTCTCCACATTCTTACCCTTTCTCAGAACTCTTCTCCAGATGCACATTTCTCTTTCTGCCCTATTTCTCTATCAAGTGTTTTTTAAGTATTCCTCAGAAATCAGGCCTCTCTATGTATGTTGTGTGTATGCATACGTATGCATATGCATTTTAAATTAGCAAACTCCCCCTAAAGCTGCATGAGTTTTCATTAAACTACCATGCTTAAAACATTATTTGTCTGGCAGTGACAGAAACTACTTATTAAACACCACATTTTGTTTTAACATGTAGTCAATTTCGTAATTACTGACTTATAAATACTGTACAAATTTGGGTATGTTTACCATTAGAAATTTATAAATTCATGATGCTCAGAATAAATATTTGAAAACTGGTCTTGGACACTGAATTTTAAAATGTTACCAGGGGCACCTGGGTGGCTTAGTTGGTTAAGTCTGACTCTTGGTTTCAGCTCAGATCATGATCTCACGGTTCGTGAGTTCGAGCTCCATGTCAGGCTCTATGCTGACAGCTGTGGAGCCTGCTTGAGATTCTCGGTCTCCCTGTCTCTCTGCTCCTCCCCCACTTGCTCTCTGTCTCTCTAAATAAACATAAACATAAATATAAACATAAACATAAAATAAATAAAATAAAATAAAATAAAATAAAATAAATAAAATAAAATAATGTTAACACAGGCGCCTAGGTGGCTGAGTCAGTTGAATGTCTGACTCTTGATTTCAGCTCAGGTCATGATCCCAGGGTCCTGGGATTGAGCCCCCTCATTGGGCTCCACACTGAGTCTGGAGCCTGTTTAAGATTCATTCATTCTCTCTGTCTCTCTCTGCCCTTCTCCCCGGCTCGTGCTCTCTCTCTAAAACAAAAAATAAAATAAAGTTAATATATGATGTTGCAGTGAAAGTAGGTATGTTTATAAAGTACTCTAACTATACACTAGGTAAAATTTTCTCCCCAAATGGAAAGCTTCTAAAGTTTCTGAATAAATACAGCAACAAACGAAAAGCAATTCTGAACTTGAGCAGCAAGTAAATAGACATTAACCAGAATATCAGAGTGAAAAAAGATCTTTGTATACACAAATACCTGTTCACTGGAGAAATATCCATGCACATATTCAATTGCTTTTAATTTGTACTCTGTCAGAACAGCCTAAGAAAGGAAAAAGAAAAACAGCATTAGCATGTGTAAGCCAAATAGTAACATGCAGACGTCAAAACTGCCTAAGCAACATGGCAGCCCTTCTTCAGCCCCAGCACAGGCAGCGAAAGTCACTGGGGTGACATGACATTCTACCTTTCCAGGTTCCGTGCAGTAAGGGATACGTTGAGACAGCAGGAAAACCTCCTGAGTCTCCCTACTCACTCCTACCAGGAAAAGGAACAAAGCTGTAATAGGCAAGCGTTGACATTAATAGAAATTCCATACAGAATTCCTGTAAATGTTATTAGAGTTTCAGAACATCCCAAATTCAACCAAACTGTCATTTTTAAGAAGCCTAATTATATCAAACATTATTCACGCATTCATGCATCAATTATTGAGCAGCTATTATGTGCTAAGTGATAGAGAAACATGAATGACAAGGTCTGGTCAGGTTCTCAGTACTTCCACTGGAATGTTAAGACCCCAGGGAGCCAAAAAGGGCCCTCAATTCAATCTGTGTGCCTGCTACTAACTGGTCTTGTGGCCTCTGAAAGGCATTTTAATTAGCTTGAGAACCTTTTTAACCATAAAAAGGGAACAACATTCACTACCCACCTCAGAGTTAATGTGAAAATTAAAATAGTCAATAGATCTGACACATAATAGTACTAAGTTATGGTTCCTTTCCTCACAGGGCCTCTATCAATGGGAAGTTCAGGGAGAAAGTATGGTGGTCTTGACCCAGCACTATCCAGAACCAGCTGAAATCACATATGTTGTCCTTGCAACTGTTTGCCAAGCTTAGAGATGGAAACAACCATAATTTGGTAGCTACTAATCATTAAAAATCAACTAAACCCTTTGTACTATAAAACAGTATTTGTACTTGGTATATATATCATTTTGCTAGGAGAAAATATGACCAGTTTACTGAAAGAAACATCCAGGTTGCCCAGTAGTTTTTCACTGAAAAGGGAAGTGAGGAAGAGAGAATGGGACTCTGGGTAAGGTACTCTTACTGTTGAGATGTAATCTCAGGAAGTGATTACCTGGTTTAAACCAATTTATATCTACAAAGTCTGAAAGCAATTTTTTTAAAAAACAATAGTAATTCTCATTTAGATATGCCTACATTTTTATCCTATTTTAACAGACTTAAGACAATGCTGATATATCTAATTTGCTTGCAGACCAAAAATAAGGATTTAAATAAGAAAGTAAATTGCTACCTCATGTATGACTTTCATCTCTGGAAAATATCCTATTCCCCTCATTAGTATTTGTGTGTGTGTGTGTGTGTGATCTTTTCACAACATAGAAGGGAGAGATTTTGCAAATTGCACCCTATAACTTCCAAAAGTAGAAATCTACTTGAACCCACAAATTACTTCCTCATAAACAGTAAATATCAGCTCATAAACAAATTGTTACAAATTCTATACATATAGTTGACAGCCTGACATTTTATTGCAAATTTTAATTGGACAAGCTGGATTTGCAAAAGCTGAAATTTTGACCAAAAACAACATTCAATATCACCCAACATGTAAATTTAACCTAATACGCGAATTTGAAAAACAGTTTTAGGACAGATGAAGAAAACTAACACTTTGCTTTATAGAAAATGCAGAAAAACAGCATGTCTACAGGCAATTTCATTCATCTCATAAGCTGAAATAAATCAATCACCAGAGCATAAAGTAACAAATCCTACCCTGTCAGTCAAGGGTCTTAAAGGTTTGGAAATGGCCAGAAGTTCTAAGCAAAACACACAGTATTAGCATACTAATGGTACAGATGGTCCTTCCAGATCTAATTATGTAAACACTTTTGTGCTTTAAGTATTTACTGGGTTCAAGGCTACATTCCAAATATTTTTTGCTGTTTGGTTCATTCTGGGAGGTAGGTTACATACAACAGCCTCGAAAAGAAGCAAAAATCCAGAAAACAGGAAGAAAAAAAGTGTTGAAATTCAAGTTATTGAAGCCCATTCCTAAAAATATGACTTTAAACCTAATACATTTGGACATTGTGTCCGTCCAGGCAACACATAGCCTATCTTCAGATTTGAAAAACATGCCATGAGAACTCCCATTAAAGAAATTTTATACGTATTATCTCTTAATTGTCAGTCTTAGGTTACTGAAAGATGAGATAAAAAGTTAAATATTAAATCACTTTTCCGCCAAGTACAGAGTTATTAGATTTGTAGAGCCGGCTTCCGAACGAGTATTCTTTGAATATATTTTCCACAATACCGCACTGATCGTCAAATTTAGCATTAACAACTTAATTTCTATTTGTATCGTGAAATATATCGCGATACAAGCTCCCGTAGTGTACATTAAAATTCCCACCAATTTTGCAATCCTAAAACTCGTATTTTGCACCATCGGCACGCAGTCCTTCAAAGAGAATTAACTACGAGAGTTCGTAGCTCATAGATTGATTTAAGGCATTAAGTGAAATTACCTTTCTAATTTCATCCAACACCGTTTCAAAGGACTTTTTGTCCATCTTGGTTAGTTTCGACGTGGTTTTACACAGTTGCACTTTCAATCACAAAATGTTCATCCCTGGTCTGCTCTAATAGTAAAAACGTTTATAGCTGAGGAGGAAAGACTCCAGGAGCAAGAAAAAGGATGCAAAGAGGTAGAGAGTACTTCAAACTCTGCAAAAATTTCTAAAAATGGACACTTATAAAAACTTTTTATTAAATGCAAAAACCGCCAGACTTTCTCAGCTTCAGGACACCTCGGGGAAGAGTCCGGTGCTCTCGGAGTCCTGCAAAGAAGCCCAGGGCTTGGCAGCCGGAGCTGAGCTTCGGTCCCCTGCAACTGAAGGCCGGGCGCCGCCGGGGAAAGGTCGTGAAGCCGCTCTCCCGAGTGGAGCGGCCGGGAGAGCAGATGCACCTGCGCCCCGGATCCTGCGGGCGGCGAAGAGGAGGTACCGGCCTCTCAACCCGCACCAGCGCCTAGGCCGCCGGCCGCCGCCCCTCACCGCGGCGCATGACCCGACTTGCGTTTAACCCCAGTAGCTGCGCTGGCTCCTGGGTCCCGTAGCCCGGGCAGCGGAGGCCGGGCAGGCTCTTTGTTACCAGCTGCCACGGCTTCCGGGAGCGGGCCGGCAGCCGGAGAGCACCGGGAGCCGGGCGAGGGGGCCCACACTCTCCGGTAGGGGGACTCCCGAATACCGCGGCGCCCACGGCGTCTAGAGCCCTTCCTGGTTACCCCTACAGCTCCCACCGGCTCCTGGGGGCCTTTAAAGAAGCTCGTCGCGCCCCTGCAAACCCTCTGCGCCGAGAGCTGAGGCCTCTCTTTCCCGAAAGCCAAAGGAGGGGTCCTGGTGTGGGAACGTAGCTGTCTACAGCAAATGCCTGGATTCCTCAGAATCGGAGGTAGCAGAAATCTTTCTCAGAGCTTGAAAATCATTTTTTGAGAGCCAAATTTCTATTTTGCGGGTTTGCGTGTGTTAGGTTGTGATTTTTCAATCTTAATTAAAAAAAAAAATGAACGTCGAGAGGTTAAGGCATATCTATGGATACCCTTATTTTTGGCTGACGGGCGAAGTCCGCAGTGTGGACCGCCCCAAGGGGCGGAAAAGGGTGGTCAGTGGGTCAGCCCGAGCCGCGTGACCTGGGGGCGTGGACCCCGAACGCACCAGGAAACCGCTACCCGAGATCTGATTTTCTCTCACCTCGATCTGTGCTCTCCTTTGGGTTTTCAAAACCCGCGCATCCAGGGAGAGGGAATTGGAGATAGGAGCTTCGGCCCCGAGGTTGGGCCGACGCCCTATGCGGCGACGAACGGCGTGGACCTGAGAGCGTTAGGTGGCCCCCAGCCGCCTGCGGACCCTTCCGTCTCGTCATGGCGAGATTATGGGTCGGCCTGGCAGGCGCTGGCTTCTTTCTTGCATTACTGGTTTTGCATTCGCGTTTTTGTGGCTCGCCGGTGAGTTGAGCAGTGAAGACGTGTCTGTCGGGTGTGTGGACGGCACCGTTGAGAGGCGACGCCGCTGTTGTGGGGTGGAGGTGGCGGGCCCTGGCTCCCGCACTGGCTTGTCTCAAAACCCCCACCCGGGCCGAACTGCCGACGTCCTGCTTTGTCTCTTCGGGTTTAAAAGTTTGTATATGATGCATCGCCGTTTCTCTGTGTTCTTTCTTTCCCCAGACCCCACTACGTCTCCAAATAATTTGCAGGTTTGTATTGTGGCCCCCTTGGTCTTTCGACGTATAAACCCATTCCCCAATCATTTCTGTCCAGCAGCCTCAACACCTCTGTATCAGGTGTCAAGGCATGCTTAAAAATAAACATTTATTGGGGCGCCTGGGTGGCTCAGTCGGTTTAGCGTCCGACTTCGGCTCAGGTCATGATCTCGTGGTCCGTGAGTTCCAGCCCCGCGTCGGGCTCTGTGCTGATGGCTCAGAGCCTGGAGCCTGTTTCAGATTCTGTGTCTCCCTCTCTTTCTGACCCTCCCCCGTTCATGCTCTGTTTCTCTCTGTCTCAAAAATAAATAAACGTTAAAAAAAAATTTTTTTTTAAATAAACATTTATTTATTTATTTATTTTAACCTAGAGAGTGAACTGAATCTTAATCTTCTGGGTTTTGTTTTTTTGTTTTTTTAAGGTTTTAAGGAAATTTGCTTTTCAAGTTTCCTGGACAACCAAGGAAATTCTTTACCGGCTGGATGTGGGATGGCCTAATCGTCCAGAATACTTTACTGGAACAACATTTTGTGTTGCAATTGACTCCCTCAGCGGATTGGTTTACGTAGCCCAGGTTAGTAAAATTGGGATTAAAAAAAAAAAATTATGAATACAAAGGAAACAGCTTCTTGATTTGCTGCACTAAGTAACCATGTATGTTTACATTATGGTAATCGTGAAATTTGGTTTTTTTGGATTGGTTTTGAGTAAATATTGTGGTTTTGAATGTAATAGTTAATACTGTTAGGTTTTGAAGATGGTTTTTAAGCATTATTAATTTCTCAATTAACCTTTAATTGTTGTTTTTCTCTACCAAAATAAAGATTACTTTCTAAAAAATAATCTTATCTAAGCAGTTATTTTTATATACCTTCAGAGAGGGGATAACATCCCAAAGGTATTAGTGTTCACAGAGGATGGATATTTCCTACGATCCTGGAATTACACAGTTGACACACCTCATGGTATATTTGCAGCCAGTACACTACATGAACAGTCTGTCTGGATCACGGATGTAGGAAGTGGTATGTGTAGTAATATCTATTAAATTGTCTTGCTACAAATCATATTTTTGCCCATGTTCTTGCTTGTATGCTTTAAAATCAAGAGTTGCTAAATCTAATTATAATTTCTTTAATGACTTATGAAATCACTTCTTTCTAAAAATCTTTATATTGTACTTCCGTAGAGTCGAGACATTTAACAAGAAGGCTACCGTTGTGATTCTTCCATTAACTTGTCAAGGGACTTTTCCTCTTTGTAGCGCCAGTTGTGAGACTATACTTTCAGGGATCCTTTTTTATAGTTTTTAAAACATCAGCTGCTCCTCCCAGGTTAAATGTAAACCTCTTGTGTGAAGCCACAGAACTAACAATCTCTGAGAGTTAGTGAAGTCCCTGTCTCATTTTCCTTTACCAGTTCTCTTTCAAAAGAGATTGTGCTAAGAAACCAGAACTGCTTTGTTGCCCAAAATGCAAGATTTGCAGAAACTGCTGGGTTAATGTTTCTGAAATCCTACCTACTGCAGCATGTCTGAAATTTTCCTTCCAAAAAACATTTTTAGTAGAGTATGTTGTAAATCAAGCACAGTTGAGTTTATAGCTGTGAATGGTTTCATAGATAACTGTTTGCGTATTATTGTGGCTTAAGACAAGATAGTACCAGAGATGACTTGTGATTATAATTTCAGGATCTCAAGAATGAATGGGATCATAAAGACAGTATTTCTAGATAACCTGACATTATGTCAGGATCTCAGGAATGAATGGGATCATAAAGACAGTGTTTCTAGTATTCTTTGGCCCAGTTACATTCATGGCTTGAAGGACATCCTGTTTCTTCACTTCTGGCTAGTTCAGATGCCATTTTGGAATTAGTGAACTCTCAGTTTTTGTTAGAAGTGCTGTTACCATTTGTTCTCAGAACCCAAGAGATTTCTGAGCTTCAGCTGATAATCCATTCATTTCAAAATGTAGTTTGGATTGTAAGATTTTGGTTAAAAAAAAATCTAGACTGCATCTGATTTCATTGTAATACTGTAATGAAATATGGCTCTTTTCTCTCTTTTTTTCAGAATTTACTGTTAAAAGTCTTTAGTTTTTCATTTATTCCATTCATGTGATCCTTTTTTATAAAATACTTCATTGATTCCCACAAATAAAAGGAACACACATGACCTCTTCATTCTTTCCATTATAGCTGGGTTTTTTTCATGCACAAATATGGAGACACTTTATATTCCTTCCCATTTTTTGAAGAAATACATTCCTTTAATAAAAATATGGCTGTAAATGAGCCTATTAAAAAAAAAAAAACCCACAAGAATGTTTTCCACTGGTATTCTGTGTCCTTTGCCAATTTTTTAGGAACTTTGAAGGTTGCATTCTGTAATAATATTATGTTCTCTTATTATTGCTACAAACTAACTCAAGCTTTCAAATGAGGCATAATAATAAATACACTTTTTAAGTTAGAATTGTAATGCAAGTTTGATTCACTTTATTTCCAGTAAGCTCAGTGTATCCGATTTATCTTTTGAATGCCTAACAGTTAGTTTGGTCTTGGTATGCCTTCAAATTGATTTCTCTTAACTACTTTATGTTTTTTTCCTATTTTTTAATACTTTATATTTTTGCTTGTAAGGAATTTCCACTCAAAGAAGTCTTGATGTAAGTGAAAGGATATGATACTGACAATTTGGGAAGATTTATTCCCTTCTTAGGAAAAAAATGTTAATGGGTTGAATTTGAACTTGTTTCCACTAGGAGAAAGGGTAGTTTTAAAATCTGTATTATAGTGCACTTTTTGCGCTATACTACTAAAATTTGAGTGCATATGATTGAAATAATGATTTTCAAATATAAGTTCCTTTTCCAGTTCCTTTTTGGTTTCTTTTTGCAAGGAATGCTCCTTCAAGGTTGTATTTATGATAAAAAAGAAAATGACCTACCTATAATTTAGCATCACAAGCTTCCTGTATAAGGAGCCAATTGTTTTGGTTTGATTTACTTGAATTTAGAATCTACTTATTTAGGAGTACCTGAGATTTTAATTCATAATAAGTTTGGTTGTAACTAATGAAGAAGCTCAATTAACTGTTTAATTCTAGTACATTTTTGCTCTCTGCTTACTTGAAAAACGTGAATGTTTGGACAGTGGTTGTATTTGTGAAGTGTGTGTGTTTATCTTTATAGGATCCTATGGTCATACTATTAAAAAATACAATTCCTTTGGTGATCTTGTTCAAGTGTTGGGTACCCCAGGCAAGAAAGGCACTGGTTTGACTCCCCTACAGTTTGATAACCCCGCAGAATTGTATGTAGACGACACAGGAGATATTTACATCGTGGATGGAGACGGAGGATTGAATAACAGATTGATCAAATTGTCCCAAGGTACCTGGCTTAGCTTTGCATGGCATTATAAGAATGTTATTCAATAAGTTGCATTGCTTTAGTTTGCTTGATATTTGGTAAATATCATAACTGTTGCATGTTGTATATGAAGCTGTGTGTAAAGGGCTCAAGTGAGATGTGTGGGATGGCCAATAATAAATGGTGCTGATGATAGGCTTGCTTAATTCTCAAAAGGTAGGCGTTTGCTTTGAATGAAACTGGAAGCACTTTGGGGATTTATAGTGGGCTCAAGAAGTAAGTGGTTATCCTGTCCAGTTCAGAATAAGGAGATTGGGAACCTGACATCCCAGAGCTGAGGTATCCTTCAGTTTGATCAGCTAAAGTTTGTGTTTGTATTTTACTGTTGTTGTGTCCTCAGTAGTATTCTAGGTGCAGGTCTATTTCAGATGAAACCGTTAAATGGTACTCTGCGGTATTGATAAAGTAAAATGAGACTAGGAGGAGAAACTACTGTTGACTGGAGAAGTAGGGCAAGGGTTCCTAAAAGAAGTAGTTCTTGAACTACACTGATTTTGGTGGGAGGAGAAGGGAGATGGGAGGAACGTTCACAAGCTCCATCACACAAGGTCTACAGGTGGTAATTAGCAAGTTTTCCAGGAAAGGAGCTTAGGATATAATTTTTGAATAGTAGAAAGTACGATTTGGGATGTTGAAGGCTTATCAAAGAATTTTGAAGCCATAATTTTGCCTTTAAAATGTCTGAGGTTTTTTAGTGGGAAGGTGATGTTACAGAAGCAGTGTTTACAATAGACACTGTACCGAGATATATTTGCAGTAAGCGCTGTCATTTGGACACGATATAAACCCCTACATGGAAGCTGTGTAGTCAGCTTATCACCCAGTAACTGAGTTTGGTTGGTGATAGTTAAAGGGAGGTGACGTAGGGATAAAGCAAGACTCAAAAAATTCTATGAAAGAAACAACCAAACTCAGGAGACAGATTGAATGGCTGTGATAAAAAAAAAAATTGCCACAGGGGCACCTGGGTCGCTCGGTCGGTTAAGCATCTGACTTCGGCTCAGGTCACGATCTCCAGGTTTATGAGTTTGAGCCCTTTTGGGGCTGCTGCTGTCAGCACAGAGCCCACTTTGGATCCTCTGTCCGCCTCTTCTCCGCCCCTCCCCCACTTGCGCTCGTGCACTCTCTCCTTCTCTCTCTCTCTCAAAACTAAATATCTTTTTTAAAAAATTGCCACAAACTAAATGGCTTAAATGGAAATGTTTTCTCTCGTAGTTTTGGAATCCAGAAGTCTGAATCTAATGGGCAGGCCACGCTCCCTCTAATGGCACGAGAGGAGAATCCCTCTTTGCCTCTCCGGCTTCCCGTGGCTCCAGACATTCCTTGGCTTGGGGCAGCATATCTCCAGTCTCTGCCTCTGTCTTCAGATGGCTTTCTTTTCTGTGTGTGTCTGTGTCTCAAATCTCCCTCTCCTTTCTCTTACAAGGACACTAGTCATTGGATTTAGGGTCCACCCTAAATCTAGGATCATCTCTTCACAAGATCCCTAACTTCATTATATCTCCAAGACTGTGTCCAATAAAGTCACATTTACAGATACAGGAGTACCTGTGACTCAGGCTTGGGCATATCTTTAGGGGTAGAGGTAATAGGAGTAGAGGTAGTAAAGGAGACAGAATATAAAAACAATGTGAATTTTTAAGCTCGGAGGAATTGTAATACCAAATAACCGATTAGTTAGGAAGGGGTATCAGTTTGAGGGAAATGTTGACATGAATCACAGCAGTGGTTTTGAGTGATAAAAGATTGAAGTGGAGATAGTCATTAAAGAAGTCGATTAATTGCTTGAAACAGAGAAGGAATTTTTTTTTCTGGTAAAGCATAAGAATTAAACAAAGTGGTACACAAACAGAAAGCCAGTAAAGCATAATCAATTGGAGGTATAATTGAATAGTTTGTTTGCAACTTAAGACATAAAATATAACATGCAAATGTGTCAGGTATTCTATATGTTGCTCTGACCAACTAACTATGTTTACCACTGTCCAGATTTTATGATACTTTGGCTGCATGGAGAACGGGGGACAGGGCCTGCCAAGTTCAACATACCTCACAGCGTTACAGTTGATTCGGCTGGTCGGGTAAAAAATACACTCTCGTTGTATCTGGAACTGTGTATCTAAATGTGTGTGTGTGTGTGTGTGTGTGTGTGTGTGGGTGGGTGGGTGTATGGGCCTATATATATATATATATATATATATATATATACACATCTTGGTGCACATGTGTGTTTCTGGACGTATAAATTACGTATGAATGTTTGTGTTTGTGTGTATCTGGGTATGTCTGGGCAGTTCCTTTGGGGCTGGGTATACCCACGTACTCTTACAATGTTTGGGTCCCATACTGGAGAAAGTTCCCCAAATATTTAAAAATGAACAAAATAGATTTTCTATGTCACTTAAAGGTAGAAGGAACAAATAAAGGAATAGAACATAAGTAACCTGAAGAAGAAATGAGTCACCCTCCCACTAAGAAAACTACGATGTGTTTGAATATATTTTTAACTTCAGAATTAAATTCATTCTAGAATATGTTGACCAAAAGGGAGAAGGGAGAGGTTAACCTTGGAAGCTTGAAAACAAGAGCCACCTTGGCAAGCTCTGTTCTCACTAGCTCCAGTGTGGGGAACAGAACACTTTAACTGACGCATTTCAACCCATTTCTTTTTTCCCACCCGTCTCTTTTGCACACCTTTAAGCATACATACCACTTCTTTGGGGTTACTTTCCCAAAACCAAACCCCACCCAAAATGTTACCTTAGTTTTTCCTGTTTTCCTATAGTGGCCTGTACTTCCCCCATTATAGTAACTGTCACACTATCGTATCAATTAACTGTCTCCCTTGACAGAATGTAGGCTGTATGAGGGCACGTACTGAGTCTCTTTTGCTTTATATCTGGGCGTCTGGCACATACTGGTCATCTTATATGTAACTGAAGTGACTAAAGGACTTACTACACACACAATAGATGCATCAGACAATCTTGGCTTCATACCGTTAGAAATTTAATCCGTTTCCACTTCTGGCTCTGTGTTTAGCAAGCAACCTTCTGATTGTGATTTGGCTTCCTGTGTAGACAAAATGAGAATGTTTTAACCATAAAATCTTCAGGTAGTTCTCAGTGTAGATAGGAAGATAACTGAACATGTGAATTTTGTCTGTAAACGGGGAGCTAGAAAGTTGGAATTCTGGTTTTAAACACATTACCCTGCTGAGCCTGGTTAACTTCTCCCTTTGTGGGATAAGAACAAGATCAAGTTTCTGAGCAGGCAAGACTTAGACCCTGGTAAATTCTCCACAGTGATAAGTGCCCTTTTGACAGGCCTTGGAGAACATTTGATGGACATCCTCTGGCATTACTGAATGATGAGAAATGTGAATGTTCATTTCCGCATACTTGTGTTTTAACCACAGTCATGCTGTTCTGAACGTTTTACGTGATTGACTCAGTCATCATCCAAGCCTATGTGAAAAGTTCATTAGGTTCAGAGGTAAACTTGCCGGTGTTTCTTAAACGAGATTTCTCAGATTTTGTTCAGTAGGAAAGATAACGCTAACAATCTAAAGTATTATTCAATCTTACGACCTAAACTATATTTCTTCCTTGGTCACTCATCTAAGACAGTAATCCCAAAATCTTTAAGGAAATCCATCCTTACTAAAGAATCGCGAATCAGGAAAAGGTCTTGAGAAATTGCCTTACATAGAGATCAACAACCTCTCTAAAGTGAAACAGTTTATTTGTGTCTTATTGTAGATGAATTTAGTGGCTACTGAAACTCAAACATACTGGCAAATACATAGTTAGGGTTACCTTGAAGAAACAGTCCCTGAATCCACAAACCCAAGATCCTGAAAGGAGAAGAAGGTAGAGGTCAGTGGGGCAGGCCCATACTTCCAGTCCATTCTCACATACCCCTCTATAATCCTAGCTGCAGGTCATAAAATGATTTCGCTGTATGTATGCTGTAGGTTGCATGTATCAGATACAGTACATGAGATGTCATTTAACGTGAATCTACTCTCCTGTTTTATGATAGTAGTTTCCTTAGTAACTCATACCAGCCTATAGCAAAATGGAATTAAACCTGTCGTTAGCCTACTGTCATTCTTAAAAGTTACTGAAGAATTCTAAGCTTCCTCTTCCAGTGGGTTGGCACTTTGGACATGCCTTGCTAAATAGCAGGTGGATGTTTAGTGATACTGCGATAGGAATGAATACCCTAGCCTGGGCTCCTGAGGAACAAGGCTGTGTTTCTTTCTTTTTGTCTTCTAACCTAGCCCTGGAACTGGCAGGGTGGCAGTACTCAGCCGGAAGGTGAATGCCTGTGAGAGGAACGGATGAATTCTGTCCCTCCTCAGTGTTGCTCATGTTCCGCATCATGATGGAGGACTCCGGTTTTCTTGTTATTCGGGTGCTTGGTAGAGCGGGCAGAGTACTGTGTGTGGGCTTTGAGTTGAGACAGGTGGCCTAAAGTGGCTCTCCCACGTATTGGAAGCTCACTTCAAACAAGGGATTTAAACTTTCTGAACTTTAATTTCCTGTCTGAAGATAGGGCTTACCTTCTTTGAGGCCCTCTGAGAACCGCATGAGATGATGTATGGGAAACTAGTAGAAATAAACATCCATCCCGCCCCTCTCCCTTTTTGTTTTCTCATTGTATGTGGATCTTTTCCAAAAAACATTTTTTTGCTTTCTCAGGTATGGGTTGCTGACCGAGGAAATAAAAGAATTCAAGTATTTGATAAAGACAGTGGGGAGTGGTTAGGAGCATGGAATAATTGTTTCACAGAAGAGGGACCTTCTTCAGTCAGGTAACGTTTTCCTTTTTTTTTTGTTTTTTTAATGCTTTTTTAAATCTGATTTATGTTTGCTTCTCTGAAGAGCTAGCTGAAACGTTAAAATATTGTTTTCAGAAGGTGGAAGAGGAACAGAAACAAGTTTGCAGAGAATACGTAACCATATTTCAGATCCCAAGCAGAGGAAGAAAAGCAGTTAAAGTCCCAGTGCACTGTGGGGTCGGGGTGTCAGATAACATATGCTGGACCTCCTACAGCTTTCACCCTCAGGGTACATGTGGTGAATTTTTAAACGTAGGACGAAAATAGAAATCTGGAGTCTGTAGTGTCAGCCTAGCACCGACTCTCCTGTCCATTAGTTTCATTTTGTGTGGTTCTTGCGTATTTTTGTTGTCGTTCAAGCTATTCTTTGGCTACATCTACCTTCACGAATCTTTATTCCCTCATAAACAGAATTAGACAAACTTAAATTCTCCTCGAAAGCAACCTTCAGCAAGTATAGGTGCCTATTGTTGTCAAGCGTTGTAGGGGAGAAAAATGTTGAAGAAGTCAACATTTATATTGATCTTGCATACATTTATTCTGTAAAATGTCTCTGTCCTTAGATTTTATTCTGTAAAATGTCTCTGTCCTTAGATTTACTCCTGACGGGAAGTACGTGATCGTAGCCCAGCTGAATCTCAGCAGGGTCTTACTGGTGGCCGCACCCCCAGTGGGAAGCATTGGCAACTGTTCCGTGATCAACACAGTCCAACTAGCAGACCAGGTTTTACCTCATCTCTTAGATGTCAGCGGGAAGACTGGAGCAATCTATGTAGCAGAAATCGGAGCAAAGCAAGTGCAAAAATATGTCCCAGTGGAGGGCTATTTTCCTTCGTTCACACATTCATAATGTTTCTTTTCCCGGAGATGTTTCAAGTGGAAGTTCAGATTCTCAAATTCATTGTCATGTCCTTACAAATAACGTTCAGGCACCAGTATTTGTTTCTTTATTTTCCCATGATCTAGTGATGAGAAGAATTTGTTCTTATATCCTTCAGAACCATATGTTTTGTTGCTGTTCTCATGACTTAGTTTTACTTGTAAGTGCATAAGGCTATTTTAACGAAGGAAATGTAATTCTAAAAAATGGGATCTGAAAGAGGGACTAAGACCATAAGGTAGGTATTTGCCCAGGTAGACTAATCCTCCCTGGGAGGAAGAGGGAAAGGAATAAAAACGGGTTTTGCAGGATATATTGAACTTCATGTGAGGGACTACAAACCTCCAGTTTGTTCACCTTATATAAAATGTACCTTTTGAGCGATTAAGTCAGATGGGCTCTTGATCAATGAGTACCCACAGGATGCTAGCTCCTAAAGATTCAGAGAGGAAGAATCAGGACTTACCTGTGGGAGCCTGTTCAGTAGCATCTAGTCCAGTGGGAGACAAGTGTGCAAACTGATACAAGCGTGTCAGCAGGCCTCAAGCGTGTCTTGTAGGAACATTACATCTGACTGAGAGAATCCTGGAGATTTTGCGGGGAAAGTGCATTCGAGCTCCCAACTTGAGAAACCAAAGAGGGGAAAACAAGGTGGTCCAAATGGACAAGCTGTAAAAAGTTACAGACTTGCTGAGAACCCTGATAGGCTTTCTTTTAAAAGCCCAGCTTGGCCTGGGTCCTTCAGCTGTAAGATACTTCGTCTCAACCTCTAAATGTAGGAATGAAACAGCAGGCATTTAAGCACTTTACTGAAAGGGATCTTTACAAGTACTAACTGGGATGTTTTTTAATTAAAGGTACGACTGAAAATAGGGCCCTTCATTCCTTTTTTCCTCCTTCCCTCCCTCCCGACCTCCCTCCCTTCCTTATCTTCTTTTTTTAAAACATGAACTCAGTTCATTCCTAACATCTGTCTACCTCAAAGAAGTTTTAGAATTGTAAATATGGGGATCTGTTAAGGTGAATAATTTCTTAGCTTTCTATGTCTCTCTACCCTTTGGTCTGAATACCAGATATGAAAGACCATCTTTTCGGTTCTAGTTTATTCTAGGTTCTGTTCAGACCTCGCCGTATGATGATGTCAACTCATTCGTCCCCTTCTTCTTGTATTCACCTCCCTCCTTATCCCGGACTTGCACTGTAAATCGTGTAGCATGTGAGAAATCTTGAGCTGACTTTCCTCATCACCCATTGTAGCTGCCGTCTGTTTTCCAGACCTCAAGCAATTCACACTATTTTGATGCTCGGATCATATCTTGACACAGTTAGAAAGTTAAATCTACCAACAGGAAACTGTCCTGTGTTCCAAGGCCTTTGATAAGTGTGTTTGTGCCACTGATCAAGCTGTGTGATCTTCAGTGAGTCTTCTTAGTTTTTCTCCTTAGTAAAATGGGACCATCATTTCCTTCCTCCTTCAGAAATGCTGCAAGGATCATATGTACGACAGATACAGATGTGCCCTTTGAAATCTAAGCTCCCAGGGCATTCGAGGCAGAAATTCTTAAACAGAGATCCTTCCAGCTGCTTAATTTACCTGATAGCAACTATCCAGTTTGCCTTAATTTTGCGTTGAGTGCTGTTTTCAAAACCTATCGTCGTGAACTTTATGCAGCTTAGCAAATATAGTAAATTTATCTGGATAGAAGGAAGTGATTTGAGAGTTTTGTTTTGTTTTGTTTTGTTTTTAAGCCAGGACAGGAAGTGCAAATACCTCTTAGAAGGAATACAGGTTAGGTAAACTGATCTTGTCATTTTAAAAATGTTATAGTTAACTTTGTTTTATGCCAGTTTCTTATAAAACTTGTTGAAAGTATTGTTGCCATATATCTTGCTAAAAGTGTTTATTAGCATACTTGTAATCATAGTATTTCACTTTTTTCCTTTGGGTTAATTGGTTAAATGATTGAGAAAATGTGTTGTATTTTGACTAAAAAATACGAATTAAACTTTTGGAAAGAAAAGGCAGTATTATCTGGCTCTCTAATTAATGTTTGATTTTATTGTTATAAAAGCAGTTTTAGAACTTCTTATTCTGTTAGAGAATTTCAGCAATCCTGATAGCACAAGTTGGCACTGAGAGAATATCCTTCATTCACGTGTAAAGTATAGGCTAGATCTCCCGGAGGGGGAGATTACTTTTCTAAATTAGGAAACCAAAGACTGTATCTTCCCTAACCCCTATTAGAACATCGGGTCTCTATGATGGAATTATTTGTCTGCAGAGGCAGCCTGTGTGAAATCAAGAGGGTAAACTAAGAAGACCCATATAATTTGTGCTTCGGTCACTTACCAGGTCAAAAGACCGCTTCAAGCATTGCGGTCGTCAGGCTAAATAAAGGCAGTCAAGTCCCAACTTTTATTCTGCATTTGTTGATTTTGAACACTGGATTTTAAAACAGGGTACATTGGATAGCCCGCACTGCAACTGGAAACTGCCAGATTTTTGCTCCTTTGACACCAAAATAAGTCTGTTGGAATCAAGAAGAAAAAAAAAAGTATCCTAAATGTATGACTTTCTTTTACTCTAAAATTTCAGCGATAATCACATAAAAAAAACCTTTAAAAAAAGAGATTCATTTATTCAACAAAAACGTGAAAGCGCAGATTTGCAAAGGCTCTCAGGCAGGTGTCCTCTGCCCTTGCCATCTACTGGAGAGAAGTTTCCTTTCAGTTCACCCTGGGAGGTGCCTTCCTTGCACTGGTGGTGTCTTAACGTTCTTGGTACAAGAGAGGGCGGTAGAGTCCTGCTTACAAGCATTTCTTGAAACCGGAAGTGGATTTTCATCTTTATACTTTGACTTTTTTAACAATTGAGGTAAACCATACTTTTTTTTCTTTAGCTTGTGTATCTTGAGGAAATGAGCTTGTAGGTGACATCCTTTCCAAGGATTATTGGGATATTTACTGTTGAGACATTTCCATGTTTTAAAAAAACCAAAACACTTTTTTTTAAATTTTTAATGTTTATATTTGAAAGAGAGAGAGTGGGGGAGGGACATAGAGAGGGGGAGACACAGATTCCGAAGCTGACTCCAGGCCCTGAGCTGTCAGCACAGAGCCCGATGCGGGGCTCGAACTCACGAACCGTGAGGTCATGACCTGAGCTGAAGTCGGACGCTCAACCGACCGAGCCACCCAGGCGCCCCAAAACACTTTCAGTAAAAGCCAAACTAACAGCCAGAAGGGAATAACTTATTTTAAACTGTAACCTGAAGAGGAGTTTAGTGTAATAGAAAATACATTCATATTAACAGAAAATTATTCCTTTTCTCCTTACTAGATTTTTTTGTTTTAAACAATTTTGCTTCATAGTTGCTGACTCTTTTACAAATATTATTTACAAAGAGGCCCAGTAATTTCTCCACCAGACACTTACCCATAGAATCCATGAGTTTATAGAGTAAGTTAGTCCTGTGAATATGTAGTGACATATAGATACTCCCTTTGTATGTAAGAACTGAGTGGAATTTAAGCAGTGAAAAATAGCGCTTTTTGAAACTTTTGTTTCTTCCGTGGTAAACAATGAAAGGATATTGTTATGATTTAATTCTGCCTTTATGTCAAAGTGGCCCATCTTGGGGGATCCTGTTTTCAGCGCCTATAATAGTCTGACCCTGGTAAACAGATTTGTGGTGTGGAGTTTCCCTTCGGATGCTACATGTAAGAATCCCACAAATAGACTCTAATCCAAAAGCAGTTGACCAAAATAATAACATGGTGTCTGGAAATAATTCTGAGACCTTCAAAGGGTGATCATAGAGCATAGGATTACTGAGCTATCCTTCAGAATGAAGATAATAAATGGAAATAAGTGTGGCCCATTGGTCCAGCTTAGTGAAAGAACATTCTAGCAAAGAGCTGTTCACCAGTGGAACAGACTGTGTTCATATGGGAAGTGGTAAAGTTCAGTGATTCAGAACCCGAAATCTGGAGTTAGGTTGACCTGGGTTCTGATCCAAGCTCTGCCACTTACTTGCTGCGTTGTTCTGACACTGCCTCATTCTTCTCCTTTGTGAAATGGAAATATTTGTATTTTCCTCATAGGGTCATTGTGAATAGAAATGAGATTGTGCGGGTAGAACATTAAACCTAGTCCCTGACACACAGTAAGCACTCCCCACACCTTAAGAGACTCGTTTGAGGTATGTTAGCCAGAGACCGGCAGTCGTGCCATCTTTGGGCAGAAATTCTTACCCTGGGAAGATGAGAAGACCAGATGACCTTCCCTATGGTGTGATTCTGTGTTTAGTCACACTATTGAAGACTAAAGATACCATTGTAATACACTCATCTATCATTTAGGAATGGCCACTTTTTAGTCATCTAGGAATATGGTGGTGAGCAAGGTAGACTCCTTTTCTGGAATACACATTCTACATTGGGAAACAGAACAGTTTGAGTGAAAAAGTGAGATTCTGATGAGACTTTGTGGTAAATACTAACACTTGGTTGGCTAAACACCCATTCTCAATTGTCTTCCTTCTACCACTTTGGAGACTGGAAGAGCTAGGTGCTTGCTTTCTCAGCCTAACCAGCATCTAGGGGTAGTCATGATGTTCTGGCCAGTGCAACATAAATGGAAGTCTACTGGGGGATTTCTGGAGAATCATTTGCTTTTGGATTTAAGAGAATAAAAAGGTATGCTTAGCACCACCGCCTTCTCCCTCCTTCCCTGACGAACTTGAATGTAATGCCTTGAGTTGCAGCAGCCATCTTGGAACTATAAAGCAACAAATGACATTCTTAAGGAAGGCAGAAAGAAGGTTGGGTTTTTATGATTGGGGAACCACTGTATTGGCCTGGTAATTCCTTACTCTAGATTTTTATGTGAGATAATTAAATGTTTTAGTTAACTTAAGCCAGTGTTTTGGTTGGGTGTTTTCTTGCAGATAAAAAGCATTCCTAAGAAATTCAGTATTAAATTAACCTACGTTCATTTGGATTGATATTTTTTTTATGGTTTTAAGATTCTATATCCAGGAAAATAGTCTGCTCTTATGTCTTATTTTATGTCCTTTAATAAGATGTTTTTGGTGGTTTTTTTTTTTAATTTAGATTCTGTGTATTTCTTTTGAGACAAATTTAGGTTCCTGTGTCAAATTTATCCTGCACATTTATTAATTATAGCTACTAGAGTAGGATTTTTTCCCCATTGCTGATTAGTTTGGGGTGGTATAGAGAAAGGCTATCAATTCTTTCTTATGTATGTCATATCTGTTCACCTTAATAAACCCTTATTAATTTTAATTAGCTATTATAGATATTCAGACTTTGTAGGTATACCACTCTGAAAATAAAGATAACTATATGCCTTTCAAGATTTTTATTGCTTGTTTGATTTTTTAAAATTTTATTGCATTAGCTACATTGTTCAAAACAATGTTAAATGATAGTAGTGATATGATGTATCTTTGTCTTATTTCTGATTTGAATGGAAATATTGGTACTTTACCAAATATGATATTTGCTATTGAATGTTGGTAATTTTCATACTTAGTTTTTTAATCTCAGAATTTTATTAAGAATCATTGCTTAATTTTGGGGTGCCTGGGTGGCTCTGTTGGTTAAGCGTCCGACTTCGGCTCAGGTCATGATCTCACAGCTCATGGGTTCGAACCCCACATCGGGCTCTGTGCTGACAGCTCAGAGCCTGGAGCCTGCTTCAGATTCTGTGTCTCCCACTCTCTCTGCCCCTTCCCCCCCTCAAAAATAAACATTAAAAAAATTTTTTTTAAATAGTAAAGAATTATTGCTTAATTTTATAATGGCTTTTGACATTGATGTGTACAATATATTGACTAATGAAAGGTACAGATATTTTCTTATGGTTATTGTTAGAAAAACTTCAGTTGGTAATTGATTTCTTGCTTGAAACTTCTATTCTTCAAAGAAAGAGGGCAGTAGAGTGCCATCATATAGAATTTATCAATTATGGTCCACCCATCTCCAAAAAGAATTTGAGCCTCTTTACGATAACATTTTTAAAATATGTTAAAATAGAGTAATGTCAAAAATTGCATAGAAGGGAGGAAAACACATTTATTCAAAACCTGGATTCATAGTTATGGCAATTAAGCATTAAGTTAATTCTGAGTTTTCTTGTAGCCAAAGAAGGAAATGTGGATATATAATTTTCATCTAATAAAAGGAAATATATCCATTCTTTAAGGAAGCAAGAACTTTTTTCCCCACTTTTCCATTGCGTGGACCTTTAAAGGTGAAATGAAACAATATTTATAAAATATATTTTTTATAATTTATATAAGTTCTATAAACTATTTATAAAAATATTTATAAAACAAAAATTTAATATAACACGAAGAAACTTTTTTTTAATGTAATGAAAAATCACGGGAGGTGTGAGAAAGGGATAGGGTCTTTAAGCCAGTAGTTCAATAAATATTAAGTATTCTTATTTGTCGTATACACCACGGATTGGACGCACAGTCTTTGTCAGGGCTTGATAGAGTGATGGTGGTAATGTTCTGTATTTCCGCTGTCCAACATGGTGGCCCCTAACACATGGGCTTTTGAGCACTTGAAATGTAGTTTGTGTGTCTGAGGAACTGAATTTCCTACCTTCTTTCTACTTAATTTAAATCGTTACATATGGCTATTGGCTACTGTATTGGACAAACACAGCAGGTGACTAGGTTTTCATAATAATGGCCAGCAGTTTGTTTCGACTCCGTTTCCTTGTTCGTTTGTATGATTTGCTTTCTCTGTAGTGTGACCTTTTGGCAATGTTTCTAATAATTCCACGAAGATTAAAGATTAAAAATTATCATGCATCTTGAAATACTTCATTGTTGAATCTTTTGTTAAATATTTTCCAAATGAAAGTGAAGTCATTCTGTTCAGAACTGAGGAAAATGGTTCTCAAAAAGCTTTTAAGTGTTTATGTGTGTTTGTACTTATTTATCAGCTCACTTCCGGGAACATACCTGTTTTTCTATCTTTTTTTTCCCCCTGAAAAGAAACTATTTTTCACATGCAACAGCTCAGGTTTCAATGCAAACTTGTCTCACATAGATCTTTTTTTTTTTTAATGTTTCTTTATTCTTGAGAGACAGAGATAGAGGGCAAGCAGGGGAGCAGCAGAGAGAGAGGGAGACAGAATCTCAAGCAGGCTCCACACTGTCAGCAAGGAGCCCCACATGGGGCTCAAACCCACAAACTGTGAGATCATGACCTGAGCTGAAACCAAGAGTCAGACGCTTTAAACAACTGAGCCACCCAGGTCCCCCCATATAGATTTTTTAATGCATCCCATAGAGATATTCACAATAATTGTTGCAAATACCCTAAAAATCAGGTTAGAAGGCACTAAAATGCAATCACAGCTTCATTACTGGTAATATTGAATTATTGCATCTTTACTAATGATTGTATTAGCTTCCATCTTTATTTGTATGCTTTAATTTTTTTTTTTAACCTCCCTTTTATTTTTTGAGAGACAGAGAGAGACAGAGCATGAGCAGGGGAGGGGCAGAGAGAGAGGGAGACACCAAATCTGTAGCAGGCTCCAGGCTCTGAGCTATCAGCACAGAGCCTGATGTGGGGCTCAAACTCACAAACTGTGAGATCATGACCTGAGCCAAAGTCCGATGTTTAACTCACTGAACCACCCAGGCACCCCACAAATCAATAACTTTTAATGTGCTCTCTCTCTCTTTTTTTATTGAGAGAGAGAGAGAGAGAGAGAGAGCTCACAAGTCAGGGAGAGGGCAGAGAGAGGGAGGCACAGAATCCAAAGCAGGCTCTAGGCCCCGAGCTGTCAGCACAGAGCCCGACACGGGGCTCGAACTCACAAGCTGCGAGATCACAACCTGAGCCGAAGTTGGACGTTCAGCCAACTGAGCCACCCAGGCACCCCTGGAATATAAATTTTCATATAAGGCTGAGATTAATTTGTTCAGTGCCCAAGTGTCTGGAACGTAGTAGGTGTCATTCATTTAGTCCACACTTGACCAAGTGACCACCTACTTGATCACCTACTAGTTAATGATCTACTCAACTATTATATTAATAGTTATTGGATCATTAACTAGCTTAAGCTTCTCAGGTCAAATAATCTTTTAATCTATCTACTTGGATTTTATTTCAGTCTGCACTTGCCCTACTCTATTTTCTTGAGACCTATTTCCTTTCGTATTTCCTTTCTGCTTGCCTTTATTCATTTGTCACTGTTTCACCATTCCTCCCCCTACCCAATTCTGGATTTGTTTCCTTTTTCAGAATTCAGGGCCTCACTGGAATATCCATACTAATATTGTGACTTCGAGCATTGCTATCTCTATTGCTTATTTTTTTCTGTAGAGAGAGGACTCGTATGCCACCTCCTGCTTCTTCCTCATCAAATTAGGTACAAGAATCTATTGTCCTTCCCTAGGTATTGAAATACTGTTTTCAAAGAAATTTCGAAAATGTTCTGTATTCCATATTACATTTTACACAGACACCTCCAACCTGCTTTCCTATTGTTTCTCCCCGTAAATCCACTTCTGAATGTTACTTTCTCACAACTGCTGTATTTTTTGTGTCCGGCTGGCATTCAGTGAAGCTGGGACGACAGGAACCATTTCACCTGAAACACTAAGTGGTGGTGTGAATAAAGTGCCCCCTCCCCACTGCTCCCAGTATATCCAGAGCTTGATCTCTAGAACTTGTGAATGTTGCCTTACCTGCCAAAAAAGGCTTTGCAGGTGTGGCTGCATTAGGGATTTTGAGATGCAGTTATCCTAGATTATCTGGGTAGGCCCTAATAGAATCACATGTTCCATTGTAAGAGGGAGGCAGAGGGAGATCTGCCATATAGAAGGGGAGTCAGTATGGCCACGAAGGCAGAGATTGGAGTGATGCCACCAAAGCCAAAGAATGCCAACGGCCACCAGAAGCTGGAAGAGGCAAGGGAGGGATTCCTCCTCAGCACTTCCACAGTGGACGTGGCCCTGCCTGGGCTTTGATTCTGGCCTCGTGATACTGATTTGGGACTTTAGGTCGTCCACGTTGTGAAAGAATATAAACTTCTGTGATTTTTAAGCCCCTAAGTTGGTGATACTTTGCTGCAGCAGCTGTAGGAAAGTAATACCGAGCTGATACCTGGAAAATATACCTAAAGATGTAAAAGTATAATATGAAATTGGATAATAGGTAGAAGCTGGAAAAAAATTGTAAGTATGATGTAAACAAGATTAGATTGCTTCAGATGGTTGGTAGAAGTAAGATATTAAAGACGTACCTGGTGAGAGTTCAGAAGGAACTGAGCACAGTGTTGAAACGCTGTATTATCTTAGATAATACATGCATTGTAAACAGACTGTTAGTAAACATTTGAATTTAAAGGTGTTGCTACTAAAGTTTCAGAAGGAAATGAGGAACATGTTTTTGGAAACTGGAGGAAAGGGGATATTTGTTATATGGTAGGAACACACAAGAATGGCTACAAATTATGAAACTATGGACTACCTTTACCTTGCTGGAAAAAGTAAGGCCAATCTAGACTTCTGTATCCAACAAATGTTTCTTTGAAATTTGAAGAAAAGGAAAGATATCTCAAACATTCAAGCTGGAATGTTCATTGCCATCAAATCTATACTACAAGAAATAGTAAATGGAGATCGTTAGTCTGAATGAAAGTAATACCATTTGAAAACTTGGATCTACACAAAGGAATAAGAAGGGCCTGAATTGGGGCGCCGGGGTGGCTCAGTCGGTTAAGCATCCAACTTCAGCTCAAGTCATGATTTCACGGTTCGTGGGTTCAAGCCCCACATCCGGCTCTGGGCTGACAGCTCAGAGCCTGGAGCCTGCTTCAGATTCTGTGTCTCCCTCTCTGTCTGCCCCTTCCCTGCTCACACTTCGTCTCTCTCTGCCTCTCAAAATTGAGTAAACAACAACAACAACAACAAAAAGAAGAGCTTGAATTGGAAAATCTATGGCTAAATATAAAGAACTTTTTTTCTTTTAGAAAAATTTAAAAAAAAATTTTTTTTTAACGTTTATTTATTTTTGAGACAGAGAGAGACAGAGCATGATCGGGGGAGGGTCAGAGAGAGGGAGACACAGAATCCGAAACAGGCTCCGGGCTCTGAGCAGTCAGCACAGAGTCCGATGCGAGGCTCGAACTCACATACCGCGAGATCGTGACCTGAGCCAAAGTCGGACACTTAACCGACTGAGCCACCCAGGCGCCCCTAGAAAAATTTTTTTATAGATAAGTGACTGTCAGGGTGCCTAGGTGGCTCAGTCAGTTAAGCATCCGACTCTTGATTTCGGCCTAGGTCATGATCTCATGGTTCAGGAGAACCTGCCCCACGTCGGGCTCTGCACTGACAGCTTGGAGCTTGCTCGTGATTCTCTCCCTCTCTCTCTCTCTCTGCCCCTGCCTTGCTTGCATGCATGGGCTCTCTCTCTCTCTCTCCCTCTCTCTCTCTCTCAAAATAAAAATAAATAAATAAACATTAAAAAAAAGGTAAGTGACCATTTGAAGCAGAACTAATAATGACTGATGAATTTATATAACATGTAGAAGTAAAAAAATGACAAAAATATCACAAAAGATGAGATGAGAAAATGAAAACATGCTGTTGTAAAAATATGAGAAATCATATAATATTTGAAGTAGATTCTGACAATGTAAAGAGGAGTATTGTAAATTCTAGTGCAACCAAAAATAAAACAAACACATATGGAATAGCCAATAGAAAAAGGTAAAACTCTATCTTCATTTTGGTGATTAAAATATCTGTATGTCATTTGGTGATTAAAATATCTCTCAAGGTTCAGCAAACCATACACTTAAAATGGGTGGGTTTTACTGAAGGTAAATTAAGCGTCGATGGACTTGAGTAAAAAATGAAACTGAAGATTGGAGAATGGGAACAGAAACAAGACAGAAGATGGGAAAACGGAGAATGAAAACAACAGAAAAGAGACTTCGGTGGAGGAATGGTGGCGGAGAGAATAGCTGTTGGATAACCTTGACCCACAAGTACATCTGGTGAGTGAAAGAACGTGATTAGGTGTAAGAGGAAGTAAAAGGAATGTGAACGGCAGCTGTCCAGCGGATGCCAGGAAAACAAAATGAATGGATTCATTGTCAACTGAAACCAGAGAGCCGGAATATTGAATGTCAGGTCTTCTCGTTTCCTTCAGTTTCCTTAGCCATGGTTTGTAGCCTCGAGGAAGCACCGAGGAGGCATTACTCAGGGTTAGGAATTGCAGAGCACATATGGCTCGGAAGTACGTAGTGTTAGGAAAGCAAGGTAGATAAGACTGCTCGGTATTTAAAGGGTAGGAGCAGTAAACCTTGGTTAGGAAAGAACAGGTAGAGCATGTATGAAATATAGGAAAGGTGAAATGTCAGAATGGGACGAAGAAAAATATTTTCTATGATCCGTTGATACATGATGCAACCTGAGCTTTCCAAAGTTGTGTAGTAATGGTAGGTAGCTGAGGCTGAAAAGAGAAAACACTTCTACTGGGTACAGACTTAAAAAAAAAGAAGTCCCTCCCTTCTCTATAGGGAATAATCTCAATGGACATCAAACTTATCAACTTGAGACTTTGACAGAAATGTATTGCTCATTCTCCTTAGTGTGTGGATCTCGATGACATATTTTTTAAGAGTTACTTGGTGCCCAGTCTCTCAATTCATTGTGGGCCTTACAGACCACAGTGCAGGGTATGCTTTAAGGTGTAACTCCTAAAAGCATAAGCCAAGTTCACTATAAACGAAAAAACATTGGACTAAAATGTTTTAGCCTCTCAGGGCCTTAATAGGGCTGATGATGGATGATTCCTACCCGAGAAAAAGAGGACAAAGAGATTTTGGCTCATCAATAAAGCACCTGACTCCTTGAGAAATGTCTGGAGATTGAATTTAAAGTCAATCTTAAATTAGTTTGACAAATGCACATAAAGAGTATTACCTGCACCAACTGTATGTCAGATCTATAAGTATCTATGTAGAAACAACAGCTTATAATTAATACAGAAAAAAAAAAGAAGAACACTACTTTTCCTGGTTAGGAGCATAGAAAAGGCAAGTTTGAAACAAAAGTGTCATTCGGACATTTGATAGGACATCAGCTATCAAGATCATGACTTATTTTTTAATAGCTTTGGAAATGTTTCTTGAAGACTCTCTTGCACTGACCTCTCCCCTTTCAATTCATAAAGTACTATTGTCTATTTGTCACTTTTGTACTTAAATGTATTCTCAATTGCTTCTGTATGTCTTTAAAAAATTTTTTTTAATGTTTATTTATTTTTGAGACACAGAGAGAGACAGAGCATGAGCAGGGGAGGGGCAGAGAGAGAGGGGGAGACACAGAATTTGAAGCAGCTCCAGGCTCTGAGCTGTCAGCACAGAGCCCGACATGGGGCTTGAACCCGTAAACTGTGAGATCACGACCTGAGCCGAAGTTGGATGCTTAACCAACTGAGCCACCCAGATGCCCCATCAATTGCTTCTGTATGTCTTGACCTCCATCAAGCTTGCAAAATAATAGAGAATGGAATTTTGGTATCTTTCATAACGCTTTGCCTAGTGCTACGCACATAATAAATGCTCAATTAATACAGTCACACCTGGATTCTGAGATCCTTCAATGGTAGAGAATAAGAGAGCTATAAGGCAGAATTTCCAGTCTCAGAGGTGAGTCAAGAGCAGCAAGGATGTATCAAGGAGGAGTCTCTCACAGTGACTAGTGCAAGCACAGAAAGGAGGAAGGGCTCTTCCTCCAGAATGTAAGTACCCACTTGTTAGACCCAAAGGAGCCCTCCCTTAAACAGGTTAACTTTCTTTCCCCTATGTGACTATACAAGGATAATCTCAACCTTTCTCATCAGGAGAGGATTGAAAGGTATGATAATGGCATGAGCCACTCACCTGTATCCTCTCGTCCTCCATCAGTAGACTTCCAGAACCCGGAATGCCACCATCTAATACAATGGATAGCCATGGGAGGCAGCGGTAAAGTGAAGAATTGGAAATTCTTCCCAGGTGTGGTGTGCTATTGGGTGGGTCATCTACCCCTCTCTAAGTCGCTTCTCCTCTGTACAACTGGATCTCATAATGTCAATGCATGTTGAATAAATTTCCAGTCTACTCGAGGTCTAGAGAGCAGGAAACGCACCAAAGGCACTTCTAAACGAGCAGAATCCTTTCCAAAGGGACGCCTCCATATCTGGGGACATTTTCGTTTTAACTATGTACATTCCCAGAATAGTCAGATCACCTCTGCCTAGGAATCAGGGACATGGTCACAGAGAGTCCTTTACCTTAAAAGGAAAGAAATTGGAAAAACAGTGCATGATGGCCCTCATTTCACCCCCACTTGCAGTGGGAGCTCAGACAAGTCATTCAAACTCCCCAGGCCCATTTCCTCTTCTAAAATACGATCGTGACAATGGTTCCTGCCTTGTGAGAATATTGTGAGGATTTATTGAAATACTGCACTTAAAGAGCTTGGAACCATGTGTGGCACATAGACACCATTCAATAAATTCTAGCTATTATTGTAGAGAGAAGCACAACAGATACAGCTGTCAGGATACTTGATACTTTGTGGGACTCACAAACTTCATGACTTGAATTCAAGGCTGTTTTAGGACCTTGAAAGAACCATGGGCCTCTTGTTTGGAAGACCCCAACACACAAAATAAACAGATAAAATATATATAGTCAAATTCTCAAGTCAATGGAATTGCTGTCATAACATTTTTGAAAATACATATAATTTTACTATTGACAGCTTTCCTCATTTTGAATATATTTTTTTTAGGTCTGAAAGATTTTTAGAGAGAGAGCGTGTGCGTACGTTTGCACATACACGCAGAAGCAAGGGGGGGGCAGGGGGAGAGGAAGAGAGAATCTTAAACGGAGTCCAGGCCCGGCAAGAAGCGACGTGGGGCTTGATCTCATGACTGTAAGACCATGACCTGAGCTGAAATCAAGAGTCCGATGATGCTCAAGCGACTGAGCCACCCAGGCGCCCCAGGTCCGAAACACTTTTCAAATGGTAATTGCCACTGTGCGTTGAGTGCTTAATGCTCACCAGATTCTGTCCTACAAGCATTACATACCTTCACTTATTTAATCCTCACAATAACCACGAGATAGGTACCTCTATTGCCTCCATTGTACAGATGAGAAAAACCAAAGCACAGAGAACCTAAGTGACTTCCCCTGATGGCATAGCTAGTAAGGAGCGGAGCTCACGTAATGTCCCAACATGACACCAGTGGAGCTTGAGTACTTGTCAAGCTAGGACATGGCACAACTAGGAAGGACAGAGCTCAAGGTACTTGACCAACGTGACAAAACTATGAACGGGTAGAGCTAAAGGAACTTGTCTACTAGGGCAACAACTGGTAACTAGCAGGCTTCAAGCAACTTCCCAAGTTGGCACAGCTGGTAAGGGGCCGTGACTAAGTACCCTCCCAGGTCACACAGCCTGTGAGGGGTGGAGACGATTGGTCGAGCACCACGCTCTTACGCTTTCTTCTGTAGTGCCTGTAGTACTCTTTCTTCTGTAGTTCATTGGTTCTGGGCTCTATGCAGTGACTCTTAACAGACAATATGGCCTTCATTTTACATTTGTCTTCTCCCTCATTTCTTCAAAGTGGGTCTTAAGACAAAAAAAGTCTTTTTTTCTTGCCTTTGGGAGGCAAGGGAAGAGGAGCACTGAAAAGCCTGCCTCCCACTGCAACCACCCATCTAGAACGGAAGAGCCCTAAGGCTAGAATGTTGGCTTTTTCTGAGGAGCACAAAGTCGGCGGAGGCTTGTGGCTGGAGAGGAGGAAGAAACGGGTTTAGGATTAGGAAACGGCAAGTGCGCCACTTGGCTTGGTATAAAATTTAAGATTCACCAAAATACTCAATAATCAAGAAAAATTTAATAAAATATTTTTGAAAAGTTAAACAGGAAAAAAAAACATAAAGAGGAAAATATCAAACTTTTAAATAAAGGCCAACAGTAGGTGAAGCAATTGAGGCCAAGGCATACAAGATGAGTGTTCGAAAGACTGCATTAAAATGTTATTTACGTGAGTCACTGCATTTTTAGAAACCGCTTAAATTTTGTGGCCGAGCAGAGTGCCTCACGCACCTCATCCTTATCCTGAATTGGGGAAGAAGAGAAGGCTTGGCATCCATTGGAGCCGGAGGAATAATCCTGGGGCCTCACATGAAAAAAGAGGGCATGAAGCCTCCCTAAGAACATTCCGTGCCAGGTTCCCTATCATACATTATTTCCTTTACTCCTGACAGCTACCCTTCAAGGCAACTATTAGCATGATCGCTTTTTGAAAAGTTTATTTATTTATTGTTGAGCGTGAGAGCGAGAGCAAGCAGGGGAGAGGCAGAGAGAGAGGGAGAGAAAGAATCCCAAGCAGGCTCTGTGCTCTCAGTGTGGATCCTGACACAGGGCTTGATCTCACAGTTTGTGAGATCATGACCTGAGCCAAAATGAAGAGTCGGGGCTTAACCCGATTGAGCCCCCCAGTGGTCCCGGCATTATCATTTTATAAGGGAGCTGAAGTCCAAAGTTACAAGGATAGAAAGTAGCCAAGCTGAGTTTCCAGATCTCCCTGCCTCTGCAGCCTGGCTATTCCCACTACTGGCCGGTATGTGCCTAATAGCTAATAAGCAGAATTCTTGATATTTTTTTTTCATTTTTAGGTCATAAGTTCTATCACATGAAGACAGAAATCACAATGAGAAATTTCACTTACTTGACCCCTCTGGAGGCTGCCTGGAATTTTAAGGAACAGATTTCCTCTCCTGGTACTTGAAAAAACTACAGTTCCTCCCAAGTCACTCATGTATTAACGGCTTGGGACATAAGAGTGTTGAAGGAATGCACCCTTTTAGTATTGGTGTACCATTTTCTGGGCCACAGCATATTTGGAATAGAAATGATCAGTTAAGTGAATTCAGTGACAATTTACACTTGTGTTGTAAATCCATCCCGTTATTTATGGTAATCCAATTTTGGGTGCAGCGGAAAGAGAGTGGGCTTGGAGTCTGAAATGAAATCGACTGCCAGTATGTTACTTTGAATCATTTATTGAAATCTCTCTGGGGTTTCAGTTTCCTTTTGTACAAAATAATAGTTTTTTTTTCCCCATGAAAATGAGATATATGAAATCCTGCCTCCCTTAAATCAGCATGACCCAGTGATGAAGAACCTACGTTGTGATTTCTACTTGAACATCAGGAATCCAGGTTCAGTCAATACTTCTACACTGCCAGATGCAATTAAGGCATAGGGCCCTCCTTGATCTAAGAAAATAATTAAAACTATTAGTAAACAAGTGCACATAGATCTGACTCCACTGGTTACTTCATCATTGCTGTCTTCTATAGCCACTATTGGCATCTATCACAGCTTGGGCTCTGGTCCATAAATAGACAGCTATTATAGCTGCATTATTATCATCTTGTTTGTACAAGTTCTGCTGTGAACAATAACCATTTATTATCTAAGAAATCACCTTTGGCTTCCATAAACTAATATTCTATGAATTCATAGACTGGGCATAGTATTTCAGGCAGATTGAATCAAATACATTTTTGTGCCCCAATAGATTTTGGGCATAACTCTGCTGTATTTATTTAATCTTTGTATTCTCGATGGCAGGTACAATGCCTGGCTTGTGATAGGTTCCTCAAGAGACAATACTTGATCCTTGATGCACATCACTAAAACAGCTGGGGTTTTTGTTTGTTTGTTTATTTCATCCGTGGGTATATAAATATTCTAAACACTAGGCTCTCCAGAGTCTGCTATACCACTTAGCAAATGACCCATGAATCAGAGCATCGGATTGAAAAGTAAGGATTAGGGACTAAAAGATCCTGGTGTTTGATACTGGTCTAGCTTTTGACTTATTGGAACTAATATACCTGAGTTGAGGTTTTTTTGTGTGTTTTGGTTTTTTTTTTGAGAGAGAGAGAGAGAGCACGAGTTGGGGACACGGGCAGAGGGAGAGAGACAGAGTCCCAAGCTGGCTCCACACTCAGTGTGGAGCCGGATGTAGGGCTCGATCCCATGACCCTGGGATCATGAACTGAGCCTTAATCAACAGTGTTAGACACTCAACCGACTGAACCACCCAGATACCCCATTGGACCTAATTCAGATGAAAGACCAATTCTTGCCATTTAGCTTCATTTTCTAATATTTGGGCATTTGATCCTTTAGAAAGATCTTTGGGGAATTCATTCATCTAACAAATATATGTCAGTTAATGGAGTTCAGTCCTATACACAGCCATAACACATGCTTTCAAGGCTGCATCCTGTGGCAGCTCCCTGTATGAGAATGATGGGTAGAATGTACATTCCAACAATGGGAGAGGAAGTGAGGGGCCTCCAATTGCCCAGGTTCAGCTCAAGGGTCCAAGAGTTGGCCACATCCTCCCGATGACCTCCTCCAGCAGTCTGGTATAAAGGAGGGAAGAGAAATGAGTAATCTTGTGACTTTAGAATCTATGGCACCGGATTCTCTCCCTGGAACTGGATGAGGAGAGTCAGGGACAGTAAGGAGTTAAGAATGACTCCAGATTTTTGGCTTGAGGTTTCTGGAAAAGGAAACTAAAGACTCTCGACAGATTTGGAGCAAAAAAGCAAAGAACTTAATTTGGGACATGGCTTGACGTTGACATGCTTGTGGTATATTTAACATTAGATGTCTTACAGGCAGTTGGATATCCCAGCCTGGAGCTCTGGAAAAAGGTCTTGGCTGAGATGGGGATTTGGGAGATATCTTTTGCTTAGGTAGAAGTGGAAACTAAGCCAATAAGTGAGATCACTCAGAGTGGAAAGAGTAATGGAAGAGTGAGAACTGAAGTCTCAAGCAACAAGTTTTAAGAGGAGAGTAAGAGAGAAGAGTTAGTGAAGGACACTGTGAAGGAGCAACCAGAAGAGTGGGAGGAAATCTGGGGGAGAGTAATATGACAGCAAGAATAATTTTAAGAAGAGGATGTGGTCAGCGTTTCAACATGTGAAAGACAGACCAAATAATGACATGACCATTGGGTTGAGCCAAGAGGAGGTTCTCAGTAACTTGGGTAACTGCAATTTCTGTTAAACTATCTGGGAAGATGGGAACCAATTTGCCATGGGTTGAGAAATCAAGTGGAGGTGAAGGAGAGATGAACAGTGCAATTTTCAAGAAGCTTGCCTGGGAAGAGAACAGGAGAAATAGAGTGGGCAGCTAATGAGGAAGGATCCAGGATTTAATGCATTTATGTCTGGTTTTAAGATTGAAGAGAACTGTAAATATTTGCTGAGAGGAGAAGAGAGTTTAAAAATGGAAAAGAAGGGATGGTTGTCACAGGAAGGGACGGGAAACCACAGAATGGGCAGTGGAGTTTGCGCTCGTTTTTCTTATACCTTAAGCTCCTTCCACCAAATTGGGAAAGCAAGAGAAAGAACACCACAGAGGAAGGGGAAAACATTTGTTTTCTCCCTCCCTCCCTACCCATAACTTCCCACTTTTTCTCTACAGTGAGCCCATAACCCCTGCACTGCCTCAAAATTTTGAAGATACGCACATTTATAGGCACAGAGATTGTGTGTCAGAACAATGTTATAAATAAAAAGTATAGTTGTGATTAGCATAAACCTCTCACTTAAACCACACAAAGCTGCACTGGCTTGATCTCAAACACAGGGTAGACTTGAAGCCATTGTTAACTCAGTTATCTTAAAGTGCATCCTTAGGATTTTTGTGGTATTACAGAATTGGCGATAATCAGTTCCCAAGACATTATAGCTCTTTCTGTGATCCCTGAGAGTATTAATTTAGATACTTCAGAAGGGAGTGAAGTCTGTCCCTGTACTGTCAGTTTATTAGTCAAGTGGGACGGGAAGGATGAATATTTGCTCCAATTCTCCATCTTTCTCTCATTTTTCAAGTGAAGAGACAGATTACCATTGGAACAAAATGTGCTCTCACTGCGTGGAAGGTTTACTTTATGTGCCTGCAGAGCCTGATGAGGGCACATCGCATTTAGGGCTTTATAAACAATTAAATAACATCCTTCCTTAGTGTAAAATTATTCAGAACACCTATGTTGGTATCAGTTTGGAAGTTGTTAAGGCAGTCACACAAAGCATGGAAAACATAAAAGGTGCATAAATAGAGAGACGATGTGTCACAGGAAATCAGGATTTAACCTCGAAGGGAGGACAGGAAAAGAGGCAGTATTTGAACCCAACAGATCTAAACACAGATTGTAACTGTGGTGTCCACCAACTGTGTCCCTTACCTGGGCAAATGTGCCCTGTTAAATGATGCCAGTCCCCTTCAGTTGGGCAAAAATTTTGACAGAAACTATAGCATGTTGGTTTCATAGCCAGCTTCTGAGTGCTCATCAAAACACAGAGTGAAAGAAAAATCTGTTTTGCTCAGATCTCCAAATCTGCCACAATTAAGTTGTCTGTCACTTTATACCTTAGAGATTAGGGCAGAGATAGACTTCTCACTGGCTATAAGAGTATCAGCCAGTGGGGTAACAAAGACTGGGAGCATAGTGGGAAAAGGAACACCACCGGTCTGACTACGAGAGAACACTGTGTTGGGTGAGACTTTTCTCTCCTTTGAGGTGTTATGATTGAATACCTCCATGTTTTTCTATAACCCTGTTGACTGAAGAGCTATACAGATTCCACAAGCACAAGCCTGAATACACCAGAAGATGAGCTTATGCCTGAGAAATGGAATATTCCATTTTAAAGACCAAAATATTGCATAGGGTGAACCGAAAAAGGAGCGGCCCGTGAAGAAAAGCTGAAACCCAGAGGGACTAAAATAGGTCCTTCTTAATACCCACTCAGCCATAAACATGCACTGTTGTTTTTTTTCCTTAAATATCTGCTATGTTCTATTCACTTTTGTTTTCATTCTTAATCTTGTTCATTTGAAATTTCCTTCTTTTTTTTTTTTAAATCAATATTGCTGGACTTATCCATTTTTCTTTCCAAAGAACCAGTGTTTGCCTTTGTTGATTTTTTTCTGTAATACCTTGATTTCCTATTTTGCTCCTTATTCTTTCTTCTTGTTCTCTTTGGGTTTATTCTGTTCTTTTTCTAACTTCTTAAGTGTATGCTTAGCTCATTATACTAAATCTTTCCTCTGTCGCATAATGCTATGGTTTTCCCTCTAAGTGCCACTTTTGTTGGGCCATTTAAGTTCTCATGTGTGTATCTCCATTATATTCTGTTCCAAATACTTTACTTCCATAATGATTCTTCTTCGAAGTCTGTTTTTAAGGTTACAAGTATGAGGAATTTTATTCATCTTTGTGTTACTGATCTCAAACTCAACTGCATAACTGACAGAGAAAGCAGTATGTGTGATATAGATGATCTGGAATATTGAGACCTGAATTGCAGCTAAGTATATGGCCAATCTTGTAAATGCTCCATTTATGCTTGAAAAAGAATGAGTATTCTCTAATTATTGTTACTCTATAAAGTCTGCTATGTGTCTTAAAAAGTTTTTGATGTCCTTGAGCTATTGAGAAAAATGAATTTGTTAATTTTCCTTGAAGTCGTATCAGTTTTTGCTTGCTATTTTTTTTTTAATGTTTATTTATTTTCGAGAGAGAGGGGGGGAATGCGAGCAGGGGAGGGGTAGAGAGCGAGGGAGTTACACAGTCTGAAGCAGGCTCCAGGCTCTGAGCTGTCAGCACAGAGCCTGACGCGGGGCTTGAACTCATGAATGGTGAGATCATGGCCTGAGCCAAAGTCAGACACTTAACCGACTGAGCCGCCCAGGTGCCCCATTGCTTGCTATTTTCTTCCGTTCTCTTCAGAATGCCAGAGAAAAACCTCAGGAGCTGGAGGAGCACAAGGCTTGGAGAAACTAGTTTACGCCGATCGAATGTATCATTAGGTGGATTTGATTAACTTGAATATTTTCGCCATCTCTCACTTTTCCAGTCCGAGATTTGTTTAATGCCTTGTTACTTTCATGGTTCCATTAAGGTCACAGTGCCCGGGGCAGCGTTTTACTAAAGGAGGAAGGAGCTGCTTCCAGGAAATTTCAAGCCAACCTGCATCATCAATGGTGCCTGCTTGTCTGACAGCTTCCTCTTGAGGTTTACGTTTCCATTAGCCGTGGCTTGAAACTCATAGGGGTAACTTCAGCATGGTCTCACGCCTTCTTACACAGTCTGTAATAGTGAAGAGAGAGAAAAAGAGAGAGAGAGAGAGAGAGAGAGAGAGACCCTGCCAGCCCATGATGAGTTGAATTTAATAAATTCATCTATTCGTGATTTAATGGCCCTTTTGTTTTTAGTGTTTCACCTTCTTTCTTGATCCCTTTTATAACCACAGTGAGGTCACTGCATCACTGGTACCTTTTTTTTTTTTCTGTTTTAGCAGTTAATTTTTGTGGAAATAATTTTAGTTTTGAAGAACTGCAAAAAGAAGCATAGAATTCCCACACACCTGTTCACCCTCACATTAACATCTTCCGTAACCACAGTGTACTTATCAAAACAAAGAAGTTAACCTTGTTACCATACTATTTACTAAAGTTAATAAAATAAAACAAAAACTTTCTCACATTGCACCAGGTTTTCAATTAATGTCTTTTTTCTGTTCTAGGATCTAATGCAGGATCTCACATTACAGGCACTTGTCTTACATTTACATGACCCCTTCGTCTTCTCAATCTGTGACGGTGCCCCATTCTTTCCTGTCTCTCATGACCTTGATATTTTTCAAGAGTAATGCTCAATTATTTTGTAGAGTGTCCCTCACTTTGGGTCTGTTTGATGTCTTCTCATGATTGTGCTGATGTCATGCATCATTGGGAAGGATACCTCCGGAGTGCTGTCACTTTCCAAACGCATCATACCAGAGGTACATGAGGTCAGAATAGAGCTACTGTTACTCATGGTCACTTGGCTAAGACGTCTGCCAGGAAGCGCACACGTAAATTGACTACTTTTCCCTTTGTAATTACTACATATTTGGGGATAGACACTTTGAAGCTTTGCAGATATCCTATTTGGACTTGAACTTTTGCACCAGGCTACCCAAGACCTAGTCTTCAGTGGGCATGAAACTGAAGCCCTTAGGTTACTGAAACTTCCTCCTTCCTCAAAACAGAAGTCTTCCAGAGTCAGCTTACAAGCTTACCTCCAAGGTTTTCAATTTCCTTTTCACTTTGGCTCCACAGGAATTGTTCTTACTGTCTTACAAGCTCTGTTACTACACTGGAAAGAACGCTTGTTACATTTTATCTAGCATTTCACTGTGCTTTGGAATGAACGACTCTTTTTCAGGTTAACTAGAACACGTTGCTGAAAATGGTTGTTGCTTCCAGCAACCCGCATACGTCGACCCCAACGTGCATCTACATTCCGAAGGCCATCATCACGATGGCCGTATTTTCTGAGTCCAAAATGAAGATCCCTATTCCGAAAATAAAACTTCTCTTGATTTGTGATTTTTTAAAGTGAAAAGATTTGCCATTGTATAAAAATCAAATTATGTTATGTTTCGTGAAACTTTCACTCCTCTATTTGGGAAAGAATAAAACCACATACAATTGAGGCAAGCCCAGAAAACACTGGACATATGTTTTCTGCACCTACGGCTCATTAATCATGTCGCTCAATTTCTCCCTTTCCGTTCAGGGCACATGATCTCCTGCAACACAGTTGCATCTATGGAACACTGAGCTCCATTGTTTTTCTGTAATTTCATGGTGATGATGATGACATAATAACTACTATTTGCAAACTATGGATAGATTTACAAGTATACTTAACAAAATAGTTCTTCTTAACACTAAAAAAAAATTGTTCCATCATCTCCTATCGCTATTTTATCACATTGCCCGCGTCTGACTTATACACTGATACATTTTCAGCAGCATGCTTCTTTCTATAGTTGTTGTTGTTGTTGTTGTTGTTGTTTTTGACTACTGCCATCTGTCATTATAACTCCTCTCCTATGCTGAGTGGCTTTGCGTGTGATGATTACCGGTCTCCTAGCCACTTGGACCTCTCAGTTCTCCATGAAAGAGGAGGATCTGACTCTGACTCTGGCTGTATTTAGATTTAGATACCTGACTCATCTAAATTTCCTGCTGAGATTAAAACCTGAAATGGAAAGCCAATTAAGTGTTTTCTGTTGAGGCTGGGGTAGGGGTTGGGCTATGCGTGTGTGTGTGTGTGTGTGTGTGTGTGTGTGTGAGTGTACATGCACGTGTGCTCATTTGGAGAGGACAGGCTAAGTCCGATCGTTCAGTAGAGCAAGGAACAGATGGCATTGTCAGTTCTAGGCAGGGCACAATCGCACACCAGATGAGCATTCCCAAACTGTGCTGCATATGCAAACCCAAGCGGCCAGCAATCCCTCTGATATTTAAATCCCCAGAGCTCCAAGACAGCATATTGCATCGCATTCCTTTGAACAATAAAAATTGCTTAACTTTCTGCCTTCCTTCCACATTCTTTCCCACACCCGGCTCCCTGGGGCGAGCTGGAGATGAGCTTCAAACTTAAGTTTTATGAAATTAAGCCTTTAGTCATTTGTTCTGTAGGGCAAGGGGATAGTGACACATGGCGATGCTGGAGAGTAATGAGTGAGACTCAGCCCAATAAACGTGAAAATTATTTAGTCACCAAACAAGTATATGAAAACCTCCCTTTATGGGCAAAAGCCTATGTGGAATAGGTGATGATGCCAAAAAGAAAAAATAAGAAAAGGAAAGGTACAATCCCTGCCCTCAAGCCAACTCAAGCCAGTAATAAATCAGAGGAGATAAGATATACAAAGTGTCCAAACTACATTGGAACTTGAGGAACATAAAGTGAAAAAGAGCTTAAATGAATGACATCCCTGCTAGTGCAGAGGATAAATTTGATGGAGTCAGTAATGGCATTCGAGCTGGACTTCGAGAAAGTGAGTTTTAACTTGGAAGATGAGGAGGTTGTAGTTCACTAGTGATAGAATGAAAATTATATAGGTAGTACTCAAGCAATTCCTATTTCCATCTCTAATCCTTTAGCCTTTAAAAAATTAAAATGAGAAAAAACTTTAGTCGTGGGATTTGGCCATTTTCTTCTTGTTGAATTCCCTTTGCAACAATTTCCCCTCGTGAAAGCTTTCAGTGCGACTGGAACTCACACACAGTGCTGCTTGGTACAAGCTGGTACTACCATTTTGGAAAAGTTGAGCTAAATATGGGCATGGCTTATGCTCCCACAATCCACTTCTATATATATTCCCCAAAAGGCACTTTTTACAATATTTATAGTAGCAACATTTAGTCCCAAACTAGAAGTGATCCAAGTGCCCATTGACATTAAAATTGATGACTATATCATGGAACATTCACTCAATGGGATGCCATATAGCAGTAAATGCATATAGATATATATCCACACATATATGAATGAACCTCTCAGACATAAAGTGGAGCAAAGGAGCAGACACAAAAGAATAGATACTGTATGATTTTATTTTTATAAAGTACATAAACTGGTTAAAGTATTCTGTGCTGTTAGAAAATGAGACAATTGTTACCTTGATGGGGTAATGACTGGATAGGAGCCCAAGGAGGGGCTTTTCAGGCATCATTAATATACTGTTTCTTTTTGGGGGTCTGCTTAAATGAATGTGTTCAGTTTATGAAAAGTCATCAAGTTTTTTTACTCTTGTGATATGTGTACTTTTCTGAAGACACATTTTAATTAAAAGTTTTAGATATTTTCTCAAATTAAGATAGCCTAGATTTCTCAAAAATAAAGCATAGGAGAATTAATTTCATTAAATTTGCTTCTGATCTTTGAAACCTAGTTCTTTGTCTTATTATTATTGTTATTATAAAAATTTGACTTGGTCCTTAATCCTCTAATGACTCTTCTGTATAGATAATACGTAACTTTCTCCAATAGAAAGGTTTGGACTAAGTTCCAGATTGATGTTCTTTGGGTTCATTGTCTCCTTAAATGTTGCTCATGTAAGTTCTGTCCTTACATCACTTCTCTTTGTGTTTTGTCCAATCTTTACATGCCTTTCATTCACCCCCTAGCTTCATTTTCTACCACCGAAGAGTATTACCCAAATTTCTAGCACTGTCTTTAGCTTCAGAGGCCCTAAATATTGTCTCCACTTGGATGTATCACAGGACCTTTAATTAATTAATTATTTAATTAATTAATTTATGACAAAGTGCAAACAGGGGAGGGGCAGAGAGAGGGGGACAGAGGATCCGAAGCGGGCTCTGTGCAGACAGCAGCGAGCCCAATGTGGGGCTCGGACTCACGAACCACGAGATCATGACCCAAGCCGAGGTAGGATGCTGAACCTACTGAGCCACTCAGGTGCCCATATCACAGGCCCTTGAAATCGAACACATACAAAACAGAGCTTGACCCCTCCCCACAATAAGATCCCTTTTCCCTTCCCAGCCATCTGTTCCTTCTACAAGTCTTTATTTATAGCAATAGTAAGTCTATTCTATTAGTTCTCTGCACAAAAATCTTTGAGTCGTCTTTGACTTTTCTCCTACACGGCCAGTTGGATAGCTCTATCTTCAAAATGTATTCGGAATATGATCCAGGTTATTGCTTATCACCTCTTTCCCATCCTTGCCACCTGGATTCAGGCCACCAGCGTAGGCCGTTCTCACACCTGGATGTTGTGCTCCACCCACCCTGTTGGGTTTGCTGTGCCCCAGCACATCATACCATTGTGTGTGCCCACTCTCTTCTCCCTGCAGGGATGCGCATTCCCCTCTTGCCAACCTGGATAATTCTTTCTCATCTAAGGTGAACATATACCATCATTTTCTTTAGGATCTCTCTCTCCTGGATCTTTCAGGCTGAGCTAGTACTCTATGTTTTTATTTATCTTTATATCCCGAGTGCCGAGCACATTGCCTGGCACGTGGTTGGTTCTCAAGAAAGTCAGGGACATGATGATGAACTAGCCTATTGCACTGTAATAAAGCCCTGCCGTAGTGTCTTTTGCAAACATTTATTATAATAATTAACATATCCTAGGGGTGCCTGGGTGGCTCAGTCGGTTAAGCGTCCGACTTTGGCTCAGGTCATGATCTCACAGTTCGTGGGTTCGAGCCCCGCACTGGGCTCTGTGCTGACAGCTCGGAGCCTGGAGCCTGCTTCCTATTCTGTGTCTCCCTCTCCCTCTGCTCCTCCCCTGCTCACACGCTGTCTCTCTCTCAAAAATAAAGATTTAAAAAAATTTTAATAATTATCACATCCTATTGCAATTTTTGATTTCCATGTGTAGCTTCCTCACGAGGTTAAAAGCTACTCAAGGTCAGACAATGTGTGTCATAATCATATTTGCATCCTTGGGGCACCTGGGTGGCTCAGCTGGTTAAGCATCTGACTCAGGGTTTCAGCTCAGGTTCTGATGTCCAGGGTTGGTGAGTTTGAGCTCTGCATTGGGCTCTGCGCTCGCAGCACAGAGCCTGCTTGGGATTGTCTCTTCTCTCTCTTTCTTTCTCTCAAAAATAAACATTTAAAATAGTAATATTTGCCTTCTTTGTATGCCCATAGTAGTGTCCAAGAATAATTGCTAAATAAATAAGAGCACAACTGAGTTGAGAGTGCATTTATCAGAGTGTGTTTCTTGCTAACTGTACAGACTGAAATGTATTCCCCCAAAATTCATATGGTGAAGTCATAACCCTCCACGTGATGGTTTTGGAGATAAGGCCTTCAGGAATTAATTAGGTTGAGATGTGGGTGGGCCCTCATGATAGGATTAGTGCCCTTACAAGAAGAGACATCAGGGGGCACCTGGGTGGCTCAGTAGGTTGAATGTCCACTCTTCATTTCAACTCAGATCATGATCTCACAGTTCATGGGTTCGAGCCCCATGTTGGGTTCTGCACTGTCAGTATGGAGTCTTCTTGGGCTTCTCTCTCTACCCCTCCCGCCCCCCCCCCCCACCTCTCTGCCTTTCCCTCACTTACTCTCTCTCTCTCAAAATAAATAAATAAAAACTTAAAAAAAAAAAGGAAGAGTCATCAGAGAGTGAGCCCTCTAATCTCTCTTTCTCCATGTGTCCCCTTCCCTTCTTTGTGAAGACACAGCTAGAATCCTGATGTCTGCATACCAGGAAGAGACTCCCCCCAGAATGTGGACATCCTGGCATCCTGCTCTTGGACTTCCAGCCTCCAAAACTGTGAGAAAATAAATTTCTGTTGTTTAAGCCACCCAATTTATGGGATTCTGTGACATCAGCCTGAGCGGATTAATATACTGTCCCATCTGAATTAGCTACTTCTGGCTCTTGTCAAGAGCCATGATTGGGAACCTCCCAAAAAATACACATTATACTTTTTCTACAAATTATTGCTTTGTCTTGACTGTACATTTCAACCGTTTCCAGATGGTGCTAATAAGGCCAAGATCAATTAGCTTGTTGTAATACAAAGTCACAAATTACATTCTTAGCCACAACCAGTCATCTCAGGAAAGTGAAACTGAATAACCCCATTGCTGGGAAATCAATCCAAAGCCCATTTCCTCCTGAGTAGTGGTCTATAAGTGCCATGCTTATAAATTAAGAACAAAATATTGTTCTGATATACTTTCCATTACTTTCCTGTAATTGACTCTTGGTAACTAATTTTTTTCCCCCTCTTTATTTGACTCACAGGAAAATGAATGGCTCTTCAATTATGTCATCACGGATACTTAATTTTTATGAATTAGGTTTTTAAGAATCTAAACCTGTTTACTCCGTGTGTTTTTAAGAAGAATGGGGGAATTCCCATAAGCATATTTACCTCCTCCACTTATAAATTTCTCCCCAAAGAGAATTCACATGGATCAGTTGATCCTGATGAAGGAACAACAGGTGAAATCATACCTATTTGTAATTAGAGCTTCTGGTTTAATATCTTCAAGTCCAGCCTACGTCTGGGTCAGAATACACTGGGCAGCTAGAGCCACGGTGCTTTTCTTGAACTCTTGCCAATGGTAGGTTGCAGTAAATGGTAAGTTTGAAACCAGAAAGGCCCAAGTCAAGTTGTAACCTCCTGGTTGATTGTCTGATTTGTTTTTTTAATTGGGGCGTCAATTCAATATTCAAAAAGGTGGAGAAGACACTCCTAGGACTGATCTAAGACAGACTAGCTAGGAAGTCATTGTCTGACGCTTCCCCATCAAGTTGCTTACAAGGAATCCCACTCCCAATTCTGTGTGTCGTGCCTTAGTAGTTTCCGCATTGGTTTCTTCTCAAATGAAAACTAAGAAAGAGACCCATATGTTAGTGGCTGTGTCTCTCACACCATCAAAACATGGTGGTGGCATGATTATAGGATGGTGAATATTCTCCTTAAAAAGAAAAAAACAGCAAACAATAATAATAATAAACCCCTGGAAGGAAAAGGCTGATTCCAGAGATTTCAGGGTCATACATTTTGACACTATTAGAATGAAATGGATCACAATTCACACCAGGGTACAGGCTCCCAAACAGTGCTCTCCCCTCAAGCTCTTACTGTTTCATACTTCCTCTGTGTGTCTCCTCTACTGCTTTCCTGGGCATTCTCAGCTCTTGCTCTTAGAGACCCTTTTTTAAAGTTTACTTTAATTTCTTTTGAGAGAGAGAGATAAAGAACAAGCAGGGGAGGGACAGAAAGAGGGAGACAGAATGCCAAGCAGGGTCCACGCTGTTAGCATGGAGCCCGATGCAGGGCTTGGACTCACGAACTGAGATCATGACCTAAGCCAAAATCAAGAGTCTCAGATACTTAAACGACTGAACCACCCAGGTGCTCTAGAAACTCTTTTTTGAGGGAGGGAGCCATTTTTCCAGGGTTGGCTGGTGAGGTACCAAGCTGTTCCGGTACGAGGGTGATAAAATATTTACTGCATTGATGTGACAATATCACAGATTTTCTCCAAGCAAACTTCCTTCTGGGTCCTCAGCAAGAAAAATAACTGTGAAGTCCAACCTGCAGCCCCAGTGGCAGCACACTGTGAGTCTGCCCCTTCAAAATGGTGACGAGGACATGCCTCCCTCGCTCTTCTGGGAGGGAAACCGCCTTGGTGCTGGAAAGGAAACAAGTGGTCTGGTTGTACTTGACGAGCGCTCGCTAGGATGTCAAGCATGCTGGCAAGGGAGAGCCAACGGAATCCAAACTCTTTGGGTTCAATTTGCAGCTCAGTCAAGGCCCATGATGGTTTTCTTACACTTCCTGCCACACCCCACCATCGCATCTTTCGGACAAGCCATCCCACCCACGAGGGACTGTTAGAGCCATCCGGAGACCTGCCGAGCAGAGAGACTGAGAGCGCCGCCTCCAGGGAAGAAGCTTCTGTTCCCTGAAGCTGAGCAGGGGAATCTGTAATTAAGGCTCAGCTCTTAGCGGACCTAGGGCTTTTAAGCCTCATTTTTACCCCTTTCCGTGGTACTTGATCCAAAAACATTAACCTGAAAACTCACAAGTGGAGAGGACTATCTCCAGTCTTCAAGATCCTCGCGTAAGACAGTTTTCTCTACTTTGACCTGAAGTTAGCATCCATCCACAGTTAACGATTTGTTTTCGAATTTTGTGGCATGCAGCATGTTCTCCAGCTAAAATCTACCGCCGGCCAAAATATTTTGCTTGATTAAAAGGGAGGGGAGTGTGCATAAGCTCAAAATTCAAACAAAACGAAAGAAACTGCCTATAATTTTGTTTCAAGAGGGTGCTCAGTGTAGGTCTGCAGCGCGGATGATCATGCTAGTCGTCAGCAAGAGTTCCGCAACAAGCGAGTCCTGGGAGCACCTTTCATTTCCATCTCCTCTCAGAGTTTCTCTGTCTCTGTCTCTTTCCAAAAAGGGCTTTTCGGCGCATTAACACTCTATGCCCGAGTGAAATGTAGCAGAGCCAGGCTCAGCTCTCCTCCCCATCCTCGGTTCTGTGGCGTCTTCTCCAGATGAGGATGCCATTGAAGAGACAGCTGACTCGTTATCAGGAGGCACAACGGGAACCTCAAGGAAAGTCAGGTTCATGTTGTCTTGATGTAATTACTGACGCCCTTAATTAAATCATGTACAGAGACATTATTTCATCAAAGTCTGTTTCAGGGTGTTTTACCTCTTGAAAGACACTAATAGGAAATGGTCTTCTCAGGTAAATGAAATGTGGCCGTGCTGGTGGGTAGGGCAGACACACGGCATGCAGTTTTAATTAAACGTTCGCCTACCCATATAAAAAGACAGTGATGGATCTTCATAGCTCCTGGCAACGCACCATCCTGCAGTCATTCTTTAATTAGCATGCTGGCGAGTTGAAGAGAAAGCGGCTTTAACTCGGGAGCAGGTGGCTCTTCCGAGTGACAAGGGGAATGACAATTTCTGTCATGTTTCCTTCGCATGGAGCTTTCTGGTCCGCAAGATCCCCGAGGAGCCCCGGCCTGATGAGACCCGAGGTCGGGTTTAATATCTTCTGAAAGCAACCAGTTCCGAATCTTGTTCCATTTAAAAACGTCTGACTCGCGAGCTTTCCAGAGATGAATTTCCTCGGTCTCTCCCTGCGCGTTTCTGCTATTCCATGATGAGATTGGCCTTTCGGCTGTTAAAAGCCAGGCTTTATAAAAATTTATAGTTTCTCTGAGGCAGATAAGACTGTCTGTCAGATCCAATCTAGTCTCAAATGACGACCTAGATGGGACTTTTAGTATACGTGCTGCCGAAACGAGCACGGATCAGACTTTTAAAGTTCGGGAACCAGGAACCCCCATGTCCCTCTTAGCTGGCAATGGGCTTGAAAGAAGAAGGGAGGAGAAGATCTTTGTTTTTCACAGATGTTGTTTTTGAAACAAAAGGAAAAGTTAAGGAAATCCTAAGGAATAAGAAAAATAAGAATGTTCACAAGTGACTGTGTGCTGTGGTTCTTAGGGGCCTGTGTTTAGAACTTTTTTTCATACGTAAATGCTCTCCCCATGGGCCTCTAGCTCTCCTGGGGTGGCTGTGTTGCCCCTGGGAAATGTTAGATAATGAGTTTAATTCACTTTACATAGTTAAGATTGACCGAATCAAAAATGGAAACTTCATCTGTTTGGAGTAGGAGGGTTATATCTCCGTTGATTTTCAGGTTTTCAAGTATGAATTGCAAACAAACTAGTCCAAACCAATGATGTGCAGCCCAGGGGCTGAGCCATTTGTGGATGTTGGTCTTTCAGACAGCGATATTGTTCTGTCTTCCTGGTGTTCTACTGTTTTTAGATCCAGAGACCATTCATTGCTCATTCACAGAAAACAAACAAACAAACATATATCACATCTAACTACGTGCCAGATAGGTGCTGCGGATCCAAAGACACATAGACCTTTGACCTTGAGGAAATCTCCATCATGAGGTATATAGAAAGATGGGTAATCATAAACACAAGAGATATGATGAGATCTATAGTAAAGACACAGGCAACTACTTTGTGAACCAGAGGCAGGAACAGAACATTTTTCCAGGTATCATGCATAAATTGACATTGAGTTTGGTTTCTTTCCCCCACCCCCCAGCTTTACTGAGGTACAATTGACAAATTAAATTGTATATATTTCTAGTGTGCAACATGAAGTTTGGATGTACATGTACATTGTGAAATGATTACCATAATCGGGCTAGTAACATTTCCATCACCTCAAATAGTTACCATTTGTGTGGGTGTGTGTGGTGAGAACACTTAAGATCTATTCTGTTAATAAGTTACAAGTGTACAATACAGTGTTATTAACTAGAGTCACCACGTTGCACATTAGATCTACAGAACTTACCCTGCATAGCTAAAGCTTTGTACCTTTTGACCACCATCTCCCCATTTCCCTCACCCCCAGACCCTGGCAACCACCATTCTACTCTGCTTCTGTGAATTTGTTTTTCTGGATTCCATGTATAAGTGATATCATGTAGTATTCATCTTTTTGCGTCTGGCTTATCACACTTAACATAATGCCCTCACGTTTATCTATGTTGTCACAACTGGTAGGATTTCCTTCTTTTGTTTCAAGCTTGATAGTATTCTAGTGTATATATTTATATCACATTTTCTTTTTTTTTTTTTTTAGGTGATCATTTATTTATTTTGAGAGAGAGACAGAGAGCTTGAGCAGAGGAAGGACAGAGAGAGAGAAGACACAGAATCTGAAGCAGGCTCCAGGTTCTGAGCCGTCAGCACAGAATCTGACACGGGTCTTGAACCCACAAACTGTGAGATCATGACCTGAGCCGAAGGCAGAGGCTTAGCGGGCTGAGTCACCCAGGTGCCCCTACATCACATTTTCTTTACCCCTTCATCCTTCAACAGATACTTAGGTTGTTTCCATATTTTGGCTTGGTGTGAATAATGCTAAAATGGACATGGGAGAGCAGACATCCTTTTGAGATACTGGTTCTGTTTCCTTTGAATATACATCTAGCAGTGGGATGGCTGGATCATGTGGTAGTTCTATTTTAATTTTTTGAAGAACCTCCATACTATCTTCCATGATGTCTGTACGAATTTACATTCCTGTCAACAGTGCACAAGTATTCCCTTTTCTCTGCGTCCTTACCAACACTTGTTATCTTTTATCTCCTTGATGATAGTCATTTCAACAGGTGTGAGATGATACATCACTGTGGCTTTGATGTGCATTTTCCCTGATGTTTAGTGATGCTAAAAACACTTTAATTAACTGTTGGCCATTTGTATATCTTCTTCCAAGACATGGCTATATGCCTTGCTCATTTTTAAATCGGGTTCTTTGTTGTTTGCTATTGAATTGTTTGAGTTCCTTATGTATTGGATATTAACCATTTATCAGATGTATGATTTACAAATATTTTCTCCCATTTGATAGGCTGTTTGTTCACTCGGTTGATTGTTTTCTTTCCTGGGCCGTTTAATTTCATACAATTCCATGTGTCTTTTTTTTTTTTTAGCTTTCCTTGCCTATGTTTTGGGGATCATATCCAAAAAATCATCTAGAACAAATGTCAGGACGCTTTTGCTTTATATTTTCTTCTAGTAGTCTTATAATTTCAAGTACTGTTTAAGTCTTTAACCTACTTGGAGTTGATTTTTGTATGTGGTGTGAGAGAAGAGGCCAATTTCATTCTTCTGCCTGTGGATGTCCAATTCTCCCACCGTTTATTGAAGAGGCTACCCTTTCCCCATTATGTGTTCTTGGCACCTTCGTTGGAGATTAGTTGAACGTAAATGTGTGAACATATTTTTGGGCTCTATTCTTTTCCATTGGTCTGTCTATATTTTAATGCCAGGATCATACTGTTTTGATTATTGTAACTTCATAATATAGTCTGAAATCAGGAGGTGTGATGCCTCCACCTTTGTTCTTCTCGCTCAATGTGTCCATATGAATTATAACCAGTGAGGAATATTGGTCCAGCATTGCCAGATCTCTCCCTTTTTTTAAGTAAACATTCAGAGTTTTAAAAACTCTTGAAGTTCCCTTCTAGGAACTTTTCACAGAATTACACCTCCACCAGGCAAAGCAACATTTGCATTCATTACATGCATTCATCACAACGTGTTTGAAAGAAAATGGTAGAGAAAAATGAGGAACTGTCCACAATGAAATTGCTCAATACATTTTCTGAGCTTTTAGATGAATGCAACTAATTCAAACTTAAGGAAAACAGAACATGTCTGCAAGGTGTATTCATCTCACATGCTGCCACGTGGCAACCATCGGCTATTGGAGAAATGCTAGCTTTCTATTTGCTGGTCCCTTCTATCTCCATTCCTATCAAACACATTTCCTGCTGGCGGTTTTGGGAAAATGGATGATCATTTAGGGATACGCAATCCACCTTGGAAACTAATGTTCATGTTAAAGTGAAGTTTTCTTCAGAGTTAGCACCTTGGAGGCAGATTTGACTTGAAATGCATTCACTTTGTACCTTTTGAGAAGCTATTTACACTTGCTAGTGTTAATAAAAGAAAGCATTTGGCTATACAGGGAAAAAGCACAGACTTGTGTTTATTCAATCAGTACAAAGACGACTTCAGAAAGCCTGGAGGGGGGTGGGGTGGGGGGTGGGCATGTAAGATGAAGGATAAGGAGAAAGAAAACCCTACTCTACCTAGTAGAAAGATGCCAGGTCAGGAACCCAGGTGCCCAACAAAGCATCTCTTACACCTGAGAGTTTTCTCAATTGTGTTGTAAAATCTAGAATCTTATCAGGACACATTTAATCAAAGAGAATTCCTCGGTATATACTATCTTGCTACGCAAATACTGGTTAACAAAAAATGAAATGTAAGTACAGTGAACTAAAGGGTATGCGTACTCTGAATTCTACAGAGGAATGGCTATGCTTATTAGAAACGTGATTACATTAACCTTGGAGACCTAGTCTATCTTTCTGACCGCAATTTAGCTTGGTCCACAACAAGAGATATTTACGTCATAAAAATCTTCTCAGGGTATTTCACTGGAGAAAATATATAAATGGTCTTTTATATAAAAAGATACTCTATTTCACTCATAATAGGAGAAGCACAAATTAAAACTACACCAAGATACCATTTCTTACCTATCAGTTTGGCAAAAATTCAAATGCTTAGCAAAGAGGCATTCCTCATACCTTACTGGTAGTGCAAAACGGTATAACCACAAAATTAGCCTGGGTTCCCCAGAGAAACAGAACCAATAGGATGTATGTATATGTATATGTATGTGTATGTGTATGTGTATGTGTATGTAGGTGTGAATGTATGTATTTTAAGGGATTGCCTACCATGATTATGAGGGCTGGCAAGCCCTAAATCTGCAGGGTGGGCCATCAGGCTGGAGACCCAGGAAAACCTGATGCTTCAGTTGAAGTCCAAAGGCTGTTTGTTGGCAGAAATTACCCTCTCGCTCAGGGAAAGTCAGTCGTTTGCTCAATAGAGGTCTTCAACTTATTGGTGAGGGCCCACCCACATTCTGGAGGACAATTTGCTTTCCTCAAAGCCCACCAATTTAAATGTTAATCTCATCCAAGAAACACCCTTACAAAATCACACAGAATAATGTTCGACCACGTATCTGGGCACCATGGCCCAGCCAAGCTGGCACATAAAATTAACTATCACAAACGTAATGTAAGAGAATTTAACAGTATCCAGTAATACCACATATGCATTTACCTTTCTATCCAACAATCCCCCTTCTGGGACTGTATTGTGAAGGTACCCGTCCACAGCATGAATCAATTTGAAACAACATTTGCACAAAGTTACTAATTATAACATTGTTTGAAATAACAAAATATTGGAGAAAAACTGGGACCATTCTGAGAGAACTGACTGAATAAACTATAAGATAGCCATATAATAGATTGTTAGTGAAAAATGAAAAATACTAAGGTAGAGCTCTATGAACTGGAATAGCATTATTTTCAAAATATATTCAGAAGCTAAAAAAAAAAGCACATTGCAAATAAATATATAGTATGCTACCTTGTATAAGAAATAAGGGGGAATTGGGCCCCTGGGTGGTTCAGTTGGTTAAGCCTCTGGCTTCAGCTTGGGTCATGATCTCACATTCATGGGTACAAGCCCAGCATCGGGCTCTGTGCCGACAGCTCAGAGCCTGGAGCCTGCTTCGAATTCTATGTCTCCCTCTCTCTCTGCCCCTCACCTGCTTGTGCTCTCTCTCAAAAATAAATAAACATAAAAAAATTTTTTTAAAAAGAAATAAGGGGAAATTATATATGTAACATACGTATGTAAATATAAGTATATATATATATATACATACCTATATATGTTTGTGTAAATACATATTCACACACACACATATATACATACATACACACTCAAAAACACACAAACACATGCTTAATTTTTCAAGAGAAACTTGGGAAGGATAAGCTAGATACAAATAAAATGATGAGCTATAGGGGGTGGGTTAAAACTCTTTCTGGGATCCAAATCCGAATATTATTCTTTTCCTCGATCCTTCCCTGAACCATGTACTTCACAGCTGTGGATCTGTGCCAACTCCAGTGTCTTCCTAAAATTTCAATGCAAGCAATCATTTGCTATTCCTTGGGAGAACAAAAAGTATTTAGGGGCTGCTATGAGCCAGGGATTCATGAAATTCTATCACCTTTCACAAGTGCTTAATCAAGATCTCAAATACCTTGAGTTGCCTTGTTATTACTGAGGACCTTTTGTTTTCCTAAGCTCTTCTGATAAAGAAGACTCCAAAATAGATTCTATTTATCTTTTTGCTTTTTTGGGGAGGCGGCGTGATTCCAAAAAGACACCACATATCACAAGAAAATGTAAAATTATCAGCTAAAGTTTCATTATTTGATTACCAATTTACCTGGGGTATCAATCTCTTATTTCTAATCGATTACAAACCATCCCAAACTTCCCTATGCCAGTTACCAAAAGAAAGTACTAGAAGAATCTTTGGTCTCACTGGCATTTTTAAGGGAGTAAAGAGGGAAGAGATTCAAGGTTGGGAGGCCATTAGAAGGCTAAGAGAATAACATAGCAAATGTTTCTAAGGGCTTGAACTAAGGCCATGGTAGCAGTGAAAAAAGAGAAAAAGATTATGGAGATACCTAGGTCTCTAGCTCAAGTGGCTAGGTGGATGGTTAAATTCTACTTTGGTATCCCCCTTCACAGAAGGTGACCATCTTGATTTATGAGCAAAATACTAATGCCAGAAAGAACCACACAATAATAAAGATGACTTTTCAAAAAAAAAAAAAAAGAGAGGGAGGGAAAGAGAAATTATGCACAACTTTGATTTACTGGTTCTTTAGAAAGTAATTCACGGGTGAAAGAAATTACAGAATGTTCCTTCCATGCTAGGATGAAATATAAAACTTGGCTTTTGTGGTGTGAAGGGGGTGGTGGGAGTTGGATGAATTCCGAGTTCAGCAGTATCAATTTTGACGTCCAAACACTTGGGAACTCCCTGTTCCAGAGCAACAAAGGAAAATGGGAGTCCTTATAACATCATGGCTTCCCTGCACAATTGTTTTGCTTTATTTGGAACCTTCGTTATATATCTAATTTCTTTTCCATGGAGAAAACTGATGCTTGGAAAGCAGAGCAGTGTTGATAGTTTTAGGGAGAAAATTACAGGCTTTCTATCATTGCTTGTCTGTCCTAGGCAGAGTGATGGGCACATCCCACGAGAGGAGGTGTATGATCCACAGGAGCACACAAACACAGCCTCTGCTTTGCAGATTCAAGGTATAGCATAATTCCAGTCAATCAGAAAATGATGTGGCACAAGTTAGAGTCAACCCATGCCTTCATCGTGTCTACCCAAAATGTTCAAGCTATTTTGTTGTGGTAGATTTTTATTATTTTTCAAAGTATCCGCTGCTTCTACCCGAGGTAGAGGCCTTCCTGTGGGTTCGTTCCCTCTGTGTGGCTCCATGCAAGAGGACTGTGCATTCCTGCCCTAAGCAGGTACAGCTGTATAATGTATTTTGGCCAGTAAAATGTGAGCGAAGTCATGTGTGTGTTATTTCTAAGCAGAAGTCTCCAGAGCTAGTACAGAGTCCCCATCTCTGTACCCTCCACTGGGAGACCAGTAAATCCAGACAAGGGCCTTTCTGACAGACAGGATCCCTGAGTGAAAATACGGAACAGAGCCTCAGCTGCCCCATGATGGCATCTAAGGTGAGCCATAAATATAGAGGTCTTTGTCACTGCAGCATAGTTTAGCCTAAGCTGACAAAATCGCATTGCTTGTTCTATCAGTCAGCTGTGGCTACAATTATATTAAGAGTTGAAAACCACAAAATCTCATCGTGGTTGGTACCAAAAAATAAGCATTTATTTCTCACTCTTGTCTGTGGGTTGACTGGGTGCAACTGATCTAGGCGGGCTTAGCTGGGCCTGGCTTCAGGCTTATCTTGAGTTCAGATCTGCTCTGGGTATTACTCCTTTAACAAGGCCAGAAGGCTACGCTGGACAGATTCTTTTCACGACAAAAGGAAAGAGCGCAAAAGGAAAATCACCAGCCCATAGGCATATTTTAAAGTCTTTATTCTCATCACATTCAGAATGTTCCTTTCGCCTAAGCAAGCCCTATAGTTAAAGGTAACATCAGTGAGACAAGGAAATAAATTCTGTCTCTTGTAGGATGAGCTGTGAAATCCCATGACTAAGGTGGTAGAGAAAGGCAGGGGTGGGGTGAAGAGTGGAGAACAATAATGCAATCCACCAGTGGTTTTGAGATGGCAGATAATTATGCAGCAGCAGGTCTGAGTGGGCATCCTGGGTGCTCTGGATGCTTCTAGCATGATCCACACCAGTGCCTCCCTGCCCACTAAATGTGTACAACAAGGGCAGATCCAAATTTTGTGGGACCTAAAACTTCTACATTATGGGGTGTCCTTTTCAAGTAAAAGAATACAAAATACCATGAGAACTCATTGGTAGCTCCCCATGGGGTCCTCAAAATGGCACATGCACGTGAGGGTCTTTGAAACTTAGGCTTCCTTACCTCACATTAAATAGGACCCTTTTCACAGGCTCACCACCATTATCTTTCTTGAGACCACTAACTTTAATCTCGTTTTTATACTTGCTGATTTATGTCAGTCAGTCCTCAAGAACCTGGGAATTTACAGGTCTATTTAAAATTGGCCCTGCCCCCTTTTATTTCCTACTCCTTTCCTGCTTTCCTTTTCTCCATAGAACTCATCATGGCCTCATATACTATATATTTTATGTACTTATTTGTTTATCTATGTCCACCAAAATAGGAACTCCATGAAGTAGGGATTTTTAAAAACAATTTTGAACATCACTATATTCTTAGTGCTTAGAACAGTGCCTGGCACTTGGTGGGTTGTTAATAAATATTTATTGAACACATGAATAAAAGACAGACTCATGAACTCTGATATTTGCATTCTAAATCATACTGGGAGAGAAAACAGCTTGAAATGTAATGTATATTAACCATATTTACTAAAACGGAGCTGGAAGGTACCTTGGAGATCACAGACCAACCTTCTTACTTTATAAATCGGGAAGCCAGGGCCCAGAGGTTTAAATTATTTGCTTCAGATCACTCATGGAATCAAAATTCAAACATAGCAGTTAGGATGTTTTCAACGGGAAGTAACACTAAGCCCAAGTAAAGCAATAATTGCTTCAAATCACAGCATGGTTCTTGCCTTGTTCCGTCCTAAGGAATTTTCCAGCATTAACCCACTTAGTGCTCATGGCAACTCTATAATGAAGGTGTTAATAGCCCATCTTACACATGGGGACACTGAGGGACAGTGCCTTGGAGTAACTGCCAAGATGACCGAGTTAGTGAATTACCAAACTGGGCTTTAGACTTGGGCAGCCTGCTTTTAAATTTTTTTTTTTTTAACATTTATTTATTTTTGAGACAGAGAGAGACAGAGCATGAACGGGGGAGGGGCAGAGAGAGAGAGGGAGACACAGAATCGGAAGCAGGCTCCAGGCTCTGAGCCATCAGCCCAGAGCCTGATGCGGGGCTCGAACGCACGGACTGCGAGATCGTGACCTGAGCCGAAGTTGGACGCTTAACCGACTGAGCCACCCAGGCGCCCCGGGCAGCCTGCTTTTAAAGCCCATGGTCTTATCTGACTCAGACTGGCTTATTAGAGAGAGTATATTGGCTTAAGTACGTGATACATCTGATGCGGCTCAGTCTGGTGGTTTAGCTCTCTCACCAGATTTCCTTTGCTTTCTGCACTCTGTATTCCAGTGTTGGCTTCATGCTAAGACTGGCTTCCCTTGAGTTCCCACAACAGTGGCCAGCAGCAACTCACATCATACGTGTTCATCTTTATATCCAGTATGTAGAAAACATTCTGGCAATATTCCTAAAGTTATCTTGTTTCTAGCCTTAATTCACGTGTCCCATCCCCAAATCCAGTCCTGGCTATTTTGTTACCTTGGCTGATGGACTTCAGGCCTGGACACACATAACACAGATGTCTGTTGGGAAGGGAAAAAGGGGGTTGGAAAGGCTGTTGTGTGAATTTACCTAAGTTAGTTTGACTGCATGGCAAATGTTGTGCTCTTTGGTAAATATTGGAACCTCATTTAAGAGTCGGAGGGGGCTATAATTCGGTCCTCCAATATTGCTTCCAGGTAGAATGCTACAATGACAGCAAGTCTCCAACAAAATCTCATCCAACATATATTTAGCAAGCGGGCACACACACACACAAAACTGTCACACTGCCAGGTTGTAGGTCAGGAAAGTTCCAATATTTGTCTCAGACCAGTGGCTTCTGTCCTGGCTGCACATTAGAATCACCTGGGAAACAGAGATGGTTTGGCTCATGCCTCACCATTTAATCAGAATCTTTGGAGAGGGACTCAAATGTCACTGTTTTTATTTTTATTATTATATTTTTTATTTGAGTGCAGTTGATACACAACTGCATTACAATAGTAACAGGTATATTAGTGACAACATTAGTTACATTAGTTTCAGGTGTATTACAGTGATTCAACAAGTTTATACATTATGCTATTCTTTTTTTTAATATAATTTATTGTCAAATTGGCTTCCATACGATACCCAGTGCTCATCCTAACAAGGGCCCTCCTCAATGCCCATCACCCACTTTCCCCTCTCCCCCAACCCCATCAACCCTCAGTTTGTTCTCAGTCTTTAAGAGTCTCTTATGGTTTGCCTCCCTCCCTCTGTGTAACTTTCCCCCCCCTTCCCCTCCTCCCTGAGGAGTGTTCACTTAGCATAACACTCTCCAGTTCCATCCATGTTGCTACAAAAGGCCAGATTTCCTTCTTTCTCATTGCCATGTAGTACTCCATTGTGTGTATAAACCACAATTTCTTTATCCATTCATCAGTTAATGGACATTTAGGCTCTTTCCATAATTTGGCTATTGTTGAGAGTGCTGCTATAAACATTGGGGTACAAGTGCCCCTATGCATCAGTACTCCTGTATCCCTTGGGTAAATTCCTAGCAGTGCTACTGCTGGGTCATAGGGTAGGTCTATTTTTAATTTTTTGAGGAACCTCCACACTGTTTTCCAGAGAGGCTGCACCACTTTGGTTCCCACCAACAGTGCAAGAGGGTTCCCGTCTCTCCACATCCTCGCCAGCATCTATACATTATGCTCTTCTCACTAGAACTTTAGATACCATCCTCCACCACACGATGTTATTACAATATCATTATGTTCCTTATGCTGTGCCTTTTATTCCCATGACTTGTTAATTCCATCAACCATCAGTATTTTTAAAGGGTCCCAAGGTAATTCTACTGTGTAGCCAGAGTTAAAAACCACTGCTCTGGGCACTTGCAACTAGTACATGTATGAAAGTCCCAACGATATTCTGAAGGTAGGACTAGCTAGCCGAACAGAGCAAGCATGGAGCCCTTTAGGCCCCCAAATGGCAGTCTCCAGTGTCTTTATAATCCTGAACTCTACCAATTTTTTAAAAAATGAAACTTACACATTTAAAAATGATATGTAAATTTTTTTCTCATAAGATTTAGTAATTGCTAAGGACCTAATTTCTGGGATGTTGAAAATACTTGGCATTTTAAAATAAAATGGTTACATTATTTTTCAAAATGTAGTGTATAGAATCTAAATACCATGAATTTATAACATCACCAGCCATTATAAAAAGAACAACTTCTTCAATAGTAAGAAGTTTTATAGTATTCATCTTTCTCTTTGAATTTGTTTTCATTTTCTTCCCTTATAGATTTTCATCTTAATTTATTATATTTTGTGCTTGAAAGGGCTTCAGTGATCAACAAATCATAATAAAAATACATGGATACAGTTAAATTTTAACTCAAAAATTTTTTCCTTCCTGGACTAAGCTGTCATTGCAATTACACTAAAATTAATAAAAACATCATAAGCATATTGCACATATTTTTTCAGAAAATTATTAAACAGAAGATAAAATTTTATTATAATTGTATTTTTTCATAAGATCGTTGGGAATTTAAAACATTTATTTCATATATATTTACATATATTCATGTATATTTATTAACTAAAATGAGACAGGATTGAGGACTGATTTTCTTCCTATTTAGCATTCTAATAGACAAAATTTCAGAGAAAACTAACTCATATAAATGAATGGGAATCAAAGGAGTTTTGTTATGGGAATGTCATTCAATTCTTTGAACTCCTTCTCAGTTATGTGCCAAAAATCACATAGTGATCTATCCTCGAAATTAATTTTGATCATCTTTCTCTTTCATCTGACAACTTGATTCCATCCTCTTTCAGTGTTTTGAAAACAATAAATTAGAAACCACCTGACCTGTAAAAGTACTTTATTTACTTGTTCAATACCAATTCTAATATGCAGAATTTTTTTTATCTGTCATCCACTGTCTTTACATTGCCAGCCTCCATCAAAGAATGTGCTATTATTAAGTGTGCTATGGCTGAGAGCAGGGGGGTATCGTGGGTGCTGGCACAGAGCCCCTAGCTCAGAAGGGTCCCACACTAGGTTTAATGCTCTGCTGTGAATGTCTTGAAAATCTTAATAATTTTGGAAAAAGTGGCCCCACATTTTCATTTGCACAGGGCTCCACAAATTATGTCCCTGGTCCTGGAGGAGAAGTCTGCTTTTCTTTTGTGATAGAAGAACATTGCAAGAGTGGTGACGGAAAGGAGTGGAGACCTTCAGCAGGCACATTCCCAGGCAAACCCATTTTAGAAAAGAGTACAAGAGAAATGTAAAGATCTGGAGGTAGATTTCCTTAACATCCTTTGGAAAATCTTCTCATACCTCCAAGGTGGCCCAGATTGAAGACCACTGCTCCCGTTGTCCAGCAGGCACGTGGCATGACCACTGGACCTGATGGATTTTACACTTCAACTCCTGAAAGAGACAGTGCAATATTCCCAATCCACATTACCTGATTTGAGCATTACTCACTTCCCCATTGACAAGTTATTAGTAATGTCTTATAAGCTACCCCAGTAGACCCCCTCGTGCATATTTTGGTAAGGATATTTTAAAGTGAGTAACCACCTCTAAAAGTGGGGCATGGAGTCTTGATTAGAGAACTTCAAAATGCTGTGTAACTATGTTACAGATTGAGATGGATTTGTGCCCAATCATCTCATTGTTTTTATACTATTTTAAATTGCCACACACACAATATTAGAGCAGCCAACAGATGTCCACTATATCAAGCTCAGGCTTTCTGACTCCAAATGTAATGCTATTTTTTTTTTTAATAGGCTGTGCTTGTGATCCAGAGAGAATATGGCTCCCTAGGAGAGAGAGCATAAAGGAAGAGGGGCTGTGTCAGAGTCCCAGACGGGACTATATAACAGACGTGGGGCGTCTGCCCAGTTCTGAGAAGCTTCTTAATTCACAGCAACCTGGTTTTCATTCCAGGATTTGTATGTTGTTTGTACCATATCAAAAATAAGTTATTTATTTGATTAATTCTGCTCTAGATAAAAATATCATGTACTAGAGTATTTTTTTTTCTTTGAATACATTTGAACAAATACCTAAAAACATTTTAGGAGAAATGTAGGACATTAGAGACAAAACGAAGCAACTACACTCTCGGCAATAGAAGAGAAAAAGAAGTAATGTCCCTGGTAGTGGTGAGAAAAAGTGAAACAACTAGGTTACACTGGTTCCCAGTGACAGAAAGAGAATCAAAATGAAAGCTATTGACATTTAAGCAGGAATTGAAATGAATGCCACCTGTACGTTCTTGTACCTAATGCTTACTAAAGACGACCCTACTTGAAATAAGATGAGTTGGGTTTTAATCTTAGATCCACAATTTTATATGTCACTGAACTTCTCTAAGACATAATTTTTGCTTCTATAAAGTAGTTCTAAATACTACCTTCCTGGTGTCTCTTATGGGAGTGTTGTAAATTCACAGGAGAAAATACTCCACTATTTTGCTACTAAACATGCAACTCGTAGGAGTTTCTCAAGCTACTAATTCAAAAATATCATATGTAAATACAAATATATATATTAATATATAATTTTCTAATTATTAAAATAAACTTATATATTATTTTAAGCTCATACTACATATACAGAAAGTTAAATCTAGTTAATTATAAACAAATACCATCATCCTTTTAAAGATTAAATTCAGTCAATAAAAAAAATCCCCTCACCCTTCATCTTCTTTCCAGAATAACGTGAAATATCCAAGAAACTTTTTTTTTTTTGGTAACACTGAATCTCAATTCTTATTTATTTATTTATTTACTTATTTATTCATTTGTTCATTCATTCATTCGTTTGAGAGAGAGAGCTCAGGTGAGCAAGGGGCAAAGAGAAAGGGAGAGAGAGTGCAAAGCGAGGGGTGGGGCTCAAGCTCACAAACCCTGAGATTGAGACCTCAGCAGAAGTCAGATGCCTAGCCAACTGAGCCACCCAGATGCCCCTCCAAGAGACTTTTATTTCATTTAAGAATTTTGTTTGGAGTACACATACTGTATTTAAGTGCACTTTGAGTATATGTCTGTGTATGTATATACATGGTTAAATGATCACTGATAATGTCATTTAACTGCTCAACCAAAGTATAGGACCTTATCTCCCTTTACATCCTATATCTTCCTCCATTTATAATATAGTGTCTTTAAATATCCCCTCTATATACATTTATAACTGCATCAGACAGTGCTATGACTTTTCCTTAAACAGTCAAACATAGTTTCAAAAATTCAAGAGGAGAAGGAAAGCCTATTTTATTTACCCATGGTTTTACATGCCATGTTCTTTTTTCCTTTTTGCTGTTCCGAGTTTCTTTCTTTTTGTTTAGGGAACTTCATTAGACATTCTTTTAGGTCAGGATAGTTCTTTGGTGACAAATTGTCCTAGCTTTCCTTCATCTGAGAATGACTTGATTTCCCCTTCACTCTTGAAAGATATTTTTACTGGATACAGGATTCTGGCTGGACGATGTTGTCTTGTTCAACCCTTAAAAAAATGTCACACCCCCTCCTCCTGACCTCTCGGGTTTCATTTGAAAAATCTGCTCTCATTCTAATTGTTTGACCTATAGATAAGGCATTTCTCTCCTTCTCTCCCTCCCTCCCAAACACTCCCACCTTCTGCTTTCAAAATGTTTTTCTTTGTTCTCAGTTTTGGGAAGATTGTCTGTGATAGCTCCTGGTATGGCTTTTTTGTTTATCCATTTGAGATTTTCTGACATTCTTCAACCTGTAGGTTTGTGTCTTTTTCCCAATTCAGGAACTTTTTGGCCATTATTTCTTTGAGTATTTTTTCAGCCCCATCTTCTTCCTCCTCTCCTCCGGGAGGGCTGATGACACAAATGTTAACTCTTGTATTATAGCTCTATGGGTCCCTGAGGCTTTTTTGTTCTTATTATTTTAAATGTTTATTTATTTATTTTTGAGAGAGAGAGAGAGAGAGAGAGAGACAGACAGACAGACAGAGCATGAGCAGGGGAGGGGCAGAGAGAGAGGGAGACACAGAATCCGAAGCAGGCTCCAAGCTCCAGCTGTCAGCACAGAGTCCAATGTGGGGCCCGGACCCAAGAAATGTGAAATCATGACCTGAGCTGAAGTCGGAAGCTCAACCAACTGAGCCACCCAGGTGCCCCTGTTCTTATTAAAGTCTTACCTTCCCTTTTATTCAGATTGGATCATTTCTATTTTTTAATTTTTCAATCTTGCTCATTCTTCGTCTTCTTCATTTAACAGTTGAACTCATCTACTTTATTTTTTTTTGTTTGTTTTTGTGTTTTTGTTTTGAGAGAGAGAGAGAGAGAGAGAGCGTGAGTGAGGGCAAGCTAGGGCAGAGGGAGAGGAAGAAAGAGAATCTTAAGTAGGCTCGAGGCACAGCTTGGAGCCGGATGTGGGGCTCGATCTCAGGACTGTGAAATCATGACCAGAAATCAAGATCCAGGTGCTTAACCTACTGAGTCACTCAGGCACCCCAAGAATTTTTTTTAAATTTTGATTATTTTTCAGTTCTAAAATTTCCATTTGGTCCTTTCTTCTATTTTCTATTGCTTGCTTTGCTGAGACTTTCCGTTGTTTTCATTTCTTTCAATTCTGCTCATAATTGCTAGGATTTTTATGATAGCTGCTTTAAAATCTTTGCCAAACAGTTCTAGAATCTCTGTCATCTAGATACTGGCATCTTTCGATTTTTTTTCTCATTCAGTCTGAGGAATATATATTTCATTTCTGGTTCCTTGCTGACAAGTAATTTTCTATGGAAACTTAGACAGTTTGAATTTTATGTTGTGAGACTCTGGGTCTTAATTAAAGTTTCTGTTTTAGGTGTTTTTTGCTGACAGCACTCTAGCAGGGGAAGGAGGAGAGGGGCCATCTGGTTACTGCAAACAGGGATAAAAGTCAAGGTTCCTCACACAATCTCCATTGACACCAGAAGGACCCCTTGTTACTGCTGGGTGGGGCTGGGAGTTCTGGCTCCCCACCAGGCTTCCAATGACACTTCCCTGCCTGGAAGTGGTTGAAGCATCTCTTCTTAGGTCCACCAACACCATCGTGTGGCGGGTGGCTCCCTACCACCGGGTATTGGTAACGTCCTGTTTCCTCATTCTGTTCTGATACCATCACAGTGGGGCATCTCATTACTGCAGGTGGGGGTGGCAGTCCCAGCCCATTACTTGGCCCTTTCTGATGCCATTTGGATGATTGTGTGAAGGGTCTTGGGGACCTCATTACAGCCTGGTGAGGAGGGAAACTCTAGTCTTCCCACTCAGCTTTTATTGTCATGGGTGAGGGATCTGGCTAGAGTAGAACAATTATTATCTAAAACTGTTCTGTCTAGGGGCACGTGGGTGGCTCAGTCGGTTGAGCGTTGGGACCCTTGATCTCCACTCAGGTCGTGATCTCACGGTTCATGAGTTTGAGCCCCTCAAGGGTCTCTGAGCTGACAGCGTGGAGCCTGCTTGGGATTCTCTTTCTCTCCTTCTCTCTCTGCCTCTCCCCGCCTTGCTATCTCTCTCTCTCAAAATAAATAAAAATAAACTTTAAATAAATGCATAAATAAAAATATTCTGTCTTATTGATCTTCCCCTTACCTGGTTCTTTGGCTAGAGAGAGCAGGTGTTTATTATTGTTGTTTTGACTGGACCCACTGGCATTTTTTTTTTAAACGTTTATTTATTATTGAGAGACAGAGAGAGACAGAGGATGAGTGTGGGAGGGGCAGAAAGAGGAGGAGACACAGAATACAAAGCAGGCTCTAGGCTCTGTGCTGTCAGCACAGAGCCCGACGCAGGGCTCGAATTCACAAACCATGAGATCATGACCCAAGTTGAAGTTGGACGCTTAACTGACTGGGCCACCCAGGCGCCCCTTGGCATTTTTTTTTTAAGTTGCTCATTTCTCCAAGCACCCAGTCCGGGATACATGAGGCAGAAGGAAAACCCAAGGAACACACAACCATGTCATTTCTCAAGTCTGGAAGTCCCTAGTCAGCCTGCCTGTTTGTCTCTACGTTTCAGATTCTGCATATGTTTGCTGTGTATAAAACATCCAGGGATTTTTGTTGTACATAGTGGAAGGAATGAGAAAAAGTATGTCTAACTCATCTTCCTGGACTGTTTATTTTTTATAAATATGGACCTAAATATGGGTCCTAAATATTGGACCATAAAGTGTTTGCTCTCTCTGTTTGACTTATTCAGTTATGGCTGACTTTATCTGGTCTGATGGTTCTGTGACTTTCTAAACCATCTTTTATATCATCCATAATATATCTTACATAGTTCATGTAGAACATGTGATTTATATTTTTGACTCTACATGTAGGGGCAATTGCTTTACAATTGATGTGCTCCAATCTGGAGTACAGACCCCATGAGAGATTCATAAACATCTGAAAGATTCTTAATCAAAGGTCTACCTTAGAGAGGCAGTCACAAGAACTTCAGCGATCTCCAATGGACATCAAAGACTTTATCTCTAGTTAATCTGAGCATAATGGGTGTTAGAGATAATTTTCCATTGGCAAAATGAGTGGCACCTAAGGTAGGTGGATTGCCCAAAAGTGTCATACAGGTACCGTGAGAATCCAGACCCTGAAGAAAGGCAATTTTGGCTTAGGACTCTAACTTGTCTCACACATGGCTACTGAGACAGGATTTCACCTCTTGGATTTTTGCCCTGACTGAATCTTTCAGACATGATATTTATGGGAGTGCTTACAAAGACAGACAGCTGCTACTTCACTGAGCTTACAGAATAGGCTGTGATTGGTGTTGTGCTTGCTTGCCAAGGCTTGTATGGATGTCAGAACTGGATCGGAGATTTGCTCTCAGTGTAATATACCCCCCTTCAGCAGTGCTGTGTGTAAGAAGATCTATCCAACTTTCCTACCTCTAACTAGTGAAGACTAACTGGTATTTCCCAGATAGAATTTACTAATTGTTAACTACTAAATAGCCTTGAGTCATTTGCAACCTCGGGGCACTTAGCATGGGGTATATCTTCTTTTCATGATGCCTTGGAGAAATTTGGGCTCACCACATGCTACGCTGAGGGTCATGTTGAGATTATGCTCTCTTTGACTACAAATATTATTCTCGGATTGGTCTCTGAAGTGAAACCAGAGGCTCATGTGTGACCCCAAGAAGCAGACCCTTGACAGAAGCAGTTGAGGGACTTTAACTCATTCATACCCATCACGCTGTAGGCTACCTTGTTTCAGTCACCTAGAAACATCTGGTTTTCTCTAGTGCACAGTGAGAGAAAAGGTAAATTGGGAAAGAAGAGGCATCTATGGAAGAGATGGCTTTTTAAGTGCTATCCAACAATTTCAGTATATATGCACCTAAGAATGCTTAGAAAATAAAGTGGAAATGATCTTTTCCATAATTTTCAAGAAAAAGGTAAGGAATCTTTTTTTTTTCTTTTTTTCCTCAGTCAGACATTACTCTTCAAACCAGTGACAGACCCTATTTGGAGATCTAATCTGGTAAACTGAGCAAGGAATACGCTTATCCTAAACGGAGCAGAGAACATTGGGCTGGAAGTATTTTTAACAGTTGGAAAGTCTTTTTTTTTTTTTTTCCCAAGCAAAATGTTACAATGATTCTAATGTGAAAAATGGATGTAAGTAATGACCAGTTTCTTCAGTCAGTGTAAATATTCATTATTGTTTCCAAAGCCTCAAAACTCCTCGAAGGAGCCATCATTTCAAGACAGACATTCTCATGTGGCTCCTTTTCTGTCACAGGTTAAAACTGATTTCCAAGGCTCTCTGAATTCAAACTGCAGCTGCTAGGAGCTAGTGTTCGAAGACAGCTTTATGCGGGTTCTTCTCCCTGCTGTCAGAACAGCATTGTTCGTGAGCCAGTGAGGGCCAGGCCAGCTGGAGGCATGGCGGGCCATCAGATACTCTGAATTCTTACAGCCCTTGCGTGCCATGTTGGCAGCTGAAGTGGGAAAGCTTGGTGTAAGCTAGATAGGCCTTTTATAAATTCTGGCAATGACAGACAAAATAGCTATACTCTGTTTTGTAGAACCACGTCCTCAGACAGCCCCTAATAAATATCATAGTCCGTGGATGAAGCCTTCTTGCTCGAGACGTTGGCAGTGACGAAGGAGACCTGCCTCACTTTGGGTCTCAGCCAAGGGTTGGCCTCACACAGGAACAGCTTCTCTTCCTATGTGATTGGAGTATACCAGGACGTCTCGTCGGCTCCCAAATATTCACGCAATCAGGTGCCTGAAATTCCACCATTAGAGATTAGTTTATTTAGGACAGCCAGCAGTACAGTACCGAGTATCCAGCAGGCCTTTACAGCATCACCGCAGCTGTTCTTAGCATTGTAGGCATGACGGTCTCTGATGATGGATCTTCATTGAGAGTATTTGGAGATGTATGGGGGGGGCACTTTGTGGTTATCACAATGCAGTAGGATAGAGACAGGAATGGCAGAAATGAGGAAGCCAGGATTACTAAATATCTTGCAACGGGAGGGACTGTCTTATAGAAGGAAGAATTATTGGGGCGCCTGGGTGGCTCAGTCAATTAAATGTCCTACTCGTGATTTCAGCTCAGGTCACGACCTCATAGTTCTTGAGGTCAAGCCCTGCATCGGGCTGTGTGCTAAGAGTGCCGAGCCTGCCTGGCATTCTCTGTCTCCTTCTCCCTCTTTCTCTGCCCCTATCCTACCTCTTAAAAATAAATAAACATTTTTCTTTAAAGGAAGAACCAGCCCCAGACATTGAAAGAAAAAAAAAATCAGATTTATCACTATCTCCTTAGTGTGTAATTACCTGATTTGTTTTATTTCCAGCCTAAGAAACTTACACACTGAGCAAAATCTGTATGCCTATGGGGATGGAGAAGCACCAAACCCTAGCTGGACTAAATTATAGACACAAAAAAGCTAAGGCCGGGGGCAGGGGAATAGGTGAGAATTGAATTAAATGAGGAAGTCTTTGGAAAAATCAGCCTGGTCTTTTCTGCATTCCCAGCCCTTCACACGTTTATGTGTAGGTGTAAATTCAGAATACTGGAGAATAAACAACTGTAGAAACTGAGTGACCCTTAAGACAGGGCAGCGTAACCAGGGGGATTTTAGGTCGACTCTGACTTGGACATGGGAATGGCCACTTGACACCATGGCCATTTCGGGGTGCAGGAACCAGATGGGGTTTATCCTGCTCTGTCATTGAAGTCACGACAGCGGCCACAATAGTCCGCATTGAGCCCATCCCAGACCATAGCATTGATCTCGTTCTGCCTAGTGGGCCGTGATGAATCCCACACGCCTCACAGACAAAGCGTTACTTCCTACGGGTGGCATTTTCTGCAGAGAGCAGAGAATGCTCCCTTTGTGCTTCTCCAGGTTTTTTATGAGCACCTGCCTGGGTCTGTGTCTCTCCCTGCACCTGCTGAGTTAGCAATCCTTCAGCATAAGTCGTGTCTGCCGAGAAGAGTCCCGTGACAAGAGAGCTCCAGTGAACCACAGCCTTTCCCCAGAACTCTGGCAATAACAGATCTTGAGAACTGGCTGGCACCACGCTCTTCTGAAAGAGCACTGGATCATCTAAACATAAATATGCGAATTTTTTTTAATATATGGAAAAAATAAAACCCTAAAAAGAGTTGGTGTGTTTGGGAAAGAGTTTAGGAGCCTTTTATAAAAAAAAACACGCTAAAGCCAGCTTTAAGCAAATGCAAGTGCGCATTAGCAGGAACTTGAAGGTATTTAAAATAGGTCTTGGTCAGGGCACCTGGGTGGCTCAGTTGGTTGAGTGTCCGACATTGGCTCAGGTCATGATCTCACATTTGGTGAGTTTGAGCCCCTGCTTCAGATCGTCTTGTTTCCCTCTCGGTCCCTCCCCCACTCCCACCTGTGCTCTCACTCTCAAAAATAAATAAAACATTAAAAAATAGTTTTCAAAAATAAAATAGGTCCTGGAGTCTAAGGCATTCAAGAACACGGGGAGTCGATAAGTGTTTTCAAAACTGGCACGAACAAAGTTTTTCTTTCAATGTGACATTTTCCGAACTTAGGGTCCAGAACGGGCTACCTGGAGAATATTGGGATAATTGCCTAATCATTTCCGATTGTAATTGCTGAACTCTCTACTGATAACACTAGCACTAACTATAAATTGCAGCCTCACCTAAAAGATAAAAAAATCTAATTGTGGACACTAGAAGTAAGACTTCCCCTGTAGTTCTGGCCTCTCCTGTGCCCTGTCACCTCCTCCATTTCTTTCTCACTTCCTTATCCGCACCTATGGGGCATCACACTGGTAAAAGGGCAGTGATGAGGCACTGACTTCTCTAGTGACTGTTCCCAGTCAAGATCCTGGGGGAAAGGAGAAAAGAGACAGCATATCACAGATTTACCTGGATGGGGGTCACGCTCCTGACCAGCAGCTCTCCTAAGAATGAGGTGTCTCTCGCAGAAAAGCCTGAAGCCCCTCCCCACAGTTCTGGCCATAGTTGTAGGCACAGTTGTGGCCCCGTGGCCCCCACTGCAGACCACTGAAAGGGCAGGGTCCTTGTTCAGGAGCAAAGAGATAATGGTAGTTATTCTTATAGTTAAATAAAATGCATTCCTTACTCCTCTTTTCTTTCTTTCCCTCTCTCTCCCTCTCTCTCCCTCCCTCTCTCTCTCTCTCTCTCTCTCTCTCTCTCTCTCTTTCTCTAAGCATTTAAAGTGCCAAGCACTGTGCAGGATTCTAGAAATTCAAGACTGAGAAAGACATAATTCTTTCATAGTTAAAAGGACGCTTCTGTCAAAACCGTGAGCATGTATGGAAATACTGTACTGTGAGGAGATTTAGGGCGATGGACGGCTGGGAGGTCATTTGTACCCGTAATTGTTGACATCAGGAAAATGTCACCCGAAAAGAACTTAAAAGGTACCTACCATTTCAGGGTAAGTAGTGGATCAAAGATTGGGTTAGGACTTTATCCACAACAATAAAAAATGAAAAAAGTATTTCTTATAATTAACAAAAATTCAGTAAAAATCGCTTCTACACACTAATTTACACAACCAGCCGAGCTGAAACAAAGGTTTGTTCTGTGAGTGGTAAGAAAATTCTCCTTCGAATTATATGATGACCCTCCACATTACCTTTCACTTCATGTTTGACCTTCTCGTCTCAACCATTTGATGGGTCAGTTTGCAGAACTTTCTGCAGGCCTTGCCAGTTCTCTCAAGAGCCTTTCTTAAGCTTGTGGTATTGGAAGGATCATCTTTTGGAATGTCGCCCAACTGTTTATCCGAAAAAGTGAATTTCAACACACATAGAAGCCCAGCCAGTGTAGAAGCAGCCCTTAATCAATTCTGGATTCTTCAGCCACGCACTTTGCTGCCTGTTCTGTCTCACAGCACGTCTGTGCATTTGTTCTGAGTCCCAGAGGTCTTATGAGGGTAAATCAGACCGACCCTTCCAGCTCTCTACAGGTGCTTGAGCTTCCCTGTCTCTAAGTTTTGCCTCTCCTCCTTTGCCTTCCTTCTTCCCCAAATGTGTTGTTCCTCACCCACTGATGTCTCTGAGGCTGGTCCACCATGTTGGATCAGGAGTCCATGCCAAGTTGGATGTTGACCAGATAGCACCCATAGCAGTGGGAAGTGGACATCGAGAAGGCAGAGCTAAGGCATGAGGAGCAGCTGGGAGGAGGTCCCTTGTCTTACAGTGAGCTTCTAGAAAGCACAGCCTGCATTTGCCGCCTCTGTTTTTTTTCCTCATGGTCATTTTTAACATGTTTATTTATTGAGAGAGAGAGAGAGAGAGAGAGAGAGAGAGCAAGGGAGGGGCAGAGAGAGAGAGAAGGAGAGAGAGAGAATCCCACACAGGCTCCATGTAGTGCCAAGCCCCACTAGGGGCTCGAACTGACAAGCCCGTGAGATCATGACGTGAGCCCAAATCAAGAGTTGGCTGCTCAACTGACTGGGCCACCCAGGTGCCTCTTCTCCTGGTCATCCTTTAATCCACTTCAGCCTGGCTTCTGTCACTGTCACTCCAGGTGAATCTCCCTTTGCCAAGTTTTCTAGTAACTTTCTGGTTGCTAACTCTAGTAGATACCCATTAGCCTTTATCTTAATTCATTCACTGCAACCTTTGCTTTAAATTCTCTGCTCTTTTGGTCTCTATGCTTTCTCTTTGGGTTTTTTTTTTTTTTTTTATGGTTGTTGTTATTTGATCTCTCACAATCCTGCCCTGTCTCCTTTTCTGTCTATCATCAATGTTAACGTGATCCAATGTTCTGTTCTATCATTGGATAACTTGTATTGCACCCTTCACTGTTCTTTGTTTCAAATGTAATTTTCGTCTATTTCCCTTTCCTGAGGTCAAGGTTCTTGTGTCTATATAACTAATAAGACATCTCCATTTTGATATTCCACAGACAATTTACACTCCGTACATTCAAAACTAAAAACTCCTTTCCCTTGGCGACCCTATTTTCTTTCTTTACTCCCCATTTTCATAAATGATGCCACCACTCGTTGGTCTGCTAAGCAAGGGACTTGCAATCACATCCTTGATGATCTCCTTTCTTCATGCCCCATGACTAACCAGTCACACCTTTGTTGCTTTTTCCTGCCTAAACCCCTCAAACTGTTTTCCTCCTCTTACACCAGAAGGTTGAGGCCTTAATACAGGTCTTATCAGATCCTTATTTAATTACTCTGACAGCCACCTACATTATTTAACTATTTCTGTTCTATTTCCTGTCCCATAAATTCTCTATAGTTCAGAATACAATTACATTTTTTACTATAAAATATAAGTCTGCTCGCCTCATTCCTCTTTTGTCTTAGTTATCTCTCTCTGCATAACAAACTATCCTAAGACATGATGGCTTGAAACATAATAAACATTTATTAATCTCATCATTTCTGTCAGGAATTCAGGCATAGTTTAGCCAACTGCTTTTGTTTCCAGGTCTTTCAAGACATTGCAGTCAAGATGTTGGCTGGGCCTGCAGTCATCTAAAGGCTTGACTGGGGCTGGAAGAGTCATCTCCAAGATGGCTCAGCTCGTGGCTGGCAAGGAGATGCTGGCTGTTGGCTAGAGGCCCCCGCTCCTCCCCACACGACCTCTCCCCAGGCTGTATCCTCACAATAAGGCTACTGGCTTTCCCACAGCGCAGAGATCCAGAGGAGAAAGATTCGTGCAGAATGACCTAGCCTCAGAAGTTACAGGCTTCATTTTGTGTCACATTCATTAGTAGAACAGGAAGAGAATTAGCCTCCATATTTGGGGTGTGGAGGGTGACCGTGAACAAATCATAGATGTATTTTAAGACCATCACACCTTCTGAAAAATCTTACCATGCCTTTTACAATATTCCTAACACTTTCTTCCTCTTCTACTCCTTCAGGTCTGCTAAGTTAGTCACAGCCGTATGAACTCATTGTGATTTTTCTATGCTCCTGCTTTTGCACATCCTCCCTTTTGCCTGTAATACCCATCCTACTTCGTTACCTCTCCACTATCTACTTATCCTTCAAAATCCTCATCAGACCCCAACATTATCTAAGTCTGCTTCCTGCTTCGCAGCCCATACCACTCGCCTGACGCCAGTTGGACTTAATACAGTGCACTATTTGCACCCCCCCCCCCACCATGGTTTAACTACCTCTCCAGATCTATACGTTCAGGCTAGTATCTTTTATCTCTGCGTCTTCATTGCTCAGCACAGGTCCCGTCATATTTGTGTCGGTTTGTAAAATGACGGTGTGAATTCATTAATAGTAATGCCTGACCTCCACAAAAATCTCATCAGAAAAGCAAACAAAGTAAATTGCTGAGGACTATAACCAAGTCATTGGCAGTAGGTGAGAGAGGGGGAAAGGGTTTGAGAAAGATGCAGTGACAAGTATAGGAAAGAGAGGAGAAAGAATCAGGATGCCTTGGAGTGTCTAATTAAGCTGTCGGGTGAAAAGACTGAATTAGCGGGGAGAGAGGAGAATGAATTTAATTCTGAAGATGCGGGTTTTAGGATGTCTGTGGTTCTCTACAGACTGGCCTCATAAGACTTAGGAAAAAAGTTCTGAGAGTCAGGAGAGGTCACACCAGAGATAGATGTGAGAGATTATCTGTACCGTGAGTTACGTCATTGTTCTCTATATAGCAATCATAAAAAATGGGGAAAAATATTGCCAAGTAGGAAGAGACAATAGTTGTCACTCTTCCTAAGTTCACAAAGGGCAGAGAAGAAGCTGCCGTAGTTTACTGCCCATCATTTCCTGGGTGTCACTCACACCAAGTATTCTGGCCAACTCTAGGCCATCATTCATGAACTACTGTGGGGGAAGCATTGGCCACTCCCACAGTGGTTCAGAGAATTTTACAATGTTCAACTGTTGTGTCTAATGTACCGAGGCTCAGTTCAACTTAATTTAGAACTCTAAAGCACCGCTTAGAATTGTGGTTGATTAGTCAATCAGAGGGATTCTAAAGTGCATCTTGGGTTATTTACTATGAATCTAAAATTAAAATGTCATTTCTTTTCTAAGAACATAAAAAATAAAACTATTTCCCAGAAGTGATTAAAGTTAGTTTGTGTATAAGTGACACCTTCTTCAATCAGCCTAAGTGTAAGTAGAAGAAAAGATTGGGCATTTTTGAAATTTCATGTAGTTTGAGTAATGTATAAACCAGTTTGGGGAGAAAATTGATTTTCAAGGCAATTCTTTGTTTTCCGGTCAATACATATTGTTTTTCAAAACTTATTTTTTATTTTTTTTAAATCTTTTTTTTTTTGAAGTTTTTATTTATTTTTGAGAGACAGAGAGAGACAGAGCGAAAGTGGGGGAGGGGCAGAGAGAGAGGGAGACAAAGAATCTGAAACAGGCTCCAGGCTCTGAGCTGACAGCACAGAGCCCAACGCGGGGCTCGAACGCACGAACTGTGAGATCATGGCCTGAGCTGAAGTCAGACGCTTAACCGACTGAGCCACCCAGGCGCCCCTATTTTTTATTATTATTATTTTTTTAATGTCTATTTATTTATTTTTGAGAGAGACAGCATGAGCAGGGGAGGGGCAGAGAGAGAGAGAAGGAGACAGAGAATCCCAGGCAGGCTCTAAGTCATCAAGAGCCCGACACAGGGCTCAAACCCATGAACCATGAGATCATGACCTGAGCCGAAGCCACAAGTCAGACGCTCAACCGACTGAGCCACCCGGGCTCCCCAAACCTTGTTTATTTTTTAAAACTCGGAATACATTCTAGAAAGTTTTCAGGTTCTATTTCTCTTTGGAGAACCTCTCTCCAGAGCAGCTCTAAAAGAGACCGGGCTTCTAATCATCTTGACAACTGTACAAGAAGTCAGCCGTGAAGCCAAAATGAGATATATCAAAGCACCTTTGATCATTTGATTAGCTGTTTCACTCTTTCAAAAGCGGGGACCGGAGGTTATGCAAGATTGTGTTGCTTTCAACGTGTGCTTCCTCTCACCTCGTTCCATCCGAGCTGCAGACAAGCAGATGGCAGCCAGGACGGAGCAAGGGTGTCTTCCCCCTCTTGGCTTCGAGCATTTCGAGTGCACGTCAGTTTTAGGCAAACGGGGTGTGTATGTTTAAGTAAGTCTCGGTCTGACCCCGTCGCTCGGTGCCTCACTAGAGAAGTAGCACTGCGATGCATGCCCCAGTGAGTTATGTGTGCTCGTAAAAACACCCTGCAATTCGCAAAGCTATCGACTCTTAGTCATGAAGGAAAAACACCCGTCAAAAGAGTTTTATTTCGACTTGTTAATGACACCGCAAATAGAGGACGATGCCATCATTTCAGGGCACAGTATTACAAAGCAGGCCTCTTCCAGGGTGTCTGGAACAGGGCAAGCTGGCTCCGGTCCCTAATTAGAGAAGCCCCACCACGGACACCATAAATCAGTTGTCATCAGAGAACTGTCCTCCTCTGTGTGCAAGGAGGCTCCGCATCCGTTAGCACCGAGGCCAAACCCCAAGGCCATTACAGCGGCCCAAGAGTTCCCGGACATGGCTCATTGCTCAGCAGATAACTTGATACTTTTCTCATAGCTCCGAGATGATAAAGTGGCTTATTAGGTACTTATACATTCATAGGCACGTGGTGCTCCTGGCTCTGAGAGAAGTTTGGAGAACAGCTCACAGAAGAGCATGATCTTTCACTGTACCGAATTCTTCAATTCCTTCTGAGAAGGACAGTTAGATCTGGAAGTTTCAGCTAAATTCCACCTCACTCAGCAGGCCTCAGCCAGCCGGACAACCCAGCACTCGGTGCCCAGGGGCCCTGCTGGGTGGCGGCATTCAGCCCTCTTAACAGCTTCCTTTTTTTAAGCCGGATCCTCCAGAAGGAATGACAGCAGGGGACATGATGTGAAGCACTGCTGGGGGCTGAATTGTGTCCCTTGAAGAATTCATATGCTGAAGTCTTAAGTCCCCATATCTCAGAATGCAACTGCGTGTTTGGAGACAGGGTCGTTAAGGAAGTGATTACATCAAAATGAGGTCGTTAGGATGGTCCCTAGTCCAAAGTGTTTGACGTCCTTATACGAAGAAGACATGGACCCAGTTAAGATACAGAGGGAAAAGCATATGAAGACACAGGTAGATGACCACCAGCTCCAAGCCAAGGAGAGAGGCCTCAGGAGAAACCAAACTTGGCCAGCACCCTGATCTTGGACTCCAGCCTGCAGAAGTGTGAGAAAGTTAAGTTTCCCTTGTTTCAGGCACCAGTCTGTGGTTCTTTGTTCTGGTGGCCCTGGCAAATTAATACAAGCATTTTCTTTCTTTCTTTTTTTTTTTTTAACATTTATTTTTGAGACAGAGAGAGAGCATGAACAGGGGAGGGTCAGAGAAAGAGGGAGACACAGAATCCGGAACAGGCTCCAGGCTCTGAGCTGTCAGCACAGAGCCCGACGAGGGGCTCGAACCCACAGACCGCAAGATCATGACCTGAGCCAAAGTCGGACGCCTAACCGACTGAGCCACCCAGGCGCCCCAATACAAGCATTTTCTAAAATCTCTTTTAAAAATATGTTATGCAAACAGATTGTGACCACGCGATGATCAGCAAATTTTGCTAGAGGATTTGAAAGAGACAAGAACAGTGTTTCAGGCCACACACAAAGTTTAGCAATTTTAACTGAATTGGCTGCACCCATTAGCAACGGTTTAGTGCAAAAGATGAGTAGATTTACTTAAGCTCACATAAAGTAGTAAAAATGACTTCAAAAAAGAGAGAAAAATGCCATTTTAAGAATTTAGGAAAAAGTGCTTTCTAACAGTTGTTTTTTTTTTTTTTTTTAATTAAAATGGTCAAAACTATTTCTTTGGAATAGTATTGGCAGGACTTTTGAAATAAAGAGTGAGTTATGGTAGCATTGTCTACCTAGATAGTCATGTTTGTTTACTCTTTGCTGCGTGCTGAGCTCTGAGCACCGAGAATAAATGAGATGCTTCCTGCCCTCTGAGAGCTCACAACCCTAGTGGGAAGGAGGGCATCCACCACCATTAATACAGTAGTGGGATCACTGTGCAAAATATTTGGGGACATAGAGAAAGGAGAGATCAAGAAATGCACCTGAAAGTGTCAGGGAATACGTCACTGAAAACAGAAATGAAAAAAAATATCACTGGGGAAAGAAGACTGTGTGATCCAGTGAATCTCTGTGATCCAGAGAATTACTAAATTTGGGGCTTCCAGTGCCCTTCCTGTAAAGTTGGGGGATAAAAATGCATTCTGTGTCAAGACTTTAGGAAGCGTTGTAGAGTAAGACTACCTAGCACCTAATTTACACTCAGTAGATTTTCCTCCTTCTCTGTAGTTTGCTTCTCTTCTATTTCTTCCTTCCCCAACCCCCTTCCCCCTCCTTCTTCTTTGCCTGATCTTATGGTCTTCCTCCTGGTTAATCATGTATCACGCATCATTCCAGCAAAAAGCAGCCTAAGTGCCTGCCAATGCACGGGTGAATCAGCGACATTTAGGTACTTGCCAAAGCTAGAATCATGCTTTCTGTTGACCGTCTAAATCGACTTAATGGTACCTATCTAAAAAATAAAAAAAAAATTAAAAAAGTAAGTGAAGCGGGAGATTCTGAACACCAAGAGACCCAGCCACCAGTCAGAAGGCTACTGTTTCCATCCATTTAGTTTTCACTCCCAACACTGTTACACTATCTTATGCCCAGTGTGTACATGTTACCACACTGGTGTCAGCCCTTAACTGGTAGGATTTCCCCTCTTGTTTCAAATGTCCAAGGAGGAACGTACCTCCAAATGTTTAGGGTGCATATACAAATGATCTGACTTCTAACAAAACATTTGTTTCCAGACGGAGGAGATATTTGGACCCATTCTATAACTTCCCTTGTAGTACAAATGATTGAACACTTCATTACCTCCTTTGAGGACAGAAAAGCCCACAGATCCCTCTCTGGGTTTTTTTTTTTTTTAAGCATTATTAAACAGCAAGCCAGCCTGATGTCGTGCAGTGATTTCTCACAGGAACTTTGCAACCGTGGTCCAGTCTATTGGTTGCAGTAATAAGAACTTTATCTTTCATAGAAATTTATTGTGTGATGTATTTCAGAACAGTAAGCACTGGTTTCCATTTGCTAATTTCTCTTATTTCTCTGAAGAAGAGAAAAATTTATTGCCAGTCTGGTAAATGTTAAAGGGTTTTACGTCTGTAATGGGAAATTTGGTTAAGGATTTTCCAGAAGACATGAGTATCAAAAATGAGACAGTTTAGCGAAAAACTTGCTACATGATACTTCAAAATGCCATCATGGAGAAAAAATTCAAATTCTGTTGGACTTTGTTATGCGAGTTTTATATTGTAATACTCTTTTCCTTTTGAATTATACATTTTGGGGCAGTGATATGGGTTGCAGGGTGGGGCTCCCACAGTCTTAGCAGAGATTGGTAAAGGTCTTACCCTGACCATGACTTGAGTCATTATCAAATAGGTTACCCCAAAGCTACTTAAAACACTAGTTTTGCTTACAGAAGATAAAGATATACTGAAAATACACAGGGAATATGGGAAGTGCACAGTGGCACATTCAGACTGGCTATCCGGGGGCCGAAGCTGGGTGTGAGACAGAAAAACAGACACAAATCAGTGGGCATACTAGAACAGACACTGCAGAGCAAGTGATGAGAGGCCTGACTGTATGTGTGGTATAGTGGAAAATTGCCCCAGGACCCTAGCAAAAAACCCCCCAAAATTAATAATTTTGATTACTGTTAAGAGCAGAGTAGAATTGAGTCAGAAACGAGCTTTTCAAAGAAAGGGATAAAATCGTGAAAGTACAAGATCAATAGAGAGCACCACCACTTCCAAAAGAGACACCATCCACAGAAAGCCCTCCCACTGGACTCCGCTTCTGTAGCCCTTTGCCCTGAAATTTCTTTCAGCAGCACACAGCTGTTGACTGCTTTAAAATTGCAAACTGGAGGGGTGCATTGGTGGCTCAGTCAGTTAAGCTTCCGACTTCTAATTTTGGCTTAGGTCATGATCCCAGGGTCGTGGGATCGAGCCCCACGCTGATTGTGGAGCCTGCATAAGATTTTCTCCCTCTCTCTCTCCCCCTGCCCCTCTTCCCCTTTCATGCTGTCTCTCTAAAGTAAATAAAATGGGGAGCGCTTGGGCGGCTTAGTTGGGTAAACATCCTACTTTGGCTCAGGTCACGATCTCACCGTCTGTGAGTTCGAGCCCCGTGTAGGGCTCTGTGCTGTCAGCACAGAGCCTGCCTCAGATCTGCTGTCCCCTCTCTCTCTCTGCCTGTCCCCCACTTGCTCTCTCTCTCTCTCTTTCTCAAAAATTAATAAACATTAAAAGTAAAATTAGAACAAATAAAATGAAAAAAAATTTTAATAAAATAAAACTGAAAACTGGAGTCCCTCAGTTCATATCACTGTGAGGGTCAGAAACACAAAGAATGCTAATATTTTGCAGTGTTTATTATGTACAGGCACCCTTCCAAATACATTATATTAATTCACGTAATGGTACCCATATGAGGTAGATACCAACTTGTATCATCCTGTTATACAAATGTGGACACTGAGGTACAAAGAACAAAAGTAATATCCTCAAAGGCACACGACCAGTAAGAAACAGAACTTGTAATCAGACCCAAGCAGTCTGAATTCAGAGTCCAGTCACTTAACCACTTAGCTATCCCACCTCTCAGTAGGTGTAAGACATGTGTGGCCTTTGTACCCCCTCGAATTTCTGGGCCATCCTGTTTTCGAGCATTCTGCTCACTGTACCCACAGAAATCCCAGTATTCCAGACATTTTCTGTCACATACAATAAATGTCTGTAGATGTTTGTATGTGAATGTGGAAGTTCCAATCACCAGATGTTTCAACTTTAAAGTACAGGTAAAAGCTATTCTGTAGTTTAGATTATCTACCTTGACGCCGATAAAATATTTATACTCATAACTCATTGGTGCACAAACACTCAACCTCTGTGGACCACTCAAAACAAAATCTCCTCATGTTTAAATTGAGAGTGTTGGGTCAGAGGACCTCCCACTGTCAAGACGTTATATTTTACATTTGTCGCTTGCATCCAGGTTTGGTCTCGTTTCTGCTGAAGTTAGCATGTAATCAGCCTTCCAGGAAAGGGTTCATTCATATCCTCTAACGTCCAGCGGAGCACATTCCTGGACGTAATTGAGTCTGCTCAAATCAACGAGTCATTAACCATCTGTAACTCTCCACAGATTAATTACCAACACCATTGTTAAGACTGTAACCTGTTTTGTTTGTGCTTCGAGAAATGTTTTTGTGCGTTCATTCTTAATCTGGCAGCAGCTGATATTAATTCAGACCATACATTACACTCTTTGGCGTTTCACGACTGCCATCTCCCATGGGCAACCTGATTCTCCTACCCACAGAAACAGCAGAGAGCACCTAGCTTGTAAGATACCAGATGAACAATACCCAGTGGTGAGCTTTCTGTACTAAATGGGGCGTGAGTTTCATTGCACTCCCTATCACAGTCAAGCAGACTTGCGACAGGGAGAAGAAATAAGTCCCTGAAATGAACTAGAAAAGAGAAAAGAAGACTTCCAAGTCACTCAGCCAGTTAAAACCAATTTAACACGTTCATAGAATTTAGGACCTTTCTGCCTAAAGCCCTTTAGTGGATTAAATAGCCAGAGGATTGGCAGAGAGAAAGGAATGAACATTTCCGGCATTTAATATGTGCCAGTCACAGTGCAGTCTTTTTTTTTTTTTTTTAACATTTATTTATTTATTTATTTATTTATTTATTTATTTATTTAAATTATTTTTTCAACGTTTATTTATTTTTGGGACAGAGAGAGACAGAGCATGAACGGGGGAGGGGCAGAGAGAGCGAGACACAGAATCGGAAACAGGCTCCAGGCTCTGAGCCATCAGCCCAAAGCCCGACGCGGGGCTCGAACTCCCGGACCGCGAGATCGTGACCTGGCTGAAGTCGGATGCTTAACCGACTGCGCCACCCAGGCGCCCCAACATTTATTTATTTTTGAGAGAGAGACAGAGTGTGAGCAGAGAGAGAGGGAGACACAGAATCTGAAACAGGCTCCAAGCTCTAAGCTGTCAGCACAGAGCCTGACGCAGGGCTCGAACTCACAAACTGTGAGATCATGACCTGAGCCGAAGTTGGACGCTCAACGGACTGAGCCACCCAGGCGCCCTACCGTACAGTCTTTAAGATAAGAATGACAGCTGCAAACATTTCTTCCACATGCACAGTTCCAACTGCTCTACACATACCCACTCATATAATCCTCACATTAGTCCACAAAAGTTAGCACAGTTTTTATCCCCATATTATTGCTTTTAAACTTATAACAAATTTAAGAGAGAGCCAAATATTACCCCTATTTTTCAGATGAGGCACTGTGTCTCAGACAACTGTATAATTTGACTTAAGTCAATTCACACTCATGTCTGTCTGACCCCAAAATCATGTTTTTTTTAAAAAAAAATGTTTATTTTTTTGAGAAAGAAAGAGAGAGTGCATGTGCACAAGTGGGAGAGGGTCAGAGAGAGAGAGAGAAAGAGAGAGAGAATCCCAAGCAGGTTGTGTGCTGTCAGCCTAGAGCCCGATGTGGGCTCAGATCCACAAACTGTGAGATCATGACCTGAGCCGAAATCAAGAGTCAGATGCTTAACTGAGTCACCCGGGCGCCCCGTTTCCTGCCTCACCATGAATCTCAATACTCTTGAAAAGCTCTTCATTCTATATTGTACTTGACAATTTCTAAGTTGGGAGGGCCCTTAATGATTTCAAGCTTATCTGTTTTTATTTTCTAGAAAACCATTGTTTACTTTAAATGGTTAGCAGGTCTGAAACCCCAGTATCTGCCTTCTTAACCTAAATCATCTTTGCCTCTGTGGTTAGGACTCACACAATTCTAACACAATGATTCTTAAGTCAGGCTATGCATCAGAGAGCTCACCTGTGGTGTTTTTAAAACTACAGATTGCCCTGCACCATCATAGACCTAGTAAATCCAGGTTATCTAGTCAGAAAATGTGTTATCCAATGTTACTTAACTTCACGCACTATTAATATAACTATTTACACTCGTAGAAACTGAACTTTGAGTCACCTTATTACTGTCAGGATTACAATGGACTAGACTTCAAGACATAACAGGACTTCAGTAGAATAGGCAAGTAGAGAGCCAGGATCAAAGACTATGGGTTCTGGGGCACCTGGGTGGCTCAGTCAGTTAAGCCTCCAACTCTTGATTTTGGCTCAGGTCATGATCTCACAGTTCATGGGTTCAAGCCCCGCGTCAGGCTCTGTGCTGATGGTGTGGAGCCTGCTTGGGATTCTCTGTCTCTCTCTCTCTCTCTCTGCCTCTCTCTCTCTCTCTTATTTATTTTCTCTCAAAAAAAAAAATTAATTAAAAAAAGGACTATGGGTTCTGACTCAGCAATAGACTCAGCTGTAGACCTGGCCCTTGAAAGAAGTGACCAGAAGTTTACTGGGCACAGTAAACCAAGGAGGTGGTCTTCAGTTGTCTTTCAGTAGTCAGAGGTCTTTACCCAGTGAAGGTGTTCGAAGTCAGGCCGGAGGTAACATTGTCGTTCTGCATAATCTGAGTTAGAACAGACCCTTAACCAGAACAGTGATCAAAGGAAGGGTCTACACTCTGGGAAAGCGGGGCTGGTAAGGTAGAGGAGAGTTGGCAAGGCTTCAGTCACATAACTTAGGCTCTGGGGAAGATGCTCAGCCCCACAGAGTTACTAGTACAGGAAGGAGCTGAACCAGACGCTCACTGTTTACTTCTTCATGTAAACAACCATTTCTTCACTTAAGCATCGATCACCTCTTAGACCAGGCACTAGACAGAGTAGGTGCCTTGCATATTCTATCACTGTAGTGCGGATTATTCACTATTTCTTGGCCATCCAGCAGAAGAGAACACCTTTCCCATATTTAAAAAATCCCCTAACTTATGACTCTGAGGACACATAGAAGCTGGGCTGCAGGTTGTCATCTAGGCCCTGCCAATCAAAGACCAACAACGGCTTCCGGCCCTCTGCTAGGCACTAGAGATTTCAAGAGCAAAAAGGCCTCATATAGTGGGCTTAGTCCACACCAACCCCAGTGGTATGGTGCCTGCTGATATATGGACCACCTTGGTCAGAACTGGCTGAGGGGCTATGCAAGGTGGAGTCTGTACATGTTGAGTGTTAGTGTCCACAGCTGCCCAGGGAAGGGAGGCCCTGACAATAGAGAAGAACACTAAGCGTATGGTACCTCATGTATCCACCCTAGTGCAGTTGTCCGCGTCAGCAAAATACATCCAATGAGCAGAAGATGAAAAAAGGGGAAGCGAGGGGTACACCTGTTCATGCACAAACTGGAAACTCCGCGTATCACTTCTAAGCACATCTCACTGACCAGATCATAAGCACACCTCACTGTGAAGGGGTCTGCAAGTTATAGGCTTAGCTGGGCAGCTATCCCTCTGTTGGTGATATATATGTATGTGTATGTTATATATATAATATATATGTATGTGTATATTATATGTATAACATACACATACATATATCTTTGTTCTATTGTGCTATTTATTAAAAAAGAAAATTCCCAAATTGATAAGCAATCTGGGCTTAAGTCTTATTTTCTAAAACCAATTTAGTTCAACAAAATTTATGGGATGCTTCTAACAAAAGTCTATAGGTTCTTATGTTATAAATCTTGTGTATTAATTATACTAGACACTGATCATTTTGATGACCATCATCTGAACCTCATGATATTTTAGCAATCCCTTACCTCTTTTCTGATTGGATCTAAGTGAGCAAGAAGCAGCAATTTCTTCTAGACATGCTGTTAAGACATTTGCATGTCAAAGAGTGGGAGATAAATCTGAGAAGAATTCAGGGGCCTAACCCACTCACTCCCATGAAATTTCTAGGGACCCAGAAAGTCCCTAGAAATGCAGGGACCCAGAAAGTCCCTAGAAATGATGTACAGCAAGTCCAGATATCTCTTCTAAGGTAAAGGATAATTCCTTGCCTCTGGCTCTTAAAGATATCAGGCCCTAATACCTGGAATCTGTAAATGTTACCTTATAGGGTCATGTTTTTGCAGAAGTAATGCGATTAAGGATTTCAAGGTAAAGCGATTATCCTGAATCGTCTAGGGGGGTCTTATCTGTCATTGCAAGTTATTGGAAGAAGGGAGAGGGGGATTTGGCAACACACACCCAGAAGGCAGTTGAGGTCAGAGGCAGAGGCTGGAGTAGCGTCCGCAAGGCCAAGGATGCCAGCAGCCCCCAGACACTAGGGAGGGCAAAGATGGGACCCACCCCCAAGAGAGGAGAGAATGGGGTCCTGCTGACACCTTGATTTTGGACTTTGGCCTCCAGCACTGTGAGAGAATAAAATTCTTGTCTTAAGTTTGTGGTTACTAACAACAACCACAGAAAACGAACACGGATTTTTCTATTAGTAACTGGAAAGAGCAGATACCAGTCGCTCACTTTCCTGATCTTCCTTGGAGGGAGGGCACGGGCATGTGCTGGGAGATGCATCCTGGAACTTGAGTCAGGAGTTTCTGGTACAAAATTCTGGGACGGTAGAAAATTCTCTCTGGCAGCAATGTGAGTTACAGGAAGGTGAATTTTCTGGAGTGGGAATGCTGGGCCAGTTCAGCAGGGAGATCTTGGCACGACTTCTGGCTGCATGGCCTCCATCCAGCCTGGTGCACCTGACTGTCCAGGAACTCTGTAGGCTGTTGACGTTCTTTTGTTTATACTGAGTTGCGTTGGTCCCCACAAACTAAAACCCTGACCAATACGTGGCTCCGCCATTTGTGTGGGTAATTTCCCAAAACTTTCTCTTTCTTTCTCCCTTGGTAAAAGGATCAGTACAGAGATATTGGCATAGATAGATCTATACATATACACTTAATTTTCTCCCCTTTGAAGAGATGTGAAAGACACGCCAAGTGTGGTTTTTTTTGTGAGTAAATGCACACAGACGGTGCATTTGGGGCCCTGCAAAGAAACTGGTTATAAGATTTCTTTGATGTTTATCAAACATGGGAGATTTGAACCCAAAGCACAGCCATTGCTTCTCAGAAGGAGGTGAGCCCCAGGAGGATACAGCCTATGAGGAAGATGTGTCGAGTGTAACAGCCAGCCTTGGGGCTCGGGTGCGCCAGGGGGTGGGCTGGTCCTGCCCTGACGGCCAGGCCCAGGGAAGGATAGAGCGCTGTGTAAAAGCTGAGCCCCAGTCTCAGGAGAAGCTGTCAAGGATGCGTCTATCTTGAATGTAAAATGGACAACCTGAGTCCCTATTTGTCCTGTGGCTTTCCCTTGGCTGATACCTTCTCAGGGACACAGCACAGTGAAATCACAGGACAGGAGAGGTCACAACACAGAATCTAGGGAAAGAGAACTCATCTGTACTCAAAGTTTGCCATAGGCCAGACTCTTCATTTACCACTCAGGTTAATTCTTTACATAGCCTAGTGATGCAGATACTCTCATTAATATTCTGAAGATGAGAAAACCTCACTTCTGGGTGGACAAGCACCTTCCTGGAGGTCACAGGGAAAAGGGTGGGCTCCACCCAGGCCTGTCCTTCTCCAAACCCACATTCTCCACTTTCTGCCAAGTTTACCTGCTGCCTTGTGACTAAGGGATGTGATGGGACTCAGGTAATCTCACACAGTTTCTAATCTAGAAAGAACCTTAGGATAAAGATTTTTTACATTTTTAAAAATATGACCACAAAGGTCTCTTTATTTTTACAAAATAACATCCACATCCATAAATAGTTTAAAAATTAAGACATACTTGGGGCACCCGGGTGGCTCAGTCTGTTAAGTGTCTGACTTCGGCTCAGGTCATGATCTCACAGTTCGTGGGTTTGAGCCCTGTATCGGGCTCTGTGCTGACGGCCCAAAGCCTGGAGCCTGCTTCAGATTCTGTGTCTCCCTCTCTCTCTGCCCCTGCCCCACTCACACTCTGTCTCTCTTTCAAAAATAAATAAACATTAAAAAAATTTTTTTAAATTAAGGCATACTTTCTTTGTTAAAAGAAAATATCAATTAGTAAATAAGAATATCCAGAAAATATCTATAGTTTAAAACAGTAATTTAAATAACAATTGCCCTATTTGTTCTAACATACTTGGCAAAAATAACCTTCAAATGTACATAAGCATAAAATTCCTAAATTATACCTCTAGCCCAGATTCTTCTCAGTGGTAGACAGAATTACAAAGGTGGTTTCCAGGATCTCTGCCTCCTGGGTATTTAATCAAACACTAAGGTAGTACTTCTGTGAAGGGATTTTGCATATGTCATCAAGATGTCAGGTCAGTTGACCTTAAGATATGATGATTATCCAGTGGCCTTGACTCAATCAAGTGAGCCATTAAAGTGCCTAGAGTTTCCTTTGGCCAGTGAGAGAGGAATTCCCAGAGATTCAAAGCATAAGAAACCCTCCACTTGCTCTTGCTGGTTTGAAGGAATGCAGGCAGCCTCTAGGAGGAGAGAGTGACCCCAGTTAACCTGCCAGCCAGCCAGGAAATGGTGACCTCAGACCCTCAACCACAAGGAACTAGATTCCACTAACAGCCTAAATAGGCTTGGAAACAAATTCTTCCCCAGAGCACCTAAATTAGAACACAGCCTGGCCAAAAACCCGATTCCAGCTTTGTGAGGCCCCACCCAGAGAACCCCAGAGAGCCCACCTGACTTTCCCACCTACAGGACTGTGAGTGAGAGTGCACTTGGGTGCACTTGGGTGCTGTTTAGTAGAAGTTTCTACCATAAACTTAGAAGGGCCATAGAAAACTAAGTAGTAGAAAACTACTACTCAGCAGTGGAAAGGTAAGACGTTCTCCTAAGCTCGAGATCTACACACAGAACTTCTTATTCTTCCCATAAGTATTTATTGAGCATGAATTTGTGTATACCACTTAGGATATATCCATAAACAAAAGGAACACGGTCCTGTCCTGTGGACCTTCTATTCCATTAGAAAAGATGGATATAGTGACCTCCAACTCAACCTTATCTCCCATTCCTCTTCTTTCTGTGTGCCCCCTCTCCGTGGACATCATGGTGGCATCCACTCAGATGTCAAGTTAGAAACCCTAGTGTCCTTTTCTGTCTTCCTCCACCACTATGTCCAATCAGCCAACAGGTCCTATTTATTCTACTTCCGTAACATCTTTCAAATACACAACCTTATTTCCAAACACAGGTCCTTCCTTAGTTCAAGCCACTGGCACCTTTCCCTCAGATTACTGCAACAGCTTCTTTTTTAAAATGTTTATTTATTTATTTTGTGCATGAAAGAGAGAGAGAGCTCGAGCAAGGGAGGGGCAGAGAGAGAGAGAGGGAGAGAGAGAATCCCAAGCAGGCTCTGTACTGCCACCATGGAGCCTGACGTGGGGCTCGAACCCACAAACCGTCCGGTCATGACGGGAGCTGAAACCAAGAGTCGGATGCTTAACCCACTTAGCCACCCAGGCGCCCCTACTGCAACAGTCTCTTAAATACCCTCTTCCATTGCCAACTCCATTCCTGATCCCTGGTTTATTCACACTGAAGCCAGAGTAATTTCCCTTTAGCACAGATCTAGCCATTCACTCCATGCTTCGAGTCTCCCAAAGTCCCCCTTGCCTTCAACTCTAACAATATCCAAACCTCACCCTGACCCATGAGCTATATGATATGAATCACACAGTGCCCTTTAAGTTCCTTTCCTCCTTTAAAAAAATTTTTTTTAATGTCCATTTATTCTTGAGAGAGAGAGAGACAGAGCATGAGTGGGGGACGGGCAGAGGGAGAGGGAGACAGAATCTGAAGCAGGGTCCGAGCAGTCAGCACAGAGCTCTACGCAGGGCTCAAACTCATGAACCGTGAGATCATGACCTGAGCCAGTCAGACGCTTAACCGACTGAGCCACCCATGCGCCCCTCTTCCTTTTCTTTCCAATAAGTACCTTGTCACCTATATCCCTTTCCCTTGCAGCTACTGTACTCTCCAGCTGTACTGAACTACCCAGACATCATCTCTCTGTCTTCCAGTGCTTTTCCCTCCACATGAGACAGATCTCCATCCCCACCTCCAACTTTTTTTCACTTCTGGAAAGACTTAATGCTCTTTCGCGGGCTGTCTTATACCCTATACCTGGCCTCTTTTAGTATTTCCCACTCAGCGTTTGTTCAATGGGTAGTTGATTGTATTAAGCAACATTCTGATTAGTAAAATTGATTAACTCAAGCTTTGCTGACAGTCGCTTTAAATCATGAGCTAAAGTGATTCGATTTATCTCAGAACCACCTCATTTTTGAGTGTATTTGTTGTATCCATTAAATTGATCATAAAAGGCTTTCTGTGAAAATCCTTTCTTTCCCTGCTATATTCTGTATGCCTGTTCATTATAAGGCTGGGACTGAAATAAAGTTGTACTGAAGTGCTTTAAAAATATCATTTTATGAATAACATGTCTGAGAGAGAATTTCTGAATCTGTTTGCAAAGCTGCCATCAATCTGTCACCTTAAAATATTTTCACTAGCTGTTCTCACATTTACCAATGTTATTGCCATAAAACTCACACAGCGATTTTGTTGAACGAATGAATGTTGATAAGCATATGACTATGTTTATCAGAAACCTGAAGATCCACTGGGGAGATGGGAACACTGAAGGCATCGCCGTGTAGATGAGTGGGTCTCATTAAGGCTTCCAAATTGGGACCTTACAGGCAGGGATGTGACAGAATATGGAGATTGCAAGAGGATGGGGTAGGGAAAACATTGAGAAATAAAGAAGAAAACCAAATTTCTGCACGAAATGGGTAGATAGCCAGAATGAGAAAGGAAATTTTTACTGGGCACTTTTCTAGTTATTTTCTCTCTCACACTGAGCGTGTTATACTTGAACTTTTGCAGAGAATAGGGCAAGGGAATACCAAGCAGCAAAATGGATTATAATGCAAAACAGTCTTCTATTGACCATGTTGGCTAGAGTTCTTCATTATAAGCAAATGATATCTACTCTGATTGATTCGCACATGAAAATTATTATTCGCATAATTATTGATTCGCAAATGAAATTTATTAAAAAGACACTGAAAGTTCACAGAATAGCAACAAGATTAGAGAATGTGGCTTGGGAGTTACTCAGCCACCCACACACAGTCCCCAAAGGACACATCTAAGCTAGTTGTGAACATATACAGCTTGTACTCCTAATGTTGTTAGCCCCGAACATCGGCCACATTGGTGGCCAAAGGACACCATTATGAGTACTCACTGCTACCTTGAAAACTCCATTTATACTAATTGTTACCACTGCATGAGAGAGAACTCTTTGCCTCTCTGAATCTCTAGTTCCCAAGTTAAAGTCAAGGGCAGGCTTATTAGGTGCTGTACAGCCAAAAATGATAACAAATAACTGCCAAAACCAAACATAAGAATTGGTAGCATATATTAGATAAATTGAACTACATTAAAATTAAGGATTCTGTTCATCAAAAGACATCATCAAGAGATTTCAAAACAAGTCATAAACTAAAAGAAGATATTTACTTCATGTATATTCAACAGAGGGTTATTATTTGGAATACATAATGAATTCCTATGAATCAGTAAGAAAAAAATAGAGAAATGAGCAAACATATAAGCAAGAATTTCATAGAATCAAAAAAAGCATATAATATGACAATGTCTTTAATGTTATATATAATCAGTAAAATGGAAATTTTTAAAAATTAGACACAATTTGGTATTCACCAAATTAGCGAAAATTCAAGTCTGACAAGAACAAGTGTCTGTAAGAATCTAAAAACAAAGATTTCTCATACATGTTGGAGTTAGTCTCAGTGAAAATAAATCTTTTGGAAACCAGTTTGGCCTTGGCTAGTAAAATTCAACAAATACGTATGTTCTGAGCTAGACATTTTATTCCTTGGACTATAACACAAAGAAACTCTTGTTTATGGGGACAAAACCTAGTAAGGACATAGTGACATTGTGATATAAATTTGAAATATCCAAATGTTTATTAATAGTGGGAGAAAGAAATAGTTTTTGTTGGGGTGCCTGGGTGGCTCAGTCGGTTAAGCATCTGACTTCGGCTCAGGTCATGATCTCACAGTCCGTGAGTTCAAGCCCTGTGTCGGATTCTGTGTTGACAGCTCAGAGCCTGGAGCCTACTCTAAATTCTGTGTCTTCCTCTCCCTCTACCCCTCCCCTGCTCGCACTCTGTCTCTGTCTCTCTCTCAAAAATAATGAATAAACAGTTAAAAAATTAAAAAAAAAAAGAAATACTTCTTGTTTACATTTATTTATTGGCATACTCTACATTAGTAGAAAAAAATCAATGAACGACAATCACTCATATCATCATTCGTGACCCTCCAAAGCACGACACTGAATGAAAGGAGTAATTCCAAAAGAAAATCTACAACATACTTCATTTATGTAAAGTTTAAAAACTCAGCAATATATTGTGAAAGGATAATGAGAACAATGAGGCTACAAAGAACACCAGCACTGTGGTTAACTAAACATCACAACAGTGATTGAAGAGGGGCATGGGAAAGAACTTCTGCAGGCCACAGCAGTGGCATCCAAAGTTCTGGTTACCTAGAGGCGCCTGGGTGGCTCAGTCAGTTAATCATCTGACTCTTGCTTTCGGCTCAGGTCATGATCTCACAGTTCGTGGGATCAAGCCCCACATCAGGCTCTGTGCTGACAGCGTGGAGCCTGCTTGGGATTCTTTCCCTCTCTCTTTCTCTCTGCCCTTCCCCTGTTCCTGCTCTATCTCTCTCTCAAAAATCAATAAACTTAAAAACAAAACAAAACAAAGTCCTGGTTATGTTTTGTCTTTTAAGTTGGCTAAAGATTACGTGGATATTCATTTTACCATTGCTCTTTAACATGTACATTATTCACAATGGAATCTATTCTCAATTTCACAATTAAAAAACAACTAAGTCTTACTTAGACAATGGCAGTGGTGGTGATGGTATTGGGAAGAATGGCTGTATTCTTGAGCCGGGTGGTACTCCCCCTCCCCTTTTCTGGTCCCTATTTGTAGATGCCCTCCTGGAGCTGTTGTGTTGGGAACAGCTTGTCACACGCTGTTCCCTGGGAGAATACCAGTGACCTTCATGAGGGTTCAGCAGCTCTTTATTGAAAGGGTTGGGGGAGGGGTAAATGAGTGCTAAGTCCACGCAGAGAGAATATGGGTTTTGTGCTCTTGGGTCTAGTTACCAGTTATCTTGCTGCACAGTTACAGTGTTGACTGTCTAGGCTTTTTGCCAAGAGTCCCTCTGGATGCTCCCAGATCTCTTGTCTGCCCTCCCCCAATGGACTTCTCTCATTTCCTACTCTCAGTTCCTCACTCTCTGATTCCTTACCTCTCAGGCCTTTCTCTTTCATCTTGTAAAGCACTCTTCCTTTAACTTTTCCTCCATACTGTGTCCCATCTCTGCGTCCCCGTCCCCTATAGCCAGGACCTCCCGATTCAACTGTGTCTTCTGTACTTAACACAATTTGCCACCTACCGTGTTGGACGACAGTTATGTGTTTGCTCCATCCAGTTAGTGCTTCTCCACGGAGAGGTGTGCGTAGTTTCTGGCTGGATGTGCCTTCTTGCCCCTGGGAAAAATAATAAAATGAGTTTTAGTCTTCTGGAGGGTGCGAGGGCTATGAACTGTAACAGGAGGCTTCCCCTCAGGCTGCAGCTGTTCCTACTATTTCCAATAATGCAGATTGATTTCTCTCTAAAGACTTCAGCTAGTGCGCAGCAAAAAGGAATATTCTGCCTGTAACATAACTTTGAGCACTCGTCCTTTTTTTTTTTTTTCTTAACCAATACTGTATACTCAGGACTTCATACACTAAGAGATGTCTACCCTGTTTATGCAATGAGTCTCATTACAAAACACTCTCTGTTAACTGACACTGAATGATAAGAAGCAGGATAGCTAAGGGTTGACTGTCCTTTAAGAATTATGTTGTCTGGGGTGGGGGGGGTGGTCCGTTAAGTGTGTCACTCTTGATTTCAGCTCAGGTCATGATCTCAGGATTGTGAGATCGAGCTCCACACTAGGCTCTGTGCTGAGCATGCAGCCTGCTTGAGATTCTCAATCTCTCTCTCAAAAAAAAAAAAAAAAAAAAAGGTGGTCTGGGTCTGGCCAACTTCATTCCCTCCCAGCTGGCTAAACTTGGACAAGTGGCCGAACCACCCTGGACCAACCTTCTCAATCATATGGAAATCACAGCAGTTCTACCCCCATTGGTTAAATAAGATAGTCTATGTGAAGTACCTGGCACACAGCCAAGGTTCAGTGTTCATCATTATTATGTCATGCACAAAGCACATCTGTCTAATTATAGGGTTTTCCCTTGTGAGTGATGAGTTGGGTGGGTGGGGGTGGGGCACAGCCAGGCAAGGGAGAGAAAAGGCCTTGCATTAACACTGGGTGTTTTTATCCCAAGTGATAGGTACTTTAGAAACAGCATTCATTTCTCTGGTGACACAGCTTGGTGAATGTAGAAACAGATGATGACAAGTATAAAAGTAAGAGCGTTTCTTGGACCTACACGGATCACTTTTTAACAACAATCAAACCTTTTACTTGCTTTTTAAAAATGTATGACAGAAAGCCATCTGAACATGTCTGCTTTTAGGAACAGGCGTATAAATCTGTCTTCATTTTAAATTTTCCTCTGAGGAGGAGAAACATGGCAAATGAATATAAATAGTTAAAAGTTTCTTATTCTTACTCTTTTTTTTTCCCCCTGTCAGATGACAAGGCTGACACGTGTTAAATTTCAAATTGGATTTGGAACACAGATTTTGGAAGAAATGTACCTTGGGTTCTGTCAACTCTCAAAAGTTGGAGAGAACACTGGCAGGCAGATGCAAGTTAGATCAGGGGGCATGCCAGTGCTAGCCAGGACGACTGGCGGCTGCAGATTTGCTTTTCCTCTGGCCGGCCAACATTTGGGGAAAAGGAGTTGGCTACTTTCTCAAGCAGAAATAAACTCTAGAAGCTGACAGGAAGCTGTAGGAAGACAAAACCTGTGTGTCTAACGAGGGAGCAGCGGAATACAACACTCCATCTTGGAATTAGCAGGCTGGACCTCCCAGCTTCTTCTAGAACTTCAGATCTTAAAAAGTTATTTTAATATGTTGTTTGGAAAGCAGTTCTCAAACAATAGTGTATGGCAGTCTAAGGTGATAGTGAAACTGTTCTAGAACTGCATCTGCACGAAAGCCTGTGGCATAAACTGTAAAAGGCATCCAGATGAAAGAAAGAAACAGGGGCGCCCGGGTGGCTCAGTCGGTTGAGCATCCGACACACGAGAATGTGGCTCCCTTACCAAAAAGTGAGAAGACTTAATCTGTGTGTGACTCAGTTTCCTCACAGTAGGATGAATGAGGCTGAAGTATCTAAACATAGTAAGTGTTTTCTCCCAGGAGGCTGTAGATAAAGGGAGTAGAGTGAGACATTAGTGAATGGGTAAGCATTTAAGGAGTTTCTAAGCAATAGAGAATATGGAAATAGAGACTAATCTTGGGAAACTTACACATAAAGACCCATATAGCAACTTTAAGTCAAGTTATAAAAATTGGGTGTTCTGCTATTTGTTGAATCTTTTCCAGTCACAGGATCATGATACTGAAATGACCATATTTCTCCTTCTATTAGTCTAATACTTCATCTGCCTCCACTGGTTCCCAAGGCGGCCCATCTATTGCTGGTGGCTGTAATTGTTATATTATATTATATTATATTATATTATATTATATTATATTATATTTTACTTTATTTTATTATTTTTAATTTTTTTAATGTTTATTCATCTTTGAGAGACCGAGAGACACAGAGCGTGAGTGGGGAAGGGGCAGAGAGAGAGGGAGACACAGAATCTGAAGCAGGTGCCAGGCTCTGAGCTGTCAGCATGGAGCCCAATGAGGGGCTCGAGCTCACCAACTGTGAGGTCATGACCTGAGCTGAAGTCAGATACTCAACTGATTAAGCCACCCAGGAGCCCCTATTTTATTATTTTTAGAGAGAGAGAAAAGAGAGAGAGAATTCTGGGGAGGGGCAAAGAGGGTATGGGAGAGAGAATCCTAAGCAGGCTGTATACCCAGCACAGAGCCTGACGTGGGGCTTAATCTCATGACCATGAGATCATGACCTGAGCCAAAATCAAGAGTTGGATGCTTAACTGACTGAGTCACCCAGGCACCCCTAAAATCCTTTCTTTAATTGAAATAAAGTCTGCCTATTCTTGATTCTTTTCATTATTATTTAAATCTATTCTCTTCCAAGCAGAATGTGGAATAAGCAGGGAACAATCATGCATGACAAACAGGGGCGAACACAGCTCCCCAAAGAGAATATCCAAATGCCATCAAGGATAGGAAAAGATGCACACTTCCTTCAGTCATCAGGGGAATGCACGACTGAAACCAGAATAAATGATCTCTGCATGAACATCAGAGAGGCAAAAATTGAAAAGCCCAACAATTCCAGGTGTGAGCAGGGGTGTGAAGCAACAGGAACTCTCATATATTGGCAGCTAGAATGTCAAAAGCACAAGCACGCTGGAAAACTGACAACTTCTGCCCAAGCTGCCAAGGTCTATCTTAGGGTCCGGCAATTCACACCAAGAGAAAGGGACATGTACGTCCACAAAAACACAAGTGTGAGAATACTCAGAGCAGTTTTATACATAATAGCCTCCAACTAAAAACAGCCACCAACTGAAAAATTAGCAGCATGTTATACAGTGGAAAACTTTACAAAGATAAAAAGAACAAACCACTGAAATACACAACAGCATGAATGCATCTCCCAGAAATTACATTCGGGGAAAAAAGCCAGGCACGAAAAAACCACGCCTTCTGTGATTCCAAATCCAACTGATGTTCAGGAAGTGTTGAAACTAACCAATGATGGTAAAATTCAGAATAGCGGTTTTCTGGGGAGGTGGATGATGGATACAGAGTGGGAAGGGGCATGTGAGAAACTTACGGTTTCAGAAATGTGCCAGAAATGATCTATATCTTGATCTGCATGGTGATTACAGGAATATGTGCATATGCAACAAGTCATCAAATCGTATACCTAGTATTAGTTCACTGTATGCACTATGTTTATCCCTCAATAATAAATAAATAAATCTGAGTGAAACAAACCAAAAAGATATGAAATGGGAAAATCAGGTTGGGTATGGAAGTGAAGACAGGGAGGGCTGTATGCCTTGGATCTAGAACAGACAAGCAACGGGGGGCCGGAAATATTACATTGAACTAAACCAAAACCCATTAGAATCTGAAAACGCAGCGAACTCATTTATTTCTCTCTGGCATTTCTTTGTGATTGGGGGAGGAAGTTTAGAATTGTGTTAAGGCAAGTTCCCTGGGAGACAGGCTCTGAGGTAGAAATTTATGTGCAGGAGTTTTGTTAGGGAGTATGCTTATAGGAACATCACCAGTAAGAAAGTGAGGGAAGCAGGACTGGGCAGAGAGAGAAGATGAAAGGGATGTTATTTTACCAGACTTGGCCAGTCCTACCCGGAGCTCTGGCACTCAGATGGTCCTTCAAAGTGGTTACAAATTGTGACAGAGAGGCCAAGACTTTGCACCCTGCGGCAATCACTGATCAGTGTGGCTGCCCTGAAGAGGGTGCATAAACTTGGGTGGGGTACTGCCTTTGGCGGATAACAATCCCCAGAGAAGGATCCAAATAGGAAGCGTTAATGGTTAACATCCCGGGCAGTTGGAAGAACTATCGTGTTGGTCTGTAGGGTACAGTCTGGACAATGTGTCAACGTATCCACCCTTCGTCATGTTTGCTTCTCATAGTAAGTTTACTTCCACCTGGGACCAGCTTCTCTAGGATTCTGCTTGGTCTCATCTCGGTAAATCCACAAGAGGAAGGTTAGTGGGATCAGCCACAGACCACACCACTCTAACTGGCTTTGAGGTCACACCTGATTCTCATCCTCTCTTCTTCCACGACCCATTCTATATTCTTTTCACCCTTGGCTAGCAGTTCTGTTGGTCTGGGTGGCTTTTCTTACGGTGTGAGACTTACCCTCATCCCTGAGGAGGTTGGAGTCCCGGTCACCGGGCCTTTCTCACGCTGTGAGAGCTGAACTTGTCCATTTACTGTTAAAATTGGGAGGAGTGTTTCAAGACATGTCCCTGAGAGCAAAGCTATCCTCCTCTGACTGTGTGGAACATTGGAAGTACAAAGTAGCCATGTTGGTAAGCCCGGCCACTCCTACTTCAATCCCTATGGATCTTGGACCTATATGTTATACTTACTGAAGACACAGCATCATGTAATGGTCTTTTAACATTGTGTATAATCATCTTCCTGAAGGCAAACACCCTATTCTTACAGAGTTTCATCTTCAAATTGGTGCTTTAGCTTTAGCTTTAAAAGGGCAGTCCATCATTCTTATCTGCTTGGCAGATTGTGGGTGGTGTGTGCATGATAGGATCAGTGGGTCCCATGTGCCCACAGCTGCACCTCTTTTGGTGGAAGGTAGGTCTCTTGGTCTGAAATGATGCTCTGCGTTAACCTGTGTAAGTGCATCAAACATTGTCAATTTTCGTGGTGACTGGAGCCCTGGGATCAAGAAAGGTAACCTCATATCTTGAGTATGTTACTATTCCAGGCAGAATGAACCATTGCCCCTTCTAGGATGAAAGAGGTCCAGTGTAGACAATTTGTAAAATGACTAATTTGTTCCTTCTAAGGATAGTTCCTTCTAGGAATAGAATATATCAGGGGCTCAGTGTTGACCTATGTTGCTGGTAGACTGATTATTCAGAGTTACAGAAACAGATCAACTTTACGTGAGAGCTCATACCACTGGAACCATATACAGCCTTCCCTCTGACATCATGGCTATAGTGGGCCAGAACTGGGAAGGCTGATGACGGAGACTGGCTGACAACAACCATCTGAGCCTCTTGATTGTCTGGTGCCTCTTCTGTGACAGATTCTCTCATTTGGCTGTTAACTTGTGATGCACAGTGTTGGTTCACAACCTTCTCGGGAACTCCCAGGTGTAATCTGAAGCTGACCCCCATATGTGGAGGGTAGAGAGAGACCGAAGAAAGAAGCAGACCATTCCTGGCTGGTAGGTGGCAGTTTTAATAAGCAAAGGGAACTTACATATGAAGCTGTCTTGGGCAGAAAGACAGATGGATCCCTACACCCACCCTCCAAATCTTAAATGTTTATAAAGAAGCCCTAACTGGGCCAAGTCACATATACTGTGTAGGTGTTCTCAACATCATATCATCATCTCAAGGCTATGTTCTTGGAGCAGCCTCTGGGGGTGGGAAAGTCAGGTGAAACCCACACTCCAAAACTGGGGGAGGGGATGAGGAGCCTCTGAGTGGCTGGATCCAGCTTACAAGTCAACTGGCAGTCACGTCTTTTTGATGACCTTCCCCAGTACACAGGACTTCACACTTTGTGCCCGCTTCCATAGGTGCATCCACATGCTTCTTCCCAGACTTCTTTCCACCTGTCTGGTTTTTTTCCAAACTCCTGCCCAACAGCCAAACCATTCACTATTGTGCATAGTTTTCTGTTTAGATTTACGGCTGACCACTTCTCTTTCTTCATAAAGTAAGCGATCAGGGATACTTCCCATGTCTCTGGTAATTGTAAGGATTTTCCTTCACCTGTGTCTTTCAACACCACCCGGGAGTGGAGTTATATGAGAACAAAATTTATTTTTGGCTTGTACTTACATGCCAAGACAACTTATTCTTAAGCCAACCTTGGCCTTTTCCTTCTCTGTCAGCTGGGGACCCACATATGCAGCAACAGATGTGAGTGGAAAGAGAGGCAGTGATATAATAGTAGTCAATGACACAGGGGTCAGGGCCACCTTACTTATACTCTCTGGCTGTGGCTCAAGTCCAGAAGCTGGGTAAGGGATCATAACATTTTATTGAAGCAGCTGCCTCAGCCTCCTGATCTTTCTCCTTGATTTCTTTTTGTTTTATAGCTTGAGCAGTACAGCTGTTTGTTGTCCGTCTCTTTTGTCCTTAGGGATTCCATAATTCTATTAACCATCTCCATAGCTCTCCATGAGCCAATCCTCACCCAGTTACTACTTGACCTGACACTCAATTGCATACACTCGCTTTTCGTTGTTAAGCACTACCAACTGGCCTCCATTCTTTCTTTTCTTTTCTTTCTTTTTTTTAATGCTTCTTTGTCTGAGAGAGAGAGAGAGAGAGAGAGAGAGACAGCGTGAGTGGGGGAGGGGCAGAGAGAGAGGGAGACACAGAATCTGAAGCAGGTCCAGGCTCTGAGCCGGCAGCACAGAGCCCGACGCGGGGCTCGAACTCACGAACTGTGAGATCATCCCCTGAGCCGAAGTCAGATGCTGAGCTGACTGAGCTATCAGGCGGCCTTGGCCTCCGTTATTTCAATATCTTATTCTCATTACTATCAGAGACACAGTTCTATAACAACATCCCCTACCGTTAGCCTGGCCTATGGAAGACAGACGCCACTGAGCTTCTCAGTGAGGCCCGTTTCCTCCAAGCCTTCCCATTGCACATAGTTTGTAGGTTTTGCTTTCACATGGTACATTCTCTCTAGCATGCTCACTTCTCTGAGCCTTATGAGCTTACCATTGTCTGCCAAAACCGTCCTGGCATTTCTACTTCATTTAGTGTAGGCCGTCGTGTTTCTTAGGCTTTCAAGAGCCATACTTCTAGCATATTCGCGTTGTCTCATGAGGTCTTTGCCAGGGTGTTACATTCTGTGTCTCAGGAGAGTCCTTTTACATCGATAAACTCTTTCTTGTCTGCCTTGTTATTCAGCCTTCCTTGATTCTGCACTGTCTGGATTCAATACCGCAATACTCTTTTACCTCCCGCAGTTGGTGTTTCCTCGGTTTTAGAGCTTCTTCAGGGTATAATCTATTTCCTCTCTTATAAGAGTCATCACTTACCTAGCTGGGTCAGTGCTGCAGGACAGATGCTTCTCCCTTGTCTTCAAAGTGTGGAGAAAGAGTGCTGTCCTTTCCAAGAAGGGAGCAAGCTACCTCTCCAGGCCCAGAGAGTTCAGAATGACCCAGGGTTTCAAGGTTCTTGAGTGCATTCACCCAGATGTCCCCATTCCAAAGCTCAGCTTCTTTTTCCTTACTAATCAAGGCCCTGGCCTTGGTTCATCAAGCTTGCTGAGGCTGAGGATTTCATAATCTCTGGAGTCCTGAAACTGATTCTCAGTTTTTTCTGTACTCAAAGCTACAGAGGAGATGTCTTTTGATATGCAATAAATGAGGCCTTCTGACTTCTACAATTCGCCTTGTATTAGTGATTAATCACTCTGGTGGTTTTAAACATATCAGCAAATTTTGACATACTACGAGACACCCTTTGTGACTCACATCTAACAAACAGACTACAGTCGAATTGATGCCACATGACCTCTGTGGCCAAGCCATATATAAAAGCCATACAGAAGCAATCTAGCTTCCACCTGACTCTCTTCCCCCTCTTGGCACTTTTGCCCCGGAACCAGCTACCATGCTGTGAAAAAGACAAGCAGCTGCATGGGAGGGTCACCTGTAAATTTTCCAGCTGGCAGGGAGTTATCAACCACCAGATAAATGATTGAAGAAGCCACTGGATGACTCCAGCCTCTAGCCTTCTGGCCACTCTTTCCAATGCTGAGGGGAGGAGAGAGGAGAGGTCTTCGCTGGGCCCTCTGTAATCTGCCCAATTACAGATTTGTGAATTAAATACATATCTTCATTGTTGCCACCAAGTTTGAGAGTGGTTTGTTACAGAGCAATAGATACAAGGATAATCACTCTCGACCTTCCATTATCTTTCTGCAGTACATGAGTAGCACTTAGTAACTCGATCCAGTGTCATCGTCTTTTTGATTACTTCTTCCCTTGTATCTTTCCAACACTTGAGATATTAGACCAGCTGGCATATTCTCTTCTGCTGGTATTTCTTTTGACTTCTCCATTGGTAAAAGCCTTAACAAGTCGCACAGCTATAACATGTCACTTGCTGAGGGGTCCTTACTGTCATCTGGCCAGGGGGTGAGGCAGCTCTAAAACCTCACTTTAAATTCTGCCTCTTCCACTTCACCACCTTTTGTCGTAAGTTCCTGGGAGTGAGTTCTGTCTGAGAAGAAAATTTGTGTACAGGAAGCTCATTGGGGATTGCAGTCAGAAATAACACATATAGAAATGGATGGAATTGGGGTGCTTGGGTGGCTTGGTCAGTTAAGCGTCTGACTCTTGATGTCAGCTCATGTCATGATCTCACGATTTGTGAGATTGAGTCCCACGTCGGGCTCTGTGCTGACAGCATGGAGCCTGCTTGGGATTCTCTGTCTCTCTCTCTCTCTCTCTCTCCCTCGTTCTCTCTCTCTGTCCCTCCTCTGCTTGCATGCACACACTCTCTCTGTCTCTCAGAATAAACAAATAACTTTTAAAAAATGATGGAATCGCAGTCTGGTGGAGGTAGAAGCTGAATTGTAATACAGAGTCAAATTAGACCTGGGCAATGAACGTGGGGCGCTCTGCAGCTGAGATGTTTAACTGTCCTGAATTCAGGGTGGGGAGGTAGGCCTTTGACTCCTGCATCAACACAAGCAGAGGGCATAACTTAAGGTGAAACATCTCCCAGGGAGAAATCCCCAGAGAGGAACTCAGAGGCCAACACTCTTGCAAGCTGGGGGGAATGAATCCCAGAATGACTATACTCCTATAGGAACAGGGAGAATCTGGGTGATGCACTACAATTTCTATAACAAAGTCTGGATCGCTCTGTGCTGAAGAAGATAATGGGGGTTGACATCATGACAATGGGAAGCTAGGGAATTTTCAGGATGGGGTGATAGGAGGCAGTGAGGTCTTGCATTCTTCCTATGATCAGGTCATCGCAGATCGTGGAAACTCATGGAGTAAGTCAAACAGAGATCAGACAAATACACTTTATTTTCTGCCAGCCAGTGAACGCTCACACACATCTAGGTGGGATCATTGCTTTAAATTATTCAGTCTCATAGTCTGGTAACACACAGTTGCTCTCTGAGCATGCTCGGTAGTCTACCACACCACCATTAGAATCAACTCCATGAGGATATTTCCTTTAATACCATTGCTGATTTTCCTTTAGTTCAGCAACAGTCCATTAATTCCCTTTTATCCTACCACAATGTCCCAAATATTTTCATATTGCCTTAAAATATTTATCTTGGACCAGTTTCCAATCTTGCTTGACTCATCTCATCTTGCGTCAAGGAGAAATTTCCTTTGATGTTAATAGCAAACTGCTTTCTTGAAAGGCTACATGTGATTATTTAAGAGGATAAGAAAGAAACTTGGTGGGATCATTCAGGCCGTCTTTCCTTCTTTTAATCTTACCTCCAGTGAATTCTTTTAGAGCCTCTAACCCATAGGGACATGTTGTCCATTTTGGGGGGAGGGGAGTTTTAGGTTTTTCTACCTCTTTAAAAAAATGTTCTCATTATGGGATAGCATCATGGTCTCAAGAAAAGCAAAGTGACCAGCAATAAGGCATTCAAACTTGGATGAAAGAAGAGTGATTAATAATTCTACTAGGAAAAAAGAACAGAGTGCTCTCCTCCATGGACTTGCCCTATCCTATCTCTAGAAGGAAATTTCCCTGTTGTGGGAGGGGATACATCACTAAGCTATCCCATTAATTAGACTCTGGAAGCAGCCTGTAGCAGTATTTCTCTTTATAAATCAATAAACTAGCATTCTGCTTATATTGCAGCATGAAGTAGCCTACATGGTTAAGTCAACATGAGCCTGATGAACTCTGGGGGATTACAAATTGAGTTTCTGGATTTACGAAACTGAGGGTCAAACCAGGAAGCATGGTCAATACTCCAAGGGAGTTCAGCTCATTTTCCCATGCCAGCAGCTTCTAGTTCCCCACAGACTTTCTTTAAAGGGGTCGGGCTTTTTCACTTTGATGCCACCACTTTATAGAAAAGGGACAGACACATAACTGGTGCCAGAAGAACATAGCACTTCATTTTTCAAGGAAAGTCGTAACAAGAATAGTTACAGTTTTGCTTTTCAAAACACGTGACAAAGGGCCCAGTGATAGAGAAATCAAATGATGAGATATAGGAGTCAACAATTCATTTCAGTCATGGTATTTCTTGGCTGGCTCCATGAAGGTTCTTATTGCTGGGTCTTACCTGAGTCATGCGTGACGTGGGTTCTAAATAAACAGCGAGGCTGGTCTTTGATGTTGAATTCATTTCTGAGTTGCCTTCTCGTATTCTTCACTTTGTTCATAGATACATGCAGCCAACTGCAGGAAGAAGGAAGTTGCTTTTGTGGTGCTTCGGCTCTCAGTTTAGCCATTGTCTCAAGAATAGATGATCAATGTGCCATTTTCTGTTCCTGTTGTGATTCCCGTAATAAGAGCTGATTCATGTTTTCTAGTTTACATTCTCCTTGTGTTGTCTGCCATGAGGAGAAAGGGTGATTAGGCTTATAAACAGGTGTATTCCACTTGGTAAATGTTTCCTTCTTTGAGTGACTGCCCATTCTACCTCATCCTCATTCAAATAGCATGAGGAAAGGAGGGGGCTAGGTGGGTAGGGAAGGGGCGATGCATCAAATATTAAAAAGCTGAGGTCAAAGCATTACCGTTTATTACCATCATGTTTCACAGAATATATGAACCATTAAAATTCCAATACTGCACCATATTATTGTGATAAAGGTTGTAATGGGAACGAGGAACGACACCACATGAATCTGTTCTAATAGCACTGGTGATAACACGAGCAAGAAAAAGGCACAAACAAAGCCCATTCCTATTATAACATTAAAATGAGAATCTGGTGCCTCTGCTCTGAAACCCAAGACGTAAGCTATATAACAAAATGAGTAAAAGTAACATCTGGAGGAGTAACAATGTCATATTATAGTGGACACCTTGGGGGAGGGGGTGGTTAATCATTCCCAACCCTACAACATGGTAACCATACCTACCTGGTTTTGCTCAGTTTTAAATATGCCTCTTCCAGTGCTTGTCTTCATGACCACCAGTAGTAAGAACTATGATGTTTATATGTTAGCTGTTAAGTCACAAGCCCAATTCTGCATTCATTAGTGGTGAAAGCTTTGTATTCCTTATCTTTTCTGCATTTCAGTTTCCTGATATGTAAAGCCAGAGAAAGAACATACCTATGTCAAAGGGTGGCTGTGAGATTAAATATAGAGCATGAAACATAGCACTCAAAAAATCAGCGGTTACCATCAGTAATAGCAGTCACAGTGTGATAGGAGAGATGTTTTTACCACCTGCCCTGCTCCGCAGGCAATTTCTAGATAGTTTTGTATAGTTCCACCTCACTCAAAGGCAAGGTTTACCCTTCACACCGACATAATCCAATGAGGTGTCCTGTTCTCCTAGCCTCATCTGAGAAGATGGAGTTTATAAGCATCTGGCACATCTGTCATAGGTTGTCCACATGAGATGGATCACATGGGCTACTGGGCAAGTTTTCCGGCCTCAGTTAAGGATAATTCCAAAAAAGGCGATGGAGAATCGGCATGCTAATCCTTGGAGCTTGGCGGTCTTAAGTGGGCAACAAGACCACCATATTGCCCCAGCTTGCACTTGCTCCTGTAACGTTGCCGGTGAGGGGGCTTCCAGTCCCAGCTTGCCCTCCTGAATGCATATGGCATCTCTTTCCTTTACACTTCTTTCTTCAAGCCACTGTGGAAGTCACTTAGCTTCTTGGTATGAGAAAAGATCACTATTCAAGTAAACAACACTATACTTCTTTCCTTTAGGTCACAAAGTTGTTCAGTTATTTGCTTGATTTTTCCCCTATTTTTTCTTCTGTTTGTACCTTATGTTTTTAGTTCTCTTCTACTGACTTGAACAGATTAGGAGGAATGGAAAATTTTTAGTGGTCTCAGAGATGTGGAAATCATATTTGTATTAATACTTCAAATATGATCCCACTTTACAAGGGGATAAAGGTTTATACCTTCAATTCAAGTCACAAAACAAATGGCATCATCTTCTTCAGCAGATATTTGGTATTTCAAAAATTAATAACTCCTTATAATAGGATTTTAAAAGAACTTTTCACCCTAACCATGAGAGTAATATATGTCCGTTGTTTTCTCAGTTTGAATACCCCCAGAAGCTGACTTTGATGCAAATTGGGATGCAGTTATTAATATGGGAAGTGGAAATGATCCTGTGGGAGTAGGGGAAGTAAGCCAAGGAAGGGAGGGAAACCAAAAATGAGTGTGCTACATAGATCAATGGAATAGAATAGAGAACCCAGAATTGAACCCACAAGTGTATGGCCAACTAATATTTGACAAAGCAGGAAAGAGTATCCAATGGAATAAGACAGTCTCTTTAGCAAATGGTGCTGGGAGAACAGGACAGCAACATGCAGAAGAATGAAACTAGACCGCTTTCTTACACCATACTCAAAAATAAACTCAAAATGTATGAAAGACCTAAATGTGAGACAGGAAACCATCAAAACCTTTGAGGGGAAAACAGGCAACAACCTCTTTGACCTCAGCAGCAGAAATTTCTTGCTTGACACATCTCTCAAGGGAAGGGAAATAAAAGCAAAAATTAACTATTGGGATCTCATCAAGATAAAAAGCTTCTGCACTGCAAAGGAAACAACCAACAAAACTAAAAGGCAACCGATGGAATGGGAAAAGATATTTGCAAATGAAATATCAGATAAAGGGTTAGTATCCAAAATCAGTAAAGAACTTACCAGACTCAACACCCAAAAAACAAATAATCCAGTGAAGAAACTGGCCGAAGACCTGAATAGACACTTCTCCAAAGAAGACATCCAGTTGGCTAACAGACACATGAAAAGATGTTTAACACCACTCATCATCAGGGAAATACAAATCAGAACCACATTGAGATGCCACCTCACGTCAGTCAAAGTGGCTAAAATTAACTCAGGAAACAACAGATGCTGGCGAGGATGTGGAGAAACAGGAACCCTCTTGTCATGTTGGTGTGAATATGAACTGATGCAGCCACTCTGGAAAACAGTGTGGAGGTTCCTCAAAGAACTAAAAATAGAACGACCTTATGAGCCAGCAATAACACTACTAGGAATTTACCCAAGGGATACAGGAGTGCTGATACATAGGGGAACACGTATCCCAATGTTTATAGCAACACTTTCAACAATAGCCAAATTATGTAAAGAGCCCAAAAGTCCATCAACTGATGAATGGATCAAGAAGATGTTGTTTATATATACAATGGAATACTACTTGGCAATGAGAAAAAATGAAATCCTGCTGCAACAATGTGGATAAAACTGGAGGGTATTACACTAAGTGAAGTCAGTCAGAGAAAGACAGATATCATATGTTTCCACTGACATGTGGAACTTGAGAAACTTAAGACTGTGGGGGAAGGGAAGGGGAAAAATAGTTTCAAACAGAGAGGGGGGCAAACTATAAGAAACTCTTAAATACAGAGAACAAACTGAGGGTTGGGGGGCAGGGAGGTGATGGGCATTGAGGAGGGCGCTTGTTGGGATGAGCACTGGGTGTTGTATGTCAGCAATGAATCATGGGAATCTACCTCCAAAACCAAGAACACACTATATACACTGTTAGCCAACTTGACAATAAATTATATTAAAAAAAAATTCATGGTGAGCAAAAAAAAAAAAAATGAGTGTGCTAATCAAGCTGAAACCTTTCTAGGCATTTTGTACAGAAAGAGATTTAAACGTGGAAAATGGGTGCTTACAAATTATTGGAAGCATGCAAAGAGTAAGCTCTGGGCTGGGCCTCCAGGAACAATTCCCAGAATATCATCACTGAACTAGTCCACAGGTGGAGCTGCGACTTCTACCCCAGTCAAGAAGATGGGAAATTTGGAAGGTACCACTAGAACCTCAGAAACAGACCTTCCTAGCAGCAATCCAGGGGTCTCTGTCAGTAGAAGGGCATCATGGTGTAATCCACATAGGGGAATCTGGCATATTTAACAACAACTAAGTATGCATTTCATCTGCTCAGCAATTCTGCTTCCAATAATTTATTCTACAAATGCACAGGAATGAAAATATGTATACACCAGGTTTTGCACCATGGCATTATCTGAAAATAACTGCATCTCCAGCAAGAGGACTGGTTTAGTAAACAATCCACAGAGTAAGACACAGTGCACCAGTTTAAAAAAAAAAAAAATGAGAGCATTCTCAACACAGTGATTTTAGAAATCTCCAGGAGATATTTTAAAAGAAAAAAAAAAGTATGGCATTTAAGCAAAGTACAAGATGTGTGTATTTAGTTGTGCCTGAAAGCAAGACAGTACCCAAAGACTAATGGAAACAGGTGAAATGAATATAGGATCAGGCCAACAGTAAAACATCAAAGTTTTGAGCATCAAAAAGGATAATGATAGTAATGGTAAGGATAAAAAAGACCATTAAGATTAAAATGATACTGAATTAACAAGTATGTATATAAGCGGAAGAAGCCCTTACTAAGAAGTTCAGTTAATAAATGTAGAAGGAACGATAGAATTAGAACTCTACCATTTTGCAATCCCAATGCAACAATTGATTCAGACAAGGATTATCAATGGATAGTAAGAAGTATTGGGTGAAAGGTTGTGGGAAATAGGGTATTTGCACAGCCTGGAGAGAAAAGTTTTTTTCATAACGGAGATCTTTGGTGAACAAATCTCAACAAAGTAATAAAAGGGAATATTGTCAATAAAGGAACATGCTGAAATTCAGCGCCTCCTGGTGCAATGCAGTGGCAGGAACATAATATCACCTATGTGGTGGCCGTACGAGGAGAGTTTGTCCAAATATACAAGAACACATGCAGAAAAATCCAGAGTGTGAGATGGTCTATAAAAGAAATGGCGTGTCTTCAAAAATGTTAATATCACGAAAGATTAAAAAAAAAAAGTCACAAGAAATTTTCCCAGATAAAGGGACATTAAAGAGGCATGAAAATTAAATGCAATTTTTAATTTCCCAAACCAGAAAAAAGTAAACAGTTGTAAAAGTAAACAGTTGACACGATTGGCACAACGAGGGAAGCCTGAGTATGGATTGTATATTAGATGTTATTGACTCAATATTACTTTTGCAATATTTACTTTTGTAAAGATGGTATTTTGGTTACTTAGAAGTTACACACTGAAGTATATAGGGACACATGAAGTGTCATGATAGATCCACTTACTTTCAAATGGTTCAGCAAAACAACAGCAAATAGGTGAATAGAGAAGAAAACATAAAGTGGCAAATGTTAAAAATTGGAAAATCTAGGTGAAGCATATATTAGTGTTCATTGTGATATTCCTTTTGATTTTCTCCATTGTTTTGAAATTCTGCAAAATAACAGCTGAACAATGTATATTTAAAATCACAACTTGTTTTAAAGTTTATTTACTTATTTTGAGGAAGAGAGAGCATGCACAGGGGAGGGGCAGAGAAAGAGGGAGTGAGAGAGAGTCCCAAGTAAGCTCTGCACTGTCAGCACAAAGCCCAACGTGGGGCTCGAACCCACGAACCATAGGATCATGACCTGAGCCAAAGCTGGGCGCTCAACCGACTGAGCCACTCAGGTGCCACAAACCATGACTTTTTTTCAAAGTAAATAGAACAGTGGATCTGAAATGTTACCTTTGTTGCAAAAATGAAGAGAAACAAAAATACTCATTTGTATAAGCAAACCTTAAAAAGATAAATTTTAAAATCTAATAAAGTGTTTTCAATAGGAAGGAGAGAAGAAGGTGGAAACAAGATTCTCAGTGTATAAGTTTTTATATTTTTTTACTTCTTCATGTAAATATAATATCTATTTTAAAACACAGCATTAAATAAAACGCAACAGAACATAGAAGAAATGACATGGGCTCCTGAGTCAGACTTCTTGGAGTCAATCCTGTTCTATGACTTCCCAGCTTACCATTGCTTTAGGCAAATTGTGGAACTCCCAACGCCTGTTTTCTTCTCTGCAGAGTGAAGACAATAATGATACCTGTCCACTGGAGGATCAAAGTCCTCAGACCATGCCTGGCACTCTTCAGAGTAAGTTTCCAAAGGAAGCAGATCTTCAAACCAGTAGAAAGAATAGAAACTGTCTGGTTTCAGCTTTTGGTTCCAATTTTTCTTTTTTAGAAAAGCTAAATTTGTTTCCCTAGAAGAAAAAAATCTAGTATCTTCAGAGCCCCACAACAGCAGGGGCTGCCTCACGGTATGAATTTCGTATGATCGCGGTGTGATGGAGCTGGACCGGTCAGTCCTTAAATAGCACAAAGTCAACCCAGTCGTTTAACAAAATTCCAGCTGGTGGCAGAGAAAGGCCGAGAATGCAGGACACGTGGCTCTCTTTCCAGTACAATGTGTTATTTGTCAGAGCTGACACTCAGGCTGAGAAGAAATTCATTCAGTCAATAAATATTTTTTGAATGGTTACATGGGGGGGGGGTGCTTGGATACGGTAATGAACAGAGAAGTCTACCCATGTAGGAGGGACAGAGAAAAAAAATAAAGACGTACATAAAATTTAAATACACAATACAATTTCAGGTAGTGGTGTTATAGAGGAAAGCAAAGCTGAGGAGGGAAATCGAAGGTAACGGGGCCAGGAGGGTTTTGTTATTTTAGGTAAGATGAAGGCCTCTTTGAAAAGGTGACTTTTAAGCAAAAATCTGAATGAAAGAGGGAAGATTCAATGGGAAGGAAGCCTGGGCTACATAGGCAAGTGGGCAAGATGATTACTAACTTCCCTTTTGATACTAAATTATGTGAGCTCCTTAGGATACAGGGCCTTATAAAACCCTGACAGCATGATCTACTTCTCAGCAATACCAACATTCAGTAAACTGTGCAATCTTTCAATTATGGTCATAACTCGGTCCCATCTCTTCTCTAAAATGAATAAAACCCTGGGAACCCATTCATCTCTGAATATGAGGGACATTATCTGGGAATGGAATACACAATTGAAAGAACTTTCAGAGGACTTCTCGTCATCTCTAAGGCATTGAAAAGGCATTGACTCCTTACTTTCTAAAGTAAGTAAGCAAAGCAGAAAATCCTCTATGGGAACCATAAATATTCTGTGTGGTGTTCTCTGTAAGCTTGACAATTGGACCATACACAAACACATGATCCAAGAAGAACAAATTATAAATTGGATGTCATCAAAAGTAAAAGCTGCTCTTCTAAGGCTCCATTAACAGAATGAAAAGACAAGCCACAGGCTGGGAGACACTCTTTCCACATCATACACCTGATAAAGGACTTAATCCACAATACATTAAGAAACCTCAAAACTCAGTAACGAGAAAACAAACAACCCAGTAAAAAAATGGGTCAAAGATTTGAACAAATACTTCACCAAGAAAGTATACTGATGGCAGATAAGCACAGGTAGAAAAACTCACTGCTGTTAGTCAATAGGGGAATGCAAATCAAAGCCACAATGAAATACCACTACAAACAGATTAGAACGGCTAAAATTGGAACGGCTAACCATGTCAAGTGTGGACAAGACTGCGAAGGAACTGGAATTCTCATACTCGGTTGGCAAGAATGCAAAATGCTGCAACCACTTTTAAAAAGTGTTTGACAGTTTCATTAAAGGCAAAACACATTCTGATCATATGATCCAGCCTTTCCATATTTAGGTATTTACCCAAGAGAACAAAACCCAACTCAAATGTGTATCAATCAATAGGTGAATAAATGAAAAAACCTATGGCATCTCCATACAATGGACTATTAGCAACAAAGAGGAATAAACTATTCATACATGTTAGAACAGGGATGGACCTCAAAATCATCATGCTTAGTGGAAGAAGCCAGACAAAAAGAATACATATTGTATGATCCCATTTATTTAACATTCTAGTAAATGAAAACTAATCTGTTGCAACAGAACACAGGTTTGGAGATAGGGTAAGGGCTGGAAGGGTTGGGGATGGGAGGAGGGGCAGGAGGAAAAGATCACAAGGGGCATGAGGAAACGTTGGGGGGTTGACGGGTATGGTGTGTTCATTACTGTGGGGGTGATTTCACAGGGGTATACACATGTCAAAATTCATCAGATTTTATACTATAATATATTCAGTTTATTTTATATCAATAGTACTGCAATAAAGCTATTAAAAATAAAATAAAATTTTAAAAACTCCTGAACAAACTAACAAGAAATTCCACCGTCCAAAATTTGGAGTCAATAAGGATTTTTAAAATGCTTAAATTTATTTAGTTTGTATGAGGTCCATGGGGAAGGCCTCCAGGCATTTCACTGGGGCACCTGGGTGGCTCAGTCGGTTAAGCATCTGACTTTGGCTCAGGTCATGATCTCACAGTTTGTGTCTTTGGGCCCTACATCAGGTTCTCAGCTGTCATCACAGAGCCCACTTTGGGGTCTGTCCCCCACTCTGTCTGCCCCTCTCCCGCTTGCTCTCTGCCTCTCTCAAAATAAATAAATAAACTTTAAAAAAAAGAAGGCCTCTGGACATTTCAAATTATGTATTAACTGGGTAACCCATTGGTTAAGCCTAGTTCTCAACAGCTCACTGTAAAAGAGGGTAAGCTTTGATAAAAGGTTAGTGGTAAAGTGCTCTGGGGCTGGAGGAAAGAAGGTCTGAGAGTAAGTAAATCATGACTTTCATTTACAACGTGGATGGCCTTGGTCAAGTTGCTCAACCGCTCTGAGTGTCAGCTTGCCTATCTGTCATGGAAAAAAATAATAACTCGTGAGATTATTAAGAGAATAACTGAGAGAAAAATCACCTGACAACAAAAAGGCTTTTGCTGTCGGAATTCTGTTGTTACACAGAAGTGAATCACCCCAAGGGTAGTCAAGAGGAACCACAACTCTCCTGGTCAAATTAACCATCCGCACCCACTCACTCCGATGCTGATTCATTTGTTCAGCAGCAACCACTGCTTCCAGAAAGGCACATGTGACCAGTCCCCTCTGAAGACATGAGAGAGATCCTAGCATCTTCACATTCCATTTGTTCATGAAGTCTTCCTTGATGTTAAGTTCTGCCCACTCCCCTTTTTTTAACTTCTGGGCTTGTTTCAAGATGGCACCATGCATCTCAGCTTTCAGACTTTGGACTGGCTTACCACCTGTCTTTGGACAGCTGTACAAAAATGCTTTGTGATCTCAAGGGGATCCACCATGTTTGCTCTCCACTTGGGTTATTTGTCATACTCGCTTTTAGTCCCTCCAACAGATGGTTAATTTGGCTCCAGAACCTACCATCTCAGTAATTCACAGTCATTCACAAACACAAGTTTCCACCTGACAACCTCTGCAGCACATAAGACTGGTTTATCTTTAAAGCTACTGTGGAGATAAATGATAAAATATGAGGCAAACCTCTCAGTAATAAAGGAAAACTAGTGTCAATGGACTAATAGTAGTGGATAAACAGCATCATAATCGTATTTCCATTATATCCAGGAATATATACTCTCCTCTTGAGGCTTGCCTCCTTTTCTTATTTTCCCAATTTCGGATCATTTAGTACAGGGGTTGGCAAACTTTTTTGGCAAAGGGCCAAGTAGTAAATTTTTAGCTTTGCCAGCCAAGAGACAAAATGAAAGACATTCTAAAGATACTTATGTAACCATTTTAAATAAAACCATTTAAAAATGTAAAAGCCATTTTTAGACTGTGGGAAAGAAGAAAGAAAGAAAGAAAGAAAGAAAGAAAGAAAGAAAGAAAGAAAGAAAGAAAGAAAGAAAGAGAGAGAGAGAGAGAGAGAGAGAGAGAAAGAAAGAAAGAAAGAAAGAAAGAAAGAAAGAAAGAAAGAAAGAAAGAAAGAAAAAAGAAAAGAAGGAAGGAAGGAAGGGTGCCTGGGTGGCTCAGTCAGTTAAGCATTTTACTCTTGATTTTGGCTCAGGTCATGATCTTATGGTTCATGGGTTCGAGCCCTACATCAGGCTCTACTCTGACAGCATATGGCCTGCTTGGGATTCTCTCTCTCTCTGTGTCTCTGCCCGTTCCCTGCTAGCTCTCTCCCTCTCAAAACAAAAATAAACTTAAAAAAAGTAAGAAAGAAAGAGTGGGATGGAGGGATAAAGAAAGAGAAAACAAGAAAGAAGGAAAACAGGAAGAAAGGATAGGCAGTGGGCTGAAATTGACCCAGGAGCAATAGCTGGCCAACTTCTGTTTTAGTTGCATGTGATTTAGCTTCAGTAATTTAACACTCATGGAATCCAACTTCAGAGCTTTTTCCAAATTAATTAGAACATGATGACCTTTGTTATATTCTGGTAAATTATTTTAGGACATGAAGGGGTTATGCCTCACACAGATCTCACTGAACTTATTCCAGTGGGATTACTGGGAATTTGGACTCCCTCCACTGTTTCTCTTTGAAATGTTTACTACTTCAATATTTTTGGGCTTCTTCCATAACCTATTTAACAGAAAACACATTTTCATCAGTGCTTTTAGTCTTTTCCATACTGGCATGCTTTGGATCTTAAAAAGAACTCTGTTGGACTAATTAATGGCTTTGCAAGCCGTCAGAAATCAGCATGGCTTGTTTGCCATCACTATTGGCGGATGCTGGCCGAGATGAATTCTCTTGACATAGTATTTTTATGGGAGCAAATACTTCCTTTGAGAAATGCCAAACTTTTCTGGGGAGATAAACCTTCACAAGGCACTGTAGACCTTTTGTCCCCCAGTATTTAAAGTGAGCGAGATTTCACTCGAGATAATTTCATGTCCACTCTTTTTCCACATCTGGATCTCAGCTCCAGCAGAAATGGCAATAGCCTGCAGAAGTCTAGGTAGGGATAGGAAGTGCTCGGACAGATATGTCACATTGTTTCCATCCTTTGAATGTGTGGCCTCAGCTCCCATTCCTCATGCTCAGTAGGTGACCTCCCCTCATCCTGAAGAATTGAGAACAGACAGCATCCGCTGAGCATTGCCACATCGCCAACTCAAAACGTATTGGCACCTTCACTTGTCTTTTCTTGCTTTGTCCTTCCTTTGGAAGAAAACACGTTCTTTTCCTTTACACACCTACCTTCTCAGCTGCTCTTTGCTATCCTACACTGCCCCTCACTTCACAATATCATGCTGTTCCTCATCTACTTGCTGCATTTTCCTTTTCTTCCTTCCCATCACTCCTCCTTGGCCTTAAGTATATGTCGGGGCCCCTGGGTCGCTCAGTCAGTTAAACTTGCAACTCTCAATTATGGCTCAGGTCATGATCTCACGGTTCGTGGGACCAAGCCTGGCACCAAGCTCCCTGCTGAGAGTGTGGACCCTGCTGAGAGTGTAGGCCCCTCCTCTGTTTGTGTACTCTCTCTCTCTCAAAAATAAAACAAGTAAACGTTAAAAAAGTATACACATCTGTCTCCCATCATTAAAAACAATAACTCTTCCAGTCCAAATGCTGCCTCAAGCCACCAGACTTCCTTGCCTTCTTTTTACTACCAAGCCTCTATTTTAAACCAAGCAAGCCGTTCTCACTCCCTCCACTTCCTCATTATCCACTCACTCCTTGAAATCTATCATCTTCCTATCCTGATGAAACTACTCTCTTAAAGACCACATGTAATTTACCAACTTAAAAATTCCAGTGGCTTCCCCCCACCCCTGACACACATACTCATACTTACTTTTCAATTTCTGCAAACTAAAGACATCTTCCTAAAATCTATTTAAAAATTTTTAATGTTTATTTATTTTGAGAGAGAGAGAGAGAGTGAGAACAGGAGAGGGACAGAGAGAGAGAGAGGGAGAGAGAGAGAATCTCAAGCAGGCTCCGCACGGACAGTACAGGGCCCAATGCAGAGCTCGGTCTCAAGAACCGCTCAAGAACCATGAGATCATGACCTGAGCCAAAACCAAGAGTCAGACGTTTAACCGACTGAGCCAGCCAGGTGTCCCTAAAATCTATTTTAAACAAAATGTTTGGGAGCGCCTGGGTGGCTCAGTAGGTTAAGCATCAGGACTTTTGCTTTAGGCCCAGATCATGAGCTCTATGTTCCTGAAATCAACCCCTGAGTTGGGCTCTGGGTTGACAGCACAGAGCCTGCTTGAGATTCTCTCTCTTCCTCTCTCTCTGCCCCTTACCTGCTCTCTCTCACACACACACTTTCTCTCTTTCAAAATAAATAAACTTAAAAAAAAATAAACTAAACATTTTGAAGGAGTCTCTACTGACTGTTGAATTTAGCCCAACCCCAGATGGTTAGTACTTAAGGACTTCCATCTAATCACAAATAGTTTTCTCTAACTTTGCATGCACTTTATCTTCTAAACAATTTGGTCTGTCCAACTATTGTTCCTCGAGTACATCCAATGTCTTCTAGCTTAGCATCTCTTAAGCATCTGGCTGATGGTTCTATTGAGAAGGACCATAGCCACCAATCATAAAGCCTTCTATAATCTCAACAGAATGTCACTTGAATGTAATTAATTTTTTTGAGGAGTTTTAAAACTACAGCAAAATACTCAGTTAAGGAGAACAATTCCAAGTGCCCACCACTGAGAATTAACCTACTTATTTGTTTTCATTTTTAATTCAAATTTTAAGTGAAAAGGATTGAAACATTATCATAGGGTTAAAGTTTGTTCTCTTACCCAGCTCTGCCCCTCCAGAAGCCAGATCACAAATTTGGTAAATGTTTTCCTGGTCCACGCATTTAAATCTCTGATGCACATTTATATATATATTAAAAAAAAAAAAAACCCTATAGGGGCGCCTGGGTGGCGCAGTCGGTTGGGCGTCCGACTTCGGCCGGGTCACGATCTCGCGGTCCGTGAGTTCGAGCCCCGCGTCGGGCTCTGGGCTGATGGCTTGGAGCCTGGAGCCTGTTTCCGATTCTGTGTCTCCCTCTCTCTCTGCCCCTCCCCCGTTCATGCTCTGTCTCTCTCTGTCCCAAAAATAAATAAAAAACGTTGAAAAAAAAATTAAAAAAAAAAAAACAACCCTATAGTATCATTTCTTGCTTTTAATTTAACATCTGGTAAAAAATACAGTTCATAACTCTAAAACTTGTTTTGTTCCTCTCAAGATCTCATTGTTTTGAGACAAATCAATTTATTTATTTGAAGTGCCATACAGATATATCATAATTCTAATATAAACATATTTATAACATGTCTATATCAAAAGTCATATTATGTCCACCATATGCATGCATCACAATTTATTATTCATTTCCATATTGATGAATATCTAGTTGATTTCAATTCTTTTATTATTGCAAGTGGTATCATAGTGAGTATCCTTGTCTATCTCCTTGAGGGTAAGAATTTTCCTTTGGCTATACTCAGAAATGAAAATTGCTAAAACAGAGGTCTACATACTTTCAAATTTTCTAGAGAATGCCAATTTAATTCTCAAAGCAGTTGTAATGATCCTTTTTCTACATTCTCACCTACACTTGGAATAATTAGATTTTAAAAATTGTCATTGCTGCTTTATTTTGCTAATAGCTAATAAAAGTGAGCATTTTCATATCTTTGGTGGTTAGAAGCTTTCCTTTTCTGAAAATTGTCAGTTAATAATGTTTGCCTATTTTTCTTATGGAGTTGTGGGCGTTCTTTATATACCCTCCATACTTATCCTTGTATATCTGGCAAATGTGTTCATTTCAGTACTCTGCTTCTCTTCATTTTGCTCATTGTGCCTCTTGTCATTTAGAAACTTTAAAATTTTTGGTTTAGACAAATTTTTTGCTTATTTCTCTTATGAATTATTATTAGATTCTTTATTATATTTTCCTTTTTTTATTATTTTGTTTTGTTTTGTAGTCTGACTTGTTTAAGGAATCCTTCCCTACCCCAGGAGCTTATTCTCCAAGGACAGGTTCTAATCTGATTTATGTGAGATTTTAATCTTCAATATGTCTAAAACTTATTTTTCTGTGGAATATAAGGTAGGTCTTAATTGTATTTTATTTCCCCACACAGAAATAGAATCATATCAGTACTATTTACTGGACAGGCCATTATTTCCCCTTTTATGTACATTACCTCCTCTCTTAGATACCAAGGACCTAGATACACTTGGGTCTGTTTCTGGGCTCACTATTCCGTTCTAATAATTTGTGTATCTATTACTTTATAATGATACATTGTCTTAATTATTACACACATGTTTATATAGATTAATATATATCATATAATGTAGAATTATAGATGCTAATAAATCTTTGATATCTGGTAAGAGGAGTCTCAGTTTCCTTTTAAAGAACTGTCTTGGCTATCACTGGACTTTTATTCTATATGACTCTTAGAATATTTGTTCAAGTCCATGGAAAACCTATTTGGAGATTTTACTGGAATGACATTTATTTTGCTGAAAAAGTTGCATTATCTGTATATATTTAATCTTTCTCATGAAATCAGTGAATTTTTCTCCTTGCTTAGGCCTACTTTTTTTTTTTTTCTTTTAGAGTTTATTTTTAAGTAATCTCCACACCTGACCTGAAGCTTGAACACATGACCCCAAGATCAAGAGTCACATGCTCCACCAGCTAAACCAGCCAGGTGCCCCTCCTTAGCCCTGCTTTTGTGTCTTTCAGTAATATCCTTAATTTTCGCCATAAATATTTTGCACATCTACTGTTAGATTTATTCTTAGATATGTTTTGTAACTATTCCTTATTACATTTTCTTGTTCATTGTTAGCTGTTAAATTTCATGTTGTTCATCTATCAACTGACTTTAATGAAATCTTTCATTAGTTTTAATAGCTTGTAAATTCCCTTGAGTTTTCCATGTGCACAATCATATTGTCAGAAAAAAAATGTCAATTTTCTTTTCCCCTTTCAAACATTACACAGTTTCTGTATTTTTTCAGGCATTTTCCTGGTATTAATTTACTGGCTAGACTCTCCTATGTCATGATTTTTTTTCGTTCTTACTTTTTATATTTTATTTTTTAAAATATTGATTGACTGATTAATTGACATGTAGATAACATCCTCCCACAACGACACTGAATGGCAAGGATCACATCCTCATTCCATTCCTCATTTCAGTGGGAATCCTATTGTTTCATCACTAAGAATTATGTTTATTGTATTCTTTGGGGAAATTCATTCTATCAAGCAAATGAAATTTCCTTCAGTTCTAGGTGGCTGTAAGTTTTAAATCATAAAAGAATTAAAAGAATAAAAGAATTTTGAATATATATACTTGAAGGAGTTTTTCTGCATCTAATAAAATGACTACATTTCCCCCCTCTGCTAATTTGTTATTATAGTGAGTTGAAATAGCAAGTGTTCTGATTTAATAACCCCTGTATCCTGGGATAAGTCCTACGTGGTCCTCTTAGTTGTCTGGTTGGCTTGATTAGTAGACACCAGGAATTGCTTTGCTGGCTGAATAGGCTGTTACACTGGAAGTTCTGGCCAAGACTCTAGAATGACAGCTATCAGACACAATAGTCAACTTGAAATAGACTACCCAGTAGAATTTGGATAAGAGGTGACCAAAGCTTCTTAGATCATTGGTAAGCCTTTTATCTATATCAAAGGTATAAAAGATTCTGGAGCCAGAGTTTCAAAAGGGGATGTAGGAAGAGGGTTTTGTTTTGTTTTGTTTTGGTAAGGAATTATGGTATGAACTATCCATCCCCACTCTCCACCACTGTAACCCCAAGGATTGGTGCTGGGTCAGGATTTCTGCACGAATCTGTGCATGCTGTTTAATGCACAAGGACACAAGGAAGGGGAAACATATAGGGCCTGAAATCCCTTGTGTGCTACTCACCAAGGTCAGTTGGAGAAAGGATCACCTTTTTCTAATTCAAACCAAGGAACTGTTTGGGGCAAGTCTGCTCCCCTCCTTAAACCCAGTGGAAGGGGGATTCAACAGGATTACTCTGAGAGCCTTCTCTGTGTCATCCAAAGCTAGGCTGCAGTAGACTGATTCCCAGCTAAAGTTCTAAGGGGCTGAAGATGGGCTGGCTTGCTGCGGACAGCTGAGGCACGTGGGATCATCTCCCTCCCTGCGTTTGTCAGAGCAAGATGCTCTGGGTGGGGGAGGGGAAACAACATGAAAAAACTCACAAAACAAGGCATTCGTTTTAAACATGCCTTAGGCCCAGACAGCACAAGAACAGGTTAAACGGTGATACACATGGAAAGAACTATTTAGCTCTTTTTACCTCTCCTTTTCTGTGTACCTTCTTCTCATTCTCAGCCTCAGAGGGGCTGTTAGCAGCATTTAAGTGTGGTGGAATTTAGCAAGAAAAAGCAGTCAACTCAGCCCTCCTTCCATGGCCACTGGGTTTTCACAAAACCCAACTACATCTCGGGAAGAAAGATCTATCCTTGAATCAAATTTTAAGTTTTGATATGAGACTTACCATTTGAATTTCTGAATTGAGACTGTGTTTGACTTGGGATTTTTTAATTGCCTAGGAATAATCAGAAAAATCCTGAGTATGCCTGAGTTTTCATCCGGGAGGGGGGAAGCAGTCCACTTCTTCACACACATTTTAAAGGCAGAGTGGGAAACAAAGAAACGTCCTATGATTCTTGCTTGTTCGCTGCGCTAGTTACACAAGTACTACATTTAGGACTGTTGTGTTTTTTTTGATTGATGATAATGATCTTCAGTTTTCCTTTCTGATACTATCTTTATCCAGTTTCTTATCAAAATTATAATAACCTCAAAAGAGGAGTTGGGTGCAGAGCCTGATGCAGGGTTTGAACTCACAAACCGTGAGATCATGACCTGAGCTGAAATCAAGAGTCAGTTGCTTAACCGACTGAGGCACCAGGTGCCCCACCTTTTAAAAAAATATTCTTACTTACAGAAGTGAGGCATCTTTTGGTTTTTGAGGATTTATTAACATTTTTCAGTATAACCTTTGTCAACCAAACCCTTGTTGGCCTTTGTTGAGAGGAAAACTTTCTTGACTGATTCAGTGTTTCTAACAGTTTTCGTTATGTTTGCGTCTTTTATTTCTTCTTGGGTCAGTTTTGGTAATTTCTGTTTTTCTTGAAAATTTTCAATTTCATGTAAATGTTTAAATTTATTGTGACATTATATGGGTAAATATTATGAATGCTGGTCTATATTTCTTCTTTTCTTCTTCTCAGGAAACCCTCAAGGGAAGACCACTCCCTGGCTGTCAGGCCTGCCCATATGACTTGGTCTGTCCAGTGCAATATGACAGAAAGTGATGGGTATCACCTCTAGGTACCAGGGTATAGCTAATAGCCAGTGTGGGGTGATCATGAAAGCAAATAGTAGGAGATCAGAGCACCCTAGAAGGCTCAGCTACCTGCAGAAAGATCTTGGAGAATCACCTGGATAAACTAAGGGCCTTTTGTGAGCATAAATCAGCTTCTATTTTGTTAAGCCATTGAAATCTTTGTATTGATTTTTACTGTAATACAAACTAGTCTGGCCTAATAAAATATTGCATATTTTTATATTGTATGTATTTGTATTTATAATAGTGCTTTATTCTGTTTTTGACCTGTTGTTACAGATTTATTAACATTTTCATTAGTCTTTTCAAAGAATCAGCTTTTATATGGTTGGTTATGCCTAAATACCCTATTTATTCTTTTCTTCTCCTTTGTATTTACTCTGTTGTCTGCTCTAGCTTCTAGAGTTGAATATTTAGCTTGTTTACATTTAATCTGCCTTGTTTTTTAATACGTGTCTTTAAAGTTATAAATTTTCTCTAAGCACTGTTTAGTTATATCCTACCAGTTTTTAAAACTTTCTTTAGAAATTATTTTTAAGATGGAGCACCTGCATGTCTCAGTCGATTGAGTGACTGACTTCAGCTCAGGTCATGATCTCGCGGTTCGTGGGTTCGTGGGTTCATCAGGCCCTGTGCTGACAGCTCAGAGCCTGGAGCCTGCTTCGGATTCTGTGTCTCCTTCTCTCTCTGCCCTTTCCCTGCTGGCTCTCTCCCTTTCTCTCTTTGTCTGTCAAAAACATATAAGAATTTAAAAATTAGAAAAAATTATTTTTAAGAAATTCATAATTTCCACTCTGACTCATTATCATCTTTTATTGCTGATATTGAATCTATTTGCATTGCAGTCAAGGACACAGGTTATAGGCTATCACCTCTTTGGATCTTTATGGCCTAAAAAGTGGTCAGGTTTCTTGACTGTTCCATGGATGGCTCAGAAGGATATTCGTTCTCTGCATACTAGTTCAGAATCTTACAGGCAGTTATTAGGTAAAGTTTGGGACTCATATTGTTCATATCTCCTGTGTTTTTACAAAATTTCTCTTCTTGATCACATTTTCTAAGAGATACATGTTTAAGTCTCCCCATATAACTATAGATTTATCAGTTTTCCATATGTTTGACTCTGCTTTATGCATCCACATTCATGATAATCATATATTTTGGTGAACTGTTGCTTTAATTATTGGTAGTGTTTTTAACTCTAGAAATAATTTTTCCTTTAATGCATCTTTTTCTAATACTAGCATTTATAGCTTCTTTTGGCTATTTTCCTGATCTATCTTTTCACATAGCTTTATTATCTACTGTTATGTCTTATTTTTCCATAAGTTTGATTCCTTTTTTTTTAGTAAAAAAATGTTTATTTATTTTTGAGAGAGACAGGAGGAAGACAGAGAGAGAGAGAGAGAGAGAGAGAGAGAGAGAGACCATGCAAGCAGGGGAGGGGCAGAGAGAGGGAGACAGAGATTCCAAAACAGGCTCTGCACTGTCAGTATAAAGCCTGATGTGGGGCTCGACCTCACAAACCATGAGATCATGACCTGAGCCAAAGGTGGATGCTCAACTGACTAAGCCGTCCAGGTGCCCCCTTAAGTTTGATTCTTACAATGAAGAACAGGACTGGATATTAAAAACATCATCTGATAAGAATACTCCCTTTCCAACTGGATTGATATGATGAAACAAAAGTCACCCCTTATCCACAGGGGATACATTCCAAGCCCCCCACAGATACTGCTGGACCCTATATGTACTGTTTTTTTCCTTTACGTACATACTTATGATAACGTTTTATTTAGAAATTAGGCACACCAAGAGAATAACAACAAGAGCTAATGATAAAATAGGGCAATAATAACAAGGTGTAATACAAGTTACATGAACGTCATCTCTTTCTCAAAATATTCTGTTGTACTGCACTCACCCTTCCTGCCATGATGTGAGACTATCAAACGCCTACATGATAAGATGAAGTGTGGTAGATGACGTATGCATTGTGACGTAGCATTAGGCTACTAATGACCTTCTGAGGATACATCAGAAAGAGGATCATGGGCTTCTGGACCAAGGTTGACTGCAGGTGCCTGAAATGACAGAAAGCAAAGCCAAACCATGGATAAAGGGGGACCAGTGTATAATAAATCCTGTAACTCAGATTCACATTCAACACTTAATAGACATGCTTATGTTGTATCACCTATCCATTCCACATGCTATTTTCTTTCTTGGCCTTCTTGGCCGTTTTTCCTCTTGCTCCTCCTCCTTATGTATAATTGTTTTAAAGTCAATCCCTCAGCTAACCAATGAGGATTTTTTCTCAAACATAACCATCATAAAATCTGGAAAAAAAAACCCAATAATTTCTTCACAATATTTAATAACCCAGTCTACATTAAAATTTCCACAAAGAAGGTTCATTTGTTGCATTTTGTTGTGCCTTTTTGTTTAATGACTATTTCCTCTGTTCTTCTCTTTTTATTCTACATCACATTTTGTTGGAAAAAACAAATTATTTTTCCTGTAGAATATCCTACACTCTGAATCTGGTAGTATGCTTCTTCAAGGTGGCTTTTAACTTATTTTTCTAATCTCATGATTACTATAATAATTAGATTTAGTGAAAGATTAGATTAGACTCTAGAAATCCAGTTTGTTCTAGGATAAAAGCTCTATTCTTCCTCTTCACTTACCAATTTTCAGAATAATGATGTTGTTTCCTACAATCCTCCAGGAGAGGTCAGAGAGGTTTCTTTTTTTCAGCATTATGATCTCATGAATATTATATATTTGATATGATAATCTCCTATAAACTGATGACCTTTATTTAAAATTTTATGGTTTCTTATATTTCTGACATACTTCTGCCACATTACTTCATGTTTTTCTGTTTTGTCATGTTTTTCTTTGCTCTCCCCCATTCTTCTTCTTATTTATTAGATTCATTGATTATTCTCTTTTTTTTTCCTACTCACTTATGCTTAGATTTAGTACTTTAACAAAAATATACAATTTGATAAAGTATAAAGTCCTTAATTATTTACATCATTCTTACCAATAACATCAGGATGTTGGAACTTTTTAATTGTGATCTTATGTTTCCATCTTCCATGCTATTTTTGCTTATTGTTTTAATTTCACTTTTTAAAATCCATCAAATATTCTAATTTTTATTGTCATAAGTTTATAGCCAATGCTTTATTATTTCCCAATGTATTTACAATGTTCTTAGCTTGTTATTGTCTATTGCACTCCACTAATTCTAGTCTGAATTGCTTTCTTCTTGAACCACATACTTTAGCAGATACATTGGTGAAAGACTGTGAATAGTAATTTCCGTGGGTATAGGTTTGTGTACATATGTCTTTATTTTACTCTCATTCTTGAATGATATTAATATTGGTTACATAACTCTAGGTTGACAATTATTTTCTTTCAAGACTATTAAAGTATTACTTCATCTTTTGGAACATCTGTTATTGTTGATAAGATTTCTGTCAGCTGAATTCTCATTCTTTATTGGTAACCATCTTCAGGAAATAAAAGGTAGAATGATTAGAAAATAAGAAAATTTAAGAATGATATAATTACCGAGTATAAAAGTCAATAGAATCTATAGCATTACTATTTGAATTAATATTTAGGAATGTTCATTAAGGTTAGTAGATTGTGAAATTAAGTAGTATTTATATACATAGAGAACAGCATGTATGAAGGAACAAAACCAAGAGAAAATGAAATTTGTCATGGTTGAAGTACATGGAATAGAGTAGAAAGGGGTAATTGATTGGGCTGGAGAAAATGAGGGGCGTCAGATTATAAAAGAACCACCTAAGTCATACCAAGGAGTGCAAGTGTAGTACTGAAAATAACCAAATCCATTGAAGGGTATGGAGGAAGCAAAGAATAAGATTTATCATTTTAGAAAAATCCACTAGGCAAAGTCATAAGACAGGGATTAGAGGGGGGTAGGATTAAAGATACGGACAGTTACAAAAGGGGAGGTGAGACATGATAGATTGTGGGGTGAGGCAAATGAGGAGGGGCACATTGATAAGTTGTATAGGAGGAAGAACTGATTGGATACAGAATGAGGTGAGGGAGGAATCACAGCCATGACCAAGTTTTGGCGCGGGGAATGGAGCAAGTGGTGGTGAGAAAGATCAGAATCCAGTTTGGCATACATTGAATTAGAGCATTTTACAGGACTTCTAAGAGGATGTGTTAGAGAAAAGCTTGGTATATGGATCAGAAGCTCAGAAGAGAGATGTGAGTCCCCATCTCTTTACAGATGGTAATTGAAGTCATGGAAGTGAATGAGATCACAGTGGGTAGGAAAGGGCCTAGGACAGACCAAGATATAGTTTCAAGAAAGGGACATTTGTAAGATGGGCATTGAAAGAGTTGCCAGTAAATAAATTTTATATGTGTGTATATATATAAAAAAATATATATAGTATATATATATAGTATAAATAATATATAGTATATGTATAATAAGTACATGAATTATAAACATATAAATTATGTATATAAATGTGAAGTCAGAAGGATAGAGCAAATCAAGAAAGTTCACATAATTGAAGCCAACAGAATGGAATGGGCCAAGACTTTGTTTTCAATAGAGGTGATGTCATCACAACGGCAAAATAGAGGCGTTTCTGCTGTCCCCACCCCCTTACAAGAGAACACCAATTTCAACAATAATCCATGGACCAGAGTTGGCTTGTGGAATTTGGAGAGTCCAGTGGCGAGGTTCCAGCATACTGCTAGAGCTGGATATACACATCCAAGATTGGAGGCACGTAAGAGGGAAAGTCGAACAGTTTTACTTTACCCTTCGTCTAAGGCAGCACAGCTCAGTGCCAAGAGAGACCATGATTTCCTCCACGCGGGAAAGTGAGAGGGTGTGAGTAAACACCCAGCATCTCTAGCTGTGTGGGATGCTGCCCAAGAAACCCACTTCTTTCTCACCCCACCCGGACTAACAAGGTGCGCTACATAATTGAGGGAGGGGGATGGCTGGGAGAACATCATCTAGGGCTGTTGGAGGGGGTCACAGTGTCGCAGTTCCTACTAACCGCTTTGCAGACTCCGTGAGGAAGCCTGCTTGCTAGCTCTTGGTGATGTGTCACGTACGGATCTGCTCAATTGACCCACGGACACCCCGGCACTCTGCGTGCCTGACGCACATATGCTACCACCCTGTGGTTGGCTCCTGGCGCATACTCCCAAGGGCAGTGAGAGCAAGCCTTTGCAGATGACTAGCGAGCATGTTCAGAAAGCTAGCCCAACTCTGCAGGATTGGGAGAAAGCACACACATCTGAGTATTCAGTGTATCTCTAAGGAAACCAAACAAACAGGAGGCTGTCAGCACCCAGCATGGCTTTGCAGGATCCAAAGAAGGCATAAAATCTTAAGAATTCTTCCTCAAGAGGGAACAAGAAGTATAGGGCAGGAGTATCCATAGGCAGGGTCTGAGAAAGCCTCAGAATGTCTAACAGAGCTGACAGAAGGTACTTCTCTTGAAAGGCTTCAAGGGGCACGAAAAGCAAGGTAACATGACACCAAAGGAATGCAGTAATTTTTCGGTAACTGACCCCAAAGGAGTGGAGGTCTACAGTTGCCCAATAAGTAATTCAAAGCAGTCGTTTGAAGGGAGTTCAGTGAGCAATAAGAAAACATAGAAAGACAATTCAACAATATCAGGAAAATAATACACCAACAAAATGAGAAGTTTAATAAAGAGAAATCATCAAAAGGAACCAAAGAGAAATTCTGGAGCTGAAGAATACAATGCATGAGATGAAAATGCAGTAGAAAGTACCAACGGCAGACTTGATCAAGCAGAAGAAAGATTTTAAAGTGGAAGAAAGATCACTTAAAATTATTCAATCAGAGGAGAACAAAGCAAGAAATAAAGAAAGAGTGAAGACAGCCTGTGGGAACTGTGATACAGAAAACAATCTGCGTGGTTGCAGTCCCAGGAGACGACAGGGAGAAAGGGGCAGGAAGCCTATTTAAAGAAATAATGGCTGAGAACTTCCCAAATCTGGGGAGAGATTTGGGCATGAAAGTTCATGAAGCTCAAAGGTCTTCAAAATTTTAACTGAAAAAGATCTCCTCCAAGACATTGTAATTTAAAACATCAGAGACGAAAAGACAATTTTAAAAGCAGCAAAAGAAAAACAACAACAACAATATTCCTTGTATACAAAAAAGCTGAACTCCAAGAGACAGACAGTAGAATGGTGGTTGTCAGAGGCCATGGAGGGGTGGGAGAAAAGGGGAGATGTTAGTCAAAGGGCACAAGCTTCCATTTCAAGTTCTGGGGATCTAGGGTTCAGCATGGTGATGGTAGTTAACAATACTGCAGCATATACAGTTGCTAAGTTGCTAAGGGAGTAAATCTTAAGTGTTCTCACCACACATGCACAAACACAAAATGTTGTTACCTGAGGTGATAGAGGTGTTCGCTAATCTTATTATGGTGATCTTTCAGCGAAACATATTGTATCAAATCATCACATTGTATACTTTAAGCTTACACAATTTTATATGTCAATTGTATCCCCAAAAAACTGGGTGGAGGGAGGGAAGGCTTTGTTTTCTCCAATACTGTAATCCTACCACATAAAACAGGGCTTGCCACTTGGTAGGTGATGATCAATGATTGTTGAATGACTGAATGAAGGAAGGACTCATTCATACTATCAAAGGCTTCCTAGAATCCAAGGAATATAAGGACTGAGAATTCTCTACCCAAAACACTGCTGGTGACTTTGGCAAGATTTGTTCCTGTGCAAGAGTGGGTGTTGAATCCACACTGCAGGTGTAGTGAACAGCACAGTAGTGAAGATGGAAAGTGTAGAGAACTCTTTCAGTAGGAGAAAAGAGAGCAGTACCTGGAAGATATTGTGTGGTCCTAGACTTTTGTGTTTATTTTTTAAGAATTGAGACCCTTGGCTATGTTTAAGAGCTGACAGAAGAAAGCCAGAATGCCAGAGAGCTAGAGAATGGAGATTAAAGGTCCAGAAATGGGAAGGGTAGTGCTTCAACAGAGTGGCCCTCAGATGGTTGGGGAAGGAGTCCAGGGCACAGACAGATCAGCCTTAGACAATGGAGGGCTATCTCATCCCCTCAAGGTCGACGCAAACCAGCTTGAGATACGGTGCAGGGAAGCTAAGGAAGTTCCTGTTTGATGATACTTAGTTTTTCTGTAAAGCAGAGAGCAAGGGCATTTGCTGGGAATTAGGGAAAATAATTAATTTCCTAGGCTGCCTGGAAGTTCTTAATTTATATTTCTATGGAACATATGTCATACCCTTAGGACCTCCCCAGGAACTGTTAGTAATTAAGGCTTTTTAATAGGCCAACTGGAAATGCTGATTTTCATAATTTATTTTCTAATTTATGCTTCTTTCAGTAAGAAAATTGTCATGTTATTTGGCAAAGCTAAATATCAGTCCCTCTCCTCACGACATTGATTATGAGGTTCTTAGATTCTTTACCATCAGGGATTCCTTTTGTAATATTTCCCCATCACCCCTTATGTGTTTGGAAGATACTGTCTAGCAAACAAACTACATTTATAAATGTAGATTTCTATTTTTGCTTAATTTGATGTAACATTTGCTCATAGCCAAAAAAAGTAACTGATCAGCATGAGTAATCATGTTTGATTAATCTAATTCAAATCAAAATCAAAGGAATATGACATTTTAGTTATCCTGTGAAATCTTACTGAAGATGAATCTATGATGCTTCTTGGGTTTCTTTGTTTGTTTTTTTGTTTTTGTACATATTGAGAGCAACTTTTGGACTCCCCTTATTTCTTAATATGATTGGTGGAAAGACTACTGGTATACTGCGACCACCTAAACCTTGATATTCACTGTGGTTTAAGTTCTAACCCCAAGATGTCCAATATTAAAGTGTTTTCTTTCCCAAACCAAGGATGTATAGTCCAATTGCCCTTCATACATATTCACATTTTAGTGAGAATTTTAAGAAGCAGCAACCCTGAAAGCAAATGGTTGATTTAGCCTCTTTAGAAAACCAGACCATCATTTACTAAATTACTTTGTTCTTGAAAGAGATGTTTCAACAACCCTAATACCTTGATGTAATTGAGGTTTTTAGTTCTCTTCGAGAATAATAATGAACGATAACTTTTTAATAAAGCTACAAAGGATGATTTTATCTATTTCAATTCTGATACACATTAGTTGGATTATGTAGAAAAAAACCTATCATTCAATGAATGTTTCTTGAATTCCTTATGAGCCACGTAACATTCTGGGATACAAATGTGGATATAATAGACACAAACCTTGTCTTTGGATATCTTACATGAAACAAATAATAATACAAATAGCCAAGGTATTATAAATTGCTGTAATATGCAAGAAATTATAACAACTTGAACCACTGAGGGAAAATATGGTGTGCTATGAGGAATTATAACAAGAGAGCCTAATTTAAATGAGAGATTGGAAGGCTTCTCCATAGAAGTGCCATTTAAGCAGAAATTTTAGGGTCAGTTGGTTTTAGTTGGAGATAGACAGGGGTGGGAGGGGTTTCCAGGCAGAAGAAATAGAACCTTTGAATACCGTATGGTGGAAATGAGCTACGTATCCCTCAGTGCCCTCACCTAGGGCACGAGAGCCAGATGGGCACTTATGGGATCTCGGGGCATATGAAACAATTACAGTGAATATGTTCCTGTTGTGGTTGTATTTCGGGACTGTAAGTACATTTGCCAAAACGATTTCAGCAAAGGGTGACTCATTTACAGTAAACAGTTTCCTTTTGACAGTACCTTAAATTAAATTCTGAAGAAGAAAGTGGTGAAGAAATCTAAGTGACTTTCTTTGGCTGCAAAGAATGCCTCAAAGCTTTAGTGCGTGCCGTGTTACAAAAAGGTAATCCATTAGCTTCAAGAAAAGTTGAGATGACAAGAGAACTAAAATATAAATATTTCTGTCCCTTGTATATTACTGGTAAGCCACGCAGCTGATCACTTTCAAATCTGCACAACCAGAAAGAACTAATGATTCCTGTGAGCATTCATTCCCATTCCTCGCCTGGAATAAGGAAAGGAGATGACAGCCTTCGGTTGTCAATTTCATTCTATTTAGTTGTTGCCCAGGGGAACTCTGGTAATGACATAGTTTCCCTAGCATCATTTAATAAAGAGGAGGGACATGACTCTAAACATGAATGTCAGGTCTTCAACTTAAAGGTTAATTTATAAGGACCAGTGTTATTATTTGTAAAAGAAAAGCAGCACAAAGTTGATGTGTGTAATATTTTCAGCGTGCGGTATTTAAAAGACCTCTCTTGGGGCGCCTGGGTGGCTCAGTCGGTTAAGCGTCCGACTTCAGCTCAGGTCACGATCTCGCGGTCCGTGAGTTTGAGCCCCGCCTCGGGCTCTGGGCTGATGGCTCAGAGCCTGGAGCCTGCTTCCGATTCTGTGTCTCCCTCTCTCTCTGCCCCTCCCCCGTTCATGCTCTGTCTCTTTCTGTCTCAAAAATAAATAAACATTAAAAAAAATTTAAAAAAAAATAAAAGACTTCTCTCCCTAGAAATCCTTATTGCCCTATACTTGAGCCAGTCAGAGTGCACAGTCCATCTTCTAAAGCTGGAGCGATTCTTATAAGCCACAGAGATATCCCTAGTTAGTGAATGGTTTGCCTAAAGAGAGCTTTCTAAAAGGTATAATTGTTCCCTAATGGGATTCAGACTTCTTGGTTCTCGCTACTTCCTTACAGACAGTGACTTTACTTCTTTTTAGACAAATATGTTGTCAGGCGTGTTTAAGGCTGGGAACCTAAGAGCTAATCAGGCACACAAAAACCCAATGGGTTAGTACTTCTTAACCATTGCTACACAACCCCTGGGAGTTCACAGGGTAATTGCAAAAGATCTACAAATATAATATGTACAAAGTATATACTTCACACACAGATATGTACTATTATTTTTCAAGTGTGCGTAGGCTACTGTGATAAAATACATTGCAATTTTAAAGCACTATTGAGCTCATAATAGCTTTTTTGTTCATTATACTTTTTTAATCAATAGGTAGAAGAAAAATGATCAAAACATCATTTATAAAATTAAAAAATAAATTATGTGGCTCCAAAAATTTCGAAACTACTATTACACATCGAGTTGATTGATTAAAGCAGTGGTTTTTCAGCTCTTAATCATACATTACTATCAGTTTAAAAAATCGAGCTCACACATGCCAATTAATGTATGTTTACTTAAAATCGATATGCATATACAGCTATGCTAATATATTTCTGTGATGTATAAAAGTGTATAAAAGAAAATTTTAAATAATCATCTAAAAAATAAATATAAGTGTTAAAATTTTCTTCCAGCACTCCTGAAAGCTGATAGCTCCATTTTCAAAGATCATTGGACAGAAAGAGAGAAAGATATGAGGGGTCGCCTCTAGAAATAGGAGGAATGAAGTTAGTATATTCTGGGAGAAACTGTACAGGTCAGTTAGACCTTGTGGAGAGGGTATCTGGGCACTGCTGACTTATTAAATTTTCTACTGACTCTGGCCATTAGCATAGTAATAAATCACAAAGGCACACATCCACATTGTCTCACCTGTTTTCCACATCAGCACTGCTGTTTGGAAAGAATTATATGCTGGAAAAGGGAAAACTCACTGTCCCGGTGCCCCACATGAACTGACCTGCATTGGGAACAATCTTGACAGCCTGCTGTGTCCTTTGGTTGCTGTCCACTTGATCATAACCCTGAGGGCTGGGCCTGTTACCAGCACAGCAGAGTGAACAGGGTATTTGAACTGGTCTCTATGGGGACTCACTGGTGCCTCCCATGATCTCAGAGAATGAAATTTCCGACAAAGATGATAAATCCGGGTCAGTGTGCATTTGATTTATATCTTTCCAAGTTTGGCAGTAGGGGAGCTATTTCACATCCCTCGAAACACTTGGTTGCAAGGTGGAGGGGAGATGTTCCTGTTTGTAGAATATGAGGAGTTATCACTTGATGGGGAAAAGGCTAAAAAGCAAGAGGACCAGGACAAGGAGACCCTGCTGCAGCATTTAGCCAGAGTCAGCCAGGAAGCTGAAAGTTTTGAGTTGGATCACCAGGATAAGGGAAGTCTTCTGAAGAGTCTGCCCCCGGATGGTGGGCCGGATGGGGAGAAAGTCCTAGGATAAGAGTCAGATTTAGAGGGTTCTTCTGTTTTTCCGTTGTAAGGTCAAAAGAGTGGACTAATGAGAAGGGACACACAAGTGAGATCCCTATCCAGCCTCTTCTGAGTGAGGAAAACACAGCGGCCAGCCATGCTGCGGTGGGAGCTGCGCCTGGCTTGCCAAGAAGCTTGGGAGGACAGGAAGTAGAAAGGTATTCTCATCAGAATGAAGTGTTCTCAGAATGGGGACGGGGACGCTAATCTTGTGGCAATCATGATAATTGGTGAGGGGAGGCTGAGAGATACCTCTCTCTCATCTGAGGGTCACTGTCACTTCCATGTGCAACTGGCCTCAGAGTCAGGCTCTGAGTGAAAAATTCGGTTTGGCAGGAAACGGCCAGGGTCCTCTCTGCTAGAAAAATAACTTACATGTCTAAAACGAGGATTATTGGGAAATGATCTGGGTTCCATTTCATCTACTTCTGGGCACTTTTCCTTGATTCCAAGGGCCAAAGAGAAAGAGAAGATAAAGGAGGATAAAAGGACTTATTGGGAAATGACCGGGCACATCACAGAGGATTCTTCCCTCAATGGGAAGTGAAAAAATTTCTCTGAGTAGATAGAAATGCAGGGACCATCCAACAGGCAGATCATGCCATTTAAGACAAACAACACATATCGAACAAAACTAGCAGTCAAAAAATAGCTTCTAAACACGGCTAAATGAAGTGGATGTGTATTTAAAAAAAATCATTAGGTTTTATAAACCAGGGTTTATGTCTCTGTTAACAAACAAGAAGGGATTTAATGGAAAGAATTAGGTGCTTTAAAAGCTTCGAGAAGCTGAGTCCGAAGGATTCACCGCAAGAATACTACCCTGGAACCAGCCCACCAGCATAACTGCTACCTCCAGCAGCATCAGGAAGAGAGGGGATAAGGAATGTGCAAGAACAGTTGATGACCACAGGGCCATGCTATCTTAGCCACGGTCTGGGGATCAGGGAACTACCACCAGAACCATACGGAGCCTGTTAGATCTATCCCAGATCTATCCCCAAAGAGACGACTGGCGTGCCTCTTTCTTCCCTTTTGACTTGTTTCAGAGTTTGAGTCCTGAACAAGTACACCTGAATGGGAAAAGTTAAATCATTCTGGCAACCTGGGTATTGTCGCCCCTGCAGAGAAGGAAGGGAGGCACGGTAGAAAGAGGTGGAAATCGCTGGTGACTCAGCCAATCTACTGTATCTGCCCAAATCTTGGGGGGGGGGGGGGGAGGGAATGAACTGGAATGTTTAATATTTTGCCTGTGTTAGTAGGAAAAAGTTATAAATAGCAGTCTCATTATTCTTCTAGTAGTGTTACGTTGAAGAGATATAAGCAAAATATGGAGGAATGTTGAGTGAGAAGTATCAAACAGGGGACGATTTATTTCATAGGAGAAGAAGTTTAACCAGTAGAATAAGAAAAGAATGTAAGTGAGAAAAATGTAAAAGAAACAGTATCGGTAAGATCTGCGTGGCGGTGGCGGAGGGGGGCGGTGTCTGAACACTGCTTCGTTTCCTCTCCCACTGACTCAGGGTGAGGCGCTGTTGGCAACTGGCAATATAGATCACATGGCCACACATTTGTATCACCTTGCTTGTTTCACTCATCAGATTGCAAGCTGAAGGGACCATGGAATGGAAAGAGGCAAAAACTTGCCCTACTGGTATTATCTATCTTTCCCTGAGCTTGAAGCCTGAGACAGTATAAGAGTTTGAGGTATGCTCACAGTGGGAATGAAACAAACTCAACAAAGAACTCTTGCCACGTGTGGCGTATCCTAGGGTCCGTCACTTGAATCCCCTCCTCTGGGTCAAAGCCCTCATTCCGCCAGCGACCATGAGTATTAACTACTCACTCCCTCTTTGGGAATTGTCCTCCTGTGAAGGCAGGAGCCTTGTCCAAGGTTATCCAGGAATGGGAGGGGGGAGAATGATTGGCAGCTTACGTCATATAATCAGCCTCCTTACCTCAATTCCGGACCGTCTAAAAGGCCCTCCTAGTCCCAAGCTCCGCTCAGGTTGGGTGTTAGTTTCTGTTGCAACCCTACTGCCATTCAACTTTTCTCCTTGCTTCTCTCAGTTTTGCTTCCTCACTTCCTCACAAGTATTATCCAGAGCTGTCCCCAACAATACTAGCATGCCAAATCTTTGACTCAGTTTCCCTGAGAATACCACTAAAGACACCAGTGAGACACAACAGGAATCTCGGCACACGGTTGTGAGGAGTGTGTTTTATCCAGTTGAGAATGTCTGATTATAACTGACCGGCCAGCAGTGTTGCCTTGCCAAGGTATGTTTCCATGAGAAACTGAGGGTTTGGGGCGAAAGAAATGTGACTGAACACCAACAGGTTGATTGCCAGCTTCAGAGTAAGAGAGCACAGCTGTTTACAAAAATAAGAACCATCCTCTTACCCATTTTTCTATGCCCTTTTGGCCCTGTTCTGACTCTACCGGATGGGGAAGGAGCTTACCAAGATGGGAGAGAAGTGGGATAAGGACTCAGGGTATGTGAGATTGATCAGGGTGAAAATGTATGGTTCTAGGAGGGAATCTGCTAGAAGCATCACCTGGAGACTAGATTCAGATAGAGCAACAGCCTGTTTCATCAGTGCAAATGACTAAGTGAGAGGGAGAAATTACTGAAAGTAACTAAATAAAAGCTCTATTGCCCACTACAGTTTTTCTAGGACATTGAATGACTTGGTCCAGAAATTAGTTCCGGTATTTTTCATCTTAGCTGTTACTTTGGAAATTGTTGGAATGGGCAGAAGCTACTAGAAAAGGGCAAATTTGACAGCATCAATGTTGGTGCCCATTGGCAGTAACAGCAACGCCCCCGCTCCCCTGGGAGCACCGGGGCCACCGTCCATCAAGAATGTCAGGAGTAGGTTAGCATCACCACAGGGATCCAGAAACCTGGATGGATTTACCTGACACTGGGCCTCCGGTCCTCTAGCTATCTGCTAGAGGAAGAAACGGATGAATGCTGCTGTTTTATTCTATCACACCCTCAAAGTCCGGAACTGTCCAGTGACACCAATTTAACCTGATAAGAACATCTCAGAAGCTCATCTCTCACCCTCCTGACTGACCCACTCCCAAACTTTTGGAGGCTTAATTAGTCCAGGTATAGGACCAAGAAACACGATTGCTCACCTGCTTACTTTTCCTCTCAAGCTATTGTATTCCACCCCCAAAATTCTAGCTGCTCAAATGGCAATCCAGAGGCGGAAGTCAGAATGAAATTCATGGGTTGTATTTTGTTGCTGGATGGCTCCCCTCTGGATAGGTAATAGCAATAAATACATAAATAAAACAATGAATTTAAGATAATAAAAGAGGCCAACCAGTTCCTGCAATCTTGGCAAGCAGTGGAAATGAACCAGAAAAGAAACAAGTCTTATAGACAACATTTTTGTTACTTAAAAAAAAAAAAAAAAAGTTCAAATCCAGTCTCACAAGCAACAAGATTTACAGAAGCACAGGGAATTAGGTATTTGTTAGGTATTTGGTGTCACAGTCTCTGTGATTATTATAGAACTTTATTATCGCAAATGCATCCACCTAATTGCACCCTACTTTCTAAAGAAAACAGACCCAGCTGCCCTAGAAAAGCCCACAAATGAAAAGGGAGTGTAAACAGAACCAGGGTGAAACATGAAGCCTCCTAGGAGGACAACAGGAGGCCACCTACGTGGTTGGGCACCACTGCTGCTCTCCCTGGCGTCGTTCTGGGATGAACTGAGTGGGGCTGGCATGACTCCTTCCCATGGGCTTGACTAACACACCAAAGACAACTCGTGGCTCCCTGACTCCTTCTGGCTCTCTCACTGCCCATTCTTTATGTCTTCTCCGCATTTCCTTTGAGCATCCAAGACGTCTTCTCAGACGTTTACTTTGGGCTTGTAGTTGTTAGTCCCCTGCTGACGGTGACCCACTTGGGATGATAACATAGGTCACCAGGTGTCAGGCGATGGTACAGCAGGTCGGGAAGTGCTGTACGGAAGTGAGAAATGGATACTGTTTTGAGACGAGAGGCTGCTAAGTGTTTGCCTCTGCCACTAATTAGCTGGGCAATTCAGAATCCAAGAATCTCTCCAAGCCTCAATCTCCTTCTGTATAAAATGAAAAGGAGGATCTTTTAGGAGGCTCTTTAATGCTAACATCCTATGACAGAAGCCTGCTTTTGAACAGAATCTGAGAGGTCAGAATGTGAGACGTAGACTAAAAATAACCGCACAAGCATATGAAAAAGCGTATCAAAGAGAATGACAAACCTGAGGTGCCGCTCCTTAGTCCCAGCAGCCATTAAAGTTAATAACAGACAAATGAAACCCAAACGACACGCACGTTCAGACAATTTGAGGTATAAATGGTCCAGTACTTGGCTTATGCCCCTCCCCCATTTCATCACCGTGTGTACCATTTGCTAACGATTCATCGATCCGCTTCTAACTTCATTTTGAAAAATGCTCAGCAAAAAGGAGCCCTCATTACCTGCCACTTTCTGCAGCCTGAGGAAGCCTATTTCTGCCTGCTGAAACAGTTAGAGGTGGGCTCCTGATGACCGCTCCGCACTCCGTCCTTGTCAGAGCGGAGCAAGCCCCTGCGATGTGCTGATAGCCTGGGCCTGATTATCTTAAGGTCCTGCTTTAACCCTTTGAAGTCCATAGGCAAGCACTTACAAAAACCATAAATGATTCCGAGAGAGAAGAATTGAACCCTGCTTCCCCAGAACAAGCCCACGTGATGCCTCTGCATTATACTGATCGCCCGCTGTCTGCAGCCCACCTGCAGCCCAGCCTGAAGAAACAGCATCCTGGTAGTACCGCCGGGGTAATTCGTTCCCTCCCGCGTCCTTTCTCCCTTCTCTCCATCTCTACCCACCAGTCAAAACAATCATAGGAAGCTCTCTTTTCAAAGAACTTTTTTTCCCTTCTTTCTCCCTCTTCAGGCTAACCTGCCAACTGCAAGCATTCATCAATCCTTAATAAAGTAATTTGTACTGAGCCTCCGCAGAGGTTCTCAAAGGACTTTGCAAGCATCAGCTCGTAAATCTTTACCCAAGAACTTTATTATGGTATCCAAGATGGAAAAACTAAGACACAAACCTGTTAAGAGTGTCTCAAGGTCCCATGGTGAAAAGCACAGCAAAATCCTTAAGGTTGCTCTGCATCCTTAAGCCTTTCAGGCCAAGGGGAGAAGGGGCTCAGTGCCCAAGTCTGCAGTGCCAGGTACTGTCCCCTCAGATGTGGCCTGACGCTGGCCTGTCTCTGCCTGCTCACTGCTCACCATCTCTGCAAAGACAAGACCTCACCGGGAACCTGCTGCCTCTCCCGTACTCCCCATCGACAGATAATGGTATCTCCAGTCCCACCAGGGGTTTCTCGGCCTCTCTTCATTCTGTCACCAATTCCTATTAATCCTGTCTCAAAGATCTCCCCAAATCCATTCCCTTTCCTCGTCAGCTGTTGCTGCCTCCAGTAAATCCCTTATTATCTTTCCCACGGACTTTTGCATCAATCTTCTAAGTGACTTTGTGCTATGTCTCCCCTCTCTAAAGCATCTTTTACTCCACCTTCTGTAGAGCCACTTCTAAAACGCAACTATGAGCATGTCACTCCCTTTCTTACAAAAACATATCATCTTCCTGCAACCACAGCAGTCGATTGAGCCACTGAAGTTGCATCAAAAATGTACACCCAGATTTTGTAAGCTTAAGAGGCCCTTTCGTCCTCTTGGTCTTCAGAGAGTCCACGGGTATTACATTGGATGCATGTGTCATGTGATCACTGCTTGTGCTACTTCCTACAACACAGACTTGGTCGCGATCAACCCTACCTCTGCTGCTTCAGCCCGACCCACACCCAGGCCACTGTCCGAGCACAGTTCTATCACAGGGCCACCAGCCATATTGTTAATCTCATCTGGACACACCTTAGAAACACCCAGAAATAATACTTAATCTGGGCACCCTGTGGCTCAGTCATATTGGTATATAACATTAATCATCGCAGAGAGAATCCATATCTTTGCTTTTTCCAGTTTCTAGAGGCCTCTTGCCTTCCTTGATTTATGGCTTCTCCCTCCTTCTTCAAAGTGAGCCATGGCCAGGTGAGTCCTTCCCGAAGGAATCACCCTGAGTGTTTCCCCTTCACATCTCCTTTTCTGACTCTGACTCCTTGTGACTACAGTAGACCCACCTTGATAATCCAGGATAATCTCTTAAACTCAAGGTCAGTTGATAGCAACCTTATTTCCATCTGTAATTTTGATCCCCTTTTGCAATATAAAGTAGTATATTCACAGATTCTGCAGATTTGGATGTGGACATCTTTGGGGCTCCATCATTCTGCCTACCATAGCAGGGTGTGAACAGAGGCTTATAGATGGCAGAGTTGTGAAGAACGGGTAGCAGGGCAAAGATAGAGTGGAGCACCTCACCTGAGCTCGTGGCCTCTGCACTTCACAGAACTGGGTTCGGATCTCAGCCTTACCACCTGCAGCCCCATGACACTCAGCAGGTCGCTTCACATCCATGAGCTCAACTCCGTCATCTGTGAAGGGTGAATTAGTGTGCCTTAATAAAAGTACCTTAGCACAGAGCCTGAACAGAAGAATAACAATTATAGCACCTACTATTTTTGAACTCTTCCTAAGTTCTCAATAAAATTGTAGCTATTGTTCTGATGATGATGTGATGGCTGCTGAGAGCCCGAGTTGAAGTCTTGTGAGTCAACAATCCGACAACAGGGACTGAAATCAAAGGATTAATATAGCCAAGCTCTGTAGCCTGTGGTGGTCTCAGCAATAATCATACTAAACTGGCCTGAGGGCATTTGCTCCAGTTAAAGCCCAGAAATATTTTTTCTCTCTGTTAAATTATCTATTGTGTCTCACTCTACTTTCACTGCCCCTTAGGGCTTCAAAGACCATTGCTAGCATTTTACCTGACTCTTCAAGTTTATTGTCTCTAGAAGCATCTCTTGATGCATAAAGAAGTTCAAAAGCACATCCAAATGATCAGGGCTTAGGACCTGTGTCTCCAGCCGTCTCTTTGTCACCTACATGGTTGAGTATAGGTGGTAGCCTTGAAGTGATTAAAAAGAATATCCCCACGTAAAACACGCCCTCTTCATCTCAGAAAGAACACTCTGTGAAATAGTGCAGCTAATGGCATATTAACGGACAGAAATGATTTAGCAACTGTCATCA